>NC_134093.1:45692785-48285285 GCF_000715075.1 Nicotiana tabacum | reverse complement strand
TAACCGCCTGGAGAGTCGTTTTTTAGTTTTTAAGTGGAATGTTCATTATCATAATAAGTAGTCGATTAGGAGAATAGCTATCTCACTACAAAGTATACTCTTCCTCGTCTTTCATTATTCATATTTTATGTCCCCGGACATAGATATTCTAGATACCCCTTCTATTATGAATCGCCAAAGTCTTCCTATTTCTCCATTGTTACAATCAGATCTGAAAAATGAGAAATCAATCAAAATGGACCTAAATTGAATCATGACTATATAAGCTATTCTGATATTAAGAGATTTAATATAGATTTAATTCGTGGAAGCGGACCTTTGATTTCCTTGGACCACGTAAGAATCCGTCATC
This sequence comes from Nicotiana tabacum, assembly GCF_000715075.1. Lineage (NCBI taxonomy): Eukaryota > Viridiplantae > Streptophyta > Magnoliopsida > Solanales > Solanaceae > Nicotiana > Nicotiana tabacum. The sequence goes on along the minus strand of NC_134093.1, from coordinate 48,284,933 downwards.
CGATTGAATTTGCTTTTTCCTGGATGCTCTATAGGAATCCATCGCTATTCCTTTCCTCCACCGATAAAGGTTCATCCCGAGTCACAGGAGCAATCTCTTTTTTTTTTTTGAATACTTTTTTCTTTTCGTTATGGTAATGCAATGCAAGAGGTCGGAAATCAGGTTGTTTCTGATGATGAAAAGAGCTTTTATCTTATGTGAAATTTATGAAAACCCAAAATGTCGGTAATGTTAGAAGACGACCTACGGCATCTGATGGTCAGATGCCGTAGGTCGGTATATCTTTGAAAGATCAGACGGAGAGAATAAACGGACTCCTCGAGAGCTACTTAAGCCACTTTAGTGCAAACCAGAAAAACTTCCGTTGTTGGATGTTGCTCAGTCCTACGATAACTTAACAACCAAAAAGCTCTACGTCGAACCTCAGCCCCTTCGAGTTGGCCACGGGGTAACAACCTCTGACGCACCACACCATTGCGACATGATGGGGCTTGCCCATCAGCCTACTTTGCCAAGAGGTGGCAGGAGCGTAACGACCTTAGCCCAAACCTACTTAAACAACCTAAAGTCTTGGCCCGGTCTGAAAGTAGACCTTGTAGAAAAGCGGATAGAAAAGGTAGCCTATAGACTCAAGCGACCAGCTCGTTGAAAACGAACCCCGTTTTCCATGTGAGTCAGTTGAATTCGATTAGACCTGACCGCCCCAGAGAGGAACATGCCCACGAGGGCACCACCAGATATTGTAGATAAACCTACTAAAGAAGAAGTTGAGTATATCATAGCTGACCGCACCTTGGGCTAGCCCATACACCCACAGCAAGAGTGGAATACTACTTAGTCAAGTAGAAAGGAACAAGGTCTTATGGCACGATCACTATATCTTCGATTTTTCTTATCTCTCCTCTATGGAAAGAGGGGATGATACGTGGCGTGGTATGCCTAATCATTTAGTCAACAAGACGTACGTAAGTCGGCATAGCTCCATGTATATGTTCTTTGGAGCTAGAACCAATCAATAGAATGAAATGAAATAATGGTAAGCCTAGGGCGACGAACATGGCTCAAGAGTGTCAATACAAAGCCCCTCTCTTCTTCACTCAAAGAGGATGCATCCTTTGTTTGAATGGTACTTGATTCATAAAAGAATGAATCTTTTGAAGTTATACGAACTTTCTAAAAAAAATGCTACACGGAGCGTGTCACGAGATATATCGCTCTCGTACTTCTTACGGTAAGGCCAATGCACCAGACAGCCAGTGTAGTGGCGAACACGGTGTGCTCAAAGCTAAGTTGTTTACCTTGTAGACGGAGGAGATATAGAAAGTGTGTCATGCTTGATTCATAAGATTCTATAATAAATAGCACCAGTATATTATTTTACTTAGCCACCTCTCCCATGACATTCCGGACCAACCAACTCGGATCTGCCTTCGTAAGTCTCTCTGCATTTTGGGAGTAGAGCATGCAGCAAAATCGAGCAATGGATCTTAGAAGAATTTCACTTTAAAGCACGACTCTTTCTATTTCTGTGCTGGCATTTGAGTTGTCTCCCTTCCTCTTTCAATCGAAACACTCAATGCAGATAGCTCTGGTGGCCCCCGCTTCTGCCTCTATCAGGCGGCGACACCCCCCTCCCCCACACCCACAGCATAGAGGAGCTGCTCCAATATCCACACGACAACTACAAAAAATGCTCTGCAGAGAGATATATGATGCTAAATCGAGACCGAGATATAGAGAGGGCTGTCCTTTTGTTGTCTTGAAGAGACAAAAGCACTCATATGAATGGTGCTAATTCCCATGTTCTTTCTAGTCTCATTTGGTTTTGAGAGCCTCCCTCTCCCCGTCCCTTACTCCTTTTTTGAAAGTCGTCGTCCTGGATTTTCTTTCCGTATGCCGGGGAAAGTTCCTCACCCTCTCCTTATACATTTATTATTATATAGAATTTCCTCGGGTCTATATAAAACAGAATGAAAATCCCGGGGAGAAGCACAAATAAAAGGAGAGAGAAAAAGTAGAAACGAAAGGGGGGAAGAAGTCTAGTGCTTGTTCTTGCTAAGACTTCTTTATCTAACTTTCATTTTTTTAGTGGTTTCTTTGTTCTCTTATTTGGATTGAAAGAAAGAAAAAACTTCCCTTTCTTTCTCTTCTTTATTTTTGTTTTATCCCTTCGATGAATTTCGGCTATGAAAACGTAAGGTCGCGCGTTAGCACTCCTGCAAGAAAATGGATGCGCTAAGGTGCAACTTCGCGCAGCTGCTACGCCCTTGCTTCTTGCCCCTAATTTCAAACTCAAGGAAAGCCTTGATCGATATGAGAAAGATGCACTCAAGTGCCCAACCTAGTAAAGGGGCTTGGGCTCAAAAATCGGCATAACTCAACAAGCACCTTTCTTAGTAAGGGTGCTTGTTTCCACTTATTGAAGATTCTATCTACAAAAGAAGGTCAACGGGGGATACTCAAATAGCTTAAGGCTGCTACCGATTGAAGATTCTATCTATCTGGACCAGGTACGGAGAATGAATCTATATCTGTGCATAAAAGTTAGTGGCCGGCGGCCGCTCAACTATTCGAGCGCAATGCAGTGGTGTTGGTTCCGATTCGACAGAGGTAGAATGCCTGGTTGAAGGTCCAGTACAGTAGGTAGCTGGCGTGTTCGTTTTGTCTCCCGAGCGAGAACGATAAATAGGAGATGCACCATCCTTGCTGCTACGTACATTTTTCTTGACTTGACAGATTCATTCAATTGAACCCACACTCAAAGGAGGACCACAAGCTCGTGGCTCGACGAAACGAAAAGTTTCAGCATGTTGAAACTTCTTGGGGTTAGCAGTGAAAGAAAGAGCCCGACATTCATTTCTTCATGAATATTGATAGCTGAGTTTACTATCGTTGCCTTGCACAAGACGGTGCCCTTTCACTTTGAGTTCCTTCCTTCATAGTCAAATCTGATGATACGCTTTGGCGATGTTACCTACCAAATAAAAGGCCTGCTAGGTGATCTAAATCGCTCAAAAGTGCTTTCCTTCTCGCGCGAAAGAAAAAAGATGTTTAGCTTTTTTGTCTGCCTCTTTTACCTATCAAAGATTCTATTAACATTGCAGATGGCACTCTCTTACCTCTTTCACACTGTGGGTCTATGTCTTCATCCCGGATTCTTCATAATCGATTCCATTTTCCTCCTAAAAACATCTTGTTTTCTGTCAGTCACCTTGCAGCTAACCATGTTCGTCTCATCTTTTCTTCTTCTGAGTGTCTTATCTACGATCAGCGCACGGGAAGGATCGTTGGCCGGTTGGGAAAGCTTTATTATACGGATATTCTTCTCTACATTCCTTTTTTCAGCTGCTTTATTAGGATAAGAAATGGGACCCGCCGTCTCCTGAGACATACACAACACACAGTGCAAGACTTCTTCCATTATCTAGGGTATATTCCTGCATTTCATACAGATGGGTTAAACAATTCATGTGATTGTTTACAGTTGGCAATTGTGTGCTCCTTGATTAAACATAAGAATCCAAAAAAGTGTGCCTTTCTTCGGATTGATTCATTCGTTAGTGTCCACTTGTGATTTGACCTACGTCTGATTTAAGGATATATCACAGACAACTACTTGAATTTAATTAAGGGGTCCTACTCGAGTGCAGTCATTCATAGATACAAGGTACTTTACTTACTATTGTAAGTGGATGACTACAGTAGATAGATCTGGCTTTCTTTACTTAGAGAGAAGTCCTAAGCTCTTTCTAAGTTTAATATATAGAAAGTTTGTAAAATAAGTCAAATCTCCAGATCAAGAAGTTGAGGTCTGAACTCCGGCGGAGAATACGTGTCAAGGGTCTTTGATTTCATGCTCCTGAAGATAGGAATCAAACGTGAGCTGTCGTGTGTTCATACTCCGCTGCAGAATGGGGTGTCCGAAAGAAAAGACCGACATATAGTTATAGTTGAAATGGCTTTGACTTTGATGATAAATAATGGAGTACCAAAGCATCTATGGGTTGAAGCATTCACTACCACAGTGCATTTAATCAATAGATTGCCTTTTTCTGTTATCAATAGGCAATCTCCCTTTTCTTCTCTTTATGGTCATGATACTTTTTAGGGGGAGATCACTACCCTTTCTGAGACATCTGACTGGGTTACTTTAAATCAATCTTCAGAGCACAGTTCCGATAGTACAATTCAAGGTGCCGATAATTCATCTTCAAAAATCATTCTATCTCTATTTGCCGCCTCAAGCGAGCACTTTATGGCCTTAAACAAGCACCCAACCTATACAAAGGGCTATAGCTATCCACTATAGGAGCTTTCTTCTAACAATCCCTTATTTGGTATGTCACAAAATCATGAAGCGAACTCGTTTTATTCAATATCTATATGGGGGAAAGAAGATCGAAAGCCATTGAGTAGTGAGACTTTCTTTTCCAGAGTAGTCATAAAAAGAGAATCGAGGGGTCTGCAGGCATGAGTGCTCAGGTACGCCGTCAGTCTAAATTCCTAGTAGACTTTTTCAGTTGTATTTGTTTTAACGAAAAAAGAATAAAGAAAGTCCCGAACAGCGGAACGTCCATCCAACTCCCCCAAATACAAGGGAGCGGGCACTGCTCCCAGCCTGTCGTAATAATGAAAGAAAACACCACATACCGGAAAAGAAATTGACCTTATTCCTAGAACGGAATATAGACATTGGTACAAGAGGAGGCTCGAGGGACCTCAAGCGTAATATACGCTACCATCGAAGAGACTTTAGCCATATCTTAACCCATGGTTGAAGAATGAGGCCATCAAGAAAGTCCTCCCCTAGAAAAAATATCTGAAGACCTTCTCTTTCCTTTTCATTACAAACAAAGTGAAGGCGCTACTTTTAGGCCTTTCAAGAATGAAGGCCCGCGCGACACACGGTGTTAACACTCCCAAATCTGGAAATCCTAACCACAGTTTTAATGATAACGGGCGGCGAAAGCATACAAAGATAGTGAAGCTTCCATCACTTATATTTAGGGTGATAGGGCGCACCACAGATACGATAAGAAGCACCACTCAATCGATAGGTCAAAGACAGACACATAGTAGCAGTGACATCTCTAATCTTTGTGAAAATCAGGGTCTTTTCCACGTAATAGCGTCAACCAAAGAGCGGAGCATCTTACCAGACACTGGAGAGAAATCCCTAGTAACTTCGTCGCTCAAAATTGATTTGGCAAACTCCAAAACATGACTTATAATAAATAATCTTTCAAATGGGAGACTTTTCTTTAGATATAGTTATAGTACACTGAAACTATATATTATGCTAAGTGGCCGTCACCTTCTCGTCGGCGATCACCGTCGCCAAGAATGGCATAGTCGCAAAGCTTCGTCGTGCCATACACCCTTTCAGTAGCTATCCACACAAGCATATGATGTTTAAGTGTGAATAGAGGCCAAGAACTAAAAAATCCGAGGGGTTGACCCTTCGTAAACGTCACAACCGATGACCTATAGCCTTTATTATAATTATAGAAACTATATGGTAATTGAAAGACTACAGAACAAAGTATGAACGTCCAGGAAGTTGCAAAGGGATTTCCGAACAACCCTGCATACAGGACGTCAGGATAACAGATAAGGAATCGGTAGCAGCCTTAAGATAAAAAGAGATAAATTTTTTCTTTCTTCTCAAGTACTGCAACGGTTGGGTCTGATTATAGGTACCATCCATTCTTAACCTTGCCAAAACCTTCATCCATCGTGTATAGGCCGTACCAAGGCCTGATATAAGGGTAAGCCAATAGCGAATAACCTTTTCTTCCCTGCCTCCTCGACCTTCATTCCCATCCTGCAGCCAAAGTGATAGCGGCTGTAGCATCCACCGGTAATGTGTGGAAGAGGGTAAGATTTCTATGTGGATAGGACGTATCAACACCTTTTGCATCTTTTCATTTTAAAGGAAATATAGTTGAATAATATAGTGTTGGGTCCTGAGCTGCTCTGCGAAGCTGGGCATTCAGTATTCTTATGGAGGAACCATACTAGAAAGAGAATTGAAAGGGCCTTCAAAAAAGAGCGAGGGAGTGATGGGCAACCTTATTCTATATGTTGCTCGTGAGCCGCCAAGTACCAGTCTCGCAACAGTATTGGCGCAAAAGGATCGGTCCTTCACTTGCTGATCGTTCACGAGTCGAACTCGCTCTCTTGCCATGCCTTCCACTCACTCGCTTGAGTCGGACTCAATCACTATTTAGTAGGAGCTTTCCAAAGAAATAGCTTAGTAGCCACATTAGCAGTGCTTGGGATGATTTTAGGCGCGGCCTATTCCCTTGGGCTATACAATCGTGCGATTTATGGGAGTTTAAAACCCGATTTCCTCCATAAATTCTCCGATCCAAATGGCAGAGAAGTTTCCATATTGATACATTTTCTTGTTGGAGGGGCGACCGTACGTTAAACTACCAAAGAAACTAGGGTAAACCAATGTGATCATGACATTATAGGTGTTTGCGATAGGACGGATGCGACTTCCCTTAGTTGGTTTGGGTGGAATAGCCCGTTGCATAAGTCCTCCCCCCCCCCTTTATGCATTTCTTTAGTCTTTAGGGAGCCAAAGCTTGACTTTACTTAACTAATAAAAAAGGCTCGCTCTAGGCGCTTACCTTTTTTGGCTGTAGGGTTGGGGTGGCTTGCTGGGTGAGACTGATATAAAGAAAGGATGGGGGCAACCATGCATTGTACTTCTCGACCATGTATCCGAGGGACAATTGAACTAGCAACTCATGAATGCTGCCGGGTTGGACGAGCCAATAACTCGAAGGCGTTCGGTCTATTTTTTGAGCAAGAATCACAACCTTACCTTATCTTCACCATGATACGGACTCCAAGTTCTTATGGCAGAGCACGAGGAGATTTATTATCAATATGATGATTGGAATGGAAACCAGAAGCACGACTAGGGTCCTCGTGGTTCAAGATAATCAAACCATCAATAACAGTAACGTAAGCATGAGACCTTTTGGTAGTACCGGTGAACCAAATGGCCGCGGAGATGGAATCTGGGACAGAGGACTTATAGTATCTCTCTAGATCTGGCAAAAGCGAAAGACCCCTAAGATAATTCGAATGGAGGCTGACCACTGAGCCCACTCTGGCCTCGCGGGGCGGGCCCCTGTGGTTGCGAGTTGGAGCTGCCATAGCTTATGGCTATAGCAATGGGAGGGCCCCAGTAGAGAGAAAAGTCAGGATAACGAGCGCTCCACCAGCCAAGCGGGTGGCAGGAGCAGCGGGCAAGTGCTTGGTAAGCCAACAGCCCAGTGAACCGGGCGGGGCACTCGAAGAAAGGGGGACACACTGAGCAAGTACGAGAAATTGGCCCAGCTCCGCTTTCTTAAAATCAAGGACCACTACGGGAGGTCAAACCAAGGATCTATGGAAGTGGGGGCTCGTCCCCGGTCAATATTGGATCAAACAATAGGTGGTCATAGCACTGACCTCGCTTTTTTATTGATTCAATACAATAGGGGAAAAGATCGTACAGTTCCCTACCGAGACAAACTCTCAACGGATCCTCCGCGCATTGGGAATACCTCTTTCGTGCGTCTTTCTCGTGGCAGGAACAGAACAACAGGGAAAGACCCGACCCAGGGTGAGCTTTATTTATTTAAGAGAGAATAGGGAGTGAATCGAATTCCTTTTCCGTTCTTTGGGGGCTTTCGGGCCCCTCTCGATCTTTTTCTATGTTGAGAAAGACTGTTGGAAATAGGTAGAGAGATTTGTTTTTCCTCTTCAAAACACAAGGAAATGCGGGCAGGGTAGAGCTCGGCAGAGGGTTCGAGAATAAGGTAGGGTCCTGTCCTTAAGATTCAGATAAGAAAAGAGTTCCAAACCTTTATGCATGCACCTCCGTACAAGTGCTGCATACAAGTTCCGGCCAGGATGATTGAGAAAGATTCAACCAATTTGAACCGCTCACATCACAATAGTAGTAGCGTAAAGGCCGTAAGTCGGGGGGCGGCCATAACATAAGGCTATTACTTTCACACCTCTCTATCTATAGATAGAGAGAGATCCGCTGCGTGAGCAACCCGACTGTGCCTTACATGTGCTCTACAGGCCGCACGTAATCTTTCTTCCCAACGAGCCCTTTTTTTTATTTGGAAGACGGGCATTGCGTTCGGTTCGAAAGGCATGGTTTTCAGTATGTCTCCAGATAGGGCCCCACTAGTCCGGCTAGCTAGTGAGCGGTTCTTTCGGGCGGGAAGCAGGCCGGGCCCTACGGGCGGGCATCTCCCGCAACGCAAGCACCATTGTTCGACACCACCCTAGAAGCAAAAGATTCGTCAGTCCATGCTAAAAATACATGCATAGATAGTGGTTTAATGCCAAGGCCGATGACGGAAGCTCGGGACGGAGCCGTATGAGATGGAAGTCTCACGTACAGTTCTTTGAGAAGGGAGTGGCTACCTACTGGAGCTTTGACCAAGCACCACCGGTCAATTCTGCTTTGGGGCCACCCCTGACTCTACCATTATTATAGGGGTATGGGGTTCGAGACAAAGAAAGATTAATGCAGCATATCAGTTGTTCCTTTATACTTTACTTGGATCTGTTTTTGTGCTATTAGATATCCTGTTGATTCTTCTCCAAACAGGAACAACCGATTTACAAATCTCATTAACCACAGAATTTAGTGAGCGGCGCCAAATCTTTCTATGGATTGCTTCTTTCGCCTATTTCGTCGTCAAAGTGCTTATGGTACCAGTTCATATTTGGTTACCCAAAGCTCATGTAGAGGCACCTACAGCAGGATCCGTCATCTTGGCAGGGATTGCTTTAAAATTGGGAACCTACGGGTTTTTAAGATTTTCAATACCCATGTTTCCCGAAGAGACACTTTGTTCCACTCCTTTCATTTATACTTTAAGTGTGATTGCTATAATATATACTTCCTCGACCACTTTTAGGAATATCGATATTAAGAAGATCATTGCTTACTCCTCAGTAGATCATATGAATCTGGTGACTATTGGTATGTTTAGTCGGGTGGCGGCCGTTAGGTCACCAATTTTGAGTTATGGACACACAAGGCCAAAACATGTGTGCCGGGTGCGCGACCCATCAACCTACTAACAATGGGGGAGAAATCATAGCATGTCGCAATAAAATCTTGATTCGAGGCATCAGCAAAACACTACCGTCTGTTCCAAAAACAAAAGCCCCTTAGCACCCCGGGACGGGAGTGGATGACGGCCCTACGCACAGGCAACAGCAGCACCGGCTCTACGAAGTCAGAATCGAATCTTTCTTTTAGCTTTTCCAATTCATTTGTGAATAATAATTCAAGGTCGTGAAGAGAGTACTTCTATCTGCTTTGCATACTTCTTATTATGGTGGCTATGTTTTCGTGGAAAAAATGAACGAAAATTGAGATGAGCGTGCTATTCTCAAATCGATTGATAGATAGCCTGATCTGTTCTGATAGATCGAAAGAGATAGAGAGAGAATCACTCAAGAATAAGGGGAAATCTCCTATTTCTATCTATTGATGAGACAACTATCTATTCTTGATCCATCATAAAGAAATCGATATGTATCTGATGGAGTGTACATCGTACGTAGAGTGCCCAAGCGCTTTTTAGGCTAGCTTAGCTCTCTTATCGATCGGTCCAATGCACTGGGCTCATCTCATGGAGGGAAAAGCCAAAATGTAGTTGTCTTGTTCACCGCCTCGACAGATTCCCTTCTCTCCCTGGTATCGTCCCACACAGAAAGAAAGAGCGTAGAGCCCCGGCTCGACCTATAGGTCCTCTAACGTAAAGCAAGGAGTTGAGCCTGAACTGGCAAACCGAAGTCACTTTCGGAACCATACATCCTACGACTAACATGTGTCTAGTCCAGCAGGAATGCGTAGCACAAACGAACCTGCGCTGCTATACCGAATCCCCCGCTGTCCATCGGGGACCGAGTGGTAAGGCCATGATCCACAGGGGAACAGATCACTCATTCTTCCATTGGGGATAGGTGCACGAGCGACAACTCCAAATGTCACACATCCGCTGCCTACCTATAATTTAGGTGGCACCAGTGAGATCCAGCTAAGGTAAGGAACTTCGTGTCGTGGCTGCTCCACTTCGCTGCGCTGCGGTCTCATGAACTGAACTTTGTTGTCTTCCCGCACGCGAAGCGAATGGGCATTGTGTCGTGGGTCAGTTTCGGGGTGGGGAGCAAAGAGAGACCAGAAGAATAATTCATTTGGATCGACGAGCTTTTTCATCCCAAAAATAAAGAATCAATGGAATGTCTATTTATCCATGAACATCTATTTTATCTATATATCTAGGGGATCTCTCTATACATATAGATTTTTTTTTTATAGAATGATATGATTGGCTAGTCGTAGCCGCATATCAGCTACGCTCAATGCAGGATTTCTATTGGATCAGATCTTTTGGGAAGCTTTTGGACCAAGAGAAAAGGCCTCTAAACCTTCACGCAAGCAAGCGCGAGAGAAGCAAAGCACGAAGCTACCACTTCCCCCAACCTACTAAAACACAACAGTCGCGACCTACTTTGATTCAAAAGAAAGGCGAAGGGTTTGGCAACAAGCAAACGGCTTTCTATCATAGTTGCAAGGGTTCCAAACCTTAACTACTTAAGTACCAAAGGCTGCTTTTGTTTGGTTTCATAATAGGGCTATTCACTACAAGCTATCAGCGCTCAGCGCTATCTTAGATTGAACGTTGACTTATCTTATTGCCGTTCAATCTCTAAGGAGGGTTTCCGCCGAGAACTGAATAGTGTTCGTGTCCAAAGGTGAACAAAGCCCTAGCTTCTAGAGTTCGCTGCTTTTCCCAGGCCGTAGAAGGGCTTATACTGCTCGCCTTTGTTTGATATGTTCATTTAGTACCAATACAAACTAAAACTACCAAAGTGGAAGGGACGGTATAGAAGCTAGAAGTAGCTATCCTATAGTAGTCGGCCTAACCAAAGCCTCACGATAACATAAAATTAGCCTTATGAATTGAATCTTAAGTAGGGGGCTTAGCCCACCCGCCTACCAATCAAAGAGGCTGAGAGTAAGCGTAAGCTCACCCGGCATGAGAAAGAGAGAGGAAGAGAGAGAACCAATCAATCTTGATCTCTGAAAGTGGGGGAAGGAAAACATTTTCGAAGATCGAGATTTATTTTTCATCGAAAACGAAGAAGGCCGAGGATGGCCTACGGTGCATCTTATCTAAAGGGAACACGCTTTTTTGACCGTCGTGGTATGATTTTCGGGCCCTCTCCTCATTCTGCCCTTCTTATTGGGATAGCTACCTTCAGGCTTTTCCTGCCCTTTATAATAAATAATTCTGGCACGGCCCGGGAAAGCGCTGGCAACAACAAAAAGGAAGGGGTCCATGTAGCTACTGTGTCCGCCCCTTCTTAGTCAATGGGGCACAGCAGGTTCAGCATCTACTAGAAAAGAGAGAATCCACTTCAGATAACCATGTCTCTGCTAGGCAGCGTGTGGAATGGCCGAGAGCGGACCTTTTTGGATATATAATCCAAGTCGAGTGTAAAGTTACAGGAAAAGCCGTCTGATGGAAAACTACTTTCACGTTCGGTTCAAAGAGCACTTTTTCGTTGAGAATTCCTCGTTCCCTTTCGTGTGAATTCCCCAACGGCTAATTCAAAACTTGTGGGGCCCTATCTATTCCATCTCTCGAGCCCTGAAGAAAACCCCCTACCTTTCGGACTCCATATATCTTTTGACTCTATATATGTGGGCACATGATATCTATGAGGGTTCACCCACCAGGTTACAGCATTCCTTTCTATTGCGCCTAAAATCTCTATTTCTTCTAATATTTCACGTGTTTCTATTTATGGTTCTTATGGAGCTACATTACAACAAATCTTCTTTTTTTGCAGCATTGCTTCTATGATCTTAGGAGCACTGGCCGCCATGGCCCAAACGAAAGTAAAAAGACTTCTAGCTCACAGTTCAATTGGACATGTAGGTTATATTCGTACTGGTTTATCATGTGGAACCATAGAAGGAATTCAATCACTATTAATTGGTATCTTTATTTATGCATCAATGACGAAAGATGCATTCGCCATAGTTTTAGCATTACGGCAAACCCGTGTCAAATATATAGCTGATTTGGGCGCTCTAGCCAAAACGAATCCTATTTTGGATATTACCTTCTCCATTACTATGTTCTCATATACAGGAATACCCAAGTTAGCTGGCTTTTGTAGCAAATTCTATTTGTTCTTCGCTGCTTTGGGTTGTGGGGCTTACTTCCTAACCCCAGTGGGAGTAGTGACTAGCGTTATAGGTCGTTGGGCGGCCAAAAGGTTTTCACGAGTAAGTAAGTTTGGGGGACCGAAGGCAGTTCTCCGTGCACTGGACACGTAGCTTACCGAATCAGCTGCGACACAGATGGGAATGCATGCTACGAAAGATAGGGTCGAGTCTAATACATCAACCATCTACTTAATATCCTTGTACGAGTTCATAATAACTACACAAGATGAACCTTGGTTTGGTGAATTGAAGTTGGCCTTAGGTGTAATAGGACTCCCAATTACTACGCGCGATCGTATACTGAGGTGCTCCCCGCCGGTTATTGGAACGACACGAGCCAGGACAGGTCTCGATTCAGAAAGATAAAGGGCCCAAAAGTATAAATAAGGGGATACAAATTCCCCATCTCATTGGGGGCAGAAAACGAATCGACATCTAGATGTGATACAACCCTTTCGATTTTAGTTGGGAAAGAATGGCGAAGTCCATCCGAACCGTCCAATAAAGAATAAGAGGAGAGCAAAGCGCCAATGGCGTGCGAAGCGCATGCGGAACTGGCACGGAGAAAAAGAAGTATGGAGGAGAAGTAGTCGAGCTCATTCCCTTCGCTTCCTGGGCCCAAAGCAGTGTAGACTTTCCTGGCCAAATCAAGGATTTAGGGCTTGTTGCTACACTACAACACTATAAAAATCCATTTTGATTAGTAATATATATGAATAGAAAGATAGATCCATCCATCTATCGTATCCCATTTAGATTTTTATATCTAAGAAAGAATCGATTTCATTCAACGTTTGATTCAAAGAACTGCGCTTAGCCCCCCCCGCTCATGAAACGGCTCTGCTGCAATGGATGGCAGAGGGTCCGTAGTACCCGAAGCACTGGAGTGATCCAGTAGCCGGGAAGGGGCCTAGAAGTGCCTACTACTATCCAGTGCCTGGCAGAGCTAGGGGGCTTCAATCCTTACTCTTTATCCCCATCTTCGCCCAGGCTAACGGGGCCTTACTTATTCAGGGGGGAGCCTCAAAAAGCACTGTTGAGAGGAAGATCCTTGGCCCCTATTCATTCTCTACAGGGTTCCAAACCTTTCTTCAACATAAGTGACAACGAGCCAAGCAGAGATGGAAGAGATCAAACACGAGAATTAGAAGCAAGTTCGCCTTCCTTTTTGATCATTTTGATAGAGGGGGATGAAGAAAGTGGACAAAACAGACTTGCATTTCTCATCGAACAAATACAGGAAAAGAATCATATTGAAAACGCTCCTAACCCAACCCCTTCCTTCATAGAGTCCATGTATTGTAAGGGACCCGAACCTGACCGGATCGAGCCTGCCATAGAGGCAAGTGAAGTTGGTGAGCCTTATGATGGGGAACTATCTCCTGCGGTTCGGAGAGAACTCAGCTGTTAGTTAGTACCCCCTTGGTTTCGGGGTGGACCTTTTTACTCTATTTTATTATATGCGCTTAGCGAAAAGAATGTTTTTGATACACCTAGGACATGGATTCTATATGAACCAGTGGATCGTGACAAGTCGTTACTACTAGCAATGACTTCCTCTTTCATTACTTCATTCTTTCCATATCCCTCTCCTTTGTTCTCAGTTACTCATCAAATGGCACTCAGTTCATATCTTTAAGTTCGATCATTGACAAGGTTCAAAGAAAGGGTGGGCCATTGATAAAGAATCGATGGAAAACCACAATGCTAGCAGATGGCGGGCCTCCGCTTTTCTTTTTATTAATGAAACCCGCCAGTTATTATGAACTCAAATAAAAATAATTTGTATTTAGAAGGCTTGTTCAAAAGAAAAAAAGACGTGGGTGGCATTATGACCGGGGTGTCAGTTAGAAAGGTTCTTACAATGTTCGTTCAATCATGCAGCATTCTTTTTTTTCTTAACTTAAGGAGAGGGAAGAGGGATTTCTAAGAAGGGCTTGGGACCTATGAATAGAAAAACACAACAAAATTATGAAATGAAGAAGAATGAACTGGAGGCATCGAAGGAAGGACTGACGAACTTCTTACTTGTGTTTAGTTAACTACTTTACTGACTTGGGGTTCTTTCTCATAAGTGGTATACCTACACCCAGCACGCACACTCACTATATCTATATACGTATAAGTTTCTAACCTTTCGAAAAAGCCCCTCTCCCTTCGTCTATGCGCTTCTGCTTAGTATATCATTTATATGCTTCTTAATAAGCCAGAGGCCCCTCTTTTTTGTTCTTCTTTTGCTTGCGCACCAATCCAGGGGCTAAGGGACCCAATTCTTAAGACTCAAGATGCAACTTACGGTAGTCTTTGATCTAGCTATAAGGCTTTGAGCTAGAACAGAATACTCGTCTTTAGAGCTTGATGCACTCAAACTTGACACTATTTCAAGGCTGCCGCTAAGCAACATTTTCTGATGATGGTGAGGAGTATTCTCCCACAATGTCTGTTGGCAGGTCGGCTTCCGAAGTTTGAGTCTCAAGCTAGGGATCACCACTTCCTTTAGCAGAAGCTCCGATATGAAATAGCAATCATTATAGATAGACTTTGAGATGCTTGAATAGCTGCAGCCTAGCCTTTTCATTAACTGGATCTCCTACCTCCACTGTTAATAAGTGGCGGCAAGACTTGAATCCTAGACCTATGCCTGCTCTACTATGGTGAATTATGTGAACTGTCTCATCTAAAAAATTTAAATATCAAAGAGGGAACACTTTGATTTAGTTAATTATGTATTAACAGCTAGTACATCGTTGCTGAGTTAGAATACCCCAAACAGTGTCATTTGAACACTTGGTTAAAAAAGAATTTTGAAGAAAGTCAAGCGCACCAAGTGCATGTGATAACTAGAAATTCACAATTATAAAGAGTCTATAGTTTCCCATAGAAAGCATGTGGCTCAACAGTTTCAAGATTTAGGCAGAGTTTTGGTTGTGTCTATCTTATCCACCATATATAATAATAAACTTTGTCCAACACCATTAAACAGGATAGAGCAATGCTTAACTTGCAGTTCATGACACAATGGATCATCTTAGACAAGATGAAATTGAGGATTTGTCATTGTCCCCTCCAGCTATTGGCTCCATGCAGATTGCTGGAAGCAATGGCTTTGGCCATAACATAGAGTTCATGTCTCAAGCTTACGTCAGAAACAGAAGCTCTGAAATTGATATAGAGGTAGAGGATGATACATCAATTGCTGATAAAGATCAACCCCTCCCCATATTTCTCAAGGTACTTTTTTTTCTCTAACCAATCTTTCATTTCTCAGAAATGTTTCAATGAATAAAATTGTTGATATATGTTTCAGAGTTTTGGCTTCTGCCATTTAAATGGTCTTTGAATGCAGTTCGCGGATGTTGAGTACAAGGTGAAGATTAGCCAAGCTTCCTCCAACAATCCTATCAAGGCAGTTGTATCAAAGGTAGCTTCCCAGTTTGAGCATGACCATTACAAGCAGATACTCAAGGGTATAACAGGAAGGGTGAAATTCTTGCCTTAATGGGGCCTTCTGGCAGTGGGAAAACAACCTTGTTAAAGATATTTGGAGGAAAATTGCAAGAAAATGTCAGAGAAACTGTCACATACAATGACATCCTATATAATACAGCTATCAATAGGAGGTATATTACCTATCCATCAATAATTCTTTTTTCCTTCTCTCTTTCTATTGCCTTAAAACCAAGAATATATAAAAGCCTTTCTTTCAATGTACATGATTTTATATTAACTTCCATACTGAATTGACCAATATTGTGCTAGGTGGGTTTCGTGACACAAGATGATGTGCTTTTTCCATAATTGACTGTAGAGGAAACCTTAGTTTCTGCTACATTCTTAAGACTTCCAAGCAAGATTTGTCGACGTCAGAAGTATGAAAGAGCTGAAGTGATTATTAAATAATTAGTCCTGGAAAGGTATGTGAGCTACATTTCCATGAACTTCCTTCTCTCCCTTGATTACAAAGCACCACAATCTAAAACTGTCAAAAGAAATTGAACATGATTGTTGCAACTGTTCATTCCTGAATTTCACAATCATAGATGCCGTCACACGAGAATAGGTGGAGGACTAATTAAAGGCATATCTGGGGGAGAGAGAAAAATAACTAGCATAGGGTATGAAATCCTTGTTGATCCTTCTCTCCTCTTGCTCGACGAACCAACTTCAGGCCTTGATTCATCCTCCGCAAGGAAGGAATGAGTCGGTTCCCCTTTCCGTCTTTCGGTAGCATAAAGAAAATAGATTCAAATTGACAAACCACCAAAAGAGTGAGAAAAAGGGGGCAAGTGTACATTAGGCCATGTGAAACAAAAAAAGTATAAGGATAGCACCGTACCGTCATAGTCCTCAATCTTTGGCACATCTGGATCGGGATCGGCGGAAACTCACTCGGTCAGCGTGTCTACCGGGGCACCATACTTACGTTTTTCTTTATGATATAAGGAGTGCACAGAACTTCATAAAGAGTGAATAGAATTCACTCAATACCTATATCCCTGGAACAACTGTAAAATAAACTCCATCTTAGTCTGCCCGACTTTGACTTTGACTTGAAAGAGTAAGTTTTTGCCTTTGTTGTTGAAAAGTCAGGACCCGTTGGGGAATCTATTCTAGATCCGCCCGCCGGCCCTAAATCTATCTTACTCTTCCTTGGTCTCTTCCACGGATCGGTGGATATGAAATAGAATGAATTCAAGGACAAAGTCAGCGGTATACTGTGATTCACATCCAGGAAGGGCCAGACATGAATCGAAAGAGTCACTTTCCTCAAAGGAGAAAGGGTGCGTGCATACCGAAAAGAAGAATGATAGGGAAGATCCCATAAGAGCCTCTTTATCTTTATGAAGACTTAATATTATTTTACCACTTCATTGTCGAGCAGCCCTTGGACGGCCACAACCTACATAGCCCGGAATGGGCATCAGAGTTCATGTAGTTCGATTTCCTTTTTGAACCAGTTCCTGAAAGGTGCTTTTGTGGCTCTTTACTCCAGAATAGAGGAATGAACAGTTCCTGACAGGTGCTTTTGTGGCTTTCCTTCGATGTCTAGTCCAGAATGGGTCGGGGTCGGGGTCCAGTTCCCCCATTCTATTTAGAATATCGTTCTTCAGATTTATAATTTGGTCTATTTCATGATCAAAAACCGAGAAATTCTTCTGACCCAAGCAGTGCACAAGTAACCTCCGCTTGATGACACCCCTCACATAATCCATATCCGGTTCTGGAAGATCCGGTTCTGGAAGGACTGCCTCCACTGCATTAGGGGGCGCGCATTTTGGGGGTTTGGCTAGGCGAACTCTTCGTCATTTTCATAACTACTATTATCCGCAAATAGTCTTATATCGAAGGACGGCCAACCGGGGCCTCCACTGCTACCCCCCAGGTTTCCTTCAGATCACATACATTCCCCCCCCCCCCCCCGGTTGCATGAAGAGGTATCCAAGCGATACTCCTACTTTTAGTAGAATTAGATAAATGAAAAGGCATATAGATATATACACCTTGGGTGATATTTTCTTTAAGAGGGGAAATCGTCGAAATATTCTTTGCTTCCAAAAAAGAAGAAAAAGAAAAAAAATTACTTTTCGAAGTCAATAAAAGATCATAATAAAGTGGGGGGTTAGATAGCAAGAGCAACTAGATCAGTAATGGAAAGGGTGGCTAAAATGGATAGATCTCTTTTACCGGGGGGTCTAAGTGGATACATTGAAAAGCTCTCATCTTTTTGTCTAGAACAACAGAATCAAGAGGAACAGAGCGAACAAAATCCGCTTTGGGGTGAATTCCTTCCCCTGAAGTTGGCGCTAATTGAACCCTAGATTATGAGCTTACTGATTCAAAGCTCTCATGAGATTTTTTTTGCATGCCCTACCAAATGAAAAGGAAGTCGCAGGAGCAAGTTAAGAGTTAGATTTCCCCGACTCCGTTCCTATTTATTAGCCTTCTTTCTAATTTAACATTAACTTCGTTAGCTAACTAATTGATCCTCGCCTATCTTTGGCTGCATGTTAGGAGGATTATGTTGGACCTATGCAATCTCATTACAACGTTCTTTTTCTTACAGAGATTTCTGGTGAAAACTTCAATCTTGAAGCATAGGCAGGCAAACAGAATGTCCTAGGAAGGAGAACTAGCTAAGCTTCTTCAAAAGCGAAGGAATTGCAGCCTAACCATCTTTGAGATCGGAAATTTCGAGAGGCTCCCCAGTCCTCTTTCAGCCTTTTCTTACTTATTTTTTATGATGTGCCTTCCCGCGCCTTCCTGCACAAGCATCTATTCTCCTGAGATCCAGTTTTCTTCACGATGATTTGTTCTGTCCTCACTTCCTTTTTTATATTTTATCCTAAGGACATCATCATTGAATTTCATCTTCACTTGGGGATTACTTCCTTTCTCTAGGTTCATTCTCTCCATTCTTCATTGTATGCAGCCCCATAAAGTGGATACCACACTCTTTTCTTAGAGATCATTTACCCTTTCGCGTAAGTGTAAGACCTTGAATCTCTCGTGGAAAGGCCCATTTGCAGCAACACACTCTGGTAGTTCATTCGTTATCATAACAACTGGAACATTCTTTTTCTTCGTAAAAAGTCTTTCATACTTTGAATCCAGCCGAACTTCCTGCCCATCGAGTACTTTTAATAATGTATTGGCATAGGTGGTCCCCGTCTCAGTGTAGGAAGCATACCCACTACTCTCCTGTTGTGGCTGGTGAAACTCATCGAAGGTCCATATGTCGTGGTAATCGTGTGCCCCGGTGAAGTCATTCTTTTTGGAGCTCGCATAATAGATCTTTACTACTTTTGAGAGTAAATGAAAAAGTAAGGTTTTTTGAGTGCTGGGCTCGCCTATTATGAATAGCTCCTTCATTTTTATGGGTCGCTGCCCTAGGAATTGAGCCGCTATCCAATCAATTGCCACATACTTTTCTTTTATTTCCTCAAATTTGTACTCCTCCGTCCATCCCTTTTCTTCCATATACTTTCGTACCCTTTCTTTCTATTAGGGTTCCTGCCTCCATTAGTTTAAGGACTTGTATGTCCTCATAGGAGCCCTTTATGCTCGGGTACCTTTGTAGAACAATATGCTTCTGTTGTTCATGCCTGAACACTTCCGGCCACGAATTTAGTCCCGCAAGCTGCTCTATAATGTTGGTTGCACTCATAGGAGCACCCCCTGTTTTTTTCTTTCCCTCATAAGCCTCTGCTACTTCCATAACATGGGCCTTTGACGTGTTCCCCCATATATGTGGATTCTTATCTTCTTTAGTGATGTATGCGCAGATCGGACCCTAGCCCTTTTTTGCGTGGATGTCGCATTGCATTTGCTCGAACTCGGGAAACACTTTCCTAATCTGGCTTTCGAAGCTATTTTTAGCTGCCCTCTCGACCTTTCCACTGATGTTCTAAATATAACCTTCCGATTCTATGGTTCTCCCTAGCTACGAGGCCTTACACGGGTAGAGTTTGGTATTCCTTTGTCAAACCGAACGAAGACTGTTTCTTGTACAGTCCTCTAACATGGTAAGTGTGCCACTTCACATTTGCGGTCCTTATTTTGCATTTGCGAACATTGTTTGGCTCAGTTGGATTTGCAATTGCGATTCACATGTTCGCATTTACATACGTTGCTTTCTTGGTTGACTTCGCAATTGCTATCTTCTGCTTGTATTAGCGACACCTGAGGACAATTTCCAAATTTCTGCTTTTGAGCCCCTTTTTGACTTTGTTTTCTTGGTATCTTCTCGATCACTTATAAATCACATGAACCCTGTAAAATAGAAGTAAACAACATTAAAAACACTATTTTATTAATCAAACATAGCAAAAAACTAGGATTAAAACCGAGATAAGTTGGTAAAATACCAACTTATCATTTTGTGGCAACACTCTTGGATTTGGCGACATGTATGACTTGGTTGAGTTAGAGAGATTCAGTTCTGATGGCTTGGTGTCACAACCCAAACCGATGGGCCGCGATGGATGCCCGAGTCCTACCTATCGAACACCCTTAAGCATGCGTCTAAGATATAAACATAATTAGTGTCCGTGAGGGAAACCTGTCCAAAAGACAAATATACATAAACATGAGGAATACAGTGGGCGAGCCGGCAATGCTGCTATAGACAACTATATATCCAAAACTAGAAGCCGACGAGGCCACATACTATCAAACTATACATACTGTCTACAGACTTCTAATAGAATATACAACTGTACAAGGACGGGATTTGGCCACGTCATACCCATACATGTATTAGAATATCATATCAAAATCTAAAGCAGCTCCGGATCAAATGGAGCACGCCAACTCTCGCTGATCAAGGATCCTAAGAAGGGGGACAGTCGGCTTGTCTACCTGCACCTGTGGGCATGAAACGCAGGCCCCGAAAAATAGGGCGTCAGTACTAATAATGTACTGAGTATGTAAGGCATAAAAATCGGTACATAAAAGACATAGATGAAATATGGAATAAAGAATTCCACCTGTAAGTCTAAATAACTTTGGAAATTCTGAAACATTTATAATGTCATGCACGTGCGTATAGATGTCATGTCATGCATAGGTATAGGTGTACATAATATCATCAAGCCTCTGAGGGCATCCCATCATATCATATCAGCCACTGTGGGGAAAATCATCAACATATACCAACTGATCAGGTGATGGTACGTATATAACGCCGTAACCTTTTTCCATATCCCATATACATATATTATACATATATATGTGTATATAACGCCATCTGGTCATGGGTCAATATAAATGAATGCAATACATGATAAGTACGTCAATAAAATCTTTCGGAGTATCATAAGACCATTATGCCTCTGATTAATATCATGAAATAGACTTTATCAACTTACGTATTTTCTAAGACCCATGAACAGATGATAGAATAATAAGACTTATGGGAAAACAAGAATATACGCATCTCTAGCATTTCTACGAATAGAGTAATTTATGGAAGTGGTGCATTTGCTGGTTTCGTTTGTGTCGTATAGATCGTGCCAAAAAGAAAGAAGGGATATCCTTAACATACCTGGAGTAGGGAAAATCCATATGATATTCTTCAAAAAGGTTGCACCGTACTCCTTTAGAATCGCAAAATCTCACGTTGCTAAGGTGTTAAGAATTACCGTTGGAATGTTTTTGTTTCATGAAATTGTGTTGAAATCTCGTTGGATTGAGGTTAACATCTGTTTTGCAAGGTTTGAATAAGGAAGAAAGTTATAAGATTTCTTACTTGGTTATTTTAAGGCCAAATGAAGCCAAACTTCTAAATGTCTTTACGTAAGTGTCATGTGTAAATTAATTAAGATGGCCACCTTTCAATCAAGATGGTGAGTCACGTAAGTATAATGTGTATATTACTTAAGATGGCCACATATCAATCAAGATGGTGAGTCACTTAATTTGAATGGGGGCTGCCACATCATGCCATTTAATCCTTATCCAATATATATATCCCTAATTAATTAGGTAATATCCCATTACCCAATAATTAACCAATTACCCACATAATTAAGAATTATCTCAACTCACTTAAAATACTACTCACTTTTAACATACCTTGTACACCTTACTATCATGGTCATATAGTATCTTGTATGGAACTAGTCCATAAATACCGGGCATTATCGCTCGGACCATATTTTATCCCAGATCAACAACCTTCAATGAAACTCATTTTGTTTGATTCGTTTACCCTTTACTCATCGCTTGTTATAAGTAGCATAAATGATTATAACCTCAAGATAATCTCAGCCCCGATTCAAAGTCGATTAACTTACGATGAAACTTTTATATACGAAAACACGAGATGTAACATCCTTCCCCCCTTAGAAACATTTGTCCTCGAATGTTTAACTCCCTGAGATCTATATAAACTTTGGCAGAGTCGCCTTTGTAATAGTACTACTGTCAAATCTTTCTGTAGAAAACTCAATAATTCAATGCCACATAGGACCGCAATTGTCACTCATGACAATGGCTTCACACGTCCAATGATAATAACTAATACAAGAATTCATATACATACCTTAAAGTTGTGATGTCTCAGTCGGACCCTTCTCTGGAAGAGGAAATAAGTGAGGATATCTAGACTTCATGTCTTCTTCGTCTTCCCAAGTCATTTCTTCCACATTATTGTTTCTCCAAAGCACTTTCACCGAAGCTACATCTTTAGTTCTCAATCTCCGAACCTGTCTATCTAGTATACCAATGGGAGTTTCCTCATAGATAGTTGTTCTGTGACCTAAACATCGTCAACTGACATAACTCTAGAAGGATCCCCGATACATTTACGAAGCATAGACACATGAATTACTCGGTGAACGGATTCCAAGTCAGAAGCCAAGTCTAACTCATATGCTACTTGGCCTATCTTGCATATGATCTTATATGGTCCAATGTACCGAGGGATAAGTTTTCCTTTCTTTTCGAACCTCATAACGCCTTTCATCGGTGATATCTTTAGGAATACCCAATCGTCCACCAGAAATTCCAAGTCTCGTCGTCGATTATCCGTATAAGACTTCTAACGGCTTTGAGCTGCTAATAGCCTTTCCTGTATAAACTTAATCTTCTCGATTGCCTGTTGTATCAATTCTGGTCCTACTAACTTAGTTTCTTCAACATCAAACCATCCTATAGGCGACCTACACTTCCGTCTGTAAAGAGCTTCGTATGGAGTCATTTCAATACTGGAATGATAGCTATTATTATATGCGAACTCAATAAGCGGCATATGATCATCCCAGCTACCCTTGAAGTCTATCACCCAAGACCGTAACATATCCTCAAGTGTCTGAATAGTACGCTCAACCTGACTGAATAGTACGCTCAACCTGACCGTCTGTCTGGGGATGAAATGCTATACTAAGACCTACCTGAGTCCCCATTTCTTTTTGGAAGGACCTCCATAAGTTAGATTTAAATTGAGCTCCTCTATCCGAGATAATAGATACAGGGACACCATGCAGTCGTACTATCTCCTTAATATAAAGCCATGCATAATCCTCTACGGAATATGTAGTCCTAACGGGCAGAAAATGGGCTGATTTGTAAGCCTATCAACAATCACCCATATAGAATCGAACTTACGCTGGGTACGAGGTAGGCCTACGATGAAATCCATATTGATTACTTCCCACCTCCAAGTCAGAATCTCTATAGCCTGCAATAATCCACTAGATTTTTGATGCTCAATCTTGACCTGCTGACAGTTAGGTCACTGAGCAACAAACTCCGCTATATCCTTTTTCATTCCGTTCCACCAATATACTTCCCTGATATCATGATACATTTTGGTTGCTCCAGGATGGATATAGAATAACGAGAATAGTGAGTTTCTCCCGTAACCTACCGATGTAGCCCTGCAACATTGGGGACACATAATCTTCCTCGATATCTGAGGACCCCATCTTCTGTAATCTCAAATAGTGTCTTCTCCTTCTGAGGGGTGGTATCCCTATAATGAACTAACACGAGATCCTCGTACTGGCATTCCTTAACTTCAGTTACTAACGAGGATGTTGTCGTATCCTGAATAGTAATTCCAATATCATCCGAGTCCAGTAACTGAACTCCAAGACTAGCTAGCTGATGAAGCTCATGGGTTATTCCCCTCTTTTCGGGCTGTAAATATGACATGCTACCCATAGATCTATGGCTGAGGGCGTCGGCTATCATGTTCGCCTTCCCCGGTTGGTATAAGATATCAACGTCATAATCTTTAAGTAGCTCCAAACATCTCCTTTGACGGAAATTTAATTCCTTTTGCTTGAATATATACTGGAGGCCCTTATGATCTATATAGATATCAACATGAATGCCATACAAGTAGTGCATCCACATCTTTAGTGCATGAATCACTGCGGCTAACTCTAAATTGTGGGTCGGGTAATTATTCTCGTGCTTTCTTAGTTGTCTAGAAGCATAAGCTACAACCTTACCATGCTGCATAAGTACATAACCCAATCCAACGCCCGAGGCGTCACAGTAGAAAACATAACCATTGGTCCCTTCTGGGAGCGTTAGAATCAGTGTTGAAGTTAATCTGTCCTTCAATGCTTAAAAACTCCGTTCGCAAGCATCAATCCATTGAAACTTTGCTCCCTTCTGAGTCAACTTTGTCAAAGGTGCTGAAAGGGAAGAGAATCCCTCTACAAATCTACTGTAATAACCTGCCAAACCAAGAGAGATATGAACCTCTGTCGGTGTAGTGGGTCTAGGCCAAGTCTTTACTGCCTTAATCTTTTGTGTATCAACCAAGATACCTTCACTTGAAATGACATGCCCAAGGAAAGCTACAGAACTCAACCAGAATTCACACTTAGAGAATTTCGCATACAACTTTCCTTTTTTATAGAATTCTAAGCACAGTGCACAAATGATCTGCATGCTCGGTCCCTGAATGAGAATACACCAATATATCATCTATAAATACAATTATGAATAGATCTAGAAAGGGTTTGAACACACAATTCATCAAGTCCATGAATACCACTGGGGCATTGGTCAAACCAAACGACATAACATGAAACTCAAAGTGGCCGTACCTGGTCCTGAATGCTGTCTTCGGAATATCTTTCTTCTTAACCCTTACCTGATGGTACCCGGACCTTAAGTCTATCTTTGAGAAACACTTGGCACCTTGCAACTGATCAAATAAATCATCAATCCTCGGGAGTGGGTACTTATTCTTGATCGTCACCTTATTCAACTGTCTATAATCAATACACATCCGTAAGGAACCATCTTTCTTCTTCACAAATAACACAGGTGTTTCCCATGGTGATGTACTAGGTCTGATAAAGCCTTTTTCAAGCAATTCCTTTAGTTGTTCCTTCAACTCTTTTAACTCTGGGGGGGGCATTCTATAGGAAGGAATAGATATTTGATGAGTATCTGGTAGTAGGTCAATAGCAAACTCAATTTCTCGCTCTGGCGGAAAATCCGGAAGCTCATCGGGAAAAACATCAGGAAACTCCTTAACCACATGGATAGATTGAATGGTTGGTGACTCTACTTTCACATCATGAACCCGAACAAACTGATAAATATAGCCCTTTCTTATCATCTTCCTTGCCTTGACAAGAAGCCAACCAATTCATACCCATTATAACATCAAATTCTACAATATCTAACTCGATTAGGTCCACTACTATAGATCGACTATGAACTACTATGATACAATCTCTATATACTCGCTTAGCTATCACTGATTCCCCAATAGGTGTAGACACCTCAAAAAGTTTAACCAATTGAGGTTTTATTCCAAACTTACTAGCAACCAACGGAGTAATATATGATAAGGTGGAACCTGGGTCAATCAGTGCATATAGATCATATGAGGATACTGATAATATACTTGTAACAACATCAGGTGATGGCTCCTTATCCTGTCGTCTGTCAATGCATAAACGTGGTTCTGAGGAGCGCTCGACCTAAATGCTCTGCCTCTACCTCGACCACGACTCATTGGTGATTGTGAACCTTGCCCAGGGGGCGTACTGATGATGACGAACTAGCTATAGATCCCACTGGCTGAGCTATGCTTG
This sequence comes from Nicotiana tabacum, assembly GCF_000715075.1. NCBI lineage: Eukaryota > Viridiplantae > Streptophyta > Magnoliopsida > Solanales > Solanaceae > Nicotiana > Nicotiana tabacum. The sequence goes on along the minus strand of NC_134093.1, from coordinate 48,259,094 downwards.
CATCACCTCTTGTCGGACAATCCCTCATAACGTGGCCCGGATAACCACAAGTATAACAAACACCCAACCCCATACGGCACTGCCCAGTATGCTGCTTAGCACACTGAGCACATCGTGGCAAGGGAGGCCTCAACTGACTTGACTCACCCCTATACTGAGAATCTGAGGCCTTGGAATTCTGACCAGGCCCTGAATATGTGGAATGATCAAATCTCTTACCGCTAAACTGAGGTGGGCGCTAGCCGATGGCTGGGCTGGATACCTCGGGTATTGTTGTCTCTAACCACCTCGAAACTCACCAGAAGGATCCGAAGACCTCGCTCTCTTATTATGGGCCCTATCATGCTCACGATCGGCCCTCTGCTTCTGCTTACGCTCCTCTACACACTGAGCGTATGCCTGAATACGAGAAATATCCATATCTTCCTAAAGTGAGACCGATATACAATCGTTAAGCAGGTGCGGCTCTAACCCCATCAAGAACCGGTGAACCCGATCCTCCATCCAGATATAATAGTGGGAGCATACCTAGCCAACAAATCAAACTGAATACTGTACTCCCGAACACTCATATTACCCTGTTGAAGGGTCAAGAACCTATCAACTCTAGCCCGTCTAAGCTCTGGTGGTAGATAATGACGAAGAAAAGCTTCTGTAAACTCCTGCCATACCGCTGGAGGGGCATCCTCACCTCTGGACAATTCCCAAGAATCGTACCAATTAACTGCAATGTCTTGGAGTCTATAGGAAGATAGCTCAACTGACTCAGTAAAAGTGGCCTTCATTACCCTCAAAGTCCTCTGCATCCTATTGATAAATACCTGAGGGTCCTCAATTGGATCTGCTCTAGTAAATACCGGAGGGTCCAAATTAATGAAATCATGAACCCTCGCACTGACGGACCTATCTGCATGACCAATATCTACTTCCTGATGCCGAGCCTATGCGGCTACTAATCAAGTTAAACAGCTGAATAACATCTCTTATCTCCTTACCCAGTGCATCTGGCTAAGGGGCTGAACGTACAGGGGCGGGTGCTGGAGCTGGTGCCCCTCGGAGCTCTTCCGGAGAGGGAGGGGTATGTGAAGTCTGAGATGGAATCTCACTATGAGAATTTCCCTGAGCCCTGATAACTCATAGTGCTCGACTAGTAGTCTCACTAGCCACGGACTTTCCATTCTGGGTGGTTGTAGCCTTCGGAGGCATCGCTAAAAATGTAACATATCGTTAGGAACATGAATTCTTATATCGCACGATCTAAGATAAGAAGAGAGAAGAACATCTTATATGTCCTGTAGCCTCTTGTCTATAAGTGTGCTGCACAACACACCCATAAACAAGACTATACTAGACATGGTCTGTAGATAACCCTAGGATAGAACTGCTCTGATACCACTTTTATCACGACCCAAACCGATGGGCTAGGACGGATGCCCGAGTCCTACTTGTCGAACACCCTTAAGCATGCGTCTAAGATATAAACATGAGTAGTGTACGTGAGGGAAACCTATCCAAAAGACATATATACATACACATGCGGAATATAGTGGGGCAAACCGGTAAGGCTGCTATAGACAACTATATATCCAAAACTGGAAGCCGGCGAGGCCACATACTATCAAACTATACATACTGTCTACAGACCTCTAATAGAATATGCAACTGTACAAGGACGAGATTTATCCATGTCATACCCATACATGTATACAAGCATATCATATCAAAATCAAAAGCAGCTCATGATCAAATGGAGCACGCCAACTCTCGCTGATCAAGGATCCTAAGAAGGGGGACCGTCGGCTTGTCTACCTGCACCTGCGGGCATGAAACGCAAGCCTCAGGAAATAGGGTGTCAGTACGAATAATGTACTGAGTATGTAAGGCATAAAAATCGGTACATAAAAGACATAGATGAAATATGGAATAAAGAATTCCACCTGTAAGTCTAAATAACTTTGAAAATCCTGAAACATTTAGAATGTCATGCACGTGCGTATAAATGTCGTGTCATGCATAGGTATAGGTGTACATAATATCATCAAGCCTCTGAGGGCATCCCATCATATCATCTCAGCCACTGGGGGCAAAATCATCAACATGTACCAACTGATCAGGTGGTGGTGCGTATATAACGCTGTGACCTTTTTTAAATCCCATATACATATATTATACATATATACGCATCTATAACGCCATATGGTCATGGGTCAATGTAAATGAATGCAATGCATTATAAGTACATCAATAAAATCTTGCGGAGTGTCATAAGACCATTATGCCTCTGATTAATATCATGAAATTGTGCCATAAGACCATTAAGAATTACCGTTGGATTTTTTTTGTTTCAAGTAATTGTGTTGAAATCTCGTTGGATTGAGGTTATCTGTTTTGCAAGGTTTGAATAAGGAAGAAAGTTATAAGATTTCTTACTTGGTTATTTTATGGCCAAATGAAGCCAAACTTCTAAATATCTTTACGTAAGTGTCATGTGTATATTACTTAAGATGACCACCTTTCAATCAAGATGGTGAGTCACGTAAGTGTCATGTATATATTACTTAAGATGGCCACCTATCAATCAAGATGGTGAGTCACTTAATTTGAATGGGGGCTTCCACATCATGCTATTTAATCCTGATCCAATATATATCCCTAATTAATTAGGTAATATTCCATTACCCAATGATTAACCAATTACCCACATAATTAAGAATTATCTCAACTCGCTTAAAATACTACTCACTTTTAACATACCTTGTACACCTTACTATCATGATCATGTAGTACCTTGTATGACACTAGTCCATAAATACCGAGTATTATCGCTCGGACCATATTTTATCCCAAATCAACAACCTTCAATGAAACTCATTTTATTTGATTCATTTACCCTTTAACCTTCACCGCACTTACTCATCGCTTGTTATAAGTAGCATAAATGATTATAACCTCAAGATAATCTCAGCCCCGATTCGAAGTCGATTAACTTACGATGAAACTTTTATATACGAAAACACGAGATGTAACATCCTTCCCCCCTTAGAAACATTTGTCCTCGAATGTTTAACTCCCTGAGATCTACATTAACTTTGGCAGAGTCGCCTTTGTAATAGTACTACTGTCAACTCTTTCTGTAATAATTCAATGCCACATAGGACCGCAAGTGTCTAATGATAATAACTAATACAAGAATCCATACACGTGCCTTAAGGATGTGATGTCTCAGTCGGATCCTTCTCTGGAAGAGAAAATAAGTGAGGATATCTAGACTTTATGTCTTCTTCTACTTCCCAAGTCATTTCTTCCACATTATTGTTTCTCCAAAGTACTTTCACCAAAGCTACGTCTTTAGTTCTCATTCTACGAACCTGTCTATCTAGTATAGCAATGGGAGTTTCCTCATACGATAGTTGTTTTGTGACCTGAACATCGTCAACTGACACAACTCTAGAAGGATCCCCAATACATTTACGGAGTATAGACACATGAAAAACTGGGTGAACGGATTCCAAGTCAGAAGGCAAGTCTAACTCATATGCTATCGCAGCATGTTCGTGTTCTGATATGTCTATGTGTTACTCTTCTATGCTATAAGTGGTTGTTATTTGTCGGTTATATGCACACATGATATGGTTATATCCGGGCCTTGTAGCGGGATTTGAGCGAGATGGTTATTGGTGTGCTGTGTGGTTGATTGCACCTTGTTTATGTTCTCTCCGAAGTGTGGTATATTGTGCTATTTTCTTTTCTATGTTTATGGTCATACACTTCATGTATTTGATGTTGAATTGCGTGTAGTTATTGACTTTGAGCATGGTGACTTGAGGTATTTCATCTGGGCCAATATTTGGTTGGGTTACGCATTGCAGCAGGGCTTTATTGGGATATGATCCTTAGTGTTAGATTCGTGTGTCTTGGTTCTAATATGTATGATGGGTCCGTAGCATTGCGGTAATGGTGGTGCTTCTGGAGCTTGCAGGACGATTCTCTCATTTGAGTCATTTTCCATTTTTGGGTGCATTTGAATTGTTGTGTATTGTTGTACGGATTGCATTGTTTGTAGCTTAAGGTTGTATTGGGGTGGAAGGTCAGTAGAGTCTCTGTATTTTATGAGATGAAGTCTTTGGGCATGAGGTGATTGCTATCGAATTTGATTACGGTGTGTTTGGAAGAGTAATATCGGAAGTCAGCTTAGAATTTGGGCTATGTTTCTGGATAGGCGAGAGAGCTCCATGACTTGTTGATCTGATGAGTGGTTATGAGTTTTTGCATCTTTGTTTCATAATCGGCAGTGTACGAAGGTTTTAGAACGAGGTTTTGTTTGATGTGAGGTTTATTACCGGTACCAGATTTGTTTTGATTAGCTACTGCGGTCGAAAGCTATTGCTATGAGTATTTGAGTTATGTGGTAAATCATGTGATTGCATCTTGGGTGAAAATTATGGCTCGATATAGCTTGTTCGGACTTATATAGTGTGTAAATGCGAGATTCAGGTCTTGTAGAAAGTTCCGGATGTTGGCAATTGAATTATGAGGTTTATGGATTAAGGTTAAAGTAATGATCTTCAGTTATGTTGTGTTGTCGGGACTATATGGAATAGGGTAATGTGGGATCACCCCCGGGTATGTACATGGTAAGGTTACACGGTAATTTGATAGCTTTGGAATGACTTTAGGCATGTTCGAGGACGAACGTATGTTTAAGTGGGGGAGAATGTAACGACTCGTCCAGCCATTTTGAGCATTTGCATTCCGTTCAGCTATTTGAAGTCTTGATTAGCTTCGTATGATGTATTATGACTTGTGTGTATCATCAGTTTTGGTTTTCAGGTATTTCTGAAATTGGTTGGAAGAATGAATTTCATGTTTGAAGCTTTAAGTTGAAAGAGTTGACCAAGTTTTATTTTTTAGTATTTGACCTCGGTTTGGAGTTTTGATGGTTCCATTAGGTCCGGATGGTATTTTTGGACTCGGGCGTATGCCCGTATTTGCATTTGGATATTTCTAAAAGGTTTCAGCGCTAATTGGCGAAAGTAGAAAAATTTAAAGGTTTGGAATGTTCATAAGTTTGGCCGAGAGTTAACTTGATGATATCAAGTTTGGATTATGGTTCCGGGATTTGGAATAGCTTCGTTGTGTCATTTGGGACGTGTGTGCAGAATTTGAACTCATTCCGGGTTGATTTGATATGTTTCGGCATGCGTTTTGGAAGTTGAAAGATTCAAAGTTCACTATGTTTGGTTTAAGGTGCGATTCATCGTTTCGATATTTTAATGCATGATTTGAGGCCTTGAGTAGGTCCATGTTATGTTATGGGACTTGTTGGTATATTTGGACGGGGTCCCGAGGTGCTCGGGTGAGTTTCGAATGAGTTTCGGATCATTTCAATGTTCTTTGGCACTGCTGATTTCTGGTGTTTCAGGCCTACTTCGTGATCGCGAAGATTGGGCCGCGATCGCGTAGTGTATTGTGGGAGCCGGCTTTTTTCCTTCATCAAATTTGCGACCATGTTATGGCGTTCGCGTACCTTTGTGAGGCCTGGGCATCGCGTTCGCGTCCTTATGCTCGCATTCGCATTGAGTTGAGATGTGAAGTTGGGGACCGAAGAGAATGTCTTCGCGTTCGCGAAGTAGGTGATGTGATCGCGTAAGATTGGAGTTCTTGTGCATCGTTTGTGAGGACTATGCTGCAAACGCGTAGAGTATTTTTGGTGGAAGTTTATTTTGTTCATCGCGAATGCGATGGTCTTTCCGCGATTGCGAAGGGTTCACCTGGGCAGTGCTTATAAAGTACTCTATTTCGGAGGTTTCGGCCATTTTAGCATATTTGGAGCTATGGAGCTCGGATTGAGACGATGTTTTAGGCGATTTTCACCACGTAGATTGGGGTAAATGTTCTCTACTCGGTTTTGATTATATTTCATGAATCTATCTTCATTTTTGGCAATTGGTTGATGATTTCAAAAGAGAAATTGGGGGGTTTTGTCTAAAATTTTATAAAGTGAATTTTTGAGTTTTGAACGTCGATTCAGAATCAGATTTGAGTGAAACTAGTATGGTTGGACTCGTGATTGAATGTGTTGTCTTTGTGAGTTTTATCGTGTTCCAAGGTGCAGGCCCGGGTTTGACATTTTGGTTAGCTTTTGGCTTTTGATAAAAGATTCGACCTTTATCGATTTGGTTTGTTTCCTTTGGCATTATTTGATGTTCTTGAGTTTCTTTTGGCTAGTTTTGAGCCGTTTGGAGGTCGGATCACGCGAGATGGCATTTCTAGTGTATTGTTTGACTTGCTCGGTATCGGATTTGTCTTGTTTGAGGTAAGTAATACTTCTAAACTTGGTGTTGTGGGTATGAACCACTGAATATATGTGTTATGTGTTGGGTGTTGAGGTGACGCACATGCTAGGTGACGGGCGTGTGGGCATGCACCGTGTGAGTTATGACTCGATTGATTCTGTGGTATTGGATAGTGACCTACTCTTGTTTCTATCAATAAAATTTCTACGTGCTAGAGTAATTGAACTGTGATCCATATTATAAACCATGTTTAGGATATATGCTTATCGTGTTGGGACCCACTGAGGTCATTTCTATTGTTGAGTTATTTCCTTAAATTGTAATTTCATACTCAGTAATACTCATTCATTGCAGAGCATATCTCAGTCTCTCATATCATTTGTCTCACATTATATTATCATTGTTTGGGCCGATTGGCAAGAGATTTGTGAGGCCAAGAGACTGGAGAGATTGATGACTGAGTGAGGCCGAGGGCTTGATTGTGAGGATGTTTATGGGATCGGGCTGCATGACGCAGCAGGCTTTATTGATTCATGACATGATTGGCTTATATAGCGCTTAGGCAGGATCTACCCCTCCGGAGTCTAACTTACAAGCAGTGAGCGCAGGTACCTACCGAGTGCGAGTACGATTGCTGAGTGCGAGTGCCGAGTGCGACTGCCGAGTGATTGGGAGGATTGAGTGACTGGGAAGACTGAGCAAATTGATACTCTGAGAGTATGCATATGATTTTATTACTGCGTTGCATTACAGTTGGCATGCATACATGGCATGTAGGCATTGATATGCATTTCCTTATGCGGTACGACGTTGTTACATCCATGAATTCACATACACATTGACATGTAGGCTTTGAGATGTACTTTCCTTATGCCATATGATAATGAAACATCTTATCTGTTGTTGAATGCCATCTGATAATGAAATATCTTGAAAAGTTTGCATATTTTCCAGAACTATGAACGAGCTGAGTATTATATCTGTGAGTTATTACTTGTACTGATTTATTTATATTGTTATGAGTTGTTCCTGTTTGTTAGTGTTGGAATCTGACCTTTGTCCAAGCTCGTCACTACTTTTAACCTATGGTTAGGTTTGTTACTTATTGAGTATATAGGGTCGGTTGTACTCATACTACACTTTTGCATCTTGCGTGCAGATTTTGGATGCTGATGTTGTTGTGTATGGCGGGAGCTGGCATTGAAGATGTACTTGCGTTCTGGTCATAGCTGCCTCTTGTTATTGGTAGCTTTAGAATTATTAATCTATTCATGCATATTTCAAACAGATGATGTATTTATTTCATACCAGCTTTGTAAACTCTAAATCATAGAAGCTCATGATTTGTACTACCAGTCCTTGGGAAGTGTATAAAAGTTCAGTTGTTTCATCATTTATTTTCTCAGTAAATCTCATCGAATTCGATTATTGTTAATTGCCTTACTTAGCGGGATGGGTTAGGTACCATTACGATTAGTTGGATTTTGGATTGTGACAATGTGATTCGGCATTAGTTTTATAAGTCGAATGTTCATTAGTTCATTAGGCTTGAATTGGGGTGTGATTCGTAGTTTTGATGTTGTTTGATGTGATTTAAGGCCTTGAGTAAGTCCGTATTGTGTTTTTGGACTTGATGGTATGTTCAGTCACGACCCAATTTAGGATCATGACCGGTACTTAGGAGCTAGTACCCCCAAGTAAGCCTCATCGATATTTTATAGAATATCGGACAAAGTTTCCTCTATTTTAGGACTGTCCAAAAGTTTACTCTGTCTCAAAAATCAACAACATAACCAACCTATATCAACCAAATATCTCATAATCTTCGTCAACTAGTCAAACAGTTATTCACCACTATTAATCAATCACTTGCAACACAGTAATCTTAAATTCATCTCCAAAATACTATAAGAGAATCTAATACTAGTCATGGGTCTAATAATGAACGAGTACTCATGACACTAATAAAATGACTATAGAGCGACTCTAAGAGTTCAAAAGGAGAGAGCATAGCAAATAAATAAACTATTCGCCCACACGAACAAATGCGGGGCTCACCAGGAACTATCAACTCGTGTACTCTAATTAACGAAATCCTCGCTCGCGTCAACTGCTGTCTCTGTAAAAAAATAGCGGGGATTGAGTTGCTAGCTCAGTGAGTAATAGCCCTTAACCACAACCGTTTTAAGTGGAAAAAGTCAGAAAACATGCATATATAATAACAACAACAACAACAACAACAACAACAACAACAATTAGAAACTATCATAAAAGTAAAATGCTCTCTCAAAAACAGTAAATATAATTAGTTTATTCATGTGCTTCCTGTAACCGGAATCAATTTAACAAATCGGTAATAAACTCGGTAAATATTGTCTCATAGCAAATCTTTATATTTGGGAGGTTTCCAAGAAAAGATCATGTAATCTATATCACTGTGTGGACCCCTTCGTAAAAGGAGTCAAATATAACTTGTAGGTCCCTATTCGAGGGAGCACTGTAACTGTATGCTAGTTCTACCTTCCCACTAGCGAGGGCTATAACTGTATTTGATAATCGGTAAATACAAGGTACACCAGGTCTAACGAACCCGCCGTTAGCTACAGGATCCTTCAAAGTCTCCTCCAATTTATACTTCTTTTTTGTAAACTAGTAAATATTCACATGGAAACATTTTCAAAATAGTACAGGGCATTTCAATTCTTATCAAATCGTGTAATCCAATTTCGGTAACGGTAATCATATCTCAAGTAACAGTAAAACATGTCTAGTAACAATAAAAAACTTTTAAATAACTGTAAACATCTCAAGTAAACTATTCAGTACCATATCAAGTAAAGGACTTGTCCCACATGCAATTTTAAACATTTGGTAACACATTTCTTTTTTCAAAAATAACGTATAAACCATGCAGGTTATGAAGATACAAATTCCGGTAATATTACTACTCACAGCACTCAAGCCGAAATGTCAAACGCATCACCTCAAGCAATCCGTAGGACTTCCTTCAATCAATCTATAATCACATCATATTAATCTAGTATTAATTTTCTTGTTTAGGCTAATCCATAACTATTTTAGAATACGCAACTCTCAAAGATCCATATTTGACTATCAATTTGTCGAATTGTATTTACCCATTCTATGAGAAATTCAACTAATCCATAATCTATAAATTTTATCCTATTTATATAATATACTCTGTAATTCATGAAAAGTCCTATGGATTTCTCCCAATCTCTTAACCTTCTTGTTTAAACTCGGAATCTAATATAACCTCATATTTACTCAGTCATGCATGGAATTATGTATATAAAGCTACTTCTGTTTCTAAAGGAAGAAAGAATACATGTAATACCTGGAGTTTATCACAAATATACACCAGCAATTTTCTGATTTTTATGCCTTGTTGATGAAAAGATTTCCACCAAATCTCTTCTTTGGCTTATTTTTCCTTTTTTCCGTACGAGACTTCTTCCGATTCTTTTAAAATCTCCAATCTCAAAAATCCTTTCTAACTAAAGCTTCTCCTGAAGCTCTTTTACGTATCTGTTGGGCTAAGCCCACTTGTGTTTTCTCTTCTTCTTTCATCTTTTTTTGTTGTTGTTGTTTTATTAGTTTGTTATTATTTTTTCTTTTTTTAAATTACTAAAGTACCCTTATTTTAATGTAAGGTATTACATTCTCCCCACCTTATAAAATTCAGTCCCCGAATTTAATTTAAGTACGTACTTGTAGACTAAAATAAATAAGGACCCTTGACTCACATAACATCTTTCGCTTCCGATGTAGCTTCTTCAACTGTATGATTTCTCCATAAGTCTTTCACAGACATAATTCTTTTTGAATCATGTTACGCCTTTCATCGGGAAGGCTCTTAGGGACACTCTATCGCTAATTGTAAAAACTAAGTCCATTCTCCTCTTATCCGCATACGGCTTTTGTCTCTTTTGAGATGTGAGCAATCTAATTATTGGACCTTGTCAGTAGTTTTTTTTTTTACTAAGTCGGTTCCTAATAAATTAGCCTAATCGACTTCAAATCATCCGATAGGAAAATGATTTCGTATACTATACAAAGCTCCATGCGGTGTCACCTGAATACTGGATTGGAAGCTATTGTTGCAAGCAAATTCAACTAAATACATATAAGCATACAAACCACCTCCAAACTCAAAATGCGAGCTCTCAACATATCTTTCAAGATCTGTATGGTACTCGACTACCCATCTATGTATTGATGAAATGCGTTACTAAGATCTACTTGTGTACCCAATGATTCTTGAAAATATTTTCAAAATTGTACAGTAAATTGTGATTCTATCATAAATGGTGGGCAATAGACCCCATAGAGTTTAACAATGTCTAATTCATGTATATTTGTGCATATTTATCCTCGATATGAGAAGTTTTGACTAGAAAACGTATACCTACCATGGAAACCAATTTGCAATTTCCCACATATAATCATAACCTATAATTATTTGAGGTAGTTTTGTCATAAATTAACTTTGGTTCTATTCCATTTCCACCTCGAAATCTCAAGTTGTTGAAGTGGACCTGCGAGTTGCAAATATTGATATGCTAACAAGTCAAACAGTTGAAAACATGGTTAAGGAATCTTCCTTCTCTTTTTTCCGATAAATATAATTTTCTTCTAGTCATGGTACACCTTACTAGATCCCGGTTGTACAATGTATTTAGAGCTGTGAGCTCCTCAAGAATAACTCGTCATGATACATATACATCTGGTACACATAACTGATTACTTAATCAAAGTATACAACTTCTGTCAATAGGCATATCCTTGCTTTTACTAGCTAGGACCTTATATTGATGTTTGCATAATCATTCTTAGTGGCCTTTATGTGATTTACCAGTGAAGACTTTGCTTGACTCAAGCCAACAATGACTCTGCTTTTTTCTCTCTAAATCTAACACTTGTACCATTTAATTTGTGCATACTCTTAACCATAAGTCTCTTTACAGGAGTTATATGTGCCAAACTACCCCACAATTTATTTATTTTTGTATTAATTGAATTAGCCACAATAATAGACTTTCCAAAATGATATAGAGTAGTGCAATCATAGCCTTTAAATAGTTTTATCCACCTACATTGCTGACAATTTAGATATCTCTGCTAGAAGATGTACTTTTGACTCTTGTAGTCTATAAATCTCGCAGGTTTCGCAGTATAAGTGATGCCCCCAAACTATCAAAACCAAAACCAATGCAACCAACTCCAAATCATGAGTAGGACAATTTAGCTAGTGTTTCTTGAACTATCTTGAAGCATAAGCTACAACACAACCATGTGCGTGAGAACTGAGAAACATCCTAATGCACCCTCGAAGAATCAAATAATATTGCGAGTCCTCTAGAACCTAATGGTAAGGATAATACTAGTGTCATTGTCAAACATATTTTGAGTTTATGAAAGCTCTACTCACATTCCTGATTCCTTTATCCACCCGAACTTTACTTTTTTTTTCTTTGTATTAACTAGATTAGTGGCGCTACTATTTGGAGAAATCCTGCACAAAATGCATGTAATAGCCTATCAAGCCAAGTAGTTGCAGATCTCTATAGGAATAGTTGATCTTTTCCATTTCTGAACTACTTCTATCTTCTTAAAATTTACCATAATCACTTCCTTACTTACAATATGCCCAAGGAACGCCATCGTTCTATCCAGAAATTACGCTTTAAGGGCTTGGCAAAAAGCTAATTTTTTTTAGGTGTCTGCAACATAGTTTTCAAGTGATCCTCATATTCTTTTTGGCAACGAGAATATACCAAAATATCATAATAAAAAGCATGATACTTTTTTTTCATAAATAACTTGAAAGCCATATTTATTATATCTATGAATGTTGTCGAAGCATTGACCAGTGCAAAAGGCATCACAAGTAACTCATAATATCTATATTGAGTTATAGAGGCTAATATCAAATTATATTCCTTTCTTATTCTAAGATGATGGTAACCAAACTAAAGATTAATCTTTTAAAAGAGGGCGGCTCCTTTCAATGGATCAACCAAATTATATATACGAGACAATGTGTCTTTATTGTGTATCGTTACCTTATTTAATTGTATGTTGTCGATATACATTCTTAGGGACCTATTTCTTTTTTTGTTTTTACAATATTGGTGTACCCCATGATAAAACACTCGGTATGATAAGACCTTTATCTAATATGTTTTGCAACTGTTCATTTAGCTCTCTCAACTGCATCGATGTCATATAATATGGTTTGTGTGCCATGTGTCAAATTAATACTGAAGTCAATTTCTTTTATTGGATGTGTCTTGGTAATTCCTTATGAAATATTGAGAATTCTCGTACTACTGGTACCTCTTCAAACTATGTGTCTCATCTCCTATGTTCATTGATTCCAAACGATGTGTCTCATCTCATATGTCCATTGACCATAGTTATGATACCCCTACCACCTTTCTTCAATTATTATTCAGTCTTGATAATTGATATAACTTTTCCCATTACTAGTAAATGATCATCTTTTAGTACGAAACTGGTCACTAGGTATATCAATCAATCTACCTTTACATGGAAATAAGAGGTAGTGTGGCAATAATATTGCTAATCTATATCCATCGGCACATCAAAGTCAGCCATATCAAGTACGATTTGGCTAGCTAGGATATTCCTTCTCTAAACTCAAATCTAATAAACTTGCATGCACATTTTCAACTAACAGAGACTTCTCTGTAGATGTAGCAACCCGAAAAAGGATCGATCAATATCTCAACATGTCCTTAATTTCTAACTTTTTGATTTGTATTAAAATCTCTACTGAAAGATTTTCTACTCTCTCCTTCTTATTGATTCATGTACTCCTATTATGTCTCTTACTTACTCTTTATAGTAAGATCGACTACCTTAATCCAAGTCAAAGTCTTAGTATGTGGGGTTAATGTCTTGTTTGGAGGAACCAATCCTTTGACAAAACCTAAAACTCGAGGTATTGCATCAGACATCGAGTAGGGAGCATATCTATCCTGTTGTGAAAATTAGTGTCATATATTGATAGATTCTTTGTCTAAATTAATTTTTAAACTACCTAGCAGATTCACACTTTCGACTGTCAGGAATGAAGTGACTCATAAATAGTTTAGTCCTATTTTTCTACCGCATATCCTAGTTTGACATTAAGCGATGAAGCTCATTCTCTAAAAGAATTTTCATAAATTCTTTTCTACTAAGAGTTTGTCATTAATCAAATTTTTTTTATATATACAATTAGATATTGTAAGGAGCCTAATAAGGTCTTTCACTAGAAAGGAAAGTGTCAAAAAAATAAGAAAATAAGTTAAGCCGGATTTCTCGTACTATTCAAGAATTTCAATGTGAACTCGTTCCCAAGTTAGTTGCGTCACCTATCAGTATTATTAATAGTAAGGTATCATGCCATGTATTTACTAGCCTTGTTCTCCAGTTTGTAAAGTTCTAGCTTCACAGACCTGCCACTGCAATATCCTAGAGTTTATAATGTCTTAAGTATTCATGAAGAGCATATGAGTCCTCCAAACTAACAAAATGGTAAACTTAGGAGTTTGTACATCTTCTTTTTTTTGAACTCTATTGATGATACTCATTAGTTCTCAATAATCTTCTAGGTACATGAGGCCTCTAGAATCTTATTTTGTTGCTTATTCTTTTCATTTTTATCTATTATAACCATTACACTCGCAATTTTTCCTCTGCATAAAGGTAATTAACTCAATGATAACAATCTCCTAGTTATGGTAGTCGATTAGTATTTACTTTCAGGAGTGTATTCTATTACACATCTTGTGGCAGTATGATACTATATTGTGGTGGCACGAACCTTTCTTGGCCCTTTGTCTCTTCCCATTATCTAGGAAAAATGACTACTAAAGGCAGCATTTCATGTCTCTGAACCTCGAGCCTTTACTGATATTAGATAATCAAGCTCGAGCCATATGGTAACGAAATAAATAGCGTTAGATTAATTTACTTGACCCTAGTCATCACACGCGTACGGTGGAACAAGAAAGAAAGGCCAGACACATCCTATCACGCCCTCGCAGAATCATGATTATGGAAATAGCCGGCTACATAACCACAATTGAGATTCTACTACCGACGTGTGCTCCATTAGTCACAAGAATAACCTAGGCGTTGATACCAACTTTGTCACGACCCAATTTAGGATCATGACCGGCGCTTAGGAGCTAGTGCCCCCAAGTAAGCCTCGTCGATATTTTACAGTATATCGGACAGAGTTTTCTCTATTTTAGGACTGTCCAAAACTTTACCCTGTCTCAAAAATCAACAACAGAACCAACCTATATCAACCAAATATCTCATAATCTTCGTCAACTAGTCAAACAGTTATTCACCACTGTTAATCAATCACTTGTAACACAGTAATAAGAGAATCTAATACTAGTCATGGGTATAATAATGAACGAATACTCATGATACTAATAAAATGACTATAGAATGACTGTAAGAGTTCAAAAGGAGAGAACATAGCAAATAAATAAACTCTTCGCCCACACGAACAAATGCGGTGCTCACCAGGAACTATCAACTCGTGTACTCTAATTAACAAAATTCTCGCTCGCGTCAATTGTTGTCTCTGTGAAAAATATAACGGGGAGTGAGTCGCTAGCTCAGTGAGTAATAACACTTAGCCACAACCGTTTTTAATGGGGACAAGTCAGAAAACATGCCTTTATAATAATAATAATAATCAGAAACTATAATAAAAATAAAATGCTCTCTCAAAAATAGTAAATATAATCAGTCTATTCTTGTGCTTCCTGTGACCGGAATCAATTTAACAAATCGATAATAAACTCGGTAAATAATGTCTCATAGCAAATCTTTATATTTGGGAGGTTTCCAAGAAAGGATCATGTAATCTATATCACTGTATGGACCCCTTCGTAAAAGGAGTCAAATATAACTTGTAGGTCCCTACTCGAGGGAGCACTATAAATGTATGCTAGTTCTACCTTCGCACTAGTGACGGCTATAACTGTACTCGATAATCGGTAAATACAAGGTGCACTAGGTCTAACGAACCCGCTGTTAGCTACAGGACCCTTCAAAGTCTCCTCCCATTTATACTTTTGTTTGTAAACAGTAAATATTCACATGGAAATATTTTTAAAATAGTACAGAGCATTTCAATTCTTATCAAATCATATAATCAAATTTCGGTAAAGGTAATCATATCTCAAGTAACAGTAAAACATATCTAGTAATAATGAGAATCTTTTAAATAACTGTAAACATCTCAAGTAAACTATTCAGTACCATATCAAGTAAAAGACTTGTCCTACATGTAATTTCAAATATTCGGTAAGATTACTACTCACAGTACTCGTACCGAAATACCAAACGCATTACCTCAAGCAATCCGTAGGGCTTCCTTCAATCAATCTGTAATCACATCATATTAATCTAGTATTAATTTTATTGTTTAGGTTAATTCATAACTAATTTAGAATATGCAACTCTCAAAGATCCATATTTGACTATCAATTCGCCGAATTGTATTTACCCATTCTATGAGAAATTCAACTAATCCATAATCTATAAATTTTATCCTATTTATATAATATACTCTGTATTTCATGAAAAGTCCTATGGATTTCTCTCAATCTCTTAACCTTCTTGTTTAAACTCGGAATCTAATATAACCTCATATTTACTCAGTCATGCGTGGAATTATGTATATAAAGTTACTTTTGTTTCTAAAGGAAGAAATAATACATGTAATACTTGGAGTTTATCACAAAAATACACCAGCAATTTTCTGATTTTTATGCCTTGTTGATGAAAAGATTTCCACCAAATCTCTTCTTTGGCTTATTTTCCCTTTGTCCCTTCCGAGACTTCTTCTGGTTCTTTTAAAATCCCAAATCTCAAAAACCCTTTCTAACTAAAGCTTCTCCTGAAGCTCTTTTACGTATCTGATGGGCTAAGCCCACTTGTATTTTCTCTTCTTCTTTCTTCTTTTTTTTGTTGTTTTATTAGTTTGTTATTTTTTTTATTTTTGTAAATTAATTAAGTACCCTTATTTTAATGTGAGGTATTACAGTTCAGACGGCGCCTCGGGTGTATTTCCTTCTTCGCGTTCGCGATGAATATGCCATGATCGCATAGAGTCTTTGCTGGCAGATGAATTCGCGGAAGGTTGTGTGTTTGTGCATCGCAAATACATGTGATGGGTCGCTTTCGCATAGAAGAAAAGAGAGGTTGTGTGGTGGCACTCATTATTCATCACGTTCGCGTGGACTGGTCCGTGATCAGGAAGCCTGTGATGTTTGGTTATCGCATTTGCATCTGTCTTCTCTCGTACGAGTAAGAGTTTTTGTGAGCTGGTGGAGGGCATTTTCATATCTTGAATCGGGGTAAGTGTTTTTGACTCGGATATGTTAATTAATCATGATTCCATCTTAGTTTTATCATTTATTTAGTTAATTAAAATGAGGGAGATGGGGGATTTTTGTAAAACTTCCTAAAGTGAAAATTGGGGATTCGAAGGTCGATTTGAGGTCAGAATTGAATAATTTTGTTATGGTTGGACTAATTATTGAATGAGTGTTCGGAGATTGTGTGTTTGGTCAGGTTCCGAGGTGTGAGCCCAAAATTGACTTTTTGATCTTCTTTAAAGATTGTAACTTTATTATCCAGAATAGTTTCCTATGGTTTGTATTTATAGTACTAAGTTATTTTTGCTAGATTCGAGTCGTTCGGAGTTGGATTGTCGCGGAAAAGGCTTACTAGTGGGCTGATTTAGCTTGTTTGATGTAAGTATCTTGCCTAACTTTGTGAGAGGAAGCTACCCCTTAGGAATTGGATTGATTGTGCTATTTGTGTCATGTGGAAGCCGTATACGCAAGGTGATGAGTGAGTACACAGGCTATATGAGGTATTTGACCGGTTTAGGTTATATAGACTCTTTTCATGTCTTTAATTAAATTGTTATAACATGACAACATCTTTCATTTTTAATCTACTTTTACACTTGTTAATCTATTCTTACGTGCTTTAATTGAAGTTGCAGCACTTGTTCTACCTCTCACTTGTTATATTTGATCTCATGTGTTTTAGTTGAAGTAGTTATTGTCTTTATTATCTCATTACCTCTTTATTGTTAAATTACTACTCTTACTTGAGGTTGTTATTTTGTGAAATATATTCTTGTTGAGTTATTAGTGTTGAAATTGTAAAAGTCGTTATCATATTGAGGTGAAGTTATTAATTGTTGAGGTATCTTTCCTTATTGAGTATTCCTCACTCATCTTGTTGGTATTGAGATTATTGTATACATTGTGTGTCACGATCCAAAATCTAACATGTCGTGATGGTGCCGATCATGGTACTAGGCAGGCTGACTGCTGAGACATTTCCAACACTTTAATATTTGAAATACGCTAAACCAGTCTAAATAAAGGAAAAATATCATAAAAACAGGATAGACTATCAATACTCAATACATAAAGTCTTCCCAAAACCGGGGTACCACTGAGTACATGAGCATTTACATAATGACATAGTCTTGTACACTGACTAGAAAGTAAATTTGAACAAGGAAACAGAAAGATAAAGGAGGAGAGTAAAGGTCTGCGGACGCCAACCAACTACCTTGATGATTTCCGAACGTCTGGACTCAGCAAAGCAGCAACTGACACGGCAAGAAACACCTGGATCTGCACACGAGGTGCAGGGTGTAGCGTGAGTGCAACCGACTCAATAAGTAACAAATCTAATATTTGGATTGAAAGTAGTAACAAGTTCAAATAATACAGCCCACTTTCAACATTTAACAGTACGGAAAGTTACAGAAAATATGACAGTGATAACTCAGAAATTCATGATTTAACAAGTAGAGGTACAAGAATTTAGACATGCTTTCAGAGTTGCAACAAAACTCAACATAGCCCAGGGCAGATCCAGCCAAGGACAGATCCAACCTTATGCAAGTAAAACAAGATAGATCCAGTCTAAATGCAAATAAATTAGGGCAGATCCAGCCCAAATGTATTAACTGTTAGCAATTGCACCCACTGTGGATGTGCAGATTCCGGAGGGGCCGATCTAGCCCAAGCGTTATAATAAACCAAATCCTGGTATGAATCAATAAAGCATGTTGCGACGTGCAGCCCGATCCCATAAATATGACTCATAGTAGACCCTCGGTCTCACTCGGTCACTAATCTCTCTAGTCTCTCGGGCTCAACAGAATCATGTTATTCAGGCCAAACAATAATGATATGATGTATCAAGTAAAGAACAACAGAGACCGAGGCAGAATATGTGAATAATAGATGTGACCGAGTACAAATGGCAATTAGCACAAATAGTTCAACATGTAACACGACCTCTGAGGGCCCAACAGTACCAACATGTAGCCTAAGCAGGATTTCTAACATGATTGACAGCTCAATAGCTCTAACACATGGTAAATATACGGGTAAAAGCAAGATTAATCAACTATTCAGTTTCATAGAATTGGCCAAATCACAATTCTTACAGCGCAAGCCTACCTACCAGTCACTTAGCACATGCTTCACCTCAACACCAATCACATAACACGAAATTCAAGATTTCTTACCCTCAGAACCAAGTTTAGACGTGTTACTTACCTCAAACTGTGCGAAACTCTACTCCAACAAGCCCTTGCCTCTTGAAACGGCCTCCAAATGCCTTGAATCTAGCCACAAACAGCTTGATATAATCAACACGAGCTAAAGGAATCAATTCCATAAGAAAATACTAAGATCTTAATCAAAAGACAAAAAGTCAACTCAAAAGTTGGCCCTCGGGCCCACATCTCGAAATCTGATAAGAGTCACAAAATCCGGAAGCCCATTCAACCACGAGTCCGACCATACCAAATTTACCAAAATCCAACACCAAATCGACACCCAAATCCCGAATTTAAACTCTCCAAATCCCTAGCCTCAAACTCCAAAATTATACCTCAAAACCACACAATCTAGGTGGAAAAATAAATGAGGAAACATAATTATTGAGTAAATTAACCACAAATGACTTACCTCACGAATCCCTTCGAAATCAATCTCAAAAATCGCCTAATCCCGAGCTTGAAATGTCCAAAATGAATGAAATCATAAAACCCTCGAACTTAATATTCTGCCCAGCACTTTCGCACTTGCAACTCATTTAGTCGCACCTACAGTCTCGCACGTGCGAGAAATCCTTCGCTTCTACGGTTTGGCCAAGGCTCCACTGCCTCAGCTTTTGCAAACACACACACGCAGGTGCGAGTCCGCACCTGCGGAAATTCTTCCGCATCAGCGCTCCACAATGATCGAATCAAATCCTGCTACTGCGCTCCACTCGCCGCATCTGCGGCCACGCAGGTGCAGCAATTCCCTCGCACCTATGAACACTACACGCTCAAGTCCAGGCCGCATCTGCATTTTCTGCACCTACGATCAAAGCTCCGCAAGCACGATTTCACCAGAAGACTCCAGCTACAGCACCCCTTTGAACTCCAAACTTGATCCGATAATCATCCGAACTTCACTCGAGGCCCCCGGGACCTCAACCAAATATACCAACAAGTCCTAAAACATGATACGAACTTAGTAGAGCCATTAAATCACATCAAATAATGCCAAAACCATGGATCGCACATCGATTCAAGCCTAATGAACTTATGAACTTCTAACTTCTACATTCGACGCTGAAACCAATCAAATCAAGTCCGATTGACCTTAAATTTCGCACACAAGTCACAAATGACACCACATGACTACTCCAACTCCCGGAACCCCAATCCGATCCTGGTAACCACAAAGTCCACTCTCAGTGAAACTTCTAAATTTCTAACTTTCGCCATTTCAAGCCTAATGCAACTACGGACCTCCAAATCACAATCCAGCCCCGCTCCTAAGTCCAAAATCCCCCAACAGAGCTAACAGCAAAATTAAAACTTCATTCCAGAGTCATTTACACATAAGAGAACATCCGGTCAACCTTTTCAAATGCATTTTGAAACTTCTCCAGACTCGAACCAACTACCCCGGTAAGTTATATAATAATAATTAAGCAAGGAATGAGCAGTAAATAGGGGAACAGGGCTACAACTCTCAAAACGACCGGTCGGGTCTTTATATCGTGGCTAAGACATGGGCTATATGTTTTGAAAACATTTGTATTGTTGACTTTTGGAAAGTTGTGGCATATGTACACTTGTGGTGCAAGTTGTGATTGTGTTGTGATATAGATATGCATGTGATGATATAAGGCTAGGGATTGATACGTATGCAGTGAGATAAGGCAGGCTTGATACGCATGTTGCTAGTAGGAGAACTATTTGAAGCCGTACGGTGAGATAAGGTGGGCTAAAACGCGTGTAACTATTTTGGAAAAAATGATTTTCAAAACCAAATGTAAGGCTCACGCGGTGAAATAAGGAAATATTGTGGTTGAAATTGTGAAATGTGAATACCAGGAGGTACCTCGGTTGTGATTCTTGTTGTACATTTAATATCGAAAAGATTTATTGGTTGAACAATTCTTGTTTTTTTTATTCTTCCTTGTCTTACCGGTTTTTTGTCTGTATTTGATTATTTGTGGTTCTCATTATATGTTTCCTTCTTTTTGCTTTTTTGCTTAAAATTATATCACTAACTTACGTTACTAACTACTGTGTTATCACTCATTTCTTCGCTTTCCATTACTTCCCATTATCATATTATTATTCAGTTTATCTTGTCCTAGTAGGTGTCTTAACTTGGCCTCATCACTACTCTATCAATGTTAGGCTTGATACTTACTGGGTACCCTTGTGGTGTACTTATACTACTCTTCTACATATTGTTGTGCAGATCTAGGTATCTTGACTAAATCTAGGCATCAGTGAGTGGACCATACAGTTCAGAGACTTCAAGGTATACCTGCCCGACGCTCGCAGGCTTTAGAGTCGCCTTCTTTCCTTCTTTTGCTGATGTTTACTCTTTATCTAGACACTGTTGTACTAGGCATTTTACAATATATTCATATGATTCAACTCCACTGAGTTTGGGAGTTTTGTTATAGATGTTCTGTTTCGGATTTATTATGAGTTTTCGAATTATCTTGTTATCTTAGTTGTTAAATTCCATTAAGTATTCATGAATGTTAGGCTTACCTAGTCTTATAGAATAGGTGCCATCACGACATCCTAAGAAGGGAAACTAGAGTCGTGACAAGTTGGTATCAGAGCTCTAGGTTCATAGGTGTTACGAGCCATAAGCAAGTTTAGTAGAGTCTTGCGCATCAGTACAGAGACATCTGTATTTATCTTCGAGGGGCTATAACAATGTTAGGAAAATTCCATTTTTTTTATTCCTTATCGTACGAATTTATTGATTTCAAAATCTGAGTTTTTGTCTTTCTATTCTCTCACAAATGGGGAGGACATGCACTGCTGGATCCGATGATCAGACACCCAAAGCCGGGGCAGAGGCCGAGGAGGGGCACGTGGTACAACTAGATAACCTGCTCGCGCAACGACTGAGAAGCCACAATTAGCTCTGAATGGGAAACAGACACCAGAGGCACCTGTTGTCACCCCTGCACTTCAAGAGACCCTATCACAGTTTATGAGCATGTTTGGTGCTTTGGCTCAGGCGGGATTGATCCCCCTCGCACAAGCTACATCTCAGGCCAGGGGAGGAGACCAAACTCCCTCTGCTCATACTCCAGAGCAGTGGGACGAGGTTGATCAGGTCCAGGGAGTTATGCTAGTGTAGCCTGTTATTCCGGTTTGGCCCGAGGTTAGGGCAGTGGCATCTGAGGAGGAGATGCTGAGATTTGAGAGGTTCAAGAAGTATCATCCTCCTACTTATAGTGGCCTAGCTATCGAGGATGCGCATGTTTTACTAGAGAAGTGCCACCATATTCTCTACACCAGGGGTATTGTGGAGACGAGCAGAGTTACTTTTTCTACATTCCAGCTGTCGGAAGCAGCGTATCACTGGTGGCAGGCTTACAAGGAGGGTAGCCCAGCCAATGCAGT
The DNA here is from genome assembly GCF_000715075.1 of Nicotiana tabacum. Classification (NCBI taxonomy): domain Eukaryota; kingdom Viridiplantae; phylum Streptophyta; class Magnoliopsida; order Solanales; family Solanaceae; genus Nicotiana; species Nicotiana tabacum. Next base: position 48,236,759 of record NC_134093.1, on the reverse strand, counting down.
TTCACTCAGATGGACTCAGTTTTCATAGATGTTCTTGAGAGAGTTTGTTCCCCAGACACGTCGGGATGCATGGCGCATAGAGTTTGAGCAGCTGCGCCAGGTTACTATAGTGTCAAAGTATGCCATCAGATTTAGTGAGTTTTCCAAACATACACCTGCCTTGGTTTCTACAGTCAGAGAGCGAGTCCGCATATTCATCGAGGGGCTCAACTATGGTATTAGATTCAGCATGGCTCGAGAGTTAGAGATAGATACTCCATATCAGGAGGTGGTAGAGATCACGCAGAGGTTGAAAGGTATGCGGGTCCATGAGAGAGAGGACTTGGAGGCCAAGAGGCCTCGAGATTATGGAGGATATAGTAGTGCCCATGCCCCAGCTGCAGCCCGTCATGGTAGGGGTTATGTGAGCCATCCAGTGCATTCAGCACTTCCAGCTTCTAGTGGTGATCTGGCAACTCCAAGGTCTCAGGTTGCCCATTTTGCACAGCCACTATCTAGTGCACCTCCTGCACAGGGTGCCTTTAGCGATCAGTCCAGCCAACCAGGCCGGGGTTAATGTCAGCAGTCACACCCACTGAGAGCTTGCTTTGAGTGTGGTGATACCATACATATGGGGAGGGACTTCCCTAGACTCAGAAGGTGTGCTCCTCCACAGACTACTCAGGCTCCCCGAATTCCACCTGGTCCACAGACTTCACAGGTCATGGTTACTACTCCAATTGTCGCTCCACCTACACAACCAGCTAGGGGTGAGGGTCAAGCGGGTATAGCTTGCCTTAGAGGGGGAGGCCCGGCTAGATCCTATGTTTTTCTAGGTAGGACAGAGGCGGTTGCATCAGATGCTGTCATCACAGGTATGGTTCTGGTTTTTCATAGGGATGCATCAGTCTTATTTGATCCGAGATCCACTAATTAATATGTGTCATCTTACTTTGCTATGTATTTGGATATATCTCATGACTTTTTGAGTTCTCCTATTTATGTGTCCACACCTATGAAAGATTCTATTTTGTGGACCATGTGTATCGGTCGTGTTTACTTGTTATTGGTAGTTTTGAGACCAGAGTTGATCTATTGCTACTCAATATAGTAGACTTTGATGTGATCTTGGGCATGGACTGGTTGTTGCCCTATCATGCTAATCTGGATTGTCACGCCAAGACTGTGACACAGGCTATGCTAGGTTTGTCGCGGTTAGAGTGGAGAGGTACATTGGATTATATTCCTACCAAGGTTGTGTCCTTTATAAAGGCTCAACGAATGGTTGAGAAAGGGTGTGATGCATATCTAGCCTTTATGAGAGACGCCAGTGCTGATACTTCTACCGTCGTGTCATTTTCGGTAGTGACAGACTTCCCAAATATATTTTCTGCAGATTGATAAGGGTTTCATTCAGCCCATTGTGCCACCTTGGGGTGCCCCAGTTCTGTTTGTGAAGAAGAAGGATGGTTCTATGCGCATGTGTATTGATTATTGGCAATTGAACAAGGTTACAGTGAATAACAAGTATCCATTACCGCGCATTGATGACTTATTTGATCAACTACAGGGTGCTAGAGTATTCTCAAAGATTGATTTAAGGTTAGGGCATTATTAGCTAAAAATTTGAGATCCGGATATTCGGAAGACTACTTTCACGACTCAGTATGGTCACTACGATTTTCTTGTGATATCATTTGGGCTGACCAACATCCCAACAACATTTATGCACCTGATGAATAATGTATTCCAGCCAAATCTCAATTCAATCCTCATTGTGTTAGTTAACAACATCTCAGTGTATTCCCGTAGTAGAAGGATCATGAGCATCATATGAGGATCGTACTCCAGACATTCAGAGAGAAGGGTTTATATGTGAAGTTCTCAAAGTGTGAAAAAATAATTTGCTTGATTCGGTAGAGTTTTTAGGTCATGTTGTTACGACCCAGCCGGGCATTTTGAGCTTTAGTGTTCCATTCGGTGGTTTGATACTTTGAGTAGCTTCATGTTATGTATTATGACTTGCGTGTACAGTTGGTTTCAATTTTCGAGCGGTTCAAGATTGATTTGGAAGAATAATTCTCGTTTTAAAAACTTTAAGTTGGAAGAGTTGACCTTTGAATTAACTTTTGGGTAAACGGACTCGGAATTAAGTTTTGATTGTTCCGATAGGTTCGTATGATGATTTTGGACTTGTACATATTTTCAAATTTTGTTTCGGAGGTTCCTATAAGAATTCGACACTATTTATTAAAAGCTGGCAATTTGAAGAACTTAAGAGTTTATAAGTTTGACCAAGAATTGACTTTGATATTATTGGACTCCAATTGGTATTCCGAGACTTTGGATAGGTCTATATAGTTGAATTGACCTTGTGTGCAAAGTTTGGAAGTAATCCAAACTGTTTAAGTGTTATTCAGATACTCTTTTGAAAGAATGAAGATTTAACAACTTAAGAGAAATTCTATTTGGTTTGAGCCTCGATTCTCTGTTGTGATGTTCCCGTGGGTATTTTGAGTCTTTGTATAAGTTTGGATAATATATTTTTACTTGTTGGTGTGATTGGATGGGGTCCCGAGAGGCTCGGGTGTGTTTTGGATCATTGGTTGAAAACTAGTTAAGTTAAGATTTGAAGTTTGACAATGGTTAATATCGGGTCAGGATGACCTCTTTTCGGTGTTTTGAGTATGCGAGTAGATTTGTATCGTATTTTATGATTGAAATGCACATATGATTTGTGTTCGGGAGGTTCCGAATGAGTTTTGGGTGCTAAACCGTAGATTTTCTTATTGCTGGTTTTATTTTTCTGGTGTAAGTAATTATAAAACTGCCATTTATGTCCCTGAAATTTTCAGATTTCTTTTTAAACTTCAAAATATCATATCTCCCTCATTTTAAGGCCAAATTGGGTGATTAAGAGGCTATCTTGAGTGTAATATCACAAGGATCATGTTGGGATTATCAAACGTGAGTTTTGGGATCATCTAGGACCTGATTCGGACTGGGACAACTGCTACATTTTTTACTTGTTTTGGAGTTTAGTTATTTTTTCTCACAAGGTTTTAGAGCTCGGTCTTGGGAGACTTTTGAGGCAATTTTCACTAATTGGATTGGGGTAAGGATATTTTATTCGGATTTATCATTATTTCATGATTCCAACCTTGATTTTAGTGTTTGATTAATGATTTGAATTGAAAAAATTGAGAATTTTAATAAAAACTCTTCTAGAACAATAATTGATGGGTTGAAGGCCGATTTGAGGTCGTAATTGAATTATTTTGGTATGATTGGATTCGTATTGGAATGGGTGTTCGGAATTTATAAGTTTTAGTACGGCTTGGGGTTGACTTTTGATTTTAGTTAAAGATAAAATCTTTATTATCTGGAATTATTTTCTCTGTCTTTTATTAATGATATTAAGCTATTTTGACTAGATTCGAGCCATTCGGAAGTGAATTTGAGCGGGAAGGGCTTATTCGTAGATTGATTTAGCTTGCTTGAGGTAAGTATCTTACCTAACTTTGTGTGGGAAAAACTATCCTTTACGATTGACTTGATTGTACTTTTGCATTATGCAGAAAACGTGTACATGAGGTGACGAGTGTGTACACGGGCTTATATGTGTAAAATTGATCGATTTAGACTCTTAGGTCACTTACAAGCATATTATTGAAGTTGTTATTAATTATTCTATCTTTCATTGTCAAGTTTATTCTTACATGCCATATGTGAAGTTGTTATTACATGTTCTAGTTTCCATTGTCGAGATCTTCCTTATATGCCTTTACTAGTAGTTGTTGTTACATGTTATTCTTTCCATTGTTGAGTTATTATCATTCATTTAGTTGTAGTTGCTATTTCATGCCGTCTCTTTTATTGATAAGCTTATGTTATGCATTAGAATTTGAAGATGCCATTTCATGAAAATACCTTCATTGTTGAGTTATTGAAGTTGTATTTGTTGAAAACTATTAACACGGTTGTGGTTGAAATTGTTGGTTATTGGAATACCTTTCCTTGTTGAGTTATTTCTTGTTCATTTTGTTGTCATTAAGATTCTTGTACATATATTGTGGTTGAGCCGTGGGCTATGTGTTGTGGTAATATTTGTATTATTGAGTTGGCAATATTGTGGCATATGGGCACATGAGGTGTGATATTGGTACGCATGCGGTGGTATATGGGTGGGTATCAAAACACATGCAATGAGATAAGGTGGGATTTATACGTGTATTGCTAGTAAGGGAATTACTTGAAGCTACGCGGTAAGATAAGGAGGCTAAAACGCGTGTAGCTATTTTCGAAAAAATATTTTTTAAAATAAATGCAATGCACACTCGGTGATATAAAATAGATTGTGATTATAACTTGTGAAATGTGAAAATGAGTTGTGGTACCCCAGTTGTGATTCTTATTGTACATTTTATGTTGGAACGACTTGTTGATTTGAATGCTTATTGTTTTTCCTTAAATCATGTTACTTGCATTTTGATTGTATTTGGTTATTTGTTGTTATTTTTGTGTTGAAATGATTGTGACTTCTTGTGTGAGTCATGCATTCTACGTGATTTGTTGTGTTAATTTAATGTGTCAATTTGTGCCTCCGTTGTTACTTGGTGAATTAATTATCAAGATGAATTTACTTGCGTGGAGTCATCATCTCATACTCTTCTGAGTTGCTGGTAACATAACAGTTTTTAAATAAAAAAATTGTTATCACGCTTTACTTTAAATGATTCTACATTAACACTTATCCGATATTTTACTTTATTTAAAAAATTTATTTTACTTTATCTTATTTGATTTCTAAACTGAACTCATTTTCCCATATGATACTCTACTTCTTATAACTTGTACCTTATATTACTTAATTTGATTCCCTAAATAAACTCATTATCTCATTTGACGCATTACTTTATTCAAAATTGTTTTTATGCCTTAATTTATATAAATAAACTTCTCAAATATTTTATTTGACAATTGACACGGATACGATGTATGTGGTAGCACGTGGACTTTGCCATGCAAAGGTGTTTTATAACGTGGGCACAAGGTGCCATGGGTGTCAGATTCATGATTGTGGCCTATGATTTGTGATTGTGAGATGTGGTGTCTCGAAGTGATTTCTTGTTGTAAATCATGTGTTGGAACGACTTGATTACTTGAATTGTCATTTAATTTTCCCCTAATTGATTTCATTCATATTTTAACCGTGTTCGAATTTCTTCGTCGTTTTATCACCTATTTACTTCTTATTGTCATTTGTTGTTTCCATTATTTCATTGTTAGCCTTATATTGATGTTCTTTCCTCTTTTAGATTTAGATTTGTATGCTTGCACGGGTTATTGTCTAGTGGGTGTCTCGACTTACCTCGCCACTACTCTACCGAGGTTAGTCTTGATACTTACTGAGTACCGCTGTGGTGTACTCATGCTACACTTCTACACATTTTTGTGTAGATCCAGGTACTTCGGATCATGTGAGTTTTAAGAGTGGTGCCTATGTAGTTGAAGACTTCAAGGTATACCTTTCGTTCTCGTTTGCAGGTCTCGGAGTCACTATCTTACTTCGTTATGCTACTATTAAATTGTAATTCAAAAGAGTATTGTATTTTTGTAAAGTCTTGTATACTCTCTGTAGAGTTTATGACTCAGTACTACCGGATTTTGGAATTTGTGAATGTTGTATTATGATATTGGTTGTGCTTTGGGCCATTGTTCTCAATTTTATTAAACGTTAAATTGTTATAGCTTATCTGATATTGTTGTGTGATAGGCTTACCTAGTCATAGAGATTAGGTGCCATCATGATCCTATAGGTGGAATTTTGGGGTGGTGACAAGTTGGTATCAGAGCTCCAGGTTCATTCATAGGTTATATGAGTCATAAGCAAGTTTAGTAGAGTCTGTACTTATCTTCGAGAGGCTACGAAACTATTAGGAAATTCCATTTCTTTCATTCCTTATTGTGCGGTATTGAATCATCTTTAAGAGTATATCTTATATTCCTTTACATCCACTCGTATATGATGTTACACACTTGGTATCAGCTATGCATCAACGGTTTGTGATGCTGCGGATGGGCTACGAGGGGGGCTATGGATACTCGATCATTGTCTCTAGGTGTTGTCCAGATTGAGAACGCGGATGTGTTGGTAGATCTTTCAGTTGTTCGTGTGTGGGATGCAACAGGTTCTGGTATCTGATTGGTGAGTACGAGCATGGGAGAATTTAATTGATTGCCTATTTGTTGTGATTATGGTAAGGTCATGGGAGAATGATAATTAGAGGCTAGTCGGTGGGATTAAAGGTTATGTGTTTTGAATTGGACTTGTATTCAGTGGAAGGTACATATTATCATCTAAGGCATTTGAGGAGGTGGCATGACTTTTGCGAGGATGAATACTCGTTTAGTAGAGGATTTGGGGTATTAATGATTGGTGCTACCAGAGCTTACGAAGGATTTAGTTAGAGTGTGGCACGGGGTCATGGAGATATAGAGTAAGGGTATTGTGGGACATCGAATGTGAAGTTCTACAGAGTGGTGGTCTGACCAACGATGTTGTATGGGGCAGAGTGTTGGCTAGTCAAGATCGCTCATGCCCAAAAGATAAAGGTAGCAGAGATGAGGAAGTTGAGATGGATGTGCGGGCACACCATGTTAGATATGATCAGAAATGAGGTTATTCGTGACAAGGTGGGTGTGGCCCCTATTGATGACAAGATGTGGGAAGTGCGGCTTAGGTGATTTAGTCATGCGAGGATGAGGAGCACAAACGCCCCGGTGAGGAGGTGTGAGAGGTTGACATTGGAGGGCCTACGAAAAGGTAGAGGTTGGCCAAAGAAGAGGTGGGGAGAGGTGATTAGGCAAGACATGTGGTAGCTTCAGCTGACCGAGGACATGACCCTTGATAGAAAGGTATGGAGGTCGAGGATTAGGGTAGTAGAGTAGGTAGTCTAGAGTGTTCATAACAATAGTATTGGCACGCAGCCTTGCTTTCTGTGGGCAGTAGGTATTTATGACTAACCATTATTTTCTTTCATTGTTAATTAACTTAATATCTTGTTGTTTTTATTCTGCTTTTATATGGCTTTTTGGTATTGTCCCTTCTTGTCTATATTTTTATTAATGTGGTGCTTATGCTTTCCTAGGCCGAGGGTCTAATGGAAACAGCCTCTCTATCCTTACAAGGTAGGGGTAAGGTCTGCGTACACATTACCCTCCCTAGACCCTACTGTGTGGGACAAGACTTAGTATGTTGTTGTTGTTGTCAAATGTGATGTTCTATGGCCTCGATTCAAGTGTGGGAGTCTGCTATCGACAATCAGATTGCATTATTATATGTTATATTAGTTTTGGTCTAAGGTATATACGTGGTATTGGGAGGTTCCCCAAAATTGTATATGGCTAAAATATAAGACATTCATGGGATAGTGCTGAGAATTGCGGTATTTCTGCATTATTATTAATCTACATTTCAGTATCAGAGAGGTTAGAGAAACAACTTCAGATTCACAGAACATCTCTTTAGAGTGGGTATCTCGGTTGTGGAATTATTGGGTGCTTCAGAGGAAACATAACGGTTTAAGGGCTTTTGGACGATGTGATTCGTGCTAGGATCTCTTGCGGTGAGCTTTGGTTTAGGATCGTAGTGTACTTGCAATGAGAAGTGTTAACTTGAAGGCAAGTCGAGGAGGATTCAAAGAAATGGGTCGTCTTGGTAATGTTGGGTAAGGATAGTAATAAAGGTAAATGGTTCCTTTGGTGTGGTGATGCATTATCGGTGTTTTGTGGCAATACTCTTGGGTTGGATAGCTTGCGTGACTTTGTTGAGTTGGGAAAATTCAGTTCTGATGGCTTGGTTATGTGAGGACGGGTTTCGAAGAGTTCTTGAAAGTGTCGACCACTGCTTGAGTCGGATGTCTGCTACTGGTGTAAGGAACATATTATGTCTTATGATCTTTTCTCATGTATGGGGTCACAAGTTCTATATAGAAGGGATGATTTTAGATGTTTAGAAAAAATGCTAGCATTATTTGATACCACCTGAGAAGGGTGCGAACTCCAGAAGGCGCACTTTAATTTGACTTGTGGATGCCTGACTGGTATTATGGTAATTGCCTGATTGATCGACTACTGATGTTCAGATTTTGCGATATGGCACGAAAGAGTTTTGGATGTATTTCTCGTGGAATGATCGTGTATGAAGAATATAATGACCCGGCCGGTCGTTTTGAGAATTATCATCCTGTTTGGTGGCCTAAGGTCTCGAGCAACTTCGTATTATGTATTATGACTTGCGTGTGTGGTCGAGTTCGGATTTCGGATGATTCGGGATTGATTTGGAAGGATGTTTCTTATTTTAGAAGCTTAAGTGAAAAGAGTTAACCGGGGGTTTGACTTTTGTGTAGACGACTCTTGTATGTTGTTTTGATGATTCCTATAGTTTCATATGGTAATTTTGGACTTAGGCGTGTGCCCGGATTTGGATTTGGAGGTCCAAAGACTAATTTGATGCATTTCGGCAAAAATTGGAAGGTTGAGAGATTTTACCGGGAGTTGACTTTGTTGATATCGGGTTCAGATTTTAATTCTGGGAGTTAGTATAGATCTGTTGTGTCATTTAGTACTTGCTGCAAAATTTGACGTCATTCTGGGTTCATCTGATATGATTCGGCGTGAGTTGTACAAGTCGAAATTTCATAACTTCATTACGTTCGATTTGAGGTCTAATTCGTAGTTTTGACGTTATTTGATGTGATTTGAGGCCTCGAGCAGGTCCGTGTCATGTTTTGGAACTTGTTAGTATGTTTCGACGGGGTCCCGAGGGCCCAAGGTGTGTTTCGGACGGGTTTCGAATTATTTGGATCATGTTGAGTGAAACTGTTGTGGGCTGTATCTGGTGTGGTCACACTTGCGGAACTTAGGGCGCAGGTGCAGCACGGCAGGAGCGGTAGAGTTGGCGCATTTATGGCACGACAGGTAAGTCTGCAGATACAGAGAATGGGTCACATCTGCGTAAGCGCAGGAGCGGATTGTGAGGCGCAGAAGGAATCTCGCAGAGGAGGAAGGTTCATCATGCCTGCGATATCGCAGAAGCGGAGATGTTTTCCGCAGGTGCGATTGTCGGGCTTCAGTGGTTTTTTCGCAGAAGAGAGTTTTTGGTCGCAAAAGCGACGCCGCAGAAGCGGCTAATGTTTCGCTGATGCGAAAAGGTCTGGGCAGAAGCATATATTCAAGGGTTTGATGATTTATTCACATTTTGAGTTGGGGACCTCGGTTTTGGACGATTTTGGAGGCGTTCTTCATGTGTTGGATTTGGCTAAGTGTTCTTTATCTGGAATTGATTATATTTCATGATTCTATAATTATTTTTATCATTAGATTAGTGAACTGAATGAAGGAAAATGGGACGTTTTGTAAAATGTTTCAAAAATGTAAAATAAGGATTTGAAAGGCGATTTGATATCGGAATTTGATAATTTTGGTATGGTTAGACTCGTATCGGAGTGAGTGTTCGGATTTTGTGAATTTTATCGCGTTCCTAGGTGTGGGCTCGAGGTTGAATTTTTAGTTTTAATTAAAGATCACAGTTTTATTATCCGAAATTATTTTCTATAATTGTTATTTATAATATTGAGTTATTTTGGCTAGATTTGAGCCGTCTGGAGGTTGTTTCACACAAGAAGGTCATTTTAGAGTATCAGTCTAGCTTCTTTGAGGTAAGTTCTTGCCTAATTATGTATGGGGGAAACTACTCCTTAAGACTTGAGTTGTTTGTGCTATTTGTGCCATGTGAAAGCGGTGTACGCGAGGTGACGAGTATGTACTCGGGCTTATATGTGGAAATTGACCGGTCTAGACTCTTCGGCATCTTTTATGTACTTATTTGGAATTGTTAGCACATGTTATATCTTTTATTCGTCATGTCTACTATCACATGCTTTATTTGAAGTTGTCATTACATGTCACATTCTTCACTTGTCGAGTTTGCACTTATATGCTTTATTTGGAGTTGTTATCACTTTGTGTCATTATGCAATTTTTTTTATTGTGGAGCTACTCTTAGTTGAAATTGTCGTCACATGATATTCTTTGTTTCCAGGTTGATCTCATGCATTTAGATGTAGTACTAGTTCATGTCATCTCCTTCATTGCTAGCCTAATTCATACACTAGAGTTTGAAGTTTGCCATTTCAAGGAAGTACTTTCACTATCAAGGTTATCCTTAAACAATTAATTGGAATTGAAGTTATCGAAGGTCATTAATCTATTCTAATTGAAGTTGTATTTAAAGGTGGTGTTATTCTTTGTTGAGTTACTTTTCCGTTCATTTTATTGTTATTGAGATTCTACATGTGTTGTGCTGAGCCGTGGGCTAGTTGTTGTGAAAATATTGATATTGTTGAATCTTTGGAGAGGTTGTGGCCTACGGGCACTTGTGATACGAGTTGATATATTATGTTGTTGTGATGATAGCATATGTGAATTGTTGTGTGGTTTGGTTATGGTTATGCAGAGTATAAGTGTGGCATTTCACTGTTGTTGTTATGCGGAGTATAAGGGTGGCATTTCACCGTTGTTGTTATGCGGAATATAAGGGTGGCATTTTACCGTTGTTGTTATGCGGGGCATAAGGGTGGCATCTCACTGTTGTTGAATGTACAGAGTGATACGGGTGGCTATTGTGTTATTGTCTGGGCGGAGCGATAAGGGTGACTATTATACGGAGTAATACGGGTGGCTATAGAATAGATAAGGGCGGCTAATGATAATGTCAGGGCGGAGTGATACGGGTGGCTATCGTAGAGATAAGGGTGGCAATGTCAGGGATGATGTATGATGGTTGGAGACATTGTGTTGATGATTTTCGTGTGATGGTGTGCTTTTCCTTGTATTTGTCATACACCTTGCATGACTTGCTTTGTTGTTTCGACGAGCTTTTTGATATCCTTGATATTACTTATTGACTTGGGCTGCAGTAGTACACTCGCACAAGCATACACCGTAGCATGCCACTTATACTAGATCAGGAGTATGAAACTTGACATTTATTGATCATGCCCATGTGTTCTTTTATTATCTGTTTCCATGTTGATATTGAGCACGTGACCATGCCAGGCAGATTGTAGATGTGAGCCTGAGATCATACCAGGCGGATTGTGATTTTGGCACGTGAGTTGTCTGTGTGATTGTGATGCGAGATGTGGGCACGAGGTGCTGTGAGTATATTATGGTGGGTTGAGACCCGTGACTTCTGACTATGAGATGAAGTACCACGGAGTGAGTTCATTATGAAACTTATGTTAGAACGGCTGGATTAATTGATTGTCCTTTGTGTTCCTTATTTTGTTTTAATGATATTTCACGGTGTTCTTATTGTTTTACTATTTATATCACTTGTTGGTCCTTATTTCCATTTACTGATTTCCGCTTTTCATTTTTTGTTTTATACTTCTATACTGCATAGGTTATTTAAGCTAGTGAGTGTCTTGACTTGTACCTCATCACTACTCCACCGAGATTAGTCGTGATAATTACTGGGTACCGGCCGTGGTGTACTCATACTATACTTCTACATATTTTTGTGCAGATCCATGTACTTCAGAGTCTGTTTGTTGTTAGATAGAGGATCGGATATTAATATGGAGACTTCAAGGTATATCTGTCGTTGTGTTCGCAGGCCTTGGAATCACCTTCGAAAGTTATTTTTGTATGGCTTATTTCTATTCCGGAACAGTTGTACTTAGAGATTTTCTAGTGAACTCAGTAGAACTTATGACTTGTACTATCGATTTTGGGATTGTTCGCTTTGTATAGAAATTTCTGTTTCATATTTAATAGTTGTTTGTTGAATTTTGCCATTATTTCAATAAGTGTTAGGCTTACATAGTCTTAAAGACTAGGTGCCATCACAACATCCTACGGAGGGAAATTGGGGTCGTGACAAGGAATGTGTCAGTTATTTGAGTAGTGTAGTTGGGATCAGATATGGAGATTCTGATATTCTAGGGATTTGAAGACTAAGAGGGTTCTCGGAGGCAGAGTGTTTCATGGTTGTGAACGGTGGAGGCATGTTAAGAGGTTGACGGATGAGTATGTGTCCTATGGGTAGGTGTGGGCTTTTTGGAGGTTATCTACCTATTTAGGGAGGATCGAAATTGGTTTAGAGGCCCCTAGTAGGCCTAATGAGAATGTGTATTCTACATCGAGCTGGATTTATTTACTCAATATAGTTATTGTTGAGGGGGTGTGTCTTCAGTTAGAGTTAATCTTATTTGTATTCTGATATGTTCTAGGTGTTATTCTCCTATGCTACGATAGGTTGTGATATGTTGGTTATTTGCACACCTGATGCAAATCTCTATTGGGGCCTTGCGGAAAAATTCGAGCAAGATGATTCTTAAGGTGTTGAATGGTTGCTTGCACCTTGGTTATGGTCGTCATGTTTGTGGAGTATTGTGCTATCTGTTTCTCCATGGTTATGGTCATGCACCTTGCATGTTTGTTGTTGATATACATATGGTTTATTGATTGTGAGTAGCATGGCTCGAGGTATTCCATGTGGACCAGTGTTTGGATTGGGTCACACATCGCAGTGGAGTTATGTTGGGATAGGAGCCTTGTGCTTATTTCATGTGTTTTGTTTCTCCTTTGTGTGATAGGTTCATAGCATTGCACTTCATGGTGGTATCTGTTGAGCTTGCGGGGTAGTTTTCTCATTTGATTCCTTTCCATCATTGGGTAAATCCGAGTTGTTGCTTGTTTGGTGCACAGATTTCATGGTAAGTGGATCTAGGTAGGATTTGTGTGACATGTTGTTAGAGCAACTTGTATTGGATAAGGTAAAGTTAATGGGCCTGAAATGAGTGCCATCTAATTTGATTAAGGTATGTTTGGAAGAATAATGTCACTAGTCAATTTAGATTTTGACTAAGGTTCTCGTTGGGCAAGAGAGCTCCATGACTTGTTGATGTGATAGGTGATTATGAGTTTCTGCGTGTTTCTTTCATCATTGGCTGCGTACGAAGATTTGGAACAATGTTTTTATTGATAGGAGGTTAGATATCGGTACTGGGTTTGCTATTTGAGCAACTATTGTGGTCGGGAGCTATTGCTATGTGTATCTGGGTTATGTGGAATATCATGGAATTATACTTGGGATATGGTTATGGCATGATGCAACTTGATTCAGACTTGTACATCGTAAAGATGCGAGAATCGGGTATTATAATAAATTTCGGAAGTTGGAGATTGGGTTCTAAGGGTTATGAGCTATGGTTGAAGTAAAGATCTTCGGTTAGATTGTGTTGTCGAACTTATATAGGTTGAGGTCATTTGGTATCACTCATGGGTATGTGTATGGCAAGTGTATACAATGATTTGACGGCTTTGGAACGACTATTGGCACATTCTAGGACAAACATATATTTAAGTAGGGGAGAATATAACAACCCGACTGATTGTTTTAAGTTTTAGTATTTCATTCACTGGTTTGAGACTTTCGGTAGCTTCATATTATGTATTATGACTTATGTGTATGGTTGGTTTCGGTTTTTGAGCGGTTCAGGATTGATTTGAAAGAATAATTCTCATTTTACAAGTTTTAAGTTGGAAGAGTTTATCAAGGTTTGACTTTTGGACAAACTGACTCGGAATCAGGTTTTGATTATTCTGATAGGTTCATATGATGATTTTGGACTTGTACGTATATTCGGATTTGGTTTCGGAGGTATCCTAAAAGAATTCGACACTATTTCATGAAAGTTGGCAATTTCAAGAACTTAAGAGTTCATAAGTTTGACCAAGAGTTGAATTTGATTTTATTGGACTCCAATTGGTGTTCCGAGACTTTGGATAGGTCTATATAGTTGAATTGAACTTGTGTGCAAAGTTTGGAAGTAATCCGAAGTGTTTAAGTGCGATTCGGACACTCTTTTGAAAGAATGAAGTTTAACAACTTAAGAGAAATTCTATTCAGTTTGAGCCTTGATTCTTTGTTGTGATGTTCCCGTGGGTGTTTTCAGGCTTTGTATAATGTATTTGTACTTGTTGGTATGATTGGAAGGGTTCCAAGGGGCTCGGGTGTGTTTTGGATCATTGGTTGAGAAACTAGTTAAGTTAAAGATTTGAAGTATGACAATCATCAAAATTGGGTCAAGATGACCTCTTTTCGGTGTTTTGAGTACACGAGCAGGTTCGTAGCATGTTTATGATTGAAATGCGTATATGATTTGTGTCCGGGATGTTTCGAATGAGTTTTGGATGCTAAAATAAAGATATTCTTATTTGTGGTTTTTTTCTAGTGTAAGTAATTCGGAAATGCCATTTATGTCTCTGAAAGTTTCAGATTTCTTTTACAACTTCAAAACATCATATCTCCCTCATTTTAAATCCAAATTGGGTAATTTAAGAGTCTATCTTGGGTGTAATCTCGAAAAGATTATGTTGGACTTATCAAACATGAGTTTCAAGATAATCTAGGACCTGATTCGTGCTAGGACATCTGTTGCATGTTTTGCTTGTTTCGGAATGTAGTTACTTTTTCTCACAAGGTTTTGGAGCTCGACTTTGGGAGATTTTGGAGGGAATTTTCACCACTTGGATTGGGGTAAGTATTTTTGACTCGTATTTGTTATTATTACATGATTCCCGCCTCGATTTTAGTATTTGATTAATGATTTGAATTGGAGAAATTGGGAATCTTTGTAAACCTTTCTAGAACATAAATTGATGGTTTTAAGGTCCATTTGAGGCCGGAATTGAATGATTTTAGTATGGTTGGACTTGTATCAGTATGCGTGTTCGGAATTTATAAGTTTCATCGGGTTTCGAGGTGCAAGCCAGGGGTTGACCTTTTGGGTTGCCTTTTTTATTTTAGTTATAGATCGAATCTTTATTATCTGGAATTATTTTCTATGGCTTTTATCCATGATATTAAGCTATTTTGACTAGATTCGAGCCGATCGGAAGTGGATTTGCACGGGAAAGGCTTATTAGTAGATTGATTTAGCTTGTTTGAGGTAAGTATCTTGCCTAACTTTGTGTGAGGGAAACTACCCTTTATGATTTGGCTTGATTCTACTATTTGTATTATGTTGAAGATATGTACATGAGGGGACGAGTATGTACACGGGCTTATATGTGTAAAATTGACCAGTTTAGACTCTTAGGTCACTTATAAGTATATTATTGAAGTTGTTATTAATTGTTCTAGCTTTGATTGTCAAGTTTATTCCTACATGCCATACGTGAAGCTGTTATTAAATGTTCTAGTTTCCATTGTCGAGATCTTCCTTATATGCCTTTACTAGTAGTTGTTGTTACATACTATTCTTTCCATCGTTGAGCTATGATCATTCATTTAGTTGTAGTTTCTATTTCATGCCGTATCTTTTATTGATAAGCTTATGTTATGCATTAGAATTTGAAGATGCCATTTCATGAAAATACCTTCATTGTTGAGTTATTGAAGTTGTAGTTGTTGAAAGCTATTAACACGGTTGTGGTTGAAATTGTTGGTTATTGGAATACCTTTCCTTGTTGAGTTATTTCTTATTCATTTTGTTGTCATTGAGATTCTTGTACATATATTGTGGTTGAGACGTGGGCTATGTGTTGTGATAACATTTGTATTGTTGAGTTGGCAATATTGTGACATATGGGCACATGAGGTGCGATTTGATTATTGTGTTGTGATATTGATACGCATGCGGTGGTGTAGGGGTAGGTATTAAAATGCATGCGGTGAGATAAGGTGGGATTTATACATGTGTTGCTAGTAAGGAAATTACTTGAAGCCATGCGGTGAGATAAGGTGACTAAAACACATGTAGCTATTTTCGAAAAACTATTTTTAAAAATAAATGCAAGGCTCATGCGGTGATATAAGGATGATTGTGATTTGAACGGTTATTATTTTTCCTTAAATCATTTCACTTACTTTTTGATTGTATTTGGTTATTTGTTGTTATTATTGTGTTAAAACAATTGTGACTTCTTGTGTGAGTCATGCATTCTACGTGATTTGTTTTGTTGATTTAATGTGCCAATCTGTGCCTCCGTTGTTACTTGGTGAATTGATTCTCAAGATGAATTTTCTTGCGTGGATTCATCACCTCATACTCTGCTGAGTTGTTGGTAACATAACGGTTTTTAAATAAAAAAAATTATTATCACGCTTTACTTTAAATGATTCTACATTAACACTTATCTGATATTTAACTTTACTTAAAAAGATTTATTTTACTTTACCTTATTTGATTTCTAAACTAAACTCATTTTCCCATATGATACACTACTTTGTATAAATTGTACCTTATTTTACTTTATTTGATTTCCTAAATAAACTCATTATCTCATTTGGCGCGTTACTTTATTCTAAATTATTTTTATGCCTTCATTTATTTAAATAAACCTCTCGAACATTTTATTTGGCAGTTGACATGGATACAATGTACGTGGTAGTACGTGGACTTTGTCGTGTGAAGGAGATTTATAAAGTGGGCACGAGGTGCCATGGGTGACATATTCATGATTGTGGCGTATGATTTGTGATTGTGAGGTGTGGTGCCTTGGAGTCTTTTCTTGTCGTAAACCATGTGTTAGTACGACTTGATTAGTTGAATTGTCATTTAACTGTGTTCGGATTTCTTCGCCATTTTATCACCTATTTATTTCTTGTTGTCATTTATTGTTTCTATTATTCCGTTGTTAGCCTTATATTGATGTTCTTTCTGTTGGCTTTAGATTATATGCTTGCACGGGTTATTGTCTAGTGGTTTCTTGACTAACCTCGTCGCTACTCTACTGAGATTAGTCTTGATACTTACTAAGTACCGATGTGGTATACTCATGCTGGACTTTTACACATTTGTTGTGCAAATCCATGCACTTCGGATCATATGGGTTTTGAGAGTGGTGCCTATGCAGTTGGAGACTTCAAGGTATACTTGTCGTTCTCGTTCTCATGCCTTAGAGTCACCATCTTACTTAATTATGCTACTATTAAATTGTAATTCAAAATAGTATTGTATTTTTTGTAATGTCTTGTGTACTCTCCGTAGAGCTTATGACTCAGTACTACCGAGTTTTGGGATTTGTGAAAGTTGTATTATGATATTGGTTGTGCTTTGGGCCATTGCTCTCAATTTTATAAAACATTAAATTGTTATATATTATTTGATATTGTTGTGTGATATGCTTACCTAGTCGTAGAGACTAGGTGCCATCACGATCCTAAATATGGTATTTTGGGGTCGTGACACATGTGGTGTCAAAAGAGGGGAATACGGTAGATCCGAAGAAGATTGAAACAGTTTAGAGTTGGCCCAGACCGTCTTCAGCTACTAAGAGAGAGAGATTTCTTAGTTTGGCCGGATATTATCGCCATTTCGTAAATGGTTTCTCATCCGTTGCGCCTATAACCAGATTCACCTAGAAGGTTGCTCCTTACCGATGGTCTGAGGAGTGTGAGGCTAGCTTTCAAAAGCTCAAGACTGCTTTGACTACAACCCTAATGTTGGTATTACCTGTGGGTTCAGGGTCTTACACTATGTATTATGATACATCGCGTATTGGGCTTGGTGCGGTGTTGATGCAAGATGTTAGGGTAATTGCATACGCATCTCGGCAGTTGAAGGTTCATGAGAAGAATTATTTGGTCCATGACATGGATTTGGTATCTATTATTCATGCATTGAAGATTTGGAGGCATTATCTGTACGGTGTCACATGTGAGGTCTATACCGACCACTGGAGTCTCCAGCATGTGTTGAAGCAGAAAGATCTTAACTTGCGGCAGTTGAGACGGTTAGAGTTGCTTAAAGACTATGATTCTATATCATCTCGGAAGGCCAACATGGTGGCCGATACCTTGAGTAGAAAGGTAGAGACTTTGGGCAGTTTAGCATAGCTACCAGCTGCAGAGAGGCCACTAGCCTTGGATGTTCAGTCCTTGGCTAATCAGGTTAGATTGGATGTTTCGGAGCCCAGCCGGGTTCTTGCTTGCGTGGTTTCTCGGTCTTCCTTATATGAATGCATCAAAGAGCGTCAGTATGACAACCCCCATTTGCTTGTCCTTAAGGACACAGTACAGCACGGCAATGCCAAGGAGGTTTCGATTGGAGATGACGGGGTGTTACGGATGCATGGCCGGTTATGTTTGCCCAATGTAGATGTGTTGCGTGAGTTGATACTTCAGGAGGCCTATAGTTCATGGTACTCCATTCATCCGGTTGCCACAAAGATGAATCAGGATTTGAGACAGCATTATTTATGGAGGAGAATGAAGAAAGATATAGTGGAGTATGTGGCTCAGTGCTTGAACTATCAATAAGTGAAGAACGAGCATCAGAGGCCGGGCGGTTTGCTTCGGAGACTTGAGATTCCCAAGTGGAAGTGGGAGCATATTACCATGGACTTCGTTGTTGGGCTCCCATGGACTTTGAAGAAATTTCATGCAATTTGGGTGATGGTGGACCGGTTGACTAAGTCCGCATATTTCATTTCGGTTGTGACTACCTATTCTTCAAAGTGGTTGGCTGAGATCTATATCCACGAGATTGTACGTCTTCACGGTGTGTCGGTGTTCATTATTTCTGATCGAGGCATGCAGTTCACATTGCATTTCTAGAGGTCCATATAGCGTGAGTCAGGCACATGGGTTTAGCTGAGTATATCATTTCATCCCCAGACGGACGGGCTGTCCGGGCGTACCATTTATATCTTAGAGGATATGCCACATGCATGTGTTATGGATTTTGGGGGTTCATGGGACCAGTTCTTGCTGCTTGCATAGTTTGCCTACAACAACATCTACCAATCAAGTATTCAGATAGCTACTTATGATGCCCTATATGGGGGCGGTGCCGTTCTCCAGTTGGTTGGTTTGATCCGGGAGAGGCTACATTATTGGGCACAAATTTGGTTCTTCAGGATCAGCTTCGTACATACCAGTCTAGACAGAAGAGTTATGATAATCATAGGGCTCATGAAGTAAAATTTATGGTTAGGGAGAGGGTTTTGTTCAGGGTTTTACCCATGAAGGGGGTGAAGAGGTTCGGGAAGAAGGGCAAGTTGAGCCCTAGGTATATTGGTCCTTTTGAGATCCTTAAGAGAATGGGGGAGATGGCCTACAAGCTTGCATTGCCACCCAGCTTATCTGCAGTTCACCCGGTGTTCCATGTTTCTATGCTCCGGAACTATTATGGTGATCTGTCCCATGTATTAGATTTCAGCTCAATCCAATTGGACAAGAATTTGACTTATATTGATGAGCCGGTGGCCGTCTTGGACAGGCAGGTCCGAAAGTTAAGGTCAAAAAATATTGCTTCCGTGAAGTTCAATGTAGGGGTCAACCAGTCGAGGAGGTGACTTAGGAGACTGAGCATGATATGTAAAACCCTTATCCTCACCTTTTCAAAACTTCAGATATGTCTCTATACTCATTCGAGGATGAATGCTTGTTTTAAGAGGGGGAGGATGTAACCACCCGACCGGTCATTTTATGTTCATTTGTGGTCATGTGACTTTCCGAGGTGGTTGGATTGGTTCTGGGGAGGTCTCGGAGTGAATTGGGACACTTAGTCCCAAAGTTGGAAGGTTAAGCTGAAAGAGTTGACCGGAGTTTGACTTTTATGTAGATAACTCCAGAATTGAGTTTGGATGGCTCTGATAGCTTTGTATAGTGATTTTGGACTTAGGCATATGTTCAGATATTGATTTGGAGGTCAGTAGGTCATTTTTGGCTTGAATTGGCGAAAGTTAAAAAGTTAAAGGTTTGGAAGGTGGAAAGGTTTGACCGAGAGTTGACTTTTTCAATATTGGGGTCGGATTTCAGTTTCAAAAGTTGGAATAGGTCCGTTGTATCATTTATGAATTGTGTGCAAAATTTGAGCTTATTCGGAATTGGTTTGATATGATTAGGCATTAATTTTAGAAGTCAAATGTTCATTAGTTCATTAGGCTTGAATTGGGGTGTGATTCGTAGTTTTGATATTGTTTGTGTGATTTAACGCCTCGAGTAAGTTCATGTTGTATTTTGGGACTTGATGATATGTTAGGACAGGTAGCTAGGGGCCCCAGGTGTGTTTCGGATTGAGTTCGGACCGTTTGTTCCTGTATTGAAACTGTTGGATTCAGTGCTTCTGGTTTCCTTCTTCGCGTTCACGATGAATAGACCGCAATCGTGTAGAGTCTTTGCTAGCAGATGGATTTCTGCGCTTCGCGTTCGCAAAGAATAGGATGCATTCGCGGAAGGTTTGGTGTTTGTGCATCGCGAACGCATGAGAGGCATCGCATTCGCGTAGAAAGAAGGAGGGGTTGTGTGGTGGCACGTGTTATTCATCACGTTCGCGTGGACCGATCCGCGGTCGCGAAGCATGAGGATGTTTTGTTATCACATTTTGCGTATGAGGTTTATGAGCTAGTGGAATATGTTCGTTGCGATCGCGAAGGCTTTTCCGCGATCGCGAAGAGTAAGAACTGGGCAGACTATATAGTACTCTATTTCGAGGGTTTAGTTCATTTTAACATATTTTGAGTGTTAGAACTCGATTTTGGATGATTTTGGGGAGGATTTTTACGTCTTGGATCAGGGTAAGTATTTTTGAATCGGATTTGTTAATTAATATTCCATCTTAGTTTTATCATTTATTTAGTGAATTAAAGTGAGGAAGATGGGGGGTTTTGTAAAACTTCCTAAAGTGAAAATTGGAGATTTGAAAATCAATTTGAGGTCAGAATTGGATAATTTTTTACATGGTTGGACTCATTATTGAATGGGTATTCAGATTTTGTAAATTTGGTCAGGTTCTGAGGTGCGGGCCCGGGGTTAAACTTTTGAGGTGACATTTTGATCTTCTTTAAAGATTGCAACTTTATTATCCGAAATAGTTTCCAATGGTTTGTATTTATAGTATTAAGTTATTTTGGCTAGATTCGAGTCGTCCGGAGTTGGATTTTCGCAGAAAAGGCATACTAGTGGGCTTATTTAACTTGTTTGATGTAAGTATCTTGCCTATCTTTTTTGTGGGGGAACTACCACTTAGGAATTGGATTGATTGTTCTCTTTGTGTCATGTGAAAGCCACGTATGCAAGGTGACGAGTGGGTACAGGGGCTATATGTAGTATTTGACCGATTTAGGCTATTTAGACTCTTTTCATGCCTTTAATCAAATTGTTATAACATGACAACATCTTTCATTTTTAATCTACTCTTATACTTGTTAATCTATTCTTACATGCTTTAATTGAAGTTGTAGCACTTGTTCTACCTCTCACTTATTATATTTGCTCTCATGTGTTTTAGTTTTTTTTGTTGTCTTATTCTCTTTATTGTTAAATTACTCTTACTTGAGGTTGTTATTTCGTGGAATATCTTCTTGTTGAGTTGTTGGTTGTTAAGTTGTAAAAGTCGTTATCATATTGAGGTGAAGTTGTTAATTGTTGAGTATTCCTCATTCATCTTGTTGTTATTGAGATTATTGTATACATTGTGGTTAAGCCATGGGCTATTTATTATAAAAATATTGATATTGTTGACTTTTGGCAAGTTGTGGCATATGGGCACTTGTGGTGCGAGTTGTGATTGTGTTGTGATATAGATACGCATGTGGTGGTATAAGGTTAGGGGTTGATACGCATGCGGTGAGATAAGGTGGGCTTGATACACGTGTTTCTAGTAGGGGAACTACTCGAAGCCACGCGGTGAGATAATGTGGGCTAAAACGCGTGTAACTATTTCGAAAAAAAATGGTTTCCAAAACCAAATATAAAGCTCACGCGGTAATATAAGGAAAGATTGTGATTGAAATTGTGAAATGTGAATACCAAACGGTACCTCAGTTGTGATTCTTGTTGTACATTTCATATCAAAACGATTTATTGGTTGAACAGTTCTTGTTGCTTATATTCTTCTTTGTCTTACCAATTTTTGTCTGTATTTAATTATCTGTGGTTCTCATTATGTGTTTCCTTCTTGTTTCTTTTTTTGCTTAAAATTCTGTCACTAACTTACGTTACTAACTGCTCTGTTATCACTCATTTCTCTGCTTTCCATTACTTCCGACTATCATATTATTGTTCTATTCATCTTGTTCTAGTAGGTGTCTTAACCGGCCTCGTCACTACTCTAACGAGGTTAGACTTGATACTTACCGGGTACCGTTGTGATATATTCATACTACGCTTCTACATATTTTTGTGCAGATCTAGGTATCTCGACTCAGGCTAAGCATCAGTGAGTGGACCATATAGTTCGGAGACTTCAAGGTATACCTGCCCAGCTCGCAGGCTTCAGAGTCACCTTCAGTCCTTC
Organism: Nicotiana tabacum; assembly: GCF_000715075.1. Taxonomy (NCBI): domain Eukaryota; kingdom Viridiplantae; phylum Streptophyta; class Magnoliopsida; order Solanales; family Solanaceae; genus Nicotiana; species Nicotiana tabacum. Next base: position 48,214,461 of record NC_134093.1, on the reverse strand, counting down.
TTTTGCTGATGTTTACTCTTTATCTAGACAATGTTGTACTAGGGATTTTACAGTATATTCATGTAGTGCTTATGACTCAATTCTACCGGTTTTGGGAGTTTTGTTATAGATGTTCTGTTTCGGATTTATTATGAGTTTTTCGAATTATCTTGTTATCTTAGTTGTTAAATTCCGTTAAGTATTCATGAATGTTAGGCTTACCTAGTCTTAGAGATTAGGTTCCATCATGACATTCACCATATTTTGTTGACCTTTTCAAAAATGATTAAAATTGAACCTCTTTCATTAATGAGTAGTTTCTACTTATTTTAATAAAAATAAACATTGTGACACAAAACATGCAGTCATATATATATATATATATATATATATATATATATATATATATATATATATATATATATATATATATATATATCATAACGTGGTTTTAAATTTATAAAGCACATAATTTTGAATGAATTTAAGTTGATTGCATCTCAACTGAGTGGCTTCTCAAAAGGACTAGCAGCTACGACCTACATTTCACTAGAAATGTCAGTGCTGCACAAAGGCCTTGAATTGGCTCATAGCAAACGAGTTTGATTCCTTTAGTTGATAAATTTTTATCCAACGAACTCCTAAGTTTCATAAAGTATAGTAATAAACAATGTTTGTTGAAGTCTAACTAAATTGGCAAACCCAGCTGTGCTACACATTCATTAGTGAAGCCGTGGTTTAAGAAAGCATGGAAGTAATTTGTAAATTGCTTGTATTTTCAAAACCACCTCTTTTTGTTATTGATGCTTGTGTGTGTAAATACTTTCGTTTTGAGCAACAAAAAAATGTAAAGAATTTTTATTTGTACGTATGAATATGACATCTATTTAAAGTTTTCAAGATATAATAGATGTATGTTGCTGATGCAATTAAAACTTGACAAGTTAAGATAATGATTGTCCCTTTCTGATGTTGTTGTTGGTGAACTTTAAACGGTGGAGAGGGAACTGAATTTGAGACTTAAATTTAGCAAGAACGTAACGCACCATCAAAGAATAGCAGTTGAAAGTGATGAAAGTTACCGTCACCTTGCTAGGGAATCTTACTGAAATGTCCAAATAACTCCCAACTTACCGGCCATTAACCATTAATTATAAATTTACCAAAACTATTCAATCACATATAAAAATTGAAAACCTAAATAAATAAGGTTTTTTCTCTCCAAGAATCAGACGCAAAGATCTCCTTCCATATTTTTAAGCGTGATTAGCAATATTAGATGCAAGACGAAAAGGAAATTTCATGGATGAGGTAGCAATAAGGTGATGAAATTATATATATATATATATATATATATATATATATATATATATATATATATATATATATATATATATATATATATATATATATATATAAGATTCCAAAAATATAAGATACTAAAAACCAAAGAAAAAATGGGTATGGTTGAAATTCATTGAAAATATATAGATGAGTCAATATACAAAATTTGAGAAAGATTGGAGGTGATTTGGACTGATTTGGTATCAAAATTCGTAGTTAAAATCGAGTTCAAAAAATACTTAACAGATATATGTGCATAACATGATCCTTAACAGAAGAGTAAATGCGAAGTCCTCAATTACCGGATACTACCTTAAATGGAATACATAATGGTCAACAATAGATAAAATGTCACATCTCAAGTCAGGAAGACACATAGATACGTTGATTCCTTATTAAATATTACGTACGATTCTGCCGAGGCGAACGTCCCGATCCCATAAGAGAGGTGGTACAATAATACTGCCGAGGCGAACGGCCCGATGGCATGATTTTCTGTCGTGGCATACGACCCCATCCCATAATAATACTGCTAAGCCATTCAGCCCGATCCCATAATCGTGTACATTGTTGAGGGTCGACTAGCTTCACTCACGAATATACATGTGAGTTATGAAGTTCACGAAACTTGTGACAAATATGTGCAACGCGGGATAAATCAATAAAAGAAGGTATAGTTCCACGAGCAACCAAGTAGCTCGTCAAGTAATTAAGATAGCAAGGTTCGATACTCTATACAAGTCCAGTTTGAGGCTAAAAATAATAATTAAGGCATGTAAATAGGCAAGAATAACTCAAATAGCACAATTAAAGCATGGCATAAGTCTAAGTCTACCCGGACATAATCAGGAATTCTAACATACGCACAAATACTCGTCACTTCATACGTGCATAGCTCCCATAACATGTAACATATAAATTCGAAGAAAATATTTTTCATAGCACCACGAACTCAAATATATATTTTATTCCCAATTTCATGTCCAATTTCGTGGTCAAAACTCAAAAATACAATTTCTAGATTTTCTTTCAAAATCCCACAATTTCTACAAATATTCATGTTCAAATCCATATATAATCCATGTATTTAACTCATAATGAGTAGGAATCACTTACCTTGTGATAGAAGATGAAAATGCCTCTCCAAAATCGCCCCAAAATTGGCTCCAATGTGAGAATGAGATGAAAATGAACAAATTCTCGATTTGCTAACGTATACGCTGCCAAGACGTTACCTATCGTGATCGCGGTCCAAAGCCTCGCAATCGCAAAGTAAAAACACCTCTGCCACTCATGATAGCCTATGCGATCATGTTTTAAAGCCCGCGATCGCGGAATACAACCAACCGCTGAACCGCGAACGCGGAACCACTTCACATTCACAAAGACCAACTTTCAACAGCCCAGCTTCAACCCAATGCGAACGCGGGCCAAGCCACACAAATGTGAACAACCAGCCTAGGCCACTACGCGAACGCGTATCCCAGAATGCGAACGTGGTTCATCCTCCCCCAGGCCACTAGCACACCTACACGAACGCGGATTACCATCCGCGATCACGAAAAATAGTAGCCCCAGCTCCAGGTCACTCTTCGGAATCGCTTCTCACCATCCGCGATCGAAATACATACCAAGAACACCAGAAACCAGCATTTGCAAATTAAGGAGAAATGGTCTGAAACCACCCCGAAACACACCTGAGGCCTCCGGGACCCCGTCTAATCATACCAATCAGTTTCAATACCTTATCCATACTTATGCAAAGGTTCGAAACATCACGAATAACATCGAAACTATGAATCGTCGATCAAAATCCTTCTTTTAACTTGCAAACTTTCAAACTTCGTCAAACGCGTCCAAATCACACATAGACACTTCAGATCACGACCAAACTTCACACACAAGTCCAATACACTAAATAAATCCATCCAAGGTCCCGGAACACCCCTCGGAGTCCGATAAAACCATAGTCCACTCTAAGTCAAACTTAGCTAATTCAAAACGTTCAAAAATACAACTTTCGATAATAAGCATTGAATCGCTCCTGGACCATCTGATGCTCAACCAGAACATAGGGCCAAGCCCGAAATCGCCTTACACACCTATAGGAACCTTCAAATCCCAATTCCAAGATTGTTTATACCAAAGTCAAACCTTAGTCAACTCTTCTAACTTAAATCTTCCGAATTGAGAATTATTCTTCCATATTAACTCTCAACTGCTCTAAAATGAATACTAACTACACACGCAAGTCATAATACATAAAGTGAAGCTAATCAAGGTCTCAAACTGTCGAACGATATTCTAAAGCTCAAAACAACCGGTCGGGTCATTACAGTTCACTTCTAAAGAACTGGTTATCAAAGTCGGAAAGTGAAGGAGCTGGAATAAATCTCACTGGACGTGTTGATTGGGAATCTAAAAACTCATAGAATGAGAAAGTTAGAACTACGCAAGGATGAACTAAAAAGGGATAAGGCATTGGTTCTCAAGGATACAAATAAAGATAAGTCTGATGATGATCTTGATATCGCACTGTTTGCTAATTTCAAAAGAAGAATTCTAGAAATAGACCAAAGAGAGAAAATAAGGACAAGCCTAAGCACGCTAACAAATCCTCATACAATGGATGCTACACGTATAACAAGCTTGATCACATAGTCAAAGACTGTCCAATGTGGGAAGTTGAATGGAAGAAAGAAAGAGTTGAGAAAGAGAAAAGGTAAAAGTTAAAGGAACATGGTCCAAAATAAAACAAAGTTCCAGGCAAAGGATTCACTGTGGCCATGAAACAAGCTTTCTTGGCAGCGTATGAAGATAGTAGTAGTGAAAATAAGGGGGGAATGAAAGATGAGACTATTAGCATGTATGCTGTGATTGAATCTGATGATTCCAATAAGCCTGAACATCTTGTACAGCTAGGAATGCACATTGGAAGACCCCCTCTTTTTGTTGGACATCACTTTGATGAACAGAAGATGCGTATGGAAGTGTTCCACCAAGCCACTGATTATGACTTGTGGGAAATTGTCAACCATGGTCCAATCATACCTATGAAAGTGAATAGCAATGGAGACAAGAGCACTAAAAGAGAGAAATAATATGATGTTGAAGATCGTCAGATCATTTAGAAAAATACCAAAGCAAAGGACATTCTCTGCAGGAGCCTTCCAAGGAATTTTCTCTACATGGTGTCCTCATGTTCCTCTGCCAATGACATATGGAGGACCTTGGAGGCTGAATGTGGAAATGAAAATATTGAGCTAGCACTGATGGCAATTAAGGAAAACAACTCATAAGAGGAATTGATATGGATGATGGCCATGAGTGATTCAGAGGCTGAAATAATTCAAGTCAGGTAAGTATCTCTAATCTAAAAGAGAACATTCATGCTATGTCTAAGAAATAACTAATGGTCATAATAGAAACTATGATGAGTGACGTTGACATGTTAAGTGCTGGAAATGATCAGTTAATAAGGAATCTTTCTTGTGTCAAAATTGATTTCAAAAATCTTGAAACAAAAAATATTGACCTTGAAAATAGAAGAGACTTAAGGACCAAGTTCTTGAACTTACAGCACTGAATCAGCAACAAGCTTCTAAAAATAGAAAGGCAATAATCAGCGATTTACAAAGTAAACTTGAAAAGGAACTAAGAGAGCTTAAGGATAGGTTATATGATGCTGATAGTTAGAATAAGACTCTTCAAGAGAATCTTGAAAAGGCAAAGTATGAGCTATCTAGAATAAGTAAGTGGCATAGATCATCTGACGCATTGAAATGGATGAATGAAATTGCAGCATTGATAAGTCAGGGATTGGCTAGATAAAACCTGTACCAATATTTGATCCTCAGTATGTAGGAATCTCTGATAATAAAATATGCACTCACTGTGAAAAAGTTGGACATTTCAGAGATAGTTGTCCTACTTTAATGCATGCTCAATTTAAGTACACTTTAGGCTCACTAAGAATGTGGTAGTGAAATAGAAAACAAATATCACTCCTTTTGTTCAATCTCAATGGATTAACGTTAATAAGAATGTGACATCCAATGCCATACCCTTCTGGGCAAAATAGGACTTGATTTATCATTTTTTTCATAAAAAATGACCCAAGCTTGTCTGGGTTCCTAAAGCTAACTTGTGATTTCTGTTGCAGGCTAAAGTGAGAGGAAGAAATCAAAATTGGTATCTGGACAGTGGTTGTTCAAGACATATCACTGGTAAAAAGAAGAATTTCCTCTCACTAATAGCCTTCCAAGGAAGTAGTGTGTCCTTTGGAAATAGAAAGAAAGACAAATAACTGGAATTGGTAAAGCTGGTAAATTACTCTCTCATGCTATAGAAGATGTGTACTATATGGTTGGACTCAAGTATAATCTCCGTAGCATATCCCAAATGTATGATAAAGGTAATAAGGGAAAGTTCAATTCAATAATCTTCACTGTCACAAAACTAGATACAAATGAAATTGTTCTGAAAGGTAAGAGACATAACAATGTCTACAAGAATCTATTATATCTCTTTCTCAAAATGAGCACACATGTCTAAGTGTAGTGAAAGATGATCCGCTGATATGGCATAGAAGACTGGGCCATGCCAGTCTGTCTCAACTCAATAAATTGATAGCAAAGGAACTGGTCCTTAGGTTACCAAAAATTGAGTTCACTCCCAATAAGGTCTGTGATGCATGTGTTAGGGGTAAGCATGTAAGATCTCGTTTCAAATCTAAGAAATTTGTTAGCACCTCAAGATCTCTTAAACTTCTTCATATGGACCTATGTGGACCCATCAGAGTAAAGAGCATGGGAGGAAAGAAGTATGTGCTGGTAATTGTTAGCGACTTTGCTAGATACACGTGGACTTTGTTTTTAGCATCTAGGGATGAAACTTTTGATGTATTTTTAGTTTTAGTCAAATGATTCAACAGAACTAGGAAGTCCTGTGTCAAGCATTAGAACAGATCATGGAACTGAGTTTGAAAACTCTAAGTTCCTTGAGTTTTGTAGCACTCATAGGATTGAACATAATTTCTCAGCACCTAGAACTCTATAACAAAATGATGTTGTGGAAAGAAAGAACATATCTCTAGAAGATATGGGAAGGACTATGTTGATTGTTAGTGGATTTCTTAAAAGTTTCTGAGCAGAGGCTGTCAATACTGCTTAATATCTGTTAAATAGAATCATGGTTAGATGTATTCTTGAAAAAACTCCCTATGAGTTACTTCGAGGAAGAAATCCCAACATCACTCACCAAAGAGCTTTTGGATATGAATGTTTTGTACATAACAATGGTAAATAAGATCTAGGTAAGTTTAAATATAGAAGTGATGAGGGAGTATTCTTGAGTTATTCACCACATAGTAAAGCATATAAAGTATTTAATAAAAGAACTATGTGTGTAGAATAAAATATTCATGTCATATTTGATGAATTTAATAATATGGCTGAGAAAGGTTTGCAGGATAAATATTATGATATTGGGCTCATATAAGAAAGGTATTTTAAGACTTATGGACGAAAGGATCATAAGGTAATCAAGAAGGAGATGCAAGGGATCATGAAGTACATGAGGAAGGGGGAACAATTCAGACAGATACTCAACAGGTTGAATCTGAACCTACGGTCCCTGGTCCTCTGGCCAACTCCTCTACTAAATCAACTTAAAGGCTAAATGTTAGAATATGGAAACACCAAAGCTCTCATCCTCTTGAAAATATCATTACTGATCCAACTGCAGGAGTGCAAACTAGATCATCTGTAAATATTTTGTGTGCACTCACTACCTTTATGTCCCAAATAGAGCCAAAGACCATAAAGGAAGCTCTAAAAGATCCAAACTGGATAATTGCCATATAGGAGGAGCTAAATCAATTTGAAAGAAGTAAGGTCTCACCTAGTATAAAATCCCAAAAACAGAACTGTTATATGAACCAGATAGGTGTTTAGAAACAAACTGGATGAGCAAGAAAATATCAAATGGAACAAGGTTAGATTGGTGGTTTAGGGATACAATAAAGAAGAAGGTATTGACTATGATGAAACATGTTACACCCCCACACTTTTCCTCCCATACGAACTTGGAAATTAATGAGGCCTTTAAGTGCAACTAATCGGTCGATGACACGATATGAGGACAAAGAGGTGATTACGTTTTATCATATTATGCCAGCTACCCTACCGGGCGCAGTGTCCGGTGCGGGGCAGCCCGTTTGGCACTTGGGGTGGTGGAATTTCTAGAGCCTGATATTAAAAAAAAATAGTGCAACTTCTCTCTCTTAAATTCTATGCAAATTTTATTAGTTGTAAACCTTTCCAAAATGCACCCAAACTATCTAAGAACTCTCAAGTGATCTAAGGATAAATCAGAGGGGTGAACCTGGTGAAATGCAATGTAAAGAACATCGTGATTACCACTGTAGTATTTTTCTTCTTGTTGTACTGATTTTAGAGATTCGATGGAAGTGAATATAATCACCACATAAGTGTAAGGACCTAGAAAGCGTAGTTAGTTCTTCAAAAAGGTATGTAATGTAGCCTTCTTTCTTGGCATGACTTGATGTAAACGTTTCTTTCTATATGGTCCTTATGTTGTATGCCTGAACTATTCTAAGCCTTTCTTGATGATATTGTTCACATTCTTGTACGTTCTTTGTCGGTGGAATTTTCTTTCAAGTCTGAGATGTTCCCCAAATGGTATTTTGAGGTTAGAAAATGTGATTCAATCTGAGTTTAATTTTGATATCTCTTGAAATTGATCATGCATTGCACTTATATATATGTATCTATTTTACTTTACCGAGACGTGCTATAGTCAGCCGGGTACTGCCCCTATAATTCAACCACTGATCAGTTGGGTATGATATGAGACATTATCTAGCCCTTATGGCCGAGTACGATCGAGTCCTCTATGAGGCCGAGTACGGAATAATGTATCATGTGATATTAACGAGTCCTCTTGAGACTGGGTACGGTGTGTTCTATTGATACCAAGTACATATGAGATCTCCAAGGTCGGGTACAACCGAGTCCTCTTGAGGCTGAGTACGCCGAGTCCTCTTGAGGCTGAGTACGCCGAGTCCTCTTGAGGCCAGGTACAACCGAGCCCTCCTGAGGCCGGGTATGATGTGATGAAGACATAAGACTTTATCGAGAGGATCACGGTCGGGTATGATATGATACGATATGCCCCAAAGAGTGGATGCACATGATAAGAGACAATATGCCCCAAAGAGCGGTTGAATAATATTATATTATATTATATTTACTGCATAGCCCCAATGAGTAGCTTCATGTTTACAAAACTTACATGCACTTTTGATTCATGGTTACCACAGTGTATACTCCTAGTAGCTTGTCTTCAGTATTCAAGTTAAAATTGTGTATTCATATCTCTTATGTTATGCCTCTAGTTTACATACATTATCAACCTTACATATTCTATTTATCGTATTGATGCCCCTTTCTTATGGGCATTGCGTTCATGCCCACGGGTGCAGATAGACCTGGTGACGTCCCTCCCTAGTAGGGTATACATTTCACATGCTGGTTGTCATACTCCACTTCTCCTGAGTAGCTGTAAAAAAGTCAATAGGTACTAAAGTATATTTTTCAGTCATTTTGGGTACGGTGGGGCCCCGTCCCGACCAAGTCATGTATCATGGTACTCTTAGAGGCTTCTAAACTAGTGTCCGGTGTGTATGTAAATGTTGGTTCGCACAGGCCTTCGGGCGTTGTGTGCCAGTCGTACCTCCCGAGGTAGGGGTGTGACAAACTATTTGCTCCAGTGGCACGAATGCAAGCCATCAGGATATTGATAGAATTTGTTGTATATGTGGAGTTTATATTATATCAGATGGATGTAAAAGTGTATTTTTGAATGGCTATTTGACATAGGTATTGTCAAACAGCCTTCTGATTTTGAAAGTGAAGAATTCCCTAATCATGTCTTCAAGTTGGACAAGGCTCTGTATAGACTAAAGCAGGCCCCAAGAGCTTGGTATGAGAGATTGTCAAAATTCCTTCTAACTAATGACTTTCTAATATGGAAGGTAGACAACACATTGTTTCTAAAAAAACAAAGGAAAAAACTTTCTGATTGTACAGGTGTATGTGGATGATATCATTTTTGGAGCCACTAATGAGACACTGTGTAAAGAATTTGCTGAAATGATGGGTAATAAGTTTGAGATGAGCATGATGGATTAGTTGAACTTCTTTCTTGGATTACACCAAGCAAACACCTACTGGAACTATGATTCATCAGCAAACGTACATCAAACAGCTTTGGAAGAAGTTCAACATGAAATCCTCAAAATCAAATGATACTCCTATTGCCATTTCCACAAAGCTTGATCTAGATAAAGACGAAAAAATAACGAAACAAGAGCTATATAGAGGAATGCATGGATCACTTCTGAATCTTACTGCAAGCAGACCTGACATTGTGTTCAGTGTAGGTCTGTGTTCAAGGTTTCAGGAAAATCCTAAGAAATCTCATCTAAAGGCAGTCAAAAGAATACTCAGATGCCTTAAAGGAACTCCCGACTTATGCACGTGGTATCCAAGAGGATACAATTTTGACTTAGTTGGTTATGCTTATGCAGACTATGCAGGTTTTCATGTTGACAGGAAAAGCACATCTAGAACAGCTCACTTTCTAAGTTTTTGCCTTGTATCCTAGGGAACAAGAGAGAAAATATCCAGTGGCCCAATCTACAGCTAAAGTAGAGTATGTGGAAGCAGCATCATGCTGTGTATAATTGCAATGGAAAAGGCATCAGCTAAGGGATTATGGATCTTTGTTGATTGTGTTCCCTTTTTTGTGACAATACCAAAGTCATAAATATTTCTAAGAATTCATGTCAGCATAAGAGAACCAAACACATTAACATCAGACACCATTTTCTCATAGACAATGTAGAAAAGTAAAACATCTCAATAATTTTTTGTAAAACTGAAGATCAAATTGCTGACATTTTCATTAAGGCACTGAGTAGGGATCATTTTGAAAGGAACGGGCTGGAAAAGTAATAGATGTAGATATTTGAGTAACTAATACTTGATTCAGTCTCATACTTTGTTTAGAATACATACTTGCCTTGAGAATCTAACTGATGATGATGTCTTATGATATTAACCTTATTATATCTGAAGCTTTACTATGGGAAGGACTAAGGAGTTGCAAAAGGAGTTGGTTCTTCAACTCAAATATATTCCATCTTGTCAAAATTATATTAAAACTTAATAACAAAAATGTCATTGTAACTAGACTTCCAAAGTCTAATAGGATTCTAAACTATCTGTTATAAGAGTCAATGTTCAAGGGAAAAATAGTTTTTGTTAAGAGTCCTATTATTTTAAAAATTTCGGTTGTAAAACATATCTGTTATAGGAGTCTTGTTAGAACTCAAATTAATACCCTCTCCCTATTCTAGTCAAACCAAGAATCCTCCCCCTATAAACTATCTCGTTGCACCCTTCTTCACAATCCATTGTTCTCACTCAAACCCTAAGCTACAGTATTGATCCTCTTGTCTCTTCTTCATCATGACAAAGCTCATTCAAACCCCCACAAAATTGAAATCATCTTCCAAACCTGGTTCTAAGTCCAAAAGTCATAAAGCTAAACCAAAGAAGAATGTGAAATCCTCTATTATTTCTACACCACCGCCTGTTGTTCCTCCACCTCCATCCTCTAGTGTCTTTGCACCACGACCCATTATTGTTCCTCCACCTCCATCCTCTGATGTCTCTGCACCACCACCTATTATTGATCCATTACCTCTACCTCTCAAAACAACTACTCAATCTACTTCGTCTACACCACAGATTACCTCCAAACCCAAAAAGGTCAAGGCCACATCATAAAAGTTGGTAAAAAGTGTTAAACAAGTTGATAGTGCTACTAATAAGGGGGAACCTGTGATGAAGGACCCTACTACTTAGGGAAAAGCTACAATTTACAAAGATTCTCAGGTAAAACTCTCTCCATCCAAACATGATGTACTGACTTCTACTATAGATGTGTCTCCTCTAGATGTAGTTGAACCATTGAGGGAAATAGCATATGCAGAAAATCATGTAGCTGAGAAAGTAGTTGTGGCACAGCATGTTAGTGAAGAAGTGGTTATAGAGCAGTCTGGGGTAGAGGGAGAAGGAGAAAAGAAAATAAGGGACAATGTAGGTTCTAAATAAAGTATATATAGTGGGACTGATGGTGAGGAAGATGAGGAAACCAACAAAGGGGTAGATGTGGAAAGTGAGAAAGAACACCAATCAGAAGAGAGGAAAAGTGATAATATGGGAGAATCAGAAGAGGAGAAAGTAGAGCATGATGGAGAATCAGAAGAGGAAAAAGAAACTGAGGGTGAATGTGGGTCTGATAGTGAGAAAGGTAATCGTGAAGTTGTAGGTGAGGATGAGAAAGGGAATGAGGTTGAGAATTATGAATTAGAGGGTGAAGAAGAACATGAGAGTGAGGATTCTGAAGGCTCTATGACTATTGGAGATACAGTCATGGTCGCTTTGGAAGATGTCAATGTGGAAGAGGCTTCTGAGGAACCAAGGCCTTCATTAGCTCCTTTCTTGGGGGATGAAGATATTGATAGTGATATGGATGACTTGCCACTCTCTAAAGTGGGATAGAAGAGAAAAGCTATAGCAATATCTGAAAATTGGTTTCATAGGGAAAGAAGGTTGTGGCTAATACTACTATAACTCCCCTCACCAGCAGTAAAAGAAAGGTTATAGGTGAGCAACTGATTAAGGAAGCTAGAAGTGACAAAAGGACAAGGAAATCAGTTGCAGCTGCTAAGATATTTGTTCAAATGGATGTTGATAAAGAACATATTTCTTCCCCTAAGGGAAATAAATCATCAGCTAAAAGAATTACTATCAAACCTGTCAAAGCAACAACTTCTTCATCTCAGACGAAGATCAAAGGGAAGAAGAAAACTGCTGAGTCGGAAGCAGTTGACAGGATGGCAGATTTCAAGAGTAGAAAAGGTATGAATGCAAAGATCTTAGCCAACACTGATGAAAAAGGAATGGCTTAGTTGGTAGAGAAGCTTTACATGCAAGGGTGGACACACATGTTTGTGAAACCCTTTCCCCCTGTGTGTGCACCTATAGTAGTTAAGTTCTATGCAAACTTTCAGTTTGATGTTAAAGTAGTAAAGAGCTCAGTTAGAAATTTTGAGCTAGAATTTGATGCTAAAGAACTGGGATTGCTGTTGAATATACCTTCCTTGGGTTTTGATAACTATCTGAAGAAGAAGTGGCCAGCAATTGATAATTATGTGGATATAGGGGTTGTGGTCACAGAAACTTTTCCCAAAAGTTTGATCTAGATGCCCCTTAAAAGGTGTATAGGACAGATATGACACCTTTTCACAAGTTTCTATTTCACTTTGTGAATTCCTATATTTTGCAAAGGTCTAAGAGGAGGCATGAGGCCACTTTTCTTGACATGGCTGTGATGGAACTACTGGATATTGGGAAGGCCATAAATCTTCCTAGCTTGATGATTCAATACAAGGAAATGGTTTCTAACACTTCAAAACCTAGGCATGTTATGCCATATGATTTCATGATGACTGAGTTGTTTGACAAGCTCAACATCTCCTTGCATGAGTTAAAATTTGGAAATCACAATGATATATTGGATGCGGTCACACTCAGATAGTATGGTTATGGTGAGATCAAGGCCAAGGGTCCAACTGGTACTACCATTTTGCCCGGAAGCAGTAGGGCTGCTGAACTTTCTAAGAGGTTGGAGTTTGCCTTGGAATAGAATGAAAAACTCATGGAAGATACTGATGAACTAATGAAGGAATCCAAGTAGCTCAGGGAGGACTTGAGTAAGGACATAGAAGCTCATGCTTAACAAATTGCAACTCTTGTGAAGGCCTTGACCCCGTCTTCCTCTCACACCTTAACTTAGTCCTTATCCCCCTGTCAGTTGCTTAAGTCTAGTGTTCCTAGTGGTGTCTTTTATTTATTTTTGTGTCTAGTTTCTTACCTCTGAGCAGGAATGTATGAACTATTTTGTTTTAATGCTTTTTTTATCAAGGACTTAGGCTTAAATTGGCACTATCTAATGCATATTCTTTTGTTATTCTCCTATTTATCATATGACTAATTTCATTAGATTAATTCATTAATGTCATGATTTCTCTTGTGCTTGTCATGTAGCCCCAATGGTCATGAAACTTGTATTATCTTTGGTCGCTCAGTTTATCTCATAGCTATCTGAAATAACCCGTCGGTCATTTTGAGAATTAGTATCTCGCTCATTGGCTTAAGGTCTCAAGTAGCTTCATATTGTGTATTATGACTTGTGTGTGTGGCCGAGTTTGATTTTCGAATGATTCGGGATCGATTTGGAAGAAAGATTCTTGTTTTAGAAGCTTAAATGGCAAGAGTTGACCGGATTTTGACTTTTATGTAGATGACTCTGGAATGGTACTTTGATAATACCAATAGCTTCGTATGGTAATTTTATACTTAGGTGTATGTTCGGATTTGGATTTGGAGGTCCGTAGGTTGATTTGATGCATTTTAGCAAAAGTTTGAAAGTTGAAGGTTGAGAGGTTTGACTGGGAGTTTACTTTGTTGATATTGGGTTCGGATTTGGATTCTAATAGTTGGTATAGCTCTGTTGTGTCATTTGGGACTTGCATGCAAAATTTGACGTCATTTCGGGTTGATTTGATATGATTTGGCACAAGTTGTAGAAGTTGAAAGTTCATAAGTTCAATAAGTTCGATTTGAGGTGCGATTCATAGTTTTGATGTTATTTGATGTGATTTGAGGCCTCGAGCAGGTCCGCATTATGTTATAGAACTTGATGGTATGTTCAGGCATGGTCCCGGGGGCCCCGAGTGTGCTTCAGATGTGCTACAAGCCATTTTCTCATGTTTTGGATTGCTGATCTGATATCTGGTGCCTCCTTATACGCAATCGCGAGTGGAATGTCGCATTCGCGGAAGGTAAATTAGAGGCAGTCAATATTAGTACTTCGCGTTCGTGAGAATGTAATTGTGTTCACAAAGCTTGGAAGATTTTTGTCTTCGCATTCACATAATGTATTACGCGATCACCCTGAAGGTAAGGCGGGAAGGGGCATCGAAAAATTTCCATTTGCGTTCGCGAGTACGCAGACGTGTTCGCATAGGGTATTTGGTCACCGCATTCACGGTTGTTGGGTCGTGTTCGCGAAGCACGATTTGGCTACTAAAGGTTTTGTTCTTCGCGATCGCGTGGGAAGTTCCGCGATCGCGATGTATAATTTACTGGGCAGAATATAAAGTACTCTATTTCTAAATATTTTTATCACTTTTTGAGTTAGAGAGCTCGGGTTTGGGTGATTTTGGAGGGGATTTTTACGTGTTTGTTTGGGGTAAGTATTCTTCACCCTGAATTGATTATATTTCTTGATTCCATCTTTGTTTTATCATTAAATTAGTGATTTGAGTTGGAGAAAATTGGGGATTTTTATTAAAAACTTTCAAAGATGTAAAATGAGGATTTGAAGGCCGATTTGATGTCGGAATTGGATTATTTTTGTATGGTTGGACTCGTATCGGAATGGGTATTCAGATTTTGTGAGTTTCGTCGGGTTCCGAGGTGCGGGACCGGGGTTGACGTTTTGGGTTTTCATTAAAGATCAAAGCTTTATTGTCCGAAATTGTTTCCTATGGTTTTTATTTATGATATTAAGTTAATTTGGCTAGATTTGAGCCGTCCGGAGGTCGTTTTACACGAGAAGGTCATTTTAGAATATTGGTTTAGATTCTTTGAGGTAAGTATCTTGCCGAACTTTGTGGGGGGGAACTGCCCCTTAGGATTTGAGTTGTTTGTGCTATTTGTGTTATGTGAAAGTCGTGTACGCGAGGTGACGAGTGCGTACTCGGGCTTATATGTGGAAATTGACCGGTTTAGACTCTTAGGCTTCTTTCATGTATTTATTTTGGAATTGTTAGCACATGTTATATCTTTTATTTGTCATGTTTACTTTCACATGCTTTATTTGAAGTTGTTGCATGTCACATCCTTTACTTGTCAAGTTTACTCTTATATGCTTTATTTGAAGTTGTTACCTCTTTTATCATTATGTGACTTCCTTTATTATTGAGTTACTCTTAATTGAAATTATTGTTACATGATATCATTTTGTTGCCCGGTTATTCTCATACATTTAGACGTAGCTTCTAGTCTGTTCCATCTCTTTCATCGTAGCCTATTTTATACACTAGAATCCGAAGTTTGCCATTTCAAGAGTACAAAACTTAACATTTATTGATCATGCCCATGTATTCTTGTATTATCTGTTTTCATGTTGATATTAAGCATGTGGCCATGTCGGGCAGATTATGATATTGATCATGTGACCATGTCGGGTGGATTGTGATAGTGAGCCTGTGACCACACCGAGCGGATTGTGATTGTGAGCCTATGATCATGTCGGGCAGATTGAGATATTGGCACATGAGTTGTCCGTGCAATTGTGATTAGAAATGTGGGCAAATAGTGTTGTGAGCATATGATTTGTGGGTTGAGACACGTGACTTGTGATTATGAGATGAGGTATCTCAGAGTAATTTCATTGCAAAACTTGTGTTAGAATGGCTTGATTAATTGGTTGTTATTTGTTTTCCTTATTTGGTTTCAATGGTACTTTCACGGTGTTCTTATTTCTTTATTGTTTATATCTCATGTTGATTCTTGTTGCCATTTACTGATTCCTGCTTTCATTATTAGCTTTATACTTCTATATTGCACATGTTATTTTGAGTAGTAGGTGCCTTGACTTATACCTCGTCACTACTCCACTGAGGTTAGTCTTGATACATACTAGGTATCGACCGTGGTGTACTCATACTATACTTCTACATATTTTTTTGCAGATCCATGTATTAGAGATATCGGACTCATGCAGAGTTAGCTTATTGGTTCCGAGGATTCAAGGTAGAACTTCTTGGACATCGCAGTCCCTTGGAGTCCTTTCCTTTTATTATACTATCAACTTGTTATTTGAATAGTATTGTATTTCAATCTTTGAGATCTTTCCATTTATTCAAGTAGAGTTCGTGACTCTGTATTACCTAGTCTTTTGAGGGTGTTATGATTATTGCCACGTAGGCTTATTTCACTTTTGTTCGGTATTCATATTAAACTCTGTTTTAAATTATCATTGTTAAACTGGCTTAATTATTGTAAGTACTCGACTTACCTAGTCTTACAGACTAGGTGTCATCATGATGCCTAAGGCAAGATTTTGGGTTGTGACAAGTTAGTATCACAGCTCTAGGTTAATAGGTTTTACGAGTCACGAGCAAGTTTAGTAGAGTCTTGCGGATCAGTACGGAGGGATCTGTACTTAGCTTTGAGAGGCTCCAGAACTATTAGGAAATTTTCACTTCTTCCATTCCTGTCGTGTGCATTTGTTTATTTCGAAGTTTGAGCCTTTGTATCTCTATTCTCTCACAGATAATGAGTACACGCGCTACCGGATCAGCCGAGCAGATACCTGCGCCCCCTCCTAGAGTCGCGAGAGGCCGGGGCCGAGGTGGAGGGCGAGGAGGGGCACGTGACGCAGCTAGAGCACCTGCAGAGCAGCAGCTAGGGAGACATCAATAGCTCCAGTTGGGGGATAGGCATCGGTGGTGCCTATTATTACCCCCGAACTTCAGGAGACTTTAGCGCAGTTCCTGAGCATGTTTGGTACAATGGCCCAGGCGGGATTGAACTACGTTGCACTAGCTACTTCATAGATTGGGGAGGAGCTCAGACTCCTATAGCCCGTACTCCAGAGCAGCAAGCTCATGTTGGTCATACTCCGGGTGTGGTGCCGATACAGCCTGTTATTTTGGTTCAGCCTTAGGTCAGGCCAGCGGCATCAGAGGAGGAGCAGAAGAGGTTTGAGAGGTTCAAGAGGTATGGTCCACCTACTTTCAGTGGCACTGATACCTAGGATGTACATGGTTTTCTAGAGAAGTGTCAAAGTATTCTCCGCACCATGGGTATTGTGGAGGTGAGCAGAGTTGCTTTTGCTACATTTCAGTTGTTGGGAGCAGTGTATCAGTGGTGGCAGGTTTATGAAGAGGGTAGACCAGCCGATGCAGCACCACTCACTTGGACTCAGTTTTCAGAGATATTCTTGAGGGAGTTTGTTCCCCAGACCCTCTAGGATGTGTGGCGCACAGAGTTCGAGCAGTTGTACTAGGGCACTATGACTGTGTCGGAGTACACCATCAGATTCAATGAGTTGTCCCGACATGAACCTACATTGGTTCCTACAGTCAGAGAGCAAGTCTGCAGATTTATTGAGGGGCTCAGTTATGGTCTTAGATTCAGCATGGCTCGGGAGTTGGAGACTGATACTCCATTTCAGCAGGTTATAGAGATTTCCAGGACGTTAAATTATATACGGGGTGAGGAGAAGGAGTATAAGGAGACAAAGATGTGTCGAGGTTTCGGAGGATTCAGTGGATTCTATTCTTCAGCTATAACCCATCACGGTGGAGGCTCAGGCAGTCGGCTAGTCCAGTCCGCACTTCATACTACTCGTGGTGCTCCAGTTAGTCGGGGACCTTAGGGTACTCATATGGGGAAGTTATCTTTTAGTGCACCACCGGCATGGGGTTCCTACAACAGTTATTCCAGTTATTCGGCATAGACTCGGTACGAGCAGCCCAACCGCAGAGGGATTGTTATGAGTGTGGCGATACTAGGGACATCATAAGAGATTATCCCAGACTTGGGAGAGGTGAATTTCATCAGAGCACTCATGTTATGGGCCCCATTCCAGTTGCTACTCCACCTGCTCATCCAGCTAGGGCTGGAACACAGGTAGGTATGGGCACCCTAGAGAGGGAGGCTCGGCCCGTTGATATGCTTTCCATAGTATGGATGAGGCCGCTACATCAGATGGTGTTGTTACAGGTATGGTTTTGATTTGTCGTAGAGGGTCATTATTCTTATTTTGATTCGGTCATGTTTATCGGAGTGAGTACTTCTATCTTGCTTCATATATGGGTGTATTTTGTGATTCTTGTACTCTACTTATGTGTTTACCTCTGTTGAGAGAATCTATATTGATAGCCATGTCTATCATTTCGGTTTGCCCACTATTGAGGGATATGAGACTAGAATGAATTTTCCGTTACTCATTACGGTAGGTTTTGATATGATTTCTGGATGGTTTGGTTACGATTTGTGATTTAGGTGATCTACCGGTATAGGGAGTCCATTACGTGTTATGATTTTGTTTCGCTAAATTGAGTTAGTGGAAGGTTTCAGTTGGTATGATATGTATTCTACTTATGATTCAGAGCTGAGGATGGGATTCTCGTGTTTTCGTATGGTTTTATATGTTTGAATCGGGCTACGTGCTGCGGTGGAGTTATATTAAGATGAGATCCTTGTGATTAGTTCATATGTTTTGATTCTCTCTTGTAGAATGGATCTGTAATATGGTAGTGATAGGGAGTTGTGCCTGTCGGACTTGTTTGATAGTCCTCCCATGTGTTTCTCTTTTCATATTCAGTCATATTCGCGTTGTGCTTATTGGGTTTAGCTTGTGAGGTATGTGCCTAGATCGCATTGGGTGTGACTTGTTGATTTGGGTGAGTGGTTATAAGGTCTTCATGTTTCTCGCATCGTGGTTAGTATTGTGAAGTTTTGGTCAAGCTTTTAGCTACTATGAGATTAGTTGTTGGTGATGGAATTTATTATGGGCGGCCATTATAATCAGAGATGTTGCTATGGGCATATGGGCGATGTATTACGTCGGATTGTTATACCTTGTGTGTGCATGCATGAGCTGTGGCAGCTGGTTGAGGTTGATATCGTGTGTTAATGTGGGAATCGGGTCTTTGGGAAATGATCGGAGGGTGAAATTTTGGTTCTAAGGTTTATCAGTGAGGGTGGAAGGAATAATCTTCAGTTGAGATGATGTTGTCAAGTTTATGTGGATTGGGGTGACGTGGGATCACCCGTGAGCATGTGTATGGTGAGTTCCTTCAGTGATTTCGTGGCTTCAAAACGGTTCTTGGCACGTTCGAGGATGAATGTTTGTTTAAGAAGGGGAGAATATAACGACCTGATCGGTCATTTTGAGAATTAATGTCTTGTTCAGTGACTTAAGGTCTCGAGTAGCTTCATATTTTGTATTATGACTTGTGTGTGCACCCGAGTTCAATTTTCGGATGATTCGAGGTCGATTTGGAAGAAGGATTCTTGATTTAGAAGCTTAAATGGCAAGAGTTGACCGAAGTGAGACTTTTGTGTAGACGGCTCCGGAATGATGCTTTGATGAATTCAATATCTTCTTATAGTGATTTTGGACTTAGGCGTATGCCCGGATTTGGATTTGGAGGTCCATAGGTTGATTTGATGCAATTTCGCAAAAATTGGAAAGTTGAAGATTTGGAAGGTTGAGCGGTTTGACCAGGAGTTAACTTTGTTGATATCGAGTTCGGATTTCGATTCTGTGAGTTGGTATAGCTCCGTTGTGTTATTTGGGACTTACATGCAAAATTTGATGTCATTCCGAGCTGATTTGATATAATTTGGCGTGAGTTGTAGAAGTTGAAAGTTCATAAGTTCAATAAGTTCGATTTGAGGTGCGATTCGTAGTTTTGATGTTGTTTAATGTGATTTGAGGCCTCGAGTAGGCCCACATTATGATATGGAACTTGTTAGCATGTTTGGATAGGATCCCGGGAGCCCCGGGTGTGTTTCGGATGGGCTACATATCATTTTCTCATGTTTTGGATTGCTAATATGATATTTGGTGCCTCCTGATACGCGATCGCGAGTGTAATGTCACGTTCGCGGAAGGTAAATTGGAGGAAGTCAATATTTGTACTTCGCATTCGCGAGAATGTGACCGCGTTCACATAGCTTGAAATATTTTTTTCTACACGTTCGCATGATGTCTTACGCGATCACGCTAAAGGTAAGGCGGGAAGGTGCATCACGCAATTTCCCTTCGCGTTCGCGAGTACGCAGACGCATTCGCATAGGGGATTTGGTCACTGCATTCGTGACTGTTGGATCGCGTTCGCGAAGCACGATTTGGTAGCTGAAGGTTTTGTTCTTCGCGATCGCGTGGGAAGTTCCGCGATCGCGATGTATAATTCGTTGGGCAGAATATAAAGTACTCTATTTTGAGGGTTATGATAGTTTTATCACTTTTTAAGTTAGAAAGCTCGGTTTTGGGAGATTTTGGAGGGGATGTTTATGTGTTGGTTTGAGGTAAGTGTTCTTTATCCGGATTTGATTATATTTCATGATTCCATCTTTGTTTTATCATTAAATTAGTGATTTGAGTTGGAGATAATTGGGGATTTTTATTAAAAACTTTCAAAAATGTAAAATGAGGATTTGAAGGCCGATTTGATATCGGAATTGGATAATTTTTGTATGGTTGGACTCGTATCGGAATGGGTGTTGTGAGTTTTGTCGAGTTCCGGGGTGCTAGCGCGGGGTTGACTTTTTAGTTTTCGTTAAATATCGAACCTTTATTATCCGAAATTACTTTCTATGATTTTTATTTATGATATTAAATTATTATGGCTAGATTTGAGCCATACGGAGGTCGTTTCACACAAGAAGATCATTTTAGAGTATTGGTTTAGCTTCTTTGAGGTAAGTATCTTGCCTAACTTTGTGGGGGGAACTACCCCTTAGGATTTGAGGATTTTGTGCTATTTGTGTTATGTCAAAGCCGTGTACGCGAGGTGACGAATGTGTACTCGGGCTTATATATGGAAATTGGCCGGTTTAGACTCTTAGGTTTCTTTCATGTATTTATTTGGAATTGTTAGCACATGTTATATTTTCTATTTGTCATGTTTACTTTCACGTGCTTTATTTGAAGTTGTTGTTGCATGTCACATCCTTTACTTGTCAAGTTTACTCTTATATGCTTTATTTGAAGTTGTTACCACTTTTATCATTATGTGGCTTCCTTTATTGTTGAGTTACTCTTAATTGAAATTATTTTTACATGATATCCTTTTGTTGACGGGTTATTCTCATGCATTTAGATGTAGTTGCTAGTTCGTGCCATCTCTTTCATCGTTAGTCTATTTCATACACTAGAATTCGAAGTTTGCCATTTCATGAAAATACCTTCATTATCGAGTTTATCCTTAAGCAATTAATTGAAGTTGAAGTTATTGAAAGTCAATAATCTATTTTAATTGAAGTTGTATTTAAAGGGGGTGTTGTTCATTGTTGAGTTACTTTCCCGTTCATTTTGTTATTATTTGTGGACTATCTGTTGTGGAAATATTGATATTGTTGGTTCTTTTGGAAAGGTTGTGGCCTATGGGCACTTGTGGTACGAATTGATACTTCGTGTTGTTGCGATGTTAGCACATGTGAATTGTTGCGTGAATTGGTTGTTGTTATGCGGAGCATAAGGGTGGCATCTCATTGTTGTTGTTATGCTGGGCATAAGGGTGGCATCTCACTGTTGTTGATTGTGCAAAGTGATACGGGTGGCTATTGTGTTATTGGCCGGGTGGAGCAATAAGGGTGGCTATTATGTGGAGTGATACGGGTAGCTAATGATATTGTCAGGGCGGAGCGATACCGGTGGTTATCGGAGAGATAAGGGTGGCAATGTCAGGGATGATGTGTGATGTCCTGGGGGCATTATGTTGACGATATTTGTGTGATAGTGTGATTCTACTTGTATATGTCATACACCTTATGTGACTTGTTGTGTTGCTTTCAATGAGCTACTCGATGTCTTTTATATTACTCGTTGACTTGGACTGTATTAGTACACTTGCACAAGCATACACAGTAGCATGCCATGTATACTAGTTCAGGAGTACAAAACTAAACATTTATTGATCATGCCCATATATTCTTGTACTATCTTCTTTCATGTTGATATTGAGCATGTGACCATGTAGGGAGGATTGTGATAGTGAGCCTCTGACCATGCCGAGCGGATTGTGATTGTGAGCCTATGATCATGTCGGGCAGATTGAGATATTGGCACGTGAGTTGTCAGTGCAGTTGTGATTAGAAATGTGGGCACAAGGTATTGTGAGCATATGATTTGTGAATTGAGGCACGTGACTTGTGATTATGAGATGAGGTATCTCGGAGTAATTTCGTTGCGAAACTTGTGGTAGAACGGCTTGATTAATTGGTTGTTATTTATTTTCCTTATTTGGTTTCAATGGTACTTTCACGGTGTTCTTATTTCTTTATTGTTTATATCATATGTTGATTATTGTTGCCATTTACTGATTCCTGTTTTTATTATTAGCTTTATACTTCTATACTGCACATGTTATTTTGACTAGTAGGTGTCTTGACTTGTACCTCGTCACTGCTCCACTGAGATTAGTCTTGATACTTACTGGGTACTGACCGTGGTATACTCATACTACACTTCTGTATATTTTTGTGCAGATCCAGGTATTAAAGATATCGGACTCAGGCAAAGTTAGCATATTGGTTCCGAGGATTCAAGGTAGAGTTGTTTGGTCATCGCAGTCCCTTGGAGTCCTTTCCTTTCATTGTACTGTCAGCTTGTTATTTGAACAGTATTATATTTCGATCTTTGAGATCTTTTCATATATTCAGCTAAAGTTCGTTACTCTATATTACCTAGTCTTGGGAGGGTGTTATGATTATTTTCGCGTAGGCTTATTTCGCTTTTGTTTTGGTATTTATATTAAACTCTGTTTTAAATTATCTTTGTTAAACTGGCTTAATTGTTGTAAGTACTGAGCTTACCTAGTCTTAGAGACTAGGTATCATCACGACGCCTAAGACAGAATTTTGGGTCGTGATACTATCTAGCTTTTCGATGATGCCAAAAGGGGGAAGATAGAGTGGGGGAGGTTCATCTGTTAGTTCACCTGGTCTTACTAATAATTGATGATTTATGCTTCATTGATATTGATACTTGAAATTTCTCTCGTGGTTCATAAGCAAAGTGCTTGTCATCATCAAAAATCAAAAAGGAAAAATTTGGGAAGTTGTGTTTTGATGATTAACAAGTGTGTATAATGAACATGTGCTAAGAATCAGGCTCTCACAGTGACTGCATAAGGCTTCTTATAAGGCAATAATTTTTTTTGCAAAAGTTACTGTAGTCGATATTTATGGAAGTTATTCTTGATGCAATAAGGGATGCTTCCTAAAGATATCTGCAGATAGGAGTTACGAAGCTTGAGGAGTTCTTATGATCTCCTGACTTGTGTATGGATTAGAGTTTAATTGTGCCTGGGACTCCCAAAGATCTAGAAGATGTGACGAGTTAAATACTCTGCCCAAGGACTGTTCAATATTATCCTTTTACACATCTACTAAGCACAAGAAACATAGCATTTCTAGTTCACAATACACTTGAAATTGCCGACCAAGACTATTCCTAGAGTCAATTCATTTTCTATTTGAGTCAATCTAGTTCATGTGTATTAGGGAATTGAGTTGTATTCATATTTTATTCAAACAACGTTAGTTGAATTATTGCCTGAGTTTGCAAGTTAGAGTAACTTGTAGTTTTCATATAATAAGCAGAAGTAGTTGAAGTGTGGAGGTGTATTAGGTTACAGGAGTTGTATTCTGCATATTTGGCTCATTTGTTTTAGTGAAGTTGAAGTTTAAATCTTACGTAGTATGTCGTGATTTTTGCATATTTGAGCAGGGTGATTTTCCATGTTAAATTGCTTGTTCTTTATTTTTCTATTGATTATGTTTAAGCACAAGTAGTAGGGTCTTTAGTAATTTAGGAGGGTACTCAAATTAACATAGATTATATTTCGAAATTTAAGAAAGATATTATCTTTTGGATTTAAATACTTTCTCTACTTAGTAGAATAAACAAGAATATATTATAAGGTCCACTCAGTCAAGTTGAGATATTGAATACTGATTACGACTCAGTTAAAAATCGGGTCGTGATAGTAACTTCTCTAGAAACTTTATTCCAAGAAGTTCTTCCAAACAATTGTTCGAACAATCGGCACCTGTATGTGAAAATAATTAGAGCCCTATAAATAATAGCCCTAAAACTTCTAAGATTTTGGGTGTGTTTGGTACAAAATGTTTTCGATGGAAAATATTTTCCTAGAAAATATTTTCATGGAAAATGAGTGATTTTATCACTTATTTTTCATTGTTTGGTTAGCGAGTGAAAACTTTTTTCCGAAAAATATTTTTTAATGTTTGGTTAGAGAGTATAAAATATTTTTTAGAAAAATAATTATTTTTACTAATATTTTTAGAAAAATAATTTTTTATACTACTCACCTCACCATCTCCCCTTCCCCAAGTCCCTATGTTTCCTGTGCTCTCCCCCCAAATACCTAATATTTTCATGACTCTATTTTCTTCAAGAATTTAATTATTCTTTTAAAAATTCACACAAACCCAAAGGAACTAATATGCTGTTTTATATTTTTACATAAAAATAACGTTGAAATTTGTGCTCCATAACTAAAAAGAAAATATTCTTTTTTTGGTTAAAAAAGAAAGTATTATTTCTACAACATGAAAATAAAGTACTCATTTTGTTGAAATGAAAGAAAATATTTTTTTTACATCATGAAAATAAAATAATCATTTTGTTGAAATGAAAGAATACTTTTCTACATCATGAAAAGAAAATACTTTTTTTGTTAAAATAAAATAAAATACTTTTTACTACACTATTTTGTTGAAATAAAAGAAAAAAAAATTCTACATCATGAAAAGAAAATACTTTTTATGTTGAAATAAAAAAAAAATACTTTTTACTACACAATTTTGTTGAAATGAAAGGAAATACTTTTTACTATATCATTTTATTGAAATGAAAGAAACTATTTTTTCTACATCATGAAATGAAAACAAAGTACTTTTTTGTTAAAATGAAAAAAAAAACTGTTTTTATATTGCGAAAAGAAAATACTCATTTGTTGAAATGAAAAAAAAATACTCTATCTATAACATGAAAAGAAAGTATTATTAATAATTGAAGAATTAACCCAAGTAGCCGCCCACCCAACCACTTACACTAAAAATAGTCGGTGGAGGTATAATATGTGCATAATTTATGTATTATATGTGTATAATTGTGTATAATCAATGTATAATCTATATATATGACTAGAAAAAGTAAACAATGAATGTGGCCGGCTATTTATGTAAAGATCCCTAATAATATTTCTATTTAAGATGGGATGGGAGTGGGGTAGGGTTGGAGGTGGAGGTGGTGGGTGGGGTGTGGGTGTGGGTTGGTGGGGATGGGAAATGGAAGGAAGGTTGGAAAAGAGTTTTGAAAAATATTTTCCCTTCTTTTGATAGAGAAAATATTTTTCTCCAATTGGAGGAAAATGAGTTCATGTGAAAAATATTTTCCAAAACATTTAAGTCAACCAAACATAAAAAAATTAAAAAATATTTTCCGAAAAATATTTTACTTTGATACCAAACACACCCTTTGTTGAAATAAAACATAGAAAAAGTTGGGCAACAGTGGAATCTAGTACGAGGATGGACTATGGAGCACTAGAATTTCGTACGAGTTTGGAAACAAATGTGACAAAAGGTCAATGAGTTTTTGGCAAACGTAACAGTCTATAGTTTAGTTATTGTTGGCTGTTAGTGCTGTACTTGGGTCAACGCCAATCTAATGTTGTCCTCAAAACATAGAAGCTTTGTCGTCATAAGTTCCACTTCTTGATTTTGGCATTGGATTCTCTAACTTTTTCTAAGCTTGCTGATTTTGTCATTTAGGTTAGTTGAACCTTCTTTTCTAAGGTCAACCGAGAGAATTTCACCACAAGATGTACAGTTTATTTAGCAGTATTGATGAAATTGCACACAAAATAAGTGTGAGTTCAATTTTTACTGTTTTTATTTTCTCTTCTCTTTCTAAATCCTCCAGTGTTATAGAAAACTTTTTAGAGAAATTGATGTAAGAATTCTCTCAATACGAGAAATAAAGTCCACTCGAATTTTAGATGCTGCATCATTAAACAAAATTGGCTATAAAAAAGAGCATGCGTGATATTATATTTGGTTTAAGCGCACTGCGAGAGGCGGACCTATGGCTTAGATTGAGGGGTCACCGGATCTAGTAAATTTCGACAGAAATCTTGTATATGTATATGTGTATACCTTAAAAATGATTAATTTAAATCACTTGACACCCTTAACACTAAAAACCTTTAGGACCATTGATTGAACAGAATATTGTGCCCCCGTCATATTAAATTACTGGGTCTGCCTATGCTCACAGCAAGTTCACTCCTTGAATGAACATATTGTTAAAGCTTTTCTGCTTTTAGTTCCTTTTTCCCTTTTCTTGGGGTAGAACGATGCGTATATAGTTATATATAATTGGGACAAATCAAATTGGAATTTTTTATTTTTTAAACCATTGGAATACGACTACTATATAGTGCTCGTGTAAGTAAAGAAGAAGATATATATATAAATTACGTTGCTCTACATAAATCTCACCACTCTAGAGAGAGCTCATTAATACTAGTAAAACCTTATTGAAGATCAAACAAATTAATTACCTAATCTTCAACTAAACTTTACCTTCCGCGTTTGAGCCAAAATTGATTCAACTAAAGAAGAACCAAAGCACCAAATGATTCAACAACCCTCGAAAGCTTTCTCCTTTGGACCAACACGGGAAAAAGCAAAAGGAAAGTTCCAACACTAGAAAATACATGATCGCCTACCACCAAACAAAATTGACAACTTTGAGTGCATCAACCATATATACTGATGCAGTCCCACATGGCTTAAAACCAAACACTATAATTCTGTTTTTCTGTCCAGAGAAAAGCATGACTTAAATTAAAGAGAATATCCTGAATATTGATCAAGAACTCCAGAACAAAAATTGATCAAGAATGTTCACTAGATGCAAAATACAACTGCACTTGTTACCCTTTTGTGACAGTAGATGCCGATTTAATATTAATGTATGTTTTCTTTTAACAAACAGATATATGCATTCCCTGTGCTCAATTTTATTTAATATTCTTTCCTTTTAAATTTGTCTCAAAAAAATAACATATGTTTATATTTAAAAATAACTTAATTACTTTAAACTTCTCATTTTCATAGTGATATAATTTTGTAGCCACATATAAATATCATTGCATGTTTATGGCTACAAGTTTCAAATGTAAAAATATCCCGCAATGATGGAGGGATGAGCTATTTATTTTTTTATATAGTGTTAGACAAACCTTACCTCATAAGTGCCTACCTTTTGGGTCTGCATTGAGTTAGACCAAAGTTTTATTTCTTATCATGGTATAAAAGCAAGTACGGCGAAGGGCCAAATATACACATGTATTTTCGAAAATGGTCTAAAAATATCCCTCGTTATACTATTGGGCTATATATACCCTTCCCGTTATACTTTGGAACAAATATACCCTTATTTTGGATGGAGTGCCACGTGTCAGTACCAGATGAAAATGACCTATTTCTTTTTTTTTTACCCGATCCGTTTTAAAAAACCCATCACCCGACCTGTTTTAAAATTCAATTTTTTTAAAGCATATATTTTTTAAAATTCAATTTTTTTAAAGCATATATTTTTTTAAAGCATATATTTTGAAATATATATATATATATATATATATATATATATATATATATATAATGTAAAAACTGGAAAAAAAAAACAAAATTGCAAAATATATATTTTTCAGTTTTTTAAAGTATTTTTTTGTAAAAACTGAAAAAAAAATAATTGCAAAATATTTTTATTTTTTTAAAACTAATGCATATGTAGTCCACTACTTTAGGAGAGTCTTTTTTTCAGTTTTTAAAAAACATATTTTTTTCAGTTTTTACAAAAAATAAATACTTTAAAAAAACTGAAAAGACTTAAAACTATATATTTTGCAAATTCCTTTTTTTTCAGTTTTTACAGAATATATATTTTTTAATTTTTAAAGTATTTTTAAAATAAAATAAAAAAATTCAGTTTTTACAAAAAAAATACTTTAAAAAACTGAAAAGACTTAAAAATATATATTTTGCAAATTCCTTTTTTTCCAGTTTTTACAAAAAACAATTCCAGTTTTTACAAAATATAT
Source organism: Nicotiana tabacum (assembly GCF_000715075.1). Taxonomy (NCBI): domain Eukaryota; kingdom Viridiplantae; phylum Streptophyta; class Magnoliopsida; order Solanales; family Solanaceae; genus Nicotiana; species Nicotiana tabacum. The sequence goes on along the minus strand of NC_134093.1, from coordinate 48,186,038 downwards.
GCTTTAAAAAAATTGAATTTTAAAATGGGTCGGGTGATGGATTTTTTAAAACGAATCGGGTAAAAAAAATGGTTCATTTTCATCTGGTGCTGACACGTGGCACTCCATCCAAAATAAGGGTATATTTATTCCAAAGTATGACGGGAAGGGTATATATAGCCCAATAGTATAACGAGGGGTATTTTTAGACTATTTTCGAAAGTACAGGGGTTTATTTGGCCCTTCGCCGAAGCTAGTATCATCCCTCTTATTGTGTCCCAATAGTGGGCTCTATGTTTATTTCCTTGACAATCATCATCTCATGAACTAGCTATTGGGTTGAATTAGACCCAAGTCAATTTTTTGTTAAAAATTTTTTTTCTTTCTTAAACTCTATATGTATGCTCACATAAAATGAAAGGAAGAGAATACATAACACCAAGGGTGTATCTAGCTTAAGGGGTATGGATTCACGTGAACTCATACTTTTTTACTTAAACTATGTATAAAATGATATATTCTCTTAAAATTACTTAAATATATGTGTGTGCAACCATACTTAAAGACTCTTATGATTAGGACTGTTCAAATCGAACTGTAACCATTAACCGAACCGTAAAAATAATTTATTAACCTATTGGTGTCGGATTATCGGGGTAATGGTTGGTGAACGAATTGAATTTTTATAATTAACGACTTATATACAGTTTGAGGGCGAATTATTTAATTTTCTTATCGGATAAACCGTTAACCGTTAAGAATTTTTATATTTACACTCTTGCCTTTATGTATATAAAGTAATATTTATTGGTATGTCCAAGGTATATGAAACTCGTCATGATCTTATAACAGATGTAGACCTTGATGTAGGATTGGATTTAAGTTAGTTGGGCAGAGTAGTAGTTCTAGTCTGCTACTTCCATATATACAAGTATATGATTTAAGCTAAAGGTGGTTGGTAATCTCGTTGCCCAAATACTACACCCACTCCAGCTTTGAATTAATTGCTATTCTACTACTTCCATATATACAAGTATATGATTTAAGCTAAAGGTGGTTGATAATCTCGTTGCCCAAATACTACACCCACTCCAGCTTTGAATAAATTTGACTTGCAAAGACAAAGTAGAGTCAAGAAATTTTAGCCTTACTCAATTAGTTCAGCTTTGAAGAGCGTCTTTATTGGGGTTCAATTTCTATTTTCTAGTCTTACTCAGTTAGTTCAGTTTTCAATACAAAGGGTGTCATTTACTTCATCCCAAATCATTGCAAAGACAAAGCAGATGTGATGCTTTACTCCAAATTTTTTCTTAATTAATAATCTGATAAACCGCCCGATAACCGTTAATTCGATATCAATTCGCCCGATGTCTTATTGATTAGCTAGCGGATTACTACACTTATAAACCAATAACCGATAAGCGAAATTGTTAGCATAAATATCTGCCCAATCCGTCTGATAAGCACCCCTACCTATGGTGTAATAGTTATTGGGTGCACCTCTACAAATGAAATTGACGGTTCGAATCACACTTCAGACACTCTTGTTTTTGATACAGAGTATAGATATATATATGTAAAAATCATTAAAATTTCAAAAAGAATATAAATTTTAAACCTCTCTAATTTCAAAAGTGCATTGGATTCATGGTAAGAGACTAAAGTTAAACATGTCTAAAATAAATTCTAAATTTACCTTTTCACAGTATTACATCCATCGTCTCGAAATCCTAAATGTCACTTTCATGACATAACATAGATGTATTTAAGAAAAGAACGTCTATCAAAATGTTGTATGCACCCCTTGTGTTGCTGACACCATAGTTCTCTCTTCTGACTTCACTTTCCCTGCCATTTTAGAATGTCTGGTTTGAAACAACACGTGGTCATTCTTCTACCAAATTCAATCAAATTGTTCCTACTTTTATATCATCAGCAAACAGGGCAAGCGCATCATTTTGAGAAGCTCAATACCTCATATAAATTGTAAACAGGTCTTTTTCTGAATAATCTTTTTCTTCCGTAATATTCCAACAGCTACTTGTGCAAGGTGATGCAGTTGCACAAGCTAGAACAGTACTTTCCCATTGTATCTTTCACATAGTTGGTCTTCTAAATGATTATTGTGCTCTTGCATCTTATTTTCAATTACTTTATAATTACATCTCTATTATTGATCATAGTGGGTTCCCTACCCATTCGATTAATGCTCTCGCGTTTTCTTTCTTTAGGTAAACATTATTTTGTGGGGGAGGTGGGAAGCGGGGAATTGAGAATCGTATCGGGAAAATAATAAGACACAAATTCGATCCTCAAAATGGAAAAGAGTTCGAAGTAAACTAATAGTGTTCACCAACCCATGGTAGCAACTAGCAAGACAAAGTCTTTAAATAGTGAAAGAATATAGAAAGAATTTTTGAACGGATACTTAAAATTTAATTAAAGGTAATTTTTATGCACTGATTACGCCAACAATTCAAATTCTGATATATGAAATCAACCCAATCCATCATGGACCTCGTTTAAAGACAATAACAACTACGAAAGGATTTGCTAACAACAAATGCATGAATGACCGAAAGTATGACGATGGGTAAAGTCACGAAATTTTATACAATATAGAAGTATGTTTGGGGAAAAAAATCTTTTAAAGCTATAGGAGATTTACCTTTTCCAAGTGATAAGTAATATAAAGGCAATAATTACCCATATGATAAACTAATTTCTTCGATAAAGCTTGCGAAAAAGTAATAGTTTATAAGCGATTGTTATAATAATGAAAACTTCAATAATTTGAAGTTTAACCACATTTAAGTCATATTCAGTGCTTGAATATTGATCAAATAAGCTACGAAAAAGATAACGAACCTTCCGATTAATTTCTAGGCATGTTCCTAACTCACAGTTGTGGCTTTCTTTGGATATTTCCTGTATTTTTAACAGAAAAGCAAACATACACCTTTAATTTATTTTTTTTGTATGTTAGTGTAAACGAGGAGATTTTACATTTTATGAAAGCAAAGGTAAGATCAAAAGTTTGACTCTTTTCATGAGAAAAACAATTGTGGGTGATTAAACCTATATTTATAGTGCATATATAATTTTATTTTTTTATCGCTATTTCTTTTAGGGAAATTTTCTGAAATTTTTCCCAAATAATTATCTTTTTTGTCCTTTTTCTCCCCCAAAAGGAGAGAAGAAGAGCTAATTATTGCAATTAATATCTAATTTAAAATTTCAAAAGACAACGAGTACAAGGCTTCATCTATTTCAGCTCTTACATTTATATTGTAGCAAGATGAAGTTTTTGTTTGGATATATATAGTAAGGACGTAGCTGGGGTGCCAGACATCCATATTGCTCTACAGCCTAAACCATCAACACATTCCACTAACAATATTTTATTCAATAAAAATGTATTGAAACTGCTCAAAATATTTAATAGTTATTTTGATTCTTATCTATGTCAAATCCATTTATCTGGGGATAACATAATAACCTTAGTTGGTTAACACAAAATATAGTAACCACCTTAAATATCAGGAGCCAACTTTTCATTTTATATTTTTGAAAACATTCTACAAAGAAATGGTAAAAATCAAATTATTACGCCGATAGCTCTTGAGGTTTCTCCTTTCATATTCTTTTATCTTTTTTAATTTACTGCCGGATTGTTGTGTAAAGTTGTCTTTTAATACTAAAAAAGATTATATATAAAAGCTAATTCGGTTAAGTTTTCTAGATTTTTTAAAAAAAAAAATCAGCTGAAACTTTATGCAAAATAAAATTGAAAACCTACAACTATTTAAACATATATTTTGGTTCTGCACAAATTTTTCCAAGAAGTTTGGCAACGATAATATAATAATGAAGAGAAAACAGGAAAAGCAAAAATTAGAAAAGAAAAAGAAAAAGAAAAAGTAGGTGTAAGTCATAAAATTAAGGAATTTAAGTTATATACATTAATAGTGTTAAAGAAATTTTTTCACTATTAGTTCAGTTTAATCCGATAGCATATTGACATCGAGTTTACTACAAAGAGTTACATGTTGTTCTAGATAAATTTAATTTTATTGTATAAAAAAATCTATGTACTAAAAAATTAATAAATAGGCCCAGATCGTAAATTACAGATAGTTTTATATCCTCGAAGGCATCATACAAGTAGGAATTTATCTAAGAATACTTTTAACCTAATTTCAGGAAGAAACCAATGGTTGAGTAGTCCTGAACTACTTGCGGCACTTAGACATAATGCCCAATCGAAAATTACTCGAGTATTCTTCAAGATTTGAATCTAGGGATAACCTTAATTATCACCATCTTTAATTTTATTTAATATTATTAACCAGTAAGAAAAGACGCAAAAGAGGAAAAATTGAATGAAACTTACTCTTAATTACCCACTCTTTAATTTAATTATTTAATTTCTGAAAGTACTGAAAGCAAAACATTATTAGTATATTACATCATGATCAACTTGTTGCTACTACTTGATTCTTCATCTTCATCAGTTGATTTGGCACATGAAAGACACATTGGTAGCTGATGCTTTCTCGAGCAGCTGAGCTTGCATTCAGGTTTTCTTATATATACATGCTTCAATTATAAATCATAGGTAGGGGCGGATCCACCCTTTAGGGTGGGTGGTATGGCACCCGCTCGGTTAGTAAAATTATCAAATTTTTATGGAGAAATATTTTTAAACTAGGTTAAACATTTGATCATGTCACTCCCAGTCGCAAATTAGATAAAGATGTCATGACTGGTAGACCTTTTTGAAAGTTTCTCTCATGTCTAAAATTCAAGTTTGAATTTATCTTGAACCTTGTTTGATTTTTTCTTTTCGTTGTGCTTTTTATTTCTTCTCCCAGTCATTTTTCTTTTTGGCTACAACCCAATTTCCTCTTTGTCATTTTATTTTTATATTTTTTTCCTCTATTCTATTATTTTATTTGTGATCTTTAGCAAGAGCACTCAAAAAAGAGCCTCCAAAATTTAAAAAATTCATAAAATAAGCATTTCTCTTAATCTCAAATCTTTTAGTTTTTTTCTTTCAAAATAAAAAACTTGGGTCTTGATATTTAGATTGAGATCAAATTTAACTTTATAATTTTTTTTTTATTATAACATAAAAATTTGTGCAATTCTATGATTGTTATATACAATTTAAATCTCTTTACTATTAAATTATGATGAATATTTCGCAAGCATTGCCTAGAAAAATATGAGATTTATCATTATAAGTTTTGGGATCTTGTAGTTTATCTAATTTTGCATTTACTTATGAGGTATTACTTTGTCTATTGAAGATATTTTTTTTTATTTTTCTTATTTTAATTGGTGGAGTTCCCTTATTGAAAATTTTATTTTACTTTGTGCAAATTTATTTTTAGCATACAAAAATCTATAGTTACCTAGGGAAATAATGGTTTTATAACTTGTATTGTTAATAGTAAAGGTGTAATTCCTTCTTTAAAATGCTAATTACATTTGCTTCTTGATTTTTAAGATGTAATTTTCATACGACATTAAGAACATACCCAGTGAAAATTCCATAAGTATATTTTCATATTTGCAAATAAAATACCTATCAAATTGCCCGAATAAACTAAAAAAATGAACCGAACTAACTATATAGTATTAGTTATTATAAGGTGTTGTTTACCCTAAAAATTGAGTAACAATTAAACTTATATTGTAGTTTTAAGGATATGTGATTTAAACCAACACCAATTGATAAACAACGAATTAAATAGATAAATTGGACAATAAAATAAATCAAATCGGTCTGCAAATAATGCCTCGACCTCGATTCGAGATAGTCTCGAGGCTAGTTAATAAGAACAGTAGAGGATGGAATAAACAGTGATGAACAGTGATCAATAGTAAGTAAAACAAAGAAAGCAGCGTATATGTATAGTCTTATTAGTGAATAATAATTACTTTTACAAGTGAATGGGATGCCTCTTTATATAATAGAGGAATCCTAAATAAGGTACAACCGCTTTGATTTGATCTGTTCTGGGATTTTCGCCCTGACTTTCGACCGGTTACTGATATCTCGACATTCCGTTATTACGCCTTACTCGAAGTCGATCATGCTCGATCTTGATTATTGCTGGCCTCGATCTCAACGAACACTTCGATCTGCAGGCGTGATGTTCTATCTTCGAGCTCGAGCCCGATCTATTATGAGGTTACCCTCGAGGCAATTCCCCTGCCAACGAAATCGGGTATGCCCGATTTCGACCGTATACAGGTGTACATTAAAGAAAATTTTGGCACCCGCCCCCTTTAAATCCTAGATCCACGGAGTACAATTCTAGTATATTTTTTCTTTTCATACGACCGAATCTTTACAGAATATCGACTCTGATTAAATAATTAATTAAAAGTTGTTTCTATTTGTAACATGAATTCAAGAAAGGGCTAGGATTTTTACAATATTTGAGGATTGGATATGTACCAGATCTGTTTGAGATCCCTGATTTATTAAGTAAAAGTGATCCCCATCAAATTTATTACCAATGAGAGTTTGATTTTATGTATAAATAATTGAAGATCATTCTTTTTTATGTGAGCAAATAAGGGGAATTACCTTCACTCAACCATTCAGTCAATTCTATCCATATCTCCTGTCCAGAATTTTCCCTTCCATCCTTCGATCGTAGAGTTTTTCTTATTGATTATATTGTCATAAAAAATAAGATGACACTTAAAAAATTCGGATTACAATTTGATATAATTTTTGTTCGTTTACATACTCCGCACGCACGGGTTATAATACTAATTTTCTTAATAGAGAAAACAGTAACTCTTATTACTATCGAAGGATCAGGTTCTCAAAATAGAGTTTGTTTCGGTAGGGAGTACTAAAAGCCTCGTAATCATGGATATTGTATAGAGTGAATCTGGATTAGCTGGACAAGTGGTTCCGAGCATAGGATATTTTGAAGAAAAAATTAACTAGTATGATCCAATATGTATGGTCAGATTTTAAGTCGTATCAGAATAAGTTTTTAGCTCGAAATAAGATGCTAGCTAGAGATCTCTCTTTAATCCTAAGATGGTCCAAAATTAATAATTGTCCATTTCTAAACATTGCAGCTTGAGTTATTTGTAAAGAATTGTTCTATTAATGGTAGTGAAAAATCAAATCAAATAAGAAGAATCATGTAATAACTCAATAATTTGACAAAAAATATCAGTATGCATGTTAGGTGCTAGTTGGTATAAACAATACACCGATAACTCACTATTAAAAGGTAATCACATTTTTGCCGGTTAAAAGTTCAAATTATCTTAATAAACTAAGTTTAATCAGATACTTGCACAAAAGAATGACGAATATTCGACAAAAAAGTTGATATAATTCCTAATTTCACGTATCTTCCTCCACGGTTATGTCACTTACTTATGCCTGAGTCTCTTCCACCTTAGTCCACCACATGCCACGAGTCCCCAGTGGATCTCTACTGACCAATTAGATTTATCCACGTACATATTTAAATGGGAGGTAGGCAACAAAACCTTGAGCTCTAAAATCTACTTGCTGCCTCACGTAAAGAGACAGGGTGACCTTACAGGCTTACACTTGGCTGGAATACCATAAGGTTGTGAGCAGTTAAGCCGTTGACTGATTGCCACGTGTTACTCCTCTTCTTAAATAGACGGATTCGTAATTTTAATTTGATGGGTCAATTTTTAGGTTTTTATATTTAAGCTCATTACACTTTAAATTTGGGGGTTCAAAATCTAATATTGTTAAAATGCAAATGACTTTTTGCAATCACTAGGTTCACGTAAATCAAGTACTTTTTTTAAATTCAAAAAATAAATATTGCAAAAAAAACCGACCAAAGTTGGTCGGTATTTTAATTATGTAATAAAAAGATTCACCATCTGGGAATCGAACCGGGGTCTGTACTGTGGCAGGATACTATTCTATCACTAGACCATTGGTACATTTTGTTTTAAGACTGTCTTTTATTTTATTTATACTCTTTAATTGTATTTTCGTACGAAAATAACCGACCAAAGTTGGTCGGTTTTATTAAAAAGTAAAATTACCGACCAAAGTTGGTCGGTTTTTTTAAATGACCCGCCGAATTAACCGACCAATTTTGGTCGGTTTTTTAATATTAATTTTTATTTATTTTAATTAAAAAACCGACCAAAGTTGGTCGGTTTCTTGAAACATAAATTTTGCGGGACTCAAAAATAGTTTCCCGCATTTTTGCGCCAAAGAAAACCGACCAAAGTTGGTCGGCTCGTCCCCAAGCAATCAAACTACACTCTAAGAGGCCTAACTTCACTGAGCGACTTCCCTACTCGTCACACCAAGAATATTTCACATAAATTGAGTACATTAGTGCAACATCTACACCTCAAGAGTTGACTCCCTCTAGCCACGCAATGTTCCTAACTGGCTTACTTACTCTATATCAAAGGTCCAGACTTACCTCTCCTTCATGAATCAAGTGCCTGCTCACAACAAAAGAGACTCATTTCACAATCAATAAAATTCACACACACTAAGGAACTTTAAAAGGAACAGAATTCATTCACCCTCAGAAATGACATTCTTGTGCCACAGAAAACGCACTATAGGCTTGCCCGTAGTGTACGACTCTACTAATTGAGCTCACTCAGTCTAGGATCAAGTAGGACTTTATTTGGATGTAATGTAGGCCATAGGTTGGGTAGGATATATTTGAATATATAATAGTGACTATACCTCCCTAAGTACTTTAATACATTTATTTTACAATCACGTCCACACCTAAGTTTAACCAATATTTTTATTTTTTTTAACACCACATATACCACCCCACACTTCTTCTTTGAGCACAATCACCTTAAAAGCCACCAAAGATTTATTACCAATCAACATGATACGCTATTAACAATGTTCTTCTCTTCTTTTTTTTTCCAAGTGGCCTTTTCCAACAAGATTTACCTTTCTCCTTATTTCCTAGTTCCACTCAAAAGCTCCATCAACTACCCCACACTTTATCCTTTGTAAATTCATAGTATTTTCAGTGCTTACGAGAGGTAAAGGATTCAAAAAGATAGTCAATTCAAACAAGGGATAGGGCTTGTAATGTGGTTGCCAAGGAAACAGGATTACAGGCTCAACGGGGTTAACTATGGTACATAACAAATAGGTGGGTGGAGTATGTATATATATGGTTCAACAAAGAAATGCATATATCACTTCCCAGACTAAACAAGACTACCATTTCGCTTTGCAGACACACATGGCAAGTTCTAGGCATTAAATGTCGTGCACAGAATATAACAAGCCTCCCACACACTTGGCACATGACTCATCCCAGATTAGATCATCAAACACTCAGATCAGGGTATTTCAGCCAAATTAAGAACATACATTTTAAGGCCTTCTTACAAGAGTCAACAAATGAGCCTAAGCGTCACACTAAAGTAACCGCTATATTCAAGGCATTACGAAATCAAACAAGGCTTCCTATTTTAATTCTGCCCATAGCCCATAAGTTCCTAACTAAAAAAAATTAAAAGCTAACTATACCCGATTCAAACAAAACCCTTGGAAAAGAACCGTGGTTTGAAGAAAAACTAAGGGGGGATTGATACACTACTACAAAAAAAAATCTTTTTTTTTCTTTCGACTTTAGTCCCTCAAGAAACCCGTCGAATGATATCCATCGTTGGGCCAAGTCGAAATTGATTTATACAAATAAACTACGAAACTATCTACATACAACAAAGTATCCCCCACCCCACACTTAAAAAGATGGCATGTCCCCATGTCATACAAAGTAAAGTAATGTGAGGTAAAGGAACTTCCTTGGTAGATCAGTCTTGATCGGAGACAGTGCCAGGGTAGAGATGACATGCTCTCCCCAACGCACGCAGCCAGCCCATGATTTTCTTTTCTGACTTCGCATTTTGGGTTCCCAAAGCATCAACTCTGGTCCCCAATTCCGTGACGGAAGTGCGCGGTCCTGCCATGTCTTGTTCTAGGGCTGTCATTCGCATGCTCCATCTGACCTGGGATGGTCCTTCAGCCACTGCAGCTTGTTCCTATGGGGGTGAGTCAGGTTCAACCTCCTCCTGCCCTACGTCTCCCTCTTCCGACGCATTAGAATCATCACTATGAGCTGTTCCTGTGCCACCGGGTCTTTCCCGATGGTCACTTTGTCTGCCCGAAACTTTGCTTCTTTCTTTACCATGCCATCCGCATTTGGGTTCTCGGGCACCCTTGCTGCCCGGCACAATCTAGTGATCAGAGAGGAGAAAAATAATCCATACCTCTTCTGTGTTGAACGGACAAACATCTCAGACTGAAGAACCTTGGCCACATCGAAGTCGTGGCCATTCACGAAACACCATATCAAGGCTGCTCTTAGACCATTTACCTCTGTGGTGTTGTGGGATGATAGTAAGCGACTGTTGATGATGTACAACCAGCATTTTCCTTCAAAAGTGAGTGAGGAAGAGTGTAGCTTCTATCCCGGCACAACCCACACTACCTCTTTGTCGGGTGCACAGATAGTTCTGAAAAGCTTGTTCCATGTGATGGGTTCTCTCTTGTAAGTATCATAGAAATCCTCCTACCCATTGAATTCAGGCAATCGATACACTCACTTGATAGCTTCTAACGAGGCATCCACCCTCGTGTGTCGCACAATGCATATTCTATCCTCATGTTCGGGGCAGTTGGCATAGAACTCCCAAACAAGCATCAAGTTACCCTCCTCCGGCTCTTCGAAAAAGTTGTCCAATATGCGCCTGATCAACTCCCGATATTAGGGCATTCATCCTGGAGGGATGCCCTATCAATACCCCTTTCCGGTACAGGTTTTTTAGTGGCCTTCAAACTAAAATGGTCTTGGGCAGCTCTGGAGACAAACCTGGTACGATCAAACTGAGCTACACTGGTTTGTGCCTGTCCCCGAGATGAGCCTCCATGACCACTTGATGAGGCCCCGGTAGCGCGTCTCTTCCTTGAGGGTTGTATTTTACCTACACAATAAATACTACTATCAGTGGATAGAGGAATATGTGTCCCAATGGTGGTTACTCAGACTTCACTCGCACAATTGGTCATAATTTATCTTCAACACTCATTAAGGCAAATCAACAAATAGGTAGTGTGCATATGTACCCCCAGGTCACCCAAAAATCAAACCCAACAATGTCTTTCTCCAAATCAATCAATTCAAATAGCCTCCCTATACCACATATAAACCACAATCCAAATCCCAAACAAAAGTATCTATGATTTTACTACCCTATGCAGAAAAGGAAAATAAAATTAAAAAAAAATACTAAGAAAGAGGAATAAAATCATGTACTTACTTGGAGATCTTGAGAAGAACGGAGGTTGGAGATCGGTTGAGTGGAGAAGAGAAGGAAGGAGAAGAGTCTTGTGTTAAAAGGAAAATATGGGGGAAATGAAGGGTTTGGGTTCCTGAGGTTAGGGAGGGAAGTAGAGAAGTAGGGGGGAGTGAGGGGTGAGGGGTTTGGTTTCTTAGAGTTAGGAAGGGAAGAAGAGAAGTGGGGGAAGTGAGGGTTTGGGTTAAGGAAAAGAAGGGGGTGGGGGATTAAAATAAAAAAACTTACCTGGACAAGCCCGGACTTCCGCGGCCGCAGACGGGGGGCAGAACACAGGCCTAAATCCGCGGCCGCGGATCTCCGTCTCCAGCTAATTTTTGTGTTTGCCATATTTTTTTACCTAGTCTTGGGTTAATTTCGACCCCCGAATCCTTCCGATGCGCGTGATCTTTGCCCTGCACACTAGTAGGTTGGTCAAAGTCGTTCAAAATCAATTACAACAAACAAATTAAGAAAAATAATGGGTTGCCTCCCAAAAAGTACCAAAGTTAATGTCGCGGCACGATGATTTACAACAAACCATGGGTTGCCTCCCAGGAAGCGCCTGATTTAAAGTCGCGGCACGACACAGGCTTTTATTATCACTCCTCGTTCGCGTACTGGGGCTCTTCCAAAGTTATCACCACTCTATGCCCTTTCTCTTCGACTATTCCAAGGTAATGTTTCAACCTTTGCCTATTTACCGTGAACTTGTTTGTCCCATATTCGGATTCAATCTCCACAGCTCCGCTTGAGAACACTTACACCACTCTGAAGGGTCCTGACCATCTGGACTTCAACTTACGCTGAAACAACCTCAATTTCGAGTTGTATAACAACACTAGATCTCCGGGCTTGAAGTTTCGATCTAAGATGTGCTTATCATGGATCATTTTCATATTTTCTTTGTATAATCTGGCATTTTCAAAAGCATGGAACCTGAATTCCTCGAGCTCATGTAACTCAGTGACTCTGCTGGTGCTTGCGGTCTCTATATCCAGATTTAGCTGTCGCAGTGCCCAAAGTGCTTTATGTTCGAGCTCTACCGGAAGGTGGCATGCCTTTTCAAACACCAACTTGTACGGTGACATACCAATTGGAGTTTTGAATGCTGTGCGGTATGCCCATAATGCATCATCTAGCCTCTTCGCCCAATCGGTTCTTGTTGCATTTACTGTCTTTGTCAGGACACTTTTAATTTCTCTATTGGACACTTCAACTTGCCCGCTCGTCTGTGGGTGGTACGGTGTGGCTACTTTGTGGCGAACTCCATACTTTTCCAACAGACGTGCGAACACTCTATTGCAAAAATGGGTTCCACCATCACTGATTATAGCTATCGGGGTACGAAAACGTGTGAAGATGTTTTTCTTTAGGAAACTTGTTACCCCTTTTGCATCATTGGTTGGGAGAGACACCGCTTTGACCCACTTGGAGACATAGTCAACCGCTATCAATATATATTTGTTACCATACGAGCTGACGAACGGCCCCATAAAGTAGATCCCCCACATGTCAAAAACCTCCACTTATTGAATTGTTGTCATCGGCATCTCATGACGGCGAGATATGTTGCCTGTCCTTTGGCATTCATCGCAACTTTTGACCCAAGCATGGGCATCCTTGAACAGAGTAGGCCAATACAATCCCGATTCCAACACTTTTGTTGTTGTCCGAATTCCTCCAAAGTGTCCACCATATGGTAAAACATGGCAAGCCTGCAAAACAGAAGGTTGATCTTTCTCGGGTTACACCTCCGGATCATGTTATCTACACATATTTTAAACAATAGAGGTTCGTCCTAATAAAAGGCTCGACAGTCGCGAAAGAACTTTTTCTTTTGAATTGAGGAGAGTTCATAAGGTACAATACCGCTTGCTAAATAGTTAGCAATATCAGCATACTAGGGCGTCTCCTCCATTATCACAGCAAGTAAATGTTCATCTGGGAATGTCTCTGTTATGTCTTCAACCTCCATTCTCTTTTCAGCTCTTTCCAATCTTGAGAGGTGGCCTGCCATTTGATTATCTGTCCCCTTTCTGTCACGAATTTCCAGATCGAATTCTTGTAGCAAAAGTACCCAGCGAATCAAGCATATCTTTGACTCCTTCTTTGCTATCAAGTACCTAATTGTTGCATGGTCAGTATAAATAATAACTTTTGAACCAATTAAGTACGACCTGAATTTGTCGAAGGCAAACACTACAGCTAGTATTTCCTTTTCCGTGATAGTGTAATTGAGCTGTGCACCGCTGAGCATCCTGCTTGCATAGTAAATCGAGTGCATCATCTTGTCTTTTCGCTGTCCCAAGACTGCTCCTATAGCATAATCACTGACGTCACATATGAGCTCGAATGGTTGCTCCCAGTTGGGTGCAACAATGATGGGTGCAGTTATCAGTCTCTTCTTCAGCTCCTCAAATGCCAACCTGCAATCATTAGAAAACATAAAGGGCTGATCCTTTTCAAGAAGTTTACATAAAGGGTTAGCAATTTTGGAAAAATCTTTTATGAATCGCCTGTAGAACCCGGCGTGCCCAAGGAAACTTCTCACTGCCTTGACCGAAGTGGGCGGTGGCAATTTCTCAATCACATCAACTTTCGCATGGTCGACCTCAATTCCCTTACTGGACACTTGATGCCCCAAAATTATTCCTTCTTGTACCATAAAATGGCATTTTTCCCAATTTAGCACCAAATTTGTCTCCACACATCTTTTGAGCACTCTTCTTAAATTGTGAAGACAATCTTCAAATGAATCCCCCACCACGGAGAAATCATCCATAAACACCTCCAGTATATCCTCCACCATGTCAGTGAAAATGGCTAACATGCACCGTTGGAATGTAGCCGGTGCATTGCAAAGTCCAAAGGGCATTCTCCGAAAGGCAAAGATGCCATATGGACAAGTGAAGGATGTTTTCTATCTGTCTTCCGGGGCTATTAAGATCTGGTTATACCCCGAATATCCATCCAAGAAACAGAAGTGGGACTGCCCAGCTAACCTGTCCAACATTTGGTCAATGAAAGGCAATGGGAAATGGTCCTTTCGAGTGGCTATATTAAGTTTTCGATAGTCCATGCAAATCCACCACCCCGTGACTGTACGAGTCGAGATCAACTCGTTATTCTCATTTTGTACGACCGTCATTCCTCCCTTTTTCGGCACACATTGGACAGGACTGACCCAGTGGCTGTTAGAGATGGGGAAGATGATACCCGCATCCAGCCACTTGATCACTTCCTTCTTTACTACTTCCTTCATATTTGGGTTCAAACGTCGTTGATGTTCCCTGGAAGGTTTGTGCCCCTCTTCCAGAAGAATCTTGTGCATGCAAAAGGCTGGACTGATACCCTTTATGTCTGCCATGGCCCAACCAGTGGCAGTCTTACATTCTTGCAATACCTTCAATAGTTGCTCTACCTGCACAGCTAGTAAACCAGATGATATAATAACAGGAAAAGTAGAATTAGGCCCCAAGAAAGCGTACCTGAGGTGGCTATATTCGTTGTATCAACAATGTGCACTTGTTTTATACCCATCTCATCAATTTTCTTTGTCAGTATGCTCATCTGAGTCATGAGAGTGGCTATGTTCTCTGCATGGGAATTGTTTGGGTCAAGAGCAACATAATGCACTATTGGTGTAAGTGTCGTACCTCTAGCCATCCATCCTGAATTTTGAGCCATCTTGTCAAGAAGAATCTTGCACTCTGTGAATGTCTTGCTCAAAAATGCACCCCCAGCTGAAGCGTCTACATTGGCCTTCAAACTATCTGCTAAACCCATGTAGAATCTCTGTCCCAATATCTGATCTGGAATGCCATGGTGTGGACACTTCACTAGCATACCCTTGAACCTCTCCCAAGTTTCTTGCAAGGACTTAGTTGGTTTTTGCCTGAACTGCAATATCTCATCAATCTGCCTTGCAGTCTTGTTAGGAGGATAAAACTTGTTTAAGAACTGTTTGACTAATTCTTCCCAAGTGGCAATGGAGTTTATTGGGAGTGAATTCAGCCAAGTTTGAGCCTCTCCAGTCACAGAGAATGAAAATAGTAATAGCTTGATGGCTTGAGGAGTCACATTCGGCTGTCTTTGGGTCACACATATTGATAGGAAGTTCTTCAGATATTGTTGTGGGTCTTCAATGTATGACCCGGAGAAAAGTCCCTTATTTTGCAATAGATGCAGCATGTTGTTGGTGATCTAGAATGTCTCCGCTTATATCTGAGGTACAGCAATGGCGGTGGCTAAGTTATCAGCAGTTGGTTGTGCCCAATCATATAGAGTAGCTTCTGGCACAAGAGGTGCCACCACTCCATTGTTTGGGTCAACTCGATTATTCCAATTGTTTTCGTTGACATCGTCCACGTTGTCCATTTCAATTTCGAGTGTGTGTTTTTGTTGTAACTGTTTGTTCTTCTTATTGGCTCGATTTAATGCCCTGAATGCTTTCCCGGGGTTTGGAAGTCCTTCAAAAAGTTCACCAGCCCTCGAAGAGCTTCTAGGCATACACCTGAGTCACATGAGAATTCAAACGTGAGAATTTCAATTAAAAAAAAAATTAAACACCGCAAGAAATTGATCCAAACTAAGAATCCTAGCAATTCTTCTAAGTTGTAATAAATAATACCGTTAGTTCCCCGGCAACGGCGCCAAAATTTGATCACGCCCAACTATGCCTTATAAGAAGGACTAAGCGGTCGTTGCAAATATAACCCGGTTCAAGTCCGGAGTCGAATCCCACAGGGAACTAACCTATTTACTACAACCTTAAATAATGCTAATGATAAGCTCAAACAACTTTCAAATGCAATAGTTTTATGAATAATCAGTGGAATTTATTTAGCCAAGGAAAAATGACAATAAAATTAGCAATAATCAAGACTAAAATTGAATTCAAGGGTAAAAGGATCTAGGGCTATTGATTTTCTCAATTGCCGGATTAATTCTCAACTCTTTAGCTATAATCTCGTTGTAATACTCTATGAGAATTATGAGTTCCGGGCTACCGTAATTACCTTTCGATCAATTACGATAATTTACTAAAAGCATTCTCTCGAACTACTCTAGTTAACAATTTATGCAACTCAGAATCATCCCACCAAAGTTTCGTTATTTCTAACCCCACTTTTAAATTCAAGTAATTAATCTCTTAACTTCCCCAAAAGTGGTGTTGTTCAACAACAATCTAACCAAGTGTTCTTTCTCAAGCAACACAAAGTGAATAGACACGATTAATCGAGGGCCCTTTCAATTAACCACAATACAATACGTAATTGAACAATCATAAAACAAACACGGCTCAATTATAATAAAATAGAGTCAAGACTTCATCCAACAATTGGTTCCATCAACCCTAGATAGCAGATTTAACTACTCATGCTAATGGAAAATAAATCACTAAAATAATTTATAATCAACAAATAGAAGTATCAAGAAGATGATGAAAACTCTTAGGAATTTATCCGTCTTCTCTCCCTCGTTCTTGCCTCTAAAATCTTCTAAAAACAACTATCCCCCACTTCTGGGCGAGTTTAGGTTTCATATAGGTTTAGGTTAGTCACCTAGGAAATTACATAATTAACCCTGCGTGTTTGGCTTTCGTCCGCCCGTCCGCGGCCGCGGATTCGACCGCGGATTTGGACTGCCTCACTGCCTTGATTTCGCGGACCAATTCGCGGCCCACTCCGCGGCCGCGCACCTGGAGGTGTCGTTTCGCTTGCTTTTCTCGCTCCTTTTCGATCGGACTAACCTTCGATTGCCCTTTCACATTCCATGTTGACTCCAAAACACTCGTTGGCTCCCTCCTAGCTCGGAGTAGCTCCTGCAAAGCATCAAATTCTTAATTAGAGCATTTTGTTATTTTTCAGCATTCAAATATCAATAAAGTGCGGTTAAATTAGAGTGTAAGTAGTGTCTAAATTGCATGACTATAGCCTACTATCACACCACTTCCACAAGAAGGAAGAAAAGGGGGAAAATAGAAAAATAAGATATTAGGGGCGAAAATTAATCACATTCTAGTGGTTTCAATTTCATAAATAACTGGAAATCTTGTCCAAGATTCTCGCATTTCTTCCTTCCCTTCCCCGTAGTCACTATAATTATTCGTTGATTGAATTGAAAGTTAAATTGTGATGCACCATTGAAGGTGGTACTACGATGTCTCTCGTGTGTATTGACGATTTTCTTAACTCAAAATTATAGAAGGTAGAATTTCGTTGTACCTAAAATTCACAGCATACACCATAGTTTGATCAAAGCAAACAAATTAACTGTTTTTACTTAACTAAATATTTAAAATCCACGACTGGTTTGACTAATTCGAATTTGTAATTAAAGAAAAAATACTTCTATCAAGAGCTTTTTTATTTTTCAAACTTATATTTGAGACCTCTAATTGCATAAATCAATTTGACGCATTCTGTGTCCCATCAATCTCTCTACCTTCGCGTTGTGTTGTGAGATTGTCAATACGATCCCCGAACTCCTAAGGGTTATCAATGGGACCCACAGCAAAAAGAAATAAGAAATAAAAATTACTAGAAGTTTTGGAAAAAGGAAACAGGCACTCCACAGTCCACCCTCCTCTTGGCCCTCTATATATAGATATAGACATCCTCAAAGTCCCAATGCATAAGAAACCAAAACCACTTTCTCACATTATAAATTATAGACTGATTTTGATCATCACTTCTTCTATCTAGCTAAATATAACATCTTCCATTTAAAATTATGGGTAATGCTGACTTTGATGATCAATATTCACATCAAAAGGTAGAAATCCCACCACCAAAGCCATTCTTGAAGACACTCAAATCTTGTGTGAAAGAAACATTATTTCCTGATGACCCCTTTAGGAAATTCAAGAAGCAGCCACTTACCAAGAAACTTACTTTGGGTTTGCAGTATTTTGTCCCCATCCTCGATTGGGCTCCTCGTTATACGTTTCAGCTTTTCAAAGCTGATTTTATTGCTGGAATCACCATTGCTAGTCTTGCTGTTCCTCAAGGGATAAGCTATGCTGGTTTGGCTAACTTGCCTCCAGTTATTGGACTTTGTAAGTAACTATTTATATATTCTAAAATATGAATTAATCCATCAAATATATATCTTTGAAAAATACTCTAAATCATGCATTTAGCTTTGCACCTCCTCCCCCGGAGTACATATATATATATATATATATATATATATATATATACAAGGCAAAAATTAGGCATTTACAACTGCCATTCTTTGAAATATACTAAATATAGTACTAGTATATGGTTTTGACTTTTATGCACCTACAGTGTCAAGTCATTAAAAACTAGGCAGGTCTAGGTAAAAAAGATTTATACCATCAATCCATCATTATATTTTCTAAGTTAAACACTTAAAATATACACAATATAATAACTATAATTGTGATTATAACTGTATTACGTGTCTTGATTACAAAATGGTACGTACGTCGAGTCCATATATAGCTTGCACGTACATGGCACAAGAAAATTACTACTCCAGATTTGGTTAAAGTTTTAATTGTGCTTGATCTGATAAATATATTTTGGAAATGCAGATTCAAGCTTTGTGCCACCGATGGTATATGCGATGTTGGGAAGTTCGAAGCATTTGGCAATAGGGAATGTGGCGGTTCCATCACTTCTCATATCTGCAATGCTTGGCCGAGTGGTTAATCCTCACGATAATCCCAAGCTTTATCTTCAGTTGGTATTTACTGCTACTTTCTTTGCTGGAGTTTTCCAAGCGTCCTTAGGCTTGTTAAGGTCAGAAGCACTAAATATAAATTGTGTGTCGAGTCAAACTACGTCACATAAATTGAAACGAAGCATTTTTCTCTTCGATATAGGCTAGGATTTATAGTGGACTTTCTATCGCATGCAACAATATTAGGGTTCATGGGAGGAGCAGCCACAGTAGTGTGCTTACAGCAGCTGAAAGGAATTCTTGGACTTGTTCATTTCACCCATGAAACTGATATTGTCAGTGTCATGCGCTCCATCTTTAGCCAATTACACCAGGTTCCTTCACTATCTCATTTTATTTTTTAAATCTTTTTTGTCAAAATAATAAGTTATAGTTAGCCTCCAATATTTTACAGGTCTTTTCTTTTTCTTTCTAATTAACTCTAATATGTTTTTGTTGATTATTTGCTACAGTGGAGATGGGAAAGTGGAGTCCTAGGTTGTTGTTTTCTCTTCTTCCTCTTGCTGACCAGATATTTTGTAAGTAAATTAAATAATTTAAAATCTATACTCGCTTTCGGTAGATCAGTTACATATTCATAGTTTATAAAATATGTTACTATTGTGTTATATCCGTAAATATCATGATTCTATTCATTAAGCATGTGATACATTTATAGACTTCCTTCACTTTAAGATTAACTCAGACTCGTGTATAAAATATTTCTAATGATTCCTAGAATTTTTCTTCACCATATTTCAATTGCTAATAACCTCACTATTTCATACTATTATCTTCATTTCAAGTTCACTGTATTAATTTATTAATGGACTTGTTTATTTATTGTGTGGTGTAATTCCTATACCAGAGCAAAAAGAAGCCAGCTTTCTTCTGGATAAGTTGTATGGCGCCTCTAACATCTGTGATCTTGGGAAGTGTTCTTGTTTATTTCACCCATGCTGAAAAAAATGGGGTTCAAGTGGTAATTGATTTCTCCACAGTCGAAATTAGATTTATATCTTTATATTTCAGTGCTAAATTTTAATTTTTATTTCTATACATGTGAATATATAATTAATGGTGAGTGACTAGTGACGTCCACATGTTGGTCTCTTTGTATAATTAACTTTTTCTAGCGATGTTTGTATTATAAGACAGTACGTACATGCGGCTAACCTGTGAATATGTTTGGACTTTTGTTGCATTTAATTTTCCCAGATTGGGCACTTGAAAAAGGGGATAAATCCACCATCGTATTCTGAACTGGCATTTAGCTCGCAGTATCTTACAACTGCCATTAAGACTGGTATCGTCACTGGTGTCATCGCCATGGCTGTAAGTGCAATATGTCTACAATTGTTAAAAAAAATAAATTAATTTACTTTTTATAAACGACATATTTGTCTGTCATACTAATTTGGATTCGGTCTTAGACTTTCTGATTTATATGAGATTCTCATGACCTCATTCTATCGTTTGTAAGAGACTTGGGTCAAAAAGATTAGAAAAGAAAAAAATAGACGGGAATAAATGTTCATAAATTATGCATGAAGAAACTATACTTCTTGTGTCGGTGTCATAACACACGGCAATATATTGGTGACTCGTAGACTACAACTAGCAGCTTTTAGTTTCCAGAAAGGCATTTTTTAATTAAGGAATTAAGTAACTATATACATAAATTTATTCTTACATTATTTTATTGGTGTAGATAAGTTAAACTCTTTAAATTATTCTTTGTGCTTTTTTAGATTTTGAATTTATATAAATATATTATATGTCTCACACACCAACTTGTTAGGGACTAAGAATTAAGTGGTCGTTTTTGTTGTATATATATCACACATGAAGGAATAGCAGTTGGAAGGAGTTGGCGTATATTGTTTATTAGTTACCTATTTTAACCGATGAAATTAAACAATACAGGAAGGAATAGCAGTTGGAAGGAGTTTCGCCATAGTGGAGAACTATCACATTGATGGAAACAAAGAAATGATTGCCTTTGGGATGATGAACATTGCTGGTTCTTGCACCTCTTGCTACTTAACCACAGGTACTCTTTCACCAAAAATTAACCATCTCTTGGCCCAATCCACGACATGTTAAAAAGAAACACAAAGCCCAGTCCAAAGCCATTACCAAGCCCATAACATTTCCCCCCACAATTTCCCTCGTCAACTAGGATTGTTTTTTTTTTTCCGAACAAGTAACCTAAATAGCAGTGTACTCAATTACTTAAACTAAAACTAGTCGGCTAATGTATAGTATATATATAACCATGTATTATCAGTGTATAATTTATATATACCGGCTAGAAAAAGTAAACAGTGAAACTGGCCGGCTACTTGTGTAAAAGATGCTATTTTTTTCCTTCAAGTTTTTAGGAATGGGAGTGGACAATTGAAAACATAATTAAGTAAATAAGAATTTGCTTTTTAGTAGCTTAAATTTGTAGATGAGATGGTCATATAATTTAGCATGATAAGTGATCATGAGTTCTACGTCTTACCACCACACATTACGAGAATTTTCGCGCATTTGGCCTATGAAAAAAGAATTAGGCTCGCACATCTTAAGACATTCTTGAATTTAGTTGTCTGCTTGCGTAATATTTCTTCTAATATTACCATGTTTTTTTTTCCTTTAATTTTTCAGGACCATTTTCACGTACGGCAGTGAATTTCAATGCAGGATGCAAGACAGCAGCGTCCAACATAGTAATGGCAACAGCAGTGATGATAACATTGTTGTTGCTAACACCATTGTTCCATTACACACCCCTTGTTGTGCTTTCCTCCATTATAATTTCAGCCATGCTAGGCATCATTGACTACAATGCTGCTATCCACCTTTGGAAAGTTGACAAATACGATTTCCTCGTTTGCATTTGTTCCTTCATTGGAGTGGTCTTTAGTAGCGTTGAAGTTGGCCTAATAGTCGCGGTAAGTAGCATAGCATACATTTTTAATATGCAATGCACTGACAATGTAAAATCTTTCTGCACTCTCAGTGTAAAACTATGTTTTCGTGTGTGATTCAGGTGGCAATGTCTTTACTTAGGATACTTCTCTTTGTAGCAAGACCAAAGACATTTGTCTTAGGTAAAATACCTAACTCCATGACCTACAGAAACACTGAACAATATTCAGCAGCAAGCAGAGTTCCTGGAGTTCTCATCATACACATTGATGCCCCAATCTATTTTGCAAATGCAAGTTATTTGAGGGAAAGGTAACTAAAACACCCCCATTTTCATCTCAATTATATTTAGTGACGACGTCGGCACAATAGTTAGTCAGGGGTTCTTGATGAATCTTAGGATTTCAAGATGGATAGAAGAAGAAGAAGAAGAAGAAGAAGAAGAGAAGCAAAGGACTTCAACTGAGATTGAGCTGCAATATGTCATATTGGATATGAGTGGTAAGTGTTAATTTGATTTTTTTTTTTTATAGTTAATGTTTTACCACTGACATTAATCTTCTTAAATGCAGCTGTCGGAAACATTGATACAAGTGGAATTAGTATGCTTGAGGAAGTGAAGAGAAATGCAGATAGACGATGCCTAAAGGTACAAATATTTACAATTTTCCAGCAAATTAGTAGTAGTGATGAAGAGTACTAATTCTATTGTTCAATTTGTAGCTTGTATTGGCAAACCCTGGAGGGGAGGTGATGAAGAAGCTGGATAAGTCAAATTTCATCGACAAAATTGGGAAGGAATGGATCTATTTAACAGTTGGGGAGGCTGTTAATGCATGCAATTATATTCTTCACACTTGCAAGTTTCAATCCGAGAGAATTGAATCTTCAACAATCCCAGACGATAACGTATGATCATAACTCAGATCAATGATCCAATTAAAATAATCAAAATGTATTAGTATTCCTTTTCTCTCTACAGTTTCACCAAGTGAAACATCTTAGAGCTAGTTTCTTACCCTTTTACAATTTTGTCAAATTCATATCTGTGCTAAGGTATTGAAAATTGCTATAATGTTTCACCTCTACTATTTTATTCTCTTCTCCAACAGAAAAATTGCTCATCTTCAGATAAAGTAATTGCGCAAGTTCTTGCAACTCCACAAAAATAATAAAAGGTCTAAAATCAATGACTTTGGTAATTGCACATTTCAAGTCCTATGCATCACTTTTAGGAACCAAAAAAAAATGATGCAATTATATAATAAATGCATTGAAACTCAGCTTAAATCGGGCTTTAGTCGGAACTAGAAAACTTTCAGCTTTTTCTTTACCAAATAGATGATCTATTCTCTATCAATTTGGACGTCGATCCCTGAAATTCTTCGAACAAATGTGCTCATCTAGAAAATACATGAAAGTATCACAAGTTATAATTTTTAATATTTAAAAGTAATTTCAAAATGTATGCAAGATTATAATCAAAGAAAAGAGTAATCTAACTGAAACAGGAGTACTAGTATTTTAACCAGTCAAAAAGACACATACTGTTTAAGAAATTTGCCATTATAGAAATGCATAGTTTTCTGAAAAACATTTCTACAAGGACATAGAAATGCTATCTGGAACTGTCCATGTAATGTTGTTTAGCAGAAGAGGAACCCTAGAAGCAGAATGAACTATACAATTCTAGTGTAGGGTTGTGTAAAAGGAAGCCGGTACACTAATCTTCCGTTATGCAATTCAAGGAAAAGCCGGACCACATTGGGGAGATTGCTGGAACACCTCTAAAGATTTAACCCTCATCAAGTACTTATTCCTGAAGCCTTGCAACCCCCCCCCCCCCCCAAAAAAAAAAGAAAAAAAAAACAAAACCCACCACCAAACTCCAAACAATAAAAGAAATTAAAAATAGCTACCAATAAGCCTAAAAAAAATTCCAGTTAAAGAGTCCTACAAGAGGAAAAAGGAAATATACAAAGCTGAGAGGAAGTTCAAAAGTGGCAGGATAACAGTAATGAACATTGTGAGAAACCAAGATAAGGTAACACCACCAACATTACTTCTAGCCAGGCAAATATACAAGAGTCATTTCGAAAACGGTTGGAAAAATTACTTTAAGAGTATTAACCAAAACTCACTGCTGCACAAAACAGCCAAACAATGTGAAAGTGAAATGAGAATAAACGAAGCATGCAACACTAGGAAATTCTAATCTACTATAAGAAATCTTCAAAAATAACTGATATCTTGACAGCTGACAAAACCCTCACCAATTTAAGGATAAGCAGGAACTCCGGAGCACTCTGACAGCATGCCCGTATTGCCCCCGTCCAAGGAGAATATAGACCCCAATGCAAGGAAACTTAAAATCAGGTGCTTGCTTCTCCTCATCGATAATAAGCCCATTTTCTCCCATGTAAGATTCCCAAAAAGCTGACCCAAGATATGGAACTGCAATAGCCGCGACTATACTTGCTTGAATATACGAGGAAGAAGTTCATGTGCGCTAATATCCAAAGGCACTGGATCTCTGAAGATGATTGAAGATTGAGTTTAGGAGCTAACTCAAGGTTATATGCCTCAACTTGAAAAAATACATTCCATAGAATAACAAACATATGCACATACTTAAAACTATATATAAGAAGCTCTATTTGCTTGACTAACATAAACAACAACAACCCAGTATAATCCCACTAGTGGGGTCTGGGAAGGGTAGTGTGTACGCAGACCTTACCCCTACCTCGGGGTAGAGAGGTTGTTTCCGATAGACCCTCGACTCCCTCCCTCCAAGAACTCCCCACCTTGCTCTTGGGGTGACTCGAACTCACAACCTCTTGGTTGGAAGTAGAGGATGCTCACCACTAGAGCAACTCAACCTCTTTGCTTGACTAGCATGATTATCCAAAAAGATCTCATTATTCAAATAGATATCAATTTATAAATTAACTAAAAGAAGTTGCTAAACTTTTACGCATTTTTCCAAGTTTTGCTTAATCCTAGGATACTAGGAAAAGTTTAGATGGATGGCTGCCCAAGTCATGAAAGATAAGAGTTATCCTGAAATGTTCACAGCTTCACAGGCTGGAATTCCAGAAATGCACATTCAGTTGAATTGCTATTTTGTTGTCTCAATAAATATCTCAAGAGGTTCGCACATACTTGATGTACAGGACTGTATGACTTGTAAGCTATTACCCTTTTTAGCACTTGATAAGTTGGTGCTTACATATGCTATGAAAAGAATAACCGTGTTTGTGATGTATTTTATTAAAGATAGAATGAGGTGCATGCATGCTTGTGACTGAGACATCTTGTGCTTTGGCTAAGAGAAAGGGAAACATACCTGCATAAGATTTTTCCTTTCTCAGTGGAGCTAGGGATAAACCACAACTTCCGTACTAAAGGTGATTCAAATTGGACAAAAAATCCATCATTTAGTCCATGCTTCCATTTCCTCGATCCTTGACCTTTCCAGACCTGTAAGATCACACATTGAAATCATGATTCATGAAAGAACAGATCAATTGCAATAACTGCTGATAAAAACAATACTACAAGATTTCAATGTTGCCTCTGGTTCGCATCAGACACTAACTTGAAACTAAATCATCATCTGTCAGGATCACCTTTAACTCACTCTCCAAGAGATACAAGTCAACTTCATTCTGTTTTCAAATTCCTTTGGCCAGTGTTTGTCTGAACCAGACTAAAGATGCTAATAGAACAAAGCACAAATTAAAGGCGAAGCTACGAAGGTCAGTAGTCAGTACATTTGTGTTTGAAATTCAAGCTTTCTGCTCTAGGTTTTAAGTAGTAGAATGGAAGCATAGAACCAACATCCAATATTCATCAATAATCTTTGAGATTCAGGAAAGCATAGAGCAAACCCAAAGCAGTTGACATAATTACAGTCACTAACAGATTTCTTTTTGACCTGACAAGGCTTCTAACAGAACTTATACGCAGAACTAGGATGCTTCTTGTAATACATAGAAAGATCAATTATTGGTTAATTCGAACAAGCTTATAACCAATTTATGCCTTTCAGTGTGTGAATCCATAAGAAAAGCCATTTTTAAGAGGGTTATCTGTGTTCTTACAAGCAATTGCCTCTTTCGAGAGAGCATTCAGTGATTGAATTTACCTGTGGGTAAGATATGATACTTTTCGGTGTCACTAAACATGAAGCTTGAGAGAAAGAATCTTCAGCATACTGTCGAAGAAATGGAAAACAACTGCTGTGCATATGGGGTGACTCAAAAGCCTAGCACATGAGATAAAAAGTACACAATTAGATAGTATAAACTCTATTCCAACTGCAACTGACAATGTAACCTACAACTGACAAATTGAATTCAGAAATATCAGAGGAAGGCCGAAATTGTTGGAAAAATATCCATGAGGAGAACTTTTCAATCAGTAAGAATATGAAGTACCTTGTCTATATTAACAGCTGGGGCATACTTCTCCGTGTCGGTCTTCTCCTTGTTCAGAAGGAAATAAACTCTAGGATCCACATTTGAAGTTTCATGCCATGACTTAACAGCATTCTCTACTGTTTCAACAAGAAAAGAGAAAATCTCTTTACTGCCGTCTTCAGCTCCATATTTCTCAGACTGCAAAAAGTAGCATCAAACTTAGTACATCTCATGCGGAAACTTCGTGAGAAAAACATTTTCCAGAATTCGATTTAGGGCTATATCACACAGCTGCTGATGCAACAAGTTCCTTACCTGCATGAGGAGAATAGATTTTACGTCAACGCTTGCATGAACAAAAAATACCATATGACCAAAACCATAGTTAAAAAGTGCATCAGCAATCATAGAATGGAAAATACATCAGAGCTCCAATAAACATTCTGAAACAGATATATGTCTCTAGAAATAGATGCAGAAGACCACTAACCAGTTCAGGTTTCAACATATCAAAATATTTTGCCATGTCAACATTGGATCTCATGTTCTCCAGTTCTTCAGCTCGCTTCTTATCTTTTGCCAACTGCGCAAGTGTCTTTATCTTCTTGGATACTTCTAAACTTTGTGGATTGTATTTTGATGCCATCTGGAAAGCAGCTAAGGCCTACATCAAGATAATAAACATCAACACTGGAACATGAAAAAGTTTTCCGATTAAGAGGAAAAATTTTATACATACATCATCATAGCGTTCCATAGCCTCTAGTATACATCCTTTCCTGAAATAACCCTACAAATGCAATCAAGTCATTTTATTACGAGAATAACTTCGCTAGATAACAAGTTCACATTGTTTCCTGCTCGTGGTGTATGATCTTTTTTTCTTATTACAGAGTGTTCGTGAAAGATTCCAAATTCTGGAAGTATACCTTTTCCCACTCTGGTTTCAGACTGAGCGTCATTTCGGCATCAGCAAGTGCTTTGCTAAGTTTAACCAGATGCAAAAATGCTGCAGCACGATTGCTATACATAGTTGAATTAAGTGAAAAACATATCAGGAACAAGAGTCAGTTTCACAAAGTCCATAGAATTAGAAAGCAAATTCTGACCACAACAAACAATCACAAAGACCCATTAAAAGTAAGTCATATAGATAGAATTATGATTTTTACTTAGGGCTTGTTTGGTTGGAGTCATTGGAAAAATAATTACAACATAAAATCCCGCATAAAATTATACCATGTTTGATTATAGGGGATTAGAAAAAATAATCCTTGCATAATGTATGCAGTGTTTGGTTTGTCGTATAAGAAAAACTAATGTCTACATAGTTTTATGTAGTGTTTGGTTGACGATATTAATTATAATACTTGCATTAAGTTATACCGGAATCTATGTCATATTTTATGTGGGATAAAATGTGAAATAAGCATACATGTATTAACAATACAGGGATTAAACACTTAGAGAAAAAATATCCTTAATGTAAGCAATTCTTGTATGACAATCCTTTCAGTATTCTTCATCGTAAAACAATTAATCCCTTCATTATTAATCACCTTATAACAAATCCCTTCATTATCAATCACCTCATAAACAATCTGCGCATTATAATTCTCGCACAACTAGCATGTGAATCAAACGATCCCTTAATAGCAATTACAAACCTTCCACTTGGTAGCATTTTATTAATTAAATATCAGTAGTATGTTTGAGGGGGAAAATATTATGCTCATACAAAATTCTTAGTAAGGCAAGAATACGTAGAGGGAAGACGTAAAAGAATCTGAAACACAATAACCTAGCAGAAGATTAAGAATTGCTGGTGACAAATCTAGCATTCACTATATAAACTTCCACCCTAATTAGGACTTAGCTTTTTCATATTAAGAATTAGGACTTCGTTTTTTTACTCTATTAGAGTTCCTTTTGCGGCAATATGATAGATAAAGGAGCTAAAAAAGAAGAGGTAAACCTAAATTCACCCGGAAGGAAGTTCCTCAATGGACCTAAATCATTCATAAACCATGAGAAGTTAGCTATTAACTTAGCTAAGAACGTAACAAAACAGAAAGAAAAACCACACTGGTGATATAAGCTAGTTGAAATTAAGGTTTAGCTGTTTTACACTTACCACTAGATATAGACATATAGTGGTTGCTAGGATTCCTTTTAGACTGGTTAGACTTGTATGTCAACGTAAGGAGTAAGTGGTAGACTTGTTCTGATTAACAGTGTTCTTGATGCTCTACCCACTTACACTATGGCCTTTTTTTTCCCCTGCCTGTCTCTATCTCTAAGAAACTGGACAAAAGGGATTGTCTTTGGGAAGGAAACAATGAAAGAAAGGCTTTTCACCTGGTCAAATGGAGCACAATTATCCTTAGCAAAAAAGCAGGGGGCTTGGTGTCAGAGATTTGAAGGCACACAATAAAAGCTTGTTGTGTAAATGGTTATGGAGGTTTAATGCTGAAGAAGGGACTCTCTGGAAAATTGTTATCAGTTCCAAATATGGTATGACTAATCCATGGGAAACTAGATCCCAACGTCCCCTATTTGTCTCAAGCTTATGGAAGCACATAAGTACACAATAAATGCATTCTCTGTAACGAAGATGCGGAGAACATGAACCACTTGTTCTTACATTGCAGAGTCACTAGCCAACATTGGAACCTAGTTTTTTCCATCATGGGCTTGGACTGGTGCATGCCAAGCTCTCTTCTAGCTCTCTTCTGGAGTTTTTGATGGCTTGGCAGAGAGGAGGAATTGCTAAGTCCTCCCTCCCCATGTCGAACACCATTCCTGCAGCTATATGCTGGGTAATTTCGAAGGAAAGGAACGCTAGAATTTTTGAAGATAAGAATGACAATATACTTAAGCTCAAAGCGAATTGTATATTCTTGCTTAGTTTTTGGTGCAGCATGGCTATGGCAAATGTATGGCAAATGTGTTAGAGCCTGAAGCCATGCTTGATCTTATTTTTGCATTACATTCTTTGTAAAGTTTTTTAACTTTTGCTTGTATTTCTTTTCCAGCATTTTGCTGGGTCATTTTAATATGCATTCAACAACAACAAACCCAGTGTAATTCTACAAATAGGGTCTAGGGAGGGTAGTATGTACACATACCTTACCCCTACCTTATGAAGGTAGAAATGTTGTTTTCGATAGACCCTCAACTCAAGGACAGAAGAAAAAGAAGCAGCAACAACTAGCAGTAATAACAGCAAGATAAGACGATAAGATAACCAAAACGAAAGAAACAACAGCTAGTAATAGAAATCTAAGAATAAGAAAATACGAAAATAATACTAATGCTACTGGTATGGGAAAGAGATACGCTTGACTAACTACTAACCTTCTATCCTAGTTCTCGACCTCCACACCCTCCTATCACGGGTCATGTTCTCGGTAAGCTGAAGTTACACCATGCCCTGCTTAATCACCTTTCCCCAATACTTTTTCCACCTACCTCTACCTCTCCTCAGGCCTACCATGGCCCTCCACAGCTACTAACCGGGGCATCAATTCATCTGCTCTTCGCATGTCCGTACCATCTCAGCCTAGCTTCCCGCATCTTGTCCACCACGGAGGTCATGCCCACCTTGTCCCAAATATCTTCACTTTTAATCTTAGCTCTCCTTGTATGTCCACACATCCATCCCACCATCCTCATTTCCGTTACTTATACCTTCTGGATATGGGATTTCTTGACTGACCAACACTCAGCTCCATACAACATAGTCGGTCCAACCACCACTCAGTAGAACTTATTAAGACTTTGTGTCACATTTTATCACACAAAACACTAGCTGCGAGCCTCCATTTCATCCACCCCACACTAATACGATGTGTATCATCCTCTTCAATCTCCATTACCTTGGATTACTGGACCCAGGTACTTGAAACTTCCTCTTTTAGAGATAACTTGTGTATCAAGCCCCATGTCCACGTCTGCTTCATGAGTCATATCCCTGAATTTATACTCCAAGTATTCTGTTTTGGTCCTGCTCAACATGAAACCTTTTGACTCTAGAGCTTATCTCCAAACCTCTAGCCGCGCGTTAACTCCACCCCACATCTAGTCAATCAATACTATGTCATCTGCAAATAACATACACCATTGCACCTCCCATTGAATGTGACTCGTCATTACGTCCATCGTCAAGGCAAATAAAAACGGGCTAAGAGCTTATCCTTGGTGCAACCCCATCATAACTGAAAAGAGTTCTGAGTCTCCCTGTCCTTACCCGAGTTTTAACTCTATCATACATGTCCTTAATCAGTGTATGCTACATGCACACTTCTAGCCTCCAAACATCTCCATAGAATTTCCATTAGGACTTTGTCGTATGCTTTTTCTAGATCAATAAACACCATATGTAAATCCCTCTTTCTCTCCCTATACTGCTCCACCAATCTCCTAAGAAGGTGAATAGCTTTAGTAGTTGATCGCCCCGGCATGACTCCGAACTGGTTCTCAAAAATAGACATATTCCTCCTTGCCCTCACTTCCACCACCCTCTCCTGAACTTTCATAGTGTGGCTTAGTAGTTTGATACCCTTATAGTGGTTGTAATTTTGGATATCACCCTTGTTCTGATACAACGGAATCATCATACTCCACCTCCATTCTTCGGGCATGTTCGTCATCCTAAAAATAACATTAAACAACCCAGTACTACAATTTTGTCTGGCCTGGTTGCCCTTCTTCCGCTCATATTACGCATAGCCTCCTCAACTTCCTCAACCTTTATACTCTTACAATACCCGAAATCTCAACAGCTCTCTGATTGCTCTAAGTTACCCAACACAATGTTCTTGTCCCCCTCCACGTTCAAGAGTCTATGAAGTAAGTCTGCCATTTTCGCTTAATATGAGCCTCTTCCACCCATACTTTGTCTTCCTTGTCTTTGATGCACTTCACTTGGTCCACGTCACTGGCCTTCCTCTCTCTCACCTTGGCTAGTATGTACAGCTTTTTATCCCCACCTTCGTCCCCAAGTTCTTTATACAAACGTTCAAACGTTGTAGTCTTTGTCACCGTAACTACTAACTTCGCCTCCTTCTTTGCCTTTTTATACTACTCCATATTTGTCCTCTTCTTCTCCTCGTCTTTGCTCTCCACTAGCTTCAAATATGCTGCTTTCTTGGCTTTCACTTTTCCTTGAACCTCTCCATTCCACCACCAGTCCCTTTTGTGTCCCACTAGAGTAGCCCTTCGGGACCCCCAACACCTCTCTAGCTGCTTGCCTAATGCAATTCGCTGTCGTGGTCCACATACTACTCGTGTCCCCACTACTCTTCTAAGGCCCTATTGCCAGCAGTTTCTCCCCCAACTCCTGAGCTTTGACCTTAGTCATAGTTTCCCAATTGATCTTAGGTTGACCATACACAACCCTCTTCTTTCTCTTCCTCCTAATTGCTAAGTCCATTACCAAGAGCCTATGTTAGGTCGTGAGATTCTCGCTCGAGATAATCTAGCAATCCGTACATAAACCCGTATCACTCTTCCTGAAGAATAGGTAATCAATTTGGGTCTTGGCCACCATACTCTGGAAGGTAACCAAGTGCTCTTATTTCTTCTGAAAACTCGAGTTAGCTATCACCAAAATCAAAAGCTTTAGTGAAATCCAATAGTGAAGTACCTCCTTCGTTTCTATCAACAAAACCGAAGCTGTCATGCACATTGTCATAACCCTTGGAAGTCATCCGATTGGCCATTGAAATCTCCTCCTAGGAATAGCTTCTCAGGGCGCGGAATAACACGCATCACCCCGTCCAAATCCTCTCAGAAGTGTTTTTTAACCTCTTCGTCCAAGCCCGCTTGAAGCACGTATGCAACCAATAAAGTTTAAAGTAAGCCCTCCAAAATCGTTCACCCTCCTAACCTCTATCACTAGTTCCCTAAGTTCCCTATTGACCAAATTACCTACTCCGTTCTTGCCCTTCGCACCTCCTGAGTACTAGAGTTTAAACCTATCTACGTCCCGTGCTTAGTTCCTACCCACCTAATCTCCTGGACACAGGATCTTCCTCTTCTAGATAATCTTTACTAACTCTATAGATTTTTCCGTCAATATACATTACCTTATAAAAAAAATATTACATTTAGAGAACCTCTACTTCTTTTTTTATTTATAGAAACTCTACTTTTAAAGAACCCCTAAATTGTCTTAAGACAAATTTTTTAAAATTGCAATCAAAGGGCACGAATAAAGGAAAAAAGTTACAGAAGATTCCCAAAACCGACCCAAGCTAGTAAGATTGAGGTGTAGTTGATTGAAAGATATCTATCAGAGTTCTTTTCCAAATGATTTCTCACTCTCTCTCTTGTTGGTGTTATTATACGAGTTTTCCCATTAATAGTCTAACAATCTATAAAGCCGACAGCAGGTCAGTAAGATTGAGGTGTAGTTGATTGATTGATATTCTATTAGACTTCCTTCTCCAAATGATTTTCTCTCTTGTTTTATTGTTCGAGAATCCAGTTAGTAGTTACATAAGGATTTCCTCCACGTTTATCAGAAATTAGTTTCAACCCTCCCAATTCTGATTATGTCTAAGGTGGTAAAAAGCTAAATAAGCAATTATCAACCAAAGGAAGATCCTAAAATTGCAGTTAATCTTCGAAGTATACTGTACACCGACTTTAATATCATTTACTAACCAAAAATGTAGCATTCACACTTGTGCTATTGCCCCAATTGGAAGTCCTAGCTTAGAATTTGGTCCATCGGAGATGATATAAAATCAATCTAAATATATAGTTAACTGTGCCATCTAGGTCAGGTCACCTTGACTATTTCACTGGGTATCTAATACCTCCACCAGCACAAGTACCAGTAATTCTGCACACAAAGGTTTAGGCAGATGGAAAACAATGACCTAGTGTTTTTTTGTCTCTCAAAGGACTCATTGAGCTTTAGGCCACACCCTTGGGTGCAATCAATATATTTTAAGGAATATTAAGGAATTTCATAGATGACATCATTGAAGTAGGACCTCAAAGCTTTCTTTAGCAGAGTCCAAGGAGGGGAAAGTAAAGACGGATGTCTCACAACTTACATGCATGACAACATCTTAAAGAAAAGAAAAGTTTACTGATATAGAAACTCAGATAATTATTGCTGCAGGTAGTGGTTTACAGGTTCTCAATTGAAGGAAAGGAAAAACATAGCTAATCACAAATTCTATTCACTTCTTTACATGTAAAAATAGCGTTTTGGGGACAAAGGCACTTGTTACATTGGCAGTACTTTGTTTAAAACCACTAAGTTTCATCTATTTTTTAATTAACTGCATAATCAGTAGGTAGCCCCTTAACTTAATGGAGTTAATTAGCTCCAATATCAATATAACTTTGAGGTCCATTAACAATGCCATAGCAGAAATACAATCAATCAAGAAAGCCATATTAGTATATAAAGAACAAATACGACTAGAAAAAGAGCAAAAGAACGGCCAAACACAAGCGAGATGACAACTTTAATCCATAATGGGTCGTTTGGTTTGACAAGTTATGCAGAGATTACTAATGCAGGGATTGCAATGCAGAGATTATTTCTTGATGAAATAAATCGCCACTAAAGGAGTAGCCAACACAAAACCCACAAGCAAAATGACAACTTTAACACATAACTGAAAAAAAAAAAAATTACCAGAAAAATGCAACTGAATAATAGTGAAAATGAACCTGTAAAGAGTGCCGTTTGATGGGTCTTTCTTGATGGCTTGAGTGTACAAAGCTGCAGCTTTGAGATAGTTCCCAGCTTTGAAGAATTCATTGCCCTGATCTTTCAGTGTTGTCTCTGCTTTGGCCTCTGATTCCCCCATTTTTGCTATCAGAAATCTTACAGCAATTTGCTGTCTTGGCAATGGAGGTTTGGGTTTACTAGGGTTTTTTGAGATCTTCTTTGTTCTGTTTCTAGTTCGACATGTCTGTTCGGAACAATCCTCCCTTTATTTTGTTACAATTCCAATTTGGCCCCCATTTCAAGAATTGCCTCATCTAGGGGCAAATTTTACAAATTCCATAACTATTGTTTAACCTTGTCAAAGAAACAAAACAAGAAGAAAGAAGAAAAACAAATTGTGCAGATAAAGAGCTAAATACATTTATTGATTTTTTATATTATATACTCATTCCGTTTCAATTTATGTGAATCTATTTCCTTTTTAGTGCGTGTCAAAAAGAATGACTCATTTCCTTATTAGGAAATAATTTATCTTTATGCAATGATTTATAACCACACAAAAATATATGTGCTTCTTTTTACACCACAAGTTCAAAAGTCTTCTCTTTTTTCTTAAACTCCGTGCCCAATCAAATGGATTCACATAAATTGAAACGGAGGGAGTATGAGGTAGTGAAACAAAAAAATTGATTGATATAACAAAAATAATACATTAGAATTGAAATTTTGAATAGTTAATAGACTTAATTAATCTTTAAATTGTTTCAAACATATCATTAGTATAAATATAAAAGGGACTTTTACATGATTATCCGGTCGGAATAAAATATTTTCCCTTCTTTATACATTTAAAAGTTTTTCTCTTAAAAAGTTACACAACAGCAGTTATATACTTTGATACCTTCATGGTATAACATATGCCAAAACGGCAATACATAATACAATTTGCCAGAACCAACTAGTACAGAGTCATAAGCTCTAAACTAAATACATAACGGGTCTCAATAAGTACAATATTGTCTGAAAGTACTACAACAGTAAGAAATGAAGAAAGGGGAGTCTCCAAGGGTCTGCGGCGTCCATGCAGCACTACCTTGAATCCTCTCAAACAGACAAAAAAGCTCACTCTCGAAGTCCTCTACCTCTAGCACTCGGAGCTGTACAAAAATATGCAAAAGTGTAATATGAGAACAGGACAATATATACTCACTAAGTATCAAGACTAACCTTAGTGAAGTAGTGACAAGGTTTAAGCCATGTGATATACACTAATCAGAGAACCTGTACAATATCTCAATTAACTGGCAACGAGAACATAACAAAATGTGGTACCATAAATACAACAAACAAGAGTTATCAACTCATCTCAGGTAAATCATATTTGACAAACCATAAAATAATTTGGACTATATTTTAATTCAAGATATATTGGTCCAACCAAATATTATGGGCTAATATAATTGAATCAATTATATAATACAATATATATATAGATTAAATAAATAAGTGATAATCCATTGGGCTAGTCCATTTAATTATGCTAAAGTGATGAGCCCGCTTCATTAAGTCCAAGATGTCATATTCCTAGAGACCCAGTTTGATGCCACGTGTCAAATGACGTGGCACGCCAAGTCAAATGGAAGAGCTAATAAGATTGTGCCACATGTTAAAATGACAAGGCATGCCAAGTCAAATTAAAAGGCCAATGAAACCGTGCCACATGTGCAAGTGACATGTTCTGGCCAATCAAATGCGACCTTATCACACTTCAATCTGATTGGTCGGAAAGAGTTTGTTCCCATCACAACTCTTCCCTCCCACAACTATAAATATGGGTCTTCATAACCCAGAAAGGAGATCAGAAGTTATAACAAGAAGACACAGGGGAGCTCGTGGATCAAAGGCCACAATTCTCTGCAAACTACAAGTGTTCAAACATTGAAGCACTTCAACACAAATTTCAAGTATTCAAGATCAAGAACGAAGCCAAATCAAATATAAGGCGTTCAAAATCAAGGTTACTTGTTCATGATAAAATTCGTGGCAACAATCAAAGTGTTCACGATGGATAAATCAAATTCAAATTCAAGATCAAGCCCAAAGACCCTTGAATTTATATTGGAAAAATAGAATCAAAGGGATCATAGAAACTGTAACACTCAAATTACTCGAAATCAAATACTACGATTGTTGTAATATTTTTCGGTCTCAATTATTTTCTTGACACAAATTTATTGTCTACAAATTCTGGCATGCCCAGTGGGACAATCTCTACCTCTCATCTCAACTTTTCAATCACCAAAGTTCAAGAACATCAAAATGGCTTCACAAATAATTAACTCCATATCAACTTCCAGTGAGACTGCTAATTCCAAGTTCTATGCTGATGTGGAAAGCATCCTCGATGTTACCTTTGGAAATTTTGGGCCAGTTACAAGGAGCAAAGCAAGCTTTTTAGGACAACAAACACTCTAAGTGTCATCCATGTCAACCCCTATTTTCGGATCTTCATCTTCAAAATGAGCAAGATCCTCTACAAGCACGACCCAAAAAGGGAACGGTGTCGCCAAAAGGATCGAAAAGGTTCTTGCCCAACTTAGTTTATCTAACTCTGAGAAACCTTTCATGCAAGCTTATGATGATGACTTGAGTGTTGGATCTAGTTTAGTCTCCATTAGTGCGACCTCCAAGCTCTATCCCAATAATGATCTATTTCATTCTCCATCCTCTACATACATCATGCAAGCAATGGTTATTGAAGTTTCTACCGTAGAAGAACAACTCGCAAATTTGACGAAAGCAGTTGAAGGCTTGTCAAAGCGCGTACAAGATCAAGATGATAAACTTTCCAATTTAATAAATAAGTTGGATAGCATAGTAGAAGGAGGATCCATACAAACACCTTTAAATCTTCAAAGGTTATAAGAGAAATGGGACTCCTCCGAAAAGCAACCAGCGACAACTAAGGAGATCCATGTCTCCGCTGAAGGTCTAATTCCTGTTGAGAAATCGAAGGACTTCATCATGGAGGCTATCAAAGATAAACCTGAGTCATCGTCCAAATTATCTATCACATATGCAAAGCCGTATACGTAAAGAATTGATAACTTGAAGATGCATGCTGGTTATCAACCTCCTAAGTTGCAATAATTCGATGGCAAGGGAAATCTGAAACAATATGTAGCACACTTTGTTAAAACTTGCAACAATGCTGGAACGCACAGTGATTATCTTGTCAAACTGTTTGTTCGATCTCTCAAAGATAATGCATTCGATTGGTATACAGATCTCGAACGTGGATCCATTGATAGTTGGGAGCAATTAGAATAGGAGTTTCTTAATCATTTCTATAGCACAAGACACATCGTAAGCATGATCGAACTTACAAACGCTCATCAATGAAAGGATGAGCTAGTTATTGACTTCATCAACCGCTGGAAGAGCTTAAGCCTCAACTGCAAAGATCGCCTTAGTGAAACTTTTAGCATCAAAATGTGCATTCAAGGCATGCATTGGGGTCTTCGCTATATTTTACAAGGCATAAAGCCCAAAACATTTGAAGAACTAGCAACTCGTGCTCATGATATGGAACTAAATATGACCATAAGTGCCGACTAAGGGCTACCTGTCTTTGAGCCTTACGATGAAGAAGAAGAACAAGAAGGCAGGGATGAGGGAAAGTTTTCATTCGAAAATGAAATCGAAGAGTCTATGCATGTCACTATGATTCTTAATGCATAAGCCTAAACTTCAAGTTATAATGCTCCTCAACGCACGAGCCTAAACTGCAAGTTATAATGCTCCTCAATGCACGAGCTTAAACTGCAAGTTATAATGCTCTTTAATGCACGAGCCTAAATTGCAAGTTATAATGCTCCTCAATGCATGAGCCTAAACTGCATGTTGTAATGTTTCTCAACACACGAGCCTAAACTGCAAGTTATAATGCTTCTTGGTACATGAGTATATATTGTATGTCATAAAGCTCCCCAATTCTGAACTAAATCTTTAAGGCGTAAAGCTCTTTAAATTCGAACAAAGTCTTCAAGTTGTAAAGCTTTTCAAATTTGGGCAAAGTGTTCAAGTTGCAAAGCTCTTCAAATACGAGCAAAGGCTCAAGTCGAAAGCTCTTCAAAGTCGAGTAAGGATTTCAAATCGCAAAGTTTTTCAAATTCGAGCCAAACTTCAAAACATAAAGCTCTTCAAATTTGGCAAAGTCTTCAAGTTGTAAAACTCTTCAAATTCAAGTGGAAATTCAAGTTGCAAAGCTCTTCAAAATTGATCAAGTCTTAAAGTTGCAAAGCATTTCGAATTGTAAGCTAAATCTTCAAATTACAATGCTCCTGGATGCACGAGCCTAAACTGCAGGTCATAAAGCTCTTCAAATTCGAGCAAAATCTTCAAGTTGCAAAGCTCCTTAAAACATGAGCTTAAATTACAAGTCATTATGCTCCTTGACGCATGATCCTAAACTGTATGTTGAAATGCTCTTTAACACACAAGCCTAAACTGCAAGTTATAATGCTTCGTGGCGCATGAGCCTAAACTACACGTTGCAATGCTCCTCAGTGCACGAGCCTAAACTGCAGGTTATAATGCTCCTCAACGCACGAGCCTCAACTGTAAGGTGTAATGCTCCTAAACGTATGAGCCAAAATTGCACGTTGTAATGCTCCTTAACGCACGAGCCTAAACTGCAAGTTATAATGCTTCTTGGCACATGAGTATATATTGTATGTCACGAAGCTCCCCAATTTTGAACTAAATCTTTAAGACGTAAAGCTCTTCAAATTCGAGCAAAGTCTTCAAGTTGTAAAGCTCTTCAAATTCGAGAAAAGTCTTCAAGTCGTAAAGTTTTTCAAATTTGAGCAAAGACTCAAGTCGAAAGCTCTTCAAAGTCGAGCAAAGAGTTCAAGTTGCAAAGCTTTTTAAATTTGAGCCAAACTTCAAGATGTAAAGCTCTTCAAATTCGAGAAAAGTTTTCAACTTGTAAATCTCTCCAAATTCAAGCAAAGTGTTCAGGTTGCAAAGCTCTTCAACTTTGAGCTAAATCTTCAAGTCACAAAGCTCTTCAAATTCGAGCTGGAACTTCAAGTTGCAAAGCTCTTCAAAATTGAGCAAGTCTTCAAGTCGCGAAACATTTTGAATTGTAAGCTAAATATTCAAATTACAACACTCATAGACGCACAAGCCTAAACTACATGTTATGAAGCTCTTCAAATTTGAGCAAAATCTTCAAGTTGCAAAGCTCCTCCAAATACGAGCTTAAATTGCAAGTCGCTGCGCTCCTTAATGCAAGAGCATAAACTGCATGCTACTCCTGGCTTACAAGAGTATAAAATATGTACGACAAAAAAAGAGAGTCTGTTAGGTTAAAAACTTCGAAAGAGGCAGCCTAGGAAAAAGTTAGAACATTAAAGAAAGAAAAAAAACTTACCCATTCTGAACTACATTATGATTTGATCCTCTTCACCGAGGTACGTAGGTAGATTAGGGTTTCATTTTGAGTTCAGTCGCATGAGGTCAAAATATACATATTACCCCAATCGTTATCCGAAGGAAGAATGATGGAATATAATCCACTTGATTGGAACTTAAAAATCAGGCCTACATGAACTTTGTGCCTTATCAAGGATTGGTGGTTCAATGGGGGCAAGCCTCCATAGCAAATTGGCATCTCCGATGGATAGATGTAGACTTTTAGTAGAAGGCCAAATCTTCAATTTGAAGTCCTCAAGTTCCCTGGTCTTCAAGTTGAATTGTATAAGCCCTCCAAATCTTCAAGTATGTCACTTTTCAAGTTAAATTTTGCAAGTCCACTGCCCATCAAGTTGAAGTCTGCAAGTCCACCAAACTTTAAGTTGAAGTATTCAATCCCTCCAAGTATTCATGTATGTCGGTCTTCAATTTGAAGTCCTCAAATTCGCCTGTCTTCAAGTTAAATTATTTAAGCCCTACAAGTCTTAAAGATGAAGTCTTCAAGTCTGCTAATTTTTCAAGTTGAAGTTTAAAAGTCAACCGCTCTTCAAGTTGAAGCATCAAAGTTCACTAAATTTTCAAGTCCGTCTAATCTTCAAATTTGTTGGTCTTCAAGTTGAAGTCTACAAACCACCAAGCCTTTAAGTTGAGGCTTTATAATTTTTCAATCTTTAATTAGACATGTTAGTCCAGTGTTGTGAAGAGCGTGAAGCGAGAAAAAGTGACAACCCCCATTTCCCTTAAAGCGGGAAGCGAAGCGCTCGTTTTTTTGAAGTGAAGCGAAATTTAAAAAAGGAAATGAAAAATTGCATAGACAACACATGTAATTGTAAGCAAATGTTCAATACTTCAATGTAAAAACTAAATAGTAGCATCAATTAAAGTACAAAATGAGCATCCTATTCTTCTACAAGATTGTCAAATTCTTGTATTCCACTATCATTATTATATTGCTTGTCATCTTCTTCAACTTCTTCTTCTTCATCAACTAGGGACAAAGTAGCTGCATCTTTTCCCTTCCTCTGTGAACTTGAAGTTGAGGTACTCCCCCTCAAACCATAAATCCTCTCCCCAATTCCACGTGCCTCCGCAACATCACCCCAAGTGAAATCAGAAGTTTTCTCAAATATTTCTTCATCTGCATGATCTTCCGGGACTCCAATTATCCATTCATTAGCATCATCGATGTTGTCCAAACTAATTGGATCAATTACATTGCGAGAATTGTAACGACGCCTCAATGTTCTATTGTACTTAATGAATACTAGATCATTAAGACGCTTTAAGGTTAGTTTGTTCCTCTTTTTGGTATGAATCTGCAAATAATAAGTAATTAGTAAGATTAGGACAATTGAGATATAATTTAATTATCTCAATATACTAAATCTTTCTTCTTAGTTCTTACATGTTCAAACACGCTCCAATTCCTTTCACACCCGGATGAGCTACATGTTAGACTTAGAACCTTGATGGAAAACTTTTGTAAATCTGGAGTGGAATGGACATATTGCTTCCACCATTCAACTGTAGAAGTAGAAAAAATTTTCAAAACATAATATTGATAAAGAAATAACTTATTAACTATAAAATAACATATAAGCACTCGCTCACCTGGTGACTTCGTCTTTCTTTGTCTAATCGCCATGTTTTTTCCAAAAAGTTGCTCAGCATTCCTATAAATACTAAATTGCTCTGTTATTTTATCTTGCACGGATTCTTTAGGTATCAACTTCTCAATACATTCATAGTATCCATTCCACAAAAGTTCATCTCCTAGAATCCTCTCTTCATTATCATAAAACAGTTCCGGGTTCAAAACAAGTCCAGCTGCATGCAAAGGGCTATGAAGCTTACTATCCCACCTTTTATCTATGATCTCAAAGACTCTTTTGTATTTTATTTGATCACTAAAAGAGACTTGAATAGCCTCATTTTCCCTATCCATTGCTTCGTACAGGTAGCCTATTGGTGGCCTTTGCTCCCCATCCACCAAACGAAGCACTTTAACTAAAGGACCACCAATCTTCAATGCATGAACCACATTGTTCCAGAATGAAGGAGAAAGTATAATATCTGCAGATTCTCTCCCTCGAGCTTCCCTTCCATAGGCACTGTTAGTGTACTCATCTGAAACAAACAACTTCTTCAAATTGCTTTTTTGCTCATACATCCTATGCAAAGTCAAGAAAGCAGTAGCAAATCTTGTCTTTGCGGGTTTCACCAAGCTTTCTTTGTTTAGTGAATCTCTTCATCATATTCAATAACAAAGGCCTTTGAACAATAGAGGAATGTACTCTAATTGCCTGATTAAAGATTGAACTGAAGGGTCTTTCCTTGAAAATGTCACCGAAGATCAAATTATTGGAATGTGCTGCACACGGAGTCCAATAAATATGCGGGTACCTAGCAGATATCAAATCACCAGCTTTAACATTTTCACTGGCATTGTCTGTGACAACTTAAACAATATTTTCTGCTCCAATAGAGTCTATTGTACTCTTGAACAAGGAGTACATTTTGGTTGAATCAATCGAAGAGTCGTTTGCATCAACGGACTCAAGAAATAGGCTTCCCTTAGGAGAATTCACCAAGATATTGATGATCATTTTTTCATTTCTCGCCGTCCACTTATCCATCATAATGGAACAACCAAACTTGTTCCATTCTACTTTGTGCTCCTCCACGATTTTGTTCACCTCTGCCACCTCTTTTTTTAGATATGGCCCTCTAACTTCATGATATGTTGGAGGCTTCATTCCTGGACCATATTGGCCTACGGCCTCAATAAAAGCAGAAAAAGTGTCGGTATAATTAACACAATTAAAAGGAAGACCTGCATCATACATCCACCGCGCAAACATTGTAATTGCACGATCGCTCAAAATCGCTTTGGCATCAATTTGAGGATTACCACTTTTTCCTTCCTTATCTCCAGATTTATGCGAGAAGTAACAATCCATATGACCTTTGGTCTTACCAGTAGATCCACAACTAGAAGACATTGGTTGCATCCTTCCCCGCTTTTGTGATTTTGGTGGAAGCGACGAAGCATCGTCACCTTCTTCTGTTTCATCATCGTCATCAAGATTATACAGTTCTTGTTCATGAATCATTTGAGTCTTTAACTCTCTCTTTTTATGAAGGAATACTTTCAAATCTTTCCTAACATGCGATGGAACTTTAGGACAAGATGCGACATTTGGATCACCACCGATTAGATGCGCTTTTTGACGATAGATTCCTCCATTTGAAATCTTGTCACAAAAAAGACATCTAATTGCCATCTTGTTGGTCTCGCAAACTCTTTCAGAGTAAGCCCAAGCCGGGTCTTTCCTATATTCTTTTGGCGCCATTAAAAGAACAACTACATAACACATAAGAAAGGCAATAAGAACTAAGAATAAAGGATATAAAAAATCAGAGAAATTCTCTGTTAATAACTGAAAAATTGGGCAGTAAAATTCTGGAAAAATTGGGTAGTAAAATTCTGGAAACAATTCGCCAGCATTTCGCCGCTTTTTGGACGTTTAGAAAGAAAAAGAAAAAGAATAAGAAGAAGAAGAAGAAGAAGTTCAGAACATACCTGTTGAAGTCTTGAAGTTGAAGAAGAAGAAGAACAACCCTAGTTGATGATTTGAGATTCTTTCAGAAATCAGAAGTGTCGTTGCTGTTGGAAGTTGAAGAATGCTAGTCACAGCTATTGAAGAAGTCCAGAGCAGTGTTTAATCCAAAAAACTTGTTTTTAATAAAATAGGGTTGGGTATTTTAATATAGAGAAGCGGACGCTTAATGTCTTCGCTTCGCTTTACCCGCTTCTCGCTTTTTACAGAGAAGCGGTCACTTTTACTGACCTGAGTCGCTTCACCTTGCTGAAGTGCTGCCTTTCACGCTTTGCCTCGCTTCTCGCTTAAAGCGATGGAGTGGGCGCTTTTTTAAACACTGTGTTAGTCCCTTTGCACCTTAGGTTAACCTCTTCGTGGGTTTGTCCTTGAAAGGAACTATAACTTTCCAATCTCAAGGTGGATATTTAAGTCCCTTTTCACCTTAAGTTGGCCTCTTTATGGATTTGTCCGTCTATATAGGATGTGAATTTATCCGTCTATATGGTGATATGGATTTGCCCGTCTATATGGTGATATGGATTTGTTCGTCTATATAGTGATGTAGATTTGTCTGTCTGTATGGTGATGTGGATTTGTCCGTCTGTATGTTGATATAGATTTGTCCATCTATATGGTGATGTGGATTTATCCATCTGTATATTGATGTGGATTTGTCTATATAGCGATATGGATTTGTCCGTCTATATGGTGATGGAGATTTGTCCGTCTATATGTTAATATGGATTTGTCCGTCTATATATTGATATGGATTTATCCGTCTATATGTTGATATAGATTTATCTGTCTGTATGATTATGTGAATTTATCCGTCTATATCCTCTTATATGTTATTGTGGATTTGATCATCCATATGCCATCATGGATTTATCTTTTTTGTTTGGCCTACAAAAAGGATAATAGAGTAAAAACAAATCACGCGAAAAGGAAGAAGAAATCACCTTTATTTCTTCTAGGCACTGAAAGCCAGAGCAACTTGCAAAACCTGTAAGATTAATGATCAACAAAGGAAGGGTGTGCGCCTATTTATAAACTATGGACAACGGTTAATTGAGGATGTCGCTACGATGTGGGACAATGTTTAAGAGTTGTCTCCTAAAAGAATTTGACTAGCAAAGTATCCATGTTTAAATAGGAAAAGGAGATCTTCTCACGTAAGTTAACTAAAGGAGACACGAATTCAAATGCAAGAAGAAAACAATGTGGTACTCACGATCTTCTATTCCCAAGGGATATTGGATTATGTGATCTCACCTTTTGCCTACGTGGGATTTTTCCTTTAATAGAAATATATTATGGGAGTTACAATTCCTAGTGCCGGTGTGAAGCAAATCAAATACAGTATCAAATGGAGTATTAAAGTTTGGCCTGCAAGCATTATTTTATCTCCCTATATTACAACATGCAAAGACGCTATTAGAAGTAAGTTTCATGGGGTAATATAACAAATATAAACTTTCTCCAATACTTCAAGACTAGTCTTAGAAAATGTACGTATCTATATCTCGACAAGTCTTGAAGTCGGGGGCATTTGTAGGCATACAAATTTTATTAAAATTAAATCTATAAAATAATTTAGACTATATTTTAATTCAAGATATATTCGTCTAAACAAATATTATGGGCTAATATAATTGAATTAGTTATATAATCCAATATATATGGATTAAATAAATAAGTCTTAATCCATTGGTCTAGCCTATTTAGTTGGGCTAAA
This sequence comes from Nicotiana tabacum, assembly GCF_000715075.1. NCBI lineage: Eukaryota > Viridiplantae > Streptophyta > Magnoliopsida > Solanales > Solanaceae > Nicotiana > Nicotiana tabacum. The sequence goes on along the minus strand of NC_134093.1, from coordinate 48,141,149 downwards.
GTGATGGGCCCACTTCATTAAGTGCAAGATGTCATATTCCTAGAGGCCCAGTTTGGTGCCATGTGTCAAATGACGTGGCACGCCAAGTCAAATGGAAGAGCCAATAGGATCGTGCCACGTGTCAAAATGACAAGGCATGCCAAGTCAAATTAAAAGGTCAATAAAATTGTGCCACATGTGCAAGTGACATGTTCTAGCCAATCAAATGTGGCCTTGTCATGCTTCAATATGATTGGTCGGAAAGTGTTTGCACAACTCTTCCCTCCCACAACTATAAATATGGGTCTTCATAACCCAGAAAGGAGACCAGAAATTATAACAAGAAGACATAAGGGAGCTTGTGGATCAAAGGCCACAATTCTTTGCAAACTGCAAGTGTTCAAGCATTCAAGCACTTCAACACAAATTTCAAGTATTCAAGATCAAGAACAAAGCCAAATCAAACACAAGGCGTTCAAGATCAAGGCTACTTGTTCATGATAAAATTCGTGGCAGCAATTAAAGTATTCACGATGGATAAATCAAATCGAAATTCAAGATCAAGCCCAAAGGCCCTTGAATTTATATTGAAAAATTAGAATCAGAGGGATCATAAAGATTGTAACACTCAAATTACTCGAAATCAAATACTACGATTGTTGCAATATTTTTCGGTCTCGATTATTTTCTTGACGCAAATTTATTGTTTACACATGTAAAGTGCATAACAAAGCATAAAGAATTCACTTGCTTATTCAGGAATGCACACTTATACTTCACATTTCATCAGCAAGAATACCCCACATATCAACAACAAGAATGCCACCCTTATTTCCACATATCATCGATATGAATGCCACCTTTATTCTCCACATATAATCAATATAAATGCCACCCTTATACTCTATATTTCATCAACAAGAATGCCATATTTATACTTCATATATCATCAATAAGAATGCCACTCTTATTCCCACACATCATCACAATAACAATATCCACCCTAATATGTTTATATGTGCCATAATCATGACAACTCAAAATAACAACATATCATTGTAACGATCCGAGCGATTATTTTGCTTTCTAGATCTCTAATTCCTATATTTAAGACTTTTTTTTTATTTTTTTCCTGTTTTATGACTTGCAAAGACGGTTGGTTTGGTTATGAAAGGTTCGAGTTGAATCCGAAACACTTAGTTCCATAATAGTGGCCTAAGGTGGCCAAGTTTGACTTGAGTCAACATTTTGAGTAAACGACTTCGAAATCAGAATTTGAAGGTTCCAATAGGTTCTAATGGTAATTTTGGACTTGGGCGTATGTTCGGATCGAGTTTCGAGTGGACCGAAAGTATTTCGGCACTTATAGTTGGAAGTTGGCATTTTGAAGGTTTTAGAGTTTTCTAAGTTTGACTTGAAGTAGACTTTGGTGTTATCGGATCCCGTTTGGCATTCTGATCCTGGAGTAGGTTTGTTTGGTCATATCGAACTTGTGCATGAAGTTTGGTGTTATTCCGAGTTGTCTAAGTATGATTCATCACGTTCAGAGTTAGTTGGAAGAAGTTTTAAGTTTAGACATTGATTAATTTGGTTTTGAGGTGCGATTCTTTATTTTGATATTATTTTATAGTTTTTGAGACTTCGAGTTAGTCCGTAGTATATTTATGGACTGGTTGGTATATTTGGACGGGGTCTCGGATGGCTCGGGTGAGTTTCGAACCACCCAGAGCAAGGTTGAACTTGGTAGATTTTATTGGTATTTGGTGTGAATCGCGATTGCGATGATGGTCTCGCGATTGCGGTGATGGTCTCGCAATCGTGGAGAGCCGTGAGAGGCTGAGGAGGTTTTGTGCTTCGCGATCAGGGAGTGGGCATCGCGATCACGGTGTTTGGCCTGACAGCTTCGTCTTTACGTGACCAAGGTAGCGAACGCGATGAGTTGGGGGTGAGGGCCAGGGGAGTCATCTAGTACATGCGATCGCGTAGGAGATTCTACGATCGCGAAAGAGGCATTCTGGGGGGCGGGGGAGGGAGGAGAGGGTTGCAGTGGACCTTCGTGTTCGTGAAAGGGGGCTCGCGTTCGCGATGTATCTAGCCTGGAAGCCTTCGCATTGGCAGGGGCTTTTACCGCGTTCGCGAAGGGGAAATCGAGGGCATAAGCAAGACTGTGCTTCGCAATTGCGAGGCTTTATCCGCGATCGCAAAGGGTAACATATGGGCAGAATGCATGCTTTCATTCGGGATTTAGTCTCATTTCCCTCACATTTCACTTGGCTTGGGCGATTTGGGTGCTCTTTGGAGAGGGATTTTCATCAAGATCATAAGGTAAGTGATTTCTACCTATTGTGAGTAAAATAGATGGATTAAATAAGGATTGTAACATAGAAATTAGTGAAATTTTGGGATTTTGTTGAAAAACTTAGGGTTTAGTAAAAATGAGATTTGACCACGAATTAATTATGGAATTGGTTATAAGTTATATATTTGAGTTCGTAATTCCATGGGTAATATTTATTTTTGAAAAAATTTGGAATCCGGGCATGTGGGCCTGGGGTTGATTTTTGTTGACTTTCCGATTTGGGTTGGAAAATTACTCTAATAGTTAAATTATGAGCCTTTGAGCATATATTTATTGGTTTATACGTCCTTTGATTAGTTTCGGGTTGCTCGGCGTTGATTTGAGGCAACTAGTGAGGTTTGAGAGCCGAGTAGTGGGCTTGGAAGCGAGGTAAGTCTCTTGCATAATCTTATAAGAGAGAAGTATCTCTGTAGGAATTTTAATTATTGTGTGCTAGTTGTTATGGGTGCTACGTATGTACGAGGTAACGAGAGTCCGTTCGTAGCTAGATTCATGTTTATGTACGGGTAGACTTAGACCTATACCATGCCTTAACTATACTACTTGAATTAAACTTGTTTGTTTGATTACTTGAATTTATAATTGAGATTTGAGACTAGAATAAATATATTGACCGAGCCTCTTACTTTAGATTTGTGGAATATTTGATGAACGGTAGTTCCTTGTCTTCTCGACCACACGTATTTTCATGGGTGAGAAAGTTTCTTTATTCTTATGGGATCGGGTCGTTCTCCTTGGCGGGATTATATAATATTATTCTTATGGGATCGGTCTGTTCGCCTCGACGGTATTGTGTGACATTATTCTTATGGGACCAGGTTGTTCGCCTCAGCAGTAATGTGTAACACTACTCTTATGGGATCGAGTTGTTCGCCTCGGCAGACTTGCGCGTAATACTCATTTAGCATGGAGGAGCACTAGCAACATTTACGGATAGTGCTTTAGACCTTGCGGGAACAAAAGCTATATGCTAAGTTATACAACTGCGAGTTTCTGGTTAGGTTCTGTGGTTTTCTTGGGGATGTTGTGTCAGGTGAGTGTATTAAGGTAGATCCCAGGAAGATCGAGGCAATTCAAAGTTGGCCTTGTCCTACCACCCAACCGAGATCAGGAATTTCTTGGGAATAACATGTTATTTTCGTCGGTTTGTGGAGGTATTCTCGTCTATTACAACTCCTTTGACTAGATTGACCCAAAAGGGTGTTCAGTTCAGATGGTCCGATGATTACGAGGAGAGATTTCAGAAGCTCAAGACTGCATTGATTGCATCACCAGTGTTGGTTTTGCTCTCCGGTTCAGGGATGTACACTGTGTATTGCGATGCTTCACATGTTGGATTGGGTTGTGTATTGATGCAGGAAGGGCGAGTTATTGCATATGCTTCATGTCAGTTGAAGCCCCACGAGAAGAATTACCATGTGCACGATTTGGAGTTGATTGTGATAGTTTATGTTCTCGAGATCTGGAGGAATTATCTTTATAAAGTGTCATGTGAGGTTTACACCGATCACTTTAAGTAAAGGGATCTTAATGTGAGGTAGGCAGTTGGCTTGACTTACTGAAGGACTATGATATTACCATCCTTTATCATCCGGGCAAGACGAATATGGTCGCGGATGCCTTGATAAAAAAGGTCGGGAGTATGGATAATTTGGCGTTCATTTCAATAGAGAAGATGTTATTGGCTTTGGACATTCAGTTCTTAGCTAACCGACTTGTGAAGTTCGATATTTCAGAGCCTAGTCGAGTTCTTACATGTGTGGTGGATTAGTCTTCTTTATTCGAGTAGGTCAAGGCTCGTCACTATGATGATCCGCACTTGCTGGTTTTTAGAGAGACGGTACTGTGGGGTGATGCTAAGGAGGTTACTATCGGAGATGATGGTGTTCTGCGACTCCAGGGTCACTTGTGTGATCCTAATGCTGATGGCCTGATGGAGTCGATTTTAGAGGAGGCGCACAACGTATGTTATTCCATTCATCCAGGTGCCATGAAGATATATCGTGACCTGAGGTAACATTACTGGTGGCGACGGATGGAGAAGGATATAGTTGAGTATGTGGCGAGGTATATGAATTGTCAGTAGGTTAAGTATGAGCACCGGAGGACATGTGGCTTACTTCGGTAGATAGTTATACTGGAGTAGAAATAAGAGCGCATCATTATAGATTTCATGGTTGGTTTGCCACGGACGTTGAGGAAATTTGATGTCGTTTGGGTCATTGTTGACAGACTGACCAAGTCTGCGCACTTTATTCCGGTGATGACTACATATACTTCAGAGAGGTTTGCCCAGATTTATATCAAGAAGATCGTCCGATTGTATGGCATGCCTATTTTTATTAGTTCAGATCGAGGCACTCAGTTCACATTGCATTTCTGGAGAGCAGTATAGAGTGATTTGGGTACCCGGGTAGAGCTTAGCATGACCTTTCATTTACAAATCGACGGGAAATCAGAGCAGAAAGTTCAGATTCTGGAGGATATGCTCAGAGCATGTGTGATTGACTTCTGAGGGTTGTGGGATTGAATCTTAACATCTGAGTTTGCTTATAACAACAATTATCAGTCCAACATCAAGATAACTCCTTTTGAGGCCTTGTATGGCCGATGATGTCGTTCCTCTATCGGTTGGTTTGAGCCCGGCGAGGCTAGATTATATGGTACTTATTTGGTAAAGGATACCTTGGATAAGGTAAAGTTGATTTAGGAGCATCTTCACACAACACCGTCCAGGCAGAAGAGTTACGGAGGTCAGAAAGTGTGTGATTTGCCATTTATGTGGGCGAGAAGGTACTTTTGAAGGTCTCACCGATGAAGGGTATCATGAGGTTTGGAAGGAGAGGCAAGTTGAGTTCGAGGTTTATCGGTCCATTTGAGGTGTTGGAGCGAGTTGTGATGTTGCATCAGGCTTGCTTTGCCTCCTAGTCTATCGGGAGTTCATCCGGTATTTCACGTATCTATGCTCCGGAGGTACCATGTGTTGGCTTACAATACAATTCAACTAAATAAGAGCTTGGGTTATGAGGATCAGCTAGTTGCCATTGTTGACAGACAGGTCCACAAGTTTAGGTCTAAGAAGATTGTAGCGGTGAAGATCCAATAAGAGGGGTCAACTAGTCGAGAAGGCGACTTGGGATATCGAGGAGGACATGCGGAGTAGATATTCACTCTTATTCGGCAATTCAAGTATGATTCTAAAACCGTTCGAGTACTAACGTTTGTTTAAGAGGTGGAAAATGTAACGACCCGACCGGTCGTTTTGCTTTCTAGATCCTCGTTCCCCTATAATGATTTTTCGTATGTGATTTTTCTGTTTTATAACTTGTGGGGAAGATTGGTTTGGTTCTGGAAGGGTTCGAGTTGAATCCAGAATACTTAGTTCCATAATAGAGGCTTAAGGAGGCCAAGTTTGACTTGAATCAACACTTTGGGTATACGACCTCGAAATCAGGATTTGAAGGTTCCAATAGGTTTGTATAGTGACTTTGGACTTGAGCGTATATTCGGATCAAGTTTCAGGTAGACCGGGAGCGTTCCAGCACTTATAGTTGGAAGTTGGCATTTTGAAGGTTTTAGAGTTTTTAAGTTTGACTTGAAGTAGACTTTGGTGCTATCAGATCTCGTTTGGTAATCCGAGCATGGGAGTAGGTTTGCTTAGTCATATCGGACTAGTGTGTAAAGTTTGGTGTTATTCCGAGTTGTCTAAGAATGATTCGTCGCGTTCGGGGTTAGTTTGAAGAAGTTTGAAGTTTAGACATTGATTAATTTGATTTTGAGGTGCGATTATTGGTTTTGATGTTATTTTATATTTTTTAAGACTTTGAGTAGGTCTGTAATATGTTTATGGACTGGTTGGTACATTCTGACAGGGTCCCAGGTGGCTCGGGTGAGTTTCGGACCACCCGGAGCAAGGTTGAAGTTGGCGAATTTTGCTGGTGTCTTGTGTGAATAGCGATCGCGGAGATGGTCTCACGATCACAGAGAGCTATGAGGGGATGAGAACCAACTAGTACAGAGTCATAAGTTCTAAGCTAAATACATAACGGGCCTCAATAAGTAAAATGTTGTCTGAAAGTACTACAATTGTAAGAAAGGAAGAAATGGGAGACTCCAAGGGTCTGCAGCGTCCATGCATCACTACCTTGATCCCAATCGAACAGACAAAAATGCTCACTCTCGAAGTCCTCTACCTCCAACACTCGGATCTGTACAAAATATGCAAAAGTGTAATATGAGAACGGTACAATATATACTCACTAAGTATCAAAACTAACCTTAGTGAAGTAGTAACAAGGTTCAAGCCATGTGATACACACTAATCGGAGAACCTGTGCAACATCTCAATTAACTAGAAACAAGAATATAACAAAATGTGGTACCATAAAACAACAAAACAAGAGTTATCAACTCGGGTAAATCATATTTGACAAAAGAATTATCAGTCAATAATAGAGGCATAAATTAGTATGTTAAAAACAACGTGAAGTCATGTAAAGTGCATAAATAAGTATAAAGAATTTACTTGCTTATTTAGGAGTGCACACTTATACTTCATATTTCATCAACAAGAATGCCACACATATCAACAACAAGAATGCCACCCTTATCTCCACATATCATCGATATGAATGCCACCTCTATAATCCTTATATCATCAATATAAATGCAACCCTTATACTACATATTTCATCAACAAGAATGCCACATTTATACTTCACATATCATCAAGAAGAATGCCACTCTTATTCCCATACATCATCACAATAACAATATTCGCCCCAGTATGTTTATATGTGCCATAATCATGACAACTTAAAATAACAACATATCATTGTAACGATCTGACCGGTTATTTTGCTTTCTAGATCCCCATTCCCATATTTAAGATGTTTCTATGTACGTTTCCTATTTTATGACTTATGGGGACGGTTAGTTTGTTTCTGGAAGGGTTCGGGTTAAATCTAGAATACTTAGTTTCACAACAGAGGCCTAAGGAGGCCAAGTTTCACTTGAGTCAACACTTTGAGTAAACGACCTTGAAATCAACATTTAAAGGTTCCAATAGGTTTGTATGGTAATTTTGGACTTGGGCGTATGTTCGGATCGAGTTTCAGGTAGACCGGGAGCGTTTCAACGCTCATAGTTGGAAGTTGGCATTTGAAGGTTTTTGAGTTTTTTAAGTTTGACTTGAAGTAAACTTTGGTGCTATCGGATCCCATTTGGTAATACAAGCCTGAGAATAGGTTCGTTTAGTCATATTGGACTTGTGTGTAAAGTTTGGTGTTATTCCGAGTTGTCTAAGTATGATTCATCATATTCGGAGTTAGTTGGAAGAGGTTTGAAGTTTAGACATTGATTGAGGTTTGATTCTTGGTTATGATATTATTTTATATTTTTCGAGACTTCGAGTAGATCCGTAGTATGGTTATGGACTAGTTGGTACATTCGGACGGGGTCCCTGGTGGCTCGGGTGAGTTTCGGACCACTGGAGCAAGGTTGAAGTTGGTGAATTTTGCTGGTGTCTGGTGTGAATCTCGATTGCAGAGAGCTGTGAGGGGATGAGGAGGTTTTGTAATTTACGATCACAGAGTGGGCATCACGATCGCGGTGTTTTGCCTGGCAGTGCTTCGCGTTTGCATGACTATGGTCTCGAACGCGATGAGTTGGGGGCGAGGGCCAGGGGAGTCAGCTGATATACACAATCGCGTGGGAGATTCCGCGATTGCGGAAGAGGAATTCTGGGGGGGGGGGAGGGCTGCAGTGGAGCCTATGCATTCACGATAGGGGGATCACGTTCGCGATGTGTCCAGCCTGGAAGCCTTCGCATTCGCAAGGGTCTTGCCGCGTTCATGAAGGGAAAATCAAGGGCAGGAGCAAGACTGTGCTACGCAATCGCGAGGCTTTATCCGCAACCGCGAAGGGTAACACCTGGGCAAAATGCATTTTTTAATTCGAGACTTAGGCTTATTTCCCTCACTTTTCACTTGGCTTGGGCGATTTGGGAGCTCTTTGGAGGGGGATTTTCATCAAGCATCATAAGGTAAGTGATTTCTATCTATTGTGAGTTAAATACAACGATTAGCTAAGGATTTTAACATAGAACTTAGTGGAATTTTGGGATTTTGTTGAAAAACTTAAGGTTTATTAAAATGGGATTTGACCACGAAATTGATTATGGAATTGGGCAAGTTATATATTTGAGTTTGCAATGCCATGGGTAATACTTATCTTTAAAAAATTCTGAAATTCGGGCACGTGGGCCTGGGGTTGACTTTTGTTGACTTTTCGAGTTGGGTTGGAAAATTACTCTAATAGTTAAATTATGAGCTTTTGAGAATATATTGATTGGTTTGTACGTCCTTTGATTAGTTTCGGGTTGCTCGATATTGATTTTAGGTGACTAATGAGGTTTGAGAGCCGAGTAGTATGCTTGGAAGTGAGGTAAGTCTCTTGCCTAATTTTTCAAGTTGGAAATATCCCCGTAGGCATTTTAATTATTGTGTGCTACTTTGTATGGGTGCTACATATGTACGAGGTAACGACAGTCTATGCATATCTAGATTCATATTTATGTCCGGGTAGACTTTGACCTACATCATGCCTTAACCGTACTACTTGAATTAAACTTGTTTGTTCGATTACTTGAATTTATAATTGAGATTTGAGACTAGAATAAATATATTGACCGAGACTCTTACTTTGGATTTGTGGAATATTTGATGAACGGTAGTTCTGTGTCTTCTCGACTCGCACATATCTTTGATGTGATAAAGTTTCTTTATTCTTATGGGATGGGGCCGTTCACTTCGGCGGGATTGTGTGACATTATTCTTATGGGATTGGACCGTTCACCTTGACAGTAATGTGTAATACTACTCTTATGGGATTTGGCTGTTCGCGTTAGCAGACTCGTGCGTAATACTTGAGATTTGATTTTGTATTGATATTAGTTGGTCTTGTTCCTCCGAGGCAGGTTATGATATTTAGTGATTTCGTAATTATTCTTGTTTGAGAATTTTACTATTGATATTTATCTGTCTCGTTGCTACTTGTTGTGTTTTATACCTGTCTACTTTATGTACATTGTTATTGGACCACTAGTAAGTATCGATGTCGACCCCTCGTCACTACTTCTTCGAGGTTAGACTAGATACTTACTGGTATGCGTTGATTTACGTACTCATACTATGCTTCTACACTAATTGTGCAGGTACTGAGGCAGGTACTTCAAGCGGTCATTCGGGCACGTAGACGCACTATCCGGAGACTTAGTGGTGGGCTGCTCTCCATGTTTCAATCCGCAACACCCGAAGTCTCCTTCTTGTTATGTTTATTATTTTTGTCTATTTTATTCCAGATAATAGCTATAGTGATTTTGTATATTCTACTAGATTGCTCATGCACTTGTGACACCGGGTTTTGGGGGTTTCTAGTGGATGTTCACGGTTGTAATGTTATTATCACTTCGCTTTATCTTTTATTCATACTTTGTGATTTGGTAAGGAAGAACATATGTTTTCATGGTTTCTAAATTAAATTTCATTTACTTAATGTAATTTCTGATTTTAAAAGTTAAGAATGGATAATTCAGTTGGAGGTTCACCGTTGACTTGCCTAACGACATCGTTGGGCGCCATCATGGCCTATGATGGGAATTGGTTTGTGACAGTCATCAAGAGACATAATATCACAATTCATCAATAAGGAGCACCAGGACATGAAAATAGTAAGGTGCAGATATGTGCTCAAGATAAAACATATGACCACAACTAAATCAATTTAGCAAAATTTCATAGACATCCATATTGACTAATTAGGAGCTAAAAATCCTAAAATATGATCTCTAGCATAAAAAGGATAAGCTCACATAATCGTACAAAGGTTTTCACATGTTTCAAAGAGAGCACACAATCAAATTAAGACATAGAAGAAGCCTAGAGTCTAATCCGATCATTTTTCATACACAGCGCACCTCGCATATACTTCACTTTACATGCAATACAATTAGACAATTAAGGTCCAATCCTAAGGGTTATTCCATTGCATAAGATTAGGCATGATACTTACCTCAAACGGGCCAAACCAACCCTCCAAAATCGCCTTTCCTTTAGAAACCACTTTCGACCGGCTCGAATCTATCCAAAAATGACTCAACAACGTCAAACAAAGCCATAGGAAATAGCACCAAACAATAAAGCTTCGATCTTTAATCAAATTCCCAAAAGTCAACAAAAGTCAACCCGAACCCACACGATCAAAAGATGAGTCAAGAGATATATTCCGACTACCTATAACCCCACGAGTCCAAATATATGATTAGATTCCAAAACTGAGTACAAACTCCCAAATTTCCAATTTTTATTTTCCAAAACATAGTAAAAAATCCCCCAATTTCTCTTATGAATCCAGTAATCTAGGTATAATAATTCATGAAAAAACAAGATATAGTATCAAAATAAAGTATAAATCACTTATCCTCTTGCCTTGGGTGAAAATCCTCTTCAAAAATCGCCCATCTCTAAACATAGGGTTCAAAATATGTGATAATGACTCTAAATCCCGAAATTTCCCCAACATAGTCAGCTGTAGAAGTCGCAAATACGAATAGGGGTTCACAATTGTGAGCCTCGCAAATACGAGAAGTGGCTCGCAAAGCGAACATGTTCCCTCAGCTTCAGTCATCGCAATTGCGACCACGAAGCTCGCAAATGCGACCAAGTGTCACAAATGCAGGATCTCATTCGCAATTGCGGACATTGCAATTGCGACACCAACAGTGAAGCTAGCCTTCTCAGGCACCCATCACAAATGCGATCAAGACATCGCGATTGCAGACCTTCGCAATTGGGAGCAGACCATCACAATTGGAAGGTCTGCAGCACCAGCAAATACTGAACCTTTCCGAAACCAATCTGAAACTCACCGAGCCCCTTGATCCCCACACCAAGCACCCCCACAAGTATATAAACCTCATACTAACTCACTCGTAATCTCAAAACATCAAAATAACATCCATCACCAAGAATTAAATGCCAAAACACATCATACAAGCCATCAAGTTCAAGAACTTCAAATATTCACAACCAAACATTTGATTCATATCAAACCAACTCAGAATGAGGCCAAGCTTTGCATACAAGTTCCAAATGACAAAACAAACCTATTCCAAGTCCCGAACAATAATCCGACCTCGATAGCCTCAAAGTCAACTCATGATCAAACTTATAAAATTTCTAAACCTTCAAATTGTTAACTCTCGGGAAATAGGACTAAATCATTCTAAGAACCTCCAATTATAAATCCAAATATACGCCTAAGTCCAAAATTACCATACAGACCTATTGGAACTCTCAAAATACGAATTTGATATTTTTAACATAAAATTCAGACATTGGTCAACTCTTACAACTTAAGCTTCCAACAATGGAATTAAGTATTTTAATGCACACCAAAACCTTCCTAGAACCAAACCAACCTTCCATGCAAGTAATAAAACAATAATTAAGCATACAAGAGTTATCAAATATGGAAACATGGCTTAAATACGCAAAATGGCCGATCAGATCGTTACATTCTCCCTATCTTAAATAAATGTTCGTCCTTGAACGAGTTTAGAGCCATACCTAAAATGCCAAAAAGATGAGGATATCTGCTCCGCATATCATGCTCGGTCTCCCAAGTTGCCTCCTCGACTAGTTGACCTTTCTACTACACCTTCACTGACACAATCTCCTTAGACCTGAGCTTTCAAACCTGCCGATCCAAAATGGTCACCGGCTCCTCCTCATAAGCGATATTTCCATCCAATTTCACAATGCTAAAGTCCAAAACATGGGACTTATCTTCATGATACTTTTAAAGAACAGAAACATGGAATATCGGATGGACTGCTGAAAGACTATGAGGCAAAGCAAGTCTATAGGAAACCTCGCCAACTCTCTCCAACACCTCAAATGGACGAATAAACCTCGGGGTCAACTCGACCTCCTTCCCAAACCTCATCACACCTTTCATGGGAGAAACTTTAATAAGGACCTTCTCACCCTCCATGAAAGCTACATCACGAACCTTTCGATCCCCATAACTCTTCTACTTGGATTGGGCTTTGCGAAGCCTCTCCTTAATTAACTTCACCTTCTCTAAAGCATCACGAACCAAGTTTGTGCCCAGTAACCTGGCCTCGTTGGGCTCAAATCAACAAACTAGATAACGACATTGCCTCCCATATAAGGCCTCATATGGAGCCATTTGGTTACTCGACTAATAGTTGTTGTCATAGGTAAACTCTGCTCAAGGTAGGAACTAGCCCCACTATCCTCCAAAATCAATAGTTCATGCCCTCAACATATCTTCCAAGATCTGAATGGTACACTTAGACTGTTCGTCCATCTGAGGGTGAAATGCAGCACTCAACTCAACTTGCGTGCCCAGCTCACGCTGAACGGCTCTCCAGAAGTGCGAAGTAAACTAAGTGCCGCAGTTTGAGATAATAGAAATAGGTACACCATGCAGGCGAACAATCTCTCAGATGTAGATCATAGCCAACTGCTCCAAAGTGTGGGAAATCATGACCGGAATAAAAATATGCTGACTTGGTCAACCAATCAACAATGACACAAATGGCATCAAACTTCCTCAAAATCTATGGCAACCCTACCACAAAGTCCTTAATAATGTGCTTCCACTTCCACTTCCACTTCGGTATATCAATCTTCTGAGGCAAACCACCTAGTTTTTGATGCTTATAATTGACATGTTGGCAATTCAAATACCTAGAAACATACCCAACAATGTCCTTCTTCATCCTCCCCACCAATAGTGCTGCTTCAAGTTACGATACATCTTCGTAGCACCTGGATGAATGGAATACCGTGAACTATGAGCCTCCTCAAGAATCAACTTTCTCAGGCCATCGACATTAGGAACACAAACTCGACCCTGAAGTCGTAATACACCATCATAACCGATAGTAACTTTCTTAGCATCACCGTGTTGCTCCATGTCCTTAAGGATAAGCAACTGGGAATCATCAAACTGGCGAGCCTTGATGCGCTCAAACAAGGATGACCATGAAACAACACAAGCAAGGACTCTACTTAGCTCCGAAATATCCAGTCACCAATATGTTGGCCAACACCTAAACATCCATAGCTAAAGGCATCTCCCAACTGGAATGAATGCTAAACTCCCCATACTCTCTGCCTTTCTACTCAAGGCGTTTGCAACCACATTAGCCTTCCCCATATAATAAATAATAGTGATATCATAATCCTTCAACAACTCCAACCACCTCCGCTGCCTCAAATTCTAATCTTTCTGTTTAAATAGATGTAGAAGACTCCGATGATCCGTATACACCTCACAAGATATGCCATATAAGTAATGCCTCCAAACCTTAAGTGCATGCACAATCACCCTACTGTCATGTATAAACACACACCAAAGACTAACACGCAACGCATCATAATAGACCGTGTATGACCCTGATCCTGAGGGCAACACGAAAACTAGAGTTGTAGTCAAAGTAGTCTTGAGCTTCTGAAAACTCTCCTCAAACTCATCAGTCCACCTGTATGGCGCACTCTTCTAAGTCAACTTAGTTAATGGAGCTACAATAGACGAGAAACCCTCCATGAAGTGACTATCCAACCAGTGCCAAAAAACTCCCGATCTTCGTGGCTGTAGAAGGTCTGTGCCAGCTCTGAATTGCCTCAATCTTCTTTGGATCCACCTTAATTCATTCACTCACTAGACACCACGTGGCCCAAGAATGCCACAAAATCCAACCAAAACTCACACTTAGAGAACATGGCATATACCTTCTTCTCCCTCAGAATCCGAAGCACAATCCTCAAATGTTGCTCGTGCTCCTCCCTACTACGAGAATAAACCAAGATGTCATTAATGAAAATAATGACAAGAAAATCCAAATAAGGCTAAAACACATTGTGCATCAAATGCATAAAAGCTGACGGGGTATTAGTCAAGCCAAAAGACATCACCAAGAACTCTTAATGCCCATAACGTGTCCTGAAAGCCATCTTAGAAATATCTGAAGTCCCGATCTTCAACTGATGGTACCCTGGTCGCAAGTCAATCTTGGAGAACACCCTAGCACCCTGAAGCAGATCAAATAAATCATCAATACGCGGTGGTGGATACTTATTTTTGATGGTAACCTTGTTCAATTACATATAGTCAATGCACATTCTCATGGAGCCATCTTTCTTCTTAACAAATAGTACCAGTGCATCCCAAGGTGAAACACTCGGCCAGATGAAACCTTTATCTAAAAATTCCTGCAAATGTTCCTTTAATTCCTTCAACTCTTCTAGAGCTAGGCAATATGGTGGAATAGATATGGGTTGAGCATCCGGTGCCAAATCAATACCAAAATCAATATTCTTATCGGGTAGCTTACCAGGTAGGTCTGCATGGAACACATCTAGAAACTCTCTCACTACGGGGACTAAATCAACCAAAGGACTATCAGCACTGACATCTCTAACAAAGGCTAAGTACGCCAAGCATCCCTTCTTAACCATCAGTTGAGCCTTTAGAAAAGAAACCACCATACTGGGAAGGTGACCAAGCAAACCCGACCATTCCAACCTTGGCAACCCCAGCATAGCTAACGTCACATTCTTAGCATGAAAATCAAGAATAACATGGTATGGAGATAAACAATCCATACCTAAAATCACATCAAACTCCACTATATTAAGCAACAAAAGATCAACCCTCGTCTCATAGCCCCCAATAGGGACCACACAAGAATGATAGACACGATCCCCCACAATAGAATCCTCAATGGTTGTAGACACATAAACATGAGCAGGCAAAGAATCACGAGACATATCCAATATGAAGCAAAGTAGGATGACACATGCAAATAAGTAGAACCTAAATCAAATAAAATTGAGGCATCTCTATAACAGACCGGAACAATACTTGTAATGACTACATCTGATGCAGCTGCCTCGGTCCTACCTAGGAAAGCATAGCATCGGGCCTGACCTTCCCCTCTAGGATGACCTCTACCCGTATGTCCCCCATATCTAGCTGGCTGTGCAGGTGGTGTAGCATCTTGAGCAAAAATCATAGCCTGGGTACCATATTGAGGTACACTCATCCGAATTCTAGGACAATCTTTCATGATATGCCTCGTATCACCACACTCATAACAACCTCTATGTGGATGCGGCTGCTAGAATTGAGTCTGGCTCGGACGATCAGAATAACCACTGTAAGAACCACGTGCAGGAGGTGTACTGAAAGATGACTGTCCAGTATGAGTGCTCTGAAATCCTTGGCTAGCTGGAGCACTATGTGAAACCTAAAGTGCAAACTGAACTGGTCGATTGACAAAACATCTACCATGACGGACCTTGTCCCCAAAGTAGGAGCTAGAAAATCCTCCAAAACTATGAGGCTTCTTAGCCTACCTATCCTCCTTCTCCTGGTTACAAATACGCTCCAACTACCAACAATCTCCACAACCTGATAAAATGCAGTCTTAGTCTCAATCTCCCATGCCATCCCAAATCTAAGGTTGTAGGTGAGTCCCTCAACAAATCTACGGACTCTCTCTCACTCTCTCTCTTAGTAGAAACCAAAGGAGTTGCACAATAGGATAACTTTGTAAACTTCATAGCATACTGGGTCACAGTCATACGCTCATGGTGCAAATTCTCAAACTCACTGTTCAACTCGTCCATGTGGGTGTGTGGAATAAACTCCCCAAGAAGATATTTGAGAACTAGGACTATATAAGTGGTGTTGCGCCAGCTAGCCTACTCACCTCATAAGTCTGCCACCATCTGTATGTCGGCCCCATCAACTAAAAGGTATTAAAGTCAACCCCGTTTGACTCTACAAAACCCAAAGTACACAAAATACGATGGAACTGATCCAAGAAACCCTGTGCATCCTCAATAGCCCCTCCACTGAACTGAGGAGGATGGAGTCTCTAAAACCTCTCCAACCTCTTCCACGCCTCAACAGACATAACTGGCCCTACCTCGGTTATACTACAACTACTGGCTCCCTTAGCATAACACCTGATGTCTGATAAATATGAGTTAGCTGCTTTGGTGTATGTGCAATGGAAGTTGGGCTCCTCCCCCAGCCTGTGAAGTAGCTAGTACAACCGTAATCAAACTTGCATGGGCCAAGCTCTCGAACATACTCATTAAATGAGCCAAGTTCTCTTGAAGCCCGGGGGTAGCAGTAGGCCCCTCAGGTGCCCGAGTGGGTTCCTCCTGTTCAATATGATTAGGCTCATATTCCTCAATTGTAGCTACTAGTGGCTCTACCACTGCTTCTCTAACATCGGCTCTAGCTGTGTCATGTGCCCCACCTCGGCCTCGACCTCTTGCGGCTAAAACATGGGGCACTGGTGCCTGCTCGGCTGATCACGCAGAATGTGTCTTCACCATCTATAAGAGAATAGAAGGGTAAAGGTTC
Source organism: Nicotiana tabacum (assembly GCF_000715075.1). NCBI lineage: Eukaryota > Viridiplantae > Streptophyta > Magnoliopsida > Solanales > Solanaceae > Nicotiana > Nicotiana tabacum. The sequence continues at coordinate 48,124,342 of NC_134093.1, read as the reverse complement.
AAACTTCACGAATAAAAAATCCGCATGACAAAGAACGAAAGAAAGTGAAGTTTTTCTAACAGTTCGGTAGTCTTTCGAAGATAAGCACAGACGTTTCCATACCACTTTGCAAGACTCTACTAAACTTACTCATGACTCGTAGAACCTATGAACCTAGACATCTGATACCAACTTGGCACGACCCGAATCCCACCAAAGGAATCGTGATGGCACCGGACCTTCAAGACTAGGTAAGCTAATCATATTAACAATATTAAATTAGTAAAACATAATATAATAAGTCTGAATTAACATAAATAATAGAAATAGTGATAACATATGCCAAAACAGCAATACACAATACAACTCCCCATAAATAAGTTGTACATAGCCATGAGCTCTAAACTGAATACATAACGGGTCTCTATAAGTGCAATACTCTCTGAAAGTAATACAATAGTAAGAAATGAAGAAATGAGGACTCTAAGGGTCTACAACGTCCATGCAGTACTACCTTGAATTCTCTCAAAACAGACAAAAAGCTCGCTCTCGAAGTTCGCTACCTCCATCACCCGGATCTGCACAAAGATATGCAAAAGTATAGTATGAATACGGGACAACGTGTACTCAGTAAGTATCAAGACTAAACTCGGTAAAGTAGTGACAAGGTTCAAGTCATGTGATACTCACTAATCAGAGAAACTATGCAATATCTCAATTAACTGGCAACAAGAATATAACATGATATAGAACCATCAACACAACAAAACAAGAGTTATGACCTCATCTAAGGCAAATCATGTTTGATAAAAGAATTATCAGTCAATAACAGAGGCATAAAGTTGCATGTTAAAAGTAACGTAAAATCATGTAAAGTGTATAACAAAGAATAAAGAATTCACTCGCTTATTCAGGAATTCCATACTTATACTTCACATTTTATCAACAAGAATGCCACTATTATACTCCACATATCAACAACAAGAATGCCACCCTTATACTGCATGTTTTGTCAACAAGAATTCCACCCTTATACTTTACATATCTTCTATATGAATGTCACCCTTATACTCCATATATCATGAATATGAATGCCACCCTTATACTCCACATTTTACCAACAAGAATTCCATTCTTATACTCCACATTTCATTAATAAGAATGCCACCCTTATTCCCACACATCATCCCAATAACAATATCCACCCTAATATGTCCATATGTGCCATAATCATGACAACTCAAAAAAAAAACAACATATCATCAAGAAACTTAATATCACAATTCATCAATAAGGGGCACCAGGACATGAAAATAGTAAGGTGCGGATGTGTGCTCAAGATAAAAGATATGACCACGACTAAATTAATTTAGAATAAATTTCACAAACACCCATCTTGGCTAATTAGGAGCTAAAAATGCTAAAACATGATCCATAGCATTAAAGTATAAGCTCACATAGTCACACAAAGGTTTTCACATGTATCATAGAGAGCACACAATCAAATTAAGGCATAGAAGAAGCCTGAAGTCTAATCTATTCATTTTTCATGCATAACGCCCGCATATACGCTCGTCACCTCGTATATACGTCGCTTTACATGCATTAAAATTAGACAATTAAGGTCCAATACTAAGGATTATTCCCTCACACAAGATTATGCATGATACTTACCTTAAACAGGTCAAATCAGCCCTCTAAAATCGCCTTTCCTTTATAAACCACCTCCAGCAGGCTCAAATCTAGCCAAAAATAACTCAATAATATTAAACAAAGCCATATAAAATAACCCCAAATAATAAAGCTTTATTCTTTAATCAAATCCTCAAAAAGTTAATATGTTACACCCCATATTGTCGTACGTAAGAGTACGTCGTAAGAAAATTGATGTAAACTCAGTAATGAGATCATTTTTGAAAGTACATAAAATAAGTTAATCATGATACCTTGTAGGTTATAAATACTTAAGATCATGAATAACAAGTATCAAGAGAGTTGGAAAGCTTAGAAGCTAAACGAAAAATAACATTCGTAGAAAGCCGATAAGTTTGGAATGTTATAACATGTACCTTGGGTGATACTAGGGTTCTTAACATGATAAGGAGGTTATTTTATTAGTTATTTTAGTCGTATGATAGTTGTGTGTTACATTTTGAAGTCAAGCGGGTTGTGGAACGAAAGTTGGCAAAGGTCATCACAAGTTACATTCATAATGTGATGAATATTGGGTCAAAAGTTGTCGAAATTTTATCCTAATATACTTGGTATTACAGGGTGATCCATATATAAAATTGAATACCTATGAGTTTAGTTTCTAATTCATTAAACCGTTTTCAATACGACATAAGAGAAGAGATATATTAACGTTTTTGTGAGACTGTACAAGCAGCTCCCAATGGGATCCACTTAGACGGTGGACGACCCTTGAACATTTTAAAGATGTTGGACGGCTCCTTTTGGTCATTTTCGACCAAGGACAGTTCCCAAACTCGATAAACACTTCCCTAATGGTTCTTCAAGGTTCCAAGTCGAATCCAAGGTGGTTTTATCTAAACCTAGCCTCAGACGTTAGCCTAAGTGAAGAAGAAAGTCTCTATGGGGTTGTGATGTATTTAAGGGTACTTGTAAGCTAATGGAATATTTGATTCGAGTTTTTTCTGATTATTTAAGGTATGTATAACACCCTATTTCTTGGTCTTAAGCTTATCTATGTGTTGGTTAAGTTATTTGGAAGAAAAATTACAAGATAGAACTTGAAGTTGCATAAGAAGTTGTTGTCTCTTATTGGACTACTTTGGAGTTATGTATATGACTTCATATGGCTGGAAATCATGGAGAGTAGCTTGGTTATAATGTTCTTATTTTTGTTATGCTTGTCAATATGTTTAGTATGCTGATGATATTGTAAATAGGAGAAGAAGCAACCACACAATACCTAGAAGTTGTCCATGTTGTTGTTATATCTTGTTAGGTTGTTTGATGTTACTTTTATAATGGATATAAGGTTGGAAGGTCATGTAAATATATATGTTTATATGCTGGACCTGTTGATGGTGATGTAAGTACAGGGGAGATGGGAAAAAGAGTTGGGTTTTGGTTCCAATCTAAGCTCGCCGCTCGTTGTGTTAAATAATAGTTTCATTGGTGACATTTGTACACTTGTTGTTGTGTAGGTTGATTGGTTTTGTTGTGCTATTGGGTGTGTTGTGGTGCTTAAGATATATATTTGAAGGTTGTATGTGTTCTTGTCCGTTTTAATATAAAATAATCTTGTCATTCGTTATATGATAGTTGCATAATTTGTAGCATAACGATACTATTATTATCGTTATTTTAGATTAAAATGGGATGAGACGATTTCAACGTGGTCATTGGAAAAACCGTGATAAGGTATGTTAAGGCTATCACTTCTTTCCTTTTGGTATGATCCATATGATACAACGAAAGGAGCAAACACGCAACTTTCATAAGTGACTCTATTCTTAGAAGTACTAGGGTTGCCTATGTTCTTGATTCCCCATGTGTCTTATTATTATATCGTCTGTTCATAGGTCTAAGAATATACGTAAGTTGATAAAGTTTATCCGAAGGCATAATGATCTTATGACATTCCGAGAGATCTTATTGACTTACTTCATTATGCGTTGTATTCATTTATACATGTACATTGACCCATGACCAGATAGCGTTATATACACGTATATTATATGTATATGAGGTATGGGGAAAGGTTACAACATTATATACGCACCACCACCTGATCAGCTGGTATACATTGATGCTTTCGCCCACAGAAGCCGAGATGATATGATGGGATGCCCTCAGAGGCTTGATGATGTTATGTACGCATATACCTATGCATAATATGACATTTATACATATATGCATGATATTATAAATGTTTCATGATTCACAGAGCTGTTCGAATTTACAGGTTGAGTCCTTTACTCCATGTTTCTTTCATGTCTTTTATATACTGCTTTTCATGCCTTACATACTTGGTATATTATTTGTACTGACGTCCTTTTTGCTTGAAGACGCAGTGTTTCATGCCTGCAGGTCCTGATAGACAGGTTGACACTCCTCCTAGTAGGTTATCCGCTCAGCGGAATGTATTGGTGCACTTCACTTGCTCCAGAGTTCTCTATTTGGTTAGTATGCTTTGGACATGCATTGATTGGTATGGCGGGGCCCTGTCCCGGCCTTTATGACGTTTATGTACTCTCAGAGTCTTGTAGACAGATATCATGTATATGGATGATTGTATGGCCTTGTCGGCCTATGTTTTGAGTGTACAAATGATCATTTCAATCATATAGGTCTGTTTGTCACATGTATAAGTTTATATACCATGTTGGGTGGTTCTATGTCGAGTATTCTCTTATGTTTAATTCTGGTTATCTCATGACGGCCTTTCCATCTCATTTAACCATAATAGTATGATAAGAAGGATATGTTATGTTGGTACTCGCATGAGTTAGGCACCGGTTGCCCATCGCGGCCCTTCGGTTTGGGTCGTGACAAAAGTGGTATTAGAGCAGTTATATCCTAGGGAGTCTACAAGCCGTGTCTAGTAGAGTCTTGTTTATGGGTGTGTTGTGCACCACACTTATAAGCAGAAGGTTACAGGGCATTTAGGACTGTCACTCTTTATTCTTACTCTAGATCGTGGGGTAGAGCTTAGTTGTAAGAATTCAAACTCTTAATTTCTATTTTATTCGTAATACAATGATGCCTACTTCCAGAAAGACAGTTGGTAAGATATTGATTGTGGCTGTGGAAGAGTTGAGTTAGAGGAACTCGATTTTGCATCATGCTTATAATGTGTAAATGTGAGGTCTTCAGCAGATCACGTGTGTACTAAGACATGTAAGCTTCATAATAAGGAGACCCAAGGCATGAATATCTATCCACCCATATGGTAAAAAGCAATAAGAGAATCAGAAGGTAGATACAAGTCTCAACAAGTAAAAGAAACAAGGTGAAGAAGGGTACGAGGTACCCAGTTAGTGAAGATTATCAGTATTTACAATTCAGACAGAGTAATATAAGCATTCTGAGTTAATTTCAACAATAACAGAGATATATACAATTGGCCATACCCATCTGTGGCCATACCCATCTCAGTTATGCCCTATGGGAGCTAACAAATATAGTTTAAGAGAAGAATGTGATATCATGATCCAGTTGGGGTTATAGTAACCTAAAATGGTAGATGCATTGTTATCATTAGCTAATATTTCCTAAGGATAATGCAAATGTGGTAATATATCTCCTTGCGAGACACCCATATGGTGAACGCTAGAATAGTACAATCAGATATAAATAATAGAATATTTAAAATTTTTAAAAGATAGGCAGTGGAATCCTAGAAGGGATAAATATTTACCTTAGTATGACTCCCGCCTCTAGTAAGAAAAAAGAGAATGTTAGGTGTCCCGAAGAGCCAGTGAGATAAATCAAGGGGAGCTAAAAGTGAAAGAATATTTTGTTGAAGTTTTCAGAATAAAGTGATAGACAAAAATATTAGCCGGAGAATAAGAAGAGTGTAAACGAAGCATTATGAGTAAGATGTGATAAATGGGTGATAGCAGTAAATCAAAATATGATAGAATGATAGAGTCTATAGTCAAGTGAAGGAAAAGACTAGATGTGACATGCCTTGAGACAATAAAACTGTATAAGCCTTAAAGTCATACCCTTAAAGCCTTAAAGGACTAAGTGTGTCAGTTACCCTAGGTGTCACCTTTGTGCATAAGGCATTTTGTTATCCCTGGTATAGAAGGGTTACAGTAAGGCGAGTGAGTGCGATTGATGATGTGAAAAGACGCCAAAGATGAAGAGATAAAACATCTATAGGTAGATCTTTGTAGCACTAAATCTTAGTACTCTCCTAAATAGGGGAAGATGGTGTGATGTGGTATTAAGTCGGAGTTAAGTGGTTTAGGTAATTATGGAATGGTAAAGAAAGAATGTGGTAAAAAGGCAAAAGGGATGAGGTTGCATTTATTCAGATCCTATAGATATGTCATGACTCTAGAACATTATGCAAGCACGAAACCGCGGAGAGGCAGTAAGAGTTCCCGGCCAGGATGTTATTGATAAATAAGTGCGAATGGACACTTGATACATCAGGAGCCAGTACGAGAGGTAAGTTAAGACAAAGGACATATCCTAAGAGAGATTACGCGAAATATAGATATGAGAATGGACCAACGAGTAGTTAGTAGTTGATTCAGGAAGAGCCTAGTTATGGCTAGACTAGAGGATACAGACAAATCAACAGATTGTGCAAGATAAACATAGTGAACCCCAACAGAGTGAATTCAGTCTCACAAATATGACGTCATAATCCTTGAGAAATATTTCGATAGTAGCTGGGTAGTTAAAGGTACCGTTTAAGTGGTACAGAAATGAAAAAAGAGTGCCATTAGGAAGACAGTCAAAAATTTCAATTCAGAAGCAACCCTACGAGCACAAGGGCGCGGAGGTAAGTAACTAGGGATAATTGTAGGCGAGAAAGATAATCAAAAATTCCGTCAGGTATATGATGTAATAAGCTCACAACTTTACAAGGGTCAGAGGGTCTCCCCTAAGTACTACAACGAAAGAATAGCTGAGAAACTAAGGAAGAAGGCTTCAACCTAAGCATAGTAACTTGAAGAAGAAATGGTCTTGTAACAACAGTCTCACTACAATATTGTATACACTCCATAAGAAAGTGTCACCTATTGTGGCTAATGAATGGGAAAAAATAATCAAAGAGAGCTTATGACTTGTACTACCGGTTTTGGGAATTGTAAGAGATTCTATTTAAATAATGCTGTTAGGCTTACCTAGTCCCTAAGACTAGGTGCCATCACGATACCCAACGGAGGGAAAATTGGGCCGTGACAAATAGTCAGCATCGTGATAATTTTAGAGATAGCGTTCCGGCAATAATAGAATGGACAACAAAAGAATAACCTTTAAAATTCATTCAGGAAGACGCTTCCCTAAAGCAAGCACTATGAGTAGAGTTAATCTTAAATGACTAAGTGTGTCAGTTACCCTAGGTGTCACCCTTGTGTATAAGGCATTCAGTTATCCCTGGTATAGAAGGGTTACCGTAAGGCGAGTGAGTGTCATTGATGATGTGAAAGGACGCCAAAGATGAAGAGATAAAATATCTATAGGTAGGTCGTTGTAGCACTAAATCTTAGTACTCTCCTAAATAGGGGAAGATGGTTTGATGTGGTATTAAGTCGGAGTTAAGTGGTTCAGGTAACTATGGAATGGTAAAGGAAGAATGTGATAAAAAGGCAAAAGGGATGAGGTTACATTTATTCAGATCCTATAGATATGTCGTGACTCTAGAACATTATGCAAGCACGACGCCGCAGAGAGGCAGTAAGAGTTCCCGGCCAGGATGTTATTGATAAATAAGTGCGAATGGACACTTGATACATCATGAGCCAGTACTAGAGGTAAGTTAAGACAAAGGACATATCCTAAGAGAGATTACATGAAATATAGATATGAGAATGGACCAACAAGTAGTTAGTAGTTGATTTAGGAAGAGCCTAGTTATGGCTAGACCAGAGGATACAGACAAATCAACAGATTGTGCAAGATAAACATAGTAAACCCCAACATAGTGAATTTAGTCTCCCAAATATGACGTCATAATCCTTGAGAAATATTCCGATAGGAGTTGGGGTAGTTAAAGGTACCGTACAAGTGTTACAGAAATGAACAAAGAGTGCCATTGGGAAGACAGTCAAAAATTTCAGTTCAGAAGCAACCCTATGAGAACAAGGGCGCAGAGGTAAGTAACTAGAGATAATTATAGGCGAGAAAGAACATCAAAAATTCTGTTAGGTATATGATGTAATAAGCTCACAACTTTACAAGAGTCAGATGGTCTCCCTTAAGTACTACAATGAAAGACTACCTGAGAAACTAAGGAAGAAGGCTTCAACCTAAGCATAGTAACTTGAAGAAGAAATGGTCTTGTAACAATAGTCTCACTACAATATTGCATACACTCCATAAGAAAGTGGCACCTATCGTGGCTAATGAACGGGAAAAAAAAAAATCAAAGGTGATATTTGAGATCATATGAGTTACAGGAAATTCCAGTATTTGTGAGCAATAAGATAAGCCAAGTATTCATGCAACAAGTGGCAGAATGACCAGGAAAAGTAATTGCTTACATTTAAAGACAACTGAGAAGGAACTAAAGGAAATCTATGTTGCTAGCAAATTAAAGGAAGGTTGAGAGTAGTATAAAAAGATATGTGTAGGTCAAAAGATAAAGTATCATAGAGCGACAAGGTTTTAAGTAGATGGGAGTAAGGATAAGAAAAAGTGAGTGAGAAGGTGACGAGAATACGTAAGTCCTCGGGATTAAACCCATCAAAACAAGAGAGTTGATGGTTTCCGTAAGTTATAGAAAGCTTGGTACATCCTGAATGAACTCAGGGGATCTAAGACTAGGAGAAATTAGAAGAGATTAAATGCTTCCCTGGTAGCAGAATAAGGGTTTAATGGTGATAGATAAGAGGATGCAGTTTAGGCCTTTGATTAACTAATGATTTTAAGAAAAGGGATTTCATGAATTACACGGGATTAGAATACCCCCATAAGATGAATCACATTAGGATGCTATGAATACGGTTATTGAAGTATAGCATCGTCCCTAGTTGGATTAGACAAATCACTTCAAATATTCCCCGGTGCAACGAGATCCCCAGTGACAACGTATTACGTAAGAGGTTTCAAGTTATCAACGGTAGATTATTGATCAATATTAAGGTGAATCAATAATTGATGGATAAAAGTTAAAAAGTATGAGATACGATTACGCCGTCATTATTAAGATGAACAATAATGAGGAAGCATTAAAGGACTTATATTTATACATATAGGATAAGCACTGAGAGAGTAACCTGAAGTTGGGTAGCAGACCTCGATAATAATAAACCGAAGTAAGAGTTATGGTATAGTATGACCTACCTAGTTGTAGTAAAGCCATGGGCATATATAACCGAAGCTATGAAACAAGATATAGCAATAGTCGTATGTTCGACAAGTAAACAACGAAGAACTTCAGTACACCTATAGATTCCCAGAGGGACAGCTTGTCATAGTTCTGTATACGTTCACAAAGTGAGGACTAGAGATTGGCTAAAAGCTGGAGGAAAAAGAAGAGAAGAGTCGCATCGGCGCACATACAAGGTTAGAGTCGTACAAGCTACATGACAGAAGGTAGCAACAATTACGAGATTGGAAGAATTCCGACCACAAGCCGTGATGTGAGAAAGAGGCCTAAATGGGGGAATGCCCTGGCCTATGGATTTATTCACAGAACACTTGCCTATATGGAAAGGATAATATTAAAGTATTCACTAGAGCTAAAGGTTATGAGACTGATAAGCACATCAGTCAACATTCGAGGACGAATGTTCCAAAGGGGAGAATGATGTTACACCCCATATTTCCGTACGTGAGAGTACGTCGTAGGTCAATTGATGTAACCTCAAAAATGAGATCATCTTTGAAAGTACATAAAGTAAGTTAATCATGTTAACTTGTAGGTTACAAATATTTAAGATCATGAACTGCAAGTACCATGAGGGTTGGAAGGCTTAGAAGCTAAACGAATTGAAGAAAATAAGTATTGTCGTAAGTCGACAAGTTGGGAATATTATAACATGTACTTTTGGGGTGAGACTAGGGTGATACAAATGCTAAGGAGGTTATTTTATGAGTTATTTTAATCTTATGATAGTCGTGTGTTATGTTTTAAAGTCAAGCAAATTGTGGAACAAAAGTTGGCAAAGGTCATCACAAGTTACATTCATAATGTGCTAAACATTAGGTCAAAAATAGCAGAGCTTTTCTCCTAATATACTTCGTATTACAGGATGCTTCACATATCAAATTGAATATCTATGAGTTTAGTTTCTAACGCATTAAACCGTTTGTCAATATGACATAAGAGTAGAGAGGTATTAACGTTTTCGTAAGACTGCGCAAGCAGCTCCCAATGGGACCCACTTAGGCTGTGGATGACCCTTGAACATTTTAAATGTGTTGGACGGCTCATTTTTGGTCATTTTCGACCAAGGACAGTTCCAAAACACTCTCAACACTTCCCTAACAGTTCTCCAAGGTTCCAAGTCGAATCCAAGGTGGTTTTACCTAAACCTAGCCTCAGAAGTTAGCCTAAGTGAAGAAGAGAGTCTCTATGGTGTTGTGATGTATTTAAGGGTACTTGTAAGCTAAGAAATCTTTGGTTCGAGTTTTTTCTGATTATTTACGGTATGTATAACACTCTATTTCTTGGGCTAAAGCTTATCTATGTGTTGGTTAAGTTATTTAGATGAAGAATTACAAGATAGAACTTGAAGTTGTATGAAAAGTTGTTGTCTCTTATTAGACTATTTTGGAGTTGTGTATACGACTTCATATGGATGGAAATCATGGGGAGTAGCTTGGTTATAATGTTCTTATTGTTGTTATGCTTGTCAATATATTTAGTATGCATATGATGTTGTAAATAGGAGAAGAAGCAACCAAGCAGTACCTAGAAGTTTTCCATGTTGTTGTTATATCTTGTTGGGGTGTTTGATGTTACTTTTATGATGGATATAAGGTTGGAAGGTCATGTCAATATATATATTTATATGCTGGACCTGTTGAGGGTGTTGTAAGTACAGTGGATATGGGAAAAAGAGTTGGAGTTTGGTTCAAATCCAAGCTCGCCACTCGTCGTGTTAAATAGTAGTTTCGTTGGTGACATTTTGTAACACCCCGGAAAATTTTGAAGTACTTAAGTGGTATGCCCGGTAAATTTTGCGGTGCATTATGCGATCGCATAACAGTTATGCAGACCGCATAGTGACTAGTTACACAGACAATTCTTTTAGCTATTTTGTAACCAACTATGCGACCGATATGCGGTCCGCATATCGGTTATTTGATCGCATACCTTGTTCTGGAGCTCCATTTTTGGTTATTAAAACCTGACCCTATTTCGTTAAATACACTCTTTGGGTCATTTTTGAGCTATTATCTTACATTTTAGAGTGAGATAGGGTGCCCTAGAGTGAGAATGTGTTCTCCAATATTTGTTCTTCAATTCTTGCTCAAGTTTTGGAAGATTAAGAAGGCAAGCTCACTAGGTCTTCATCCTAGAGGTAAGATTCTACACCCTAAACCCTAATTTCAAAATCATCTAAACATGAGTAATTAGCAAGATAATGTTTGGTCATGAGAGTTGATTATTTTACATGCATGTGATATCAAGGGGTGTAGGAAGATTGTTGAACTAAGCATGGTAAAGATTGGGTTGTGGGATGATGCAATCCTCCATAAAAGGGACCTTGAAACCTTATGCACACCTTGTGTTTGATAAAATACTTAAATGAGCTAGGAATGTGATCATCTTCCTAATTATGGTTCAATTTGTTATATTTCTAAAATAGATTGAAGTTGCTAAGAATTCGGGAACGTTTTAAAGTTTAAGGAAGCTCAATTGAAGTATGTTGGCTAAACTCTTCTTTAAGAATTGGAAGTCCCAATATCCTTGTAAGTTCCGAGATGTTGATTATAAATGGAGTATTCTGATAAGTTTTGTGATGAAGATATATGTTCAATTCGTATTTCAAATGCTCTTATCATATTGCATTATAAATTGAGGATGTGTCCCAAACTATGGATTATGTATCCACATGTTATAATTTCTAGTCGTGATTTATGTGAAAGGTATTATGCCAAGTTGTGTAGAGATTGTGATTCTAATACACCTCCACCCACATACATTGGGGTGAGGCGGCATGACCGATTTGTGTGGGGATTATGGTATAGAGATTGTGATTGTGATACACCTCCACCCACATATATATTGGGGTGAGGCGGCATGACCGCTTTGTGTAGGGATTATGATATTGTGGGACTGCACCTCCACCCGCTTACATTGGGGTGAGGTGGTACGACCGCTTTGTCTATGGTTTTGGTATTGTTGTGGCACCACCACCTGCATACATTGGGGTGAGGCGACATAGCCGTTTTGTGTTGGTATTGGTATCGTTGATGCATTTTCACCCGCATACATTGGGGTGAGGCGGCATAGCCGCTTTGTGTAGGTTCTTGGTACTGTAGTTATACATCCACCCGCATACATTGAGGTGAGGCGGCAGGGCCGTTTGATTAGAGTTGTGGTATTGTACGTAAACCTCCACCTGCATACATCGGGTGAGGCGGCGGGGCCACTTTGTGTGAAGATGGTTATATAGGATCTCGTCTTAAATCCTATAAATGTTGTTGATAGCTTTTAATAAGCTTTCTATGGTTGAGACAGTTATCTATATTATTCTATTGCTGCACTGGTTCATCATAATTATCTTGTATTTCTAAATTCTTAATTTGGTGTTTAGTTTTCATACTAGTACTATTCGACGGTACTAACGTCCCTTTTGTCGGGGGCGCTGCATCTTTAAATGGATGCAGGTGGTTCCACAGCAGGAGACATTGATCAGTGATAGCAGTGCACCTTCTTCCCAACTGATTTGGTAAGCCCCACTTCATTCCGGGGTCATGAATCTTTTATACTTTTTGTATTCTTTTTGAGGCATAGCCGGGGCCTTGTTGCCGGCATTATCATTGTACTCATCTTTACCTATAGAGGCTCCGTAGAAATAGTGTGGGTTGTGTATTGGTGCTAGGAAAGGCAAACTATGCTATATTGTGGTTGTATTACTTGTCCATTTGAGACTTTAAAAATGGTGAAACTTATGGTAAGAAATTGGTAATTGCAGACATGACCACTTCATTGTTTAATTAAGGAAAACATATATTCTCTTTATTCATGAATGAGTTTGGGTAGAAGGAATCTAACAGGCTTCCTCGGTCAGGTTCACTCGGTTGAGCGCCGGTCGCGCTCCTCGGTTTTGGGGCGTGACAAACTTGGTATCAGAGCCTAAGGTTTTAAAGTGTCCTAGGATGTCTCGGAGCCGTGTTTAGTAGAGTCCTTATTATCGGTGTGTTGTCGACCACATCTATAATTAGGATGCTACTTGGGCATTTAGAAATGATACCCTTCTTTTATGTTCTTGATTGTGCGATAAAGCTGGTTGTAAGATTGTTCCTCCTTTAACTCGTGCGTTGCTCTAATTTTCAGTACATGACACCTAAGAAGAAGGCAAGAACTGGCCAAAGAGCCAATGTCACCTCGGGAGTGGCAGTTGATCCTATATTTGATGATGCAGGTGAGCACCCGAGGGGGTGAGGATATTCCCCCAGTTACTACACTGCCTGATTCTACCACAACTGATCAGACCGCACTTGTCCCTACACCTACAGAAGGTGCAACAGTTCCTCCAACTGATATTCCAGTTCCACCTCTAGCTCCAACTTCCGATTCTGGTGTGTCTGATATTGATATTAGGGGAGCCATACAAATGTTGACACAGATAGTGGCTTCTCAGGCCCAGAGATCGAGTGTTGGGCCTACTCCTTCCAGTCATCCAGGAGAATCCACTAGTTCTAGGGTGAACAGGTTTCTTCAGTTAGATCCTCCAGCATTTACGGGTACTGATCCCGAGGAAGACCTCCAGGACTTCATTGATGAGATGCACAAAACTCTCCGGGTTATGCATGCTACAGAGACGGAGGGAGTAGAATTGGCCTCATACCGCCTGAAAGGGGTGGCCTATTCTTGGTTTGAGTTGTGGGAGGAATCCAGTGAGGAGGGAAGCCCTCCGACAAGGTGGGGTGAGTTCACAGATGCCTTTATGGATCATTTCTTGCCTGCCAAAACTAAGGCAGCTCGTGCCACTGAGTTTGAAAGCCTGAAGCAGAGTAGTATGAATGTGTGGGAGTACCATATGGAGTTTGCATTCCTGTCCAAGTATGCTATTCACATGTTGCCCACTATGGAGGCTAGAGTGCGCCGGTTTGTATAGGGCCTTAGCCCCTCGGTTATAAATGAGGCCTCTATAGCTGCCTTGAATTCCGATATGAACTATGGTAAGATGGTGGCATTTGCTCAAGCCACAGAGACCGGAAAATTGAAGAACAGAATGGAGCATCAGAGAAGCAGCAAGGCCCGGTCCGCGGGTAGCTTTGGTGGTTCTTCCGGTGGTGGTGGTGGTCAGTCGGCATTCAGGGGAGCGTCATCAGGACCATCCCAATCATTCGCCCAATCTTCGATGGGTGCACAGTCATCTGGACCCAGTCAGGGCAACAGGGGACCCTACCAGCAGGGTCGGCCCGGCAGAAGGTTTTAGCAGCGGAGGCTTCTATGCCCTAAGTGTGGGAGGATGCACTTTGGGTCCTGTTTCATGGACCTACCAGTATGCTATGGGTGTGGTTTGCAGGGTCACATTTAGAGAGATTGCCGCTCATCCCGCTAAAATATGGGCAGAGGCGCGACACAACCAGCTAATTCTGCAGCTATTACATCCACAGCACCTCAAGCTCAAGGCACCCAGCATCCGTAGGGCTTGGTGCAGCTAGAGGTGGTGCACAAAATTCGGGAGGACCCAACAGATTTTATGCTATGCGGAGATGTCGGGAATCAGAGGCTTCTCCAAATGTTGTCACAGGTATATTGAATGTCCAATCTCATGATGTATATGCTCTTATTGATCCGGTTCCACTTTTTCATATGGCACTCCTTATGTTGCCATGGAATTTGGGATAGAACCAGAACAACTTTATGAGCCGTTCTCTATATCTACTCTGGTTGGTGAGTCTATTTTGGCCGCGCGGGTTTATAGGGATTGTGTTGTCACATTGCGTGGTCGAGACACCATGGCCGATCTTATTGAATTGAGAATGGTCGATTTTGATGTGATAATGGGGATGGATTGGCTTTATTCGTGTTTTGCCAAGCTTGATTGTTGAACCAGGACTGTTAGGTTCGAATTTCCAAATGAGCCAGTTATTGAGTGGAAAGGTGATGATGTAGTGCCCAAGGGTAGGTTTATTTCCTACCTTAAGGCCACAAATATGATAAACAGGGGATGTATTTACCATTTGGTCCGATTACGGACACCGATGCTGAGGCACCTACACTTGAGTTCGTGCCTATTGTGAATGAATTTCCAGGAGTCTTTCCGGATGAACTCCCTGGGATATCACCAGACAGGGAGATTGATTTTGGGATTGATGTGATGCCAGACACACATCCTATATATATTCCACCCTATAAAATGGCACTGGCAGAATTGAAGAAGCTAAAGGAACAATTGAGAAATTTGTTAGAAAAGGGTTTTTATCCGGCCAAGTGTGTCGCCTTGGGGCACACCGGTCCTTTTTGTAAGAAAGAAAGATGGGTCACTGAGAATGTGTATTGACTATCGACAACTTAATAAGGTCACAATCAAGAATAAGTACCCACTGCCAAGGATAGATGATTTATTTGATCAATTGCAAGGTGCCGGGTACTTCTCCAAAATTGATTTAAGATCCGGGTATCACCAATTGAAGATCAGGGAGCGGGATATTCCGAAAACAGCTTTTAGAACCCGGTATGGGCATTTTGAATTTTTGGTGATGTCTTTTGGGCTAACAAATGCCCCAACAGCCTTCATGGATCTTATGAATTGCGTTTTCAAGCCATTCCTCGACTCTTTTGTAATAGTGTTTATTGACGATATTCTTGTATATTCATGAAGTCGAGAAGACCATGCCGATCATCTCAGGGTAGTTCTGCAAACCCTGCATCAACACCAGTTATATGCAAAGTTTTCAAAATGTGAATTTTGGCTTGAATCAGTCATATTCTTGGGACATGCAGTTTCTAGTAAGGGAATTAAGGTTGATCCTCAGAAAATTTCAGCTAATAAAAAATTGGCTGAGGCCTATAACTCCAACAGAGATTCATAGTTTCTTAGGCTTAGCTGGATATTACAGAAAGTTTGTGGAGGGGTTTTCTACTCTTGCCTCTCCATCGACTAAACTGACGCAGAAGGCAATTAAGTTCCAATGGTCAGATGCTTGTGAAAAGAGTTTCCAGGAATTGAAAGCAAGACTGACTACGACACCGGTGTTGACTCTACCAGAGGGTATAGATGGATTTGTGGTATATTGTGATGCTTTAAGAATTGGGCTTTGATGTTTATTAATGCAACATGGGAAGGTGATAGCTTATGCTTCTAGGCAACTAAAGAATTATGAAAAGAACTATCCAACACATGATTTAAAACTTGCAGCGGTGGTATTTGTATTGAAAATTTGGCGTCATTATTTATATGGGGTCCATGTGGATATATTCACAGACCATAAGAGCCTTCAATATATTTTCAAATAGAAGGAATTGAATCTGAGGCAGAGAAGATGGCTTGAATTACTCAAGGATTATGACATAGATATTTTATACCATCCGGGGAAGGCTAATGTTATGGCGGATGCTCTTAGCCGGAAATCTATGGGTAGTTTGGCTCATTTGGAGGCATATCAGAGGTCATTAGCCAAGGAAGTTCACCGATTGGCTAGTTTGGGAGTTCGTCTTGCGGACTCTAGTGAAGAAGGGATAATTGTGCAAAATAGGGCTAAATCATCGCTTGTTGTGGAAGTCAAAGAGAAGCAATACAACGATCCATTGTTGGTGCAGTTGAAAAAGGGGATTCATAAACATAAGACCATGGCCTTTTCTCTTGGCATGGATGATGGTACACTAAGGTACCAAGGGCGACTCTGTGTTCCAAATGTGGATGGTCTCTGTGAAAGAATTTTGACTGAAGCTCACACTTCTAGGTATTCTGTGCACCCAGGTCCTACAAAAAATGTATCATGATCTTAAGGAAGTCTATTGGTGGAATGATATGAAGAGAAATGTGGTGTACTTGGTAGCAAGATGTCTGAACTGTCAGCAAGTGAAGGCCGAACACCAAAGGCCTGGTGGGTTGACACAGAATATAGAAATTCTAATGTGGAAATGGGAAATGATTAATATGGACTTTGCGGTAGGATTACCGCACACTCCGCGCAAGTTTGACTCAATCTGGATGATTATGGATCGACTCACGAAATCAGCACACTTTTTGCCGGTTAAGTCTACCGACACAGTAGAGTAGTATGCTTAGTTGTATATCAAAGAAATAGTCAGGTTGTATGGCACCCCAATTTCCTTCATTTCTGATCGGGGGGCACAATTCACTGCTAATTTTTGGAAGAAATTTCAGCAAGGTTTGGGTACTCAACTGAATCTTAGTACAACCTTTCACCCGCAGACTGACGGGCAGGCAAAGCGGACTATTCAAATGCTTGAGGATATGTTGCGCTCTTATGTTATGGACTTCAAAGGTAGCTGGGATGATCATTTACCACTCATAAAATTTGCATATAACAATAGTTGTCATGCTAGCATTCAAATGGCACCATTCGAGGGTTTATATGATAGGAGATGTAGATCTCCTATTGGGTGGTTCAAAATTGGGGAAGCAGAGTTGATAGGGCCATACCTCATGCATCAGACTATGGAAAAAGTTAAAATCTTTAAAGAGCGGTTGAAGACTGCTCAGAGTCGTCAGAAATCCTATAGAGATTTGGAATTCAAGGAAGATGATTGGGTATTTTTGAAGTTTCCCCCATAAAGGTGTAATGCGATTTGGTAAGAAAGGTAAATTGAGTCCGAGGTATGTCAGACCGTACAAAATCATTCAGAGGATCGGTGAGGTAGTATACAAGCTTGAGCTACCACCTGAGATGTCATTAGTACACTCGGTGTTTCATGTGTCTATGTTAAAGAAAGTAGTTGGAGACCCGACAGTCATTGTTCCGGTTGAGACTATTGAGGTAAATGAAGAATTGACTTATGAAGAGATTCCAGTTTCTATTATTGATCGGCAAGTCCGAAAGTTGAGAAACAAAGAAATTGCATCCGTGAAAGTGCTATGGCGAAACCAATAGGTTGAAGAGGCTACTTGGGAGGCCGAAGTAGAAATAAAGAAAAAGTATCCTTATTTATTTGAATAACCATGTAATTATGAGTTGTGCCTTATGAAAATGCTAAGGGATATTCCTATGAAATATGTATGACTTGTACATTTGGTGTTAAGGGTGTTCCGTTCTGGTAATATAATTGCTTGTGAGGTCACAGTTGGTGTTGTTTTGTATTATGTTACGATGTTAGATTATGTATATGCTTTTAGGATGTGTTTCTGGGGCTCTCTGACAGGTAGATAGGCCTAATTACAAGGGAAACTCTAGCGAATTTTTTGGAAATTTAGGGAGTTAGTCAAATTTGGGGCTGCTAGTTTGTGGTATAAAACAAACTAAGTTGCATAAGATGCTAATGACAGATTTTTACCCTCATTCGAGGACGAATGATCCTAAGCGGGGGAGAATGAAACACCCCGAAAAATTTTGAAGTACTTAAGTGGTAAGCCCGGTAAAATTTGCAAAGAAAATAATGTTTCATGGTGTCAGACTAGGTTTACGTATTTGAGGATTGTAGAAATTCTTCGCGGCGAGATTGCAAGCCGCGGCTCGGACTTTTTGGGTTGAACAATGCACCGGAAAGTAAAGAAAAATTTTTGGCAGAAAAGTGCATTTCTATGGTCCATTATGCGACTGCAAAATCACTCTGCAGACCGCATAATGGCCGCAGAGTGAGGCAGTTAATTGGGGCAATTGGAAGCAATTATGCGGTCAACTATGCGACCGCATAACAATTATGCGGTGCATTATGCGACCGCATAACGGTTATGCAGACCGCATAGTGACTAGTTACACAGACAATTCTTTTGGCTATTTTGTAACAAACTATGCGACCGATATGCGGTCCGCATATCGGTTATTTGATCGCATACCTTGTTCTGGAGCTCCATTTTTGGGTTTTTAAAACCCGACCCTATTTCGTTAAATACACTCTTTGGGTCATTTTTGAGCTATTATCTTACATTTTAGAGTGAGAGAGGGTGCCCTAGAGTGAGAATGTGTTCTCCAATATTTGTTCTTCAATTCTTGCTCAAGTTTTGGAAGATTAAGAAGGCAAGCACACTAGGTCTTCATCCTAGAGGTAAGATTCTACACCCTAAACCCTAATTTCAAAATCATCTGAACATGAGTAATTAGCAAGATAATGTTTGGTCATGAGAGTTGATTATTTTACATGCATGTGATATCAAGGGGTGTAGGAAGATTGTTGAACTAAGCATGGTAAAGATTGGGTTGTGGGATGATGCAATCCTCCATAAAAGGGACCTTGAAACCTTATGCACACCTTGTGTTTGATAAAATGCTCAAATGAGCTAGGAACATGATCATCTTCCTAATTATGGTTCAATTTGTTATATTTCTAAAATAGATTGAAGTTGCTAAGAATTCTGGAACGTTTTAAAGTTTAAAGAAGCTCAATTGAGGTATGTTGGCTAAACTCTTCTTTAAGAATTGGAAGTCCCAATATCCTTGTAAGTTCCGAGATGTTGATTATAAATGGAGTATTCCGATAAGTTTTGTGATGAAGATATATGTTCAATTCGTATTTCAAATGCTCTTATCATATTACATTATAAATTGAGGATGTGTCCTAAACTATGGATTACGTATCCACATGTTAATAATTTCTAGTCGTGATTTATGTGAAAGGTATTATTCCAAGTTGTGTAGAGATTGTGATTGTGATACACCTCCACCCGCATACATTGGGGTGAGGCGGCATGAACGCTTTGTGTGGGGATTATGGTATAGAGATTATGATTGTGATACACCTCCACCCGCATATATATTAGGGTGAGGCGGCATGACCGCTTTGTGTAGGGATTATGATATTGTGGGACTGCACCTCCACCCGCTTACATTGGGGTTAGGCGGTACGACTGCTTTGTGTATGGTTTTGGTATTGTTGTGGCACCACCACCCGCATACATTGGGGTGAGGCGGCATAGACGCTTTGTATAGGTTCTTGGTACTGTGGTTATACATCCACCCGCATACATTGAGGTGAGGCGGTAGGGCCGCTTGATTAGAGTTGTGGTATTGTACGTACACCTCCACCTGCATACATCGGGAGAGGCGGCGGGGCCGCTTTGTGTGAAGATGGTTATATAGGATCTCATCTTAAATCCTATAAATGTTGTTGATAGCTTTTAATAAGCTTTCTATGGTTGAGACAGTTATCAATATTATTCTATTGCCGCACTGGTTCATCATAATTATCTTGTATTTCTAAATTCTTAAATTGGTGTTTAGTTTTCATACTAGTACTATTCGACGGTACTAACGTCTCTTTTGCTGGGGACGCTGCATGTTTAAATGGATGTAGGTGGTTCCACAGCAGGAGACATTGATCAATGATAGCAGTGCACCTTCTTCCCAGCTGACTTGGTGAGTCCCACTTCATTCCGGGGTCATGAATCTTTTGTACTTTTTGTATTCTGTTTAAGGTATAGCCGGGGCCTTGTTACTGGCATTATCATTGTACTCTTCTTTACCTATAGAGGCTCTGTAGACATAGTGTGGGTTGTGTATTGGTGCTGGGAAAGACAAACTATGCTATGTTGTGGTTGTATTACTTGTCCATTTGAGACTTTAAAAATGGTGAAACTTATGGAAAGAAATTACTAATTGCAGACATGACCACTTTATTGTTTAATTAAGGAAAACATATATTCTCTTTATTCATGAATGAGTTTGGGTAGAAGGAATCTAATAGGCTTGCTCGGTCGGGTTCACTCGGTTGAGCACCGGTCGTGCTCATCGGTTTTTGGGTGTGACACATTTATACACTTGTTGTTGTGTGGGTTGATTGATGTTTTTGGGATGTTGGATGTGTTGTGGTACTAAAGGTATATAGTTGAAGGTTGTATGTGTTCTTTTTGTTTTGATGTACTTGGGGAAAGTAAGAAAAACAGAGGAGATGCTGTTCGTTTTAATATAAAATAAGCTTGTCATTCGTTATATGATAGTTGCATAATATGTAGTATAATGATAGTATTATTATCGTTGTTTTAGATTAAAGTTTTATGAGACGATTTCAACGTGGTCATTGGAAAGACTGTGATAAGGTATGTTAAGGCTATCACTTCTTTCCTTTTGGTATGATCCATATGATACAACGAAAGTAGCAAACACGCAACTTTCACAAGTGACTCTATTCTTAGAAGTACTAGGGTTGCCTATGTTCTTGATTCCCCATGTGTCTTATTATTATATCGTCTGTTCATGGGTCTAAGAAAATACGTAAGTTGATAAAGTTTATCCGAAGGCATAATGATCTTATGACATTCCGAGAGATCTTACTAACTTACTTCATTATGCGTTGCATTCATTTATACATGTACATTGACCCATGACCAGATGGCATTATATACGCGTATATTATATGTATATGAGGTATGGGGAAAGGTTATGGCGTTATATACGCACCACAACCTGATCAGCTGGTATACGTTGATGATTTCGCCCACAGAAGCCGAGATGATATGATGGGATGCCCTCAGAGGCTTGATGATGTTATGTACGCATATACCTATGCATGGTATGACATTTATACACATATGCATGACATTATAAATGTTTCATGATTCACAGAGCTGTTCGGATTTACAGGTTGAGTCTTTTACTCCATGTCTTTCATGTCTTTTATATACTATTTTCGTGCTTTACATATTCGGTACTTTATTTATACTGACGTCCTTTTTGCCTGGGGACGCTGTGTTTCATACTTGCAGGTCCCGATAGACAGGTTGACAATCCTCTTAGTAGGCTATCAGCTCAGCGGAAGGTGCTAGTGCACTCCACTTTCTCCGGAGTTATCTATTTGGTCAGTATACTTTGGACTAGGGGTGGCAAACGGGAGGGTCGGGTCGGATATGGTTCAGATCGAAAACGGGTAATGCAAAAATGGATCAAATATCCGACCCGAACCATATTTAATACGTATAAAAAACGGATTAACTGACAGATAAAATGGGTAACCGTATTATCCATTCATGACTTCACATTCGCCTCAACCTCTAATACGAATTTGCTACCATTTGCAAACATCCATTCCGTTAAGGCACCATCCAGTGCTTAGGCACGCTAATTTGGAAGAATCTATCTATCATAGAATAAGGACTCCACTAGAGCAAAAAGGATCCAAGATTTCACCAAGAAAAGTTATAAAGCTGCGTTTGCTAAAAATTAAATTACTTCCCAACAGTTTGTAATGGTTCACATATTTATAGCAAGTCTTCTTTTTTATATAAAGTAATATTTATAAAATGTGATTAAGACTAGGAATTATCTATGTCTAAGCTCTTTGGAATCATTCATAAATTATCAACATGCAACTAGAGCAAAACCAGTGAACCAAACTCTTTCTTTTGAGCAATTTGAGAGTTAGGGTAAACTGAAGTGAGAGAAAGTTCAGGAATTAGGGTAGAATTTGGGAGGGAAAGGGGGGGGGGAGGAAACTGAGCGTGAGAGAAAGTGTTGGAATTAGGGTAAAAAGGGGGATTTTACAAAGGCAAAAATGCTTTTGGGGAGCTTTTGACTGTATTACCCATTGGATATCCCGTGGTTACTCATTTAAAAAATGGATAATATGGGTAATACACGTATTTGATCCATTTTTAAAGTATTAATTATCCAACCCATATTTTAGTGGATTATACGGGTGATTACTTGTTTTATTTTATCCATTTTTTCACCCCTACTTTGGACATGTATTGATTGGTATGGCGGGACTCTATCCCGACTTTTATGATGTTTATGTACTCTTAGAGGCTTGTAGATAGATGTCATGTATATGGATGTTTGTATGGCCTTGTCGGCCTATGTTTTGAGTATACAAATGATCATTTCGATCTTATAGGCCCGTAAGTCACATGTATAAGTTTGTATACCATGATGGGTGGTTCTATGCCTAGTATTCTCTTGTGTTTAATTCTGGTTATCTCATGATGGCCTTTCCGACTCATTTAACCATAATAGTATGATAAGAAGGATACATTACCTTGGTATTTGGTTGAGTTAGGCACCGGGTGCCCGTCGCGACCCTTCGGTTTGGGTCGTGATATAATAAAATTCAATCCGGGTCCACACTACTAAAACCCGAGTCAAGGGATAGATCTCGACTACACATAATCCCACGACTTCAAATGTATGATCCAAATCGATTTCCAAACCCCTAATTTTTTATTTTCCAAAACATAGTAAAAAACCCCAAATTTCTCTTCCAAATCCCATAATCTAGATGTAATAATCCATGAGAAAAATAAGATATAGTATCAAAATCAAGTAAAAATTGCTTAACCTCTTGCCCTGTGTAAAAATCCTTTTCAAAAATCGCCTCTCTCCAAGTCTAGGGTTCAAAATATGAAATAACGGGTCTAAATCCCGAAATGTAATATCCCGTACATTCAGAGTAAGAAGTGAACCATGCATTGAATGTCATAAGACCCGAACCCTAAAGAATTTTGAATTTATGTAAGTGAATCCATGAAAATGTCGTTATTAGAAAAGGTCGACATCAAGAGTCGAAGTGAAAATCGCTCATAGTTAAGTTTTTCAGACTGCATTTGAACAAGGTCCAACTTCCAGTGCGTGTTGCGACCTGTGTATTTGGAAGTTAGGGGTGATCTACCTATTAAATTAAATATCTTTGAGTCTAGTTTCCAACACCGCAAACTGTTTGTCGATAAAATATCAGAGTAAAAGGTTATGTGTGTTTTACTATGGACGTGCGTAGTTCTCAATTGTTGCGGGACATGTGGCACTCAAGGTTATGTCGGCCAAACCTTGTCTTTTATAAGCTAAAACTTTGGGATTTATCTCTCATTTTCATCGAAAACCTTATGGGAACTGAATCTCTCCATTTTCTCTCATTCTCTCACTCTCCAAGGTTAAGGTAAGTCATCCAAACTCTTCACTAGTAAAATTCTTCCTCAAGAATTCAGATAGAGGGCTAGAAGTGCCGCGATTCAATATCCAGAAATAATAGTGGTGTCGTCAGTGGCATATCTTCCAGCCTATGGTTTTCAGGTACCAAGAGGCCTAGTTAAGAGAGTAAAGAAGAGTTAGAGACGACGTGATGTCTCACTTGAGCTTCCAGAATAATATAAGGAAATCTATGGCACTAGCAATTTAAAAAAAGGTTGTGAGTAGTATAAATAGAAAAGATGGAATGCTTCCTTGGTAGTAGAATGAGAGTGTAATTCTAATAAATGATAAGAGAATGACGTTTAGGCCTTTGATTGAGTAATGATGTAAAGAAAAGGGATTTCATGAATTGCACATGATTAGAATACCCCTATAAGATGAATCACGTTGGGATGCTATGAAATACGATTATTGAAGTATAGTATCACCCCCAGGTGGATCAAGCTAATCACTTCAGATGTTCCCCGATGAGACGTGAGCCCTAGTGACAATGTTACATAAGAGGCCACGTTATTAGTGGTAGATTATAGATCAACATTAAGGTGAATCAACAATAGATGGATAAAAGTTTCAAAGTATGAGATGAGATTAGGCTATCATTCTTAAGATGAACAGTAATGTGGAAACATTAAAGGACTTAGATTTATACATATAGAATAAGCAGCAAGAGAGTAACTTAGAGTTGGGTAGCAGGCCTCGGTAATAATAAATCGAAGTAAGTGTTATGGTATAGTCTAACCTAACTTGATGCAGTAAATCCATAAGGATAGATAACTGAGGCTATGAAACAAGATATAAAAAATAGTCGTAAGTTTGACAAAGTACCAAGCGAAGGACTTCAGTACACCTATAGATGCATGGAGGGACATTTTGTCATAGTTCTGTATATGTTCTCAAAGTGAGGCCTAGAGATTGGATAATAGATGGAGAAAAAAGGAGATAAGAGTTTCATAGGCGCACATACAGGGACAGAGTCGTACAATATGCACAACAAAAGGTAGCAACAGTAACGAGATTGGAAGAATTCCGACCACAGGTCGTGATATAAGAAAGAGGCTTAAAGGGGGGAATGCCTTGGGCTTTGGATTTATTTATAGAATAGTTGCCTAGATGTCAAGGACAGTACTAAAGTATTCGTAAGAGCTATAGGTTATGAGACTGTTAAGCGCACCAGTCAACATTCGAGGACGAATGTTCCAAAGGGGGGAATGATGTTACACCCCATATTTTCGTACGTGAGAGTACGTCCTAAATCAATTGATATAAGCTCAGAAATGAGATCATCTTTGAAAGTACATAAAGTAAGTTAATCATGTTAACTTGAAGGTTACAAATATTTAAGATCATGAACTGCAAGTACCAAGAGGGTTGGAAGGCTTAGAAGCTAAAAGAATTGAAGAAAATAAGTATTGTTGTAAGTCGACAAGTTGGGAATGTTATAACATGTACTTTTGGGGTGAGACTAGGGTGATCAAAATGATAAGGAGGTTATTTTATGAGTTATTTTAATCTTATGATAGTCGTGTGTTATGTTTTAAAGTGAAGCGAGTTGTGGAACAAAAGTTGGCAAAGGTCATCACAAGTTACATTCATAATGTGCTAAACATTAGGTCAAAAGTAGCAGAGCTTTTCTCCTAATATACTTTGGATTTAAGGGTCATCCACCTACCAAATTGAAGATGTACGAGTCTAGTTTCCAACTCATTAAATCTTTTGTCGATACGACATCAGAGTAGAGAGGTATTTGCATTTTCGTGAGACTGCGCAAGCAGCTCCCTATGGGACCCACTTAGGCGGTTGAAATATCTTTATATATATGTGACATCTACAGCCCGTTTTCACTCATTCGTTTTCAATTTCTTCAGACCCTAGACACCTAAAAACCTTCTCTCAAAGTTCTCTTAGGATCCAAGAGCCAAACAAATATATATATTCTGCTCTCTTGACTGGAAGAAGTCAATACTTAACTGAATATAAAGTCCCGGTAAGGGAGAATATAATAAATTATTAGACTAGGATAATATACATAAATTCAGGAATATGAACTTCTCTTTATGTCTCGTTATCAAACACATATAGTTACGGGATCATGCCAAAATGAAGGAAATGTTTAGCCTTAATATACCTTATGACAATTTTTCCAATAACTACGTTTAACTCGTCTCTTCGCACCTTAATCTACAACAACGATAATAATACTATCATTAAGTTACAAAAGGTACAACTATCGCACAACGAACGACAAGCTTATTTTATATTAAAACGGGCAGCATCTCCCCTATAATCTTTACTTCCTCCCAATTCGTGACAACACCAAGAACACAAGAACACAACAATAACAACATATATACATCATTTTCCAACCTTATATCTATCACAAAATACCACAAAACAGACCAATATACCCCTATCACTTTACACATAAAACGACAACCATAGTAGTGTCAAACAATCTCAAAATATTATGACAAATGACCAACCTATCACCCTGCATTTGTGTGGTGTTTCACCACACCCTTTATCCTCAAAAACTCCATAAAAAAATAGCAAAATATATAATCCAACAACAACACGAAACAGCCCACAAAACAGTCCACTACAAGTTGAATAACTCGAACTCACGACTTCCGATCACCGTCCCGTGAGTTCTTACAATTATAGAACGAGTTTCTATACTTTTCCAGCAGAAAAAGTAGATGAAGGAGAGAAGTATACTTACCTTATTTTGTTAATATCTCAGCCCCTATGTTGGTCCTTCAACCCTTAGGTTTTCCTCCAACTAGAACTTGAAAAGAAGAGAAAATCAATTAGTGTTTGTTTTGAAGTTTTGGGAGATTTTTCCAGGGTCTTATCTCTAGTTTTTAAGCTCTATAATGAGTGTGGAATATGAAGAAAATAAAACCTTAAAATTTCTTTTTGGACGACCCGAAATAGCCCCTTTTTGGACATATTATTCCTCTCATTGAAGCAAGTAGGTTATACACCTACTTGTCACCTATGCAGTCTGCGCAGTCTCGACAAAACATATATCTCTCTCTACTCCGATGTCATATTCACAAACGGTTTAATGTGTTAGAAATAAGACTCATATATATTTAATTTTATGGGTGGATCACCCCGTAACTCTAAGTACATTGGTAGAAAAGCTCTGTGACATTTAACCCAAATTTCAGTAAAACTTATGAATGTAACTTGTGATGACTTTCATCGACTTTTGTTCCACAACTCGCTTGACTTTAAAATTTAACACTTGACTATTATACGACTAAAATAACTCATAACATAACCCTCTTACCATGTTAATAACCCTAGTCTCACACCAAGGTACGGCTTATAACATTCCCAACTTATCGACTTTCGATGAAATATTATTTTCTTCAATTCTTTTAGCTTCCGAACCTTCTAACCCTCTTTGTACTTATTGCTCATGATCTTCAATATTTATAACCTCCAAGGTAACATGATTAACTTACTTTATATACTTTCAAAGATGATCTCATTTTTGGTCTTACATAGTTTGCTTACGTCGTACTTTTACGTACGAAAATATGGGGTATAACATCATTCCCCCATTTGGAATATTCATCCTCGAATGTTGACTGATGCACTTATCACTATACTTACTTAACACATGTATTAACTCATCATTATCTTGGTAAAGTTTCTTAAACTCTCCGACTTATATCGATCCACTTAAGATGCATTCCAACATGAAAGTACCAGGTGTAATATACTCCCCCCCTAGGAACATTCGTCCTCGAGTATTTACTCTTAGACACTTGGGAAAATTTTGCCAGAGTCTCCTCCGTACACTAGACTAAAACCAACCTGCACGTAGCCAGAAACCATACTATACATGCCACATATGGCCAATGTCGATAAGGACTCACGGGACGGTGATCGGAAGCTGTGAGTCCAAGCTTTGTGATTCATATGTAATGTGTATGGGGCTGTTTTGTATGTTGTGGTGTATGGAAGGTGTTGTTAACCTCGTAAGGGGGTTTTTGTGTTGCTGTAAGTTAGACGAAAGGAATGGTGTCTTGAAACAACATTATGAAAGGGCCTTAAAACCTTACGCCCCCAAATGTTTGATGAATTGTCCGAATGGCTAGAACAATATTTTGTTGCTAACATGAGGTTTCTTTTATTGCTATTACTTTAGATTGCAGTTGTAAAGGAGCATATTGATCATCATAGTATTACAACTATTAGGATCAAGGTATGTAAGGCTATTCTTTCTTTTTCCGCTATGGCACGACTTCCGTTTATTATTTCTCTATATGAGCTATGAAGTCTAAAGTTTATGAAAAACATGTCACAAGTTCCATAAGTTCAGTAAGAGACACGTCACGTGCTTATAAGTCGGTACTTAATGTGATTGTTCCATTCTTAGGATTAAGCATTCAAGAATTACTGTTATTGGGGGTTATAGTACTTCACTAAAATGAATTGTATTGAAATAGTTGTTCTCAAATTCTTATGAGCGTAAGAGCATTCATGTGCCGTTGTCAAGTATCATTGACTTTTCATTCGTACAAAGGATGATCTTAAGGATGATCTTATTCTTATCGTTACTGATTTCCTTATGTGTTAGGTTCCGGTAACCGAGTCTCTTTGTAGGCATCGTGTTCTTATTATTGAAGAACTTTCTAGAGCTATCGTACCTCTTTGGTTACCAAGTTCTTGTAAGTGATCTATCGTCTAATGTTACTAAGTCCACACATTTCTAAAGTTATGTAGATCGTATGTCGATGGTTTCTAAGGTATTGTGGGGACTTTAGAGCATTATATAGCATGAATCATGTGAATAGTTTCAAATGTTTATCGATGGGTCATAGGTCCTATTGAGGATGAATTATGTGAATGGCTCCTAAAATATCATTAATGGAATCTAGTTCCTACTTAAGGTAAATCATGTCTATAGTTTTCAAATTACCGATATGTAGTTATAGTACATCATATAGGATTAATTATATCAGTAGCTTTAGTTTTTCGATGATGGATTATAATTTCCTAGCTAAGGTGAATCATATCGAGAGCTTATGGCTTAGTATTATGGGATTAGGGTAGCCTATTTAAGATGAATTACAATGATGGCTTCCAAAGCACGGCTAATGGAGGACATAAACATAAGTAAAATCATATGGATAGTTCTGAATTATCATCATAAGAGGTGTAGATTGTTACATAGACGGGTTGTAAGTTCTAATTAAGAAGAATCACATCGGTAGCCTTCAAGCGATCATTAACGGGCTATAGAGGAATCATGTTGATAGATTATGGATTACCGTTATTGGGTTATAGTACCTTACCTAAGATGAATCATATTGATAGCTTTTAGTTGATTGTTGATGAGTTATAGATCTCTACCTAAGGTAAATTATATCAGCAGTTCCAGAAAGGTCGTTATTGGATTATAGTGTCGTACTTAAGATGAATGATGTTACCAGCCTTAAGTGATCGTTAATGGATTATAGTTCGTATCTAAGATGAATCATATTGTTGGCCTCCAGAATTATCATCATTGAGATATAGCACTTTCTTAAGATGAAACGTATCAGAATAGATGTTCCAAGGTTTCCCAGAGAATAATATCATTCAAGCAATATTATGAATTGTCATAGATTGTTTGTTCGTACAAAGGGTTTCCCTACTCCTATCGTCATTGAGGTTCCTTATGCATTATGTTCAGACAATCTAGTCTCTTTATAAGTATCAAGTTTCCATAGCGCAATATAGAGTTTCTTTTGTTTGTCAATAATGTTAGACTACATTTCATAAGAAGCTTATACTTTATACGTTAAGACAAGTGTGTCCACAAGTTTATGGTTTCAACTGATCATATGTGTGTTTAGATTCCGAAGGTCTTGAGCTAAGGGTAATAATGGGTAGTAAGTATGTATGGCTATCCCTTTTGACCCCTTTCGGCATGAATCCGCCTTCACAATAATTTTTCTAAAGAAAAGCTTAATGGAACGTCTCGTCGTAAATACTCCACTCATGATATCATCTAGGTTCATATGTTTACCTATGACGTTGTTCTATTGGTTGATGTTCCGTAGCATATATATTAAGCCTCGATTCACTTTGAAAATAGATGTATTGAAAGTAACATCCATAATATTGTTTAGCAAGCTAACAATCTTTTCGTCATTCTAAATAGTTTGTCACTAGATTGAGTAATGAGCCTCAGAGATATTCTTATATAATACTACCACTGCTCTTGGGGAAATTATTACATTATATCTATACCACTTCAGTTGGGGACAGCCTCAGAGCTACTGTATATATTATATACATACCACTGCAGTTGGGGACGTTATTACATCATATCTATGATGTACTAGTTGACATTATTATTATTATTATTATTATTATTATTATTATTATTATTATATATATATATATATCACTACAGCGTGCAAGGTATAATTGTGTATATATATATACACATACGCACAGAAGAGAGCTTGCTTACAGAGTCTTGAACCTCCACCTCTAGTCGTGTGCTTCATCACCAACACACTCAATGTTTGCCACATAATGTGGCAGGCCAAAATGAACGAAATATCTCCAAGGATACCTCAAAGTTCTCGTTGACAATCCCCTATATATATATATATATATATATATATATATATATATATATATATATATATAATAAAATACAACAAGTACAACAAGCAATTCATATAACAAACACTGAATAATCCGAAAGCTAAATCTGATTTTGAAAACTGAGTTTTTGAAACAGATAACTGAAAGCTAAAATTGAAGCTGAAAGACTAAGTCGATAACTTATAACTAAAAACTGAAACTGAGCTGATAACTAAGTTATTTTTGAAAAGATGTACACATAGTGGCCCTACGTACGTGAGCATCTGGAACACGCAGGGGAGGGGGGAGGGAGTGTCGATCTATCTTCCCATAAAACACTGTATATGTGAGAATCTGACGCACGGGGGAGTGTCGGCCTATTTCTCCATCAAACAAATAGCACATGCAATCATGTAGTAGCTAACCCTGGCCACCGTGGCATTCATGCTCGGGGAGGTTGGCTACTTCTCCCTTTCTAAATGTTATCATATTTATCTGAATCTGAAGCAAATACAAGTAATTGCACATAAATAGGTAGTTGCACATAAGCAAATAATTGTAGCAAGTCATACAATCTATTTATTGTCTGCAATAGAGATTTTCATTTGTATATATGGTTTATTCTGAAAAGTAAGGAAAGCAAACAAGCAATTCATATGCATTTTAATCTAGCCCTTGACTTAGGAAGAAATCTCAACTCACCTCTAACTGACTGTTCAAGCTTCAATTTAAATTCTCGCTTTCTTCAAGCAGTCTCGATCTACAACTGAAAGTTACAAGCGCAAATTCAAGCTTATTAACTCATGACCTGCTAGAATTTTTAATATCCAATTAAAATTAGGCTTTAAGCTCTCAATTTCTCAATTCTGTTGTCCAAGTGAATTCTTGGCAAATCCTTGGTATCAAGAATCTTATCTAATCCAGATTAGTGGACTAATTCTAAAGCAATCCTCAACTCCATCAACAACACCATTCAAAATATTTGCTTTCTCTTTAATCTTGGCCTTTAATAGCTTCTCATGATTTCACCATTCATAATAAAATAATCTCTCTACTATGAAACCAGTTAAAAGAATTACCTTTTTGAAGCTTTCTTATGAAACCAGTTACCATAGCTGTTGTAATGAATAAGTTGTTACACTGACACCTTCCTTTCATTGCATAATAGATACAAGAGTAACAAGGTCTGCTGCGTTTTTAATCCACTAAACTCCTCGTCTCTACAGTAAAGAACATGTCAAAGCTTTGATTTTCTCACGTCCGTGAGCGATTCGAACCAAGTAATTACTCCTTGGCCTGTTCGCTGCTTGCTGTCACAAAAATATAAGATGTATCAACTTTTAATTTTTATTTTGAAAGCTTCAAGCGAGATTGTGCTGATTCATAAGAGTCAAACTCTTGGTTCTCTTTTCCTTCAAATCTTGCAAACTAAAATCTTCCTATACTTCTCACAATTTGAATAACATGTAATGAAGCTATTTTTTTAAAAAAGTTTATACATAGCTTCTGCGGCTGCTCCTCTTAAGGGAATATTAAATCCCTTAAACCCTTCCGCGTTGTTACAGTAGGGCAATAATTAGTTGTTTACAAGATTGTTTCTTTACGTAGATGTAGACTAACCAAAGCTTGGCTCTTTTCCTTCTTTGAAGTTTAAGGCGCTTCTCACGTGGTCGAGCCATTATAGTAATTCTTTGTTGTTGCATGCTTCGTCAGAATTTTAATTGCACCATCAAATAAAGTCATTCTTATAAATACTTATCATATCATAGTTTCACTTCTCAATTTGTGTATCCCATACCCAAGTATATACATATACCTCATTAGAATAGCAACAATCATACTTAAGAAATAATTCCAAATTATGTTTATTCCATACAACTCATGAAGATGCATTTAAAGTTAGTAAATATTTTACGCGGTGTTATACAAACATACTAAAAATCATATAATTTTTGTCAATTATCAAGGAACTTCTATAAATAATGACATTTATGGATTATTTCATTAGTTAGCTTTTGATGATAGAACATGGAAACTCTTTATGAGTTGGGGTTTATCTTATCTATCTCCAATAGACCTCTCTTTTAGGTTTAGAATTTTAATAATGATTAATAATCAAAAGCGCCTTGACTAATGCCATTTTACTTTGTGTGCAGGTTCACAACAACTCTGATGAATGCAAGAAAGGAAAGAAAATCATATAAGCATATTAGAGGGAGCCAACGACTATGTTATTCAAACTCCATATCAAATGGATACCAAGATGGAAAAGAATCAATCAAACAAGCAACAAGGAAGAAAAGACAATCAATCGAACGAGCAAAGGATTCACAAGCGTGCAAGGGAAGGAAAGAGAGCCAATCAAGGAAAATCCGCGGAAGCTCTTAAGAGAAGTAAATTGGAAAGATAAAGGAGCCAAACTTCAAACTGAGAATGAATTTGGACATACCTCTCAAACTAGATTCATGAGACTACTCTTGGGTCCTACTCTTAGAAGACTATGCCTCACAAAGAAAAGACCTCCAATCAATAATCTCTTACAATCCCAGAAAAGAGAAATCAGAAGGCTCATCGAGCACTATTAAAGAAAAAGTGGAAGGACAAGGAAGCTCACGCAACTTAACATTTGTTTCTATACCTTTCTAGTTATTAGTACAAATACTGTATTCTTGAGTTTAC
Organism: Nicotiana tabacum; assembly: GCF_000715075.1. NCBI lineage: Eukaryota > Viridiplantae > Streptophyta > Magnoliopsida > Solanales > Solanaceae > Nicotiana > Nicotiana tabacum. The sequence goes on along the minus strand of NC_134093.1, from coordinate 48,091,228 downwards.
AAGTGTCGCAAAAGATAGGAAGAGTTAAAAAACAAAATAAGAGTTGTGTCAAAGTTAGACAAACATTGTTGCTGAATATCGTTGGTGGTGAATGTACTAAAACTATCCCTGTTGTAAAGACTTATTGAAGATCTAAGAGAACTCTTGTGACCCAAGGGAACTGGACGTAGGTACCATACCCGTACTGAATCAGTCCAAAATTGTTGTGCCTCCTTTACTTTTTTATTCTGCATAATTTACTTCTGCTACAATTGATCCTACTGTTTAGTCAACTTAGTTTTAAAATCGGTTACAATTCATCCCCCTCTTGTACTTTCAATTGATATCATAGCAAGGACTCACAAGTATTGACATTGTACTTTCAATTGGTATCATAGCAAGGACTCACAAGTATTGACAAACAGTAAGTGAGGAAAAGATCATGGCATCAAACATAGTCGTTGGATCACTATTCCAAGAAGGAACCTCTCACGTACGACCTCCTTACTTCAATGGCCAGCACTTTTCACACTGGAAAGTGCGTATGGAAACCTACACTATGTCATACGACATTAAGATGTGGCGTGTAATCAAAAAGGAAAATCTTCCGATTCCGCCAAAGTAGGGCAAAGACGGTGAGATCATAGTATCATCTGATCCTCTCAACTTAGATGAGTACACTGAAGAACAGGCAACTGTTATCCAAGTGAATTCCAAGGCAAAAAATCTCCTGTATAATGCCATAAGCGGAGAAGAGTATGAAAATATATCAAGCTATGAAACTGCAAAAGAAATGTGGAACAAGTTAGAAGTCACATATGAAAGAACAAACAAAGTGAAAGAAATAAGGATCAATCTCCTAGTTTGTGACTATGAATTGTTTCAAATGAAAGATGGAGAATCACTGGAAGAAATATTCTCCCGATTAAGCAAAATCGTTGGAGACTTAAAATCCTTTGGTAGACCAATAAGAAGTGGAGAACAACTAAGAAAAATTCTAAGAAGTCTTCTCACTATTTGGCAACCCAAAGTCATTGCTCTAGAATGTCAGGATCTTGACAAGATGTCTTATGATGAACTCAGAGGTGATCTAATTGCGTTTGAGAAAACACATTTAGACAGGCAGTTCAGTAAGAAAAAAAAAGAAGACAGTTGCGTTTAAAGCAACCATAGCTGAATCAGGAAATGAAGAAGAAGAAGAAAAAGGAGGAGAACAAGATGAGAATATAGCCATACTCTCTAAAGTTGTAACAAGCATGATGAGAAAAAATAGAAACAACAGAAGAGATAAACCAAATTTCAAAAATGATGGAAGATGCTATGAGTGTGAAAAACATGGACACATTCAAGCTGAATGCCCTGAGCTGAAAAAGAAACTAAGCAGAAATTTCAAGAATAAGAAATCTTTTGGAGCGTGGAGTGATGAAGAAGAATATGATCATGAGAAAATTGCCAACATGTGCTTTATGGCCATCAAATAAGATAGTGATGAAGATTCAGGCGAGCTTGGTCTCATGGCAGATGAAGGAACAAGTGAGGTACGATTTCCTACATGTCCTAAATGTAATGAACTTCAAGAATTTATTAATATTTCTCTTGCACACATTGAGAAATTTCTAAATGAACTTCGAAATATCCAAATAGAAAAGAAAGATTGGGCACTGAAATTAGAAGTATGTGAAATTGAAAGAGACATGCTTCAAGATGAAATTAATGAACTTCAACTTAAACTGAATGGATTGCGAAAATCCACCAGTCACAGTTCCCCTAAATCAAACAAGTCAACTTCCTGAAATTTCACATCTAGGACAAGAAATCACTCTGACATGCACTCATTGTGGCAAAGATGGTCACAACTCTAACCATTGCAGGTTTAGAAATAGCAGAGAAAAAGTTTCTGAAAGTTCCAATAACCCCTCTTGCTTTTATTGTGGAAAATCCGGTCATACATCTAACCAATGCAGGTTTAAGAACAACAGGAGATGGGTTTGGCGACTCAAGGCCTCTAATCAGGCTAATACTCAGAATACTAACCATCCAGGACCCAAGCAGGCTTGAGTACCTAAAAATAAGTAACTTGTTTTTGTAGGAACACCGCAAGAAGAATCGAAAAGGTAAATAGTATCTTGATAGCGTGTGTTCTAGATACATGACATGTGATAAACAATTATTCAAAACGGCTACTAAGCTAGATGGTGGATCAGTTACTTTTGGAGACAAATAAAAAAGAAACGTAATTGGAGTTGGAAGAGTCCCTCTCAGCTCATCATGTGATGTAGACGAAGTATACTTGGTAGATCAACATGGCTGCAATCTACTCAGTATCAGTCAACTATGTGACAATGACTATGAGGTTCATTTTAAAAAGCATGGTTGGTTTATTGAAGACGAATCATGTAAAATTATTCTATATGGAAATAGAGATAGGAATATCTACACTCTCAATAACATAGATAGTCTAGGAAATCAAATCTGTCTAGCTTCTATGATTGATGGTCCTTGGGTTTGGCATAGAAAACTTGGTCATGCTAGCATGCATACTATTTAAAAACTTTCCAAATGTGATCTTGTCATTGGTCTTCCAAAACTAGAATTTTCAAAATATCAAATATGTAATGCATGTCAGTTAGGAAAACAAACCAGGTCCTTTTTTAAAGTTAAAAAGATAGTCTCTACTACAAAACCTCTTCAACTTTTGCTTATGGACCTTTTTGGTCCAACTAGAACTGCTAGTATTGGTGGTAGAAAATATGCTTTTGTTATAGTAGATGATTTTTCTCGATTTATCTAGGTTATTTTTCTGAGTAAAGATGATGCATTGAGGAATTTTGAAGTCTTCTGCAAAAAAGTACAGCGGGAAAAGGGATACAACATCTCTGCCATAAGAAGTGATCATGGAGGAGAATTTGAAAGCAAAGCATTCAAAAATTTCTACAATGATCAAGGGATTTCTCACAATTTCTCATCCCCCGGATCACCTCAACAAAATAGAGTGGTAGAACGCAAAAATAGAACCTTGCAAGATATGGCAAGAACTATGATTGTGGAAAACTCCCTCCCACACCACTTCTGGGCAGAAGCTATAAGCACCGCATGCCATATCATTAACAGATGCCTGATTTGACCTATTCTCAAAAAGACTCTATATGAATCGTGGAAAGGTAAAAGACCCAACATCAGTTATTTTTATCTTTTTGACTGCAAATGTTTTATCCACAATAATGGAAAAAATAACCTTGGTAAGTTTGATCCAAAAAGCAATGAAGGTATTTTTGTTGGATACTCTCCATCAAGTAGAATATAGAATTTTTAATAAACGTACTTTATCTATTGAAGAATCCATACATGTTGTATTTGTGGACACTAACCCTCACTCGAGGAATAAAAAACTTCCCGAAGATGGGGAAATTTTGATAGTTCCAAAGTCTGTCAATACAGGTGACAACACTCGTGATGAGGTGACTAATCAGCAGAATCAGTCGACTGACAGTCGCATAGAAAACCAGGAACCCCCTACAGCTGAACAATCAAGCCCCATCGAAAAGGAGCCAGCATCAGTTGTTCCAAATGAATAGAAAAGTGAGACAGGATATCCACATAAGTACATCATTGGAAATCCTCAGGAAGGCATGAAAACAAGAAGATCGCTAAAGTAGACATAAAATATTGCCCTCATATCTCAGTTCAAACCAAAAAAGGTAGATGAGGCCCTTGGGGACGAAAGCTGGATAACTGCAATGTAGGAGGAGCTTGACCAATTTGAGAAGAACAAAGTATGGGAACTCATCCCTAAACCTACAAATGCATCCATTGTTGGAACAAAATGGGTTTATAGAAATAAGCTGAACGAGTTTGGACAAGTGGTACGAAATAAAGCTAGACTGGTTGCTCAAGGTTATTCACAACAAGAAGGAAGTAACTACGAGGAAACCTTCGCTCATGTTGTCAGGTTAGAATCTATTCGTATTTTATTAGCTTATGCTGCTCACAAATATTTTAGACTATTTCGGAAGGACATGAAAAGCACGCTCTTAAACGGTTTCATCTCTGAGGAAGTGTTCGTTAAGCAACCCTAGGATTTATTAATGAATTCTTTCCAAATCATGTCTACAAGTTATTCAAAGCTTTGTATGGGTTAAAACAAGCTCCTAGAGCTTGGTATGAAAGGCTAAGTTCATTTCTAGTCAAACATGGATTTGATAGAGGTAATATTGATACTACTCTCTTTATCAAACGATCAGCTGGAGGTAATTTAATTATGCAAATCTATGTGGATGATATTATTTTTGGAAGTACTAACCCAGTGTTATGCAAGGGTTTTTCAAACATCATGAAAGGGAAATTTGAAATGAGTATGATGAGAGAATTAACCTTTTTCCTTGGGCTACAAATCAAGTAATTACAGAAAGAAACTTTCATTAGTCAGACAAAATATACAAAAGAGCTTATCAATAAGTTTGGCATGTCTAATGCTAAGGCCATAGGGACTCCTATGAGTCCATCAACCACCCTTGATGAAGATAAAGATAGTAAGAGTGTTGATGAAATAATGTATCGAGGTATGATTGGATCTCTACTCTATCTTACAGCTAGTCGACCTGATATTATGGTTTGTATTTGCAAATGTGTAAGATATCAGTCAGCTCCCAAAGAATCCCACTTGACTGCTGTTAAATGTATTAATCAGATATTTGATTGGGACAGTCGACTATGGACTATGGTACAAAAGCTTAAATGTCTTTGATCTCAAAAGTTTTTCAGATGAAGATTTTGCAGGTCATAAAATTGACAGGAAAAGTACAAGTGGAACGTGCCAATTACTTGGAAAATCCCTTATATCTTGGCACAACAAGAAACAAAGTTGTGTTGCCTTATCTACTACTGAAGCAGAATATCTGGTTGTAGGCAACTACTGCACATAAGTCCTATGGATTATGTATTAACTGTTAGACTATGATTTACGTCTTAATTGCGTTCCAATTATGTGTGACAACACTAGTGCTATTTTTCTTTCAAAAAATTCTGTACATCATTCTAAGACTAAGCACATTGAGATTAAGCATTATTTTATCCATGATTATGTTGCAAAAGGTGACATTGTGTTAGAATTTATTAATACTAAAAATCAGTTAGCAGATATTTTCATAAAACCTCTGCTTGAAGAGAGATTTTATTTTCTTCGTGACAAAATTGGTATTTTCTTGATTCCTATGTAATTTCTCTAAATTTGCCTAGTTTAGAAAATGTTCTATAAGTGTTCTTCATGATTTTATCCTAAAATATCTCTAACTGTGTTTGATTACTCTGAAATTTGAGATCCGTGTACTAGCCCACATTATTGCTACCACCCTGTTACCCCATACTAGTTCTATTATTAGCACCTTGTCTATCAGAGATATGTTTGTTCTGTATTGTCTTGTGAATAGAAAGGCTATTAACTGGTTCACGTGATTGCGTCAGTACATGCTTGAAAGCATCAGGGATGTCTCCTCTTTTGTTAACAACTTACCTTATAGTTTAATAATATCTCACATCTTGCAAGTTATGAAAGTAGATTTGTCTCCCTATACCCCTAAAACCATCTCCAGCACATATGACAAGACTGCCTTTGCTATGTTGGGGTACACTCTGGTTGAGGGGACTTGGATCAAGAAAGACAAAGCACCAGAATCCACTTCTCAACAGGGCACTGGAGGGATTAAATCTGAAGCAAGCAAATCCTCTTCCTCAGATCAGTTGCTACTGATGCAGCAAAATATTACAGGTATCAAGGAATTGCTAACTTCTACGCATGAACAAGTGGACAAGATCAAGGAAGTGACAAAGGAAACTTGAGCAGATATGGCCAGGTTAAGGATCACCCTAAAAGACACAAAGAGGCAAGGGATCAGGGCTATGCAGGATGTCACTGAGAAGTTGACCAAAGTTATCAAGGAGATTGATACATCCTATGATAGTTTCTATACCAAAGTGATCAACCTTTTGAAGTATTTCCTTGGGAGGAATTGAGTTTTCGGGCTGTTTAAATAATGTCTTCTTTATTTTTTTTGTGTTGTTTGTTAAAACTTCTCTTTTGGTTGTGTTTGGATGGGCATACAGTCGACTATGCCTGATATAACTGTTAGATGTATATATTTTTGCATGCTTTAACTATTAGTATTATTAGCTATTATCCTCTGTTTCTCTTCTTGCTCTTTGTGATTGATGTCAAAGGGTAGAAGAAAAAGAGTATAAAGACAGGGGGAGCGTGCAAACAAGGGCACAAAGACAGGGGGAGTAGAAGTACATCTTGAAAGGGAAGTATCCCCTAAATTAGTGAAACTCTTTTTGGATTATTGTCATCATCAAAAAGGGGGAGATTGTTAGGTCTAGAATTTTAATAATGATTAATAATCAAAAGTGCCTTGACTAATGTCATTTCACTTTGTGTGCAGATTCGCAACGGTTCTAATGAATAGAAGAAAGGGGAAAAAAATCATATAAGCATATCAGAGGGAGCCAACATCTATGTTATTAAAAATCCATATCAGATGGATTCCAAGATGGAAAAAGAATCAATCAAACAAGCAACAAGAAAGGAAAAAGAATCAATCAAACGAGCAAAAGATTGTCAAGCATGCAAGGGAAGGAAAGAGAGCCAATCAAGGAAAATCTGCAGAAGCTCTTAAGAGAAGTAAATTGGAAAGATAAAGGAGCCAAATTTCAAACTGAGAATGAATCTGGCCATACTCCCAAACTAGATTCATGAGGCTACCCTTGGGTCTTACTCTTAGAAGACTATGCCTCACAAGGAAAAGACCTCCAATCAATAATCTCTTGCAATCTCAGAAAAGAGAAATTAGAAGGCTCATCGAGCACTATTAAAGAAGAAGTGGAAGGACAAGGAAGCTCACGCAACTTAATATCTATTTCTATACCTTTCTAGTTCTTGGTACAAATATTGTATTTTTGAGTTTATAAGTGTCGCAAAAGATAGGAAGAATTAGAAAATAAAACAAGAGTTGTGTCAAAGTTAGACAAACATTGTTGCTGAATATCATTGGTGGTGAACGTACTAAAACCTTCACTGTTGTAAAGACTTATTGAAGATCTAAGAGAACCCTTGTGATCCAAGGGAACTGGACGTAAGTACCACTCCAGTACTGAATCAGTATAAAATTATTATGCCTCCTTTATTTTTTTATTCTGCATAATTTACTTCTGTTGCAATTGATCCTACTGTAAAGTCTAGTCGACTTATTCCTCTCTTAGTCAACTAAGTTTTAAAATCGGTTACAAGTCACCCCCTCTTGTACTTTCACTCTCTTCGTTTACTTTAGGTTAATGTAATTCATGTATGAGTTCTATCTGTTTCTCCTTTGGATTGTTTCTTTAATTGACTACTAATTAGTTTGTTTCAAGTTTAATTTCTTAATTGCTCTTGGGTTTTACTAATTGCAATTATTAGATTCAACCTTTCTTTCTCTATTCTTGAAAAGTGTTAATTGTTGTGCTTACAAGGGTTCATTTAGTTCATTATGGAGTCCTTATTTATCTTTCAACTTCAATCCCTAATATCGTCCATTTATTGCTTTCTATTCCAAATTCAAGGTGTTCTGTGGGGTTGAATAACTTATATTCAATTTCCTTAAATCTTCCTGGGTTGGGTTTTATTACTTCTTAAACAATATTTACATATATTCTCCAATAACAGCGACATAATATTAGTAAGTGCTCAATATATAATTGCTTATTGAAATTTTAAATAGCCATTCTCATTTTCAGTCCAAATTAAACAAGACGCTAGTAAGGGAAAAACATATGGGAGCACATAATAACGTATTCGTGCTTTCAAAGAATAAAATATATAAAGTGTATAACAGAAAAATGAAAATGGATTCCACGAAACCTTTAATCGATGACCATATCCTATAGTCCAACGCCAGTTTTGCAAAAATAACTAGTGATGTATTAAAATGCTTGCTTAATTAAAATTTTGAGATATTCTAATGCTGCTTACTGTAGATATTCTAATAATTCACGTAATCCAGATTAATCATGCTTAAATACCATACAGTTTTACATCAAATGATGTTAGGGAATGGCTTAATGAAATTAAAATGCAATTTTATCCGTTTGACAATTTGACACTTCGCCAATAATGCTACTTCTTGGGAGTTGGGACTATACATTAGAAGGGCAAAATTGGAAAAGTTCATCCAAAGTCATCCGATTAGTGAACGAGCGAAATGCGTATCGGGGGCTTCGCAACATAACTTGGCTTCTTCAATGTTGTTTTGTATGTCTAAATTCAAAATTTATGAAGCACCATCTTAATTAGTAGAATCATGCATGCCTGTCACGAGCCAAAATCTTAACCCATCGTGACGGCGCTAACACACTTGTCAGACAAGCCGGACATAACAATAAAGAACCAAAATAACGGAATTTATAAAAATAACATAAGTCTAAAACCTCAATATAACAAAATACCGCTAATACATGATAAATCCCCCTAGAACTGGTAAATACAGAGTCATGAACTCTACAACGGAATACAAGTCTGAAAGTTAAATAGCAATACTGTCTGAACTAAGAACAACAGTACATAAGAAAAGAGACACCAAGACTGCGGGCGATAAGCTCTACCTCGTCTCTCGATACTCAGCTTAACAAGCAACTCTGCTACTGATCACTGGACCCAACACCTGGATCTGCACAATTAATTACAGACTGCAGCATGAGTATAACCGACCTAATGTACTCAGCAAGTATCATTACTAACCTCGGAGAGGTAAAAAAAAAGCAAGAATTGTAAATGATACTTGCTATAACTTGTACAATTTCATCAATTTAACAGGTACAGAACAATAATGTGATCAAGTCATAGAGCACAGAAAGAACCCTGTATGTGTGTGCGCGCGCGCAATTACTCAAGTTCTTTGTTCAGTTAATGATACAAAATATAAAGATGATATGCACATAATTCAGTTCATTAACCATGGAAATTATAAGTAAAGATGAAAAGCAAATCCAAAACAAACACTGGCCAGACTTTCCTCAACCTTTTCATATCCGTACCAAACCACTCACAAGTTTTCCTCAATATCCGCATGTATACCATCAAGAGAAAAACATGAGAGGGTGACCCTAGGGGAATGGATCCATATCCACAAGCATGCACAGCCAATTCAGCGTGCTACAAGTATACATATATATGATGAATGAATAACATATCCCATGCTCCTGGACTGATATAAATGACATGCTAAAGTGTAGGCATGTGCAAAGTGTGCTATCATAGCTCGAATCGGTAAATTCATCACAGAAATAACAATTATCAAGTTCATTCAGGAAATTAGCCTATATGTAACCTCAAACATGGCTCAAATAGTTCACAACAATGTTACAAATATGAGAAACATCATAGCTTAAAAGTCAATTCTAGGCATATCATAGCTTAAACACTATCCCGAACATGGATAAATATCCCGGTGCTCGTACGTGAGCTCAAACCCCACACATATGCGCACCCATAGCACGTAGCTATTACAATAATTTAGGCAACTAGTGCCTCAACTATGTTTAGGTAAGATACTTACCTCAAGCAAGCCAAGTCACTCCTCTGACAAGCCCTTCCCGCGTGAATCAACCTCCCGACGACACGAATCTAGCCAAACCAACTTAATATAATCAATAAAAGCCATAGGAATCGAATCCAAATGATAAAGCTAAGATCTTTAACCAAAATAAAAAGGTCCTCCCAAAAAGTTAATCCCGGGCCCGCACCTCGGAACCCGACAAAATTTACAAATTCTGACCTTTCATTCAATTACGAGTCCAACCTTACTATTTTCATCCAATTCCATCCTCAAATCGACTCTCAGATCACCAAATCTCACCCTCCAATACAATGGTCTAAAATCGCCAAATTTCACTTCAAATTCATATAAACTAGGTGTAATAATCAATGGGTAATCAATATTTATTAAGAAAAATAATTAAACTTCACTTACCTCATCAATTGTAGCAAAAACCCTCTTAAAAATTGCCCTTAGTCGAGTTCTAAATCTCCCAAAATGAGAAAACACTCAAACCCATGAATTTAATATGCTGCCCAGCGATCCCGCACCTGCGCCCCAATTTTTTGCTTATGCGGTCAAAATCGCGCACCTGCGCATTTCACTTAAGTACCGACCTACCGCTTCTATGGTTAGGACATCGCACCTACGTACGCACATCTGCGCACCTTCATCCGCTTCTGCGGACTCCCCTGCCCAGCTCACCTTCCGCCCCTATGCTCTCTTTGCCGCATCTGCGGCTCCGCTCATGCAGTCAGTAGTCCGAATCTGCGAACCTCCCCTGGAGCTTCCCACTTCGCTTCTGCGACCCTTCAGTCGCGCTTGCGGCTCCGCACCTATGGCCAAGCCCACCGCATATACGATTACACCAGAAGTGATAAACCTTCAGCAATCAACACCAAGTCCAAAATGATCCGTTAACCATCCGAAATACCCCCGAAGTTCCTGGGACCCCATCCAAACACACCAACAAGTCCTAAAACACAATACGAACTTACTCGAAGTCTCGAGTCACATCAAACAACATCAAAACCATAAATCACACCCCAATTCAAGCCTAATAAAACTAATAAACTTCCAACTTCTAAAACTAATGCCAAATCATATCAAAACAACTCCGAATGACCCTAAATTTTGCACACAAGTCCCAAATGACACAATGGACCTATTCCTGCTTTCTGAACTAAAATATGAACCCGATATCAACAAAGTCAACTCCCGGTCAAACCTCTCAGCCTTCCAAACCTTCAACTTTCCAACTTTCACCAAAAAGCCTCAAACCAACCTACTGACCTCCAAATCTAATTCCGAACATACGTCTAAGTCCAAAATAACCATAGGAACTATCAGAACTATCAAAACTCTATTCCGGAGTCGTCTACACACAAATCAAACTCTGGTTAACTCTTCCAACTTAAGCTTCAAACCTTGGGACTAAGTATCCCAATGCACTCTAAAATATCCCCGAAACCAAACCAACCACCCCGACAAGTCACATAACCACAAATGAACTTTGAAAAAGCAAAAAATAGGGGAACGGAGATACAATACTTAAAACGACCGGTCGGGTCGTTACATTTTTCCCCTCTTAAACAAATGTTCGTCGAACGGGTCTTGAATCATACCTGGAATCTCAAATAGGTATGGATATCTACTCCGCATCTCCCGCTCGTCCTCCTAAATAGCCTCCTCGACCGACTGACATCTCCAATGAACTTTCATTGATGTCATATTCTTCGATCTCAACTTTCAAACCTGCTGGTCCAAAATGGCCACTGGCTCCACATCATAAGTCAAATCCCCGTCCAGTTATACCGTGTTGAAGTCCAGAATATGTGACGAATCACCATAATACTTCCGGAGTATAGAAACATGAAACATTAGGTGAACACCTGATAGACTAGGTAGAAATGCAAGTCTGGAAGCGACCTCTCCCACTCTCTCAAGCACCTCAAAATGACCAATATACCGAGGGATCAACTTGTCCTTCTTCCCGTACTTCATCACACCCTTCATGGGAGAAACTCTGAGAAAAACCTTCTCACCCACCATATACGCAACATCACGAATCTTCTTATAAGCATAACTCTTCTGCCTGGACTGTACTGTGCGAAGCCGATTCTGAATCAACTTGACTTTCTCCAAGGCATCCCCAACCAAATCAGTTCCCAATAGCCTAGCCTCTCCCGACTCAAATCAACCAACTAGAGAACGACACCGCCTCCCATATAAGACCTCATAAGGAGCCATCCGAATACTCGATTGGTAGCTATTGTTGTAGGCAAACTCTACAAGCGTTAAGAATTGATCCTATGAACCCCCGAAATCCATAACACAGGCGCGTAGCATATCCTCCAAGATGTGAATGTGCGCTCGGACTGCCCGTTCGTCTGGGGGGTGAAATGGTGTACTCAACTCAACCCGTGTATCTAACACACACTGCAGAGCTCTCCAAAAATACGATGTGAACTACGTGCCTCGATCGGAGATAATGGACATCAGCACACCATGAAGATGAACAATCTCATGGATATAGATCTGAGCCAACTGCTCTGAAGAATAGGTAGTCACAACCGAAATGAAGTATGCAGACTTGGTCAGTCTATCTACAATAACCCACACTGCGTCAAATTTCTTCAAAGTGCATGGGAGCCCAACAACGAAATCCATGGTAATACGCTCCCACTTTCACTCGGGAATCTCAAGTCTCTGTAGAAAACTGCCGGGCCTCTGGTGCTCGTACTTCACCTGTTGACAATTCAAACACTGAGCCATATATTCCACTATATCTTTCTTCATTCTTCTCCACAAATAGTGTTGCCTTTAATCCTGATACATCTTAGTGGCACCCAGATGAATAGAGTACCACGAACTGTGGGCCTCCTCAGGAATCAACTCATATAACCCATCCACATTGGGCACACAAATCTGACTCTGCATACGCAACACCCCTTCATCTCCAATAGAAACCTCCTTGGCATCACCATGTTGCACCGTGTCCTTAAGGACAGGAAAATAGGGGTCGTCATACTGACGCATTCTGAGGCGCTCATACAAAGAAGACCGAGAAGCCACACAAGCAAAAATCCGACTAGGCTCCAAAACATCTAACGTCACAAACTAATTGGACAAAGCTTGAACATCTAATGCTAGCGGTCTCTCACCAACTGGAATATAAGCAAGGCTACCCATACTCTCAGTCTTTTTACTCAAGGCATCAGCCACCATATTGGCCTTCCGGGGATGATACAAAATGATGATACCATAGTCTTTTAACAACTCTAACCACCTCCGCTGCCTCAAGTTTAGATCATTTTGCTTAAACAAGTGTTGTAGACTCCAATTATTTGTAAATACCTCACAAGACACGCCATAGAGATAGTGCCTCCAAATCTTCAATGCGTGAACAATGGCTGCCAACTCTAAATCATGGATGAGGTAGTTCTTCTCATGGGGCTTCAATTGTCGTGAGTCATAAGCAATCACCCTGCCCTCTTGCATCAAGACACACCCATTACCAATCTGAGAGGCATCACAAAAAATCATATATGAACCCGATGCTGAAGGCAAAACTAGAAATGGAGTTGTGGTCAAGGCAGTCTTGAGCTTTTGAAAGCTCTCCTCACACTCATCAGACCACCTAATGGGGCACCCTTCTGGGTCAATCTAGTCAAAGGTGCAGCAATGAACGAGAAACCCTCTACAAAACGGCGATAATATCCTGTCAAACCAAGAAAGCTCCAAATCTCAGTAGCTGAAGATGGTCTGGGCCAACTCTGAACTACCTTAATCTTCTTCGAATCTACCTTGATCCCCCCACTAGACACCACATGGCCCAAGAACGCCATCGAATAAGCCAAAACTCATACTTGGAGAATTTAGCATATAACTTCTTCTCCCTCAAGGTCTGGACTTCAATCCTCAGATGCTGTTCATGATCCTCCTAACTGCGTGAGTACACCAATACATCATCAATGAATACTCTGATGAAAGAATCAAGATACGACTGGAACACACTATTCATCAGGTACATAAAGGTTGCCGGGGCATTGGTTAGCCAAAAAGACATCACAAACAACTCATAGTGCCCATAGTGGGTCCTGAAAGTCGTCTTTAGAATATTAGAATCCTGAATCTTCAACTGATGATACCCCGGTCTCAAATCAATCTTCGAGAACACTCTGTCACCCTGAAGTTGGTCAAATAAGTCATCAATGCGCAGTAGTGGGTATTGTTCTTAGTTGTAACTTTGTTCAACTATCAGTAGTCAATACACATCCTCATAGTACCATTCTTCTTCTTCACAAATAGAACCGGCGCACCCCAAGGCGACACATTGGGCCTGATGAAGCCCATATCAAGCAACTCTTGAAGTTGTTCCTTTAACTCTTTCAATTCCGCTGGTGCCATGCGATACAGTAGAATAGAGATGGGCTGAGTGCCCGACACTAATATCAAAATCAATGGCCCTATCGGGTGGCATGCCCGACAGGTCTGCAAGAAACACATTTGGGAAGTTTCTCACTACCAAAACGGACTCAATGGTAGGAGTATCAACACTAACATCCCTCACAAAGTCCAAATATGCCAGACATCCCTTCTCAACCATCTGTTGAGCCTTCAAATATGAAATCACTCTACTGGGAATATAATCCAGGGAACCTCTCCACTTAACCCTAGGCAGCCCCGGCATTGCCAATGTCACGTTCTTAGCGTGATAATCCAAAATAGTGTGATATGGTGACAACCAATCCACGCCTAAAATCACGTCAAAATCAACCATGCTAAGTAGTAAAAGATCATCTCTAGTCTCTATTCACCCAATAGTCACCACACATGACCGATACACATGGTCCACAATAATGAAATCACTCACCGGTGTAGATACATGAACATGCATAACTAAGGAATCACAGGGCATATCCAAATAATGAGAAAAGTATGATGACATATATGAATAAGTGAAACCAGGATCAAATAATACCGAAGCCTCCCTGTGGCACACTCAAACAATACATGTGATCACGGTATCAGAAGCAACTGCCTATGGCTTGGCTGGAAATACATAGAAATGGGCATGACCACCACTTGATCAACCTCCCCCTCTAGGGCGGCCTCAAGCTAACTGAGCCCCACCCGGAGCTGGTTGTACAGGTGGTGTAGCTGCTGGTGCTGAAATCATAGGCTGAGAGCTCTGCTGTAGAACCCTACTCAATAGTCTGGGGCAATCTCTCTTGAGATGACTCAAGTCTCCACACTCATAACAACCACTCCTGAAAAGCTGCTGACCCTGATAGTCCGAAGAACTGCTTGTGGAAACCTGAGAAGATGGAGCACGGTAAGAACTTTGTGCCGGCAATGCACTGAATGATGATTGAGCTGGGCGTGCACTGTAGAAACTGTAACTAGCTGAAGAACCATTAGGAATATGGCGAGCTGCTTGAACAGGTCTAGAAGAACTACCTCTGTTGTAATAGGACTGGCCTCCAGATGAGGCACTACTAAACCCACTTGAACTACGAGGCCTCTTAGCCTCCTGCTCGTGCCTACGAACCTGCTCTAAGCGTCTAGTAATCTTGATCACATGGTCAAACCTAGCATCTGTCGCAACCTCTCGACCCATACTAAAATGTAAACCACAGTTGAGGCCATCAATGGACCTCCTAATCTTCTCCCTTTCAGTGGGAGCCAACCATACTTAATGACGAGCCAAATCTGCGAACCTCATCTCATAATGAGTCTATGTCATACCCTCCCGGCGTAGCTGTTCAAACTGCCTACGCTACTCCTCTATGCGAGTCTATGGGATAAACTTCTCTAAGAAGAGAACTGAGAACTCATGCCATGTAAGTGGCACCACGTCGGTTGGCTTGCTCAATTCGTAAGTCTGCCACTATCTGTAAGCTGCCCCTGTCAGCTGAAAAGTAGTAAATGCAACCCCACTAGTGTCTAAAATACCCGTTGTGTGAAGAATCCCCTGTCATCTATCTAGAAACTCCTGAGCATCCTCTGACTCTGCTCCACTGAACTCTAGAGGCTTAAGCCTCCCAAACTGATCTAATCTCTTCTCCTTATCATCACTAATAAGTGGACCAACCTCGGCCTGAGCAGCGGCAACTGGCTGAACTGGAAATACACCCGGTGTCTGGTGACCTTGGTCTGGCTGCTCTAGAGTACGGGCGGCAAGAGTTTGGGCACCTCCCCATCCTGTGAAGTGGCTTGTGCAGCTGGAATCAAAATCGCCTGAGCTAGGCTCGTGCACATAGTCAAAATCTTGGCTAAGGCCTTCTGAAGGCCGGGAATGACAATGGGCACTACTGGTGCCTGAGCTGGTCCCCATGGCTCAACAACATTCTCTGTACGACTCTACTAAACTTGCTCATGACTTGTAATACCTATGAACCTAGGGCTCTAATACCAACTTGTCACGACTCAAAATCCCAACTCCTCGTAGTGATGCCTAAAACACTTTCCAGGCAAGCCAGACATAATAATAAAGAACCAAAATAACGGAATTTATTGAAATAACATAAGTGTGAAACCTCAATATAACAAAATATCGTTAATACATGATAAATTCCCCAAAATTGATAAATATAGAGTCATGAGCTCTACAACGGAATACAAGTCTGAAAGCTAAATAAAAATACCGTCTGAACTTAAAAAAATAGTACATAAGAAAAGAGACGCCAAGACTGCGGGCGAGAATGCAGCTCTTCCTCGTCTCTCGATACTCAACACAACAAGAAACTCCGCTACTGATAACTGGTCCCAACACCTTGATCTGTACAATTAAGTGCAGAGTGCAACATGAGTACAACCGACCCAATATACTCAGCAAGTATCATAACTAATCTCGGCGAGGTAAAACAAGAAAGAATTATAAATGATACTTGCTATAACATATACAATTTTATCAATTTAACAGGTACAGAACAATAATGTGATCAAGTCATAAAGCACAGAAAGAACCCTCTGGGTATGTGTGCGCACAATTACTCAACTTCTCTATTCAGTCAATGATACAACATATAAAGATGATATGCACATAATTCAGGTAATTAACCATGCAAACTGTAAGTAAAGATGAAATGCAAATCTAAATCAATCACTGGCCAGACTTTCCTCAACCTTTCCGTTTCCATACCAAACCACTGATCAATTTTTATCAATATCCGCGTGTACACCATCAAGACAAAAATATAAGAGGGTGACCCCAGGGGGATGGATCCATATCCACACACATACACATCCAATTAAACGTGCTACCAGCCCGGCGTGGTCACATGCTAAATATCATAATCCGTCCGGCGTGGTCACAAGCATAATAGTACAATCCGTCCGGCGTGGTCACAAGCATAACAAGACAATCTGCCCAGCATGGTCACAGGAATAACAACACAATCTGCGCGGCGTGGTCACATGCATCAAGTCCAAATCATATCACATAAGAAAATATATAAGGATACATGTATATGATGAATAAATAACATACCTCATGCTTCTGGACTGGTATAAATAACATGCTAAAGTGTAGGCATCTGCAAAATGTGCTATCATAGCTCAAATCGGCAATTTCATCACAAAAATAACAATTATCAAGTTCATTCAGAGAATTAGCCTCTATGTAACCTCAAACATGGCTCAAATATTTCACAACAATGTTACAAATATAAGAAACATCATAGATTAAAGCTTAACAGTCAATTCTAGGCATATCATAGCCTAAGCACTACCCCGAACATAGATAAATATCCCGTGCTCGCACATGGGATCAAACCCCACACATATGCACACCCATAGCACGTAGCTATTCCAATAATTCAGGCAACTAGTACCTCAACCAAATTTAGATAAGATACTTACCTCAAGCAAGCCAAATTACTCCTCTAACAATCCCTTCCTGCATGAATCAACCTCCGGACGACCCGAATCTAGCCAAACCAACTCAATATAATCAATAAAAGCCATAGGAATCGAATCCAAATAATAAATCTAAGATCTTTAAACAAAATAAAAAAGTCAACTCAAAAAGTCAACCTCGGGCTCGCACCTCGGAACCCGACAAAATTTACAAATTTCGAATACTGATTCATTAACCATGGAAATTATAAGTAAAGATGAAATGCAAATCCAAAACAAATACTGGCCAGACTTTCCTTAACCTTTTCATATCCGTACCAAACCACTCACAAGTTTTCCTCAATATCCGCATGTACACCATCAAGAGAAAAACATGAGAGGGCGACCCTAGGGGGATGGTACCATATCCACAAGCATGCACAACCAATTCAACGTGCTACAAGGATACATGTATATGATGAATGAATAACATATCTCATGCTCCTGGACTGGTATAAATGACATGCTAAAGTGTAGGCATGTGCAAAGTATGCTATTATAGCTCGAATCGGTAATTTCATCACAGAAATAACAATTATCAAGTTCATTCAGGAAATTAGCATGTATGTAACCTCAAACATGGCTCAAATAGTTCACAACAATGTTACAAATATGAGAAATATCATAGCTTAAAAGTCAATTCTAGGCATATCATAGTTTAAACACTATCCCGAACATGGATAAATATCCTGGTGCTCGCACGTGAGCTCAAACCCTACACATATGCGCGCCCATAGCACGTAGCTATTACAATAATTCAGGCAACTAGTGCCTCAACTATGTTTAGGTAAGATACATACCTTAAGAAAGCCAAATCACTCCTCTGACAAGCCTATCCCACGTGAATCAACCTCCGGACAACCCGAATCTAGCCAAACCAACTTAATATAATCAATAAAATCATAGGAATCGAATCCAAATGATAAAGCTAAGATCTTTAACCAAAATAAAAAAGTCCTCCCAAAAAGTCAATCCCGGGCCCGCATCTCGGAACCCGACAAAATTTATAAATTCTAAACTTTCATTCAATAACGAGTCCAACCATACTAATTTCATCCAATTCCATTTACAAATCGATCCTCAAATCACCAAATCTCACTCTCCAATACCATGGTCTAAAATCCCTATATTTCACTTCAAATTCACATAAATTATGTGTAATAATCAATGGGCAATCAATATTTATCAACAAAAATGATTAAACTTCACTTACCTCTTCAATTGCAGCAAAAGTTCTCTAAAATATCGCCCTTAGCCGAGTTCCCAATCTCCGAAAATGAGAAAACACTCAAACCCTTTGATTTAATATCCTGCCCAACAATCCCGCACCTGTGCCCCAATTTTCCACTTATGCAGGATCGAATCTGCGGTCAAAATTGTGCACCTGCGTACTTTACTTAAGTTCCGACCTACCGCTTCTGCGGTTAGGCCCTCGCACCTTCGTCTGCTTCTGCGGACTCCCTTGCCCAGCTCACCTTCCGCATATGTGCTCTCCTTGTCGCATCTGCGGCTCCGCACTCCTCCCCTGGAGCTTCCCACTTCACTTCTGCGACCCTTCAACTGCACCTGTGTCCAAGCCCACCGCAGTTGTGACTACACCAGAAGCCATAAACCTTTAGCAATCAACACCAAGTCCAAAATAATCCGTTAACCATTCGAAACACCCCCGAGGACCCCGGGACCCCATCCAAACATATCAATAAGTCCTAAAAAATAATACGACTCAAAGCCTCGAATCACATCAAACAACATTAAAACAACGAATCGCATCCCCAATTCAAGCCTAATAAAACTAATGAACTTCCAACTTCTAAAACTAATGCCGAATTATATCAAACCAACTACGAATGACCCCAAATTTTGCACATAAGTCCCAAATGATACAACATACATATTCCAACCTTGGGACTAAGTGTCCCAATTCGACAAGTGAGGCTTGCTCAGTTGGTAAAGTACCTCCACCCACAACCGTTAGGTCCTGGGTTGGAGTCACACTGGAGGGAAAGTGTGGAAACACTGTAAATCCTCCTAAATTGGGAGGGAATTTAAAAAAAATAAAAAATAAAAAAAAGAGTCCCAATTCACTCTGAAACATCCCCGAAACCAAACCAACCACCCTGACAAGTCACATAACCACAAATGAATATTGAAGAAGCAATAAATAGGGGAACGAGGCTATAATACTCAAAACAACCGGCCGGATCATTACAATGCAAGCTTTTGTTATGTTTGTAGATAGTTGGCTTAACAATCTAACAAATACTATATCAAAAAACTATATTTGCCTCTTGGGAGGTTGGCACGTAAATTCAAAGAAAGATTTCTTTCATCTTCTAGGAAATGAAGCCCAAAGGCCAAAGCGATATTCTGTTGTATATGCATATTGTTGGCTGAACCACCTTCCTCTAAAGCTTCACAGCTTGCCTTATAATGTGTTTCCCCTATTATTGATTCTTCTATTCTTATTCTCCGACATAGACATAGACATACACACACATATATATATATATATCCTCTAAAGCTTCACAGCTTGCCTTATAATGTGTTTCCCCTATTATTGATTCTTCTATTCTTATTCTCCGACATAGACATATACATACATACATATATATATATATATATATATATATATATATATATATATATATATATATATATATATATATATATATATATATATATATATATAAGAAAAGATTATTTTTGGTATTACTTTTCTTTTTTCCCCACTTTTTAGAGATCACAACTTGATTAATATATAGTACTAAATAAAACAAAGAGCCATCATGTGATGTGCATTAACTTGTCCCGTTTTGCTAATTATTCTTCTAGAAGAGAAATTAGTTCTGAGAAGTAGCAAATCGACATAAAATATAGGCCACATGTTTGAATTTAAGTAATTACATAATACTATAATATTTCAAATTTCAAGAAGAAGATTTTCAATTGATGTATTTTAGCAACTACATATCACTAAATAAAATAGTCAAACTAATATTGCTAGCTTCAATGAGACATTATGCCGAGCCAAAATAGACAGTGAAAAGGATCTTATGTGATGTCCATAGTGGCATGTCAAACATTAATAACGCTTTGATTAGATAATAAATCAAATGCTCATAGCCATTTTCTTCTTCATCAACTACTCTTGACGTACTCAACTTTTACACCTAACTAAATCATTTGATCCAGTCTCAATTAGGCCTACCCTTATTTTAACTTTTGTTTTTCTTTGAAGAGAAAATGGGCATGTTAATTGGAGAAAGGAGAAGGAAGTAGAGACAAAAAGCAGTGGATATAGAAACCTTGCACCTAATGAGCAATGTTGAGCTTTGTTAAGTGATGAGATGGATGGAATTTTTTCGCCCTTAATCTGAGGTCTCCGGTTCAAGACTAGAAATAAAAAAATCTATAATAGGGAGCCTTTCCTCGTTTAATAGTCCTTATGTGACGCGAATTTGAATTAATCAGGTCAACGAATTTGAGTTAGCATAGAATTAAACAAAAAAGAAAGAGCTTTGTTGTTTGTACTTTCTCATCAATAGTTGTCATGAATTGGTACAGACTGTATGCAGATGACGGTATCCCACAATGTAAGTGTGCTCGTATAACACTAAAATTTACTCTGATTTATGCATAAAACAACACTACGTGCCCCTAAAACAAATTCAAAAATATAATCAAGTCGTACTGATAAGTTAAGTTATGCTTGAAAAAGGAAAATAAACTGAGTAATAATTGGACGAGAGAGTCGAAGTCGAACTCACATATCTTATGTGGTGAACTATCACGAATACCATAGAGTTAAAACCTAATCGATGTGATCATCATGCTTGAATAACAAAACTGTGATACTCATTTTCCTATAAACAACAGCTATTATTGGTCCATAAGTTGCAGAGCCAGCAGAATTGATTTAGGAAGGATGTCTTTAACATGATTTGTAGCCGGTTTGGGCAAGTGAGAGAAATCAATTTATTTTAAAAAGTGCTTTTGAAAAAAAGTACTTTTGGAGAGAAACAATTTGTGTTTGGCTAATCACTCTGAAAAGCACTTTTGAGCAATAGTTTGTGTTTGGCCAAAATTTTTAAAAAGTGCTTTTAAGTATCAAATTACAAATAAGGACATGTATACATTTATTTAATATTTAATATTATAAGTAAATAAATAATCTTAAAAAAATATTATTACAGGCAATAATTAAATATTTTTATTTTATTTAAGTAAAATATGAAAATAAAATTTAAAAGTACTTAATTCTTTTAATATAAGTTAAATGTATTAAAAATCATTCAACAAATATAAAAGCATTCACCCCTAAAGTCATTATATATTAGAAAGCTATCCTAAAAATAATTAAAAAATATTTATACATTAATATCCTAAGTATTAGGTTTAATGGTTATTTTGATATATACTACATTTTGTTAAGGGTATTTTTGGTAAGAAGAAAAATTAAAACTGCTTCTGCTTATACTTTTGGGAAGAAGCTACTTTTTTCTGCTTCTCAGAAATTGTTTCTGCTTCTTCCCAAGAGCACTTTTTTCTCCAAAAAAGTTTGGCCAAACATCTCAAGTTAGAAAAAAAAAGTGCTTTTGAGAAAAAAAAAAAAGCACTTTTAACCTCTCGAAAAGCTTTGTCAAACAGGCTATTGGACTGTTTAACTTTTTGTTTTTTTTTCTTTTTCCTTTTAAACAAGGGCAGTTTTTGTTTGTCCAAACTTTCAAAAAATCTTATTTTGACACGCACTTTTATAATAGAAATACTTTCAAAAAGTAGAGTTTGTCCTACACACATTTTCATGGTATATAATTGCATCTTAATTTATCAACAATTACTACGAAGACTCACCAAACTGTACAAGTTGAGGGCAAAACTATTGTCTCCTTTTTCCAGATTTGGTCTTTCTGATTCGGTAGTTGACTTCAAAAATCTTAAAACTTTAAGAACTGGTCTGAGTGGTCTGAGTGGTTCTCTAGATGATCCCTACTTTAATAGATGTTTTACTCCCGGCCCTTTTCTCAAATTCAGAAAAAGTGAATATTTTAAATGTCATTTAGGAAAAATTAAAGCTTTTATTTTTTGTCATTTCTGTTGGGTTTTAAATTAAGGTGTGAATGAAAATAAAAGGGAAAGAATCGGAGGGAAAACGAAAAGTTTGAAAATGTTATTTTTTATTAAGGAGCTTTGTCCCTCGTCGGACAATGGAAAGAAAATCTTTGTGCTTATATAGTGAATCACTTCTTCTAGCTCTTAAAGAGTTGAGATGAGAGAAAACCTTGCATCGTCATCATCATTCGAATTTGAATTTGGTCAAATGATTTGATTGATTAATATATATTATGGACCAAATTTATTTTATTTTTTTCGTTATTTATTTTCCTTTTTCTAGATAATTTTGACGCGGAATTTTAATATAAAATATGCGGTAATTTTTTCAACGGTCAAATAACAATACACTTAACATATAAATAATTTTTGTCGAATAGACATCTTGTCAAATAAACAAGCATCTTTGCACCCGTTGAAACTCAATCTTATTGGCTATAAATTCATAGGCTTCGCATCATTTTTAACCACCAGAAATCAATAACTTTCCCCTCTCTTCTCAGCATTCCTGCCTAGTTTTCAACAGTAAAACATAAGTTTTCAGTGTGTGATTTGATGCCACCTTATTGTATTTACTAAAACACTAATGTTTGAAGTACCGCTACACCATTATGGATAATCTATTTTATTTTGGGAGGAAATAATCCTGGACATCGGGTACTAGGAGAGAATTAAATTCCTTAAAAATACACTGTAAAACCAGTGGACTCGGAATTTTTGTTTTTTGTCTGCATTTCGGTCTCTCTTGCTATTTTTATTTTTTTGCCTTGCAGAATTTATATTTGAATATAGAATATTGTGATGACCCGATAGGTTATTTTGAATTCTAGCCCTTATTTATGTGTTTTGAGATTTTAATTAACTCCGTTTAGTATTTCTCGATTTACGGGCGCATTCCGTGTCCTTTATCAAATGACTTGAGCTGACTACGGTTAATACTTTATGTAAACGATCCCAGATCAGTATTTTGACGATCCTGGTGCATCCGTATCGTGATTTTGGACTTGGGCGTATGCCGAAATTGAATTCGAAAGTCCCTAACTTGATTTGTTGAAAACTAGTAACTTGAAGGTTTAAAGATTTTTCAGGTTTGACCGCAGGTTGACTTTATTGCTAGCGGGTTCGGATTTCGATTTTGAAACTTGATATAGGTTGATTTCACTATTTAAAACTTGCTTGCAAAATTTGGTGCAAAACAAAGTTGATTTGATAGGATTCAGATGCTCATTTGTGAGTTTAGAAGTTTTTGAGTTTTGTTTTAAAATTTTATACATTTTGATGTCCGATTCGTAGTTCTAGGTGTTATTTTGACGTTTTGATCATGTGAGTGAGTTCGTATGATATTATTACCTTGTGTGCACATTTGGTTTGGAGCCCGAGGGGCTCGAGTTAGTTTCATACATGTTTCAGATGAGTTTAGATAGTGCAAAGATAGGTGGTGTCTTTCCAGCTTTGGTGTAGATCTCACATTTGCGAGGTCTGACTCGCAATTTCGACCCTCAATTTTGTGAATAATAGCTCAAATTGGGGTCGAATTTCAAAACAAATCGCATAACCGGGCTCAGAAATGAATGGATAATCGGGTTTATCCGAACCTCAGATTTTGGCCAAGCAAGCCCGGGGTTTACTTTTGTTGACTTTTTTAAAAATGATCAAAATTGAACCTCTTTCATTAATGGGTACTTTCTAAAGTTTATTGTTAATCATTTGATCGATAATTTGCTAGATTTGGTTGGTTTAAAGGCTTGTTCGAAAGGCAAGGTCGTGGTTGGTTTATTGCTTTGATTCGCGGAGGTAAGTGTCGTGGTTAACTTTGATTTGTGAGATTAGGACTTGTTGGCTATTTGCTACGTGTTTTATGTGTGGGGACAACACATATGTGAGGTCACATGTATCTATTCGTTGTCATTGGGTTAAAGCATGCATGTGAAAATTATTTTTTTGTATTAAATTATTTTGTTAATCATGTTATCCATGCTTATGTTAGATTATCTCTTCTTTATTTTATTCGTTTCGTATTTATTATTTATTTCAAAGATGTTGTATATTTTAAAAGTTGAGTTTGATATCGTGGCACTGTATTTGAAGTGAAATTATTTCTCGCCTTGATTTTTATTATTCGAATTTGTATTGTTGCTTTGTGAGGAAGAGAGAGAAGCACGAAGAGTGTTGCCATGCTTTATTTGAATTCATTATCATATATTGAGAGATTTGAGAGTAAAAGCACGAAGGGTGATGTCATACCGGTGAGTGAAAGCACAAAGGGTGATGTCGTGCCATTATATTCATGATATTACATGGTGAGAATCGAGAGTAAAAGCACGAAGGATGATGTTGTGCCATTCATTTTCATATCATTGCTTTATTTAATTTTCGATTTTGGTGATTTACTTGATTATATTGTTGCTTAATTCGGAAGATGTTATTTCGGGATACCATACTTGTCATTTTTATGATATTCTCCCCTTGCGCATATCCTCTCCCAGTTAATATTTTATTATTCTTCTTGTTATTTTGCTGCTTTATATATATATATATATATTTATACAGGGTTTTTACGTAGGTGTCATGTCATAGCCTCGTCACTAGCTCGTCAAGGTTAGGCTCGACACTTACGTAGTACATTGGGTCGCTTGTACTCATACTATACTTCTGCACTTCCTGTGCAGATACTGGTATCGGTCCCAACGGTACTTAGAGGCGCATCGGCTCGGATCACTTTCATACGGAGACTCGAGGTAGATCTGCTGGCATTCGCAGACCTTATAGTCCCCTCCATTTCCTGCCTTTACTGTTTATCTCTTTCGAACAGTTGTATTTATTTCAAACTATGTTTGTAGACTTCTAGTTGCTCATGCACTCGTGACTCCGGATTTCTGGGAGTAGTTAGTATCACATTGTTTATATTCGCACTGTGTTAGATTTAGATTTTATTTCTCGTTTATTGTAATTACTTGAACTAATTGCTAAAAATTGGTTAGTTTCTTTATTAACGTCGGCTTGCCTAGTAAGTAGATGTTAGGCGCCATTACGGTCCTGAGGTTGGGAATTCTGGGTCGTGACAAATACTAACAATTTCATAATCAGCTTACGTTCTCATTCATATAATAACAAGGGAAGATGACGTATTTTCCCTTAACATCATGTGTGTGTTTTTGATTTATGATGGTATATGTCTCTACCAATGACTTTTTCCCTGAACTCTAAGTACAGGTTCATTTTCAAGAAAAGCCAGATTACTAGTATAAACCCTTTCAGTAATTTAGATGCTGAAGCATAGCATATTACACTTGCGAAATTCCGACCAAAGTTTTGTTGACTTTAGAATATCCATAAAGTTTCATATTTTCTACATGCAAGTTGGATTAATAAATTGCACACATTTCACATCAAAGTGCAATTTAAAAAATCACAAAAGAAGAAAGACTTTCAGGGGAAGCGTAGTTGAATGGTTCGTTGTGGTTAACTCTCCTTCTTGCCAGCTAGGTTTCACCTGCTTATGATGACCAAAAACTCAAACCAACCAAAAACAAAAATAAAATAATGAAAAATTAGAGGATGAAGCGAAAATAATTTTTCTTTTTAGAGAGAAAAAGAAATGGGGTTATCGGGATCAATTATATTCTGTTTCACCTGCTGCACCGTGTGAGGAAAAAGAATAATACTTTGCACTTTAAGTAAATGTGAAAGAGGAGAAAAAGAAATTTGGAGTTCACAGTGACCTTTTAACTACCGAGTTACTATCGTTTGTTTCCAGGGATTATGAAAATAATCTCGACATAAGATTCAATATAATTTTATATTTCGTTGGTTATATTTTTGTCCTTGTGTGTACGATCAAAACCGATTTGAGTCAGTCGTACGGACTGGTCAAGACGATAATGTTTCGATCGAAGGATATCTGCATGACAAACTCGGTCAAGGTCCGAAGTAAGGGCGGCGAGTTTCGAGCTCTAAGACCGATCAATGACAAACTCGATATCATTATCGAGCTCAGATCCAAATCAAACTACGAAGCAAAGCGGGGATTATCGAAGATGCATGGACCGACCAACACTCACCCCGAATACCGAGATCCCAAGTCAGAATCGAGCTCGGACCAAGGCCGAGGGCTCGATCCAGTACCGAGCTCGAGCCAGTATCGAGCTCGCGGACTAGGGCCGTTGCAACCGCACTATGGGAGAGAATCTTGGCAGAAATCGAGAAAGAGACAATACATCATGGGCTCTCCACTACATATTTTTTATTATATATAAAGTAGGATCCTTCTACTATAAGAGGGACATGAATTGTAAGCAAACAGGGCACTAAAAAAAAGATCGCTTCTCACTTTGAAAGATATCCCCTTGTGCTTGTTTTATTTTATCCTATTCATTCTTTTTGCTCACTATTCTCATTCTCATAGTCAAGAATATACATATTTCTATTTCTCTACACGATTTATATCAAATTGTATCGCATATCTTTAGAACCATACACAAATCTAACATTATCCGATTTTTCGGGTAAATAGTTTGGCGCCCACCGTGGGGCTAAGGGTAACAATGGTTGTTTGATACAAATCTGCAATACACACCAATTTACAACTTCAAATCAACAATGGCAAACCCTCGATTGATGGCTTTACCTATCGACCACGAAGCCGGCCTTCAAGATGAAACCAACAACTTGACACCCAGGGCCGGAAGGCGAATTAACGATGTCACCGAAGCTCGAGTCGAAGTACCGCTAGATGTCAATTCACAAGTGGCTCTTGAGGTGAATCAACGTTCCGAACCCGAAAAAAGCATCAGGGCGGTACTCGATCCGTAGCTCGAGGCACCCATAATGTGGAGGAGATCGGAGTCAGCTTACGGATGATCTTTGAGATGTTACAAGCCCAGCAAATAGTGATAGCTCGTTGCAGAGCCAAACTCAGGTACAAAGCAGGCCGGAGCCCAATCTACTTCGAGAAATCACCCACAGAACGGAACCAGCCATAGTAAAGTCAAATGAGCAAGAATCGGGGACTACTCCCGAAATTACTAAATTGATCGAGGAACTCACAAAACGAGTCGAAGCCAACGATAAAAAAGTAGAAACATATAATTTCAGGGTCGACCAGATCCCGGGAGCTCCACCAATGATAAAAGGGCTAGATTCGAAAAAGTTCATTCAAAAGCCTTTTCCCTCGAGTGCAGCCCCAAAACCAATCCCCAAAAAATTCCATATGCCCGAAATACCCAAATATAACGGAACGATCGACCCCAACGAGCACGTCACTTCTTACACGTGTGCCATCAAGGGCAATGATTTGGAAGATGATGAGATCGAATCTGTATTATTTAAAAAATTCGGTGAAACCCTGTCAAAAGGGGCAATGATATGGTATCATAATTTACCATCTAACTCCATTGATTCTTTTGCTATGCTTGCAGATTGCTTCGTAAAAGCACATGCCAGAGCCATAAAGGTCGAAACCAGAAAGTCGGACCTGTTCAAGGTAATACAAAAAGATAACGAGATGCTAAGGGTGTTCGTAGCTTGTTTTCAAATGGAATGAATGGATCTGCCACCAGTCACAGACGATTGGGCTATTCAAGCTTTCACTCAAGGTCTAAACGAGTGGAGCTCGATGGCTTCACGGCGGCTGAAGCAAACTCTGATCGAGTACCCAGCTATTACTTGGACCGATGTGCATAATCAATATCAATCCTAAATAAGAGTTGAAGATGACCAGTTGATTTCTAGGTCCGTTACGAAAAAGCAAAAGTCGACTAGAGATCGATACCAGCCATATAGCAGAAACGATACTACTGCTGAGTATCTGAGGCCTCTTTAAAATCAACCTCGTACACTGAGGGGCTTTATCATTGAACGCACCTGTGATGATTATCAAGTTCGGTGCAAAGGAAGTTACTTCGTCATTTCATGACAAATAGTGTCTCAACGGGAAACGTTGTAAGGGCCAAATAATCAAAACGAACCATGCTTATGTAGTTGGCCCGAGCCCTCACGCAAAACATGAACCTATGCATAATGACTTGCAAAGAAAGCTCTCTTCTTTACCGATATTCTATGTTCAAGATTTATTATGCAAACAGGATCGAGTTCGAACAAGCGCTCACTCCACCATTACGCCTACGGGCTACCTTTATTTCGAGTTCGAGCAATCACTCACTCGACCATTAAGCCTACGGGCTACTTTGACTATTATGCCTACGGGCTACATTGCATCGAGTTCGAATCATTCGCTCGACTGCCAAGCCTACGGGCTACCTTTATTTCGAGTTCGAGCAATCACTCACTCGACCATTAAGCCTACGGGCTACTTCGACTATTATGCTTACGGGCTACATCACATCGAGTTCGAGCAATCACTCACTCGAAGCCTACGGGCTTCCTTTATTTCGAGTTCGAGCAATCACTCACTCGACCATTAAGCCTCCGGGCTACTTTGACTATTATGCCTACGGGCTACATTGCATCGAGTTCGAATCATTTGCTCGACTGCCAAGCCTACGGGCTACTTTTATTTCGAGTTCGAATCATTCACTCGACTACTAGGCCTACAGGCTACTTTTATTTCGAGTTCGAGCAAGCACTCACTCAACCATTACGCCTATGGGCTACTTTATTTCGAGTTCGAGCAAGCACTCACTCGACCACTAAAGGCTACGGGCTACTTTGACTATTAAGCTTACGGGCTACTTTTATTTCGAGTTCGAGCAATCACTCACTCGACTACTAAGCCTACGGGCTACTTTGACTATTATGCCTACGGGCTACATTATTTCGAGTTCGAATTATTCACTCGACTACTAAGCCTACGGGCTACTTTGACTATTATGCCTACGGGCTATATTATTTCGAGTTCGAATCATTCACTCGACTACTAAGCCTACGGGCTACTTTTATTTCGAGTTCGAGCAAGCACTCACTCGACCATTACACCTACGGGCTACTTTTATTTCGAGTTCGAATCATTCACTCGACTACTAGGCCTACGAGCTACTTTTATTTCGAGTTCGAGCAAGCACTCACTCGACCATTACGCCTACGGGCTAATTTTATTTCGAGTTCAAGCAAGCACTCACTCGACCACTAAAGCCTACGAGCTACTTTGACTATTAAGCCTGCGGGCTATATTTATTTTGAGTTCGAGCAATCACTCGTTCGACTACTAAGCCTACAGGCTACTTTGACTATTATGCCTACGGGCTACATTATTTCGAGTTCGAATCATTCACTCGACTACTGAGCCTACGGGCTACTTTTATTTCTCGTTCGAGCAAGCACTCACTCGACCATTACGCCTACGGGCTACTTTTATTTCGAGTTCGAGCAATCACTCACTCGACAACTAAGCCTACAGGCTACTTTTAGTTCGTGTTCGAGCAAACACTCACTCGACCATTACGCTAACGGGCTACTTTGACTATTACGCCTACAGGCTACATTATTTCGAGTTCGAATCATTCACTCGACTACTAAGCCTGTGGGCTACTTTTATTTCGATTTCGAGCAAGCACTCACTCGACTATTACGCCTACGGGCTACATTATTTTGAGCAAAACTACTCATTTCTTCGAATTAAAACGAACACTTGACTATTTAAGCTGAAGGATGTTCGAGCCCGATAAAGCAAATGGGACTACCCACGAGGCCCGAAGGCAATAGAGATTTAAATTCAAACTATCTATTTAGTTTGAAAGGCTATTTTTCTTCAAAAAGAAGAAAGATTTATATTTACAAATTTTTTGTACAGAGGCGGCTACTCTTCCAAAAGGAAGTTCTTTATACAAAAACCGAAAGCGGTATCGAATGAACCAAGCAATCGACCTAAGGCCCTAAATGACTCAATCTTCATCGGAGGCCGTATTCTTGGCTTCGTCCTCGTCTTCAGACACCCTCGAGTCATCGGAGTCTTCCTCAGGAAAGGCCAACCTCCGAGCTTTGTTCTCCTCTGCCCTGGCGACTTCAATCTCGGCCCCAACATCGAAGCCCTGAGCTCTGACCTCCTCGAGAGCCTCTCTCCGAGCCTGCCACTTTGCATGTTTGACCATGCTCGTAGCTTTGGCTTGGTTAACCTCGACATCAATCCTGAACTGAGCCACTTTGGCATCGGCTCTTTTGTTGGCCTCGATCACTTCAGATCTGACCACTTCGAGTTCTTTGGCCATATCTGCTTTATCTAAAGTGGCCAAATCCAACCGATGCTGAAGCTCTCTCATCTTTTCGATCAGCCCCAAAGCATTTTCTTTCGCAGATCGAAGTTAAGCATCAGACAGCTCCAACTGAGCTTCGACGACTTCCTTTTTTGAGGCAGGTTATCCATACACTTTTTAAATTCCTCTGCCTCGGCCAGTAGCGCATCTACTTGTGAGTTAAGTCGTCCAATCTGCTCGATCCTCTGCCGAACCTGTAGAATCAGATCATTAGTGGTTATCTCTTTTTCATCTTCACTATCATGGAACATTCGAAATACCTGCTTAGCCATCTCCTCATTCTCTTCCCGAGCCGCTGTCAAATCTGCTCGAAGTTTTTCACTAAGAAGCTTGTATGAGTCACTCTTCTCAGTGAGGCTCCGAACCTAGGCATCATGCTCCTCCCTGATTCGAAGAAAGGCCTCGTGATGCAACACCAAAGCCTGCATAAAAATGAGAGACATTAGAATTACCTGCAACTCTGTGTAAAAGAAGCGGCGAAAAAGTCATCAGAGTTACCCGATTCAAAGCATGTTAGGCCTCGTTGAAGAGACAGGCGGGACCCACCGCATTCATCACTGATTGATCTTCTTCGGTCACCAAGGACCGAAGGTAACTGGTAATCCCCACAGGGGAAGAAAAAATTTGGGTATCCGCAGGTACGAAAAGTACTATCTTCCGCCTTCGGTCGGGATCGATACTTGGGGCCATAAATCAGTCCACCAGTTTATGAATCGATGAAGGCTCGGTGGAACCCGACTACGACACTTTTTTGGGTACTGACATTCTACCAAAACCGGTAACCTCCTCCGAGGCACCTGACTCGAGACCCTCCAGAAAACCGTGGATATCGGCCGACTCCTGAATACCCTCATAGGACCGATCCTCCAACATGATGGCCTCTCGAATCATGGCATCCGAAATTTGAGGGGATCCGCTAATGTCAACTATCCTGAACTCATCCCTTGAAATATCTGCTACTGCCTGAGAGGATCCACCCTCGGTATCCTTTTCAATCATCTTAGCTCGAGAAGGGATAATCTCGGCTTCTTCTTGTTTTGGGATTATGGCCAAGGTTCCCTGATTTGCTTCCACCAAATTGGAAGGCTGTTGAATCACAACATTAGCCCGTACACAGGCTAAAATTCTCCTCTCCTTCTTCGAGCTCGTCCCTTGAATGGCAGACCGCTTCCGAAGACATAACACCAGAGCCCCCCTTCGGCTTTCGAGATCTCTTAGCCGATTTCTTCTTTTCCGAGCTCGAGGAGACCGATACGTCTTTTCTCTTCCTTTCTTTCACCTGCTTCAGGATTGGAACTTCTTCACCACCAGATGGCGGCCTCATGACTACATCTTTCCCAAGTACCAAAAAAGGGAAGAGGGAGATTTACCATATAAATCGATGAAGGGACAAGTCGACAAAAAGATTTACCGTGACTGTTGGCCTCCCATCGACCCTTTGATAATTCGACCCAAGCACGCTCGGAATACGGTCTCTGCAACACAAGGCTTTCGACCCATTGTCTAAGATCCGGGATCGGTTCCGGCATTCGAGCTATGGCTGTGATAAGGAAAAATGGATCAACAAAATAGAAAGGAATCACAAAATCTAAATGGGCAAAGAGAAACATTTTCTCACGGCTCATATTCCATTTCTCGGGAAATGGCAAGTTATCGACAGGGATCAGATCCGAGGTTTTGATTCGAACAAACAAAATGGCCCATCCAACCCCAATCCCGGGATCAGCCCTCCTCGATAAAGTCGGGGACTGTAAAGACGCATAAGATGATCGAGGGTGAAGATACGCCCCTCGACCTTGCTCGAGAAAAATGGAAGAAGAATCACTATCCTCCAAAAGGAAGGGTGGATTTGGCCGAGGGTCACATCGTACCTCTTACTAAAGGCAACGATGACAGGGTCTAGGGGTCCCAACGTGAAATGATAAGTATAAACACTTAAGAACCCTTCGACATAGGTAGTAATTGATTCATCGGGCGATGGGATTACTACGAGTTTATTATCCCAGTTGCATTCTTGTATGACTTTATCGAGAACCTTTTCGGTGATTGAACATTGGTACCTTGATATCGGCTCACACCGACCCGGTCTCGCAGAAGGCTTTTCAATTTTAAAATCGCCTACGGTCGAACACCCAACCGGAACGAATTCCTCAGGGCGGGGCTCTTCCACATCCTTGCCACCAGCAGGTCGAGATGAAGAAGCGGTCTCTTTTTGCGGGACAGTTTTAGATGTTTTTGCCATTTAAAATTTCGTAAACAAAGAATGGAAGTATTTGGTGTTCTAAGGAAGAGTTTGCAGTAAAACTCACAGGTTTACAGGCAGAAAAATCAGAAAAGACGAAAAGGAACTTGAAAGATTTGGAAGATGGAAGACGTAAAAATAATGAATGGTGGAAGGAAAGGCTATTTATAGATTGGAGCAATGACGGTTCAATATCAGAGGTGGCCGACCACCGTCTGACACATTAAATGCCTCGGTAAAACCAAACCGAGGGGACGACTATCACATACGCCAGGGTCGGGATCGATGAAAACGTCAGTATATATCTGATCGATCTGTTGGGAAATCATATCGTTTCTCGTCACATCCTTTTTCAAGAAATGAGGGGACTATTTGTGTATGGTTAAAACCGATTTGAGTCAGTCGTATGGACTGGTCAAGGTGATAATATTTCGATCAAAAGATATCTGCATGACAAGCTCGGTCAAGGTCCGAAGTAAGGGCGGCGAGCTTCGAGCTCTACGACCGATCAATGACAAGCTCGATATCATTATCGAGCTCATATCCAAATCGAACTACGAGGAAAAGTGGGGATTATCGAAGATGCATAGACCGACCAACACTCACCCCGAATACCGAGACCCCAAGTCAGAATCGAGCTCAGACCAAGGCCGAGGGCTCG
This sequence comes from Nicotiana tabacum, assembly GCF_000715075.1. NCBI lineage: Eukaryota > Viridiplantae > Streptophyta > Magnoliopsida > Solanales > Solanaceae > Nicotiana > Nicotiana tabacum. The sequence goes on along the minus strand of NC_134093.1, from coordinate 48,057,568 downwards.
ATCCAGTATCGAGCTCGCGGACTAGGGCCGTTGCAACCGCACTATGAGAGAGAATCTTGGCGGAAATCGAGGAAGAGACAATACATCATGGACTCTCCACTACGTATTTTTTATTATATATAAAGTAGGATCCTTCTACTATAAGAGGGACATGGATTGTAAGCAAACAGGGCACTAAAAAAAAGATCGCTTCTCACATTGAAAGATATCCTCTTGTGCTTGTTTTATTTTATCTTATTCGTTCTTTTTGCTTACTATTCTCATTCTCATAGTCAAGAATATACATATTTCTATTTCTCGACATGATTTATATCAAATTGTATTGCATATCCTTAGAACCATACACAAATCTAACGTTATCCAATTTTTTGGATAAACAACTTGAATCTTGCAAAATTTTACACCACATTCAATGTGTGGGATAACAATACAAAAATAAGCTATAGGTTGGTTTAGACTAACAAAATTGAATGCCAATTAGCCATTTTTCAAGGACTATATTTAAGGTCGGAGTTAATATTGGAAACAAAAGTTTATCTAAGTTTATCTAAATAAACAAAACACATGTTTTAAATATACAATGTGTACCATGTTTTTAATGTAGTAGAACAAAATAATACATAAGTATTAAAATATTCAGGAATTATTAATTCTAATTTTAGAGTTCATGCATTATAATCCTGTTGTAATTTTGTCGCGAACCAATCTACCCCTTAATGTTGTGGGAAAATATGTACAAGTTTGGCCCAAAAAATATATTGTGCCATATAAAAATATCTTTAAGCTGCCTTAACCTAATCGGAATGGTAGGCGGGCGGGTTCTGTCTGAACCCGCACAATTTCAACCCGTCCCTCACCGAATAGGATTTAAACCAGCATTCACCCGCCCCACACTCCATCCGCGTTCACCCGCCCACCCCGCAAATTATTTTAATAAAAATTCTCTTTTTTATGTTTTTTTTGCCAATAAAGTAATCACACAGATAAACTCCCACCCTAATCACATTAGGTGACTTGGAAATAACACAGATTCCGAACATTATGTAGGACTTACTTTCTGCTCACGTTCGTGTCAAATCTAAATGCGTTTAAGGATGTTGCATATGCAATGATTTACAAATAATTACTAATGCTTCTCCTGTTAAATGCGCCAAATTTCATATTCAAAGAAGAAGAAAAACTAGTTATGAAACAACACTTTAACGAACCTTCAACAGGACATAGCACTAGTTAGTTCAAAAGATTAAATCCCCACCTCGCGACCCGCCCCACCCTGCATGATATTTTTAATTTAAAATTTGAACCCGCCCCGCAACCACAAATTCACAAACCCGCACCGCCCCATTGCCATCCCTACCTAGCGCACACCTCAAGTATCCAATATAGTAGAAGCATTTAAATAATTAGCAGGACAACCGGGACATAATTAAAGCTTGATGAAACCTTAAATGTTCAGGCAACTAGTTTTACCACTTGTTTACCCATAAAATGGATAATAATTAAATTTGTACGTGGTTTTAAGGATATGTGGATTGATTCAACATAAGTAATCAAAAAATATGAGATAAGCGAATTAAAGATAAAATAAATAACCAAACTAATTGTGATGTTGAGTCTCGGCTCGATTTTAAGCTTAACAGTAGTTTTGCCCACGACCGAACCCTCGATTTGGAGCCAAATGTATATGAAGAGCTATGGTTAAAATGAGAACCTTTCAATAGCTAGAAAGCAGAGAAATAAATTTGTATTGCCTTGACATGTGTGTTACAATGTGTCTATTAAATAAAAAACTTCCCCTTTATATAGTAAGAAAATTTTACCCCTAGTACATCAATCACTGATATGCTACCGGTATCGGGCAAGATCCAGACCATGATATCTGGTTGAGTGCGGATATCGTGACCCTCTATTAGTTGTGTGAAACCTTTTTTAATGCTTTCCGAGTTCTTGGAGCTTGTTTCGGGTTCGGGGTATGTTGTCTTGTCGGTCCCAGTGGCGAGCACCCCGTTCTAGCCTCGAACCAAAGAGTTCTTTGATTCGATTTATATCTCATACATTCATACTGTGTTAGATTCATCGAGGACTCGGGGGTGTGTTGTCCCGAGTTCATCCGTATACAGATAGTCCCCTCGTTTCTCAGAGAGTCGATTTGCCGAAATGATGAGAAACGATAAGTGAATTCCGGTTCCTTCATTCATACGTTACAATCGAGATGATGAACGTCCCATTAGTTGCGTTGTTCTGACTTCGAACACGTGTCAACCATTGGCTGGTTGCCTCCGAATGTGAAACGTCGCGTAATAATTACATTTTCTCCTATAAAAGCTTTGACCTTTTGTACTTCTTCCACTTTACGATCCTAGCTTTTATCTTCTAATTCTCTAGCAGCTATCAACTCTTTTAAATCTTCATCTCTTTATCTTTGATCTTCAATTCTTCATAAATGTTCTTAGGTTTCAACCCAGATCTTCATCCTACCTTCAAACCTTCATACCCTTTCCTTTAAATCTTCATTTCTTTTCTTCATTTCCTCAGCAGGCTGCCTCTTCATCTTCTCACCCGGTCACAGGTACCGAGGCGGCCGTTCCCGCAGTGGTCATTCTCGAGACGGCTGCTCCTGAGGTGGTTGCCACCGAACCGGCCCCATAGCCCCCCATGAAAAGCTTTATTCCCGGGGTCTGTTCAATCACATATGACTTCAAAGTCGAGAAGGCCTCATTCAAATAAGACCGAGATGAAGGGGCATCGAGATATATATGCACTGTTACCGAAGATACCCTTACCATAGTCCGAGAGGACTGTAAATAGGGAGGTAAGGACGTGGTAGTCCCCATGACTGAGGACGATATTACCACGCATGTGGAGGGGTATTTAGTGAGTGATATTTAAGTATTTACACTTATCCTTCACACTGGGTCCGGTAGACCCAATAGTTTTGGCCTTTTGCAAGAGATACGAGGTGTGCCTTGGGCAGATGCACCCGTCTCTTTGAAGGATCGTGATCCTCCTACATTATTTTGTGAACAACACCGAGTCTCCTCAGTTCACCCTCGACCACCTACTCCGTCTATATAGTCCTCGGGTTTTTTGAGGGGTACTAATCAAGCTCACTCACCGAGCCAGCAAGGCCCTCTTTTTGAGCATCGACGAGGATCAAGACCGAGGCTGGCAGGGGCGCTTCGTTCGGGTAAAGACTAAAGATTTGATCCCTCTCGAGTTCCTACCATTTTTTGAGAAATGGAATTCATCTCGTAAGTGTAGTCTTTCCTTAAGTGTCGAGTCTCCTTTGTTTCCTTTCTTGCCATCAGTATTTGTGATCATGCAACTGTTGTTCGGGTTCCCAATGCGGTCCCCTGGCTCAAGGAGTGGATCGAAGGTATCTGCATGTAGATGTCATACTTTGAGAGCTCATGGCGCAAGCTTTCGAAGGACAGATGGGAGGCCCGTTCTCATAGTAAGGCTCTTCTCATAATAGTTACTATTACGCCCCGAACTTAAATAACGCTAACCTTTTCTCTTTCCTTCGCAGGTTTGCCTAAGACCACCGAACTTAGATAACTGAAAGGGGATGAGGATGCATCCCTATCCGTTGATCCCTCCGTTAAGGGACAGCCCGGGGCTTCTGCCGAGGAGAAGAAGAAGAGGAAAAGAAAGTCTTCGTGCTCCCCGAGTCCCAAGGTGAAGCCAAAAAAGAGGGCGGCTTCCCGGGCTCGTAAGCCCAAGAAGAGCACAAATTCTCGGGTGCCAGATTCTGACTCACTTTGCAGGCTCAGGGATGAGTCTGAAGAAGATGATATTTTTGTTGCTCACGGATCGTCCCTTGCTGGGGAGCAGGCGGTAGCCAAAGGAGAGAGCCATTAAACCGGTCTACCTTCGACTCGAGAGGCCGAAATAGAGATAGGGGCCTGAGGCTCCCAAGAAACCGCTTCTGTTCCGAAGGAGGCGACCGGTGTAATAGACATCATGGAGACGCCCTCCTATACCGAGTCCATGCTTGAGGAGGCCCAAGCAGGAAATAAGAAGTCAAGTGAAGGATTTCACGGCACAGACCACCATCTTCACTCCTTCTTCGATGGCGTGGACATGTCCACTTTGGAAGATTTTTCTGGGCTGGGCGACCTGGAGATCCCGAAGAAGGGCATACCTTCGGAAGTTGGCAGGCCGCATTCGAGCCCAAAACTGGTGAAGTAGTTTCCTGCCACGAGTGTGGACCCCGACCACATGAGAACAATCATTCTTACAGTTCTAGAGGATGCTCGGGTTCTATCTGTTCCTGTGGGCATAGCTAGCTACCTCTGATGCCTGGTGACTGAGGAGGACCAGGCAAAGATGAATGAGGTGGGCGCGTCGTGTCTCTTCAACGAGGTGCAACAGGTGCCGAACTAGGTAATCAATCAATATTCCCTCTTGAATTCCACTTAGATTTCAATATCTCTTACTATTTTTGTTATTTTGCAGGCCTCGATGCTTCACCATGAGAGCTTCCTCCAGTACCGCTTCGAAATCAGCCAGCTCGAGTTTGAGATTAAGGAGCAGGCCCGGAAAAAGGATATGTTCAAGCTCCTCAGTGAGCAACAGTATGGGGACATCAAGGATCTTTAGGCCGATCTGGACAGGGCTCAGAAGGAAGCTTCGACCCTGAGGCGGGAACATACCGACCTGGTTGAAAAGGTAAAGGTCTTTGAAGCTAAAATGAGGAGCTAGTCATGATGACTAACAACACAACCTCACAAGTCCAACAGAAGATCGACTTGATCGACCAACTCCGAGCCGAGATGAACGAGGTCTAACAAGGCTGATGGGTGGAAATGAAACATAGACCTGCTGGCCTCGGAGAAGAAACCCACCAAGGCGAAGCTGGCATCCGTAGAGGTATAACTCCGAGTGGTGAAGGAGAAAGCTGACAAGTGGTGTCAGCTGAATGACGATCTCCTAGCACATTTGGGCTTGGCTGTCACAGAGCGGGACGCCCTCGGTAGATAATACGAGGCAGCGAAGTCCAAGTTGGATACAACCTCCGCCGATGCCAAAGAAATGTTGGCACAATACAAGGCAGAAGTGGAGGCAGTCGAGGTCCGCCTGAAGGCAAAGGCCGAATAGATGAAGCGGCGGGCTCGATTTTAAGCTTATCAGTAGTTTTGCCCACGAATGGACCCTCGAATCGGAGCCAAATGTATATGAAGAGCTATGGTTAAAATGAGAACCTTTCAATAACTAGAAAGCTGAGAAAAAAATTTGTATTACCTTGATAAGCATGTTACAATGTGTCTATTAAATAAGAAACTTTCCCTTTATATAGTAGGGGAGATTTATCCCTAGTACAATTCTAAAAAAGGTAAAAATCTTCATTGTACATCAATCACTAAAATGCTACCGGTATCGGGTGATATCTACACCATAATATCCGGTTGAGTACGAATATCGCGACCCTCTGTTAGTTGTGTGCAACCGTTTTTAATGCTTTTCGAGGTCTTGGAGCTCGTTTCGGGTTCGGGGGGTGTTTTCTTGTCGGGCACGGTGGCGAGCACTCCGTTCTAGCCTCGAACCAAAGAGTTCTCAGATTTGGTCTCTATCTCATACATTCATATTGCGTTCGATTCACCGAGGACTCTGGGGTGTGCTTTCCCAAGTTCACCCTTATACACCACTTGATCAACAAGAAAAGGAGTAGTTAAGTTCCTTGCTATATCAAATTTCAACTCACTATCAAGTTAAAATGTAAGATTTTCTTTAGGTTTACAAAAAAGAAAAGCAGCTAGCCAGGTCATGTGGTCCTACAATTAATTACCCACACTTAACGAAATGAATTTAAGTTATATATACTAATTTATAATTTTTATACTATTAATAAATTTCACCTTTTTGATAGCTGGTCAATTATCATCTTTTTTACATTACCATTAATGTTTATAAAACGTTTGCTTGTAATTATCTAATAAATACTGTGATTCTATAAATAATTTTTGCACCATCATAAATAAAACCTAAGCTCTATCAAAGTATACTAATGTATACGGTTGGAATCAGGCTAGCCTACAACAAGCTAGGTTGGGCTTGGAACATGACAACCAAAGACTGAAGATCGACCCCGAGTCCCATCGAGCTAGAACCCGGGGTCAGAACGCCTGTCTTCGAGAATATTAAATCAGTAATCTCGGAGTCGACCTTAGCCACGATCGAGCTCGAAGAAACATTGTTAGTATAACCAACAGAAGACCAAAATATCCGCGATCGGTCGGATATTACGGCGGGAATCTTGGCATAAATCAATAAGGAACCGACAATTAGCGAATCAAGAGATCTTTTACCTTTTATAGAATTGTATCTAAAGTAGGACTCCTCTACTATATAAAGGGGGTCTGATTATTCATTGCACAGGTGGTAACACGCACTGCAAAGCAATATATTATTATTCTCTTTAAGTTCTTACTAATCTCTTTAAAGCTCTCATTTTCTGTCTTGATATCGATCGAAGTACCTGGTTTGAGGGTGATTAATTCTCCAGGGCTAAGACTATTCAATTCGTGTGGTTTGCGTTTACTTTTCCATTACTTATTTTAATTGCAATCTAATTTTTCATTTTATATCAAGTTAAATCACGTATCCTTAAAACCACTTACAAATTTAATTGTTATCCGATTTTGAGGGTAAACTGTTTGTCACCACCGTGGGGCTAAGGATAATAGTGGTTATTTGATACAAATCTCCATAACACACTACTTCACACTTGTTCTTTGAAGTGTCTTTAATTTCAGGTTAAAACTTAATGTCGAACTCTCAATCAGCACCCCTACATGTTGACAATGAGTCTGGCCATCACGGTGAAAATAACAACTTAGCGCCAAGTGACAAGGTACTGCCCGTTGATCCTATCGGAATTCCGGCCACGGGCACGATTGACGCTAGTTCACATGTGACTATCGATGCAAACTTGCCTACCGACCTCGAGAATAACGTCCGTGGTGGAGCCCTATCGGCAATTCAAAACACACAAAATATTGGAGGAGCAGGGATTAGTTTACGGGTGATCTTCGAAATGCTGCAGACTCAACATGCAGTGATAGCTCAGTTACAGAACCAAAGTCGTGCACCCAGCAAGATCGAAGCCGATCCACCCCGGGAAGTCACCTACAGGGATGAACGGGTCACAGAAAGGTCAAGTGAACATGAATCAGGAGCTAACCCTGAGATCATAAAGATGCTCGAAGATCTGACAAAATGGATAGAATCGGGGGAGAAGAAAATCAAAGCTAATGACAAAAAGGTAGAAACGTACAATTCCAGGGTGGGCCAAATCCTAGGAGCACCGCTAATATTGAAAGGCCTGGATTCCAAGTAGTTCATACAAAAACCTTTTCCTCCGAGTGCGGCTCCGAAGCCAATCTCTAAGAAATGCCGCATGCCCGAGATTGCTAAGTATAACGGAACGACCGACCCAAATGAGCATGTAACCTCTTACACATGTGCCATCAAAGGGAACAACTTGGAGGATGATGAGATCGAGTCTGTCATGTTGAAAACATTCGGAGAGACCCTGTCAAAAGAGGCTATGATATGGTATCACATCTTGCCTCCTAATTCTATTGATTCATTTGCTATGCTTGCGGATTCTTTCATGAAAGCACACCCCAGGGCCATCAAGGTCGAGACCAGGAAATCAGACCTTTTCAAAGTAAAACAGAAGGATAACGAGATGCTCAGGGAGTTCGTGTCCCGGTTTCAAATAGAACGAATGGACCTGCCACCTATCGCTGATGATTGGGCCGTTCAGGCTTTCACCCAAGGGCTCAATATTCAAAGCTCGGTGGCTTCACAGCAGTTGAAAAAAAACTTGATAGAATATCCAACCGTTACCTAGGTCGACGTGCATAATCGGTATCAGTCGAAGTTCAGTGTGGAAGATGATCAACTCGTGGCCCCTTCGGGGTCTGTTTATCCAGTCAGAAACATCGACAGAGTCAAGAGAGACATCGATCGTGAACCAAGACCAAACAGGGATTGGTACCAGCCGTATAATAGAGACCAAAGAAGTAGTGGGTCCAGGCGGAACTCTATGAGAAACTAAAGGAGAAGTGACCGAGGTCAGAGAAACTGGGGACTCATGAGCAAAAACAACTTCGACAGGTCCATCGGGCCTAAAGAATCACCGAGGTTATCATAATACAACTTTAATATCGATGTCGCCGCCATTGTATTAGCTATTGGACGTATTAAAGATACCAAATGGCCTCGATCTCTACAATCAGATCCAACCCAAAGGGATCCTAACCAGATATATAAATATCACGACACTCACGGCCATAGAACGGAGGATTGCCGACAGTTAAGAGAGGAAGTAGCCCGACTATTCAACGGCGTGCACCCTCAAGAATTCCTGAGCGACCGAGCCAAGATTCATTTAAGGAATAAGTATTCTAATAAACAGACCAAACAAGAAGAACCTCAACACAACATTAACATGATCATTGGTGGGTTCGATGTCCCTCAGGGGCCGATGTTGAAGCGCACCAAAGTGTCCATCACGCGGGAGAAACGAACTCGAGATTACATACCGGAAGGAACCTTGTCTTTCAACGAAGAGGACACGGAAGGGATCGTACAGCCCCACAATGATGCACTAGTAATATCTGTACTCGTAAATAAAATTCGAGTTAAACGTGTGTTAATTGATCTAGGTAGCTCGGCCATCATCATCCGATCGAGGGTCGTGGAGCAGCTCGGTCTACAAGATCAAATCATGCCTGCAGTCCGAATTCTAAACGGATTCAACATGGCATGTGAAACCACTAAGGGTGAGATAAAATTACCGGTAAATACCGCCGGGACCATTCAGGAAGCTATGTTTTATGTGATCGAAGGGGACATGAGGTACAACGCTTTGTTCGGAAGGCCATGGATCCACAACATGAGGGCAGTACCCTCAACTCTGCACCAAGTGTTAAAATTCCCAACACCAGGTAGAATTAAAACAATCTAAGGAAAACAGCCAACCGTAAAGGAGATGTTTGCGGTCGAAGAGGCAATTCTGATATCCACACTTGTAACGACAAAGGGGTCGAGTTCGATCACAAAGCCAGAAACTAAATAGCATTTACCGACATCAGCTTTGACCCAACCGGAGAAACAGGGGACTGATGAAGACGATGATTATGATTACGGGGTACCCAGGTCTTTTATAGCCCCTGATAATTCTGATGCCAGTAGATCAACGGTCGAGGAGCTGGAACAGGTCATATTGGTCGAACATCTACCCGATTGAAAGGTATACCGGGGCACGAGGTTAAATCCCAAGCTCAGGAAAAAACTCATTCAGTTTCTCATTGTTTCGCTCGGTCCCACCTTGGCATGATAGGGATCCCGCCGAAAATAACCACTCATAAGCTAAGTCTAGACCTGAAGTCCCATCTGGTGAAGCAGAAGAGGAGACCTCGGTCCGAGATCAAACATGTTTTCATCAAGGACGAGGTATCTGAACTCCTTAAAATAGGTTATATTCAGAAGGTTAAATACCCGGATTGGTTAGCAAACGTAGTGGTAGTCTCTAAAAAAGGGAATAAATTAAGAATGTGTGTAAACTATAAGGATGTGAATAAGGCATGTCCCAAGGACTCTTTCCCTTTGCCCAACATTAATCACATGATCGATGCCATGGCCGGTCACGAGATCCTCAATTTTCTCGATGCCTAATCCGGGTAGAACAAAATACGGATGGACCCGAGTGACCAGGAAAACACCTCATTCATCACTAAATACGACACCTACTGCTTTAACATGATGCCATTTGGGTTAAAAAATATAGGTGCCACTTACCAACGCCTAGTAAATCGAATGTTCGAAGAACAAATAGAAAAATCAATGGAGGTTTATATTGACGATATGTTGGTTAAGTCCCTGCGAGCAGAGGACCATTTAAAATATTTGCAGGAAACCTTTAGCATATTGAAGAAATACAATATGAAGCTGAACCCAGAGAAATGTGCGTTTGGAGTTGGGTTAGGTAAATTCCTCGGATTTATGTTATCCAACCGGGGAATCGAGATCAACCCCGATAAAATCAAAGCCATCGAAGATATTACGGTTGTGGACAATGTGAAGGTTGTGAAAACATTAACCAGATGCATAGCCGCCCTTGGGAGATTTATCTCGAGGTCCTCCGACAAGAGCCACCGGTTCTTCACACTATTGAAGAAGAAGAATAACTTCTCATGGACCCCGGAGTGCCAACGGGCCTTGGAGGAACTCAAGCGGTATCTATCGAGCCCACCGCTGCTTCACACGCCGAAGATAGATGAACAACTGTACTTGTACTTGACAGTATCAGGGATAGCGGTAAGTGGAGTCCTGGTCCGGGAAGACCAAGGTATGTAATTTCCAATTTACTATGTTAGTAGGACCCTAGGTGAGGCCGAAACTAGGTATCCTCACCTAGATAAGCTGGCGCTCGCTTTACTAAGAGCCTCTAGAAATCTAAAACCATACTTCTAGTGTCACCCCATATGTGTCGTGACTACCTACCCATTGAGGAACATTATGCATAAGCCCGAGCTCTCGGGCTGGTTGGCCAAATGGGCTGTAGAAATTAGTGGGTACGATATGAATATCAACCCCGGACCGCCATTAAGTCTCAAATTTTGGCAGAACTTGTGGTCGACTTTACGCCAGCCCTAATACCCGAGGTCGAAAGAGAGATATTAATCAACTCAGGAACCTCCTCGGGGATGTGGACCCTCTTTACGGATGGCACCTCGGACACAAAAGGGTCCAGACTTGGCATCGTATTGAAGCCACCAACAGGCAATGTAGTTACACAATCTATTAGGACTGTGAAATTGACTAACAATGAGGCCGAGTATGAGGGCATGATTGCAGGTTTCGAACTAGCCAAAAGCTTGGGGATAGAGGTAATTGAAGCGAAGTGCGACTCCCTCCTTGTGGTAAACCAAGTTAATGGGATGTTCAAGGTCAGAGAAGAACGAATGCAAATGTACCTGGATAAATTGCAGGTAACATTACATCGATTCAAAGAATGGACTTTGCAACACATACCTCGGGATCAAAACAGTGAGGTCGATGCTCTCGCTAACCTAGGTTCATCGGTTGAGGACGACGAGTTCAACTCGGGGGCAGTAGTACAACTTATGAGACCAGTAGTGGAAGAAGGTCATGCCGAGATTAACTCAACGAGCCTAACTTAGGACTGGAGAAATAGATATATTGAATACCTGAAAACCGAAAAACTGCCGTCGAATCCAAAGGAATCGAGGGCCCTATGTACAAAGGTAGCCCCGTTTAGCCTCTCTGAAGATGGAACCCTGTTCAGAAGAACATTCGATGGCCCACTCGCGATATGTCTAGAACCAGGGGACACCGAGTATGTTTTAAGGAAAATCCACGAAGGCACCTGTGGAAATCATTCAGGCGCCGAATCATTGGTTCGAAAAGTGATCAGAGCCGGATACTAATGGATCGATATGGAAAAGGACATGAAGGAGTTCGTACGAAAATGTGATGAATGTCAAAGACACGCTCCAATGATTCATTAGCCTGGGGAGATTCTGCATTCGGTTTTGTCACCATGGCCATTCATGAAGTAGGGAATGGATATCGTTGGCCCATTTTCATGGGCACACGGTAAGGCTCAATTTATATTATTTATGACTGGCTATTTTTCTAAGTGGGTAGAAGCCCAAGCATACAAAAAGGTCAGGGAGAAGGAAGTCATCGATTTCATTTGGGACCACATCATATGCCAGTTCGGAATGCCGACCGAGATCATGTGCGACAACGGGAAATAATTCATCGGCAGCAAAGTTAGCAAGTTTCTCGAAGATAATAAGATCAAAAGGATCCTATCAATACCCTACCACCCTAGTGGGAATGGACAAGCAGAATCGACCAAACAAACCATACTCCAAAACCTCAAGAAGACGCTGACCGACACCAAAGGAAAATGGAAGGAAATCCTGCCCAAAATCTTATGGGCATACCGTACGACCTCAAAGTCTAGTACCTGGGCCACCCCATTCTCACTGGTTTACGGTGTCGAATCTGTAATACTAGTTGAAGTCGGAGAACCAAGTCTCAGGTTCCGATGTGCAACCAGGGAATCGAACGATGAGGCTATGAACACGAGCCTAGATCTATTAGATGAAAAGAGCGAAGTGGCCCTTCTCCGGTTGGCGCTGCCCAAAAACAACGGATTGAGAGATATTACAATTGAAGGGCCAACCTTCGACACTTCAATGTCGTGGACTTAGTATTATGGAAGGTCACACTAAACACCCAAAATCCAAGCGAAGGAAAGCTGGGGCTGATTTGTGAAGGACCTTATCAAATTATCGAGATCACCGGTAAAGGATCGTACAAGCTCGGAATAATGAATGGTGAGAAACTACCGAGCAACTGGAACATAACTCACTTGAAACAATACTACTGTTAAGGTACGATCCCATTCATTTCCTTTTATTTATTTACATTACGAACAAAAACTTGCAGACAATCACCAAAGAACGATACGATCTTTATGCCCGAAAGCACGCATTGCACTCTTTTTCCCTTGAACCGGTTATGTCCCAAATGGGTTTTCCAGCAAAGTTTTTAATGAGGCAACAGTAAATCGTGCTAACTTAAAATTAAAGGCCGGTTACGAACCTGTATCTAAAGTCACGGCAACAGTATTCGAGGCCTCTCTATGCTCGGTCCCGAACACTGGGGGGAATCACCCTCGGATAACGAATTTAACAAGGAAGGAAACTTTATTATTGAATGACCTCAGCTAGGTCGATAGGATTTACTGTAAGGGCCAAATGGTCAAATGAACCATGCCCGCATAAACTGCTCGAGCCCCGGAACAAAACTTGTACACATGTGTAACTATTACGCACAAGAATAAAAAGAAGCTTCTACCTTGCGGATAAATATTTTATCCCTTAAGAATTTCTCTTTTTTCTTTTTTTTCTTAAGGTATCGAGCCCAAGGGCCGCCTTTACCCGGGTTCAAACAATCACTCCTAATCGAGAACTGCTGCCCAAAAACAAACTCGGACGGCTCGAGCTGAGAAAGCCTGAGGGCACAAGACCTTTCAGGAAACGCCCGAACCTTAAAGGCTACGGCCATCCCCATTCGAAAATTGTTATCTTAGGCAAGCCCGGATAACTCGGGGTAATAAGCCCACTAGACAACACCCGAACTAAAGGCTACGACCATATTAAAATGACTCGAAGACGTCTGAGACCCGTAACAAAAAACAAGGCCTTCAAAATTTCATAACCGGTTCTAAAGGCTACCTTTGACAAACTATAATCTAAAAAATCATAAATACTTTGGGGAGAAACGTTTTTGGTCATATCGAACCCCCACGATTCCTTAAACAAAATAATGTCTAAGGCAAGGATTGTTCGAACCCCTAAACATGACTTAACTATTTTATGCTAAAGCATTTCGATCCTTGTAAATATAAAGAATAAAGCAAAGGAAAACAAAAATCGTAAAATGTCAAAGGGGAAAAACGAGCCTTATATTATATAGTCTTTACAAAGGCCAAGTATCCTTGACAATATATATATATATATATACAATCTTTACAAAGGCCAAATGGCCCTAACAAAAATACAAAGTACACGAGTACAAAAAACAAAAAGCAATTTTTTTTTTTACAAAGGCATCTAAACAACCTGGTCTTCTTCGCCCCCGGTTCCATCGGAACCCTCAGAGTCTTTTTCTTCTTCTTCTTCTTCTGGGTAGGACAACTTCTTGGCCTCAGCCTCGAGCCCCTTAGCGGTCTCGATCTCGACCGATAGATAGAAACCCCGAGCATGAATCTCCTCGAGGGCCTATATTCATGACTGCCGCTTCTCGTATTCAATGATATCTTTCAAGCGGTCCTGGGCCGCCTTGGCATTAGCCTTATATTGGGCCACCATCTTGTCGGCATTGGCTTTAACCACCGTTGCCACTAACTTGGCTGTTTCAAGTTCCTTGGCCATAATTTTCGATCGGAGGTAGCCGAACTTAGCTGAGATTAGAGCTCTTCGACCTTTTTTCCCTGCACCTCGGCCTTTTTCTTTGTTGCTCGAAGCTGGACCTCAGCCGAAGTCATTTGCACCCGAGCAGCCTCCTTTTGCGAGGCCAGACGATCCATCCTGCCCTTCCATTTGTCGGTCTTGGCCTTGACAACGTCCATATCTACACGAAGTTGGGCAACCTGGTCAATTTTCTATTGGACCCGTGGATTTCGATCTTTGGTACCAAGCCTAGCTCGTCATCGCTAACCTTAAATATCTTTACCTGCTCGGCCAGATCGTCATGCTCCTTCCAAGCCACCTCGAGCTCAGCTCGGAGGCTCTTAGCCTTCCCTTCATGCTGCTTACTGAGAAGTTTGTAGGAATTACTATTCTCAGTGAGCCCTCGGACCTCGGCCTCAAACTATTTCAGCTCATCCTGGTATCGGAGAAAAATTTCTTGATGAAGCACCGGGGCCTACAAACACAAAGAGAAAATGTTAGAGTTATTTGCAAAATAGCCTAAGTACAAATTGAGAATAATTAAGGAATATATAAAGTTACCCGGTTTAATACCTGTTGCGCTTTGTTGAAAAGACATGGTGCATCTACCTCATTCATCTTGGCCTGATCATCCTAGGTCACCAGACACCGAAGATAGCTAGCCACCCCTACGGGGGTGGAGAGAACTCGAGAGTCTTCCAGAAGGGAGAAAGTGATGAATCGCTTTCGGCCAGGATCCACACTCGGGGCAGGGAATTGATTGACCAGTTTGGGACTCGAGGAAGGTCCGCTTGCTCCCGAAGATGGGCTCTTCCTTAGTATCTCTAAATCACCCAACCCGATGACACCCTCCGTCACCGTAGAGTCCACTCCATCAAAGAAACCGCGAAAGGGATCGTCCGCTCCGAGGAGTCCCTCATTAGGGCGTTTTTCACAGTCTGAGCCTCATTGTATATGGATTCAGTAAACGAAGGTGACTCAGTGATCACTATCACACCGAGAGCTTCCTTCGGCGCACTGCCCACGTCCCAAGAAGCTTCGGTCTCGGCATTCTCCTGGACCTCCGTAGCTCGATGAAGATCGGCATCGTCTCCCTCTGGTTTGGAGGCCCCTTGACCTTCGAGTCGTGTTGATACTCGGGCTACCAGATTGAAGATTTCTTTCTCTTGTTCTTCATCGGGTTCATCACTCAGCTGATAGAGAGAACCTGAAGGTGGTACTCGAGCGCTGGTGCTTTCTTTGGACTTACGCACCAGCCTGCTCTTTGAATTTTTCTTCTCCAAGCTCGGAGAACTCGGGGCCCTTTTTCTTTTCTTCTCTTCACCCTGTCTCGGAGCAGGGGACTCGGTGGGGACATCATTGCTCCCAGATGGGGGCCTCATTTGGACATCCTCGGATAAACCTACAAAAGGGAATAAAGCAAGTGAGAAATTTGCATAAGGAAAACCAAATATTATCCATGAAGAAGATCTCGCCATGTGAACGGGCCTCCCATCGGCCCTTTGAAAGCTCGCGCCATGAGCGCTCAGAATAGGGCCTTTATGATACGATGCCCTCGACCCACTCCTTGAGTCGAGGAACTGCATTCGGTACCCGAGCAATAGCTGCACCACCACAGAACACTGGTAAGAAGGAAGGCAAAAAGGTGATAAATTAAAATTTTAGAAGCTAAATTATACTTACGTGACATGTTCCACTTCTCGGGGAACGACATGTGCTCGGCCGAGATCAAGTCCGAGGTCCTCACTCGGACAAAACGACCTAACCAACCTCGGTCCCTGTCCTCATCGATACTCGAGAATGGGGCCTTATTGGCCCGACGGACGAGCTCGATTAGTCCCCCCGGTAGAATCGGGGACTGTACAAACGCATGAGGTGGTCGATGATGAAAGGGCACCCTTCGATCTTGCTTGCAAAGAAGCGGAGGAGGATTACGATCCTCCAAAAAGAAGGGTGGATTTGACCGAGAGTTATCTCATATCTTTTGCAAAAGTCGATGATAACGCGGGTGGTGATGGCTTCGTCAGGTTTGGGAACCACCACATGTTTGTCAACCCAGTTATAATCCTTCCTGACTTCGTAAAGAATATCCTCGGTGATCGAGCAAATGTACCTCGAAACCTCCTGACACCGGCCTGGTACGGAGAAGGGCTTTTCGACTTTAAAATTAGCATTGACCGGGCAACCCCCCGGGATGAACATTTTTAGAGGAGGTTTCGGTGCTGGTTCCTCGATAGCAGTGCATGAAGCGGTCTCTTCGGTATCCGACCGCGAGGTAGAAGGGGTTTCTTTTTGGGGAACGATTTTGAAAGTTTTTGCCATTTCTTTATAGAGAAGAAATAAGAAAAAAAAGAGTACACTTGGTGGTTTGAGAAAAAGATGAATGAGAGTTCTTATCAAAGATCTCAAAGTAACCAGAATATAAGTGCTTGGAAGTATTGAAATTTCTTAGGTACGAGGGCAGAAGGTTTGAATGTAAAGTTTGAATGAACAAGTAAGGGGGTATTTATAGTATTCCAGCAACGGTTCACATCTAGGAGTGGCTGACCAGCAACTGACGAGCATTTAATGCCATTAAGACTTGACTGACGAGACGTTTTGACTATTTTGTCGTTTCTGCCGTGTGGTGCCGAAGAAAGAATCGAAAGGTCACTTCGTTTCTCGTCGTCTACTCACCGAAAAATGAGGGGACTATCTGTATACGGTTGAAATCGGGATCGCCTGCGACATGGCTGGTTAGGCTCGGAACATGACAACCAAAGACTGAAGATCGACCCCGAGTCCCATCGAGCTAGAACCCGAGGCCAGAACGCTTGTCTTCGAGAACATTAAGTCAGTAATCTCAGAGTCAACCTTATGTAACGACCCGGCCGGTCATTTTGAGTGTATTGGCCCCCAATACCTATTTACCACTATCCCCGTATCTATTTCTGCTTATGTGACTTGCCGGGAGGTTTTATTTTTAGTTTCAGAGTGTTTTGGGACACTTAGTCCCTAAAACAGAAGCTTAAGTCTTAGAAGTTTGACTGTAGTCGGAATTATATGAAGACGACTCCGGAATGGAGTTTTGTCGGTCCCAGTAGCTCCATTGGGTGATTTTGGACTTAGGAGCATGTCTGGAATGTGATTTGGAGGTCCGTAGTAGAATTAGGCTTGAATTAGCAAAAGTTGGAATTTTGGCGAATTTGGCCGATAGTGGAAATTTTGATATCGGGGTCGGATTTGATTTTCCAGAATTGAAGTAGGTTCGTGGTGTAATTTAGGACTAGGGTGCAAAATTGGAGGCCAATCAGATGTGGTTTGATAGGTTTCGGCGTCGTTTGTGGAATTTGGAAGTTTAGAAGTTCTTTAGGCTTGAATCCGGGTGTAATCTGTGTTTTGATGTTGTTTTGGGTGATTTGAAGGTTCGACTAAGTTCGCATTGAGTTATATAACTAGTTAGTATGTTTGGTTGGGGTGCCCGGTGCCTCGGGTTAATTTCGAGTAGTTAACGGACTTGATTTTTGAGTTGATGAAATAGCTAAAGTGTTGCTGCTACTGGTATAACTGCTTCGCAGAAGCAGGGAAGAAGCTCGCAGAAGCGGCAAAGGATGAGTTAAGAAGAGGTCGCAGGTGTAAATATTTTACCGCACATGCGATGGCCGCAGAAGCAGGCAGGTAGGCGCAGAAGCGAGATCGAGCCACAAATGCAATGGGTTTCCTGCACTTGCGATAGGCGCAGATGCGGTCCTTTGATCGCAAAAGCAAAGGCAGCGGATAAGTGACTTCCGCAGGGCGGGAATGTTTCCGCAGAAGCGGCCCCGCAAGTGTGAAAAGTCTGGGAAGAAGGTTTAAAAGTAAGGGTTCGTGATTTTAATCTTATTTCAACATTTTAGTCTTATTGAGGTAAGCTACTTGTACTCGTTTTGGATCATAAAACTTGTTTTCCCACTGATTTCCCCGCCTAACTAGTGAGATTTTGAAGTGAAATTTGGGGGTTTTGGGCTTGAGAATTGGAGAGTGGATTTTGAGGATTTGGATGACCAAATGGTGTCGGATTTTGATAAATTTGGTATGGTTAGACTCGTGAGTGAATGAGCTTTTGGGTTTTGTGACTTTTATCGGATTTCGAGTCGTGGGCCCGGGGGCCGGGTTGAGCCTATTTCGGATTTTGGCTTATGATTTTGTATTTTTCTTGTGAAATTGATTCTTTGCCTATATTGATTGTATCGTACTGCTTGTGGCTAGATTCGGGGCGTTTGGAGATTGATTCAAGGGGCAAAGGCATTGCGTAGTAGGATTTTGCGCGGTTTGAGGTAAGTAACAGTTTTAAATCTAGTCCTGAGGGTATGAAACCCCGGATTATTAGATTATGTGAGTATTTTGGAGGTGACGCACATGCTAGGTGACAGGCGTGTGGGCGTGCACCGTAGGAATTGGGACTTGGTCCTTTCCGTGAAACTGTAAAGTTGAATAACTTGTTGCTAGCTATATTCTCTCCCTGTGTTATAGAAATTTGATTGCAAATCATATTAGAAATCATGCTTAGGCTATGTGATGGTACTATTGGGACCCGCAAAGATCACGTACTTGTTGAATTACTTGCTAATTACTGTCTTGTACTAAACCATGGTTTTACTTGCGTATCATATCTCAACCTCTTCTTGATTCTTGTTGATACACTATGTTATCTTTATTTGGGTAAATCTTTGTGATTTTCGAGAGCCCGAGAGACTAGAGAGGTTGATGACTGAGTGAGGCCAAAGGCCTGTCTATGAGGTATTGATACTATGCCATGTGAGTTGTCCGTGCAACACGTGAGTTGTCCGTACAGATCCACATATTGATACTATAGCACATGAGTTGTCCGTGCACCACGTGAGTTGTCCGTGAGGATATAGTGCTTGGGCTAAAAGGAGCCCCTCCGGAGTCTGCACACCCCCAATGAGCGCATGTCACACCCCAAAATCGAGTAGCGCGACCGGCGCTTAGCCGAGTAAACCCGGCCGAGCAAGCCTGTTAGATTCTTTCTCCCTAATTCACCCATAATCAAGAAAATACATGATTTCATAAATTATACAGCAAGAAGTTCATACATACGATGTTGAATCATTTGATTATCCACTGCGCCTTTAAGTCTCAAAATACATATTTCTTATAGTTCGAATGGAACAAGTGATCAAACACAACATAACTGGTTCAACATTCCTAACACCCATATACAACCCACATAGTGTCTACGGAGCCTCTAAAGATACAAAAGAGAGTAAAGATGGTGCCGGCAACAAGACCCCGGCTATACCTCAAAAGTGACCACAATATAAACAAAAGGTACAATACATGACCCCGGAATAAAATGGGGCTCACCGAATCTGCTGAGAAGATGATGATGTAACACTAACTGCGATCAACAGTGTCTGCTATGTAACCACATGCATCTATTTAAATATGCAGCGCCCCGGCAAAAGGGGCGTTAGTACCGTCGAATAGTACTAGTATGTAAAGCTAAAACACCATCTCAATAGAATGGACAATAATACAAGGGGGAAACAGTCATGAGTTCAATAAAAGCTTTAAAACAATACTAAAACATCAAGTAAGGATCACATAAGTTCTCAAGTTAATTTCCATCTTATTAGGTTGGGTAATCTTTAGTGCCATATGCCACAATCCACAATACCACCGTGTTCTTACACGGAGTCCGATCTTGACCCGATCGGCTAGGTCATCTCATTTGAGACATCACCCATATCCACAATTTCAATTATCATTTCCAGCGCAGTTACCACTAGAATGCAAGCACGTAACATATCCTCAAACGTCTGAATAGTCCGCTCTGCCTGCCCGTCAGTCTGCGGGTGAAAGGCTGTACTAAGATTCACCTCAGTACCCAAACCTTGCTGAAATTTATTCCAAAACATAGCAGTAAATTGTGCTCCACGATCAGAAATGATGGAAACCGGAGTACCATGCAGCCTGACTATTTCTTTGATATACAACTAAGCATATTGTTCCGCTGTATCGGTAGCCTTAACTGGCAAGAAGTGTGATGATTTAGTGAGTCGATCCACAATCACCCAAATTGAGTCAAACTTATGAGGAGTACGAGGTAATCCTATCACGAAGTCCATATAAATCATTTCCCACTTCCATTTGGACATCTTTGGACAATCACCCATATAAATCACGAAGTCCATATAAGTCAAACTTTGGTGTTCGGCCTTCGCTTGCTGACAATTTGGACATCTTTCCACAAAGTCCGCTACATTCCTTTTCATATCATTCCACCAGTAGACTTACTTAAGATCATGATACATTTTCGTAGAACCCGGGTGCACGGAATACCTAGAGGTGTGAGCCTATGTCATGATTCTTTTCCGGAGACCATCTACATTTGGTACACATAGACGCCCTTGGTACCTTAGTGTACCATCACCCATGCCAAGAGAAAAGCTATAAATTTATGTTTTTGAATCCCCTCCTTCAATTGCACCAAAAATAGATCGTTGTATTGCTTCTCTTTGACTTCTACAACATGCGATGATTCAGCCCTATTTTGTACAATTACCCCTCCTTCATTAGAGTCCGCAATACGAACTCCCAAACTAGGCAAAATATGAACTTCCTTGGCCAACGGCCTTTGACATGCCTCCAAGTGAGCCAAACTACCCATAGATTTCCGCCTAATAGTATCTGCCACAACATTGGCTTCCCCGGATGATATAGAATATTGATGTCCTAATCCTTTCGTAACTCAAGCCATCTTCTCTACCTAAGATTCAATTTCTTCTATTTGCAAATATATCGAAGGATATTTTGGTCCGTGAATATGTCCACCTGGACCCCATACAATTAACGACGCCAAACCTTTAATGTAAAAATCACAGCCGCAAATCATAAGTCATGTGTTGGATTGTTTTTCTCATGATTCTTGAGTTGTCTAGAGGCATAAATGATTATCTTGCCATATTTCATCATTAGTGGACATCTATATCATATTTCTCTTACATATAACCTCCTAGGAATTGAGTTCTACAAATATTTCCTTGATACAGTTACAATCTTATTAGTACTTGCAGCGTGTTTTTCCAAATTTCTCAACAAAAAGACATTACTAGGTCAGTTTTCTTATGGGACCATCTGTTTCAAATGAATAACATCTACTAGCTTGAGCGCACACCCTGATAACATCAACCTGCATTGCATTGACTCAATATGTGAAGTAACATCGTGCTCAGACCTTTCTTAGCCATCATCTTTCCTCATTATAAGTTTTATGGGATTTTAAGAAACCACTCTACTTCACTGGTAAACATTCTCACGATTCCTCTTTACTGCTAAACACTTCCCAAAACACATTTCAACACCCTTCATATATATTCACTTCAACAAACGTAATTGGCCCGAACAGGGCCTTTTCTGAAACTTGAGATCCTCCTAAATTCTTCAACGACGACTTCTTGTTTTCCTTATATGTGTAGGACTTAGTCCACCTGATTCCATCCTCGATGAGTAACTCACCTTATTCCTTGTATTGTAGTCACCAATAGTGTTTCCTCGTATTACAGCCTAAGAGTTATCATGTTAAACATGTTTGGTTCGTAACAAGTGTTCATCCTATCTTAATCTGTTTCAAATATTTCCCCTTTGGTCTAGATAATATGTTGGTACTATATTTCCTTTGTGACTGGAGCATTCGTTCCCATCCCATTTTGCCCTTAATTTGTAGTTGGCAGCCTTATTGTGCCACACACTTGTCTACCTCCCATGAACTCGTAGTATCATTGTGCCTGGTTTGTTGAGTTTATCACACCACCACTTCATCACCAGTAGTTTCACTTTCCAAAGTAATATGTAGACATGAACTCCCTCAAAATAATTTAGTTGATATTCGGCGTCACTCAAGTCGGCGGCATTACAGTTGATCCTTTATATCTTCTATTAACACTTGTGCTCTATGTGATTCAACCATTCTAATACGAACTACTTTGCGATAACCATGACCATCTCAATTTATAGATTTTCTTCAAATTCTTCTCGCCTCATTCTTCCTAGTTAGTGAATATGGTTGCACTCTTCCATACGCTACGTGGTACATTCCCTTAGTTGGGAATTCATCCTACTCGCCTCTCGACACTTGTTGGGATATTCGTGGGAAAGTGTGTTCATCCATGTATCACTTAACACTTCCTTGCTTGTAAGATTCTTAAGAGACTCTCCATCTAGTCCAGATGCACTCTTGAGTTATTATCACATCACATTTATCTCTCCTACTCGCTCCGTATTTCTTAAAGCCTTGTAACTTTAGCTAAATCTATAATCCGTGATTAACTCATTCTAAGAACTCGCAAGCCTTTCACATTTGATCCGTAGTACTTCCTTGGGTTCCATTGTTCCTGACCCTCTAACAAGTATAAAATCCCTTTATAAACATACTCTTAGTTTCTAGGTTGACCCTGTCATTCACATTGCCATGTATGGAGAATTTACCCTTCCTTAACCTTCCACCTTTTTGGGGTACTAGTGGTCTATCATTAGCATATCCTTTCAGAGAATCACGTTACCCATTATCTATTTTCTAGACTACACTTGTCTTCAACAAAATATCCAAACAACATAGCTATATGGCCCTACTATCATTTTATTGCACTTTAGTAGCCTCACCATGGCCCTTCCCTCCCTACTTGGGTGAATGTTTCACATTTTGACACAAGTCTTGAATTTAGTAATTTGAGGGACACATGTTTCACATCTCTAGTCCTCTTGTATATGATTGACCATTAGGGATATTTAAGTCCCCATGGTATTAACCTCATAAGTTCTCCTCTTATTCAGCCACATAGGCTTGGGATCCAAATCCCTCGTGTCAATATCCTTTTTGGAGTGTAACACCACTTCGCACATTCCTGGGATTTTCATAACATTCATAGTGCTAGGGTCTTCTCATTGTGGGTTCACTTAACTCTCATTTCATAACTTCTTGTCTCCCGTGAGAGACCTACACATTTATCATTACTCTCCAGGCCATGCCTTTCATATATCACGTGCCTATGTAACAAATTTACATCTTTGAATCATACACATGGTTCCCAAACTATCCATATGTACTAGTTAAGCTTAAGTCTCATTTATCAAGTCAATGCCTCTTTGGAGGTGGGTAATCACTTCTAGCACCCTTCTCATATAAAGTATGCTCATGGTACTATATTGTCATACTATTCATTCAACATGATACATGTGTCATCTGTTTAATATTCAGGCCTTTACCTATTCGTCATGTCACGTGACAACATTACTTGGAATAAACCAAAAGAGCATTTAAACTTACCTTGAATCTCAACGCACGCATTGGAGGAAGAAGGGTATTATTCCTAAATGCCCATGTAGCATCCTAATTGTAGATGTGGTCGACAACACACCGATAATAAGAACTCTACTAGACACGGCTCCGAGACATCCTAGGACACTTTAACACCTTAGGCCTTGATACCAAGTTTATCACGCCCCAAAACCGAGGAGCGCGACCGGCGCTCAGCCGAGTAAACCCAGCCGAGCAAGCCTGTTAGAATCTTTCTCCCCAATTCACCCATAATCAAGAAAATACATGATTTCATAAATTATACAGCAAGAAGTTCATACATACGATGTTGAATCATTTGATTAGCCATTGCGCATTTAAGTCTCACAATACATATTTCTTATAGTTCGAATGGAACAAGTGATCAAACACAACATAACTGGTTCAACATTCCCAACATCCATATACAATAGTGTCTACGTAGCCTCTAAAGATACAAAAGAGAGTAAAGATGGTGCCGGCAACAAGGCCACGGCTATACCTCAAAAGTGACCACAATATTAACAAAAAGTACAATACATGACCCTGGAATGAAATGGGGCTCACCGAGTCTGCTGAGAAGATGATGATGCAACAGTAACTGCGATCAACACTGTCTGCTATATAACCACCTGCATCCATTTAAAGATGCAGCTCCCCCGACAAAAGGGGCTTTAGTACCGTCGAATAGTACTAGTATGTAAAGATAAAACACCATCTCAATAGAATGGACAATAATACAAGGGGGAAACAGTCATGAGTTCAATAAAGGCTTTAAAACAATACTAAAACATTAAGTAAGGATCACATAAGTTCTCAAGTTAGTTTCCATCTTATTAGTTTGGGTAATATCTAGTGCCATATGCCGCAATTCACAATACTACCGTATTCTTACACGGAGTCCGATCTCGACCCGATCGGCTAGGTCATCTCATTTGAGACATCACCCATATCCACAATTTCAATTATTATTTCCAGCACAATTACCACCATGTGTGCGGCATGGCATCCGATCACGGACCGATCAGCTAGGCCATCTCACTTGAGACATCAACCATAACAACAATTTCAATTATCTCACATCATAGTTCTTTCATATTCTTTCGATTCATTGGTACTAGTAATCACGATTACAAAATCATTCTTGGCACTTGGCCGTATTTCATAATTTCAGTCCCCTTTTCCACATTCAAATATCATTATCAATAACAATAAGGCTTCCCATTCAAGACAGTAAGTTCACATAACACAACAATTTGGGAATCTTAGGCACATAGAGGCTTTTCATACAATTTGGCATAACAACCTTTATTTCGATATTGACATGAAGTCTTAACATTTCTAACACTTATCCCACATTTTGAACATATCCTCAAATGGCAAGATGACATGATAAAAATATTTAGAATAAATATTGAACATATATCCTTCGACACAACCACATTAGGAATAGCCAATTCAATAATGATCAAGGTCTTACTTCAATTACATGAACACCGTGGAATTCGATTCTAAGAAGAAGGGGGTTTAGCCATACATACCTCAATCCTTCTCTTAATGATACTACAATGATCTACTATACTAAGCAACTTCAATCTACAATGACAACATCCAATGAAACCAATATTAGTAACAAATTCCATAGTTTAGGCCATTTATGCATTTTATCAAACACTTAGTAGGCATGAATCTCTACATCTCTTACCCATAAAATTAGTTCATCTAATTACTACCATTTACCAATAATTTATCCCACCATCATTCTTGAACAATCCATAACTCCAAACATCACATACATGACCATCCATCCACCTTCAACTAACAAAATTCCATCAAGTAATCACCTTTCAATCTCTACAATGGTTATGTATTTAAATTGGGAACTTATGGCTTTCAATCACCATACCATAAGTTTCAACACTTAATTCATACTCATATTCTCATAATATATCCATACATGTAAGTCTACGGGTGTAGGATTACCTTTTGGAAGAAATCTTACAAAAACCCTCCTTTGAGTTCTTGAAGAAATTTCTTGAAGATCTATGTATTTTATGGAGGATTAAGTTAGTTTCAGGGTGGAATTGATGGAATGAAACACCAGATTAGTAGGGATTACTCACCTTGAAGATGGGGGGAGTTGGAGGTCTTGAGAGAGTTGAGGAAAATCCCAAATTTCGGTCAAGAAAAATGGGGTAAAATGAATCCCGAATGAGTATATAGCATTCCGGGTGTCACAGGCAGCATGGGGCGCTACCTGTGGTCCAATTTCCAGAACCTCAAAAATCCCAGCGCCAGGGCTAGCGCCCCACGCTACCCTGGGCGCTGGCGATGGGAAATCATTTCTATTTTGCCCGGAAATGGGCATAACTCTCTCATACGATGTCCGAATTCAACGATTATTTTTGATATGGTTCCGCAATTTCAATACAGATCTAATGCTTTAATCAAAACTGAATTTGGAGTTCGTTTGCTAAATGTGATACTATATATACGCGAAGAAACGACGTCGTTGAAACACTTTTGATGTCAAAATAATGCGGTTCCACCCCATAGGTCTCCTTTGATACTTGAATACGTTATTCCCGAATACTGTTATCGCACTTTAAAATATTAAATCATTAGGGAATTTTAACGGGGCCTTACAATACAGGTACCTATTGAGTGTGAGTACTGAGGGCTGAGAGCCGAGTGATTGAGTTGTTGTGACGAGTTGAGTGACTATTGCCCTGAGAGGCTGTACTTCTTTTTTATTTGTTGATGCACTTAGTTGCTATCTATCATTGTTGTGAAATTTCTGCAAGATTCTATATCCGGATTGCCTGCACTTTAACTGTATAAAACTGATTTGACTTAAACTGTCAGATTTGAAAGCATATCTATTCTTTGCTGGAAGTATTGAAAATGAACTGTATTTGTATAGCTCGTCACTACCTTCTCAGTTCCTAATTTATTTGCGTTCTCGGTCATAGGGGTATTGATAGTTAAGTAGTTGATTCCGGAGACTATCGAGGTAGCTGCATGGCGTTCGTAGGCCTTGGCTATCCTTTATTATCTTTATCACATTGCAGTTCTTATTCCTTAGATATTGTATTAGACTTCTCCTGGTATAGATGCTCAAGTACTCAGTGACACCCCGATGTCGGGCTAATTGTTTCCGCAATTATGCTATTGGGTTTTACCCCGTTTTTATGAAAAACTCCGATCATTTTAAATGTCTTAATTCATTTATGTTAAATGTTGAAAGTGTTTTGGAAATGTCGGCTTGCCTAGTATCATGATAGGCGCCATCATGACGGGTTAGGTTTTGGGTCATGACAAGTTGGTATCAGATCCTAGGTTACATAGGTCTCACGAGTCATAAGCAGGTTTAGTAGAGTCTTGCGGATCGGTACGGAGACATCTGTACTTATCTTCGAGAGGCTGTCGAACCCTTAGGAAATCTCATATTCTCGAATTCTTGTCGTGCGAATCTTTTGATTCTGGTAACTAAATTTTTGTTGTTCTAATTCTCTCACAGATGGTGAGGACGCATACTACGGGGTAGAATGGACAGCCACCGGTACCACTAGTCAGGGCCGCGAGAGGCCGAGGTCATGGTAGAGACCGCGGTAGGGGCAGAGCTGCAGCTCGCACCGCAACTAGTGAAACACCTACAGATCCGCCAGTTACCCCAGTTCAGGAGCAAGCTCCAGTTGTGGATGAGCCTTTGGGACCAGCTCAGGCACCACCTATGCCTATTTTGATTCCAGGCCTTTAGGAGGCCTTAGCTCAGATCCTGACTGCGTATACCAGTCTTGCTCAGGCGGTCTCTGTTCTGGCCGCAGCAGCCATTTCTCAGGCTGGGGGAGGTGCTCAGATTCCCGCCACCCGCATACCAAAGAAGGTGGTATAGGGATTCCAGACATCGGGGGCACCACCAGCCTAGCCGGTTGCAGCTGCTCAGGACTATGTAGTTCCTTTCATGCCTGATGATGAGCAGCATAGATTGGAGAGGTTTGGGAGACTCTAGCCTCCATCTTTTAGTGGTACCGAGGGAGAGGATGCACAGGGCTTCTTGGACAGGTGTTAGAGGATACTCCGTACAACAGGTATTCTAGAGATCAGTGGGGTCTCGTTCACTACTTTTTAGTTCTCTGGGACTGCCTTTAGTTGGTAGGAGGCTTACGAGAGGCGTAGGCCGGTCGACGCAGCACCCCTTACCTGGTAGGAGTTCTCCGATCTATTCCCGGAGAAGTTCGTGCTTCAGTTTTGCAGAGAGGAGCTAGCATGCAGTTTGAGCAGCTTTGTTAGGGTGATATTTCCGTGATGCAGTATGAGATGAGATTTTCAAAGTTGGCCTGTCATGCTATCTGGTTGGTTCCCACAGACAGGGAGAGGATCAGGAGATTCATAGATGGCCTCACTTTTCAGTTGCGATTGCTTATGACTAGAGAGAGAGTGTCTAGTGCTACTTTAGATGAGGTTGTCGACATTGCTCGTCAGATTGAGATGGTTCGCAGCCAGGAGCGGGTTGAGAGGGAGGCCAAGAGGCCTCATGGCCAGGTGGATTCAGCGGTGTTCCTTCTGGGAGGCAGTTCCACCACGGTAGTGGTCGTCCTTTCAGACATAACTATCAACAGTGCCAGTCTTCATTCAGTGCACTACCAAAGAAGAGTTCTCACCCTGCCTCATCAGCTCAGGTGTCTACGGGTAGTTCTTCGGGGCACCAGGAGCAGCAGTTCCGTCAGAGGAGGGCCGTTTTGAGTGCGGAGATTTTGATCATATTAAGAGAGATTTCCCTAGGTTGTTGGGTAGGACTCCACAGTAGAGGTCTTGACCGATGGCACCAGCACCAGCAGCTTCACCACCTGCCCAACCAGTTAGGGGTGGGGTTCAGTCAGCTAGGGGTCGTCCTAGAGGGGGAGGCCGATCAGGGGGCGGCCAGTTCTGTTTCTATGCTCTTCCTGCCAGACCAAATGCCATTGCTTCAGATGTTGTGATTACAGGTATTGTCTCAGTTTGCCATAGAGATGCCTCTGTATTATTTGACCCTGGTTCCACTTATTCATATGTGTCCTCGTATTTTGCTCATTTTCTGGATATGCCCCATGAGTCTCTAGTTTTACCTGTTCATGTATCTACACCGGTGGGCGATACTGTCATTGTGGACCGTGTATATTGATCATTTGTGGTGACTATTAGGAGTCTGGAGACTAGAATGGATGTCTTGTTGCTTAGTATGGTCGATTTTGACATGATTTTGGGTATGGATTGGTTGTTTCCATGTCATGTTGTTCTAGATTGTCACGCTAATACCATGATGTTGGCGATGCCGGGGTTGCGGAGGGTTGAGTGGAGCGGATCTATAGACCATGTTCCCAGTAGAGTGATTTCATACTTGAAGGCTCAACGGATGGTTGAGAAGGGTTGTCTATCTTATCTGGCCTTTGTGAAGGATGTTAGTGCAGAGACCCCTGCTATTGATTCTGTTCCGGTGGTGCGAGATTTTCTGGATATGTTTCCTATAGACCTGCCGAGCATGCCGCCCGACAGGGATATTGATTTCGGTATTGATTTGGTGCTGGGCACTCAGCCCATTTCTATTCCACCGTATCGTATGGCACAAGCGGAGTTGAAGGAATTGAAGGAACAGCTTCAAGAACTCCTTGATAAGGGGTTTATTCGGCCTAGCGTGTCGCCTTGGGTACACCAGTTCTATTTGTAAAGAAGAAGGATTGTACTATGAGAATGTGCATTGATTACAGGTAGTTTAACAAGGTCACAATCAAGAACAAGTATCCATTGCCGCATATTGATGATTTGTTTAACCAGCTTGGGGGAGCGAGGGTGTTCTCCAAGATTGATTTGAGGTCAGGGTATCACCAGCTAAAGATTTGGGACTCAGATATTCTTAAGTCAGCTTTCAGGACACGATATGGCCATTATGGGTTCCTTGTGATGTCTTTTGGGCTGACCAACGCCCCAACAACGTTCATGCATCTGATGAACAGTGTGTTTCAGCCTTATCTTGACTCGTTCGTTATTGTATTCATTGATGACATCCTGGTGTACTCTCGTATCCAGGAGGAGCATGCCCAGCATTTAAGGATTATGTTACAACGGTTGAGGGAGGAGAAGCCTTATGCAAAGTTCTCCAAGTGTGAGTTTTGGCTCAGTTTAGTGGCGTTCTTGGGACACGTGGTGTCCAGTGAGGGTATTCATGTAGACCCGAAGAAGGTAGAGGCGGTTCTGAGTTGGCACAGACCGTCCTCAACCACAGAGATTCGTAGTTTTCTCGGTTTGGCTGGTTATTACAACCGTTTTGTGGAGGGCTTCTCATCTATTGCATCGCCCTTGACTAAATTGACCCAAAAGGGTGCTCCTTTCTGGTGGTCGGATGAGTGCAAGGAGAGCTTTCAGAAGCTCAAGCCTGCTTTGACCACGACTCCAGTTCTAGTTCTACCATCAGCTTCCGGTTCTAACACAACGTATTGTGATGCCTCGCGGATCGGTATTGGGTGTGTTCTGATGCAGGAGGGTAGAGTGATTGCTTATGCTTCACGCCAGTTGAAGCCTCATGAGAAGAAATATCCTGTCCATAACCTTGATTTAGTAGCTATTGTTCACGCCTTAAAGATTTGGTGGCACTATTTGTACGGGGTCCATTGTGAGATTTGCACTAATCATCGGAGTTTGCAGCATCTGTTCAAATAGAAGGATCTTAACTTGCGTCAACGGAGGTGGTTGGAGCTTCTTAAGGACTATGATATCACCATTCTGTACCATCCCGAGAAGGCCAATGTGGTGGACGATGCCTTGAGTCGCCGGGCGGAGAGTTTGGGGAGCTTAGCATCCAGCAGCAGAGAGGCCATTGGCATTGGATGTTCAGGCCTTAGCTAGCCAGATTGTTAGATTGGATGTTTTTGAGCCGAGTCTAGTATTGGCTTGTGTGGTCTCTCGGTCTTCGCTTTATGATCATATCAGGGAGCGTCAGTATGATGACCCCCATCTGCTTGTCCTTAAGGACACGATCCAACACGGTGATGCTAAGGAGGTCACTATTGGGGTTGATGGTGCATTGAGGATGCAGGGCAGGCTATGTGTGCCCAATGTAGATGGTTTGCATGAGTTGATTCTCCAGGAGGCTCACAGTTCGCGGTATTTTATTCACCCGGGTGCCGCGAAGATGTATCAGGACCTGAGGCAACATTACTGGTGGAGGATAATGAAGAAGGATATCGTGGAGCATGTAGCTCGATGCCTAAATTTCCAGCAGGCGAAGTATGAGCATCAGTGACCAGGTGGAATGCTTTAAAGGTTAGAGATTCTGGAGTGGAAATGGGAGCGGATCACTATGGATTTCGTTGTTGGGCTTCCACGGACTCAACGAAAGTTTGATGCAGTTTGGGTGATTATGGATAGGCTGACCAAGTCAACTCATTTTATTCCTGTGATGACTACCTATTCTTCCGAGCAGCTAGCTCGAATGTATATCCGCGAGATCGTCAGGCTTCATGGCGTACCGGTATCTATCATCTATGACCGGGGTACGCAGTTTACATCATGGTTCTGGAGGGCCATGCATCATGAGTTGGGGACCCGAGTGGAGTTGAGCACAGCATTTCACCCTCAAACGGATGGACAGTCCGAGCGCACTATTCAGATATTAAAGGAAATGCTTCATGCGTGTGTGATGGAGTTTAGGGGTTCGTGGGATCAGTTCTTGCCTCTAGCGGAGTTTGCTTACAACAACAGTTACCAGACTAGCATCTAGATGGTACCGTATGAGGCTATAGTAGGCGGTATAGGTCTCCGGTGGGTTGGTTTGAGCCGGGCGAGGCTAGATTATTGGGTACAAACTTGGTTCGGGATGCTTTGGAGAAGGTCAAGGTGATTCAGGATAGACTACGCACAGCCCAGTCCAGACAGAAGAGTTATGTGTGTCGGAAAATTCGCGATATTGCATTCATGGTTGGGGAGCGGGTCTTGCTCCGGGTTTCACCTATGAAGGGATTATGAGGTTCGGGAACAAGGTCAAGCTGAGCCCAAGGTTCATTGGTCCCTTTGAGGTGTTGCGGCGAGTTGGGGAGGTTGCTTATAAGATTTCCTTACCTCCCAGTCTAGTGGGAGTTTATCCAGTATTTCATGTTTCTATGCTCCGGAAGTATCACAGCGATCCGTCTCACGTGTTAGATTTTATCTCAGTCCAGTTGGACAAGGATTTATCTTATGTTGAGGAACAGATGGTGATCTTGGATGGGCAGGTTCGAAAGCTGAGGTCAAAGAATATTGCTTCTGTGAAGGTTCAGTAGAGAGGCCAGCAGGTCGAGGAGGCGACTTTGGAGACCGAGCATGATATGCGCAGCCGTTATCCTCATCTTTTCACCACTTCAGGTATGTCTCTATGATCGTTCGAGGATGAACGATGTTTTTAGAGGGGGAGGATGTAATGACCCGGCCGGTCATTTTGAGTGTATTAGCCCCGATCCTCTATTTACTACTTTCCCCGTATCTGTTTCTGCTTATGTGACTTGCTGGGGGGGCTTGTTTTTGGTTTCAGAGTATTTTGGGACACTTAGTCCCTAAAACGGAAGCTTAAGTCTTAGGAGTTTGATCGTAGTCGGAATTGTGTGAAGATGACTCCGGAATGGAGTTCTGCCGGTCCCGTTAGCTCCGTTGGGTGATTTTGGACTTCGGCGTCATTTGTGAAATTTGGAAGTTTAGAAGTTCTTTAGGCTTGAATCCGGGTGTAATCTGTGTTTTGATATTGTTTTGGGTGATTTGAAGGTTCGCCTAAGTTCGCATTGGGTTATATGACTAGTTGGTATGTTTGGTTGAGGTCCCGGGGGCCTCGGATTAATTTAGGGTGTTTAACAGACTTAATTTTTGAGTTGATGAAGCAGCTAAAGTGCTGTTGCTACTGGTGTAACCGCACCTGCGGAGTGGGCGCCACAGGTGCAAGCCCGCAGAAGCGGGGAAGGAGTCTGCAGAAGCGGCCAAGGATGAGTTGAGCAGAGGTCGCAGGTGCGAAGATTTTCCCGCACATGTGATGGCCGCAGAAATGGGAAGGTGGGCGCAAGAGCGAGATCGAGCCACAGGTGCGATGGGTTTCCCGCACCTGCGATAGGCGCTGATGCGGTCCTTTGATCGTAGAAGTGGAGAAAGCGGATAAGTGACTTCTGCAGGAGCGGGAATGTTTCCGCAGAAGTGGCCCCACAGGTGCGGATAAATGGCCGCAGGTGCGAAAAGTCTGGGCAGAAGGTTTAAAAGCAAGGGTTCGCGATTTTAATCTTATTTCAGCATTTTGGACTCGGACTTAGGCGATTTTGGAGAATATTTTCGAGGTGATTATTGAGGTAAGATTCTTGTACTCGTTTTGGATCATAAAACTTGTTTCCCCACTGATTACCTCTCCTAATTAGTGAGATTTTGAAGTGAAATTTGGGGGTTTAGGGCTTGAGAATTGGAGAGTGGATTTTGAGGATTTGGATGACCAAATGGTGTCGGATTTTGATAAATTTGGTATGGTTAGATTCGTGAGTGAATGGGCTTTCGGGTTTTTTGACTTTTGTCAGATTTCGAGGCGTGGACCCGGGGAGTTAGGTTGACACTATTTCGGATTTTGTCTTACAATTTCGTATTTTTCTTGTGGAATTGATTCTTTTAGCCTATATTAATTATATTGTACTGCATGTGGCTAGATCCGGGGCGTTTGGAGATTGATTCGAGGGGCAAAGGCATTGCGGAGTAGGATTTTATGCGGTTTGAGGTAAGTAACAGTTTTAAATCTGGTCCTGAGGGTATGAAACCCAAGATTATTGGATTATGTGAGTATTTTGGAGGTGACGCACATGCTAGGTGACGGGCGTGTGGGCGTGCACCGTAGAAATTGGGACTTGGTCCATTCCGTGAAACTGTAAAGTTGAATAACTTGTTGCTAGCAATATGCTCTCCCTGTGTTATAGAAATTTGACTGCAAATCATGTTAGAAATCATACTTAGGCTATGTGATGGTACTGTTGGGACCCGCAAAGATCGCGTACTTGTTGAATTACTTGCTAATTGTTGTCTTGTACTCAGTCATGGTTTTACTTGCGTATCATACCTCAGCCTCTTCTTGATTCTTATTGATACACGATGTTATCTTTGTTTGGGCCGATCTTTGTGATTTCTGAGAGACCGAGAGACTAGAGAGGTTGATGACTGAGCGAGGCCGAAAGCCTGTCTGTGAGGTATTGATACTATAGCACGTGAGTTATTCGTGCTGATCCATATATTGATACTATAGCACGTGAGTTGTCCGTGCGGATATA
Source organism: Nicotiana tabacum (assembly GCF_000715075.1). Lineage (NCBI taxonomy): Eukaryota > Viridiplantae > Streptophyta > Magnoliopsida > Solanales > Solanaceae > Nicotiana > Nicotiana tabacum. The sequence continues at coordinate 48,023,954 of NC_134093.1, read as the reverse complement.
ATGCTTGGGCTGAAAGTAGCTCATCATGAGTCTGCACACCCCAGTGAGCGCAGGTACCTATTGAATGTGAGTACTGAGGGCTGAAAGCCGAGTGATTGAGTTATTGTGACGAGTTGAGTGACTGTTGCCCTGAGAGGCTGTAGTTCTTTTTCATTTGTTGATGCACTTAGTTGCTATCTGTCATTGTTGTAAAATTTCTAAAAGATTCTATATCCGGATTACATACACTTTAACTGTATAAAACTGATTTGACTTAAGCTGTCGGATTTGAAAGCATGTCTATCCTTTGCTAGAATTATTGAAAATGAACTGTATTTGTATAGTTCGTCACTACCTTCTCAGTTCCTTATTTATTTGTATTACTTACTGAGTTGGTTGTACTCACGCTACACCCTGCACTTCGTGTACAGATCCAGGTGTTCCTGGTTATAAGGGTATTGATTGTTGAGCAGCTGATTACGGAGACTATTGAGGTAGTTGCATGGTGTTCGCAGTCCTTGGCTCTCCTTCATTATCTTTATCGCATTTCAGTTCTTATTCCTTAGATGTTGTATTAGACTGCTCCTGGTATAGATGCTCATGTACTCAGTGACACCCCGATGTCGGGCTAATTTTTTCCGCACTTATGCTATTAGGTTTTACCCCGTTTTTATGAAAAACTACGATCATTTTAAATGTCTTAATTCATTTATGTTACATGTTGTAAGTATTTTGGAAATGTCGGCTTGCCTAGTATCACGATAGGCACCATCACGACGAGTTAGGTTTTGGGTTTCCCAAGCCCCGATCGAGCTCGAAGAAACGTTGTTAGTATAACTAACAGAAGACCGAAATATTCGTGACCGGTCAATTATTACGGCGGGAATCTCGGCACGAATCAATAAGGAACTGGCAAACAGCGAATCAAGAGATCTTTTACCTTTTATAGAATTGTACCTAAAGTAGGATTCCTCTACTATATAAAGGGGGGTCTAATTATTCGTTGTACATATGGTAACACGAACTGCAATTCAATACATTATTATTCTCTTTAAGTTCTTACTACTCTCTTTAAAGCTCTCATTTTTCTGTCTTGATATCAATCGAAGTACCTGGTTCGAGGGTGATTAATTCTCCAGGGCTAAGACTGTTTAATTCGTGTGGTTTGCGTTTACTTTTCCATTACTTATTTCAATTGCAATCTAATTTATCGTTTTGTATCAAGTTAAATCATGTATCCTTAAAACTACTTACAAATTCAATTGTTATCCGATTTTGAGGATAAACATCTATAAAGAAGAATACTTAATGCTAACTAAGATGTTATTAATATTCCACATATTCATGAACTTTCCAATCATTCACTATGTCAATCCATGAAAGACATGCATTAATTAAACGTTGTCTGATGTGTTTAGATCACAATGTACTAACTAATGGAAGTAACATTATTGTTATTGTGTTCATTGTTTCCAAATTTCTAACTAACCCTTTATATTTTATTTTTTAAGGTTAGGTTTCCGAGAAATCAACTTTCCACTATAATAATCAGTATAAGTGGGACACGGGCAGTCCGTCCTAGCTTTTTAAAATTATAAGTTGTACTGATAAAAGTTTAAATTCATTTTGTAGAAAATAAATCTATAATTTCTACTCAATTTTCGTGACTCTGGCACTGTTCTAAAATCTCTGTAAAAATAATGCTTCTTGACAACATATGCGTACAAAATAATCCTTTAAGTTAAACTAAATTAATACCAAGTTGTAAATAACAAAAGAACCGTGTTTTTGGTGAGATCAGTAGCTAAAGACAGAGTTGGATAATCGTAAAAAAGGCCTTCAAGTAGATTAAATTGGAGCAAATTGAGGTAAATCTCTTGTCTAATCTTGTGAGGGGGAAATTTACCCCATATGTAATTAAATTAATAAATGTTGCTAATTGTGGGGGCTACGTACGCACGAGGTGAAAAGAGTATGTGCGTAGCTACTATAAATGCTAAAGTCCGGATAGTTTAGGACTCAAAGCATGAATTATTTGTGTAAATTGTATCCTTTACTTAATTAAATTATTTGTTATATATATATATATATATATATATATATATATATATATATATATATATATATATATATACACACACATATATATATATATATATATATATATATATATATATACACATATATATATAGTAAATTGTTAGGGAAGATGTTAAAAGATGTAAATCTCGTATGTTTAAATTTTTTGTTTAAATTAATTAATTGTTAAAATAAATTGTTTATCCTCTCAAATTGATCTTATAATAAATATACTCTCATTCCGGAGGTATATAAGAAAATGTCCTTCTTTCTTGTGGAGCGGGCCGAACGCCTCGGCAGGATAGATGCATCTATGGATCGTGCCGCACGTCCCTCGGCAGTGTACACGACAATCTGGATCGGGCCGTATGACCTCGGCAGAAATCGTGCTTAATAATAACAATAAATACATGATATGGCGATGTTTTTAATTTGCAGCTTGTGGATTTAATATATGGTTTGGAAGTTGTTGGAAATGGAAAGAATATCAAACTTTCTAACAATTGCACAACATCATCAGTTTTGTCTATACTGTAAATCAACTTTCAGATCATACATTGTTTAAAGGATAGACATAAGGCGTCGAGATGATTATAAGAAAACTCTTGGTACTACCTCCCTTAAGAAAGTCATATTTATAAAAAGAAATCTCCTACGAATATATCACCAACTAGCAGAAAAATCAGCATTAAGTAAGATTTGGTCAATTTTTAATATCCTAATTATAGTTGTCTAATTCCTAATCACTATTTAATTTAATTTTTTTTTCTATTTAACTTAATTAAGTTAAAGAAAATACTCTCTCTACCAGCCACTTAGCCTCCACCAATAGCCATTTAAATATCAAACCTTTCTGCTTCTCTAAACAACATCCGACATAATACATTAACTTGTTCACGAACACATCAAATGTTGTCCTAAACCCTAAACTCCTAAAACTAATATCCAAAAATCATGAAGTTTATCAACTTAGCCCTTTTTGGCTTCTTTTTCATCATTTTCTTCTTCTCAAAACCCTCTTTTCAAGCTTCCCCTCCTCCACCACCAATCAAATATGACCAAAACCCTAGACTTTTCAATGCTTACATAGCTCTACAAGCTTGGAAACATGTCATGACTTCTGACCCTAGAAACTTCACCAAGAATTGGTATGGATACAAAGTTTGCAACTACACCGGAGTTTACTGTGCTCCGGCACCAGATAATCCTGAAATCACCACCGTTGCCGGAATTGACCTCAACCATGCAAATATTTCTGGTTACTTGCCTGAAGATCTTGGCCTGTTGACAGATTTAGCCGTTTTTCATATAAACTCCAATAGATTTTCAGGCACTGTCCCAAAATCCTTTTCTAAGCTCCAACTTCTTTATGAACTTGACGTGAGTAACAATCTTTTGTGTGGTGAATTTCCTTCGGTTGTTCTTTCACTTTCTTCTTTAAAATTTCTTGATATTAGGTATAACCAATTCGAAGGAAATGTCCCTTCTCGACTCTGGGATCGAAAACTGGATGCCCTTTTCATAAACAACAACAATTTTCAGTTTACATGGCCTAAAAACTTAGGAAACTCGCCTGTTTCTGCTTTGGTTATGGCAAATATCAATGTCACGGGATGTATACCACCAAGTATAGCAAAAATGGGGAAAACGCTAAATCAGATTATTCTCATGAATGCTAGTTTAAATGGATGTTTGCCACAAGAACTAGGGTTCTTGAAAAATGTGACGGTTTTTGATGTAAGCTTTAACAATCTTGTTGGGAAGTTGCCGGAAACAATTGCGGGCATGAAGAAATTGGAACATCTCAACGTGGCACATAACAAGCTCTCCGGCGAGATTCCGGCAAGTATTTGCTCGTTGCCGACGTTGAAGAATTTCACCTACTCTTATAATTATTTCTGTGATGAACCGAAGATTTGTCTCAAGTTGAAGGATAAAAATGATAAGAAGAATTGTATACCCTATAGGCCATCACAACGTTCAATTAATGAATGTAAGGCTTTTTATTCACGAGGTCCAGTTGATTGCCGTTCATTTGGTTGTGGATCAAGAAGTCCTCCACCACCACCGCCACCTCCTCCACCACCACCACCGCCACCGCCACCTCCTCCGAAATCACATTATTACCATTATCCGTGATTGAAGAATATATTGTGTTTCTTTGACTTTGGATTGCTTTTACTTGATTGGGTAGGTTTTGAACTAAAAGGGAAAAAGGAAAATAAAAAAATGAGGTTGTATTATCTTTCAATAAATTATATACATGTAAGAAAGGTAGACGTTTTCTTTTTTTATTGTATTTTACTTTTCTTATTGCATACATTGACTTTGATTATGTTATACTGCTAAGGGAATAGACTTTGTATTTTATTCCCCCTTTTCCATTCTTTTTGTGTGAAAATGAAATGTATCATGTGGGACTTTTTAATTCTTTTTCATTCTAGCAAGGTAGTTCACTCTCGAGTCGCCAATCAAAATTCAAGGTAGGCTCCCAAATTTCACTAGTATTATACTCGGTATCTACATAAAAATATACATAAGTGTAGTATGAATACGATAACTACGTATACTCAATAAGTATCAAGTCTAACTGCAACAAAGCAGTGACACGATGTTTTGATAAAAGATAATCTTTCCTCATAACTTGTGTCATTCACAAGAATTCACGACAACATAGAAAACAACAAAGAAACAGCGAATATGATAAATACAGTCAATGCAGGAGATAATAAGCCTCAGATAACAAGATCAAAAGCATATACCAATTCTTCAACTCGAGTCTACAATGTCTATGCGTGATAAATATTTAAACTTTATATTAACTCAATGTATCCCAAGTGCCTACAACCCGCTAATAAGTTCTAAGAACATATATGCGTCAAAAGAACATATATGAATTATATGCATGAATAAACATGTAAAAATATATGAATATGCATAAAGGATAACTTAAACAAAATAAAGATTCCACCTTTATGCTCAATCGCATCATCCGGTGTCATATTCAAACCAGAAATCGGTCGATTTCTGAACCTACATGCACACTGCTGGTAGGATTCCGGTGTTCGGTAACTCTAGAGGGACAAATCCATATCCACACACAAATAGAAATATAAATATACACTCCCTATAAGAATGTGATATGACATGCCCTAACTGATACTTCAACAGGAACGTGAATCCATATACGCCCTATCTGATACCTCAAAACAGGAATGTGATTCCACACGCCTTAACAGCTTAACAACAACAAGTAATGAGAATAAGATATATATTCTAACAAGGTGCATATCTGAAACAACATATGACTATGTAGTTCTACCATGTAAAACAAATATACGGAATCTATAATGGTAAACTAGCATGCGAAGGATGCCTATAACATTATTCTAGCATGAATAAGATGATCAAGTAGTCGTACATCAATATAACAGGCAACAGGCAAATGCATGTAGCAAAATAAGGCATAAAAAGAACTATTGAGATTTTACCCCAAGTATGAAAAATATATGGTACCCGCATATACGCTTATCACCTTGTCTATACATCACCCTCAAACACGTCAGATGTAGTACATAAGTCCATTTTAGAAAATATTCCTTCAAATTAATGTTACCAAGATACTCACCTCTTTTCATGCTAGCTTTATTCTTTAAAATCCACCTTTTCTTGCTCCAAATCCATCAAACGAACCCCATCTAGCCTAAAGGGTGCTCCATAAAGTCGATCCAAGCAATAAGACTCATTTTCCTGAGCAAAAGATTTGATCTTGGCCAAAATCAACAAAAGTTAATAAAAGTCAATGAAAGTCAACCCTAGACATACATGGTCAAACCCTGAAATGAGAGTCAAATCCCAGTGAACTATAACCTTACAAGTCCAAATATATTTTTTCTCCAAATTAGAGTTCAAAGCTCCAGAATTTACTTTCTTAAGTTTTTGTTCAAAATTCCTTTTTTCCTCTTTGAAATCTTTGATTCTAAGGAAAAATCGCAGATAATTCATGTAATAATCAAATATTCAAGTTATAATTACGCACCCAAATAAAGTAAATAAATATTTCCTCAATCCAAGCTCTATAGCTCCCAAAATGGTGAAATAAACTCTAAATATGAAAAAAGGCTATTTATAAAAGTGCAAAACATTGCCTGAAATTGCAGAAATGGCTGAAATAGATGTTGGTAGATTTTTTCACCGCTGGTTTTTTCTATGGGCGTCCAATGGGGCGGGACGTCCCTTTCCGGCCAGGTTTTGGCTCGGTCGTAGCCCCGTTCGTCTCAGACCTGGTAGGTTTTAGGTGGATAGGGGTAGGGGGGTCGTGGGACGCGGGGCATGACGAGACCTCCATTTTGTATCGGAAGCCCGCCTAATTTATTTTTTATTATTTAAAATACAGTTGTTGGCCAACTGCTATTTTTTTATGAATAGCCATTGGCAATGGCAAAAAACGGGTATTTTAGCCTCCTAACCCCCCAAACCCATTTGCCCTCCCCCCATAACGTTTATTTTAATCCCTTTATTTTTTTCCCACAATTGTGTAATTCTATTATTCTCTCTATCATTTTATCTCCATAGTTCTCTCTATTGTCCCAAAATCATCTAAATTTCAAGTAATTTGATAAATGTTTGGAGCAAGTTTCAAGTTCGGAAATTAATTCTTCAAGTATTTGGAGCAAGTATTTGGGCAAATTCTTCAAGTTTCAATATTTATTTACGCTGCATTCATTTCATCCCTTAGTTTTCCTGTTTAATTTTTGTGTTTAATTTTCGTATTTAATTTTTGCGTTTAAATTATGTCTTCTAAAAAGATATTAGGCATACCCAACTTATTTACTAAAAAATAATAATAAATGTGCTAGTTCTAGTAGTAATCCTAATCCTCTTCCTAAAACTAGAAAACGTATATACGAATATACTAAAGTTGATAAAACTTCCTATAGCTAAACCCCCAGCTTTTATGATACTAATTTGGAGAAGCCACTAGATAACGAAACTTTAGAAAGAGAATTTGGCAATTATTTTGGTATTAGTGAGGAAGAAAAGAAAAAAGAAGATGAATTAGATGAAATAACCCGTAGTCAAGTATCAGAAGCTCCAACTCAGACACAATCCCATCTTGGAGTTTTACCCCCATGTACCTTCTATTAGGGGTAAGGTTAAGGAAACACGTCAAAGAACATCAATTATATAGAATTTTTTAAATTTCGATAAAGATGACTTATTTTTTACTTGTAAAAAATATAAATCACCATTGCCACATAGGGGTGTAAAATCAGGTATGACAGGGTGTTTATGATACAAGCTCAAATACATGCCGAAAAAATACCAAACCCTAGCAGCGATTGTGACGCTCCTATTGGATCTGGCGTGGGTTCCAATTATATCCAACAACAGTTGACCCTAATATTGGTGGTATACAACGTCCCTATAACAAAGATAAAGATCGTGAAAATATAACATAAACGATCCTTGTCTGTGGCTTACCTTTTAGTTTTCCTTCTCACCCAGCTTTTATGCATTATTATATACAAGAATTGCATAATCCTGCTTTTTAAAGTTTTTCTAAAACCACAGTTAAAAATAATATTTTAAATTTTATAGTGTCTATCTTCAGTATATACATTATTTATTTTACCACATAGACTGTAAAGTGTATATCATTTCTAATAAAGGTCGAGGTCCTAATGATAATGGTTATTTAACTGCTACATGTCATTGAATTGATCATAACTGAAACATGCAAAAATTTATTATTGATTATAAATTTGTTGATTCAAAACATATTGGAGCATATATTGTATCTGCTATTCTAGAAATTGTTCAAATTTATGGACTTACTGATAAAGTTTTAACTATCATATTAGCTAATGCTTCTACTAATATTACTGCAGCAAATAACTTAAAAGTTACAATTTGCCCATTTTAAGACTCAATTTTTCAAATTATATGTGCATGCCATATTTTAAATTTAGTTGTAAAAGATGGTATTGATTTATTTTCTAATTCTTAAGCTAAAATACAATATGCTTATGTCTATTATTTTTGTGCTAATAAAGTGAGTAGAATTTGTGAATTTAAAGAGAGATGTGCATATGTTGAACTTCTATATAGAAAAGTTCCAAGATGTTTGTACTAGGCGGATTCTATTTACGAAATGCTAAAAATTTCTTATATCTATCGCTTTCCTATACGAAGGTATTTAATGCACATAATGCTAACCTTGATGATCAAATTATCGAGTCTGATTGGGATGAAATCCATGAGCTTATTAAATTTTTAGAAAATTTTTATTATGCTACAAAATAATTTTCTGGTATATATGATCTTACTGTTACATAAATGTTATTGTATATTTGTGTAACGACCCAAAATCTCAACCAAAGGGCCGTGATGACTCCTTACATTGCTTGCTAGGAAAGCCAAAACTTAATTATAATAAAAGATATCAAATTAACATATAACAACATGTTATAATAATTGAGAGTAAAAGCTATGGAATACATAACGAGTCTAAACCAAACAACCGTCAAAATAACCTCCCAAGATTGGGTGTCACTGAGTACATGAGTTTCTTGAGATTTACTAAATACATAGTCTGAAAAGAATACAATACTCTTTGATACAACTTAATAGTAACAAAAATGATTGAAAAGTGACTTCAAGGCCTGCGGAGGAGAGAGTGCAGCACTACCTCGAGTCTCCACAACCAAGGGAGGTAGTCCATCCTCTGTGTGCTACTAGGTCTGATGCCAAAATATGCACAAGAAGTGCAGAAGTGTAGTATAATTATAACCGACCCAATGTACCCTGCAAGCCTAACCCTAATGAGGTAGTTACGAGTCTAAGACAAGTTACCTACTTTATAAACTTGTGCAGTCAAATAGCTAGAGAAATAACAAGTAATATGACAAGTAAGGTAACACGTGAAATAGCAAGTAAGATAATAAGTGAAATAGCAAGTAAGATAGCAAGTGAAATAGAAAATAAGATAATAAGTGAAATAGCAAGCAAGAAAGTAAGAAAGAGATATAACAAGTGAAATAACAAGAAAAATATTAAGTCGAAGAAATGCGAGGAATAGAGAAGGAAACAACTAACCCGACCGGTCGTTTTGAGAATTAGCATCCCGTTCGGTAGTTTAAGGTCTCGAACAGCTTCTTATTATGTGTTATGACTTGCGTGTATGGACGAGTTCGGTTTTCGGATGATTCAGGATCAATTTGGAAGAAGGATTCTTATTTTAGAAGCTTAAGCGGTAATAGTTGATCAAAGTTTTGACTTTTGTGTAGAAGACTCTAAAATAGTATTTTGATAATTTTAATAATTTCGTATGGTAATTTTAGACTTAGACGTGCGTCCGGATTTGGATTTGGAGGTCTGTAGGGTAATTTGAAGCATTTTGGCAAAAATTGGAAAGTTGAAGTTTTTTGAAGGTTGGGAGTTTTGACAGAGAGTTGACTTTGATGATATCGGGGTCGGATTTCGATTGTAAGAGTTGGATTAGCTCCGTTATATCATTTGGGACTTGCATACAAAATTTTATGTCATTTCGGGTTGATTTTGTATGCTTCGGCGCGAGTTTTAGAAGTTGGAATATTGAAAAGTTCATAAGTTTGATTCGTGGTGCGATTCGTAGTTTCAACGTTATTTGATATGATGTGAGATCTTAAGCTGGTCCGTGGTATGTTATGTAACTTGTTGGTATGTTTGGACGGGATCTCGGGGGCCCCGGACGTGTTACGGATGGGCTACGAGCCATTTTCTTATGTTTTGGAATGTTGCATTTCTGGTGTCTGGTTCCTTCTTTGCGATCGCGTAGGTGTAGCCACGATCGTGAAATCGGTTTGGTGGGCTGGTCTTTCTTCCTCTTTGAGTTTGCATGGATCAGTCCACGATTGCGTATGTGTGGATTCTACTTCTTCACGTTCGCATCCCTTTTTCCGCGTTCGCATAGAGCCTCTGATGGGGGCAATGTGATGTCTTGTACGCGATCACCTTTCTACTTACGCGATCACGCAGTACACTTCTTGGGGCAGCAGTTGTTCCCTTCTTCGTGATCACATGCATTTGTTCGCGATCACGTAGTGCATTTTTGTGGAATTCATTATTTTTTCTTCGCGATTACATGTGTTTCTCCGCGACCGCGATGTGCAATTACCTGGGCAATAGAATATATTTTCCAAATAGAGTGTTTGGTCATTTTTACCATATCTTAAGTTGTAGACCTCGGTTTTGAGCAATTGTTCATGGGTTTTTCAAGCAAATCGTTGGGGTAAGTATTCTTCACTCGAAATTTATTATACTTCATGATTTCATATTTATTTTTATCATTAAATTAGTGTTTTGAGTTGAGGAAAAATGAGAATTTTTGAAGAAATCTTTCAAAATATAAAATGAGGATTTGAAGGGCGATTCGATATCGGAATTTGGTAATTCTTGTATGGTTGAACTCGTATCGGAATGGGTTTTTGGATTTTGTGAATTTTATCGGGTTCCAAGGCACGGGCCCGAGGGTTGACTTTTTAGTTTTTGTTAAAGATTGAAACTTTATTATCCAGAATTATTTTCTATGAGTTTTATGTATGAATTGAAGTTATTTTGGCTAGATTTGAGCCGTTCGGAGGTTGTTTCACTCGACAAGGTCATTTTAGAGTATCAGTCTAGATTCCTTGAGGTAAGTATCTTGCCTAACTTTGTGGGATGGTGGTGGTGGTGGTTGGGAGGGGGGACTACCTCTTAGGATTTGAGTCTTTGGTACTAATTGTGTCATGTGAAGGTCGTGTACGTGAGGTGACGAGTACGTGCTCGGGCTTATTTGTGGAAATTTGACCGTTTGGGCTCTTAGGTTCTTATGTCCATTAAATATGAAGTTGTTTTGTCATATTAAATTCCTCATTTACTAAATTCACCCTTACATATCTTATTTGAAATTAATTACTTTATGTTTTAACCTTATTGCCGATTAAACTCTTATGTGCCTTAACTGAAGTTGTTGCCTCTTTTATTGCCATGCTATCCTTTTCATAATTGTTTATCCTTGATTGAAGTTATTATTATCTTTTTCGTAATTGCCTATCATTAGTTGAAGTTGTTATTATCTTTTCCATAATCTGCTATCCTTAGTTGAATTTGTTATATCTCTTCCGTAATTTCTCAACCCTAAATGAAGTTTTGTCATCCCTTATCATTGTTGACTTGTCCTTATTTGGAATAATTGATTCATGTTATTCCTCTTATCGTTGAATTATACTTTTGTGGAATCATTGCTACACATTATCTCTTCCTTGTTGAGCTATTCTTGTTGAGACTATTATTCCTTGTTGTGTATTTCTTTGGGAGCTCGTTCTTCCGTTTCTTTATGTTTTGAAGTTCCTGATCTGATTTACTTGCCATATTCTCGTATTATTATCGTTGTTGCAGCTGTATTCATTGTTGTTGAGTCGAGGGATATGTGTGGTTGTGATATTGAAACTGTTTTGAGGAAATGTTGTGACATGTGGGCACATATTGTGAAAGTCATTTATTTGAGTTGGTATGTTTAGGCAAACGTGTTATTGTTGAGATAATTGTTATGTTGTTTGCACGAGGTGTCTGCTGTACCGTTGTTATTGTGTTTGTACGAGATTTCTGCCATGTTGTTGTTATTGTGTTGCACGAGGTTTTTGTCGTGCTGTTGTTATTATTGATACGCATGCGGTGGTATAAAATCTGGGTGTTGAAACGCATGCGGTGAGATAAGGTGGGCTTGAAACTCATACTAGAAACCATGCGGTGTGATAAGGTAGGCTAAAACACGAGATACTATTTCAGGAAAAATAATTTTCAAAAACTAAATATAAAGGCTCCCACAGTGATATAAGGAAAGTTTGTGATTCATTTTATGATTTGAGACTACGAGGCAGTACCTCGATAGGGCTCTTGTTGTCATTTTCCCCATTCTTTTGTACATGTCTTTGATTGTTGTCTCCTTAGCTTACTATTAATTGTCTTCCTCCGTCTTGCACTATTTGCTTAGTTCTATGTAGATAATCTTGTTGTGCTAGTCGTTGCTTCTAACTTCATTGCTGCCTTTATTACTCTGTACATTGCGTGGTGATCGTTTCTTATGTGCCATTCATTATCTCTGCTCATATTTGTTGACTTAAATTGTGGTAGAACACTTGCACAAGCATACTCTTAGTTAAATCACTCATATCTGTTTTAGAAGATGAATCCTGGCGTCATTAACCATCATACGTACTCTTGTCTACTTGCCTTCTGTATGAGAATTGTTCTATTGGCACGAGAGTCATACGTGCGGTTATGAGTTGTAATGTGGGCATAAGATGCCAAGTGATTAGGGTTCATGAATTAGGACCCGTGAGCCTTTTTTATGAGGTTCGGTACCTCGTGAAAATGCTTGAACATATACGGTGTGAAAGTGGTTATTGTTATTGAGTTGTTGCTGGTTTTTCTTTATTTGGTTTCAGCGGACTTAGACTGTGTTCAGTTTACTCTACAGCATTACCACCTGATTGCTTCTTGTTAAATATTGTTGTTACTAGTGTACCATCGCAAGTATTGTTTTGTATTCCTTATCCTGCTTAGCTTTATATTAATATTGTTTCTCTGTTTAGTTCACCTTCACACTTGTTCAGGTTGTTTAGTCCGGTAGGTGTCTTGGTTGTCCCTCGTCACTACTCCACTGAGGTTAGTCTTGATACTTACTGGGTACCACTGTGGTGTACTCATACTACACTTCTGCATATTTTTGTAAAGATCCAGGTGCCATGGTTATTGTTGATTATTAGGTAGCTAGTCGAGCATTGCTGTGGAGACTCAAGGTAAACCTGTCGTCGCGTTCGTAGGCCTCGGAGTCACCATCTGATATTGTACTTGTACTGTTAAATTCTATTCCAAACAGTTTTATTTAGGGATTTTCTAGCAAACTCAGTAGAGCTTAGGACTTGTAATATCGGTTTTGGGAATTGTAAGTTGTGTATAAAGATTTCTATTTCATATTTATCATTGATGGTCGAATTCTTCTATTAATTTAGTAAGTGTTAGGCTTACTTAGTCTTAGAGACTAGGTGCCGTCTCGACATCCTACGGAAGGAAATTGGGGTCGTGACAAGTTGGTATCAGAGCTCTAGGTTCATAGGTGCTACGAGTCATAATCGAGTTTAGTAGAGTCTTGCGGATCGGTACGGAGACGTTTGTACTTATATTCGAGAGGCTACAGAACTATTAGGGCAGTTTCACTTCCTTCATTCCTATTGTGAGAGTTTATTGATCTTGGAGTTTGAACCTTTGTCATTCTATTCTCTCACAAATGGTGAGGACACGAGCTATAGTTACCGATGACGCTACCCCCAGAGCCGGTGTTTCCAAGGGCCGGGGTAGAGGTAGAGGAAGAGGCCGAGGAGGAACACGTGCTATATCTAGAGAACCTGTCAGAGTAGCTGTTGAGGAGCCGCAAGTAGCTCTAGTTGGGAGACATGTACCGGAGGCGCCTGTTGCGACCACAAGACTTCAGGAGACTTTAGCACAGTTCTTGAGCATGTTTGGTACATTGGCTTAGGCGGGGTTGATTCCGGTTGCACCAGCTACTTCACAGTTAGAGGGAGGAGCTCAGACTCCTACCGCCTATACTCTAGAGTAGCGAGTCCATATTGTTCAGGTTCTAGGTGTCATGCCGACACAACCTGTTATTCCAGTTCAGCCCATGGTTAGGGCAGCAACATCTAAGGAAGAACAGCTTAGACTTGAGAGGTTCAAGAAGTATCACCATCCTACTTTCAGTGGTTTGGCTTCAGAGGATGCGCATGGGTTCCTATGGGAGTGCTACCGTATTCTCCACACTATGGGTATTGTGGAGACGAGTGGGGTTGCTTTTACTACAGTCTAGCTTAAGGGAGTGGCATACCAGTGGTGGCGAGCGTATGAGTTCGGTTGTCTGGCCAATTCAGCTTCACTTTCATGGCCTCAATTTTTAGAGGTGTTTTTGAGAGAGTTTGTTCCTCAGACCCTTCGAGAAACGTGGCGTGTGGAGTCGTGCAGCTGTGCCAGGGCACTATGTCGGTGTTAGAGTATCCCGTTAGATTCAGTGATTTGTCCAGACATGCACTTATTTTGGTCTCTACAGTCAGAGAGAGAGTCCGAAAGTTCATTGAGGGGCTCAGTCAGGATATCCGGTTCGGCATGGCTCGTGAGTTGGAGACGAATGTTCCATTTCAGCAGTGGTAGAGATCACTCGTCGATTAGAGGGTATGTAGGACCAGGAGATAAGGGATATGCAGGGTCATAATAGAGAGGCCAGGGAGGCTAAGAAGCCTCGTGGACCGGGAGGATCTACTAGTCCTTATTTTTAGAGGCAGGGTACGCCATGGTAGAGGTTTTGTGGGTCAGCCAATTCAGTTTGCTCTTCAGGATTCACACGGTACTTCAGATATCAATGAGTCTCAGGGTACCCGTACCGGACAACTTCCACAGCCACATCAACAGAGAGGTTGTTTGAGTGTGGAGATACCAGCCAAATGGTGAGATATTATCCTAGACTTCGGACATATGTGTCACAGCAGGGTATTCAGGCTATGAGTGTTGCTCCAGTTACAGATATCCCTCCACCGCCAGCTTGGGGTGCAGGTCAGGCGAGTAGAGGCCGCCCAAGAGGGGGAGGCCCGACCCGTTGATGTGTTTTCTATGGTAGGGCTGAGGCCGTTACACTAGATGATGTTTCACGAGTATGGTTTCGATTTGTTATAGAGAAGCATCATTCGTATTTTGTTTCGGTTCTGCGTATCGAGATGAGTCCTCATATGTTACTTCACATACGAGTGAGTTTAGTGATTTGGTGCTTTGCTTATGTGTTTGCCCCTGCTGGGAGATTCTACAGTGGTAGCCCATGTCTATCATTTTGTTTTTATTCATTATTAAGAGCTGTGAGACTGCATGTGGTTCCTGTTACTCATTTTGGTAGTTTTGATGTGATTTCTGGGTGATAGGTTTTGACTTATGATTTAGATGCTCTACCGGTGTGGGAGTTCAGTATGTGTTGTGATTTTGTTGGCGAAATTTAATTAGAGGAAGGTTTCAGTTGGTATGATGCGTGTTCTACTTGTTATTCAGAGTTGAGTGTGAGACTCTTGGGTTTCATGTGATTCGATGTGTTTGAACCGGGCTACGTGCCGCGGTGTAGTTATAACAGGATGAGATCCTTGCGATTAGTTCATATGTTTTGATTCTCCTTTGTGAAATTAATTTGTAGTATGATATTGATAGGGAGTGGTGCCTGTCGGGCTTGTTTGATAGTTCTCTTATGTGTTTCTCCTTGCATGTTTAGTCGTATTCGCGTTGTGGTTATTGGGTTTTAGCTTACGAGGTGTGTCCCAGGTGGCATTAGATGTGACTTGTTGATTCGAGTGTATAGTTATGAGGTCTTCATGTTTCTTGCATCATCATCAGTGTTGAGAAGGTTTGAAACAGGGTTCTGGCGGTTATGAGGTTAATTGCCGGTGCTAGGTTTGAATATGGACAACTATTGTGATCAGAGATGTGGTTATGGGCATATGTGTAGTATGTTACTTCGTGTGTTTGTATCTTGTGGGTGTAGGCATAAGTTGCTACAGCTGGTTGAGGACGATACCGTATGTTGAAGTAGGAATCAGGTCTTTTGGAAATGATCGGATGGTGAGAAATTTGGTTCTAAGGCTTATTGGTATTAGTGGAAGGAATAAATTTCAGTTGGGATGGTGTTGTGGGGCTTATGTGGTTGGGGTGATGTGGGAGCACCCGCGGGTGTATGTATGGTAAGTTCACTCAGTAATTTGAGAACTTCGGAATGGTTCTTGGCACGTTCGAGGACGAACATTTGTTTAAGAGGGGGAAAATATAACGACCTGATCGGTCGTTTTGAGAATTAGCATCCCGTTCGGGGTCTTAAAGTATCAAGCAGCTTCATATTATGTGTAATGACTTGCGTTCGTGGCCGAGTTCTGTTTTCGGATATTTCAAGATCAATTTGGAAGACAGATTCCTGTTTTAGAAGCTTAAGTAGTAAGAGTTGATCGGAGTTTTGACTTTTGTGTAGACGACTTGGTAATGGCGTTTTGATGATTCCAATAGCTTTGTATGGTGATCTGTACTTAGGCATGCGTCCGGATTTGGATTTGGAGGTCCGTAGGGTAATTTGAAGTATTTCGGCGAAAATAGGAAAGTTGAGAGGTTTGACGAGGGTTGACTTTGGTGATATCGGGGTCGGATTTTGATTTCGAAAGTAGAATTAGCTTCGTTATGTCATTTGGGACTTCCATACAAAATGTGTCATTGTTATAGGTTGATTTGATATATTTCAGCACGAGTTTTAGAAGTTGGAAGATTTGAAAGTTCATAAGTTCGATTCGTGGTGCGATTCATAGTTTCGACGTTGTTTGATATGATTTGAGACTTCGAGCAGGTCTGTGGTATGTTATGGAACTTGTTGGTATGTTTGGACAGGGTCCCGAGGGCCCCAAGCGTGTTTCGGATGGGCTACGAGCCATTTTCTTATGTTTTGGAATGCTGCATTTCTGGTGTCTGGTGTCCTTCTCTGTAATCGCGAAAGCGGTTTGGTGGGCTGGTCTCTCTTCCTCTTCACGTTCGCATGGATCAGTTCGCGATCGCGTATGTGTGGCTTCTACTTCTTCGCGTTTGCATCCCTTTTTCCGCATTCGCATAGAGCCTCTGGTGGGGGCAGTGTGATGTCTTGTACGCGATCGCGCTGTAGATACCCAATTTTGCCCTTATATATTTTTCAAACAATATATATACTTTCACAATATCATTATGCATTATTATTTAATTTACAAGATTTACACAAGCACTTCTTATAATTTTTCATAATTTTAGAGCTTTTAAATTAAATTTCTCGCATTAATTTACATAAAACATTCAGTAATTACCCTTTTAAATTATTTGTGATGACTTAATCACTTAAAATTATTATTTTCATTCCTAATACATTTTTGAAATATTTTCACTTCAGTTTTATATAATTACAATTGTATTGTTAGGCTATTCGCATAAATTTGCAATAATAGCCTATATTTTGTATTCTTATTGCAATTGACATTTCATTTAGGGTCAAAATAATATTGCACATTTTTATAGTCTTCTATTATTGTTTAAAGTATTAATTTGCATAAGTAGCATTTTTATATATTTATTTAGCTATTTTATTAAATTATTTCCCTTTTAATTTCTATTTAAAAAAACTGGCCCAATTTTTAACTAATATTTGGACCAAATGGCCCAATACCCTAACCCAATTACCCCTATCCCAACACCAGCAACCCACCACCCATACCCATTTAATTAACCCGCCCCAATCCCTCTTTAAAATCCTGGCCGTTGATCTCTAAGATCAACGGCCCACAATCAACCTACCCTTTTAAATTACCCAACCCCAAACCCTAATTCCATTTCCCTCTAACCCGCCGCCCTGAAACCCTCCCCCTTCTCTGAAGAACACTAATCGCCGCCTTCCTAAAACTCTCCGAATCCATCTCAAACATGGATTCTTTCCACGATCTGCTTACCTTATTTGTATTATCTCGTTACCATTCACCCGTTCGTGGTGTTACTTAGTACTTGTCCTATTTTGGCAAGTACTACCTCTCCGAATCAAGTGTAATCATCCTCAACCTACAAGATTCAGACGAAAATCCGTCTGTATACACTCTCAACAGGATCATGTGGGTTCGATTCACCGAGATTCTTGGCTAATGTTTTGACCATTTGCAAACTAGGGTTTGTCCGGTTTTTTTTTTACCTATTTCTACTCGGAATAGGATATGCATGTGACTTTCCTTGTTCCTTCTTAAATTTGACTGATTTTCTTTCCCTATTTGTGTTTAATTGATTGTTTTCCGTATTTGTTCTTCCAATTTCTGTCACTATATAAACCCCTCCCAAGTCCCCTTTAAGACAGACTTTAAAATCGATTTTCTTCACTAAAAATTGGGGTTTAGCTACTCTCTTGCTCTGTATTCTCTATTGGCCGGCTAAAAGCCTAGGCCATTAACACATTGTTACTTAACCTGTTCTTGGTGCGAGCATTACCCTGAGTTCATTGAAGCTATTGAAAACTTTGACGCATTGGGATTCTGGGTTTTATGTGGAAGTTCATTCTTTATTGTTCTTCGCTTAACTGGTGAGTTACTAGACTTTGTAATTTCATTCCTATGTATCTATGATTTTCATATGTTTTCACTCCTGAAGTTCGTTAGTTTAATATGTTTTTCTGGGCTGTTTTGTGTGCAATTCTGTTTGCTTTCTTTAATTTTTTAGGTCTCTTTAAATTTTAGCTTCAAGCATGCCTAAACCTGGTTCTATTAAGTAGATATTTTCCAAATCTGACTAGTCCATGTGTTAAGAATTACTACTGTTTGGGACCTTTACACTTGTTAGCATCTCTTGGTGTTTAATTTTACCTTAGGCCATCAATCTTGTTTTTCGAATATGCTTTGCCTACATAATTTGTGCTCTCTTTCATTAGCTAGTCGATTGTGTTCAAAACCTGAGTATGTACACTCACTATATGGCACAAATTTGTTTCCTATCTTATTCTGAATTGCTGTGATGATATCCTGCCTATATAGCATGTTTGATCCTGTTAGCATGCCCTTTAGCATGTTAAACCCCCTTATTCACCAGTAGTTGTAATATGCTTTTCTCATGTCTAAATGATGTCCTATTGCAAAATTAACATGACTATTTCATAACATCAGGACCTATACTTAGCATAATTTGGACCTCTTCCTTTATTATGAATTTGTGTATGCTACTGTCACAAATCCTGCAAACCTGTTTTGCTAATGTATGACCACTTATGCACTAGGTGTTGAACTTGTTCTTCTGAATCTTTGCTTAGTCTGTTCTATAGCCCTTAAGGTCTGTTTGATAATTTGCTCTATGTGCTCAACATGACTATGTTTGTAACCCTCAGCTTTGTCTCTCAACCTTGGTTTACTATCCTTCACTTGTCATCTATGCTCTCTCTTGAGTTCTCATTCTTAGCCGGTTGAAAGCCAAGGCTACCTATGTTCTATTATTGATCACCCTAGTGTGAGCACTGCTCGGGGTCCAATTGAGACCTTTGTGAACTTTGACACACTAGGGCTTGGTCCTTAGTCATTCCCTAAATCTCAAACTACTCCTATTCATTTTATTCCATCATGTTATTTGCTGTGTACCTGAATTGGATGATTTAAATGGTGCAACACTTGGTGCTATTATTGAATAAATTGACTTTGGGCTCCTTTATGGATTCTGGGGTTGTGTGTTGGATATGGCCCATATTAGAGGTTTGGGTACGCTGTGTGAGAGTTGTTGAAGGCCCAGACAATGCTGGGTATTTCATGTTGAGCCTACTGTGGGCCTATTATCACTGCTGTGTAACATTTATATTTTTACTCATTGTTGGGCATGTAATAACTTTTGTATAAGCAATTGGGGTGTTAGTAAAAAGGGGAAATGGGTAGAATTTAATATTTACATGCAAAATGGGTAGATAACATGCCTATAGGACTTGGTAATTTATTTGCTATATGTGTTGTTCGATTACATGTACACTGTAGAAATCACAACATTAGAAGAAGAGCGCACACACACTGTTTGCTCACAAATCCCAAATGCTGCAATTATATTTATCGTTATGTGTTATTAGAGGACCTGCCTATATGAATTAGTTTCTCATCGATGTTTCTGTCAATCTTCATCGCCTAATAGAAATCATGCCTATGGGATTGCAATTATTCTAATTGGTGCTGCTCACCTAGAAATTATGCCTATAGGATTAAGATATGACGATAAAATAAGTTTTAAAGTGATGTGCGTTAGACATCCTACCTATAGGAAATAATTGCTCATTAATTGGTTAATACTAGACTACTCAAATACTGTTTCCTGAGCGTCACTGTTAGGAAAACCTGGATAATTCTGGGACTTTTCCCACCAGATTGTTTTATACTCAACTGCATAGATCACCTAGGCATAACACATATAGGATTGGTAACTTAAAACCTTCAATAATCAGCTTGTAATACCTGAATAATTCTGTCTATAAGCAATGTCTTGCATCTGAAATTTCCCGCATACTTTGACTCAAAAATTGCCTAGAAAGCATGTCTATTGGTTTAAGATTCTGGATTCTGCAACTTCCTAATTGACATCTGTGTTTGCGTGCATTCGCTGCTTAAGTGTGGAGAACAATGTGAGCCCTCAATTGCTTTTATGTGAAGTCTTTATATGTTTTGTTTGTCGCCTAGTTTTGCATTTTTGAGCAGCCTAGAAAAGGTTTAGAACCATCCAAATAGAGGTCCAAAATCTCCTGGACCATAGGTATGGGACTACTCTCCTCTTTTAATACCTCCTTAAAAGAGTTGTCACATGTCAAAACCTGATTTTACGAGAAAAAGGGGTGCGGCAGCATGGCGACTCTGCTGGAAATTTACACTTAGGCTCTTACCATAGCAAATTTGGCTTATATGGATTAGTCTTATTTGATATAAACGCGCTTCCCTTTTCCGTTTTTATTTGCTACTACATGCACACCTCTCTCCCATTTTTCTTTTACTTGTTTAAATTCGTTGTAATATGCATATCCCTTCCCTGCTCCTCCTTCCTTTGCTTAAATTGGTTATAACATGTATATCTCTTTCCTATTCACCTTTATTTGCTCTAAACTGCTCTCCATTTGTTTAAATATTACTATATCATGTCTCTCCCACCACTACTCCCTTGCTTACTTTATTACATTCCCTATATTCCATGAACTAACTTCTTCCTTTGTCTTTCTTTTTACGTCTTTTATGTTTTACCTTAATATTGTATTTATTTCTTTTATATATTTATCATGCAAATATTTGGCAACATGTTATTATCTTTGCATAAAGAATGCTCCACATCATATTCCACTCGTGCCCGATTAATAACATAGCGACACTTGATGAGTGTCCGCGCTCTTCCAAAATTACCCTTTTAAATTGGAAAGGTTTACTTGCGGTAAACTAGTCGATCAACAGTGCAGTCGACGGTCCCGTGCCTTTCCCTCTCAAGTTGTCCACTTGAGAGCCTTCTAGAAACCTCACTCCAATATCAACTGTGCATGCATCATGTCAAACCTAGTATGGGTTAGAACATTGTCCACGTGATAATCCACTAAGATAAGCCTTGTCCAAAGTCCGACGGTATTTCCATAATCCCAATGGACACCATCATGTTATGTGCATTACTTGGAGAAAACATGCCGGTATGTTGATCATTAACGTGTAAATAGTCAGATCCGGAGGGGGAAAGGGCTAACTCTATTTGTTTGCAGAAAATGAAGCACGAAGTCCCTAGGTTCGGCATGGTTCAAAACATCCCACTTTTGCTGCTTGATTGGTGGAAGAACCTCTCACCTAGTGACAAGAATCATGTGAAAAGGGTCCTTGGTAATTTACCTTCCTTATTGGACATTCGGCCAAATAGGGCATTGATTGAGGCGGCCACTATGTTTTGAGATGAAAAAAGAGTTGTCTTCCGCTTTGGTGACATATAAATGACTCCTATCTTAGAGGAAATGGGAGGCTTCGCTTAGCTGCCATGGGATAGTCCGGGTTTATTAGTACCAGAAAATTGCACTCCCTGCGGTTTTTTGAAAATGTTGGGTTTCAAGAAAAATGATGAGTTACTCTATCTGAAGAAGTCATACATCCCATTTGAATTTCTTTACGAACGTTATGGGCATAGCAAGTCATATCGCCTTCATCATGATAAACTTGCCATCACTTCCTTGGGTTGGACGCACCGCCGAGTTTTTGTGTTCATTGTCTGTTTCTTGGGATTGCTGATATTTTCGATGAAAGTGCGGGCCATACTTGCCGAGCACCAACGTACATTTTATCTAACCTTCCTTATTATCTTTAAGGGCCGACAAGATCAATATAAATAGTAGACATGGATCATGAACATCCAACAATGAAAGATAATGTCATGAACATACATAACATGAGACGACAAGACTGTCAAGAAACTATATATAAGGTACGAGCTATCATGATGCCATGAAAGACTATACAACAAAAATCAGCCGAAAAGGCATTCTAAACCATACATAAGTCGACACCTGTCTATGAGCCTCTAAAGGAACATAAGTGCTACAACATTGCCGGAACAGGGCCCCGACATACCCATAATGTCTATAACAAAAATGCATACCAAGACCACGGCAAGTCCGGAGAAGGGATCTCGCCAATAACCGCTGAACTGGACAGCCTACTGTGGTGGGGGAGCTACGTCTACCTGTCTATCAGGACCTGCAGCACGACATGCAGCGTCCACAAATAAAAAGGACGTCAGTACGAATAAAGTACTGAGTATGTGAGGCAAGAAAGCATAAGTAAGAACAGTAATGTAAACAGGGATAGAGAATATACAACCTGTGACATCTGGGTACCTCTGAGGGCTACTGACATGAAATACATGATACATACATATATATACATAAACTTTTAAAACATACACCTTTGTGGGCATCACCATCATCATATCGTACCTGGCCATAATAGGCTCGGTAAAACGTACCCGGCCATCATAGGGCTCGGTAGAATCGTACCCGGCCACATGGAGCTCGGTAAAACCCAACTGATCAGTGGGTGCCATACCCGGCCGACTATAGCGCGGCTCGGTAGAGTAAAATAGATACATATATATGATGCATGCTGGACTCATTGGAATCACATTTTGAACCTTTCGGAGTGACGTAAGGTCGGTATCCTTCGTACATGTTATTAGGATTAACTCTTCATCAAGAATCTTATAAGAATCAGGAACTACCAACAACATTGATAATATAAGAATAAGAGAAGTAACATCAATATCAATCGTTTCATAAGAAGGGCAGCAATGTAAGTACTGCTAGCTTCTAAGAGTAGAGTATCTTTGGGAGCTCGTTCATTACATTATGTACAATCGGAGTCGTGCAAAAGAATGAAGGGGATAGCCTCACATACCTTGTATATACTGCCCAACCTCAAGCTATGCAAATTTCACGACTCCTTAGTCTACAATAAGACAAATGACACTATCATTATCGTTTAAGCGTCGTAACTATTATGTATCGACCACAACCTATTTTACGATGAAACGGACAGCACCTCCCCTATTTATATGACTTCCCACAAGTCAATACAATCACCAAACAGCCCAAACAACATCATTAATAATCATATTGAGCCTCCAAAACAGTCCACCAACCAACAACATTATTACCAAGCCTTTCGATATATATTTCACAAGTTCTAGCTTCAACGACTTAGCTGCAACTTGGATAATCTTAAATATATATAGAGTAAGAGGTTCGTAAACTTTAAACAGAAATAACAACTACAATTTGACCTTAATTTTCCACGAAAGATCCCTTCAATTCTGCCACAAGAACAAGGAAGCGAAACTAGCAATTAATTCGGGTTTTTCGGCACTAGAATTACTTTAGAAGACTTGAAATCACCTAGGGTTGATATTAAAAACTTGAAGGTGTATTTACAGGACATAAAAAACTTAAAACAACCTCCCACACGAGCTGGAACAACACAAAAATCAGCAACAACAAGAAGAACAAGAAACTTACTAGCGCCACGGGATTCCCGACATTTGATTTGTGTTGTTTGCCCTTTGTTTGGGTCTTGGATCATGAGAGAACCTTGAGAGACTGTTTTTAGGGTTATAAGGTCTGAATATACTGAAAAATAATGACTTAAAACGGGGTTGAGGTATCTTATATATGTCCATATGTCTTAAACCGCCTTTGTGGGCCCCATAGAGAGCAGCTTGGCGCACTCTCGCGAAAACGCGAATATCTCTCTATTCCGAGATCGTATCGACGAACGGTTTAATGCGTTGGAAACTAGACTCATAGATATTCAATTTGATAGGTAGATCACCCCATAATTCCAAGCACATTGGGAGAAAAATGCAGTAACATTTGACCTAAAGTTTAAGTAAAATTATAAACCTAAGTTGCAACAACTTTTATCGACTTTTGTTTCATAACTCGCTTGACTTCAAGACTTATGATGCGGATATTATATGATTAAAATACATTAAAACAAGACCTCTTGGGACAATTAATCACCTCTAGTGTTACCCGAAAATACGGGTTACAACATCCTTGATTCGTTTAACTTCAAATACTTGTTAACCACTCTTATACACCCTTGTATCGTTTAAGACCAATAGGATTAACTTCTTATCATCTCAAAGATAATCTCTTCTTGGATTTACGTCGACTAACTTACGGCGTGATCTATGGTATGCGAATTTGGGTTGTAACATTAATATGGCATGATAATATCAAATGGGTACAATTCAAAGGCACAACAATATATGATATTCAGACATGGTTTTCAGGTAAGGAAACACAAAACAAGTCACTATCTCACTCTATTTCAATATCATGATATAAACTAAGTGAATATGTATATATGAGAGCTACTGCATGAATCTAGAATGCATATGCATACTCATCATCAAATCTCAACACCTCACAATAACATACCATACACCCGAAACTTGCCAAGTGTCCAAACTAGCACCAATCTGGGTGCCTGCGCTCACTGGACCCAAAATAACACAATAATCACCATTACGACATGTAATCCAATCCACTAATAATACTGAAGTCTATATTCAATTTTTGCTCATAATTTACTTCGTGCCAAATCCTCAACTTTCCTCGATATCCACTCTCCAACGCATGTATATGCATACAAGATAACGCAGTAAAGGCGGAACATGACAAAATAATAGAATGCGGATGAATTGTAACATGATTAAGAGATTGTTATCGCTAATCATAAAATTTAACTTGCATAATATTATTTATGTTCATTTATCATTCTTAAGTCCGATCATGATATCAAACATAAGAAATAACATCCAATAATCATAAATAACATGTCCAATAAGGCAATTGCATGAATATGGCTAAAGTAAAAAGTCCAACAAGGTGAAAGAAGTCCGTCAAGTTCAAACCGACAAGTCATAATTCTAACATAGTCTCTAGGAATGATTTACGATTTATCAAGTAGTGAAAGAATCAACGAAGTATGGATAACAATTCATAGAGACTCAACAAGGCATAATATAAGCCTATCTCTATCCGGCTATGGTCATAGCCTAACCACACGTATATGAAGATGTCCAAATCCACTCCCCAAAGAGTAAGTGGGCACAGTCGCATGTAATATAATTTACCCAACTATGAGTTGGGGGTCGAATCGCATAGAGAACAATATGTAAGCGATTAGGCAAGTAAGAGAATGATCGCTTATTATGTTAATCCAAACACTAATAAAGGTATTTGAGATAATGTTATAACTAAATGCGAAAATGTAAACTAACATAGAAAGCAAGTAAAATGATCAATGGCTATAAGCATGGATACACGGGAAATTACACTCAAGTAACGATCCAATGTATTTAATGATTTTGCAAATATATGCTAGTTTATGTTAATTAGCCTCGGATAATAATTCTATGTTAGCTTATTTCGAAGACTAATAAGACTTCCTAATTGAATTATCCCTAAAATAATTAAGAGAATTAAGCACATTTGAACATGGCTAAAAGTAGTTCAATCCCACACCTAGGTAGAATCTATAAAATAGGGGTTAATACCTCAAATTCTTGTTAATTTATCTTTCCCAACCTCAAATTACCTTTTCAAGTTTAATTCGAAGCTAATGGGCGAGTCCTAGGGTTAGCTAATCCCTTTGGAAATGTTAAAGAGCAGGAATAATTAAAGAAACAATTAACTCACTTAAATATTAATAAAAATCATTCAATACATAATCATAACAAGAGATTTAATCCAAACTTTCACAGTGAATATTTCTATAAAAAGGTTTCATGTATTGGAGTAACCGGTCGATTTTGGTTCATAACCGGTCTTTGATTCTAAGTTAGCACGACCCATTTGGGATATAACCGGTTTAATAGAAAAAGAGTGCAATGCATGCTTTCAGGCCTAGCAAATGCAGAATTCTTTGGTTGTTGCCTGCAAGTGTTAGCCCAACTCGCAATATATGTAAAGAAAAGAAAGAATGGTGTCGTACCTTAGCACTAGTATCATTTTAAGTGGGCCACGTTCCAGTTGTTTGGAAGTTGCTCACCGTTCCCTGCTTCGAATTTGTATGAACCTTTACCGGTAATCTCGATAAATTTATATGGACCTTCCCAGTTTCGTCCCAGCTTCCCTTCGTTCGGGTTCTGGGTATTCAGCGTCACCTTTCTTAACACCAAGTCCCCGATATTGAAGTGTAGGAGGTTGGCTCTCCGGTTGTAATACCTTTCGATCCGTTATTTTTGGGCAGCAAACAGGACCAAGGCGGCCTCGTGCCTCACATCTAATAGTTCGAGGCTCGTGCTCATGGCCTCACTATTTGACTCTTCAGTCACATATCGGAACCAAAAACTTGGTTCTCCAAACTCGAGTGGTATTAGCACTTCGGCACCGTATACCAACGAGAATGGGGTGGCCCCGGTATTAGATTTTTAGGTCGTACGGTATGCCCACAAGACTTCGGGCAAAATATCCTTCCATTTTCCTTTGGCGTCGGTCAGTCGCTTCTTAAGGTTTTGGAGTATGGTCTTGTTTGTAGACTCTGCCTACCCATTCCCACTAGGGTGGTAGGGTGTTGATAGGATCCTCTTGATCTTCTGGTCCTCGAAACATTTGCTTACCTTACTATATATGAACTGCTTCCTGTTGTCACATACGATCTCGGCCGGCATTCCGAACCAACATATTATGTGGTCCCAAATAAAATCAATAACTTTTTTCTCCCCGACTTTCTCAAATGCCCGAGCTTCAACCCATTTAGAAAAATAGTCAATCATAAATAATATAAATTGAGCCTTACCGGGTGCCCATGGTAGGGGACCGACGATGTCTATTCCCCATTTCATGAATGGCTAAGGTGACAAGACCGAATGCAGCAGCTCCTTGGGCTGGTGGATCATCGGTGTGTGCCTCTAGCAACCGTCACATCTCCGTACGAACTCCTTAGCATCTTTCTACATATCAATCCATTCACAGCCGGCTCTGATTATTTTACAAACCAATTATTCGGCCCCTGAGTGGTTTTTGCAGGTGCCTTCGTGAACTTTACTCAAAACGTATTCGGTGTATCCCGGCCCCAGACATACAGTGAGTGGGCCATCGAATGTTCTTTTGAATAGGGTGTTATCTTCGTATAGGCTGAACCTGGCCGCCATCATGCGTAGAGCTCTTGATTCTGTAGGATCCGAGGGTAGCTTCCCTGTCTTCAGGTATTCTATATACTTGTTTCTCTAGCCCAGGTTAAGCTTGTTGAGTTTATCTCGGTGTGGACTTCTTCCACTATCGATTTCGTGAGTTGTACGACCGTTCCTGAGTTGAACTCATTGTCATGAACGGACGACCCCAAGTTAGCTAGAGCATCGGCTTCACTATTTTGATCCCGGGGAATGTGCTGTAGGATCCACTCCTTGAATCGATGTAGTGTTACCTATAGTTTATCCAGGTATCACCGCAATCGTTCCTTTTTCACTTCAAACGTCCCATTGACTTGATTCACTACAAGCAGGGAATCACATTTAGCTTCGATCACTTCGGCCCCTAGGAGTTTAGCCAATTCGAGACCTGCAATCATGGCCTCATACTCGGCCTCATTGTTAGTAAATTTCAGAGTTCTAATAGATTGTCTAACTACGTTACCCATAAATGGCTTTAACACGATGCCAAGCCCGGGCCTTTTTGCGTTCGATCCGGATTTGTTGTACCCAAAATAGGCATCGAGAAAGCTGAGGATCTCGTGGCTGGCCGGCACATCGATCATGCGATCGATGTTGGGCAGAGGAAAAGAGTCCTTGGGGCATTCCTTGTTCAAGTCTCTGTAGTCTACACACATTCTTAATTTATTTCCCTTTTTAGGGACCACTACTACGTTTGCTAACAAATCCGGGTACTTAACTTCCCTAATGGAGCCTATTTTAAGGAGTTTAGATAGATCGTCTTTGATGAATACATGATTGACTTCGGACTGAGGCCTCCTCTTATGTTTTACCATCGAAAACTTCGGATCCAAGCTTAGCTTATGAGCAGTTATTTCCACCGGGATCCCTGTCATGTCAAGATGGGACCAAGCGAAATAATCTATGTTAGCTGTAAGGAATTCAATGAGTTTTTTCCTAAGCTCGGGACTTGATCCATTGCCCAGGTATACCTTTCGATCGTGCAAGTGCTCGATTAGTATGACTTGCTCCAGCTCCTCGAACATTGACTTGGTGGCATCAGAATCGTCAGGGGCTATGAAAGACCTGGGAACCCTGTAGTCGTCATCCTCGCCCGTCCCCTGCTTTCCTGGTTCGGTCAGGGTCGGTGTTAGTGATTGCTATTTGGTTTCTTCTGTGGTGACCAAACTCGGGTTCTTTGATATCGAGAGTGCAGATATCAGGACCACCTCTTCGACCACGAACGTCTCTTTTGCGTCCGGTTGCACTCCGTAAATTGTTTTAACTCCTCCTAATATGGGGAATTTCAACACCTGATGTAATGTCGAGGGTATTGCCCTTATGTTGTGAATCCATGGCCTCCCAAACAAAGCATTGTACCTCATATATCCTTCGATCACGTATAACTTTGTTTCCTGAACGGTTTCGAAAGTGTTCACCGACAGGGTTATCTCCACTTTAGTGTTCTCACGTGCTATATTGAATTCGTTTAGAACTCGGACTGCAGGCATAATTTGGTCTTGTAGACCCAGCTATTCTACGACCCTTGATCTGATGATATTGGCCGATCTACCTGGATCAATTAACATACGCTTAACTTGAGATTTATCTATGAGTACAGATATTACCAATGTGTCATTGTGTGATTGCACGATGCCTTCAGCGTTCTTTCCGGCATATAATATCGAGTCCAAGTTTTCCTTGTGATGGACACTTTGATGCGCTTTAACATTGGCCCCTAGGGGACGTCAACCCCACCAATGATCATGTTTATGACATGATAAGGTTCCTCTTGCTCAATATGGTTGTTAGAGTACCTATTCCTGAAGTGATTTTTGGCTCAATCACTAAGAAACTCTCGGAGGTGTCCGTTGTGGAATAACCAGGCTCTTTCCTTATCTCAGTTGACATCAATCTTTGGTTATGTGGCCGTGAGTGCCATGATATTTACACATTAGGCTGGGGTCCCTTTGGTCAGGATCAGATTCCAATTGTCGAGGCCACTTAGTATCTTTGATGTGTCCGATGGAAAATACGATGGTGGCATCGTCGACGTTGAAGTTGTACTCCAATAACTTTGATGCTTCCTTAGATGTGATGGGTCTGTCAACATTGCTTTTGCTCATGAGTCGCAGGTTATTCTGACCTCGGTCGCTCCTTCTTTCACCTCCTACAGTGTTGCGTCCGGACCTATTACCTATTCGATCTCCATTATACGGTTGATACCGATCTCTATTCGATCTTGGTTCCCAATCAATGTCTCTCTTGGATCTGTCACCAGCTATAACGGCGAAACGGTCCCGGAAGGGGCCCCGAGCTGATCGTCTTCGACTCTAAATTTTGATTGGTACCGGTTATGGACGTTGGCCCAAGTTACTGCCATGTATTTGATTAGATTTTGCTTCAATTGATATGAAGCCAATGAGTTTCGGGGATTGAGTCCTTGGTGAAGGCCTGAACGGCCCAATCAACTGCGATATGAGGCAGGTCCACCCGTTCCATTTAAAACCTCGATACGAATTCCCTGAGCATCTCGTTATCTCTTTTCTTTACCTTGAAAAGGCCTGATTTCCTGGTCTCGACCTTGATGGCCCCGTCGTGCAGCTTTACAAAGGCGTCTGTGAGTATAGAAAATTAGTCAATAAAATTAGGGGGTAAGTTATGATACCATATCATAGCTCCTTTTGACAAGGTCTCTCCAAACCTTTTCAACAGAACGGATTCGATTTCATCATTTTCCATGTCATTTCCTTTGATGGCGCACGTATAAGAGGCTACATGTTCGTTGCGATCGGTTATACCATTATACTTCAGATTTTCGGCCATACAGAACTTCTTTGGGATCGGCTTCAGAGCTGTGCTCGGAGGGAAAGTGTTTTGGACAAATGTTTTGGAATCCAGGCCCTTCAGTATCGGTGGCGCTCCCGGAATTTGGTCGACTCTAGAGTTATAGGTCTCCACTTTTTTGTCGTTGGCTTCAATTTTCTTTTCTCCCGATTCCACCCGATATTTTAGTTCCTTGAGCATCTTTATTATCTCGTGGTTGGTCCCGGGTTCTGCTTCACCCGGCCTTTTTGTGGCCTGTTCATTTCTGTGGGCATTTTCTCGGGACGATTCAAGCCCAATTCTGCAGGGGGCTTGGCTTTAGTTCTGCAACTAGGCTATCGCTGCCTGTTGATCCTGTAGCATTTCAAAGATCAAGCACAAGTTGATCCTGTCACCTTCGCCGTCATGTGTACTCCGGGCTATTGACTATAGGCTATTATTGTGTGTTTTAGTTGCTTATCGCACTTAAATTTACTGCACTTTAGTTGAGTTTGAGCATTAATTGCTAGTGTAATGCACTAATTGTGTGTTATATTCCTTAAGGGAGCGATCCCGAGCTATGTATATGTTATGGGATGAATTCACGCCATTTTGGAACTTTGAAGTTTGAGAAAAATCCTAAGGATTAAGTTGGGATCGAGTTCAGGGATCAACGGACACTAGTGCATTCAAAGAGAAGAATGAAGAATCGAGAAGGGCGTCGCCCAGGTGCACGAGCGCGCACTAGGCGTGCATGTGAGGCAGTGGACCACGTAAAATACGCGGCCAAATGCGCGAGCAGGTCCCCAGGTGCGCGGCTGCACACGTCCTATCCGAGAAGAGTCCTATTTCGCGTAGGAGAAGGTGTGTTCGTTTGGTCACGACCCTACTTGGTATATATATATATGGAAAAATGGTATTTTGACGACTTTTTACACATCTAAGACCTAAGGAGGCTAAGGAGAAGTGGGAGAAGCAAGGGCACAAGAGTTTCATGATTCAATCCTCACTCAAGATAAGGGTTTGGATTGTTTATGCTTTCCTTTAACTTAAACTTATTTGTGATGAATTACTCCATGTCTATGGAGTAGTTCTCTTTAGGGATTGATGGATTTTGTGTATTGATATTTGTTTGTGGATTAATAACTCTAGTTTGTATGTATTGAATTGTGTTGGGTGTTTTAATTGTTGCATCTATTTTCACATGTTCATGTAATTGAAAGAGGCATAACTTGTGATATTGTTGCACTATCTTATTGGTTGAGTTCATTAATTCTTTTTAGTAATTGAAAGAGGCTAATTGAATTATTTTTTAACCCTAGTTAGGAGGATAATCGAGAGAGGTTCTTTTAAAGACAATTCCACTACGAATTCTTGCATATCTTCATCGAGCATAAATTGGTTCATATTGTGAGGTTGAGACTTAATCGAGAAAAGAGCTTCTACTGAACGTTTGAACTAATAATTGAGTGAATTCGAGAGACACACTTAAACCTTGGGCATGCATTAAATAGAGTTAAATCCCAGACATTTATCTTGCACCTATCTAATCAATCCCTATTTTCCCCCATTGATATCTTCCTTGCTTACTTTTACTCGTATGTCATTAGTCAATAACCGTAGATTCTTACTTAATTATAGTTTTTAATCACATAATTCTAAATTGTTGATCATCTTGGATAGCAACCAAGCTATAAATTACGAAATAATTATTTAACTCCAATCCCTGTGGATACGATATTTTATTATACTATATTTGACTAGCGAGCATATTTAAGTGTGTGTTTTACGCTCGTCAAATTTTGCGTCGTTGCCGGGGATTGGAAATTCATAGTGTTCGAAAGACTTTGTGGTGCTAATTCAGGAATTTGTTTTATTTTCTTTTTCTTTTTTTACTTTGGTGTTACTTTACTGTGCGCATGCTACATGTTAGATTGGTGCATGACTCGATCCTCTGGAAAGGATGTGCTCCCATACGAAGCAGAAATCGAGAAACAACTGCGACAATTGAGGAAGGAAAGAAATCTCTCCGAGAATACATGGAAGGTTGGGCAATCTTCAACCAAAGAAGTTATAGCGGGAGATGATGATTGTTGATACACAATTTTTCTCTCATATTTTAAATATATATATATATTGCAATCATATCCCCCCCCGTTCAACATTCGTATCTTGCAATCATTTCATCCACCGTTCGTTACCCGTTCTTATCTGATAACCGTTCAAATATCAATATCCCCCCCCAGATACATCCATTTACAATCCCGATATCATCCTGTCCAGAAAAGCTTGTCTGTTCCTACAACAACTCCATCGGTTTATTCCACCGTTGGATCCAGAACTACACATGGCCCGATTCCTATAATACCAGGGATATGTAGGCAACTCAAAAACCAGGGTTCGGCCTATATTTTTAAATATATATACCCGAAACTCCATTCGGTCATCATTTTTCATATGAAAGAGTTATCGGGTAAAGAGGGGCAACTGTTGATACCCAATTTTTCCCTCATATTTTAAATATATATATATTTTAAAATGCACTATATATACTTTTAAAATAGTGCATATGCATCATCATTTGATTTATAAGCATACACAAGTATTTTTATAATTTTTCGTGATTTTTTAAAGGCTTTAAATCAACTTATTTCTGCATTTTATTATATAAATCTCTAATAATTACCCTCCAAATTATTTTTTATGAGGATATAATCATTTAAAATTATCATTTATAACAATATGAGATTTTAAATATTTTCAGGGCATTTCTTACAATTACATTTGCATTTTTCAGGGCTAAATTGCACATTTTGCAATAATAGCCCATATGCATGTATAATTACATTACTTATGCAGAAAATAACTTTTTATATTTTTATAATGTGAAATAATTGTTTTTAATCATCTTCATGCAAAATGATATTTTTTTTGTTATTGTTTGTAAATTATTTATTTAATTAAACATTGGGTATTTAAAAATTAGCCCTAAATTCCTTAATTTCGGACCTAAACTACCTAATCCCAGCCCAATTACCCCTGGCCCAAGACCAATTAACAACCCCCATACCCAGTCGCGACCCGTTTAACTAACTCGACCCAAAACCCTTTTAAATCGTAGCCGTTGATCTCTGAGATCAACGACCCACATTACACCCTCCCTTTTTAATTATACCCAAACCCCCTAACCCTAAATCACTCCTCACAGCTCACCGCCCTTGAAACCTCTCATCTCTTATCTCTCAAAACCTAACCATCGTTCCCACAATCTTCTCTCCTAATCCTACCGGACATGGGATTACATAGTTGTTCCTTGCCATATTCTACTTCCCCCTGGTACTGGAACCTTCTATATTCCGCTTGCCTAAATATGGCAAGCATATCTCATCAATTTCTAACCAAAGCTGGTTCAGTTCTGTCTATGTTCATTCTTGCTATGAATCTCTATGTATTTCAGGGGTGCGACAATGATAATGTTGATTTGGCTGTAAGAGAGGCTGCCCAACAAAGAGAAAAAGCTGGACGAGATACTGAGGAGACAGCCCTTCGAAATGCACAACTTGCCTTTGAGGAGGAGAGGGCTCGGATACTTGTTTTGAATCAACCGTTGGGTGCAGACCAATTCAGAAATATAGCTCCTGATGCTGGGAGACCACTTAGCGATTATGCTAGGCCGGTCTATAACCAAGGCTTATCAACTGTGAGACCACCTCTAGTTGCAGCTAACAATTTTGAGCTGAAGCAAGGATTGCTCCAAACTCTTCAAAACAATTGCATTTTTAGAGAAAAGATGAACGAAGATCCAAACAATCATCTGATGGACTTCGAGGAGATTATGAACAAATTTCAATACAATGGTGTGTCACAAGATGCAGTTTACTTGAGGGCATTCCCCTTCACACTCAAATACGATGCAAAGCACTGGCTTCGAAGCATGCCTAATAAATCGATTAGAACATGGGATGAGATGACCAGAAAATTTCTTGACAAATATTTCTCATCAGCTAAGACATGCAAGTTTAGAAGAGAAATCCATAACTTTTGTTAGAACGAGTTTGAAACTGTGTTTGATCTTGGGAGAGGTTTAAGGAGATAGTGTGAAAGTGTCAACATAGCAAAATTTAACTCTGGATGCAACTCTGAGACTTTTGGGATGGATTGACACCAGCCTCACGAATAACATTGAGTAATGTAGCTGGAGGCCCGTTGATGAAATAAACTCCAGACGAGATAGTCACAATTCTAGATGAGTTATGTGAGGATGCAAATCAGTGGCCCTCTAAAATTGCTGAAAGAAGAAGATCAACTGGTGTTCACCAAGTTGATGCTAACACATCTGTGCAGGTACAACTTGATGCCAAGGTGAAAGAGATAAGGAAGCTAACCTTAGCTTCAATACACAGTGAGAATCATGCAACTTGTAATATATATGGAAGAGGACACCCTACTTATGAGTGTCAAGCCTCAATTGAGGAAGTTAATGTTGTTGGGAATTATAACTTCAATGCAATGGGTCAGAAGTACCCCGTCTTTTCATGGAG
Organism: Nicotiana tabacum; assembly: GCF_000715075.1. NCBI lineage: Eukaryota > Viridiplantae > Streptophyta > Magnoliopsida > Solanales > Solanaceae > Nicotiana > Nicotiana tabacum. The sequence continues at coordinate 47,989,278 of NC_134093.1, read as the reverse complement.
TTCACATGGCGGTACTGCAAATGCATGGCAACAAAACAATCCCAGATTTAAAGGACAAAGAGCTCCTATTTTTGTGAGATTGCCCTTTGAGATTGCTGAAAGAAGAAGATCAACTGGTGTTCACCAAATTGATGCTAACACATCTGTGCAGGTACAGCTTGATGCCATGGCGAAAGAGATAAAGGAAGCTGACCTTACCTTCAATACACAGTGAGAACCACGCAGCTTGTGATATATGTGGAAGAGGACACCCACTCATGAGTGTGAAGACTCAATTGAGGAAGTTAATGATATTGGGAATTATAACATCAATACAATGGGTCAGAAGCACCCCGGCTTTTCATGGAGTTCACCTGGGGGTACTGCAAATGCATGGCAACAAAGCAATCCCATATTTCAATGATAAGGAGCTCCTATTTTTGTGAATCAGTTGAGGCCGCAATTCCAGTCACAATATGCCACTCAGCCTGGGCTAGAAGATCTAATGAAGTCTTTCATTGTCAAGACAAATGAGAGATTAGATTCTCATGGTTCAGCTATCAAAGAATTTGGTACTGGTTTGCGAAATTTGGAGAAGCAAGTGGGACAAATTGCAACTGTATTGTCTGAGAGAATCCCACGTACTCTACCAACTGATACTGAGAGAAATCCCAAGGAAACAGTGAATGCTGTGCCCTTGAGAAGCGGGCAAGTGTGAAAAGATCCCACTCCAGTCCTAAAAGAGGTGGTACTTGAAAAAGAAGTAAAGGAGAAGCTGAAAAATGAAGTTGATCAAAAGAAGAAAGGCAAGAAGAGAGTTGAGGAAAAAAAGAAGGAGGAAACTTCAAGAACGGAGTAACCTAATGAGAGCGAGCACATGCCTGCTCTACCTTTTACCTAAAATCTGTATAGATAAAAGCTGGACAAGCAGTTTGAGAGATTTCTAGATATGCTGAGAGAGGTTAATGTAAATTTGCCATTCACAGAAGTTCTCTCACAAATGCCAGCTTATGCCAAATTCTTGAAGGATATTCTTACAAAGAAGAGGAATATAGAAGAGACCTCAGTGGCCAAGCTCGCATAGTATTTCAGCACAATATTGCAAAACAAAATCCCACAAAGGTGTGGAGATTTAGGAAGTTTTACTATAAATTGCTCATTAGGCACTCTTAATTTCGATAAGTCTTTATGTGATTCTGGTGCCTCAATTAATTTAATGCCTTTGTCTATTTACAGGAAACTGGAGAATTAGCTTGGAGCGATAAGGTCTGCACCAATATCTTTGCAGCTGGAAGACCAAACAACTATAATACCTGAGGGGATAGTGGAAGATGTCTTAGTTCGGGTATATACGTTCGTCTTTCCAATAGACTTTATAGTAGGGAAGATGGAGGAGAATAAGGAGGTCCCCCTTATCTTAGGAAGACCATTCTTAGCAACGGGTAGAGCAATTTTAGATATACATGATAGAATGCTCATGCTTAGAGTGGGTGAGGAGACGGTGACTTTCGAGATGAATGTGGAGATGAGGGTGAGAAAGGAGAAGCCAGCTGCAAGTATAGAGTGGAAAGTGAAAAGTTAGAAAGAGAAGGTTGCGATGAGTGAAAAAGACAAGTGTGGGGTGTACCCAAAGAAGGCTGAGAAGAAGCTATCTGCGTGGATGTGTGCACTAGTTCGGGCATGAAGAATGGAACCCGACTTTGACTCAAACCACGACTAGATATTCAGGGAAGTTTCCTCTACCTTATGCTTTTTAATTGTGTGTCATGGGAATATGCCACAACTTAAAATGTGGGGTGGAGGATATTTGTATGTATATATGTATATTAGTCTTAGTTTCGTTTGTTAGTTGTAGTAGTTTGATAGAAGAAAAAATGGAAAAACCATAAAAACCATAAAAAAATTTAAAATTTTCAATTTTCCCAACGATGGATATCATTCGACAGATTTCTTAAGGGATAAACTCGAAAGAAAAAGACAAAAAGATTTTATTTTATTACATAGTGTATTAATGCCCCCTTGGTTTTTCTTTGTGTCGCGGTTCTTTTCCAAGGGTTTTGTTTGAACCGGGTGTAGTTAGTTTTTAGTTTTGTTAGGAGTAGAAACCCTTGTGCTATGATTTGAATTGGAAGCAATATCTCTTGAATTTATTATGCCTTGAGAGTAGTAAGTGATTTAGTTGTGACGCTTAGGCTCTATTTTTGACTCTCGTAGAAGTACCTTAAATTGTATGTTCCTAACGTTGCTTACCTGCTTTGACTGGAGTGTCTTGATAATCAAATCTTGATTGAGTTATATGCCATGTGTGTGAGGTTTTTTGTATTCTGTGCATTGTATTTGAAGTCTAGAACTTGCCCCGTGTGTTTGCAAAGCGAAATTGTAGTTTTATTCAGTCTTGGAAGTGTTATAGGCATTTCTTTGTTGAACCAATAATATGCGTTTACCCACCAAATTGTTATGTATCGTAGTTAACCTCGTTGAGCCTGTAATCCTGTTTCTTTGGTAACCACGTTACAAGCCTTACCCATTTTCTTAAATTGACCATTTATTTGAACCTTTTACCTCTCGTGACCACTTGAAATTGTATGAACTATGTACAAGTTGAAGTGTTGGGTGGTTGGTTTGGATTTTGAGTGGAACTATTGAAATAAGGAAGAAGGTGCACTGTTTTGAAAAAAAAAAGTAAGATCCGCTTAAATTGAAAGAGAAGAAATATAGTTATATTGTTGTGAAGATTATTCATTAATAAGTGGTAACTCTTGATGTATTTGTGCTTAAAGAAGTTGAGAGTTAATGAATATTAATGTGAAGGTGGAGTTATGGTTGGACATAAGTGTGGGATTTTGAATGAAATGTATGTATTAAAGTGTTTAGGGAGGTATAGTCTGTAAGGCGCCATTAAATTCCACCTAAAACCCGAGGTTCCGTGGTGGATAAGGAGTTAAAGGAAAATGTTGGCAGAAAAAGACATTTATGTGGCCCACTATGCGTCCGCAGAGTGAAGTGGAAACTTGAACAAAATTTGTGGGCCATTATGCGGCCCATTATGTGGCGACAGAATTACTTTGCGGGCCGCAGATTGCATCGCAAGATCGACATGAAGAATTCCGGGAAGAGATTCCGCAGTCGGCTTTGCGACCGCAGAAACAATATGCGGACCACAGAATGGCTGCATACTCAGGCAGCGGTGCCCAGTTCTGGAGGACCATGTTGCGGCCCATTTTGCAGACCGCAAAAGCATTAAACGGTCGCACATGCGACCGCAGATTGTGTTTCAGAGCTTTTTTTTTGTTTTTATAACCCAATCCCATTTCGTTATATAGAATCTATGGACTGTTTCTTAAGTAAGGACCTGACATTTTGAGAGTGAGAAAGTGCTCTAGAGAGGGAGAGAGTTCCTCAACCAATTGTTACTCAATTCTTACACAAATCTTTGAAGATTAACAAGGAAAACACACTAGGTCTTCATCCTAGAGGCTAGATTCTATACCCTAACCCTAAAATTCGAAATTTAACTAAAAATATGTAATTAATAAGGCAATTCTTGGGTAGGGGAGTTGTCCCTCTTGCATGCATGTTCTATCTAGTGGTGTAGGAAGATTATTCAGCTAAAAATAGCAAATAATGGGTGGATGATGGAATCGACCATAGTAGGGCCTTGAAACCTTAATGCACACCTGGAACTATGATCATCTTCCTAATGTTTGATTCAATTTGTTATATTTCTAAAATAGATCAAAGTTGCTAAGATTTTTGGAACATTTTAGAGTTTAAGAAAGCTCAAGTGAGGTATGTTGGCTAAACTCTTCCCTTAGAATTGAACCCCACGATGTCATTGTAAGTCCGAAGTTAGTCATTATGAATCGATTATTCCGAATAAACTTTGTGTCAAAAGACTTTTGTGTTCAATATGTATTCCCAATGCTCTTGTTAAGTTGTACTACTATTTGGTAATGTGTTAAAAGTATTGGTTGCTTAGCTAAATGCTATGGCCTCAAGTTGCCTTTCAAATGATAGCTAATGCCAATTGTGTAAGAAATCTCAATGCACTTATGACTCGTCTTTGCTCACATGATGTTTAGTGTCTTGAACGTAAATGCCTTGTTGATGAAAATCTATGATGATAGCTGAAAGTGAAAAGATGAGCACAAAATATAAAATATGAAATACGGCCAACACGTCACACAAAAAGGGGATATTACAATTGTGACCATTAGTGCATATGAAATAAAAAGATGTGAAAGAGGTATGAAATGGGATGATTGATAGAAAAGGATGATGTGTCGGATGAGGCGGCCTAGCCGATCGAGTCGTGATCGGACGCCATGCTGCACCCATGCTAGCGATTGTGTTGGACAATTGAAATTGTGATTATGGTTGATGTCTCGGATGAGACGGCCTAGCCGATCGGGTCATGATCGGATGCCATGCCGCACACATGGTGGTGACTTTGTTGGAAATTATAATCGAAATTGTAAATGGTGGCAGATCAGTACTAAAGGTCTCCCAACTTAAAATATGTAAATCTCTTGAAACCTTGTCTTGTTCCTAACTTGATGTTTTGGGTATTGTTTGAGACCCTCATTGATTTTATGATTGCTCATTCTTGTTTTATCATTCATCCTATTGACAGGGTTCTTAGTCATTCATACTAGTACTATTCCACATGTACTAACGTACCTTTTTTCTAGGGCGCTACATCTTAAATGGATGCAGGTGGTTCCACAGCAGGCGGCTTTGATCGTTGATAGCGGTACACACTTTCCCCAGCTGACTTGGTGAGCCCCACCTCATTCGGGGTCGTATATCTTTTGTCCTTATCTATTATTTTTTAGGTATAGCCGGGGCCTTATTGCTGGCACTATCATCGTACTCTTTTGTATATATTAGAGGTTCCGTAGACATTGTGTGGGTGGTATGTCGGTGTTGGGAAAGTCAAACTAGTAATTTTGGTAACTGCATCAGACGTTCCACATCAAACTATGAAAGTGTATGTATTCTAAATCTTATAGATGATGAAATTGCTGATAATAAATTGGTGTTGTTTTTCACATAAATGTCCACACTGTCTATTTAATGAAATTGATCTTCTCTCTATTCATGAGTGCGTTCGGGTAGAAGGTATTGTGCAGGATTGCTTGGTTGGGTTAACTCGGTTGAGTACCGGTCGCGTATTAAAGTTCTTAGGGAGGTGTAGTCACTCTTATATCTAAATGTATCCTACCCGTCCTGCAGCCTACATTACAACCAATTAAAGTCCTACTTGATCCTTGACTGAAGGAGATCAATTAGTAGAGTAGTACACTACGAGCAAGCCTATGGTGCATCTTTTATGGCATATGAATGTTGTTGCTGAGAGTGAGAACTTTTTTTCTATCCTGAGTTCCTAATTGTTCTAAATGTCTATTGAGTGTAGAATTACTCTCCATTATTATGTGAGGGCACTTGATTCATGAAGGAAAGGTAATGTCGTTAACCTCTATCTTAAGGTAAGTGAGTATGTTATAAATAATGCGTGGTGCTTTTGAGTCAAATCTTGAGGCTAGGATGTTACACTATTGTGCTTAGTCTATTTAAAATATTCATGGTATGATGAGTTATGAGAATTGTTTAAAAAGGTCGTGTCTTTATAAAGTGTAGTTTGATTGCTCGAGGGTGAGCAATGGTTTAAGTGCGGGGTGTTGATGGTAGGCTATAATTGCGTGTTTTAGTTGCTTATCGCACTCTAACTTACTGCACTTTAATTGAGTTTGAGCGTTAATCGCTAGTGTTATGCACTAATTGTATGTTTTATGCCTTAAGGGAGTGATCCTGAGCTATGTAGATGTTATGGGATGAAGTCACGCCATTTTGGAGCTTTGAAGTCTGAGCAAAAGCCCAAGGATTAAGTTGGGATCGAGTTCGGGGATCAACGGACACTAGTGCATTCAAAGAGAGGAACGAAGAATCGAGATGGAGTCAACCAGGAGCACAAGCGCGCACTGGTGTAAGGCCCTGTAAGACTTCACAAAGGAAAAATAATATTTTGTGGTGCCGAACTTGGCTTACGTGTTTGAGGATTATATAAATAATGTTTCGTGGCTCGGACTTTTTGGGTTGAACAATGAACTGGAAAGTAAAGGAAAAATTTGGGCAGAAGAAATGCACTTCCGCGGCCCACTATGCGGCCGCAGAATCACTATGCGGACTGCATAATGGTCACAGAATCACTATGCGGCCACAGTCTTTTGGGCCATTTTTGATATCATTTTTGCGGCCCATTATGCGACAACAAAACCATTTCGCAGGCCGCACTCTCATCGCATATCCAGCCTTGAGATTTTTCGGAGGGAGGTTATGCGGCGCATTATGCGACCGCAAAACATGACTGCGGGCCGCATAATGACCGCAAACCGAGTAAGATTTTCCCAGTTATGGAGATAAATTATGCGGCCTATTCTGCGGACCGCATAAGCATTATGTGGTCTCATATGCGACCGCATACCCTATTCCGGAGCTTCATTTTTGGGGCTTTTAAACCCGACCCTATTTCGTTAAAACATATTCCATAGTCCATTTTTAGCATATTTCTGATATTTTTAGAGTGAGAAAGAGTTCTTAGAGTGGGGGAGTAACTTCAACCTAATATCCAACAATTCTTTCTCAATCCTTGAAGATTATCAAGAAAGTCCTCTTTTTAAAGGTAAGAATCTATGCCCTAGCTCTTAATTTTGAAAATCTACTAAAAAGGGGGATAATTAGAAAGACAACTATTGGGTGTGGGGGTGGTTATCTTTCATGCATGTGTTATTAATGAATATGGGAAGGTTGTGATCTAAAAATGGTAAAGAGTTGGTTGTGGGATGGTGGAATCCTCCATAAAAGGACCTTGAAACCTGAATGCACACCTGGTGTTTGATAAAATGCTCAAATGAGATAGAACCATGATCATCCTCCTAAATTTTGGTTCAATTTGTTATATTTCTAAAATAGATCGAAGTTGCTAAGAATTTCATAATGTTGTAGAGTTTAAAGAAAGCTCAATTGAGGTATGTTAGCTAAACCCCCTTCTTCTTAGAATCGAATCCTACAGTGTTCATGTAATTGGTGTAAGTCCCAAATTGATCATTATATAATTGGTTATTCCTATTCTGTTTGTGTTGAAGGATGTATGTTCAATATTAATTCTAAATGCTTCATCATGTCATCTTGCCATTTGAGGATGTGTTCAAAATGTGGAATATGTGTTAGAAATGTTAAGACTTCATGTCAAGATCGAACAAAGGTTGTTATGCCAAATTGTATGAAAAGCCTCAATGTGCCTAAGATTCCCAAATTTCTCATATATGAATTTAATGTCTTTAATTGGAAACCTTATTGCTGTTGTTAATGATAATGATGTTTGAATATGGAAAGGGGAATTGGAATTATGAAATATGGCCAAGTGCCAAGAATCACTTTATAATTGTGGCCACTAGTGCCAATGAATCGAAAGGATATGAAAGAAGTATGATGTGAGATGATTGACTGAAAAATGTAATGTCTCGGGTGAGACAGCCTAGCCGATTGGGCCGTGGTCGGACGCCATGCCGCACACATGGTGGTGACTGTGCTGGAAATTATAATGAAATTGTGGTTATGGTAGATGTCTCAAATGAGACGACCCAGCCGATCGGATCGTGATCGGATGCCGTGTAAGAATACGGTGGTATTGCGAATTATGGTATATCGGCACTAAAGATCACCCAACCTTATAACATGGAAATTGACTTGAAAACTTATGTGATCCCTAACTGATGTTTTAGTATTATTTGAAGCTCTTATTGAATTCTTGACTCTCTCACCCCTTGTATTATTATTCATTCTATTGAGATGGTGTTTAGTTTTATATACTAGTACTATTCGACAGTATTAACGTCCCTTTTGCCGGGGGTGCTGCATCTTTAAATAGATGTAGGTGGTTCCATAGCATGCAGTGTTGATCAACGATAGTGGTACATCCTCTTCCCAGTAGACTTGGTGAGCCCCACTTCATCCCGGGGTCATGTATTGTATCTTCTGTTCATAGCATTATCACGTTTTGAGGTATAGCTGGGGCCTTGTTACCGGCACTTTGAGGTATAGCTTGGGCCTTGTTGCCGGCACTATCATAACACTTTTTTATATCGTTTAGGTGCTAGAAAAGTTAAACAGATTATGTTGTATTTTGGTCTCTTGTTCCACTCGAATCATAAGAATGTGTGTATCTTGAAACTTATAAATGATGCAACCAATGAGACGATTTAGTATTGTATATATGATCTTCCTACTGTCTAATTAATGAAATCATGTTTTCTCTTGATCATGGGTGAGTTGGGTAGAAAGTATCTAACAGACTTGCTCGACCGGGTTCACTCGGTTGAGCGCCGGTTGCGCTTCCCGAGGTTGGGGTGTTACAACTAGACGCGCATGTGAGTCAGTGGACCACGTAAAATGCACGGTCAAATGCGTGAGCAGGTCCCCAAGTGCGCGGCCACGCACGTCCTGTTCAGGGAGAGTCCTATTTTGCGTAGGAGAAGGTGTGTTCGTTTGGGCCCGACCCTACTTGGTATATATACATGGAAAAATGCTATTTTGAGGAGTATTGGCACATCTAAGACACAAGGAGGCTAAGTAGAAGTAGGAGAAGAAAGAGCATGAGGGTTTCATGATTCAATTCTCACTCAATACAAGGGTTTGGATCATTTATGCTTTCCTTTAACTTAAACTTATTTGTGATGAATTACTCCATATCTATGGAGTAGTTCTCTTTAGGGATTGATGGATTTGGTGTATTGATATTTGTTTGTGGATTATTAACTCTAGTTTGTATGTATTGAATCGTTTTGGGTGTTTTAATTATTGCATCTATTTTCACATGTTCATGTAATCGAAAGAGGCATAACTTGTGATATCGTTGCATTATCTTGTTGGTTGAGTTCATTTATTCTTCTTAGTAATTGAAAGAGGCTAATTGAATTATTGTCTAACTGTAGTTAGGAGGATAATCGAGAGAGGTTCTCATAAAGACCAATTCACTACGAATTCTTCCATATCTCCACTGAGCATAAATTGGTTCATATTGTGAGGTTGAGACTTAATCGAGAGAGGAGTTTCTACTGAACATTTGAACTAATAATTGAGTGAATTCGAGAGACTCACTTGAACCCTGGGCGTGAATTAAATAGAGCTAAATCCCAGACATTTATCTTGCACCTATCCAATCAATCCCTATTTTCCCCCATTGATATCTTCCTTGCTTACTTTTGCTCATTTGTTATTAGTCAATAACCGTAGATTCTTAGTTAATTATAGTTTTTAATCACATAATTCTAAACTGTTGATCATCTTGGATAGCAACCAAGTTATAAACTACAAAAATACTGCTTAACTCCATTCCCTATGGATATGATATTTTATTATACTATATTCGACTAGCGAGCATATTTAAGTGTGTGTTTTGCGCTCGTCAAATTTGGCTCGTGAAAATAAATGTTGTTTTCAGGGTCAGTAGGCAGGTTTGCTTTGGTAGTAACATGTGAGTTAGCATCGATCGGATCAGCGATCGGGACTCCGTTGGGGTCCGTAGGGGGCACCTCGTTGCTGGGTACCATATTGTTATTTTTGCCATGGTGGACGGACTCAGCATCCACGTTCAAATGGGCAGATTGGGAGTTCGACATTTTTAATCTAACTTGAAATTAAAAGATCAAAGAACATGTGTAAAATAGAGTGTGTTATAGAAATTTGTATCAAATTGCCACTATTATCCTTAGCCCCACGGTGGGCGCCAAACTGTTTACCCTAAAAAATGGATAACAATTAAATTTGTATATGGTTTTAAGGATACGTGGATTTATTCTATACAAACGATAAATTACATTAGATTAAACAGATAAAGGACGTAATAGATTGTCAAACCACTTAAGGAGGGTGATTACGGACTCAATAACAACATTAATGAGATGTAAGCCCTCAATCCTGGACTCATAATTGCGAAGAACTGATGAACAAGAGTAAGAGCTTTGAATAACAGAAAAAATAAGAGTATATTGCCTTGATATGCTTGTTACAATGTCTTAAATGAATAATCAGACCCCCTTTATATAATAGAGGAGTTTTACTCAAAGTACAATTCTATAAAAGGTAAAAAATATTTTGTTTAACCAATCACTGATTTTCTGCCGATACGTTCTGAGATCCACGCCGGGATATCCGGCTGGTCACAAACATCACGGCATTTAGGATTCTAACCGAACTCAGGGTCATGGCCCCGATACTATAGATGCCGGGTGTTTTTCCCGGACCCTAGCTAGAGGGGCTCCTTGTCTCGATTTTGATTCCTTGTCGTCACGTCTCTTGCTCTGTTTGCTTTATCGGAAATCAAGGCATCTCATGGGCTTGGTTTCACCCGTATACAGATTCTACATGGTTTTGTTTATATTTCATGAATCTATCTTCATTTTTGGCATTTGATTGATAATTTCGAAAGAGAAATTAAGTGTGTTTGTCTAAACTTTCCTAAAGTGAACTTTTGGGTTTTGAATATCGATTCGGAGTTGGATTTGAGTGAAATTAGTATGGTTGGACTCGTAATTGAATGGATTATCGGATTTTGTGAGTTTTTTTTATTTCAGAGGTGCGGGCCCAGGTTTGACTATTTTGTTGACTTTGGGCATTTGATGAAAGATTAAAACTTTATCGATTCAGTATGTTTCCTTTGGCATTATTTGATATTTCTGAGTTCCTTTTGGCTAGTTTCGAGCCGTTCAGAGGTCAATACATACAGGATGGCATTTCTAGAGTATTATTTGGATTGCTCGGTATTGGATTTGGCTTGTTCGATGTAAGTAACACTTCTAAACTTTGTTTTGAGGCTATTTAACCCTGGGGACTATATTATACGAGATACATTGAGGTGACACACATGCTTGGTGATAGGCGTGTGGGCGTGCACCGGGGAAATCATGATTTTAGTCGACTATTAGACTGTGACCAGACTTGTTTTGCTGTTATATCTTGTAACATCTATGTTCTCCCTACTTGTTTGATTATATGAACTATGAATCATGTTAGAATTCATGTTTAAGCCATGTGCTTACTCGATTGAGACCTAATGAGGCTATTTCTGTTGAACTTATCGAAAGTCTCGAAACATAAATCAGAACCTGATAACACCAAATTCAGCTCCCGGTTAAGCCTATGAATTCTCCAAACCTTTATCTTGTGAACATCCCGACATATAGGGCTAAAACCAACTAGGAACCTCCAAATCCTAATCCGAACATATGCCTAAGTCCAACATCACCATAAGAACCTATTGGAACCATCAATCACCAATCCTAGAACATTTAGTGAAAAGTCAAACCTTGGTCAAATTTAGCAACTTAAGCTTTCAAAATGAGACTAAGTGTCACAAATCCATATCAAACCTTCTCGAAGCAAATCCAACCCTCCCCACAACTCATAAAAAACAAACGCACATCAAAATAACTACAGAAGAATCAAATAATGAAACGGGGCTCAAATATACAAAACGACTAGCTAGGTTGTTACATTCTTCGCCTCTTAAACAAACATTCATCCTCAAACCGGTTTAGAATCATACTTGGAATGCGAAGGAGATGAGGTTATCAGCTCCGCATATCATGCTCGGTCTACCAAGTCGCCTCCTCGACTGGTCGACCTCTCCACTGAACCTTCACTGATGCAATATCTTTAGACCTCAACTTCAGAATCTGCCTATCCAAAATGGCCACCGGCTCTTCTTCATAAGCCAGATTACCATCCAACTGCACTAAGCTAAATCCAACACATGTGACTAATCTTCTTGACACTCCCGATAAATTGGTTGGAAAATAAAGTCTATAAGCCACCTCATTCTCTCCAAAACCTCAAATGGGCCAATATATTGAGGACTCGACTTTCCCTTCTTCCCAAATCTCATCACGCCCTTCATAGGCAAAACTCTAAGAATAACATTCTCACCTTCCATGAAAGCCACATCACAAACCTTTCGGTCGGTATAACTCTTCTGCCTGGACTGGCTGTTTGAAGTCGCTCCTAAATCAATTTCACCCTCTCCAAAGAATCCTTATCCAAATTCATGCCTAATAACCTAGCCTCACCGAGCTCAAACCAACCAATGGGATAACGACATTGTCTCCGATATAATGCCTCATACGAAGCCATCTGGATAGTAGACTGGTATTTGTTGTTGTAGGCAAACTCCACTAATGGTAGAAACTGATCCCATTGGCCTCCAAAATCAATAACGAAGGCTATCAACATATCCTCAAATATCTGAATGGTCCGCATGGACTATCAATCAATTTATGGGTGAAATGCAGTACTTAGCTCCACCCGTATGCCCAACAAAGGCTGAACAACTCTCCAAAAGTGCGATGTGAACTATGTGCCCCAATCCAAAATTATAGAAACAAACATGCCATGCAAGCGGATAAACTCTCTAATGTAGATCTGAGCCAACTTCTCTAAAGTATAAGAAGTCATGATTGGAATAGAATGCACAGACTTGGTCAATCTGTCCACAATGACCCAAACAACGTCAAATCTCCTTGAAGTTTGTATTAATGCACTCCCACTTCTACTTCGGTATATCTAACCTTTAAAGCAAACCACCTGGTCTCTAATTCTCATACTTGACCTACTAACAACTCAAACACCGCGAAACATGCCCAATAATGTCCTTTTTTCATCCTTCGCCACCAATAATGATGCTTCAAGTCTCGATACATCTTCGTATCACCTGGATGAATAGAATACCGTGAACTATGAGCATCCTCAAGAATCAAATCAATCAAACCATCCATATTAGGAACACAGATTCGACCCTTAGGTCGTAATACAACATCATTTACAATAGTAAACCCCTTAGCACCACCCCACAATACTATGTCCTTAAGTACAAGAAAATGATGGTCATCATGTTGGCAAGCATTAATGCGCTCAAAAAAGGTGGCAGAGTGAAAGAAAGGGGTATTCTCGAGCACGGAAAGGATCCAATGAATTTGAAAGAATTGAACAAGGAGCCGTATGAGGTGAAAAGTTCATGAACGGTTCTATAGAATTGCAGTAAGGGTGACTTATCTGTCAACTTTTCCACTATCACCCCAAAAAACACCAAACTCTGCCTTATGTAAAGTTGCCAGAGTACGATTAACCTCTGGATTTGAAGTCACTGCTTATATACTCGGTGTTGGCCATAATTTACAAGAACATTATGTAGTCTTAGTAAGAGGGGGAAAGGTTAAGGATTTACCCGGTGTGATATATCACATTGTTCGAGGAACCCTAGATGTTGTCGGAGTAAAGGACTGCGCAGTAAAACAAGCAAAACTCTACTAGGATTAGAAATATCCAATCTCATAAATTTGTTCGCCAAAGCCTGAACATCCATAGCCAAAGGCCTCTCCACAGCAGGAATAAATACCTAACTCCCCATACTCTCCCTACTCAAGGATAGTGATATTATAATCTTTCAACTCCAACCACCTCCAAATCCTTTTTCTTGAACAGACGTTAAAGACTCTGATGATCAGTGTAAACCTCAAACAATAAACCATTCAAGTAGTGCCTCCAAATCTTAAGTGTATTCACAATTGCCACCAACTCCAACTCATAAACTAGGTAGTTCTTCTAATGGGGTTTCAATTGGCGTGACGCATAGGCAATCACCATACCAACACGCGAAGCATCACAATAGACAGTATACATCCATGACCCTGAAGGTAATGCCATAATTGGAGTTGTAGTGAAAGAAGTCTTGGTCTTCTGAAAACTCTCCTCACATTAATGAGACCATCTGAATGGAGCGTCTTTCTGGGTCAACTTAATCAATGGAGCTACAATAGATGCAAAATCTTTCCACAACGCGATGACAATAACCAGTCAAGCCTTAGAAATTCCTCATCTTTATAGCGCTAGAAGGTTTGGGCCAACTCTGAACTGCCTCAATCTCATCGGGTCCACTTTGATCCCATCATTAGACACTACGTGTCCCAAGAATGCCACCAATTCCAACTAAATCTCACACTTGGACAACTTAGCATACAACTTCTTCTTCCTCAAAATCTGGAGCATAATCCTTAAATGTTGCTCGTGCTCCTTCCTTCTAGGGGAATAGACTAGGATATCATCAATGAACACAATGAAAAATGAATCCAAATAAGGTTGGAACAAATTGTTCATCAGATGCATGAAAGCTCGGGGCATTAGTCAAATCAAAAGAGATCACCAAAAACTCATAATGCCCATAGCGAGTCGTGATAGCCATCTTAGTAATGTCCAAAGCCCTAATCTTCAACAAGTGATAAACTGATCCAAATCAACCTTAAAGAACATCCACGCACCCTAAAGCTGATCAAACAAATCATCAATGTGAGGCAATGGATACTTATTCTTGATAGTGACCTTGTTCATCTACTTGTAATCAATACAAATCCTTATAGAACCATCATTCTTATTCTTCTTCATCCTCACAAACAACACCAGTGCACCCCAAGGTGAAATGCTCGGCCTAATGAATCCCCTAACTAACAACTTTTACAACTATGCCTTCAACTCCATCAACACAGCTACATCCATGTGATACAGTGGAATAGATATGGGCTAACTGTAATATGAGTACAAAACCACGGTACTCAACAAGTATCAAGTCTAGCCTCAAAGAAGTAGAGACGAGGGGTCAACATTGACACTTACTAACATTTTAATGAGCAAGTAATAGCATAAATCACAACAACTACTAACGCTAATGAGCAAGTAATAGCATAAATCACAACAATTACTAACGCATGATATCATCAAACGGGTACACGACAAAGGCACAATAATATTTGATATTTAGACATGCTTTTTGAAACAAGGAAAACAAAAAACAAGTGACTATCTCAATTTATTTCAAAAATCATGATATAAACCAAATCATATGTATATATGAGAGCTACTCCATTAATCTAGAATGCATATGCATGCTCATGATCAAATCTTAGCACCTCACAGTATCATACCATACATGTGACACTGGCCAAGTGTCCACACTAGCACCAATCTGGGTTCCTACATGCACTGGGCCCAAAGTAACATGGGTAATGACCTAACTCTGGAGGAACAGATCCATATCCAAGAGACGTTGTGGTGTGCAACCCAATCCACTAATAATATTGAAGTTCATAATCAATAATTTCTCATAATTTCCTTTTAGAAAAATCCTCAACTTTTGTCGATGTCCACTCTCCAACTCATGTATATGCATATGAGATGATGTAATAAAGGTGAACTAGGACAAAACAATAGAATGCAGATGAATATTAATATGAATAAGAGAATGCTATGGCTAATCATATAATTCAACTTCCATAACATTTCATTTTTGTTCATTTATCATTCCTAAGTATGATAATGATATCAAACGATGAGCAACAAGAGCCAATAATCACAAATCATAAGTTCAATAAAGCAGTTGCATGAATATGGCTAAAGTAGAAGGTCCAACACGGTGAAACAAGTCCATCAAGTTCAAACAAACAACTCATAATTCTAACATAGTCTCTAAGCATGATTTATGATTTATCACATAGTCAAAGAATCAATGAAGCAGGGATAACAATTCATAATGTCTCAACGAGCCATAATATAAGCTTATCTCTATCCGGCTATGGTCATAAGCTAACCACGCATATGCATTTGTCACGTCGCATATACGAAGTACCTAAATCATGTAGCATATAACAGGCAAATCACTTATTGGGAAAATTTTCTCTTACAAGGATAGACAAGAGACTTATCTCCATCCGATAACAATTTCATCCTTTAAAATAGCTTTTCCTTTCAGATCAAACTCCAAACGCCTCAAATCTAATCAAATACAACCCAATAACGTCAATTAATGCTATAGAAAACAACTTCAAATCATAAATCTTCTATCTTTAATCAAGTTCCCAAAAGTTAACAAAAGTCAACCCAGGGTTAAAACTCGAGTCAAGGGGTGACTCTCGACTACCCTTAACCATACTAGTCCAAATATGTAATTATATTCCAAAACCAAGTCCAAAACGACCCTTAAATCCCCTAAATTCACCCTCTAAAGTTGTAGACAAAAACATCAAATTTTCTCTGCAAAATTCCCAAAGTGTATAAGTCCATGGGGATTCAAGATATATAGTCAAATCCAAGAGAGAATTACTTACTCACAAAGTAGTGATGAAAATCTCCAAAAACATTGCCTATTACCGAACTCCAAAACTTAAAATAATGAATAACGACCTAACCCTTGAAATATATGAAGTCTGCGAGTGATTCCAAGTCTGCAGACCAAATCACCACATCTGCGACACCGCTTCTGCTGTCCTAGGGTCGCATTTGTGAGCTTCTGCCTATATAGTCACCCTTTGCATTTGCGGCACCACTGTCAAATCTGCGATTTCACAGGTGCGCGCCATTGCCTCGCAGGTGCGACCTCGCACCTGCTCTCCATCATTCGTAGTAGCGACAATCCTCTAAATAGATCAATCTTGCAAATGCGATAGAACCATCGCTAGTGTGGGTTTGCACTTGTGATCAATCCTCTACAGGTGCGATGCCCCAGCACCAGTATTGCCAATGACACCAAAATGCTCCTGAATCATTCTGAAACACACCCGAGCCCCCAGGGACCCTGCCCAATCATACCAAAAAGTTCTAAGACCTTACCCAAACTTGTCCAAAGGCTCAAAGAAACACAACTAACATTAAAGCCAAGAATCAATGATAAAAATCCCTCTTTTAAGTTTCAAACTTCTAGCTTCACCAAACTCATCTGGATTATGCCTAATCATTTCGGATTCCATCCGAACTTTGCACACAAGTTAATATCAACTAAATGAACCGATCCAAAGTCCCAATAACACCAAAGTTAACCCCCTGTCAAACCTACAAAATTACCATATGAATCTATTGAAATCATCAATCTGAAACCATCTACTAAAAAGTCAAACCTCAGTTAGGTCTAGCAACTTAAGCTTCCAAAATGACACTAAGTGACCCAAATCCATCTCAAACCTTCTCGAAGCTAAACCAACCCTCCCTGTAAGTCACAAAACTACAAACACATATCAAAAGAAGCTATGGAAAGCCTCAAATAGGAAAATAGGACATTAATACATAAAACCACCGGTCGGATTATTACTGTCTGGCACTAAATGGATGGGCACACACAAACTTAAACATCTGATTTTTTATATGAGGTTCAAAAGCAATGGAAGCAAGAGTAGTGGAATTTGATGTTAGAAGGAAGATAAAGAAGATAAACATTATTTCATGGAATGTCAGTGGTATAAAATAGAAGAAGAAAGAGGAACACTGAAAAGTTTGATTCACAAGTTAGGGGGCAGACATATTTCAAGAAATAAAAGTAGAAGGAGACATAACTAAATATGTGAAACAAATATTTGCTAACACATGGGTAAAGTTTTAATGCTTGAAGGCAAGTGGCACAAGATAAGGAAATCTAATCATTTGGATAGCAAAGTATGGAAGAGAAAAATCATAAGTATAGAAGTGCGTTCTATAACTTGCAGTTTCAAGGATGCATCACAAGATTTTTCTTGGTATCTAACAGGGGTTTATGGTCCACACATCATGAGATAAAGGCTTACCTTGGGTGAAGAAATTGGGGTAGCTAGAGGACTTTAGGGTGATTTATGGGTAGCATATGGAGATGTTAGATTACACAAACATCATCGATGATATAGAGCTTGTTAATCTTCCTCTTAATGGGGGTTGTATACATAGGTTAGGGAAGGCAATCAATATTCTTTATTCAGAATATATCGATTTCTCATCTCTCTTGCATGGGATGAGAAATTTAGAAATATCAAACAATTTCTTTTTTATGTCGAAATTGGAATTCTAATAAGTTTTATTTCAAGTTTGAAGACCGGTGGCTAGGGGTGGAAGGTTTTAATGACCAAGTTAAATATTCATAGGAATCATTTAAGATAGAAGGTAGACCAGACTTTATTTTGGCAAGCAAATTGAAGTCCTGGAAGGTTAATGTCACCACCAAAAATCCAGCCTTAAGCGTCGTGATGGCACCTAGTCTCTAAGACTAGGTAAGCCGATTCATTACAACAGTTAAGCCAGTTTAATAGTGATATTTAAAAATAGAGTTTAATATAAAAACTAAAATAAAGGTGAAACACATCTACGCGGCAATAATCATACCGATTTCCTGCTTTCACTATTAGCATTATACTTCTATACTGCACATGTTATTTTAACTAGTAGGACAAATAACAATCAATTAATCAAGCTGTTCCAATACAGGTCTCACAACGAAATTACTCCGAGATACCTCATTTCATGATCACAAGTCATGAGTCCCAAATCACGTCTCTTATACTCATGGCACGTCGTGCCCACAATATTAATTACAATCACACGTATAACTCACGTGCCAATATCTCAATCCACTCGGTGTGGTCACATGCTCAATATTACAATGGATGCAGATAATACAAGAATACATGGACATGATCAATTAATGTCAAGTTTCATACTCCTGAACTAGGATAAGTGGCATGCTACGGTGTATGCTTGTGCGAGTGTACTACTACAGCCCAAGTCAATAAGTAATATCAAAGACATCGAGTAGCTCATCGAAGCAAAACAACAAGTCGCGTAAGGTGCATGACATACACGAGGAAACTCACACCATCACACAAATATCATCAACATAATGTCCACGGGCCATCACATATCATCCCTGACATAGACACCCTTATCTCTCCATAGTGATAACAGCATAATAACCAACCTTATCGCTCCGCCCAAACATTAACACAATAGCCACCCTTATCACTCTGATAGCCACCCGTACCAATCTGCCTTGACAATATCATTAGCCACCCGTATCATTCCGGTAGCCAACCGTATTACTCCGCATAATAGCCACCCTTATTTCTCCGCCCGGACAATAACACAATAGCTACCCGTATCACTCCGCACAATCAACAAAAGTGAGATGCCACCCTTATGCTCCGCATAACAACAATCAATCCACACAACAAATTCACATGTGCTAACATCACAACAT
This sequence comes from Nicotiana tabacum, assembly GCF_000715075.1. Taxonomy (NCBI): domain Eukaryota; kingdom Viridiplantae; phylum Streptophyta; class Magnoliopsida; order Solanales; family Solanaceae; genus Nicotiana; species Nicotiana tabacum. The sequence continues at coordinate 47,970,206 of NC_134093.1, read as the reverse complement.
CATTACATATCAAATCGTACCACAAGTGCCCATAGGCCACAACATTTCCAAAACAATAATACATATATCACCACAACACATAGCCCACAGCTCGAACACGATGTGTACAAAATCATAATAGCAACAAAATGAAAGGGAAAAGTAACTCAACAATAAACAATACCCCAATAAACAACAACTTTAACTACAACGAGTTAATGAGTTTTAATAACTTTAACTTCAATTAGTTTCTTAAGAATAAACTCAATAATGAAGGTATTTCCGTGAAATGACAAACTTCGAATTCTATTGTATGACATAAGCTAACAATGAAAGAAATGGAATGAACTAACAACTACGTCTAAATGCATGAGAATAACTCGGTAACGAAAGGATATCATGTAACAACAAATTTCAATTAAGAATAACTCAACAATAAAGGAAGTCACATAATAATAAAAGAGGTAACAACTTCAACTAAAGCATATAAGAGTAAACTTGACAAGTAAAAGATATAACACGTGCTAACAACTCCAAATAAAGACATCAGAGAACAAACTTGATAAATAAAAGATATAACATGTAATAACTTCGAATAAATACATGAAAGAAGCCTATGAGTCTAAACCGGTCAATTTCCATATATAAGTACGAGTACTCACCCGTCACCTCGCGTACACGTATTTCACATAATTCAAATAATACAATAAATCCCAAATTCCAAGGGGTAGTTTCTCCCACACAACGTTATGGAAAACACTTACCTCAAAGAAGCTAAATCAATATTCTAAAATGACTTTCTCATGGGAAACAACCTTCGAACGACTCGAATCTAGCCAAAATAACTTAATATCATAAATAAAATCTATAGCAAATAGTTCCGGATAATAAAGTTTAGATCTTTAATGAAAACTAAAAAGTCAACCCAAAGAGTCAACCCCGGGATCGCACATAGCAAACCGACAAAACTCACAAAATCAAAACACCCATTCTGATATGAGTCCAACCATACAAAAATTATCTAATTCCGACATCAAATCAGCCTTCAAATCATCCTTCTACATTTTAGAAAGTTTTTACAAAAATTCCCAACTTCTCCAATTCAAATCACTAATTAAATGATAAAAATAAAGATTAAATTATGAACTAAAACCAAATCCAAGTCAAGAATACTTATGCCATTCCAAATGGTGAAAGTATCCTCCAAAATCACCCAAAACTAAGCTCTCTAACCCAAAAAGTGATAAAACTATCATATCCCTCGAAATAGAGTACTTTTATATTTTGCCCAGATATTTACACACCGCGAACGCGGAATTACCTTCGCGGTCATGTAGACAAAAATAATAGCTGACGAAACGTTCTTCGCGAATGAGTAAAACCAATAGCGAACGCGACAAATGACCTGCAGCAAACAGCGCGAACGCGTTGACATACACGCGATCGCGGATAACGAGAATCTGATGCCCCTTTTAGCTTTACCCTTACGCGAACGTGGAAGCTTTAACGCTAATGCGAACTACAACCAGCTGGACCTTCGTGATCACATACCCATAATCGCGTCCACGATGAACAAAAACACTAAGCTCCTAGAATCACTTTTTGATCGCGGCTTCATCTTCCCGATCACGAAGAACAACAGACACACCAGCAAGCCAACAATTCTAAAACATGAAGAAAAGTCTCGTAGCCCATCCGAAACACAACCGAGGCCCCCGCCCGAACATGCCAAAAAGTTCCACAACATAACACGGACCTGCTCGAGGCCTCAAATCACATCAAACAACATCAAAACTACGAATCACACCTCAATTCAAGCCTAATGGACTCGCGCCAAAATATATCAAATCAACCCAGAATGACCTCAATTTTTGCATGCAAGTCCCAAATGACAAACCAGTACTATACCAACACCCAGAAACACAATCTAAATCCGATAACAATAAAGTCAACTCTCGGTCAAACGTCTTAACCTTTCAAACATTCAACTTTCCAACCTCTAACACAAGAACTATTCTTCCAAATCAATCCCCAATCACCTGGAAACTTAATTCGACCAGACACACAAGTCATAATACATAATACGAAGCTACACGAGACCTTAAGCCCCCGATCGGGACGCTAATTGTAAAAACGACCGGTCGGGTCGTTTCAGTTAAGCTGAAGGAGTGGAATTTGACAACTCAAGGCAATCTAGCAAAGAAGAAAAATAACATCCTTAATCAGATTTCAAATATGGATACAATCTAGTAGTAGAAGAATGTGAATAATGAGGAATTGGTATTGAAACCTAATATATCTATAGAATTTGAGGAAGTGGCAAAAAATGAGGAAATTTACTAGAGGCAAAGGTCCAGAATTCTAAATCTTAAGTAGAGTGACATTAATACTAAATTTTTACAAAGGTCAGAAAATACACACAAAAGGTATAACAATATTGATCAACTTTAGGTTGATGGGGAAACACTAGAGGAACCTAGAGATACCAAGGAGGAGATAGTGAGGTTATACAAGCAACTGTTCATAGAATCAGAGGTATGTAGACTAGTATTGAATTTAACTAGGGACCCTGAAATCACAGAACAAGAAAAGGAATGGCTCTAGAGACTGTTTGGGTAACATGAAGTTCTTTATAGCATAGACTATGTGCTATTGACATATTGTTTGGACTAGATGGTTCTAGCATGGGCTTTTTCACTAAATTCTGGAATATTATAAATGAAGGCATCATGATGAATGCTCGAAACTTTCATAGCCAGAAGTTTCTTTTAGAAAATCCTAAATGTCACTTATATAGCCTTAATACCTAAGAAAAATAATGCAAACGAACTGAGAGACCTATCACCTTGATAGGTAGCGTGCACAAAATTATATCTAAACTACTTCAAGAAAGACTCAAAGTAGTGATGCATAAGCTGGTTGACATACATCAAATGACATTTATCAATGGAAGGCAAATAATAGATGTTTCACTTATTGCAAATGAATGCCTTGACTCATGATTGATGGAGAATAACCAAGGAATCTTATGCAAATAAGATATAGAAAAAGCTTTTGACTATATGAACTGGGAATATTTGTTAAATGCATTGAGGAGAATGGATTTACTCACAAATATAAAATCAGTTGGATCAAGTTATGCATATCCATAGTTAATTTTTCCATCATTATTAATGGATCACCTAAAGGTTTTTTCCCATCTTATAGTGGATTGAGATAGGGTGATCCTCTATCTCCTTTCCTTTTCAAACTGGCAATGGAAGGTCTGAATAATATATTACAAACAGCCTAATGTAACAGCTGGATTAGAGGTTTTAAAGTCAATAGTAGATGATGCAAATGTTTTCTGTGATGTAAATGAGAAATAGATGAAGATGTTAAGGGTCATCCTAATAGTATTTGAAGGGGTGTCATGACTACATATTAACTAGATAAAATTGCAATTTAGGATTGGGGAACTTAGTTGAGTAAGCCTCTAAGTTAAGACTATTCCTCCTATTCATCAGAATGGATGTGCTATGATAAGAGTTTAAATGATTTGAGGAAGGTGATACGACTGTCATAAGAATACAGTATGCATCTCACATATGTGATGCGCTAGCACCATACGGACTTATGAGAGGTATAACTGAGTACCAGTGCAATGTCATGGTACTTGAGGAAGAAGAGTAATTGTAAGCTCTCAAATAATGTAATTGTGGCTTTAATTCAAGTGGGGGAGCTTACCATCAACAATTGAATCATATGTGCATATGTCATTATAGCTCCTAGACTAAGGTGTAGTTTTGGCTTAATTATGACTTGAAAAGGGTGACATCAAGCTTGACTTGGCCAATAAATTGTTGGATGTGTGATATACTACATCTGATTGACATGACAAGATTATTGGATGATCCAGGTTTGTTAAATTTTCTAGATATAATGTGGAGTGAGGAAATATTCATTTAGTTGCCTACGGGAAAAACTACTTCTTCTAAAAGGATGATGTGAAATAGAACATAACTTGTTCAACATGTTTGATTGTGCATCCGGGATTTGAGTAGAGTGGTCGATTCTCAGAACAGCTTGAGGGGTTAGCAAGTTTCAAGATGCAGTGCTTGAGAGGGCACTGGATGTTTCACTAATTGAGAAATTGAGTTTTCATTGGATTATGCTTGGACTTGGGGAACTACTACATTAGTGTTGGCATGACTTTGCAGAATCGGAAAGATAAAATGAACAATACTAGATTCAATGGAGGACTCTTTAGAGTAAAGGTATCAGTTGGAGATACTTTAGCGTGTGAGAAGGGGATAGAGAAGCTTATGGTTATTGTGATGATATTTCTTTATGTTGGGCTCACTTGTGTGATTTTGGTTGAAGACCATAGTGCTTTCGGAAAACAAGTGATGTCTTGGAGGGGAATCAATAGTGTCACAATCCAATTCCCACCATAGACCGTGATGGCGCACAATGCTTCTGTTTGGAAAGCCAACCACAGATCCACACGCTGATTGATAGTTCATAACGCATTATGAACAAGTGATGAAATTAATAAGCAAAATCATTCTGTTTTTATAGTAAACTACTAACATTTATCTTCAACATTAGAATACAATGAAAATATAAAACCAAATATCATAACAGAAGTATAATCTTGAACAATGGTCTAAAATTCCCAAAACTCGGTGTCACAAATACATGAGCATCTACTGGAATATACAAAAATACTACATCAACTGTCTGGAATGAAAAATAGGCAGTATACAGTAAATGAATGGGAAGGGGACTCTGCGTACTGCGGTTCATGACATAGAAGCTACAACTCACCATAAAGTCTCCTCAACAGTTGCACACCAGCATGACCACCAAATGTATCTGACTCAGTACCTGCACAATTAGTGTAGAAGTGTACTATGCATACGTAAATCAATATGTACCCATTAAGTATCTAGTCTAACCTAGAAGAAGAATTGGCGAGAGGTCGACATCGACACTTAGTAATGGTCCAGTAATATAAAGTACAATAAAAGTAGACACGTATCAAGTATAGAAAGTAGCAACAAAACAAACATATATGTATAACATGATCTTCAACAGACGAATAAATACGGAATCATCAACTACTAAGTACTGCCTCGAATGGAATGTATGAGGCCAATATCCGATGTAAATGTCAAATCTTAGTCAGGATACTCATATTACGCGCTGAGTCCCTATCAAAATATTTTGCACGATTCCGCTGAGGGGAACGACCCGATACCATAAGAGTGTTTTATAGTGTTGCCGAGGTGAATAACCTGATCCCATAAGAGTGTTTCATAGTACTACCAAGGTGAACAGCCCGATCCCATAAGATTATTTTATAGTACTGCCAAGGCGAATGGCCCGATCCCATGAGAGTGGTTTTGATATATCCCATCATGGTCGTATGACCCAATCGATAGATGCATCTCATAACATTGCAAAGGACAAACAACTCAATCCATATTAAAACTTTAATTAGTTCTGAGGCGATCAGCTCGATCCCATAAGAATAGAGAAACTTTTATTGGGTGATCAGCCCAACTCGCAAATATACGTGCGAGCTAGGAAATCATGAAAACTTCCGGAAAATTAAGTACAACACAAGAGAAATACATAAGAGGAAGTACAATTTTGGCGTCTAATCAAGTAGCGCGCCAAGTATCTAGAATAGCAAAGCTCGATACTCTACGCAAGTCTAATCTCGTGCTAAAACATTTGAACAGGTAATAATAACTCAAGTAATATAGTTAAAGCATGTGTGAGACTAAGTCTACCCAAACATAAACAAGAATCTAACATACTCGCGGATGCTCGTCACCTCATACATGCCTAGCTCCCATAACACATAGCATGTAACAAATAAAGCATCTACGGGGATAAATTCCCTCTTACAAGGTTAGATAGGAGACTTACCTTGCTCGAGCAAACCAATCAAAACATACTCAAAAACTCATAATTTAATAATTTAAAACAAATCTCAACTCCACATAAAAAGTCAACTCCTAAGCTCACGCGCTCGAATTCCAAAAATTCTAGAAAATAAATATTACCCATAACACCATGAATTTAAATATATAACTTATTCCAAATTTCATGTCCAATAAACTCAAAAATTCCATTTCTAGAACATCTTCCAAAATCCTACATTTTCCACCTCAAATCATGAATTTACAAGTCTAAATTTATACATATTCACGAAATATAATAACAAACAGGTTAGAAACACTTAGCCTAAATATGTGGCTGAAATGGCCCTAAAGAATTGCCCCAAAATCGGCTCCAAATGATCCCAAAATGAAAAATGAGGAGAAACCCCGAAATTCCAAATTATAAGGTCTGCCCAGGAACTATCTTTCGCAAATGCAGCACGTGCTTCACGTTCACGAAGCCCAACTCTTCTTTTTCCAAAACTCCTCTTCGTGAATGCGATAAATGGCCCGCGAACGCGATGCCTTGTCAGGCCTGCCTTACGCAAACTTGACCACACCTTCGAGAAAGTGAAGGCCAAACCTCCAATCCCAGCTTCTTCTTCGCGTACGCAACCTCCTTGTCGTGAATGCAAATCACCACTCCCCTGAGCCTTCTCAAACGCAAATCACCCAGCACGAACGCGAAATATAAATAGCCTCCAGCCCAATTCCTTCATCGCAAACGCGTGCTTCCCATAGTGTTCGCAAAGAACAACACCGGAACTAACAACACCAAAACACACCCACGTGGTCTGGAACTACCCCGAAATGTACCCGAGGCCCACCAGATCTCATCCAATGATACAACTCAGTCCCAATTGTTTATCCAAACTTACCCAAGTGCTAAACGCCACAAATAACATCAAAACCTAGAATAAACGATAATAATCCTTTTCTTAACTTTCAAACCTTTAAACTTCACTGAATGTGTTATGAAAACTTCACACAGAGGTTCCAATCAACTAAGTAAGCCTATCCAATGTCCCGAAATACCGCCCGAAGTCCGGTCATGCCAAAGTCAACCCCAAGTGAAACGTAAATTCAAAAACCTTCAAAATGCAAACTTTCGACAATAAGCGTCAAATTGCTCCTGACTCAACCCGAACATACTCCCAAGTCCTAAATCGCCTTATGAAGCTATAAGAACCTTTAAATTCATATTCCGAGATCTTTTCCTCAAAAGTCAAACCTTGGTAAACTCTCCCACTTTAAAGTTTCTATTATGAGAATAACTTTTCCAAATCAATTCTGAACTTTTGGATCATCAAAACCAAACATACAAGCAACTCATAATGCATCATATAAAGCTACTCAAGGTCTTAATCTACCGAACAGAATGCTAATACTCAAAATGACTGGTCGGGTCATTACATTCTCCCACACTTACGTTCGTCCTCGAACATGCCAAGAGTCGCTCCAAATCGACCAAATAGCCGTGTAAGCTCCTCATACAACACCCATGCTACCCCAATCTCTATAAGTCCATTAACAACCTCTGACTAAGGATCCTTTCTTCCACCTTAGACCACAAGCCTAAAAACAAAAATTCAACATCCGAAATTTCCTATAAGATCCGATTCTTGTATGCATACACTATATTAATCCCCGCAAGTTGCATCAAGTCATAAATATAGCCTCAAAATATATAACAACACGATGTGCCCCATAACTCATATGCCCATAACCATATCTTCTGCCCGCAACAACTGTTCATTACTGAACCCGATACCGTTACCATACCCCATACTACATAGAGCCCTGTGCGAAGCCTTCGCAACACTTGATGATAGTAACATCTAAGAAGTCATGAGCACCAATCAGAACCATAAGTCATGAAGTTCTCTCGCACCATAAGAACCATTACAAAATTCTGAGTTAACTAATGGTAGCCTTATTCCAAACATACCTTATCCAGATCTGATTACAATAATTCTAGGTCCAATGACCTCGTCTCAACCAGTACAAGTTGTTGGACCGACTGGGCATATCAAATACCATCTAGAATCTTATACGGCGCAATCTGTGAGCCAAAATGGTTGTATTTACTAGACACACGTCTATCAACAACAAGCGCACCAAGTGCATAAACATAACCCTGGGGAGACAGATAGCATAATGTGCTAGGAAAAAAGGCCAAGCACGACTAAGGTACAATAAACAAATCAACATCTCGAGAGCCATCTCGCTCATATATCGCCACAAAACCTACACAAGACCAGAACATGCGTGTGAATAATCAAGAAGCCTCACAATCCATCACAAGAGTAACGCATGAAATAAATTAGGGCATGAATAACATCCGTACTGCCCGATGACATATCCAACGATAACTACAATGATGAATATACATTCTTATTAGGCCCACCAATAGGGCTCCCAAATTGGGTCAATAGCCTTCCAAAAGTCCACAGTGACCCTATCCATGTCACCTACAATCAGTTGTCAAATCTTGAACACACTTCCACAATCCGCAACCAAAGGAATAGCCTGGCTCTCAGAAATAAAATCTCCAAACTACGAGAGTACCAGAATCTCCGTACCTGATCTCTAACTCTCTCACTTAAATGACTAATACATCACACATACACAATCACCTCAGGAGAAACACCCCTATAAAATCTTTCACACCAAGTAGCAAAACCTGAACCTTAGTGGCTACCAACTATACTATTTTTGGAATGCTAGTCAAGAATCCACAAATCAATACACAATGCCTCTTCCACAGGCACACCATTTTCAGGCGACACAAAAATAGTGCTAGTATACTCTTAAACATCTGAAATCTCTCTCGGTGCCTCGAATTTTGTGACATTCTTGTCAAAACTGAATAGTAACCTCAGCCCTTCAATCCCAATTCCACGCAGCTCACTACATCGATCATGGTATCATGAGAGAGTACGAGAATCTCGTTATCAATTGTGAATCATGAATAGAATACATATCCTCTCGACCAGAACCTTCCACTTGACTCAATTCAAGAGAAAATTGTAACACACAATAATCCTTCCATAACCTTAGAAGACATCCACCTCATGTCACGGTCAACACAGTCATAACTCCTCGAACCTCTTTGCATATAACCAAGTCGTCAGAACAGAATCCCCATGAATAATCCAAGTCATATAGATATGCAACCCAAAATGTATTGCCACACAAACAGCTATAAAGCCATATCATATCGAAGGAACTGATCATTTCTCTTACCACGCTGATCCAAGCCACTGCTAAACTGACCCAACTCCTTCAGATCCCTCTTAACTTGCCTTCAAGATATAGTCCTCTTTCCCAGCACACTATGGGCCTAATAAAATTCATCCCAAGTGATTCCCACATGAAACCACATTGTCCTATGACTCATACACCACTTCATTCCCCTCTGCTACACCCAATAGTACTTCAAACTGATATGCTCCTTCTGAAGAGACCTTTTGTGACTCCAAAGTTGTTTCTTCAATCTCTCTAATACCCAGAACCAATAATGATATAGAAATTTTCCAAGTCTCTTCCATAATTCCATGTGAAACTCAATCCTTAGTCACACATGAATCTTGAACCCTTATGCACCACATCTTTGATCTCGAGCCTACTAGCACCATTCTTGAGAGTCACCCACTCTGACCTAGCACCGACTACATAGCCAACAACTGGTTCTCCATTAGCACATGAATAATCTAAAAGAAACACCCAAGAGAATCCTCTCCCATTACACACTACATCTACAAAAGACTAGCAGACTTGAGCCATTCCTCAACCTTTATATATATATATATATATATATATATATATATATATATATATATAAATAAGGCGAGATATAGCACATACCCATCAAATTCCTTGCCTTGAATTACCCTCGATGTCCTCTTCCTCAAGTCATAACTATTCCACAAACGTACCAAATTCTAGAAACTACAAAACACATGACCATGTGATCCAATTATCGATGGTAAGATCCCCCCTTGGCTTTTAGCCAAAGCACATAACCCAACAACCCATAATGCACATTCAACCTCATGACGGCCATGTCATCTTCCTCAAGCGATCCAAACCCATGTCGTAGCACACACATCGTATTGGATAGAAGGTAAAATGCTTCATAGGGACCTCATAAGAAATCATACAGCCCCTAACCTTCTCATTGAAGATAGCCCACCTATGTAACCTCATAACGACATCCTCCAACTACATTAACGTAGTTTTAACCACTATGAAATCAGTTAATCCTCATGGGTCCACACTCGTCAGCCGGTTGTATGAATATGTTCATTCCATTAAAATCAACTGAAGGTCCAACAACACGTTCAAAATTCGAGAGTACATTGCACTCCAAAATGATAATCAAGCATTTACATTCCCTCTACATTCCAAGCAACTCTTTTCATCACATTCAAACATTCTAAGTACAGAAGCCACTATCCCAAATCAAATGCACAGACTTAGTCATTTATCCTCATTATCGCACCAAACACTCTCAAACCGTGTGGCTACCCTGCCACAAAATCCATAACGATACGCTCCCACTTCCACTCCGATTTAGCCATCTTCCGAAGAAAATTACTCGATCTTTGCTGCTAATACTGGACCTGCTAACAATTCAACCACCGCAAGACATGTCCAATAATGTCCTTTTTCATCCTCCGCTACCACTAATACGGCCTCAAATCATGATCCATCTTCGTAGCACCCGGATGAATAGAATGGCATCAACTCTAAGCCTCCTCAAGGATCATCTCTCACGAACCTTCAATACTGGAAACATAGATTCAACCCTAAAGTCACAACATACTTTCACCACTAAGGACCACCTCCTTAGCACCGCCTCGCACCACCGTGTCCCTATGGGCACATAAATGGAGACCACTATACTAATGAGCCTTAATGCGCTAAAACAAGGATGACTATGCGTCAACACAAGCGACAACTCCGCCAAGTTCCAAAAATACCCAATCTTGCAAACCCATCGGCCAAAGCCTGAAAATCCATAGCCCGAATGCCTCTCCTGCGTTGAAACTAAATATCGAACTCCCAATCATAAATCGAATAATTCTCCTCCTGAAGCATTGATTGTCGTGGAACTATATCACTATCCATCTCCTGAAACAACTTTATGGAACAGAAAATAAACAGTATACAATAAATGAATGGGAAGGACATAGAAGGCAGTTCACCAAAAAGTCTTCTCAATAGCTACGCCTATGCACCGATATGACCACCAAATGTACCTATATCAGTAGTGTAGTGTGAGTATTTAAATCAACACATACCTAGTAAGTATCTAGTCTAACATCGATAATGTAGTGGCGAGGGGTCGGCATTGACACTTACTAGTGGTCCAATAATACAAAGTAAAATAAAAGTAGACAGGTATGTAGCAACAAAGCAGACATATCGTATAACATGATCCTCAACAGACGAATAAATACAGAATCATCAACTACTAAGTACTGCCTCGAATGGAATGCGTGATGCCAATATACGATGTAGATGTCAAATCCGAGTTAGGATACTCACATACGCATTGACTCCCTATCGAAACATTTTGCATGATTCTGAAGAAGCGAACAACCCGATCCAATAGATGCATCTCATAATACTGCTGAGGGACAAACAATTCGATCCATAATTGTATCTCATAATCCTACCGAGGCGAATGACCGACTCCCATAAGAGTAGTGATGAGGCGATCCGCCCAATTCCATTAGAAAAGTGAAACTTTCGATAGGTCATCTTCCCAACTTGCGAATATACGTTCGAGCTAAGAAATCATGAAAATTTTTGGACAAATAAGTGCAACACGAGCAAAATCCGTAAGAGAAAAATTAATTTCTGCGCGTAATCAAGTAGCGCGCAAAGTTTCTAGAATATCAAAGCTCGATACTCTATGCAAGTCTATTTTTAAGCTAAAACATAAATTATAGCATTTGAACATGTAAGAATAACTCAAGTAATACAGTTTAAAGCATGGTGTGAGTCTAAGTCTACTCAGACATAAACAAGAATATGGAATACTCACAGACGCTCATCATCTTATATGTGTGTAGCTTCTATAACACATAGCATGTAGCAAATAAAGCACATACATGGGTAAATTCCCCTCTTACAAAGTTAGATGTCACGACCCCCATATCCCTCCTTGGATGTCGTGATGACACCTAGTCTCTAAGATTAGGTAAGCCTATCAAATGAAATATTACGAAAGAAATAAAGGCTAAGCACATGATATAAACTAACAAATCTCATAAATATTTCGAAATGGAATCACATCTACAATGCTCCCAAAACCCGGTGAGACTAAGTCATAAGCTCTATAGAATACACTAGAATGTCTATTACAACATTGTCTGAACAAGAAATACAACGAAATGAAAAGATAATGGAAGGTAACTTCGAGGCATATTGACGTCGAGCAGGTATACCTTGAAGTCTCCGGAATACAGCTACAATCAATCACTAACATCCAGCATGGGCAGACGTACATAGATCTGCACAAAAAGATGTGCAGAAACATAGTATAAGTACACCACAATGGTACCCATTAAGTATCAAGCCTAATCTTGGTAGAGTAGTGATGAGGCCAGGTCAAGACACCTACTAGGACATAATAAATAGAATGAAAATATAAAAACGAGAAGTATTGGAAGGCGAAGAAATAAATGATAATGAAGCATATTAATAACATGGACTAATGACAGAATTGTAAGCATAGAGATAACAATAAAGAAGCCAATAAAGAGAACCACGACAGCCAAATACGGACAACTTGTTAAGACAAGGAAAACTAAAAGCAACAAAAACTGTTCCACCAATAACTCTTTTCAACATGAGATGCACAACAAGAATCACAACCGAGGTACCACCTCATATACAACAAGAATGACAATCGAGGTACCGCCTCATATACAACAAGAATCACCGCCGAAGTACCGCCTCGTATTCACATTTCTGAATTTCAATCACAATCTTTTCTTATACTGCCGCGTGAGCCTTACATTGAGATAGTTTTGAAAACATTTTTCCTGAAATAGCTACATGCACTTTAGCCCACCTTATGATGCCGCGTGGCTTTAAGTAATTCCCTTACTAGCAACACGCACATAAATCCTACCTTATGCCACTGCATGCACATTAACCCCTATCCTTATACAGCTGCATGCGCATCAATATCACAACACAATAACAACTCGCACCACAAGTGCTCATATGCCACAACTTGCCAAAAATCAACAATATGATATTTCCACAACAAATAGCCCATGGCTCAACCACAATGTATACAATAATATCAACAATAACATTGAATGTGAATTGCTCAACAATGAAGATATCTCAATAATTAACAACTTCGCCTCAATGTGATAACAACTTTAACAACTGCAACACCAATAACTCAACAAGAAAATAATTCACGAAATAACGAATTCAAGTAAAAGTAATTCAACAATTGAGGATGTAACAAGGCAATAAGGAAAGAAATAACTCCAACTAAAGCATAAGAGCAAAGTATCAAGTAAGAGGTAGAACAAGTGTTAACAAAGTTAAATAAGGCATGTAAGGATAGACTAATACAAGTAAGAGTAGAATGACAATTTAAAACATGAAATGACAATTCAATTAAAGGTATGGAAATAGTCCAAATAACCTAAACCGGTCAAATACCACATATAACTTGTGTACCCACTTGTGACCTTTCGTACACAACATTGAAATAATATGAATTTCACAATCTATCCCTAATCCTAAGAGGTAGATCTACCACAAAATGTTAAGCAAGACACTTACCTCAACTAGGCCAACTCAACCCTCGAAAATATCTTTCCCCTAAAATTTGCCTCCACACGACTCAAACACCAAAATTGACTTAATATCATAAAAAATGCAAGGGAAAATAATTACAATAGATAAAGCTGCGATCTTTACACTTTTCCCAAAAACTTAACAAAAGTCAAGGGTAGATTCTGATTACCCATAATTCCATGATTAATTTCAAAATCCAAGTCCAAATTGACTCTCAAAACTCAAATTCTTATTTTTCAAAAACTTGACAAAATATTCCAATTTTTCCTCTGTGATTCACATAAATTTGATGTTAAATTGCCTAATATCGAGTCTAGGGTTCTAAAATGTAAGAAATGATACTAAATCTTGACTTTCCAGGCCTTAGGTCCAGCAGCAGAAGTCGCATTTGCGACACAGGGTTCGCATTTGCAAACCCTTGTAATTGGGGGAACAGGGATCACATTTTCGAATCCTGACAGCCTCAGCAAACGTCACAAATGCGACAAAAGATTTTCAATTGTGGTGAGTTCGAAATACATACTTAAATTATGCTCGCTAGTCAAAGATAGTATAGTATAATACAGTATCCACATGGATTGGAGTTAAACAAGATTTTCTTAGTTTCTAGCTTGATTGCTATCTAGGAGAATCAATAATTGAGATTTATATGATTAATAACCAAATTTAACTAAGAATCTAAAGTTATTGGCTAATGACTATCACAACAAAGGTAAGCAAGGAAGTTATCAGTGGGAGAGAATAGGGGTTGATAGGATAGGTGCAAGATAATTATTTGGGATCTAACTTTAGATAATTCACTTCTAATGTTTAAGTGAGTATCTCGAATTCAGTAAATTATTAGTTCAAACGTTTAGTAGAAACTCCTCTCTCGATTAAGTCTCAACCTCACGAGATGAACTAATTTAAGCACGTAAAGATAAGCAAGAAAGCGTAGTGGATTGGTCTTTAGAGAACCTCTCTCGATTATTCTCCTAACTAGGTTTAATCAATGATTCAACTAGCCTCTTTCGATTACTAAGAAGAATTAATGAACTCACCCAACAATATAATGCAAAGATATCACAAGTTATGCCTCTCTCGATTACATGGACAAGTGAATATAGATGCAACAGTTAAATCATCCAAAAATGATTCAATACATAAGACTAGAGTTATAATCCACAAACAATCATCAATACACCAAATGCATCAAACCCTAAAGAGAAATACTCCATAGACATGGAGCAATTCATCACAAATATAATTAAAAGATAGGAAAACATAAATTAAATCCAAACTCGAGTCTTGAGTGATGAAGGAATAATGAAATCCTTGTGCTTTTGCTTCTCTAACTTCTTCTTAGCCTCCTTAGGTCGAATATGTGTCAAAAGTTTAGAAAATAACGTTTTTCCATATATTTAAACCAAGTATGGTCCGGCCTAGATGTAATCACCTTCTCATAGAGCAGATTGGAAAATTACTCTGTAAAAATTGAACAGGCGTGCCGCATGGGGCGATGCGCCATGCTGGGCGTTAGTGGAGAAATCCAGAGAGTTGGTTCTGACAGGCAGCGGAAATTTGCACAGCCGCGGCGCCCCACGCGTCGCGGCAATGAGTTTTTCTAAGAGTACAAATTTTTCATGCCTTTTGACGTCCAAACATGGTCCTTGACCCTCAAACACGATCCCGACATAATCCTTTGTGCCTTTACTCAATCTTCAAAGCTCTAAATAGCTCGAATTCATTCTGTAACGTGTACATAGCTTGGAATCACTCCTACAAGGCATAAAACACAAAATAAGTACAAAACACTAGCGATTAAAGCTCAAACACAATAAAAGTGCAGTAAATTAGAGTGCAATAAGCGACTAAAACATGAGATTATAGCCTATCATCAACACCCCAGACCTAAACCATTGCTCATCCTCGAGCGATCAACTACACTTTACATAGACACGACCTTTTTAAACAACTCTTATAACTCATCATACCAATAATATTTAAAATAGATTAAGCACTCTAACGTAACATCCTCGCCTCAAGATTTGACTTACAAGCACCATGCATTATTTATATCCCGCTTACTTACTCTAACATAGAGGTCAACGACATTACCTTTCCTCCGTGAATCAAGTGCCCTCACAACACAATAGAGAGTAGTTCCACACACAATAGACATTAAGAACAACTAGGACATCATGATAGAAACAATTCGCTCACTCTCCGAAACAACATTCATATGCCACAAAAGATGTAACATAGGCTTGCCCGTAGTGTACTACTTTACTAATTGAGCTCATTCAGTCAAGGATCAAGTAAGACATTCATTGGTTGTAATGTAGGCTGCGGGACGGGTAGGATACATTTCGATATAAGAGTGACTACACCTCCCTAAGAACTTTAACACATACAATCAACCATTCAAAATCCCACACTTATGTCAAACCATAACTCCACCTTCACATCAATATACATTAACTCCCTACTTCTTTAAGCACAAATACATCAAGAATTACCACTATCAAGGAATAGTTTTCACAATCATACACCCATTATTTTTCTTTCTTTTTCAATTCAAGTGGCTCTTACTTTTTTTAAGACAATGCACTTTTCTCCTTATTTCAATAATTCCACTCAAAAGCAAAACCAACCACCCCACACTTCAACTTTTGCAAAGCTCATAAAAAATTCAAGTGCTCACGAGAGGTAAAAGGTTCAAATAGATGGTCAATTCGAACAAATGGGTAAGGCTTATAATGTGGTTGCTAAAGAAACATATTTACAGGCTCAAAAGGGGTTAACTAAGATACTTAACAATTAGGTGGGCAAAAGCATATAACTAGCTCAACAAAGAAATGCCTAGATCACTTCCAAGACTGAATAAAACTACTATATTTGCAAACACACAGGGCAAGTTCTAGACATTAAATGCAATGTATAGAATAACGCAAAACCTTACACCCATATGGCACATAACTCACTCAGGATCGGACTCATCAAGACACTCTAGTCAAAGCTGTTAAGCAAAGTTAAGATTATACAATTTAAGGTACTTATACAAGAGACAAACACTGAGCCTAAGCATCACACTAAAACACTCACTATTCTCAAGGTATAATAAAATCAAGAGATATTGACTTCAATTCAAATCATAGCACAAGGTTTCCTTCTCCTAAAAAAAACTAACTACACTCGGTTCAAATAAAACCCTTGGAAAGGAAACGCGACCCAAAAAAAACCAAAGGTTAATTATTACACTACCTAACAAAGGAAAATCTTTTTATCTTTTTTCTTTCAACTTTAATCCCTCAAGAAACTCGTTGAATGATATCCATCGTCGGCAAAAATTGAAAAGTTTTCAAATTTTTATGGTTCTTTTCAATTTTCCAACTACTACAACTAACAAAACTAACACATATACATAAAACATACAATTATAACCCACCCCACACTTTAAGTTGTGGCATTTCCCCATGACACTCAATTAAAAAGCATAAGGCAAAGGAAACTTCCCTGAATATCTAGTCGGGATCTGAGTCGAAGTCGGGATCCATTCCTCGCCTTCGAACTAATGCGCACATCCAGGCATACAACTTCTTCTCAGCCTTCTTGGGGTACACCCCACACTTATATTTATCACTCAATGCAGCCTTCTCTTTTGAGCCCTTCACTTTCCACTCAACATTTACAGTTGGTTTTTCCTTCTATGCCCCCTTTTCTACATTCATATCAAAAGCCACCGTCTCCTCGCCCACTCTAAGTATGAGTTTCCTCTCATGTATATCTAGTATAACTCTACCCGTCGCTAAGAATGGTCTTCCTAGGATAATAGTGACCTCCTTGTTCTCCTCCATATTCACCACTATAAAGTCTATAAGAAATACAAACTTATCTACCTGAACTAACATATATTCCACTATCCCCTCGGTTATTAAATTCGTTTGGTCCGCCAGTTGCAAAGATATTGGTGCCGACCTTATCTCTCTAATCTCCTTCTCTAGTTTCCTGTAAATAGATAGAGGCATTAAGTTAATTGAGGCACCAGAATGACGTAAAGACTTGTCAAAATTTACAGTTCCTAATGAGCAAGGTATATTAAAACTCCCTGGATCTCCACACATTTGTGGGAGTTTATTTTGCAATATAGCACTGCAATGCTCTGTAAGCTTGACCACCGAGGTATTCTCTATCTTCCTCTTATTAGTCAGGATCTCCTTCAAGAATTTGGCATAAGCTGGCATTTGGGAGAGCACTTCTGTGAATGTCAAATTTACATTAACCTGTTTCAGCATATCCAGAACTCTCTCAAATTGTTTGTCTAGATTTTCTCTATATAGCTTTTGAGAAAAAGGTACAACATACATATGATCGCTCTTATTAGATTCATCCTTTCTTGAAGTTTCCTTCCTTCTTCTTTTTGTCACGTCCCTTCTTGCCTTTCTTCCTCTTATCAATATCATTCTTCAGCTGCTCCCCATTTTCCTTTTCAAGTACCACCTCTTTTTGGATTGGAGTGGTATCTTTCAACACTTGCCCACTTCTCAAGGTCACAACATTCACTGTTTCTTTGGGATTTCTCTCAGTATCAGCTGGCAGAGTACGTGGGACCCTCTCAAATAATATTGTTGCAATCTTTCCCACTTGTCTCTCCAACTTTCGAAAACCAGTGCCCAATTCTTTGATAGCTGCCCCTTGAGCATCCAACCTCTCATCTATCTTGATAATGCAGGACTTCATTAGATATTCTAGACCAGGTTGATTGGACTGTTGAGGCTAAAACTGCTGCCTCTGCTGATTTGTGAAGACTGGAGCTCCTTGTCCCTGAGGACTACAGTTATTTTGTAGCCACACATTTGCAGTACCTCCAAGTGAACTCCATGAAAACCCGGGGTACCTCTGACCCATTGCATTATAATTGCCCACAGCATTTACTTCCTCAGTCGAGGCTTGACACTCATGAGTAGGATGTTATCTTCCACATATATCACAAACTGCATGGGGCTCACTTTGTATTGTAGCTAAGATCTGCTTCTGTATTTCTTTAGCCATAGCATAAAGTTGTACCTGCACAAATGTGTTAGCATCAACCTGGTGAACACCTGTCGATCTTCTTCTTTCAGCACTCTCAGAAAGCTCCTGATTTGTACCTTCAGACAACTCATCAAGAGTTGTGACTATCTCCTATGAAGTCTTCTTCATTAAAGGGCCTCCAACTGCATTGCTCAATGTTCTATGTGAGGCCGCTGTCAATACAACCCAAAAGTCCTAGAGGTGCATTCAGAGTTCAATTCCCCGCTATGTTGACAATTTCTAACTATTTCCTTAAACCTCTCCCAAGCTTCAAACACGATCTCAGTATCTTTCTAGTAGAAGTTATGAATTTCTCTTCTAAACTTGTAAGCTTCGAAGTCAATGCTTTGCATCATCTTTGAGTGTGAAGGGGAATACCCTTAAGTAAACTGCATCTTGTGACACACCATTGTATTGAAAGGTGTTCATAATCTCCTTGAAGTCAATTAGATATTTGTTTGGATCTTCGTTCATGTTCCGTCTGAAGGCACACCAGTTTTGAAGGGTTTGGAGCAACCCTTGCTTCGGCTCAAAATTTTTAGCTGCAATTGGAGGTGGTCGATCACTGGATAATCCTTGATTATAGACCGGTCTAGCATAATCGCCAAGTGGTATCCCAGGCAAGGGTTGATGTTGATTAAGTCTGAGACCCCTTTCTTCTTCATAGATGTTCTACGCATCTCTAATAGCTACTTCCTCAGCATCCCGTGAAGCTTGTTCTCTTCGTTGGGCTGCTTCTCTCGCAGCCAAATCCACATTTTCTTCAGCGTTTCCAGCCATACGTTCTTTAGTTGAGGACTTCCCTACCTTTTCTGATGTCTCGGTGAGATTTCTTTCCTTCCTCAGTTGTCACAATTGTTTTTCTATCTGGGGTTCGTATGGTAGCACTTCCTTCGCAGAAGTTCTAGTCATGCACCACTCTGAACCAGTAACATGCGCATAGGCAAAGAACACCAAACATAAAAAGGGAAAAATAAAATGAAATAAAAAGAAAAAATCTTGAGTTAGCACTACAAACTATTTCAAACACGATAAGTGAGGCTTACTTAGTTGGTAAAAGCACCTTCACTTACGACCGTTAGGTTCTGGGTTCGAGTCACGCAGGAGGAAAAGTTTGGAAACACGATAGACCTCCTAATTTGGGAGGGGTTATAGGAAAAAAAAACTATTTCAAACACTATTGATTGTCAATCCCCGGCAACGGCGCCAAAATTTGACGAGCTTGAAACACACACTTAAATTATGCTCGCTAGTCAAAGATAGTATAGTATAAAATCGTATCCACAGAGATTGGAGTTTAACAATAATTTCTTAGTTTCTAGCTTGATTGCTATCCAGGAGAATCAACAATTAAGATTTATATGATTAATAACTAAAATTAACTAAGAATCTAAAGCTATTGACTAATGACTATCGCAACAAAGGTAAGCAAGGAAGTTATCAGTGGGAGAGAATAGGGGTTGATAAGATAGGTGAAATATAATTATTTGGGATCTAACTCTAGATAATTCACTTCTAATGTTTAAGTTAGTCTCTCGAATTCACTCAATTATTAGTTCAAACGTTTAGTAGAAACTGCTCTCTCTATTAAGTCTCAACCTCACGAGATGAACTAATTTAAGCACGTGAAGATATGCAAGAATGCATAGTGGATTGGTCTTTAGGAGAAGCTCTCTCGATTATTCTCCTAACTAGGTTTAATCAATGATTCAACTAGCCTCTTTTGATTACTAAGAAGAATTAATGAACTCACCCAACAATATAATGCAAATATATCACAAGTTATGCGTCTCTCAATTACATGAACAAGTGAATTTATATATGCACCAGTTAAATCATCCAAAAATGATTCAATACATAAAACTAGAGTTATAATCCACAAATAATCATCAATACACCAAATTCATCAAACCCTAAAGAGAACTACTCCATAGACATGGAGCAATTCATCAAAAATATAATTAAAAGATAGGAAAACATAAATTTGATCCAAACTCGGGTCTTGAGTGAGGAAGAAATGATGAAATCCTTGTGCTTCTTCTCCTCCAACTCCTCCTTACCCTCCTTAGGTCGAATATGTGTCAAAATTTTAGAAAATAACATTTTTTCCATGTATTTATACCAAGTATGGTCCGGCCTAGATGAAATCACCTTCTCTTAGCCGAAATTGGAAAATTACTCTGTAAAAATTGCACAGGCATTCCGCATGGGGCGACGCGCCACGCGGGGCATTAGTGGGGAAATCCAGAGAGTTGGTTGTGATAGGCAGTAGGAATTTGCACAGCCGCGATGCCCCACGCGTCGTGGCAGTGAGGTTTTCTTATAGTACGGGTTTTTCGACATCCATACTTTGTCCTCGACCCTAGAAAACGATCCCGGCTTAATCCCTTGCGCGTTTACTCAGACTTCAAAGCTCCAAATAGCTCAAATTCATTCTGTAACACCTTTATAGCTCGAAATCACTCCTACAAGGCATAAAACACACAATAAGTATAAAACACTAGTGATTAAAGCTCAAACACAATAAAAGTTCAGTAAATTAGAGTACAAAAAGTTACTAAAACACAAGATTATAGCCTAATATCAAATTGCAAAGCTGAAAAACTTCGCAAATGTGACCATGTGGTGACAAATGTGACCCAAGCCCCAGGCCTGCTAACTTCATAATTGCGAAGGGGTAATTCACAATTGCGACATCAGACCCCCCCCCGCAATTACAAGGCTGGTGCTAGCAATTGCTATAATAGAGCACCGGCACACCAACAATTCCATTTTCAGTTAAAACCATTCTGAAACGTGTCGAAAACTCATTCAAGACCTCAAAGCTCTAAACCAAACATCCATATAAGTCTAAAAACATCATATGAACTCCCTAGCATGATCAAAACAAAAAAATAACTTTTAGAACTACGAATGAAACACTGAAATGCATGAATTCTAAGGTAAAGTTAAGAACTACTAGAATTGTAACTAAGGGTCTGAATACTATCAACTCAAACCAAATGATACCAAATTTTGCAGACAAGTTCTAAATAGCATAACGGACCTAAACTTCAAATTGCCAAATTTCGGCAAAATAACACAAATCGACCTACGGACTTCCAAAATCACAATATGAAGCTTTGGAAGACATCAAAATACTGTTTCGGGGTCGTTTTTACAAAAGTCAACCATCGGTCAATACAAATAACTTAGGCTTCTAAGCCAAGAATCAAATGGTGCAATTCAACCCGAAATCTTCCCGGAATATAATCAATGAACCACGAAAGTCATAAAACTATAAACACACATGTGTTAAGCATCAAAAAGGGAAACACGACGCAATTACACAAAATGACCGGTTGAGTCGTTACATTAGACATGAGACTTATGTTGCTCCGAAATTTGATAATCGTCTCCAACACCTCTCTAAGACCTCAAACCAATGCCAAATGATCGGAAACTAGCCAAAGAGCGTGAAAACCAATCAAAACATAGTCGAAAAGGCGTATTTTAATAATTTAAAGTAATTCTCAACTCCACAAAAAGAGTCAACAAAGTAAACTCCTAAGCCCACGCGCCCGTATTCTGAAATTTCTCAAAAATAATTATTACTCATAGCACCACAAACTCAAATATATAACTTATTACAAAGTTCGTGGTCAAAATTAAAAAATACCATTTCTAGATCATCTTCCAAAATCCCACATTTTTCCACCTCAAAATCATGAATTTGTATGTCTAAATTCATACATATTCAGGAAATATCATCAAAAGTGGGTTAGAAACACGTACCCTCACGGCCCTTAAAAGTGGGTGAAACACTTACAAAGGCTCCAAATGAACTCAAAATGAATAATAGGGAGAAACCCTGAAATTCCAACTTATAAGGTCTGCTTAAGCATTACCCTTCGCAAACGTGGCACCTACCTCGCATTTGCGAAGTGCAACTTCGCTTCTGCCAAAACTCCTCTTCGCAAACGCGAGAAAGGGCCCGTGAACGTGATGCCTTGGCAGTCCTGCCTCAGGCGAATGCAACCACACCTTCGCGAACACGAAGGCCAGAACTTCAGTCCCAGCTTCTTCTTCGCGAACGTGACCTCCTTGTCATGAACGTGAAGCACCACTGCCCGAAGCTTTTGCGAATGTGACTCACCCAGTGCAAACGCTAAGCATGAATGGCCTCCAACCTAATCCCTTCATTGCGAACACTTGCTTCCCACCGTGTTCGCAAAGAATAACACCAAAACCAGCAATTAGCATCAAGAAAACACATTGATATGGTTTGAAACCACCTCGAAACACACCCGAGGCCCCCAAGACCTCGTCCACTCATACAACCCAGTTCCAATACCTTATCTAAACTTACCCAAGCACTCGAAATGCTATGAATGACATCAAAACCAAGATTTGACGATAGAATTTCTTCTCTTAATTTTTAAGCCTTTAAACTTCGTCGAACGTGTCTGAATCACACTTCCCTACTTCAAATTATGACCAAACTGCACACACAAGTTCCAATAAATAAGCCTATCCGAGGTCCCATAACACCATCCTGAGTTTGATGACACTAAAGTCTACCCCAAGTCAAACTTAGCAAATTCAAAAACCTTCAAAATACAAACTTCTGACAATAAGCATTGAATCGCTCCTGAACCACCTGATACTCAACCTGGACATATTCCCAAGTATGAAATCACCTTATGAACCTATAGAACCTTCAAATATTGATTTTGATATCATTTGCTCAAAATTCAAACCTTGGTCAACTCTCCTAATTTATAGCTTCTATTTTGAGAATTATTGTTCTAAATCAATTCCGATTTTCTCGAACATCGAAACCAAACATACACGAAACTCATAATGCATCATATGAAACTATTCAAGGTCTTAATCAACCAAACCAAATGCTAAATCTCAAAACAACTGGTCAGATCATTACAAAGAGTAATCTAAAAAAAGTGGGATTAGTATAGTAGAAGCATGGACAAGTAATGATTGATTTCTGGGGTAATCATGTATTACATATGTATTGTGGAAGAGAGTTTGAGTATGGTAGTTTTTGGAATTGATTGACTTAGAAAGATTCATTTCCAACGACTTAATTGCATGGAAGTGAGATTTGAAAAGCACAATATCATCTTTACCGTGAATTTAAATTGATGTTGCCAATAGGCTTGGAGAAAGTACATTGCTTGTTTGTGATTTGGTCTCACAGATTAAGTTAAGATGTACAGTTCTAGTCAATAGAGCGCTTTTATAAAAACTATCCTATTTAAAGATTCAAGATGGATAATGGGGTTCTTATACTTAAGATACAATATCTATGTGAGATTTAAGTTGACTGATAAAGGTTGTGGTTCATCTTCGAGCAGAAAATCTTGACATTAAGACAACACGAG
This sequence comes from Nicotiana tabacum, assembly GCF_000715075.1. Classification (NCBI taxonomy): domain Eukaryota; kingdom Viridiplantae; phylum Streptophyta; class Magnoliopsida; order Solanales; family Solanaceae; genus Nicotiana; species Nicotiana tabacum. Next base: position 47,946,025 of record NC_134093.1, on the reverse strand, counting down.
TGATTTGAGTTGCTTAAAATGTGTCGTAATACTATCTGGCATTACCTGGGAATTTGTATGGGTTGTAAAAGACTGTTGGATCCAAACACACACGCAAGTATATGCGGTAGACAAGTAATAAAGTGATAAGGAAGTATCGTTCCCACGAGAATTTATAATCAACTATTGTTCAATTTTAGGTATTTATAAATTTAATGCTCAAGTGAGTGTGAAGAATATGATTGTGATTTGATGTTATCACTTGACTCATCTAATTTGCTGAGTAGCAGGGTTTGTTATGCTCGCAAAATGTTTTTGACGCTTCGATCGCCTATTCAACCCAGCCTAAGACTATATGTTTATAGAATCAAACTTGACAAGAACGCATGTATATTTCCTACAAAAATAACTAAGTAAGGCTACTAGAATAGGTATATCCTAATCACGAATCTATTCTCCGATGCATGGATTCAAGAACTTGCTCTATTCAATCCTATATACAATCTATAGTTCTCACTTTAGAGTTCAAGTATAATTTCTTAGATAGTACTCTATTGTTAGCTACACAATAGAATAATTAAGTGCAACATTGAATAAATAATTTAATATAATAAAGTCAAGCAACACAATAACCTGTCAAATTACAATAGTCAAGAACGACACATAACCCTAGAATAATGAGGTTCTTAGACACTCATGTTCAAAACAATAATAAAAATATCATTTTTAAACATAAGAGCTATGAATACTAGATGAAGGATGGAAGAATTGATGAATTCTGTGTGCCCAAGTGTTCAGTACATGTATTTTTCTCACAAAGTGGCATCTCCTCCTTCAAAATAGGTTTACAGTTGCTTTTATATGAGTTGGGGCGTCTTGGGTGAAAATAACTAAGTCCCATTCGAAATAGGACAAGTTCCTGTCACCAACGCCCATGGTAGCGTGGGGCGCTAGCCCTGGCGTGGGGAAATTTTAAGGTCCGATTTTTATGCCACAGGTAGCGCCCTATGCTAGCCAGGGCACTACTTTGTGGTATTTATTTTATTTTTTCCCCTATTTTCTTCAAATCATGCACCTCCATCCCACATTGCCTCTGGATGATTCCTACACAAAAATACAATGAATTAGCACAAATTATTACATTACACATCTAAAATCTATGAAACATGATTAAAATGCGAGGCAATATGCATATAAATATACATATTGTAAGTCGAATATCAAAGACACATTGAAAATCAAGACTACAGATGATATGATTGAGTGCTATATAAATTGGTGACTAGTAACAATTAAGATTCAGATTTTTGTGGTTTGACATATGAAGATTTCTGGAAATATTCTTTACAAGATTATTATATATATTCATAGTTATTTGGGTGTATGTGTTAGAGTCCAATAATATGATGATTCTTACAATTTTGAGGCTTAAGGATCGAATTTCTAGATGTGGACAACGATAATGTGTTAATGGATATATAGTTGGTTCTGTGTATCTGATATGGGTAACTTGACATAGCTGGTGTTTGACAAGACATATGGCCCGCAGTATGTTTATATGTAGTAGAATATGTTTCATAGAGGTTTTTTGGTTGGGAAGCATGGTTCAAGAGGTTGTAGGAGTTGTCTTGTTTTAGCATGGTAATCAGGTTATATAAGGATTTTAAATATTTACAAATTTGAGTATGTGATGCATTTGGGTTCCATGAGGTTATATTAGGTCATGTGAGACTTGTATGAATTTAGGAATGTGAAGAGCAGGTTAAAATATGTGATTTCTTGATAATTGAGTCGGTAACGAGTTACATATGCATTCGTAATTGAGATTCATGTGTTTGAGATTATTGATTGGTCATTATGGGCTTATGGAAGGCTTATTACCTACTTTGGAAGAATTTGGTATCAGTTTGGGGTCATTAGTTGCTTTTATATAAATTAGGCATATTTGGACTATTGCTTGTATAGTGAACAAGCCATGTCGCTTGAGGTTCCATGTGAAATTTTGTTTGACTTGTTGGTCAGGTGGCTTTTGTTAGATGAGATGAAGTTGACAAGCCTAGAATTAGTACAATTAAACTTGGATAAAATCAGTTTAGAACAAAAACATTATTAAATAACTCACAGTTAGCAATGGTTCTTATCGTACAAGAAAAATCCATGACTTATTGCTATGGTGGAAAGTTATGAGTTTCTATAGGTTTATTTTATCATTAATAATGCTCTGAAGTCTTGGAACAATGATCTATCTGAGTTGGGAAATTTTTATTGGTATCAGGTTTGGCTCTGAGTTGGAAGTTTAAGTTGTTAGAGTTGACCAAGGTTAATTTTGACTTTTGTGTAAACGAACTTGGAATGGTTATTTGATTATCCCAATAGGTTCGTTTGGTGATTATGGGATTATGCGTATATTTGAATTTGGATTTGGAGGTCCCTAGAATATGTTTAGATTATTTGTCAAAAATTAGCAATTTGAAGAACTGTAGAGTTTATATGCTTGACCGATGTGATGATATCGGGCTTCAAACGTTGTTCCGGAACTTAGAATATGTTCGTTTTGCGGTTTGAAACTTGTGTGCAAAGTTTGGATGTAATCTGTATTGGTTAGGCTTGAATCGGATGTGTGGTCTGAAGTTTGGGAGTTCTTGAATGTAAGAGAAGTTCAACTTGTGATTTTATCTTCGATTCATTGATGTGATATTATCGTATGTGTTAGGAGGATTTGGATATGTCTAGATTATGTTTATCGACTTGTTGGTATGATTGGATGGGGTCCTAGGTGGCTCGGGTGAGTTTCGCACCACCCAAAGCAATATAGAAGTTGGCTGATTTTTGCTGGTGCTAATGTGCTTCGCGATTGTGAAGAAGGATTTGGAGGAGGGATAGTTGTTGGACAAGGATTTGTTCTTCGCATTTGCGCCTAGAGGGTCATGTTCGCGATTGAGAGTTGGGAGTTGAGGGCTTTGGCCTTCACGTTCGCGAGGACTTGGTCGCGTTCGCGGAAGGCTGGGCTGTTACGCATCGCATTCGCGAAGGGTAGGCCACATTCGCGAAGAAGAATTTTGGGCAGAAGCAGACTTGTGCTTCGCAAACGCGAGGCTTAGATCGTGTTCACGAAGGGTTCCCTTGGGCAGATTTAATAAGTTGTCATTTCGGGATTTTAGCCCATTCTCTCATATTTTTAATCTTAGACTTTGAGAGGGGTGATTTTCTTGGAGATTTTCATAAAAGACATTGGGTAAGTAATTTCTACTTATTGTTTTTGTATTATTTCAAGAATCTACATGATTTAATCACATCCAAAACATGAAATTTTGAGGTAAAATTTGGGGGTTTTTCTTACAACTTAAAATAGTGATAATTGAGGATTTGAGCTACGATTTGGACTTGGATTTGAAAACAAAATATATATTTGGACTCGTGATGTTATGGGTAGTCGGGATCTACCCCTTGACTGGGGTTTTGACCACGTGCGCCTGGGTTGATTTTTGTTGACTTTTTTTGGGAATTGATTAAAGATTGAAGCTTTATTGTTCTGTATTGATGCATATGACCCTGTTTGATATTTTTGAGTTGTATTTGACTAGATTCAAGTTGGTTGGAGGTGGTTGCTAAGGGAAAGGCGATTATAGAAGGTTAATTTGGTCCTGTCAAGGTATATATGTGAAAAGCAATGGGTATGCGACGTGGCAAGCGTATATGCGGGTGCTATGTATGATTTATGAGCGGATTAGACTTTATGCTTCTAGTATGACGTATTTGAATTTTGTGCTTTATATGGTTCATGTTTAACCATTTGTATGACTATTTGAGCTTATCCTTTCACGCTAGAGATCATGCTTAGGATTATTATTACCTCTTGATTGGCCAAGATGGGCTATTGTAAAATTGTTGCTATAATTAATTTAGTTGTAGTCATGTTTCACATCTTGAGCACACATCCACACTTTTATTATTATTATTACTATTATTATTATTATTATTACTATTATTATTATTATTATTATTATTATTATTATTATTATTATGTCGTGTTTGTGCACCTTATTGATGAATAGCGAGCACATGTCTCTTTTATGATACATTAGTATATATTTTTTATTATTGCACATATGGACATTTTGAGCAGATTTATTTAGTATTGGCACGAGTTCTCTTCCATACGTATATTGTGGTATTGATGATGTTGTGGCATGAGGTCTTTGACGTGCAGGTATGATGATACTCTTATTGTTTTTGCATGAGTATATTATGTTGTTAAGAAAATGGATTTGGATCCATCCCTCTAGGGTTGCTCTCTCATGTTTCTCTCTTTATGGTGTACATGGGGATTGAGGTAAATTAAAATATGTTGGTTGATTCTGATCTAAAAACGATGATAGTGAGCTTTAAACATAAAGGAGGAAGCATTGACCATGCAAGTAAATGTTTGGTGGCTTATCATGCATTTTATATGCTTCAATCTTGAATTCTAACATGCTACTCTATGCCTCTATTATTATTTTTGTGACTCGATTGTCAAGATTGGTTTATCTATGCTGAGTTGATAGCTCTTGATTTGATAGTTGATGATATAGCATCTTGTTATATTCTTCTTGCAAGTTATTATAATTTACACAAGTTCTTGATTGGTGAGTATCACATGAATTGAACCTCAATACTACTTTACCGAGGTTAGTCTTGATACTTACTTAGTACACATTGTTGGTACTCATACTATGCTTATTAATATATTTATGTAGAGTCTTTGCTTGTGTTGTTTCATAGTCGTTCCTATTTGTACGCGTTAAGGCTTGCCAGTATGATGATCCCCATTTGATTGTACTTAGGGACACAGTGCAACGCGGTGGTACTAAGGAGGTGACTATTGGTGATGATGGTGTATTATGACTTTGGGGTTGGATTTATGTTTCTGATGTCGATGGCTTGAGATTTGATTCTTGAGGAGGCTCACAATTAGCGGTATTCTATTTACCCAGGTGCTATGAGGATGTATGGTGATTTGAAGCAGTATTATTGGTGGAGAAGGATGAAGAATGACATTGTTGGGAATGTCTCATGATGTTTGAATTGCCAATAGGTCAAGTACGTGCATAAAAAATCGAGTGGTTTACCTCAAAAGATTGAGATAACGGAGTGGAAGTGGGGGCACATTACTATGGACTTTGTGGTAGGGTTGCCACATACCTCAAGGAAGTTTGATGCCATTTGGGTCATTGTTGATCGGTTGACCAAGTTGGCGCATTTCATTCTGGTTACGACTTCTTACACTTTAGATAAGTTGGTTCAAAACTACATCCGAGAGATTGTTCTCTTGCATGTTGTATTGTAAGGCCCCGTTAAAATGTTCTAATGATTTAAGATTTTAAAGTGCGCCAACGGTATTTGGGAATAACATGTTGGACTATTAAAGGAGACCCATGGGATAGAAACACATTATTTTGAAATGAAAAATATATGTTTAAGGTATGTTTGAACATACTAAGGATTTTTGTGAATGGCAAGAATTCGTGTGGAACAAGTTTGATACATTAAGTGGAAAGGATGTCTTAATTCACTCAAGATCATAATTCAAACGCATGCTGCTACCAAACTATAATGACTTAGGAGGTGATCTACATATCACATTAAATCTCTTTGAGTCTAGTTTCTAACTCTTCAAACCGTTTATCATTTAGACACTCCTACAAGAAGTTATGACCACATCCCCAAAGGCCCCGTGCTATAACCCTCGCGAAGCTAGGTCTGTAGCGCGCTAGGCCGTGCTATATCCCTCGTGAAGCCAGGTCTGTAGCGCGCTAGATCGTGCTATAGAGCATGCCTAGCCTGGTCTATAGCTCGCTACAGAGCGTGCCTAGCCTGGTCTATAGCTCGCTACAGAGCATGCCTAGCCTGGTCTATAGCTCGCTACAGAGCGTGCCTAGCCTGGTCTATAGCCCGATCCAGAATTTCAAAGTATCCATTTTTTTATCTTTATAACCCGAACCAACTTCGATAAATAACCCTTGAAGCTCATTTTGGAGCAAAAATCTGATATTTTTAGAGAGAAGTGAGAGTGTTCTAGAGAAAGGAAGAAGCTCGAGTGCTTTGTTCATCAAGATCTTGTCGAAGCCTTGAAATCCAACAAGAAATCCCTCAAGTTCTTCATTTAAGAGGTAAGGTTCCATACCTTAGTTTTTAATTTCGGATTTGGGTAGAAGATGGTTTATTGAGCGTATAATTCTTGGGTGTGAGAGTGTTATTTATACAAGCATGTACCAATAAAGTTAATGGGAAGATTGTTGAGCTCAAATGGGTAAAGATTAGGTTGTGAAGTAAAGGAAATCTTGTGGAAGAACCTTATAACCAATTTGCACACCTAGTGTTTGATGAAATGCTTAAGTGAGGTGAACCCATGAATATCTTCCTAATTATGGTTTACTTTTGTTATGTTTCTAAATAGATTGAAGTTGCTAGAATTTCTGGAACATCGTAGTAATGTAAGGAAAGTTCAAGAAAGGTATGTTGGCTAAACTTTCTCTCTTGGAATTGAATTCCATGATGTCACCGTAAGTTCTAAGTATGATTGTCTCAAGTTCCTTATTCTATGTTCCAAGTTTTTCCCAATAAATTCGATTGTCCCGAATAGGCAAAGCGATGAGAATTGTGTAATCAAAACTTGTCCCGAATGTTCCTATCACATTATGTTACCCTTTGGGAATGTGTTCAAGAATGATATGTGTATTAAAATGCTATGTCTTTGAGTCGTGTTCCAAATGAAGGTTATGATGCCAATTTATGTGAGAAAATCTTAATATTCCTAAGATTCTTAATTTCTCATATGTGTACCTAAAGTCTTGATTTGGAAATGTCTTGCCGTTGATAATCTATAAATATGGTTGGAAGTGAAATAAGTGAATTGTGGATATCGAGTGTGGCCAACGTGCCAAGAATTTAAGTCATGATTGTGAATATTAGTGCAAATGATTTGAGAGGATGTGATAAAGAATATGAAATGAGCCTTGACTCAATTGTTTAAAAAATGGCTTCGAAAATAGAATTGCCTAAAAGCTGTTGTGCTCAATTCAGGCCCATAAGTGGCTTCTTTAACTAATGCTTTGCTTTATAAATATATCAAGCGTGATTCGAGTTCTTTCAACTCATGTGTTGAAATTGTACATTGTCATTTCTGGGGAGGAGTATTATTGCAAGACAAAATGGTGTATTGTTTGTTTTTGATTTTGATGTGTGTTTCTATTGCTGGTTGGTATGCCTCATTCTTTGAGAAGAAAACATTTGTGTTTAAAGTTCCCATTACAAATGAATTTGAAGTATACGATTGCTGAAATATTCTATATATTGGTATTTGATGGTGATCTTTGAAATTGAAAGAGGTGAAAGTGTGGAATATCAAATACGGCCATCGTGCCAGGAATAAAGAATCTTGTGAAAGGCCAAGAGAGCCAATGAAATAATAATGTTGTAAGTGGTTGAAAGTACGGATTTAGTGATATATGGTGTGAATGGTTATGAGATATATGTATTTGTACTTTTGTTTCCAATGTGTTATAAGCCCCTACGTTCTTGCAAGTAAATAACTTCGATTGTTAAGTCCCCAAGAGTCATGAACCTAGCTAATGACCTCGAGAGGTCAACAGAGTGAATAATGAGATGGAAGGGAGATGTCCTTTGTTAGATGATGATGAACCTTAAGAAAGAGAAATTGGGCCCATGTGCCATTGCAATCGACCTATTGATTTACCATGCATGTGCTAATGTAGTGAGTTATGTTTCTCCATGATGAGCATGGACATGAAGTATTCCAATGATATGAGAAATTATGACCTTAAATGTAATGAAAAACTATGTCGCTTCGAGTTTATATATGGTATTATGATTGGGATTACACCTCCACTCGCATATATTGGGGTGAGGCGGCATGCCCGCTTTGTGTAAGGATTGTGGTGTTGTGATACACCTCCACCTGCGTAAATTGGGGTGAGGCGGTAGGGCCGCTTTGTGTAGGGATTGTGGTATTGTGATACACCTCCACCCGCATATATTGGGGTGAGGCGGCAGGGCCGCTTTGTGTAGAGATTGTGGTATTGTGATACACCTCCACCCGCATATATTGGGGTGAGGTGGTAGGGACACTTTGTGTAGGGATTGTGGTATTGTGATACACCTCCACCCGCATATATTGGGGTGAGGCGGCAGGGCCGCTTTGTGTAGAGATTGTGGTATCGTGATACACCTCTACCCGCATATGTTGGGGCGAGGCTGTAGGGCCGCTTTGTGTATGGATTGTGGTATTGTGATACACCTCCACCCGCATATATTGGGGTGAGGCGGTAGGGCCGCTTTGTGTAGGGATTGTGGTATTGTGATACACCTTCACCCGCGTAAATTGGGGTGATGCGGTAAGGCCTCTTTGTGTAGGGACTGTGGTATTGTGATACACCGCCACCCACATATATTTGGGTGAGGCGGTAGGGCCACTTTGTGTAGTGATTGTGGTATTGTGATACTCCTCCACCTACTTATATTGGGGTGAGGTGGTAGGGCCATTTTTTGTAGTGATTGTGGTATTGTGATACTCCTCCACCTACATATATTGGAGTGAGGTGGTAGGGCCATTTTGTGTAGATATTGTGGTATCGTGATACACCTCCTCCCGCATATGTTGCGGTGAAGCGGCAGGGCCGTTTTGTGTGAAGGTGGTTATAAAGGATCCCCAACTGAATGTCTATAAATGTTAATGGAAGCTCTAAATTTAATGAAAGCTCTAAATAATTTGCTTGAGGTTAATGGCTATTTAAGCCCATTTATTGTTGCTATAATTCATCATATTCATGTTGTATTTCCAATCCCTTGAATATGTGTATTTGTATTGTGTAAGTGAACACGGTGAACGGTCTGTGAGATGCATAGGTGTATAATATGATATGTGAACACTAAGGACTGTACATGAAATGTATATGTGTAAAATAAGGAAGGAAAGTGCCACTTTCATTGGCCTTGTTTGTACATGTTGTTCACGTATAGTTCATATGGCTCAGTTGATCCTAAAAGAAGTTTAGAATGATGCAACTATAATAAGACTTGAAATGTGATTCTATGGGATGTTTCGTGGTCTCTTGATGTACTTTATTTGCCTCTTATTTGAGTTTCCATAACTTCATATGTTGTTTTGACTGCCTTACATACGATTACTATTCCACATGTACTCACGTCCCTTTTGCCGGGGGTGCTGCATCTTTTAATGGACGCAGGTATACTTCTACAAGATGATATGGATCTTTGATGGGGATCTTCTTCGCTACTCAGCTTATGGTGAGCCCGCTACAATTCTAGTGGGTGTTTGAGTGTAGTTCATTTTATGTATTTAGGTATCTATTGTTATAGAAGCTCCATGTACACTGTGGGTCATGTAATTAAAGTTTTGAGTTTTGTCATGTATTTATGTTCACAATATTTACAACTATTTATAGAGTTGTGTAACCACCACGAGAAAGAAAATATAGGCCATTGAGACAAATGTATTTAATATGAAAGTCAAGATCTTATTATGATTTGTTAAATCATGCATGAGTAATGATAAAAGGTTAATACAAATTAGGCTTGCTCGACTAAGTTTACTCGGCTGAGCGCCGGTCGCGCTCCTCGAGTTTGGGGCGTGACATGTATTTCTCTATTATCTCAGACCGAGACACTCAGTTTACCTTGCACTTTTGGAGAGTTGTTCAGCATGAGTTGGGCTCACAGGTGGAGTTGAATACTGTATTTCACCCTCAGACGGATGGGTAGTCTGAGCAGATCATTCATATCCTTGGGGATATGTCGAGGTCATGCATTATTAATTTCGGAGTCCAGTGGAATCAAATTCTACCATTAGCGGAGTTTGCCTACAACAACGACTACTAGTCTAGTATCGAGATGGCTCAATATGAAGCCTTATATGAATGGCGTTGTCGCTCTCCGGTTTGTTGGTTCGAGCATGGTGAGGCTAGATTGTTGGGCACAGATTTGGTTCGTGATGCTTGGAGAAGGTGAAGTTGATTCAGGAGAAGCTTCGCAAAGCTCAGTCTAAGCAGAAAACTTATGTTGATAGGAAAGATCATGATATGGCTTTCATGGAGGGTGAGAAGGTTCTTCTTTTATTTTCGCCTATAAAAGGCATGATGAGATTTCCGAAGAAGGGCAAGTTGATTCCTTGGTACATTGATCTATTTGACGTTTTGAAGAGAGTTGGTGAGGTGGTTTATAGACTTTCTTTGCCACCCAGTTTGATGAGAGTTCGTCCGGTGTTTCATGTTTCTATGCTTCTGAAGTATATTAACATAAGCCGCATGTTTTGGACTTCATGATAGTGCATTTGAATGAGAATCTGGCTTATGATGAAGGGTCGATGGCCAATTTGGATTAGATAGTATCAGAAGCTCAAGTCTAAGGATATAGCGTTAGTGAAGGTGCTTTGGAGAGGCCAACCAATCGAAGAGGATACTTGGGAGGTCGATTCAGATATATAGAGTTGATATCCACATATTTTCAACAATTCAGGTACATTTCTAAACTTGTTCGAAGATGAACGTTTATTTATGGGGGATGGGAGCATGTAACGACCTGCTCGATCATTTTGAGTACTTGAACCCCATTCCCTTATTTGATGTTTCCCGTATGTGTGCTTGTTGTTTTGTGATTTGAGGGGTTGGTTGGTTTGACTACGGGATGATTTGAGAGTGATTTGGGTCACTTAGTCTTATTTTGGATGTTTAAGTTTTTAGAGTTGACCGAGGTCTGACTTTTGCATTAACGACCTCTAAATGGTGATTTGATGGTTCCAATTGGTTTGTATGGTGATTTGGACTTAGTCGTATGTTCGGATTTAGATTTGGAGGTCCCTAAAAGATCTTGAGCTTATTTACTGAACGTTGGCAATTTGAAGAGTTTGAGAGTTTTTATGTTTGATCGATAGTTGACTTTAATGATATCGGGCTCCGAATATTATTTTGAAACTTGGAATGGGTTCATTTTGTGTTTTGGAACTTGTGTGCAAAGTGTGAATGTAATCCGGATTGGTTAGGCTTGAATCAGATGCTTGATTGGAAGTTTGGAAGTTCTCGAACTTAATAGAAGTTCAACTTGTAATTTGATCTTCGATTCATTTATGTGATGTTATCGTGTATGTTTGGAGGCTTTGTATTGGTCCAAATAGCATTTATGGACTTGTTGGTATGATTGGACAGAGTCTCGTGTGGGTCGGGTGAGTTTCGGACCCGCGGAGCATGTTTGGAGTTTATCATGTTCGCGAGGGGAGTCTCGCATTCACGATGAAGAATTTTGGCTGGGGAGGTTATTTTCTTCGACTTCGTGCCTATAGGGCCGCATTCATGATGGGTTGTGGAGTTATTCTTCGCGTTTGCGCCTGGAGAGTTAGGAGCTGGGGGCTTTGTCCTTCACGTTTGCGAGGGCTTGGTTGCATTCGCGGAAGGCTGGGATGTTAGGCATCGCGTTGAGGGTAGGTCGTGTTTGCGAAGAGTAATTTTGGGCAGAAGCAGACTTGTGCTTCCCGAACGCGAGGCTTGGACCGCGTTTTCTTGGGCAGATTTATTAAGTTGTCATTTCGGGATTTTAGCCCATTGTCTTATATTTTGAACCCTAGACTTGGAGAGGGGCGATTTTGCTTGGCGATGTTCATATAAAACTTTGGGGTACGTGATTTCTACTAATCTTTGGTATTATTTCAATAATCTATATGGATTAATAACACCCAAAACATGGAATATTGAGGTAAAATTTGGGGATTTTCTTACAACTTAAGAGAGTGAAAATTGAGGATTTTACCTATGATTTAGACTTGGATTTGAAAACCAAATACATATTTGGACTCGTGGGATTTATGGATAGTCGGAATCTACCCCTTGACTCGGATTTTGACCACATGGGCCCGGGTTAACCTTTGTTGATGTTTTGGGAATTGATTAAAGATTGAGACTTTATTGTTTGGAATTTATTCCTATGGCCTTGTTTGATGATCCTCAGTTATATTTGACTAGATTCAAGCCGGTCGAGGTGGTTTATAAGGGAAAGACGATTTTAGAAGGTTGATTTGGGATTGTTAAGGTAAGTATCTTGCCTAATCTTGTCTCAGGAAATAACCCTTAGGATTTGACCGTATTTATCTAATTGTAATATGTGAGAGGCGATGTGTATGCGAGGTAACGAGCGTATACGCAGGTGCTATGTATGATTTATGACCGAATTAGACATTAGTCTTCTAATATGTCTTGTTGACATTACTATCTTAACTTTCCCAATACCAATACACAACCCATACCATGTCTAAGGAGCTTCTAATAGATACAAAAGAGTACAATGATAGTGCCGGAAACAAGGCCCCGGCTATACCTCAAAACACAATACACACAGAACAAAAGATGCACGACCCCGAAATGAAGTGGGGCTCACCAAGTCAACTGGGAAGAAAGTGTACCGCTATCACTGGTCAATGCCCTCTATTGTGGAACCACCTGCATCCATTAAAGATGCAGCGCCCCCAGAAACAAGGACGTTAATACATGTCGAATAGTACTAGTATGACAACCAAACATCTTTGCAAGGACATGGAAATACAACATGAATATGATGAATCATGTTAACAAAAAAAGGCTTAGATAGCCGTTAAGGCCATAGAAAATATATTAAGAGCTATCAATAACATTAATAAATTTGTGAGTTGGGGATCCTCTACAACAACCTTTACACAAAACGGCCTTGCCGCCTCACCCCAATGTATACGGGTGTAGGTGCAATCACAATATCAGAAACTCTACACAAAGCGGCCCCGCCGCCTCTCCCCAATGTATGTCAGTGGAGGTGAATTCACAATACCATAACTCTACACAAAGCGGCCCCGCCACCTCACCCCAATGTATGCGGGTTGAGGTGTATTCACAATGCCACACTTCGAATTCCCAAAAAGATAATAGTTTGTACAAAAGCGTTCCCTTTCAAATCAACCATTTGGCACCTTTGGCCTTAGAACACGAGAATTCCAATACTAGAAAAAGAGTTTAGCTTTCATACCACGCTTTGAGCTTTCCTTAATTCACTACACAATTCCGAAAATCCTAGCAACTTCAATCTATTTAGAGGCATAGCAAAATTGAACACAAATTTAGAAGATATTCATGGTTTCAGCTCATTTGATCATTTTATCAATTACTAGGTGTGTGAATTTGATTACAAGATTCTTCCACAAGATTTCCTTCACTCCACAACTAATTCAATACCAAGAGTTTACTCATACTAGTTCAATTACATCCCCACCATCCTCATAGCTACATGCATGCATAACAAGTCTCATACCCAAAAATCATACTCCCAATTACCCATCTTCTACCCAAACTCAAAATTATAGACTAGGGTTAGAACCTTACCTCTTGGATGAAAACCTCTTGAGTTTTCCTTGTGAATTCTCCAACACTTGAGTAAGGATTGGTGAAAAATTAGCCTAGGGTTTCCTCCTCTCTCTCTAGAACACTATCACCTCTCTCTAATATCAGATTTTTCCTTCAAAATGAGCCCCAAGGGCTTTTAAGCAAAATAGGGTCGGGTTATAAAAATTAGAAAAATGAAGCCCCAATGCAGATCTGCGGTCACATATGCGTCTGCATAACGCTTCTGCGGTACGCATAACGCTTTTGTGGTCCGCATAATGGCCCTCTAAAACTGGGCACTTCTGCCTCACTCTGCGACCGGTCAGCGGTCGCATAATGCGCTACAGAACCTTCCTCCAAGAATTTTCATGTTGGATCTGCGATGGGTTATATGGCCTGCGAAATTATTATGCGGCCGCATATTGGACCGCATAATGGTCCGAAAATTGGCCCAGATTTCTGCTTTAGTCTGCGGCAGATCTACGGTGCATAGAGCAGTTCTGCGACCGCAGAAACGCCCTACATTTTCAAAAAATTTTCTTTAACTCCCCAACGCACCGTTCAACCCAAAAAGTCTAAACCGAGGCGAGCAAGCTCGCCGCAAAGATTCTCTACCACCATCAATGCATAAGTCTACCTCGACATCACGAAACCCCGGGCCTCCCCGGCATAGGATCATTCGTCCTCGAATGAGGGTCAAAATTCACCATTAGCACCCAATGTGACTCAACTACTATAACACACACCAGTAGTTCCAAATTTTTGACTAACTCCTTAGATTTACAGAAATTTTGCTACAGTATCCCCTATAATTAGAGACTATCCACTTGCTAGAGAATCCCTAAACTAGTCCTAACAACATAACCACAACACAATGATATAAAACAACAGGGAAATAACACCAGCCATAATGACATTAAATATTACATTACCAAGGAGGAGCAATCTCAACATAAGCCGTACAGGGGAAAACATAGTTTATAAAAAGTTAGCTGTCAACATTATGGACATGATTACATAGCTATTCAAGAAACACTAGGGTACTTCTTCTTCATCTCTTCCTCGGCTTCCCAGGTGGCTTATTTGACTTGTTGGCATCGCCATAACAATTTCACAGAAGTAATTTATTTGTTCCTCAACTTTCAAACTTGCCTATCAAGAATGGAAACTGGAGTTTCTTCATACATCAATTCTTCATTAATCTCAATAGTCTCGACCGGAACTGTAGCGCGACCGGCATTTAACCGAGAGAACCCGGCCGAGCAAGCCTGTTAGATTTCCTTCTACCCGAACTTATCCATGAATAAAGAGGAGATGTACTCCATTAATCAAATACTGAAAAGATTTTATTAATAACTTCCTTTTCATTCTCGTTAGCAGCTTCATTCATAATTTCCAAAATATTACGAGTTTATAGAATTACTGAAAAATATGATTTCCAAATACAAACATTTCTAGTTCAATTCCCAACATCAATCACAACCCACAACCTGTCTACGGAGCTTCTAAGTATAATATAAGAGTAATATGGAAATGCCGGCAACAAGACCTCGGTTATACCTCAAAACACAATACATGAGAAACGAAAGATACATGACCCCAAAATGAAGTGTGGCTCAACAAATCAGCTGAAAAGAGTGTATTGTTATCATTGATCAATGCCGCTTGCTGTAGAACCACCTGCATCAATTAAAGATGCAGTGCCCCCGGCAAAAGGGACGTTAGTACTGTCGAATATCACTAGTATGTATAGCTAAAAATCATCTTTCAAAGTAGAATGCCCATATGATCAATACGTGGAACACGTAATATAATGTAATAGAAATAACATGTACAAACAAGGACAGCGAAAGTGGCACCTGTTGTCTGCATTAATAATGTGTCTCATTATACCTTCCTTAGTGTTCACATATCACATTATACACTTATGCGTTTCATAGACCGTCCATAGTGTTTATTCATACCATACACCTATACTTCTCATACACAATGCATCTATGCGTTTCATAGACCTTCCACAAGATTTCATAACACAATATACCTATGTGTTTCATAGACCGTCCACAGAATTTCATAACACAATATATCTATGCATTTCATAGACCGTCCATATGATTTCATAACACAATATACCTATGCGTTTCATAGACCGTCCATAGTGTGTCATATAACAATATTCCTATGCGTTTCATTGACCGTCCATAGGGTTTCATAAAACAATATTCCTATGCGTTTCATAAACCGTCCATAGGGTTTAATAACACAATATTCCTATGCATTTCACAGACCGTCCATAGGTTTACATAACACAATATTCTTATGTTTTTCATATACCGTCCATAGGGTTTCGTAACACAATATTCCTATGCGTTTCATAGACTGTCCATAGGGTTTAATAACACAATATTCCTACGCGTTTCATAGACCGTCCATAGGGTTTCATAACATAATATTCCTATGTGTTTCATAGACCGTCCATAGGGTTTCATAACACAATATTCCTATGTGTTTCATAGACCGTCCATAGGTTTTCATAACGACAATATTTCTTGGGCTCATTTGTCCATTCACGATATTCTTTATTCTTGGCACAATGGCCGTATTTCATATTTTCCACTTTCACCTCTTTCAATTTCAAAGATCACCATCAAATATCAACATATAAAATATTTTAGAAATCATATACTTCAAATCCATTTCAAATGAGAACTTCAAACACAAATTGTTTCTTCCCAAAGAATGAGACATACCAACCAACAATAGAAACACACATGAAGAATCATAAACCATCAATACACCATTTACTCTTGCAATACTCTTCCCCAGAAATGACAATATACAATTTCAACACATGAGTATATAGAACTCGAATGACACTGGATATATTTATAAAGCAAAGCATTAGTTAAAGCAGCCACTAATAGGCATGAACTGAGTACATACGCTCTTAGGCACATTTTATTTTAGAAATCACTTTTAACACAGTTGAGTCTAGGCTCATTTCTTATTCTTTATCGCATCCTCTCAAATCATTTGCACTACTAGCCACAATCATAACTTAAATTCTTGACACGTTGGCCACACTTTATATCCCCAATTAACTTATTTCTCTTCCAACCATCTTTATAGATTATCAACAATAAGACATTTCCAAATCAAGACTTTAGGTACACATATGAACAATTTAGAGTCTTAAGAATATTGAGATTTTCTCACACAATTTGATATACCATCTTCATTTGAAATACGATTCAAAGCCACAACAATTTAATACGCAACTCATACTTTGAAATTTACGGGAACATTATGAAATTCAATTCCAAGAGAGAAAGTTTAGCCAACATACCTTGCTGGAGCTCTTTAGTGCAACTAAAACGACCTACTACTCTTACAACTTCAATCTACATCAACATAATTCAATTGGACCAATATTAATAACAAATTCCATAATATAGGCCATTAAGACATTTTATCAAACACCTAGTAGGCATGAATCTTTACATCTCTTACCCATAGAATTAGTTCATCCAACTACTACCATTTACCAACAATTTATCCCACCATCATTCTTAAATAATTCATAACTTCCAACATCACATACATGACCATACATCCACACCCAACCAACAGAATTCCATCAAATAATCACCTTTCAGTCTCTACAATGGATATGTATTTAAATTGGGAACTTATGGCTTCCAATCACCATACCATAAGTTTCAATACTTAATTCATACTCATATTCCCATAATATATCCATACATGTAAGTCTAAGGGTGTAGGATTACCTTTTGGAAGAAATCTTGCAAAACCCTCCCCTGAGTTCTTGAAGAACTTTCTTGAAGATCTATGTATTTTATGGAGGATTGAGTTAGTTTTAGGGTGTAATTGATGGAATTAAACATAAATTTAGTAGGGATTACTCACCTTGAGGATGGGGGGAGTTGGAGGTGTTGATAGAATGGAGGAAAACCCCAATTCAGCCAAGAGAAATGGGGTAAAATGAACCCCGAAATAAGTATATAGCGTTTCGGGAAAGATCCCAGCGTCAGGGATAGCGCCCCGCGCTGCCCTGGGCGCTGGTGATGGGAAATGATTTTTTCTGACACGGGAATGGGCATAACTCTCTCATATGATGTCCGAATTCGACGATTCTTTTTGCTATGGCTCCGTAATTTCAATACGCATCTATTGATTCAATAAAAACTGAATTTGGAGCTCATTATTTATTGTTATTCCACATATACTTGAAGAAGCGACCTCGAAACATCCTAGAAAAATCCAAATTAAATTTCGGGCATACGTCCGAGTCCAAAATTACCATCCAGACCTAATAGAATTATCAAAACTCCGATTCGAGGTCGAATACAAAAGAAAACTCAAACTTGATCATAAATCCCATGGGTCTCCTTTAATACTAGAATACGTTATTTCCGAATACCGTTGTCGCACTATAAAATATTAAATCATTAGGAAATTTTAACGGGGCCTTACAAATTCATTTGCGAAATTTTACGAGGTTTTACACTTAAGTACTTTGAAATTTTTTTGGGTGTTACATTCTCCCCCGCTTAGGATCATTTGTCCTCGAATGAGGGTCAAAATCTGTCATTTGCATTCAATGTTGCCCAACTATTCACACACACCAGGAGTTTCAAAATTTGGCTAACTCACTAAATTTCCAAAATATTTCGTCAGAGTCTCCCCTGTAACTGGGCCTAATCACCTGCCAGAGAATCACCAAAATCACTCCTAACAACACGTCCACAACTCGACAAAGCATCACAATATATATATATATATATATATATATATATATATATAACACTGATATCAGCATTGCAGGCACTGCATTATCAAAATAATATCTCAACATGAACTGCACATTTTTAAATCATAACACCTAGAAAGTACCTTTCAAATCACAATCATTTGACTATACGCTCGAGTGAGACATTTTGTTTCCTTAACACTTTTGGTCCTCAAGGTGGCCTTCTCGACTTACACACTTCGCCATTACATATTAACGTAGGCAATCCCAACTTCCAGTATCATCTAACAAGGATGATAATTATGTACCTCTCATAAGCTCATTATCTATTAACTTCACCTTCAATAACCTTCACCGGAATGATATACAAAGGATTTTCAATTACCTCCTTAGACATAGACACATGAAACACTGGGTACACGGAAGACAATAATAGGGAAATATAATACTCATAGTTTGTCCTATTTCCTTCAAGATTCCATAAAGCCTAATGTGACTACAAATACTTTACTTTTCTTAACAATTCATATAACATCCTCATGGAGAAAATATTGAGAATAACCCGTTCACTTTGTTTGACTCTAAATCCCTACGCCGAACACCCAAACTAAACCTTTGGCGACCTTCAGCAATTACTCTAAGATGTGCTAGCTTGAATATTACCATAAAACTTCCTATGCAATATATTTGATCATGGGATGATGCTTCTTCTTTGACATATTTGAACCTTCAACCCCCATAAGTTACTATAAAGATGAACAACGAGATTTGAGATTGGCTAAAATTATTCACGAATCCATCAATGTGCTGAGCACGACATTTCAGGAGGTTATATCCTAAGAGACATGAAAGTCACTACCAATAGCGTTGACATTGTTAATCATTGTGATGCCATCATTGATTCGACACATGAGGCATAGAGTTGCCTAGTAGGCATTGATAATGTAGGGACCTTGTTCATGATTATGAGATGTAATAGAAGTGAGTCACTTTAGACATGTGACATATGGGAGGCATAATCGGAAGGATAAAGACATTAGCATCAGTTATTCTTAGAAAGCTATGAGTGGGTAAACAACAAGATCTCCCTGTGACGAATTTGTGATAAATCTCAAATTTCTCAAAAACTTTATGCAAATAAGTGGCCCCTTTCAATTGATATGTACGCACATGATAGGTGTTGAGATATGCTCTCATGTTACTAGACGGTGAAATGGATTCATGATAATGCTGACAAAGGAGTAAATGATTGTTCTAATCATAGGATCCACATACAGCAGAGAGAGAAAGAGTGGCTTACGAAGGATCTCAACACTAGGCTGCCTTATATTGGATATGATACCACATAGGTAAATATTACAATGGTGTGTGCATAGGCACAAATGAGCAAATGTTATTCACCCGAATCAAAAGGTTGCGTAAAAAATTCATCAGATATAGTCCCTTGTTGGGAAGTTAGGAAAGCAAGTGGAAAGTATTAATAATAGAGTTATAACTCAATTCAAGCACATAATTATAGAGCTCAATTTCACAAGAGTAGGTACATGCAATGTTTTGTGATTCAACATTTTTGGTTAAGATCATATTTATGTAGGCTCTTCAATATGGTTGTACATATACAACAAGGAAAATAATGCGGTGCTCATAATGATGTACTAAAGAGTGACTCACTTGATGACTTTAGATTGACAGGACAGTACCTTAATTGATACTCCTCTACTCCACATCAAAAACATACATTACTACCATAGTGACATACCCCTGAATGACATCTCATACACTTCACACAATGAGGATGGGGTCCGTTAAACTGACTCGCCCCATTTACCTGATACTTACCCTTTTTGCATACATCTTAAGCATTTCCCTTAGTCTTCCTCCAAGCCTTCATGGCGGGAGTAACAATATCTGCAATAGCTCGTTGTATGGACTTTTGGAATTACCCAAACCTACCACCCCTAATACGCTTCTGAGCATACTCACAATATGACGCAAATTATTTTCGCCCGCATATCAGGCAGACCGGAAGAGGTGTTTCCAACCCAAGGGCATTTGTTCTTCTTGTGCCCCCTCTTTGCAGAACCATAACATATTTCAAGAATCATCCACCATAAACCCGAGTGGCTAAACCTGAGTGGCTCTTCTTTCATATCAAACATTCTGGCTTATTAATGCCAATAATCCTCTTTCATTTCTTAGGTTCTCTCACCACATAAACTGGTGGTGCGGTAACATTAATAGGAACAACAACACTTCCCCTAGCAACTGGTTATTTCAATACCTCCTTGCAGCCTCGAACCCGTGGGTTACTCATATGGAAAATAAGACATGACGAGGAATTTAGCTTCCTACCTTGAGCTCTATCACACGATCTGGAGAATCAAAGAAGTGTGATAATTCCTAAATGTCCAAGTAGCCTCCTCATTATAGATGTGGTCGACAACACACCGATAAGAAGGACTCTACTAGACACGGCTCCGAGACACCCTAGGACACTTTAAAACCTTAGGCTCTGATACCAAGTTTGTCATGCCCCAAAACCTAGGAGCGCGACCGGCACTCAACCGAGAGAACATGGCCGAGCAAGCCTGTTAGATTTTCTTCTACTCGAACTCATCCATGAATAAACAGGTGATGTACTTCATTAATCAAATACTGAAAAGATTTTATTAACAACTTCCTTTTTATTCTCGTTAACAGCTTCATTCATAATTTCCAAAATATTACGAGTTTATAGAATTACTGAAAATCATTATCTCCAAATGCCAACATTTCTAGTTCAATTTCCAATATCAACCACAAACCACAACCTGTCTACGAAGCCTCTAAGTACAATTGAAGAGTAATATGGAAATGCCGTCAACAAGGCCCCGGCTATACCTCAAAACACAGTGCATGAGAAACGAAAGATACATGACCCCAAAATGAAGTGGGGCTCACCAAATCTACTGAAAAGAGTGTACTGCTATCACTGATCAAAGCCGCCTGTTGAAGAACCACCTGCATCCATTAAAGATGCAGCGCCCCAGGCAAAAGAAACGTTAATAGCACTAGTATGTATAGCTAAAAATCCTCTTTCAAAGTAGAATGCCCATATGATCAATACGTGGAACACGTAATATAATGTAATAGAAATAACATGTACAAACAAGGACAGCGAAAGTGGCACCTGTTGTCTGCATTAATAATGTGTCTCATTATACCTTCCTTAGTGTTCACATATCACATTATACACTTATGCGTTTCATAGACCGTCCATAGTATTTATTCATACCGTACACCTATACTTCTCATACACAATGCACCAATGTGTTTCATAGACCGTCCACAAGATTTCACAACACAATATACCTATGTGTTTCATAGACCGTCCACAAAAATTTCATAACACAATATACCTATGCGTTTCACAGACCGTCCACAGGATTTCATAACACAATATACCTATGCGTTTCATAGACCGTCCACAGGGTTTCATAAAACAATATTCCTATGCATTTCATAGACCGTCCATAGGGTTTCATAACACAATATTCCTATGTATTTCATAGACCGTCCATAGGTTTTCATAACACAATATTCCTATGTGTTACATAGACCGTCCTTAGGGTTTCATAACACAATATTTCTATGCGTTTCATAGACCGTCCATAGGTTTTCATAACATAATATTCCTATGTGTTTCAACCGTCCATAGGGTTTCATAACAAAATATTCCTATGTTTCCCTATGTTTCATAGACCGTCCATAGGGTTTCATAACGACAATATTTTCTTAGCTCATTTGGCCATTCACAAGATTCTTTATTCCTGGCACAATGGCCGTATTTCATATTCCCCACTTTCACCTCTTTCAATTTCAAAGATCACCATCAAATATCAACATATAAAATATTTTAGAAATCATATACTTCAAATCCATTTGAAATGGGAATTTCAAAAACAAATAGTTTCTTCCCAAAGACTGAGACATACCAACCAACAATAGAAACACACATGAAGAATCATAAACAGTCAATACACCATTTACTCTTGCAATAAGCTTCCCCAGAAATGACAATGTACAATTTCAACACATGAGTATATAGAACTCGAATCACACTGGATATATTTATAATGCAAAGCATTAGTTAAAGCAGCCACTAATGTGCATGAACTTAGTACAAAAGCTCTTAGGCAAATTCTATTTTCAAAATCACTTTTAACACAGTTAAGTCGAGGCTCATTTCATATTCTTTTTTGCATTCTCTCAAATCATTTGCACTACTAGCCACAATCATAACTTAAATTATTGGCACCTTGGCCACACTTTATATCCCCAATTCACTTATTTCTATTCCAACCATCTTTATAGATTATCAACAATAAGACATTTTCAAATCAAGACTTTAGGTACACATATGAACAATTTAGAGTCTTGAGAATATTGAGATTTTCTCACACAATTTGACATACTATCTTTCATTTGAAATATGATTCAAAGCCACAACAATTTTATACGCAACCCATACTTTGAAACTTACGGGAACATTATGGAATTCAATTCCAAGAGAGAAAGTTTAGCCAACATACCTTGCTGGAGCTCTTTAGGGTTACTAAAACCACCTACTACTCTTAAAACTTCAATCTACATCAACATAATTCAATTGGACCAGTATTAATAACAAATTCCATAATTTAGGCCATTAAGGCATTTTATCAAACACCTAGTAGGCATGAATCTTTACATCTCTTACCCATAGAATTAGTTTATCCGACTACTACCACTGACCAACAATTTATCCCACCATCATTCTTAAACAATTCATAACTTCCAACATCACATACATGACCATACACCCACACCCAACCAACAGAATTCCATCAAATAATCACCTTTCAATCTCTACAATGGATATGTACTTAAATTGGAAACTTATGGCTTCCAATCACCATACCATAAGTTCCAATACTTAATTCATACTCATATTCCCATAATATATCCATACATGTAAGTCTAAGGGTGTAGGATTACCTTTTGGAAGAAATCTTGCAAAACGTTCTTGAAGAACTTTCTTGAAGATCTATGTATTTTATGGAGGATTGAGTTAGTTTTAGGGTGGAATTGATGGAATGAAACCTAAATTTAGTAGGGATTACTCACCTTGAAGATGGGAGGAGTTGGAGGTCCTGAGAGAATGGAGGAAAACCCCAAAGTTAGGCCAAGGGAAATTGGGTAAAATGAACCCCGAAATGAGTATATAGAATTTCGGGTGCCACAGGTGGCGTGGGGCGCTGCTTGTGGCTCTGGTTCCAGTAGCTGCGAAATCTCATACGATGTCCGAATTTGACGATTCTTTTTTCTATGGCTCTATAATTTCAATACGGATCTACTGCTTCAATCAAAATAGAATTTGGGGCTCATTTGATTATTGTGATACCACATATACTTGAAGAAGCGACGTCGAAACATCATAGAAATATCCAAATTAAATTCCGGGCATACGCCCGAGTCCAAAATTACCATCCGGACCTAACGAAATTATCAAAACTCTGATTCGAGGTCGAATACAAAAGAAAACTCAAACTTGATCATAAATCCCATGGGTCTCCTTTAATACTAGAATATGTTATTCCCAAATACCGTTGTCGCACTATAAAATCATAAATCATTAGGAAATTTTGATGGGGCCTTACAAATTCATTTGCGAAATTTTAAAAGGTTTTACACTTAAGTACTTCGAAATTTTCCCGGGTGTTACAGGAACAATAAGCGACGGATCTCCAACCACCTTCTTCAACATGGATACATGAAACACCGGGTGCACTATATACATCTCTAGAGATAGTTCTATCCTGTAAGCCACCTGGCTAATCCTCTGAATGATTCGGTGCGGTCCGACATACCTCGGACTCAATTTTACTTTCTTACCAAACCACATTACACGCTTCATCTTCATTGAACTCCAATTCCCTACGACGCACATTCGAATAGGAATTTTGATGACTCTGGGCAATTTTCAATCGTTCTGTAATGATCTTAACCTTCTTCATAGCTTGATGCACGAGGTCTGGCCCTATCAATTCTTGTTCCCCAATCTCGAACCACCCAATGGGAGATCTACATCTCCTACCATATAATGCCTCGAACGGTGCCATTTGGATACTAGCATGATAACTGTTATTGTAGGCAAATTCTAAGAGCAGAAAAAAATCATCCAAGCTACCCCTAAAGTTAAGAACACAAGGTCGTAGCATATCATCAAGTGTTTGAATATTCCGCTCTACCTGCCCGTTTGTTTGCGGGTGAAAGATTGTACTAAGATTCACTTGAGTACCCAAACCTTGCTAAAATTTCTTTAAAAATTTAGCCGTGAACTGTGCCCCCCGATCTGCTATAATAGAAACTAGAGTGCCATGCAACCTGACTATTTCCTTGATGTACAACTGAGCATACTATTCCGCTATGTCAGTAGCCTTAACAGGTAAGAAGTGTGTTGATTTTGTGAGTTGGTCCACAATTACCCAAATCGAATCGAACTTGCGAGGCATGCAAGGTAGTACAACCTCAAAGTCTATATTGATCACCTCCCATTTCCACATTGGAATTTCTATGTTCTGTGCCAAACCACCGGGCCTTTGGTGTTCGGCCTTCACTTGCTTGCAATTTGGACATCTTGCCACAAAGTTCACTACATTCATCTTTATATTATTCCACCAGTAGACTTCCTTAAGATCATGATATATCTTTGTAGAGCCAGGGTGCACGAAACACCTAGAAGTGTGAGCCTCGGTCATGATTCTTTCCCGGAGACCATCCACGTTTGGAACACATAGTCGCCCTTGTTACCTTAGTGTACCATCATCCATGCTAAGAGAAAAGGCCATGGTCTTATGTTTATCAATCCCCTCCTTCAATTGTACCAACAATGGATCACTGTATTGCTTCTCCCTGACTTCCACGACACGCGATGATTCAGCCCTATCCTGCACAATCACCCCTCATTCAATAGAGTCCGCAAGGCGGACACCTAAACTACCCAACCGGTGAACCTCCTTGGCCAATGACCTTTGATATTCTCCCAAGTGAGCCAAACTGCCCATATATTTCCTGCTAAGAGCATCCGCCACAATGTTAGCCTTCCTCGGATGGTATAGAATATCGATGTCATAATCCTTGAGTAACTCAAGCCATCTTCTCTGCCTCAAATTCAATTCCTTCTATTTGAAAATGTATTGAAGGATCTTATGGTTCGTGAATATATCCACATAGACCCCATAAAGATAATGATGCCAAATGTTCAATGCAAATACCACTGTCGCAAGCTCTAAATCATGCATTGGATAGTTCTTTTCCTGATTCTTGAGTTGCCTAGAAGCATAAGCTATCACCTTGACATGTTGCATTAATACACACCCAAGTCCGACTGTTAAAGTATCACAATATACCACAAACCCATTTGTACCCTCTGGTAGGGTCAACACATGTGTTGTAGTTAATTTTGATTTCAATTCTTGGAAGCTCCTTTCACAAACCTCTGACCATTGAAACTTAACCGCCTTCTGCGTCAATTTAATCAATGGAAAGGCAAGAGTGGAGAACCCCTCCACAAATATCTTGTAATACCCAGCTAAGCCCAAGAAACTGTGAATCTCTGTTGGAGTTGTAGGTCTAGGCAAATTCTTCACAGCTGCAATCATCTGAGGATCAACCTTAATTCCTTCTCTGGAGATGACATGCCCAAAGAAGGTAACAAATTCAAGCCATAATTCACATTTCAAAAATATCGCATACAACTTGTGTTGATATAGAGTTTGTAGAACTGCCCTGAGGTGATCGGCATAGTCCTCTCGACTTCGTGAATATACCAGAATATGGTCAGTGAAAACTATCACAAATGAGTCAAGAAAAGTCTTGAAGACTCGATTCATAAGGTCAATTAAAGTTGTTGGGGCATTTGTTAGCCCAAAAGACATTACTAGAAATTCAAAGTGCCTATACTGGGTCCTGAAAGTTGTTCTCGGAATATCATGCTCCCTAATCTTCAATTGGTGATACCCAGATCTTAAATCAATCTTGGAGAAATACTTAGCACCTTGCAATTGGTCAAACAAATCATCTATGCTTGGCAGTGGGTACTTATTCTTGATCGTGACCTTGTTGAGATGCCGATAATCAATACACATCTTAATGACCCATATTGCTTTCTTACAAAGAGTACTGGTGCGCCCCAAGGTGACACACTCGGCCGGATGAAACCCTTCTCTAACAAATCCTTCAATTGTTCCTTTAGCTCCTTCAATTCTACTGGTTCCATTCTGTAGGGTGGAATAGATATAGGCTGCGTGCCCGACATCACATCAATCCCAAAATCAATCTCCCTGTCAGGTGTGGTCTCAGGGAGCTCATCTAGAAAGACCTCCGAAAATTCATTCACAATAGGTATAGACTCAAGTGTAAGTTCCTTAGCATCGGTTTCCGTAACCCGGACCAAATGGTAGATACACCCTTTGTTAATCATCTTTGTGTCCTTAAGGTAAGAAATAAACCTACCCTTCGGCACCACATCATCCCCATAACATTCAATCACTAACTCATTTGGAAATTCAAACCTAACGGTCCTAGTTCGGCAATCAAGCTTAGCAAAACATGAATAAAGTAAGTCCATTCTCATTATTACATAAAA
Source organism: Nicotiana tabacum (assembly GCF_000715075.1). NCBI lineage: Eukaryota > Viridiplantae > Streptophyta > Magnoliopsida > Solanales > Solanaceae > Nicotiana > Nicotiana tabacum. Next base: position 47,919,195 of record NC_134093.1, on the reverse strand, counting down.
ATCAACCATCTCCAATGAGATCAGCCAGGGCATACCGACCACGCACCGTGACAACACAATCCCTATCAACCCCCACGGCCATAATAGACTCGCCAACCAGAGTAGATACTGAGAATAACTCATGAAGATATTCCAGTTCTATCCCAAATTCCCTAGCAACATAAGGAGTGACATATGACAAAGTGGAACCGAGATCAACAAGAGCATATATATCATGGGATTGGACAGTCAATATATCTGTGATGACATTTGGAGAAGCCTCTGAATCCCGACGCCTCCGCATAGCATAAAATCGGTTGGGTCCACCACCCCTAGCCGCACCACGCCCTGTGGGTTCTGGGTTGCCTCGAGCTGGAGGTGTTGTGGATGTAGTAGTTGCAGAACTAGTTGGTTGTGCCTCACCTCTGCCCATGATCCGGCGAGACGAGCGGCAATCCCTCTGAATGTGATCCCCCATACAGCACCCGTAACATATAGCCAGGTCCATAAAGCAAGACCCCAAAGTGCATCCTCCCACACTTAGAGTGCATCGACCCTGCTGATGGGTTCCCCTGTTACCCTGACTGGGCCCGGATAGTGGTGCACTCATTGAAGACTGAGCGACTAACTGAGATGGCCCTGATGACCCTCCCCTAAATGCCGACCTACCACCAACAGAAGAACCACCCAAGTTGCCCGCGGTCCGAGCCTTGCTGCTACCCTCATGCTCCCTTCTATTTTTCAGTTTACGATCCTCAGTAGCTTGAGAAAACTCTAACATCTTACCATAATTCATATCAGAATTTAAGGCAGTTGTAGCAGCCTCATTAATAACCAAGGGTTTAAAGCACTGCACAAACTGGCGGACTCTAGCCTCCATAGTAGGAAAAATGTGAATAACATATTTGGATAGGCACGCGAACTTCATATGGTACTCCCACACATTCATGCTACCTTGCTTCAGGATCTCATACTCAGCGGCACAGGACGCCTTAGTCTCCGCATGTAAGAAATGATCCATAAAGTCATCGGTGAACTCACTCCACCTCGTCAGAGGGCTCCCCTCCTCACGAGACTCCTCCCACATCTCAAACCAAGAATAGGCCACCTCTTTCAGGCGGTAGGAGGCTAACTCGACTACCTCCATCTCAGTAGCACGCATAACTCGGAGAGTCTTGTGCACCTCATCAATGAAGTCCTGGGGGTCCTCCTCAGGATCAATACCTATGAGCACCGGAGGATCCAACTGGAGAAACCTGTTCACCCTGGAACTAGCGGAATCTCCTGGCTGACTAGAAGAAGTGGGTGCAACATTTGATCTCTGGTCCTGGGAGGCCACTCTCTAAGCCAACATTTGTATGGCTCCTTTAAGAGCCCCATCAGAAACACCCAGACCGGAAGCTAGAGATGGAGGTTGAACTGGAATATCAATTGGAGGGACTGTTACACCCTCAGTAGGTGTAGGAACTGGTATAGTCTGAGCAGGAATAGTAGATTCAGGAGGTGTAGTAATTGGGGGAATATCCTTACCCCTCGGGTGCTCACCCGCATCATGAAATATAAAATCGTCGACTGCCACTCTTGGGTTGACATTGGCTCCTTGGCCAATTCTTGCCTTCTTCCTAGGCGCCATGTATTGAAAGTTAGAGTAAAGCACGAGTTAAAGGAGGAACAATCTTACATGCAGCTTTATCGCATGATCGAGAACATCAAAGAAGGGTATTATTCCTAAATGCCCAAGTAGCCTTCTAATTATAGATGTGTTCGACAACACACCGATAATAAGGACTCTACTAAACAGGTTTTCGAGACATCCTAGGAAACTTTAAAACCTTAGGCTCTGATACAAAGTTTGTCACGCCCTGAACTCGGGGAGCGCAACCAGCGCTCAACCGAGATAACCCGGCCGAGCAAGCCTGCTAGATTTCCTTCCGCCCATAAATAAAGAGAAGATAAACTTCATTAATTAATACCAAGAGGGTTCATGAACAACACTAATTCCATCACCATTAGTTACATCATTTATAAAGTCTCAAAATACATATACTTTCATAGTCTGAAGTGGAATATGTAATACACATATGACATTACTATCTTGACTTTCCCAATACCAATACACAACCCACACCATATCTACGGAGACTCTAATAGATACAAAAGAGTACAATGATAGTGCCGGCAACAAGGCCCCGGCTATACCTCAAAATATAATACACACAGAACAAAATATGCATGACCCCGAAATGAAGTAGGGCTCACCAAGTCAACTGGGAAGAGAGTGTACCGCTATCACTGGCCAATGCCTTCCACTGCGGAACCACCTGCATCCATTAAAGATGCAGCGTCCCCAGAAACAAGGACGTTAATACATGTCGAATAGTACTAGTATGACAACCAAACATCTTTGCAAGGACATGGAAATACAACATGAATAAGATGAATCATGTTAACAAAAAAAGGCTTAGATAGCAGTTAACGCCATAGCAAATATATTAAGAGCTATTAATAACATTAATAAATCTGTGAGTCGGGGATCCTCTACAACAACCTTTACACAAAGCGGCCTTTTTGCTTACCCCAATGTATGCGGGTGGAGGTGCAATCACAATATCAGAAACTCTACACAAAGTGGACCTGCCACCTCACCCCAATGTATGTGGGTGGAGGTGTATTCATAATACCACAACTCTACGCAAAGAGGACACGCCGCCTCACCCCAACGCATGCGGGTGGAGGTGTATTCACAATACCATAACTCTACACAAAGTGGCCCCGCCACCTCACCCCAATGTATGCGGGTGGAGGTGTATTGACAAAGCCACACTTCGGATTCCCCAAACGATAATAGTTTGTACAAAAGAGTTCCCTTTCAAATCAACCATTTTGCACCTTTGGACTTAGCTAGTGTAAGTTCATAAGGTTTCGTCATATGTGAAGCAAATATTTAATCTTTGATTTCATACAAGATCTTCTTCTCAAAAGGGATATAACATAATTAAGTCAAAAATAGAGAATCATTAACACACGAGGGTTCTACCACGTTATGCCAATCAGAAATCAGTTTTTACTAGTTTGAATACCCCATATCAATAGCGTTCCATATTCGAACTTCACACGATGGAGTTTTATAAGAACACGAGAATTCCAATACCAGAAAAAGAGTTTAGCCTTCATACCTCGCTTTGAGCTTTCCTTAATTCACTACACAGTTCCGAAAATCCTAGCAACTTCGTTCTATTAAAAGACATAGCAAAATTGAACACAAATTAGGAAGATATTCATGGTTTAAGCTTATTTGAGCGTTTTATCAAACACTAGGTGTGCGAATTTGATTACAAGGTTCTTCCACAAGATTTCCTTCACTCCACAACTAAATCAATACCAAGAGTTTACTCATACTAGTTCAATTACCTCCCCACCGTCCCCATAGATACATGCATGCATAAAAAACAACTTACATACCCAAAAAGCATACTCCCAATTACCTATCTTCAACCCAAACTCGAAATGCAAGACTAGGGTTAGAACCTTACCTCTTGGATGAAGACCTTGTGAGTTTTTCTTGTGAATTCTCCAAGTCTTGAGCAAGGATCGATGAATAATTGACTTAGGGTTTCCTCTTTTCTCTCTAGAACACTCTCATTTCTCTCTAAAATATAAGATTTTTGCCTTCAAAATGAGCCCCAATGGCTTTTAATCAAAATAGGGTCGAGTTATAAAAATTAGAAAAATGAAGCACTGATGCAGATCTGCGGTCGCATATTACACCACATAACGTTGCTTCGGTACACAAAATGGACCGCATAATGGACCTAAAGAACTGGACACTTCTACCTTACTCTGCGACTGGTCTGCGGCCGCATAATTTTCCCAGATTTCTGCTTCAATCTGCGGCAGATCTGCGGTCCACAAATTAGTTTTGCGACAGCAAAATGCACCACAGAATGCCCTGCACTTCCAAAAACATTTCTTCAACTCTCCAATTCCCTGCACTTCCAAACAATTTTCATCAACGTATAAGTCTAACTCGACATCATGAAACCACAGGTTTTGGGTGGTATTGATGATGTTATGGAACGAGGTCTCTTTCGTGCGGATATTGTGGTATTGATGATGTTATGGAACGAGGTCTTTGTCGCGCAGCTATGATAATATTATTATTATTTTTGCATGAGTAGATTATACTATGCAGCGTGTGGATTTGGATCCATCCCAGGGGTCACCCTCTCATATTTCTTTCTTGATGGCGTACATACAGATTGTGGTAAATTAACATATATTGGTTAATTCTGATATAAAATCCGATGATGGTGAGCTTTGAACATAAAGGTGGAAGCATTGACCATGCAAGTAAATATTTGGTGGTTTATTATGCATTTTATATTCTTCTATCTAGAATTCTAACATGCTACTCTATGCCTCTATTATTTTTTGATGACTCGATTGTCAAGATTGGTTTATCAATGCTAAGTTGATAGTTCTTGATTTTATAATTGAGGATATTGCATCTTGTTATATTCTTCTTGCAAGTTATTACAAAATATACAAATTCTTGATTAGTGAATATCACATGACTTGAACCTCATCGGTACTTCTGCAACAACCCGACGTCATTTAGAGTATTTTAACCCCGTTTTCCCTATTTGATGTTTTACCTATGTATATTTGTGGTTATGTAAATTGTGGGGATAATTGGTTTGGTTCGTGGGAGATCATGGATCGAATTGGGACACACAGTCCATTGGTTAGAGGATTAAGTTGCCAGAGTTGACCGGTGTTTGACTTTTGTGTAGACAACCCCAGAATGGTATTTTGATGATTTTATTAGGTTCCTATAGTGATTTCGGACTTAGGAAGATGTCCGGATTTGGATATGGAGGTCCCTAGATCGATTTGGTCTTATTTGGTAAAAGATGAAAAGTTGAAGGTTTGGAAGGTTTATAGATTTAACCGATAGTTGAATTTATTGATATTGGATTCAGATTATGATTCGAGGAGTTGGAATAGGTCCATTGTGACATTTGGGATTTACATGCAAAATTTGAGCTCATTCCAAGTTGTTTAGGCATGTTTGGCGTAAGTTTCGAATTTGGAAAATTGGGATTTGTTCCTTAGGCTTGAATTGAGGCGTGATTAATGATTTTGGTATTTTTTTTATGTGATTCGAGGGCTCGAGTGGGTCTCAATTTTAGTGATTGATTGATGAAACTAAGAGAAGAAATTGGTAATTTTAGTAAAAACTTTTATAAATGAAATATGGGGATTTGAACCCTGGTTTAGAATTAGAATTGCATAAAACTTGTATTGTTGTACTCGTATTAGAATGGGTATTCAGAATTTGTGACTTTTGTTAGGTTCCAGGAGACGAGCACGGGTTGACTTATCGAGTTGACTTTTTTAATTTTTGTTCAAGATCAAAACTTTATTGTTAAGGGTTGTTTTCTATAGCTTTTATTGATGTTATTAAGTTATTTTTGCCACATTCGAGCCGTCCAGAGGTTGATTCATATGGGAAGGGATTCTTAGAGTATTGGTATGGCTTGTTTGAGGTAAGTATATTGTCTAACTTTGTGTTAGAGAATAGCCCTTAGGTTCTATCCCTAATTTGCTGATTTCTATGATGTGAAAAGTGATGTGTACCTCAGGTGACGAGCGTGTATTCAGGTACTATGCGTGGTTTGACCGGAATAGACCATAGGCTATTAATATGCCTTAATATTATAATGAACTTTATATGATGCATGTTGAGGCCAATTTATAACTATTTGATCTTGATCATTACATTGACTTAGCCATAGTCATGTTTTATTTGTTGAATACGCCTCCACCTTTACGATTTCTGTTATGTCCTTGTTCACTTTTGTTGAAAGTTGCGAGCTTATATCTTGGTGATACTTTGGTATCATTGTTTGTGATATTGTGGCACTTGATATCATTGTTTTGTTTTATTGTGGCACTTGTGGACATGTTGAGCAGATTGATTGGCGGTGTTAGCACGAAGTCTTTGCCATGCGATTGTATTTATTGTTGTGTGCATGGGGCGAAATCAGGGTGGCATTATCTTGGACTGCCCACGTGGAGAAATAAGGGTGGCTATATGTGCATGTGGAGAAATAAGGGAGGCATTTCATTATTATGTGCACATGCGGCAGAATAAGGGTGGCATTGTTGATGATGTTATGTGATATTTCGGGGTGTCCTTCTTGATGTTGTGATTGTGTTGAGACAGGGTTGTTATTTTGATTACATAATTGTTTCTGAAAGTTTCCATCTTGAACTTATATGATTTAACGGTTGTATTTGATGTGGTATCACATGCCTCATATCTATTTGATGTTTTGTGATCAAAGATGGGTTTTATTACACCGGGTTGTTATTACACATTCTAAAGAGATTGTTGTTACCGTGTTCAGTTATATTTTTGTTGTCAATCTCTTTGACATATTGGTTGCACAGGTTATTGTCTAGTTAGTATCTTATGAGTTGAACCTTATCACTACTCCACTGAGATTAGTCTTGATACTTACTAGGTAGCGATTGTTGTATACTCATACTACGCTTCTACATAATTTTTGTGAATATCCAAGTACTTTAGACCGAGATGATCATCAGCAAGGCATTCTACATATTGGAGACTTCAAGGTGTTCCTGCATGTCCCCACCGCAGGCCTCAAAGTCACTTTCTTTGTTTCATTTCTACTTTTTTTATATATTTCGAACAATATTGTATTTTGAGATATTCTCGTGTATTCAGTTAGAGCTCGTGACATTTGTACTACCTAGTTCTGGGGATATGTTGTGATCATCGCCATGTCAACCTGTATCATCTTTATTTCCGTATTATGATAAACTCTATTTATCTCTACCATGTTTTTATTTAATTTAATAATGTTAAGTAGTCGTCTTGCCTAGTTTTATAGACTAGGTGACATTACGACCCCAATGCCAGGATTTGGGTCATGACAAGTCAATATCAGAGCCCTAGATTCATAGGTTCTATGAGTCACGAGCAAGTTTAGTAGATTCTTACGGATCGGTACGAAGACATCTGTACTTATCTTCGAGAGGCTACATAACTATTACAAAAATTACACTTCTTTCATTCCTTATCATGCAGATTCATTGATTTCAGAGTTTGAGCTTTTGTCTTTCTATTCTATCACAAATTGCGAGGACACTCTCTATCGGATCGGATGATCAGATACCTGTGCCCCCTGCTAGAACTACGAGAGGTTAGAACCGAGGTAGATGCCGAGGAGAGGCACGTGCTACAGCTAGAGAACCTGCCATAGAAGCACCTGTGGAGCCTCCAACAACTCTAGTTGAGGGTAGGGAGCCTAAGCAAGCACCTGGGCAGCCTATTGCTACGTTAGGGCCCCAGGAGACATTTGCACTCTTCCTAAGCATGTTTGGGACTTTGGCTCAGGCAGGGTTGATTTTAGTTGCAACATCTACTTCATAAGCTGGGGGAGAAACCCAGAATCCCGTCGCCCATACACCAAAGTAGTCAGCTCATGCTTATCAGACATTGGGTGTTATGCCGGTACATCCAATAGTTGTTATTCGGCCTAAGGTGGGGCCACTTATGTTAGTTGAGGGACGAGGGAATTTGGAGAGGTTACAAAAGTTCCATCCTCCCCGGTTCAGTGGAGGGCCTTCATAAAATGCACAACATTTAATAGATTAGTGTCACTGCGTTCTACATACTATAGGTTTAGTGGAGTCGAGCAGGGTCGACCTTACCACTTTTCAGTTGACGGGGCGGCATATAGGAGGCTGCAGACTTATGAGGCGAGAAGGCCAACTTGCGCAACACCACTTACTTAGTCCCAGTTCTCTGATCATTTCTTGGGAGAGTTTGTTCCACAGACCCATCGGGATGCATTGCACACCGAGTTTGAGCAGTTGCACTAAGGGGGATAATTTTGTCCGAGTATGCTTTGAGGTTTGTCATGCACTTACTTTGGTTTCCAATGTTAGAGAGAGAGAGAGAGAGAGAGAGATAGTTTGTAGATATATTGAGGGACTCACCTACAACATCAAATTTGGGATCGTACGGGAGTTGGAGACTGAGACTCCATTCATCCAATTGTGGAGATTGCTAGGAGGTTGGAGCATATCCGTGGTTAGGAGAGGGAGGATAGGGAGACTAAGAAACTTCATGGTTTTGGAGGATTTGGGGGCTCCTACTCTGGGGGCAAGCTCCGTCATGGAAGAGGCTTTATCAGTCGATCAGTTCAGTCTGCACTTTAGGTTACTCGTGGTGCTCCCTGCTAGTCAGGAACCTCCGGGTACTCATATTTGACAACCATCTTTTAGTGCACCTTTTGCACAGGTTCTTATAGTGGTTACTCTAGTCGTCTAGTGCACACTAAGTACTAGTAGCCACATCCGTGGATGTGTTGTTTTGAGTGTGTTGATACTAGGCACATTATGAGAGATTGTCCTAAACTTCGGAGGGGTGGTCCTCAGTTGGGTACTCAGGCTATGGTTTCCGCTCCAGTTACTACTCCACCTGCACAACAAGCTAGCGGTGGAGGACAGATGGGTAAAGGACATCCTAGGGCGGAGGCCATGCCCGTTGTTATGCTTCCCCTAGTAGGAGTCAGGCAGTTGCATCAGATGCCATCATTAAAGGAATTTCTTCGGTTTGTCATAGAGATACATAAATTTTATTTGATTCGGGATCTACTTATTCATATGTGTCATCCTATTTGGTTATGTCTCGTGATTCTTTGGATACTCATGTTTATGTGTCTACACCTATTGGTGATTCTATTGTGGTAGATTAGGTCTATTGTTCCAGTTACTACTCAATATGATTGATTTTGATGTGAGTTTGGGCATGGATTGATTGTCTCCATATCACGCTATTCTTGAATGTCATGCTAAGATCGTGATGTTGGCTATGCCGGGGTTGCCGATGTTGGGCTGGAGAGGTCTATTGGGTCATGTTCCTAGTAAGGTGGTGTCTTTTCTTAAGGCACGATGGATGGTTGAGAAGGGGTGCTTAGCATAGCCTTTGTGAGGGATGTTAGTGTTGATACTCCTACCATTGAGTCAGTTTTGGTGGAGAGTTAGTTTCTAGATGTGTTTCTAGCAGACCTACAAGGCATGCCACTCGATAGGGATTTTGATTTTGGTATTGATTTGGTGCCGAGCACTTAGCCTATCTCTAATTCACCATATCGCATAGCACCCATGGAGTTAAAAGAATTGAAGGAACAACTTCAAGAGTTGCATGATAAGGGTTTCATCAGACCAAGTGTTTCACCTTGTGGTGCTCCAATTCTATTTATGAAAAAGAAAGATGGTTCTATGAGGATGTGTATTGACTACAAGAGTTGAACAAGGTTAACGTCAAGAACATGTGCCCACTACCGCGTATTGATGAGCTTTAGGGTGCTAGGGTATTCTCGAAGATTGACTTAAGATCGGGATACCATCAGTTGAAGATCCGGGCATTAGATATTTGGAAGACAGGTTTTTGGACCCGCTATGGTCACTATGAGTTCTTGGTGATGTCTTTTAGGCTGAAGAATGCCTCACCAGGTTTCATGCACTTGATGAACAACGTGTTTTAGCCATATATTGATTCCTTCATCATTGTGTTCAATGATGATATATTTGTGTATTCTAACAACTGAGAGGAGCATGAGCAGCACTTGAGGATAATGTTCTAGACCTTGATGGAGAAGAAACTATATGCTAAATTCTCTAAGTGTGAGTTTCGGTTAGACTCGGTGCCATTCTTGGGCCACGTGGTATCCATTGAGGGGATTAAGGTGGATTCGAAGAAGATTGAGGTAGTTCAGAGTTGGCCGAGACCTTCAACCGCTACTGAGATTCAGAGTTTTCTAGGCTTAGCTAGGTATTATCGCCACTTTGTGGAGGGTTTTTCATCCATAACAACATATTTGACTAGATTGACTTAAAGGGCTGCCAATTTCAAGTGGTCTAACGAGTGTGAGGAGAGCTTTCAGAAGCTCAAGAATGCCTTGACCGTAACTCCAGTTCTGGTTTTACCTTCAACATCGAGTTGTTATACAGTCTAATATGATGCTTCACTGATTAGCTTTGGGGGTGTGTTGATGTAGGAGGCTAGAGTGATTGCTTATGCTTTGCATCAGTTAAAGCCGTATGAGAAGAACTACCCAGTGCATACTGTGGAGTTCGCAGCCATTGTTCACAGGCTTAAGATTTGGAGGCACTATATTTACGATGTGTCTTGTAAGTTGTTCACGGATCATAGGAGCCTTCAACACTTATTCAAGCAAAAGGATTTGAACTTTAGACAACGGAGATGGTTAGAGCTACTAAAGGACTATGATATCATCATTATTTATCATCCCGGGAAGGCCAATATGGTGGCCGACGTTTTGAGCAGGAAGGCGGAGAGCATGGGGAGTCTTTTTTTTTATTCTAGTTAGTGAGAGACCATTAGCTTTGAATGTTTAGGCTTTAACCAATAGGTTCATGAGGTTTGATGTTTCGGAGCATAGTAGGGTTCTTGCTTATGTTGTTTCACAGTCGTCTTTGTCTGAGCTCATCAAGGTGTGTCAGTGTGACAATCCCCAATTGTTTGTCCTTAAGGACACAGTGCAGCACAGTGATGCCAAGGAGGTGACTATTGGTGATGATTGGGTATTGAGGCTTCATGGCTGGATTTGCGTGCCCAATGTGGATTGGTTGCGGGAGTTGATTCTTGAGGATGCCCATAGTCTGCACTCTCCTATTCATCTAGGCCATGAAGACGTACCATGATTTGAACTAGTACTACTGGAGGAGACGAATGAAGAAAGATTTTATGGAGTATGTGGCTCGGTGTGAACTCTCAGTAGGTTAAGTACGAGCATCAAAGATCGGGTGGTTTTCTTCAGAGACTTGATATTCTGAGTGGAATTAGGAGCGTATCACTATGGATTTTGTAGTTGGACCTCCATGGACCTTGAGTAAATTTGATGTCGTGTGGGTTATTATGGAAAGACTGACCAAATCTGCACAATTTATTCGAGTCATGACCACCTACTCTTCATAGTAGCTGCTCGGATTTGTCTGCGTGAGATTGTTCTCCTTCATGGTGTGCCGGTGTCTATTATCTTGGATCGAGGCACGCAGTTAACATTGCACTTTTGTAGAGTTGTGTAACGTGAGTTGGACACACAGGTCAAGTTGAGTATGGAATTTAATCCATAGATGGATGGACAGTCCGAGGATACTATTTAGATATTGGAGGATATGTTACGAGCATGTGTAATTGATTGTGAGGGTCAGTTGGATCAGTTTCCTCCATTAGAGGAGTTCGCCTACAATAACAGCTATCAGTTGACAATCCAGATGGCTCCTAATAAGGCCTTATATGGGAGGCAATGTCATTCTCCATTAGTTTGAGCCTGGGGAGGCTAGGTTGTTGGGCACTGATTTGGTCCATTATGGTTTGGAGAAGGTGAAGTTGATTCATGAGTGGCTTCGTACAGTGCAGTCCAAGTAGAAGAGTTATGCTGATAGGAGGGCTCGTGATGTGTCATTCATAGTGGGTGAGTAGGTTCTACTCAGAGTTTCGCCCATGAAGGGTATGTTGAGGTTCGGGAAGAAGGGCAAGTTGAGCCCTCGTTATATTAGTCCTTTCAAGATTCTTGAGAGAGTTGGTGAGGTGGCCTACAGACTTGCAGTGCCAACCATCTTGTCAGGAATTCACCTGATGTTCCAGGTTTCCATGCTCCGGAAGTACAATGATGATCTATCATATGTGTTAGATTTCAGTTCAGTACAATTTGACTAGTATTTGTCCTATGTTGAGGAGCCAGCGGCTATTTTGGACAGGCAGGTCTGGAAGTTGAGGTCGAAGAACATGGCATCAGTAAAGGTTCAATGAAGAGGTCAACCGGTAGAGGAGGCAACTTGGGAGACCGAGCATGATATGCGGAAGCAATATCCTCACCTTTTTGGCACTTTATGTATGTTTCTTTAGTCGTTCGAGGACGAACGTTTGTTTAAGAGGGGGAGAATGTAATGACCCGACCGGTCATTTTCAGTACATTAACCTCATTTCCCCAATTTTATGCTTTATAGATGTGTATTTGTAGTTAAATGACTTGCGGGGATGGTTGGTTTGGTTTCGAGGAGGTTTTGAATTGAATTGGACACAGTCCCTTGGTTGGAGGCTTAAGTTGTAAGAGTTAATCGGAGTTTGACTTTTGTATTGACGACCCTGGAATGGTGATTTGATGCTTTCAATAGGTTCGTGTAGTGATTTTGGACATAGGCGTATGTCCATATTTAGATTTGAAGGTCCCTATATTGATTTGGTACTATATGGAGAAAGCTAGAAAGTTGAAGGTTGATAGGTTTGACCGAGAATGGACTTTGATGATATTGGGTACGGATTGTGATTCCAAGAGTTGCAATTGGTCCGTTTTTTTATTTGGAACTTGCATGCAAAATTTGAGGTCATTCAGAGTTTATTATGCATGTTCGGCGTAAGTTTCGAATTTGGAAATTTGGATTTGTTCCTTTGGCTTGAATTGATGCACGATTTGTGGTTTCGATATTGTTTTGTATGATTTGAGGTCTCGAGTATGTACATTGCATGTTTTAGTATTAGTTGGTGTGATTGAACAGGGTCCCAGGAGCCTCGGGTGAGTTTTGCATGGGCTTTGGATCATTTATGGTGGTTATGGCTGATCAGTTCTAGTGCTTTCGCACCTGCGACATTTGGTCAACAAGTGCGACTCCGTAGAAGAAAAACTGTACCGCAGTGCGGCATTGATTGAGCTCAAGGGTTCTTGCCAATGCGACGGTGTTTGCATAGAAGCGTGATCATAGGTGCGTGTTTTGCCCACAGATGCGGCTCCGCATGTGCACGTATTTGTCCGTAGAAACAGAATTTTGGGACTTAAGTGGAGTCTGCATCTGCGATGATTTTTCCGCATATGCATTTTTGCAGATGCGACTTAGGGGGATGCAGAAGCGAAAATGTCGGGTAGAATTTATCTTGAACGATGATTTAATTTCATTTATCATATTTTAAGATATAGAGCTCGGATTTAGGCAATTTTGGAGGGGATTTTCACAATTTGAATTGGGGTAAGTGTTTTTTGGCTCATATTTGTTTGTTAGTCATGATTCCAACCTCGACTTTAGTGATTGATAGATAAATCTAAGTGAAGAAATTGAGAATTTTAGTAAAAACGTTTCTAATTGGGAAATGGTGATTTTGGACATAGGCGTATGTCCGGATTTGGATTTGGAGGTCCCTATATTGATTTGGTCCTATTTGGCGAAAGCTAGAAAGTTGAAGGTTGATAGGTTTAACCGAGAATTGACTTTGATGATGTCGGGTTCGGATTGTGATTCCAAGAGTTGGAATAGGACCATTTGATTATTTGGAACTTGCATGCAAAATTTGAGGTCATTGCGAGTTTATTATGCATGTTCGGCGTAAGTTTCAAATTTGGAAATTTGGATTTGTTCCTTGGGCTTGAATTGATGCACGATTTGTGGTTTCGATTTTGTTTTGTATGATTTGAGGTCTCAAGCAGGTCCATTTTATGTTTTAGTATTAGTTGGTGTGATTGAACAGGGTCCCAGGAGCCTCGGGTGAGTTTTGCACGGGCTTTGGATCATTTGTGGTGGTTATGGCTGATCAGTTCTAGTGCTTTTGCACCTGCGACATTTGGTCCGCAAGTGCGACTCCGTAGAAGTGGAACTATACTGCTGTGCGGCATTGATTGAGCTCAAGGGTTCTTGCAAATGCGACGGTGTTTGCGTAGAAGCGCGATCGTAGGTGTGCGTTTTCCCCACAGATGCGGCACCGCATGTGCACTTATTTGTCCGTAGAAGCGGAATTTTGGGACTTAAGTGGAGTCCGCATCTGCGATGATTTTTCCGCATATGCATTTTTGCAGGTGCGACTTAAGGGGATGCAGAAGCGAAAATGTCAGGTAGAATTTATCTTGAACGAGGATTTAATTTCATTTATCACATTTTGGGATATAGAGCTCGGATTTAGGCAATTATGTAGGGGATTTCACGATTTGGATTGTAGTAAATATTTTTGACTCAGATTTGTTTATTATTCATGATTTCAACCTCGATTTTAGTGATTGATTGATAAATCTAAGTGAAGAAATTGAGAATTTTAGTAAAAACTTTTCTAATTAGGAAATGGTGATTTTGGCCATAGGCGTATGTCCAGATTTGGATTTGGAGGTCCCTATATTGATTTGGTCCTATCTGGCGAAAGCTAGAAAGTTGAAGGTTGATAGGTTTGACCGTAAATTGACTTTGATGATGTCGGGTTCGGATTGTGATTCCAAGAGTTGGAATAGGACCATTTTGTTATTTGGAACTTGCATGCAAAATTTGAGGTCATTCCGAGTTTGTTATGTATGTTCGGCGTAAGTTTCGAATTTGGAAATTGGGATTTGTTCCTTGGGCTTGAATTTATATACGATTTGTGGTTTCGATATTGTTTTGTATGATTTGAGGTCTCGAGTAGGTCCATTTTATGTTTTAGTATTAGTTGGCATGATTGAACAGGGTCTCAGGAGCCTCGGGTGAGTTTTGCATGGGCTTTGGGTCATTTGTGGTGGTTATGGCTGATTAGTTCTAGTGCTTTCGCACCTGCGACATTTGGTCAGCAAATGCGACTCCGTAGAAGTGGAACTATACTGCTGTGCGGCATTGATTGAGCTCAAGGGTTCTTGCAAATGCGACGGTGTTTGCGTAGAAGCGCGATCGTAGGTGTGCGTTTTCCCCACAGATGCGGCACCGCATGTGCACTTATTTGTCCGTAGAAACGGAATTTTGGGACTTAAGTGGAGTCCGCATCTGCGATGATTTTTCCGCATATGCATTTTTGCAGATGCGGCACCTCAGATTTGTTTATTATTCATGATTCCAACATCAATTTTTGTGATTGATTGATAAATCTAAGTGAAGAAATTGAGAATTTTAGTAAAAAATTTTCTAATTATGAAATCGTGATTTTTGCCATAGGCGTATGTCCGGATTTGAATTTGGAGGTCCCTATATTGAGTTGGTCCTATTTGGCAAAAGCTAGAAAGTTGAAGGTTGATAGGTTGACTGAGAATTGACTTTGATGATTTCGGGTTCGAGTTGTGATTCCAAGAGTTGGAATAGGTCCATTTTGTTATTTGGAACTTACATGCAAAATTTGAGGTCATTCCGAGTTTATTATGCATGTTCGGCGTAAGTTTCGAATTTGGAAATTTGGATTTGTTCCTTGGGCTTGAATTGATGCACAATTTGTGGTTTCGATATTGTTTTGTATGATTTGAGGTCTCGAGCAGGTCCATTTTATGTTTTAGTATTAGTTGGTGTGATTGAACAGGGTCCCAGGAGCCTCGGGTGAGTTTTGCATGGGCTTTGGATCATCTGTGGTGGTTATAGCTGATCAGTTCTAGTGCTTTCGCACCTCCGACATTTGATCCGCAAGTGAGACTCCGTAGAAGCAGAACTGTACTGCAGTGCGGCTTTGATTGAGCTCAAGGATTCTTGCAAATGCGATGGTGTTTGCGTAGAAGTGCGATCGTAGGTGTGCGTTTTGCCCACAGATGCGGCTTCGCATGTGCACGTGTTTGTCCGTAGAAGCGAAATTTTGGGACTTAAGTGGAGTTCGCATCTACGATGATTTTTTCGCATATGAATTTTTGCAGATTCGACTTAGGGGGATACAGAAGCGAAAATGTCAGGTAGAATTTATCTTGAACAAGGATTTAATTTCATTTATCATATTTTGAGATATAGAGCTCGGATTTAGGCGATTTTGGAGGGGATTTTCACGATTTGGATTGGGGTAAGTGTTTTTGACTCTAATTTGTTTATTATTCATGATTCCAACCTCGATTTTAGTGATTGATTGATAAATCTAAGTGAAGAAATTGAGAATTTTAGTAAAAACGTTTCTAATTAGGAAATGGGGATTTGGACCCCGATTTGGAGTCTGAATTGAATGAAACTTGTATGGTTGGACTCGTATTGGAATGGGTGTTCCGAATTTGTGACATTTATCGGGTTCCACGAGGATGGCCTGGGTTGAATCTTTTTCTTGACTTTTTGATTTTTTTAAATATCGAAAATTTATTGTTTGGGGCTGTTTTCTATAGCTTTTATTGATGTTATTACAATATTTTGGCTAGATTTGAGCCATCTGGAGGTTGATTCACGCGGAAAGGGATTTTTAGAGTACTGGTTTGGCTTGTTTGAGGTAAGTATCTTGTCTAACTTTATGTTGGAGAATACCCTTTAGGTTTCATCCATGATTTGTTGACTTCTGTGATATGAAAAGTGATGTGTACATGAGGTGACGAGTGTGTATTTGGGTACTATGCGTGATTGTGACCGGAATAGACCGTAGGCTATTATATTCCTTAATGGG
Organism: Nicotiana tabacum; assembly: GCF_000715075.1. NCBI lineage: Eukaryota > Viridiplantae > Streptophyta > Magnoliopsida > Solanales > Solanaceae > Nicotiana > Nicotiana tabacum. The sequence continues at coordinate 47,902,814 of NC_134093.1, read as the reverse complement.
ATAATGAACTTTATATGAAATATGTTGAGTCCTCTTTCTGACTATTTGATCTTGATCATAACATTTACTTAGCCATAGTCATATTTAATTATTTGAACACCCCTCCGCTTTTATTATTTTTGGTATGTCCTTGTGCAATATTGTTGAACGTTTGAGCTTATATCATGGTGAAGGTCGTGACAAACTTGGTATCAGAGCAATTCTGTCCTAGGGGATGTCTATGAGCCGTGTCTAGTAGAGTTTTGATTATGGATGTGTAGCGCGCCACATTTATAATCAGGAGGCTACGTGACATCTAGGGTTGTTACCTTCTTCCTGAATCTAGATCATGCGTAGAGTTGAGTAGTAAGTGTTCATATCTAATATTCACCTTGTTTTCTTTCAGCGATGCCTTCGACTAGGAAGCAAGCAATTAGTAAACGGCTTGATACAGCTGGGGGAGAGGGTAACATTCAGGTGCCTCCAGCCAGAGCATGCCAAAGTGAGGCTCAGAGTGAGATGCCGTCTCATACCTCTCCGTCTCCTCCAGAGGATATTAGGAGGCACCCAATACATCCAGTTCCTCTGTCTAGCACTACAGACCACGATATGCGCAGTGCGGTGCAATTGTTGACTAGCTTGGTAGCTGCTCAGGCTCAGAGGCATAATACCGGTGCTGCTGATAAACCGGTTAGTGCGAGAGTTCATGATTTTATTAATCTAGACCCTCCAGTGTTTACCGGATCAGACCCCAAGGAGGACCCACAAACATTTATTGATCAGATTCATCGTACATTGCGGGTTATGCATGCTAGTGATACGGAGGCAGTAGAGTTGGCTTCTTATCGGTTACGGGATTTAGCGGTTTTCTGGCATGATAGTTGGGAGAGATCTAGGGGTCCGAACGCTGCTCCAGCCGTGTGGAAGGAATTTTCTGAGGCCTTTCTTCGTCACTACTTGCCAGTTGAGATACGACGAGCTAGAGCTGATAAGTTCTTGAACCTTCGACAGGGTAATATGAGTGTACGAGAGTATAGTATACAGTTTGATTCTTTAGCAAGGTATGCTCCCCATATGGTGGCCGAGATGAGTGATAGGGTGCATCTGTTCGTGAACGGGTTGGGACCACATCTGATAAATGAGTGCACAACAGCCTCCTTGGTAGAGGGCATGGATATTTCCCGTATTCAGGCTTATGCCCAGACCCTAGAGGATCGTAAGCGCCAGCAAAGGGCAGATAGGGAGCAGGATAGGGGCCAGCATAAGAGGGCGAGATTTGTAGGGTATTCTGATGAGTTCAGAGGCAGTATCAGGCCCCAATCTTCGAGGAGTTCGGCGCCACCTGTAGCTAGTGCTCCTCCAAAGTTTCAGAGGCCTCGGTATGATCGATTTACCTATTCTGGTTCAGGTCAGAGTTTGAGGGCATCAGGCTCACAATTTCATAGAGATACTAATCAGACGAGACCCCCAACACCTCGTTGTGATCAGTGCGGCAAGGCCCACTTTGGACTGTGCCGTCGAGGTTCCGATGCTTGCTATTCTTGCGGACAGCGTGGCCATATGATGCAGGATCGTCCTAATAGAGGAGGTGGTGGTATGGCTCAACCGACTGGATCTGTGTCTGGTTCTTCCTCATCAGTTAGACCTCCGGCACAAGGTTTTCAACAGTCGACAGGTCGTGGTAGAGGTAGAGGTTCAGTGCTGAGTTCGAGTGGTGCTTAAAATCGAACCTATGCTCTAGTAGGTCGACAAGATCTCGAGTCATCTCCGGATGTTGTTACAGGTATATTGTCTGTGTTTTCTTATGATGTATATGTGCTAATTGATCCAGGATCTACCTTATCATATGTTACACCCTTTGTGGCTAATGAGTTTGGCATTGAAACTGAATTGATAAGTAAACCACTTGCGGTATCCACTCCGATAGGAGATTCTGTGATTGCTAGAAGGGTATATAAAGGTTGCACTGTGATGATTTGTAGTCGTCAAACCTCGGCAAATTTATTTGAGTTAGAAATGGTTGATTTCGATGTGATAATGGGAATGGACTGGTTGGCCTCATGCTATGCAAATGTTGATTGTCGTACGAAGATTGTTAAATTTCAGTTTCCTTATGAGCCCGCCATTGAATAATTGCTACGCCGAAAGGTAGGTTTATTTCCTATCTTAAGGCAAGGAAGATGATCTCAAAAGGTTACATTTATCATCTTGTTCGCGTTAGGGATGCGGAGGCGAAGCCGCCTACTCTACAATTAATCCCCGTGGTCAATGAATTTCCAGATGTTTTCCCAGATGAACTCCCAGGCCTTCCTCCTGAAAGGGAGATTGAGTTTAGCATTGATGCATTGCCTGACACTCAACCGATCTCTATCCCTCCATACAGGATGGCCCCGGCAGAGTTGCGAGAGTTGAAGGCACAGTTGAAGGACTTGCTGGATAAGGGTTTCATTAGGCCTAGCACTTCACCTTGGGGTGCGCTAGTCTTGTTCGTGCGGAAGAAAGATGGGTCGTTAAGGATGTGTATCGATTATCGACAGTTGAATAAGTTTACAATAAAGAACAAGTATCCACTTCCAAGAATTGATGACCTGTTTGAACAACTCCAGGGTGCCAAGTATTTCTCCAAGATTGACTTGCGTTCAGGGTATCATCAGGTGAGGGTTAAGGAGAAGGATATTCCAAAGACGGCCTTCCGGACAAGATATGGGCATTTTGAGTTCTTGGTGATGTCGTTCGGGCTAACAAATGCCCCAGCAGCTTTTATGGATCTCATGAATAATGTATTCAGGCCCTATCTTGATGTGTTCGTGATCGTATTCATTGATGACATTCTGGTGTATTCTCGTTCGGAGGCGGAACATGCGGGCCACTTGCGGATAGTATTACAGACCCTTCAGGATCATAAGTTATATGCTAAGCTCTCTAAATGTGAATTCTGGCTGAACTCAGTAGCATTCCTTGGCCATGTGATATCTGATGAGGGTATTAGTGTCGACACTCAGAAGATCGATGCAGTGAAGAATTGGCCGAGACCTACAATACCGTCAGAAGTCCGCAGCTTCCTGGGGCTAGTAGGATATTATAGGCGGTTTGTAGAAGGGTTTTCCACTATATCAGCACCATTGACTAAGTTAACACAGAAAGCTACCAAGTTCCAGTGGTCTGATGCTTGTGAACATAGTTTTCAGGAGCTAAAGAATCGATTGACATCTGCGCCAGTGCTCACTCTCCCAGAAGGAACAGAAGGTTATGTGGTATATTGTGTTGCCTCAGGTATAGGTTTGGGGTGCGTATTGATGCAACGTGGGAAGGTGATTGCTTATGCATCAAGACAATTAAAGAAGCATGAAAAGAATTACCCGACTCATGATTTGGAATTGGCTGCAGTAATATATGCTTTGAAGATATGGCGGCACTACTTATACGGCGTCCATGTTGACATCTACACATATCACAAGAGTTTACAATACATCTTCAAGCAGAAGGAGTTGAATTTGAGGCAGCGTAGGTGGCTTGAATTACTGAAAGACTACGATGTCAAGATATTGTACCATCCCAGTAAAGCTAATGTTGTGGCAGACGCTCTCAGCCGTAAGTCAATGGGAAGCTTAATACATATCGAGGCAGGTAGACAAGGGTTGACCAAAGAGCTTCACCAGCTGGCCAATATGAGAATCAGATTGTTGGACTCTGATGACGGAGGTGTTACTGTACAGAATACAGCAGAATCATCTTTGGTAGCCGAGGTAAACGCACGGCAATATGAAGATCCTACCTTAGTAAGATTGAGAGAGGGAATTCAGCAGTGTAAGATTACAGCTTTCAAGATCGGAGGAGATGGGACACTGAGATACCAGGGCCGATTATGTGTACCTAGTGTGGCAGGGTTGCGAGAGAAGATTATGATTGAGATTCACCAGTCCTGATATTCTATCCATCCTGGCTCGACAAAGATGTATCATGACGGTAAGGAGCAGTATTGGTGGGATAACATGAAGAAGTCTATTGCACAATTTGTAGCCCAGTGTCCTAATTGTCAACAAGTAAAGATCGAGCATCAGAAACCTAGTGGATTGATTCAGAATATAGAGATTCCGACCTGGAAATGGAAGGTGATTAATATGGACTTCATTATTGGATTACCTCGCTCTTATCATAAGTTTGACTCCATCTGGGTGATAGTTGATCGACTTACAAAATCTGCCCATTTTCTGCCAGTTAAGACAACTTATACGGCTGAAGATTATGCAAAATTGTATATCAAGGAGATTGTTAGGCTTCATGGGGTGCCGGTATTTATTATATCAGACCGAGGAGCTCAATTTACGGCTAAATTTTTGAGGTCTTTTCAGAAGGGTTTAGGCACACAAGTAAATCTCAGCACTGCATTCCATCCGCAGACTGACGGACAGGCTGAACGTACCATCCAGACGCTTGAAGATATGCTACGAGCATGTGTTCTAGATTTCAAGGGGAGTTGGGATGACCATCTGGCACTTATAGAATTTTCCTACAATAATAGCTACCATTCCAGTATTAAAATGGCCCCGTATGAGGCACTGTATGGGAGGAGATGTAGATCACCAGTTGGATGGTTTGAAGTCGGTGAGACAGAATTATATGGGCCAGATTTGATTCACCAAGCCATTGAGAAGGTGAAAATGATACAAGAGCGACTGAGGACGGCACAAAGCAGGCAAAAGTCTTATTCCGACGTCCGACGTCGTGATCTGGAATTTGAGGTTGGTGATTGGGTTTTCCTAAGATCTCGCCGATGAAGGGTGTTATGCGTTTTGGGAAGAAGGGTAAGTTGAGTCCGCGGTATATTGGGCCGTACAAAATTCTTCGACGAATTGGACAGGTTGCTTACGAGTTAGAATTGCCATCTGAATTGGAATTTGTCCACCCGGTATTCCATGTATCTATGTTAAGGAAATGTATTAGAGACCCTTCTCGGGTCGTCCCTATCAAAGATGTACAAGTTACAAAGGATCTATCATATGATGAAGTGCCAGTGGCTATATTAGATCGACAAGTCCGCAAGCTGAGAACAAAGGATGTAGCTTCCGTGAAAGTATTATGGAGGAACAAGAATATAGAAGAAATGACATGGGAAGCAGAAGAGGAGATGAAGTCTAAATACCCTTACCTATTCCAGAGTGAAGATAACGAGGATGCCGGGGGAAAGAAGGACGCATTATAAGGTGAAACGGCTCTATGAGGTAAGCAATAGCTTGTGAATACTCTTTTTTTAATACAAAATGGTAATATGCAGATAATGTACAAATCCATAATGCTTTGTATAGTCTTGTAAGGCCATAGGTTAGGTTTAACTGCTTGCAAGTTTGCCTAGTGTCCATTTTATAGGGGAAACTCAGCCGGAAATCTCCGTCGGAATCCACAATGAGTTAGACACCCCATAAACCCTTACATTCGAGGACGAATGTTCCTAAGGGGGAGAGGGTGTTACAACCCAAATTCGCATACCATAGATCACGCCGTAAGTTAGTCGACGTAAATCCAAGAAGAGATTATCTTTGAGATGATAAGAAGTTAATCCTATTGGTCTTAAACGATACAAGGGTGTATAAGAGTGGTTAACAAGTATTTGAAGTTAAACGAACCAAGGATGTTGTAACCCGTATTTTCGGGTAACACTAGAGGTGATTAATTGTCCCAAGAGGTCTTGTTTGAATGTATTTGAATCATATAATATCCGCATCATAAGTCTTGAAGTCAAGCGAGTTATGAAACAAAAGTCGATAAAAGTTGTTGCAACTTAAGCTTATAATTTTACTTAAACTTTAGGTCAAATGTTACTGCATTTTTCTCCCAATGTGCTTGGAATTATGGGGTGATATACCTAACAAATTGAAGATCTATGAGTCTAGTTTCCAACGCATTAAACCGTTTGTCGATACGATCTCGGAATAGAGAGATATTTGCATTTTCGCGAGAGTGCGCCAAGCTGCTCTCTATGGGGCCCACAAAGGCGGTTTAAGACATATGGACATATATAAGATACCTCAACCCCGTTTTAAGTCATTATTTTTCAGTATATTCAGACCTTATAACCCTAAAAACAGTCTCTCAAGGTTCTCTCATGATCCAAGACCCAAACAAAGGGCAAACAACACAAATCAAATGTCGGGAATCCCGTGGCGCTAGTAAGTTTCTTGTTCTTCTTCTTGTTGCTGATTTTTGTGTTGTTTCAGCTGGTGTGGGAGGTTTTTTTAAGTGTTTTATTTCCTGTAAATACACCTTCAAGTTTTTAATATCAACCCTAGGTGATTTCAACTCTTCTAAAGTAATTCTAGTGCCGAAAAACCCGAATTAATTGCTAGTTTCGCTTCCTTGTTCTTGTGGCAGAATTGAAGGGATATTTCGTGGAAAATTAAGGTCAAATTGGAGTTGTTATTTCTGTTTAAAGGTAAGGAACCTCTTACTCTATATATATTTAAGATTATCCAAGTTGCAGCTAAGTCGTTGAAGCTAGAACTTGTGAAATATATATCGAAAGGCTTGGTAGTAATGTTGTTGGTTGGTGGACTATTTTGGAGGCTCAATATGATTAATAATGATGTTGTTTGGGCTGTTTGGTGATTGTATTGACTTGTGGGAAGTCATATAAATAGGGGAGGTGCTGTCCGTTTCATCGTAAAATAGGTTGTGGTCGATACATAATAGTTACGATGCTTAAACGATAATGATAGTGTCATTTGTCTTAATGTAGTATAAGGAGTCGTGACATTTGCATAGCTTGAGGTTGGGAAGTATATACAAGGTATGTGAGGCTATCCCCTTTATTCTTTTGCACGACTCCGATTGTACATAATGTAATGAACGAGCTCCCAAAGATACTCTACTCTTAGAAGCTAGCAGTACTTATATTGCTGCCCTTCTTATGAAACGATTGATATTGATGTTACTTCTCTTATTCTTATATTATCAATGTTGTTGGTAGTTCCTGATTCTTATAAGATTCTTGATGAAGAGTTAATCCTAATAACATGTACGAAGGATACCGACCTTACGTCACTCCGAAAGGTTCAAAATGTGATTCCAATGAGTCCAGCATGCATCATATATATGTATCTATTTTACTCTACCGAGCCGCGCTATAGTAGGCCGGGTACGGCACCTATTGTGCAACCACTGATCAGTTGGGTTTTACCGAGCTCCACGTGGCCGGGTACGATTCTACCGAGCCCTTTGATGGCCGGGTACATTTTACCGAGCCTATTATGGCCGGGTACGATATGATGATGGTGATGCCTACAAAGGCGTATGTTTTAAAAGTTTATGTATATATATGTATGTATCATGTATTTCATGTCAGTAGCCCTCATAGGTACCCAGATGTCACAGGTTGTATATTCTCTATCCCTGTTTACATTACTGTTCTTACTTATGCTTTCTTGCCTCACATACTCAGTACTTTATTCGTACTGATGTCCTTTTTATTTGTGGACGCTGCATGTCGTGCTGCAGGTCCTGATAGACAGGTAGACGTAGCTCCCCCACCACAGTAGGCTCTCCAGTTCAGAGGTTATTGGCGAGATCCCTTCTCCGGACTTGCTGATTTTTGTTGTATAGTCTTTCATGGCATCATGATAGCTCGTACCTTATATATAGTTTCTTGACAGTCTTGTCGTCCCATGTTATGTATGTTCATGACATTATCTTTCATTGTTGGATGTTCATGATCCATGTCTACTATTTATATTGATCTTGTCGGCCCTTAAAGATAATAAGGAAGGTTAGATAAAATGTACGTTGGTGCTCGGCAAGTATGGCCCGGGTGCTAGTCATGACCCTCCAGTTGGGTCGTGACAAGTAATTATTGTGTTTTATGGTTTTATTTGCTTATTAAACTATTAGTAAGTGTTAGTGTCGACCCTCGTTACTACTTCTTCAAGGCTAGACTTGATACTAACTGAGTATCGTGAGTTTTTACTCATACTATACTTCTGCACATTTTTGTGCAAATTCTGAGATCGGTACCAGTCATACGCATGTTGCTACATAATGATTTTCTTTACATACATCATGGTGAGCTGCCTTGTTGTCCGATCTGCAGCACATGGAGTCCTCCCCCCTCCCTTGATTATCTATTACAGTCTTTTATTTCTTTCAAATAGATATTGCTATATTTTTAGACATAGTTTACTCTTATTTTTCGATACTCGTGATATTTTGACATCGGGTTTTGGGTGTTGCTAGATAATCATGGTCGTGTTTATACCCTATCTCAGATGTTTGTATTTTTTAAGTGGCTTGAGACTATTCTCGCTCTCATTGTATAACACGTCAAATACAACTGTTAGCTCATATAAGTGCAAGACGAAAACTTTCATAAATAATTATGTAATCAAAATAAAAGCCTCGCCTCAACACAATCACAACATCAAGAAGGATACCCCAGAATATCACATAACATCATCAATAATGCCACTCTTATTCTTCTATATGTGCACATAACAATGAAATACCTCTCTTATTTCTACACATGCGCATATAGCCACCTTTATTTTGCCTCATAGGCAGCTTGAGATAATGCCACCCTTATTTTTCCCCACTCGCACAACATTAAACACAATTGCACGGCAAAGATCTAGTGTTGACACCCCCAATAAATCTGCTCAACTTGTCCACAAGTGCCACAATACCACAAAACAAAGGTGCCAAGTGCCACTATATCACATACAATGATATAAAATTTTCACCATGATATAAGCTCAAACTTACAACAATAGTGCACAAGGACATAACAAAAATCATAAAAGCGGAGGGGTGTTCAAAAAATTAAATATGACTATGGCTAAGTAATTGTAATGATCAAGATCAAATAGTCAGAAAGTGGTCTCAACATGTTTCATATAAAGTTCATTATCCCATTAAGGCATATAATAGCCCTATAGTCTAATCTGGTCATAATCACGCACAGTACCCAAATACATACTCGTAACCTTATGTACACTTCACTTTTCACATCACAGAAATCAACAAATCCGGGATGAAACCTAAAGGGTATTCTCCAACATAAAGTTAGACAAGATACTTACTTCAAACAAGCCAAACCAGTACTCTAAAAATCCCTTTCCTCTTGAATTAACCTCCAGACGGCTCGAATCTAGCCAAAATAACGTAATAACATCAATAAAAGCTATAGAAAACAACCCCAAACAATAAAGCTTCGATCTTTAAAAAAATCAAAAAGTCAAGTAAAAGATTCAACCCATGCCAGCCTCCCGGAACCCGATAAATGTCACAAATTAGGAACACCCATTCCAATACGAGTCCAACCATACAAGTTTCATCCAATTCAGTCTCTAATTAGAAAGGTTTTTACTAAAATTCTCAATTTCTTCACTTAGCTTTATCAATCAATCACTAAAATCGAGGTTGGAATCATTAATAATAAACAAATCTGAGTTTAAAACACTTACCCCAATCCCAATCGTGAAAATCCCCTCCAAAATTGCCTCTATATCTCAAAATGTAATAAATGAAATTAAATCCTCGTTCAAGATAAATTCTACCTGGCATTTTTGCTTCTGCATCCCCCTAAGTCGCATTTGCAAAAAATGCATATGCGGAAAAATCATCACAGATGCAGACTCCACTTAAGTCCCAAAATTCCGCTTCTACGGACAAACACTTGCACATGCGGAGCCGCATCTGTAGGCAAACCGCGCACCTTTGATCGCGCTTCTACGCAAACACTGTCGCATTTGCAAGCTCCCTTGAGCTCAATCAATGCCTCATCTGCGGTACAATTCCGCTTCTACAGAGTCGCACTTGCGGACCAAATGTCGGAGGTGTGAAAGCACTAGAACTGATCAGCCACAACCACCATAAATGATCCAAAGCCCATGCAAAACTCACCCAAGGCCCCTGGGACCCTGTTAATTCACACCAACTAATACTAAAACATAAAATGGACCAACTCGAAACCTAAAATCATACAAAACAATATCGAAACCACAAATCGTGCATCAATTCGAGCCCAAGGAACAAATCCAAATTTCCAAATTCGAAACCTACGCCGAACATGTATAATAAACTCGGAATGACCTATTTTGCATGCAAGTTCCAAATAACAAAATGGACCTATTCCAACTCTTGGAATTACAATCCGAACCCGATATCATCAAAGTCAATTCTCGGTCAAACCTATTAACCTTCAACATTCTAGCTTTCGCCAAATAGGACCAAATCAATATAGGGACCTTCAAATCCAAATCCGGACATACGCCTATGTCCAAATTCACCATACGAACCTATTAAAACCATCATATCACCATTCCGGGTTCGTCAACACAAAAGTCAAACTCCGGTCAACTCTTACAACTTAAGCCTCCAACCAAGGGACTGTGCCCAATTCAATCCAAAACCTGCTCGGAACCAAACCAACCATCCCCGCAAGTCATGTAACTACAAATACACATCTATAAAGCATAAAATAGGGGAAATGAGGTTAAAGTACTGAAAATGACTAGTCAGGTCATTACATTCTCCCCCTCTTAAACAAACATTCATCCTCGAACGACTATAGAGACATACATAAAGTGCCAAAAAGGTGAGGATATCGGCTCCGCATATCATGCTCGGTCTCCCAAGTTGCCTCCTCTACCGGTTAACCTCTTCATTGAACCTTTACAGATGCAATGTTCTTCGACCTCAACTTTCGGATCTGCCTGTCCAAAATAGCCATCGGCTCGTCAACACAGGTCAAATCGTTGTCCAATTGCACTGAACTGAAATCTAACACATATGACAGATCATCATTGTACTTCCGGAGCATGGAAACCTAGAACATCGGGTGAACTCCCAACAAGATGGGTGGCACTGCAAGTCTATAGGTCACCTCACCAACTCTCTCAAGAATCTTGAAAGGACTAATATAATGAGGGCTCAACTTGCCCTTCTTCCCGAACCTCATCATACCCTTCATGGGCAAAACTCTTAGTAGAACCCACTCACCCACCATGAACTCCATATCACGAGCCTTCCTATCAGCATAACTCTTCTACCTAGACTGTACTGTACGAAGCCACTCATGAATCAACTTCACCTTCTCCAAAGCATAACGGACCAAATCAGTGCCCAACAACCTAGACTCCCCAAGCTCAAACCAATGGAGAACGACATTGCCTCCCATATAAGGCCTCATTAGGAGCCATCTGGATTGTCAACTGATAGTTGTTGTTGTAGACGAACTCCTCTAATAGAGGAAACTGATCCAACTGACCCTCAATATCAATTATACAGACTCGTAACATATCCTCCAAGATCTAAATACTATCCTCGGACTGTCCGTCCATCTATGGATTAAATTCTATACTTAACTTGACATGTGTGTCCAACTCACGTTACACATCTCTACAAATATGCAATGTTAATTGAGTGCCTCGATCCAAGATAATATACACTGGAACACTATGAAGGCGAACAATATCACGAAGACAAATCCAAGCAGATACTCTAAAGTGTAGGTGGTCATGACTGGAATGAAGTGTGCAGATTTGATCAGTCTTTCCACAATAACCCACATGACAACAAATTTTCTCAAGGTCCATGCAAGTCCAACTACAAAATCCATAGTGTTACACTCCTACTTCCACTCCAAAATATCAAGTCTCTGAAGAAAACCACCCTATCTCTGATGCCCGTACTTAACCTACTGAAAGTTCACACCGAGCCACATACTCCACAATATCTTTCTTCATTCTTCTCCACCAGTAGTGCTGGTTCAAATCATGGTACATTTTCATGGCCCAGATGAATGGGAGAGCACAAACTATGGTCATCCTCAAGAATCAACTCCCGCAACCAATCCACATTGGGCACACTAATCCAGCCATGAAGCCTCAATACCCCATCATCACCAATAGTCACCTCATTGGCATCATCGTGTCCTTAAGGACAAACAAGTGGGGATCGTCACACTGACATGCCTTGATGCGCTCAGACAAAGACGACTGTGAAACCACACAAGCAAGAACCCTACTACGCTCCGAAACATCAAACCTCATGAACCTATTGGTTAAAGCCTGAACATTCAAATCTAATGGTATCTCCCCAACTAGAATAAAAGTAAGACTCCCCATGCTTTCTGCCTTCCTGCTCAAAGCATCAGCCACCACATTGGCCTTTCCGGGATGATAAAGAATGATGATATCATAGTCCTTTAGAAGCTCTAACCATCTCCGTTGCCTAAAGTTCAGATCATTTTTCTCGAATTAGTGCTGAAGCCTTATGTGATCCTTGAACACCTCACAAGACACACCGTAAATATAGTGCCTCCAAATCTTAAGCGCGTGAACAATGGATGCGAACTCCAAATCATGCACTAGGTAGTTCTTCTCATAGGGATTCAACATACGCGAAGCATAAACAATCACTCTTCCCTCCTACATCAACACACCCTCAATGCTAATCTGTGAAGAATCACATTAGACTGTATAAGAACTCGATGATGAAGGTAAAATCGGAACTGCAGCTGTGGTCAAGGCATTCTTGAGCTTCTGAAAGCTCTCCTCACACTCGTTAGACCACCTGAATTGGGCAGCCCTCTAAGTCAATCTAGTAAAATATGCTGCTATAGATGAAACACCCTCCACGAAGTGGCGATAATAACCAGCCATACCTAGAAAACTTCGAATAACAGTAGTGGTAGAAGGTCTAGGCCAACTCTAAACTGCCTCAATCTTCTTCGAATCCACCTTAATCCCCTCACTGTACACCACGTGGCCCAAGAATGCCACCGAGTCTAACCAAAACTCGCACTTAGAGAATTAAGCATATAACTTTTTCTCCCACAAGGTCCGGAGCACGATCCTCAAGTGCTGCTCATGGTCCTCTCAGTTGTTAGAATACACAAATATTTCATCTTTGAGCACGATGACGAAGGAATCAATATACGGCTAAAACACGGTGTTCATCAAGTGCATAAATGCTGGTGAGGCATTCGTCAGCCTAAAAGACATCACCAAGAACTCATAGTGACCATAGCGGGTCCTGAAAATCGTCTTCTGAATATCTAATGCCCGGATCTTCAACTGATAGTATCCCGATCTCAAGTCAATCTTTGAGAATACCCTAGCACCCTAAAGCTCATCAATATGCGGTAGTGGGTACATGTTCTTGATGTTAACCTTGTTCAACTCTTGTACTCAATACACATCCTCAAAGAACCATCTTTCTTTGCCACAAATAGAGTTGGAGCACCACAAGGCGAAACACTTAGTCTGATGAAACCCTTATCATGCAACTCCTGAAGTTTTTCCTTCAATTCTTTTAACCCCACTGGTGCTATGCGATATGGTGTATTAGAGATAGGCTAAGTGCTCGGCACTAGATCAATACCAAAATCAAAATCCCTATCGAGTGGCATGCCTTGTAGGTCTGCTGGAAACACATCTGGAAACTCACTCACTACCAAAACTGACTCAATGGTAGGTGTATCAACACTAACATCCCTCACAAAGGCTAAGTATGCCAAGCACCCTTTCTCAACCATCCATCGTGCCTTCGGAAAAGACACCACCTTACTAGGAACATGAGCCAATAGACCTCTCTAGTCCAACCTCGGCAACCCCGGCATAGCCAACGTCACGATCTTAGCATGACATTCAAGAATAGCATGATATGGCGACAATCAATCCATGCCCAGATTCACATAAAATCTATCATATTGAGTAATGAAAGATCAACCCTAGTCTTATAGCCCCTAATGGTTAAAAAAACAAGGAACAATAGACCCAATCTACTACAATAGAAACACCAACGGGTGTAGACACATAAATATGAGTATCCAAAGAATCACGAGACATAACCAATTAGGATGACACATATGAATAAGTTGATCTCGGATCAAATAAAATTGAACATCTCTATGACAGACCGAATCAATTCTTTTAATGATGGCATCTTATGCAACTGCTTCAGTCCTACTAGGGGAAGCATAACAACGGCCCTGGCCTCCTTCCTAGGACGTCCTTTACCCATCTATCCTCCACCGCTAGCTGGTTGCACAGGTGGAGTAGTAACTGGAGCGGGAACCATAGCCTGAGAACCCAACTGAGGACTACCCCACCGAAGTTTAGGACAATCTCTCATAATGTGCCTAGTATCAACACACTCAAAACAACCCCTCCACGGGCGTGGCGGCAGGTACTTAGTCTGTAATAGACGATTAGAGTAACCACTATAAGAACATGTGCAAAAGGTGCACTAAAAGATGGTTGTGAAATATGAGTACCCGGAGGTTCCTGACTAGTGGGAGCACCACGAGTAGCCTGAAGTGCAGACTGAACTGATTGACTGATAAAGCCTCTTGCATAATGGAGCTTGCCCCCAGAGTAGGAGCCCCCAAATCCTCAAAAACCACGAAGCTTCTTAGTCTCCCTATCCTCCCTCTCCTAACCATGGATACGCTCCAACCTCTTAGCAATCTCCACAATTTGATGAATGGAGTCTCAGTCTCCAACTCCCGTACCATCCCAAATTTGACGTTGTAGGTGAGTCGCTCAATATATCTACAAACTCTCTCTCTCTCTAACAGTGAAAACCAAAGTAGGTGCATGACAAGATAACTTTGCAAACCTCATAGCATACTCGAACAAAATTATACCCCTGTGGTGCAACTGCTCCAACTCGGTGTGCAACGCATCCTGGTGGATCTGTGGAACAAACTCTCCCAAGAAAAGATCAGAGAACTGGGACCAAGTAAGTGGTGCTGCGCCATTTGGCCTTCTCGCCTCATAAGTCTGCAACCACCTATATGCCTCCCCCGTCTCCCTGAAAAGTGGTAAAGTCGACCCCCCTTGGCCCCGCTACACCTATAGTATGTAGAATGCGGTGACACTTATCTATGAAATCTTGTGCATTTTAAGAAGCCCCTCCACTGAACTGGGGAGGATGGAACTTTTGGAACCTCTCCAAATTCACCCGCCCCTCAACTGACATAAGTAGCCCTACCTTAGGCCGAACTGCAACTATTGGCTGTACCGGCACAACACCCGGTGTCTGATAAGCATGAGATAACTACTCTGGTGTATGGGCGGCGGGAGTCTGGGTTTCTCCCCCAACCTATGAAGTAGCTGTTGCAACTGGAATCAACCCCACCTGAGCCAAAGTCCCAAACATGCTCAGGAAGTGTGCAAATGTCTCCTGGTACCCTAACGTAGCAATAGGCTGCCCAGGTGCTTGCTTAACGTGCTCAGGCTCCTGACCCTCAACTAGAGTTGTTGGAGGCTCCACAAGTGCTTCTATGGCAGGTTCTCTAGCTGTAGCACGTGCCCCTCATCGGCATCTACCTCGATTCTAACCTCTCGCAGTTCTAGTAGGGGGCACAGGTATCTGATCATCCGATCTGGTAGAGAGTGTCCTCATAATTTGTGAGAGAATAGAAAGATAAAAGCTCAAACTCCGAAATCAATGAATCTACATGATAAGGAATGAAAGAAGTGAATTTTTTGTAATAGTTCCGTAGCTTCTCGAAGTTAAGTACAGATGTCTTCGTACTGATCCGTAAGACTCTACTAAACTTGCTCGTAACTCTTAGAACCTATGAATCTAGGGCTCTGATATTAACGTGTCACGACCCATATCTCGACATTGGGGTCGTAATGTCACATAGTCTATAAAACTAGGCAAGATGACCACTTAAAATTATTAAATTAAATTAAAACATGATAGAGATAAATAGAGTTTATCATAATATGCAAATATAGATGATACAGGCTGACATGGCGACGGTTACAACATATCCCCAGAACTAGGTAGTACAAATGTCACGAGTTCTAACTGAATACACAAGAATATCTCAAAATACAATATTGTTCAAAATATATAAAAAAGTAGAAATGAAACAAAGAAAGTGACTTTGAGGCCTGCGGTCGGGACATGCAGGAATACATTGAAGTCTCCAATATGTAGAATGCGTCGTTGACAATCATCTCGATCTAAAGTACCTGGATATTCACAAAAAATATGTAAAAGCGTAGTATGAGTACACAACAATCGCTACCCAGTAAGTATCAAGACTAATCTCAGTGGAGTAGTGATAAGGTTCAACTCATATGATACTAACTAGACAATAACCTGTGCAACTAATATATCAAAGAGATTGACAACAAAAATATAACTGAAAACGGTAACAACAATCTCTTTAGAAAGTGTAATAACAACCCAGTGTAGTAAAACCCATCTTTGATCACAAAACATCAAATAGATATGAGGCATGTGATAACACATCAAATACAACTGTTAAATCATATAAGTTCAAGATGGAAACTTTCAGAAACAATTATGTAATCAAAATAAAAACCTTGTCTCAACACAATCACAACATCAAGAAGGACACCCCGAAATATCACATAACATCATCAACAATGCCACCCTTATTCTGCCGCATGTGCACATAATAATGAAATGCCTCCCTTATTTCTCCACATGCACATATAGCCACCCTTATTTCTCCACATGCACATATAGCCACCCTTATTTCGCCATGTTGGCAGTCCGAGATAATGCCACCCTTATTTCGCCATATGCACACAACAATAAATACAATCCCATGGCAAAAGACCTCGTGCTGACACCCCCAATCAATCTGCTCAACATGTCCAGAAGTGCCACAATAAAACAAAACAATGATATCAAGTGCCACAATATCACAAACAATGATACCAAAGTATCACCAAGATATAAGCTCGCAACTTTCAATAATAGTGCACAAGGACATAACAGAAATCGTAAAAATGGAGGGGTATTCAACAAATAAAACATGACTATGGCTAAGTCAATGTAATGATCAAGATCAAAGAGTTATAAATTGGCCTCAACATGTATCATATATAGTTCATTATAACATTAAGGCATATTAATAGCCTATGGTCTATTCCGGTCAAACCACGGATAGTACTTGAATACACGCTCGTTACCTCAGGTACACATCACTTTTCACATCATAAAAATCAACAAATCAGGGATAGAACCTATAGGGTATTCTCTAACACAAAGTTAGACAATATACTTACCTCAAACAAGCCATACCAGTACTCTAAAAATCCCTTTCCGCATGAATCAACCTCTGGCTCGAATGTAGCAAAAATAACTTAATAACATCAATAAAAGCTATAGAAAACAACCCTAATAAATAAAGTTTTGATCTTGAACAAAAATAAAAAGTCAACTTGATAAGTCAACCTGTGCTCGTCTCTTGAAACCTGACAAAATTCACAAATTCTAAATACATATTCCAGTATGAGTACAACCATACAAGTTTTATGCAATTCTAATTCTAAACCGGGGTTCAAAACCCCATTTTTCATTTATAAACGTTTTTACTAAAATTACCAATTTCTTTTCTTACATTCATCAATCAATAACTAATTTACTTAAGATCACTATGCGTAACCGCATCTACGAAAAAATCATCACAGACATGAACTTTACTTAAGATAAAAAATTTCGCTTCTGCGGACCAACACTCGCACATACGGAGCCGCTTATGCGGATAAAATGCGCATCTGCGATCGCGCTTCTGCACAAACACTGCCGCATCTGCAGAAACCCTTAAGCCAAACCAACACCGCCTCTGCAGACTCGCACCTGCGGACCAAATGTCACAGGTGCGAAAGCACCAGAACTAATCTCCCAAACCCACCACAAATGATCTGAAGCACATCTGAAGCTCACCCGAGGCCCTTGGGACCCCATCCAATCACACCAACCAATCCTAAAACATAACATGGACCTACTCGAGCCCTCAAATCACATAAAACAACACCAAAATCACGAATAGCGCCTCAATTCAAGCCTAAGGAACAAATCCCAATTTTCCTAATTCGAAACTTACGCAGAACATGCCTAAACAACTCAGAATGAACTCAAATTTTGCACGTAAGTCCCAAATATCACAATGGACCTATTCCAACTTCTCGAATCATAATCCAAATCCAATATCATCAAAGTCAACTATCGGTCAAATCTATCAACCTTCCAAACCTTTAACTTTTCATCTTTCACCAAATAAGACCAAATCAACCTAGGGACCTCTAAATCCAAATATGTGCATCAGCCTAAGTCCAAAATCACCATCGGAACCTATTAAAACCATCAAAATACCATTACAGGGTCGTCTATACAAAAGTCAAACACGGGTTAATTCTTACAACTTAATCCTCCAACCAAGGGACTCTGTGTCCCAATTCGATCCAAGATCTCCCATGAACAAAACCAATCATCCCCACAATTTACATAGCCACAAATATACATATGTAAAACATCAACTAGGGAAACAGGGTTAAAATACTCAAAATGACGCCGGGTTATTGTAGAAGTACTGATGAGGTTCAAGTCATGTGATATTCACAAATCAAGAACTTGTATATGTTGTAATAAATTTGCAAGAAGAATATAACAAGATGCGGTATCATCAACTATCAAATCAAAAATTATCAACTTAGCATTGATAAACCAATCTTGACAATCGAGTCATCAAAAAATAATAGAGGCATAGAGTAGCATGTTAGAATTCAAGATAGAAGAATATAAAATGCATAATAAACCACCAAATATTTATTTGCATGGTCAATTCTTCCACCTTTATGTTCAAAGCTCACCATCATCGGATTTTATATCAGAATCAACAAACATATGCTAATTTACCACAATCTGTGTGTACGCCATCAAGAAAGAAATATAAGAGGTCGACCCCTTGGGATGGATCCAAATCCACACGCTGCATACTATAATCTACTCGTGCAAAAATAATAATAATATTATCATAGCTGCACGATAAAGACTTCGATCCATAACATCATCAATACCACAATATCCGCACGAAAGACACCTCGTTCCACAACATCATCAATACCACCCAAAACCCGGGGTTTCGTGATGCCGAGTTTGACTTATGCGTTGATGAAAATTGTTTGGAACTACAGGGAATTGGGGAGTTGAAATTGTTTTAGATGTGTAGGGAATTTGTGTGGTCCATTTTATGGTCGCAAAATTGATTTGCAGACCGCATATCTGCCGCATATTGAAGCATAAATCTGGGCAAACTTTCGGATTATTATGCGGTCCAGTATGCGGACGCATAATCATTTCACGGGCCGCACAACTCATCGTATATCCAACATGTAACTTTTTGGAGGAAGGTTCTGTGGCACATTATGCTATCGCAGACCAGTCGTAGAGTAAGGCAGAAGTGCCCAGTTCCGGAGGTCCATTATATAATCCATTTTGCGGACCACAGTAGCGTTATGCGGTCGCATATGTGACCGCAGATCTACAAAGGGCTTCATTTTTCTAATTTTTATAACCCGACCCTATTTTGATTAAAAGCCCTTGGGGCTCGTTTTGAAGGCAAAAATATGATATTTAAGAGAGAAATGAGAGTGTTCTAGAGAGAAAATAGAAAACCCTAGGTCAATTGTTCATCAATCCTTGCCCAAGACTTGGAGAATTCACAAGGAAAACTCACAAGGTCTTTATCCAAGAGGTAAGGTTCTAACCCTAGTCTTCAATATCGAGTTTGGGTTGAAGATAGGTAATTGGGTGTATGATTTTTGGGTATGAGAGTTGTTATTTATACATGCATGTAGCTATGGGGATGGTGGGGAGGTAATTGAACTAGTATGAGTAAACTCTTGGTATTGATTTAGTTGTGGAGTGAAGGAAATCTTGTGGAAGAACCTTGTAATCAAATTCGCACACCTAGTGTTTGATAAAATGATCAAATGATCTGAAACCATGAATATCTTCCTAATTTGTGTTCTATTTTGCTATGTCTCTTAATAGATAGAAGTTTCTAGTATTTTCGGAACTTTGTAGTGAATTAAGGAAAGCTCAAAGCGAGGTATGAAGGCTACTCTTTTTTTGGTATTGGAATTCTCGTGTTCTTATAAAAATCCATTGTGTGAAGTTCGGATATGGAATGCTATTGATGTGGCGTATTCAAACTAGTAAAAAATGATTTCCGATTGGCATAACATATTAGAACCCTCGTGTGTTAATGATTCTCTATTTTTGACTTAATTATGTTATATCTCTTTTGGGAAGAAGATCTTGTATGAAATCAAGGTGATTAAACATTTTCTTCTCATATGACGAAACCTTATGAACTTACACTAGCGAAGGCCAAAGGTGCAAAATGGTTGATTTGAAAGGGAACTCTTTTGTACAAACTATTATCGTTTTGGGAATCCGAAGTGTGGCTTTGTGAATACACCTCTACCCGCATACATTGGGGTGAGGTGGTGGGGCCACTTTGTGTAGAGTTGTGGTATTGTAAATACACCTCCACCCCCATGCATTAGGGTGAGGCTGCGGGTCCGCTTTGCGTAGAGTTGTGGTATTATGAATACACCTTCACCCGCATATATTGGGGTGAGGTGGCGGGTCCACTTTGTGTAGAGTTTCTGAAATTCTGATTGCACCTCCACCCGCATACATTGGGATGAGGCGGCAAGGCTTCTTTGTGTAAAGGTAGTTGTAGAGAATCCCCGATTTACAAATTTATTAATGTTATTGAAAGCTCTTAATAAATTTTCTATGGCCTTAACGACTATCTAAGCCTTTTTTTGTTGCCATGATTCATCATATTCATGTTGTATTTCCAAGTCCTTGCAATGATGTTTAGTTTTCAAACTAGTACTATTCGAAATGTACTAACGTCCATGTTTCCGGGGGCACTGCATCTTTAATAGATGCAGGTGGTTCCACAGTAGAGGGCATTGACCAGTTATAATGGTACAATCTATTCCCAGTTTACTTGGTGAGCCCCACTTTATTTCGGGGTCGTGCATCTTTTGTTCTATGTGTATTATGTTTTGAGTTATAGCCTGGGCCTTGTTACCGGCGCTATCATTGTACTTTTTTGTATCTATTAGAGGCTCCGTAGACATGGTGTGAGTTGTGTATTTGTATTGGGATAGTCAAGATAGTAATGTCGTATGTGTATTACATATTTCACTTCAAACTATGAAAGTGTATGCATTTTGAGACTTTATAAATGATGTAACTAATGGTGATGGAATTAGTGTTGTTCATGAACCCTGTTGGTGTTAATTAATGATGCTTATCTTCTCTTTATTTATGGTCAAGTTGGGTAGAAGGAAATCTAGCAGGCTTTCTCGGCTGGGTTATCTCATTTGAGTATTGGTCACGCTCCCCGAGTGCAGGGTGTGACAAACTTTGTATCAGAGCCTAAGTTTTTAAAGTGTCCTAGGATGTCTTGGAGCCGTGTTTAGTATAGTCCTTCTTATCAGTGTGTTGTCGACCACATCTATAATTAGGAGGCTAATTGGGAATTTAGGAATAATACCTTTCTTTGATGTTATAGATCATGCCATAAAGCTGATTGTAAGATTGTTCCTCTTTTAGCTCGTGCTTTGCTCTAACTTTCAGTACATGGCGCCTAGGATGAAAGCAAGAACTGGGCAAAGAGCCAATGCCAACCCAGGAGTGGCAGTTGATTCTATATTTGATGATTCGGGTGAGCACCCGAGGGGTGAGGATATTACTACACCGCCTGAGTCTACTATTCCTGCTCAGACTGCACCAGTTCCTACACCTACTGAGGGTGTAACAGTCTCTCCAACTGATATTCCAGTTCAACCTCCATCTCCAACTTCTGGTCCCGGTGTTTCTGATCAGGCTCTTAGGGGAGCCATACAAATGTTGTCTCAGAGAGTGGCCTCCCAGGCCCAGAGATCAAATGTTGCACCCACTTCTCCTAGTCAGCCAGGGGATTCCACTAGTTCCAAGGTGAACAGGTTTTTTCAGTTGGATCCTCCACTGTTCATAGGTACTAATCCTGAGGAGGACCCCCAAGACTTCATTGATGAGATGCACAAGACTCTACGAGTTATGTGTGCTACTGAGATGGAGGTAGTCGAGTTGGCCTCCTACCGCCTGAAAGGGGTGGCATATTCTTGGTTTGAGATGTAAGAGGAGTCCCGTGAGGAGGGGAGCCCTCTGGCGAGGTGGAGTGAGTTTATCGATGCCTTTATGGATCATTTCTTACCTGCCGAGACTAATGCAGCCTGTGCCACTGTGTTTGAGAGCCTGAAGCAGGGTAGCATGAATGTGTGGGAGTACCATATGGAGTTCGCGTGCCTATCCAAATATATTATTCACATGTTGCCTACTATGGAGGCTAGAGTGCGCCAGTTTGTGCAGTGCCTTAGCCCGTTGGTTATTAATGAGGCTGCTACAACTGCCTTAAATTCTGATATGAACTATTGGATGATGGTGGCGTTTTCTTAAGCTACAGAGTATTTAAACTGAAAACCAGAAGGGATCGTAAGGGTAGTAGCAAGGCCCGGACCACGGGCATCTTGGGTGGTTCTTCTAGCGGTGGTAGGTCGACATTTAGGGGAGGGTCATCAGGGCCATCTCAGTCATTCACTCAGTCTTCGATGAGTGCACCACCAGCAAGGTTGGATTGGAGGGAGATTCCAGCAACAGTGAGATGATGCACTCTAGGGCCTGCGTCATGGACCTACCTATATGCTACGGGGGCGATATGAGGGGTCACATTCAGAGGGATTGCCGCTCGTCTCGCTGGATCATGGGCAGAGGTGCGGCACAACCAACTAGTTCTGTAGCTACTACATCCACAACATCTCTAGCTCGAGGCACCCCAGAACACGCAGGGCGTGGTGCGGCTAGGGGTGGTGCACAAAGTTCGGGATGACCCAACAGATTTTATGCTAAGCGGAGACGTCGGGATTCAGAGGCTTCTCCACATGTTGTCATTGGTATATTGACTGTCCAATCCCATAATGTATATGCTCTTAATGATCCTAGTTCTACTTTGTCATGTGTCACTCCTTGTGTTGCTATGGAATTTGGGATAGAACCGAAATATCTTCATGAGTTGTTCTTTGTATCTACTTTGGTTGGCGAGTCTATTGTGGTCGTACGGGTTTATAGGGAATGTGTTGTCACGGTGCGTGGTCGGAATGCCCTGGCTGATCTCATTGAATTGGGGATAGTTGATTTTTATGTAATAATAGGGATGGACTTGCTTTATTCATGTTTTTCTAAGCTTGATTATCGAATCAGGACCGTTAGGTTTGAATTTCCTAATGAGTTAGTGATTGAATTGAAGGGGGTGATGTGGTGCCAAAGGGTAGGTTTATTTCTTACCTTAAGGCCACAAAGATGATTAATAGAGGGTGTATCTACCATTTTGTCCAGGCTACGGAAACCGATGCTGAGGCACCTACACTTGAGTTTGTGCCTGTTGTGAATGAATTTTCGGAGGTCTTTCTGGATGAGATCCCTGGGACCACACCAGACATGGAGATTGATTTCGGAATTGATGTGATACCGGGCACGCAAACTATATCTATTCCACCCTACAGAATGGAACCAGTAGAATTGAAGGAGCTAAAAGAACAATTGAAGGATTTGTTCGAGGAGGGTTTCATCTGGCCGAGTGTGTCACCTTGGGGCATACCGGTCCTCTTTGTAAGAAAGAAATATGGGTCATTAAGGATGTGTATTGACTATCGGTAGCTCAACAAGGTCACAATCAAGAATAAGTACCCACTGCCAAGCATAGATGATTTGTTTGACCAACTGCAGGGTGCTAAGTATTTCTACAAGATTGATTTAAGATCTGGGTATCACCAATTGAAGATCAGGGAGCAGGATATTCCGAGATTAACTCTCAGGACCCCAGTTTGGGCACTTTGAAATTCTAGTAGTGTCTTTTTGGCTAACAAATGTCCCGATAACTTTAATGGACCTTATGAATCGAGTCTTCAAGCCTTTTCTTGACTCATTTGTTATAGTTTTCATTGATGATATTCTGGTCTATTCACGAAGTCGAGAGGACCATGCCGATCACCTCAAGGCAGTTCTACAAACTCTATATCAACACAAGTTGTACGCGATGTTTTTGAAATGTGAATTTTGGCTTGAATTTGTTACATTCTTGAGGCATGTCGTCTTCCTGGAAGGAATTAAGGTTGATCCTCTGAAGATTGCAACTGTGAAGAATTGGCCTAGACCTACAACTCCAACAGAGATTCACAGTTTCTTGGGCTTAGCCGGGTATTACAGGAAATTCGTGGATAGGTTCTCACTCTTGCCTCTCCGTTGATTAAATTGATAGAGAATGCAGTTAGGTTCCAATGGTTAGATGTTTGTGAAAGGAGCTTACAAGAATTGAAATCAAAATTAACTACAACACATGTGTTGACCCTACTAGAGGGTACATATGGGTTTGTGGTATATTGTGATACTTTAAGAGTCGGACTTGGGTGTGTATTAATGCAACATGGCAAGGTGATAGCTTATGCTTCTAGGCAACTCAAGAATCAGAAAAAGAACTATCCAACACATGATTTAGAGCTTGCGGCGGTGGTATTTGCATTGAAAATTTGGCATCATTATCTTTATGGGGTCAATGTGGATATATTCACGAACCATAAGAGCCTTAAATAATTTTTCAAACAGAAGGAATTGAATCCGAGGTAGAGAAGATGGCTTGAGTTACTCAAGAATTATGACATCGATATTTTGTACCATCCGGGGAAGGCTAAAGTTGTGGTGGATGCTCTTAGCAAGAAATCTATGGGCAGTTTGGCTCACTTGGGAGAATATCAAAGGTCGTTGGCCAAGGAGGTTCACCCGTTGGGTGCTTTGGGAGTCTGCCTTGCGGACTCTAGTGAAAGAGGGGTGATTGTGCAGAATAGGGTTGAATCATCTCTTGTTGTGGAAGTCAGGGAGAAGCAATACAACGATCCATTGTTGGTACAATTGAAGGAGGGGATTGATAAACATAAGACCATGGCCTTTTCTCTTGGCATGGATGATGGTACGCTAAGGTACCATGGGCGACTATGTGTTCTAAATGCGGATGGTCTCCGGGAAAGAATCATGATCGAGGCTCACACTTCTAGGTATTTCCTGCACCCCGGCTCTACAAAGATGTATCATGATCTTAAGTAAGTCTACTGGTGGAATGATATGAAGAGGAATGTAGTGAACTTTATGGCAAGATGTCCAAATTGCCAGCAAGTGAAGGCCGAACACCAAAGGCCCGGTGGGTTGGCACATAACATAGAAATTCCTATGTGGAAATGGGAGGGGATCAATATGAACTTTGAGGTGGTACTACCTTGCACTCCTCGCAAGTTTGACTTGATTTGGGTAATTATGGACCGACTCATGAAATCAGCACACTTCTTACCTGTTAAGGCTACTGATATAGCAGAATAGTATGCTCAGTTGTACATCAAGGAAATAGTCAGGTTGCATGGAACTCCAGTTTCTATTATATCATATCGGGGGCACAGTTCACGGCTAAATGTTGGAAGAAATTTCAGCCAGGTTTGGGTACTCAGGTGAATCTTAGTACAACCTTTCACCCACAAACTGACGGGCATGCAGAGCGGACTATTCAAACACTTGAGGATATGCTGCGACCTTGTGTTCTTGACTTTAGGGTTAGCTCGGATGATCATTTGCCGCTCTTAGAATTTGCCTACAACAACATTTATCATGCTAGTATCCAAATGGAACCGTTTGAGGCTTTATATGGTAGGAGATGTAGATCTCCCATTAGGTGGTTTGAGATTGGGAAGAAGAATTGATAGGGCCGGACCTCGTGCATTAGGGTATGGAGAAGGTTAAGATCATTATAGAATGGTTGAAAACTGCTCAGAGTCGTCAAAAGTCTTATTCAAATGTGCGTCGTAGGGATTTGGAGTTCAAAGAAGATGATCGGATATTCTTGAAGGTTTCCCCTATGAAGGGTGTAATGCAGTTTGGTAAGAAAGGGAAATTGAGTCCGAGGTATGTCGGAATATACAGAATCATTCAGAGGATTAGCCAGGTGGCTTACAGGATAGAACTACCTCTAGGTAAGAAAGGGTGGAGATCTGTCGCTTATTGTTTCACTCTAGACTATTGAGATTAATGAAGAATTAACGTATAAAAAAACTCCAGTTGCCTTTCTTGATAGGCAAGTTCGAAAGTTGAGGAACAAAGAAATTGCCTCTGTGAAATTGTTATGGCGAAGCCAACAGGTCGAAGAAGCCATCTGGGAAGCCGAGGAAGAGGTGAAAAAGAAGTATCCTAATTTTTTTTAATAGCTATGTAATCATGTCCATAATGTTGAAAGCTAAATTTCTATAAACTATATTTCCTCTGTACGGCTTATGTTGAGGTTGCTCCTCCTTGGTCATGTAATGTTTAATGGCATTGTGGCCGATGTTATTTTCCTGTTGTTTTATATCGTTGTGTTGTGGTTATGTTGTTAGGACTGGTTTAGGGATTCTCTGGCAGGTGAATAGTCTGAAATTACAGGGGAGACTCTAGCAAAATTTCTGTAAATCTAGGGAGTTAGTCAAAAATTTGGAACTACTAGTGTATGTTATAGCAGCTGAGTCACATTGGGTGCTAATGGTAAATTTTGACCCTCATTCGAGGACGAATGATCCTAAGAGGGGAAGGACCCGGGGTTTCGTGATGTCGAGGTAGACTTATGCATTGATGATGGTAGAGAATCTTTGCGGCGAGCTTGCTCACCTCGGTTCGGACTTTTTGGGTTGAACAGTGCGTTGGGGAGTTGAAGAAAATGTTTTGGAAGTGCAGGGCATTTCTGCGGTCGCAAAACTGATCTGTGGACCGTAGATCTGATGCAGACTGAAGCAGAATTCTAGACCAATTTTTGGACCATTATGCGGTCCAGTATGCGGCCACATAATTATTTCGCGGGCCGCACAACCCATCGCAGATCCAGCATGAAAATTTTTGGAGGAAGGTTCTACGGCACATTATGCGACCGCTGATCGGTCGCAGAGTGAGTCAGAAGTGCCCAGTTCTAGAGGACCATTATGCGGACTGCAGAAGCGTTATGCGGACACATATGTGACCGCAGATCCGCATCGGGGCTTCATTTTTCTATTTTTTATAACCCGACCTTATTTTGATTAAAATCCCTTGGGGCTCATTTTGAAGGAAAAAACTAATATTTTAGAGAGATATGAGAGTGTTCTAGAGAGAGAACATGAAACCCTAGGCTAATTGTTCATCAATCCTTACTCAAGACTTAGAGAATTCGCACGTAAAACTCAAGAGGGCTTCATCAAAGAGGTAAGGTTCTAACCATAGTTTATGCATGTATGTAGCTCTGAGGATGGTGGGGAGGTAATTGAACTAGTATGAGTAAACTCTTGGTATTGAACTAGTTGTGGAGAGAAGGAAATCTTGTGGAAGAACCTTGTAATCAAATTCGCACACCTAGTAATTGATAAAATGCTCAAATAAGCTGAAACCATGAATATCTTCTAAATTTGTGTCCAATTTTGCAATGTGTCTCTAAATAGATCGAAGTTGCTAGGATTTTCGGAACTGTGTAGTGAATTAAGGAAAGCTCAAAGCGAGGTATGAAGGCTAAATTCTTTTTGTGGTATTGGAATTCCCATGTTCTAAGGCCAAAGGTTCCAAACGGTTGATTTGAAAGGGAACTCTTTTGTACAAACTATCATCGTTTTGGGAATCCGAAGTGTGGCATTGTGAATACACCTCCACCCGCATATTTTGGGATGAGGTGGCGGGGCCGCTTATGTAGATTTATGGTATTGTGAATTCACCTCCAACCGCATACATTGGGGTGAGGCGGCAGGGTTGCTTTATATAGAGTTGTTGTATTGTGAATACACCTCCACCGGCATACATTGGGTAGAGGCGGTGCGGCCGCTTTATGTAGAGTTTCTAGTATTGTGATTGCACCTCCTCCCGCATACATTGGGGTGAGGCGGCAAAGCCGCATTGTGGAAAGGTTGTTGTGGAGGATCCCGATTCACAAATTAATTAATGTTATTGATTCATCATATTCATGTTATATTTTCATGTCCTTGCAAAGATGTTTAGTTGTCATACTAGTACTATTCGACATGTATTAACGTCCCTATTTTCGGGGGCGCTGCATCTTTAATGGATGCATGTGGTCCCACAATATAGGGCACTGACCAGGGCCTTGTTGCCGGCACTATCATTGTACTCTTTTGTATCTATTAGAGGCTCCATAGACATGGTGTGGATTGTGTATTGGTATTGGGAAAGTCAAGATAGTAATGTCTTATATGTATTACATATTCCACTTCAAACTATGAAAGTATATGTATTTTGAGAATTTATAAATGATGTAACTAATGGTGATGGAATTAGTGTTGTTCATTAACCATCTCGGTGTTAATTAATGAAGTTTATCTTCTCTTTATTTATGGCCGAGTTGGGTAGAAGAAAATCTAGCAGGCTTGCTCGGTCGGGTTATCTCGGTTGAGCGCTGGTCGCCCTCCCCGAGGTCGAGGAATAATAATAATAATAATAACAACAACAACAATAATAATAATAATAATAATAATAATAATAATAATAATAATAATAATAATAATAATAATAATAATAATAATAATAATAATAATAATAATAATAATAATAATAATAATAATAATAATAATAATAATAATAATAATAATAATAATAATAATAATAATAATAATAATAATAATAATAATAATAATAATAATAATAATAATAATAATAATAATAATAATAATAATAATAATCTTGGCCAATCAAGAGTTAATAATAATCCTAAGCATGATATCTATAATGAAAGGATAAGCTCACGTAGTCATACAAGTGGTTAAACATGAATCATATAAAGCACATAATCCAAACAAGACATATTAGAAGACCAATGTCTAATTCGGTCATAAATCATATATAGCACATGCATATACGCTCGTTACCTCGCATATACATCGCCTTTCATATATTACAATTAGATAAATAAGGTCAAATCCTAAGGGTTATTCCCTTAGACAAGATAAGGCAAGATACTTACCTTAACAATCCCAAATCAACCTTCTAAAATCGTCTTTCCCTCAGAAACCACCTCGACCGGCTTGAATCTAGTCAAATATAACTCAGGATCATCAAAGAAGGCCATAGGAATCAATTCCAAACAATAAAGTCTCAATCTTTAATCAATTTCCAAAACATCAACAAAAGTTAACCCGGGCCTACGTGGTCAAAATCCGAGTCAAGGGGTAGACCCCAACTATCAATAACCCCCACGAGTCAAAATATGTATTTGGATTTCAAATCCAAGTTTAAATCATAGGTAAAATCCTCAATTTTCACTCTCTTAAGTTGTAAGAAAATCCCCAATTTTTACCTCAATATTCCATGTTTTGGGTGTTATTAATCCATATAGACTATTGAAATAATACAAAATATTAGTAGAAATCACGTACCCCAAAGTTTTATATGAATATCGCCAAACGAAATCACCCCTCTCCAAGTCTAGGGTTCAAAATATAAGACAATGGGCTAAAATCCCGAAATGATAACTTAATAAATCTGCCCAAGAAAACGCGGTCCAAGCCTCGCGTTCAGGAAGCATAAGTCTGCTTCTGCCCAAAATTACTCTTCACAAACACGACCTACCCTCAACGCGATACCTAACATCCCAGTCTTTCGCGAATGCAACCAAGCCTTCGCGAACGTGAAGGCCAAAGCCCCCAACTCCTAACTCTCCATCGCAAACGCGACCCTCCAGGCGCGAACGCGAAGAACAACTCCACAAGCCATCATGAATGCGGCCCTGTAGGCACGAAGTCGAAAAAAATAACCTCCCCAGCCAAAATTCTTCATCGTGAATGCGAGACTCCCCTCGCGAACATGATGAACACCAGACACCAGCACATCAGCTAACTCCAAACATGCTCCGAGTGTCCGAAACACACCCGACCCACACCAGATTCTGTCCAATCATACCAACAAGTCCATAAACGCTATATTGACCAATACAAAGCCTCCAAACACACACGATAACATCACATCAATGAATCGAAGATTAAATTACAAGTTGAACTTCTCTTAAGTTCGAGAACTTCCAAACTTCCAATCAAGCGTCTAATTCAAGCCTAACCAATCCGGATTACGTTCAAACTTTACACACAAGTTCCAAAACACAAAATGAACCCATTCCAAGTTCCAAAACAATATTCTAATCCCGATATCATTAAAGTCAACTATCGATCAAACATAAAAACTCCCCAACTCTTCAAATTGCCGACTTTTGGTAAATAAGCTCAAGATCTTCTAGGGACCTCCAAATCCAAACATACGACTAAGTCCAAATAACCATACGAACCAATTGGAACCATCCAATCACCATTTAGAGGTCGTTAATGTAAAAGTCAGACCTCGGTCAACTCTAACAACTTAAACATCCAAAATAAGACTAAGTGACCCAAATCACTCTCAAACCGTCCAGTAGTCAAACCAACCAACACCGCAAATCATAAAACAACAAGCACACATACGGGAAGCATCAAATAAGCGAATGGGGTTCAAGTACTCAAAATGACCGAGCAGGTCGTTACATGCTTCCCTCCTTAAATAAACGTTCATCTTCGAACATGTTTATAAATGTACCTGAACTGTTGAAAATATGTGGATATCAACTCTACATATCTGAATCGACCTCCCAAGTATCCTCTTTGCTTGGTTGGCCTCTCCAAAGCACCTTCACTGACGCGATATGGCCATCGACCCTTCCTCATAAGCCAGATTCTCATCAAAGTGCACTATCCTGTAGTCCAAAACATGCGGCTAATCTTAATATACTTCTGAAGCATAGAAACTTGAAACACCGGACGAACTCTCGTCAAACTGGGTGGCAAAGAAAGTATATAAACCACCTTACCAACTCTCTCCAAAACCTCAAATACACCAATGTACCGAGGACTCAACTTGCCCATCTTCCGAAATCTCATCACGCCTTTCATAGGCGAAAATCAAAGAAGAACCTTCTCACCCACCATGAAAGCCACATCATGAACCTTCCTATCAACATAACTTTTCTGCTTAGACTGAGCTTTGCAAAGCTTCTCCTGAATCAACTTCACCTTTTCCAAGCATCACGAACCAAATCTGTGCCCAACAATCTAGCCTCACCAGGCTCGAATCAACGAACCGGAGAGCGACAACGCCATTCATATAAGGCTTTATATTGAGCCATCTCAATACTAGACTAGCAGTTGTTGTTGCAGGAAAACTCAACTAATGGTAGAAACTGAATCCACTAGACACCAAAATTAATAACGCATGACTTCGACATATCCCCAAGGATATGAATAATCTTCTCAGACTGCCCATCCATCTGAGGGTGAAATGCAGTATTCAACTCCACCTGTGAGCCCAACTCATGCTGAATAACTCTCCAAAAGTGCAAGGTAAACTGAGTGTCTCGGTCTGAGATAATAGAGACAAATACATGTCACGCCCTGAACTCGAGGAGCGCGACCGGTACTCAACCGAGTAAGCTTAGTCAAGCAAGACTAATTTGTATTAACCTCTCATCATTACTCATGCATGATTTGCCATATCATAATAAGATCTTTATTTTCATATTAAATACATTTGGCTCAATGGCCCATATTTTCTTTCTCGTGGTGGTTACACAACTCTATAAATAGCAGTAAATATTGTGAACATAAATACATGACAAAACTCAAAACTTTAATTACATGACCCACAGTGTACATGGAGCTTATATGACAATAGATACCTAAATACATAAAATGAACTAGACCCAAACACCCACTAGAATTGTAGCGGGCTCACCATAAGCTGAGTAGCGAAGAAGATCCCTATCAAAGATCCATATCATCTCGTAGAAGTATACCTGCATCCATTAAAAGATGCAGCGCCCCCGGCAAAAGGGACGTGAGTACATGTGGAATAGTACTCGTATATAAGGCAGTCAAAACAACATATGAAGATATGGCAACTCAAATAAGAGGCAAATAAAGTACATCAAGAGACCACGAAACATCCCATAGAATCACATTTCAAGTTTTATTATACTTGCATCATTCTAAACTTCTTTTAGGATCAATTGAGCCATATGAACTATACGTGAACAATATGTACAAACAAGGCCAATGAAAGTGGCACCTTCCTCCCTTATTTTACACATTTACATTTCATGTACCGTCCTTAGTGTTCACATATAATATTATACACCTATGCGTCTCATAGACCGTTCACCGTGTTCACTTACACAATACAAATACACCTATTCAAGGGCTTGGATATACAACATGAATATGATGAATCATAACAACAATAAATGGGCTTAGATAGCCATTAACATCAAGCAAATTTATTTAGAGCTTCCATTAACATTTATAGACATTCAGTTAGAGATCCTTTATAACCACCTACACACAAAGCGGCCATGTCGCCTCACCCCAACATATGCGGGTGGAGGCGTATCACGATACCATAATCTCTACACAAAACAGCCCTATCGCCTCACCCCAATATATGCAGGTGGAGGTGTATCACAATACCACAATCACTACACAAAGTGGCCCTATCGCCTCACCCCAATATATGCAGGTGGAGGTGTATCACTATACCACAATTCCTACACAAAGCGGGCATGCCGCCTCACACTAATATCTGCGGGTGGAGGTGTATCACAATACCACAATCCCTACACAAAGCGGCCCTACCGTCTCACCCCAATTTACGCGGGTGGAGGTGAATCACAATACCACAATCCCTACACAAAGCGGCCCTACCACCTCACCCCAATATATGCGGGTGGAGGTCTATCACAATACCATAATCCCTACACAAAGAGGCCCTACCGTCTCACCCCAATATATACGCATGGAGGTGTATCACAATACCATAATCGCTACACAAAGCGGCCCTACTGCCTCACCCCAATTTACGCGGGTGTAGGTGTATCACAATACCACAATCCCTACACAAAGCGGCCATACTGCATCACCCCAATATATGCGGGTGGAGGTGTATCACAATACCACAATGCATACACAAAGAGGCCCTACCGCCTCACCCCAATATATGTTAGTGGAGGTGTACCACAATACCACAATCCCTACACAAAGCGGGCATGTCGCCTCACCCCAATATCTACGGATGGAGGTGTATCACAATACCACAATGCCTACACAAAGCGGCCCTACCGCCTCACCCCAATATATGTGGGTGGAGGTGTTTCACAATACCACAATCCCTACATAAAGCGGCCCTATCGCCTCACCCTAATATATGTGGGTGGAGGTGTATGACAATACTACAATCCCTACACAAAGCCGCCCTACCGCATCACCTCAATTTATGCGGGTGGAGGTGTATCACAACACCATAATCCATACACAAAATGGGCATGCCGCCTCACCCCAATATATGCGAGTGGAGGTGTAATCCCAATCACAATACCATATATAAATTAAAAGCGACATAATTTGTCATTACATTTAAGGTTGTAATTTCTCATATCATTGGAATACTTCATGTCCATGATCATCATGGAGAAACACAACTCACTACATTAGCACATGCATGGTAAATCAACAAGTCAATTTCAATGACACATGGGCCCAATTTCTCTTTCTTAAGGTTCATCATCATCTAACAAAGGACATCTCCCTTCCATATCATTATTCACTTCGTTGACCTCTTGTGGTCAATAGCTAGGTTCATGACACTGGGGGACTTAACAATCGAAGTCATTTACTTGAAAGAATGTAGGGGCTTATAACACATTGGAAACAAAAGTACAAATACGTACATCTCATAACCTTTCACACCATATATCATTTAATCCGTACTTTCAACCACTTACAACATTATTATTTCATTGGCTCTCTTGGCCATTCAGAAGATTCTTTATTCCTGGCACGATGGCCGTATTTGATATTCCACACTTTCACCTCTTTCAGTTTCAAAGATCACCATCAAATACCAACATATAGAATATTTCAGAAATCGTATACTTCAAATCAATTTGTAATGGGAACTTTAAACACAAATAGTTTCTTCCCAAAGAATGGGGCATACCAACCAACAATAAAAACACACATCAAAATAAAAAACAATCAATACACCATTTATTCTTGCAATAATACTCTTCCCCAGAAATGACAATGTACAATTTCAACACACGAGTTGTAAGAACTCGAATCACACTGATATATTTATAAAGCAAAGCATTAGTTAAAGCAACCACATATGAGCATGAATTGAGTACAACAACTTTGAGGCAATTCTATATTCGAAGTCATTTTTTTAACAATTGAGTCGAGGCTCATTTCATATTCTTTATTACATTCTCTCAAATCATTTGCACTAATAGCCATAATCATGACTTAAATTCTTGGCACGTTGGCCACACTCTATATCCCCAATTCACTTATTTCACTTCCAACCATCTTTATAGATTATCAACGATAAGACATTTACAAATCAAGACTTTAGGTACACATATGAGAGATTAAGAGTCTTAGGAATATTGAGATTTTCTCACACAATTTGGTATCATAACCTTCATTTGGAACAAGACTCAAAGACAGATCATTTTAATACACATATCATTCTTGAACACATTCCCAAAGGGTAACATAATGTGATAGGAACATTCGGGATACGTTTTGATTACACAATTCTCATCACTTTTCCTATTCGGGACAATCGAATTTATTGGGAACAACTCGGAACATAGAATAAGGAACTTGAGAAAACCATACTTAGAACTTATGGGAACATCATGGAATTCAATTCCAAGAGAGAAAGTTTAGCCAACATACCTTTCTTGAGCTTTCCTTACATTACTACGATGTTCCAGAAATTCTAGCAACTTATCTATTTAGAAACATAACAAAAGTAAACCATAATTAGGAAGATATTCATGGGTTCACCTCACTTAAGCATTTCATCAAACACCAGGTGTGCAAATTGGTTATAAGGTTCTTCCACAAGATTTCCTTCACTTAACAACCTAATCTTTACCCATTTGAGCTCAACAATCTTCCCATAAACTTTATTGGTACATTCATGTATAAATAACACTCTCACACTCAAGAATCATATGCTCAATCAACCATCTTCTACCCAAATCTGAAATTGAAAACTAAGGTATGGAACCTTACCACTTAAATGAAGAACTTGAGGGATTTCTTGTTGTATTTAAAGGCTTGGACAAGATCTTGATGAACAAAGCACTTGAGCTTCTTCCTCTCTCTAGAACACTCTCACTTCTCTCTAAAAATATCAGATTTTTGCTCCAAAATGAGCTGCAAGGGTTATTTATCGAAGTTGGTTCAGGTTATAAATATAGAAACATGGATACTCCGAAATTCCGGACCGGGCTACAGACCAGGCTAGGCACGCTCTGTAGCGATCTATAGACTAGTCTAGGCACGCTCTGTATCGATCTATAGACTAGGCAAGGCACGCTCTGTAGCAAGCTATAGGCCAGGCTAGGCATGCTCTATAGTACGGTCTAGCACGCTATAGACCTGGCTACGCGAGGGATATAGCATGGTCTAGCACGCTACAGACCTGGCTTCGTGAGGGTTATAGCACGGTCACATTTTTCCAGTCTTTGGGAATTTGGTCATAATTGCTTGTTGGAGTGTCCAAATGATGAACGGTTTGAAAGGTTAGAAACTAGACTCAAAGGGCTTTAATTTGAAAGGTAGATCACCTCCTAAGTCATTATAGTTTGGTAGCAGCATGCGTTTGAAGTAGGATCTTGTGCGAATTAAGACATCCTTTCCATTTAATGTATCCAACTTGTTCCGCACGAATTCTTGCCATTCACAAATCTCCTTAGTATGTTCAAACAAAACTTAAACATATATTTTGCATTTCAAAATAATGAGGTTCTATACCATATGTCTCCTTTAATAGTCAAACATGTTATTCCCAAATAACCTTGACGCATTTTAAAATCTGAAATTATTAGAAAATTTTAACGGGGCCTTACAATACAACATGCAAGCGAACAATCTCTCGGATGTAGTTTTGAGACAACTACTCTTAAGTGTGAGAAGTCATAACCAGAATGAAATGCGCCAACTTGGTCAACCGATCAATAATGACCCAAATGGCATCAAACTTCCTCGAGGTATGTGGCAACCCTACCACAAAGTCCATAGTAATGCGCCCTCACTTACACTCCGTTATCTCAATCTTCTAAGGTAAACCACCCTATTTTTGATGCTCATACTTGACCTATTGGCAATTCAAACATCGTGAGACATTCCCAACAATGTCATTCTTCATCCTTCTCTACCAATAATACTGCTTCAAATCACGGTACATCCTCGTAGCACCTGGGTGAATAGAATACCGCTAATTGTGAGCCTCCTGAAGATTCAACTCTCAAGCCATCGACATCAGGAACACAAATCCAACCCCGAAGTCATAATACACCATCATCGCCAATAGTCACCTCCTTAGTACCACCGCATTTCACTGTGTCCCTAAGGACAATCAAATGGGGATCATCATACTGGCAAGCCTTAACGCGTACAAATAGGAACGACTGTGAAATAACACAAGAAATGACTCTGCACAAAGATCGTAATATGAGTACGAACAAAGTGTACTCAGTAAGTATCAAAACTAACCTAGGTAAAGTAGTAATGAGGTTCAAGTCATATGATACTCACCAATCAAGAACTTGTGTAATTTATAATAACTTGCAAGAAGAATATAACAAGATGCTATATCATCAACTATCAAATCAAGAGCTATCAAATCAGCATAGATAAACCAATCTTGACAATCGAATTATCCAAAAATAATAGAGGCATAGAGTAGCATGTTAGAATTCAAGATCGAAGCATATAAAATGCATAATAAACCACCAAACATTTACTTGCATGGTCAATGCTTCCTCTTTTATGTTCAAAGCTCACCATCATCATTTTTTAGATCAGAATCAACCAACATATATTAATTTGCCACAATCCCCGTGTACGCCATAAAGAGAGAAACATGAGATAGCAACCCTAGGGGGATGGATCCACATCAATTTGCTTAACAACATAATATACTCATGCAAAAACAATAACAGTATTATCATACCTGCGCGTCAAAGACCTCATGCAACAACATCATCAATATTACAATATATGCATGGAAGAGACCTCGTGCCAATACCAAATAAATCCGCTCAATATGTCCATATGTGCAATAATAACAAAAATATACTAATTTTTCATAAAACAGACATATGCTCGCAATTAATCAATAAGGTGCACAAAGACATAATAATAATAATAATAATAATAATAATAATAATAATAATAATAATAATAATAATAATAATAATAATAATAATAATAATAATAATAATAATAATAATAATAATAATAAATAAAATGTGGATGTGTGCTCAAGATGTGAAACATGACTACAACTAAATTAATTATAGCAACAATTTTACAATATCCCATCTTAGCCAATCAAGAGCTAATAATAATCCTAAGCATGATCTCTAGCATGAAAGGATAAGCTCAAATAGTCATACAAATGGTTAAACATGAACCATATAAAGCACAAAAATCAAATACGTCATACTAGAAGCCTAAAGTCTAATGTGCTCATAAATCATACATAGCACCCGCATATACACTCGTCAGCTCTCATACACATTGCTTTTCACATATTAGAATTTGATAAATAAGGTCAAATCCTAAGGATTATTCCCCCACACAAGATTTAGGCAAGATACTTACCTTGACAGGATTAAATTAACCTTCTATAATCGCCTTTCCCTTAGTAACCACCTCCGACCGACTCGAATATAGTCAAATACAACTCCAAAATATCAAACAGGGTCATATGCATCAATACATAACAATAAAGCTTCAATCTTTAATCAATTCCCAAAAAAGTAAACAAAAATCAACCCAGGCGCACGTGGTCAAAACCCTAGTCAAGGGGTAGATCCCGACTACCCATAACATCACGAGTCCAAATATGTGTTTGGTTTTCAAATCCAAGTCCAAATCGTAGCTCAAATCCTCAATTATCACTATTTTAAGTTGTAAGAAAAACCCCCAAATTTTACCTCAAAATTTCATGTTTTGGGTGTTATTAAATCATGTAGATTCTTGAAATAATACAAAACATAAGTAGAAATTACTTACCCAACGTCTTTTATGAAAATTTCCAAGAAAATCACCCCTCTCAAAGTCTAGGATTAAAGATATGAGAGAATGGGCTAAAATCCCGAAATGACAACTTATTATATCTGCCCAAGGGAACCCTTCATGAACACGGTCCAAGCCATGCATTCGCGAAGAACAAGTCTGCTTCTACCCAAAATTCCTCTTTGCGAATGCGATGCGTAACAGCCCAGCCTTCCGCGAACGCGACCAAGTCCTCACGAACGTGAAGGCCAAAGCCCCCAACTCCCAACTCTCAATCGCGAACGTGACCCTGAAGGCGCAAATAGGAAGAACAAATCGTTGCCTGCCAAATCCTTCATCGGAACATGAGACTCCCCTCGCGAATGCGATGAACACTAGACACTAGCACATCAGCCAGCTCTAAACAAGCTCGGGGGGGGGGGGGGAGGTCTGAAACTCACCCCGAGCCACCTGGGACCCCATCCAATCATACCAATAAGTTCATAAACACTACCCGGGCCTATCCAAATCCTCCAAACACATACGATAATATCACATCAATGAATCAAAGATCAAATCACAAGTTGAACTTCTCTTAAGTTCAAGAACTCCCAAACTTCAAACCACGCATCTGATTCAAGCCTAACCAATACATATTGCATCCAAACATTGCACACAAGTTCCAAACCACAAAACGAACCCATTCCAAGTTCCGGAACAACGTTTGGAGCCCGATATCATCACATCGGTCAAACATATAAACTCTACAATTCTTCAAATTGCCAATTTTTGACAAATAATCTAAAAATCTTCTAGGGACCTCCAAATCCAAATTCAAATATACACATAAGTCCATAATCACCAAACAAACCTATTGGGATAATCAAATCACCATTCCAAGTTTGTTTACACAAAAGTCAAAATTAACCTTGGTCAACTCTAACAACTTGAACTTCCAAAATGAGACTAAGTCACCCAAATCACTCTCAAACCTTCTTAAAGTCAAACTAACCAACCCCGCAAATCGCAAAACAACAAACACATATATAGGAAGCATCAAATAATGGAACGGGGCTCAAGTACTTAAAATAATCGGTCGGGTCATTATAATTTACAATCTCAACCTGAATAACCTATGTCGAGTCATAAATGAATTAATGGAATATAATCACATGATATATCTCACATCTTTTATATCTATAGCAATACCTATTGGTCATAACAACTACTCATTGCCAAACCTGATACCGATAAAAATTCCCCAACTCAGATAGATCATTATTCCAAGACTTCAGAGCACTATTAATGATAAAATAAACCTATAGAAACTCATAACTATCTACCATAGAAATAAGTTATGGATTTCTCTTGTATGATGAGAACCATTGGTAACTCTAAGTTATTTAATAATATTTTTGTTCTAAACTAGTTTAATTGCACTAATTTTAGGTCTGTCAACTTCATCTCATCTAACAAAAGCCAACTGACCAACAAGTCAAACAAAATTTCACATGGAACCTCAAGCGACATTGCTTGTGCACCATACAAGCAATTGTCCAAATATGCCTAATTTATATAAAAGCAACTAATGACCCCAAACTGATACCAAATTCTTCGAAAGTAGTTAATAAGCCTTCCATAAGCCCATAGTGACCCATCAGTAATCTCAAACCCATGAATCTCAATTGTGGGTGCATATGTAACTCGTTACCGACTCAATTATCAAGAAATCACATATTTTAACCTTCCCTTCAAATTCAAATTCATCCAAGTCTCACATGACCTAATATAACCTCATGCAACCCAAATGCATCACATACTCAAATTTGTAAATCTTTAAAATCCTTATGTAACCTAATTACCATGCTAAAACAAGACAACTCCTACAACCTCTTGAACCATGCTTCCCAACCAAAAAACCTCTATGAAACATATTCTACTACATATAAACATACTGCGGGCCATATGTCTTGTCAAACACCAGCTATGTCAAGTTACCCATATCAGATACACAGAACCAACTATATATCCATTAACACATTATCGTTGTCCACATCTAGAAATTCGATCCTTAAGCCTCAAAATTGTAAGAATCATCATATTAGTGGACTCTAACTTATCCACCCTAACAGCTATAAATATATATAATAATCTTGTAAAGAATATTTCCATCAATCTTCTTATGTCAAACGATAAAAATCTGAATCTCAATTGTTACTAGTCACCAATTTATATAGCACTCAATCATATCATCTGTAGTCTTGATTTTCAATGTGTCTTTGATATTCAACTTACAATATGTATATTTATATGCATATTCCCTCGCATTTTAATCATGTTTCATAGATTTCAGATGTGTAATGTAATAATTTGTGCTAATTTATGATATTATTATGTATAAAAATCATCCAGATGCAATGTGGGACGAATGTGCATGATATGAAGAAAAAAGGGGACAAAATAAAAAATATATCATAAAGTAGCGCCCTGGCTAGCGTGGGGCGCTACCTGTGGCACATAAATCAGACCTTAAAATTTCCCCGCG
The DNA here is from genome assembly GCF_000715075.1 of Nicotiana tabacum. Taxonomy (NCBI): domain Eukaryota; kingdom Viridiplantae; phylum Streptophyta; class Magnoliopsida; order Solanales; family Solanaceae; genus Nicotiana; species Nicotiana tabacum. Next base: position 47,862,272 of record NC_134093.1, on the reverse strand, counting down.
CCAGGTCTAGCGCCCTATGCTACTCTGGGTGCTGGTGATGGGAACTTGTCCTATTTCACCCGGGAGTTGGTTATTTTTACCCAAGACGCCCCAACTAATATAAAAGCAACTCTAAACCTATTTTGGAGGAGGAGACACCACTTTGTGAGAAAAATACATGTACTGAACACTTGGGCACAGGGAATTCATCAATTCTTCCATCCTTCATCTAGTATTCATAGCTCTTATGTTTAAAAATGATATTTTGATTATTGTTGTGAACATGAGAGGCTAAGAACCTCATTATTCTAGGGTTATGGGTCGTTCTTGACTATTGTAATTTTACAAATTATTGTGTTGCTTGACTTTATCATATTAAATTATTTATTCAATATTGCACTTAATTATTCTATTGTGTAGCTAACAATATAGTACTATCTAAGAAATTATACTTGAACTCGAAAGTGAAAACTATAGATTGCATATAGGATTCAATAGAGTAAGTTCTTGAATCCAGGCATCGGAGAATAGATTCGTGATTAGGATAGACCTATTCTACTAGACTTACTTAGTTATTTTTGCAGGAAATATACATGCGTTCTTGTCAAGTTTGATTCTATAGACATATAGTCTTAGGTTGGATTGAATAGGCTATCGAAGCGTCAAAAATATTTTGCGAGCATAACAAACCCTGCTAATCAACAAATTAGACAAGTCAAGTGATTACATCAACCCGAAAAATATAGTTGTAGAGACGTTAATCCCATAACCACGGGGGTATCCTCATTTCATTAAATTCTTTCTAAGTGTTTGTTTGCTCTAGTTGCGATCTTATTTTATTGCTTGCTTATTAGATCGTAGTAATTTAGCTACAAAAAGCACAATCATCTTCTTCACACTCACTTGAGCATTAAATTTATAAGTAGCTTAAATTGGACAATAGTTGATCATAAATCCTCGTGGGAACGATACTTTCTTATCACTTTATTACTTGTCGACCGCATATACTTGCATGTGTGTTTGGACCCAACAGTCTTTTACAACCCATACCAATTCCCTGGTAATGCCACATAGTATTACGACACATTTTAAGCAACTCAAATCACTCGTGTTGTCTTAATGTCAAGATTTTCTACTCGAAGATGAACCACAACCTTTATCAGTCAACCTCAATCTCACATAGTTCACTATAACAATAAATACATTATATCTTAAGTATAAGAACCCCGTTATCCATCTTGAATCTCCAAATAGGATAGTTTTTCTAAAAGAGCTCTATTGGCTAGAACTGTACATCTTAACTTAATCTGTGAGACCAAATCACAAACAAGCAATGTACTTTCTCCAAACCTATTGGCAACATCAATTTTAAATTCATGGTGAAGACGATCTTGTGCTTTTGAAAGCTCACTTCCATGCAATTAAGCCATTGGAAATGAATCTTTCTAAGTCAATGAACTCCAAAAACTACCATACTCAAACTCTCTTTCCCAAAGCATATGTAATACATGATTACCCCATAAATCAATCATTACACGTCCATGCTTCTACTATACTAATCCCACTTTTTTTAGATTACTCTTTGTTATGACCCGACCGGTTATTTTGAGCTTTAGCAGTTGGTTTGGTAGATTGAGACCTTGAATAGTTTCATATGATGCATTATGAGTTTCGTGTATGTTTGGTTTTAATGTTCAAGAAGTTCGGGATTGATTTGGAACAATAATTTTCAAAATAGAAGCTATAAATTAAGAGAGTTGACCAATGTTTGAATTTTGAGCAAACGATATCAAAATCAATATTTGAAGGTTCTATAGGTTCATAAGGTGATTTCATACTTGGGAATATGTCCGGGTTGAGTATCAGGTGGTCCAGGAGCGATTCAACGCTTATTGTCAGAAGTTTGTATTTTGAAGGTTTTTGAATTTGCTAAGTTTGACTTGGGGTAGACTTTAGTGTCATTAAACTCAAGATGGTGTTATGGGACCTCGGATAGGCTTGTTTATTGGAACTTGTTTGTGAAGTTTGGTCATAATTTGAAATAGCTAAGTGTGATTCAGACGCATTCGGCAAAGTTTGAAGGCTTAAATATTAAGAGAAGAAATTGTATCATCGAGTCTTGGTTTTGATGTCATTCATAGCATTTTGAGTGCTTGGGTACGTTTAGATAAGGTATTGGACTGGGTTGTAAGATTGGACGAGGTCTCGGGGGCCTCGGGTGTGTTTCGAGGTGGTTTCGGTTCATATCGGTGTGTTTTCTTGATGCTAATTGCTGGTTCTGGTGTTGTTCTTTGCGAACACAGTGGGAAGCAAGTGTTCGCGATGAAGGGATTAGGCTGGAGGCCATTCATGCTTAGCGTTTGCAGTGGGTGAGTTGCATTCGCGACGGCTTGGGGCAGTGGTGCTTCACATTCGTGACAAGGAGGTCACGTTCGCGAAGAAGAAACTAGGACTGAAGGTTTGGCCTTCGCATTCGCGAAGGTGTGGTTGCATTCACCTGAGGCAGGACTGCCAAGGCATCGCGTTCACGGGCCCTTTCTCGCGTTCGCGGAGAGGATTTTTAGCAGAAGCAGAGTTGCGCTTCGCAAATGCGAGGTAGGTGCCACGTTTATGAAGGGTAATGCTTGGGCAGACCTTATAAGTTGGAATTTCAGGGTTTCTCCGTATTATTCATTTTGAGTTCACTTGGAGCCTTTGTAAGTGTTTCACCCACTTTTCAGGGCCATTTCACCCACATATTGAGGGTAGGTGTTTCTAACCCACTTTTGATGATATTTCATGAATATATATGAATTTAGACCTACAAATTCATGATTTGTGGTGGAAAATATGGGATTTTGGAAGATGATCTAGAAATGGTATTTTTTAATTTTGACCATGAAATTTGTAATAATTTATATATTTGAGTTTGTGGTGCTATGAATAATAATGATTTTTGAGAAATGTCAGAATGCGAGCATGTGGGCCTGGGAGTTCAGTTTGTTGACTTTTTTTGTTTAGTTGAGAATTGCTTCAAATTATTAAATTATGACTTTTTGAGTATGTTTTGATTGGTTTTCACGCTCTTTGGATAGTTTCGGATCATTTGGCATTAGTTTGAGGTGTTAGAGAGGTGTTGGAGACGATTATCAAATTTCTGAGCAAGATAAGTCTCATGTCTAATGTAACAACTCAACCGGTCATTTTGTGTAATTTGCCCTGTTTCCCTTTTTGATGCTTAACACATGTGTGTTTACAGTTTTATGACTTTCGGGGTACATTGGTTGCGTTCCGGGAAGATTTCGGGTTGAATTGTACCATTTGATTCTTGGCATAGAAGCCTAAGTTATTTGTGTTTACCAATGGTTGACTTTTGTAAAAATGACCCCGAAACGGTGTTTTGATATCTTGGAAAGCTTCATATCGTGATTTTGGACTTGGGTGCATGCTCGAAATAAAATTCGGAAGTCCGTAGGTTGATTTGTGTTATTTTGCCGAAATTTGACAATTTGAAGTTTAGAAGTTGACCGTAAGTTGACTTTTAGCTATCGGGTTTAGAATTTAATTTTGGGACATGGAATAGGTTCGTTATGCGATTTAGAACTTGTCTGCAAAATTTGGTATAATTTGGTTTGAGTTGATAGGATTTAGACGCTTAGTTACAATTCTAGTAGTTCTTAACTTTACCTTAAAATTCATGCGTTTCCGTTTTTCATTTGTAGTTCTAAAAGTTATTTTTGTGTTTTGATCGCGCGAGGGAGTTCATATAATATTTTTAGACTTGTATGGATGTTTGGTTTAGAGCTCTGAGGGTTCGGATGAGTTTTATATGCATTGCAGAATGGTTTTAACTGAAAATGGAATTGCTGGTGTGCTGGTGCTCTATTATAGCAATTGCGAGCACCAGCCTTGTAATTGCGAAGGTGACTGGGGGTGGTCTGATGTTGCAATTGCGAACACCAGCCTTGTATAAATACATGGAAAAACGTTATTTTCTAAACTTTTGACACATATTCGACCTAAGGAGGCTAAGGAGAAGTTGGAGGAGTAAAAGCACAAGGATTTCAACATTCCTTCCTCACTCAAGACCCGGGTTTGGATCGAATTTATGTTTTCCTATCTTTTAATTATATTTGTGATGAATTGCTCCATATCTTTGGAGTAGTTCTCTTTAGGGTTTGATTGATTTGGTGTATTGATGATTGTTTGTGGATTATAACTCTAGTTTTATGTATTGAATCATTTTTGGATGATTTAACTGGTGCATATATAAATTCACTTGTTCATGTAATTGAGAGTCACATGTTCATGTAATCGAGAGAGGCATAACTTGTGATATCTTTGCATTATATTGTTGGGTGAGTTCATTAATTCTTCTTAGTAATTGAAAGAGGCTAGTTGAATCATTGACTAAACCTAGTTAGGAGAATAATCGAGATAACTTTTCCTAAAGACCAATCCACTATGCATTCTTGCATATCTTCACGTGCTTAAATTAGTTCATCTCGTGAGGTTGAGACTTAGTAGAGAGAGCAGTTTCTACTAAACGTTTGAACTAATAATAGAGTGAATTCGAGAGACTCACTAAAACATTAGAAGTGAATTATCTAGAGTTAGATACCCAACAATTATATTGCACCTATCTTATCAACCCCTATTCTCTCCCACTGTTAACTTCCTTGCTTACCTTTGTTGTGATAGTCATTAGTCAATAGCTTTAGATTCTTAGTTAATTTTAGTTATTAATCATATAAATCTCAATTGTTAATTCTCCTGGATAGAAATCACGCTAGAAACTAAGAAAATACTGTTAAACTCCAATCCATGTGGATACAATATTATATTATACTATCTTTGACTAGCGAGCATAATTTAAGTGTGTGTTTCGAACTCGTCAAATTTTCGCGTCGTTGCCGGGGATTGACAATCAATAGTGTTTGAAATAAAAATTTTTTATAACCCCTCCCAAATTAGGTGGATCTATAATGTTTCCACACTTCCCCTTCAGCGTGACTCGAACCCATGACCTAACGGTGGTACGTGGAGGTGCTTTTACCAAATGAGCAAGACTCACTTGCGTGTTTGAAATAGTTTGTAGTGCTAACTCATGAATTTTTCTTTTTATTTTATTTTATTTTTCCCTTTTTATGTTTGGTTTTCTTTGAATGCGCGCATGTTACATGTTCAGAGTGGTACATGACTAGAATTTCTGCGAAGGAAGTGCTACCATACGAACCCCAGATAGAAAAACAATTGCGACAACTGAGGAAGGAAAGAAATCTCACTGAGACATCAGAAAAGGTTGGGAAGTCCTCAACTAAAGAATTTATGGCTGGAAACGCTGAAGATAATATGGATTTGGCTGCGAGAGAAGCAGCCCAACGCAGAGAACAAGCTGCACGGGATGCTGAGGAAGCAACTATTAGAGATGCATAGAACATCTATGAAGAAGAAAGGGGTCTCAGACTTAATCAACATCAACCCTTGTCTGGGAGACCACTTGGCAATTATGCTAGACCGGTCTACAATCAAGGATTATCCAGTGTTCGACCACCTCTAATCGCAGCTAATAATTTCGAGCTGAAGCAAGGGTTGCTCCAAACCCTTCAAAACTGTTGTGCCATAAGAGGGAAGATGAACGAAGATCCAAACAACCATCTAATTGACTTCGAGGAGATTATGAACACCTTTCAATATAATGGTGTGTCACAAGATGCAGTTTACTTAAGGGTATTCCCCTTCACACTCAAATATGATGCAAAGCATTGGCTTTGAAGCTTACCTAATGGATCGATTCGAACATGGGATGAGATGACTAGAAAATTTCTTGATAACTATTTCTCATCAGCTAAGATGTGCAAGTTTAGAAGTGATATCCATAACTTCTGACAGAAAGATACTGAGACCGTGTTTGAAGCTTGGGAGAGGTTTAAGGAAATAGTCAGAAAGTGTCAACATAGTAGAGAATTTAACTATGGATGCACCTCTAGGACTTTTGGGATAGATTGGCACCGGCCTCACGTAGAACATTGAGCAATGCAGTTGGAGGCCCTTTGATGAATAAGACTCCATAGGAGATAGTCACAACTCTTGATGAGTTGTCTGAAGATGCAAATCAATAGCCTTCTAAGAGTGCTAAAAGAAGAAGATCGACAGGTGTTCACAAAGTTGATGCTAACACATCTCTGCAGGTATAACTTTATGCTATGGCTAAAAGATATACGGAAGCTGACCTTAGCTACAATACAAAGTGAGCCTCATGCAGCGTGTGATATATGTGGAAGAGCACATCCTACTCATGAGTGTCAAGCCTCAACTGAGGAAGTGAATGTTGTGGGCAATTATAATGCAATGGGTTAGAGGCATCTCGGGTTTTCATGGAGTTCACCTAGAGGTACTGCAAATACGTGGCTACAAAATAACCATAGAACTTAGGGACAAGGAGATCCAACCTTCACAAATCAGCAGAGGCAGCAGTTTCAGCCTCAACAATCCAATCAGCATGGTCTAGAAGATCTAATGAGGGCCTTCATTATCAAGATAGATGAGAGGTTGGACGCTCACAGGGCAGCTATTAGTGAATTGGGCACTGGTTTTCGAAAGTTGGAGAGACAAGTGGGAAATATTGCAACAATATTATCTGAGAGAGTCCCAGGTACTCTGACAGCTGATACTGAGTGAAATCCCAAAGAAACAGTGAATGTTGTGACCTTGAGAAGCAGCCAAGTGCTGAAAGATACCACTCCAATCCAAAAAGAGGTGGTACTTGAAAAGGAAAATGGGGAGCAGCTAAAGAATGATATTGATAAGAGGAAGAAAGGTAAGAAGGGAGCTGACAAAAAGAAGAAGGAGAAAACTTCAAGAAGGGATGAATCTAATAAGAGCGAGCATATGCATGTTGTACCTTTTTCTCAAAAGCTATATAGAGAAAATCTAGACAAACATTTTGAGACATTTCTAGATATGCTGAAATAGGTTAATATAAATTCACAGAAATGCTCTCCCAAATGCCAGATTATGCCAAATTCTTGAAGGAGATCCTGACATAGAAGAGGAAGACAAAGGACACCTCAGTGGTCAAGCTTATAGAGCATTGCAGTGCTATGTTGCAAAATAAACTCCCACAAAAGTGTGGAGATCTAGGGAGTTTTACTATACCTTGCTCATTAGGAACTATAAATTTTGATAAGTCTTTATGCCTCTATCTATTTACAGGAAATTAGAGAAAGAGATTGGAGAGATAAGGTCAGTACCAATATATTTGCAGCTGGCGGACCAAATGAATTTAATAACCGAGGGGATAGTGGAAGATGTGTTAGTTCGGGTAGATAAGTTTGTATTTCCTGTAGACTTTATAGTGGTGAATATGGAGGAGAACAAGTAGGCCCCCATTATCCTATGAAGACCATTCTTATTGACGGGTAGAGATATACTAGATATACATGAGAGGAAACTCATGCTTAGAGTGGGCGAGGAGACGGTGACTTTTGATGTGAATATAGAAAAGGGGGCACAAAAGGAAAAACCAGCTGTAAATGTTGAATGGAAAGTGAAGGGTTCAAAAGAGAAGGCTGCATTGAGTAAGATAAGTGTGAGGTGTACCCCAAGAAGGCTGAGAAGAAGTTGTATGCCTAGATGTGCATTAGTTAGAAGGTGAGGAATGGATCCTGACTTCGACTCAGATCCCGACTAGATATTCAGGGAAGTTTCCTTTACCTTATGCTTTTTAATTGTGTATCATGGGGACATGCCACAACTTAAAGTGTGGGGTGGGTTATAATTGTATGTTTTATGTATATGTGTTAGTTTTGTTAGTTGTAGTAGTTGGAAAATTGAAAAAAACAATAAAAATTGAAAAAATTCAATTTTTGCCGACGATGGATATCATTCGACGGGGTTCTAGAGGGATTAAAGTTGAAAGAAAAAAGACAAAAAGATTTTCCTTTGTTAGGTAGTGTAATAATTACCCCTTGGTTTTTTTGTGTCGCGGTTCTTTTCCAAGGATTTTATTTGAACCGAGTATAGTTAGTTTTGGTTTTAGGAAAAGGAAACCTTGTGCTATGATTTGAATTGAAGGCAATATCTCTTGATTTTTTTATACCTTGAGAATAGGGAGTGCTTTAGTGTGACTCTTGGGCTCAGTGTTTGACTCTTGTATAAGTACCTTAAATTGTATAATCTTAACTTTGCTTAAGTGCTTTGACTAGAGTGTCTTGATGAGTCTGATCCTGAGTGAGTTATGTGCCATGTGGGTGTGAGGTTTTGTGTTATTCTATACATTGCATTTAATATCTAGAACTTGACATGTGTGTTTGCAAAGATAATAGTTTTATTTAGTCTTGGAAGTGATCTACGCATTTCTTTGTTGAGCCAGTTATATGCTTTTGCCCACCTAATTGTTAAGTATCTTAGTTAACCCCTTTTGAGCCTGTAATCCTGTTTATTTGGCAATCACATTATAAGCCTTACCCATTTGTTCGAATTGACCATCTATTTGAACCTTTTACCTCTCGTGAGCACTTGAATTTGTTATGAGCTTTGCAAAAGTTGAAGTTTGGGGTAGTTAGTTTGGCTTTTGAGTGGAATTATTGAAATATGGAGAAAGGTGCACTGTATTAAAAAAAAAGTAAGAGCCACATGAAGTGAAAAAGAAAGAAAAAAAATGGGTGTATGATTGTGAAAACTATTCCTTGATGGTGGTAATTCTTGATGTATTTGTGCTTAAAGAAGTAGGGAGTTAATGTATATTGATGTGAAGGTGGAGTTGTGGTTTGACATAAGTGTGGGATTTTGAATTGTTAAATTGTATGTATTAAAGTGCTTAGGGAGGTGTAGTCACTCTTATATCTAAATGTATCCTACCCGTCCCGCAGCCTACATTACAACCAATTAAAGTCTTACTTGATCCTTGACTGAATAAGCTCAATTAGTAAAGTAGTACACTATGGGCAAGCCTATGTTACATCTTTTGTGGCATATGAATGTTGTTTCTGAGAGTGAACGAATTGTTTCTATCATGATGTCCTAGTTGTTCTTAATGTCTATTGTGTGTGGAACTACTCTCTATTGTTGTATGAGGGCACTTGATTCACGGAGGAAAGGTAATGTCGTTGACCTCTATGTTAGAGTAAGTGAGCGGGTTATAAATAAGGCATGGTGCTTGTAAGTCAAATCTTGAGGCGAGGATGTTGCATTAGAGTGCTTAATCTATTTTAAATATTCTTGGTATGATGAGTTATGAGTGTTGTTTAAAAAGGTTGTGTCTACGTAAAGTGTAGTTTGATCGCTCGAGTATGAGCAATGGTTTAAGTGTGGGGTATTGATGGTAGGCTATAATCTCGTGTTTTAGTCGCTTATTGCACTATAATTTACTGCACTTTTATTGTGTTTGAGCTTTAATCGCTAGTGTTTTGTACTTATTGTGTGTTTTATGCCTTGTAGAGTGATTCCAAGCTATATAGACGTTACAGAATGAATTCGAGCTATTTGGAACTTTGAAGTTTGAGTAAAGGCACAAGGGATTAAGTCGGGATCGTGTTCGAGGGTCGAGGACCAAGTCTGGACGTCAAAAAGCATGAAAAATATGTACTATGAGAAAACCTCACTTTCGCGACCCGTAGGGCGCCGCGGCTGTGGAAATTCCTGCTGCCTGTTAGAACCAACTCTCTGGATTTCCCAACTAATTCCCCGCATGGTGTGTCACCCCATGTGGCACGCCTGTGCAATCTTTATAGAGTAATTTTCCAATTTCAGCTAGGAGAAGGTGATTTCATCTAGGCCGTAACATACTTGGTATAAATACATGAAAAACATTATTTTCTAAACTTTTGACACATATTCGACCTAAGGCGGCTAAGGAGATGTTGGAGAAGCAAAAGGAAAAGGATTTCATTATTCCTTCATCACTCAAGACTCGAGTTTGGATCGAATTTATGTTTTTCTATTTTTAATTATATTTGTGATGAATTGCTCCATGTCTATGGAGTAGTTCTCTTTAGGGTTTGATGCATTTGGTGTATTGATTATTGTTTTTGGATTATAACTCTAGTTTTATGTACTAAATCATTTTTGGATGATTTAACTGTTGCATCTATATTCACTTGTCCATGTAATTGAGAGAGGCATAACTTGTGATATCTTTGCATTATATTGTTGGGTGAGTTCATTAATTATAGTCGAAAGAGGCTAGTTGAATCATTGAATAAACCTAATTAGGAGAATACTCGAAAGAGTTTCTCTAAAGACCAATCCACTACGCATTCTTGCATATCTTTACGTGCTTAAATTGGTTCATCTCGTGAGGTTGAGACTTAATAGAGAGAGGAGTTTCTACTAAACGTTTGAACTAATAATTGACTGAATTCGAGAGACTCACTTAAACATTAGAAGTGAATTATCTAAAGTTAGATCCCAAATAATTATCTTGCAGCTATCCTATCAACCCCTATTCTCTCCCACTGATAACTTACTTGCTTACCTTTATTGCGGCAGTCATTAGTCAATAGCTTTAGATTCTTAGTTAAATTTAGTTATTAATCATATAAATATCAATTGTTGATTCTCCTAGATAGAAATCAAGCTAGAAACCAAGAAAATACTGTTTAACTCAAATCCATGTGGATACGATATTATACTATTCTATCTTTGACTAGCGAGCATAATTTAAGTATGTATTTCAAACTCATCACAATTGCAAATCCTTTGTTGCATTTGCAACGTTTGCTGAGACTGATAGGATTCGAAAATGCGATCCCTGGTCCCCCAATTGCAAGGGTTCGCAAATGCAAACCCTGTGTCACAAATGCGACTTCTGCTGCTAGACATAAGGGCTGGAAGGTCGGTATTTAGTCTCATTTCTCACGTTTTAGAACCCTAGACTCGTTATTAGGCAATTTAACATCAAATTTATGTGAATAAAAGAGGAAAAATTGGAAAAATTTGTCAAGTTTTGGAAAAATAAGAATTTGAATTTTGAGAGTCGATTTGGACTTGGTTTTTGAAACTAATCATATATATGGACTCGTGGAGTTATGGGTAATCAGAATCTACCCTTTGATCTGGGTTGACTTTTGTTGAGTTTTTGAGAAAAGTGTAAAGATCATAGCTTTATCTATTGTAATTATTTTCCCTTGCATTTGTGATGATATTACATCAATTTTGGTGTTTGAGTCGTGTGGAGGAAAATTTTAGGGGAAAGATATTTTCGAGGGTTGAGTTGGCCTAGTTGAGGTAAGTGCCTTGCCTAACTTTTTGTGGGAGAACTACCTCTTAAGATTTGGGATAGATTGTGCAATTCATGTTATTTCAAAGTTGTGTACGCAAGGTGACAAGTGAGTACACAGGTTATATGTGGTATTTGACCGGTTTAGGTTCTTTTTTTAGCAAATTATGCTACTAGGCGGTCTGCGCAGTAGCTAATTTATTAATAGTAAAAGAAAAACCACAAAGGAATAGTACAAGTAGGGGGAGGGGCCAAAGCTACATTAGTGTTGCCTCTAATAGCAAACACATACTAAGATAGACCTTACCTTACAATTCCTATTAAGGCATGAACAACCTCATCTTTTAGCAAGCATGTAAAAAATAAGAACTAGAAATTAGTAAATACCCTATGATCATCATAGAGTTTATAACACACTCTATGATGATACTACATATGATAATGCTTAGAAACAGATAAAATACAACAAGGTATAGATTGGATTTTTGCCCCTCATTTATCATACTTGTGAGTTCTTCAAAATGTAGCTCCTTAAAATCCTCTTCAGCTATCTTAAAAAAATCTTCAAAATTTTTCATTTCTTCTCTGAACGATTGGATCTTGTAGACGTGGAAGGGGCAGCCCCTTTTTGCTTTGCTGCTCACATTGGCAGTTGCCTGTGTGCTATTCCTTGATTGACCTTTTTTCCTCTATGCATAGGAGATAAATCTCCACTTTTAGCCGCCTCTTCCGGACAGTATTCAATAAATTCATCTTCCTCACCTTCATCATAAATGGCAACACGTAAGTTGGCCTCTAGTTGTTGATTAGCTAATTCTTGTAAAACAATCTGTAATGGTTGATGCCTTTTCGTGTCATTATGCTGCGTTGCAGATGCTTTAAATTCAGCCTTTCGGTGAGGTTCTTAACCGACTGTACACTACCTGGTTCATGTCTATTTGCCACTGAAACTTTTAACACTTGTGAAGTCGTTTTTGAGCCAGCTTAATATGCACATTTATGCAGTTTTGAATTGTCCAAAGCATCCTACTCAACAACAGCAACTGCCATTTTTGATTATATATCACCTTGTCGTAGTGTAGACACTGTTATTTGTGTGCTAAGCTGATGGTTATCAACAAAATTTTCTTCACCTTGTTCATTCTCTTCTACTTGGTCAGCCCATGTTTTACGACCAACCAAGACAGCACTGGTAGCATCTTGTTGCTCCTTAGAACAACTTCCTTCATTTGTGGATGCTTGAGAGAATGAAGTCAAACCTACATTTCTTGTTGATTGTTACATGTTGACAGGAGTTGCTGTCAAGAATCAACTGCTCTTTCACCATACGACTCGATCGATTGAGAATGGACCTTATGAACAGAGGTATTCAAGGTAACCAATGGGGCGTTAATTTATTTAATGGTATGTAGCAACATAGCTATGTTTGAGTCCTTTATCATTTTATCCAAATCTGGATTGCAGATATGTACTGTTGGTGCTGATGTTACTGCATTTGGATCGTCAACAAGAATAATGTCCTTTGAGACATTAGTTGGAGCTGCTGTATTTTTTGAGGTCTAGTTCTGTTTTGCACTGCCTGTTGCCTTTGAATGATTATTTCTTGATGCTGCCTCAACCCCTGCAGCAGCTGCATTAGCTAAAGCATAAGAACCTTCAAGCTGTTTCTCCTGCAAAATCCCAACTGCATTTTCCTACTCATTGTTCAATTTTTCAAACATGTTTGAGCATATGATTTTCTTCAAATTATCACATAGTTGAACTGCTGAACTTGCTTTAGTAATCTGATTTATGTTCCCTTGTGTTTTTGCTATGTTAGGTGGTATATGAGCTCGATTAACTACTGTCCAATCTAGATTGTTACCTTGTTGCACAGGTTGGGACTTTGATGCTACTATATCAGCTGCAGTAATGTTAGCTGCAACAGACCTCCCTGAAGATCGATTTACCACTGCTTGTTTCTGTTCAATCTGCTGCACCTTATGTACACCTGCCTTCAATGAACCAGTTGTTGAAGCATTCAAGCCAGCATTGTTTGCACCAGCAATAACCTGATCAGCTACAGATATTTCAACTGATTCACTCACTGCTACAGTAGGATGATCTACCCCAACTTCCTCCTCCTATACAGCTGCTGACATCTGTATTTGAAAACCAGTATGCTTATTAACATCAAGCTGTTGTTGCACCCCAGCTGTTTTGCTAGTTATATAATCATGATCACCAACTCTATCCAACGCAGAAGAAACTGGACAAGCAGGATCATTAGTAGCGTGCAAATCGTGAGAATGATAGGTTGTTGCTTCATGCACGACAACAAAATACTGGGCTGCTACTTCACTTGATTTCCCAAATTTGTCATGAGCATCAATCACATATTGTGCGCTTGTAACATCACCATCTGCAAAATGTCCACCTAGAGAATTCCCAACAGCAGCAACTTCAGTTCATCTAACATTTTGAGTACCATTAGGATTAGATCGTTGAGCTGAGTTCAACTTCGGCAAAGCTCTGGCAGCATGTTGTTCCACAATCTTTGTTGTTGCATCCAACTAAACCAAACCCTTAAGAACAACATTATTAATCAGTGCATTTTTTTATTGTTTCCACCTGAACCTTAGAATGTCCAGCAATGAATATTTACGTTCACAATAGCATCCTGTTGCACAGTAGTACTTTGCTGAGTTTTACCAGTTTGCAATTGCAAAAACATCTGCTGCCCAATTGTTTGATCAGGAAGTAAAGCTTCTATCACTTGTTGGACAGTTCTCTTTGCATTCAAATAATCCCTAGCACCCCCTTTTAATTGCTGTACACTAGCCATCTCGACGGTAGGCATCAATCCATGCACTGCCCCTGTTTCCTTGTCACTGCGACCACCATCCTTAACCTTAGCCATCATCAATCGACATGCACTTTCTTCATGTTCTTGATGTTTAAAGTAGGTGCAATATTTTGTGAGATTGTCATAGACAACCTCCCGAAAATACACCATACGTTTTCCAGAAACTCTGTCCACAATGTGTAACCTAATTCGCTTAGGGTGTTTGTCCAGTAGGTCTACCAAGAATTTAACTCTAGCGGTACTTGGTCTTGTACGGTCTTGTGTCGCTTTGTCCACCGCAAATGGTTTTCCTACAGCTGCGGTGATTGACAGTAATGATGATTTGGCAAAGAAATTGGGTGGCAGCTCCTGAAATGAAATCCAAACAACTGCCTTGGATGTCTCTTCTCGAGTCCATGAAAATGTTATGAAGAAGAATTTTTCACCCTTAGCTCTAACATATCCAGCAAATCGTGATAAGTACTGAACATAATCTTCAAAGAGGTCAAATCTGATTAAAAGATGGCGAAATTCGAGTTGACCAATATTGCAATTGCCTTTCACTTCGAATTGTTTTGAAATAACTTTGCGTAGCTCCTTTAACTCCGATTTTTCGTAAGAAAACTTGACCACGCATGCTTGATGTAATCCTTCTTCGATTGTAAATGCACTAACCTCCTCCATAGTGAATTCAATTGTTGGTTCTCCATGAAGTAACTTAGTTGGACTTAAATCAATTTTGGGCACAAGCGTCGCAGATTTATTGGTATTGCCCTAGATGTGCCTGCATCAAGCACCTGTCCAGTTCTTTTTTCCAAGCATACATCTTGAAAAACAGTGGCTATATCATCTGCTGGTTTTTCTGAAGCAATTATATCCACTGAATTCACACCAGTTGCACCCACAACAGTAACCTTCATATCTGGAGTTTTGGATTTTGCCAATGATGCTACTTCCTGCACTAACTGATGATTTTGTCTCTGCTTCACATTACCAGATGGCCCAACATGATGTTGCACCACATCAAGCTTGGCTGAAGTAGTAGCTTGATCAACAGTAGCCTTCAAAGCACCAACAGTAGCTATATACATATTTATCTGTTGATCCCCACTCCTCTGCACTTCTTTTTCTCTAGCTTTTTGAATCTGCATATCCACACCCAAAATATCTATTGCTTCTTTATATTGTACCAGACTTCCAACATGTTCTTGAGTCACAGGAGGCATGTTTACAACTTGAGCATCTATAGTGTGACATATTTATTTCCAGTAGCATCAACTTGATCTCCAACTGCATTTTCACCTTTTTTCAAACCTCCTTTCGTTTAACAGTTGCCTCAAATCACCATTATATTTCTCTCCAATACCTTTTTCACCCTGATCATTATCATAGGTATTAGTCATGAGTCGTCGACATGAACTTTCATCATGGCCTTGGTGCTTACAATGAGAACAATATAACGGCAAATTATCATACACCATCTCCTGCACTTCATCATTAATTTTTCTAGTTTTTTTGTTGATACTTTGAATATTAATTTTCTTCGGCTCCTTGTCCAACACTTCCACAATCACCCTCACCCTAGCCGTACTAGGTCTCGACCTCACCTGCGTCACCTTATCCACTGCGATTAGCCTCCCAATGGCAGCAGCTATGGACAGTAGTGAACGGCGAGCAAACAAATCAGGCGGTAAGCTTGGTAAGGAAATCCAAACAACAGCCATTGATGTTTCCTCATTAGGATTGAAACCAATACTCCATGGAAAAATACTAACTTGATGTTCTTTTCCATTGTATAAGAAAACATTCACACTACGTGCTAATGCAGGGATAAAATCTTCATATTGATTGAGACGCAACAATAGTTGTCTTTGTGCGAGTAAACCTAGTAAACTGTTACCTTTTCCCCCAGAAACTTGGGTAGTAAGGTTCTCAAAACTTCCAGATTTGGTGCGCCATTAGATAGCTTGATCACAATAGCTTGATGTAGTACTTCTTCCTTAGCAAATTCTTCCCTTTCTTCCATTGTAAACTGTAGAGTTTGGATCCCATAAACAACTTCTGTTTTCTTGAGAATTGTCTTTGTTAGATTTGTTGCGTTTTGTGTATGACACAAATGACCAACATATGATTCTAGTTTGGCATTGTTTTGTGTATTGCTATGAGCTTGTAACCCAGAAACGAGCTGGGAAATTTCAGAACTGTGCAAGTCACTATTTGCTACAGTACATGCGACGCTATGTTTGAGATCTATAACATCTCCTTTGGATTTTTGGAATGAAACTTGTTGGGGTGTGTTCACCTTATCAGTGCATACCTTTTGGGATAGGTTTGGTGGTTTTCCACCACCGGACGATGAAACGGTGGCCATAAGACCACCACCCATTACTGTAGCAGTGTCTCATCCCTTGAGAGCATTTTCAGACTGCGTTTGAGGGTTTCTTTCTTCCATACCTTTAATTGAGTTGTCATTTCATGTTTTAAATTTCCATTCTACTCTTGTGCTAGTCTATCTTACCTGCCTTATTTAATTTTGTTAACACTTGTTCTACATCTTACTTGATACTTTGCTCTTACGCTTTAGTTGAAGTTATTTCTTTCCCTATTGCCTTGTTACATCCTCAATTGCTGAATTACTTTTACTTGAATTTGTTATTTCGTGAATTATCTTCTTGTTGAGTTATTCGTGTTGCAGTTGTGAAAGTCGTTATCACATTGAGGCAAAGTTGTTAAATATTGAGATATCTTCCTTGTTGAGCAATTCACGTTGGTTATTATTGTTGATATTCATGTATACATTATGGTTGAGCCATGTGCAATTTGTTGTGGAAACATCATATTGTTGATTTTTGGCAAGTTGTGGCATATGGGCACTTATGGTGCTAGTTGTTATTGTGTTGTGATATTGATGCGCATGCAGCTGTATAAGGATAGAGGTTAATGTACATGCGGTGGCATAAGGTGGGATTTATGTGCGTGTTGCTAGTAAGGGAATTACTTGAAGCCACACGGCGTCATAAGGTGGGCTAAAATGCGTGTAGCTATTTCAGGAAAAACGTTTTCAAAACTATCTAAATGTAAGGCTCACGAGGCGGTACCTCAGCGGTGATTCTTGTTGTATATGAGGCGGTACCTCAACGGTGATTCTTGTTGTATATGAGGCGGTACCTCGATTGTCATTCTTGTTATATACGAGGCGGTACGTCGGTTGTGATTCTTGTTGTGTATCTCATGTTGAAAAAATTAATTGGTGGAGCAGTTCTTGTTGCTTTTAGTTTTCCTTGTCTTAACAATTTGTCCGTATTTGGCCGTCGTGGTTCTTTTTATTGGCTTCTTTATTGTTATCTCTATGCTGACATTTCTTTCATTAGTCCATGTTATTAACATGCTTCATTATCATTTATTTCTTCGCCTTCCATTACTTCTCGTTATTATATTTTCATTATATTTATTATGTCCTAGTAGGTGCCTTGACCTGGCCTCATCACTACTCTACTGAGATTAGGGTTGATACTTACTGAGTACCATTGTGGTGTACTTATACTATGTTTTCTGCACATCTTTTTGTGCATATCTAGGTATGTCTACCCATGTTGTACGTTAGTGATTGATTGTAGCTATATTTCGAAGACTTCAAGGTATACCTGCTCGACGTCCACAGGCCTCGAAGTCACCTTCCATTATCTTTTCATTCTGTTGTATTTACTGTTCAGACAATGTTGTAGTAGACATTCTAGTGTATTCTATAGAGCATATGACTCAGTCTCACCAGGTTTTGGGAGCATTGTAGATGTAATTCCATTTTCGAGATATTTATGAGATTTGTTAGTTTATATCATGTTCTTAGCCTTTATTTCTTTCATAATCTTTCATTTGATAGGATTACCTAATCTTAGAGACTAGGTACCATAACGACATCCAAGGAGGAAAATTAGGGTCGTGACATCTAACCTTGTAAGAGGGGATTTACCCATGTATGTGCTTTATTTGCTACATGCTAGGTGTTATAGGAGCTACACACATATGAGATGATGAGCGTTTGTGAGTATTCCAGATTCTTGTTTATGTCCGAGTAGACTGAGACTCACACCATGCTATAACTGTATTACTTAAGTTATTCTTACCAGTTCAAATGATTTAATTTATATTTTAGATTAAGAATAGACTTGCATAGACTATCGAGCTTTGATATTCTAGAAATTTTGCGCGTTACATGATTACGTGCAGAAATTATTTTTTCTCTTACCGATTTTGCTCGCGTTGCACTTATTTATCCGAAAATTTTTATGATTTCTTAGCTAGCACGTATATTCGCAAGTTGGGATGATGACCGATCGAAAGTTTCACTTTTCTTATGGAATTGGGCGGATCTCCTCAGCACTACTCTTATGGGAATCGATCATTCGCCTCGGTAGGATTATGAGATACAATTATGGATCGAGTTGTTCGTCCCTTAACATTATTATGAGATGCATCTATTGGATCGAGTTGCTCTCCTCGTCAGAATCATGCAAAATGTTTCGATAGGGAGTCAGTGCGTATATGAGTATCCTAACTCGGATTTGACATTTACATCGTATATTGGCCTCACGCATTCCATTCGAGACGGTACTTAGTAGTTGATGATTCTGTATATATTCTTCTATTGAGGATCATGTTATATGATATGTCTGCTTTGTTACTACTTACTATGCTACATACCTGTCTACTTTTATTGTACTTTGTATTAATGGACCACTAGTAAGTGTCAATACCGATGCCTCGCCACTACTTTTTTGATGTTAGACTAGATACTTACTAGGTACGTGTTGATTTAAATACTCACACTACACTACTGAGATAGGTACATTTGATGGTCATATCGGTGCGTAGGCGTAGCTGTTGAGAAGACTTTGTGGTGAACTGCCTTCTATGTCATTCCCATTCATTTACTATATACTATCTATTTTCTATTCCATACAGTTGTTTCAGGAGATGGATCGTGATATAGTTGCACGACAGTGAATGCTTCAGGAGGAGGATTATTCGGTTTATGATTGGGAGTTTGATATTTAGTTCTAGCGCATGAGAGGCATTTAGGCTATGGATTTTCTGGCTTTGGCCGATGGGTTTGCAAGATTGGGTATTTCTGGAACTTGGTAAAGTTGTCGCTTGTGTTGACGCATAGTCATCCTTGTTTTAGCGCATTAAGGCTCATTAATATAGTGGTCTCCATTTGTGTGCCCATAGGGACACGGTGGTGCTAGGCGGTGCTAAGGAGGTGGTCCTTAGTGGTGAAAGTATGTTGTGACTTCAGGTCGAATCTTTGTTTCCAGTGTTGATGGTTCGTGAGAGATGATGCTTGAGGAGGCTTAGAGTTAATGCCATTCTATTCATCCGGGTGCTACGAATATGGATCGTGATTTGAGGCCGCATTAGCAGTGGCAGAGGATGAAAAAAGACATTGTTGGACATGTCTTGTGGTGCTTGAATTGTTAGCAGGGTAGCCACACGGTTTGAGAGCGTTTGGTGCGATAATGAGGACAAATGACTATGTCTGTGCATTTCATTTGGGATAGTGGCTTCTGTACTTAGAATTTTCAAATGTGATGAAAAGAGTTGCTTTGAATGCAGAGGGAATGTAAATGCTTGATTATCATTTTGGAGTGCAATGTAGTCTAGAGTTTCGAACGTGTTGTTGGACCTTCAGTTGATGTTGATGGAATGAACATATTCTTACAACCGGTGGATGAATGTGGACCCATGAGGATTAACTGATTTCATAGTGGTTATAACTCCGTTAATGTCGTTGGAGGATGTTGTTATGAGGTTACATAGGTGGGCTATATTCAATGAGAAGGTTAGGGGCTGTATGATTTCTTATGAGGTCCCTATGAAGCATTTTACCTTCTATCCAATATGATGTGTGTGCTACGACATGGGTTTGGATCGCTTGAGGAAGATGACATGGCTGTCATATGGTTGACTGTGCATTTGGGACTGATAATTTTGGGATGAGTTATAATTAGTGCAATATGAGCTTATGAGAAATTCAGCTGAGTAATAGTGCAAGATTATGGTAACTGAGGAGGAAATGTCATTATGGGTTATTGGGTTATGTGCTTTGGCTAAAAGCCAATGGGGGAGCCTACCATCTATAATTGGATCACATGGTCATGTGTTTTGTAGTTTCTAGAATTTGGTACGTTTGTGGAATAGTTATGACTTGAGGAAGAGGACATCAAGGGTAATTCAGGCAAAGAATTTGATGAATGTGTGCTACCTTTAATTATTAATATATATATATATATATATATATATATATATATATATAAAGGTTGAGGAATGGCTCAAGTCTGCTAGTCTTTTGTGGATGTAGTGTGCAATGGGAGAGGATTCTCTTGGGTGCTTCTTTTAGATTATTCATGTGTTAATGGAGCACTAGTTGTTGGCTATGTAGTCGGTGCTAGGTCAGAGTGGGTGACTCTCAAGAATGGTGCTAGTAGGCTCGGGATCGAAGATGTGGTGCCTAAGGGTTCAAGATTCGTGTGTGACTAAGGATTAAGTTTTGTATGGAATTATGGAAGAGACTTGGAAAATTTCCATATCATTATTGGTTCTTGGTATTACAGAGATGGAAGAAACGTCATAAGGTGGGCTAAAGTGCGTGTAACTATTTCAGGAAAAACGTTT
Organism: Nicotiana tabacum; assembly: GCF_000715075.1. NCBI lineage: Eukaryota > Viridiplantae > Streptophyta > Magnoliopsida > Solanales > Solanaceae > Nicotiana > Nicotiana tabacum. Next base: position 47,841,597 of record NC_134093.1, on the reverse strand, counting down.
TCAAAACTATCTAAATATAAGGCTCACGAGGCGGTACCTCGGCGGTGATTCTTGTTGTATGTGAGGCGGTACCTTGATTGTCATTCTTGTTGTATACGAGGCGGTACGTCAGTTGTGATTCTTGTTGTGTATCTCATGTTGAAAAGAGTTATTGGTGGAGCAGTTCTTGTTGCTTTTAGTTTTCCTTATCTTAACAATTTGTCCGTATTTGGCTGTCGTGGTTCTCTTTATTGGCTTATTTATGCTATTTCCATGCTTATAATTCTGGTATTAGTTCATGTTATTCACTTGTTTCGTATCAGTTATTTCACCGCCTTCCATTATTTATCCTTATTATGTTTTCATAATGTTTATTTATATCCTAGTAGGTGTCTTGACCTGGCCTCATCACTACTCTACCGAGGTTAGGCTTGATACTTACTGGGTACCATTGTGGTGTACTCATACTATGCTTCTACACATCTTTTTGTGCAGATCTAGGTACATCTGCCCATACTGGACGTTAGTGATTGATTGTAGCTATATTCCGAAGACTTCAAGTTAAACCTGCTCAGCGTCCACAGGACTCGAAGTCACACTCCATTATCTTTTCATTTTGTTGTATTTCTTATTCAGACAATGTTGTAGTAGACATTCTAGTGTATTATATAGAACTTATGACTCAGTCTCACCAGGTTTTGGGAGCATTGTATATGTGATTCCATTTTCGAGATATTTATGATATTTGTTAGTTTATATCATGTTCTTAGCCTTTATTTCTTTCATAATCTTTCATTTGATAGGATTACCTAATCTTAGAGATTAGGTGACATCACGACATCCAAGGAGGGAAATTGGGGTCGTGACATCTAACCTTGTAAGAGGGGATTTACCCATGTATGTGCTTTATTTGCTACATGCTAGGTGTTATAGGAGCTACACACATATGAGATGATGAGCGTTTGTGAGTATTCCAGATTTTTGTTTATGTCCGAGTAGACTGAGACTCACACCATGCTTTAACTGTATTACTTGAGTTATTCTTACCTGTTCAAATGCTTTAATTTATATTTTAGCTTAAGAATAGACTTGCATAGAATATCGAGCTTTGATATTGTAGAAAGTTTGCGCGCTACATGATTACGTGCAGATATTATTTTTTCTCTTACAGATTTTGCTCGTGTTGCACTTATTTGTCAGAAAATTTTCATGATTTCTTAGCTCGCACGTATATTCGCAAGTTGGGCTGATGACCTATCGAAAGTTTCACTTTTCTTATGGAATCGGCCGGATCGCCTCAGCACTACTCTTATGGGAATCGATCATTCACCTTAGTAGGATTATGAGATTCAATTATGGATCGAGTTGTTCGTCCCTCAGCATTATTATGAGATGCATCTATTGGATCGGGTTGTTCGCCTCGTCAGAATCATGCAAAATGTTTCGATAGGGAGTCAGTGCGTATATGAGTATCCTAACTTGGATTTGACATTTACATCGTATATTGGCCTAACGCATTCCATTCGAGACGGTACTTAGTAGTTGATGATTCCGTATTTATTCTTCTGTTGAGGATCATGTTATATGATATGTCTGCTTTGTTGCTACTTACTATGCTACATACCTGTCTACTTTTATTGTACTTTGTATTACTGGACCACTAGTAAGTGTCAATACCGACCCCTCGCCACTACTTTTTCGATGTTAGACTAGATACTTACTAGGTACGTGTTGATTTAAATACTCACACTACACTACTGAGATAGGAACATTTGATGGTCATATGGATGAGTAGGCGTAACTGTTGAGAAGACTTTGTGGTGATCTGCCTTCTATGTCCTTCCCATTCATTTACTATATACTGTCTATTTTCTGATCCATATAATTGTTTCAGGAGATGGATTGTGATACAGTTGCATGACAGTGAATGCTTCAGGAGGAAGATTATTCGATTTATGATTGAGAGTTCGATATTTAGTTCTAGTGCATGAGAGGCATTTGGTCTATGGATTTTCAGGCTTTGGCCAATGGGTTTGCAAGATTGGGTATTTCTGGAACTTGGTAGAGTTATCGCTTGTGTTGACGCATAGTCATCCTTGTTTTAGCGCATTAAGGCTCAATAGTAGAGTAGTCTCCATTTGTGTGCCCATAGGGAAACGGTGGTGCGAGGCGGTGCTAAGGATGTGGTCCTTAGTGGTGAAAGTATGTTGTGACTTCAGGTCGAATCTTTGTTTCTAGTGTTGATAGTTCATGAGAGATGATGCTTGATGAGGCTTAGAGTTGATGCCATTCTATTCATCCGGGTGCTACGAAGATGGATCGTGATTTGAGGCCGCATTAGTGGTGGCGGAGGATGAAAAAGGACATTGTTGGACATGTCTTGCGGTGCTTGAATTGTTAGCAAGTAAAGTATTAGCAGCAGAGACCGAGTAATTTTCTTCGGAAGATGGATAAATCAGAGTGGAAGTGGGAGCGTATTGTTATGGATTTTGTGGTAGGGTAGCCACACGGTTTGAGAGAGTTTGGTGTGAAAATGAGGACAAATGACTAAGTCTGTGCATTTCATTTGGGATAGTGGCTTCTGTACTTAGAATGTTTGAATGTGATGAAAAGAGTTGCTTGGAATGCAGAGGGAATGTAAATGCTTGATTATCATTTTGGAGTGCAATGTAGTCTAGAGTTTTGAACGTATTGTTAGACCTTCAGTTGATGTTGATGGAATGAACATATTCTTACAACCAATGGACGAGTGTGGACCCATGAGGATTAACTGATTTCATAGTGGTTATAACTACGTTAATGTCATTGGAGGATGTTGTTATGAGGTTACATAGGTGGGCTATATCCAATGAGAAGGTTAGGGGCTGTATGATTTCTTATGAGGTCCCTATGAAGCACTTTACCTTCTATCCAATACGATGTGTGTGCTACGGTATGGGTTTGGATCGCTTGAGGAAGACGACATGGCTGTCATATGGTTGACTGTGCATTTGGGACTGATAATTTTGGGATGAGTTATAATTAGTGCAATATGAGCTTATGAGAAATTCAGCTGAGTAATAGTGGAAGATCATGGTAACTGAGGAGGAAATGTCATTATGGGTTATTGGGTTATGTGCTTTGGCTAAAAGCCAAGCGGTGAGCCTACCATCGATAATTGGATCACATGGTCATGTGTTTTGTAGTTTCTAGAATTTGGTACGTTTGTGGAATAGTTATGACTTGAGGAAAAGGATATCGAGGGAAATTCAGGAAAAGAATTTGATGGGTGTGTGTTACATTTGAATTTATTAATATATATATATATATATATATATATATATATATATATATATATATATATATATATATAAAGGTTGTGGAATGGCTCAAGTTTGATATTCCTTTGTGGATGTAGTATGTAATGGGAGAGGATTCTCTTGGGTGCTTCTTTTAGATTTTTCATGTGGTAATGAAGCACTAGTTGTTGGCTATGTAGTCGGTGCTAGGTCAGAGTGGGTGACTCTCAAGAATGGTGCTAGTAGGCTCGGGATCTAAGATGTGGTGCCTAAGGGTTCAATATTCGTGTGTGACTAAGGATTAAGTTTTGTATGGAATTATGGAAGAGACTTGGAAAATTTCTATATCATTATTGGTTCTTGGTATTAGAGAGTCACAGAAGGTATCTTCAGAACGAGCATATCAGTTTGAATCACTATTGGGTATAGAAGAGGGGAATGAGGTGGTGTATGAGTCATATGACAACGTGGTTTCATGTAGGGATCACTTGGGATGAATTTTATTGGGGCCATAGTGTGCTGGGAAAGACGACTGTATCTTGAAGGCAAGTCAAGAGGGATCTAAAGGAGTTGGTCAGTTCAGTAGTGGCTTGGATCAGCGTGGTAAGAGAAATGATCAGTTCCTTCGATATGATAGGGCTTTACAGCTGTTTGTGTGGCAATACATTTTGGGTTGGATATCTATATGACTTGGTTTATTCCTGGGATTCAGTTCTGACGACATGGTTTTAAGGTTATGGAAAGATTGTTGTGTGTTACGATTTTCTCTTGAATGGAGTCAATTGGAAGAGATGATATGTATTCTATTCATGATTCATAATTGATAACGAGATTCTCGTACTCTCTCATGATAGCATGATCGATGTAGTGAGCTGCGTGGAATTGGGATAGAAGGGCCGAGGTTATGATTTTGTTGAGTATGCTAGCACTATTTTTGTGTCGCCTGAAATGGTGTGCCTTGTGGAAGAGGCATTGTGTATTGATTTGTGGATGCTTGACTAGCATTCCAAAAATAGTATAGTTGGTAGCCACTAAGGTTCATGTTTTGCTACTAGGTGTAGAAGATTTTATATGAGTGTTTCTCCTGAGGCGATTGTGTATGTGTGATGTATTAGTCACTTAAGTGAGAGAGTTAGAGATCAGGTACGAAGATTCTGGTACTCTCGTAGTTTGGAGATTTTATTTCTGAGAGCCAGGCTATTCCTTTGGTTGCGGATTGTGGAAGTGTGTTCAAGATTTGACAACTGATTGTAGGTGACGTGGATAGGGTCACTGTGGACTTTTGGAAGGCTATTGACCCAATTTGGGAGGCCTATTGGTGGGCCTAATAAGAATGTATATTCATCATCATAGTTATCGTTGGATATGTCATCGGGTAGGACTAATGTTATTCATGCCCTGATCTATTTCATGCGTTACTCTAATGATGGATTGTGAGGCTTCTTGATTATTCACACGCATGTTTTGGTCCTGTGTAGGTTTTGTGGCGATATATGAACGAGATGTCTTTCGAGTTGCTGATTTGTTTATTGTACCTTAGTCGTGCTTAGCCTTTTTCCCTAGCACATTATGCTATCCGTCTCCCCAGAGTTATGTTTATACACATGGTGCGCTTGTTGTTGATATACGTGTGTCTAGTAAATACAACTATTTTGGCTCGATGGGTATTCCTATGCGAATTATTATATGTGTATTGGGTGGCACGCCGCCATGAGTATTACGTTTGGATCGGGTATTGGGTTGCATGCCACAACAGTGAGATAATGGATATGATTTCGTGTACTTATTTTGTGTGTTTTGCTTATCCTCTGTTGTATAAATTCATAGCATTTTGTTCGGGTGTTATATGTGTTACGCGTACTCGATAGTTCTTGTACTTTGGTTCCCTTTTGGTCTTATTCAAGTTGTGGTTGCTTGGTTCACAGATCGCGTGGTATAAAATTCTCGATGGTATTTGATGTGGCCAGTCGGTCCAACAACTTGTACTGGTTGAGACGAGGTTATTGGGCTTAGAATTAATGTAATCATATCTGGATAAGTTATGTTTGGAATAAGGCTACCATTATTTAACTCAGAATTTGGTAATGGTTCTTATGGTGCGAGAGAACTTCATGACTTGTGGTTCTGATTGGTGGTCATGAGTTCTTAGATGTTACTATCATCAAGTGTTGTGAAGGCTTCGCACAGGGCTCTATATAGTATGTGGTATGGTAACGGTATCGGGTTCAGTAATGAACAGTTGTTGCGGGAAGAAGATATGGTTATGGTCATATGAGTTATGGGGAACATCGTGTGGTTATATATGTTAAGGCTATACTTATGACTTGATGCAGCTTGTGGGGATTAATATAGTGTATGCATATAAGAATCGGATCTTATAGGAAATTCCGGATGTTGAAATTTGGTTTTTAGGCTTGCGGTCTAAGGTCGAAGGAAGGATCCTCAGTCGGAGGTTTGTTAATGGACTTATAGAGATTGGGGCAGCATGGGTATTGTATGAGGAGCTTACACGGCTATTTGGTAGCTTTGGAGCGACTCTTGGCATGTTCAAGGACGAACGTAAGTGTGGGAGAATATAATGATCCGACCAGTCATTTTGAGTATTAGCATTCTGTTCAGTGGATTGAGACCTTGAGTAGCTTTATATGATGCATTATGAGTTGCTTGTATGTTTGGTTTTGATGTTCGAGAAGTTCGGAATTGATTTGGAAAAGTGATTCTCACAATAGAAGCTTTAAAGTGGGAGAGTTTACCAAGGTTTGACTTTTGAGTAAAAGACCTCGGAATATGGATTTAAAGGTTCTTATAGCTTCATAAGGTTATTTAGGACTTGGGAGTATGTTCGGGTTGAGTCAGGAGCAATTTGACGCTTATTGTCGGAAGTTTGCATTTTGAAGGTTTTTGAATTTGCGTTTCACTTGGGGTTGACTTTGGCATGATCGGACATCGAGCGGTGTTTCGGGACATTGGATAGGCTTTCTTAGTTGATTGGAACCTCAGTGTGAAGTTTTCATAACGCATTCAATGAAGTTTAAAGGTTTGAAAGTTAAGAAAAGAATTATTATTGTCGATTCTAGGTTTTGATGTTATTTGTGGCATTTAGCACTTGGGGTAAGTTTGGATAAAGAATTGGGATTGAGTTGTATAATTGGATGAGATCTGGTGGGCCTCGGGTACATTTCCGGGTGGTTCCAGACCACGTGGGTGTGTTTTGGTGTTGCTGGTTTTGGTGTTGTTCTTTGCGAAAGCTGTGGGAAGCAAGCGTTTGCAATGAAGGAATTGGGCTGGAGGCTATTTATGTTTCGCGTTCGTGCTAGGTGATTTGCGTTTGAGAAGGCTTGGGGCAGTGGTGCTTTGCATTCGCGACAAGGAGGTCGCGTATGCGAAGAAGAAGCTGGGATTGGAGGTTTGGCCTTCACTTTCTCAAAGGTGTGGTCACGTTTGCATAAGGCAGGCCTGGCAAGGCATCGCGTTCGCGGGCCCTTTATCGCATTCACGAAGAGGAGTTTTGGCAAAAGAAGAGTTGGGCTTCGCGAACGTGAAGCACGTGCTGCGTCCGCGAAAGATAGTGCCTGGGCAGACCTTATAATTTGGAATTTCGGGGTTTCTCCTCATTTTTCATTTTGGGATCATTTGGAGCCGATTTTGGGGTAATTCTTTAGGGCCATTTCAGCCACATATTGAGGGTAAGTGTTTCTAACCCATTTTTTATTATATTTTGTGAATATGTATAAATTTAGACTTGTAAATTCATGATTTGAGGTGGAAAATGTGGGATTTTGGATGATGTTCTAGAAATGGAATTTTTGAGTTTATTGGACATGAAATTTGAAATAAGTTATATATTTAAATTCATCGTGCTATGGGTAATATTTATTTTCTAGAATTTTTGGAATTCGAACGCGTGAGCTTAGGAGTTGACTTTATTGACTTTTCGTATCGAGTTGAGATTTGTTTTAAATTATTAAATTACGAGTTTTTGAGTATGTTTTGATTGATTTGCTCGAGCAAGGTAAGTCTCCTATCTAACCTTGTAAGAGGAAATTTATCCCCGTAGGTGCTTTATTTGTTACATGCTATGTGTTATGGGAGCTAGGCATGTATGAGGTGACGAGCATCCGTGAGTATGTTAGATTCTTGTTTATGTTCGGGTAGACTTAGTCTCACACATGCTTTAACTGTATTACTTGAGTTATTCTTACCTATTCAAATGTTTTAATTCATGTTTTAGCATGAGACTAGACTTGCATAGAGTATCGAGCTTTGCTATTCTAGATACTTGGCACGCTACTTGATTAGCCGCCAAAATTGTACTTCCTCTTATGGATTTCTCTTGTGTTGTACTGATTTTTTCGGAAGTTTTCATGATTTCCTAGCTTGCACGTATATTTGCAAGTTGGGCTAATGACCCAATTAAAGTTTCTCTATTCTTATGGGATCGAGCTGATCGCCTCAGGACTAATTAAAGTTTCAATATGGATTGAGTTGTTTGTCCTTCGGTAGTGTTATGAGATGCATCTATGGATTGGGTTATACGACCATGATGGGATATATCAAAACTACTCTCTTGGGATCGGATCATTCACCTTGGCAGTACTATAAAATAATCTTATGGGATCAGGCCATTCACCTCAGTAGTAATATGAAACACTCTTATGGGATCAGGTTGTTCGCCTCGGCAACACTATGAAACACTCTTATGGTATCGGGTCGTTCCCCTCGGCGGAATCGTACAAATTATTTCGACAGGGACTCAGCATGTAATATGAGTATCCTGACTCAGATTTGACATTTATATCGGATATTGGCCTCATACATTCCATTCGAGGCGGTACTTAGTAGTTGATGATTCTGTATTTATTCGTCTGTTGAGCATCATGTTATACATATATGTTTGTTTTATTGCTACTTGCTATACTTGATACTTGTCTACTTTTATTGTACTTTGTATTACTGGACCATTAGTAAGTGTCGATGTCGACCTCTCGCCAATACTTCTTCGAGGTTAGACTAGATATTTACTGGGTACATATTGATTTACGTACTCATTGTACACTTCTACACCAATTGTAGAGGTACTGAGTCAGGTACATTTGGTGGTCATACTGGTGCGCAACTGTTGAGAAGGCTTTGTGGTGAGCTGCAGCTTCTATGTCACGAACCGCAGTACACAAAGTCCCCTTCCCATTTATTTACTATATACTGCCTATTTTTCATTCCAAACAGTCGTTGTAGTATTCTTGTATATTCCAGTAGATGCTCATGCATTTGTGACACCGAGTTTTGGGAATTTTAGACCATTGTTCAAGATTGTATTTCTGTTATGATATTTGGTTTTATATTTTGATTGTATTCTAACGTTGAAGATAAATGTTAGTAGTTTACTATGAAAACAGAATTATTTTGCTTATTTATTTCATCACTTGTTCAAAATGCGTTATAAACTATCAATCAGCGTGTGGATCTGTGGTTGGCTTTCCAAACAGAAGCATTCTGCGCTATTACGGTCTATGGTGGGAATTGGGTTGTGACACTCTTGATTCCCCTCCAAGACATCACTTGTTTTCCCAAAGCACTATGGTATTCAACCAAAATCACACAAGTGATCCCAACATAAAGCAATATCATCACAATAACCATAAGCTTCTCTATCCCTTTCTCACACACTAAAGTCTCTCGAACTGATACCTTCACTCTAAAGAGTCCTCCATTGAATCTAGTATTATTCCTTTTATCTCTCTGATTCTGCAAAGTCATACCAACACTAATGTAGTAGTTCCCCAAGTCCAGGCATAATCCAATGAAAACTCAAGTTCTCAATTAGTGCAACATCTAGTGCCCTCTCAAGCACTACATCTTGAAACTTGCTAACCCCTTAATCTGTTCTGAGCATCGACCACTCAACTCAAATCCCGAGTGCACAATCAAAAATGTTGAACTAGTTATGTTCTATTGCACATCATCCTTTTAGAAGAAGTAATCTTGCCCTTAGGCAATTCAATGAATATTTTCTCACTCCACATTATATCTAGAAAATTTAACAAACCCGGATTATCCAATAATCTTGTCATGTCAATCAGATGTAGTACATCACACATCCAACAATTTATTGGCCAAGTCAACCTTGATGTCATCCTTTTCAAGTCATAATTAAGCCACAACTATACCTTAGTCTAGTAGCTATAATGACACACGCACATATGATTCAATCGTTGATGGTAAGCTCCTCCACTTTAATTAAAGCCACAATTACATTATTTGAGAGGTTACAATTACTCTTCTTCCTCAAGTACCATGACATTGCACTGGTACTCAGTTATACCTCTCATAAGTCCGTATGGTGCTAGCGCATCACATATGTGAGATGCATACTGTATTCTTATGACAGTCGTATCACCTTCCTCAAATCATTTAAACTCTTATCATAGCACATCCATTCTGATGAATAGGAGGAATAGTCTTAACTTAGAGGCTTACTCAACTAAGTTCCCCAAGCCTAAATTGCAATTTTATCTAGTTAATATGTAGTTATGACACCCCTTCATCTATTTCTCATTTACATCACAGAAAATATTTGCATCATCTGCTATTAACTTTAAAACCTCTAATCCAGCTGTTACATTGGGCTGTGTGTAATATATTATTCAGACCTTCCATTGCCAGTATTAAAAGGAAAGGAGATAGAGGATCGCCCTACCCCAATCCACTATAAGATGGGAAAAAACCTTCAGGTGATCCATTAATAAGGATTGAAAAACTAAACTATGGATATGTAGAACTTGATCCAACTGATTTTATTTTTGTGAGTAAATCCATTCTCCTCAGTGCATTTAATGAATATTCCAAGTTCATATGGTCAAAAGCTTTTTCAATATCTTATTTGCATAAGATTCCTTGGTTATTCTCCTTCAATCTTGAGTCAAGGCATTCATTTGCAATAAGTGCAGCATCTATTATTTGACTTCCATTGATAAATGTAACTTGATATATGTCAACCAGTTTATGCATCACTACTTTGAGTCTTTCTAGCAGTAGTTTAGATATAATTTTATACACGCTACCTATCAAGGTGATAGGTCTCTCAGTTCTTTTGCATTATTTTTCTTAGGTATTAAGGCTATATAAATGACATTTAGGATTTTCTAAAAGAAACTTCTAGCTACGAAAGTTCCGAGCATTCATCATGATGCCTTCATTTATAATATTCCAGAATTTAGTGAAAAAGCCCATGCTAAAACCATCTGGTCCAAACAATATGTCAATAGCACATAGTGTATGCTATCAATAACTTCATGTTACCCAAACGGTCTCTAGAGCCATTCCTTTTCTTGTTATGTGATTTCAGGGTCCCTAGTTAAATTCAATACTGGCCTGCATACCTCTGATTCTATGTACAGTTGCTTGTAAAATCTCACTATCTCCTCCTTGGTATCTCTAGGTTCCTCTTGTGTCTCCCCATCAACCTCAAGTTGATCAATGCTGTTATACCTTTTGTGTCTATTTTCTAACCTTTGTAAAACTTTAGTATTATTGTCACTCTACTTCAGATTTTGAATTCTAGACCTTTGCCTCTAGTAAATTTCCTCATTTTTTGCCACTTCCTCAAATTCTATAGATATATTAGGTTTCAATACCAATTCCTCATTATTCACATTCTTCTACTACTAGATTGTATCCGTATTTGAAATCAGATTAAGGATGTTATTTTTCTTATTTGCTTGATTGCCTTGAGTTGTCAAACTCCACTCCTTCAGCTTAACTGTAACGACCCGACCGGTCGTTTTCAGAATTAGCATCCCGTTCGGTGGCTTAAGGTCTCGTGTAGCTTCGTATTATGTATTATGACTAGTGTGTCTGGTCGAATTAAGTTTCTGGGTGATTGGGGATTGATTTGGAAGAATGATTCTTGTGTTAGAGGTTGAAAAGTTGAAGGTTTAAAAGGTTAAAAGGTTTGACCGAGAGTTGACTTTGTTGTTATCAGATTCAGATTGTGATTCTGGGAGTTGGTATAGTACAGTTTTGTCAGTTAGGACTTGCATGCAAAAATTGAGGTCATTTCGGGTTGATTTGCTATGTTTCGGCGCGAGTTCATTAGGCTTGAATTGAGGTGTGATTCGTAATTTTGATGTTGTTTGATGTGATTTGAGACCTCGAGCAGGTCCGTGTTATGTTATGGAACTTGTTAGTATGTTCGGGCGGGGGGCTTGGTTGTGTTTCGAATGGGCTAGGGGCCTTTTCTTCATTTTTTAGAATTGCTAGTTTACTGGTGTGTCTGTTGTTCTTCGCGATCGGGAAGATAAAGCCGCGATCGAGAAGTGATTCTAGGAGCTCAGTGTTTTTGTTCATCGTGGACGTGATTGTGGGTATGTGATCGCGAAGGTCCAGCTGGTTGTGGTTCGCGTTTGCGTAAAAGCTTCCGCGTTCGCGTAAGGGAAAAGCTGAAAGGGGCATCAGATGCTCGTTATCCGCGATTGCGTGACTATCAACGCGTTCGCGTTGTTTGCTGCAGGTTGTTTGTTGCGTTTGCGATTGGCTTTACGCATTCGCGAAGAACGTTTCGTCAGCTATTATTTTTGTCTCCACGACCGTGAAGGTAATTCCGCATTCGCGGTGTGTAAATATCTGGATAGAATATAAAAGTACTCTATTTCGAGGGTTATGATATTTTTATCATTTAATTAGTGATTTGAATTGGAGAAGTTGGGAATTTTTGTAAAAACTTTCTAAAATATAGAAGGATGATTTGAAGGCCGATTTGATGTCGGAATTAGATAATTTTTGTATGGTTGGAATCATATCGGAATGGGCGTTTGAATTTTGTGTGTTTTGTCGGTTTCCTTGGTGCGATCCCTGGGTTGACTCTTTGGATTGACTATTTAGTTTTCATTAAAGATCGAAACTTTATTATCCGGAAATTTTTGCTATAGATTTTATTTATGATATTAAGTTATTTTTGCAAGATTCGAGCCGTTTGAAGGTTGTTTCACATGAGAAAGTCATTTTAGAGTATTGATTTAGTTTCTTTGAGGTAAGTATTTTGCATAACGTTGTGTGGGAGAAACTACCCCTTAGAATTTGGGATTTATTGTATTATTTGAATTATGTGAAATACGTGTGCGCGAGGTGACGGGTGCGTACTGGGACATATATATGGAAATTGACCGGTTTAGACTTATAGGCTTCTTTCATGTATTTATTCAAAGTTGTTACATGTTATATCTTTTATTTGTCAAGTTTGTTCTCTGATGTCTTTATTTGGAGTTGTTAGCACGTGTTATATCTTTGACTTGTCAAGTTTACTCTTATATGCTTTATTGAAGTTGTTACCTCTTTTATTATTATGTGACTTCCTTTATTGTTGAGTTATTCTTAATTGAAATTTGTTGTTACATGATATCCTTTCAATACCGAGTTATTCTCATGTATTTAGATGTAGTTGCTAGTTCATGCCATTTCTTTCATTGTTAGCTTATGTCGTATAATAGAATTCAAAGTTTGTCATTTCACGGAAATACCTTCATTATTGAGTTTATTTTTAAGAAATTAATTGAAGTTCAAGTTATTAAAACTCATTAACTCGTTGTAATTGAAGTTGTTGTTTTTTGGGGTATTATTTTTTGTTTAGTTACTTTTCCCGTTCATTTTGTTGCTATTAAGATTTTGTACACAGCGTGTTTGAACCGTGAGCTATGTGTTGTGGTGATATATGTATTGTTGTTTTGGAAATGTTGTGGCCTAAGGGCACTTGTATGATTTGATATGTCATGTTGTTGTGATGTTAGCACATGTAAATTTGTTGTGTGGATTGATTGTTGTTATGCGGAGCATAAGGGTGGCATCTCACTGTTGTTGATTGTACGGAGTGATACGGGTAGCTATTATGTTATTGTCCGGGAAGAGCAATAAGAGTGGCTATTATGCGGAGTAATACGGTTGGCTATCAGAGTGATACGGGTGGCTAATGATATTGTCATGGCAGAGTGATACGGGTGGCTATCAGAGTGATAAGGGTGGTTATTGTGTTAATGTCTGGGTGGAGCGATAAGGGTGGCTATTATGCTATTATCACTACGAAGAGATAAGGGTGTCTATGTCAGGGATGATATGTGATGGCCCGGGGGCATTATGTTGATGATATTTGTGTGATGGTGTGAGTTTCCTCGTGTATGTCATGCACCTTACGCGACTTGTTGTATTGCTTTCGGTGAGCTACTCGATGTCTTTGATATTACTTATTGACTTGGGTTGTGATAGTACATAGCACAAGCATACACCGTAGCATGCCACTTATAACAGTTCAGGAGTATGAAATTTGAAATTTATTGATCATGTCTATGTATTTTTGTATTATCTGCATCCATTGTAATATTGAGCCTGTGACCACACCAGGCGGATTGAGATATTGGCACGTGAGTTGTCCGTGTGATTGTGATTAATATTGTGGGCACGATGTGCCATGAGTATAAGAGACGTGATTTGGGACTCATGACTTGTGATCATGAAATGAGGTATCACGGAGTAATTTCGTTGTGAGACTTGTATTAGAACGGCTTGATTAATTGATTGTTATTTGTCCTACTAGTTAAAATAACATGTGCAGTATAGAAGTATAATGCTAATAATGAAAGCAGGAAATCAGTAAATGGAAATAAGAATCAACATGTATATAAACAATAATGTAATAAGGACACCGTTAAAGTACCAGTGAAACCAAATAAGGAAAGTACCTAGTCACTGCTCTACAGAGGTTAGACTTGATACTTACTAGGTATCAATCATGGTGTACTCATACTACACTTTTGCATATTTTTGTGCAGATCCAGGTATTAGAGATCAAGCAGAGTTAGCTTTTTGATCGCGAGGATTCAATGTAGAGCTACTTGGTCGTCGCAGTCCCTTGGAGTCCCTTCTTTTTTTATTTTACTGTCAATTTTTTATCCGAACAATATTGTATTTCGATTGTTGAGATCTTTCTATGCATTCAGCTAGAGTTTGTAACTCTGTATTACCTAGCCTTGGGAGGTTATTATGATTATTGTCGTATAGACGTGTTTCACATTTATTTTAGTTTTTATATTAAACTCTATTTTTAAATATCACTGTTAAACTGGCTTAACTGTTGTAATTAATTGGCTTGCCTAGTCTTAGAGACTAGGTGCCATCACGACGCTTAAGGCTGGATTTTCGGTGGTGACATTAACCTTCAAGGATTTCAATTTGCTTGCCAAAATGAAGTCTGGTCTACCTTCTATCTTAAATGATTCCTACGAATATTTAACCTGGTCATTAAAACCTTCCACCCCTAGCCACCGGTCTTCAAACTTGAAATAAGACTTATTAGAATTCCGATTTCCACATAAAAAAGAAATTGGGCAATGATCTGAGATAACCTTTGGTAACATAAATTGTTTGATATTTCTAAATTTCTCATCCCATTCAGGAGAGGTGAGAAATCGATCTATTCTGAATAAAGAATCTTGATTTCCTTCCCTAACCTATGTATACAACCCCCATTAAGAGGAAGATTAACAAGCTCTATATCATCGATGATGTTTGTGTAATCTAACATGTCTCTTATCAATGATGTGGAATTTTTCTGTTCAGAGATGAACCTTGGTGTATTTAAACCTCCATGTGCTACCCAAAAATCACTATAAAGTCCTCTAGCTGCCCCAATTTCTTCACCCAAGGTTAGCCTTTTTCTCAATAAATGTGGACCAAAAACCCCTGTTAGATACCAAGAAAAATATTGTGATGCATCCTTGAAACTGCAAGTTAGAGAATGCACTTCCATACTTAAGATTTTGCTCTACCATACTTTGCTATCCACATGATTAGATTTCCTTCTCTTGTGCCACTTGCCTTCAAGCATTAAAACTTTACCCATGTGTTAGCCAATATTTGTTTCACATATTTAGTTATGTCTCCTTCTACTTTTATTTCTTGAAATATGTATGCCCCCAACTTGTGAATCAAACTTTTCAATGTTCCTCTTTCTTCTATTTTATAACCCTGACATTGCATGAAATAATGTTTATCTTCTTGATCTTCCTTCTAACATCAAATTCCACTACTCTTGCTTCCATTGCTTTTGAACCTCATATAAAAATTCATACCTTTAAGTTTGTGTGTGCCCATCCATTTAGTGTTACACAATAATAATCTGACCGGTGGTTTTGTGTATTTAAGCCCTATTTTCCTATTTGATGCTTTCCGTAGCTTCTTTTGATGTGTGTTTGTAGTTTTGTGACTTGCAGGGAGGGTTGGTTTAGCTTCGAGAAGGTTTGAGATGGATTTGGGTTACTTAGTCTCATTTTGGAAGCTTAAGTTGCTAGACCTAACTAAGGTTTGATTTTTTAGTAGATGGTTTCAGATTGATGATTTGATGGTTCCAATAGATTCGTATAGTAATTTTGTAGGTTTGACGGGGGGTTAACTTTGGTGTTATTGGGACTTTGGATAGGTTCATTTAGTTGATATAAACTTGTGTGCAAAGTTCGGATGGAATCCGAAATGATTAGGCATAATCTGGATGAGTTTGGTGAAGATAGAAGTTTGAAACTTAAAAGAGGGATTTTTATCATTGATTCTTGGCTTTAATGTTAGTTGTGTTGCTTTGAGCCATTGGACAAGTTTGGGTAAGGTCTTAGAACTTTTTGGTATGATTGGACAAGGTCCCTGGGGGCTCGGGTGTGTTTCAGAATAATTCAGAAGCATTTTGGTGTCATTGGCAGTACTGGTGCTGGGGCATCGCACCTGTAGAGGATTGATCACAAGTGCAAACCCGCACTTGCGATGGTTCTGTTGCATTTGCAAGATTGAACTATTTAGAGGATTGTAGCTACTACGGATGATGGAGAGCAGGTGCGAGGTCGCACCTGCGAGGCAATGGTGTGCACCTGCGAGATGGAAAAGGCTTGAAGAACTCGCGCACCTGCGAAATTGCAGATTTGACAGTGGTGCTGCAGATTCAAAGGGTGACTATATAGGCGGAAGCTCACAAATGCGACCCTAGGACAGCAGAAGCGGTGTCGTAGATGTGGTGATTTGGTCTGCAGACTCGGAATCACTCGCAGGCTTCATATATTTCAAGGGTTATGTCATTTTTCATTATTTTAAGTTTTGGAGTTCGGTAATAGGCAATGTTTTAGGAGATTTTCATCACTACATTGTGAGTAAGTAATTTTCTCTTGGATTTGACTATATATCTTGAATCCCCATGGACTTATACACTTCTGGAATTTTGCAGAGAAATTTTGATGTTTTTGTCTACAACTTTAGAGGGTGAATTTAGGGGATTTGAGGGTCGTTTTGGACTTGGTTTTGGAATATAATTACATATTTGGACTAGTAGGGTTATGGGTAGTCGGGATTCACCCTTTGACTCGAGTTTTAACCTTGGGTTGACTTTTATTAACTTTTGGGAACTTGATTAAAGATAGAAGATTTATCGTTTGACGTTGATTTCTATAGCATTATTTGACGTTATTGAGTTGTATTTGACTAGATTTGAGGCGTTTGGAGTTTGATATGAAAGGAAAAGCTATTTTGAAGGATGAAATTATTATCGGATGGAGGTAAGTCTCTTATCTATCCTTATAAGAGGAAATTTTCCCAATAAGTGATTTGCCTGCTATTTGCTACATGATTTATGTACTTCGTATATGCGACGTGACAAATGCATATGTGTGGTTAGCTTATGACCATAGCTGGATAGAGATAAGCTTATATTATGGCTCGTTGAGACATTATGAATTGTTATCCCTGCTTCATTGATTCTTTGACTATGTGATAAATCATAAATCATGCTTAAAGACTATGTTAGAATTATGAGTTATTTGTTTGAACTTGATGGACTTGTTTCACCGTGTTGGACCTTCTACTTTAGCCATATTCATGCAACTGCCTTATTGAACTTATGATTTGTGATTATTGGCTCTTGTTGCTCATCGTTTGATATCATGATCGGACTTAGGAATGATAAATGAACAACAATGAAATGTCATGGAAGTTGAATTATATGATTAGCCATAGCTATCTCTTATTCATATTAATATTCATCTGAATTCTGTTATTTTGTCCTATTGCACCTTTATTACATCATCTCATATGCATATACATGAGTTGGAGAGTGGACATCGACAAAAGTTGAGGATTTTTCTCAAAGGAAATTATGAGAAAATATTGATTATGAACTTCATTAATATTAGTGGATTGGGTTGCACACCACAACGTCGCTTGGATATGGATTCGTTCCTCCGGAGTCAGGTTATTACCCATGTTACTTTGGGCCCTGTGCATGTAGGAACCCGTATTGATGCTAGTTTGGACATTTGGCTAGTGTCAGATGTATGGTATGATACTGTGAGGTGCTGAGATTTGATCATGAGCATGCATATGCATTCTAGATTAATGTAGTACCTCTCATATATACAAATGATTTGGTTTATATCATTATTTTTGAAATAAATTGAGATAGTCACTTGTTTTGTGTTTTCCTTGTTTCAAAAAGCATGTCTAAATATTAAATATTATTGTGCCTTTGTCGTGTACCCATTTGATGATATCATGCGTTAGTAATTGTTGTGTTTTATGCTATTACTTGCTCATTAAAAAGTTAGTAAATGTCAATGTCGATCCCTTGTCTCTACTTCTTTGAGGCTAGACTTGATACTTGTTGAGCACCATGGTTTTGTACTCATATTACACTTAGCCCATATCTATTCCACTGTATCACATGGCTGTAGCTGCGTTGATGGAGTTGAAGGCGTAGTTGTAAAAGTTGTTAGTTAGGGGATTCATTAGGCCGAGCATTTCTCCTTGGGGCGCGCTAGCGTTGTTTGTGAAGACGAAGAAGAACAAAAAGGATGGTTTTATAAGGATTTGTATTGATTACAAGCAGATGAACAAGGTCACTATCAAGAACAAGTATCCATTGCCTCGCATTGATGATTTGTTTGATCAGCTTTAGGGTGCGTGGATGTTCTTGAAGGTTGACTTGGATCAGGTTATCACTTGTTGAAGATTAGGGCTTCGGACATTCCTAAGATGGCTATCAGGACTCGCTATGGGCATTATGAGTTTTTGGTGATCTCCTTTGGTTTGACTAATGCCCCAAGCTTTCATACATCTGATGAACAGTTTGTTCCAACCTTATTTGGATTCATTTTTCATTGTGTTCATTGATGATATCCTAGTCTATTCCCGTAGTAGGAAGGAGCACGAGCAACATTTGAGGATTATGCTCCAGATTTTGAGGGAGAAGAAGTTGTATGCTAAGTTGTCTAAGTGTGAGCTTTAGTTGGAATTGGTGGCATTCTTGGTCCACGTATTATATAGTGATGGGATCAAAGTAGACCCGATGAGATTGAGGCAGTTCAGAGTTGGACCAAACCTTCTAGCGCTATAAAGATCAAGAATTTCTAAGGCTTGAGATCAAGAATTTCTAAGGCTTGACTGGTTATTATCGTCGCGTTGTGGAAAGGTTTTCATCTATTGTAGCTCCATTGATTAAGTTGACCCAGAAAGGCGCTCCATTCAGATGGTCTGATTAGTGTGAGGAGAGTTTTCAGAAGCCCTAGACTGCTTTTACTACAACTCTAATTATGGCATTACCTTCAGGGTCAGGGATGTATACTGTCTATTGTGATGCTTCGCTTGTTGGTAGGGTGATTGCCTATGCGTCAAGCCAATTGAAACCCCCTGAGAAGAACTACCTAGTGCATTGGTGGCAAGTGTGCATACACTTAAGATTTCGAGGCACTACTTGTATGGTTTATCGTGTGAGGTTTACACTGATCATCAAAGTCTTCAACGTCTGTTCAAGAAAAAATATTTGGAGGTGGTTGTAGTTGTTAAAGGATTATAATATCACTATCACTGAGTAGGGAGAGTATGGGGAGTTAGGCTTTTATTCTTGCTGTGGAGAGGCCTTTGGCTATGGATGTTCAGGCTTTGGCCAACAAATTTGTGAGATTTGGATATCTCTAAGCCTAGTACCGTTTTGCTTGTTTTATTGCGTAGTACTTTACTCAGACAACATCTAGGGTTCCTCGAACAATGTGATATCTCATACCGGGTAAATCCTTAACCCTTCCCCCTCTTACTAAGACTACATAATGTTCTTGTAAATTATTTCCAATACCGGGTATATAAGCAGTGATTTCAAATTCAGAGGTTAACCGTACTCTGGTAACTTTACGTAAGGCAGAGTTTGGTGTTTTTGGGGTGATAGTGGAAAATTTGACATATAAGTCACTCTTACTGCAACTCTACAGAACCGTTCATGAGATTTTCACCTCATACAGCTCCTCGTTCAATTCTTTCGAATTCATTGGATCCTTTCCGCGTTTGAGAATCCCCCTTCTTCCACTCCGCCACCTTTTTTGAGCACATTAAGGCTTGCCAGCATGGTGACCATCATTTTCTTGTCCTTAAGGACATAGTGTTATGGGGTGGTGCTAAGGAGTTGACTATTGGCAATGATGTTCTATTGCGACTTCAGGGTCGAATCTGTGTTCCTAATATGGATGGTTTGATGGATTTGATTCTTGAGGATGCTCGTAACTCACGGTATTCTATTCATTCAGGTGATACGAAGATGTATCGAGACTTGAAGCATCATTATTGGTGGCGAAGGATAAAGAATGACATTATTGGGCATGTTTCGCGGTGTTTGAATTGTCAGTAGGTCAAGTATGAGAATTAGAGACCACGTGGTATGCTTTAAAGGTTAGATATTCCAGAGTACAAGTGGGAGTGCATTAATACAAACTTTGAGGAGAGTTGACGTTGTTTGGGTCATTGTGGATAGATTGACCAAGTATGTGCATTCTGTTCCAATCATGACTTCGTATAATTTAGACAAGTTGGCTCAGATCTACATTAGAGAGATTATCCGCTTGCATGGCATGTCTGTTTCTATCATTTTGGATTGCGGCACATAGTTCACATCATACTTTTGGAGAGCTGTTCAGCTGAGTTAGGAATACGGGTGGAGCTAAGTACCGCAATTCACCCATAAATGGATGGGCAGTCCGAGTAGACCATTCAGATCTTTGAGGATATGTTGATAGCCCACGTTATTGATTTTGGAGGCCAATGGGATCAGTTTCTTCCATTAGTAAAGTTATCCAACAACAACAAATACCAGTCTAGTATCTAGATGGCTCTGTATGAGGCATTATATTGGAGACAATATCGTTATCCCATTGGTTGGTTTGAGCTCGGTGAGGCTAGGTTATTAGGCATGAATTTGGATTAGGATGCTTTGGAGAGGGTGAAGTTGATTTAGGAGCGACTTAAAACAGCCAGTCCAGGCAGAAGACTTATACCGACCGGAAGGTACGTGATGTGTCTTCCATGGAAGGTGAGAATGTTCTTCTTAGAGTTTTGCCTATGAAGCGCGTGATGAGATTTGAGAAGAAGGGAAATTTGAGTCCTCAATATATTGGTCCATTTGAGGTTTTGGAAAGAATGAGGTGGCTTATATACTTTCTTTGCCAACCAATTTATCGGGAGTTCATCCAGTGTTTCATGTTTTCATGCTTCGGAAGTGTCATGAATATTAGTCACATGTGTTGGATTTAGTTTAGTACAATTGGATGAGAATCTGGCTTATGAAGAAGAGCCGGTGGCCATTTTGGATAGGTAGATTCATAAGTTGAGGTCTAAAGATATTGCATAAGTGAAGGTTCAGTAGAGAGGTCGACTAGTCAAGGAGGCGACTTGGTAGACCGATCATGATATGCGGAGCTGATATCCTCATCTTTTTTGCATTCAGAGTATAATTCTAAACCTGTTTGAGGACGAATGTTTGTTTAAGAGGGGAAGAATGTAACCTGGCTAGTCGTTTTGTACATTCGAGCCCCGTTTTGTTATTTGATTCTTCTGTAGTTATTTTGATGTGCGTTTTCAGTTTTGTGAGTTGTGGGGAGGGTTGGATTGGCTTAGAGAAGGTTTGACATGGATTTGTGACACTTAGTCTCATTTTGGAAGCTTAAGCTGCTAGATTTGACCAAGGTTTTGACTTTTCACTAAATGTTCCAGGATAGGTGATTTGATAGTTCCAATAGGTTCTTATGGTGATGTTGGACTTAGGCATATGTTCGGATTAGGATTTGGAGGTTCCTAGTAGGTTTTACCTCTATTTGCCGGGATGTTGGCAAGATAAAGGTTTAGAGAATTCATAGGCTTAACCGGGAGTTGAATTTGGTGTTATCAGGTTCTGATTTATGTTCCGGGACATTCGATAGGTTCAATAGAAATAGCCTCATTAGGTCTCAGTTGAGTAAGCACATGGCTTAAACATGAATTCTAACATGATTCACAATTCATATAATCAAACAAGTAGGGAGAACATGGATGTAACAAGATATAACTGCAAAACAAGTCCGGTCATAGTCTAATAGTCGACTAAAATCATGATTTCCCCGGTGCACGCCCACACGCCTATCACCAAGCATGTGTGTCACCTCAATGAATCTCGTATAACATAGTCCCCAGGGTTAAATACCCTCAAAACAAAGTTTAGATATGTTACTTACCTCGAACAAGCCAAATCCAATACCGAGCCATCCAAACAATACTCTAGAAAGGCCATCCTGCACATATTGACCTCTGAACGGCTTGAAACTAGCTAAAAGCAACTCAAAAATATCAAATAATACCAAAGGAAATAAACCCAATCGATAAAGGTTGAATCTTTCATCAAAAGCCCAAAGTCAACAAAAAAGTCAAACCTGGGCCCGCACCTCTGAACCCAAAAAACTCACAACATCTGACAATCCATTCAATTACGAGTCCAACCATACTAATTTCACTCAAATCTGACTCCGAATCGATAGTCAAAACTCAAAAATTCACTTTAGGAAAGTTTAGATAAACACCCTCAATTTCTTTTTTGAAATCATCAATCAAATGCCAAAAACGAAGATAGATTCATGAAATATAAACAAAACCAAGTAGAAACTATATACGGGTGAAACCGAGCCCATGAGATGCCTTGGCTTCCGATAAAGAAAACAGAGCAAGAGACGTAACGACAAGGAACCAGAATCGAGGCAAGGAGCCCCTCGAGCTAGGGTCCGGGCAAAACACCCGGCCTCTATAGTATCAGGGCCATGACCTCGAGTTCGGCTCGAATCCAAAAGGCCTCAGAGAGCACTACCAGGTAATCGAGCACGACCAACAAAAGGTCGTGATGTACGTGACCAGTCGGATATCATGGCGTGGATCTCAGCACGTATCGGTAGAGAACCAGTGATTGGTTAAATAAAATATTGTTTACCTTTTATAGAATTGTACTTAGGATAAAACTCCTCTAATATATAAAGGGGGTCTGATTATTCAAGGCAATATACTCTTCTTTTCTTTGTTATTCAAAGCTCTTACTCTTGTTCATCAGTTCTTCGTTATTGTGAGTCTAGGATCGAGGGCATACATCTCATTAAGGTTGTTATTGATTCCGGAATCACCCTCTTTAAGTGGTTTGACAATCTATTACATCCTTTATCTGTTTAATCTAACGCAATTTATCGTTTGTATAGAATTAATCCACGAATTCTTAAAACCATATACAAATTTAATTGTTATCCATTTTTAGGGCAAACAGTTTGGCGCCCACCGTGGAGCTAAAGATAATAGTGGCAATTTGATACAAATTTCTATAACACACTATATTTTACACATGTTCTTTGATCTTTTAATTTCAGGTTAGATTAAAAATGTCGAACTCCCAATCTGCCCATTTGAATATGGATACTGAGTCCGTCCACCATGGCGAAAACAACAACATGGTACCTAGAGGTGCCTCCTGCTGACCCCAACGGAAGTCCCGATTGCTGATCCGATCGATACTAACTCACCCGTTGCTATCAAAGCAAACCTTCCTATTGACCCTGAAAACATCATTCATAGGAAAGCCCGGTCGACAACCAAATTTAACGAGCGCAAAACACACTTAAATATGCTCGCTAGACGAATATAGTATAATAAAATATTGTATCCACATGGATTGGAGTTAAACAGTTATTTCGTAGTTTATAGGTTGGTTGCTATCCAAGATGATTAATAATTTAGAATTATGTGATTAAAAATTATAATTAACTAAGAATCTACGTTATTGACTAATGACATACGAGCAAAAGTAAGCAAGGAAGATATCAATGGGAAAAATAGGGATTGATTGGATAGGTGCAAGATAAATATTTGGGATTTAACTCTATTTAATGCACGCCCAAGGTTCAAGCGAGTCTCTCGAATTCACTCAATTTTTAGTTCAAACGTTCGGTAGAAACTCCTCTCTCGATTAAGTCTCAACCTTACAATCTGAACCAATTTATGCTCGGTGAAGATATGCAAGAATTTGTAGTGGATTGGTCTTACTACAGTTAGACAAAAATTTAATTAGCCTCTTTCATCTACTAAGAAGAATTAATGAAATCAACCAACAATATAATGCAATGATATCACATGTTATGCCTCTTTCGATTACATGAACATGTGAAAATAGATGCAACAATTATAACACTGAAAACAATTCAATACATATAAACAAGAGTTAATAATCTATAAACAAATATAATTACACCAAATCCATCAATCCCTAAAGAGAACTACTCCATAGATATGGAGTAATTCATCACAAATAAGTTTAAGTTAAAGGAAAGCATAAATGATCCAAACCCTTGTACTGAGTGAGAATTGAATCATGAAACCCTCGTGCTCTTCCTTCTCCCACTTCTCCTTAGCCTCCTTATGTCTTAGATATGTCAAAAGTCCTCAAAATACCATTTTTCCATGTATATATACCTAGTAGGGTCGGGCTCAAACGAACACACCTTCTCCTACGCGCACCTGGGACCTGCTCGCGCATTTGGCCATGCATTTTGCGTGGTCCACTGCCTCACATGCGCCCCCAGTTGTAATGCCCCAACCTCGGGAAGCGCGACCGGCGCTCAACCGAGTGAACACGGTCGAGCAAATCTGTTAGATACTTTCTACCCAACTCACTCATGATCAAGAGAAGACATAATTTCATTAATTAGACCGTAAGGAGATCATATATACCATACTAAATAGTCTCATTGGTTACATTATTTTTAAGTTTCAAGATACACACATTCTTATGATTCGAGTGGAAAAAGAGATAAAAAAAAATTTAACATAATCTGTTTGACTTTTTTAGCACCCATGTACAACCCATATAGTGTCTAGGGAGTCTCTACAAGATAGAAAAGAGTGTTATGATAGTGTAGGCAACAAGGCCCCAGCTATGCCTCGAGATGTGATAATGATATGAACAAAAGATACAATACGTGACCCCGGGATGAAGTGGGGCTCATCAAGTCTGTTGGGAAGAGGATGTACCACTATCGCTGATCAACACTACCTGCTATGGAACCACCTACATCCATTTAAAGATGCAGCGCCCCCGACAAAAGGAACGTTAGTACTGTCGAATAGTACTAGTATGTAAAACTAAACACCATCTCAATAGAATGAATAATAATACAAGGGAGGGGGAGAGAGAGTCAAAAAATCAATAAGAGCTTCAAATAATACTAAAACATCAAGTTAGGGATCACCTAAGTTTTCAAGTCAATTTTCATGTTATTAAGTTGGGTGATCTTTAGTGCCGATATACCATAATTCGCAATACCACCGTAATTTTATATGGAGTCCGATCACGACCCGATCGGCTGGGTCGTCTCATTTGAGACATCAACCATAACCACAATTTCATTATAATTTCCAGCACAGTAACCACTATGTGTGCGGCATAGCGTCCGATCACGGCCTGATCGGCTAGGCCGTCTCACCCGAGACATTACCTTTTTCTGTCAATCATCTCACATCATACTTCTATCATATCCTTTCGATTCATTGGATTGGAATTCCTAATCCATATCGTAAAACTTAGTTGTAAATATAACTCTAACTTTCTACTTTTGTGTAATCAATATATAGGTACACTAATATTTTTTATTTTTCTTAAAATAAGGTAAAGTAAGAACGTAATTTGAAGAAAATGTTTGCTTTAAACTACATCTTTTGGAATTTTTTTTGTCTTTATTTTTTCTTTCCTTTTCCCTTTATTTTACCTTTTTTGTTTTTTTTCTTCTTTCCGCACTTTCGTTTTTCTGCTCTAATTTTCTGGTCACCTTTCCTAACTATCTAAATATTTAACTCTAAAAATAAAACCTCAAAATCGTTAAATTATATAAGTAAAATTACATAATTCTCAAAAATTATCTGCTCATTTCATTTAAAAGTTCCTCCTATAAATTCAACATAAGAGTATTCACATGAACTTGGACTCAAATCTTAAGTTTCGGTCTCCATGCGAAGGCAGTGTATGCAAAAACTCTAATGAATTTAACAAATTTCAGATAAGATATTGATATTATATTGGAGTTTCTATAGGCTTAAACAGGGGAGATGCTTGTCCATGGGTATTGTCTGGTGCTTCATAGTTCATATTCATCACTCTATCTCCACGAATACTATATCATAAAATTCAAATTCAAATGAAAAGAATTACGTAATTAATTAGGAAGAACAATCTTGTATTATTATTACCGTAACGGCTGTGGGTAACTTGACATTCACCCTGCATAATTCTGTTAGAATCATAGCACATTATTGCGGTCATCGTCATTTTCATTTCCATTTCACAACAAAAGAAGATAACTAAGGCACTAAAAATTCAAAACGTTAACCATAAAAATCATAACCATCTCCACCTTAATCATCAGAATGATTGGAGTATATCTTTTATGGGGCATAATCCATAAACCACCATATTACGAACCAGAATCAACAACTTCTAGTACTATGTATTTTAGCATCCACGATAATTAGCACCAGCCCACCAAATGAATGAGTGGTATTAATTTTTTTAAAGTATAGCCTACCTAAATAAATTTTTACTCCAGCTATTCTGACAAGTACCGAAGCATTATTCTTCATACCGAGAAAAGTTCTAACTCAAAATCACGTAAAAGGCCATAATTTTTCACACAAAGGAAAAACAAAGCAAGAAAAACGAAAAAATAAAATCAATAACTTTAAATAAATATCTCATGGACAAAACATTCAGTCACCATGATTTTCAAGTTTCATAGCAAGAGAAAAGAAAGAAAAAGACCTTGTACAGTACTAAAGAAGTAAAGTAGTAAAGAAAAACAAAGAGGGGAAAATTAAAAGGACCTGCAATTCTCTAAGTAAAGTATGGTGAGTTTGTACGTACCAACATTGATACAAGAACATGTCACAAAGGGTTAAATTTGATGGTATTCTTCTTTCAATTTCCAGAAGAGACATACTAAATTTAAATTTAACATTCAAATATATTATACAAAAGACACATTAACATTACCGTCAATAAACAGCTTAAAGAATATCACAAAAACAAAACAATTAATCACATCTTGAATTAATCACTTATATTAGAAACGTACACCACCAAATCTGCTTGCAATGCAATCCTTCAGTTTGTAAGGTAATGTCCCAAACCTTAATAAAGGAAAACTGCATGATCTTTATGTCATTCTTCTTTAAGTAATATATATGGCATGAATAATGACAAATTTATTCTCTAATTTGTAACGCCACTAAAAGGTAAAAGAGTGCAAGTGCATGCTTTGAGCAAAATGCTCCAATTATTATATTTCCTTCAGGGAAAATCCAAAAAAAAAAGAGACAAAAATAATGATCCTAACTAAATTAAAAGTTTGTATAACAAAACACCATCCATTACAGAAGGGGCACAAAAAAAGGCAATAGTTTCAGCAATTCAGTATGCAAACAGATTAGCATTTCTGGAAATCGTAACCGAGTTATGTAAATTGAAATAAGAAAAATCATCTCAATTCTAAAAGGACAAACTGACAAAAAGATTTGGTAGAGAATGATAAAGAGAATTCTCACCACGCACGCATGAAGATTGAGGATAAAAGATTATGATCTATCTGTATATTCCTCCCATGAGTTGATGGCATGTTATTAATAGTAGTCGTCATTGAAGGTAAAATTATTTAGATAATTAGTAATAGAGACTTTTGGACTTTCTAAACTGGAAAAGAATTGGGTAGAAGATGAGTAACGGTCTAACGGAGGTGTAATTAACAGAATACAATTAAGAAGAGAATTTTGAATATTTTAGTGTAGCAGAAAATAGAGAAAATAGGAAAAACCCCAAAAATTTGAGGAAAAAGATAAATGTGATTCTTGACCAAAGAGACATGCCACATCACTTTTCAATTCTCCTCTTTTATATAGATATAGATAGATAGATAGAAGATAGATATAGATTAAGCAATACTTTTTATTTAGTTGAGATAGAATAGTTAAAAATCTCATGTATATACTTATAAATTTAATTTTCTTTTATTGATGAAATCACAAAAGATAATACTCTATTTATCAGAATTAGAGTTTAAATGAATTTCATTTTTCATTACCGATTTTCTTTAGTCTTTTAATATGTATGGGCACTAACTTCAGAAGTTTAGTCCCATCATCGTAATTTGTAGTGTGCTAAGAGGAAACAATCTCATTCCCATTAACAGTAACCAAATTGAGAGGCTATGAATCAAAAATTTCAGCAGGTACCTCATCAAATATCAGTTCTAAAGGTAAATGTTTACTTGACTCTGGGATTGATCATGAATTAAAATATGAATACTCAAGATATAGAGATTTTGGCCGTTAACTTCCAGAACCCCAAAAAAAAAAAGACTGACAACACACAAACACATCAACACACATTCTCAACTCAGTGCAACAAAGCTTTTTGCTAAGGGCAAAAAACAACTCAGTTAATGTAGTATAAGACAGTCCTGAATCATCCTTCGCCTCAAGTTTCAAGAAACAAAATAAAATAATAAAAGACAATTCAAGCACAATACATAATAATAATACCATTATTTGATACAAATGAAAACTAAATGAAAAAAGAAATTACAGCAAACGCAGGGAAAGCAAAAAGGCTCCTGCAATTACTTGTGGATCTATATACATATGTATTTTCTCGTAAACTTGATAAAGGCTGCCGCCATGAATCAATGTCGATGAAATAAACTTTTTCTGTCAAATGTACTGTTAGAGAGCTTGATTTCCTTTTTCCATAGAAACATTACAAGTTAAGATAAGTCAAAAGTTGGAACAACTATTATTGCACAGAGGACTAAAAAGATTGGCTAAAATTATCTTTCTTATGTAGCTTACCTTCCCAGATGAAGATTTTCAAACAGAATGAAGTAGATGTTTGTCGTTCAGAATAAATTATTCAGCCTCGTAAAACATGTTGGCAAAAATAATAATCCCGCCCAGGAATAATATCCACGATAAATAATAATAACACAAGAATGTGGCAGAAATTGAGTTGATCGCATGATTTACAGTCATCAAGACAATCATGAGCATTCGCGGCCTGAGCGGCGTCGCTGCGACCTTCTACGGGATTTATTTCCGGCGGTGATCAAATATCTTCAATTCTTCAAAATCAAAACTGCATACGAAGAAGAATAGGAACACTTTAATTTAAGCAATCATAAAATTGATAACAATTTCAGAAAGTGAGGCATTGTAAGAAGGAATAAGGATCTTCAATTCTTCAAAATCAAAACTGCATACGAAGAAGAATAGGAACACTTTAATTTAAGCAATCATAAAATTGATAACAATTTCAGAAAGTGAGGAATTGCAAGAAGGAATAAGGAGACATTGTTTAGAATTTTTACACTTTTCATAGGTAAATGCTGGAGGATGAAGAAATACAGTAAAAGACTTAGGTCATTTTTCCTGGAAGCGTAAATGGTATTAATTTAAAATGTTGAATGTGACCTTTCAGCAGAAAAACCAATAGTAGTTGTTCACGTAACCAATGTGACCTTTCATAAGTAAAACCGTTTAGTCTTTTACGTAACCAGATTTTCCTTTCCCTTTTTCATTTATAAGGTACAGAAAAAAAGGAAAAAAAATGAGATATAAGATAAATAGGATTCTAAGTGTTTAGAGATGCCACATCAGCACTATCGGGCCCTCCTTTATAGATATATATAGATTCTTGGCACTTGGTCGTATTTCATAATTCCAGGTCCCCTTTTCACATTCAAACATCATTATCATTAACAACAATAATAAGGCTTCCAATTCAAGACATTAAATTCACATATGAGCAATTTGTGAATCTTAGAGACATAAAGGTTTTTCATACAATTTGGCATAACAACATTTATTCGATCTTGACATAAAGTCTTAACATTTTTAACACATATTTTATATTTTGAACACATCCTCAAATGGCAAGATGACATGATGAAGCATTTAGAATTAATATTGAACATACATCCTTCAACATAAACACATTAGGAATAGCCAATTCTATAATGATTAATTTGGGACTTACACCAATTACATGAACACCGTGGGATTCGATTCTAAGAAGAAGGGGGTATAGCCAACATACCTCAATTGAGCTCCCTTTAAACTCTGAAACGTTCCGGAATTCTTAGCAACTTCGATCTATTTTAGAAATATAACAAATTAAACCAAAAATTAGGAGGAGGATCATGGTTCTAGCTCATTTGAGCATTTTATCAAACACCAGGTGTACACTAAGATTTTAAGGTCCTTTTATGGAGGATTCCATCATCCCACGACCAACTCTTTACCATTTTTAGATCACAACCTTCCAACATTCTTTGATAACATATGCATGAAAGATAACAACCCCCACACCCAATAGTTTTCTTTCTAATTATCCCCCTTTTTAGTAGATTTTCGAAATTAAAAGCTAGGGCATAGATTCTTACCTTTAAAAAGAGGACTTTCTTGATAATCTTCAAGGATTGAGCAAGAATTGTTGGATATTAGGTTGAAGGTTACTACCCCACTCTAAGAACTCTTTCGCACTCTAAAAATATAATAGATATGCTCAAAAATGGACTATGACATATGTTTTAACGAAATAGGGTTGGGGTTAAAAACCCCAAAAATAAATCTTCGGAATAGGGTATGCGGTCGCATAGGTGACCGCATAACGCTTATGCGGTCCGTAGAATAGGCCTCATAATTTCCTTCCATAAATGGGCAAATCTGACTCGGTTTGCGGTCATTATGCGGCCCGCATACCTGTTTTGTGGTCGCATAATGAGCCACAGAACCTCCCTCTGAAAAATCTCAAGGCTGGATATGCGATGAGAGTGCGGCCCGCGAAATGGTTTTGCGGTCGCATAATGGGCTGCGAAAATGATATAAAAATGGCCCAAAAGACTGTCTCACTCTGCGACCATTATACGGTCCGCATAGTTATTCTGCGGCGCATAGTGGGCCGCAGAAGTGCATTTCTTCTGCCCAAATTTTTTATTTACTTTCCAGTATATTGTTCAACCCAAAAGGTCCGAGCCACAAAACATTATTTATACAATCCTCAAACACGTAATCCATGTTCGGCACCAAGCAATATTATTTTTTCTTTGCGAAATCTTACGAGGCCTTACACTAGTGCGCGCTCGCGCACCTGGGTGATGCCCATCTCGATTCTTCGTTCCTCTCTTTGAATGCACTAGTGTTAGTTGATCCCCGAACTCGATCCCAACTTAATCCTTGGGCTTTTACTTAGACTTCAAATCTCTAAAATGGCATGACTTCATTCCATAACATCTACATAGATCGGGATCACTCCCTTAAGGCATAAAACACACAATTAGTGCATAACATTAGCGATTAACGCTCAAACTCAATTAAAGTACAGTAAATTAGAGTGCGATAAGCAAATAAAACACGCAATTATTGCATACCATCAACACCCCACACTTAAACTATTGATCACCCTCGAGCAATCAAACTATACTTTATAAAGACACGACCCTTTTAAACAATTCTCATAACTCATCATACCATGAATATTTTAAATAGACTAAGCACAATAGTGTAACATCCTAGCCTCAAGATTTGACTCAAAAGCACCACACATTATTTATATCATACTCACTTACCTTAACATAGAGGTTAACGACATTACCTTTCCTTCATGAATCAAGTGCCCTCACACAACAATGAAGAGTAATTTTACACTCAATAGACATTAAGAACAATTAGGAACTCATGATAGAAAAAAATTGCTCACTCTCAGCAACAACATTCATGTGCCACAAAAGATGCACCATAGGCTTGCTCGTAGTATACTACTCTACTAATTGAGCTCATTCAGTCAAGGATCAAGTAGGACTTTAATTGGTTGTAATGTACGCTACAGGACATGTAGGATACATTTAGATATAAGAGTGACTATGTCACGCCCGATCTCGGGGAGCGCGACTGGCGCTCAACCGAGTTAACCCAACCGAGCAATCCTGTACAATACCTTGTACCCAAACGCACTGATGAATAAAGAGAATATCTATTTCATTAATTAGATAGTGTGGAGATTCATGTGAAAAACAACACCAATTCATTATCAGCAATTTCATCATTTATAAGTTTCAGAATACATACACTTTCATAGTTTGATGTGGAACGTGTGATGCAGTTACCAAAATTACTAGTTTGACTTTCCCAACACAGACATATCACCCACACAATGTCTACGGAGCCTCTAATATATACAAAAGAGTACGATGATAGTGCCAGCAATAAGGCCCCGGCTATACCTCAAAAATAATAGATAAGGACAAAAGATATATGACCCCGAATGAGGTGGGGCTCACCAAGTCAGCTAGGGAGAGAGTGTACTGTTATCAATGATCAAAGCCGCCTGCTGTGGAACCACCTGCATCCATTTAAGATGCGGCGCCCCAGTAAAAAGAGATGTTAGTACATGTGGAATAGTACTAGTATGAATGACTAAGCACCCTATCAATAGAATGAATGTTAAAACAAGAATGAACAATCAGAAAATCAATGAGAGTTTCAAACAATACCCAAAACATCAAGTTAGGAACAAGACAAGGTTTCAAGTGATTTCCATATTTTAAGTTGGGAGACCTTTAGTACCAATATGCCACTGTTTACAATTTTGATTACAATTTCCAACATAGTCACCACCATGTGTGTGGCATAGCGTCCGATCACGACCCGATTGACTAGGCCGTCTCATATGAGACATCAACCACAATCACAATTTCAATTTCAATTTCTAACACAATCACCACCATGTGTGCAACATGGCATCCGATCATGACCCGATCGGCTAGGCTGCCTCATCCGAGACATCATCCTTTTCTATCAATAATCCCATTTCATACCTCTTTCATATCTTTTTAATTCATATGCACTAGTGGTCACAATTGTAATATCCCCTTTTTGTGTGGCGTGTTGGCCGTATTTCATATTTTATATTTCGTGCTAACCTTTTCACT
The DNA here is from genome assembly GCF_000715075.1 of Nicotiana tabacum. Taxonomy (NCBI): domain Eukaryota; kingdom Viridiplantae; phylum Streptophyta; class Magnoliopsida; order Solanales; family Solanaceae; genus Nicotiana; species Nicotiana tabacum. The sequence goes on along the minus strand of NC_134093.1, from coordinate 47,808,974 downwards.
TTCAGACATCATCATAGATTTTTAACAACAAGGCATTTACGTTCAAGACACAAAGCATATATATGAGCAAAGAAGAGTCTTAAGTGCATTGAGATTTCTTACACAATTGGCATTAGCTATCATTTGAAAGGCAACTTGAGGCCATAGCATTTAGCTAAGCAACCAATACTTTGAACACATTACCAAATAGTAGTACAACTTAACAAGAGCATTGGAATACATATTGAACACAAAAGTCTTTTGACACAAAGTTTATTCGGAATAATCGATTCATAATGAGTAACTTGGGACTTACAATGACATTGTGGGGTTCAATTCTAAGGGAAGAGTTTAGCCAACATACCTCACTTGAGCTTCCTTAAACTTTACAATATTCCGGAAATCTTAGCGACTTTGATCTTTTTCAGAAATATAACAAATTGAACCAAAAATTAGGAAGATGATCATGGTTCGAGCTCATTTGATCGTTTTATCAAACACTAGGTGTGCATTAAGGTTTCAAGGCCCTACTATGGTTGATTCTATCATCCACCTGTTGTCTACCATTTTTAGCCGAATAATCTTCCTACACCACTAGATAACACATGCATGCAAGAGGGACAACTCCCATACCCAAGAATTGCCTTACTAATTACCTATTTTTAGTTAAATTTCGAAATTTAGGGTTAAGGTGTAGAATCTTGCCTCTATGATGAAGACCTAGTGTGTTTTCCTTGTTAATCTTCAAAGATTTGTGTAAGAATTGAGTAATAATTTGTTGAGGAACTCTCTCCCTCTCTAGAGCACTTTGTCACTCTCAAAATGCGAGGTTCTTACTTAAGAAACGGTCCATAGATTCTATATAACGAAATGGGATCTGGTTATAAAAACCAAAAATATTAAGCTCCGAAACACAATCTGCGGTCACGTATGCGACCGCAAAATGCTTCTGCGGTCTGCAAAATGGGCCGCAAAATGGCCCTCCAGAACTGGGCACCGCTGCCTGAGTATGCAGCCGTTCTGCGGTCCGCATATCGATTCTGCGGTCGCAAAGCGGACTGCAGAATCTCCTCTCGGAATTCTTCATGTCGATCCTGCGATGCAATCTGCGACCCGCAAAGTAATTCTGCTGCCGCATAATGGCTCACAAATTTTGTTCAAGTTTCTGTTTCACTCTGCGGCCATTCTGCAGCCATTTTGCGGCCGCATAGTGGGCCGCATAAATGTCTTTTTCTGCCAACATTTTCCTTTAACTCCTCATCCACCACGGAACCACGGGTTTTAGGTGAAATTTTACGGCGCCTTACAGACTATACCTCCTTAAACACTTTAATACATACATTTCATTCAAAATCCCACCCTCATGTCAAACCATAACTCCACCTTCACATCAATATTCATTAACTCTCAACTTCTTTAAGCACAAATACATCAAGAGTTACCACTTATTAATGAATAATCTTCACAGCAATACAACTATATTTCTTCTTTTTTAATTTAAATGGCTCTTACTTTTTTTTTTCAAAACAGTGCACCTTCTTCCTTATTTCAATAGTTCCACTCAAAAGCCAAACCAACCACCCCACACTTCAACTTGTACATAGTTCATACAATTTTAAGTGCTCATGAGAGGTAAAAGGTTCAAATAAATGGTCAATTTAAGCAAATGGGTAAGGCTTGTAATGTGGTTACCAAAGAAACATCATTATAAGCTCAACGGGGTTAACTACGATACATAACAATTTGGTGGGTAAACGCATATCATTGGTTCAACAAAGAAGTGCCTATATCACTTTCAAGACAGAATAAAACTACTATTTTGCTTTGCAAACACACGGGGCAAGTTCTAGATATCAAATGCAATGCACAGAATACACAAAACCTTACATACATGGCATATAAATCAATCAAGATTGGATTATCAAGACACCCTAGTCAAAGCAGTTAAGCAACGTTAAGAACATATAATTTAAGGTACTTCTACGAGAGTAAAAAATAGAGCCTAAACGTCACAACTAAATCACTTACTACTCTCAAGGCATGATAAATTCAAGAGATATTGCTTCTAATTCAAATCATAGCACAAGGGTTTCTACTCCTAACAAAACAAAAAACTAACTATACCCGGTTCAAACAAAACCCTTGGAAAAGAACAAAGACACAAAGAAAAACCAAGGGGGCATTAATACACTACCTAACAAAATAAAATCTTTTTGTCTTTTTCTTTCGACTTTATCCCTCAAGAAACCTGTCGAATGATATCCATCGTCGGGAAAATCAAAAAGTTTAAATTTATTTATGGTTTTTCCATTTTTTCTTATATCAAACTACTACAACTAATAAATGAAAACTAAGACTAATATACATACATACATACAAATATCTCCCACCCTACATTTTAAGTTGTGGCATGTCCCCATGACACACAATTAAAAAGCATAAGGTAGAGGAAACTTCCCTGAATATCTAGTCATGGTCTGAGTCAACCTGGCTCCATTATTCGTGTCCGAACTAGTGCACACATCCATGCAGACAACTTCTTCTCAGCCTTCTTGGGGTACACCCCACACTTGTCTTTATCACTCATCTCAACCTTCTCTTTCAAACTTTTCACTTTCCACTCTACACTTGTAGCTGGCTTCTCATTTCTCATCCCCATCTCCACATTCATCTCGTAAGTCACCGTCTCCTCACCCACTCTAAGCATAAGCTTTCTATTATGTATATCTAAAATTGCTCTACCCATTGCTAAGAATGGTCTTCCTAAGATAAGGGGGACCTCCTTATTCTCCTCCATCTTCACTACTATAAAGTCTATTGGAAAGACGAACTTATCTACCCGAACTAAGATATCTTCCACTTTCCCCACAGGTATTATAGTTATTTGGTCTGCCAGCTGCAAAGATATTGGTGCAGACCTTATTGCTCCAAGCTCATTCTCCAATTTCCTGTAACTAGACAAAGGAAATAAATTAATTGAGGCATCAGAATCACATAAAGACTTATCAAAATTAAGAGTGCCTAACGATCAATTTATAGTAGAATTCCCTGGATCTCCACACCTCTGTGGGAGTTAGTTTTGCAAGATTGTGCTGCAATGCTATGCGAGCTTGACCACTGAGGTCTCTTCTATCTTCCTTTTTTTTGTAAGGATATCCCTCAAGAATTTGGCATAAGCTGGCATTTGTGAGAGAACTTCTGTGAATGGAAAATTTACATTAACTTGTCTCAGCATATCTAGAAATCTCTCAAACTGCTTGTCCATCTCTTCTCTATACAGCTTTTGGGGGAAAGGTAGAGCAGGCATGTGCTCGCTCTCATTAGGTTCCTACCTTCTTGAAGTTTCCTCCTCCTTCTTTTTCTGAGCTCTCTTCTTGCCTTTCTTCTTCTGATCAACTTCATTTTTCAGCTTCTCCTCTACTTCTTTTTCAGGTACCACCTCTTTTTGGACTGGAGTGGGATCTTTTAATACTTGCCTGCTTCTCAAGGGAACATCATTCACTATTTTCTTGGGATTTCTCTCGGTTCAGCTGGTAGAGTACGTGGGATTCTCTCAGACAATACAGTTGCAATTTGTCTCACTTGCTTCTCCAAATTTCGCAAACCAGTGCCAAGTTCTTTGATAGCTGAACCATGAGCATCTACTCTCTCCTCTATATTGACAATGAAAGACTTCATTAGATCTTCTAGCCCAGGCTGAGTAGCATATTGAGACTGGAATTGCGGCCTCGATTGATTCACAAATATATGAGCTCCCTGTCATTGAAATATAGGATTGCTTTGTTGCCATGCATTTGCAGTACCCCCAGGTGACCTCCATGAAAAGTTGGGGTGCTTCTGACCCATTGCATTGAAGATATAATTCCTAATAACATTAACTTCCTAAATCGAGGCTTCACACTCATGAGTAGGGTGTCCTCTTCCACATATATCACAAGCTGCGTGATTCTCACTGTGTAATGAAGCTAAGGTCAACTTCCTTATTTCTTTTGCCAAGGCATCAAGCTGTTCCTGCACAGATGTGTTAGCATCAACTTGGTGAACACCATTTGAGGCTGGAACTGCAGCCTCAGCTGATTCACAAAACCAGGAGCTCCTTGTCCTTGAAATCTGGGATTATTTTGTTGCCATGCATTTGTAGTACCGCCAAGTGAACTCCATGAAAAGCCGGGGTGCTTCTGACCCATTGCATTGAAGTTATAATTCCCAACAGCATTAACTTCCTCAATTGAGGCTTGACACTCATGAGTAGGGTATCCTCTTCCACATATATCACAAGCTGCGTGATTCTCACTGTGTATTGAAGCTAAGGGCAACTTCCTTATCTCTTTCTCCATGGAATCAAGTTATACCTGCACAGATGTGTTAGCATCAACTTGGTGAACATTAGTTGATCTTCTTTCAGCAATCTTAGAGGGCAATCTCACAAAATTCACAGAACGGTTGTGTTACACCCTATATTTTCGTATGTAAAAATGCGTCGTAAGCAAACTAATGTAGGACAAAAAAATGAGATAATATTTAAAAGTATATAAAGTAAGTTAATCATGTTACCTCTGAGGTTACAAATATTGAAGATCATGAACAACAAGTACAAAGAGGGTTGGACAGTTCAGAAGCTAAAGCAATTAAATAAAACAATGTTTCATCTAAAGTCGACAAGTTGGGAATGTTATAACATGTACCTTTGGGGTGAGACTAGGGTGATTAACGTGATAAAGAGATTATGTTATGATTTATATTAGTCGTATTACATCCGTGTGTTATGTTTTTAAGTCAAGCGAGTTGTGGAACAAAAGTCGATGAAAGTCATCACAAGTTACATTCATAAGTTTTACTGAAACTTTGGGTCAAATGTAACTGCAATTTTCTCCCAATATACTTAAATTTATGGTGTGTTCCACCCATCAAATTAAAGATCTATGAGTCTATTTTCCAACGCATTAAACCATTTGTCAATACGACATCGGAGTAGAGAGATATGTGCATTTTTGCGATACTGCGCAAGCTGCTAGGTGACAAGTAGGTGTGTCACCTACTTGCTTAAATGAAAGCCCAAAAATGGGCCATTTCGGGTCGTCCAAAGAGGCCTTTTGAAGGGCCTATTTTCTTCATATATTAGACTTAAAATAGAGCATAATAACCAGACATAAGCTCTGCAAAGAATCCTCCCAAAAATTTCCCACAAACCCTAATTGATTTTCTCTCCCTTTCAAGTTCCAATTGGAGGTAAAACTTAGAGTTTGAAGAACCAAGATAGGAGCTGAGTTATCCAACAAATAAGGTAAGTTTACTGCTCTCTTTCATCCATTTTTTCTGCTGTAAATTCATGGTAAGTCGTTCTATACTTGTAAGAACTCACGGGACGGTGATCGGAAGCCGTGAGTTCGAGTTATTCACTTGTAGCGGACTGTTTTGTGGACTGTTTTGTGTTGCTGTTGGGCTGCGTGTTTTATTACTATTTTGTGGAGTTTTGGAGGAGGAAGGGGGTTTATAAACACCATATAAATTTAGGGTGGTTGGCTGGTCGTTCGTCATAACATTTTTGGGTCGTTTGACACTACTACGGTGGTCGTTTTGTGTACGAAGAGATTGGGGTGTGTTGGGCTGTTTTGTAGTATTTGATGGTGTATATAGGGCTGGAAAATGATGTATATATGTTGTTATTGTTCTGTCCTTGTATTGTTGGTGTTATCTTGAAGTTGGAGGAAGGGCATATTATAGGGGAGATGCTGCCCGTTTTAATACAAAATAGGTTTGTCGTTCGTTGTGCGATAGTTGTACCTTTCGTAACTTAACGATAGTATTATTATCATTCTTGTAGATTAAGGTGCGAAGAGGTGAGTTCAACTTGGTGATTGAAAAGATTGTGATAAGGTATGTTAAGGCTAAGCCTTCCTTCATTTTGGCATGATCTCGTAGCTACATGTGTTAGTAATGAGAAAAAAAGAGAAGTTCATATTCATGAATTTATTCACACTATTCTAGTCTCATAAGTTACAATATTATTCCTTATCGAGACTCTATATTCAATTTTAGTATTGTCTTCTTCCAGTCAAGAGAGCAACAAGCCTATATATACAGTATTATAGTATTTTCATTACCATCGAGCTATAATCGATGGGCAGGCCCCTATTGGGCAACCTCTGATCAGATGGAAAGTTATATACCGAGCCTACTGTGGCCGAGCGCCTATGAGCGAGCCCAGCATGGTCAAGATACATAGCCTAGTATGGCCGAGCGCCTATGAGCGAGCCTACTATGGCACAGCAGTTATATATACCGAGCCTTATAAGGCCGTACAATTATTTTACTTACTATATTGAAGGAGTTGAGTCAGTATCAGCAGGTAAGTATATCTCCAGATCATCTTTGACTCCCAGTTAATTCCAGTTATTATATTATCAGTTCAGTTTCGATTTTCAATTATGTTATTGCCTTACATACTCGGTACATTATTTCGTACTGACGTCCCTTTTTCGGGGACGCTGCATTTCATGCATGCAGGTTCAGATAGACAGACGAGTAGACCTCCTCAGTAGGTGTTTCCAGAGTTTAGCCTGATCGGTAAGCTCCACATCCTTCGGAGTTATCGGGTCTAGGTTTTTTATGTGCATCTTATGTATGTATTTATATATATAATATGGGTAGGTCGGGGCCCTGTTCCGATCACAATACATCTATCAGTAGAGGCTTGTAGACATATCCTGTTGGTTAGTACAGTATGTTGGGTTTGTAGGCCTGGTATGTATATTTGATGGTTTGTCAGCTGTAGTAGCTATGACGGCCTTGTCGGCCTAGCTTTATATTGATGTTTAGTTAGTGCTAGTTTCCATTCAGTTTTATATTTTGCTTCGCAAATTGTCTTGCAAGGTGGCCCCATGGCCAAAGTATGACATTATATGTTCAGAGTCCCTTAGTCGCAATTTGGTACGCCAGGTTAGGTGAGGCACCGGGTGCTTGTCTCGCTCCTAGGTTCAGGGCGTGACAAACTTGGTATCAGAGCAGTTCTATCCTAGGGAGTCTACAAGCCATGTCTAGTAGAGTCTTGTTTATAGATGTGTTGTGCACCACATTATATAAGCAGGGCACTACAGGGCATTTAGGAGTTGGTTACCCTTCTTTGAAATCTAAATCGTGCTACAGAACTGAGTTATAGGAAATTTGAATTAAACTTATGTGTTGGTGTTTGCATGCACAGATGACGGTGACTAGGAAGACTACGGCTAGCCAGAGGAGAGATACAGTAGTAGGTGAGGGGACCAACAGGGTACCCCCAGTAGATGGGGCCCAGTCTGAGGCTCAAGGGGAGACCCCTACTCAGCCATTACCGGCTCCTCCACCAACTACGGAGATTCCTAGGGAAACCGCACATCCAGTTCCCCCTCCACTTCCATCAGATCAGGACTTAAGGAGTGCGGTGCATTTGTTGACACAGTTGGTAGCTACCCAGCAACATGCTAGGGCATCAGCTAGTGCAGGAACTTCTGAGGGGTCTGGGAGTTCAAGGGTCCGAGAGTTCAAGGGTCCGAGAGTTTATTGCTTTGAGTCCCCCAGAGTTCACGGGGACAGATCAGAGGGAGGACCCGCAGGATTTCATAGATCAGCTTCACAGGATCTTTCGTGTTATGCATGCCACGGAGAAAGAGGCAGTTGAGCTAGCAGCTTTTCGACTCCGAGATATAGCCATCCTTTGGTATGAGGGATGGGAGAGGTCCAGGGGACGTGATACACCTCCAGCTATTTGGGAGAATTTTTCAGATGCTTTCCTTGACCAGTACTTACCGCGGGAGATCCGACAGGCTCGAGTCGATCAGTTTCTAGCCCTCAAGCAGGGTAATATGAGTGTTCGAGAGTATAGTCTCCGTTTTGACTCATTGGCCAGATATGCACCATCCATAGTTTCTACTATGCGGGACAGGATTCACAGGTTTATAGCAGGGTTAGCCCCAGAGTTAACCGAGGCATGTGCCACTGCTGCATTGCAGGATAGTATGGATATCTCCCGGATTCAGGCATTCGCCCAGAATATAGAAAGGGGTAGGCGTCGGCAGCAGGGTACAGAGAGGGCTGAGCAAGGGCAACGTAAGAGGATGAGATTTCCCAAGTCTCAGGAGCAATCTCAGGGTAGTTATAGGACCCAGTACTTCGGACGGCCACCTAGGCCTCCGCCACCTCAGTTACAGGGTTACGGGTATGACCGCTATACTCAGTCAGGACCAGGTGAGAGCTCACGGGCGTCGGGTTTGCAGAGACAACGAGGTTCTGTGCAGACATGGTCATTTCCTCCGCGGTGTGACATCTGTGGTAGAGGACACTTGGGTCAATGCAGAGCAGGTTCTGATGCTTGTTATACATGTGGGCGTCCGGGGCATATGATGCGAGATTGCCCAAATAGAGATTCTGGGGGAATGGCACAACCAGCGAGTTCAGCAACAGGATCGTCTATGTCTGTGCATCCTTCAAGGCGTGAGTCTCAGTCTTCGGCTGGTAGAGGTCGAGGCAGAGGTAGAGGTTCTAGTTCAAGTGGTAATCAGAACCGTATCTATGCTTTAGCGGGTCGACAGGACCAGGAGTCTTCACCAGACGTTGTGACAGGTATATTAACCATTTGCTCTCACGATGCTTATGCTTTGATAGACCCAGGATCTACTTTATCGTATATTACCCCATTTGTCGCGAGGAAGTTTGGTATAGTGCCTGAAATACTAAGTGATCCTTTTGCGGTATCTACACCGGTCGGAGAATCGATTATTGCTAGACGGGTTTACCGAGGTTGTACGGTGACAATTTGTAGTCGTCAGACCTCAGCTGACCTAGTTGAGCTAGAGATGATGGACTTTGATGCTATCATGGGCATGGACTGGTTGGCAGCTTGCTATGCCACAGTTGATTGCCGAGCAAAGGTAGCCAAATTTCATTTTCCGGGTGAGCCAGTCCTTGAATGGGTAGGTAATACACCAACACCCAGAGGTAGGTTTATTTCCTATCTGAAGGCGAGGAAAATGATCGCAAAAGGGTGCATTTATCATATTGTGCGAGTTAGAGATGCAGATGCTGAGATACCTACACTTCAGTCTATTCCCATAGTCAAAGAGTATGCAGATGTGTTTCCAGATGAGCTTCCAGGTATTCCTCCAGAGCGAGAGATTGATTTTAGCATCGATTTGCTTCCAGGAACTCAACCAATATCCGTCCCTCCGTATAGAATGGCACCTGCCGAATTGAAGGAGTTGAAGGAGCAGTTAAAAGATTTGCTGGAGAAAGGTTACATTAGGCCCAGTACCTCACCTTGGGGTGCACCGGTACTATTTGTGCGGAAGAAAGACGGCTCGCTGAGGATGTGTATCGATTATAGGCAGTTGAACAAGGTAACTATTAAGAATAAGTATCCACTTCCAAGGATCGATGACTTGTTTGATCAGTTGCAGGGAGCTAGATGCTTTTCCAAGATTGATTTGAGGTCGGGGTACCACCAGGTCAGAGTTCAGGAAAAAGATATTCCGAAGACAGCCTTCAGGACCCGATATGGCCACTTCGAGTTCCTTGTCATGTCCTTCGGGTTGACTAATGCACCCGCTGTATTTATGGACTTGATGAATAGCCTATTCTGGCCATTTTTAGATCTGTTCGTGATAGTATTTATTGATGATATTCTGGTTTATTCCCGTTCAGAGGATGAGCATGCGGACCACCTGCGAGCGGTACTCCAAACCCTCCGTGATCGTAAGTTGTATGCTAAGTTTTCTAAATATGAGTTCTGGTTGAAGTCTGTAGCATTCTTGGGGCATATTGTATCAGATGAAGGGATAAAGGTGGACACTCAGAAGATTGAGGCCGTGAAATCTTGGCCTAGACCTACCACTCCGACAGAGGTTCATAGCTTTCTAGGCTTAGCAGGATACTATCGGAGGTTCGTAGAGGGTTTTTCTTCCCTTTCGGCACCATTGACGAAGTTGACACAGAAAGAAACTAAGTTTCAATGGACAGAGGCTTGTGAGCGGAGTTTCCAAGAGCTTAAGAACAAGTTGACCTCAGCTTCAGTTCTAACACTTCCAGAGGGTCTAGAGGGTTATGCCGTGTATTGTGATGCATCAGGTGTCGGGTTAGGATGTGTCCTGATGCAACATGGGAAGGTAATTGCATATGCTTCAAGGCAGTTGAGGAAGCACGAGAGGAATTATCCGACCCACGACCTCGAGTTAGCTGCGGTTGTCCATGCACTTAAGATATGGCGGCATTATTTATATGGTGTTCATGTTGATATATTTACTGATCATAAAAGCCTACAATATATTTTCAAGCAGAAAGAGTTGAATTTGCGACAGAGGCGATGGCTTGAGTTATTGAAAGATTACGATGTTAACATTCTCTATCATCCAGGGAAAGCTAATGTTGTAGCAGATGCCTTAAGTCGCCGATCTATGGGTAGCATAGCACATGTAGAGCCCGAGAAAAGACAATTAGCTAGAGAGATTCATCAATTGGCTTCGTTGGGGGTTCGGTTAGTAGATTCTGAGGATGGTGGAGTTGTAATCCAAAACACTGCAAAATCATCCTTCATAGCTGAAGTCAAGGAAAGGCAGTACGAGGACCCAGAGTTGGTCGAGTTGAGAGAGCGAGTTCCGCAGCAGAAGAAGCCATTGTTAGAGCTCAAGGGAGATGGGGTTCTCAGATACAAGGGTCGTTTGTGTGTTCCAGATGTAGCAGGGCTACGAGACAGGATTATGTCAGAGGCACATTATTCATGGTATTCCATCCACCCTGGATCGACGAAGATGTATCATGACATTAAGGATATGTACTGGTGGAATGATATGAAGAAGAACATTGCTGAGTTTGTCGCCCAATGTACTAGTTGCCAGCAAGTGAAGGTAGAACACCAGAAGCCCGGAGGGCTAATGCAGACTATAGAGATCCCGACATGGAAATGGGAGGCGATAAACATGGACTTTATCATGGGTTTACCTCATTCTAATCGTAAGTTCGATTCCATATGGGTGATAGTCGATAGGCTCACAAAATCAGCTCACTTCCTACCGGTCAGATCTACATATACAGCAGAAGATTATGCAAAGTTATATATTAAGGAGATAGTGCGGCTACACGGAGTACCAGTTTCTATTATATCTGACCGTGGGGCTCAGTTTACAGCACATTTTTGGAGGTCATTTCAGAGAGGTCTAGGGACTCAGGTGAATCTCAGCACAGCTTTTCATCCACAGACTGATGGACAAGCCGAGCGCACAATTCAGACGCTCGAGGATATGTTACGAGTATGTGTGTTGGATTTTAAAAGAAGTTGGGATGAACATCTACCTCTTATCGAGTTTGCATATAATAACAGTTACCACTCCAGTATCCAGATGGCTCCGTACGAGGCTTTGTATGGGCGTAAGTGCAGATCTCCTATAGGGTGGTTTGATGTTGGAGAATCTGGGTTACATGGGCCAGACCTGGTTCAGCAGGCCATAGAGAAAGTAAAGGTTATCCGGGAGCGACTGTTGACAGCTCAGAGTCGTCAGAAGTCATATTCTGACGTGTGGCGACGAGACTTAGAGTTCAGGATTAATGACTGGGTATTCTTAAAGGTATCACCTATGAAGGGCGTGATGAGGTTTGGCAAGAAAGGAAAGCTTAGCCCACGGTATATTGGGCCTTATAGGATCATTCGGAGAGTGGGCCAACTAGCTTATGAGTTAGAGTTGCCCTCAGAATTGGAGTCTGTCCATCCGGTTTTTCACGTATCTATGCTACGGAAGTGCATTGGCGATCCTACCCGAGTGGTGCCCACGGATGATGTACAGATTATAGAGGACTTGTCATACGAGGAAATTCCAGTTGCCATCCTAGACCGACAAATCCGCAATCTACGAAATAAGGAGGTAGCTTCCGTAAAGGTTTTATGGAGGAGCAAGAATGTAGAAGAGATGACGTGGGAATCGGAGGAAGAAATGAAGTCTAAATACCCCCACCTATTTCAAAATGAAGATATGGTTCGAGATGGGACGCTACAACATAGCTCTATGTAGGCTAGCAAGTCATCAGGTAAGCTTTTATTTTTCACTTTCAATATTTATGATTTACGGTCGGTGAGGCAAATTGCTGCTATTTATAAAGATTGGCCATGTGTGGCATGCATAGTATGTTTCTGGCTACGTGCAGGTTGGTTTTAACCTAGTGTATGAAGGATACTCTGGAAAAAGTTTCCAAAGTCTCCAAGAGTAAACATTCGAGGACGAATGTTCCCAAGGGGGAGTGATGTTACACCCTATATTTTCGTATGTAAAAATGCGTCGTAAGCAAACTAATGTAGGACAAAAAAATGAGATAATATTTAAAAGTATATAAAGTAAGTTAATCATGTTACCTCTGAGGTTATAAATATTGAAGATCATGAACAACAAGTACAAAGAGGGTTGGACAGTTCAGAAGCTAAAGCAATTAAATAAAACAATGTTTCATCGAAAGTCGACAAGTTGGGAATGTTATAACATGTACCTTTGGGGTGAGACTAGGGTGATTAACGTGATAAAGAGATTATGTTATGATTTATATTAGTCGTATTACATCCGTGTGTTATGTTTTTAAGTCAAGCGAGTTGTGGAACAAAAGTCGATGAAAGTCATCACAAGTTACATTCATAAGTTTTACTAAAACTTTGGGTCAAATGTAACTGCAATTTTCTCCCAATATACTTAAAGTTATGGTGTGTTCCACCCGTCAAATTAAAGATCTATGAGTCTATTTTCCAACGCATTAAACCATTTGTCAATACGACATCGGAGTAGAGAGATATGTGCATTTTTGCGATACTGCGCAAGCTGCTAGGTGACAAGTAGGTGTGTCACCTACTTGCTTAAATGAAAGCCCAAAAATGGGCCATTTCGGGTCGTCCAAAGAGGCCTTTTAAGGGCCTATTTTCTTCATATATTAGACTTAAAATAGAGCATAATAACCAGACATAAGCTCTGCAAACAATCCTCCCAAAAATTTCCCACAAACCCTAATTGATTTTCTCTCCCTTTCAAGTTCCAATTGGAGGTAAAACTTAGAGTTTGAAGAACCAAGATAGGAGCTGAGTTATCCAACAAATAAGGTGAGTTTACTGCTCTCTTTCATCCATTTTTTCTGCTGTAAATTCATGGTAAGTCGTTCTATACTTGTAAGAACTCACGGGACGGTGATCGGAATCCGTGAGTTCGAGTTATTCACTTGTAGCGGACTGTTTTGTGGACTGTTTTGTGTTGCTGTTGGGCTGCGTGTTTTATTACTATTTTGTGGAGTTTTGAAGGAGGAAGGGGGTTTATAAATACCATATAAATGTAGGGTGGTTGGCTGGTCGTTCGTCATAACATTTTCGGGTCGTTTGACACTACTACGGTGGTCGTTTTGTGTACGAAGAGATTGGGGTGTGTTGGGCTGTTTTGTAGTATTTGATGGTGTATATAGGGCTGGAAAATGATGTATATATGTTGTTATTGTTCTGTCCTTGTATTGTTGGTGTTATCTTGAAGTTGGAGGAAGGGCATATTATAGGGGAGATGCTGCCCGTTTTAATACAAAATAGGTTTGTCGTTCGTTGTGCGATAGTTGTACCTTTCGTAACTTAACGATAGTATTATTATCATTCTTGTAGATTAAGGTGCGAAGAGGTGAGTTCAACTTGGTGATTGAAAAGATTGTGATAAGGTATGTTAAGGCTAAGCCTTCCTTCATTTTGGCATGATCTCGTAGCTACATGTGTTAGTAATGAGACAAAAAGAGAAGTTCATATTCATGAATTTATTCACACTATTCTAGTCTCATAAGTTACAATATTATTCCTTATCGAGACTCTATATTCAATTTTAGTATTGTCTTCTTCCAGTCAAGAGAGCAGCAAGCCTATATATACAGTATTATAGTATTTTCATTACCATCGAGCTATAATCGATGGGCAGGCCCCTATTGGGCAACCTCTGATCAGATGGAAAGTTATATACCGAGCCTACTGTGGCCGAGCACCTATGAGCGAGCCCAGCATGGTCGAGATACATAGCCTAGTATGGCCGAGCGCCTATGAACGAGCCTACTATGGCAGAGCAGTTGTATATACCGAGCCTTATAAGGCCGTACAATTATTTTACTTACTATATTGAAGGAGTTTAGTCACTATCAGTAGGTAAGTATATCTCCCGATCATCTTGGACTCCCGGTTACTTCCAGTTATTATATTATCAGTTCAGTTTCGATTTTCAATTATGTTATTGCCTTACATACTCGGTACATTATTTCGTACTGACGTCCCTTTTCCGGGGACGCTGCATTTCATGCATGCAGGTTCAGATAGACAGACGAGTAGACCTCCTCAGTAGGTGTTTCCAGAGTTTAGCCTGATCGGTAAGCTCCACATCCTTCGGAGTTATCGGGTCTAGGTTTTTTATGTGCATCTTATGTATGTATTTATATATATAATATGGGTAGGTCGGGGCCCTGTTCCGATCACAATACATCTATCAGTAGAGGCTTGTAGACATATCCTGTTGGTTAGTGCAGTATGTTGGGTTTGTAGGCCTGGTCTGTATATTTGATGGTTTGTCAGCTGTAGTAGCTATGACGGCCTTGTCGGCCTAGCTTTATATTGATGTTTAGTTAGCGCTAGTTTCCATTCAGTTTTATATTTTGCTTCGCAAATTGTCTTGCAAGGTGGCCCCATGGCCAAAGTATGACATTATATGTTCAGAGTCCCTTAGTCGCAATTTGGTACGCCAGGTTAGGTGAGGCACCGGGTGCTTGTCTCGCTCCTAGGTTCAGGGCGTGACACCTTGTCCTTGAAATCTTGGATTATTTTATTGCCATGCATTTGCAGTACCGCCATGTGAACTCCATGAAAAGCCGAGGTGCTTCTAACTCATTGCATTGAAGTTATAATTCCCAACAACATTAACTTCCTTAATTGAGTCTTGACACTCATGAGTAGGGTGTCCTCTTCCACATATATCACAAGCTGCGTGATTCTCACTGTGTATTAAAGCTAAGGTCAGCTTCCTTATCTCTTTCGCGATGGCATCAAGTTGTACCTGCACAGATGTGTTAGCATCAACTTGGTGAACACCGGTTGATCTTCTTCTTTCAGCAATCTCAGAGGGCCACTGATTTGCATCTTCACATAGCTCATCTAGAATTGTGACTATCTCAGCTGGAGTCTTTTTCATCAATAGGCCTCCAGCTGTATCACTCAATGTTCTTCGTGAGGCTGGTGTCAATCCATCCCAAAAGTCCTGGAATTGTATCCAAAGTTAAACTCCGCTATGTTGACACTTTCACACTATCTCCTTAAACCTCTCCCAAGATTCAAACATAGTTTCAAACTCGTTCTGACAAATGTTATGGATTTCTCTTCTAAACTTGCCTGTCTTGGCTGATGAGAAATATTTGTCAAGAACTTTTCTGTTCATCTGATCCCATGTTCTAATCGATTCATTAGGCAAGCTTCGAAGTCAGTGTTTTGCATTGTATTTGAGTGTGAAGGGAAATTCCCTTAAGTAAATTGCATCTTGTGACACACCATTGTATTGAAAGGTGTTCATAATCTCCTCGAAATTCATCAGATAATTGTTTGGATCTTCGTTCATCTTTTCTCTAAAACACAGTTGTTTTGATGAGTTTGGAGCAATCCTTGCTTCAGCTCAAAATTGTTAGCTGCAACTGGTGGTGGTCTCACACTTGATAAGCCTTGGTTCTAGACCAGCCTAGCATAATCACCAAGTGGTCTCCCAGCACCGGGAGCTATATTTCCGAATTGGTCTGCACCCACAGGTTGATTCTAAACAATTCTCTGAGCACTCTCCTCCTCAAAGGCAAGTTGTGCATTTCTAAGAGCTGTCTCCTCAGTATCTCGTCCAACTTTTTCTCTTTGTTAGGCTGCCTCTCTTACAGCCAAATCAACATTATCCTCATCTCCCACTATAACTTCTTTGGTTGAGGATTGCCCAAACTTCTCTGTATTCTCGGAGAGATTTCTTTTCTTCCTCAACTGTCGCAGTTGTTTCTTGATTTATGGTTCGTATGGGAGAACTTCCTTTCCAAAGGATCGAGTCATGCACCAATCTAACCTGTAGCCTGCACACAATAAAGTAACACCAACGTGAAAAGAGAAAAATAAAATAAAAAAGAAAAATTCCTAAAGTAACACCACAAACTATTTCGAACACTATTAATTGCCAATCCCTGGTAACGACGCCAAATTTGACGAGCGCAAAACACACTTAAATATGCTCGCTAGTCGAATATAGTATAATAAAATATCGTATCCACATGGATTGGAGTTAAACAGTTATTTCGTAGTTTATAGGTTGGTTGCTATCCAAGATGATTAACAATTTAGAATTATGTGATTAAAAATTATAATTAACTAAGAATCTACGTTATTGACTAATGACATACGAGCAAAAGTAAGCAAGGAAGATATCAATGGGGAAAATAGGGATTGATTGGATAGGTGCAAGATAAATATTTGGGATTTAACTCTATTTAATGCACGCCCAAGGTTCAAGTGAGTCTCTCGAATTCACTCAATTTTTAGTTCAAACGTTCGGTAGAAACTCCTCTCTCGATTAAGTCTCAACCTCACAATATGTACCAATTTATGCTCGGTAAAGATATGCAAGAATTCGTAGTGGATTGGTCTTTAAAAGAACCTCTTTCGATTATCCTCCTAACTAGGGTTAAAAAATAATTCAATTAGCCTCTTTCAATTACTAAAAAAGAATTAATGAACTCAACCAACAAGCAATGCAACAATATCACAAGTTATGCCTCTTTTAATTACATGAACATGTGAAAATAGATGCAATAATTAAAACACCCAAAACAATTCAATACATACAAACTAGAGTTAATAATCCACAAACAAATATCAATACACAAAATTCATCAATCCCTAAAGAGAACTACTCCATAGACATGGAGTAATTCATCACAAATAAGTTTAAGTTAAAGGAAAGCATAAACGATCCAAACCCTTAGCCTCCTTAGGTCTTAGATGTGTCTAAAGTCATCAAAATACCATTTTCCATGTATATATACCATGTAGGGTCGGGCACAAACAAACACACCTTCTCCTATATGAAATAGGACTCTTCCCGGGCAAGACGTGCACGGCCGCGCACCTGGGGACCTGCTCGTGCATTTGGCCGCGCATTTTACGTGGTCCACTGCCTCACATGCGTGCTCAGTGCGTGCTCACGCACTTGGGTGATGCCCGTCTTGATTCTTCGTTCCTCTCTTTGAATGCACTAGTGTCTATTGATCCCCAAAGTCGATCCCAACTTAATCCTTGGGCTTTTTCTCAAACTTCAAAGCTCCAAAATGGCGTGAATTCATCCCATAACATATACATAGCTCGGGATCGCTCCCTTAAGGCATAAAACACACAATTAGTGCATTACAATAGCAATTAATGCTCAAACTCAATTAAAGTGTAGTAAATTTAAGTGTGATAAGCAACTAAAACACACAATTATAGCCTACCATCAATAGCCCGGAGTACACACGACGGCGAAGGTGAAAGTATCAACTTGTGCGTGATCTTTGAAATGCTACAGGATCAACATGCAGCGATAGCCCAGTTGCAGAACCAAAGCCAAGCCCCCAGCAAAATTGAGCCTGAATCGTCCAGAGAAAATGCCCGCAGAAATGAACCGGCCACAGAAAGGCCGGGTGAAGCAGAACCTGGGACCAACCACGAGATAATAAAAATGCTCGAGGAACTGACAAAGCGGGTGGAATCGGGAGAAAATAAAATCGAAGCCAACGAGAAAAAAGTGGAGAGTTATAATTCCAGGGTCGACCAAATTCTGGGAGCGCCACCGATACTGAAGGGCCTGGATTCCAAAACATTTGTCCAAAAAGCTTTCCCTCCGAGCGCTACTCCGAAGCTGATCCCAAAGAAGTTCTGTATGCCCGAAATTCTGAAGTATAATGGTACAACTGATCCCAACGAACATGTGACCTCTTATACGTGTGCCATCAAAGGAAATGACTTGGAAGATGATGAAATTGAATCCGTTCTGTTGAAAAAGTTCGGAGAGACCTTGTCAAAATGAGCTATGATATGGTATCATAACTTACCCCCTAATTCTATTGACTCATTTTCTATGCTTGCAGACGACTTATTAAAACTGAATGCCGGGGCCATCAAGGTCGAGCCAGGAAATCAGTCATTTTCAAGGTAAAGAAAAGAGTTAACGAGATGCTCAGGAAATTTATATTGAGGTTTTAAATGGAACGGGTGGACCTGCCTTCGATCGCAAATGATTGGGCCGTTCAGGCCTTCACCCAAGGACTCAATCGCCGAAGCTCATTGGCTTCACATCAGTTGATCCAAAATCTAATCGAATACCCGATAGTAACTTGGGCCGACGTCCATAACCGGTACCAATCAAAAATTAGGGTCGAAAACGATCAGCTCGGGCCCCTTCCGGGACCGGTTATCCCGTCAGAGCTGGTGACATATCCAAGAGAGACATTGATGGGGAACCAAGATAGATCATTGATGGGGAACCAAGATAGAATTGAGACCGGAATCAACCGTACAATGGAGATCGAAGGGGTAATAGGTCCGGACGCAACACTGTAAGAGGTGAAAGAAGGAGTGACCAAGGTCATAATAACCTGGGACTTATGAGCAAAAGCAATTTTGACAGACCCATCAGGTCTAAGGAAGCACCAAAGTTATCGGAGTACAAATTCAACGTTGACGCTGCCGCCATCGTATCAGCCATCGAACGCATCAAAGATACTAAGTGGCCTCGATAATTGGAATCTGATCCTGATCAAAGAGACCCCAACCTAATATGTAAATATCATGGCACTCACGGCCACATAACCGAAGACTGATGTCAACTGAAAGAGGAAATAGCCCGGTTATTCAACAACGGACACCTCCCAGAGTTTCTGAGTGATCGAGCCAAAAATCACTTCAGGAATAGGGACTCCAACAAGCATATCGAGCAAGAGGAACCTTAGCACGTCATAAACATGATCATTGGCGGGGTTGACGTTCCCTAGGGGCCAATGTTAAAGTGCATAAAAGTGTCCATCACAAGGAAAAATTGGTCTCAAGATTATGTGTCGGAAGGACGCTGAAGGCATCGTGCAACCACAAAATTACACATTGGTAATATATGTACTCATAGATAAATCTCGAGTTAAGCGTATGTTAATTGATCCAGGTAGCTCGGCCAATATCATCAGATCGAGGGTCGTAGAACAGCTAGGTCTACAAGACCAAATTATGCCTACAATCTGAGTTCTAAACGAATTCAATATGGCATGTGAGAACACTAAAGTGGAGCTAACCCTATCGGTGAACACCGCCAGAACCGTTCAGGAAACAAAGTTATACGTGATCGAAGGAGATATGAGGTACAATGCTTTGTTCGAGAGGCCATGGATTTGCAACATAATGGCAGTACCCTCGACATTAAATCGGGTGTTGAAATTCCCCACACCAGGAGGAGTTAAAACAATTTACGGAGTGCAACCGGATGCAAAAGAGATGTTCGCAGTTGAAGAGGTGGTCCTGATATCCGCACTCTCTAGATTAAAGAACTCGAGTTTGGTCACCACAGAAGAAACCAAATAGCAATCACTAACACCGACCCTGACCGAACTAGGAAAGTAGGGGACGAGCGAGGATGACGACTATAGGGTTCCTAGGTCTTTCATAGACCCTTACTATTCTGATGCCACCGAGTCAATGTTCGAGGAGCTGGAGCAAGTCATACTGATCGAGCACTTTCCTGATCGAAAAGTATACCTGGGCATGGGATTAAGCCCCGAGCTTAGGAAAAAACTCATTGAATTCCTTATAGCTAACATAGATTATTTCGCTTGGTCCCATCTTGACATGACAGGGATCCCGCCAGAAATAACTGCTCATAAGCTAAGCTTGGATCCGAAGTTTCCCCCGGTTAAACAGAAGAGGAGGCCTCAGTCCGAAGTCAAGCATGTATTCATCAAAGACGATCTATCTAAACTCCTTAAAATAGGCTCCATTCGGGAAGTTAAGTAACCGGATTGGTTAGCAAACGTAGTAGTGGTCCCTAAAAAGGGAGATAAATTAAGAATGTGTGTAGACTACAAATACCTGAACAAAGAATGCCCCAAGGACTATTTTCCTCTGCCCAACATCGATCGCATGATCGATGCGCCGGCTGACCACGAGATCCTCAGCTTTCTCGATTCTATTTCGGGTATAACAAAATCCAGATCGAATGCAAAAGGGTCCGGGCTTGGCATCGTGTTAAAGCCAGTTATGGTAAACATAGTTAGAAAATCTATTAGAACTCTAAAATTGACTAACAATGAGTCAGAGTATGAGGCCATGATTGCAGGTCTCAAATTGGCAAAATGCCTAGGGGCCAAAGTGATCGAAGCTAAATGTGATTCCCTGTTTGTGGTTAATCATGTCAATGGGATGTTTGAAGTGAAAGAGGAACAAATACGGTGATACCTGGATAAACTATAGGTAACGCTACCTCGATTCAAGGAGTGCACCCTACAGCACGTACCCCGGGATCAAAACAGCGAAGCCGATCCTCTAGCTAACTTGGGGTCGTCCGTTGATGATAATGATTTCAACTCGGGAACGGTCGTGCAACTCATGAAATCGATAGTGGAAGAAGGCCACAATGAGATAAACTCGACAAGCTTAACCTGGGACTGGAGAAACAAGTATATAGAATACCTGAAGATAGGGAAGCTACCCTCGGATCCTAAAGAATCAAGAGCTTTGTGCAAGAAGGCGGCCAGGTTCAGCCTGTCCGCAGATAACACCCTATTCAGAAGAACATTCGATGGCCCACTCACCGTATGTCTGGGGCTAGGAGACACCGAATACGTTTTGAGTAAAGTTCACGAAGGATCCTGCGGAAACCACTCATAGACCGAGATAAGGGGTTCGTATAGAGATGTGACGGCTGCTAGAGGCACACACCGATGATCCACCAGCCCGGGGAGCTGCTGCATTCGGTCTTGTCACCTTGGCCATTCATGAAATGGGGAATGGACATCATCGGTCCCCTGCCATGGGCACCCGATAAGGCTCAATTTATATTATTTATGATTGACTATTTTTCTAAATGGGTTAAAGCTCAGGCATTTGAGAAAGTCAGGGAGAAAAAGGTTATTGATTTTATTTGGGAACAAAAAATATGTCGGTTTGGAAGCAGTTCATATGTAGTAAGGTGAGCAAATGTTTCGAGGACCAGGAGATCAAGAGGATCCTATCAACACCCTACCACCCTAGTGGGAACGGGCAGACAGAGAAAAATGGAAGGAAATTTTGCCCTAAGTCCTGTGGGCATACTGTACGACCTCAATATCTAGTACCAGGGCCACCCCAGTCTCGTTGTTCTACAGCGCCAAAGTGCTAATACCATTCGAGGTAGGAGAACCAAGTTTTGGTTCCGATATGTGACTGAAGAGTCAAACGGTGAGGTTATTATCACGAGCCTCAAACTATTAGATGGGAGGCGCGAAGCCGCTCTCGTCCTGTTGGCTTCCCAAAAACAACGGATCGAAATGTATTACAACCGGAGAGCCAACCTCCAACACTTCAATATCGGGGACTTGGTGTTAGGAAAGGTGACACCGAATACCGAGAACCCGAATGAAGGAAAGCTGGGACCAAACTGGGAAGGTCCATATAAAATTATCGAGATTACCGGTAAAGGTTCATACAAATTCGAAGCAGGGAACGGTGAGCAACTTCCAAAAAAATGGAACGTGACCCACTTAAAACGATAATACTACTAAGGTACGACACCATTCTTTCTTTTCTTTACATATATTGTGAGTTGGGCTAACACTTACAGGCAACAACCAAAGAATGGTGCATCTGCTAGGCCTGAAAGAATGCGTTGCACTCTTTTTCCCTTAAACCGGTTATGTCCCACATGGGTTTTTCGGCAAGGTTTTTAACGAGGCAACAATGGATCGTGCTAACTTAAAATCAAAGACCGGTTATGAACCAGAATCGATGGTCGCATCAAAAATATCCAAGACCTCTCGACGATCAACCTGGAATACTTGGGTCTATCACCCTCGGGTAATGATTTTAGAAAGGAAGGAAACTTTGTGCTTGAACAGTCTGGGCTCGGTGAATAGGACTTATTGTAAGGGCCAAACGGTCAAGTGAACCATGCCCGCGTAGACAACCTAAGCCATAACATGAAGCTTGTACACATTTACAATCTTGTATATTTCACAAGACTATTACATTTTGTTCCTTAAGGATATCGAGCACAAGGGCCACCTCTATCAAGATACAAGAGATCACCCCCACTCGGGAACTGTCGTCCAAGGCAAACTCGGACGGCTTGGGCTATCGAAGCTCGAAGGCACAAAAGGCTGTTAGGCAGTGCCTAAACTTAAAAGTCTATGGCCACCCCTAATCGGGGACTGTCGTCCAAGGTAGGTTCGGACGGCTCGGGTATCAAAGCCTGGAGGCACAGAAGCCTATTAGACATTGCCTAATCTTAAAAGGCTGCGGCCACCCATACTCTAGGACTATCATCCATGGCAGGTTCAGACGGCTTAGGTATCAAAGTCCGTAGGCTCGGGTATCGAAGCCCGAAGGTACAAAGCCTATTAGGTAGTACCCGAACATAAAAAGGCTATAGCCACCATAGAAATGGCTCTGAGACGTCTGAAGCCCGTAATAAAAACATAAAGGCCTTCAAAATTCCAAATTGGTACAAAGGCTACCCTCGGCAAAACTATAATCTAAAAACATCTAAACTAGCACTTAGGGGAAAGCTCCCGGTCATACTGATCCCCCACAAGTTTCAAACAAAATTTACATCGAGAACGAGTCTTGTTCGAACCTCCGAACAAGACCTTATTTCTACGTTTTATTTCGTGCTAAGGCATTTGGAATCCTTGCAAATCATAAAGGAGAAGCCAAAAGAAACGAACTCAAATATTTCCAAAGGGAAAAAAGCTTTAGATACATTGCAATAAAAGTCTTTCACAAAGGCCAACGATAACAGCCTCAACAAAATGAAAAAAATACAAAAACTAAGAAAACTCCCTAAGGCACCTAAGCCTGATCTTCACTAGAACCCGCCTCGACCGGAGCCATTGGGTTCGCCAGCCTTCCTCACCCTCGGGGTCAACCAGTTTCTTGGCCTCGACGTCGAGCCTTTTTGCATCTTCAATCTTGGCCGACAAGTCGAAACCCCGGGCATGAACCTCCTCGAGAGCCTCCCTACGGGACAAATTCTTCACATACTCAACAGTAACTTTCAGGTGGTCCTGCGCTGCCTCAGCATCAGCCATGTACTGGGCCACTAACTCTGCACCATCAACCCTGGTTATTTTCGACGCAAACATTGCTATTTCGATCTCTATTCCAAGAGCATTCTGTTCAGCTTTGGACGAGCCCAGATGAGACTTGAGGTCTTCAATTCGTTGAGCCCATGCTTTGGCCTTATCTCTCATCACTTGGAGGGCATTCTCCTTCTCCGAATCTAATCGGTCCATTTTTCCTTCCCACCCTTCGGCCATGGGCTTGACCTCGTTCATCTTGGCTCGGAGTTGGTCGATCCTGTCAACCTTCTATTGGACCTGTGAGGATTGGCCGTTAGTTGCCATGTCTAACTCATCATCGCTAACTTCAAAAATCATTACCTATTCCACCAAGTCGGCTTGCTCCTTCTAAGCCATATCCAATACAGCCTAGAGAGTCTTGACTTCCTCTTCACGTTGCTCGCTGAGAAGCTTATACTTGTCCCTCTTCCCAACAAGCTCCTGACCTCAGCCTCGAGCTAGTAAATCTCAGCCCGGTACCAGAGAAAACTTTCATGATGAAGTACCGAGGCCTGCAAAAACATAAAATAAAAAGAAGGCATGAGAGATATCAAAAACTAAATTCGAAGATGATATAGTGTAATGACGCCTTACCTGATTCAACGCCTGTTGTGCTTTATTAAACAAGCACGGTGTATCCACCTCATTCATTTTCACCTGGTCTTCTTTAGTTATTAGGCATCAAAGGTATCTAGCTATTCCAATGGGAGTGGAAAGAACCCGGGCATCCTTTGGGACGGTGATGATTATTGACCACTTTCGGGCGGGATCCATGCTTAGGGCGGGGAACCGATTGATTAATTTTGGGCTCTAGTTCAACCCACCGACCTCCGAAGATGGGTCTTTCCTTGGCACCTCCAAATCACCCAACTCGGAGAAGTCTTTTAGGGTGGTTGAGTCCACACCTTCGAAGAAGGAACAAAGGATATCGTCCACACCGTTGGCCCTTTCATTCGATTGCTTCATCGCCGCTTGGGCTTCGTCAAACATAGACTTGGTGAACAAAGGCAACCCCAAACCCGGGGGGGATCAACCTCCATTGTTTCCCCCTGGGATGCCACCCTCTCTTTGGGGAAGGACGACTCACAGGCCACAAAAATATCACCTTCCTTGAGCTCGTCCCTGAGCCGGAAAAATGAGTCCGAGTCAGGCGCTTGGGAGCTAGAACTCTCATTTGGCTTACGGGCTAACCTTATCCTTGGCCTCTTCTTCTCTGAACTCGGGGAACTCGGAGCCCTCTTTCTCATTTTCTCTCCTACTGCGGCCCCGGGTTGCCCTGAAGCGTAAGGATCGACAGACAGGTCTTCGCTCCCTACTAAAGTCCTAACCTCAATGGTCTTAGGAAAATATGCAAAAAGAAAAGAAAGGGAATGAGAACATGGTGCTGAAAAAGGGAGCCTTATTCGAGAAAAAATCTTACCGTGGGAACGTGCCTCCCAGCGGCCCTTTGAGAGTTTGTGCCATGAGCGCTCAGAAGAAGACATCTATGAGCAAATGCCCTTGATCCACTCCTTGAGCTAAGGAATGGCGTTTGGGACTCGAGCAAGGGCTGCACCATAGCAAATACCGATGAGAAAAAGAGAGATAAAACATAAAATCGACATTTAAAAGAAAGTTATGCTTAAATGATACATTACACTTCTCGGGGAATGGCCTGAACTCTACAGGGATCAAGTCTGCAGTCCTCACTCGGACAAAGCATCCATGCCAGCCCCGTCGATGCTTGAAAATGGGGCTTTGCTGGCTCGGCATACGAGCTTTATCAGTCCTCCCCCCCTCCCGAAAGATTTGGGGACTGTATAGGCGGAGTAGATAATCGATGGTGAACAAGCAGGACTGGATTTTGTTCACAAAGAATCGGAGGAGGATTACGATCCTCCACATCTATGGGTGGATCTGACCAAGGCACACTTTATTCCTCCTACAGAAGTCTAGAATAACCGGGTCCACCGGGCCCAGTGTGAAGGGTAAGTGTAAATACTCAAATACCCCTCCACATGGGTAGTAATGTCGTCATCGGGCCTGGGGATTACTATGTCCTTATCCGCCCAGCTGCAGTCCTTACGAGCCGCAGGAAGGACGACCTCGGTGATGGAGTAAATGTATCTAGATACCACCTCGCATCAGCCTTGCACCGATGAGGGTTTTTCGACCTTAAAGTTGATTGTGATTGAACAAACCCCAGGGATGAACATTTTCAAGGGAGGCTCAGCTATCGGTTCATCGATAGACATGCTCGGAGCGGACCTCTCAAGGTCAACCACATCGGAAGCGGTCTCCTGGATGTCGACGGTCGGCCGTGAAGAAGAAGTAGAAACTTTTTGGGGAGCAATCTTAGAAGTCTTCGCCGTTGTTAACTAGAAAAAAGTTAGAATATGTGAGAATAAAGTTTGGAAGATGAAGGGTAAAAGCTTGTTGAGAAAGTATAACGCGCTAGTTTGGGCAAAAGATAAATGAAAACTTGCTATTTGATGAAAACTCTTGAAGAACGAAGTTAAGAATATTGGGGAATGAAGAGAGGCAGTGATATCCTAAAGGTACGAAGGTAGAAGCTTGGTCAAAAAGTAAAAAAAGAATGAAGGAGGGGAGTATTTATTGAGGCTTCGCGCCATTTCGTATCCTAGGATGGCATGCTGACGGCTGTCACACGTTTGAAGTCATTATGACACGACTGACGGGATGTTTTGAATCTTTTGTCATTTCTATTACAATGTGTTGGAGAAGTAATCGAGGTTCTCATGTCGTTTCTCGTCGTTTTCATAAACTTACTCTCCAAGAAACGAGACGCCTCAGCTTCCAATAAAGCAAACAAAGTAAGAGACGTGACGACAAGGAACCAGAATCAAGACAAGGAGCCCCTCGAGCTGGGGTCCGAGCAAAACACCCGGCCTCGGGAGTATCGGGGCCATGACCCCGAGTTTGGTTCGAATCCCAAAGGCCTTGGAGGCACTACCAGGTAATCGAGCACGACCAACAAAAGGCCGTGATGTCTGTGACCAGACGGATATCATAGCGTGAATCTCGGCACGTATCGGTAGGAAATCGATAATTGGTTAAACCAAAGTTTGTTTTACCTTTTATAGAATTGTACTTAGGGTAAAACTCCCCTACAATATAAAGGGGTGTCTGATTATTCATTAAAGACAATGCAACACGCATATCAAGGCAATATACTCTTATTTTCTCTGTTATTCAATGTTCATACCCTTGTTCATCAGTGCTTCGCTATTTGTGAGTCTGGGATCGAGGGCGGACATATCATTAATGTTGTTATTGAGTACGGAACCACCCTCCTTAAGTGGTTTGACAATATATTACGTCCTTTATCTATTTAATCTAACTCAATTTATAGTTTGTATTAAATTAATCCATATATCCTAAAAACCACATACAAATTTAATTATT
Source organism: Nicotiana tabacum (assembly GCF_000715075.1). NCBI lineage: Eukaryota > Viridiplantae > Streptophyta > Magnoliopsida > Solanales > Solanaceae > Nicotiana > Nicotiana tabacum. Next base: position 47,782,232 of record NC_134093.1, on the reverse strand, counting down.
TTCCGTTTTTAGGATAAACAAAAACACTTACCCCAATCCATATGGTGAAAATTGTCTAAAAAATCACTCAAATCCGAGCTCCATAGCTCCTAAATAGAGTACTTACATGCACTGCCCAGTGGTACTCTACGTGATCGCGGTAGTACCCTCGCAATCGCGATGCACAAATATGTGCTGCCACTACTAACTCTACGCGTTCATCGCACAAGCCTTGCAAACGCAATAAAACAAAGCTGACAGAACTACGCGAACGCAGGAGCATTGTCGCGAACGCAAACAAGAAACCAGCGACTGCCCAGCTCAGCCAAAAAACTACACGAACGCAAAGAAGTCCAGTCCCCACAACCTATGCGAACACGATCACCGAGTCACGTATGCGATGAAGTAAATCACCCAACTCCCATAATACATTAAGCGATTGCGGTCGCCTTTTTGTGATCGCGATGAGGAATTGAAACACTAGAAATTAGCAGAAACTCAACAGTGCCAAAATGAGATGAAATCCGTCTGAAACTTACCTGACCCCGCGAGACCTTGTCCTAACATGCCACAAAGTTCCAAAACATAAAAAGGACCTATTCGATGCCTCAAATCACACATAACAACATCAAAACGACAAATCGCACCTCAAATCAAACTTGATGAATTTTTGAAATTTCAACTTCCAAAACTCATGCTGAACCATATCAAATCAACACAGAATGACCTCAAGTTTTGCACACAAGTATTAAATGACATAACAAAGCTATTCTGATCCCCCTAACCACAATCCAAATGAAATATCATCAAAGTCAACTCTCGATCAAACTTATAGATATTCCAAACCTTTAAATTTCCAACTTTTGCCAAATACTATCGAAACCTTCTATAAATGTCCAAATGTAAATCCAGGCATACGCCCAAGTCCAAAATCATTACCTGGACCTAACGGAAGCATCAAACCTCTGATCCGAGATCAAATACACAAAAGTCAAGCTTGGTCAACTCTTCCAACTTAAAGTTTCCTAGTTGAGAACCATTCTTCTGAATCAGTCCCGAATCACCCAAAAACTAATGTTGACGATTCACACAAGTCATAATACATCAGATGAAGCTAATCAAGACTTCAAATAGTTGAATGGAATGAAAATGCTCAAAACGACCCAAATAAATGCTCAAAATGACTGATTGAGTTATTACACTATATATCTTGAATCCTCATGGATTTATACACTTTGATCATGGAATTTTAAAGAGGAAAATTGGGGTTTTTTGTCTATAAATCAAGAGTGTGAATTTAGGGGATTTGAGGGTCAATTTGGAATTGGTTTTAGAATTTAATCACATATTTAAACTCGTGGGGTTATTTTTAGTCAGGAATTTCCCCTGATTCCGGTTTTGACCCCGGTTTGGCTTTTGGGGATTTTATTAAAAATTGAAGCTTTGTTGTTTGGAGTTGATTTCTATAGAATTATTTGACGTTATTAAATTGTATTTGACTAGATTCGAGGCGTTTGGAGTTTCATTTGAAAGAAAAAGTTATTTTGGAAGGTTGAAGTTATTTTCAGGTGGAGGTAAGTCTCTTATCTATCCTTGTAAGATGGAATTTTCCCCATAAGGGATTTGCTTGTTTTTTGCTACTTGATTTAGGCGCTTCTTATACGCGAGGTGACGAGCATATATTAATAAGTCGGTATTTTAAATACTTATCTCTTCTTGATACTTAGACTTTTGTATGATTTGAGAAACTAAGGCATTTACTGAGGTTTATACGTATATTTCGGATATTATGTGATTTTAAGAAGATATAGAAGAAAACAAGATAAAATGAAGAAAATTAACTGCTGCTAATTATTGCTCTTCGCGATCACGGAATGTATTGATGAGATCGAAAACATCAAGGAAAGTGTCCATCGCGAACACGTGTGTTGGAATGTGAACGCATTAGAGGAATGTCTAGGCAAAGGTTGGTCGATTGCCTTTCGCAAATGTGTAGCTTTGTCAGTGATCGCATAGGTTTGGTAAGAAGTGAGCCGCGATCACGGTTCTGATGTTTGTGAATGCGTAGTCTGCTAGTTAGTCAACCAGGTCAAGTATTCTTTGCGAACGCGTGAGTCATTACATGATAGAGATGTTTTGAAATTGTTGTTCACCGAGATTGCGGTTCTTGTTCACACGATTGTGAAGGTTTATCACTGGGCAGAATTTTGGAAGAAACAAAATTTCACGTTTTTGACTCCCAAACCATTTAATACTCGACCAAGCTCATTCAAAAAATATCTTTGGCTATCTTTGGCTATCTTGACTAAAAAACACAAGCTTGGAGCTAGGGTTCTTGCACACACACTTGGGATTTGAAGATTTGAATACTTTGGATGAGAATTTCTTACCCATTTTTACTCATTTCTTCATTTCTTTGATTTGTATTAAATATTTAAGTGTGTAGTATTTATTCCAATACATGAAACGTTTTTATACAAATATTCATTATGAAAGTTTGGATTAAATCTCTTGTTATGCTTATGTATTGAATGTTTTTTATTAATATTTAAGTGAGTTAATTGTTTCTTTAATTATTCCTGCTCTTTAATGTTTCCAAAGGGATTAGCTAACCCTAGGACTCGCCCATTAACATCGAATTAAACTTGAAAACGTAATTTGAGGTTGGGAAAGATAAATTAACAAAAATTTGAGGTATTAACCCATATTTTATAGATTATACCTAGGTGTAGGATTGAACTACTTGTAGCCATATTCGAGTGTGCTTAATTCTCTTAATTATTTTATGGATAATTCAATTAGGAAGTCTTATTAGTCTTCGAAAGAATCTAACATAGAATTATTATCCGAGTCTAATTAACATAAACTAGCATTGCTCTAGTGGTAAACAACCTCCACTTCCAACCAAGAGGTTGTGAGTTCGAGTCACCCCAAGAGCAAGGTGGGGAGTTCTTGGAGGGAAGGATGCCGAGAGTCTATCGGAAACAACCTCTCTACTCTAGGGTAGGGGTAAGGTCTACATACACACTACCCTCCCCAGACCCCACTAGTGGGATTATACTGGGTTGTTGTTGTTGTAGCATATATTTGCAAAATTGTTAAGTACATTGGATCATTACTTGAGTATAATTCCCCGTGTATCCATGCTTGTAGCCATTGATCATTTTACTTGCTTTCTAGGTTAGTTTACATTTTCGCATTTAGTTATAACATTATCTCAAAACACCTTTAGTAGTGTTTGGCTTAACATAATAAGCGATAATTCTCTTACTTGCCTAATCGCCTACATATTGTTCTCTATGCGATTCGACTCCAACTCATAGTTCGGTAAATTATATTGCATGCGGCTGTGTCCGCTTACTGTTTGGACGTCATCATATATGTGTGGTTAGGCTATGACCATAGCCGGATAGACATAGGCTTATATTATGCCTCGTTGAGTCTTTATGAATTGTTATCCATACTTCGTTGATTCTTTCACTACTTGATAAATCGTAAATCATTCCTAGAGACTATGTTAGAATTATGACTTGTCGGTTTGAACTTGACGGACTTCTTTCACCTTGTTGGACTTTCTACTTTAGTCATATTCATGCAATTGCCTTATTGAACATGTGATTTATGATTATTAGATGTTATTGCTTATGTTTGATATCATGATCGGACTTAAGAATGATAAATGAACATAAAAAATATTATGCAAGTTAAATTTTATGACTAGCAATAACAATCTCTTAATCATGTTACTATTCATCCGCATTCTATTATTTTGTCATGTTCCGCCATTACTACATTATCCTGTATGCATATACATGCGTTGGATAGTGGATATCGAGGAAAGTTGAGGATTTTGCATGAAGGAAATTATGAGCAAATATTGAATATAGACTTCAGTATTATTAGTGGATTGGATTACATGTAGTAATGGTGATTACCTGTGTTATTCTCGGTCCAGTGAGCACAGGCACCCAGATTGGTGCTAGTTTGGATACTTGGCCAGTTTCAGGTGTATGGTATGTTATTGTGAGGTGTTGAGATTTGATGATGAGTATGCATATGCATTCTAGATTCATGCAGTAGCTCTCATATATACATATTCACTTAGTTTATATCATGATATTGAAATAGAGTGAGATAGTGACTTGTTTTGTGTTTCCTTACCTGAAAACCATGTCTGAATATCATATATTGTTGTGCCTTTGAATTGTACCCATCTGATATTATCATGACATAGTAATTGTTGTGTTTTGTGGTTTTATTTGCTTATTAAACTATTAGTAAGTGTTAGTGTCGACCCCTCGTTACTACTTCTTCAAGGCTAGACTTGATACTAACTGAGTATCGTAATGTTTTACTCATAATATACTTCTGCACATTTTTGTGCAAATTCTGAGATCGGTACCAGTCATACCCATGTTGCTACATAATGATTTTCTTTACAGACATCATGGTGAGCTGCCTTATTGTCCGATTCGCAGCACATGGAGTCCTCCCCCCTCCCTTGATTATCTATTACAGTCTTTTATTTCTTTCAAATAGATATTGCTATATTGCTAGACATAGTTTACTCTTATTTTTCGATACTCGTGATATTTTAACATCGGGTTTTGGGTGTTGCTAGATAATTGTGGTCGTGTTTATACCCTATCTCGGATATTTGTATTTTTTAAGTGGCTTGAGCCTATTCTCGCTCTTCTTGTATAATACGTCAAATACAACTGTTAACTCTTATAAGTGAAAAAGGAAAACTTTCATAAATAATTATGTAATCAAAATTAAAGCCTCGCCTCAACACAATCAGAACATCAAGAAGGATACCCTGAAATATCACATAACACCATCAACAATACCACTCTTATTCTTCCATATGTGCACACAACAATGAAATGCCTCCTTTATTTCTCCACATGCGCATATAGCCACCCTTATTTTCCCTCATAGACAGCTTGAGATAATTCCACCCTTATTTTGCGCCACCCACACAACATTAAACACAATTGCACGGCAAAGATCTCGTGCTGACACCCCCAATAAATCTACTCAACTTGTCCACAAGTGCCACAATACCACAAAACAATGATGCTAAGTGCCACAATATCACATACAATGATACCAAAGTTTCACCATGATATAATCTCACTCTTTCAACAATAGTGCACAAGGACATAACAAAAATCATAAAAGCGAAGGGGTGTTCAAAAAATTAAATATGACTATGGCTAAGTAAATGTAATGATCAAGATCAAATAGTCAAAAAGTGGTCTCAACATGTTTCATATAAAGTTCATTATCCCATTAAGGCATATAATAGCCTACGGTCTATTCCGGTCACAATCATGCATAGTACCCAAATACACACTCGTTCACCTCATGTACACATCACTTTTCACATCACATAAATCAACAAATCAGGGATGAAACCTAAAGGGTATTCTCCAACATAAAGTTAGACAAGATACTTACCTCAAACAAGCCAAACCAGTACTCCAAAAGTCCCTTTCCGCGTGAATCAACCTCCAGACGGCTCGAATATAGCCAAAATAACGTAATAACATCAAAAAAAGCTATAGAAAACAACCCCAAATAATAAAGCTTCGATCATTAAAAAAAATCAAAAAGTCAAGTAAAAAATTCAACCCAGGCCAGCCTCCTGGAACCCGATAAATGTCACAAATTCGGAACACTCATTCTAATACGAGTCCAACCATATAAGTTTGATCCAATTCAGACTCCAAATCGGGGTTCAAATAACCATTTCCTAATTAGAAATCGAGGTTGGAATCGTGAATAATAAACAAATCTTAGTCAAAAACACTCACCCCAATCCAAATCGTGAAAATCCCCACCAAAATCGCCCAAATTCGAGCTCTATATCTCAAAATATGATAAATGAAATTAAATCCTCGTTCAAGATAAATTCTACCCGGCATTTTCGCTTCTGCATCCCCCTAAGTCGCATCTATAAAAATGCATATGCAGAAAAATCATCGAAGATGCGGACTCCACTTAAGTCCCAAAATTTTGCTTCTACGGATAATCACTTGTACATGCGGAGCCGTATCTGTGGGCAAAATGCGCAGCTACGATCGCACTTCTACGCAAACACTGTCGCATTTGTAAGAACCCTTGAGCTCAATCAATGCCGCATCTGCGGTACAGTTCAGCTTCTACGGAGTCAAACTTGCGGACCAAATGTCGCAGGTGTGAAAGCACTAGAACTGATCAGCAATAACCACCACAAATGATCCAAAGCCCATGCAAAACTCACCCGAGGCCCCTAGGACCCTGTAAAATCACACCAACTAATACTAAAACATAAATTGGACCTACTCGAGACCTCAAATCATACAAAACAATATCGAAACCACAAATCGTGCATTAATTCAAGCCCAAGGAACAAATCCAAATTTCAAAATTTTAAACTTACGCCGAACATGCATAATAAACTCGGAATGACCTCAAATTTTGCATGCAAGTTCTAAAATAACAAAATGGACCTATTCCAACTCTTGGAATTATAGTCTGAACCCGATATTATCAAAGTCAATTCTCGGTCAAACCTATTAACCTTCAACTTTCTAGCTTTCGCCAAATAGGACCAAATCAATATAGGGACCTCCAAATCCAAATCCGAACATACGCCTATATCCAAAATCACCACACGAACCTATTGAAACCATCAAATCACCATTCTGGGGTCGTCAACACAAAAGTTAAACTTCGGTCAACTCTTACAACTTAAACCTCCAACCAAGGGGTTGTGTCCAATTCAATCCAAAACGTCCTCAGAACCAAGCCAATCATCCCCGCATGTCATGTAACTACAAATACACATATATAAATCATAAATGGGGGAAATGAGGTTAAAGTACTTAAAATGACTGGTTGGGTCATTACATTCTCCCCCTCTTAAAAAAACGTTCGTCCTCTAACGACAATAGAGACATACATAAAGTGCCAAAAAGTGAGGATATCGGCTCCGCATATCATGCTCGGTCTCCCAAGTTACCTCCCCTAAAGGTTGACCTCTTCATTGAACCTTTACTGATGCAATGTTCTTCGACCTCAACTTCCGGACCTGCCTGTCCAAAATAGCCACCGACTCCTCAACACAGGTCAAATCCTTGTCCAATTGTACTGAACTGAAATCTAACACATATGACAGATCATCTTTGTACTTCCAGAGCATGGAAACCTGGAACATCGGGTGAACTCCCGACAAGATGAGTGGCACTGCAAGTCTGTAGGCCACCTCACCAACTCTCTCAAGAATCTTTAAGTGACTAATATAAGGAGGGCTAAACTTGCCCTTCTTCCCGAACCTCATCATACCCTTCAAGGGAGAAACTCTGAGTAGAACCCACTCACCCACCATGAATGCCACATCACTAGCCCTCCTATCAGCATAACTCTTCTACCTGGACTGCACTGTACGAAGCCACTCATGAATCAACTTCACCTTCCCCAAAGCATAATGGACCAAATCAGTGCCCAACAACCTAGCCTCCCAGAGCTCAAACCAATGGAGAACGACATCGCCTCCCATATAAGGCCTCATTAGGAGCCATCTGGATTGTCAACTGATAGTTGTTGTTGTAGGTGAACTCCTCTATTTGAGGAAACTGATCCAACTGACCCTCAAAATCAATTACACAGGCTCGTAACATATCCTCTAAGATCTAAATAGTATCCTCGTACTGTCCGTCCATCTATGGATTAAATTCCATACTCAACTTGACCTGTGTCTCCAACTCACGTTACACATCTCTACAAAGATGCAATGTTAATTGTGTGCCTCGATATGAGATAATAGACACCGCCACACCATGAAGGCGAACAATCTCACGAAGATAAATCCGAGCAGCTACTCTGAAGAGTAGGTGGTTATGACTGGAATGAAGTGTGCAGATTTTGTCACTCTTTCCACAATAACCCACACGACATCAAATTTCCTCAAGGTCCATGGAAGTCCAACTACAAAATCCATAGTGATACGCTCCTACTTCCACTGCAGAATATCAAGTCTCTGAAGAAAACCACCCGATCTCCGATGCTCTTACTTAACCTATTGAGAGTTCACACCGAGCCACATACTCCATAATATCTTTCTTCATTCTTCACGACCAGTAGTGCTGGTTAAAATCATGGTACATCTTCATAGCCCAGATCAATGGGAGAGCACAAACTATGGGCATCCTCAAGAATCAACTCCCGCAACCAATCTACATTGGGCACACAAATCCAGCCATGAAGCCTCAATACCCCATAATCACCAATAGTCACCTCCTTCGCTGCACCGTGTCCTTAAGGACAAACAAGTGGGGATCGTCACACTGACATGCCTTGATACGCTCAAACAAAGAAGTCTGTGAAACTACACACCCAAGAACCCTACTACGGTCCGAAACATCAAACCTCATGAACCTGTTGGTTGAAGACTGAACATTCAAAGCTAATGGTCTCTCCCCACCTAGAATAAAAGCAAGACTCCCCATGCTCTTCGCCTTCCTGCTCAAAGCGTCGGCCACCACATTGGCCTTCCCGAGATCATAAAGAATGATGATATCATAGTCCTTCAGAAGCTATAACCATCTCTGTTGCCTAAAGTTTAGATCCTTTTTCTTGAATAAGTGTCGAAGCCTCATGTGATCCATGAACACCTCACAAGACACACCGTAAATATAGTGCCTCCAAATCTTAAGCGCGTGAACAATGGCTGCGAACTCCAAATCATGCACTGGGTAGTTCTTCTCATAGGGCTTCAACTGAATCGAAGCATAAGCAATCACTCTATCCTCCTACATAAACACACCCCCAATGCTAATCCGTGAAGCATGACATTAGACTGTATAAGAACTCGATACAGAAGGTAAAATTGGAACTGGAACTGTGGTCAAGGCATTCTTGAGCTTCTAAAAGCTCTCCTCACACTCGTTAGACCACCTGAATTGGGCAGTCCTCTAACTTAATCTAGTCAAATGTGCTGCTATGGATGAAAAACCCTCCTCGAAGTGGCGTTAATAACCAGCCACGCCTAGAAAACTCCGAATCTCAGTAGTGATAGAAAGTCTAGGCCAACTCTGAACTGCCTCAATCTTTTTCGAATCCACCTTAATCCCCTCACCGGACACCACGTGGCCCAAGAATGCCACCGAGTCTAACAAAAACTCGCACTTAGAGAATTTAGCATATAGCTTTATCTCCCTCAAGGTCCGGAGCACGATCCTCAAGTACTGCTCATGCTCCTCTCAGTTGTTAGAATACACAAATATATCATCATTGAACACGATGACGAAGGAATCAATATACAGCTAAAACACGATGTTCATCAAGTGCATGAAAGCTGGTGAGGCATTCGTCATCCTAAAAGACATCACCAATAACTCATAGTGATCATAGCGGCTCCTGAAAGTCATCTTCCGAATATCTAATGCCTGGATCTTCAACTGATAGTATCCAGATCTCAAGTCAATCTTCGAGAATACCCTAGAACCCTAAAGCTCATCAATACGCGGTAGTGGGCACATGTTCTTGACGTTAACCTTGTTCAACTCTTGTAGTCAATACACATCCTCATAGAACCATCTTTCTTTTTCATAAATAGAATTGGAGCACCACAAGGTGAAACACTTGGTCTGATGAAACCCTTATCATGCAACTCTTGAAGTTGTTCCTTCAATTCTTTTAACACCACAGGTGCTATGCGATATGGTAGATTAGATATAGGTTGAGTGCTTGGCACCAGATCAATACCAAAATCAAAATCCCTATCGAGTGGCATGCCTTGTAGGTCTGCTGGAAACACATCTGGAAACTCACTCACTACCAAAACTGACTTAATGGTAGAAGTTTCAACACTAACATCCCTCACAAAGGCTAAGTATGCCAAGCACCCCTTCTCAACCATCCATCGTGCCTTCAGAAAAGACACCTCCTTACTAGGAACATGACCAAATAGACCTCTCCAGTCCAACCTCGGTAACCCCGGAATAGCCAATGTCACGATCTTAGCATGACATTCAAGAATAGCATGATATGGCGACAATCAATACATGCCCAGATTCACATCAAAATCTATCATATTGAGTAATAAAAGATCAACCCTAGTCTCATAGACCCTAATAGTGACAAAACAAGGAACAATAGACCCAATCTACTATAATAGATTTACCAACGGATGTAGACACATAAACATGAGTATCCAAAGAATCACGAGACATAACCAAATAGGATGATACATATGAATAAGTAGATCCCATATCAAATAAAATTGATGCATCTCTATAACAGATAGAAGCAATTCCTTTAATAATGGCATCTGATGCAACTGCCTCAGTCCTACTAGGGGAAGCATAACAACGGGCCTGGGCTCCCCCCAGGACGTCCTTTACCTGTCTGTCCTCCACCGCTAGCTGGTTGCACAGGTGGAGTAATAACTGGAGCAGGAACCATAGTTTGAGTTCCCAACTGAGGACCACCCCTCCGAAGTTTGGGAAAATCTCTCATAGTGTGCCTAGTATCAACACACTCAAAATAACCCCTCAACGGGCATGGCTGCTGGTACTTAATCTGCACTAGACGACTAGAGTAACCACTATAAGAACATGTGCAAAAGTTGCACTAAAAGTTAGTTGTGAAATATGAGTACCCGGAGGTTCGTGACTAGCGGGAGCATCATGAGTAACCTGAAGTGCAGACTGAACTGATGGACTGATAAAGCCTCTTCCATGACGGAGCTTGCCCCCAGAGTAGGAGCCCCCAAATCCTCCAAAACCACGAAGCTTCTTAGTCTCCCTATCCACCCTCTCCTAACCACGGATACGCTCCAACCTCCTAGCAATCTCCAAAATTTGATGAATGGAGTCTCAGTCTCCAACTCCCGTACCATCCCAAATTTGACGTTGTAGGTGAGTCCCTCAATATATCTACAAACTCTCTCTCTCTCTCTCTCTCTCTCTCTCTCTCTCTCTCTCTCTCTCTCTCTCTCTCTCTCTCTCTCTCTCTCTCTCTAATAGTGGAAACCAAAGTAGGTGCATGACAAGATAACTTTGCAAACCTCATAGCATACTTGGACAAAATTATACCCCCTGGTGCAACTGCTCCAACTCGGTGTGCAACGTATCCCGGTGGGTCTGTGGAACAAACTCTCCCAAGAAAAGATCAGAGAACTAGGACCAAGTAACTGGTGCTGCGCCAGTTGGCCTTCTCGCCTCATAAGTCTGCAACCACCTATATGCCGCCCCCATCAACTGAAAAGTGGTAAAGTCGACCATGCTAGGCTCCACTACACCTATAATATGTAGAATGCTGTGACACTGATCTATGAAATCTTGTGCATTTTAAGAAGCCCCTCCACTGAACTGGGGAGGATGGAACTTTTGGAACCTCTCCAAATTATCCCGCCCCTCAACTGACATAAGAGGCCCTACCTTAGGCCGAACTGCAACTATTGGTTGTACCGACATAACACCTAGTGTCTTTTAAGCATGAGCCGACTGCTCTGGTGTATGGGCGGCGAGAGTCTAGGTTTCTCCCCCAGCCTATGAAGTAGCTGTTGCAACTGGAATCAACCTCACCTGGGGCCCTAACGTAGAAATAGGCTGCCCAGGTGCTTGCTCAACGTGCTCAGGCTCCTGACCCTCAACTAGAGTTGTTGGAGGCTCCACAAGTGCTTCTATGGCAGGTTCTCTAGCTGTAGCACGTGCCCCTCCTCGGCATGTACCTCAGTTCTAGCCTCTCGCAGTTCTAGCAGGGGGCACAGGTATCTGATCATCCGATCCGGTAGAGAGTGTCCTCACAATTTGTGAGAGAATAGAAAGACAAAAGCTCAAACTCCGAAATCAATGAATCTGCATGATAAGGAATGAAATAAATGAAATTTTTGTAATAGTTCCGTAGCCTCTCAAAGATAAGTACAGATATCTTCATACCGATCCGTAAGATTCTAATAAACTTGCTCGTGAGTCATAGAACCTATGAATCTAGGGCTCTGATATTAACTTGTCACGACCAAAATCCTGACTTTGGGGTCGTAATGTCACCTAGTCTATAAAACTAGGCAAGGCGACCACTTAACATTATTAAATTAAATAAAAACATGATAGAGATAAATAGAATTTATCATAATACAGAAATAAAGATGATACAGGCTGACATGACGACGATCACAACATATCCCCAGAACTAGGTAGTAAAAATATCACGAGCTCTAACTGAATACACGAGAATATCTAATAATACAATATTGTTCGAAATATATAAAAAAAGTAGAAATGAAACAAAGAAAGTGACTTTGAGGCCTGCGGTGGGGACATGCAGGAATACCTTGAAGTCTCCAATATGTAGAATGCCTCGTTGACGAGCATCTCGATCTAAAGTACCTGGATATTCACAAAACAATGTAGAAGCGTAGTATGAGTACACAACAATCGCTACCCAGTAAGTATCAAGACTAACTCAGTGGAGTAGTTATAAGGTTCAACTCATATGATACTAACTAGACAATAACCTGTGCAACCAATATATCAAAGAGATTGACAACAAAAATATAATTGAAAACGTTAACAAAAATCTCTTTAGAACGTGTAATACCAACCCAGTGTAGTAAAACCCATATTTGATCACAAAACATCAAATAGATATGAGGCATGTGATAACACATCAAATACAACCATTAAATCATATAAGTTCAAGATGGAAACTTTCATAAACCATTATGTAATCAAAATAACAACCCTGTCTCAAAACAATCACAACATCAAGAAGGACACCCTGAAATATCACATAATATCATCAACAATGCCACCCTTATTTTGCCGTATGTGCACATAATAATGAAATGCCTCACTTATTTCTCCACATGCACATATAGCCACCCTTATTTCTCAATATGCACATATAGCCACCCTTATTTCTCCACATGCACATATAGCCACACTTATTTCACCATATGGGCAGTCAGAGATAATGCCACCCTTATTTCGCCCCATGCACACAACAATAAATACAATCGCATGTCAAAGACCTCGTGCTGACACCCCCAATCAATTTCTCAACATGTCCACAAGTTCCACAATAAAATAAAACAATGATATCAAGTGCCACAATATCACAAACAATGATACCAAAGTATCACCAAGATATAAGCTCGCAACTTTCAACAATAGTGCACAATGGCATTACAGAAATCGTAAAAGTGGAGGGGTATTCAACAAATAAAACATGACTATGGCTAACTCAATGTAATGATCAAGATCAAATAGTTATAAATCGGCCTCAACATGTATCATATAAAGTTCATTATAACATTAAGGCATATTAATAGCCTATGGTCTATTCCGGTCAAACCACGCATAGTACTTGAATACACTCTCGTCACCTCAAGTACACATCACTTTTCACATCATAGAAATCAACAAATCAGAGATAGAACCTAAGGGGTATTCTCTGACACAAAGTTATACAATATACTTACCTCAAACAAGCCATACCAGTACTCTGAAAATCCCTTCCCGCATGAATCAACCTCTGGACGGCTCGAATGTAGCAAAAATAACCTAATAACATCAATAAAAGCTATAGAAAACAACCCTAAACAATAAAGTTTTGATCTTGAACAAAAATAAAAAGTCAACTCGATAAGTCAATCGGTGCTCGTCTCCTGGAACCTGACAAAAGTTATAAATTCTGAATACCCATTCCAATACGAGAACAACCATACAAGTTTTATGCAATTCTAATTCTAAACCGGGGTTCAAATCCCCATTTTTTATTTATAAAAGTTTTTACTAAATTACCAATTTCTTCTCTTAGTTTCAGCAATCTATCACTAAAATTGAGATTGGAATCATAAATAATATCTAAATCCGAATAAACATACTTACCCCAATCCAAATCGTGAAAATCCCATTGCAAAATCACCCAAATACGAGCTCTATATCTCAAAATATGATAAATGAAATTAAAACACCGTTCAAGGTATATTCTGCTCGCTTCTGCAGCCCCCTAAGCCGCATATGCGTAACCGCATCTGCGGAAAAATCATCACAGACATGGACTTTACTTAAGAACCAAAATTTTGCTTATGCGGACCAACACTCGCACATACGGAGCCGCTTATGCGGATAAAATGCGCACCTACGATCGCGCTTCCGCACAAACACTGCCGTATCTACGGAAACCCTTGAGCCAAACCAACACCGCATCTGCGGACTTGCACCTGCGGACCAAATGTTGCAGGTGGGAAAGCACAAGAACTGATCTCCCAAAACCACCACAAATGATCTGAAGCACATCCGAAACTCATCCGAGGCCCTCGGGACCCCATCCAGTCACACTAACCAATCCTAAAACATAACATGGACCTACTTGAGCCCTTAAATGACACATAACAACACCAAAATCACGAATCGCGCCTCAATTCAAGCCTAAGGAACAAATCCCAATTTCCCAAATTCAAAACGTAAGCCGAACATGCCTAAACAACTCAGAATGAACTCAAAATTTGCATGTAAGTCCCAAATGTCACAATGGACCTATTCCAACTCCCAAAATCACAATCTGAATCCAATATCATCAAAGTCAACTATCGGTCAAATCTATCAACCTTCCAAACCTTCACCTTTTTATCTTTCACCAAATAAGACCAAATCAACCTAGGGACCTCCAAATCCAGATCCGGACATTGGACTAAGTCCCAAATCACCATAGGAACCTAATAAAACCATCAAAATACCATTTTGGGGTCATCTACACAAAATTCAAACCAATTCTTACAACTTAATCCTCCAACCAAGGGACTATGTGTTCCAATTCGATCCAAGATCTGCCATGAATCAAACCAATCATCCCCACAATTTACATAACCACAAATATACATATGTAAAACATCAACTAGGGGAAACAAGGTTAAAATACTCAAAACAACGCCGGGTTATTGCAGAAGTACTGATGAGGTTCAAGTCATGTGATATTCACTAATCAAGAACTTGTATATTTTGTAATAACTTGCAAGAAGAATATAACAAGATGCAGTATCATTAACTATCAAATCAAGAACTATCAACTTAGCATTGATAAACCAATCTTGACAATCGAGTCATCAAACAATAATAGAGGCATAGAGTAGCATGTTAGAATTCAAGATAGAAGAATATAAAATGCATAATAAACCACCAAATATTTACTTGCGTGGTCAATGCTTCCGCCTTTATGTTCAAAGCTCACCATCATCGGATTTTATATCAGAATCAACCAACATATGTTAATTTACTACAATTTGTGTGTACACCATCAAGAAAGAAATATGAGAGGGCGACTCATGGGGATGGATCCAAATCCACACGTTGCATAGTATAGTCTACTTGTGCAATAATAATAATAATATTATCATAGCTGTATGACAAAGACCTCATTCCATAACATCATCAATACCACAATATTCGCAAGAAAGAGACCTCGTTCCACAACATCATCAATACCACCCAAAACCCGGGGTTTCATGATGCTGAGGTATACTTATGCATTGATGAAAATTGTTTGGAACAACAGGGAATTAGGGAGTTGAAGAAATATTTTTGGAAGTGCAGGGTGTTTCTGTGGTCAATTTTGCAGTCGCAAAACTGATTTGCGGACCGCAGATCTACCGCAGATTGAAGCAGAAATCTGGGCAAACTTTCAGACCATTATGCGGTCCAGTATGCAGACGTATAATCATTTCACGGGCCGCACAACCAATCGAAGATCCAACATGAAACTTTCTGGAGAAAGGTTCTACGGCGCATTATTCGATCGCAGACCAGTCGCAGAGTGAGGCAAAAGTGCCCAGTTCCGGAGGTCCATTATGCGGACCGCAGCGGCGTTATGCGGCCGCATATGCGACCGCAGATCTGTATCGAGGCTTCATTTTTCTAATTTTTATAACCCGACCTTATTTTGATTAAAAGCCCTTGGGGCTCATTTTGAATGCAAAAAATTGACATTTTAGAGAGAAATGAAAGCGTTCTAGAGAGAAAAGTGGAAACCCTAGGTCAATTGTTCATCAATCCTTACTCAAGACTTGGAGAATTCACAAGGAAATCTCACAAGGTCTTCATCCAAGAGGTAAGGTTCTAACCCTAGTCTTCAATTTCGAGTTTGGGTTGAAGATAGGTAATTGGGTGTATGATATTTGGGTATGAGAGTTGTTATTTATGCATGGATGTAGCTATGGGGATGGTGGGGAGGTAATTGAACTAGTATGAGTAAACTCTTGGCATTAATTTTATTGTGGAGTGAAGGAAATCTTGTGGAAGAACCTTGTAATCAAATTCGCACACCTAATGTTTGATAAAATGATCAAATGAGCTGAAACCATGAATATCTTCGTAATTTGTGTTCTATTTTGCTATGTCTCTTAATACATCAAAGTTTCTAGGATTTTCGGAACTGTGTAGTGAATTAAGGAAAGCTCAAAGCGAGGTATGAAGGCTAAACTATTTTTTTGGTATTTGAATTCTCGTGTTCTTATAAAACTCCATCGTGTGAAGTTCGAATATGGAACGCTATTGATGTAGGGTATTCAAACTAGTAAAAATTGGTTTCCGATTAGCATAACGTGTTAGAACCCTCGTGTGTTAATGATTATCTATTTTTGACTTAATTATGTTGTGTCCATTTTGGGAAGAAGATCTTGTATGAAATCAAGGTGATTAAACATTTGCTTCTCATATGACGAAACCTTATGAACTTATACTAGCTAAGGCCAAAGGTGCAATATGGTTGATTTGAAAGGGAACTCTTTTGTACAAACTATTATCGTTTTGGGAATCCGAAGTGTGGCTTTGTGAATACACTTCCACCCGCATACATTGGGGTGAGGTGGCAGGGCCACTTTGTGTAGAGTTGTGCTATTGTGAATACACCTCCACTCGCATGCATTGGGGTGAGGCAGAGGGTCCGCTTTGCATAGAGTTGTGTTATTATGAATACACCTCCACCCGCATACATTGGGGTGAGGTGGCAGGTCCACTTTGTGTAGAGTTTCCGATATTGTGATTGCACCTCCACCCGCAAACATTAGGGGTGAGGCGGCAAGGCCTCTTTGTGTAAAGGTAGTTGTAGAGGATCCCTGATTTACAAATTTATTAATGTTATTGAAATCTCTTAATATATTTTCTATGGCCTTAACGGCTATCTAAGCCTTTTTTTGTTACCATGATTCATCATATTCATGTTGTATTTCCAAGTCCTTGCAATGATGTTTGGTTTTCAAACTAGTACTATTCGACATGTACTAACGTCCATGTTTCCTGGGGCGCTACATCTTTAATGGATGCAGGTGGTTTCACAGTAGAGGGCATTGACCAGTTATAGCGGTACACTCTCTTCCCAGTTGAGTTGGTGAGCCCCACTTCATTTCGGGGTCGTGCATCATTTGTTCTATGTGTATTATGTTTTGAGGTATAGCCGGGGTCTTGTTACCGGCACTATCATTGTACTCTTTTGCATCTATTAGAGGCTCCGTAGACATGGTGTGGGTTGTGTATTGGTATTGGGATAGTCAAGATAGTAATGTCGTATGTGTATTACATATTCCACTTCAAACTATGAAAGTGTATGTATTTTGAGACTTTATAAATGATGTAACTAATGGTGATGGAATTAGTGTTGTTCATGAAACCTCTTTGTGTTAATTAATGAATATTATCTTCTATTTATTTATGGTCTAGTTGGGTAGAAGGAAATCTAGCATGCTTGCTCGGCCGGGTTATCTCGGTTGAGCACCAGTCGCGCTGCCCGAGGTCAGGGCGTGACAAACTTTGTATCAGAGCCTAAGGTTTTAAAGTGTCCTAGGATGTCTCGGAGCCGTATTTAGTAGAGTCCTTCTTATCGGTGTATTGTCGACCACATCTATAATTAGGAGGCTACCTGGGCATTTAGGAATAATACCGTTCTTTGATATTCTTGATCGTGCGATAAAGCTTATTGTATGATTGTTCCTCCTTTAACTAGTGCTTTACTCTAACTTTCAGTATATGGTGCCTAGGATGAAGGCAAGAACTGGCCAAGGAGCCAATGTCAACCCAGGAGTGGCAGTTGATTCTATATTTGATGATGCGGGTGAGCACCTGAGGGTGAGGATATTCCCCCAATTACTAAACCGCCTGAATCTACTATTCCTGCTCAGACTGCACCAGTTCCTACACCTACTGAGGGTGTAACAGTCCCTCCAACTTATATTCAAGTTCCAACTTCATCTCCAATTTTCGGTCGCAGTGTTTCTGATAGGGCTCTTAGGGGAGCTATACAAATGTTGGCTCAGAGAGTGGCCTCCAAGGCCCAGAGATCAAATATTGCACCCACTTCTTCTAGTCAGCCAGGGGATTCCGCTAGTTCCAGGGTGAACAAGTTTCTCCAGTTGGATCCTCCAGTGTTCATAGGTACTGATCCTGAGGAGGACCCCCAAGACTTGATTGATGAAATGCACAAGACTCTCTGAGTTATGCGTGCTACTGAGATGGAGGTAGTTGAGTTGGTCTCCTACCACTTGAGAGGGGTGGCCTATTCTTGGTTTGATATGTGGGAGGAGTCTCGTGAGGAGGGGAGCACTCTGATGAGGTGGAGTGAGTTCAATGATGCCTTTATGGATCATTTCTTGCCTGCCGAGACTAAGGCGGCCCGTGCCGCTGCGTTTGAGAGCCTGAAGCAGGGTAGCATATGGAGTTCGCGCACCTGTTCAAATATATTATTCACATGTTGCCTAATATGGAGGCTAGAGTGCGCTAGTTTGTGTAGTGCCTTAGCCCCTTGGTTATTAATGAGGCTGCTACAGCTGCCTTAAATTCTGATATGAACTATTGAAAGATGGTGGCTTTTGCCTAAGCTACAGAGGACCGTAAACTAAAAAATAAAAGGGAGTGTAAGGGTAGTAGCAAGGCCCAGACCACGGGCATCTTGGGTGGTTCTTCTAGCGGTGGTAGGTCGGCATTTAGGGGAGGGTCATCAGGGCCGTCTCAGTCATTCACTCAGTTTTCGATGAGTGCACCACCAGCAGGGTCGGATTAGAGGGAGATTCTAGTAGTAGCGGAGGCCCCCATGCCCTAAGTGTAGGAAGATGCACGTTGGGGCCTGCTACATGGACCTACCTATATGCTATGGGTGCGGAATAAGGGGTCACATTCAGAGGGATTGCCGCTCGTCTCACCGGATCATGGGCAGAGTTGCGGCACAAACAACTAGTTCTGTAGCTATTACATACACAACACCTCCAGCTCGACGCACCCCAAAACCTGTAGGGCGTGGTGCAACTAGGGGTGGTGCACAAAGTTCGGGAGGACCCAACAAATTTATGCTATGCGGAGGCTTCGGGATTCAGAGGCTTCTCCAGATGTCGTCACAGGTATATTGACTGTCCAATCCCATGATGTGTATGCTCTTATTGATCCCGGCTCTACTTTGTCATATGTCACTCCTTATGTTGCTATGGAATTTGGGAAAGAACCGGAAAATCTTCACGAGTTGTTCTCTGTATCTACTCTGGTTGGCGAGTCTATTGTGGACGCATGGGTTTATAGGGATTGTGTTGTCACGGTGCGTGGTCGGGATGCCCTAGCTGATCTTATTGAATTGGGGATGGTTGATTTTTATGTAATAATGGGGATGGACTTGCTTTATTCATGTTTTTCAAATCTTGATTGTCGAACCAGGATCGTTAGGTTTGAATTTCCAAATGAGTTGGTGATTGAATGGAAAAGGGGTGATGTGGTGCCGAAGGGTAGTTTTATTTCTTACCTTAAGGCCACAAAGATGATTAACAAAGTATCTACCATTTGGTCCGGGTTACGGAAACCGATGTTGAGGCACCTACACTTGAGTCTGTGCCTGTTGTGAATGAATGTTCAGAGGTCTTTCCGGATGAGCTCCCTGGGATCCCACCAGACAGGGAGATTGATTTCGGGATTGATGTGATGCCGGGCACGCAGCCTATATCTATTCCACCCTACAGAATGGCACCGGCAGAATTGAAGGAGCTAAAGGAACAATTGAAGGATTTGTTAGAGAAGGGTTTCATCCGACCGAGTATGTCGCCTTGGGCCGCACCGGTCCTCTTTGTAAGAAAGAAATATGGGTCATTAAGGATGTTTATTGATTATCGGTAGCTCAACAAGGTCATGATCAATAATAAGTACCCACTGCCAAGCATAGATGATTTGTTTGACCAATTACATGATGCTAAGTATTTCTCCAAGATTGATTTAAGATCCGGGTATCACCAATTGAAATTAGGGAGTATGATATTCCGAGAATAACTTTCAGGACACGATATGGGCACTTTGAATTTTTAGTAATGTCTTTTGGGCTAACAAATTCCCCGACAACTTTAATGGACCTTATGAATCGAGTCTTCAAGCCTTTTCTTGACTCGTTTGTGATAGTTTTCATTGATGATATTCTGGTATATTCATGTCACGCCCCGAACCTAGGAGCGAGACAAGCACCCCGTGCCTCACCTAACCTGGCGTACCAAATTGCGACTAAGGGACTCTGAACACATAATGTCATACTTTGGCCATGGGGCCACCTTGCAAGACAATTTGCGAAGCAAAATATAAAACTGAATGGAAACTAGCACTAACTAAATATCAATATAAAGCTAGGCCGACAAGGCCGTCATAGCTACTACAGCTGACAAACCACCAATTTATACAAACCCAACATAATGCACTAACCAACAGGATATGCCTACAAGCCTCTACTGATAGATGTACTGTGATCGGAACAGGGCCCCGACCTACCCATAACATATATACAGATATACATAAGATGTACACAAAACTCTAGTCCTGGCAACTCCGAAAGACGTGGAGCTTACCGATCAGGTGGAACTCGGAAAACACCTACTGAGGAGGTCTACCCGTCTGTCTGTCTGAACCTGCACGCATGAAATGCAGCGCCCCCAAAAAAGGGACGTCAGTACGAAATAATGTACCGAGTATGTAAGGCAATAAAATAACTGAAATCTGAAACTGAACTGATAATATGATAACTGAAATTAACTGGGAGTCAAAGATGATCTGGAGATATACTTACCTGCTGATACTGACTCAACTCCTTCAATATAGTAAGTAAAATAATTGTACGGCCTTATAAGGCTCGGTATATATAACTGCTCTGCCATAGTAGGCTCGCTTATAGGCGCTCGGCCATACTAGGCTATGTATCTCGACCATGCTGGGCTCGCTCATTGGCGCTCAGCCACAGTAGGCTCGGTATATAACTTTCCATCTGATCAGAGGTTGCCCAATAGGGGCCTGCCCATCGATTATAGCTCGATGGTAATGAAAATACTGTAATACTGTATATATAGGCTTGCTGCTCTCTTGACTGAAAGAAGACAATACTAAAATTGAATATAGAGTCTCGATAAGGAATAATATTGTAACTTATGAGACTAGAATAGTGTGAATAAATTCATGAATATGAACTTCTCTTTTTGTCTCATTACTAACACATGTAGCTACGAGATCATGCCAAAATGAAGGAAGGCTTAGCCTTAACATACCTTATCACAATCTTTTCAATCACCAAGTTGAACTCGCCTCTTCGCACCTTAATCTACAAGAATGATAATAATACTATCGTTAAGTTACAAAAGGTACAACTATCGCACAACGAACGACAAACCTATTTTGTATTAAAACGGGCAGCATCTCCCCTATAATATGCCCTTCCTCCAACTTCAAGATAACACCAACAATACAAGGACAGAACAATAACAACATATATACATCATTTTCCAGCCCTATATACACCATCAAATACTACAAAACAGCCCAACACACCCCAATCTCTTCGTACACAAAACGACCACCGTAGTAGTGTCAAACGACCCGAAAATGTTATGACGAATGACCAGCCAACCACCCTACATTTATATGGTGTTTATAAACCCCCTTCCTCCTCCAAAACTCCACAAAATAGTAATAAAACACGCAGCCCAACAGCAACACAAAACAGTCCACAAAACAGTCCGCTACAAGTGAATAACTCGAACTCACGGCTTCCGATCACCATCCCGTGAGTTCTTACAAGTATAGAACGACTTACCATGAATTTACAGAAGAAAAAATGGATGAAAGAGAGCAGTAAACTCACCTTATTTGTTGGATAACTCAGCTCCTATCTTGGTTCTTCAAACTCTAAGTTTTACCTCCAATTGGAACTTGAAAGGGAGAGAAAATCAATTAGGGTTTGTGGGAAATTTTTGGGAGGATTCTTTGCAGAGCTTATGTCTGGTTATTATGCTCTATTTTAAGTCTAATATATGAAGAAAATAGGCCCTTAAAAGGCCTCTTTGGACGACCCGAAATGGCCCATTTTTGGGCTTTCATTTAAGCAAGTAGGTGACACACCTACTTGTCACCTAGCAGCTTGCGCAGTATCGCAAAAATGCACATATCTCTCTACTCCGATGTCGTATTGACAAATGGTTTAATGAGTTGGAAAATAGACTCATAGATCTTTAATTTGATGGGTGGAACACACCATAACTCTAAGTATATTGGGAGAAAATTGCAGTTACATTTGACCCAAAGTTTCAGTAAAACTTATAAATGTAACTTGTGATGACTTTCATCGACTTTTGTTCCACAACTCGCTTGACTTAAAAACATAACACACGGATGTAATACGACTAATATAAATCATAACATAATCTCTTTATCATGTTAATCACCCTAGTCTCACCCCAAAGGTACATGTTATAACATTCCCAACTTGTCGACTTTCGATGAAACATTGTTTTATTTAATTGCTTTAGCTTCTGAACTGTCCAACCCTCTTTGTACTTGTTGTTCATGATCTTCAATATTTGTAACCTCAGAGGTAACATGATTAACTTACTTTATATACTTTTAAATATTATCTCATTTTTTTGTCCTACATTAGTTTGCTTACGACGCATTTTTACATACGAAAATATAGGGTGTAACATCACTCCCCCTTGGGAACATTCGTCCTCGAATGTTTACTCTTGGAGACTTTGGAAACTTTTTCCAGAGTATCCTTCGTACACTAGGTTAAAACCAACCTGCACGTAGCCAGAAACATACTATGCATGCCACACATGGCCAATCTATATAAATAGCAGCAATTTGCCTTACCGACCGTAAATCATAAATATTGAAAGTGAAAAATAAAAGCTTACCTGATGACCTGCTAGCCTACATAGAGCTATGTTGTAGCGTCCCATCTCGAACCATATCTTCATTTTGAAATAGGTGGGGGTATTTAGACTTCATTTCTTCCTCCGATTCCCACGTCATCTCTTCTACATTCTTGCTCCTCCATAAAACCTTTACGGAAGCTACCTCCTTATTTCGTAGATTGCGGATTTGTCGGTCTAGGATGGCAACTGGAATTTCCTCGTATGACAAGTCCTCTGTAATCTGTACATCATCCGTGGGCACCACTCGGGTAGGATCGCCAATGCACTTCCGTAGCATAGATACGTGAAAAACCGGATGGACAGACTCCAATTCTGAGGGCAACTCTAACTCATAAGCTAGTTGGCCCACTCTCCGAATGATCCTATAAGGCCCAATATACCGTGGGCTAAGCTTTCCTTTCTTGCCAAACCTCATCACGCCCTTCATAGGTGATACCTTTAAGAATACCCAGTCATTAATCCTGAACTCTAAGTCTCGTCGCCGCACGTCAAAATATGACTTCTGACGACTCTGAGCTGTCAACAGTCGCTCCCGGATAACCTTTACTTTCTCTATGGCCTGCTGAACCAGGTCTGGCCCATGTAACCCAGATTCTCCAACATCAAACCACCCTATAGGAGATCTGCACTTACGCCCATACAAAGCCTCGTACGGAGCCATCTGGATACTGGAGTGGTAACTGTTATTATATGCAAACTCGATAAGAGGTAGATGTTCATCCCAACTTCTTTTAAAATCCAACACACATACTCGTAACATATCCTCGAGCGTCTGAATTGTGCGCTCGGCTTGTCCATCAGTCTGTGGATGAAAAGCTGTGCTGAGATTTACCTGAGTCCCTAGACCTCTCTGAAATGACCTCCAAAAATGTGCTGTAAACTGAGCCCCACGGTCAGATATAATAGAAACTGGTACTCCGTGTAGCCGCACTATCTCCTTAATATATAACTTTGCATAATCTTCTGCTGTATATGTAGATCTGACCGGTAGGAAGTGAGCTGATTTCGTGAGCCTATCGACTATCACCCATATGGAATCGAACTTACGATTAGAACGAGGTAAACCCATGATAAAGTCCATGTTTATCGCCTCCCATTTCCATGTCGGGATCTCTATAGTCTGCATTAGCCCTCCGGGCTTCTGGTGTTCTACCTTCACTTGCTGGCAACTAGTACATTGGGCGACAAACTCAGCAATGTTCTTCTTCATATCATTCCACCAGTACATATCCTTAATGTCATGATACATCTTCGTCGATCCAGGGTGGATGGAATACCATGAATAATGTGCCTCTGACATAATCCTGTCTCGTAGCCCTGCTACATCTGGAACACACAAATGACCCTTGTATCTGAGAACCCCATCTCCCTTGAGCTCTAACAATGGCTTCTTCTGCTGCGGAACTCGCTCTCTCAACTCGACCAACTCTGGGTCCTCGTACTGCCTTTCCTTGACTTCAGCTATGAGGGATGATTTTGCAGTGTTTTGGATTACAACTCCACCATCCTCAGAATCTACTAACCGAACCCCCAACGAAGCCAATTGATGAATATCTCTAGCTAATTGTCTTTTCTCGGGCTCTACATGTGCTAAGCTACCCATAGATCGGCGACTTAAGGCATCTGCTACAACATTAGCTTTCCCTGGATGGTAGAGAATGTTAACATCGTAATCTTTCAATAACTCAAGCCATCGCCTCTGTCGCAAATTCAACTCTTTCTGCTTGAAAATATATTGTAGGCTTTTATGATCAGTAAATATATCAACATGAACACCATATAAATAATGCCGCCATATCTTAAGTGCATGGACAACCGCAGCTAACTCGAGGTCGTGGGTCGGATAATTCCTCTCGTGCTTCCTCAACTGCCTTGAAGCATATGCAATTACCTTCCCATGTTGCATCAGGACACATCCTAACCCGACACCTGATGCATCACAATACACGGCATAACCCTCTAGACCCTCTGGAAGTGTTAGAACTGGAGCTGAGGTCAACTTGTTCTTAAGCTCTTGGAAACTCCGCTCACAAGCCTCTGTCCATTGAAACTTAGTTTCTTTCTGTGTCAACTTCGTCAATGGTGCCGAAAGGGAAGAAAAACCCTCTACGAACCTCCGATAGTATCCTGCTAAGCCTAGAAAGCTACGAACCTCTGTCGGAGTGGTAGGTCTAGGCCAAGATTTCACGGCCTCAATCTTCTGAGTGTCCACCTTTATCCCTTCATCTGATACAATATGCCCCAAGAATGCTACAGACTTCAACCAGAACTCACATTTAGAAAACTTAGCATACAACTTACGATCACGGAGGGTTTGGAGTACCGCTCGCAGGTGGTCCGCATGCTCATCCTCTGAACGGGAATAAACCAGAATATCATCAACAAATACTATCACGAACAGATCTAAAAATGGCCGGAATAGGCTATTCATCAAGTCCATAAATACAGCGGGTGCATTAGTCAACCCGAAGGACATGACAAGGAACTCGAAGTGGCCATATCGGGTCCTGAAGGCTGTCTTCGGAATATCTTTTTCCCGAACTCTGACCTGGTGGTACCCCGACCTCAAATCAATCTTGGAAAAGCATCTAGCTCCCTGCAACTGATCAAACAAGTCATCGATCCTTGGAAGTGGATACTTATTCTTAATAGTTACCTTGTTCAACTGCCTATAATCGATACACATCCTCAGCGAGCCGTCTTTCTTCCGCACAAATAGTACCGGTGCACCCCAAGGTGAGGTACTGGGCCTAATGTAACCTTTCTCCAGCAAATCTTTTAACTGCTCCTTCAACTCCTTCAATTCGGCAGGTGCCATTCTATACGGAGGGACGGATATTGGTTGAGTTCCTGGAAGCAAATCGATGCTAAAATCAATCTCTCGCTCTGGAGGAATACCTGGAAGCTCATCTGGAAACACATCTGCATACTCTTTGACTATGGGAATAGACTGAAGTGTAGGTATCTCAGCATCTGCATCTCTAACTCGCACAATATGATAAATGCACCCTTTTGCGATCATTTTCCTCGCCTTCAGATAGGAAATAAACCTACCTCTGGGTGTTGGTGTATTACCTACCCATTCAAGGACTGGCTCACCCGGAAAATGAAATTTGGCTACCTTTGCTCGGCAATCAACTGTGGCATAGCAAGCTGCCAACCAGTCCATGCCCATGATAGCATCAAAGTCCATCATCTCTAGCTCAACTAGGTCAGCTGAGGTCTGACGACTACAAATTGTCACCGTACAACCTCGGTAAACCCGTCTAGCAATAATCGATTCTCCGACCGGTGTAGATACCGCAAAAGGATCACTTAGTATTTCAGGCACTATACCAAACTTCCTCGCGACAAATGGGGTAATATACGATAAAGTAGATCCTGGGTCTATCAAAGCATAGGCATCGTGAGAGCAAATGGTTAATATACCTGTCACAACGTCTGGTGAAGACTCCTGGTCCTGTCGACCCGCTAAAGCATAGATACGGTTCTGATTACCACTTGAACTGGAACCTCTACCTCTGCCTCGACCTCTACCAATCGAAGACTGAGACTCACGCCTTGAAGGATGCACGGACATAGACGATCCTGTTGCTGAACTCGCTGGTTGTGCCATTCCCCCAGAATCTCTATTTGGGCAATCTCGCATCATATGCCCCGGACGCCCACATGTATAACAAGTATCAGAACCTGCTCGGCATTGACCCAAGTGTCCTCTACCACAGATGTCACACCGCGGAGGAAATGACCATGTCTGCGCAGAACCTCGTTGTCGCTGCAAACCCGACGCCCGTGAGCTCTCACCTAGTCCTGACTGAGTATAGCGGTCATACCCGTAACCCTGTAACTGAGGTGGCGGAGGCCTAGGTGGCCGTCCGAAGTACTGGGTCCTATAACTACCCTGAGATTGCTCCTGAGACCTGGGAAATCTCATCCTCTTACGTTGCCCTTGCTCAGCCCTCTCTGTACCCTGCTACCGACGCCTACCCCTTTCTATATTCTGGGCGAATGCCTGAATCCGGGAGATATCCATACTATCTTGCAATGCAGCGGTGGCACATGCCTCGGTTAACTCTGGGGCTAACCCTGCTATAAACCTGTGAATCCTGTCCCGCATAGTAGAAACTATGGATGGTGCATATCTGGCCAATGAGTCAAAACGGAGACTATACTCTCGAACACTCATATTACCCTGCTTGAGGGCTAGAAACTGATCGACTCGAGCCTGTCGGATCTCCCGTGGTAAGTACTGGTCAAGGAAAGCATCTGAAAAATTCTCCCAAATAGCTGGAGGTGTATCACGTCCCCTGGACCTCTCCCATCCCTCATACCAAAGGATGGCTATATCTCGGAGTCGAAAAGCTGCTAGCTCAACTGCCTCTTTCTCCGTGGCATGCATAACATGAAAGATCCTGTGAAGCTGATCTATGAAATCCTGCGGGTCCTCCCTCTGATCTGTCCCCGTGAACTCTGGGGGACTCAAAGCAATAAACTCTCGGACCCTTGAACTCCCAGACCCCTCAGAAGTTCCTGCACTAGCTGATGCCCTAGCATGTTGCTGGGTAGCTACCAACTGTGTCAACAAATGCACCGCACTCCTTAAGTCCTGATCTGATGGAAGTGGAGGGGGAACTGGATGTGCGGTTTCCCTAGGAATCTCCGTAGTTGGTGGAGGAGCCGGTAATGGCTGAGTAGGGGTCTCCCCTTGAGCCTCAGACTGGGCCCCATCTACTGGGGGTACCCTGTTGGTCCCCTCACCTACTACTGTATCTCTCCTCTGGCTAGCCGTAGTCTTCCTAGTCACCGTCATCTGTGCATGCAAACACCAACACATAAGTTTAATTCAAATTTCCTATAACTCAGTTCTATAGCACGATTTAGATTTCAAAGAAGTGTAACCAACTCCTAAATGCCCTGTAGTTCCTTGCTTATATAATGTGGTGCACAACACATCTATAAACAAGACCCTACTAGACACGGCTTGTAGACTCCCTAGGACAGAACTGCTCTGATACCAAGTTTGTCATGCCCCGAACCTAGGAGCGAGACAAGCACCCCGTGCCTCACCTAACCTGGCGTACCAAATTGCGACTAAGGGACTCTGAACACATAATGTCATACTTTGGCCATGGGGCCACCTTGCAAGACAATTTGCGAAGCAAAATATAAAACTGAATGGAAACTAGCACTAACTAAATATCAATATAAAGCTAGGCCGACAAGGCCGTCATAGCTACTACAGCTGACAAACCACCAATTTATACAAACCCAACATAATGCACTAACCAACAGGATATGCCTACAAGCCTCTACTGATAGATGTACTGTGATCGGAACAGGGCCCCGACCTACCCATAACATATATACAGATATACATAAGATGTACACAAAACTCTAGTCCTGGCAACTCCGAAAGACGTGGAGCTTACCGATCAGGCGGAACTCGGAAAACACCTACTGAGGAGGTCTACCCGTCTGTCTGTCTGAACCTGCACGCATGAAATGCAGCGCCCCCAAAAAAGGGACGTCAGTACGAAATAATGTACCGAGTATGTAAGGCAATAAAATAACTGAAATCTGAAACTGAACTGATAATATGATAACTGAAATTAACTGGGAGTCAAAGATGATCTGGAGATATACTTACCTGCTGATACTGACTCAACTCCTTCAATATAGTAAGTAAAATAATTGTACGGCCTTATAAGGCTCGGTATATATAACTGCTCTGCCATAGTAGGCTCGCTTATAGGCGCTCGGCCATACTAGGCTATGTATCTCGACCATGCTGGGCTCGCTCATAGGCGCTCGGCCACAGTAGGCTCGGTATATAACTTTCCATCTGATCAGAGGTTGCCCAATAGGGGCCTGCCCATCGATTATAGCTCGATGGTAATGAAAATACTGTAATACTGTATATATAGGCTTGCTGCTCTCTTGACTGAAAGAAGACAATACTAAAATTGAATATAGAGTCTCGATAAGGAATAATATTGTAACTTATGAGACTAGAATAGTGTGAATAAATTCATGAATATGAACTTCTCTTTTGTCTCATTACTAACACATGTAGCTACGAGATCATGCCAAAATGAAGGAAGGCTTAGCCTTAACATACCTTATCACAATCTTTTCAATCACCAAGTTGAACTCGCCTCTTCGCACCTTAATCTACAAGAATGATAATAATACTATCGTTAAGTTACAAAAGGTACAACTATCGCACAACGAACGACAAACCTATTTTGTATTAAAACAGGCAGCATCTCCCCTATAATATGCCCTTCCTCCAACTTCAAGATAACACCAGCAATACAAGGACAGAACAATAACAACATATATACATCATTTTCCAGCCCTATATACACCATCAAATACTACAAAACAGCCCAACACACCCCAATCTCTTCGTACACAAAACGACCACCGTAGTAGTGTCAAACGACCCGAAAATGTTATGACGAACGACCAGCCAACCACCCTACATTTATATGGTGTTTATAAACCCCCTTCCTCCTTCAAAACTCCACAAAATAGTAATAAAACACGCAGCCCAACAGCAACACAAAACAGTCCACAAAACAGTCCGCTACA
The DNA here is from genome assembly GCF_000715075.1 of Nicotiana tabacum. Taxonomy (NCBI): domain Eukaryota; kingdom Viridiplantae; phylum Streptophyta; class Magnoliopsida; order Solanales; family Solanaceae; genus Nicotiana; species Nicotiana tabacum. Next base: position 47,752,453 of record NC_134093.1, on the reverse strand, counting down.
AGTGAATAACTCGAACTCACGGCTTCCGATCACCATCCCGTGAGTTCTTACAAGTATAGAACGACTTACCATGAATTTACAGAAGAAAAAATGGATGAAAGAGAGCAGTAAACTCACCTTATTTGTTGGATAACTCAGCTCCTATCTTGGTTCTTCAAACTCTAAGTTTTACCTCCAATTGGAACTTGAAAGGGAGAGAAAATCAATTAGGGTTTGTGGGAAATTTTTGGGAGGATTCTTTGTAGAGCTTATGTCTGGTTATTATGCTCTATTTTAAGTCTAATATATGAAGAAAATAGGCCCTTAAAAGGCCTCTTTGGACGACCCGAAATGGCCCATTTTTGGGTTTTCATTTAAGCAAGTAGGTGACACACCTACTTGTCACCTAGCAGCTTGCGCAGTATCGCAAAAATGCACATATCTCTCTACTCCGATGTCGTATTGACAAATGGTTTAATGAGTTGGAAAATAGACTCATAGATCTTTAATTTGATGGGTGGAACACACCATAACTCTAAGTATATTGGGAGAAAATTGCAGTTACATTTGACCCAAAGTTTCAGTAAAACTTATGAATGTAACTTGTGATGACTTTCATCGACTTTTGTTCCACAACTCGCTTGACTTAAAAACATAACACACGGATGTAATACGACTAATATAAATCATAACATAATCTCTTTATCATGTTAATCACCCTAGTCTCACCCCAAAGGTACATGTTATAACATTCCCAACTTGTCGACTTTCGATGAAACATTGTTTTATTTAATTGCTTTAGCTTCTGAACTGTCCAACCCTCTTTGTACTTGTTGTTCATGATCTTCAATATTTGTAACCTCAGAGGTAACATGATTAACTTACTTTATATACTTTTAAATATTATCTCATTTTTTTGTCCTACATTAGTTTGCTTACGACGCATTTTTACATACGAAAATATAGGGTGTAACAATTCACGAAGTCAAGAGGACCATACCGATCATCTCAGGGCAGTTCTACAAACTCTATATCAACACAAGTTGTATGCGATGTTTTTGAAATGTGAATTTTTGCTTGAATTGGTTACATTCTTGGGGAATGTCGTCTTCAGAGAAGGAATTAAGGTTGATCATCAGAAGATTGCAGCTATGAAGAATTGGCCTAGACCTATAACTCCAACAGAGATTCACAGTTTCTTGGGCTTAGCCGGGTATTACAAGAAATCTGTGGAGGGGTTCACGATTCTTACATATCCGTTGATTAAATTGACGCAGAAGGCAGTTAAGTTTCAATGGTCAGATGTTTGTGAAAGGAGCTTCCAAGAATTGAAATCAAAATTAAGTACAACACCTGTGTTGACCCTACTAGAGGGTACAAATGAGTTTGTGGTATATTGTGATACTTTAAGAGTTGAACTTGGGCATGTATTAATGCAACATGGCAAGGTGATAGCTTATGCTTCTAGGCAACTCAAAATTCAGGAAAAGAACTATCCAGCACATGATGTAGAGCTTGCGACGGTGGTATTTGCATTGAAACTTTGGCATCATTATCTTTATGGGGTCCATGTGGATATATTCACGAACCATAAGAGCCTTCAATACATTTTCAAACGGAAGGAATTGAATCTGAGGCAGAGAAGTTGGCTTGAATTACTCAAGGATTATGATATCGATATTCTGTACCATCCGGGGAAGGCTAACATTGTGGCGGATGCTCTTAGCAGGAAATCTATAGGCAGTTTTGCTCACTTGGGATAATATCAAAGGTCGTTGGCCAATGAGGTTCACCGGTTGGGTGGTTTGGGAGTCCGCCTTGCGAACTCTAGTGAAGGTGGGGTAATTGTTCAGAATATGGCTGAATCATCGCTTGTTGTGGAAATCAAGGAGCAACAATACAACGATCCATTGATTGTACAATTGAAGGAGGGGATTGATAAATATAAGACCATGGCCTTTTATCTTGGCATGGATAATGGTACACTAAGGTACCAAGGGCGACTATGTGTTCCAAATGTGGATGGTCTTTGGGAAAGAATCATGACGAGGCTCACACTTCTAGATATTTTGTGCACCCTAGCTCAACAAAGATGTATCATGATCTTAAGGAAGTTTACTGGTGGAATGATATGAAGAGGAATGTAGCGAACTTTGTGGCAAGATGTCCAAATTGCTAGCAAGTGAAGGCCGAACACCAAAGGCTCAGTGGGTTGGCACAGAACATAGAAATTCCGATGTGGAAATGGGAGGTAATCAATATGGACTTGGAGGTGGTACTACCTTGTACACCTCGCAAGTTTGACTTGATTTGGGTAATTGTGGACCGACTCACGAAATCAGCATACTTCTTACTTGTTAAGGCTACCGACATAGCGGAATAGTATGCTCAGTTGTACATCAAGGAAATAGTCAGGTTGCATGGCACTCCACTTTCTATTATCTCAGATCGGGGGCACAATTCACGGCTAAATTGTGGAAGAAATTTCAGCAACGTTTAGGTAATCAGGTGAATCTTAGTACAACCTTTCACCCGCAAACTGACGAGCATGCAAAGCGGACTTTTCAAACACTTGAGGATATGTTGCGACCTTGTGTTCTTGACTTTAGAGGTAGCTCAAATGATCATTTGCCGCTCTTAGAATTTGCCTACAACAACAGTTATCATGCTAGTATCCAAATGGCACCATTCGAGGATTTATATGGTAGGAGATGTAGATTTCTCATTTGGTGGTTCGAGATTGGGGAAGTAGAATTGATAGGGCCGGAGCTCATGCATCAGACTATGGAGAAGGTTAAGATCATTACAGAATGGTTGAAAACTGCTCAGAGTCATCAAAAATCCTATTCGGATGTGCATCGTAGGGATTTGGAGTTCAAAGAAGATGATTGGGTATTCTTGAAGGTTTCCCCTATAAAGGGTGTAATGCGCTTTGGTAAGAAAGGGAAATTGAGTCCGAGGTATGTCAGACTGTACAGAATCATTCAGAGGATTAGCCAGGTGGCTTACTGGATATAACTACCTCTAGGAATGTATGTAGTGCACCCGGTGTTTCATGTATCCATATTGAAGAAGGTGGTTGGAGATCCGTCGGTTATTGTTCCGGTTGAGACTATTGAGATTAATGAAGAATTGACGTATGAAGAAACTCCAGTTTCCATTCTTTATAGGCAAGTTCGAAAGTTGAGGAACAAAGAAATTACCTCTGTGAAATTGTTATGGCGAAGCCAACAAGTCAAAGAAGCCACCTAGTAAGCCGAGGAAGAGATGAAGAAGAAGTAACTTTATTATTTTTGAATAGCTATGTAATCATGCCCATAATGTTGAAAGCTAACTTTCTATAAACTATGTTTCCCCTATATGGCTTATGTTGAGGTTGCTCCTCCTTGGTAATGTAATGTTTAATGTCATTGTGGCTGGTGTTGTTTCCCTGTTCTTTTATATCGTTGCTTTGTGGTTATGTTGTTAGGACTGGTTTAGGGATTCTCTAGCAGATGGATAGTATCCAATTACAAGGGAGACTCTAGCAAAATTTTTGTAAATCTAGGGAGTTAGTCAAAAATTTGGAACTACTGGTGGGTGTCATAGCAGCTGAGTCACATTGGGTGCTAATGGTGAATTTTGACCCTCATTCGAGGATGAATGATCCTAAGCGGGGGAGGACCCAGGGTTTTGTGATGTCGAGGTAGACTTATGCATTGATGATGGTAGAGAATCTTTGCGGCGAGCTTTCTTGCCTCGTTTTGGACTTTTTGCGTTGAACAGTGCGTTGGGGAGTTGAAGAAATTATTTTGGAAGTGCAAGGCATTTCTGCGGTCACAGAATTGATCTGTGGATCGTAGATCTGCCGCAGACTGAAGCAAAAATCTAGACCAATTTTTGGACCATTATGCGGTCCAGTATGCGGCCACATAATTATTTCGCGGGCCGCACAACCCATCGCAGATCCAGCATGAAAATTTTTGGAGGAAGGTTCTACGGCACATTATGCGACCGCTGATCGGTCGCAGAGTGAGTCAGAAGTGCCCAGTTCCGAAGGGCCATTATGCGAACCGCAGAAGCGTTATGCGGATGCATATGCGACCGCAGATCTGCATCGGGGCTTCATTTTTCTAATTTTTATAACCCGACCCTATTTTGATTAAAAGCCCTTGGGGCTGATTTTGAAAGAAAAATATGATATTTTAGAGTGATGTGAGAGTGTTCTAGAGAGAGAGGAGGAAACCCTAGGCTAATTGTTCATCAATCTTTACTCATGACTTGGGGAATTCACAAGGAAAACTCAAGAGGTCTTCATCCAAGAGGTAAGGTTCTAACCCTAGTCTATAATTTTGAGTTTGGGTAGAAGATTGGTAATTGTGAGTATGATTTTTGGGTATGAGAGTTGTTATTTATGCATGCATGCAGCTATGAGGATGGTGGGGAGGTAATTGAACTAGTATGAGTAAACTCTTGGTATTGAATTAGTTGTGGAGTGAAGGAAATCTTGTGGAAGAACTTTGTAATCAAATTCGCACACCTAGTAATTGATAAAATGCTCAAATGAGCTGAAACCATGAATATCTTCTAAATTTGTGTTCAATTTTGCTATGTCTCTAAATAGATTGAAGTTGCTAGGATTTTCGGAACTGTGTAGTGAATTCAAGAAAGCTCAAAGCGAGGTATGAAGATAAAACTCTTTTTCTGGTATTGGAATTTCCGTGTTCTAAGGCCAAAGGTTCCAAACGGTTGATTTGAAAGGGAACTCTTTAGTACAAACTATTATCGTTTTGGGAATCCGAATTGTGGTAGTGTGAATACACCTCCACCCGCATACATTGGGATGAGGTGGCTGGGTCGCTTTGTGTAGAGTTGTGGTATTGTGAATATACCTCCACCGTCATACATTGGGGAGAGGCGGCGGGGCCGCTTTGTGTAGAGTTTCTGGTATTGTGATTGCACATCCACCCGCATACATTGGGGTGAGGCGGCATGGCCGCTTTGTGTAAAGGTTGTTGTAGAGGATCCCCAACTCACAAATTTATTAATGTTATTGATAGCTCTTAATATATTTGATATGGCCTTAACGACTATCTAAGCCTTTTTTTGTTACCATGATTCATCATATTCATGTTGTATTTCCAAGTCCTTGCAAAGATGTTTGGTTGTCATACTAATACTATTCGACATCTATTAACTTCCCAGTTTTCGGGGGCGCTGCATCTTTAATGGATGCAGGTGGTTCCACAACAGAAGGCATTGACCAGTGATAGCGGTACACTCTTTTCCAGGTTTACTTGGTGAGCCCCACATCATTTCGGGGTCATGCATCTTTTGTTATGTGTGTATTATGTTTTGAGGTATAGCCGGGGCCTTGTTGCCGGCACTATCATTGTACTCTTTTGTATCTATTAGAGTCTCCGTAGATATGGTGTGGGTTGTGTATTGGTATTGGGAAAGTCAAGATAGTAATGTCATATGTGTATTACATATTCCACTTCAGACTATGAAAGTATATGTATTTTGAGACTTTATAAATGATGTAACTAATGGTGATGGAATTAGTGTTGTTCATGAACCCTCTTGGTATTAATTAATGAAGTTTATCTTCTCTTTATTTATGGGCGAGTTGGGTAGAAGAAAATCTAGCAGGCTTGCTCGGCCGGATTATCTCGGTTGAGTGCTGGTCGCGCTCCCCGAGGTCGAGGCATGACGACGACGACAACAACAACAACAACAATAATAATCATAATAATCATAATAATAATAATAATAATAATAATATATTATTATTATTATTATTATTATTATTATTATTATAAAAATAGAAATTTGGATGTGTGCTTAAGATGTGACACATGACTATGGTTAAATCAATTATAGCAACAATTTCACAATAGCCCATCTTGGCCAATCAAGAGTTAATAATAATCCTAAGCATGGTATCTATAATGAAAAGGATAAGCTCACGTAGTCATACAAGTAGTTAAACATGAATCATATAAACCACATAATCCAAACAAGACATATTAGAAGCCTAGTGTCTAATTCGGTCATAAATCGTACATAGCACCTGCATATACGCTCGTTACCTCGCATATACATCGCCTTTCACATATTACAATTAGATAAATAAGGTCAAACGCTAAGGGTTATTCCCTGAGACAAGATAAGGCAAGATACTTACCTTAACAATCCCAAATCAACCTTCTAAAATAGTCTTTCCCTAAAAAACCACCTCGACCGGCTTGAATCTAGTCAAATATAACTCAAGATCATTAAATAAGGCCATAGGAATCAATTCCAAACAATAAAGTCTCAATCTTTAATCAATTCCCATAACGTCAACAAAAGTTAACCCGGGCCCACATGGTCATAATCCGAGTCAAGGGGTAGATCTCGACTATCCATAACCCCCACGAGTCCAAATATGTATTTGGTTTTCAAATCCAAGTCTAAATCATAGGTAAAATCCTCAAGTTTTACTCTCTTAAGTTGTAAGAAAATCCCCAAATTTTACCTCAATATTCCATGTTTTGGGTGTTATTAATCCATATAGATTATTTAAATAATACCAAACATTAGTAGAAATCATGTACCCCAAAGTTTTATATGAATATCGCCAAGCAAAATCGCCCCTCTCCAAGTCTAGGATTCAAAATATAAGACAATGGGCTAAAATCCCGAAATGACAACTTAATAAATCTGCCCAAGAAAACGCAGTCCAAGGCTCGCGTTCGGGAAGCACAAGTCTGCTTCTACCCAAAATTACTCTTCGCAAACACGACCTACCCTCAATGCGATGCCTAACATCACAGCCTCCCACGAATGCAACCAAGCCCTCACGAACGTGAAGGCCAAAGCCCCTAGCTCCTAACTTTCCATCACGAACGCGACCCTCCAGGCGTGAATGCGATGAACAACTCCACAAGCCATCATGAATGCACCCCTATAGGCACGAAGTCGAAGAAAATAACCTCCCCAGCCAAAATTCTTCAGTGTGAATGCGAGACTCCCCTCGCGAACATGATAAACACCAGATACCAGCACATCAGCTAACTCCAAACATGCTCCGCGTGTCCGAAACTCACCCGAACCACACGAGACTCTGTCCAATCATACCAAACAGTCCATAGATGCTATTTGGACCAATACAAAGCCTGCAAACACACATGATAACATCACATCAATGAATCAAAGATCAAATTACAAGTTGAACTTCTCTTAAGTTTGAGAACTTCCAAACATCCAATCAAGCTTCTGATTCAAGCCTAACCAATCCGAATTACATTCAAAGTTTGCACACAAGTTACCAAACACAAAATGAACCCATTCCAAGTTCCAAAACAATATTCGAAGCCTGATATCATTAAAGTCAACTATCGATCAAACATAAAAACTCTCCAACTCTTCAAATAACCAACTTTTAGTAAATAAGCTCAAGATCTTCTAGGGACCTCCAAATCTAAATACGAACATATGACTAAGTCCAAATCACCATACGAACCAATTGGAACCATCAAATCACCATTTAGAGGTCGTTAATGCAAAAGTCAGACCTCAGTCAACTCTAATAACTTTAACATCCAAAATAAGACTAAGTGACCCAAATCACTCTCAAACCGTCCCGTAGTGAAACCAACCAACCCCGCAAATCATAAAACAACAAGCACACATACGTGAAGCACCAAATAAGGGAATGGGGTTCAAGTACTCAAAATGACCGAGTAGGTCGTTACATGCTTCCCCCTTTAAATAAACGTTCATCTTCGAACAGGTTTAGAAATGTACCTAAACTGTTGAAAATATGTGGATATCAACGCTGCATATCTGAATAGACCTCCCAAGTATCCTCTTCGCTTGGTTGGCCTCTCCAAAGCACCTTCACTGACGCGATATCCTTAAACTTAAGCTTCCGAAACTATCTAATCCAAAATGGCCATCGACCCTTCATAAGCCAGATTCTCATCCAAGTGCACTATCCTGAAGTCCAAAACATGCGGCTTATCTTAATATACTTCTAAAGCATAGAAACTTGAAACACCGGACAAACTCTCGTCAAACTGGGTGGCAAAGAAAGTCTATAAACCACCTCACCAACTTTCTCCAAAACCTCAAATAGACGAATGTACTGAGGACTCAACTTGCCCTTCTTCCGAAATCTCGTCACGCCTTTCATAGGCGAAAATCAAAGTAAGAACCTTCTCACCCTCCATGAAAGCCACATCATGAACCTTCTTATCAACATAATGTTTCTACTTGGACTGAGCTTTGCGAAGCTTCTCCTGAATCAACTTCACCTTCTCTAAGCATCACAAACCAAATCTGTGCCTAACAATCTAGCATTACCAGGCTCGAACCAACGAACCGGAGAGCGACAACGCCATTCATATAATGCTTCATATTGAGCCATCTCGATACTAGACTAGTAGTTGTTGTTGTAGGCAAACTCCGCTAATGGTAGAAGTTGATTCCACTGGACTCCGAAATTAATAACGTATGACCTCAACATATCTCCAAGGATATGAATGATCTGCTCAGACTGCCCATCCGTCTGAGGGTGAAATGCAGTATTCAACTCAATCTGTGAGCCCAACGCATGCTGAACAACTCTCAAAAAGTGCAAGGTAAACTGAGTGTCTCAGTCTGAAATAATAGAGACAAATACATGTCACACCCCGAACTCGAGGAGCGCAACCGGCGCTCAACCGAGTAAACTTAGTCAAGCAAGCCTAATTTGTATTAACCTTTCATCATTACTCATGCATGATTTGCCATATCATAATAAGATCTTGACTTTCATATTAAATACATTTGGCTCAATGGCCCATATTTTCTTTCTCGTGGTGGTTACACAACTCTATAAATAGCTATAAATATTGTGAACATAAATACATGACAAAACTCAAAACTTTAATTACATGACCCACAGTGTACATGGTGCTTCTATGACAATAGATACCTAAATACATAAAATGAACTAGACCCAAACACCCACTAGAATTGTAGCGGGCTTACCATAAGCTAAGTAGCGAAGAAGATCCCTATCAAAGATCCATATCATCCTGTAGAAGTATATCTGCATCCATTAAAAGATGCAGCGCCCCCGGCAAAAGGGACGTGAGTACATGTGGAATAGTACTCGTATGTAAGGCAGTCAAAACAACATATGAAGATATGACAACTCAAATAAGAGGCAAATAAAGTATATCAAGAGACCACGAAATATCCCATAGAATCACATTTCAATCTTATTATACTTGCATCATTCTAAACTTCTTTTAGGATCAACTGAGCCATATGAACTATACGTGAACAACATGTACAAACAAGGCCAATGAAAGTGGCATATTCCTCCCTTATTTTACACATATACATTGTATGTACCGTCTTTAGTGTTCACATATCATATTATACACCTATGCATCTCATAGACCGTTCACCGTGTTCACTTGCACAATACAAATACACCTATTCAAGGGCTTGGAAATACCACATGAATATGATGAATCATAGCAACAATAAATGGGCTTAAATAACCGTTAACATCATGTAAATTTATTTAGAGCCTCCATTAACATTTATAGACATTCAGTTGGGGATCCTTTATAACCACCTTTACACAAAGCGGCCCGGTCGCCTCACCCCAATATATGCGGGTGGAGGTGTATCACGATACCACAATCTCTACAAAAAATGGCCCTACTTCCTCACCCCAATCTATGCAGGTGGAGGTGTATCACTATACCACAATAACTACACAAAGTGGCCCTACCGCCTCACCCCAATATATTTGGGTGGAGGTGCATCAAAATACCACAATCCCTACACAAAGCGGGCATGCCGCCTCACCCCAATATCTGCGGGTGGATGTGTATCACAATACCACAATCCCTACACAAAGCGGCCCTACCGCCTCACCCCAATTTATGCGGGTGGAGGTATATCACAATACCAACAATCCCTACACAAAGCAGCACTACCGCCTCACCCCAATATATGCAGGTGGAGGTGTACCACATTCCCTACACAAAGAGGCCCTACTGCCACACCCCAATATATGCGGGTGGAGGTGTATCACAATACCACAATCCCTACACAAAGCGGGCATGCCGCCTCACCCCAATATCTACGGGTGAAGGTGTATCACAATACCACAATCCCTACACAAAGAGGCCCTATCGCCTCACCCCAATATATGCGAGTAGAGGTGTATTACAATGCCACAATCCCTACACAAAGAGACCCTACCGCCTCACCCCAATATATCCGGGTGGAGGTGTATCATAATACCACAATCCCTACACAAAGCGGCCCTACCACATCACCCAAATTTATGCGGGTCGAGGTGTATCACAATCCCACAATCCCTACACAAAGCGGCCATGGTGCCTCACCCCAATATATGCGAGTGGAGGTGTAATCCCAATCACAATACCATTTATAAACTCAAAGCGACATAGTTTGTCATTACATTTAAGGTCGTAATTTCTCATATCATTGTTATACTTTATGTCCATGCTCATCATGGAGAAACACAACTCATTACATTAGCACATACATGGTAAATCAATAAGTCAATTTCAATGGCACATGGGACCAATTTCTCTTTCTTAAGGTTCATCATCATCTAAGAAAGGACATCTCCCTTCCATCTCATTATTCACTCCGTTGACCTCTTGAGGTCATTAGCTAGGTTCATGACTCTGGGGGAGTTAACAATCGAAGTCATTTACTTGCAGGAACGTAGCGGCTTATAACACATTGGAAACAAAAGTACAAATATGTACATCTCATAACCTTTCACACGATATATCACTTAATCCGTACTTTCAAGCACTTACAAAATTATTATTTCATTGGCTCTCTTGGCCATTCACAAGATTCTTTATTCCTGGCACGATGGCCGTATTTGATATTCAACACTTTCACCTCTTTCAATTTTATAGATCACCATCAAATACCAACATATAGAATATTTCAGAAATCGTATACTTCAAATCCATTTGTAATGGGGCATACCATCCAACAATAGAAACACACATCAAAATTAAAAATAATCAATACACCATTTATTATTGCAATAATACTCTTTATAATTTCAACACACGAGTTGTAAGAACTCGAATCACACTGGATATATTTATAAAGCAAAGCATTAGTTAAAGCAGCCACTTATGGGCATGAATTGAGTACAACAACTTTTGGGCAATTCTATTTTCGAAGTTATTTTTTTTACAATTGAGTCGAGGCTCATTTCATATTCTTTATCACATCCTCTCAAATCATTTGCACTAATTTTCACAATCATGACTTAAATTCTTGGCACGTTGGCCACACTCTATATCCCCAATTCACTTATTTCACTTCCAACCATCTTTATAGATTCTCAACGATAAGACATTTGCAAATCAAGACTTTAGGTAGACATATGAGCAATTAAGAGTCTTAGGAATATTCAGATTTTCTCACACAATTTGGCATCATAACCTTCATTTGGAACACGACTCAAAGACATAGCATTTTTATACACATATTGTTCCTGAACACATTCCCAAAGGGTAACATAATGTGATAGGAATATTCGGGACAGGTTTTGATTACACAATTCTCATCACTTTGCCTATACGGGACAATCGAATTTATTGGGAACAACTCAGAAAATAGAATAAGGAACATGAGATAACCATACTTAGAACTTACGGGAACATCGTGGAATTCAATTCCAAGAGAGAAAGTTTAGCCAACATGCCTTTCTTGAGCTTTCCTTACATTACTACGATGTTCCAGAAATTCTAGAAACATCAATCTATTTAGAAACATAAAAAAAGTAAAACATAATTAGGAAAATATTCATGGGTTCACCTCACTTAAGCATTTCATCAAACACTAGGTGTGCAAATTGGTTATAAGGTTCTTCCACAAGATTTTCTTCATTTTACAACCTAAGCTCTACCTATTTGAGCTCAACAATCTTCCCATAAACCTTATGGGTACATGCATGTATAAATAACACTCTCACACTCAAGAATCATACGCTCAATCAACTATCTTCTACCCAAATCTGAAATTGAAAACTAAGGTATGGAACCTTACCTCTTAAATGAAGAACTTGAGGGATTTCTTGTTGGATTTCAAGGCTTGGACATGATCTTGATGAACAAAGCACTTGAGCTTCTTCCTCTCTCTAGAACACTCTCACTTCTCTCTAAAAATATCATATTTTTGCTCAAAGGTTATTCCGGACCGGGCTACAGACCAGGCTAGGCATGCTCTGTAGCGAGCTTTAGACCCGGCTAGGCACGCTCTGTCGCGAGATATAGACCAGGCTAGGCATGCTCAGTAGTGAGCTATAGACCAGGCTAGGGACGCTCTATAGCACGGTCTAGTGCGCTACAGACCTGGCTTCGAGAGGGTTATAGCACGGTCACATTCTTCCAACCATTAGTAATTTGGTCATAACTTCTTGTAGGAGTGTTAAAATGATGAACGGTTTGAAGAAATAGAAACTAGACTCAAAGGGCTTTAATTTGAAAGGTAGATCACCTCCCAAGTCATTACAGTTTGGTTGCAACATGCGTTTGAAGTAGGATCTTGTGCGAATTAAGACATCCTTTCCACTTAATGTATCCAACTTGTTTCACACGAATTCTTGCCATTCATAAAACTCCTTAGTAATGTGGTTCTATCCCATGGGTCTCCTTTAATAGTCGAACACGTTATTCCCAAATACCATTGGCGCACTTTAAAATTTTAAATCATTAGGAAATTTTAACGGGGCCTTACAATACTACATGCAAGCGAACAATCTCTCAGATGTAGTTTTGAGCCAACTTCTCTAAAGTGTAATAAGTCATAACCAGAATGAAATGCGCCAACTTGGTCAACCGATCAACAATGACCCAAATGGCATCAAACTTCCTCGAGGTATGTGGCAACCCTACCACAAAGTCCATAGTAATGCGCCCCCACTTCCACTCTGTTATCTCAATCTTCTGAGGTAAACCACCCAATATTTGATGCTCATACTTGACCTATTGGAAATTCAAACATCGTGAGACATTCCCAACAATGCCATTCTTCATCCTTCTCCACCAATAATATTGCTTCAAATCACGATACATCCTCGTAGCACTTGGGTGAATAGAATACCGCTAACTGTGAGCCTCCTCAAGAATCAACTCTCAAGCCATCGACATCAGGAACACAAATCTAACCCCGAAGTCATAATACACCATCATCACCAATAGTCACCTCCTTAGTACCACCGCGCTGCACCGTGTACCTAAGGACAATCAAATGGGGATCATCATACTGGCAAGCCTTAACGCGTACAAATAGGAACGACTGTGAAATAACACAAGAAAGACTCTGCACAAAGATATGCATAAGCGTAGTATGAGTACGAACAATGTGTACTCAGTAAGTATCAAGACTAACCTTGGTAAAGTAGTAATGACGTTCAAGTCATGTGATACTCACCAATCAAGAACCTGTGTAATTTATAATAACCTGCAAGAAGAATATAACAAGATTCTATATCATCAACTATCAAATCAAGAGCTATCAACTCAGCATAGATAAGCCAATCTTGACAATCGAGTCACCAAAAAATAATAGAGGCATAGAGTAGCATGTTAGAATTCGAGATCGAAGCATATATAATGCATAATAAACCACCAACCATTTACTTGCATGGTCAATGCTTCCTCCTTTATGTTCAAAGTTCACCATCATTATTTTTTAGATCAGAATCAACCAACATATATTAATTTACCACAATCCTCGTGTACGCCATAAAGAGAGAAACATGAGAGAGCAACCCTAGAGGGATGGATCCAAATCCATTTTCTTAACAACATAATATACTCATGCAAAAACAATAAGAGTATCATCATACCTGCACGTCAAAGACCTCATGCCACAACATCATCAATACCACAATATACGTATGGAAGAGAACCTCGTGCCTACCAAATAAATCCGCTCAATATGTAAATAATAATAATAATAATAATAATAATAATAATAATAATAATAATAATAATAATAATAATAATAATAATAATAATAATAATAACAATAATAATAATAATAATAATAATAATAATAATAATAATAATAATAATAATAATAATAATAATAATAATAATAATAATAATAATAATAATAATAATAAAAGTGGCTAAGGGCTCAAGATGTGAAACATGACTACAACTAAATTAATTATAGCAACAATTTTACAATAGCCCATCTTGGCCAATCAAGAGCTAATAATAATCCTAAGCATGATCTCTAGCATGAAAGGATAAGCTCAAATAGTCATTCAATTGGTTAAACATGAACCATATAAAGCACAAAATTCAAATACGTCATACTAGAACCCTAAAGTCTAATCCGCTCATAAATCATACATAGCACCCGCATATACGATCGTCACCTCGCATACACATTGCTTTTCACATATTACAATTTGATAAATAAGGTCAAATGCTAAGGATTATTCCCTCACATAAGATTTAGGCAAGATACTTACCTTGACAGGACAAATTAACCTTCTATAACAGCCTTTCCCCTAGCAACCACCTCCGACCGACTCGAATCTATTCAAATACAACTCAAAAATATCAAACAAGGTCATATACATCAATAGAAAATAATAAAGCTTCAATCTTTAATCAATTCCCCAAAAAGTCAACAAATATCAACTCAGGCGCACATGGTCAAAACCCCAATCAAGGGGTAGATCCTGAATTCCCATAACATCACGAGTCCAAATATGTGTTTGATTTTCAAATCCAGGTCGAAATCATAGCTCAAATCCTCAATTATCACTATTTTAAGTTGTAAGAAAAAACCCCAAATTTTACCTCAAAATTTCATGTTTGGGTGTTATTAAATCATGTAGATTCTTGAAATAATACAAAAAATAAGTAAAAATTACTTACCCAAAGTCTTTTATGAAAATCTCCAAGAAAATCACCCCTCTCAAAGTCTAGGATTAAAAATATGAGAGAATGGGCTAAAATCCCGAAAGGACAGCTTATTAAATCTGCCCAAGGTAACCCTTCGTGAACATGGTCCAAGCCTCGTGTTCGTGCAACACAAGTCTTCTTCTGCCCAAAATTCCTCTTAGCGAACGTGGCCTACTCTTCGTGAATGCGATGCGTAATAGCCCAGCCTTACGCGAACGCAACCAAGTCCTCGCGAACGTGAAGGCCAAAGCCCCCAACTCCCAACTCTCAATCACGAACGTGACCTTCTAGGCGCAAATGCGAAGAATAAATCCTTGCCTGCCAAATCCTTCATCGGAACACGAGACTCCCCTCGCGAATGCGACGAACACTAGACACCAGCACATTAGCCAGCTCTAAACAATCTCCGGGGAGGGGGGGGGGGTCTAAATCTCACCTGAGCCACCCGGGACCCCATCAAATCATACCAACAAGTCCATAAATACTACCCGGACCTATCCAAATCCTCCAAAAACATATGATAATATCATATCAATGAATCAAAGATCAAATCACAAGTTGAACTTCTCTTAAGTTCAAGAACTCCCAAACTTCAAACCACGCATCCGATTCAAGCATAACCAATACAGATTACATCCAAACTTTGCACACAAGTTCCAAACTTTGAACACAATAGGCGTGCCTAGTAGTTATTTTATTCATAAAAGAGAAGAAAAGCACAGCACATAGGAAAAGTACAAATAAGGGGGACAATAGCACCAGTGGTATTGCCTATATGCCTTGGCTATATAATTACTCCTCTGCGCCTCACAATGCCTTATGATGATAACCTCATGTAGAGGATCATGGATCTGCCGGCAAAGTCTCACGAGGGCATATAATCTCATAGCCATTTGGATGTCTTTCCAAAGGCATAGGACATGAGCAACCACATACTGGGCCTAACCTTACCTTTCTAATCCTATTGAGGCATAAATATCCTCGCCTACTAACAAGCATGTAAAAAGAAAGAGCTAGAGAGCACTAAATATTCTATGGTCATCATAGAGTTTATAGCATACTCCGTGATGATATTACAAATGACTATACTAATAAAATGGTAAAATAGGATGTAGTAGTAATTTGATTCTTGTCCCTTGTAGTTCTTGATCATCTTCATCAAACCTCTTCAGAATGTCTTCAAAATTCATGACTTTTTTATTGAACGTTTGGACCTTGTAGATGTAGTTGGGGCTGCCTGGTTTTGTAAAGCAACTCTCATTGGGAGTCGCCTAACGTTTATTTCCTCATTCACCTTGCCGTCCCAACTCTTCTTCCTTATATGAGTCTTCTTACTTTGTGTACTATGCATTGGTGATAAATCACCTCTTTTGCTGCTTCTGCCCGGCATTGTTGCATCAGTTCATCTTCCTCTCCCTCTTCATACAAATCTCTGCCCACGTTCACTGGATTTGGATAGTTTGGGGCAATAATTTGTGCCATAAGTACATTTGTATTTGGTGCTTTCGTTATTACTGCTTTCGTATGTCCGGTGCTGCTAACTTGAGATAGAGCTAACGTGTTTAAAGGGTTAGAAATTTCCATTGCCTCCAGTAACATTCTATCCTCCACAGAAATAGCTGGAGTGGTTGTAACCAATTGTTGTTGTCCAGCTTGTGTAGTCATTATTGCAATACATAGTTGTAAATGCTGCTACTGCTGTCCAGCATTTGGAGTTGATATTACTGCTTGTGGCATGCTTGCAATTTGCTTCTGTTGTCCAGCAACTGCTGGTGTTGCTGCATATTGACCAGACACGAGTATTAGCTGGAGTGTTTGCAAAAATCTGCTGCTGCCCAGTCCTATTTGTTGTTGCATTTTTTGTCCAGATAGCACTTGCTTTTCTTGTTCCAATATGTTCCTGCCCAACATTTGGTGGGGTTACTGCATTGTGTGCATGTAGCACCAGGAGACTTTCTAGGAATGAACTCTAGAGCATCCAAATTAAGCTTGCTCTTTAGTTTTCCTGTCGAAGTACTTTCAGTTTTTGGCATCAGATGGACATCCTTGATAATTCTTTCCATGAGAGGCCCGGAAAACTGCAGCATTGTAGTGTTCATATTTTTAGGACCTGAAGACACCTTCTTAGATTCGGAGATATTCAGTGTTGATGTAGGTGCAATCGTAACTGCCACAATGTTAGGATCGTCAACAATGACAATGTCTTTTGAGACATTCATTTGAGTAGTTGTATTTTTTGATAGTTGCTGTATTGTTCCACCTGTTGGTGATTGTTTCCCACTTTGACAAACTGGTGTAAACCCCTCAGATGTATATACTGTTGCTACTTGACTTGCCTAAAAAATGTGATTAGGTCTTGGTAAACTCTCTAGTCGAGCAACAAAGTCAGTTGAATTTTTTTGCTATTTTTCATGAACTGTGGAACTTGTATTTCCATTTACTGATAGTGTATCGTCTTCTTTCTCTTGCTCCTTATTTCCAGTTTCCTTCATAGCATATTCACCCTCATTCACCAACACATCAAAATAATTCGAAAACCCAATCTCTTTAGAAGGTAAAATCTGTTTTTGAATGCCCAGAGATTGTTTGTTGTTAGGTGTTCGAGCAACAAATGTCCAGTTGTTACTCTTTGTATCAGATTCTCTTTGAGATGTAGCTGAATGTCTTGGGGAATGTAGTGTCTCTCCAGCACCTTTAAACATTGATTGGTCAGCCTTATCAGTTGTTCGAACTGAAGGATGCACAATCTCAGTTGCTGCCTCATTCATTCCAGCTGAAGCCTGTGCTCGTGCAGTGTCTGCTGGCGTCATCTTATAATCAGTTGAGGCTGGATACTCCAATTCCATTGCATCCACATGATTCTCTTCAAAAGTAGGAGCCAAACCTGTTGATTTATCAGCTAGTTGAAATAGTTTAAAACTATCTGTCACACCAGCATTCTCCTCCTCACTTATTGCAGTTGTATCATTCACCCCAGCTGATTTCCTTGCATTAATATAATCCATAGGTTGCACAATATTGTTTGAAGTTGCGTACATTCCTGTAAAATCTGTGCCAGCAGTGATTTCTTTCAAGTGCCTAACATTGTCGAACTGCACCTCATGAAAAAACTTGGCAGTAGCTTCAACTGGAATTGCCCCAGATTTGCCTGCATCAAGCACATGTCCAGTTCTTTTTTCCAAGCATACATCTTGCACAACAGTAGATATATCATCTGCCGGTTTTTCTGAAGAAATTATATCCACTGAATCCACACCAGTTGCACCGACAACAGTAACCTTCATATCTGGAGTTTTGGATTTAGCCAATGATGCTACTTCCTGCACTAACTGATGATTTTGCCTCTGCTTCACATTACCAGATGGCCCAACATGATGTTGCACCACATCAAGCTTGGCTGAAGTAGTCGCTTGATCAACAGTAGCCTTCAAAGCACCAGCAGTAGCTGTATACATATTCATCTGGTGATCCCCACTCCCCTGCACTTCTTTTTCTCTAGCTTTTTGAATCTGCATATCCACACCCAAAATATCTGTTGCATCTTTATATTATACCAGACTTCCAGCATGTTCTTGAGTCGTAGGAAGCATGTTTACAACTTGAGCATCTACAGTTGTGACATATCTATTTCCAGTAGCATCAACTTGATCTCCAGCTGCATTTTTACCTTTTTTCAAACCTCTCCTTTCGTTTAACAGTTGCCTCAAATCACCATTATATTTCTCTCCAATACCTTTTTCACCCTGATCATTCTCATTAGTATTAGTCACGAGCCATCGACATGAACTCTCATCATGGCCTTGGTGCTTACAATGAGAACAATATAACGGCAAATTATTATACACCCACCCCCTGCATTTCATCATTAAATTTTCCAGTTTGTTTGTCCATACTTTGTATATTAATTTTGTTCGGCAGCTTGTCCAACAAGTCCACAATCACCCTCACCCTAGCCGTACTAGGTCTCGACATCACCTGCGTCACCTTATCCACTGCGATTGGCCTCCCAATAGCAGCAGCTATGGACAGTAGCGAACGACGAGCAAACAAATCACGCGATAAGCTTGGTAAGGAAATCAAAATAGCAGCCATTGATGTTTCCTCGTTAGGATTGAAACCAATATTCCATGAAAAAATCCTAACTTGATGTTCCTTGCCATTGTATAAGAAAAAATACACACTACATGCTAATGCAACGACAAAATCTTCATATTGATCGAGACGCAACAATAACTATCTTTGTGCGAGTAAACCTAATAAACAGTTACCTTTTACACCCAGAAACTTGGGCAGTAAGGTTCTCAAAACTTCCAGATTTGGTGCGCCATTAGATAGCTTGATGCAGTCCTTCTTCCTTAGCAAATTCTTCCCTTTCTTCCATTGTAAATTGCAGAGTTGGGATCCCATGAACAACTTCTGTTTTCTTGAGAATTGTCTTTGTTAGATTTGTTGCATTTTGTCTGTGATACAAACGACCAGCATATGATTCTGGTTTGGCGTTGTTTTGTGTATTGCTATGAGCTTGTAACCCAGAAACGAGCTGGGAAATTTCAGAAATGCGTAGGTCACTATTTGCTACATTACATGCGATGCTATTTTTGAGATCTGTAACATCTCCTTTGGATTTTTGGAATGAAACTTGTTGGGGTGTGTTCGCCTTATCAATGCGCATCTTTTTGGACAGGTCTGGTAGTTTTCCACCGCTGGACGATGAAATGATGGCCATAAGACCACCACCCGGTACTGTAGCGGCGTCTCATCCCTTGAGAGCATTTTCAGACTGCACTTGAGGGTTTCTTTCTTCCATACCTTTAATTGAGTTGTTATTTCATGTTTTAAATTGTCATTCTACTCTTAGTTGTGTTAGTTTATCTTTACCTGCCTTATTTAACTTTGTTAACACTTGTTCTACATCTTACTTGATTGATCTTATGCTTTAGTTGAAATTATTTCTTTCCTCGTTGCCTTGTTACATCCTCAATTGTTGAATTAGTTTTACTTGAATTCATTATTTCATGAATTATCTTCTTGTTGAGTTATTGGTGTTGCAGTTGTGAAAGTCGTTATCATATTGAGGCAAAGTTGTTAATTATTGAGATATCTTCCTTGTTGAGCAATTCACATTCATTGTTATTGTTGCTATTCTTGTATACATTGTGGTTGAGCCATGGGCTATTTGTTGTGGTAACTTCGATATAGTAGATTTTGGCAAGTTGTGGCATATGGGCACTTGTGGTGCGAGTTGTTATTGTGTTGTGATATTAATACGCATGTGGCGGTATAAGGATAGGGGTTAATGTGCATGCGGAGACATAAGGTGGGATTTATGTCCATGTTGCTAGTAAGGGAATTACTTGAAACTACGCAGCGTCATAAGGTGGGCTAAAGTGCGTGTAGCTATTTCAGAAAAAACATTTTCAAAACTATCTAAATGTAAGGCTCACGCGACGGTATAAGTAAAGATTGTGATTGAAATTCAGAAATGTGAATACGAGGCGGTACCTCGGCGGTGATTCTTGTTGTATATGAGGCGGTACCTCGATTCTCATTCTTGTTGTATACGAGGCGGTACCCTGATTGTAATTCTTGTTGTGCATCTCATGTTGAAAAGAGTTATTGGTGGAACAGTTCTTGTTGCTTTTAGTTTTCCTTGTCTGAACAATTTGTCCGTATTTGGTTGTCGTGGTTCTCTTTATTGGTTTCTTTATTGTTATGTCTATGCTTACAATTCTTTCAATAGTCTATGTTATTAACATGCTTTATTATCATTTATTTCTTCGCCTTCCATTACTTCTCGTTATTATATTTTAATTCTATTTATTATGTCCTAGTAGGTGTCTTGACCAGACCTCATCACTACTCTACCGAGATTATGCTTGATACTTACTGGGTACCATTGTGGTGTACTTGTACTATGTTTCTGCACATCCTTTTGTGTAGATCTAGGTACGCCTGCCCATGCTGGACGTTAGTGATTGATTATAGCTGTATTCCGGAGACTTCAGGGTATACCTACTCGGCATCCACAGGCCTCGTAGTCACCTTCTATTATCTTTTCATTCTGTTGTATTTCTTGTTCAGACAATGTTGTAGTAGACATTCTAGTGTATTCTATAGAGCTTATGACTCAGTCAAACCAGGTTTTGGGAGCATTGTAGATGTGATTCCATTTTTGAGATATTTATGAGATTTGTTAGTTTATATCATGTTCTTAGCCTTTATTTCTTTCATAATCTTTCATTTGATAGGCTTACATAATCTTAGAGACTAGGTGCCATCACGACATCTAAGGAGGGAAATTGGGGTCGTGACATCTAACCTTGTAAGAGGGGATTTACCCATGTATGGGCTTTATTTGCTACATGCTAGGTGTTATAGGAGCTACACACATATGAGATGATGAGCGTCTGTGAGTATTCCAGATTCTTGTTTATGTCCGAGTAGACTTAGACTCACACCATGCTTTAACTGTATTACTTCAGTTATTCTTACCTGTTCAAATGCTTTAATTTATGTTTTAGCTTAAGAATAGACTTGCATAGAGTATTGAGCTTTGATATTCTTGAAACTTTGCGCGTTACTTGATTACGCGCAGAAATTATTTTTTCTCATATGGATTTTGCTCGTGTTGCACTTATTTGTCCGAAAATTTTCATGATTTCTTAGCTCACATGTATATTCGCAAGTTGGGCTGATGATCTATCAAAAGTTTCACTTTTCTTATGGAATCGGGCGGATCGCCTCAGCACTACTCTTATGGGAGTCGGTCATTCGCCTCGGTAGGATTATGAGATACAATTATGGATCGAGTTGTTCGTCCCTCAGCAGTATTATGAGATGCATCTATTGGATCGGGTTGTTTGCCTTGTCAGAATCATGAGAAATGTTTCGATAGGGAGTCAATGCGTATATGAGTATCTTAACTCGGATTTGACATTTACATCGTATATTGGCCTCACACTTTCTATTCGAGGTGGTACTTAGTAGTTGATGATTCCATATTTATTCTTCTGTTGAGGATCATGTTATACGATATGTCTGCTTTGTTGCTACTTACTATGCTACATGCATGTCTACTTTTATTGTACTTTGTATTACTGGACCACTAGTAAGTGTCAATGCCGACCTCTCGCCACTACTTTTTTGATGTTAGACTAGATACTTACTAGGTACGTGTTGATTTAAATATTCATACTACGCTACTGCGATAGGTACATTTAGTGGTCATATCGGTGCGTAGGCATAGATGTTGCGAAGACTTTGTGGTGAACTGCCTTCTCTGTCCTTCCCATTTATTTACTATGTACTGTCTATTTTCTGTTCCATACATTTGTTTCAGGAGATGGATCATGATACAGTTGCACGACAGTGAATGCTTCAGGGGGAGGATTATTCGGTTTATGATTGGGATTTCGATATTTAGTTCCAGTGCAGGAGAGGCATTTGGGCTATGGATTTTCAAGCTTTGGCCGATGGGTTTGCAAGATTGGGTATTTTTGGAACTTGGTGGAGTTGTCACTTGTGTTGACGCATAGTCATCCTTGTTTAAGTGCATTAAGGCTCATTAGTATAGTGGTCTCCATTTTTGTGACCATAGGGATACGGTGGTGCAAGGCAGTGCTAATGAGGTGGTCCTTAGTGGTGAAAGTATGTTGTGACTTCTGGTCGAATCTGTGTTTCCAGTGTTGATGGTTCATGAGAGATGATCCTTGAGGAGGCTTAGAGTTGATTCCATTCTATTGATCCGGGTGCTACGAAGATGGATTATGATTTGAGGCCGTATTAGTGGTGGCGGAGGATGAGAAAGGACATTGTTGGACATGTCTTGTGGTGCTTGAATTGTTAGCAGGTCAAGTAATTAGCAGCAGAGACCGAGTAATTTTCTTCGGAAGATGGCTAAATCGGAGTGGAAGTAGGAGCGTATCATTATGGATTTTGTGGCAGGGTAGCCACACGGTTCGAGAGAGTTTGGTACGATAATGAGGACAAATGACTAAGTTTGTGCATTTCAATTGGGATAGTGGCTTCTGTACTTAGAATGTTCGAATGTGATGAAAAGAGTTGCTTGGAATGCGGAGGGAATGTAAATGCTTGATTATCATTTTTGAGTGCAATGTAGTCTCGAGTTTTGAACGTGTTGTTGGACCTTCAGTTGATGTTGATGGAATGAACATATTCTTACAACCGATGGACGAATGTGGACCCATGAGGATTAACTGATTTCATAGTGGTTATAACTACGTTAATGTCGTTGGAGGATGTCGTTATGAGGTTACATAGGTGGGCTATCTCCAATGAGAAGGTTAGGGGCTATATGATTTCTTATGAGGTCCATATGAAGCATTTTACCTTCTATCCAATACGATGTGTGTGCTACGACATGGGTTTGGATCGCTTGAGGAAGATGACATGGCTGTCATGAGGTTGAATGTGCATTTGGGACTGATAATTTTTGGATGAGTTATAATTAGTGCAGTATGAGCTTATGAGAAATTCAGCTGAGTGATAGTGCAAGATCATGGTAACTGAGGGGGAAATGTCATTATGGGTTATTGGGTTATGTGCTTTGGCTAAAAGCCAGGGGGGAGCTTACCATCGATAATTGGATCACATACTCATGTATTTTGTAGTTTCTAGAATTTGGTACGTTTGTGGAATAGTTATGACTTGAGGAAGAGGACATCGAGGGTAATTCAAGCAAGGAATTTGATGGGTGTGTGTTACATTTGAATTTATTAATATATATATATATATATATATATATATATATATAAAGGTTGAGGAATGGCTCAAGTTTGCTAGTCTTTTGTGGATGTAGTGTGTAATGGGAGAGGATTCTCTTGGGTGCTTCTTTTAGATTATTCATGTGCTAATGGAGCACTAGTTGTTGTCTATGTAGTCGGGGCTAAGTCAGAGTGGGTGATTCTCAAGAATGGTGCTAGTAGGCTCGGGATGTAAGATGTGGTGCCTAAGGGTTCAAGATTCGTGTATGACTAAGGATTGAGTTTTACATGGAATTATGGAAGAGACTTGGAAAATTTCTATATCATTATTGGTTCTGGGTATTAGAGAGATGGAAGAAACATTTTTGGAGTCACAAAAGGTCTTTTCAGAACGAGCATATCAGTTTGAAGTACTATTGGGTGTAGCAGAGGGGAATGAAGTGGTGTATGAGTCATAGGACAACGTGGTTTCATGTGGGGATCACTTGGGATGAATTTTATTGGGGCCATAGTGTGATGGGAAAGAGGAATGTATCTTGAAGGTAAGTTAAGAGGGATCTGAAGGAGTTGGGTCAGTTTAGCAGTGGCTTGGATACGCGTGGTAAGAGAAATGATCAGTTTCTTTGATATGATAGGACTTTACAGCTGTTTGTGTGGCAATACACTTTCGGTTGGACATCTATATGACTTGGTTTATTCACAGGGATTCAGTTCTGACGACTTGGTTATATGCAAAGAGGTTCGAGGAGTTATGACGGTGTTGACCGTGACATGAAGTGGATGTCTTCTAAGGTTATGGAAGGATTATTGTGTGTTACGATTTTCTCTTGAATGGAGTCAAGTGCAAGGTTCTGGTCGAGAGGATATGTATTCTATTCATGATTCAGAATTGATAACGAGATTTTCGTACTCTCTCATGATAGCATGATCGATGTAGTGAGCTGCGTGGAATTGGAATTGAAGGGCCCAGGTTATGATTCTATTTTGACAGGAATGTCACAAAATTCGAGGCAGCGGGAGAGATTTCATATGTTTAAGAGTATGCTAGCACTATTTTTGTGTCGCTTGAAAATGGTGTGCCTTGTGGAAGAGGCATTGTTTATTGATTTGTGCATGCTTGACTAGCATTCCATAAATAGTATAGTTGGTAGCCACTAAGGTTCAGGTTTTGGTACTTGGTGCAGAAGATTTTATAGGAGTGTTTCTCCTGAGGTGATTGTGTATGTTTGATGTATTAGTTATTTAAGTGAGAGAGTTAGAGATCATGTACGGAGATTCTGGTACTCTCGTAGTTTGGAGATTTTATTTCTTAGAGCCAGACTATTCATTTGGTTGTGGATTGTGGAAGTGTGTTCAAGATTTGACAACTGATCGTAGGTGACATGGATAGGGTCACTGTGGACTTTTGGAAGGCTATTGACCCAATTTGGGAGGCATATTAGTGGGCCTAATATGAATGTATATGCATCATCATAGTTATCATTGGATATGTCATCGGGTAGGACGGATGTTATTCATACCCTGATCTATTTCATGCGTTGCTCTTATGATGTATTGTGAGGCTTCTTGATTATTCACACGCATGTTCTGGTCGTGTAGGTTTTGTGGCGCTATATGAGCGAGATGGCTCTCGATATGTTGATTTGTTTATTGTACCTTAGTCGTGCTTGGCCTTTTTCCCTAGCACATTATGCTATCCGTCTCCCTAGGGTTATGTTTATACAGTTGGTGCACTTGTTGTTGATAAACATGTGTCTAGTAAATGCAACCATTTCCGCTCGATGGATATTCCCATGCGAATTATTATATGTGTATTGGGTGGCATGCCACCACGAGTATTACGTTAGGATAAGGTATTGGGTAGCACGCCCCAACAGTGAGATAATGGATATAATTTCGTGTACTTATTTTTTGTGTTTTGCTTATCCTCTGTGGTATAAATTCATAGCATTTTGTTCGGTTGTTATATGTGTTACGCGTGCTCGATAGTTCTTGTACTTTGGTTCCCTTTTGGTCATATTCAAGTTGTGGTTGCTTGGCTCACAGATCGCGTTGTATAAGATTCTAGATGGTATTTGATGTGGCCAGTCGGTCCAACAACTTGTAGTGGTTTAAATGAGGTCATTGGGCCTATAATTAATGTACTCAGATCTAGATAAGTTATGTTTGGAATAAGGCTACCATTAGTTAACTCGGAATTTGGTAATGGTTCTTATGGTGTGAGAGAACTTCATGACTTGTGGTTCTGATTGGTGGTCATGAGTTCTTAGATGTTACTATCATCAAGTATTGTGATGGCTTCACACAGGGCTCTATGTAGTATGAGGTATGTTAACGGTATCAGGTTCAGTAATGAACAGTTGTTGCGGGCAGAAGATATGGTTATGGGCATATGAGTTATGGGGAACATCGTGTGGTTATATATTTTGAGGCTATACGTATGACTTGATGTAGATTGTGGGGATTAATATAGTGTATGCATACAAGACTCGGATCTTAGGCTTGTGGTCTAAGGTCGAATGAAGGATCCTCAGTCGGAGGTTTGTTAATGGACTTATAGAGATTGGGGCAGCATAGGTGTTGTATGAGGAGCTTACACGGCTATTTGGTAGCATTGGAGCAACTCTTGGCATGTTCGAGGACGAACGTAAGTGTGGGAGAATGTAATGACCCAACCAGTCATTTTGAGTATTAGCATTCTGTTCGGTGGATTGAGACCTTGAGTAGCTTTATATGATGCATTATGAGTTGCTTGTATGTTTGGTTTTGATGTTCCAGAAGTTCGGAATTGATTTGGAAAACTGATTCTCATAATAAAAGCTTTAAAGTAGGAGAGTTTACCAAGGTTTGACTTTTGAGGAAAATACCTCGGAATGTGGATTTAAAGGTTCTTATAGCTTCATAAGGTGATTTAGGACTTGGGAGTATGTTCGGATTGAGTCAGGAGCAATTTGACAGTTATTGTCGGAAGTTTGCATTTTGAAGGTTTTTGAATTTGCGTTTCACTTGGGATTGACTTTTGCATGACCAGACTTTGGGCGGTGTTTCGGGACATTGGATAGGCTTACTTAGTTGATTGGAACCTCTGTATGAAGTTTTCATAACGCATTCAGTGAAGTTTAAAAGTTTGAAAGTTAAGAAAAGGATTATTATGGTCGATTCTAGGTTTTTATGTTATTTGTGGCGTTTAGCACTTGGGTAAGTTTGGATAAACAATTGGGACTGAGTTGTATAATTGGATGAGATCTGGTAGGCCTCGGGTACATTTCGGGGTGGTTCCAGACCACGTGGGCATGTTTTGGTGTTGTTGGTTCCGATGTTGTTCTTTGCGAAAGCTGTGGGAAGCACGCGTTTGCGATGAAGGAATTGGGCTGGAGGCTATTTATGTTTCGCGTTCGTGCTGGGTGATTTGCATTTGAGAAGGCTTGGGGGAGTGGTGCTTTGCATTCGTGACAAGGAGGTCCCGTACGTGAAGAAGAAGCTGGGATTGGAGGTTTGGCCTTCACTTTCTCGAAGGTTTGGTCACGTTTGCGTAAGGCAGGCCTGGCAAGGCATCACATTCGCGGGCCCTTTATCGCATTCACGAAGAGGAGTTTTGGCAAAAGAAGAGTTGGGCTTCGCGAACGTGAAGCACGTGCTGCGTTCGCGAAAGATAGTGCCTGGGCAGACCTTATAATTTGGAATTTCAGGGTTTCTCCTCATTTTTCATTTTGGGATCATTTGGAGCCGATTTTGGGGTAATTCTTTAGGGCCATTTCATCCGCATATTGAGGGTAAGTGTCTCGAACCCATATTTTATTATATTTCGTGAATATGTATAAATTTAGACTTGTAAATTCATGATTTGAGGTGGAAAATATGGGATTTTGGAAGATGTTCTAGAAAAGGAATTTTTGAGTTTATTGGACATGAAATTTGGAATAAGTTATATATTTAAATTCGTAGTGCTATGGGTAATATTTATTTTGCTAGAAGTTTTGGAATTCGAGCGCATGAGCTTAGGAGTTGACTTTGTTGACTTTTCGTGCGGAGTTGAGATTTGTTTTAAATTATTAAATTACGGGTTTTTGAGTATGTTTTGATTGGTTTTCTCGAGCAAGGTAGGTCTCCTATATAACCTTGTAACAGGGAATTTATCCCCGTAGGTGCTTTATTTGTTACATGCTATGTGTTATGGGAGGTAGGAATGTATGAGGTGACGAGCATCCGTGAGTATGTTAGATTCTTGTTTATGTTCGGGTAGACTTAGTCTCACACATGCTTTAACTGTATTACTTGAGTTATTCTTACCTGTTCAAATGTTTTAGTTCATGTTTTAACATGAGACTAGACTTGCATAGAGTATCAGGCTTTGCTATTCTAGATACTTCGCGTGCTACTTGATTAGCCGCCAAAATCGTACTTCCTCTTATGGATTTCTCTTGTGTTGTACTTATTTTTCCGTAAGTTTTCATGATTTCCTAACTCGCACGTATATTTGCGAGTTGGGCGGATGACCTAATTAAAGTTTCTCTATTGTTATGGGATCGAGCTGATCAACTTAGGACTAATTAAAGTTTTAATATAGATTGAGTTGTTTGTCCTTCAGCAGTGTTATGAGATGCATCTATGGATTGGGTCGTACAACCACGATGGGATATATCAAAATTACTCTCATGGGATCGGGCCATTCGCCTTGGTATAAAATAATCTTATGGGATCTGGCCGTTCACCTCGGTAATACTATGAAACACTCTAATGGGATCGGGTTATTTGCCTCGACAACACTATGAAACACTCTTATGGTATCGGGTCGGTCCCTGCGGCGGAACCGTGCAAAATATTTCGATAGGGACTCAGCGCGTAATATGAGTATCGTGACTCAGATTTGACATTTACATCGGATATTGGCCTCATACATTCCATTCGAGGCGGTACTTAGTAGTTGATGATTCCGTATTTATTCGTCTGTTGAGGATCATGTTATACATATATGTTTGTTTTGTTGCTACTTGCTATACTTGACACTTGTCTACTTTTATTGTACTTCGTATTACTGGACCATTAGTAAGTGTCGATGTCGACCTCTCGCCAATACTTTTCGAGGTTAGACTAGATACTTACTAGGTACATATTTATTTACATACTCATAGTACACTTCTACACTAATTGTGCAGGTATTGAGTCAGGTACATTTGGTGGTCATACTGGTGCGCAACTGTTGAGGAGACTTTGTGGTGAGCTGCAACTTCTATGTCACGAACCGCAGTACACAGAGTCCCTTTCCATTCATTTACTTCATACTGCCTATTTTTCATTCCAGATAGTTGCTGTAGTATTCTTGTATATTCCAGTAGATGCTCATGCATTTGTGATACCGAGTTTTGGAAATTTTAGACCATTGTTCAAGATTGTATTTCTGTTATGATATTTGGTTTTATATTTTGATTGTATTCTATCGTAGAAAATAAATGTTAGTAGTTTACTATAAAAACGGAATGATTTTGCTTATTTATTTCATCACTTGTTCATAATGCGTTATGAACTATCAATCATCATGTTGATCTGTGGTTGGCTTTCCAAACAGAAGCGTTGTGCACCATCACGGTCTATAGTGGGAATTGGGTCGTGACACCCTTGATTCCCCTCTAAGACATCACTTGTTTACCCAAAGCACTATGCTCTTCAACCAAAATCACACAAGTGATCCAAACATAAAGCAATATCATCACAATAACCATAAGCTTCTCTATCCCCTTCTCACACACTAAAGTATCTCCAACTGATACCTTCACTCTAAAGAGTCCTCCATTGAATCTAGTATTGTTCATTTTATCTCTTTGATTCTGCAAAGTCATACAAACACTAATGTAGTAGTTCCCCAAGTCCAGGCATATTCCAATGAAAACTCAAGTTCTCAATTAGTGAAACATCTAGTGCCCTCTCAAGCACTGCTTCTTGAAACTTGCTAACGCCTCAATCTGTTTTGAGAATCGACCACTCTACTCAAATCCCGGATGCACAATCAAACATGTTGACCAAGTTATGTTCTATTGCACATCATCCTTTTAGAAGAATTAATCTTGCCCATAGGCAACTCAATGAATATTTCCTCACTCCACATTATATCTAAAAAATTTAACAAACTTGGATCATCCAATAATATCGTCATGTCAATCAGATGTAGTACATCACACATCCAACAATTTATTGGCCAAGTCAACCTTGATGTCACCCTTTTCAAGTCATAATTAAGCCACAACTAGACCTTAGTCTAGGAGCTATAATGGCACACACACATATGATTCAATCGTTGATGGTAAGCTCCACCACTTGAATTAAAGCCACAATTACATTATTTGAGAGCTTATAATTACTCTTCTTCCTCAAGTACCATGACGACTTTGCACTGGTAATCAGCTATACCTCTCACAAGTCTGTATGGTGCTAGTGTATCACATATGTGAGATGCATATTTTATTCTTATGACAGTCGTATCATATTCCTCAAGTCATTCAAGCTCTTATCATAGCACATCCATTCTGATGAATAGGAAGAATAGTCCTAACTTAGAGGTTTACTCAACTAAGTTACCCAAGCCTAAATTGCAATTTTATCTATTTAATATGTAGTCATGACACCCCTTCAAATACTATTAGGATGACCCTTAACATCTTCATTTATTTCTCATTTACATCATAGAAAACATTTGCATCATCTTCTATTGACTTTAAAACCTCTAATCCAGCTGTTACATTGGGCTGTTTGTAATATATTATTCAGATCTTCCATTGCCAGTATGATAAGGAAAGGAGGAGGATCGCCCTACCTCAATCCACTATAAGATGGGAAGAAACCTTCAGGTGATCCATTAATAAGGATAGAAAAAGTAAACTATGGATATGGAGAACTTGATCCAACTGATTTTATTTTTGTGAGTAAATCCATTCTCCTCAATGCATTTAACGAATATTCCCAGTTCATATGGTCAAAAGCTTTTTCTATATCTTATTTGCATAAGATTCCTTGGCTATTCTCCTTTAATCTTGAGTCAAGACATTAATTTGCAATAAGTGCAACATCTATTATTTGCCTTTCATTGATAAATATCACTTAATTTATGTCAACCAGCTTATGCATCATTACTTTGAGTCTTTCTAGCAGTAGTGTAGATATAATTTTGTACACACTACCTATCAAGGTGATAGTTCTCTAAGTTCTTTTGCATTATGTTTCCTAGGTATTAAGGCTATATAAGTGACATTTAGGCTTTTCTAAAATAAACTTCTGGCTACGAAAATTTCGAGCATTCATCATGACGCCTTCATTTATAATATTCCAAAATTTAGTGAAAAGGCCCATGCTAAAACCATTTGGTCCAATCAATATGTCTATAGCACATAGTCTATGCTATCAAGAACTTCTTGTTACCCAAACGGTCTCTAGAGCAATTCCTTTTCTTGTTCTGTGATTTCAGGGTCCCTAGTTAAATTCAATACTAGTTTTCAAACCTCTGATTCGATGTACAATTGCTTATAGAATCTCACTATTGTCACGCCCTGAACCTGGGGGTGAGACCGGCACCCGGTGCCTCACCTAATCCTCGCGTACCAACTTGCGACTAAGGGACTCTGAACATATAATGTCATACTTTGGCCATGGGCCATATTTCAAGACAATTGCGAATACTGACCAAATTTAAGTAAAAAGCTGGGCCGACAAGGCCGTCATAACTACTACAGCTAACAATCCAATAAAATGTACATAAAAGGCCTACAAGCCCAACATACTGCATTAACTTACATGATATATTTACAAGCCTCTACTGATGGATATACGGTGATCGGAACAAGGCTCCAACCTACTCATAACACACACACACACACACACACACACACACACACAAAAAAAGATGTACGTAAAGCTCTAGACCCATCGACTCCGAAGGGTAAGGAGCTTACCGTTCAAGCTGAACTTGGGCAACACCTATTAAGGAGGTCTACCCATCTGTCTGTCTGGTCCTGCATGCATGAAATGCAGCGCCCCCGAAAAAGGGACGTTAGTACGAAATAATGTACCCAGTATGTAAGGCACTATACTGAAAGCTAAAACTGAACTGATAATATAATAACTGAAAGCAACTGGAAGTCAATGATAATATGAAGATATTCATACCCGTTGATACTGATTCAACCCTCTTAATATAGTAAGTAAAATAGTTGTCCGGCCTTATAAGGATCGGTATATATATAACTGCTCTGCCGTAGTAGGCTCGCTCATAGGCGGTCGGCCATATTAGGCTTTGTATCTCTGCCAACTGGGCTAGCTCATAGGCACTCGGCCACAGTAGGCTCGGTATATAACTTACCATCTGATCAGAGGTTTCCCAATAGGGGCCTCCCCATCGATTATAGCTCGATAATAATGAAAATACTATAATACTGTATATATAGACTTTCTACTCTCTTGACTGGAAAAAATAAATACTTAATTGAATATTAAGTTCCGATAAGGAGAATATTGTAACTTACAAGACTAGGAAAATATACATAAATTTCGGGACATGAATATTTTTCTTTATACCTCATTATCAAACTTGTGTAATTATGAGATCATGCAAAATGAAGGAAGAGCTTAACCTTAACATACCTGGAGTAGGGATATATTCGTATGATATTCTTGGAAAAGGTTGCACCGTACTCCCTTAGAATCGCAAAATCTCACGTTGCTAAGGTGCTAAGAAATCTTGTTGGAATTTTGGTTTCTAACGTTGGAATTCTTGTAGATGTTATGAATTCTTCTTTGTTTTGTAACCCTTTTAATAAGAAATCATTATCAGATTACTACTTGAATATCTAATGTAAAAAGAAGTCAAAATGCCCATTTCTTTAAGTCTTTACAGGTAGAAGGATTTAGTTTTTAGTATGTGACACTTTAGCTTGCCACCTTTCTTTGTGAATAATGACTCATTTAATTGATCCACCTTGCTGTCACGTTTTGGCATTTAAGCTTATCCATAATTGTTGTTAATTATCCACTAATCTCCTGATTAACTTGTTAATCTCCCACTAATCAATAATTAACCAATTACCCACATACTTAAGAATTATCCCAAATTACTTAAAATATTGCTAATTTTTAGCATACATTATATACCTCACTATCATGGCCATGTGGTACCTTGTATGGAACTAGTCCATAAATACCAGGTATTTTAGCTCGGGCCATATTTTATCCCAAAATGTCAAACTTCAACGAAATTCATTTTCTTCGATTTGCTTACCCTCTTACCTTCACCAATTTACTCATCACTTGTTTAAAATAGCATAATGCTTATAATCACGAAATAATTTTATTCCCGAAGTTGCGTCGATTAACTTACGACAAAACTTTATCGTACGAAAATGCCGGATGTAACATCATTCCCCCTTTGGAACATTCGTCCTCGAATGTTGACTGATATACTTATCATTTTCATAACTTATGTCCTCTAAATACTTTAGTACTTTCCTTGCCATCTAAACAATTGTTCTTTGAATAATTCTAAGGGCCAGGGCATTCCCCTATTTAAGCTTCTTTCTCACACCATGACTTGTAGTCGGAATCCTTCTAATCTCGTAACTATTGCTACCTTCTGTCATAGATCCGTTTATACATCCGTATGACTTTAATTCCATAACTCTTACTTTGATTTATTGTTATTGAGGGCTGCTACCGAACTCCAGGTTACTTTCATTGCTTATCCTATATGCAATAAGCTAAGTCCTTTAATGCCCCCTCATTACTGTTCATCTTAATAATGACGGCCTAATCTCATCTCATACTTTGTGACCTTTGTCCATCCATTGTTGATTCATATTAATACCGATAACTTGGCCTCTTATGCAACACTACCGCTAGGGATCACGTCTCATCGTGGAACATTTAAAGTGACTTTTCTAATCCACTAAGGGGTGATACTGTACTTCAATGACCGTATTTTATAACATCCCAATGTGATTTAGTTACGTGGGTATTTTAATCTCGTACAATCCATGAAATCCTCTTCAAATCATTACTCACTCGAAGGCCTAAACGTCATCCTTTATCTATCGCAATCACACCCTTATTTCACTACCAGGGAAGCATTTCATCTCTTCTAAATGCTACTAGTCATAGACTCTTTTGAGCTTATTCAGGCACCCATCAGCTCTCTCTCATTTTCGTGGGCTTAATTCCAAAAACTTATCCATTCTCATCACCTTCTCACTCGCCCTTTCTTATCCTTACTCCTGTCTTCCTACAATCTTGTCGCTCTACCATACTTTAGCTTGCGACCCATACATATCTATTTATACTACTCGCAGCCTTCCTTCAACTTCCTTGCACCATAGATTTCCTTGTGTTATTCTGGAACATCAAGTGAGACATCACATTGTCTCTATGTCTTCTTTTACTTTCTTAGCTAGACCTCTCGATACCTAGAAACCATAGGCTATAAGATATGCCACTGACGATGCCGCTATCATTCCTGGATATTGAATCCCCGCAGTTCTAGTCTTCTATCCGGAGTATGGACTATTCCCAACTTTCTGCTTCTGAGTATCTCGTATGTTGTTCACTTTTACCTTACTTACCTTAAAATCTTGCATCACATCTTCTATCTCTTTCATGACCTCCTTTCCACATAGGTATAATTCATATTCACAACTTAAAACTCTATTATAATACTTGTACCTCTGGTGTATACACAATCCGGTGAGAGCTTCATACCGACTTCTTATAAGGTTGGTACTTCTTCTAACTGTCTTCCTTATAGAGCCATTATAGAATATGGTTGTTGCATTATCTCTCTTGCACCTTTGATATTAAGAGTGATTCTGCCATGTTCTCAAGTGCAATTTCTATAATTTTCTAGGTCCAATAATCAGACTCCTGATTTATTTCATTGTTGTAACTCTTTAGTTTCCTCTTCCTTCTGATCAATCTTTTTGTAGGCTTAAGCTATCTTCCGATCTGCGGCTCATGGCAGTAGTTATTACTTTAGCCCTTCATGGGCGCTATGGAATATCAATGATACAATCTTATAACAATTCAATCTTTAGTCTATGACCTGGGCTCAATTCTTTCTTTTTACCTATACCAGAATCTTCTACGGCTGTATGATTGTCAACATATATGTCGCATGGATAATACTCTGAAATCTTAGGTACATTTATTATGTAATTATCTCTGGATCATTGATCGAATAATTCCTTTCATTCCTTCTCAACTTTCTTTAAATGCAAGCAATTGCTTTTCCTGGTCGTTCTGCCTCCTTGTTGCGTGCATACTTAGCTTATTTTAGTGCCCACACATATTGGAATTCCATACAACCCATATGATCTTGAATATCAACTTTTGATTTTTTTTCTTCTTCCCGTTCATTATATATATATATTTTTTTTCTTCTTCCCGTTCATTAGCCACGATAGGTGCCACCTGCTGATGGAGTGCATACAATGTTGTTGTGAGACTGTTGTTACATGACCATTTCCTCTTTAGGTGACTGTGCTTGGTTAAAGCCTTCTTCCTTATTTCCTCCGCTAGTCATTCATTGTAGTACTTAGGGAGGACAATCTGATTCTTGCAAGGCTGCGAGCTTATTACATCGTATACTCGACGGAATTTTTGATGCTCGTACTCACGTATAAAATTCCTTAGTTACTTACCTCCATACTTATATGCTTGTATGGTTGCTCCCGAACTGAAGTTTTGACTGTCTTCCCTTAACACTCATACGGTATATTTAACTACCCCAACTCCTATCCGAATATTTCTCAAGGTCACGATGTCATATCTGCGAGACTAGATTTCCCATATTGGGGTTCACTCTGTTTATCTTGCACGATCTATTGATTTGTCTGTATCCTCTTGTCTAGCCATAACTAGGCTCTTCCTGAATCAACTACTAACTACTCATTGGCTCATTCTCATATCAATATTCTGCGTAATTTTTCATGGGTCATTTCCTTTATCGTAACTTACGTCCCGCATTGGCTCCTTATCTATCAATAACATCTCAGGTAGGAACCCTTACGTCCTTTCCTTGACGTTTTGTTTGCGTAATGTTCTGGAATCGTAACGTATCTGCAGGACATGAATAAGTGCAATCTTATCCCTTTCTCATTCTTATCACATTCTTCCTTTACCATTTCCCTAGTTATAGAACCACTTAATTCTGACCTAATGCCATATCACACCAATTTCCCCCTTTTAGGGGAGCACTAAGATTTAGTGCTACGATGATCTACGTATAGATGTTTTACCCTCTCATCTTTGGCATCTTTTCACATCATCGATGATCCTTACTCGCCTCGCGAGGGTGACACTTAGTGTAGCTGGCACATACAGTGCCTTAAGCTTAACTCTACTCACCTTGCTTGCTTTAGGGAAGCGTTTTCCTTAATGACCTTTCTCTGAATTTCTCATGAATCTTCTTCTATTGTCCACTCTATTATCGCCGGAACGAAATGTGAAATTCTCATGATGCTGACTATTATTCAATCACTCAGTCCCTAATTCATGTTTAATTTATCTTGTTCACCAGCCCATACTGATTTCTATTGTTCTGGACTCTAACTTTTCCTTCTGGTAGTCGCGTTAGAGTTACGAACTTATTTTTGAAATGAGGATATGCCTTTATGGCCTATACTCTTTTGTTGTCTCAAGGCATGTCACCTCTTGTCTTTTCTTTCAATTGACTATAGACTCTGTAATACAGTCATCTTTTTGATCCACCGTTGTCATCCATGTATCATATCTTACTCATAATGCTCCATTAACTCTTTTCTTATTTCCCGCTAACATTTATGTCTATCACTTTATTCTAAAAACTCGAACAAGACATTTTTTTGCTTTTAGCTCCCCTTGCTCCATCGAGTGGCTCTTGGGGTTGCTTAACGTTCTCGCTCTACTAGGGACACGAGCCACACTTAGGTAATATGTATCCCTTCCAGGATTTTCGTACCACATCTAATTGTAATATTCTAGAGTGCACCATCTGGGTGCCTCACAAGGAGATCTATTAGCACCTTTGTAATATCCTTCAGAAATGCCAACTAACACAAACAATCTATTTACCACTTTGAGTTACTCTAACCCCAGCCGGATCCTAATATCCTGTCCTTTTCTTAAACTACACATGTTAGCCCCCAATAAGGTATAACTGAGATGGGTGTGGCCAATTCTACATACGTCCGTTACTATTGAAGGTAAGTCACAATGCTTATACTTTTCTGCCGGAGTTGAAAATACCGGTAATCTTTATTAACTGGGTACCTCGTACCCTTCTAAACCTGTTTTAGGATGAATGTTTGTTTAAGAGGGGAAGAATGTAACAACCTGGCTAGTCATTTTGTATATTTGAGCCCTGTTTCATTATTTAATTCTTCTGTAGTTATTTTGATGAGCGTTTGCTATTTTGTGAGTTGTGGGGAGGGTTGGATTGGCTTCGAGAAGGTTTGAGATGGATTTGTGACACTTAGTCTCATTTTGGAAGCATAAGATGCTAGATTTGACCAAGGTTCGACATTTCACTAAATGTTCTAGGATTGGTGATTTGTTGGTTCCAATAGGTTCTTATGGTGATGTTGGACTTAGGCATATGTTCGGATTAGGATTTGGAGGGTTCTAGTAGGTTTTAGTCGTATTTGCCGGGATGTTGGCAAGATAAAGGTTGGAGAATAGGGGTTTAATCGGGAGTTGAATTTGGTGTTATCAGGTTCTGATTTATGTTCCGGGACATTCGATAGGTTCAACAGAAATAGCCTTATTAGGTCCCAACCGAGTAAGCACATGGCTTAAACATGAATTCTAACATGATTCACAGTTCATATAATCAAACAAGTAGGGAGAACATGGATGTAACCAGATATAACAGCAAAACAAGTCCGACCACAGTCTATTAGTCGACTAAAATTATGATTTCCCCGGCGTACGCCCACACGCCTGTCACCAAGCATGTGTGTCACCTCAATGCATCTCGTATAACATAGTCCCCAGGGTTAAATACCCTCAAAACAAAGTTTAAATATGTTACTTACCTCGAACAACCCAAATCCAATACCGAGCAATCCAAACAACACTCTAGAAATGCCATCATGCACGTATTGACCACTGAATGGCTCGAAACTAGACAAAAAAAATTCAAAAATATCAATTAATGCAAAAGGAAACAAACCCAATCGATAAAGATTGAATCTTTTATCAAAAGCCCAAAGTCAACAAAAAAGTCAAACTTGGGCTCGCACCTCTGAACCCGAATAACTCACAAAATATGACAATTCATTCAATTACGAGTCCAACCATACTAATTTCACTCAAATCCGACTCTGAATCTATATTCAAAACTCAAAACTTCACTTTAGGAAAGTTTAGACAAACACCCCTAATTTCTCGTTTGAAATCATCAATCAAATGACAAAAACGAAGATATATTCATGAAATATAAACAAAACCAAGTAGAAACTGTATACAGGTGCAATCGAGCCCATGCGATGTCTTGGCATCCAATAAAGCAAACAGAGAAAGAGACGTGACTACAAGGAACCAGAATCGAGTCAAGGAGCCCCTCGAGCTAGGGTCCGGGCAAAACACCCGGCCTCTATAGTATCGGAGCCATGACTCCAAGTTCGGTTCGAATCCCAAAGGCCTCAGAGAGCACTACCAGGTAATTGAGCACGACCAACAAAAGGTCGTGATATCTGTGACCAGCCGGATATCACGGTGTGGATCTCAGCACGTATCGGCAGAAAACCGATGATTGGTTAAACAAAATATTTTTTACCTTTTATAGAATTGTACTTAAGGGTAGAACTTATCTAATATATAAAGGGGGTCTGATTATTCATTAAAGACACTGTAACAAGCATATCAAGGCAATATACTCTTATTTTCTCTGTTATTCAAAGCTTTTACTCTTGTTCATCAGTTCTTCACTATTGTGAGTCCAGGATCGAGGGCATAAATCTCATTAAGGTTGTTATTGAGTCCGGAATCACATCCTTTATCTGTTTAATCTAATGCAATTTATCGTTTGTAAAGAATTAATTCACGTATCCTTAAAACCATATACAAGTTTAATTGTTATCCATTTTTTAGGGTAAACAGTTTGGCACCCACTGTGGGGCTAAGAATAATAGTGGCAATTTGATAGAAATTTCTATAACACACTCTATTTTACACATGTTCTTTGATCTTTTAATTTCAGGTTAGATTAAAAATGTCGAACTCCCAATCTGCTCATTTGAACGTGCATGCTGAGTCTGTCCACCATGGCAAAAACAACAACATTGTACCTAGCAATGAGGCGCCCCTTGATGACACGGACAGAGTCCGATCGTTGATCTGATCGATGCTAACTCACACGTTGCTATCAAAGCAAACCTGCTTACTGACCCTGAAAACAGCATTCGCAGGGAAGCCCGATCGATAGCTAAATTTGACGAGCGCAAAACACATACTTAAATATGCACGCTAGTCGAATATAGTATAATAAAATATCGTATCCACACGGAATGGAGTTAAACATTATTTTCGTAGTTTATAACTTGGGTTGCTATCGAAGATGATCAACAGTTTAGAATTATGTGATTAAAAACTATAATTAATTAAGAATCTACGGTTATTGACTAATGACAAACGAGCAAAAGTAAGCAAGGAAGATATCAATGGGGGAAAATAGGGATTGATTGGATAGGTGCAAGATAAATGTCTGGGATTTAATTCTATTTAATTCACGCCCAAGGTTCAAGCGAGTATCTCAAATTCACTCAATTATTAGTTCAAACGTTCAGTAAAAACTCCTCTCTCGATTGAGTCTCAACCTCATAATATGAACCAATTTATGCTCAGTGAAGATATGGAAGAATTCGTAATGGATTGGTCTTTATGAGAACCTCTCTCGATTATCCTCCTAACTACAGTTAGACAAATATTCAATTAGCCTCTTTCAATTACTAAGAAGAATTAATGAACTCAACCAACAAGATAATGCAGCGATATCACAAGTTATGCCTCTTTCGATTACATGAACATGTGAAAATAGATGCAACAACTAAAACAGCCAAAACAATTCAATACATACAAACTAGAGTTAATAATCCACAAACAAATATCAATACACCAAATCCATCAATCCCTAAAGAGAACTACTCCATAGATATGGAGTAATGCATCCCAATTAAGTTTAAGTTAAAGGAAAGCATAAATAATCCAAACCCTTGTATTGAGTGAGGATTGAATCATGAAACCCTCGTGCTCTTGCTTCTCCCACTTCTCCTTAGCCTCTTTATGTCTTAGATGTGTCAAACGTCCTTAAAATACCATTTTTCCATGTATATATACCAAGGAGGGTCGCCCAAACGAACACACCTTCTCCTACGCGAAATAGGACTCTTCCCAAACAGGACGTGCGCGGCCGCGAACCTGGGGACCTGCTCGAGCATTTGGCCGTGCATTTTGCGTGGTCCACTACCTCACATGCGTGCCCAGTTGTAACTCCCCAACCTCGGGAAGTGTGACCGGTGCTCAACCGAGTGAACCCGGTCGAGCAAGTCTGTTAGATACTTTCTACCCAACTCACCCATGATAAAGATTAGACATGATTTCATTAATTAGACCGTAGGGAGATCATATACACAATACTAAATCGTCTCATTGGTTACATCATTTTTAAGTTTCAAGATACACACATTCTTATGATTGTAGTGGGGCAAGAGATCAAAACACAAAATAATCTGTTTGACTTTTTTAGCACCCATGTACAACCCACATAGTGTCTAGGGAGCCTCTACAAGATAGAAAAGAGTGTTATGATAGTGCCGGCAACAAGGCCCCAACTATACCTCGAGACGTGATAATGATATGAACAAAAGATACAATATATGACCCTGGGATGAAGTGGGGCTCACCAAGTCTGCTGGGAAGAGGATGTACCACTATCGCTGATCAACACTGCCTGTTATGGAACCACCTACATCCATTTAAAGATGCACCGGCCCCGGCAAAAGGGACGTTAGTACTGTCGAATAGTACTAGTATGTAAAACTAAACACCATCTCAATAGAATGAATAATAATACAAGGGGGAGAGAGTCAAGAATTCAACAAGAGCTTCAAATAATACTAAAACATCAAGTTAGGGATCACATAAGTTTTCAAGTCAATTTCCATGTTATTTGGTTGGGTGATCTTTAGTGCCGATATACCATAATTCGCAATACCACCGTATTCTTACACGGAGTCAGATCACGACTCGATCATCTAGGTCGTCTCATTTGAGACATTAACCATAACCACAATTTCATTATAATTTCCATCCCATTCACCACCATGTGTGCAACATGGCATCCGTTAACGGCCCGATCGGCTAGGCCGTCTCACACGAGACATTGCCTTTTTCAGTCAATCATCTCACATCATACTTCTTTCATATCTTTTCGATTCATTGGCACTAGTGGCCATAATTATAAAGTCATTCTAGGCACTTGGCCGTATTTCATAATTCCAGTTCCCCTTTCAACATTCAAACATTATTATCATTAACAACAACAATAAGGCTTCCAATTCAAGACATTAAATTCACATATGAGCAATTTGGTAATCTTAAGCACCTGGAGGCTTTTAATACAATTTGGCATAACAACCTTTATTCAATCTTGACATGAAGTCTTAATATTTCTAACACATATTCCACATTTTGAACACATCCTCAAATGGAAAGATGACAGGATGAAGCATTTAGAATAAATATTGAACATACCTCCTTCAACACAAACACATTGGGAATAGCCAATTCTATAATGATCAATTTGGGACTTACACCAATTACATGAACACCGTAGGATTTGATTCTAAGAAGAAGGGGGTTTAGCCAACATACCTCAATTGAGCATCCTTTAAACTCTAAAACATTCCGGAATTCTTAGCAACTTCGATCTATTTTAGAAATATAACAAATTGAACCTAAATTTAGGAGGATGATCATGGTTTTAGCTCATTTGAGCATTTTATCAAACACCGGGTGTGCATTAAGGTTTCAAGGTCCTTTTATAGAGGATTCCATCATGCCACAACAAGCTCTTTACCATTTTTAGATCACAACCTTCCTACATTCTTTGATAACACATGCATGCAAGATAACAACCCCCACACCCAATAATTGTCTTTCTAATTATCCCCCTTTTTAGTAGATTTTCGAAATTAAGAGCTAGGGCATAGATTCTTACCTTTAAAAAGAGGACTTTCTTGATAATCTTCAAGTATTGAGAAAGAATTGTTGGATATTAGTTTGTAGATTACTCCCCCACTCTAAGAACTCTTTCGCACTCTAAAAATATCAGAAATATGCTCAAAAATAGACTATGGCATATGTTTTAACGAAATAGGGTCGGGTTTAAAATAGGCCGCATAATTTCCCTCCATAACTGGGCAAATCTAACTCGGTTTGCGGTTATTATGCGGCCCGCAGACTTGGATATGCGATGCTAGTGCAGCCCGCAAAATGGTTTTGCGGTCGCATAATGAGCCGTGAAAATGATATCAAAATTTTTCCAAAAGACTGTCTCACTCTGCGACCATTATGCGGTCCGCATAGTGATTCTGCGGCTGCATAATGGGCCGCAGAAGTGCATTTCTTCTGCCCAAATTTTTTCTTTACTTTCCAATGCATTGTTCAACCCAAAAAGTTCGAGCCACGAAACATTATTTATACAATCCTCAAACACGTAAGCCAAGTTCGGCACCATGAAATAATATTTTTCCTTTGCGAAATCTTACGGGGCCTTACACCAGTGCGTGCTCGCGCACCTGGGTGACGCCCATCTCGATTCTTCATTCCTCTCTTTGAATGCACTAGTGTCCGTTGATCCCCAAACTCGATCCCAACTTTATCCTTGGGTTTTTACTTAGACTTCAAAGCTCCAAAATGGCGTGACTTCATCCCATAACATCTACATAGCTCGGGATCACTCCCTTAAGGCACAAATCACACAATTAGTACATAACACTAGAGATTAACTCCTAAAATCAATTAAAGTGCAGTAAATTAGAGTGCGATAAGCAACTAAAACACGCAATTATAGCCTACCATCAACTTCCCACACTTAAACCATTGCTCACCCTCGAGCAATCAAACTACACTTGATAAAGATACGACCTTTTTAAATAATTCTCATAACTCATCATACCATGAATATTTTAAATAGACTAAGCACAATAGTGTAACATCCTAGCCTCAAGATTTGACTCAAAAGCACCACGCATTATTTATAACATAGTCACATACCTTAACATAAAGGTTAATGACATAACCTTTTCTTCATGAATCGAATTCCCTCACACAACAATGGAGAGTAATTCTACACTCAATAGACATTAAGAATAATTAGGAACTCAGGATAGAAAAACTTTCCTCATTCTCAGTAACAACATTCATGTGCCACAAAAGATGCACCATAGGCTTGCCCATAGGCTGTAATGGAGGCTGTAGGACGGGTAGGATATATTTAGATATAAGAGTGATCATGTTACGCCCGACCTCAAGGAGCGCGACCGGCGCTCAACCGAGTTAACCCGACCGAGAAATCCTTTACAATACCTTCTACCCGAACGCACTCATGAATGAAGAGATGATCTATTTAATTAATTAGACAGTGTGGAGATTCATGTGAAAAACAACACCAATTTATTATCAGCAATTTCATCATCTATAAGTTTCAGAATACATATACTTTTATAGTTTGATGTGAAACGTTTGATGTAGTTACCAAAATTACAAGTTTGACTTTCCTAACACCGGCATACCACCCACGCAATGTCTTCGGAGCCTCTAATATATACAAAAGAGTACGTTGATAGTGCCAGCAATAAGGCCCCGACTATACCGTAAAAAATAATAGATAAGGACAAAAGATACACGACCCCGAATGAGGTGGGGCTCACCAAGTCAGCTGGGGAGAGGGTGTACCGCTATCAACGATCAAATCCACATACTATGGAACCACCTGCATCAATTTAAGATGCAGCACCCCGGCAAAAGGGGATGTTAGTATATGTGGAATAGTACTAGTATGAATGACTAAACACCCTGTCAATAGAATGAATGATAAAACAAGAATGAATAATCATAAAATCAATGAGAGTCTCAAACAATACCCAAAACATCAAGTTAGGAACAAGACAAGGTTTCAAGTGATTTCCATATTTTAAGTTAGGAGACCTTTAGTACCGATATGCCACTCTTTACAATTTTGATTACAATTTCCAACACAGTCACCACCATGTGAGCTGCATGGCGTCCGATCTCGACCCGATCGGTTAGGCCGTCTCATACAAGACATCAACCACAATCACAATTTCAATTTCAATTTCAGTTTCCAACACAATCACCACCATGTGTGCAACATGGCATCCGATCATGACCCGATCGGCTAGGCTGCCTCATTCCAGACATCATCCTTTTCTATCAATCATCTCATTTCATACATCTTTCACATCGTTTTATTTCATATGCACTAGTGGTCACAATTGTAATATCCCCTTTTTGTGT
Source organism: Nicotiana tabacum (assembly GCF_000715075.1). Classification (NCBI taxonomy): domain Eukaryota; kingdom Viridiplantae; phylum Streptophyta; class Magnoliopsida; order Solanales; family Solanaceae; genus Nicotiana; species Nicotiana tabacum. Next base: position 47,708,250 of record NC_134093.1, on the reverse strand, counting down.
AGCGTGTTGGCCGTATTTCATATTTTATATTTCGTGCTCACCTTTTCACTTTCATCCATCATCATAGGTTTTCAATAACAAGGCATTTATGTTGAAGACACTAAGAATACATGTGAGCAAAGAAGAGCCTTAAGTGCATCGAGATTTCTTACACAATTGGCATTAACTATCATTTGAAATGCAACTTGAGGCCATAGCATTTTGCTAAGCAACCAATACTTTGAACACATTACCAAATTGTAGTACAACTTAACAAGAGCATTGGGAATACATATTGAACACAAAAGTCTTTTGACACAAAGTTTATTCGGAATAATTGATTCATAATGAGTAACTTGGGACTTACAATGACATTGTGGGAGTTCAATTCTAAGGGAAGCGTTTAGTCAACATACCTCATTTGAGCTTCCTTAAACTCTAAAATGTTCCGGAAATCTTAGCAACTTTGATCTATTTCAGAAATATAACAAATTGAACTAAAATTTAGGAAGATGATCATGGTTCCAACTCATTTGGTCGTTTTATCAAACACTGGGTGTGCATTAAGGTTTCAAGGCCCTACGATGATGGATTCCATCATTCAACCCATTATCTACCATTTTTAGCCGAAGAATCTTCATACACTGCTAGATAACACATGCATGCAAGAGGGACAACTCCCATACCCCAGAATTGCCTTACTAATTACCTATTTTTAGTTAAATTTTGGAATTTAGGGTTAGGGTGTAGAATCTTGCCTATAGGATGAAGACCTAGTGTGTTTTCCTTGTTAATCTTCAAAGATTTGTGTAAGAATTGAGTAACAATTGGTTAAGGAACACTCTCCCTCTCTAGAGCACTTTCTCACTCTTAAAATGTCAGGTTTTTACTTAAGAAACGGTCCATAGATTCTATATAACGAAATGGGGTCGGGTTATAAACACCAAAAAAATTAAGCTCTGAAACACAATCTGTTGTCGCATATGCGACCGCATAATGCTTCCGGGGTCTGGAAAATGGGCCGCAAAATGGCCCTCCAGAATTGGGCACTGCTGCCTGAGTATGCAGCCGTTCTGCGGTCTGCATATCGATTCTGTGGTCGCAGAGAGGACTGCAAAATCTCCTCCCGGAATTCTTCATGTCGACCCTGCGATGCAATCTGCGGCCCGCAAAGTAATTCTGCTGCCACATAATGGCCCACAAATTTTGTTCAAGTTTCTGCTTCACTTTGCGGCCATTCTGCGGCCGCATAGTGGGCCGCATAAATGTCTTTTTCTGTCAACATTTTCCTTTAACTCCTTATCCACCATGGAACCTCGGGTTTTAGGTTAAATTTTAAGGCGCCTTGCAAAGTATACCTCCCTAAAAACTTTAATACATACATTTCATTCAAAATCCCACACTTATATCAAACCATAACTCCACCTTCACATCAATATACATTAACTCTCAACTTCGTTAAGCAAAAATACATCAAGAGTTACCACTTATTAATGAATAATCTTTCCAGCAATACAACTATATTTCTTCTTTTTCAATTTAAGAGGCTCTTACTTTTTTTTTTCAAAATAGTGCACCTTCTTCCTTATTTCAATAGTTCCACTCAAAAGCCAAACCAACCACCCCACACTTCAACTTGTACATAGTTCATACAATTTCAAGTACTCACGAGAGGTAAAAGGTTCAAATAAATGGTCAATTTAAGCAAATGGGTAAGGCTTGTAATGCGGTTACCAAAGAAACAGGATTATAGGCTTAACAGGGTTAAATACGATACATAACAATTTGGTGGGTAAACGCATATCATTGTCTCAACAAAGAAATGCCTATATCACTTCCAAGACTGAATAAAACTACTATTGCACTTTGAAAACACACGGGTAAGTTATAGACATCAAATGCAATGCACAAAATACACAAAACCTCACACACATGGCATATAACTCAATCAAGATTGGATTATCAAGACACTCTAGTCAAAGCATTTAAGCAACATTAAGAACATACAATTTAAGGTACTTCTACGAGAGTCAAAAATAGAGCCTAAGCGTCACAACTATATCACTTACTACTCTCAAGGCATAATAAATTCAAGAGATATTGCTTCCAATTCAAATCATAGCACAAGGGTTTCTACTCCTAACAAAACTAAAAACTAACTACACCTGGTTCAAACAAAATCCTTGAAAAAGAACCGCGACACAAAGAAAAACCAAGGGGGCCTTAATACACTACCTAACAAAATAAAATCTTTTTGTCTTTTTCTTTTGACTTTATCCCTCAAGAAATCTGTTGAATGATATCCATCGTCGGGAAAATCGAAAATTTTAATTTTTTTTATGGTTTTTATGGTTTTTCCTTTTTTTCTTCTATCAAACTACTACAACTAACAAATGAAAACTAAGACTAATATACATACATAAAAACATCCCCCACCCCACATTTTAAGTTATGGCATCTCCCCATGACACACAATTAAAAAGCATAAGGTAGAGGAAACTTCCCTGAATATCTAGTCGTGGTCTAAATCAAAGTCGGGCTCCATTCTTTGTGCCCGAACTAGTGCACACATCCACGCAGATAGCTTCTTCTCAGCCTTCTTGGGGTAGACCCCATATTTGTCTTTTTCACTCACCACAGCCTTCTCTTTAAAACTTTTCACTTTCCCCTCTACACTTGCAGCTGTCTTCTCCTTTCTCACTCCCATCTCCACATTCATCTCGAAAGTCACCGTCTCCTCACCCACTCTAAGCATGAGCTTTCTATCATGTATATCTAAAATTACTCTGCTCGTTGCTAAGAATGGTCTTCCTAAGATAAGGGGGACCTTCTTATTCTCCTCCATCTTCAGTACTATAAAGTCTATTGGAAAGACGAACTTATCTACCCGAACTAAGACATCTTCCACTATCCCCTCGGGTATTATAGTTATTTGGTCTGCCAGCTGCAAAGATATTGGTGCAGACCTTATCGCTCCAAGCTCATTCTCCAGTTTCCTGTAAATACACAAAGGCATTAAATTAATTGAGGCACCAAAATCACATAAAGACTTATCAAAATTAAGAGTGCCTAACGAGCAATTTATAGTAAAACTCCCTGGATCTCCACACCTTTGTGGGAGTTTGTTTTGAAAGATTGTGCTGCAATGCTATGTGAGCTTGACCACTGAGGTCTCTTCTATCTTCCTCTTCTTTGTAATGATATACCTCAAGAATTTGGCAGAAGTTGGCATTTGTGAGAGAACTTCTGTGAATGGAAACTTTAACTTAACCTATCTCAGCATATCTAGAAATCTCTCAAACTGCTTGTTCATCTTTTCTCTATACAGCTTTTGGGGGAAAATTAGGTTCCTCCCTTCTTGAAGTTTCCTCCTTCTTCCTTTTTTCAGCTCTCTTCTTGCCTTTCTTCTTCCGATCAACTTCATTTTTTAGCTTATCCTCTACTTCTTTTTCAAGTACCACCTCTTTTTGGACTGGAGTGGGATCTTTTAACACTTGCCTGCTTCTCAAGGTCACAATATTCACTGTTTCCTTGGGATTTCTCTCGGTTCCGGTGGTAGAGTACGTGGGATTCTCTCAGACAATACAGTTGCAATGAAATCATGAGCTGAGAGCATCTAATCTCTCATCTTTATTGACAATGAAAGACTTCATTAGATGTTCTATCCCAGGCTGAGTGGCATGTTGAGACTGAAATTGTGGCCTCAACTGATTCACAAAAATATGAGCTCCTTGTCATTGAAATATGGGATTGCTTTGTTGCCATGCATTTACAGTACCCCCAGGTGAACTCCATGAAAATTTGGGGTGCTTCTGACCCATTGCGATGAATTTATAATTCCTAGCAGCATTAACTTTCTCAATTGAGGCTTCACACTCATGAGTAGGGTGTCCTCTTCCACATATATCACAAGCTGCATGATTCTCACTATGTATTGAAGCTAAGGTCAGCTTCTTTATCTCTTTCAGCATTGTATCAAGCTGTACCTACACAAATGTGTTAGCATCAACTTGGTGAACACCAGTTGATCTTCTTCTTTCAGCAATCTCATAGGGCAATCTCACAAAAACAGGAGCTCCTTGTCCTTGAAATCTGTGATTTTTTTGTTGCCATGCATTTGTAGTACCGCTAGGTGAACTCCAAGAAAAGTCGGGGTGCTTCTGACCCATTGCATTGAAGTTATAATTCCCAACATCATTAACTTCCTCAATTGAGGCTTGACACTCATGAGTAGGGTATCCTCTTCCACATATATCTTAAGCAGTGTGACTCTCACTATGTATTGAAGCTAAGGTCAGCTTCCTTATCTCTTTCGCCATGGCATCAAGTTGTACCTGCACAAATGTGTTAGCATCAACTTGGTGAACACTAGTTGATCTTCTTCTTTCAGCAATCGCATACGGCCAGTGATTTGCATCCTCACATAACTCATCTAGAATTGTGACTATCTCCTTTGGAGTCTTTTTCATCAACGGGCCTCCAGCTGCATTACTCAATGTTCTTCGTGAGGCTGGTGTCAATCCATCCCAAAAGTCCTGGAGTTGCATCCAAAGTTCAATTCTGCTATGTTGACACTCTCACACTATCTCCTTAAACTTCTCCCAAGATTCAAACACAGTTTCAAACTCGTTCTGACAAAAGTTATGGATTTCTCTTCTAAACTTGCCTGTCTTAGCCGATGAGAAATATTTTTCAAGAATTTTTCTGGTCATCTCATCCCATGTTCTAATCGATTCATTAGGCAAGCGTCAAAGTTAGTGCTTTGTATCGTATTTAAGTGTGAAGGGGAATGCTCTTAAGTAAACTGCGTCTTGTGATACACAATTGTATTGAAAGGTGTTCATAATCTCCTCGAAGTCCATCAGATGATTGTTTGGATCGTCGTTCATCTTTTCTCTAAAAATGCAGATGTTTTGAAGATTTTGGAGCAATCCTTGCTTCAGCTCAAAATTGTTAGCTGCAACTGGAGGTGATCTCACACTTGATAAGCCTTGGTTGTAGACCGGCCTAGCATAATCAGCTAGTGGTCTCCCAGCACCACAAGTTGATTTTAAACAATTCTCCAAGCCCTCTCCTCCTCAAAGGCAAGTTGTGCATTTCGAAGAGCTGTCTCTTCAGTATCTCGTCCAGCTTTTTCTCTTTGTTGGGCTGCCTTTCTTACAACCAAATCATCATTATCATCATTTCCCGCTATAACTTCTTTGGTTGAGGATTTCCCAACCTTCTCTATATTTTTGGAGAGATTTCTTTCCTTTCTCAATTGTCGTAGTTGTTACTCGATTTCTGGTTTGTATGGGAGCACTTCCTTTCCAGAGGATCAAGTCATGCACCAATCTAACCCATAGCCTGCGCATAGTAAAGTAACACCAACGTAAAAAGAGAAAAATAAAATCAAAAAGAAAAATTCCTGAATTAGCACCACAAACTATTTCGAACACTATTAATTGCCAATCCCCGGCAACGACGCCAATTTTGACGAGAGCAAAACACACACTTAAATATGCTCGCTAGTTGAATATAGTATAATAAAATATCGTGTCCACGGGGATTGGAGTTAAACAGTTATTTCGCAGTTTATAGCTTGGTTGCTATCCAAGATGATCAACAATTTAGAATTATGTGATTAAAAACCATAATTAACTAAGAATCTACGGTTATTGACTAATGACATACGAGCAAAAGTAAGAAAGGAAGATATCAATGGGGAAAAATAGGGATTGATTGGATAGGTGCAAGATAAATGTCTAGGATTTAACTCTATTTAATGCACGCCCAAGGTTCAAGTGAGTCTCTCGAATTCACTCAATTATTAGTTCAAATGTTCAGTAGAAACTCCTCTCTCGATTAAGTCTCAACCTCGCAATATGAACAAATTTATGCTCGGTGAAGATATGCAAGAATTCGTAGTGTATTGGTCTTTAAGAGAACCTCTCTCGATTATCCTCCTAACTAGGGTTAAAAAACAATTCAATTATCCTATTTCAATTACTAAAAAAAATTAATGAACTCAACCAACAAGATAATGCAACAATATCACAAGTTAAGCCTCTTTCAATTACATGAACATGTGAAAATAGATGCAAGAATTAAAACACCCAAAACAATTCAATACATACAAACTAGAGTTAATAATCCACAAACAAATATCAATACACAAAATCCATCAATCTCTAAAGAGAACTACTCCATAGACATGGAGAAATTAATCACAAATAAGTTTAAGTTAAAGGAAAGCATAAACGATCCAAACCCTTGTCTTGAGTGAGGATTAAATCATGAAACCCTTGTGCTCTTGATTCTCCCACTTCTCCTTAGCCTCCTTAGGTCTTAGATGTGTCAAAAGTCATTAAAATACAATTTTTCCATGTATATTTACAAAGTAGGGTCGGGCCCAAACGAACACACCTTCTCCTATGCGAAATAGGACTCTTCCCGGACAGGACATGCGTGGCCACGCACATGGGGACCTGCTCGCGCATTCGGCCGCACATTTTACGTGCTCCACTGCCTCACATGCACATCCAGTGCGTACTCGCGCACCTGGGTGACGCCCTTCTCGATTCTTCATTCCTCTCTTTGAATGCACTAGTGTCCGTTGATCCCCGAACTCGATCCCAACTTAATCCTTGGGCTTTTTCTCAAACTTCAAAGCCCGGTTGCAGAACCAAAGCCGAGCCCCCAGCAGAATTGAGCCTAAATCGTCTCGAGAAAATGCCCACAGAAATGAACCGGCCACATAAAAGTCGGATTTAGCAGAACCCGGGACCAACCAAGAGATAATAAAGATGCTCGAGGAACTGACAAAGCGTGTGGAATCGGGAGAAAAGAAAATCGAAGCCAACGACAAAAAAGTGGAGACCTATATCTCTAGGGTCGACCAAATTCCAGGAGCGCCACTGATACTGAAGGGAATGGATTCCAAAACATTTGTCCAAAAAGCTTTCCCTCCGAGCGCAGCTCCAAAGCCGATCCCAAAGAATTTCTGTATGCCCGAAATTCTGAAGTATAATGGTACAACCGATCCCAACGAACATGTGACCTCTTATACGTGCGCCATCAAAGGAAATGATTTGGAAGATGATGAAATCGAATCCGTTGTGTTCAACAATTTCGGAGAGACCTTGTCAAAAAGAGCTATGATATGGTATCCTAACTTACCCCCTAATTCTATTGACTCGTTTTCTATGCTCGCAAGCGCCTTTGTAAAACCGAACGACGGGGTTGTCAAGGTTGAGACCAGGAAATCAGTCCTTTTCAAGGTAAAGAAAAGACATAACGAGATGCTTAGGGAATTCGTATCGAGGTTTTAAATGGAATGGGTGGACCTGCCTCCGATCGCAGATGATTGGGCCGTTCAGGCCTTCAATCATGGACTCAATCCCCGAAGCTCATTGGCTTCACATCAGTTGAAACAAAATCTAATTGAATACCCCTCAGTAACTTGGGCCGACGTCCATAACCGGTTCCAATCAAAAATTAGGGTCGAAGACGATCAACTCGAGGCCCATTCCGGGAGGAAATACCACGGTTATTCAACAATGGACACCTCCAAGAGTTTCTGAGTGACCGAGCCAAAAATCATTTTAGGAATAGGGACTCAAACAAGCAGATCGAGCAAGAGGAACCTTAGCACGTCATAAACATGATCATTGGTGGGGTTGACGTCCCCCAGGTGCCAATGATAAACCACATCAAAGTGTCCATCACAAGGAAAAATTTGACTCGAGATTAAGTGCCGGAAGGACGCTGAAGGCATCGTGCAACCATAAAATGACACATTGGTAATATCTGTACTCATAGATAAATCTCGAGTTAAACGTATGTTAATTGATCCAGGTAGCTCGGCCAATATCATCAGATCGAGGGTCGTAGAATAGCTGGGTCTACAAGACCAAATTATGCCTACAGTCCGAGTTCTAAATGAATTCAATATGGCATGTGAGAATACTAAAGTGGAGATAACCCGATCGCTGAACACCCCCGGAACCATTCAGGAAATAAAGATATACGTGATCGAAGGTGATATGAGGTACAATGCTTTGTTCGGGAGGCCATGGATCCACAACATAAGGGCAGTACCCTCGACATTACATCAGGTGTTGAAATTCCCCACACCAGGAGGAGTTAAAACAATTTACGGAGTGCAACCGGATGCAAAAGAGATGTTCGCAGTCGAAGAGGTGGTCCCGATATCCACACTCTTGATATCAAAGAACCCGAGTTCGGTCACCACAGAAGAGACCAAATAGCAATCACTAACACCGACCCTAACCAAACCAGGAAAGCAGGGGACGGGCGAGGATGACGACTATAGGGTTCCCAGGTCTTTCATAGCCCCTGACGATTCCGATGCCACCAAGTCAATGTTCGAGTAGCTGGAGCAAGTCATACTGATCGAGCACTTGCACGATCGGAAGGTATACCTGGGCATGGGATTAAGTTTGGAGGTCATGAAAAAACTCATTGAATTCCTTATAGCTAACATAGATTATTTCTCTTGGTCCCATCTTGACATGACAGGGATCCCGCCGGAAATAACTGTTCCTAAGCTAAGTTTGGATCCAAAGTTTCGCCTGGTTAAACAGAAGAGAAGCCCTCAGTCCGAAGTCAAGCATTTATTCATCTAAGTCGATTTATCTAAACTCCTTAAAATAGGCTCTATTCGGGAAGTTAAGTAATCGGATTTGTTAGCAAACGTAGTAGTAGTCCCTAAAAAGGGAAATAAATTAAGAATGTGTGTAGACTATAAAGACCTGAACAAGGAATGCCCCAAGAACTCTTTTCCTCTGCCCAAAATTGATCGCATGATCGATGCACCAGCTGGCCACGAGATCCTCACCTTTCTCGATGACTATTTTGGGTGCAACAAAATCCGGATGGACCCGGGTGATCAGGAAAAAACTTCCTTCATCACCAAATATGGTACCTATTGTTATAATGTAATGTTGTTCGGATTAAAGAATGTCGGTTCCACTTACCAATGCCTAGTAAACCGGATGTTCGAACAATAAATAGGAAAATCAATGGAGTTTTATATTGATGACATATTAGTAAAGTCCATGCGAGCAGAGGACCAAGTGGAACATATGTAGGAAACCTTCAATATACTAAAGAAATACAATATAAAGCTGAACCCAGAGAAATGAGCATTCGAGGTCGGATCCGGAAAGTTCCTCGGATTTAAGGTGTCCAACTGTGGAATTGAGATCAATCTCGATAAGATCAAGGTCATAGAAGATATCATCGTCGTGGACAATGTCATGGCCATTCAAAGGCTAACCGGGCGCATAGCCGCCTTGGGCCGGTTCATTTCAAGGTCCTCTGATAAGAGCCATAAGTTATTCCCGTTGTTAAATAAGAAGAATAACTTCTCGTGGATGTCGTAGTGCTAACAAGATTTGGTAGAACTTAAGCGGTACCTTTTGATCCAACCTTTTCTTCATACTCCAAAGGCAGACTAGCAGCTGTACCTGTACTTAGCGGTATCCGGGAAGAGGAAGGTATGCAATTTCCTATCTATTATGTTAGCAGGACTTTGGGCGAGGCCGAAACTAGATATCCTCACCTGCAGAAGTTGGCGCTCGCTTTGCTAAGCGCCTCCAGAAGTTAAAGCCATATTTTTAATACCATCCCATATATGTCGTAACTACTTATCCGTTAAGATCCCCATTGATTTTCCCACCTAGTTTATGTGTATTTAAGGTGGAATTTTGGAGTTTGAGGCTAGGGATTTGAGAGTTTGATTTGGCGATTTGGGTGGCGATTCGGTGTCGGATTTTAGTAAATCTGGTATGGTTGGACTCGTGGTTGAATGGGCTTTCTAGTTTTGTGACTTTTATCGGATTTTGAGACATGTGTCCGGGGGGCCAACCTTTCAGTCGACTTTTGACTTTTGATTAATATCTTAGTATTTCCTTATGGAATTTATTCCTTTAGCACGTGTTGATTGTATCGCACTATTTGTGGCTAGATTCGCGGCATTCGGAGGCCGTTTCACGAGGCAAAGGTGTGATGGAGTAGAGATTTGCTCGGATTGAGGTAAGTAACATCTGGCGTTGTGTTGTGAGTATGCTCAGCAGCATGTTAGGAGTGACAGGTTTGGGAAATTCCAAAGGCCCACACAGCAAACCGGTACGGGGTTTGTTACTCCTGCATTGGAGGCCTGGAAGAAGGATAGGGGGAATGCTTGTTATGTATGCAAAAAGGGTGAATATCAGGACAGTGGGCTGGGTAAATTTATTGGACCTATTCCTCGTTGTGTGAAGTATAGGAGATGTCATTCAGAGGTATATCACTATGTCACCAATGTATGCTACCAGTATGGTATGAGGGGTCACGTTTAGAGAGATTGTCGTTCGTCTCTCTAAAGAATGGGCGGGGGTGCGACACAACCATCTAATTCTGCAGTTACTACGTCCATAATGCCTCCCCCAGCTCGAGTCACTATAGCGCCTGTAGGGCGTGGGGCAGCTAGGAGTGGTATCGAGAGCTCGGGAGGGCCCAACAGGTTTTATGCTATGAGGAGGCATCAAAAGTCGGAGGCTTCTCCAGATGTGGTTACAGGTATATCGACTATCCAATATCATGATGTATATGCCCTTATTGATCCCGATTCCACTTTTTCATGTCATTCCTTTTGTTGATATGGAAATTGGGATCGAATCGGAACAGCTTTATAAGCCATTCTCTTTATCTACTCTTTGAACGATATGTATCTTTTGTGAAGCCTCTTTATCATAGTTATCTTACTTACAACCTCTTGAGGAATTAAGTTCTATAATTATGTCCTTGAATTGAGTTATAACCCTAGGCAAATACTTCCAGTTGCTTCCCTAAATGCTCAACAAGGGACTATACCTGATGAATCTCTTACAGAACCTTCTAATTCAAATGGATAACACCTACTCACTTGTACTTGTGCACGCACTACCATAATGTTTATCCACGGGGTATCGAATCTAATGTAAGGCAACCTAGTGCCAAGATCTTTCTTGAGCCTGTCTCTTTCTCCTGTGCACGTGACTCATATGGTTTGAAGAGTCACTCTACTCCCCTTTGTGAGCATTGTCATAAACCCTTTCCATTGTCTAGTAACGTAAGAGCATATCTCAGTACCCATCATATGTGTACATGTCAATTGAAATGGTCACTTGTCTGCATAAAGTTTCTTGGAAATTTGGGACTTCTCACAAATTCGCAATATCTATTATTCGCCAATCTCAGTATGACGTTCATGTCCACCTAAATCATGCCTCAGTGAGTAACTCACTTTGTTCCTAGTATTCTAGTTTCCCATTAAGTGGCCTGGTATTGCACCTTGAGAGTTATTATAGCAAAAACCATGTCTAGCTCATAGCGAAGTGTTCATTCTCTCTAACCAACACTTGATTTTATCCCAATATTAAGGTGTCCTAGCTATGTGGTTTCACTAGTGAAAGGTTGAAATTAGATGCTTCCAAATTTCAGCATATATCATGGGCATATTGATTAGAAAGATAAGTTTGTTGAAAGGGTTATACAATCAGAATGTTGTGTGTTCAACTTCTTTTTCAACCTCGTGGGCTTGTGGCCGAGATTCTTTGTGTTAGTTAATGTTGAGGGCATAACGCAACTTCATGTATTTTTGAAATCTCTATCATATTCATGGTGGAACAATCTTCTCATTATGAATTAAACTGATCTTCCCTACACTCAAGGAGGCAACTGGTGTCATGTACTTTGCATATGGAGTGAAACAATTGTTACTATCACTTTCATGACTTACCATCTTCCCAAAAGAACTGATGCTAATGTTTTATCCTCCCGATCATGCCTCCCATACATCTCATGTCTAAAATGACTCACTAGTTATACATCTTAGGATCATATATGGGGTTCCCACATTATTAATCTGTACTGGTAACTCTATGCCTCATTTGTTGAACCGATTATTCCATCACAATGATTAACCATGGCAGAACTATTGGTGGTCACCCTCATGTCTCTTAGAATATAACCTCTTAAAATGCCCTTCTCAATACAATGATGGATTCTTGAACAATTCCAGCCCAGACTCGAACCTCATTGTTCCTATTTGTGGTAAATCAATCGAGAGTTGTAGGTTAAAACATGTCAAAAAATAAGCATCATTCCATGATCGAACATATTGGGTAGGAACTCTATGGTCATATTCATTCTAGCACATCGTAGAATAATGGTTGAAAGCCTCCAAAGGTTTAGTTTAAGTGTGCGGCATAGAGATTTAGAGTTGAAGAAAGTGAACATGTTATTCTCAATATTTTCTCCATAAAGATACTGTGTCAATTGTTAATAAAGGTAAGATAGGTGTAGTTTACATTTGGGCCTTATGGAATCTTGAAGAAAATAAAATGGGCCAAGATATACATATGGTGTGTCTCCTATCATTGTTCTCCATGCACCAGGTGCTTCATGTGTCTACCCCCGAAAGGGTAGTTGGGAGTCGTTTGTCTATCCTTACGAGTGAAGCTATGGAAGGTGAAGTTAATGGGTAATTGGCTTATGAGAGGTACCTAATTGTCATCCTTGTTAGATAAGTCCAGAAATTGAGATTGCCTCCGTCTAGTGCTATGGCTAAGTCTGTGAGTCAAGGAGGTTGCCTCGATAGCCGAGAGTGTTGTGGAAAGGGAATATTCTCACTCGTTTGAAGAGCCAAATGGATGTGGTTCAAAAGGTACTTTCTATGTTTTATGGTTTATATGTGTACAATCCATGTCAAGATACCACTTTTGTTAATGTAATGCCCTAATGTTGAGATCGGTGTTGTTGATATATATACCGCGATGCTATGTTCAGTTTTGGATATGTTGTTAGGGTGGTTTTGGTGATTCTCTGGCAGGTGGATAGGCCTGATTACAGAGGAGACTCTGCCGAAATATTTGGAAAATTTGGGAGTTAGGCAAATTTGGGGGATTGTGTTGTGTGAAAATAGGAGATGAATTATGTTGGGTGTTCTAGGGCGTACTCTACTCCTCATTCGTGGACGAATGATCCTAAGTGGAGGGGATGTAAGGCCCCAAAAATTTCGCCAAGGAATTTAAGATTTTGTGGGGTTGAGGTAGGCTTACGTGTTTTTGGGTTCAAGAATGCATCGAGGTGTTAGTGGAAACATATTTGCTGAAGGGCCAATTATGCGGTCAGATTCGCCGCCGCATAAGTGGTTTGTGGACCGCAGGGTATAGCATAAGGAAATTTTGTTGGGCGATTCTACGGCCGCATAAGTGGTTTGTGGACCGCAGAGCTGTCGCAGACCTATCCAGTGCAGCCCAGATTTTGGGCATCAATTTTGCGGTCCATTTTGCGGACCACATACCTGTTATGCAGTCCATTTTGCGACCGCAGACCTGAGTTCGGAGGGTCCATTTTCCTATTTTTATAACCCGACCCCATTTTGATAAATAACCTTTGGGGCTTATTTTGGGGCATTTACCTGATGATTTTAGAGAGAAGTAAGAGCATTTTTGAGAGAGAAGGAGGAAACCTAACACTCTAAGCATCCAATCTTGCACCAACCTTCAAGAATCAAGGAAACCAATCACTAGATTATCATCTATCCGGGTAAGACCTTGTCCTAAAAGCTTCTTTCAATTGTAATGGGTTTAATTAGGTTATGGGAGTTGGAAATAGGCCATGCATGTGACAATAGGTTATAGTGTGTGGGTTTAATGAACTAACGAAGAGATTACCATTGTAGAGCTTTGTAGTCCATTTTGCATACTAGGTGTTCGACAAAATTCCTAAGAGAGTTACACCATGTGAATCCTTCTAATTATTATCCGATTTTTGCTACCTTCTTATAGATTGTTATTGCTAGAGGTGTTTGGACGTTATAGTAGCTTAAGTAAAGCTCAAACAAGGTATGTTGGCTAAACTCCTCTTTTAGAATTGAATCCCACAATGGCCTTGTAAGTCCCGTGTTGCTCATTATAAATTGATTATTTCGAACAAGCCTTGTGTCAAAAGATATATGCGTTCGAATTGTATTCCAAACGTTCTTCTTTTTGAGTTACTATTTGAGAAGGTGATTAAACATGGGTTGTGTGTTAATATGTCATGATTTGAAGCATGAATTTAATGAAAACTAGCATGTCGAATTCTGTAAGAAATCACATGTGTCTAAGACCCTTAATTTGGTTAATTACTAAAATGTGTATCTAAATTCTTGAATTAAAATGCCTTGTTGTTGATAATCTATAAGGTTGCTTAAAAGTGAAAGAAGGGGGTTGGAGATGGATAGTGTGGCCACAGTGCCAATAATGAGAGTTATACGTGTGCCCAAACGTGGCTATTTTAACTAATGTTATGCTTTGTAAATGTTTCCAAAGTATCTTGATATGTATTTAGCTACTCATGAGTTGAAATTATGTATTGCCCTTTTTGGGAAAAGTGTTTCAAGATTAAATGATGTGTTACTCGTTTATGCTTCTAACTTATGCTTTGATTGCCAACTATTTTACTCCATTTGTTGGAAAGGAATTCATGTGTTTAAAGTTTTCATTGCTAATAAACTTAAAGTTGTTATTTCTGAAATATTCTATATGTTGATGTTTGATGGTGATCATTGAAAGTAAAGAAAATAAAGTGTGGAATATGAAATATGGCTGTCGTGCCATGAATAAACAATCTTGCGAATGGCCAAAAGAGCCAAGGAAATATTGTGGTTGTGAGTGGTTGAAAATACCAATGAAGGCTATACAATGTGAAAGACGATGAGGTGAATACATTTGTAATTATATTACCAATGTGTGCGAAAAAAAAAATATTTTTGGGGGTATCATTAGAAAATCGGGGAAGGGTAGGTCATAAGGCCCACACCCAAAACTACATGTGCCTGTGTAGGGGTGGATTGTGATGGATTGTGATTATTTCCCTTAATTGGGATGAAATTGATATTAACTGGAATTGGAAAGCCAACCCACACGGCATATGTGGGAAGGCGGCCTAGCCGATTGGGTGGAGATCAGACACCATGTTGCGCACATGGTGGTACTACTCTTCGTAACACCTTTCTTTCGCACCATATGTCAAACCATATTGTCCGTGGGGAGATGTCCTAGGCGATCGGGCGTGATTGGACTCCGTGCTAAAAACACGGTGGTATATCGGTGCTAATGATCTCCTAACCAAAAATATATATACTATTTTCGTATTTTGAAAATTGGTATGTTTTAATTGGCATTTGGATATCGTTGATTGTGATTTGCTGTTTATATTGTTTTCCCTTTCTTATGTTGGCATTCTATTTTGAAAGTGGGCATTTAATTTTACATACTAGTACTATTCCATATGTACTAACGTCCCTTTTGCCGGGGGCGCTACATCTTCGAATGGATGTAGGTGGTTCTATCAGCGGGCAGTTTTGATCCTCGTTAGCAGTTACTCTCTATTCAGCATATTTTGGTGAGCCCTATTCTATTCCGGGCTTCATGTCATTTGACTTTGTACGTTACATTTTGAGGTATAGCCGGGGCCTTGTTGCTGGCACATTCATACTACACTTCTGTTGTTCTTAGAGGCTTCGTAGAAAGGTTGAGGGTTGTATATGATGTTGGGAATTAAACTAGTAAGTGTTGGTATTTGGACGAACATGTTTTTATCATATCAGTAAACTTGTTATATTTTGGAAATCATACATGAATATCCTTTAGTAGTGGAAAATATTGTGAAACACTTAACTCTTCTCATGTCTATCATCTGTACTGGTTCTTATATTGTTAATGGGCAAGGTTGGGTAGAAGTCATCTAACAGCCTTCCCTAACCGGGGTATCTCGGTTGAGCGTCGGTCGCGCTCCCCGAGGTCGGGCCATGACAGCTCTCTTGGCCATACTTATGATTCTTCATTCATGGCACACTTTCATTTCTTTACTTTCATGGATCATCATAACAAATATCAACAAATAGAATATTCCAGAAATCACAATTTTAGGTTTATTAGCAATGTAATGGATTTCTTTCCAATAAATGGAGTAAAATGATTGGCAATCGAAGCACAAGTGAAAATCATAAATGTGTAACACATTATTTGTTCTTGAAATACTTTTCCCCAAAAAGGGCAATACCCAATTTCAACTCATGAAGACATAAGAGCTCAAAACACATTGGAAATACTTACAAAGCATCGCATTAGTCAAAACAGCCACATTTGGATATGACTTTGTACATAAGCTTTTAGGCAAATCTATTTTCGAAGTCAATTTGGAACAGTTGAATCAAGACTCATCTCATAACCTTTCTAACATCATTTCATTTCATTGGCACCATTGGCCACAAGTATAATTCTCATTCTTTGCACTTTAGCCACACTTTATATCTCCAACCCACTTCTTTCACTTTCAAGCATCCTTATAGATTATTAACAACAATGCATCTCAAATCAAGACTTTAGGTACATATAAGCAATTGGAGTTTTAGACGCATGGAGTATTCTTTCCAAGTTAAGCATAGTGGACTTTCGTTTGAAACATGACTCAAAGCCATAACATTTTAATACACATATCATTCTTTAACACATTCTTGAAGGATACCATAACGTGATAGGAACATTCATAACACATTTTGAAAACATAATTCTCGACAGTTGCTTACTCGGGACAATCAAATTTATTGCGAACAACTCGGAACATGGAAAGAAGGAACTTGAGTCAACCATACTTGAAACTTACTGGAATATCATGGAATTCAATTCATAGAGAGTAGTTTAGCCAACATACCTTGTTTAAGCTTTCCTTAAGTTACTAGAACGTCCCAACAATTCTAGCAATAACAATCTATAGGAAGATAGCAAAAATCAGATAATAATTAGAAGGATTTTCATGGTATAACTCTCTTAGGAATTTTGTCAAACACCTAGTATGCAAAATAGACTACAAAGTTCTACAATGGTAATCTCTTCCTCCCTCAACCAATTTCAACAAGAACTACCCAAAATGTTTCATTAACCCCACATACTATAACCTTTTGTCACATGCATGGCCTATTTCTAACCCCTAAATACACTAGAACTCATAACCCTTGCATGAAAGCATAATTCTTGACAGTTGCTTACTCGGGAAAATCGAATTTATTGCGAACAACTCGGAACATGGAAAGAAGGAACTTGAGCCAACCATACTTGAAACTTACTGGAATATCATCGAATTCAATTCATAGAGAGTAGTTTAGCCAACATACCTTGTTTAAGCTTTCCTTAAGTTACTAGAACGTCCCTACAATTCTAGCAATAACAATCTATAGGAAGATAGCAAAAATCAGATAATAATTAGAAGGATTTTCATGGTATAACTCTGTTAGGAATTTTGTCAAACACCTAGTATACAAAATAGACTACAAAGTTCTACAATGGTAATCTCTTCCTCCCTCAACCAATTTCAACAAGAACTACCCAAAATGTTTCATTAACCCCACATACTATAACCTTTTGTCACATGCATGGCCTATTTCCAACCCCAAAATACACTAGAACTCATAATCCTTGCATGAAAGCTTAAGAGTAGGACTTACCCGGATAGAAGATAATCTAATGATTGACTTCCTTGATTCTTGAAGGTTGGTGTAAGATTGGATGATTAGAATGCTATGTTTCCCCCTTCTCTCTCTTAAGTGCTCTTACCTCTCTCTAAAATCATCAGACAATCATTCCAAAATAAGCCCCAAAAGTTGTTTATTAAAATGGGTGCGGGTTATAAAATAAGGAAAATGGACCCTCTAAACTCAGGTCTGCGATCATAGAATGGACCGTATAACAGATGTGTGGCCCGCACAATGGTCCACAGAAATGATACCAAGAACTGGGCTGGTCTGGATCGATCTGCGATAGGTCTGCGGCCTAAAGACCACTTATGCAACCGCAGAATCATCCAACAAAATTCTTTAAGCCAAATCAGCGATGGAAAATGAGGACCGCAAAATGCATATGTGATCGCAGAATAGACCGGAAAACAACCTTCAAAATTCAACCATTTTTTTCTGATCAACTTTGCGACGGGTATACGGCTTGCGGAGTGGTTCTGCGGTCTTAAACCTGACTGCAGAATCGCCTACAATCCTCAAACACATAGGCCTACATCGGCACCATGAAACCTTAAATTCCTTGGCGAAATTTTACGGGGCCTTACAACATCATCAACCTATCGTCATCTTCCACTATCCAATTTTGAATCCGACGGAACCCTAGACCTTGAGGCACTATAAATATGAGCCTTAAACGAAGTTTGAGTCTTTGGCTCCTAAACAGCTAAACGAAGCCTTTGTTTGGTTTATTGCGAGAAGAAAGGTCAGTGCACATCGACCTTTCCTCTCTTTAACTGTTTTAAGATTAAAGTCTTGTTCTTCTTGTTGATTATTCTATTTTAAGAATCTGAAATTAACTCAATCGATCATCTTTGTAAACTTAATGAATGCTCTTCTAAGTTAAGAAAATATATGTGTTGTTGGAATTTTGTAGTTGACTAAGAACTTCACATGACCTTCTGCACTTGTCCTGACTTTAGATTTCAAGATACTTTTGCTAAAGCTTTTATGTCTGATGTACTACTTTTGCCATGATAATCCCTGTTGATCGATATCATGTAGTTTAATCACTTGTTTGATAAAACTAAGACTATGGTAATTATAGACACCTAAGGACAATTACAAGGTTGTCAAAGTGATTAGAGTATATAAGTTCAGTTGTCTTCTTTCTTCAAATATTATTTTATGATCATGAGACTTCCTAAAATACCATTGAGAAGGTCTCCTGTTGACCTCCATGACTATGTGATCATTTGTAAGATTCCCTGTATGAAAGTTCTTTTAAAATGATTGAACTAAGTGCTAGTGACTTTTTACAATTGGCCTTATGTGTCTTCTCAGCCCAGCTTAAGCCATGCCCTTAATTCTTTTTACGAGCTTAATATCTACTGATTTTTGTATTATCTTTTGTAATGCCATGCTGTTGAAATTAGAACTTCACTATGTTTGGACTAATATATTTAACCTATTTAACTGGATTAGTTGTCCTGTTATTAGAACCATGCCTACTTAATATGAATATTCATTGCTTTGAACTCCTACTTAACCTGGTGAGCTGATCCTATGTTACTTGAAACTCTGCCATGTCTTATAGTCTTGCAATATTGTGAGAACACCTCATGTAATGTGTTTGGATGCCCTTTCTTAGAGATTCTGCACTCGTTCTTGCTCAAACAGATCCCCTGCTTGCTTGTGCTCTCACATCTGTTAGAACTGTGTCACTTCATAAAGAAGAAAGCTACATCTTGTTATTTATAAGGGACTACCCACATAGCAATAGGGATATAAGTCAACTATATTCACTAAAGAGTTTAAGGAAAACTTCTGATGTTTATATGCCTTGTTTGAATGCTACACTGTGTCTTTGTAAGTATCTTAGTTTCCAATAAGCCTAGAATAAACTTTCACTATCTAGAATCAATTATGATGGCCCTATCAGTCTAATTCCATGCTTAGTACTTAGTCTTGATATAATGTGGTAGTATTAGTTAAAATATAACATATACACATGTGAATATCACCAATTAGGAGTTCATTACTCATCGCTGCCTCAAGGGAACTATTGTTTGGTATATCATGTTTATGATTGTGTTTCCACGTAATTAAAATCCACTAAGTTCACTGAAGTTTATCTATAGACTTAGAAGAAGCCCTTTAAGTGTTCATCTATTCTATTTGAATATGGAACCACATGTTTAACTCTTAACCAACCAAGATAGGATGAAGATCTCTTTAGAGATTACTTGCCCATGCATCCGCCTGCTCTTTCTGTTTTCTTAAGAACTTTGAAATGAATGGTTAAATCTTATACTTAGTAAGAAGTGAGAATCAATCTCTTTGTAGACTTCTATGAAGCATACATGACTAAGTACATGATTATAGATAATGATCTTTCATAAGCATGAGCCTTCTAATTGGATCATCAAGAGCAATACACCTCACACCTCCTACACTCCTTTGAACTACTTGACTCACCAATTCTGAGTACTTATATTCATGTGCTAGTGTTATCTCATTGTTTATTGGCACTTATAAGTAATCCTGTTTGAGTGCTCTTAATCTTGGTAAGAGTATATGATAATGCTACATGCTTGTGTGCAAACCATATGATGTCTGATGGTGCTTTGATGATTTGGATGAAATAGGTCTCTCATTGTCTATTATCACCACTGT
The DNA here is from genome assembly GCF_000715075.1 of Nicotiana tabacum. Lineage (NCBI taxonomy): Eukaryota > Viridiplantae > Streptophyta > Magnoliopsida > Solanales > Solanaceae > Nicotiana > Nicotiana tabacum. The sequence goes on along the minus strand of NC_134093.1, from coordinate 47,688,071 downwards.
TGTAGTAGAGTTTAGAGTGAACACCTCATTAGCACTTAAACCTATAGGGAAGAGTAAGTGTTAGTAGTTAGAGGTATTTGGGAGTAGAATTTAGTTCTTGGTTGAGTTACTCTCCCTGACACAAGCACTGCTCGGGGTCCTTGAGAACCTTGTGATCTTTGAAGTGCCACGGGTTCAAAGAGAAATTTGGCCATTAATGGGATTCCAACCCTAGCCTCTAGTATATTGACATTTATTAATCTCTTTAGGTTTAGTGTTCAATAGAAATAAAGGTCTTCATTGTAAATTGCATTACTATATGTGATCTTATACCAATCATGCACTTTAATTACTGTCGATTGTTGTAATTTATCTTGGGTCCATACAAGTGCTACTTATGTACAATTATATGTATCAGGCAGCATATCTAATGACCTTCTTGTTTTCTTGAACATGTATTAAAATTGGGCCTGTCGAGTTCTCAAAGAACTCAGGCCCAAGTTCTGTACCTACACCTATTGGAGTCTGAAGTTGCTGTTGTCCGTCCTCGCTACCCGTTGGGCCTACTTTATTTCAGGACTAATCCAGAGTCCATTCTATCATCTATTGCTTTATTAAGTTTATTATTGTTTTTCACATGAACACTTACAATATTTGATTGGATGTTTTGCCTTTTATCTTTGAATTATGTTAACAATCTAGGCAAGCCCTAAAACACATATTATCCAAATAAGCATTAAGATTTAGTAGTAGATAATTCTACTTCGATAATCGCTTATATTACTCATCGCTTAACCTTTACTAATGATTTTCATGAAGCCCTTTGAAACTAAAACAGCCTTTGCGAAGGTCGACAAACTTCTCCTTTTCAAAAGTAAAAAGAGACGGAATCCGAATTTGGTCTTCTAAATTTGAGCTTTCCTACAAAAAAAATCGAACAAGTGTTGTTTCAAAGCCAAATGTTTTCAGATGGCTTTCTTCAAATTAAAACGTGAGATTTGAGAATCAAGTATACCTAAGGCCCATTTCTTCAAACACCTTTATTTTACTAGAATTATATAAATGGCCACATCATTTTAAAAGGCAAAGCGTTTTAAAACTTATCCATATCTCACAAGGTTTTGAAAATACAAACATTATATACATACTTCTAAAAACTCTTTCAATCATATAGATACAATCATTTTCTTAAAGGCTTTTTTTTTTTTGTAAATTTATACCCTCTTTCCAAAATTACATATGTTATTTTTCAAGTAATAGGCTTCAACTAGATATACAGCATGATATACTTTTAAGCACTTATTAAGTAGAATATAGACAACTAATTCTTTAAACCTAGTCTAAGTCCTATGGAGCTACCTCAGGTTGATTTTAAGGAGTGCCTAACACCTTCCCCTTAGAAGAACAAGAACCCTTACCCAAAACATCATCGGTTAATAGACTAATAGAGAAATGATCTTAGTAATTAACAGGTACCCTAATATACCTTTAAATATTAGGTGGCAACTCTTTTTTATCATCAACATTGACAACGGTGACGAGCTTGAAAGAAGGTCAGAGTCCGACACCAATGGCCAATAACAACTTGTAAACACATAATGGAGGCAGTAAAGTAACAACTCCAAAGATATCATGCTCAGCTCGTTCACAATTACTGAAAAGTAGACATGTTTTCCAGCTATAACAGTCAAGTCCAGATATTACAACTGAAAATCAACTAGACATGAGCTTATAAATAGAGCTGTATTTGAAATTCACAACACCAGCTAAGAAGTTTAGTTTACCAATTAGCATGAGGAAAGTACTTCTCTATGCCTACATGTCAATATATATGTCAAGTCATCAATTACCATATACCATCTAGCATGAGGAATATACATCTATATGGCTACCTGTCAAATGTATATGTCAAATCATGAATGTCACAGTGTTGTCTAGCATGAGGAAAAATACATATCTATGCCTACATGCCAAGAATGCATGTCAAATGAATGATTTCATGGTGATATCTCCAGGTACTTTCACCCTCAACATACTCAAGTTATCTGTCTTAAATGCCCACTTTCTCACACACACGCAATTACTCAGCACTATACGGATGTATGGCTCATAAGCCCCTCACCAAAGCACGTGTATATATATCACGGTGCCTGCGCTCACTGCTGGTATGTCAGACTTCAGAGGGACGGATCCTGCCAAAGCGCTAATATAAAGCGAATAAGGTCTGCTGCAGCGTGCATCCCTATAACACTTTGTAAATTCTTACTAGGTGTAGATGTATTAAATGAGTATTAATTTGATATTTTGGAAATCCTATCGGGATGAGTATGGGTGTAAATAGTTGTTTTGGAATAAAAATAGAGAGTGGAGTGCATAAGATTCGATAAAATACACTAAGTTTATGCATAGCCTGTCTTCCATACTCATTTAGTGAATATAAATTTGTAGCCCTTTGAAATACCTTTCCAGTGATATATTTTTGAGCCCGAACGGATCTCTATGCAGAGTTTTATGTGCGATTTACCGAACAATGCGCAGTATGCACGCCCAGGTGTGCGCCCAGCTGGTCCAGTGCGCAGCCGCGCACTTGTGCCAGTGCTATTGCCCTTGCTGTGCATTCAAGTACATGTTTGGGCCTTCAGCTTCAAGGGAGCGCACCAGGAAGGTCGTTTTAAAAGCCCTACCTCGTCCCCCACACCCCAAAACATGAAAACTTGCTCTAGAAAGGAAAGCTCTCAAGAACCCAATTTCCTCCAAGGTCCCTCCATCATCCAAGGTAAGTTCTAATGATGATTCTAAGTTAATTTCAATTCTCCAACACCTTAGTTACATGGGTAAACCCTTCAAATCATTAGATATTCGATTGAGACATCATGGTCGAGAAACGAAGCCCTAGAACTCGAATTCAAGAGGATTGAACATCAAGAAGGTAATATCTTCACCCTCTAATTGGTTATAGCATTGGATTAATGATTATAGACTCTAAGTTCATGATATATGAGTTGATATGTTTGATAGAAAATTATGAACGGTTATATATTTGGATTGTTGATTGTTGATTATTGATTAAGGGTGTCCTTTATCTTATGGGTGATGAAAAATGGTATTGATTATAGCGATTTGTGATTTTAGAATTATCTAGGAGCAAAAGAATGGGTTGTTGGATGTAGAAACATCATTAATGAAGGCAATGAGGCTTTATTCCCATAAGGTATTTGATAAAATGCCTAAGTGACCAAAACATGAGTATTAATAATATGCAATCCTTTTGACTTGTATTGATATAGATTAAAGTTGAAAGGGTCAGCGAATGTTTTATTACGCTCAAGAGTAGGAAGGTAATGTATCTGAGGCTAACTCTCTATGTTTGGGAATGTTGATGACTCTCCCTACACTATATTTCTTTTACGATGTTACTAAATGCCTCAGAAATATAGTTAATCCTAGTTCCTTGAATAGTTGCAGAACTTCTTTTCCCTAGTTTCGTAACTCATTCATGACTTTCATTCTGAACATTGTGAGCTCAGTGCATAATCAATATAGACTCGAGTTTGATGCTCATGAGTCTCAGTCTTGATTACTCAGCATATGATAGCAGTTGAAGTTTCAGTTTTCATAATTAGTTCATGAATACATGGCTTAGTCTAGTCCTATTTAATATTCCAGTATCATGTAACTCAGTATGATTCAGTATTTCAGCATCAGATATTGCAGTATGATTCTCAGTTGCTGAATTTAAATCCTTAAATGTTGAACACATGCATTTGTGCTTAAGGTCGTAGTTTATGCTTTATGTCGGTTTGGGCCTGAGGCTGTAGTTTATACTTTATGCATGTTTGGGCGCGAGGCCGTAGTTTATGCTTTATGCATTTTTGGGCCTGACGTCGTAGTTATGTATATGTATACTTGGGCCTGAGGCCGTAGCTTGTGCACAAATATATATATTTGGCCCGAGGTCATAATTTATCAGATAAATAGGTTGTTCATCATAAACAGGTGCATCATTCAGAAGAGGGAGTATTCATATCCTTACTTTATTTGTCCAGTTCAGTTATTAGTTATCAGTTATCAATTATCATTTCTGATATCAGTTATCAGTTATTATTTCAGTTTCATTTTCAGCAGTTATCAGTTATCAGATATGAGTTATCACGTCAATTATCAGTTATCAGTTTCAGTTTTAGCATTTACAGTTCATTCTTTTAGTTTCTTTACATACCAGTGCAATTCAAATGTACTGATATCCCTTTCGCTCGCGGCCTACATCTCATGATACAGGTAACAATTTACAAGTTAACGATTCAGAGAGCTAGGATTCTTACACCAGCTCTTTGGTGAGCCCCAGTTCTTTCGGGACATTATCATTACTTTATAGGCTTTCAGTATTTACAAATAGTCAGTGTTTCAGTACCTTATTAGAGGCTTCATAGACTAGAGCAACAGTTAGACAGAGTCACAGGCTATTCATGTTAAGCAATGGTTGTTACAAATATGTTTCAAAATTATATTAGTGTTTCCGCACTTGATTTATATCATTCAGACTTTTAGTATATCAGCATGTGTTAGCTTATCTTCTGTATTCAATATGTTATAATATCACATGTTGATTCAGCCAACCAGTTGGTTCGCTCGGTCACATGTAGTTAGGCAGCGGGTGCCGTGTTACGTCCAGGCCCAGGTATGGGGTGTGACAAAGCTTGGTATCAGAGCACTAGGTTCAATTATCCTAGAGAGTCTATAAAGCCGTGTCCATTGGAGTTTCCTTTATATGTGTGTGTCCGCCACGCATATAATTGGTTAACTACCAAGACATTCAGGATTGTCTCATTTTTTTCTACTCTAGATCGTGCCATGAAGCATAAAGCAATAGGTAACCTTACTTCTTATAAATTCCAGACGTATTGAATACCCAAGCGACGGGCAGGAAAAACCAAAGGTCTTAGAGAGGATGATTTGCCATTGGGGTATAATTATGAAGTATAGATTGGTAACAAATGAGACTTGAGAGGATGTTGAAAGTGGGATGAAATGGATAGTAGTACAGATTAGAGCATAACCTTATCAGAAAGTACAAAAGTAGTTATCATGTTTTATGGTTATCAGTTTACTCAGTTATCGGTTATACAATCTTTCAGTTAGCAGGTTTATGGTTGTTCAGTATGCCAATATTCAATTAATTAGTTTCTAGATCTACAATTTTCAATGTATCCAAATTCTGGTGATTTGGGAGTATACAGTTATGCATATGGGTGCTAAAAGAAAATATAAGTAACAGTGATAATAGAAATTGTTTTGCATGTTTTAGGTCAGGATTAAGACCCAAGAGTCGCTAGATAGTGCATGAAGTGATTTATCAGATGATGGTCGTGTATTTGTATGTGTTTTACCTCACAGAACTATTTTAATTTAATTCTTGGAAATGGCGCCATATGTTAGATGATGATAGTTCAGATGTTAGACCCCCACGGTATAATAGTTTAAGGATTTAATTGCAATGGGCACAGAATTGATCATTATAGTTTTGGATAGAAAAGAGCCTGAGGGCAAAATACCTAGGAGTCATAAACGTTTGTTATTACCAAAGATGTATTTTTCGTACGACTTATGCAAATAACTAAGAATATATGATGTACGAAATGAGAACCAAGAGCAGCCGATAATGAGTTTCAGGGAATGAATTTAAGTTGTTCAGATTTATTCAAATCAGAATTAGAAAGTACCACAATAGTGAATTACTATAAGAAGCAGCTATTATTGTGAGATAACAGATATGACAGTCCACCCTTAGGTTATATGACTAAGTCTTTACCCTGGATTTTTATAGTGTGATACGATTTTGAAGTGTATAGAAAGTTTGGTGTTAGATATTCCAATTTTGTTTAAGAAAGATGAAATTTCCCTAAGTGTGATCCATGTACATAGTTAAAAAAAAGGCATGTGACCGTAGAATAGGGTCGGATGGTGAGGGAAGTTAGGAATAACCTTATGCTTCACTTTAGTTATTCAAAGCACGACTAGAAAACATGATGCTAGCAGGTGGTTAGTAAAAGAATAGTAAGTAAGTTTTGAGTAGATACAGTGAATTAGCAATTTCAGCAGAGCTAGTAGATCTACAATTTGATTACTTAGCTAATTTAACACTAGTCAGTGGGTAACTATTTTAAACACATAATGCGTGTTAGAACCCACAGATTTTAAGTTAAACCTGATGTACAGTGACAGTGAAAAAAAATCAGCTAGGCAATAAAAGAGCAAACTACAGAAGAATAGCCTTTAAGAGTTATCGAAAAGGGGTTTCCCCAAGATTGACAGTGTGATCATAGTTAAATCATTAAGATTGTGCATGATAGTTGTGAATACATTAGCTTTCCGTTTATGTAAGTAATTTTGTTTTTCCTAGTAAGGAAGATTGCCCAAAAATAAGTCATAAAATATGTCGTCATTGACATAAAGTGCAAAGAATTGCAGAAGATAAGTAAAGTTGTTTGAATCCCAACATAAGAGAAGGATCCGAAAGTACAATACCTTAACCTTTGGTCTAAGAAAGAGATGTGAAAATCGTCAGTAAGTCCAGTTGGAGATTTGAAACTTGCATAGTTAGCATGGGATATAAAAACTATAAAATCATGCCCGGTTGTGTATCACGAGGGTAGTGCCATTGCACGATACTATGATCTTCGAAGTACTGGTCAAAGACTTAGCTCACAATAATATTGTAAGTATTTTCAGGAAGTACCTTAAAAAGATATTCAAGTATGGGAAGTATAGCTCATGACTGAGGCAGTTAAGAGAACTATGGTGAATGAAGTTCACCGCTTAGCCAGGCTAGGATTTGGACTTTCGGACTCTGAAGATGGTGGAGTTGTTGTCCAGAAAAGGACTTGTTCCTCCTTAGTAGCCGAAGTGAAGGAGAAATGGTTTGATGATCCCTACTTTTTGCTGTTGAAAGAGGGAATTCACAAGCATAAGATGATGGCTTTTGAACATGGGGAGATGATGGAACTTTGAGGTACCAAGACGGATTCTGTGTTCCAGACATAGATTGACTTAGAGAAGGAGGATCATGTTAGAAGTCCATAATTTTAGGTATTCTATCCACCCAGCTTCCCCAAATATGTATCATGCTCAAGGAGATTTATTGGTGGAACGACATGGAAAAGTACATCGTAGACGTTTTGGGCAAGTGTTCGAATTATCAGCAAGTGAAAGTCAAGTAGCAGAAATCCTAGTGTTTTACCATAGAATACACATATTCTTGAGTGGAGATGGTAAATATGGACTTCATAACAGGATTATCTTGCTCATTTTGAAAGCATTTGATTGGGTGATTCTAGATCGACTTACCAAATCAGCATGATGCCTTGCGAGGCTTGTGTTATGCTTTGTTTGCTGGAAGGTGTTTTGGAGAAATGTTAGAGGTAGATAACCTTGTAATTTAGACCTTAGATTATAACCTCCATATCTTTCAGTATTCAGTCAATTTAATAGTCATTCAGTTTAGTACCAATTCAGTTCAGTGTCTCAGTAGTTGAGTAATCAAGTATTCATTTAGCTTAGTATGCATGCGCTCATGATAGTTCAGTGTTAACATATTTCCACTAGACACGTTTCAGGTCCAGAATTAGTCGTAGTTATAGAAAGGACAATCATTCGAGGAAGAATGATCCCAAAGGGAGATAATGTAACACTCTGTAAATTCAGACTAGCTTTGGAAGTATTAAATGAGTATTAATTTGATACTTTAGACATCTGAAATCCTATCGAGAAGATTATGGGTGGAAATAGTTGTTTTGGAATCAAGATGGAGAGTAAGGTGCATAAGATTCGATAAAATTAACTAAGTTTATGGAAAGTCTATCTTCCATACACATTTAGTGAATATTTATTTGGAATTTTCGAAAACGTAAACTATGAAAGTTATATCCCTTTGAAATACCTTTCCAATGATATATTGTGGAGCCCTAACAGATCTCTGTGCAAAACGTTATGTACGTTTTACTGGAAAATGCACAGTATGCACGCCTAGTTGGTCTCGTGCGCAGCCGCACACTTATGGCAGTGCTACTGCCCTTGCTATGCATTCAGGTGCGCGTTTGGGCCTTCAATTGCGTGGGAGCGCACCCGGGGGGTCATATTAAAAGCCCTACCTCGTCCCCCACACCCCAAAATATGAAAACTTGCTCTAGAAAGGGAAGCTGTCAAGAACCCAACTTCCACCAAGGTCCCTCCATCATCCAAGGTAAGTTCTAATGATAATTCTAAGTTAATTTCAATTCTCCAACACCTTATTTACATGGGTAAACCCTTCAAATCATTAGATATTCGATTGAGACATCATGGTCGAGAAAAGAAACCCTAGAACTCGAATTCAAGAGGATTGAACGTCAAGAAGGTAATATCTTCACCCTCTAATTGATTATAGCATTGGATTAATGATTATAGACTCTAATATAGTGATATATGAGTTGATGGATTTGATAGAAAAGCATGAAAGGTTATAGGTTTGGATTGTTGATTATTGATTAAGAGTGTCATTTATCTTATGGGTGATGAAGAATTGTATTGATTATAGTAATTTGAGATTTTAGAATTATCTAGGAGCAAGAGAATGGGTTGTTGGATGTAAAAACACCATTAGTGAGGGCTATGAGACTTTACGCCCATAAGGTATTTGATAAAATGCCTAAGTGACCAAAAAATGAGTATTATTGCTAATATGGAATCCTTTTGACTTGTATTGATATAGATTAAAGTTGAAAGGGTTAGCGAGTGTTATATTACGCTCAAGAGCAGGACGTTAAGGTATGTAAGGCTAACTCTCTATGTTTGGGATTGTTAATGACTCTCCCTACACTACGTTTCTTTTACGAGGTTACTAATTGCCTCAGAAATATAGTTAAGCCTAATTCCTTGAATAGTTGCAGAACTTCTATTCTCGAGTATCGTAACTCGTTCATGACTTTCATTATGAACGTTGTGAGCTCGGTGCGTAATCAATATAGACTTTGGTTTGATGCCCATGAGTCTTAGTCTAGATTACGTAGCATGTCATAAACAGTTGAAGTTTCAGTTTTTATAATCATTTCATGAATACATGTCTCAGTCAAGTCCTATTCAATATTCCAGTATCATGTAACTTAATATGATTGAGTATTTTTGCATCAGATATTGCAGTATGATTCTCAGTTCCTGAATTTAAATCCCTGAATGTTGAACACCTGTATTTGGGCCTGAGGTCGTAGTTTATGCTTTATGCATGTTTGGTCCCAATGCCATAGTTTATTCTTTATGCATTTTTGGGCCTGAAGCCGTAGTTATGTATACGTATACTAGGACCCGAGGCCGTAGCTTGTGCACATATATATATTGGGCCCGAGGCCGTAGTTTATTCATATAAACAAGTGGTTCATCATTCAGAAGAGGGAGTATTTATATCCTTACTTCCTTTGTCCAGTTCAATTATCAGTTATCATTTCAGCTATCTTTTATCATTTCAGTTTTTGTTTCAGCAGTTATCATTATAGTTATCAGTTATTAGTTATTAGATATCAGTTATCACTTTAGTTACCAATTATCAGTTATCAATTCATTTTCAATTTCGGCATTTACAGTTCTTTCTTTCAGTTGCTTTATATACTAGTGCAACTCAAATGTACTAAAGTCTCTTTTGACCGGAGCATGCATCTCACGATCCAGGTAATGATTTACAGGTTGAAGATTCAGAGAGCTGGGATTCTCGTACCAGCTATTTGGTGAGCCCCAGTTCTTTTGGGACATTATCATTACTTTACAGTCCTTCTGTATTTACAGACAATCAGTGTTTCGGTGCTTTATTAGAGGCTTCATAGACTAGAGTAACAGTTAGATAGAGTCGCATGCTTTTCATGTTAAGCAATGGTTGCTATAAATATGTTTCAAAATTATATTAGTGTCTCCGCCCTTGATTTTTATCATTCAAACTTTCAGTATATCAGTATGTGTTAGCTTATCTTTCGCATTCAATGTGTTATGATATCACATGTGGATTCAGCCAACCAGTTGGTTCGCTCGGTCGCATGTAGTCAGGCACCGGTGACGTGTTTCGTCGAGGCCCAAGTTCGGAGCATGACAAGCCCGATCCACAATAATAAATAAGTCAATAAGGCCTAATGCCCCATGCATCCCGATCCACAATAATCAATAACGGTCACAAAGACAATATGGCCTGCTACGACATGCAGCCCGATCCACAATAACACTCTCAACACGGCTGTAAGGCCCACCTAAGTCATCAAGTCTCAAGGGATCACAAATCTAGTACCTCTCAGCCCAAATAATGATAACATGTGATGTAACAGTGAATGATGAACAAGGACTGAGATATGATATGCAAATGAAGAATCATGACTAAGTATATAATTACAGTTAAATCAGATAACTTAGAACAACAAAAATAGTCTCATTAGGCCTCAACCAAATAATTACATAGCCTAAACATGACTTCTAACATGATTTACAGCTCAGATAATAAAACAAGTAGGAAAACATGGATGTAACAAGATATAACAGCAAAACAAGTTCGGTCATAGTCTAACAGTCAACTTGAATCATGATTACCCCGGTGCGTGCCCACACGCTCGTCACCTATCATGTGCGTCACCCCAATACATTTCTCATAACATAGTTCTTAGGGTTAAACACCCTCAAATCAAAGTTTAGATATGTTAGTTACCTCGAACAAGCGAAATCCAATACCGAATAAGCCAAACAATACTCTAGAAATGCCATTCCGCGCGTATCAACCTTCGAACGGCTCGAAACTAGCCCAAATCAACTCAAAAATATCAATTAATGCCAAAGGAAACAAACCCGACAAAACTCACAAAATCTGACAACTCATTCAATTACGAGTCCAGCCATACTAATTTCACTCAAATCCGAATCCGAATTGATGTTCAAAACTCAAAAATTCACTTTGGAAAGTTTAGACAAAAAACCCCAATTTCTCTTTTGAAATTTTCAATCAAATGCTAAAAACAAAGATGGAATCACGGAATATAATCAAAACCGAGTAGAAAACACCTACCCCAATGCATGTGGTGAAAATCTCCTCCAAAATCACTAAAAACCGAGCTCCATAGCTCAAAATATGAATGAAACAACGCAACCCTCGAATATAAAGAACTTGCACAGGCATTCCACTTTTGCGAACACACAACCACTCATGCGGCATCGCTTCTGTGATAAGACTCCCTCTTTTGCGGAGACAACTGGAAACTCGATACCTCGCACCTGTAGAAAAGAATTCACTTTTGCGACAAAGCAGGTGCAGCACAAATCGCACTTTTCCTATCCTTCTCGCTTTTGCGCTCCCAGCTTACCGCTTATGCGCCTTCGCAGATGCGTCCATATTCTCGCATCTGCAGAGATTCCCAAACTCAGCCCCTTTTGATTCTGTGGCCACTTCTCCACACCTTCGGACACTGCACCTGCACCCAAATCTCCGCAGGTGTGATCATACCAGAACCCCAACCAAATTTGCATAGCCAAAATGATCCAAAACAATCTGAACCATATCCGAAACTCACCCGAGCCCCTCGGGACCCCGTACGAATATACCAACAAGATCCAAATCATAACACGGACCTACTCGAGGCCTTAAATCACACATAACAATATCAAAACCAAGAATCGCACCTCAAATCAAACTTTATGAACTTTTGAACTTTCAACTTCCAAAACGCGTGCCGAACCATATCAAATCAACTCGGAATGACCTCAAATTTGGCCCACAAATCCCAATTGACATGTGGAAGATATTCCAATTCCCAGAACTACAATCCTAACTCAATATCATCAAAGTCAACTCTCGGCCAAATTTATCAATATTCCAAACCTTCAAATTTTCAACTTTTACCAAATAGTGCCGAAACCTTCTAGAGACATCCAAATGAAAATTTGGGCATACTCCCAAGTCCGAAATTACCATCCGGACCTAACAGAACCATTAAAACGCTTATCCGAGGTCAAATACACAATAGTCAAACTTGGTCAACTCTTTCAATTTAAAGCTTTCTAGTTGAGATTCATTTTTCCAAATCAATATCGTATCACCTGAAAACAAAAACCGACGATTTATACAAGTCATAATACAACAGATGAAGCTACTCATGGCTTCAAACGGCTAAACGGGATGCAAATGCTCAAAACGACAATTGGATCGTTACATTCTCCCCCACTTAAATATACGTTCGTCCTCGAACGTTCCAAAGCCATCAAATCACCGTGTAACCCTACCATGCATGTACCCATGGGTGATCCCACATCACCCTAATTCATATAAATCCAACAAAACCTCCTAATGGAAGATTCTTACCTTAACCATAATCCATAAGCCTTAGAATCAAATCTCTAACATCTGAAATCTATTACAAGACCCGAATCTCGCATCCACACATTGTATAAGTCTGAACAAGCTGTAACAAGCCATACCTGTCACGACCCAAAATCCAAAAAGGCCGTAATGGCGCCGAACACCACTGTCATGCAAGCCAACTATAATCAATTAACTTAATTACCCATTTTAGTATTTTAGAAATAAAAATTTCTTTAATGAAATTGTAGAGATAAAAATCATAGAGTAAATGATAAATATTTCTACAGCTAAATTTCTAAACAATTCAAAACCATTCCCAAAACCCGGTATCATAAATGCATGAGCATTTACTAGGGAATTAAAAAATAAAATATAGCATCTGTCCAGAATACAAATTAGATAGGAAAATATAATAACTCTGAAAGAAACTCTTTTAGCTGCGGATCGTAATATAGAATGCAGCTCACCCATGTCTCCACAATTATTAACCACACCTCTGCGCCCACAAGACCGCTATACATATATGTACCTGCACAATAAAATATGCAGTAAGTGCAGTATGAGTACGAAAATAACGTGTACCCAGTAAGTATCAAGCCTAATCTCGAAGTGGTAGAGACGAGATAGTCAACTTTAACACTCACTATGGGTCAATAATAATTATTGGAATAAATTATAGTTATTCAAATCAGCATGGTTCATAGAGTTAACAATAATTTTATTCAATTAGCAGAAATAATAAGAATCCTTCAAATGCAACAATTTTCCAATTTATAAATTAAATCATGAAATTTCAATAAAACTTCCAATTTAACAAATTGCAATTCAATTTCAATAAATTTTTAATTTATCAATTAAATCTCATTTACATGAATAACAATTAATTCCTTAACAAGCAAGAATAATAATTCATTAAATTCCACTGATTTTCTAATTTATCACTTAGCTTCACAAGCTAAAATAAACTATTAAGGTATCATGTAATTATTATTATTAAGCACGATTTTTGTCGGGGACGTATGGCCCGATCCAGAGTGTCGTGTACATTGCCGAGGGACGTGCGGCGCGATCCATAGATGCATTTATCCTGCCAAGGCGTTTGGCTCGCTCAACAAGAAAGGAGGACATTTTATTATGTACCTCCGGAAGGAGAGTATATTTATTATGAGATAAATTCGGGAGGAAGAATAATTGTTTTTAACAATTAATTAATTTAAACAAAAAATCAAACATATAAATTTTCCATCCTTTAATATTTTGATCTAACAATTCACATATATATATATATATATATATATATATATATATATATATATATATATATATATATATATATATATATATATATATATATATATATATATATATATATATATATATATATATATATATATATATATATATATATATATATATATATATATATATATATATATATATATATATAGTCCTAAACTATCCGGACTTTAGCATTAATAGTAGCTATGCACGGACTCTCGTCACCTCGTACGTACGTAGCCCCCGCAATTATCAATAATTATTCAATTTAATCCCTATGGGGTAATTTACCCCTCACAAGATTAGACAAGAGACTTACCTCGTCTCAAAGTCCACTTTTCGAATACCATGTCATGTTTAATTCTTGATAAGATGCTGAAAGATCCGAAACTATCCAAATATTATAAATAATAATTAATATATGCTAAATGATTCAAAATTTATCTATTAAATTAATTACCTTATCCAAAATGGTAAAATTCCTAAAATTCACCCCGGGCCCACTTGCTCGGATTCTAGAAAATTTCGGATGAAAACGTTACCCATAATCTCAAGAACTTAAATATATAATTTCTACCCAATTCTATAACTATTTTCGTGGTTAAAATCTCATTTTTATAAAAATCTAGGATTTTCATCTAAATCTTTAATTTCTAAGATTTACTAGTTATAATCTACTTATAACCTATGTATTTAACTCAAAGGGTGTAGAATTAACTTACCTCCAAGTTGATAGTTGAAAACTCCTCACAAAGAGCTCTGAAATCGCCCAACAATGGATGAAAAATAGAAAGAAATGGACTGCGTTTTCGTCCGTTTTAAGGTTCTGCCCATACAGGTTTTTCGCACCTGCGGAAGGAGTACCGCACATGCGGCTTTCGCACTTGTGCAAAAATTCCTCGTAGGTGCGCATTTTCCTTCTTTTCCTGGTTCCGCATCTGCGGAAGAAATGCTCGCTTCTGTGCAAGAGCAGGTCGCCCATCCCTTCGCACCTGCGCATTATTCCGCTTATGCGCACAAGGCCATCGTCCATGCGCGTTCGCAGGTGGGCCAAATGCTTCGCATCTGCGATGGCTGGGCAGATTTCTCTCGTTCGCACCTGCGATTGGTGCGATTATGACAGTAGCTGGGAGCTTCGGTCCTTGCTCAATTTTCCAAAATTGGTCCGAGCCTCGTCCGATTAACACTCGAGACCCCCGGGCCCCGCCCGAACATACCAACAGGTTTGAAATCATAAAAAAGACTCGCTCGAACTCTCGGAATGCATAAAACAACATCAAATCTAAGAATCATACCCTAAACCAAATTGATTCAAACTTAGGAGTTTCAAGTTCTTCAGTTTACTTCCAATGCGCCGAAATATACTTAAACTGCTCGGAATGACACAAAAATTTGCGTGCAAGTCTTAAATCATTATATGTAACTATTCCCAAACTCGAAATTCCAAACGGACATGAAAGAACTTTAAACCTTCAAATAGTTGATTTTCACTATTAAGCGCCAAATGCTCCCGGGTTATCCAAAACCCGATTCGAATATACGCCCAAGTCCGAAATCATCATACGAACCTACTGGAACCGTAAAATCCCGATTTCGAGGTCGTTTTCTCAAAATGTTGACCGAAGTCAAACTTGGCCTTTTAGGGTTAACTTAAGGAACCAAGTGTTCCGATTTCAATCCAAACACATCCAAATCCTGAACCAACCATCCCCGCAAGTCATAAAGGGAACAGGGTTCTTTAAGTCGAAACGACCGGTTGGGTCGTTACATTCTCTCCCACTTAAATATTCGTTCGTCCTCGAACGGGCTAAGGAGTATTCCGGAGTTATCCAAAATTACTGTTTAACACCTCGTGCACCTACCTGTGCTACCACTCCCAGTTGAGCACATTAACTCGAGCCAATATGAAAATTCTCCCCTTTATTTTCTTAGAGCCCAATTCTAACATCCAGAATTCTCCACCATGCCTGTTTCCAACCTATGAATGTCGTATCAATCACTACACGATGCACCACTACAGGGTTGCTTACCTTGGTTGAATTTAGACCATGCACCGCACCATTCACATGATCATAATATCATCCTCCGATAACAATAGCCGAATTTCCACGAATCCGATATTCACAACACACCTCATGATACCTATAATTCTTGTTCCAACTCTTGAACTGCTACCACGATGAAAGAGATGTGTAGAAATTCATAACTAACTGCTGAGTCAACAAATTGTTGAGTCTCTCTTTCTGACAAGAACCATTGCCTCATTATGGACCAAATAATGGTATTTGCTCTTTATTATACTTCATATAATCCGATCGTACTGATCCCGGATCAAATAACCTCGTCTCACTTAGTATAAGTTGCTCGGGCAATAAGCCACCTCAGACATGACAAAAAGTCTCATATGACGCAACAATGAGCTAATAAGCTACGGACTCGATTGCGATACATAAGGAAAACAGACTATGGAAAGGATTAGTCAACCCACGTGACTAGTTAAACAACTGAAAATGTGTCATGTACCTTCCTCAGAAGATGGGACACAAAAACACACAAGATAGAATATAGGGAACTGTACTCAACATCACATTGTTGCGGCGTGCAACCCGATCCGCATAAAAAAGAATTTATAAGAAAATACTTACCGAGCTAGAATGCTTATTATTTAAAAAATATCCGAACATCGGACACAAGCACGCTAAGTGCATAATACCATCCTTGGAAGGAACGACAACGCCATATGCTACAAAACTCAAGCACAACTAAGGTGTGATATATGATCTTAATCTCGAGAGCCATCCTGCTCACATAACACCATCACTATGCGGAACCTTAACACATAAGAAAATTATCAAGCCGTTTCGCAACTCACACGGCACAATATAATATTACATGAAATAACCGACGACGAAACGACATCCAACATCTGAATATTCCTCCATAGGGAGAGGTTATGCTGAAATGAACACATCCGCCTGATATAGAGCCCATATTCATATTCAAATCCATCCACAGACCTCAAGTCAATTATGATCGCATCGTACTAGGCTAACAACCTTTCAAGTATCCATAATAACCCTTTTTCCCATAACATACAAGAATAGCCATCATAATCAGAACAATACTTCAACAGTCGACAACCAAATGAACCGAGCGCCCTCCAGGCATAAATTCTCGAATCAGCAATATTACCACAATCTTCATACTTGGTTTTAATATTTACTCAATCAAGTGACTACATGTCACTCTTACACAATCTTTCTGTGAGACACGCTCCCACGACCTTCCGCACCAAATAACAAGTCTGCACATCCATGCTACCGGTTACACTAATGCTGTAAAGCATATCAAGAATCCACAAATCAATACACAAGGTCTATTAAACCTTACATCGACCTTAGATGATGCCAAAAACAATACCATCTTACTTTAAACATCTAAATCCCTTTCCTGCTCATCCGAGCTCATGACAGCCTTGTCAACACCGAACCAAAGTCTTAAATCCTCAACTTTCGAATCCCATGCTACTTAGTGCACTTAACCACGCCAATGCGCAGGAGTAGAAAAATTCCATCATAACTTCCGAACCACTAATAGGGAAACACTTCATCATATAGAAAATATCTTCTTAACTCATTTCAAGAGAACCATTGCAACACGTGACTGAATTCCCATATCCGTAGAAAATACCGGCCTCAAGTGGTGCTCTAAACCACCATAACTCTTTTGGGATCCCTCTATACATAATGTGTCATAATACTTGAATTCCTCTAAATAAAATCAATTACAGCGGCCGTCAAGCCTCGAACGTACCACCACAAATTACATGCATAATTCAATGCGCTGAAGGAACTGATCATTGCCACCATCATGCCGATTCAACCATTGTTAGCCGACCCGTCTTTTCTCGATTTATTCTCAACTTGCCTTAGAAATAATAATAGCTCCATTCATTACATCATGAACTCAAATCCGTACTCATCCCGAGTGACCTTATTTCACGAGACCACGCTGTTTCAAAACCCACTAATCATCTCATATCCCTCCTTGTGCGCACTTTCACATCTTCAATTGGTACACCCATTCTAATACTTCTTTTATGAATCCGGAGTTATTTTCTTCCGTTTCTCTATTGCTACACCACAACCTGAAGATAACGCAGAGTACTCCGAATCCCGTTTCATAATCTGCTGCAAAAGCTCGATACTCAACCATACTACGGACTCGAGATCCTTAGGCACCACACTTTAATTTTTTTGAATCCACTAGGACCGTTATTGAGAGTCACTTGCTCAGACTTGTTCCCAAACATGATCAATTCCAAGGCCCTGCTAGAACATGGACACTTTACGAGGAAACATCCGACTGTTTCACTTTCCTGTGCATTACATCTGCACGAAGCTTAAACTCTGAGTCTTCCAAAAACCTGAATATGAATTGATAAGGCCAAATATGGCACACATTCCCCAAATACTTTGCTCAAATTACCACTGATGCTTTCTTTCCTTAGTTGCAATGACCTACCAATACACCGATAACCAGAAACCGCACAAGTTGACACTATGCAATCCAATCATAGACGGTAGGGCTCTCTCACTTAGCTTGAAGCTACAAATTACAAAATTCTAGAATCCGCCGAGATTCTTTCTTCATCATCGACATGATCCTGCACACACAACTTGCCAAATTTCTCGAAATTCTTCTATTACCCGTTAATAAACACTCCGAACCAGTAGCCTTTTTACATATTAAATATCTTACCGTGTAGCCAATAGAATTCTTCGTAGAAGCTTCGTCAATACCACACAACCACTAACCTGCTCACAGGAGATAACCCACCTGTGGATATTACATGCCAAGATATTCCAACACCACTGCACTGGGTGCAAATACTACGAAATTAGTAGATTATCCTGAGCCCGAGCTCATTCACCAGCTCCACTAGTTCGTTCACTCCTCATGAACGTCAACTTAAGGTGCGACAATACATTCCAATCCAAAGTCATATTGTATCATTCTTCATATCAAGCAACTCTCTCCTGTCACACCAAATCTTCCTCAATATAGCAGCCAATATCCCAAATTAAGCCCATAGACATAGTCACTATCCACCATGAATCCCAAATCACTTTAAACTTTCCTCAAGTCGTGTAGTCATCCTACCACGTAACCCATATGCTACTTTTCCACTCTCTCACTTTGGTCAAACCCTTCTCCTTTAAGCAACTACTCGACTTCTGTTTTCTTACACTTGGCCTTTTCGGAACCTAACCACTGCAAGGCACCTTCCACATGTCCTTCCTCATCCTTCGCTGCCCAGTTGTTGCCTTAACTCAAAATCCGTCTCTGTAGCACTTGAACCAATAGCTCGTTACCAGCTTTAAACCTTTCCGACGATCATCCTTCTCGAGACATCAATACTAGGAACGCTGCTTTGATCCTGATTCACTGCACACCGCGATCTCTAATGACTGATTCCCCTATACCAATTCCTAACACCCCGTCGTGAAGGCGAGTTGAAGAAAACCATAACACCGGCGAACCTTAACGCATTTTACAAGGCGATGACACCACATCAAAATTGAGAATTCTACCACACTCGAAAATATCAAGCTTCATTACTCCATCAACCCCAAACCTGAACATTCATAGTCTGATTTCCCTTTTCTCCGCTGGAATTAAAACATGGAACCTCTGAATCATGTACCAAGAAAACCTTCTTTCAAGTCGTTTACTGCCCTGACACATAGGCGGGCATTTTACCATTTCATAAACACTGTGCGATAACAACGCATGAATCGTCGTAACAATCAATGCCAAATCTCAAAACCTTAGGTAGTACTGATACTTAACTTGTAACGACAGAGCGGCCTTCCACAAGGCGACGACATAGCCCAATTAATTACATAGGGAGAAGCATCCTGCACTACATCTGTAGTACCATTAAAAAATTTTCCTCGATCCCCAATTTATAACAAGCGCTTCACGTTGCATAAGATTGAATAGGAAGGAAATGTAGGCATAAGCCTAAAAGGAATCGAATCACACGATGAGGAATCAAGAAGGGAAGTATTCGTAACAGCCATGTAGCCTCTCGAAGATAAGCACAGACGTCTCTGTATCGATCCGCAAGACTCTACTAGACTTGCTCATGACTCGTGAGACCTAAGTGAACCTAGTGCTCTGATACCACGTTGTCACGATTCAAAATCCAAAAAAGCCGTGATGGCGCCGGACACCACTGTCATGCAAGCCAACTATAATCAATTAACTTAATTACCCATTTTAGTATTTTTGAAATAAAAATTTCTTTAATGAAATTATAGAGATAAAACTCATAGAGTAAATGATAAATATTTTTGCAGCTAAATTTCTAAACAATTAACAACCATTTTCAAAATCCGGTGTCACAAGTGCATGAGCAATTACTAGGGAATTAAAAAATAAAATATAGCATCTGTCCAGAATACAAAGTAGACAGGAAAATATAATAACTCTGAAAGAGACTCTGTTAGCTGCGGATCGTTATATAGAATGCAGCTCACCCATGTCCCCACAATTATTAACCACACCTCTGCGTCCACAAGGCCGCTATACATATATGTACCTACACAATAAAATATGCAGCAAGTGCAGTATGAGTACGAAATAACGTGTACCCAGTAAGTATCAAGCCTAATCTCGAAGTGGTAGAGACGAGATAGCCGACTTTGACACTCACTATGGGTCAATAATAATAATTGGAATAAATTATAATTATTCAAATCAACATGGTTCACAGAATTAACAATAATTTTATTCAATTAGCATAAATAATAAGAATCCTTCAAATGCAACAATTTTTCAATTTATTAATTAAATCATGAAATTTCAATAAAACTTCCAATTTAACAAATAGCTTTACAAGTTGTAATTCAATTTCAATAAATTTTCAATTTATCAATTAAATCTCACTTACAGGAATAACAATTAATTCCTTAACAAGCAAGAATAATAATTCATTAAATTCCAAGGATTTTCCAATTTATCAATTAGCTTCACAAGCTGAAATAAACTATTAAGGTATCATGTAATTATTATTATTAAGCACGATTTCTGTCGAGGACGTACGGCCCGATCCAGAGTGTCGTGTACACTGCCGAGGGACGTGCGGCGCGATCCATAGATGCATCTATCCTGCCGAGGCGTTCGGCCCGCTCCACAAGAAAGGAGGACATTTTCTTATGTACCTCCGGAAGGAGAGTATATTTATTATGAGATAAATTCGGGAGGAAGAATAATTTCTTTTAACAATTAATTAATTTAAACAGAAAATCAAACATATGAATTTCCCATCCTTTAATATTTTTATCTAACAATTCACAACATATATATAAATATATCAAATAATATTAATTAAACAAGGAATACAATTTACACAAGTAATTCATGCTTTGAGTCCTAAACTACCCGGACTTTAGCATTAATAGTAGCTATGCACGGACTCTCGTCACCTCGTGCGTACGTAGCCCCCGCAATTAGCAATAATTATTCAATTTAATCCCTATGGGGTAATTTTCCCCTCACAAGATTAGACAAGAGACATACCTCGTCTCAAAGTCCACTTTCAGATTACCACATCACGTTGAATTCTTGATTCGATGCCGAAAGATCCGAAACTATCCAAATATTATACATAATAATTAATATATGCTAAATGATTCGAAATTTATCTATTAAATTAATTACCTTATCCAAAATGGTAAAATTTCTAAAATTTATCCCGGGCCCACTTGCTCGGATTCTAGAAAATTTTGGATGGAAACGTTACCCATAATCTCAAGAACTTAAATATATAATTTCTACCCAATTCTATAACTATTTTCGTGGTTAAAATCTCATTTTTATAAAAATCTAGGTTTTTCATCTAAATCTTTGATTTCTAAGATTTACTAGTTATAATCTACTTATAACCTATGTATTTAACTCGAAGGGTGTAGAATTAACTTACTTCCAAGTTGATAGTTGAAAACTCCTCACAAAGAGCTCTGAAATCGCCCAACAATGGATGAAAAATAGAAAGAAATGGACTGAGTTTTTGTCCGTTTTAAGGTTCTGCCCATACAGGTTTTTCGCACCTGCGGAAGGAGTACCGCACATGCGGCTTTCGCACCTGCACTAAAATTCCTCCCAGGTGCACATTTTCCTTCTTTTCCTGGTTTCGCATCTGCGGAGGAAATGTTCGCTTCTGCGCAAGCGCAGGTGCGCCCATCCCTTCGCACCTGCGCATTATTCTGCTTCTGCGCACAAGGCCATCGTACCTGCGCGTTCGCAGGTGCGCCAAATGCTTTGCATCTGCGATGGTTGGGCAAGTTTCTCTCATTCGCACCTGCGATTGGTGGCTCGCACCTGCGGTTGTCCAATGCGCAGGTGTGGTTATGAAAGTAGCTGGGAGCTTCAGTCCTTGCTCAATTTCCCAAAATTGGTCCGAGCCTTGTCCGGTTAACACTCGGGACCCCTGGAGCCCTGCCCGAACATACCAACAGGTTTGAAATCATAAAACAGACTCGCTCGAACTCTCGAAACACATAAAACAACATCAAATCTAAGAATCATACTCTAAACCAAATTGATGCAAACTTAGGAATTTCAAGTTCTTCAGTTTACTTCCAATGCGCCGAAATATACTTAAACTGCCCGGAATGACACGAAAATTTACGTGAAAGTCTTAAATCACTATATGGAACTATTCCCAAACTCGGAATTCCAATCGGACTTCAAATACTCAAAAACCTACTCCAAACAAGTTTTTAAAGAACTTTAAACCTTCAAATAGTTGATTATCACTATTAAGCGCCAAAACACTCACGGGTTATCCAAAACCCGATTTGAACATACGCCTAAGTCCGAAATCATCATACGAACCTACTGGAACCGTCAAATCACGATTCCGAGGTTGTTTTCTCAAAATGTTGACCGAAGTCAAACTTGGCCTTTTAGGGTTAACTTAAGGAACCAAGTGTTCCGATTTCAACCCAAACACATCCAAATCCCGAACCAACCATCCCCGCCAGTCATAAAGTATTAAAAACACATTCGGGGAGTTTTATTTAAGGTAACGGGGTTTTTAAAGTCCAAATGACCGGTTGGGTCGTTTCATTCTCTCCCACTTAAATATTCGTTCGTCCTCGAACGTGCTAAGGAGTATTCCAGAGTTATCCAAAATTACTGTTTAATACCTCGTGCACCTACCCGTGCTACCACACCCAGTTAAGCACATTAACTCGAGCCAATCTGAAAATTCTCCCCTTTATTTAGGCAAATAAGCCTTAGAGCCCAATTCTAACATCCAGAATTCTCCACCATGCATGTTTCCAACCTATGAATGTCGTATCAATCATTACATGATGCACCAATATAGGGTTGCATACCTTGGTTGAATTTAGACCATGCACCACACCATTCACATGATCATAATATCATCCTCCGATAACAATAGCCGAATTTCCACGAATCTGATATTCACAACACACCTCATGATACCTATAATTCTTGTTCCAACTCTTGAACTGCTTCCACGATGGAAGAAATGTGTAGAAATTCATAACCAACTGCTGAGTCAACAAATTATTGAGTCTCTTCTTCTGACAAGAACCATTGCCTCATTATGGACCAAATAATGGTATTTGCTCTTTATTATACTTCATATAATCCGATCGTACTGATCCCGGATCCAATAACCTCGTCTCACTTAGTATAAGTTGCTCGGGCAATAAGCCACCTCAGACATGACAAAAAGTCTCATATGACGCAACAATGAGCTAATAAGCTACGGACTCGAATGCGATACATAAGGAAAACAGACTATGGAAAGGATTACTCAACCCACGTGACTAATTAAACAACTGAAAATGTGTCATGTACCTTCCTCAGAAAATGGGACACAAAAACACACAAGATAGAATATAGGGAACTGTACTCAACATCACATTGTTGCGGCGTGCAACTCGATCCGTACAAAAAAAAAATCTATAAGAAAATACTTGCCGAGCTAGAATGCTCATTATTTACAGAATATCCGAACATCGGACACAAGCACGCTAAGTGCATAATACCATCCTTGGAAGGACCGACAGCGCCATACGCTACAAAACTCAAGTACAACTAAGGTGTGATATATGATTTGAATCTCGAGAGCCATCCTGCTCACATAACACCATCACTATGCGGAAACTCAACACATAAAACAATTATCAAGCCGTTTCGCAACTCACACGGCACAATATAGTATTACATGAAATAACCGACGATGAAACAACATCCAACGTCTGAATATTCCTCCATAGGGAGCGGTTATGCTGAAATGAACACATCCGGCCTGATATAGAGCCCATATTCATATTCAAATCCATCCATTGACCTCAAGTCGATTCTGATCGCATCGTACTAGGCTAACAACCTTTCAAGTATCCATAATAACCCTTTTCCCATAACATACAAGAATAGCCATCATAATCGGAACAATACTTCAACAGTCGACAACAAAATAAACCCAGCGCCCTCCAAACATAAATTCTCGAATCAGCGATATTACCACAATCTTCATACTTGGTTTCAATCGTTACTCAATCAAGTGACTACGTGTCACTCTTACACAATCTTTCTGTGAGACACGCTCCCACGACCTTCCGCACCAGGTAACATGTCTGCACATCTATGCTACCGGTTACACTAATGCTGTAAAGCATATCAAGAATCCACAAATCAATACACAAGGTCTATTAAACCTTACATCGACCTTAGATGATGCCAAAAACAATACCATCTTATTTTAAACATCTAAATCCCTTTCCTTCTCATCCGAGCTCATGACATCCTTCTCAACACCGAACCAAAATCTTAAATCCTCAACTTTCGAATCCCATGCTACTTAGTGCACTTAACCACGCCAATGCGCAGGGGTAGAAGAATTCCATCATAACTCCTGAACCACTAATAGGGAAAACACTTCATCATATAGAAAACATCTTCTTAACTTATTTCATGAGAACCATTGCAACACGTGACTGAATTCCCATATCCGTAGAAAATACCGGCCTCAAGTAGTGGACTAAACCACCATAACTCTTTTGGGATGCCTCTATATATAACATGTCATAATACTTGAATTCCTCCAAATAAAATCAATTACGGCGACCGTCAAGCCTCGCACGTACCGCCACAAATCATATGCATAATTAAATGCGCTGAAGGAACTGATCATTGCCACCATCATGCCGATTCAACCATTGTTAGCCGACCGGTATTTTCACGATTTATTCTCAACTTGCCTTAGAAATAATAATAGCTTCATTCATTACATCATGAACTCAAATCCGTACTCATCCCGGGTGACCTTATTTTACGAGACCACGCTGTTTCAAAACCCACTAATTATCTCATATCCCTTCTTGTGCGCACTTTCACATCTTCAATTGGTACTCCCATTCTGATACTTCTTTTATGAATCCGAAGTTATTTTCTTCCGTTTCTCTATTGCTACACCACAACCTGAATATAATGCAGAGTACTCCGAACCCCGTTTCATAATTTGCTGCAAAATCTCAATACTCAACCATACTACGGACTCGAGATCCTTAGGCACCACACTTTAATTTTTTTTGAATCCACTAGGACCGTTATTGAGTGTCACTTGCTCTGACTTATTCCCAAACATGATCAATTCCAAGGCCCTGCTAGCACATGGACACTTTATCAAGCAAACATCCGACTGTTTCACTTTCCTGTGCATTACATCTGCACCAAGCATAAACTCTGAGTCTTCCAAAAACCTGAATATGAATTGATAAGGCCAAATATGGCACACATTCCCCAAATACTTTTCTCAAATTACCACTGATGCTTTCTTTCCTTAGTTGCAATGACCCACCAATACACCGATAACCAGAAACCGCATAAGTTGACACTATGCAATCCAATCATAGACAGTAGGGCTATCCCACATAGCTTGAAGCTACAAATTACAAAATTCTGGAATCCACCGAGATTCTTTCTTCATCGTCGACATGATCCTGCACACACAACTTACCAAATTTCTTGAAATTCTTCTATTAACCTTTAATAAACACTCTGAACCACTAGCCACATTTACATATTAAATATCTTACCAGGTAGCCAGTAGAATTCTTCGTAGAAGCTTCGTCAATACCACACAACCACTAACCTGCTCACAGGAGATAACCCACCTATGGAAATTACATGCCGAGATATTCCAATGCCGCTGCACTGGGTGCAAATACTATGGAATCAGTAGATCATCCTGAGTCCGAGCTCATTCACCAGCTCCACTAGTCTGTTCACTCCTCATGAACGTCAACTAAAGGTGCGACAATACATTCCAATCCAAAGTCATGTTGTATCATTCTGCATATCAAGCAACTCTCTCCTGTCACACCAAATCTTCCTCAATATAGCAGCCAATATCCCAAATTAAGCCCGTAGACATAGTCACTGTCCACCATGAATCCCAAATCACTTCAAACTTTCCTCATGCCGTGTAGTCATCGTACCACGTAACCCATATGCTACTTTGCCACTCTCCCACTTTTGTCAAACCCTTCTCCTTTAACTAACTACTCGACTTCTGTTTTCTTACACTTGGCCTTTTCGGAACCTAACCACCGCAAGGCACCTTCCACATATCCTTCCTCATCCTTCGCTGCCCAGTTGATGCCTTAACTCAAAATCCGTCTCTGTAGCACTTGAACCAATAGCTCGTTACCAGCTTCAGACCTTTCTGACGATCATCCTTTTCGAGACATCAATACTAGGAACACTGCTTTGATCCTGATTCACTGTACACCGCGATCTCTAATGACTGATTCCCCTATACAAATTCCTAACACCCCGTCGTGAAGGCGAGTTGAAGAAAACCATAACACCGGCGAACCTTAATGCATTTTACAATTCGATGACACCACATCAAAATTGAGAATTCTACCACACTAGAAAATATCAAGCTTCGTTACTCCATCAACCCCAAACCTGAACATTCATAGTCTGATTTCCCTTTTCTCCGCTGGAATAAAAACATGGAACCTCTGAATCATGTACCGAGAAAACCATCTTTCAAGTCGTTTACTGCCCTGACACATAGACGGGCATTTTACCATTTCATAAACACTGTGGGATAACAACGCACGAATCGTCATAACAATCAATGCCAAATTTCAAAACCTTAGGTAGTACTGATACTTAACTTGAAATGACAGAGCGACCTTCCACAAGGCGACGACAATAGCCCAATTAATTACACAGGGAGAAGCATCCCGCACTACATCTGTAGTACCATTAAAAAATTTTCCTCGATCCCCAATTTATAACAAGCGGTTCACGTTGCATAAGATTGAATAGGAAGGAAATGTAGGCATAAGCCTAAAAGGAATCGAATCACACGATGAGGAATCAAGAAGGGAAGTATTCGTAACAGCCCTGAAGCCTCTCGAAGATAAGCACAGACGTATCTGTACCGATCTGCAAGACTCTACAAGACTTGCTCATGACTCATGAGACCTAAGTGAACCTAGTGCTCTGATACCACGTTGTCACGATCCTAAATCCAAAAAGGCCGTGATGGCGCCGGACACCACTGTCAGGCAAGCCAACTATAATCAATTAACTTAATTACCCATTTTAGTATTTTTGAAATAAAACTTTCTTTAAAGAAATTGTAGAGATAAAACTCATAGAGTAAATGATAAATATTTTTGCAGCTAAATTTCTAAACAATTCACAACCATTTCCAAAACCCAGTGTCACAAGTGCATGAGCATTTACTAGGGAATTAAAAAATAAATATAGCATCTGTCCAGAATACAAATTAGACAGGAAAATATAATAACTCTGAAAGAGACTCTGTTAGCTGCGGATCGTAATATAGAATGCAGCTCACCCATGTCCCCACAATTATTAACCACACCTCTGTGCCCACAAAGCCGCTATACATATATGTACCTGCATAATAAAATATGCAGCAAGTGCAGTATGAGTACGAAAACAACGTGTACCCAGTAAGTATCAAGCCTAATCTCGAAGTGGTAGAGACGAGATAGCCGACTTTGACACTCACTATGTGTCAATAATAATAATTGGAATAAATTATAATTATTCAAATCAGCACGGTTCACAGAGCTAACAATAATTTTATTCAATTAGCATAAATAATAAGATTCCTTCAAATGCAACAACTTTCCAATTTATTAATTAAATCATGAAATTTCAATAAAACTTCCAATTTAAAAAATAGCTTTACAAGTTGCAATTCAATTTCAATAAATTTTTAATTTATCAATTAAATCTTATTTACAGGAATAACAATTAATTCCTTAACAAGCAAGAATAAAAATTCATTAAATTCCAAGGATTTTCGAATTTATTAATTAGCTTTGCAAACTGAAATAAACTATTAAGGTATCATGTAATTATTATTATTAAGCACGATTACTGTCGAGGACGTACGACCCGATGCAGAGTGTCGTGTACACTGTCGAGGGACGTGCGGTGCGATCCATCGATGCATCTATCCTGCCGAGGTGTTCGGCCCGCTCCACAAGAAAGGAGGACATTTTCTTATGTACCTCCGGAAGGAGAGTATATTTATTATGAGATAAATTCGGGAGGAAGAATAATTTCTTTTAACAATTAATTAATTTAAACAGAAAATCAAACATATAAATTTTTCCATCCTTTAATATTTTGATCTAACAATTCACAATATATATATAGATATATCAAATAATATTAATTAAATAATATATATTAATTAATCAAGGAATACAATTTACACAAGTAATTCATTCTTTGAGTCCTAAACTACCCGGGACTTTAGCATTAATAGTAGCTATGCACGGACTCTCATCACCTCGTACGTACGTAGCCCCCGAAATTATCAACAATTATTTAATTTAATCTCTATGGGGTAATTTCCCACTCACAAGATTAGAAAAGAGACTTACCTCGTCTCAAAGTCCACTTTCCGATTACCACGTCATGTTGAATTCTTGATACGATGCCGAAAGATTCGAAACTATCCAAATATTACACATAATAATTTATATATGCTGAATGATTCGAAATTTATCTATTATATAAATTACCTTATCCAAAATGGTAAAATTATTAAAATTCACCCCGAGCCCAGGTGCTCGGATTCTGGAAAATTTCGGATGAAAACGTTACCCATAATCTCAAGAACTTAAATATATATAATTTCTACCCAATTCTATAACTATTTTCGTAGTTAAAATTTCATTTTTATAAAAAAACTAGGTTTTTCATCTAAATCTTTGATTTCTAAAATTTTCTAGTTATAATGTACTTATAACCTATGTATTTAACTCAAAGGGGGTAGACTTAACTTACCTCCAAGTTGATAGTTGAAAACTCCTCACAAAGAGCTCTGAAATCGCCCAACAATGGATGAAAAATAGAAAGAAATGGACTGAGTTTTCGTTCGTTTTAAGGTTCTGCCCAAACAGGTTTTTCGCACCTGCGGAAGGAGTACCACACATGCGGCTTTCGCACCTGCGGAAATTCCTCGCAGGTGCGCATTTTCCTCCTTTTCCTGGTTCCGCACCTGCGAAAGTAATTCTCGCTTCTGCGCAAGCGCAGGTGCGCCCATCCCTTCGCACCTGCGCATTATTCCGCTTTTGCGCACAAGGCCATCGTACCTGCGCGTTCGCAGGTGCGTTAAATGCTTCACATTTGCGATGGCTGGGCAGGTTTCTCTCGTTCGCACCTGCGATTGGTGGCTCGCACCTCCGGTTTTCCAATGCGCAGGTGCAATTATGACAGTAGCTGGGGGCTTAAGTCCTTGCTCAATTTCCCAAAATTGGTCCGAGCCTCGTCCGGTTAACACTCGAGACCCCCGGGGCCCCGCCCGAACATACCAACAGGTTTGAAATCATAAAACGGACTCGCTCGAACTTTCGGAACGCATAAAACAACATCAAATCTAAGAATCATACCCTAAACCAAATTGATTCAAACTTAGGAATTTCAAGTTCTTCAGATTACTTCCAATGCGCCGAAATATACTTAAACTGCTCGGAATGACATGAAAATTTGCGTGCAAGTCTTAAATCACTATACGGAACTATTCCCAAACTCGAAATTCCAAACGGACTTCAATTACTCAAAAACGTACTCCAAACGGACTTCAATTACTCAAAAACCTACTTCAATTAAAGAACTTTAAACCTTCAAGTAGTTTATTTTCACTATTAAGCGCCAAAACGCTCCCGGGTTATCCAAAACCCGATTCAAACATACGCCCAATTCCGAAATCATCATACGAACCTACTGGAATCGTCAGATCCCGATTCCGAGGTCATTTTCTCAAAATGTTGACCTAAGTCAAACTTGGCCTTTTAAGGTTAACTTAAGGAACCAAGTGTTCCGATTTCGACCCAAACACATCCAAATCCCGAACCAACCATCCTCGCAAGTCATAAATCATTAAAAACATATTCAGGGAGTTTTATTTAAGGGAATAGGGTTCTTAAAGTCGAAACGACCGATTGGGTCGTTACAATACCCATAACCCAATATGTAATCACGTGATATACCACATAAGTCACATTCTCGTAGCAATAATTTCCGATCACAGTAGCTGCTCAAAAAGAAATTCGATACCAGTATTAAACCTCATATCAGAAATAACCTTGTTCAAACCTTTTTACACTGCCTGTGATGACAGAAACACGCAGAAACTCATAACCACTCATCAAATCAACAAGTTATGGAGCTCTCTCTCATCCGACAAGATCCAAAGTCAAATTCTAAGCTGACTTCTAATATTTTTCTTCCAAACATACCAAAATCAAATCTGATAGCACCTATTTTGGGTCCAATGAGCTCATCTCATAAAACACAGTTATTCTACTGACATGTCACACCAATGCAACCTAAAGCCACAAAGTGTGCAATCCGTGCACCAATAAGCAACAATTAAAATGTATTCAAACATGAAAAATGACTCAAATAATAGAACCGTCCCACAAGCTCAACAAGTACCACAACAAATGCAATGCTATGAACGCATCACACATAGTAGAACAAAGACACACGAATCTATCACAAAGGATCCTATACCAACATAACTCCGCTGCAATTTGTGACCCATCCAAACACCGATACATATGAAATACCTCAAGCCATAATGCTCAAAATCAACCACACACAATTCAACATCAATTACATGAAGTGCATGACCATAACTAGGGAGAAGCAAATAACACAATATACCACAACGTGGACAGACCATAACCAAGGCACAATCAACCATTCAACACCCCAGTAACCATCTCGCTCGAATTCCGCTACAAGCCCCGAACAGAACCGCATCATATGTGCATATAGCCAACAGATCACAACCCAACGTAACATAGAAGAGTAACACATAGAACATGTCAGAACATGAACAAGCTCAACTCTAACTGTATGGCACATCCCTCAACAGTAGTAGTGTTGAGTCAACAAATCCAGCCC
The DNA here is from genome assembly GCF_000715075.1 of Nicotiana tabacum. Classification (NCBI taxonomy): domain Eukaryota; kingdom Viridiplantae; phylum Streptophyta; class Magnoliopsida; order Solanales; family Solanaceae; genus Nicotiana; species Nicotiana tabacum. The sequence goes on along the minus strand of NC_134093.1, from coordinate 47,656,933 downwards.
GGTATAGAATACACATCCTTATTGGGCCTACCAATGGGCCCCCAAATTAACTTCGGTCATTCACAAATAGATAAATAACCCTCCAAAAGTCCACATAACTTAACCATAACACATACTATTGGTTGTCTAGCTTTTGCCATATCTACATAGTCTGCAACCAAGAAACAATCTACCTCTGAGACTCCTCAGTCTCCAAACCACAAGAACACATGAATCACCATAGCCGATCCCAACTCCACCACTCATCCCACGAGAAATACTTCTATAATTCTCCCGCTTCACATAGCAAAATCTGAATATTGGTCGTTGATCAACCAGGCGAGTACTACAATACCAATGAAACATCTGAAATCACAACACATTGCACCTTCTGAAATGCCCACCCTTCTCAGGTAATACCAAGTAGTAATAACATTCATCTAAACATCTGAGACCATACCTACTATCTAAAACTCATGAACTTTCCATCAAAACTGAATCGCAACCTTATACATACAAACCTCAATCCTACACGACACACCGCACCTATCAAGCCATCGCATGAAAAGCATGAGAATCTTATTATCAACTCTGAGTCACATGCAGAATACATACTTAATTAGCCAGAAACCTTCCACTTGGTCCCATCCAGGAGAAAATCACACTATGCAACATGCTCCTCATGCCGATAGAAAATATCCATCTCAAACCGTGGTAGAAACCATCGAGAACTCTTCGAAACCTATTTGCAACCAAGCCATCAGAGCTGAATCTATCTAACTCAACTAAATCATGCAGGTCTCCAAAACTCAAGAATATTTCCACAAAATAGTGGTAGAGCCTCACCACAGCATAGAACCCAAAAGAACCTATCATACCATCACCATACTGGTCCAACCTACTACTAAGTCCTCCTATTTTCTCTAAGTTCCTTCTGAGTTGATTCTAGTTAACGCTCCTCCTTTCCAATACACTACGACCATTTACCCCATGCTCACCACAAGAGATTCTAGCATGAAAACACGTCGTCCTAAGCCCATAAACCATTGTATTCCCTTTTCAGGATCCAATAGTATCGCAACCAAAATGCCCACTTTGAAGAGACCTTATTTGAATCAAACGCTATTTCCTCAACCTCCTTGATACTGAAATGTAGAACCTATAATGATATGGAAATACCGTGAGTCCCGATACCTTCCAATGCAAGTCTCATATCATAGTCATTTAAAAGTCCGAAATTTTTCTCAAATACCACATACGAATCTTGAACCCATTAGAACCTTCTCGAGAGACATCCACTATGATCTAATCTCAAATGCATCACCCAAGAGAACCAAACGACATGTGCTCCATTAGCACACTAACACCCGAAGAAATAATCCACACCTCTAAGCAACCGAGTGAATCCACTTTCATTTCTTAGTACATTACATCCATCATGAACATCAAACCTAAACCATTCTAAGACTTCCATATATCCATAAGGTGTAATACATGATGCATCTAGAAATTTCCTTGCTTAATTCATCCTCAAAACCAACCTCTGCAAGTCATATCAGATCCATAAGTATGCCTCCAACCGAAACTAATACAGCATATAATCATGCAATCAAATTGTCGATAGCAGCCTCCCCCACTTGGCTCAAAGCCATAGGAAAAAATATCTGATAACTCACAATACCCATATTATATTACTACCAAAATCCCACACTGAGGTTCAACTAAATCCTTCATAAGCTCATGCAACACAAACCATAAAATACCTCAAATCATCTGCTAAGCTCGCATTCATCCTCGTCATAGTCAAGTTGACTTTCTCAACCGATCCAAACTCAAATCGCAACACATATAACCCATGTGTAGAAAATACTCTCCACACAATAGCATAAGGATCACACATCTGTAGACCACCCCGCAGGAGATAACCCACCTTCTTAGCCTCCAACTAGCATTTCACTACGACCTACCATGGCCACAACCACCATGCAATCACTTAAACTTCCCGAGTCTAAACTTATCAACAAGACATAAGAATCTACTTCATCTCATAACTCAACAACATGAAAGATCCCTCAATTCAATCATAACTCGAGACTGTACAATGCATCAAAATAGGAATCAAGCATCCAATAGTCCTTTTCACATCTCATACAACCCTTCTCATCACATTAAAGCCATCTGAACACATCCCGCAGTCACCTCATATTTTATTATATAGCTATGAAACCACTCACCGAGATATAAATCTTGCTCCTAGGGATACTACAGGACTTATAAGCCTAAAATCACATGTTTACCCAACTGAAATCACTGAGCCCAAGCTACGGTCCAACCATGTCCTCAAGTTCTCCAGACTGGCCCATCACAAAAACACGAAAAATACATCTCGCACCTCATCCATGGGATCGCAAGCCACCGATGCACAACTGATACTGAGAGCTCATCATAACATATAACTGAGTGGAAAGAATTCAAGAGATACGCTACAAGCTGAATCAATGCCACACGATAAGGAAAGAAAGATGGGAAGTTTATCCTAAATTCCCTACAGCCTCTCAAAGATAGGTATGGACATCATCATACCGATCCACAAGACTATACTAGACACTTGCTAATGACTCATAGAACCTATGAACCTAGAGCTCTAATACAAACTTCTCACAACCTAAAATATAGCTAGTCGTAATGGCACCTAACCCAACCTATTAGGAAAGCCAAATGATAGACAACACAACCCAAATAGGATAATAGGAATCAATAAATAAAATAACTGAGCTATCTATTCAAAATCCCAGGGATTAGTAGTACAAGTCATGAGCTTCTAAGACTTAGAATATACAAAGTTGGTACGAAATAAATACATCATCTGTTCGAAATATAAATAAACAGATTTATAAATCTAAAGCTACAAAGAATGAGAGCCAGCTATAACCAGAATGCAGGTACATCTTTAATGTCATCTCTCGCCGTACATAGCAACATTAGCTCTAAAACCTTCACACAAGGTGAAGAAGTGTAGTATGAGTACAACTGACCCCATGTACTCAATAAGTAACAAACCTAGCCTTAGGTTAGAAGTAGTGACGAGCTCGGAAGAAGGTTAGAGTTCGACACCAATAGCCAATAACGACTGATAAACTCATAATGGAGGTACTAAAATTAACAATTCAAAAGATATCATGCTCAGCTCGTTCATAATTACGGAAAAGTAGACATGCTTTCCGGGTATAACAGTCAAGTCCAAATATTACAACTAAAAATCAATTAGACATGCGTTTATTGATAGAACTGTATTTCCAATTCACAACACCAGTTAAGAATTTCTATTTACCAATTAGCATGAAGAAAGTACGTCTCTATGCCTACATGTCAATATACATATCAAGTCATCAATTACCATATATCGTCTAGCATGAGGAATATACATCTCTATGCCTACCTGTCAAATGTACATGTCAAATCATAAATGTCACAGTGCCGTCTAGCATGAGAAAAAATGCATGTATATGCCTACATGCCAAGAATGCATGTCAACTGAATGATTTTACGGTGATATTTCCAGGAACTCTCACCCTCAACATACTCAAGCTATCTGTCTCAAATGCCCACTTCACCACACACCCACTCAATCACTCAGCACTGTATGGGTGCCTGGATCATAAGCCCCGCCATCACAACAGGTTGGGATTTGAGAGTTGAGAGTTGGGCACGTAAGGAGGTATTTCCCCCATCTTATGGATGGTCCATTTCAGTAGAGAGGTCAGGTTATAAATTCTGCACCAGTTACTTCATCACTTGCTTAGTTAGCTTGGAGTGAGATTCAAGCAGTTCGAGGTCACCCTATAGGGGGAGGCCGATCCGGTGGTGGTCAGGCTCGATGCTATGCTCTTCCCATCAGGCCAGAGGAAGTTGCTTCAGATGTAGTGATCACAGGTATTGTTTCAGTGTGCCACTAGGATGCTTCCATATTATTGACCCTGGTTCCATTTATTCATATGTATCATCGTACTTTGCTCGCTATTTGTATATGCCCCATGATTCTTTAGTTATTCATGTTCATGTATCTACACCGGTGGGTGATTCTATTAATGTGGATCCAGTGGCTATTTTGGACTAGCAGGTTCGAAAATTACGGTCAAAGAATAAAGCTTCAGTAAAGGTTTAGTGGAGGGGCCAGCTAGATGAGGAGGCTACCTGAGAGACTAAGCGGAAGATGAGGAGCAGATATCCACACTTATTTGAGACTCCAAGTATGATTTTAAACCCGTTCGAGGACGAACATTTGTTTAAGAGGGGGAGAATGTAATGTCCCGACTAGTTGTTTTGTGTATTGTAGCCTCACTCCCCCATTTATCTCTTCTTCTATGTACATTTGTGGTTATGTGACTTGTCAGGGTGGTTTATTTGGTTCCGGAGATATTTCGGAGTGAATTGGGACGCTTAGTCTCAAGGTTGGAAACTTAAGTTGAAAGAGTTGAAAGGAGTTTGACTTTTATGTAGATGACTCTGGGATGTTATTTTGATGATTCTGATAGCTTTGTATGGTGATTTTGACTTAAGAGTATGTCCGGATATTGATTTGGAGGTCTGTAGGTCGTTTTGGCTTGAATTGGCAAAAGTTGGAAAGTTGAAGGTTTGGAAAGTTGAGAGATTTGACTGAGAGTTGACTTTGTTGATACCAGGCTCAAATTTTGGTTTCAGAAGTTGGAGTAGGTCCGTTGTGTCATTTATGACTTGTGTGCAAATTTTGAGGTCAATCGGAGTTGGTTTGATTGGTTTCGGCATTGGTTTTAAAAGTTGGAAATTTATTAGTTTCATTAGGCTTGAAATGGGGTGTGATTCATGATTTTAATGTCGTTTGATGTTATTTGAGACCTTGACTAAGTTCGAATCATGTTTTAGGACTTGTTGGTATGTTTGGATGTGGTCCCTGGCATCTCGGGTAAGATTCAGATTGATCTCAGATTTGTTTTGGACTTAGGATCTTGGCAAGTTTTCTGATGCCTGATGTGATCGCACATGCGAGATTGGGGCCGCATATGCTAAGTCGCAGAAGCAACAAGCACGTCGTAGGTACAGAGTTTGGCTGGATTTGGAAGAGGCCGCAGATGTGATGCCCTTTCCGCATCTGTGAGCCACAGGTGTGAAGAAGCTGCCGCAGAAGTGGATTTTAGGCAGGAGAGCTAGAGTCGCAGAAGCGGATAGTCTCCGCAGGTGTGGACGCGCAGGAGCAAAGGATGGACCGCAGAAGAGGTCCCATAGGTGCGATAAAGTGGACCACAGTTGTGCGGTTGGGAGCTTAAGTAATTACCGCAGGTGCAGAAATATGACCACAGATGCGGTTCCACAGAAGCGTAAGTTGGATCGCATATGCGATTTTACTGGCAGAAACTATATTTTGAAGGGTTTCGAGTTTTTCTCTCATTTTGGACTTGTGGAGCTCGGCTAGGGGCGATGTTTGAGAGGGGTTTCACTATAATTCAAGATGTAAGTGACTTTTGATCACTTTTGTCCATAAATATTGAATACCCATTGATTTTTACACCTAGATTATGTGTTTCTGAGGTGAAATTTGGGGTATTTTTGGTCTATGTATTAAAGAGTAAGATTTGGGGATTTGAGGGTCGATTTGTGGTTGGAATTGGATGGTTTTGGTATGGTTGGACTCGTAATTGAATGGATGTTCGGATTTTATGAATTATTTGGGTTCCGAGGAGTGGGCCCGTGGTTGACTTTTTTATTTTGGTTAAAGATCTTAGTTTTATCGTATGGAATCGATTCCTATAGCTTGTATTGATTATATTAAGTTATTTGTGACTTGATTCGAGTCATTCGGAAGCCGATTCGCGACGCAATGGCTTGTTGGACTAGTGAGCTGCGCACTTTGAGGTAAATAATTTCCTAAACTTGGTAGACGGTACATATCCCTGGAAAACATGTTATTTGTGTTGTGTTGGGGTCACTTACATACTAGGTGACGGGCGTGTGGGCGTGCACCGTGAAAATTACGATTCGGTGATTCTTTTGGTACTGTGTTGATAGCAAGCCTTGTTCCATCCGTGAAATCCTACTTGTTAGGGTAATTGGAGTGTGATTCATGTTAGAAATCTTGTTAAGGATATGTGCTTATTCGAAACCTAATGAGGCTAATTCTGCTATTTTGAGTTATATGCTTTAACTGTGATTATGTACTCAGTCATGATTCTTCATTTTCATATCATATCTCAGTCTCTGTTATCATTCATTGTTGCATCACATGTTATTATTGTTTGGAATACGTGTTAAGAGATTGTGAGCCTTGAGACTTGAGAGATTGATGACTGAGGTGGGCTGAGAGACAAATTATGAGTGTTATTGTGGATCGGGCTGCACACCGCAGCAGGCCTTATTGGCTTATTTATTATTGTGGATCGGGCTGCACGCCGCAACAGGCCTTATAGGCTTTATATTAGCGCTTGGACAGGATCCGCCCCTCCGGGTCTGACACACCAACAGTGACACACACACACACACACACACACACACACACACATATATATATATATATATATATATATATATATATATATATATACGCGCATTCGTGAGGGGCATTGATTCCAGGCACCCATACAGTGCTGAGTGATTGTGTATGTGAGGAGTGGGCATTGAGATAGACAGATTGAGAACTCTGACAGTGTGACTACTGGGAATATCATTGTGATACCTTACATTGACATGCATATTTGACATGTAGGCATAGAGATGTATCATTCCTCATGCTAACTATACTTGACATGTTATTATCATTGTTGGTCTTAAATTGTGAACTTGAAAGCATGTCTAAATTTCTGTACCATGAACGAGTTGGATATGGAAGTTTTTCTAAGTTATTTATTGCCATTATCATTATTTTACCTGTGTTGTCATTATATTGGTTCTGATTGTATCCTTCTTAGCTCGTCACTACATTTAGCCCAAGGTTAGTCATGTTACTTATTGTGTATATTGGGTCGGTTGTACTCATACTACACTCTCACTTCATGTGCGAATCCAGGTACAGCTGGACGCGGTGATTGCAAGATCGTTGCCAGTACTTGCTTGGAGACCTCAAGGTAGCTGTTATTACGTCTGCATACCTTGACTCTCTTCCTTTTATTTTCTTCGGTATTGTTCTTTTACTCAGATAGTTGTACTAGACTTTTGGTTATGTTGATACTTAGTAGTGCTCATGTATTCGTTGACACCAGATTTTGGGATGATTATAGTAGTATTTCAGTTAATGTTATCAGATATTTATGAGATTTTTCGATGTTGAGTTTATTAAATCATGTTGTATTAAATGCTTAGCTATTATGTGATTGTCGACTTGTCTATTAAGTATGTTATGCACCATCACGACAGGTTGGAATTTTGGGTCGTGACACTAATGTTACCTAATCAATTAACCATTTTTAGAAACTTAAAAGCAGAACATTAATAATACGAAACTGAAATAATTTGAAATAGATGTGATAAATATGAACGTAGCGCAGTCTAAACATATCCCATAAATTCGGAGTAATGAATACAAGATTGTCTAGAATACTACAAACATTGTGTGAAATGAAATATAACTGTCTGAAACTAGAATAACAGTAAATCAATATAGAAGGGGACTTCAGGGACTCCGGACGCCAAGCAGCTCTACCTCAAGTCTCCTTTCCAGTCAATCTGAGCGAACTCCTCTACGCACCGTTGGGACCAACACCGGGAACTGCACAAGAAGTGCAGAAGCGTAGTAAGAGTGTAACTGACCCCATGTACTCTGTAAGTACCGATCCTAGAATAAAGGCACACAACAGAGAAAGAAAGAAATGAAATTTCCTAATGCTTTATATCCTCAAGAAGATAAGTACAGACGTCTCCGTACTAATCCTCCTGACTCTACTAAGCTTGTTCATGACTCGTGAGACCTAAACAACCTAGTGCTCTGATACCAACTTGTCACGACCCAAAATTCCAACTATAGGGACGTGATGGCACCTAACATCAACTTGCTAGGCAAGCCAATGTTAGCTAATTTATTTACGCATTTTAGTAATTCAAAAGTAGAACACTAATAATACAAAATTGAAATAATCTGAAATAGATGTGATGAATACAAACGTAGCGCAGTCTAAACATATCCCACAAATTCATAGTCACGAATACATGAGCATCTAGAATACTACAAACATGGTCTAAAATGAAATATAATTGTCTAAAACTAGAATAACTATAAAACAAGATAGAAGGGGACCTCAGGGACTGCGGACGCCAAGCAGCTCTACCTCAAGTCTCCTAGCAAGTCAATCCGAGCGAACTTCTCTACGTACCATTGGGACCAATACCGGGATCTGCACAAGAAGTGCAGAAGCGTAATATGAGTACAACCGACCTCATGTAATCTGTAAATACCGAGCCTAACCTCGACGAAGTAGTGAAGAGGCTATGACAAGACACCCACAATAAACTTGTACGAACAATAATAACAGAATACGGAAATATAAAAAAAGTAGTAAACTCATAAAAACGGACCCGAAGGTCAACTACTAGAGGGCCCCAGAATAACATGATCTCAAATCTCATATAATAGTACCGAGTTAAAACTCTGCAACTACAAACAGCCACGGCACATCATACTCTGTTGTGGCGCGCAACCCGATTCTAACAATTATCACAATATCTGTTACAACGTGTGATCTGATCCTAATATCATATCATATCATTATCTGTTGCGGTGCGCAACCCGTTCCTAATACCAACCAATTAACATAAATAATTCAACATAACTAATTACGTAATCTCAACACAAAAGGAAAATAAATCATACGGAACATCAAGGAATTACCAACACAAACGAAGATAACCAATACCTCGTAATAGCAAACCTTGATAATTCATTAATACAAGAATAGCTAAATGGCTCACATAATCGGAATAACATAATAAAGTGCATCAAGTAATATAAGAATAATAAAGGTAAGTAAAAATACGAGACAGTTAAAATATACAATTAATGCAAGTAGGAACATGAGCAGGTAAGCAGATATTGAGTAAGAAATGAACAAATCGAAATAGGTAATAGCTAAATGACAGATAACAAGTAAGGCATGGATAACAAGTAAGAACATGTAGCAATCAAAGCATGTAACAAGAGATAACATGGAATAAGTGATGACATGAAAGTAAATAGCCCAACTCGCATGCTTTAACTCATGACTACGCATATACATTCGTCACCTCGCACATACGCCGTTCTCACACATATTTCACTTAACAAATAGACCAACAAGTCCTAATTCGCTCAAATCAAAGTTAGACACGATACTTACCTCTTTGCACAACCAACTCAACAATCAATCACGGCTTTTCCTTTCGAACAAGCCTCCAAACCAACCAAATCTAGCCAAATATCGCTCAAACAATTAAAAATAAGCCTTAAAAACTATCCACGAATGAAAAAGGTTCAATATTTAATGAAATTCAACCCCGAATAGCTTGGTCAAAATCCGAGATCCGGACCAAAATTTAATTACCATTCACCCCCAAGTCCGGTTAAATGATTTATTTTGAAATCCGACATCAATTTGAGGTCTAAATCTTAATTTTACAAAATCCCTAAATTCTACCCAAAATCCCTATTTCTCTACCATGAAAATCCTAGGTTTGATGTTAAAAACTCATGAAAAGTAATGGAAATTGATTGAGACTGAATTAGAGTTGCTTACAAATAAATTTGGGAAGAAAAGCTCTCAAGAAAATCGCCTCTAGAGTGTTTAGGATTGAAAAAATGGAGTGAAATGAGCTAATTCTCATTTTTTTCCCTCTTTTACCCAACTGCGGGTATCGCATTTGCGAACTCTTGTTCGTAAATGCGATGTCCGCAAATGCGACACACTGACCGCAAATGCGATCAGTTCATCAGGCCCAGTAAAGTCGCAAATGCGACAAAATGCTCGCAAATGCGATCCATCCCCAATCGCAAATGCGAGCTAAGCTTTACATTTGCAAAACTGCCAGCCCCAGCTCCCAGTCGCAAAAGCGACTTAACGGTCATAAATGCGAACACACACAGTCCGCAAATGCGAACTATTCTTCGCAAAAGCAAAGTTCAAGCCCACCAACCCAGTATCGCAAATGCGAGATCTGTAGATTGCACCAGCAACTGGCCTTTCACCAGCAATGCCCAAACTCTCCTCAAACACTTTCAAAACTCACTTGAGCCCCTCGGGCTCCAAACCAAACATGCACACAAGTGTATTAACATCCAACAAACTTGCTCGCTATCTCAAATCATCAAAATAACATCAAATAACACGAATCGATCATCAAAACTCAAGCATTTCAACTTAAAACTCATTTTCATAATTTTTCACATAACGCGCTGAAATGTGCTCGGGTCACCCTAGACCCCAACAAAAAGTGCATACAAATCGAAAAACATCATAAAAACCTAAAGGAATCGTCAAAACACCTATCCGAGATTGTTTACCAAGAATATTGACCGGGGTCAACCCTAATCTCCTTTTAGGCCAAAAATTACATTATTTTCTAAATTTTACGTAAAAGCTTTTCAGAAAATAACACTGACCATGCACGCAAATCAATAAATATCAAAGGAAGTTAATAGAGGTCTCGGAATACTGAAATTAATGCTAGTACTCAAAACGACCTATCGGGTCGTCAAAGTGTCACAAAAGATCAAAAATTGTTCCCAAGCTGAATTAATATTTTAATTGACAAAAAATATGAAAATTTTTAAAAAAAACTTATAAATTACATTACAATAAAAAAAAATTATGTAGACAATATATTTAAAAATTATATACACGTAATGTCGAGTTGATTTGGTTTTAATTTGACTTTTTTTTAGTAAAAACCAAATCAAACTAATTATAGTGGGTTGTTTTGTCAATCTCAAACTAACTCAAACCGAATCATTAGTTGGGTTTTTTCCATGTTTAACTAGAATTATCAATTTGATGTAATTTATTAATTTTCTGTATACACCCCAAACTAACACTTCTTTTGTCATCATTTGTCCAAAGAAGAAAATTTTAGGATGTTAGATTATTATTATGATACATATATATTAATTTTTTATAAGAAGTCAAAAGAGTGTCGCAGAAGATCAAGAACCGTTCCCAAACTTAATTAATATTTTAAACGACAAAAATTATGAAAAATATTTAAAAATATTTATAAATTACATTACAATAAAAAAATTTATGTAGACAATATTTTTAAAAATTGTATACACGTAACGTCGAGTTGATTTGGTTTGATTTGACTTTTTATTTTTAGCTAAAACAAAATCAAACAAATTATGGTCGAGTTGTTTTCTCAATCCCAAACTAAATCAAATCGAATCATTAGTCGGATGTTTTTCCAGTTTAACTAGAATTATCAATTTAATGTAATTTATTGATTTTTTTTATACACCCCCACCTAATGCTTCTTTTGTGATCATTTGCTCAAAGAAGAAAATTTCAGGACGTTAGATTATCATTATTATAATACATATATTAATTTTTTTTTAGAAGAAGTCAAGAGAGTGTTGCAGAAGATCAAAAACCGTTCCATACACTTTCAACGGCACCCATGAAGACTTCTTGCGGAGTATAATTTTAAAAATAAAATGGGGTCTTAGTCAATCTAGATTCCCAAGAGATACTTGCATCTCATTTTTAATCTAAAAATCTGAATTAAAATTCCGAGGTATGTAAAATACACTGAGTTAATTATTCCAACAACTAAAAAAAAACACATTAGAATTTTGAAGGAATTATAATTGGTGTGCTATGAACCATAATCATTTTTTTCTAATTGAGTGGCTTGAAAAATCCCTTGACCATATCTACAATTAATGTGACCACGAGACTACTTCAAAAGCCCGTTAACGACTAGGCATAATCTAGATTTCTCGTGCCAATTTGTTAATTAGCATCATGTGACTTGAGCTTCCTTAGATTTTAAATTTTTTTTTCGTGCGATTTATCGTTGTTATCCAACAAAAGGATGGAAAATTTAAATACTTTATGACCGGAGGTAGATTTATGCTATACAGAGAGGGTTCACCAGCACCCGTAAAGTTCGGTAAAAATTTCATGTGGGTATCTTTAAAAAATAGTGATATATTAGTAGCGGGCACCTTATATACAAATCAGATTTTGGTTGAGTCCAAAAGCGCACACGTGATCTTCAAATTCTGGATCCGCCTCTATTTATGACTATCTTTTGTACTCCTTCGGTTTATTTTTAGTAGTCCACTTTTGACTTTGCACTTTCTTTTAAAAAAAATAATAATAAAGTATGCATTTCAAAAAGTATTAAGAAGTGATTTGGGGAATGAGTACTTCATGATAAGAGTAAAACAAAAAATAAAGTTTCTAAAATTGACAAGTAAAGTAAAAAATATAGTTTCAATATAGGGATAAGTAAAAATAATCGAATGGAGTAAAAGATAAATAATATCTTAAATGAGTTCCAGCTTCATCATCAAGTTTACCTTCGCATTAAAACGTGTAACACCAAAATATTTAATCAAAACAATTCCTTTTTCATAGGCAAAAGTCCCTAGCTCCCTCTATAAACTAATGATAAAAGAAAATTGCGTCTTACCACGTTGAGTTGGCTTGAGATTTTAATTGATGTTTTTAGACCAATGAAGATTAAAAAAAAAAATAAATTAAAATATATATATATATATATATATATATATATACACACGTCCTTTTACCATTTTAAGAGAGCGCGATTGGTAAGTATTAAGTCAGTGACGAAAATATTGATGGATTATTATTAGCGGCGGAAGCAATTCCAATATCAAAATCACATGTAATTTAAACAATTAGCATATACGGAGTTTTACGGGTTACCTCTTGAAGCATGAACAAATCTCTTCTATCACGTGAGCCTTCAGTTCCATAACTTCTCAATAGAATATCCATCACCCGCACAATCATGATCCTTGAACGTTCTACGGTCTTCTACTGTGTTACCCAAATAATATTCGAAAATAGCAATTTCGTGTGGGCGAAACTTCTAGGAAAATATGGCTGAAATTTCGGCCACCATGTCTTCCCCCCTCTAGGTAGAAAACCTTATGTATTTATAGAATAAGTTTTAAGGGTTAAAACCCGTTTTCAAAAACTGTTGGGTTTTCCTTTCCACCAGAAAAATGATTCATTTATTTTCTATTATGTAGGCACACCAGGGACCACAGAATTTAATTAACAAGTCTTCCAATAATGGAATTAATTTTTAATTTTCGAAATTAATATCCACCATATTTAATTATGAATTATTCCACTAAAAATTCGTAATTGCACTCCTTATTCAATTTAGAAATTTATCTATTAAATATTATTTAACTCCCCACGCTAAGATTCAGATACTAATCAATTAAATTAAATTACGGACGATTTAATTTATTGATCATTTCCTTTAGACTTTCGCTTAACTTATTTCATATATCGGATACAAAATCCACCGGTCGGGTTTACATATGAAAACTTATAAGCTTTCATAAAGGTGTATCATCAATCTCTAAACCGATACATGGATTTCATCAACTAACTATTATTTCGCCAATGTACATTATTATTATCCAATTTAGCAGGCATATTCACCCACAAAAGAATCTCGCCTTTTAATAAATTAAAACAATAATAATACACACAACTAATAATAATTATATCAAGATTAAGAGTATAAGTACATTTAATGGCTAGAGAATTTATTTTATTAAGTCAATATAAAATAGTTATCTCTAGTTGGGTCGTTCAATACATAAAAAATGCATTAGCACAAGAAGCTGGAATTAAACCATTCTCATAATCAAGATAAACTATATTTAATCTTGTGCTATAATTATCCATGATGGTTTGTCCAATTTCATTATTAGATTGTGAACTCAAACTTTATACTTATAAGAACCGATGATTTAGTCTTCCGTGTATAAGCTAAACTCTATACACTAAATCATCTACTATATAAGCAAAGGACACAGACTAATATATGATCTATTTAAAACTTTATTAAAATTTAATAAATAATTGTTCCATAAAAAATACTATATCTAAACCAAACCCATGGTTAATAGTATATATCCCAACAAATATTATATTTCATTTTACTAAGTATAAAATTCAATTGTCACCGGATGCTTTCTGTCTATTTTCTCCTATCCAAGCCTTTCTTTACCTGTAATATAGTACAGTTATATTTATAACATAGTTTATAGACACGCGAATTAAATTGATTCGATAAAATAAAATAATAAACTGAATAAGGATAATTGAAGAAGAGACAAGCCTGAGTTTCAGAATATTCCCGCAGGGATCAATAATAAATGAAAAATTTCGAACACACTTGTATAAAACTTAAAAAAAATGAGAGAAAGAATATTAATGGGCGTTTGAAAATAAGAATTGCGAAATTCCGAAAAAATGTAATTTATTTTTCAACTTAAAAATGTTATTTGAAGCTGTTTTGAAAATTTTAGAGTGATTTGAAGTGTAAATATTGAAAAATAACTTTTTGGAGATTTTCAAATTCCGAAAAAAAAATTAAAATTTAACTTCATGTGAAATTTGATATTTTTATAGCCAAACACCGATTCCGAAGAAAAGTGAAAAAAAAAATCAACAAAAGGAAACTTTTTTAAGGTCAAACGGGCCCTTGATGTCTTACAATAGAATGAAAGCCTCTATTTATACTAGAGCTATGGGGTGCATGATTACAACTTATGTCCCCTTAATTATCAATATTAATGCTATAGTAAAAGATAATTAAAAGGTAATAAAGGTCGGGGGAATCTTGGTTGAGTCTATAACGGTCATGTCTTGAATAGATTCTTATCCGATCACAGGTTTGTATCTGGTGTCACCATGGTTGAGTCACTATTGACTTATCATCCTTGACGTATGTCGCTTCCTAATTCACCCAATTCTTGATACCGATTTTTACCGTATACAGATAGTTCCCCCACTTTATGGTTACTCACTGTGATGTGACCGGAAAGTGAAAGATTTTATCCTTTCTACCTTTGTCACTGTCTCATTAAATCTCTTGCCGGAAAATTCAATCGGTCCAAGAAAATGCAGAACTTAGGAATTCAAATGACAACTCCACCAATGATCGGTTGGTGCTGAAAAAGTACCACTACCACAGAAATCTTGATCTCGAATTTTTAGTATTTACATGGAAATTTTAATCTTTATGTTTTTACTCATGGGGTTTTAGTTGTTCCCAAAACGTTTCTTTGAGTTTTGACTCTTGAGTTTTTAGTTGTATCGAAAACTTTCTTTGAGTTTTGTCTCTTGGGTTTTTAGTTGAACCCAATTTGTTTTTTTGAGTTTTATTAATGTCCGGAAATTTAGTGCATCCGGTTAACTTTACGACCAGGAAATAAGGCATGCGGCCTTTAGCCATTTGATTGGGGGTTTTATAAAAGAGGGCCCTTATGTTTATGGTGCTTTTGAATATGACGTCTCTTATTCATCTGGGCATAATTGTTCGGATTTGTAATCCTTATTTGCTTTTAAGTGTGAGAAAATTTTAAGAATAATTTTGTTCATTCAGACATATACGAGTATATTCTAGAAGGTGCAATTATTTCTTCATTCCAGTCCTTGAATATACACAAGTGTTTATAGCTTTGCATATAAAATAGTTTACAAAAAATAAAGAAGAATACCTTGCAAAAGAATTGCGATCGGGCTCACATTTATTGGGTCTAGCTGGTTCTTCATTCTCATTCTTTCTATTTCTTTTTTTCCGTAGCTGATCTAGCAGTCCCCCATCCTTTTTTTATTCCAAAGCCAAATCGGGCTATCTCTGGTATCCTGTACGGATTATTCTGGAGCCATCTTCAGTTACTTCCTCTACTTATTGTTGTGATTTCTGTTGCTATGATGCAACAGTCCCCATCGTTCGTAGACACTACTATTTATTTTCGGGTGATTCGTTGCGGGAACGTTCCTGCCTTCTGTTATTCCGTGATCCTAATCGATATGGTTCAAAACAGTATCTGGAATGCCTTCGATCAAAGTTCAATTGAACTTGATTCCGAGCTGTAGAAGATGTCGATATAATTATCTGATCATCTTCTACGCGAATCTTTGACTCATACATGTCATGAACATCAGTCCATGTTGTTGTTTGTCATTCAAACAAACTATCCTTCAACTTCCTTGAGGCATCAGAGCTTGAGGGATTAAGACCCTTGGTAAATGTTTCTGCCGCCCATTCATCCGGTACTGCCGACAACAGTATTCTTGTAATGACCCGACTAGTCGTTTTGAGCTTTAAGGTTCTATTTAGTGGTTCGAGGTCTTGAGTTGCTTCATATTGTGAATTATGACTTGCGTGCATGGTCGGATTTGATTTTTAGTTGTTAACGGAATGAATTTGGTTGGGTGATTCTCACTTTAGAAGCTTAAGTTGAAAATATTATCCGAGGTTTGCCTTTTGTAAAAACGTCCTCGTAGCGGTATATTTATAGCTCTGATAGATTCGTATCGTGATATTGGACTTGGGCGTATGTCCGAAATCGAATTCGGAAGTTTATAGATTTATTTGTGTTATTTATCCGAAAGTTGGCAATTTAAAGGCTTAGAATTTTGATAAGTTTGACCGTAGGTTGACCTCATAGCTATCGTGTTTTGATTCCTAATTCGGAACATTGAATAGGTACGTTTTGTCATTTGGAACGTATTCGCAATGTTTGGCGTGATTCCGAGTTGATTTGATAGGAATAGGACGCGCGATTGTGTTTTTTAGAAGTTCTTGAATTTCATCTGTTTTGGAGGTCCGATTCATGGTTTCAGATGTTATTTTGATTATTTGATCGCACGAGCGTATTTGTGTTATATTTTTAGACTTCTGTTGATGTTTGGTTTGGAGCCCCAAGGGCTCGGGTGAGGTTCCGACGCGTTACGGAATGTTTGGAAAAGTTTTGGAAATTTTGTGGTGTGGTTAGGTATTGCAGGTATCGCAATTGCGAGATATATATCGCATTTGCGAACCCAGTGTTCGCAATTGCGACGGTTCGGCCAGGGCAAGCTTTTTCACATTTGCAATCAGAGAGGTCTCATTTGCGAGGTGTCTATGGTTTGCATTTGCGAACATAATGCCGTATTTGCGACTGTAGCAGGGGTGTGAGGAGTTTCACTTTTGCGATACTTTCTTCGCATTTGGGGGGGTTTGCGCAGGTCGCATTCGCGATACCTGTGACTGGACAAAAAGCCGAGGGATGGGGTTTTTAGTCTCATTTTCACATCTTTGAACCCTAGACTAGGTAGGAGGCGATTTTGAATATGGATTTTCATCTACAATTATTGGGTAAGTGATTTTGTTCAGTTTCCAACTATTTTACATTATTATATGTGAGTTTTAACATCAAAATTATGAGAATCAAAGTAAAATTTTGAGAAACTTTGTCTATACTTTGAAAAAAGAGAATTTGAGTTTTGAGAGTCGATTTGGACTCGAATTTTAAAGCAAAATACATGTATGGACTCGTGGGGTTATGGGTAGTGGCAATCTACCCTTGGACCCGGATTTTGACCGGGTGAGTCTGGGGTTGACTTTTTGTCACGACCCCAATTTCGCTTCATAGGATGTCGTGATGGTA
Source organism: Nicotiana tabacum (assembly GCF_000715075.1). Taxonomy (NCBI): domain Eukaryota; kingdom Viridiplantae; phylum Streptophyta; class Magnoliopsida; order Solanales; family Solanaceae; genus Nicotiana; species Nicotiana tabacum. The sequence continues at coordinate 47,639,313 of NC_134093.1, read as the reverse complement.
CCTAATCTCTACGACTAGGTATGCCTAACAAATAATAATAACAGAATAGATAAAAATTAACAAGTTGCTGAAAATAACTAAATAATAGATAAAAACCTTCCGAAGATAGAATATCACAATACACACCCCAAAACTGGTGGAACTGAGTCATAAGCTCTACAGAATACAACTACAATATTACTACATCACGGTCCGAAAGAAAATGCAACTGGAAGTAAAATAGGGAAGGTGACTCCAAGGCCTGCGGACGTGGAGCAGGTATACCTTGAAGTCTCCCAAGCAGCATCTACAACAATCCTCTAACGACCGGCACGAGCAGACGTACCTGGATGTGCACAAAAAGATGTGCAGAAGCATAGTATGACTGCACCACAACGGTACCCAGTAAGTATCGAGCCTAACCTTAGTAGAGTAGTAACGAGGCCAGGTAAAGACACCTACTAGGATTAAAAATAGACAGTATGAAATTGCAATACGGATATGTAATGGAAAGTGAAGAAACAACTAATACGGAAAGATAATTGCGAGAACTAGTACCGAACACCAACAAGGAAAATAGCATAAAAAGAAAAAACTAAAGAACTACAATGATCATGTACGGTCCATCACTACTAGAACAATTAAGAGTGAAACAACAAGATATATTCTCACCAAAAACACTTTGCAATATGAAATAGCAACAAGAATCACAATGAGATACCGCCTCGTATTCACTTTTTTCAATTTCAATCACAATTGTTCCTTATACCGCTGCGTGAGCCTTACATTTGAAAATAGGTTTTGAAAATAGTTTTCCGAAATAGCTACACGTACTTTAGTCCACCTTATGACGTTGTGTGGCTTCACGTAGTTCTCCTACAAGGAACACGCATATAAGTCCCACCTTATATCGTCGCATGCACATCAACCCCAAGCTTTATGCCGTTGCATGCGCGTCAATATCATATCACAATAATAATTCGCACCACAAGTGCCCATATATCACAATTTGCCAACAACAACAACAACAATATCAATGTTTCCACAACAATAGCTCATGGCTCCACCACAACGTATACGAGAATATCAACAACAACAACAACGGATGAAAAATGCTCAAAAGGATAGATGTTTTAACAATAACCAACATCGCCTCAACGTATTAACGACTTCCACAACTGCAACACCAAATAACTCAACAATGAGAGAAATAATGTAACTAAGGCATCTAAGGATAGAATAACACATTTAAGGATAATTCGACTATTAGAATTTAGAACATAATATGGCATTTCAATTAAAGCATAGAAATAGTCTAAGTGGCCTAAACCGGTCAAATACTACATACAACCCGCGTACCCACTCGTCACCTTGCGTACACGGATTTCACTTAGCACAATTGAATCAAACAATACCAATCATAAGGGGTAGTTCTCCCACACGAAGTTAGGCAAGCCACTTACCTCAACTAGGACAATTCAACACTCGGAAATAGCTTTTCTCTTAAAATCCGCCTCCACATGGCTCAAATCTAACCAAAATCGACTCAATATCATCAAACAATGCTAGGGAATTCAGTCGCAATAGATAAATATAAGATTTTTACACTTTTCTCAAAAAGTCAACAAAAGTCAACCTGGGGCTCGCCCGGTCAAAATCCGGGTCCAATGGTAGATTCTGTCTACCCATGACCCCACGAGTTTATATGTGCGATTAGTTTCAAAATTCGAGTCCAAAATGACTCTTAAAACTCAATTTCTTATTTTTCAAAAACTTGACCAAGTTTCACAAATTTCTACTTTGATTCACATGATTTTGATGTTAAAATCTAAGATATATTGATGGAATATGATTGGAAATATATTAGAATCAATTACCCAAGGTTTGTAGGTGAAAACCCCTATCTAAATTGCCTTATACCGAGTCTAGGGTTAAACAATGTGAGAATGAGTTCAAAAATTCCGTCCCTCAGCTATTTGTCCAGTCGCAGATGTCGCAAATGCGACCTGGGGTTCGCAATTGCGAACCCCACAAATGCGAAGAATCACTCGCAAAAGCGAAGACCCTTCTATCCCTTCTGTCATCGAAACTGCATCGCTATTGCGAACCTTGGACCTCAGCAAAGGCAACCATGTAGATCACAAATACGAACAAGCTCTCCCCAGGTGTTTATCGCAAATGCGAACACTAGGTTCGAAAATGCAAACCCAGCATACTTGGCCTACCTTCGCAAATGCGAACCAAAAACATGCAATGCGAGATCTGAGGCTTGTGCAGAAAAACCAGCAAACTTTAACTCCAACAACACTCTGCTAAGCGTCCGAAACTCACCTGTTACACCCCATATGTTTTGTACGAGAAAGTACGCCATAAATAAATTGATGAAAGCTCGGAAATGAGATGTTACATCCCGCATTTTTATACGTTAAAGTGTCATCGTAAGTTAATCGACGTAAGCTCGGGAATGAGATTATATTGGGATTCTAAGTATTATGCTATTTCAAACAAGGGATAAGTAAATTCGTGAAGGTGAGAGGGTAAGCAAATCGAAGAAAAACTAAATTTCGTCGAAGTTTGGCATTTTGGATAAAATACGACCCGAGCTAAAATACCCAGTATTTATGGACTAGTACCATACAAGGTATCACATGGCCATGATAGTAAGGTGTATAAAGTGTATTAAAAGTGAGTAGTATTTAAGTAAATTAAGATAATTCTTAATTATGTGGATAATCGGGTAATTAATAAATTTTAGTGGGAGATAATTAAAAATCTTTGGATAAAGTTAGATAATCTCACGTGACAGCTTTTGCCTTAAAAATATTATGACTCTTACAATCATTTAATATGTGGCATGAATTAAAATGAGTCTTGGAGAAGGGATAGTGGCGGTGGCAGTATGTAAAGCAAAGAAATATAAGAGTTATTTCCTTTCCTTCCATTCACTTTTTGGAGGATATACTTATAACATGTAGGTCAAGCAACGTTGTTAGCAAGAGAAATACATTTATTGCTTCTTCTCAACAAGATTAGAAATGGCCTTGAGAAATTTGAGCTACCAAGGTAGATATATCTCTTTACACTAAAGCAAAACGTGACAGAAAACTTCAGCAAAGATGTTGATTGGCAATGGCAACGTAATTACTTCAAATGTTCCATACAAAGACTACTTAATACTATAGCAAAGGAGTACGGTGCAATCTTTCTCAAGAATATCATACGGATTGTTCCCTATTTCGATCTCGTTGTTACGTGTTTCATCGTAAAAGATGTGTGTTAGAGGAATTATCAAGAGAATCGGTCCAGGTATGTTAAGGTTAAGCCCTTCCTTCATTTTGGCATGATCTCATAATTACATGTGTTTGATAACGAGGCATAAAGAGAAGTTCATACTCCCGAATTTATATACATTATCCTAGGCTCATAAATTATAGTATTCTCCTTATCGGGACTTCTTATTTAATTAAGTATTGTCTTTTCCAGTCAAGAGAGCAGAGAGCCTATATATACAGTATTACAGTATTTTCATTACCATCGAGCTATAATCGATGGGCATACCCTTATTGAACAACTTCTGATCAGATGGTAAGTTATATACCGAGCCTACTGTGGCCGAGCGCCTATGAGCGAACCCAGTTGATCGAGATACAAAGCCTAGCATGGCCGAGTGCCTATGAGCGAGCCTACTATGGTAGAGTAGTTTTATATATATACCGAGCCTTATAAGGCCGGACAACTATTTTCTTACTATATTGAGAGAGTTGAGTCAGTATCAGCAGGTAAACATATCTTCAGGCTATCTTTGACTCCCAGTTACTTTCAGTTATTATATTATCAGTTTAGTTTCAGCTTTCAGTATATTGCCTTACATACATGGTATATTATTTATACTGATGTCCCTTTTGTCTGGGGACGCTGCGTTTCATGCCCGCAGGTCTCGATAGACAGGTCGAGAGTCCTCCAAGTAGGCGATCAGCTCAGCGGAAGATGTTGGTGCACTCCATTTGCTCCGGAGTTGCTTGTTTGGTCAGTATGATTTAGATGTGTATTGTTTGGTATGGCGAGGCTCTATCCCTACCTTTATGACATTTATGTATTCTTAGAGACTTGTAGACAGATGTCATAGACATAAAAGATTGTATAGCCTTGTCATCTTATGTTCAGTGTATGAGTGGTTATTTTGGTCTTGTAGGCCCATGTGTCTTATGTATAAGTTGGTATTACATGTTGTATTCTACCTATCTCACGGCAACCTCTATGGTTCAGTTATCTATGATAGTCTGATACGAAAAGATACATTATGTTGGTACTCGGTTGAGTAAGGTACTGGATGCCTGTCGCAGACCATCGGCTTAGGTCGTGACAAAAGTGGTATCAGAGCAGTTCTGTCCTAGGGAATCTACAAGCCGTGTCTAGTAGAGTCTTGTTTATAGATGTGTTGTGCACCACACTTATAAGCAGGAGGCTACAGGGCATTTAGGACTGTCACTCTTTCTTCTTACTCTAGATTGTGAGGTAGAGCTTAGTTGTAGGAACTCAATTTCCTAAACTCTATCTTATTCATAATATGACGATGCCTACACCTAGAAAGATGGTTGGTAAGAGATTGCATGTGGCTGTGAAAGAGTTGAGTCAGAGGAACTCGATTTTGCATGATGCTTATGATGGATAAATGAAGTCTTCAGCAGATCATGGGTGCACTAAGACGTGTAAGCCTTTTGATAAGGAGTCTTAAGGCAGGAATATCTATCCACCCCTTTGGTGAAAGGCAATGAGAGATTTAAAAGATAGATACAAGTTTTAACAAGTAAAAGAAGCAAGATGAAGGAGCGTACAAGGTACCCAGCTAGTGAAGATTATCATTATTTACCATTCATGAAGAGAAATATAAGCCTTTTGAGTTACCTTCAATAATAACAGAGGTATGTATAATTGGCCACACACATTTCAGTTATACCCTATTGCGGGCTAACAAGTGTAGTTTAAGAAAAGGACGGGATATCAGGATCCGGCTGGGTTAGAGTAACCCAAAATGATGAATGGATTGCTTGTGTTAGTTGACATTTCCGAAGGATATTACAAAGGTGATAATAGATCTCCTTGTGAGACACCCAGATGGTGCATTCTAAAATAATACAACTAGATATGAGTACTACAAAGATAGGCACTGGAAGCCTTGAAGGGATAAATATTACCTTGGTATGGCTCCTGTCCCTAGTAGGGAGAGAATGTTAGGAAATTCGAAGAACCAGTGGATGGAGCAAGGGGAGCTAAAAGCAAAAGAATGTCTTGTTGAAGTTTTCAGAATAAAGTGATAGAAAGAAATGTTAGCAGGAAAAAAAGAAGAGTGTTAATGAAGCATTATGAGTAAGATGTGATACATGGATGACAACGGAAGATTAAAAAAATGAAATGAATGACAGTATTACAGAGCCTATAGTCAACTGAAGGAAAAGATGAGAATGACAGGCATTGAGACAACAAAAGAGTATAGGCCATAAAGTCATATCCTCATTTCGAGAAATAAGTTTGTGACTCCAACACGACTACCAGAAGGAAAGGTTAGACTCCATAGTAATAGAAATCAGTATGGACTGATGAACAAGGTAAACTAAACATGAATTAGGGACTGAGTAATTTGATAATAGTCGGTATTATGAAAATTTTAGATTTTGTTCCGGCGATAATAGAATGGACAATAGAAGGAGATTCAAGAGAAATTCAGAGAATGGTCTTTCAGGAAGACGCTTCCCTAAGCAAGCAATGTGAGCAAAGTTAAGCTTAAGGGACTCTATGTGCTAGTTATACTAAGTGTCACCCTCGCGAGTAAGGATCATCGATGATGTGAAAAGATGCCAAATATGAAAAGGTAAAACATCTATATGTAGATCATCGTAGCACTAAATCTTAGTGCTCCCCTAAAGGGGGGAATATAGTGTGATATGGCATTAAGTCAGAATTAAATAGTTCTAGTAACTATGGAATGGTAAAGGAAGAATGCGACAAAAAAATGAGAAAGGGATGAGTTTCCTGTTACAACCCAAATTGGCATATCATAGATCACGCCGTAAGGTAGCCGACGTAAATCCAAGAAGAGATTATCTTTGAGATGATAATAAGTTAATCCTATTGGTCTTAAACGATACAAGGGTGTATAAGAGTGGTTAACAAGTATTTGAAGTTAAGCTAATCAAGGATGTTGTAACCCGTATTTTCGGATAACACTAGAGGTGATTAACTGTCCCAAGAGGTCTTGTTTTAATGTATTTGAATCATATAATATCCGCATCATAAGTCTTGAAGTCAAGCGAGTTATGAAATAAAAGTCGATAAAAGTTGTCGCAACTTAGGTTTATAATTTTACTTAAACCTTAGGTCAAGTTTTACTGCATTTTTCTCCCAATGTGCTTGGAATTATGGGTGATCTACCTATCAAATTGAAGATCTATGAGTCTAGTTTCCAACGCATTAAACCGTTCATCGATACGATCTCGGAATAGAGAGATATTCGCATTTTCGCGAGAGTGCGCCAAGCTGCTCTCTATGGGGCCCACAAAGGCGGTTTAAGACATTTGGACATATATAAGATAACTCAACCCCGTTTTAAGTCATTATTTTTCAGTATATTCAGACCTTATAACCCTAAAAAACATTCTCTCAAGGTTCTCTCATGATCCAAGACCCAAACAAAGGGCAAACAACACAAATCAAATGTCGGGAATCCCGTGGTGCTAGTAAGTTTCTTGTTTTTCTTGTTGTTGCTGATTTTTGTGTTGTTCCAGCTCGTGTGGGAGGTTGTTTTAAGTGCTTTATGTTCTGTAAATACACCTTCAAGTTTTTAATATCAACCCTAGGTGATTTCAAGTCTTCTAAAGTAATTCTAGTGCCGAAAAACCCGAATTAATTGCTAGTTTCGCTTCCTTGTTCTTGTGGCAGAATTAAAGGGATATTTCGTGGAACATTAAGGTCAAATTGGAGTTGTTCTTTCTGTTTAAAGGTAATGAACCTCTTACTCTATATATATTTAAGATTATCCAAGTTGTGGCTAAGTCGTTGATGCTAGAACTTGTGAAATATATATCGAAAGGCTTGGTAGTAATGTTGTTAGTTGGTGGACTGTTTTGGAGGCTCAATATGATTATTAATGATGTTGTTTGGGCTGTTTGGTGATTGTATTGACTTGTGTGAAGTCATATAAATAGGGGAGGTGCTGTCTGTTTCATCGTAAAATAGGTTGCGGTCGATACATAATAGTTGCGACGCTTAAACGATAATGATGGTGTCATTTCTTTTATTGTAGACTAAGGAGTCATGACATTTGCATAGCTTGAGGTTGGGCAGTATATACAAGGTATGTGAGTCTATCCCCTTCATTCTCTTGCACGACTCCAATTGTACATAATGTAATGAACGAGCTCCCAAAGATACTCTACTCTTAGAAGCTAGCAGTACTTACATTGCTGCCCTTCTTATGAAACGATTGATATTGATGTTACTTCTCTTATTCTTATATTATCAATGTTGTTGGTAGTTCCTGATTCTTATAAGATTCTTGATGAAGAGTTAATCCTAATAACGTGTACGAAGGATACCGACCTTACGTCACTCCGAAAGGTTCAAAATATGATTCCAATGAGTCCAGCATGCATCATATATATGTATCTATTTTACTCTACCGAGCCGCGCTATAGTCGGCCGGGTATGGCACCTATTGTGCAACCACTGATCAGTTGGGTTTTACCGAGCTCCACGTGGCCGGGTACGATTCTACCGAGCCCTATGATGGCCGGGTACGTTTTACCGAGCCTATTATGGCCGGGTACGATATGTTGATGATGATGCCCACAAAGGCATATGTTTTAAACGTTTATGTATATATATATATATATATGTATGTATCATGTATTTCATGTCAGTAGCCCTCAGAGGTACCCAGATGTCACAGGTTGTATATTCCCTATCACTGTTTACATTATTGTTCTTACTTATGCTATTCTGCCTTACATACTCAGTACTTTATTCGTACTGACGTCCTTTTTATTTGTGGACGCTGCATGTCGTGCTGCAGGTCCTGATAGACGGGTAGACGCAGCTCCCCCATCACACTAGGCTATCCGGTTCAGTGTTATTGGCAAGATCCTTTCTCCGCACTTGCCGTGGTCTTGGTATGCATTTTTGTTATAGACATTATGGGTATGTCGGGGCCCTGTTCCGGCAATGTTGTAGCACTTATGTTCTTTTAGAGGCTCATAGACAGGTGTCGACTCATGTATGGTTTGGAATGCCTTGTCGGCTGATTTTTGTTGTATAGTCTTTCATGGCACCATGGTAGCTCGTACCTTATATATAGTTTCTTGATAGTCTTGTCGTCCCATGTTACGTATGTTCATGACATTATCTTTCATTGTTGGATGTTCATGATCCATGTCTTTCATTTATATTGGTCTTGTCGGCCCTTAAAGATAATAAGGAAGGTTAGATAAAATGTACGTTGGTGCTCGGCAAGTATGGCCTGGGTGCTAGTCATGACCCTCCAGTTGGGTCGTGACAAACTTGGTATCAGAGCAAGTCTGTCCTAGGGGTTGTCTATGAGCCGTGTCTAGTAGAGTTTTGATTATGGATGTGTAGCGTGCCACATTTATAATCAGGAGGCTACGTGACATCTAGGGTTGTTACCTTCTTCCTGAATCTAGATCGTGCGTAGAGTTGAGTCGTAAGTGTTCATATCTAATATTCACCTTGTTTTCTTTTAGCGATGCCTTCGACTAGGAAGCAAGCGATTAGTAAACGGCTTGATACAGCTGTAGGAGAGGGTAACATTCAGGTGCCTCCAGCCATAGCAGGCCAAAGTGAGCCTCAGAGTGAGATGCCGTCTCATACCTCTCTGTCTCCTCCAGAGGATATTAGGAGGCACCCAGTACATCCAGTTCCTCCGTCTGGCACTACAGACCACGATATGCGTAGTGCAGTGCAGTTGTTGAGTAGCTTAGTAGCTACTCAGACTCAGAGGCAGAATACCGGTGCTGCTGATAAATCGGTTAGTGCAGGAGTTCGTGATTTTATTAACCTAGACCCTCCAGTGTTTACCGGATCAAGCCCCAAGGAGGACCCGCAAACATTTATTGATCAGGTTCATTGTACATAGCGTGTTATGCATGCTAGTGATACAGAGGCAGTAGAGTTGGCTTCTTATCGGTTATGGGATTTAGCGATTTTATGGTATGATAGTTGGGAGAGATCTAGGGGTCCGAACGCTCCTCCAGCCGTGTGGAAGGAATTTTCTGAGGCCTTTCTTCATCACTACTTACCAGCTGAGATACGATGAGCTAGAGCTGATAAGTTCTTGAACCTTCGACAGGGTAATATGAGTGCATGAGAGTATAGTATATAGTTTGATTCTTTATCAAGGTATACTCCCCGTATGGTGGCCGAGATGAGTGATAGGGTGACCACATCTGATAAATGAGTGCACAACAGCCTCCTTGGTAGAGGGCATGGATATTTCCCGTATTCAGGCTTATGCCCAGACCCTTCAGGATCATAAGTTATATGCTAAGCTCTCTAAATGTGAATTCTTGCTGAACTCAGTAGCATTCCTTGGCCATGTGATATCTGATGCGGGTATTAGTGTCGACACTCAGAAGATCGATGCAGTGAAGAATTGGCCGAGACCTACAACACCGTCAGAAGTCCGCAGCTTCCTGGGGCTAGCAGGATATTATAGGCGGTTTGTAGAAGGGTTTTCCTCTATATCAGCACCATTGACTAAGTTAACACAGAAAGCTACCAAGTTCCAGTGGTCTGATGCTTGTGAACATAGTTTTCAGGAGCTAAAGAATCGATTGACATCTGCGCCAGTGCTCACTCTCCCAGAAGGAACAGAAGGTTATGTGGTATATTGTGATGCCTCAGGTATAGGTTTGGGGTGCGTATTGATGCAACGTGGGAAGGTGATTGCTTATGCATCAAGACAATTGAAGAAGCATGAAAAGAATTACCCGACTCATGATTTGGAATTGGCTGCAGTAATATATGCTTTGAAGATATGGCGGCACTACTTATACGGCGTCCATGTTGACATCTACACAGATCACAAGAGTTTACAATACATCTTCAAGCAGAAGGAGTTGAATTTGAGGCAGCGTAGGTGTCTTGAATTACTGAAAGACTACGACATCGAGATATTGCACCATCCTGGTAAAGCCAATGTTGTGGCAGACGCTCTCAGCCGTAAGTGAATTGGAAGCTTAATACATATTGAGGCAGGTAGACAAGGGTTGACCAAAGAGCTTCACCTGCTGGCCAATATGAGAATCAGATTGTTGGACTCTGATGACGGAGGTGTTACTGCACAGAATACAGCAGAATCATCTTTGGTAGCCGAGGTAAAAGCACGGCAATATGAAGATCCTACCTTAGTAAGATTGAGAGAGGGAATTCAGCAGTGTAAGATTACAGCTTTCAAGATCGGAGGAGATGGGACACTAAGATACCAGGGCCGATTATGTGTACCTAGTGTGGCAGGGTTGCGAGAGAAGATTATGATTGAGATTCACCAGTCCCGATATTCTATCCATCCTAGCTCGACAAAGATGTATCATGACGTTAAGGAGCAATATTGGTGGGATAACATGAAGAAGTCTATTGCAGAATTTGTAGCCCAGTGTCCTAATTGTCAACAAGTAAAGATCGAGCATCAGAAACCTAGTGGATTGATTCAGTGACCTGGAAATGGGAGGTGATTAATATGGACTTCATTATTGGATTACCTCGCTCTTATCATAAGTTTGACTCCATCTGGGTGATAGTTGATCGACTTACAAAATCTGCCCATTTTCTACCAGTTAAGACAACTTACACGGCTGAAGATTATGCGAAGTTGTATATCAAGGAGATTGTTAGGCTTCATGGTGTGCCGGTATCTATTATATCAGACAGAGGAGCTCAATTTACGGCTAACTTTTGGAGGTCTTTTCAGAAGGGTTTAGGCACACAAGTAAATCTCAGCACTGCATTCCATCCGCAGACTGACGGACAGGCTGAACGTACCATCCAGATGCTTGAAGATATGCTACGAGCATGTGTTCTAGATTTCAAGGGGAATTGGGATGACCATCTGGCACTTATAGAATTTGCCTACAATAATAGCTATCATTCCAGTATTAAAATGGCCCCGTATGAGGCACTGTACGGGAGGAGATGTAGATCACCAGTTGGATGGTTCGAAGTCGGTGAGACAGAATTATATGGGCCAGATTTGATTCACCAAGCCATTGAGAAGGTGAAAGTGATACAAGAGCGACTGAGGATGGCACAAAGTAGGCAAAAGTCTTATTCCGACGTCCGACGTCGTGATCTGGAATTTAAGGTTGGTGATTGGGTTTTCCTGAAGATCTCGCCGATGAAGGGTGTTATGCGTTTTGGGAAGAAGGGTAAGTTGAGTCCGCGGTATATTGGGCCGTACAAAATTCTTCGACGAATTGGACAGGTTGCTTACGAGTTAGAATTGCCATCTGAATTGGAATTTGTCCACCCGGTATTCCATGTATCTATGTTGAGGAAATGTATTGGAGACCCTTCTCGGGTCATCCCTATCAAAGATGTACAAGTTACAAAGGATCTATCATATGATGAAGTGCCAGTGGCTATATTAGATCGACAAGTCCGCAAGCTGAGAACAAAGGATGTAGCTTCCGTGAAAGTATGATGGAGGAACAAGAATATAGAAGAAATGACATGGGAAGCAGAAGAGGAGATGAAGTCTAAATACCCTTACCTATTCCAGAGTGAAGATAACGAGGATGTCGGGGGAAAGAAGGACGCATTATAAGGTGAAACGGCTCTATGAGATAAGCAATAGCTTGTGAATACTCTTTTTTTAATACAAAATGGTGATATGCAGATAATGTACATATCCATAATGCTTTGTATAGTCTTGTATGGCCATAGGTTGGGTTTAACTGCTTGCAAGTTTGGCTAGTGTCCATTTTATAAGGGAAACTCAGCCGGAAATCTCCGTCGGAATCCACGATGAGTTAGACACCCCATAAACCCTTACATTCGAGGACGAATGTTCCTAAGGGGGAGAGGATGTTACAACCCAAATTCGGCATATCATAGATCACGCCGTAAGGTAGCCGACGTAAATCCAAGAAGAGATTATCTTTGAGATGATAATAAGTTAATCCTATTGGTCTTAAACGATACAAGGGTGTATAAGAGTGGTTAACAAGTATTTGAAGTTAAGCTAATCAAGGATGTTGTAACCCGTATTTTCGGATAACACTAGAGGTGATTAACTGTCCCAAGAGGTCTTGTTTTAATGTATTTGAATCATATAATATCCGCATCATAAGTCTTGAAGTCAAGCGAGTTATGAAATAAAAGTCGATAAAAGTTGTCGCAACTTAGGTTTATAATTTTACTTAAGCCTTAGGTCAAATTTTACTGCATTTTTCTCCCAATGTGCTTGGAATTATGGGTGATCTATCTATCAAATTGAAGATCTATGAGTCTAGTTTCCAACGCATTAAACCGTTCATCGATACGATCTCGGAATAGAGAGATATTCGCATTTTCGCGAGAGTGCGCCAAGCTGCTCTCTATGGGGCCCACAAAGGCGGTTTAAGACATTTGGACATATATAAGATAACTCAACCCCGTTTTAAGTCATTATTTTTCAGTATATTCAGACCTTATAACCCTAAAAAACATTCTCTCAAGGTTCTCTCATGATCCAAGACCCAAACAAAGGGCAAACAACACAAATCAAATGTCGGGAATCCCGTGGTGCTAGTAAGTTTCTTGTTTTTCTTGTTGTTGCTGATTTTTGTGTTGTTCCAGCTCGTGTGGGAGGTTGTTTTAAGTGCTTTATGTTCTGTAAATACACCTTCAAGTTTTTAATATCAACCCTAGGTGATTTCAAGTCTTCTAAAGTAATTCTAGTGCCGAAAAACCCGAATTAATTGCTAGTTTCGCTTCCTTGTTCTTGTGGCAGAATTGAAGGGATATTTCGTGGAACATTAAGGTCAAATTGGAGTTGTTCTTTCTGTTTAAAGGTAATGAACCTCTTACTCTATATATATTTAAGATTATCCAAGTTGTGGCTAAGTCGTTGATGCTAGAACTTGTGAAATATATATCGAAAGGCTTGGTAGTAATGTTGTTAGTTGGTGGACTGTTTTGGAGGCTCAATATGATTATTAATGATGTTGTTTGGGCTGTTTGGTGATTGTATTGACTTGTGTGAAGTCATATAAATAGGGGAGGTGCTGTCCGTTTTATCGTAAAATAGGTTGCGGTCGATACATAATAGTTACGACGCTTAAACGATAATGATAGTGTCATTTCTCTTATTGTAGACTAAGGAGTCGTGACATTTGCATAGCTTGAGGTTGGGCAGTATATACAAGGTATGTGAGTCTATCCCCTTCATTCTCTTGCACGACTCCAATTGTACATAATGTAATGAACGAGCTCCCAAAGATACTCTACTCTTAGAAGCTAGCAGTACTTACATTGCTGCCCTTCTTATGAAACGATTGATATTGATGTTACTTCTCTTATTCTTATATTATCAATGTTGTTGGTAGTTCCTGATTCTTATAAGATTCTTGATGAAGAGTTAATCCTAATAACGTGTACGAAGGATACCGACCTTACGTCACTCCGAAAGGTTCAAAATATGATTCCAACGAGTCCAGCATGCATCATATATATGTATCTATTTTACTCTACCGAGCCGCGCTATAGTCGGCCGGGTATGGCACCTATTGTGCAACCACTGATCAGTTGGGTTTTACCGAGCTCCACGTGGCCGGGTACGATTCTACCGAGCCCTATGATGGCCGGGTACGTTTTACCGAGCCTATTATGGCCGGGTACGATATGTTGATGATGATGCCCACAAAGGCATATGTTTTAAACGTTTATGTATATATATATATATGTATGTATCATGTATTTCATGTCAGTAGCCCTCAGAGGTACCCAGATGTCACAGGTTGTATATTCCCTATCACTGTTTACATTATTGTTCTTACTTATGCTATTCTGCCTTACATACTCAGTACTTTATTCGTACTGACGTCCTTTTTATTTGTGGACGCTGCATGTCGTGCTGCAGGTCCTGATAGACGGGTAGACGCAGCTCCCCCATCACACTAGGCTATCCGGTTCAGCGTTATTGGCAAGATCCTTTCTCCGGACTTGCCGTGGTCTTGGTATGCATTTTTGTTATAGACATTATGGGTATGTCGGGGCCCTGTTCCGGCAATGTTGTAGCACTTATGTTCTTTTAGAGGCTCATAGACAGGTGTCGACTCATGTATGGTTTGGAATGCCTTGTCGGCTGATTTTTGTTGTATAGTCTTTCATGGCACCATGGTAGCTCGTACCTTATATATAGTTTCTTGACAGTCTTGTCGTCCCATGTTACGTATGTTCATGACATTATCTTTCATTGTTGGATGTTCATGATCCATGTCTTTCATTTATATTGGTCTTGTCGGCCCTTAAAGATAATAAGGAAGGTTAGATAAAATGTACGTTGGTGCTCGGCAAGTATGGCCTGGGTGCTAGTCATGACCCTCCAGTTGGGTCGTGACAATTGCACTCATTCAAATCCTACAGATATGTTATGATTCCAGAACATTATACAAGCACGACATCAAGTAGAGGAAGTAAGGGTTCCTACCCGAGATGTTATTGATATATAAGGAACTAGTGCGAGACGTAAGTTAAGACAAAGGAAATAACTTAAGAAAGATTACACGAAATATTGATATGAGAATGGGACAACGAGTAGTTAGTGGTTGATTTAGGAGAGCCTAGTTATGGCTAAACAAGAGGACACGGACAAATCAACAGATTGTGCAAAACGAACATAGTGAACCCTAACATGGGGAATTCAGTCTCGCAGATACGACATCGTGACCTTTGGGAAATATTCAGACAAGAGTTGGGGTAGTTAAAGGTACTGTATGAATGTTATAGAAATAAAAGATAGTCTCACTAGGAAGACAGTCAAAACTTCAGATCAGGAGCAACCCTACAAGTACAAGTGCGTGGAAATAAGTAACTACGGATAATTATAGGCGAGGAAGAGCATCAAAAATTTCGTCAAATATACGATGTAATAAGCTCACAGCTTTACAAGAGTCAGAGGGTCCTCACTAAGTACGACAACGAAAGACTAGTTGAGGAAATAAGGAAGAAGGATTCAACCTAAGCATAGTAACTTGAAGAAGAAATGGTCTGGTAATAGTAGTCTCACTACAACATTGTATGCACTCCATAAGAAAATGGCACCTATCGTATCTAATGAGCAGGAAATGAAACCAAAAATAATATTCGAGACCATGTGAGTTGCACAAAAATTCCGGCATGTGTGGGAACTAAGATAAGCTAAGTATACAAGCAACAAAGGGGTAGAAAGACCAGGAAAAGTAATAGTTTATGTTTAAAGGAAGCTCAGAATGAACAAAAGGGATGATGCACTTAAGACTTCAGAGTGATATCCATGCAGCATATATGTTGACATTCATACAGCCATAGAAGACTCCGGTATAAGTTAAAATAAGGAATTGAGCCTAGGCCATAAACAAAGGATTGAATTGTCAGAAGATTGTATCATGGATATTCCATAGCGCCCATGAAAGGCTAAAGTAATAACTAATACCAGGAGTCGTAAGTCGGAAGATAGCTTAAGCCTACATAATGGTTGATCAGAAGAAAGCGGAGACTAAAGAGTTCCACTAACCAAGTAAATCAGGAGTCTGATTATTGGACCCAGAAAATTATAGAAATCGTGATTAAAAATATTACAGAATCACCCTTAATATCAGAGGTACAAGAGAGATAGTACAACAATCGTATTCCATAACGGCCCTATGATAGAGCCAGTTAGAAAAGTACCAGCCTCGTAAAAAGTCGGCATGGAGCTACCACCGGATTGTGTATGCACCAGAGGAGCAAGTATTATAATAGAGCTTCAAGTCGTGGATGTGAATTATACCTATGTGGAAGGGAGCTCATAAAAGAGATAGAAGATGTGAGGCGAGATTTTAAGGTAAGTAAGGTAAAGATGAACAACGTACGAGATACTCAAATGCAGAAGATTGTGAATAATCCATACTTCAGATAAAAGACTAGAAGCGTTGGGATTCAATATCCAGGAATGATAGCGGTGTCATTGATGGCATATCTTCCAGCTTATGGTTTCTAGGTACCGAGAGACCTAGTCAAAAGAGTAAATAAGAGTTAGCGACGATGTGATGTCTCGCTTGATGTTCCAGAATAACATAAGAAAATCTAGTACAAGCAAGTTGAAGGAAGGTTGCGAGTATTATAAATGGATATGTGTAGATCACAAGCTAAAGTATGATAGAGCAACAAGATTTTAGGAAGATAGGAGTAAGGACAAGAAAGGGCGAGCGAGAAGGTAACGAGAAACAGATGAGTCCTTAGGATTAAGCCCATGAAAACAAGAGAGTTGATGGCTTCTCTAAGTTATAGAAAGCTCAGTATAGCCTGAATGAACTCAAAGGAATCTAAGACTAGTAGTATTTAGAAGAAATGGAATGCTGGCCTGGTAGTAGAATGAAGGTGTAACTGTGTTTGATGAAGGATGACGTTTAGGCCTTCGATTGAGTAATGATTTGAAGAGGATTTCATGGATTGTACTGAGTTAAAATACACACGTAAGGTGAATCATATTGGGATACTATAAAATTCGATTATTGAATTACAGTATCGCCCCTAAGTGGATCAGGAAAATCACTTCAAATATTCCTCGATGCAACATAAGCCCTAGTGGCAATGTATTACGTAAGAAGTTTCAAGTTATCAGTGGTATATTGTAAATCAATAATGAGGGAATCATAATGGATGGACAAAAGTCACAAAGTATGAGCTGGGATTAGGTCATCATTCTTAAGATAAACAGTAATAAGGAAGTGTTAAAAGACTTAGCTTTATGCATATAGGATAAGCAATGAGAGTAACCTGAAGTTTGGTCGTAGACCTCAGTAACAATAAATCGAAGTAAGAGTTGTGGTATAGTATGGCCTACTTAGATGTAGTAAAGCTAGTGACGCCCAGAGGGACAGCTTGACATAATTTTGTATGTGTTCACAAAGCGAGGCATAGAGATTGGCTAAGAGCTAGAAAAAAGTCGTGGTATGAGAAAGAGGGCTAAAGAGGGAATGCCCTGGCCTTTGGATTTATTCAAAGAACAGTTGCCTAAATGGAAAGAAGAATATTGAAGTATTCGCAAGAGCTATAGGTTATGAGATTGATAAGTGCATCAGTCAACATTCGAGGACGAATGTTCCAAAGGGGGGAATAATGTTACACCCCATATTGCTTGTACGAAAAAGTACGCCATAAAAAAATTGATAAAAGCTCGAAAATGAGATGTTACATCCCACATTTTTGTACGTTAAAGTTTTGTCGTAAGTTAATCGACGTAATCTCGGAAATGAGATTATTTTGGGATTATAAGTATTATGCTATTTCAAACAAGGGATAAGTAAATTCGTGAAGGTGAGAGGGTAAGCAAATCGAAGAAAATAAATTTCGTCGAAGTTTGGCATGTTGGAGAAAATACGACCCGACCTAAAATACCCGGTATTTATGGACTAGTACCATACATTGAGATAATTCTTAATTATGTAAATAATCGGGTAATTAATAAATTTTAGTGGGAGATAATTAAAAATCTTTGGATAAAGATAGATAATCTCACGTGGCGGCTTTTGCCTTAAAAAAACATTGTGACTCTTACATTCATTTAATATGTAGCATGAA
The DNA here is from genome assembly GCF_000715075.1 of Nicotiana tabacum. Classification (NCBI taxonomy): domain Eukaryota; kingdom Viridiplantae; phylum Streptophyta; class Magnoliopsida; order Solanales; family Solanaceae; genus Nicotiana; species Nicotiana tabacum. The sequence goes on along the minus strand of NC_134093.1, from coordinate 47,621,526 downwards.
TCAAAATGAGTCTTGGAGAAGGGATAGTGGCGGTGGCAGTATGTAAAGTAAGAAAATATGAGAGTTATTTCCTTTCCTTCTATTCACTTTTTGGAGGATATACTTATATCATGTAGGTCAAGCAACGTTGTTAGCAAGATAAATACATTTGTTGCTTCTTCTAAACAAGATTAGAAATGGCCCTTGAGAAATTTGAGCTACCAAGGTAGATATATCTCTTTACACTAAAACAAAACGTGAGAGAAAACTTCAGCAAAGATGTTGATTGGCAATGGCAACGTAATTGCTTCAAATGTTCCATACAAAGACTACTTAATACTATAGCAAAGGAGTACGGTGCAATCTTTCTCAAGAATATCATACGGATTGTTCCCTATTTCGATCTCGTTGTTACGTGTTTCGTCGTAAAAGATGTGTTATAGAGGAATTATCAAGAGAATCGTTCCAGGTATGTTAAGGCTAAGCCCTTCCTTCATATTGGCATGATCTCGTAATGACATGTGTTTGATAACGAGGTATAAAGAGAAGTTCATACTCCCGAATTTATATACATTATCCTAGTCTCATAAATTACAGCATTCTCCTTATCGGGACTTCATATTTAATTGAGTATTGTCTTCTTCCAGTCAAGAGAGCAGAGAGCCTAAATATACAGTATTACAGTATTTTCATTACAATCGAGCTATAATCGATGGGCAGGCCCTTATTGGGCAACCTCTGATCAGATGGTAAGTTATATACCGAGCCTACTGTGTCTGAGCGCCTATGAGCGAGCCCAGTTGGCCGAGATACAGATCCTAGTATGGCCGAGCACCTATGAGCGAGCCTACTACGGCAGAGCCTAGTATGGCCGAGCGCCTGCGTTTCATGCCCGCAAGTCTCAATAGACAGGTCGAGAGTCCTCCAAGTAAGCGATCAGCTCAGCAGAAGATGTTGGTGCACTCCATTTGCTTTGGAGTTACTTGTTTGGTCAGTATGATTTAGATGTGTATTGTTTGGTATGGCGGGGCTCTGTCCCTACCAATATGAAAATTATGTATTCTTAGAGGCTTGTAGATAGATGTCATGTACATAAAAGATTATATGGCCTTGTCGGCCTATGTTCAGTGTATGAGTGGTTATTTTGGTCTTATAGGCCCGTATGTCTTATGTATAAGTTGGTATTACATAGTGTATTCTACCTATCTCACGACAGCCTATATGGTTCAGTTATCTATGATAGTATGATACGAAAAGATACGTTATGGTGGTACTCGGTTGAGTAAGGTACCGGGTGCCTGTCTCGGCCCATTGGTTTGGGTTGTGATATCACCCGAGCCCTCGGGGCTCCACACCAAATATCCACATAAGTCTAAAAATATCATACGAACTCGCTCGTGCGATCAAAATATCAAAAAATAACATCACAAAGAAATTTTCAAGAACTTTTAGAATTACAACTAAGCGTCTGAATGCTATCAATTCAACTCCAAACGACACCAAATTTTGTAGACAAGTTCAAAATGCCATAGCAGACTTATTCCAAATCCCAAAATCCAATTCCGAGTTCGATAGATAAAAGTCAATCTACGGTTAAACTTTTCAACTTAAAACTGCCAAATTTCTGCAAATCAACACAAATTAACCTACGAACTTCGAAAATCAATTTAGGGCATGCACTCAAGTCCGAAATCACGATACAAAGCTATTGGAGTCATAAAAATACAGTTCCAGGGTCGTTTTCACAAAATTCAAAGTTTGATCAATATTTTTAAATTTAAACTTCTAAGTCAAGAATCAAGCGTCCAAATCAACCCGAAATCTCCCCGAGCAAAACTAATCAACCCCGCAAGTCGTAAAAGCATAAACACACATGCGTGAAGAAATAAAAGGGGAAATGGGGCTCAATTACAAAAAATGCTTGATCGGGTCGTTACACTTTTGTTGCCTTTTGAGGAATTGTGCAAAGATCATAGCTTTAATTATTGGAATTGATTTCTCTTGCAATATTTGATGTTATTGAGTCAATTTTGGTTAGATTTGAACCGAGCGGAGGTGAATTATAAAGGGAAAGCTATTTTAGAGTATTGATTGAGGGCTTTTGAGGTAAGTATCTTGCCTAAATATTGTGTGGGGGAACTACCTCATAGGGATTGGTTTGTTTGCACTATTTGAACTACGTGAAAGACGTGTACACGAGTGTGTACATGACTTATATGTGAAAATTTTACCGATTTAGACTCTTAGGTTCTTATGTACATTAAAATTAAGTTGTCTTATCATGTTAAATCCTCTATTGCTAAATTTACCCTTACGTGTCTTATTTGAAGTTGATTGGTTCATGTTCTACCCTTTATTGCCGAATATACTCTTATATGCCTTAACTGAAGTTGTTATCTTATTTTTTGCCATGGTAGCTCTTCCGTAGTTGATTATCCTTAATTAAAGTTAACTCTTCCATTGTTGATATCCTTATTTGAAGTCATTATTACGTGTTATCTCTCTTATCATTGAGTTGTATTTATTTGGAATCGTTGCTACATGTTATCTCTCTTATTGTTGAGTTATTCTTATTTGAAATCATTGTTACATGTTATCTCTCCTATTGTTGAGTTACTCTTATTTGACAACGTTGTTATACAATATCTCTCTCATTGTTGAGTTATTCTTGTTTGAAATCGTTATTACTTATTATGTTTTTTGTCGTGAGCTCGTTCTTCTTTTCTTTATGTTATGTAATTCTTGTGTTGATTTACTTGTCATACTCTTGTGTTATTGTTGTTATTGTATTCAATGTTGTTGAGCCGAGGGCTATGTGTAGTTGTGGTATTGGAACTGTCTTGAGGAAATGTTGTGGCATATGGGCACATGTGGTGCGAGTTGTTATATTGTGTAGTTATATTTTTGGAACATGTGATATAATTGAGAGGATTTGTCGGGGTGTTCGCACGTGAGTTGTCCGTGCTATTGTTATTATTGATGTTGCACATGCGGCGTGACAAAGTGGACTATATATGTGGGTTTGCGTATGTGACGAGACAAGGAAGGAATATTATTATGCGCGTGTAGCGAGACAAGGCTGGCATATACTTTATTGTTGCGCACGCGATGAGACAAGGGGGCTATCTCGAGGATGATTTGTGATGATTTGTGATGACTTGTGATGGCCTGAGGGCATTGTTATTGATAACATTTTTGTTGTGTCTATACCTGCCTTGTGTGAGTCATGCATTTTATGTTTGTTGTGTTGTTTCCTATGTGCCATTCGTTGTCTCTGATCTTATTTGTTGACTCGAGTTGTGAGAGAAAACTTTCACAAGCATACACCATAATTAATCACTCATATCGGTTTAAGAAGATGAACCCTGATGTTTATTGATCATTTACATGTATTCTTGTATACCTGCCTTTCGTGCGTGAGTTTTACTATTGGCACGTGAGTTGTTCGTACGGTTATGAGGTATTGTTACTGCTAGCACGTGAGTGTCCGTGCAGATATGAGGTATTGTCACTCTCTTAGCACGTGAGTTATCCGTGCAGATATCGGCACGTGAGTTGTTTTTGCCATTGTGATATGAAATATGGGCACTAGATGCCAAGTGATTAGGGTTCGTGATTTGGGACCTGTGATTTGTGACTTTGAGGTGTGGTACTTCGAGGAAATTCCTGTATAAACCTTGTGTGGAAGAGGTTGTTTATTGAGGTGTTACCTATTTTCCCTTACTTGGTTCACCGGACTTTAACTGTATTCTGCTTACTCTACGGCATTATGACCAATTGTTCCTTGTTGCTAATTGTTGTTTCTAGTTTTTTATTGCAAGTATTGTTTTGTTATTTTTACCATGCTTAGCTTTATATTGATATTGTTCCCGTTAGTTCACCTTCATAATTGTTCAAGTTATTTAGTCTAGTAGGTGTCTTGACTGTCCCTCGTCACTACTCCAACGAGGTTAGTCTTGATACTTACTGGGTACCACCATGGTGTACTCATGCTATGCTTGTTGCACATTTTGTACAGATGCAGGTACTTGGGAGCGCACTGGTCATTAGATAGCAGATCGAGTATTGTTGTGGATACTTCAAGGTATACCTACCACCGCATTCGCAGGCCTCGGAGTCACCTTCTGAAATTTACTTGTACTATTTATTTATATTTCGAAGTAATTATACTTAGAGATTTTCTAGCAAACTCAGTAGAGCTTATGACTTGTACTAAAGGTTTTGGGATATTATGTATCTACCTTGGATTGTTGGATTTATATAGAAATGTTTGTTTCATGCTTAATAGTTAATAGGCTAAAATCTGTTATTAATTCAGTAAGTGTTAGGCTTACTTAGTATTAGAGACTAGGTGCCATCACGACTCCTAAGGAGGGATTTTGGGTAGTGACAATTCTCTCCCTTTGGAATCAGATTACGAACTCCTATAGCAACTCTGAGTCTCCTTGAGAGATTATGAAAATATCTGCTTTCTAGCTTAAACTTTCCTTGCTCCAGCGTGAGCTTTAATGAAGGAATCTGCAAGCATTTCAAAAAATTAATTGAGTGTTCAGCTAAAAGTTAATACCATGTTAAAACTCATTTTGTTAGGGTTTCGCCAAATTTCTTTAACAAGACTGATTCGATCTCATGTGGAGCCAAATCGTTTTCCTTCACATCTATAGTGTAAGTTATAATATGTTCATGTGGATCCAATGTTGCATCGTATTTTGGGATATCCAGCATCTTGAATCTTCTTAGAATGAATCTGGGGCCGCACTTGGTTTGAACGACAACTGCGTATACTTCTTTGCATCCGTTCCTTCAATACCGGTGGTGCTCCCGGGATCTGATCTCTCCGGGCATGAAATTCCTTAGCATTCTGACCCATTAGAGAATTTATTTCTCTTACACCTCATGAGTTCTGCTTTGAAAAGTTCATCTACGTTGTTCTCATTTCCAAATTTGTTGTCTGTTCCACCCTCTTGGTTGTAGTTTGATCTAAACTCTCATCTTGAAGCAACGTTTCCGGTTCCCGAGACCGTTTGACTTATTGGCATGCCAAGAGAGACTCGAACTCCACCGTTTGAATTATTTGAAACCCCTGATATTACTTGTTAAAGCTCAGTCATTATCTGGTCATGTCTTGAGATATAATTTATGATTTTCCTTTGATGTGCTCTCAAAACTTTTACCGTCTCGACAACGGGTTCATTCCTCGCACGGAGTATTTGTTTCTACTCGGTATGGAGTTCACTCATTTCCATCGAGACGGATTTCACTAGTTGAACCATCATGTTGATTCCCGTCATGGAGATTGTCTATGAGCTCATCGTTGTTGTTTGTTTCAATATCGAGACAGTTGTTGACATCATTGAGTGCCATAATTGTAGTATGCTTAAAATAGAAAAACTTTTAAAGTACGTTAGTATAAAATGAAAAGATCAAAATAATACCACAATTGTCCATACCCCATGATGGGCACCAAACTGTTTACCCGTAAAATGGTACAGTTAAATTTATAGCGTAGTTTATAGAAATGTAGTTAAATTTGTCCGATAAAGTAAAATAATAAAGTGCAAACAGAGTAAATAAGGATAATTAAAAAAGAAACAGGCCTGGGCTTTAGAATGTTCTCATTGGGGTCAATAATTTGCCTTTTGCTAATAGTATTTCTTGATGTCTTATAATAGAATAAAAGCCTCTATTTATACTAGAGTTATGGGCTGCATGATTACAAATTATGCCCCATTAATTACCAATATTAATGCTATAATAAAAAGTAGTTAAAAGGTAATAAAGATTATATTGTAATAAAGCCTAATAAAGGTCGGAGGAATCTTGGGGTCTTCTGTAACGTTTCTATAATGCTCATATCTTGAATTGCTTCTTATTCGGCCACATGTTTTGTATCCGGTGCCACCATAGTTGAGTCATTGTTGACCGGTCATCCTTGACGCATGTCGCTTCCTAATTCACCCAATTCTAGAGATCGATTTTTACCGTATACAGCCTCCCAATTTACCTCTAGGAATTTCTTCTTCTTTTTTTTTTTTAACAAAAAAAAAGGTGAACGAATAATAGTATTTGAATAGGAATAGTGATGCTTGAATGAATGTGAGCGAGGGAGGAAGTTGCATAATGAAATGTCATGGCCTAGAGTTGGCCAGATACTATGCATGTACGTAGAGAGGTATGTTTATGAATAAAAAAAGTCTAATAGTGCCAACCATATGGTTATAAATTACACCTACCTCTACCTAATCTAAGAATTTGCAGTACATTGCTGCCTTTCATTAATGGTATTTATGGGGAAAGAACAAGAAAAATTCTCCAATATACTATTTAAGCAATGTTATTGAAATCATGCATTGAACTTTATTCTCACAAAAGAAATGCATCGAATATCTTTTTTAGAATTTTTGACTAACTTTAATTCTAGAGCTATGTAGAGAACAAAATCACTTTAATTAGGTCTAAACAAAATACTGATGAGATTAAAATCAAATATATACCCCATCCTTGACGTAGATATTTCTTTCTTTCTTTTCTTTTCGGTCTAATTACTCAGGTGAGGGAGCATGAATGAGTTCCAAATAGAAAGAATAAAAGAATTTTAACACATTGTCGAGCTTCACCCCTCACCATCAAGAGATATAGTTAGTTCAATTCTCAGTCTTTTTTCTTCTCTCCATCCCTAATCGCCTAATGTGATTGAAAATTAAAAAGAAAAAAAATAACTTCCCCTTTCCCCTTACTTTTTTTTTTCAGTTAGCAAGTGTGAGAGGTTGATCATGGCGGGTTAGAGGAGGGGCAGAGGGAGACCCTAGAAGTACTGAAGACAGGTGATTAGACAGGACATGGCACTACGTCAGCTTACCGAGACATGACCCTCAATAGGAAGGTGTAGAAGTCGAGAATTAGGGTTGTGGGTTGACACATAATCGAAAATTTCTCCTAGTCTCACCAGCAGTATTAGTACTAGTCTTATATTTTACTATTCTCAGTTTCTTGTTATTACACGGTGTGTCATTCTTACTAGTAGTATGAGCATTATTCTTATATTTTCGTATTCTTAGATCTTTGTTATTACATACTGCGTCACTTGCTTCCATTATCATATTACTTTGTTGATGCTATTGATAGTTTATCGCTCCCTTTACTGTTCTTGAGTCGAGAGTCTACCGAAAATAGCCTCTCTGCCTTCATAGGGTAGGGGTAAGGCATGTGTACACACTACCCTCCCTAGACTCCACTTGTGAAATTTTACTGGGTTTGTTATTGTTGTTATACTTTTTTTTTTCTATATTTCAATTTTGGTGCAGGATGACTCCTACATACATGAAGACCATGTAAAGAAATTAACTTAGGAGTGGAGAGTGTATCTGGGTGTAATTATACAATTTAGTATATTATCTACCCAAGTAATTACTTAGTCAACATGGAATTGGGTGTAATTAATGGGGTATAATTATGTTCTTTAATTTTCAAGGCAGGGGTAAAAATTAATGATTACTGTCATGAACGAAAATATGTGACTGGCACCCGATACACTATCCGACCCAAATAAATCAAATCATACAAAAATACCCATCTATATATCTAATATATGCATGGAGAGGCCTTTCTAGACATAATTATTTTAAATGATTAAAAGTGTGCTTGAAACAAAATCTTTAAATTAATCATTTTCAATAAATAAAAATACATAAAAATAACAATATTTCTTTCCTACGTGCCAAATGAATAACCGCTAATTACAACCACAAAATAATAATAATTATCTGTGGAATCTCTAAGACATGAGAATAAAATAAATCGTTGTGATAATTTTTGATATCACGACCCCAAATTCCCTCCGTAGGATGTCGTGATGGCACCTAGCCTCTAAGACTAGGTAAGCCTAACATACATGAAGAATTTAACGGAAATAGTAATAAAACATCCCAATTTAAACCAATAGCTATCATAAAAAGGACTCCGCAATACAACTGAACATGACACTCAAAATCTGGTGATACCGAGTCACAAGCTCTACACGAGTATACTGAACATCCCTATACAACAGTATCTATAAAAGGAGAATGAAATAAAAACTAGATAGAGGGTGACTCTGAGGCCTGCGAATGCCGGCAAGTATACCTTGAAGTCTCTGATCTGTGCTCAACTCACAGATGCCTAACCTGGTATAAATTACCTAGATCTACACAAAAAGATGTGCAAAAGTATAGTATGAGTACACCACAACGGTACCCAGTAAGTATCAAGCCTAACGTCGATAGCGTAGTGACGAGCTTAGGTCAAGACACCTACTGGCATAAATAAAGAAACAGAACAAGTATAGTATGGTATAATAATGGAAATAATGGAAATGATACAATGAAGAAATATAACAAGAAGAGCTACACTGAAATTAAGGTAATTAAGACATCACGGGAAAAAACACATAATACGAATGTCAAGGAAACGGTGCAAACAAAACACAAGTGACGTAAATGAAAGGTATAACCAAGAATCACTACCGAGTTACCGCCTCGTAGTCTCATTTCACAAATCAAATCACAGTCTTTCCTTATATCACTGCGGTTGCCTTACATTTAGTTTTGAAAATATTTTTTCCGAAATAACTACCCGCGTTTTAGCCTTCCTTATCACATCGCGTTGCTTCAAGTAGTTCTCCTACTAGCAACACGCATATCAAGCCCACCTTATCTCACCGCATGCGTATCAACCCCAATCTTTATACCATCGCATGCGTATCAATATCACAACATATCACAAATCTCACCTCAAGTGCCCAATACCACAACTTGCCAAAGAAATCAACAACAATAATATTTTCACAATAAATAGCTCGTGGCTCAACCACAATATGTACAAGTATCTATACAATAGCAACCGAAAGTGAATATCTCAACAAGAATCGTATTTAAACAATTTATAACTTTGGCTCAATGTGAATCACGGCCTTTATAACTTCAACACTAAAATTCAACAATAAGATATTCCAAGAAACAATAATTTTATGTAAGGTAACTCAACAGTTAAATAATTAGCAAGGAAATGAGATAATAATAACTTTAACTAGGCATGTAAAGGAAAATAACAAGGAAAAGATGAGACAAGTATTTACAATGTCAAGCAAATCATGTAAGGAAAGATTTAACGATGATGAAGATAACATGTTATGTCATTACAATTAAAGGCATGAAAAGAATCTACATAACTTTAACCGGTCAATTACAATATTAAGCTCATGTGACCACTCATCACCTTGCATACACGACCTTTACATACCACAAATAATACAAAATAATATCAATCCTAAAGGGCAATTCTCCTACACAAAGTTAGGCAAGAACTTACCTCGAACATGCTAACTCAATCCGCTAGTAAGCCTTTCCCGCGAATATCCAACTTCGAACGGCTCGAATCTAGCCAAAATAACTTTATACTATAAATACAAATTATATGAAACTATTTTGAATAATAAAGTTGTAATCTTTAAAGAAAATCAAAAAGTCAACTCAAAAAGTCAACCCCGGGTCCGCAACTCGGAAGTCGACCAAACATATAAAATCTGAACACCCATTCGATAATGAGTCCAACAATACTAAAATTACTCAATTCCGATCTCAAATCAACCTTTAAATCCTCAAAATATAGTGTATGAAGTTTTCACAATTTTTCCCAACTTTTCTAACCCAAAACACTAATTAAATGATAAAAATAATGATGGATTCATCTATAATAGCCAAATCCAAGTTAGAATCACTTACCCCGATAAATTTCTTGAAAATGCCTCTCTAAATCGCCACAAACCGAGCTCTCTAAGTCTAACATGAAGAATGAAATAAAACCCTTGTTTTTGAAATTAAGTGCTGCTGCCCAGTTATCCTCTTTCGCGATCGGGGAAAAACACTCGCGATCGCGGAGAATAAATCTTCCCCAGCTCATAAAACCTCCTTGGTGATCACGTAAGATCAGTCGCGAACGCGATGACCAGCTTCCTCAACTTATGCGATCGAATTCCAGGCTGAACGCGAAGAACATCGCGTGCCTCCCCCACTCCCTTACCTTTCTTATACGTGAACATGATCCACCGCACGCGTTCGCAATGCACAAGTTCATCAACCTTCGTGATCGCACCCCTGACTTTGCAAATGCGAAGAGTAAAATCAGTCCCTAAGGACTCTACGCTACCGCAGGAGAATCTTCGCGAACGCGTAGTAGGAAACCATAACAAGAAAAACCAGCAATCTTATTTCAAGAACAAAAGGTCTGAACTCAATACGAAACACACATGGGGTCCCTGTGACCCCGTCCGAACATACCAACAAGTCCTAAAACATGATACGAACTCGCTCGAAGCCTCAAATTACATCAAATAATACTAAAACTGCCACGACCCAATTCCATTTTAGGTTGTGATGGAGCCCAGCACCATTACTAGGCAAGCCAACAATGAGCAATCTAGTGTTTTTCCGTTTTAAAAAAGTTTGCTAAGTGAATAACATTCCTCGTTGTTAAAAGATTTAGGAATTTACAGATATATAATAATTAAATGAAAGCAACTGAGAGCAAATCGTAATCATAAAAATAAATCCAAAATCATAAGTCTAATAGTGTGTGCCAAGACCTAGTGTCACAAGTATATGAGTATTCTAGTAGAATATACAAAGAATAGTAATCTACTGTCTGAAAGGAAATAGACAGAAAATAAATCAAAAGAGAGACTCTGGTTGCTGCTAAACGGCTCGGAAGGGCAGCTCACCGTGTGGTCTCAGGCCAGAAGTCAAGCGTGCGCGCCGGACTGATAACCAGATACACCTGCCTCAGATCCTGCACATCAAGTGCAGAAGTGAAGCGTGAGTACATAAATAACATGTACCCAGTAAGTATCTAATCTAACCTTGAAGAAGTAGTGACGAGGGGTCGACTTCGACACTTACTATGGGCCAAATATATAATAATATGAAGTTCTAATTAAAAATGATATATAAAATGATAATAGAACTCAGAGCAGGAAAATAAGTAAACAGTCCTTTCATTTCAAGTGAGAACCAAGTCATTTCTCTCGTCTAATCCTTTCACCTTTCAAGTCCAGGGAACAATATTAAATATAAAGGGGTTCCAATATCTTTACGTACGAATTATGCGTAGGACGTACGGCCCGATATAAATATACATATAAATATATTGTGCACTGCCGAGGGTCAAATGGCCCGAACCATAAATACATCAATTAAGCTGCTGAGGCGAACGGCCCGCTCCCATGAGAGTAGTGAAAATTTACCCCGCTTGCGGAATATACTTGCGAAGTAGTTGAATATAGATTTTCTCAAGTTATCATAATAAATCTTAATTATTTTTCAAAATATGAAATTCAGCTAGGAACCTTTAAAATACTGAAATCTGCTTTAATCCAAACAATTAGTAACCGTAGACAAGCAACGGTATACACAAAAAATAATGGTGTAAGCCTAAATCTACCCGGACATAAGCATGGATAGTAGCTACGCACGGACTCTCGTCACTTCGTAAGTACGTAGCCCCCACAAATAGAAGTACATAATGATTAAGTTCACCTATGGGGTTAATTCCCTTTTACAAGGTTAGAAAAGAGACTTACCTCATCTTAAGGCCTACTTTCCAGTCCAAGATTGTGCCCAGACCCTCAATTTGGCGCCAAACGACTCGCAACTAGACTAATGTTATTTAAAATAGTTAATACACGCTTAGAAGTTCATATCCCAACTATCAAAGTGATTTCCCAAGCCTATTTGCAAAATTCCTAAAATTCACCCTCGGCCCACATGCCCGGATTCCGGAAATGTTTGAAGAAAGTTGTTACCCATAACCTCATGAACTCAAATATATGATTTTTACTAGATTCCATAACGAATTCCGTGATTAAATCTCTTTTTTGTCAAAAAATTGGGTTTTCACCTAAAGCCATGATTTTCACTAATTTACATGTTATAATCTACCCATGAACTATGTATTAAACTCACATTGTCTGGAAATTACTTACCTCAAAGTGCTAGGTGAAATCCCCTCTCCAAGAGCTTCAACAATCTCCCAACAATGAAAGAAAATGAGCCAAAATACCCTAAGTCCCGTTTGTAAAAGATGATTCTGCCCAAGGGTCCTCATCTGCGATTGCGTTCAAGCTCTCGTGATCGCGATGGCTAAACTAAAGCGCCTAGGAAAAGGCTCTATGCGAACGCGAGAAGACCTATGTAAACGCGATGCATTGGGCCGCCTACTCCTCGCGAACGCGGGGCCCAACACGCGAACGCGTAAGGCAACTGGGTTGCCTAGGCCCAGGCCCAGGATTCTACGTGAACGCGTCCCTGCGTATGCGAACGCGAAGCGCAAAAACCTCCAGTCCCCAAATCCTTCACCGCGAACGCGAGGATCTGTCCGCGTTCGCGAAGAAGGAAACCAGAACAGAAAATTTGATGTTTTCAATAAGACTCCGGGTGGTCCGAAATACACCCGAGCCCCTCGGGACCCTGTCCAACTACACCAACAAGTCTATAAACATAATACGGACTTGCTCGGAATCTCGAAACGCGTAAAATAACAACAAAACCAAGAATCACACCCCAAAACTAAATTGAACCAAAATATGAATTCCAAGTTTCCAAATTGCTCCGAGCGAGCCGAATCATACTTAGACTACTCGGAATGACACCAAAATTTGTGTGCAAGTCTTGAATGACATTACGGAACTATTCCCGGTCTCGGAATCCCATTTGGACATCGATATCAAAAAAGCCTACTCCAAACCACATTTAAAGAACTTTAAAACCTTCCAAAAACATATTTTCACTAATAAGTGCCGAAACTCCCGGGTCATCCAAAACCCGATCAAAATATACGCCCAAGTCCAAAATCATCTTACAAACCTATTACAACCATCAAATCTCAATTCTGAGGTCGTTTACTCAAAACGTTGACCGAAGTCAAACTTAGCCTTTTTAGCCAACCTTAAGGAACCAAGTGTTCCGATTTCAACCCGAACTCTTCCAAATCCCAAACTAACCATCCCCACAAGTCATAAAACAGTAAAAGCAAGTATGAGAAGTCTAATTTAGGGGAACGGGGTTCTAGAAAGCAAAACAACCGGTCAGGTCGTTATATTCTCCACCTCTTAAACAAACGTTCGTCCTCAAACGGGTTCAGAATCATACCTGGAGTGCTGAATAAGTGTGGATATCTTCTCTGCATGTCCTTCTCGGACTCCCAAGTTGCCTCCTCGACTGGTTGGCCCCTCCATTGGACTTTTACCGCAGAAATATTCTTGGACCTCAACTAGCAAACCTGCCTATCCACAATGATAACTGGCTGCTCCTCATGACCCAGGCTCTCATCTAATTGCATCGTGATAAAGTCTAACACATGTGACGAGTCAGCATGATACCTCCGTAGCATAGACACATGGAAAACCGGATGAACTCCCGATAGACTGGGAGGCAAAGCAAGCTCATAAGCAACCTCCCCAACTCGTCTCAACACCTCAAATGGGCCTATAAACCTTGGTCTCAACTTTCCCTTCTTCACGAATCTCATAATCTTCTTCATCGGCGATACTTTCAAGAGAACCTTCTCGCCCACCATAAATGATAAATCATGCGCCTTCTGTTCCGCGTAACTCTTCTGTCTGGAATGTGCTGTGCCAAGTCGCTCCTGAATCAAGTTTACCTTTTCCAAGGCATCCTTCACCAAATCAGTACCATATAACTTAGCCTCGTCGGGCTCAAACCACCCAATGGGATAACGGCATCGCCGACCATATAAAGCCTCAAATGGAGCCATCTCGATGCTGGACTGATAATTGTTGTTGTAAGCATATTCGGCCAAAGGCAAGAACTGATCCCACTATCCCCCAAAGTCAATCACACATGCCCTGAGCATGTCCTCCAAAATTTGAATTACCCTCTTCGACTGCCCGTCAGTCTGTGGATGAAATGTTGTGTTGAGCTCTACAGGGGTCCCCAACTCACTCTGTACTGCTCTCCAGAAATGTGAAGTAAACTGACGACCTCTATCTGATATGATGGAAACAGGCACATCATGCAGCCGAACTATTTCATGGATATACATCTGGGCCAATCTCTCTGAAGTATACGTAGTCATCACAAGAATAAATGTGCCGACTTGGTCAATTGGTCTACAATGACCCAAATTGCATCAAACATCCGCAAGGTCCGTGGCAACCCAACTACGAAGTCCGTAGTAATGCGCTCCCACTTCCACTCAGGTATAGTCATCTGCTGGAGTAGGCCTCCTAGCCTCTGGTGCTCGTACTTAACCTGCTGGCAATTTAGGCATCTGGCTACATACTCAACTATGTCTTTCTTCATCCGCCGCCACCAGAAATGTTGCCGCAGGTCGCGGTACATCTTCGTAGCACCTAGATGAATGGAATATCGAGAACTATGCGCCTTCTCTAGAATCATCTCCCTCAAGCCATCAATATTTGGAACACATAGACGACCGTGGAGTCGTAGAACTCCATCCTCGCCGATAGAAACCTCCTTGGCATTACCCTGCAGTACCGTCTCTCTGAGAATTGTCAAGTGCGGATCATCAAACTGTCGAGCCTAGATTTGCTCCAATAGTGAAAACTGGGCAACGACACATGCAAGAACTCGGTTGGGCTCTGAAATATCCAACCTAACAAGTCTGTTAGCCAAGGACTGAATGTCCAAGGCTAGTGGCCTTTCCTCTGCTGATACGAATGCCAAGCTACCCATACTCTCTGCCTTCCTATTCAAGGCATCCACGACCATATTCGCCTTGCCCGAATTATTAAGAATGGTGATGTCATAGTCTTTTAGTAACTCAAGCCACCTACGCTGCCTCAAATTGAGATCCTTTTGCTTGAACAAATGCTGCAAGCTGTGATGATCAGTGTAAACCTCACAGGACACCTCATAAAGATAGTGCCTCCAGATCTTAAGAGCATAAACTATTGCGGCCAACTCCAAATCGTGCATAGTATAATTCTATTCGTGGGGCTTCAGTTGACGTAAAGCATATGTAATAACTCGCCCCTCCTGTATCAATACACAACCCAAGCCAATGCGTGAAGCATCGCAATACATAATATATATCCCCAAACTGGAAGGCAATACTGGGACTGGTGTTGTAGTCAAAGCTGTCTTAAGCTTCTGGAAGCTCACCTCGCAATCATTGGACCAACGAAACTAAGCACCCTTCTGGGTTAATCTAGTCAAAGGTGCTGCAATAGACGAGAAGCCCTCTATGAACTGACGATAATAACCTACTAACCCCAAGAAGCTCCTGATCTCAGTCGCTGAAGTAGGACAAGCCCAACTCTGAACTGCCTCAATCTTCTTGGGATCCACCTTAATACCCTCGCCTGATATAACATGCCCCAGAAATGCCACAGAATCTAACCAAAACTCACATTTGGAGAACTTAGCATATAGCTTCTGTTCCCGCAAGCTCTGAAGCACCACTCTCAAGTGTTTCTCGTGCTCCTCTATGCTATGTGAGTAAAACAAATGTCATCAATGAAGACAATGACAAACGAATCAATATAAGGCCTGAACACCTTGTTCATCAAGTCCATAAATGCCACTAGGGCATTAGTCAAGCCGAAGGACATCACACAAACTCATAATGGCCATATCTAGTACGAAAAGTAGTCTTCGGAACATCCGAGTCCCGAATCTTCAACTGATGGTACCCCGACCTCAAGTTGATCTTAGAGAACACTCTAGCACCCTTCAACTGGTCAAATAAATCATCAATACGCGGGAGCAGGTACTTGTTCTTGATGGTAACTTTGTTCAACTGGCGGTTTTACAATGCACATCCGTATAGTCCCATCTTTATTCTTCACAAATAACACTGGGGCACCCCAAGGTGATACACATGGACTGACGAACCCCTTTTCTAGCAACTCCTTAAGCTGCTCCTTCAACTCCTTCAACTCTTTCGGAGCCATACAGTACGGGGGAATAGATAGAGGCTGGGTACCTGGAGCCAAGTCAATACAGAAGTTGATATCACAATCTGATGGCATGCATGGAAGATGAGAAGGAAACACGCCGGAGAACTCTCGGACTATTGGTACTTAATTAATCATCGGAGACTCTGCAGTAGTATCCCGAACATAGGTTAGATAAGCCAAACAAGCCTTCTCGACCATGTGTCGAGCCTTCATAAAAGAGACAACCTGACTAGATATACTGGCAGACGAACCCTTCCACTCCAATTTAGGCAACTCTGGCATCGCTAAGGTAACAGTCGTGGCATGGCAATCAAGGATGGAGTGATATGGGGATAGCCAGTCATGCCTAGGATGATCTCAAAGTCAGTCATATCAACCAACAGAAGATCCGCTCTAGTCTCGTATCCACCAAATGTGACCATACATGACCGATAGACCCGATCCATAACAACAGAATCGCCCACAGGAGTGGACACATAAACAGGAGTACCCAAGAACTCACGAGGAATATCCAAAAAATTAGCAAATAGAGATGACATATACAAATAGGTAGACCCTAGATCAAATAGTACTGAAGCTCCCCTACCACAAACAGAAATAATACCTGTGATAACTGCATCTGAGGCCACTGCATCTCGCCTGGCCGGAAAAGCATAGAATCTGGCTGGAGCACCACTTGGCTGGCCCCCGCTTGCCTGACCTCTACCTCTGGGGCGGCCCTTACCCACCTACCCTCCGCCTGTGGACGACCAGACGGCGGGTGCAACTACTGGTGCTGAAATCATGGGTTGTTGACTATGTTGCACTGCCTTGACCCATAGTCTGGGAAATGTCTCTTCATGTGACTAGGATCCCCGCTCTTATAACAACCTCTCATAGCGGTGGAGTGCTGCCCTGATGTCTGACCTTGATGGCCCGAATACCCGCCGGCAGAACCCTGAAGAGCGGGTGGGCGGTATGAACTCTCTGGCATAGAACTGAAATAGGCACTGGAAGAACCCTAATGACCGGAGTACCCACTGGAAGAACCCCGAATAGCTGGCGGGCGGCAAGAACTCTCCAGCATAGCACTAAAGTAGGGTCGCGCTGGAACACCTCGATGAGATGGTGGTGCTGAATATGGGGGTCTGCTGGGCTAACCCCTCCCAAAATGACCTCTACCCCCAGCTGGGGCACCTCTTAACTGTCCAGAAAAACGGATCCTCTTGTCCCATTGCATCTGCTCTATACCCCTCTGGCGGTAGCCCTCAATCTTCCGAGCATTCTCTACCACTAGCTGATAAGAAGTCCCAACTCAACCTCCTAGGCCATACTAGCCCGAATACCGGAGTGCAACCCTGCAACAAACCTCTGCACTCTCTCTGCGTCAGTAGGAAGTATCATAAGTGCATGGCGAGATAACTCAGATGCCTCATAATCGGTCACTGACATCTGACCCTGCTCGAGCTGCTCAAACTGACACCGCAACTCTTCCCTCTGGGAGGGTGGGATATACCTATCCAAGAAAAGTTGTGTAAACTAGTCCCAATTCATGGGAGGAGAACCCACTGGCCTGCCGAGAAGATAAGACTGCCACCACCTACGGGCCCTGCCCTCTAACTGGAAAGTAGTGAAATCCACCCCATGGGACTCCAATATCCTCATGTTGTGCAGTCTATCCCTGCACCAATCAATGAAGTCCTTGGGATCCTCATGCCACTCTTCTCCGTAGACAGGACGGTGTAGCCTAGTCCATCAGTCCAAAAGCTTCTATAGCTCGTCGGCAGAAGTTGGTCTCAGCTTAGGTACAACCGCTGCAACTAGCTTGGCCCCGCCCACGGGTAGTGTACCCGGGGTATGATATACAGGAGCTGCATGCCCAGGTGCCTGAGCAGTAGGGGTCTGTGCTCCCCCTCCCACCTGAGATGTGTCTGGGTCTGCTAGAAATAAACCAGCCTGGGTCATAAAATCTATGAACCGTAGCATACGGCCTATGACCTCCTGGAAGCCCGGTGCTAACAGGAAATCTACCGGGGCTGGCTTTGTTGCTGGCACCTCGCCCTGCTCCTCATCAATGAGATCCTCCACTGGATCGGCTGGTGGTGCAACTGGGGCAACTCTGGGATGTTCTCGTCCCCTACCTCAGGCCGGTTCCCTCCACCGGCCTCTATAGCTTCTAGCAAAAGGGGAAGCAGCTCCTCCCGGGTTCAAAACGTCTGCTGCGCGCGTTCTCACCATCTGTGAGAGAATAAGAGAAAGAAATTAGTATACCATCAACTGCACGATAGGAGATGAATAAAGAGTTATTTTCTAACACCATATATCCTCTCAAAGATAAGTATGGATGTCTCGGTACCGATCCGCAAGACTCTATTTGGTCTGCCCGTAACTTGTGAGACCTATGTGAACCTAGTGCTCTGATACCATGTTGTCACGACCCAATTCCATTTTAGGTCGTGATGGCGCCCAACACCATTATTAGGCAAGCCAACAGTGAACAATCTAGTGGTTTCCCTTTTTAAATAAGTTTGCTAAGTGAATAACATTCCTCGTTGTTAAAAGATTTAGGAATTTACAGATGTAAAATAATTAAACAAAAGCAACTGAGTGCAAATCGTAATCATAAGTCTACTAGTGTGTGCTAAGACCTGATGTCACAAGTATATGAGTATTCGAGTAGAATATACAAAAGAATACTAGTCTACTAACTGAAAGGAAATAGACAAAAAATAAATGAAAAGAGAGACTCCGGCTGCAGCTGAACGCCTCGGAAGGGCAGCTCACCGTGTGGTCTCGGGCCAGAAGTCAAGCGTGCGCGCCGGACTGATAACCAGATGCACCTGCCTCAGATCCTGCACATCAAGTGCAGAAGTGTAGCGTGAGTACATAAACAACATGTACCCAGTAAGTATCTAGTCTAACCTCGAAGAAGTAGTGACGAGGGGTCGACTTCGACACTTACTATGGGCCAAAAATATAATAGTATGAAGTTCTAATTAAACATGATATATAAAATGATAATGGACTCAGAGCAGGAAAATAAGTAAACAGTCCTTTCATTTTAAGCGAGAACCAACTCATTTCTCTCGTCTAATCCTTTCACCTTTCAAGTCCATGGAACAATATTAAATATAAAGGGGTTCCAATATCTTTACGCACGAATTATGCCGAGGACTTATGGCCCGATCCAAATATACATATAAATATACTGTGCACTATCGAGGGTCGAACGGCCTGAACCATAAATACATCAATTAAACTGCCGAGGCGAACGGCCGCTCCCATAAGAGTAGTGAAAATTTACCCCGATCGCGGAATATACTTGCGAAGCGGTTGAATATATATTTTCTCAAGTTATCATAATATTTCTCAATCCTTTTCCAAAATATGAAATTCAACTAGGAACCTTTAAAATATTGAAATCCTCAACCTCCTCTTTAATTCAAAATAATTAGTAAGCATAGACAAGCAACGGTATCAACAAAACAACATGGTGTAAGCCTAAATCTACCCGGACATAATCATGAATAGTAGCTACGCACAGACTCTTGTCACTTCGTACGTACGTAGCCCCTAAAAATAGAAGTACATAATGATTAAGTTCACCTATGGGGTTAATTCCCTCTTACAAGATTAGAAAAAAGACTTACCTCGTCTCAAGACCTACTTTCCGGTCCAAGATTGTGCCCAAACCCTCAATTCGGCACCAAACGACTCGCAACTAGTTAAATATTATTTAAAAGAGTTAATACACGCATAAAATTTCATATCCCAACTATCAAAGTGATTTCCCAAGCCTATTTGCAAAATTCCTAAAATTCACCCCCGGGCCCACATGCCCGGATTTTAGAAATTTTTGAAGAAAGTTGTTACCCATAACCTCATGAACTCAAATATATGATTTTTACTAGATTCCATAACGAATCCCGTGGTTAAATCTCATTTTTGTCAAAAACCTAGGTTTTCACCTAAACCCATGATTTTCACTAATTTACATGTTATAATCTACCAATGAACTATGTATCAAACTCACATTGTCTGGAAATTACTTACCTCAAAGTTCTAGGTAAAATTCCCTCTCCAAGAGCTCCAAGAATCGCCCAACAATGAAAGAAAATGAGCCAAAAAAGCCTAATTGCCATTTTTAAAAGATGATTTTGCCCAGAGGTCCTCATACGCGATCGCGGTCAAGCTCTCAAAATCGTGATGGCTAAACTGAAGAGCCCAGGAAAAGTCTCTATGCGAAAGAGAGAGTACCTATGCGAATGTGATGCACTGGACCGCCTACTCCTCGCGAACGCAGGGCCCAACACGCGAACACGTAAGGCAACCGGGTTGCCCAGGCTTCTACGTGAACGCGTCCCTGCGTATGCGAACGCGTAGGGCAAAAACCTCCAGTCCCCAAATCCTTCACATGAAATGCGAGGATCTATCCGCCTTCGCGAAGAAGGAAACCAAAACAGAAAATCTGGTATTTTCAACTTGACTCTGGGTGGTCCGAAAAACACCCGAACCCCTCGGGACCCCGTCCAACTACACCAACAAGTCTATAAACATATTACGGACTTGCTCAAAATCTCGAAATACATAAAACAACAACAAAACTAAGAATCACACCCCAAAACCGAATTGAACCAAAATATGAATTCCAAGTTTCCAAATTGCTCCGAGCGCGCCGAATCTTACTTAGACTACTCGGAATGACACCAAATTTTGCGTGCAAGTCTTGAATGACATTACGGAACTATTCTCCATCTCGAAATCCCATTTGGACCTCGATATCACAAAAATATACTCCAAACCACATTTAAAGAACTTCAAAACCTTCCAAAAACAAACTTTCACTATTAAGCGCTGAAACGCTCCCGGTTCATCCCAAACCCGATCCGAACATACGCCCGAGTAAAAAATCATCATACGAACCGATCAGAACCGACAAATCTCAATTCTGAGGTCGTTTACTCAAAATATTGACCGAAGTCAAACTTAGCATTTTCAGCCAACCTTTAGGAACCAAGTGTTCCGATTTCAGCCCGAACTCTTCCAAATCCCAAACTAACCATCCCCGCAAGTCATAAAACGGTAAAAGCACGTATGAGAAGTCTTATTTAGGGTAACGGGGTTCTAGAAAGAAAAATGATCGATCGGGTCGTTACATTTTCCACCTCTTAAAACAATGTTAGTCCTCGAACGAGTTCAGAATCATACCTGGAGTGCTGAATAAGTAAGGATATCTGCTCCACATGTCCTCCTCGGACTCCCAAGTCGCCTCCTCGACTGGTTGGCCCCTCCACTGGACTTTTACTGCAGAAATCTTCTTGGACCTCAACTGGCGAACCAGCCTATCCACAATGGCAAATGGCTCCTCCACATAACCCAGGCTCTCATCTAATTGCATCATTCTGAAGTCTAATACATGTGACGAGTCGGCATGATACCTCCGGAGCATAGACACATAGAAAATTGGATGAACTCCCGATAGACTGGGAGGCAAAGCAAGCTCATAAGCAACCTTTCCGACTCGTCTCAACACCTCAAATGGGCCTATAAACCTTGGGCTCAACTTGCCCTTCTTCCCGAATCTCATAATCCCCTTTCAAGAGAACCTTCTCGCCCACCATAAATGATAAATCACGCGCATTCTGATCCGCATAACTCTTCTGTCTGGACTGTGCTGTGCGAAGTCGCTCCTGAATCAACTTTTCCTTTTCCAAGGCGTCCTTCACCAAATCAGTACCATATAACTTAGCATCACCGAGCTCAAACCACCCAATGGAAGAACAACATTGTTGACTATATAAAGCATCAAATGGAGCCATCTCGATGCTGGACTGATAACTGTTGTTGTAAGCGAACTCGGCCAAAGGCAAGAACCGATCCTACTGTCCCCCAAAGTCAATCACACATGCCCTGAGCATGTCCTCCAAAATCTAAACTGTCTGCTCCGACTGGCCGTCGGTCTGTGGATGAAATATTGTGTTGAGCTCTACACAGATCGCCAACTCACTCTGTACTGCTCTCTAGAAATGTGAAGTAAACTGAGGACCTCTATCTGATATGATAGAAACAGGCACACCATGCAGCCGAACTATCTCCTGGATATAAATTTGGGCCAATCTCTCTAAAGTATACGTAGTCATCATAGGAATGAAATGTGCCGACTTGGTCAATCGGTCTACAATGACCCAAATAGCATCAAACTTCCCCAAGGTCCACGACAACCCAACTACGAAGTCCATAGGAATACGTTCCCACTTCCACTCAGGTATAGTCACTTGCTAGAGTAGGCCTCCTGGCCACTGGTGCTCGTACTTAACCTGCTGGCAATTTAGGCATCTGGCTACATACTCAACTATGTCTTTCTTTATCCACCGCCACCAAAAATGCTGCCACAGGTCGCGGTACATCTTCGTAGCACCTGGATGAATGGAATATCGAGAACTTTGCGCCTCCTCTAGAATCCTCTCCCTCAAGCCATCAACATTTAGAACACATAGACGACCCTGGAGTCGTAGAATGCCATTCTCGCCAATAGAAACCTCCTTGGCACTACCCTGCAGTACTGTCGAGCCTTAATCTGCTCCAATTGTGAAGACTGGGCAATGAAGCATGGAAGAACTCAGTTGGGCTCTGAAATATCCAACCTCACAAGTCTGTTAGCCAAGGACTGAATGTCCAAGGCTAGTGGCCTCTCCTCCACTGATATGAATGCCAAGCTACCCATACTCTCTGCCATCCTGCTCAAGGCATCCGCGACCATATTCGCCTTGCTCGGATGATAAAGAATGGTGATGTCATAGTCTTTCAGTAACTCAAGCCACCTACACTGCCTCAAATTGAGATCCTTTTGCTTGAACAAATGCTGCAAGTTGTGATGATCAATGTAAACCTCACAGGACACCCCATAAAGATAGTGCCTCCAGATCTTAAGAGCATGAACTATCGCGGCTAACTCCAAATCGTGCACAGAATGAATCTTTTCGTGGGGCTTCAGCTGACGTGAAGCATATGCAATAACTCTCCCCTCCTGCATCAACACATAACCCAAGCCAACGCGTGAAGCGTCGCAATCCACAGTATATATACCCAAACTGGAAAGCAATACTGGGACTGGTGTTGTAGTCAAAGCTGTCTTGAGCTTCTGGAAGCTCACCTCGCAATCATCGGACCAACGAAACTAAGCACCCTTCTGGGTTAATCTAGTCAAAGCTGCTGCAATAGATGAGAAGCCCTCCACGAACCGATGATAATAACCTTCTAACCCCAAGAAGCTCCTGATCTCAGTCACTAAAGTAAGACGAGGCCAACTTTGAACTGCCTCAATCTTCTTGGGATCCACCTTAATATCCTCACCTGATACAACATGCCCCAGGAATGCCATAGAATCTAATCAAAACTCACACTTGGAGAACTTAGCATATAGCTTCTGTTCCTGCAAGGTCTGAAGCACTGCTCTTATGTGTTGCCCGTGCTCCTCCATGCTACGTGAGTAAATCAAAATATCATCACTGAATACAATGTCAAACGAATCAATATAAGTCTTGAACACCCTGTTCATCAAGTCCATAAACGCCGCTGGGGCATTAGTCAAGCTGAAGGACATCACTAGAAACTCATAATGTCCATATTAGTACGGAAAGCAATCTTCGGAACATCCGAGTCTGGAATCTTCAACTGATGGTACCCCGACCTCAAGTTGATCTTAGAGAACACTGTAGCACCCTACAACTGGTCAAACAAATCATCAATACATGGCAGTGGGTACTTGTTCTTAAATGGTAACATTGTTCAACTGGCGGTAATCAATGCACATCCGCATAGTCCCATCTTTCTTCTTTAAAAATAGCACTGGGGCACCCCCAAGGTGATACACTTGGCCTGACGAACCCCTTTGCTAGCAACTCCTCAAGTTGCTCCTTCAACTCTTTCGCAGCCATACGGTATGGGGGAGTAGATATAGGCTGGGTATCTGGAGCCAAGTCAATACAGAAGTCGATATCACGATTTGATAGCATGCCTGGAAGATAAGAAGGAAACACATCGGAGAACTCCCAGACTATTTGTACTGAATCAATCGTCGGAGACTCTGCAGAAGTATCTTGAACATAGGCTAGATAAGCCAAACAACCCTTCTCGACCATGTGTTGAGCCTTCATAAAAGAGATAACCTGACTAGATACACTGACAGACGAACCCTTCCTCTAATCTAGGCAACTCTGGCATTGCTAAGGTAACAGTCTTGGTATGGCAATCAAGGATGGCGTGATATGGGGATAGCTAGTCCATGCCCAGGATGACCTCAAAGTCGGTCATATCAAGCAACAGAAGATCTGCTCTAGTCTCATATCCACAGAATGTGATGATACTGGACCGATAGACCTGATCCATAACAATAGAATCGCCCACAGGAGTGGACACATAAACAGGAGTACCCAAGAACTCACAAGGAATATCTAGAAAATGAGCAAATAGAGATGACACAAACGAATAGGTAGACCTTGGATCAAATAGTACTGAAGGTCCCCTACCGCAGACAAAAATAATACCTGTGATCACTGCATCTGAGGTCACTGCATCTGGTCTGGCCAGAAAAGCATAGAATATGGATGGAGCATTACCTGGTTGTCCCTCGCCTGCCTGACCTCCACCTCTGGGGTGGACTCTACCCACCTACCCTTCGCCTTTAGGCGGCCAGATGGCGGGTGCGGCTACTGGTGCTGAAATCATGACTAGGATCCTCGCACTCATAACAACCTCTCGGAGCGGTGGACTCCTGCCTTGAAGTTTGACGCTGATGCCTGAATACCCGCCAAGAGAATCGTGAAGAGAGGGTGGGTGGTATAAACTCTTTGGCATGTCACTGAAATAGGTACTGGAAGAACCCTGATGACCACAGTACCCACTGGAAGAACCCTGAATAGCTGGCGGGCGGTAAGAACTCTCCGACATAGCACTGAAGTAGGGTTGCATTGGAACACCCCGGGAGGTGGTGGTGCTGAATATGGGGGTCTGCTGGGCTGACCCCTCCCTAAATGACCTCTGCTCCCAGCTGGGGCACCTCTGAACTCTCTAGAAAAATGGGTCCTCTTGTCCCGCTGCATCTGCTCTCGACCCCTCTGGTGGTAGCCATAATTCCTCCGAGCAATCTCTACCACTAGCTGATTCGAAGTCCCCATATCAACCTCCTAGGCCATACTAGCACGAATACCAGAGTGCAACCCCGCAACAAACCTCTGCACTCTCTCTGCGTCAATAGGAAGTATCATAAGTGCATAGTGAGACAACTCAGAGAATCTCGCCTCATAGTCGGTCACTGACATCTGACCCTACTCGAGCTGCTCAAACTGACACCGCAACTCTTCTCTCTGGGAGGGTGGGATATACTTATCCAAGAAAAGCGTTGTAAATTGGTCCAAAGTCATGGGAGGAGAACCCACTGGCCTGCCGAGAAGATAAGACCGCCAACATCTACGGGCCCGCCCTCCAACTGGAAAGTAGTGAAATCCACCCCATCGGACTCCAATATCCTCATGTTGTGCAGTCTATCCTAGCACCTATCAATGAAGTCTTGGGGATCCTCATGCCGCTCCCTTCCATAGACAGGAGGGTGTAGCCTAGTCCATCTGTCCAAAAGCTTTTGCGGCTCGCCGGCCGGAGCTGGTCTAGGTTCAGGTACAACCGCTGCAACTTGCTGGGGCCTGCCCATAGGTAGTATACCCGAGGTCTGATATACGGTAGTTACATGCCCAGGTGCCTGAGAAGTAGGGGTCTGTGCTCCCCCTCCCGCCTGAGATGTGGCTGGGTCTACTGGAAATAAACTAGTCTAGGTCATAGAATCCTTGAATCGTAGCATACGACCCATGACCTCCTGGAAGTCCGGGGCTGGATTTGCTGCGGGCACCTTGCCCTACTCCTCATCAATGAGATCCTCCACTGGATCGGCTGGTGGTGCAACTGGGGCAACTCTAGGACCTCCTCGTCCCCTACCTCGGGCCGGTGCCCTCCCCCTGCCTCTACCTCGGCCTCTAGCAATAAGAGACGCAGCTCCTCTCGGGTTCGGAATGTGTGCTGCGCGCGTTCTCCCCCTCTGTGAGAGAATAAGATAAAGAACTTAGTATACCATCAATTGCATGATAGGAGGTGAATAAAGAGTAGTTTCCTAACACCCTATAGCCTCTCGAAGATAAGTACGGACGTGTCCGCACCGATCCACAATACTCTATTTGGTTTGCCCATAACTTGTGAGACCTATGTAAACCTATTTCTCTGATGCCATGTTGTCATGACCCAATTCAATTTTATGTCGTGATGGCACCCGAGACCATTACTAGGCAAGCCAACAGTGAACAATCCAGTGGTTTCCCGTTATAAATATGTTTGCTAAGTGAATAACATTCCCCGTTGTTAAAAGATTTAGGAATTTATAGATGTAAAATAATTTAATGAAAGCAACTGAGTGCAAATCGTAATCATAAAAATAAATCCAAAATCATAAGTCTACTATTGATTCATGATGGCATCGGGCTACGCGCCGCAGCAGGTACTTTATAGTGCTGAGTGACTGAGTGTGCTAAGTGAGTGAGCGTGATGAGTGGGAGTGTGACACTATGATTTTGAGTACTCAAAGAGTGTGAGTACATGAGTTCATCATTGTGACACATTGCATCTGACATGCATACTTGACATGCAGGCATAGAGATGCATTTCCTCATGTTACACGGTTTTGTGACATTTATGACTTCACATGCACATTGACATGTAGGCATAGAGATGCACTTTCCTCATGCTATTTGAGATATAATAATCTTATCTGTTGTTGAATGTTTTTGGGAAAAATCACAGCTTTCTGACTAACTCATATTTTGGTGATTTCGGTGAAAGATTTGGGTTTACTTTTATACTTGAAAAGTATGCCTATTTTTCATAATTGTGAAAGAGCTGAGCATCATATCTTTGAGTTATTTCTTGTACTATTTTTATTATATTATTATGAGTTGTTGGCTATTGGTGTTGTACTCTGACCGTTGTCCAAGCTCGTCACTGCTTTCAACCTAAGGTTAGGTATGTGACTTATTGAGTACATGTGGTCAGTTGTACTGATACTATACTTGTGCACCTTGCGTACAGATTTTGGATGCTGATGTTGTTGTGTATGGCGAGAACCAGAATTGAAGATGTATCTGCATTCCGGTCATAGCTGCCTCTTGTTCTTGGTAGCTTTAGAATTTTTAATCTTTTCATGTATATTTCAAACAGATGATGTATTTATTTTATACCAGCTTTGTAAACCCTAAATCTTATAAGCTCATGATTTGTACTACCAGTCCTTGGGAGTTTTGTATAAAAGTTTGGTTATTTCATCATTTACTTTTTCTCAGTAGATCTCCTTGAGTTGGATTGTTGCTAATTGGCTTACCTAACAGGTTAGGCTAGGTCCCGTCATGACTAGAGTCTTGCAGATCGATATGTTGACGTCCATACCTTTCTTCGAGAGGCTACAGGGCATTTTGGATAAACTTCCCATTTTTCTTTCCTTATCGTGCGACATTGATTCAACTTGAAGCGTAACTCTTTAAATTCCTTCCACTCACTTGTATGCGTATATGAGCACTCGGTATCAGATGTGCATCGACGGCTTATGATTCCATGGATGAGGTTCGAGATATGATTTTTGTGTGCTGATGATGGGCCAGTCTAGAAGACTTAAGATCGGGTTTTGACTGTAGCTTGAGCACTGGGATTTCGGTTGTGTGAGCATGTACCTTTGGACTTATATGTCCGGTCGTGTCCCTATGATTGGATTTTGTGGCTCGGTGAGTGGTTGGATGGCTATATGATGAGTATGATGTGACTGCGAGATGTGTTCAGATGGTTTGAATGTGACGAGAAGAGTTTGTTTGAGATGTAAAAAGGACTGTTGGGTGCTTGATTTCCATCTTGATGTGACGTATAGTCTCGAGTTATAAGTGTATTGAAGGATCTTTCATGTTGTTTAATTATGGAACGAAGTAGATTTTCATGTCTTGTTGATGAGTTCAGACTCGGGAAGATTAAGTAATTGCATAGTACTTGTGGTTGTGGAAGGGTATAGAGAGATTCCAATTTAAGGCTAAGCAGATGGGTTATCTCCTACGGGGTAATCTACGGATGTGTGATCCTTATGATGTTGTGTGGAGGCTTTCTTTTCTACCAGTGGGTATAGGTGTTGCGATTTGATTCTGGATTGGTTGAGAAAGTTGACCTGACCGTCATGAGGATAGATGCGAGCTTAGCAGATAATTTGAGGTATTATATGGTTTGTGTTACATGAGCTTATGAAGGATTTAGTTGAATCTCACTGCGGTATAATGGTAGTAGTATATTGTGGGTAATGTAAGTTATCAAATGTATTATTGTATGGCTTTGAGCTAAGTGGGGGAGTCTGCTACAGATGATTTGATTGCATGGTTACGTGTTGTATTGGTTTCAGTCTAAGGCATATTTGTGGATCGGTTATGAGGCTGGTTTTGTGGATGGAATAAGCAAGGAAATTTCTTGATGCATGGTGTAGTGTACCTTGTGGATATATAGAAGTAATGGAATGATTTGGGTTTGTTGTGCATGATGGATGTAATGTACTAGGAAAAGGGATTTACTCGGTTGCTTAGAGGTGTGGATTACTTCTTTGGGTGTTGTAGTGCTGATGGGGCACATGTCGTTCGGCCCATTTGGGTGGTACAATTGAGATTTGAGCGGAATGGATGACTCTCGAGAAGATTCTAATGGATTCAAGATTTATATGTAGCAATTGAGAATTTTTCGAACTTATATATGGCTAGAATCTGAGATTTGCATCAGATGGTGTCGGGACTGGCAGTATTTCTAGATCACTATGGATTCTACATTTCAGTATCAGGAAGGTAAAGGAAATAGTTTTAGGTTCACATAAGGTCTCTTCAGAGTGGGTGTCTCAGTTGTGGTACTTTGGGGTGGTAAGAGGGAATACATCGGCTTATGGGCCTTAGGGCGATGTGGCTTTATGATAGGATCTTCTGTGGTGAGCTTCGGGTAAGGATCGTGGTGTTCTGACAATGGGAAGTGTCAACTTGAGGGTAATTCGGAAGGAACTCGAAGTAATAGGATAACTTGGTAGTAGGTTGGATCAGCACAGTAATTGATATGATCGGTTCTTTGGGTACTTATGATGTGGTGAGTCTCTACAGGTATTTTGTGGCAATACTCTTGGGTATGGTGACCTGCGTAGCTTGGTTAAGTTAGAGATATTCAGTTCTTATGGGTTGATTATGTGCAAATGGGTTTCAGAGCATTCTCGATGGTTTCTACCATGGTTTGAGATGGATATTTCCTACTGGCGAGAGGAGCATGTTGCGCATTATGATTTTCTCCTGGGTGAGATCAAATGGAAAGTTTTCGACTGACCGGGTATGAATTCTGCTTGTGACTCAGAGTTGATTATGATATTCTCATACTTTTCATATGATGGCATGATAGATGGGGTGTGTTGTGCGAGATTGAAATTTGCATGTGCAAGGTCACGGTTCAGTTTTGAAGGAAAGGTCATGAATTCTTAGGCAACATGGACGATTTCAGATGACTAGATGAATGATATTACTACTTGGTATTGCCTGAGCAGAGTGTACATTCATAAGGCGCACTGCGTTCTGATGTGTTTTATGTGTTACTCTTCTATGTTACGAGGGGTTGTGATTTGTTCGTTATATGCACACATGGTGCGGGTCTGTTTGGGTCTTGTAGCGCAATTTGAGCGAGATGGTTATTAGGGTGTTGAATGTTTGATTGCGTGTTGATTATGTTCTTTCTGGGTTGTGGTATAAAGTGTTATTCGCTTCTCCATGGTTATGGCCATGCACTTGTGTACTTGGCGTCGAATTTCTTAAGGTTGTTGATTTTGAGCATTGGGGCTCGAGGTATTTCATATGGATCGGTGTTTGGATGGGTGACGTATTACAACGGGCTTATGATGGGATATAATCCTTTGTGATAGATTCGTGTGCTTTGATTCTACTGTGTGTGATGGGTTCCTAGAATTGCGTTGTGGTGGTACTTGTTGAGCTTGCGAAATGGTTCTCTCATTTGAGTCATTTTTCATTTTTGAGTGCATTTGAATTATTGCGTATTAGTGCACGGATTGCATAGATTTGTGGCTCTGGGTAGTATTGGTGTGGCATGTCAGTAGAGTAGCTCGTATTTGATGCGATGAAGCCTTTGGGCCTGAGGTGGTTGCTATCGAATTTGATTACAGTGTATTTGGAAGAGTAATATCGGAAGTCAGCTTAGAATTTAGGCTATGGTTCTGGCTAGGCAAGAGAGGTCCATGACTTGTTGATCTAACTAGTCGTTATGAGTTTCTGCTTGTTTCTTTCATCATCAGCAGTGTACGAATGTTTTAGAATGAGATTTTGTTTGATATGAGGTTTGTTACCGGTACCAGATTTGTTTTGAGCAACTATTGCAGTCAGATGTTATTGTTATGAGTATTTGAGTTATAGAGTATATCATGTGATTACATCTTGGGTAAAGGTTATGGCTCTATATAGCTTGTTCAGACTAATACGTTGTGTAAATGCGAGATTCAGGTATTGTAGGAAGTTCAGGATATTGGAAATTGGATTCTAAGGTTTACAGAGTAAGGTTAAAGTAATGATCTTCAGTTATGTTATGTTGTCGGGACTATATGGAATATGGTGATGTGGGATCACCCCCGGGTATGTGCATGGTAAGGTTACACGGCGATTTGATGGCTTTGGAACTACTCTGGGCACGTTCGAGGATAAAAGTATGTTTAAGTGGGGGAGAATGTAACGACCCGCTCGGTTATTTTGAGCATTCATATTCCGTTCATCTATTTGAAGTCTTGATTAGCTTTGTATGATGTATTATCACTTGTGTGTATGGTTTTGGTTTTCAGGTGTTTCGGTATTTGTTTGGAAGAATGAATTTCATGTTTGAAGCTTTAAGTTGAAATAGTTGACCAAATTTGACTTTTTAGTATTTGACCTCGATTCAAAATTTTGATGGTTCCGTTAGGTTCGTATGGTGATTTTGGACTAAGACATATGCCAGGATTTGCATTTGGATATTTCTAGAAGGTTTCGACGCTAATTGGCGAAAGTTTATAAATTTGAAGGTTTAGAATGTTCATCGGTTTGACCGGGAGTTGACTTTGATAATATCGGGTTCGGACTGTGGTTCTGAGAATTTGAATAGCTTCGTTATATCATTTGGGACTTGTGTGCAAAATTTGAGTTCATTTCGGGTTGATTTAATAAGGTTTGGCACGAGTTTTGGAAGTTGAAAGATTCAAAGATCATTAAGTTCGATTTGAGGTGCGATTCGTGGTTTTGATGTTATTATGCGTGATTTGAGTCCTCAAGTAGGTTCGTGTTATGCTATGGGACTTGTTGTAATGTTCGGACGGGGTCCCAAGGGGCTCGGGCGTGATTCAGATCAAGTTCAGACCATTTTTCTTCATAATTGCATTGTTGGTTCCTGCTGATGTCTGGTGCACCAAGTGTTCTTCGCGATCGCGAAGTTAGAAGTGCGATCGCGTAGAGGAATAATCTGGAGCTGAGTATTTCTTCTTCGCATTCGCGAGTAATTATCCGCGTTCCGTAGGTTGCTGGAGATTGGGCATCGCGTTCGCATAGAGCTGAGCTTAGAGTTGGGAGCTTCTTCAACGTGTTCGCGTGAGAGGGGACGCGTTCGCGAAGGTTGGGCGCCTGTGTGCTTCGCATTCGCAATGCTAATGTTGCAAATGCCTAGAGCTTTTCTTGGTGGCAGTTCTTTTGTGCTTTGCGATCGCGTTGTTTGTTCCGCGATCGCATATAGTATTTCTGGGGCGGTGTTTTTTCTTCTTCGAGATGGTATTTCCACGATCGCGATTCATTGATTCGCCTAGTGATTATAAAGTAGTCTATTTCGGAGGTTTCGGCCATTTTTGCATATTAGGAGCTATGGAGCTCAGATTGAGACGATATTTGAAGCAATGTTTACCATATGGATTGGGGTAAGTGTTCTCTACTCAGTTTGGATTATATTTCATGAATCTATTCTCGTTTTTGGCATTTGGTGGATGAATTCAAAAGAGAATTTGTGGTTTTTTTGTCTAAAGTTTAATATAGTGAATTTTTGAGTTTTGAATAGCGATTCGGAGTCGGATTTGAGTGAAACTAGTATGGTTGGACTCATAATTGAATAGGTTATCGGATTTTGTGATTTTTTTGTTGGGTTTTGAGGTGCGGGTTTGGGTTTGACTTTTGGTTGACTTTGGGCTTTTGATTAAAGATTCCACCTTTATCGATTGGGTTTGTTTGCTTTGGCATTTTTTGATGTTCTTGAGTTGCTTTTTGTTAGTTTTGAGTCGTTCGGAGGTTGGTACGTGTGGGATGGCATTTGTGGAGCATCGTTGGGCTTGCTCGGTATTGGATTTGGCTTGTTCGAGCTAAGTAACACTTCTAAACTTGGTACTGATGGTATGAACCCCATAATATACGTGTTATATTTTCGGTGTTGAGGTGACGCGCATGCAAGGTAACGGGCGTGTGGGCGTACACCGTGTGAAGTATGATTCGGTTGATTTTGCGATATTGTGTAACTACCTAATCTTATTTTTATCCATGAAATTTCTACGTGCTAGAGTAATTGAGTTGTGATTCATGTTAGAAACCATGTTTAGGCTATATGCTTATTCTGTTAGGACCCACTGAAGTCATTTCTATTGTTGAGTTATTTGCCTATATTGCATTTACATACTCAGTCATATTCATTCATTTACATATCATATCTCACTCTCTGTTATCATTTATTGTCACATTATGTTGTGATCATTATTTGTGTTGTTTTGCATGAGATTTGTGATCCCGAGAGACTAGAGAGATTGATGACTGAGTTGGAGCCTGAGGGCCGGATTATGAATGATATTGATGGGATAGGGTTGCACGGCACAACAAGTGTTATTGATTCATAATGGGATCGGGATGCACGCCGCAGTACGTGTTATTGATTCATGATGGGATCAGGCTGCACACCGCAGTAGGTATTATTGATTTATGATGGGATTGGGTTGCACCCTGCAGCAGGTACTATTGATTCATGATGGGATCGGGTTGCACATCGCAGCAGGTACTATTGATTCATGATGGGATCGGGTTGCACGTCGCAGCAGGTTATATTAGCGCTTGGGCAGGATCCGCCCCTCCGGACTCTGCACACCCACATTAATACTGTTGATTCATGATAGGATTAGGCTGCGCGCCGCAGCATGTACTGTACAGTGCTGAGTGATTGAGCGTGATGAGTGGGAGTGCGAGACAATGATATTGATTACTCTGAGAGTGTGAGTACATGATTTCATCATTGTGACGCATTGCATCTGACATGCATACTTGACATAGAGGCATAGAGATGCATTTTCTCATGTTACACGGTTTTGTGACATTTATGACTTCACATGCACATTGATATGTAGGCAAAGAGATGTACTTTCCTCATGCTATTTGAGGGAAAAATCATAGCTTTCTGACTTACTCATATTTTGGTGATTTCGGTGAAAGATTTGGGTTTACTTTTATACTTGAAAAGGATGCCTATTTTTTGTAATTGTGAACGAGCTGAGCATCATATCTTTGAGTTATTTCTTATATTATTATTATTATATTATTATGAGTTTTTGTTGGCTATTGGTGTTGGACTGTGACCGTTGTCCAAGCTCGTCACTGCTTTCAACCTAAGGTTAGGTTTGTTACTTATTAAGTACATGGGGTCGGTTGTACTCATACTATACTTCTGCACATTGCGTGTAGATTTTGGATGCTGATGTTGTTGTATATGGCGGGAGCTGGCATTGAAGATGTACCTGTGTTCCAGTCATAGCTGCCTCTTGTTCTTGGTAGCTTTAGAATTTTTAATTTGTTCATGTATATTTCAAACAGATGATGTATTTATTTCATACCAGCTTTGTAAACTCTAAATATTAGAAGCTCATGATTTGTACTACCAGTCCTTGAGATTTTTGTATAAAAGTTTGGTTATTTCATAATTTACTTTTTCTCAGTAGATCTCTTTGAGTTGGATTGTTGCTAATTGGCTTACCTAGCGGGTTGGGCTAGGTGCCATCACAACTAGTTGGGTTTTGGATAGTTACACATCATGTCTAAAATTTGACTTCATTATAATGTCTATGTTGACACACCTCCTGCATACCTAGGTTGATTGATCTGTCACTAGAACCAAATCTGTCTAATACATGTAAAATCTGCTTGCTTCTTGTGGTTTGGACCTTTATAATGAACAAAATAATCTGATCCTAGATTGCCTGCTCTTCTGTTTTACTCTATAACCTTACAGTCCTTTAGTGAAAGTATTTATATATATTTGAATATCCCTTGTCATGCCTTTGCCTCTAGTTTTCTGTTAATACACTCCCTACTTATCTTTCATTCAAGAGACATTCATGGTGTGCTCTCATGCTTCTCTCTTAGAATTGTATTATGACATAAAGAAGAATATGAACCTTGCTAATGACATAGGATTTGGAACATAAGTTAAACTATGATCACCAAAGAACTTAAAAGAACTCATGGGTATGTCTGCTTTGTTGAATACCATACTGTGTTTACATGAATATATTGACTCTTAATAAGCCTATAAGCCTTTGATAAATTTGAACATAGTCTGATAGCTGTTAAAATATTGTGAATTCAAACTTGAACTTGTCAGTATGACCAATAAGTTGATGTACATATCTTCTCTACCCCTTGAATCACCTAACTTAATATTTAATCCTCTGAACTAGTCTACTAGTTTTTGCCTCTCTTTGTTTACATCTGTGATTGATTTCTTTGGGTATTCTTATGCGTACTGAAGTGTTGACAATGTACTACACTCTTGTGTTTGGGTTGTGACCTCAATAGTGTAATCTGGTATCACACACTTATAATGGTGCTCTATATAACTTATGTGGGAAATATGTACACTAGAATCTGTGTATTTACTGTTAGTTGTCACAATGAATGCCTCATTGGCTACTAAACCTATAGGGAAGAGTAGGTGTGAATGGTTAAGGGTATTGAGGAGTAGGATCTAGCTTGTGGTTGAGATGCCCGCCCTGATACAAGCACTGTTCGGGGTCCTTGAGACCCTTGTGAACTCTTAAGTGCCAGAGATCCAAATAGTGTCTTGTCCATAAATAGGATTTTTCCCTAAGCTCTTAATCATTGACACTTATTGATCCCTTTAGGATTAATGCCAAATGGAAAGAAAGCTTCACTGTGATCCTTATTTTTGTTCACTCTATAGAGCCTTACATTGCCTTTACTACATCTTTAATTATAGCATTTGTTACAATCTCATCGGGCCTCATATTGTTCACGACCCTATTTCCCCTATAGGTCGTGATGGCACCCAACGTCGCCGCCAGACAAGCCAACGGTGAACTAGCCATGTTCTTATTATTTTTAATAAGTTTCCAAGTAATTAAATTCCATTTATTAAGATATTAAGGAGAGGAAAATTTAATAAAATAAAACGAATACAACAGAGTGGGCAAATATAGTGACATAAATACTCCAAAACTATAAAGTCTACTAGTATGTGTGCCAAGACCTAGTGTCACAAGTGTATGAGCAACTAGTAGAATATACAAAACTCTAACTACTATCTGAAATAAAGTAGACAGAAAAATAGATACAAAAGAGAGACTCTAGGTGTTGCAGAACTGCTCGGGAAGCAGCTCAGCACTAGGCCTCGGGGTAACGGGGGTGCGTTCCGATATGACCGCCAGATGCACCTGCCTTAGATCCTGCACGATTAGTGCAGAAGTTTAGTGTGAGTACATAAACAATATGTACCCAATAAGTATCTAGTCTAACCTCAAAGAAATAGTGGCGAGGGGTCGACATCAACATTTACTATGGGCTAATAATAAAATGCAGGAATTCTAAATAAGCATGGGTTATGTAAATAATAAATATAACTCAGTAACAAGCAGTGAATAATAATTCTTTCACTAATAATAAAGTCCAAGTCAATTTCTGTCATTAAATAATTATAACCGCTCAAGCCATAAAATAATATCAAGTATATCTAGGCTCCGAGTATTATCACGCACGATTTATGCCGAGGTCGTACGGCCCGATCCAAAAATATATTGTGTGCACTGTCGAGGGTCAAACGGCACAAACCATTGATGCATCTATTAATCTGCTAAGACGAGCGATCCGCTCCCATGAGAGTAGAGACGTTTACCTCCCTCGCGGAAGTACTTGCGATGCGAGTGGACATGTATTTCTTAGAGTTATTATATATTCCTCAATTCTTTCAAAAAAAAAAAAAGAAATCTAAATTGGAGAGTGTCAACCTTACAATCCCTAATCTCACCATTATTTTACACAATTAATATGCATAATAAACATAATAGTATAATCAAGGCATGGTGTAAATCTAAGACTACACAGACATCTCATGGAATATAGCTATGCACGGACTCACGTCACCTAGCTCCCCATACAAGTAATTCACAACGAAAATACATCTAAGGGGATGAGTTCCCTCTTACAAGGTTAGGCAAGAGACTTACCTCGTTCTCAGCTCACTTTCAATCCACAAATATGCTTTAAATCCTCAACTAGGTGCCAAACAACTTTAAACTAGTCAAATGTTATATAAATTAATCAATACATGTTCAAAAGTTCATAATTTAACTATTAGAGTAATTGCCCAACCCAAATTGGAAGATTCCAAAAATTCACCTCCGGGCCCACGTGCCTGGATTTCAAAAACTTTCAAAGATAGTTGTAACTCGTAACCTCACGAACTCAAATATATAATTTTCATCCCATTCCATAATCATTTTCGTGGTTAAATCTCATTTTTATCAAAACATAGGTTTTTCAACTAAACCCATAATTTTCACAATTTTATATGTTAAAATCTACCCATAATCTATGTATTTAACTTACATTGGATAGAAATTACTTACCTTCAATAGCTAGGTGAAAACCCCTCTCTAAGAAGCTCCAAAATCGCCAAGAAGTGAAAGAAATAAACACAAAATGGCCTAAGTCCCGTATTAAATGGACCTCACTGCCTCCAGCATTTCCACTTCTGTGGACCTGGGGCCGCATCTGCGGCGCTGTACCTGTGGACAAAGCATCGCAGGTGCGGTCCTAGCCCAGGCTGGCTGACTCCACTTCTACGGATGGTCTCCCACTTTTGCGGAGAGTGGAGCGCATCTGCGGTCTTCTCGCACCTGCAAACTTTTCATCGCAGAAGCGAGGCTGCTTATGCGCATCTTCCTCCGCTTCTGCGGACCACTGGCCAAATTCCCAAAGCCGCTTCTGAGGCCAAGAGCTTGCACCTGCGGCCAAAAGCTTGCAAGTGCGGGCACACTAGAACTGGTGCACCAGCAACCCCTTTCAAGCTCTAACTCGATCTGTGCAACGTCCGAGTAGCACCCGAGGCCCCCGAGGCCTTGTCCAAACATACCAACAAGTTTGTAAACATGATACGGACTAGCTTGAACCCTCTGAACATGAAAACGACACCAAAACTAAGAATCACACCCCAAACCAAATTTAATCAACTTAGGAACTTCAAGTTCTTCCAACTTGCTCCGAACACGCCGAATCATACTTAAACTACTTGGAATGATACCAAATTTTGTGTGCAAGTGTTAAATCACCATACGGAACTATTCTCGGGCTTGGAATCCCACACGGACCTCGATAAGCCCAAAACATACTCCTAACCAAATTTAAAGAACGTTTAAACCTTCAATAAGCCAACTTTCACTCTTAGCCGCCGAAACGCACCTAGGTCATCCAAAACTCGATCCGGGTACACGCCCAAGTCCAAAATCATCATACAAACCTATTGGGATCGTCAAATTCTGGTTTTGATCTCGTTTACTAGAAATGTTGACCCAAGTCAAACGTAACCCTCTAAAGCCAATATTAAGGAACTATATATTCCGATTTCAACTTGAACCCTTCCAAACTCGAACTAACCATCCCCTGCAAGTCATAAAATAGTAAAGGCACATATGTGGAGTCTTATTTAAGGGAACAGGGATCTAGAAAGCAAAACGACCAATCAGGTTGTTACATTCTCCACCTCTTAAACAAATGTTAGTCCTAGAATGGGTCTAAAATCATACCTGGAGTGCCGAATAAGTGTAGATATCTGCCCCGCATATCCTCCTCGGCCTCCCAAGTCGCCTCTTCGACTGGTTGGACCCTCCACTCAACTTGTATCGTAGAAATCTTCTTGGACCTCAACTGGTGAACCTTTCTGTCAACAATGGCAAATGGCTCCTCCTCATAACCCAGTCTCTCATCTAGCTGAACCATGCTAAAGTCTAACACATGCGACCTGTCGGCATGATACCCCCGGAGCATAGACACGTGGAAATCCGGATGAACTCCCGATAGACTAGGAGGCAAGGCAACTCATAAGCAACCTCCCCAACTCGTCTCAACACCTCAAATTTTCCTATAAACCTTGGGCTCAACTTGCCCTTCTTCCCGAACCTGATGATTCCCTTCATCGGCGAGACTTTCAAGAGAACCTTCTCGCCCACCATAAATGATAAATCACACGCCTTCTGATCCGCGTAACTCTTCTATCTGGACTATGCTATGCGAAGTCGCTCTTGAATCAACTTTACCGTTTCCAAGGCATCCTTCACAAAATCAGTACCATATAACTTAGCCTCACTGGGATCAAACCATCTGATGGGCGAACGACATCGCCGACCATATAAAGTCTCAAATGGAGCCATCTCGATGTTGGACTGATAACTGTTGTTGTAAGCAAACTCGGCCATAGGCAAGAATCGATTCCACTGTCCTCCGAAGTCAATCATGCATAATCTGAGCATATATTCTAAGATCTGAACCGTCCTCTCCGACTGCCTATCGGTCTGCGGATGAAAGGCTGTGCTGAGCTCTACCCGGGTCCCCAACTCACTCTGTACTGCTCTCCAAAAATGCGAAGTAAATTTAGGGCCTCTATCCGATATGATGGAAATAGGCACAGCATGCAACCGAACAATCTCCTGAATGTAAATCTGAGCCAATATCTCTAAAGAATATGTGGTCACAACCGGAATAAAGTGTGCCGACTTGGTCAACCTGTCGATAATGACCCAAAGTGCATCAAACTTCTGCAAGGTCCGCGGCAACCCAACTACGAAATCCATAGTAATGTGCTCCCATTTCCACTCAGGTATAACTATCTGCTGGAGTAGGCCACGTGGCCCCTGATACTCATACTTAACCTGATGGAAATTAAGGCACCTCGCTACATATTCAACTATGGGTGAATAGAATACCACAAATTGTGTGCTACCTCTAGAATCTTTTCCCTCAATCCATCAATATTAGGGACACATAGACAACCCTGGAGTCGAAGAACACCATCCACACCGATAATAACCTCCTTGTAACCACCCTATAGTACCCTCTCCCTGAGAACCAATAAGTGTGGATCACCGTATAGGCGAGCCTTGATTTGCTTGAATAGTGAAGACTGGGTGACGACGCATGCAAGAACTCGGCTGGGCTCTGAAATATCCAACCTCACAAGTCTGTTAGCCAAGGACTGAATGTCCAAAGCTAATGTCCTCTCCTCTGCTGAAATGAATACCAAACTACCCATACTATCCGTCTTTCTGCTCTGCCTTTCTACTCAAGGCATCCACAACCACATTCGCCTTGCCCGAATGATAAAGGATGGTAATATCATAATCTTTTAGTAACTCAAGCCACATGCGCTGCCTCAAATTGAGATCCCTCAATTCGAACAAATGCTACAAGCTGCGATGATCGGTGTAAACCTTACAGGACATCCCATAAAGATAATGCCTCTAGATCTTGAGAGCATGAACAATCGCGGCCAACTCCAAATCATGTACGGGGTAATTCTTCTCGTGGGGCTTCACGTAACATGAAGCATATGAAATAACTCACCTCTACTGCATCAATACATAACCCGGGCCAACGCGTGAAGCGTCGCAATACATAGTGTACATCCCCGAACCAGAAGGCAGAACTAACACCGGTGCTGAAGTCAAGGTGGTCTTGAGCTTCTGAAAGCTCGCCTCACAATCATCGGACCATCGGAACGGAGCACCCTTCTGGGTCAATCTAGTCAAAGGTACTGCAATAGATGAGAAGCCCTCCACAAACCAACGATAATAACCTACTAACCCAAAGAAGCTCTTGATCTCGCTCGTTGTGGTAGGACGAGGCCAACTCTGAACTGCCTCGATCTTCTTGGGATCTACCTTAATACCCTCTCCTGATAAAACATGCCCCGAGAATGCTACAGAATCTAACTAAAACTCACACTTGGAGAACATAGCATATAGTTTCTGTTCCCGTAAGGTCTGAAGCACCACTCTCAAATGTTGCTCGTGCTCCTCCATGCTATGCGAGTCGACCAAAATGTAATCAATGAAGACAATGACAAATGAATCAATATATGGCTTGAACACCCGGTTCATCAAATCCATAAACATCGCTGGGGCATTAGTCAACCCGAAAGGCATCATTAGAAACTCATAATGGCCATATCTAGTCCGAAAAGCCGTCTTCGGAACATCCGAATCACGAATCTTCAACTGATGGTACCCCGATCTCAAGTCGATCTTAGAGAACACACTGGCACCCTATAACTGGTCAAACAAATCATCAATATATGGCAACGGGTACTTGTTCTTAATGGTAACATTGTTCAACTGGCGGTAATCAAGTCACATTCGCATAGTCTCATCTTTCTTCTTCACAAATAACACAGGTGCACCCCAAGGCGATACACTTTGTCTAATGAACCCCTTTACTAGCAACTCCTCAAGTTGTTTCTTAAACTCTTTCGGAGCCATGCGGTACGGTGGAATAGAGATAGGCTGGGTACCTGGAGCCAAATAAATGCAGAAATCGATATAACGATCTGGTGGCATGCCTGGAAGATCAGAAGGAAACACATCGGAGAACTCCTAGAGCACGGGCACTGAATCAATCACTGGAATCTCTGTAGTAGTATCCCAAATATAAGCTAGATAAGCCAAACAACCCTTCTCGACCATGTGTAGAGCCTTCAAAAAAGAGATAACTCGACTAGATGCACTGACAGACTAACCCTTCCACTCCAATCTAGGCAAATCCGGCATCGCCAAGGTAACAGTCTTGGCTTGGCAATCAAGGATGGCGTGATATGGAGACAACTAATCCATGCCCAGTATGACCACAAAGTCGGTCATATCAAGCAACAGGAGATCCACTCTGGTCTCATAACCACAGAAAGTAATGATAGAGGACCGATAGACCCGGTCTACAACAACAGAATTGCCTACTGGAGTGGACACATAAACAGGAGTACCCAAGGACTCACGGGGAACACCCAAGAAATGAGCAAATAGAGATGAAACATATGAATATGTAGACCCTGTATCAAATAGTACTGAAGCATCCCTACCGCAGACAGATATAATACATGTGATCACGACATCTGAGGCCACTGCATCTGGTCTGGCCGAAAAAGCATAGAATCTAGCTGGAGTGCCACCTGTCTAACCTCCACCTGTCTGACCTCCACCTCTAGAACTGCCCCTACCCACCTGCCCTCCGCCTCTGGTGCGGAAGTTGGTGTTGTAATCATAGGCTGATAACCTTGTTATACTGCCTTGCCCCGAAGTCTAGGACAAAACCTCTTCATGTGTCCAGGATCCCCGCACTCGTAACAACCCCTCGGAATGGTGGACTGCTGACCTGAAGTCTGACCATGATGGCCTGAATAAC
This sequence comes from Nicotiana tabacum, assembly GCF_000715075.1. Lineage (NCBI taxonomy): Eukaryota > Viridiplantae > Streptophyta > Magnoliopsida > Solanales > Solanaceae > Nicotiana > Nicotiana tabacum. The sequence goes on along the minus strand of NC_134093.1, from coordinate 47,579,781 downwards.
CACTGGAGGAACCCTGAATAGCTGGTGGGGCGTAGGAACTCTCTGGCATGGCGCTGAAAAAGGGCCGCACTGGAGAAAATCGAGGAGGCGGTGGTGCTGGATATGTAGTTCTGCTAGGCTGACCCCTCACAAACTGACCTCTTCCCACAGTCGGGGTACCACTGAACTCTCCATAATACCGAAACTACTTATCTCTCATCGCCTGCTCTCGACTCTGCTGACGAACACCCTCGATTCTCCGAACTATATCCATAACTAGCTCGTACGAAGTCCCCATCTCAACCTCTCGAGCCATAGTGGCCTGGATACCAGAGTGCAAATCGGCAACAAACCTTTACTCTCTCTGCATCGGTGGGAAGTATCATAAGTGCATGACGAGATAACTCAGAGAATCTAGCCTCATAGTCGGTTGCTGACATATGACCCTGCTGGAGCTGCTCGAACTAAAATTGCAACTCTTCCCTCTGAGAGGGTGGAATATATCTATCTGGGAAGAGGCGTGTGAACTGGTCCCAAGTCATGGGAGGAGAACCTACTACTCTGCCGAGAAGATAGGACTGCCACCATCTACGGGCCCTTCCCTTCAGCTGAAAGGTGGTAAAGTCCACCCCGTGGGACTCTAATATCATCATGTTGTGCAGTCTATCCCTGCACCAATCAATAAAGTCCTGGGGGTCCTCATGTCGCTCACCTCCAAAGACTGGAGGATGTAGCCTAGTCCATCTGTCCAATAGCTTCTGCGGCTCGTCGGCCGCAACTGGTCTGGGCTCCGTTATAGCTGCTACAACTGGCTGAGCTCGGCCCACGGGGGTGCGCCCGAGGTCTTATATACGGCAACTGCATACCCTGGAGCCTGAGCGTTAGGGGTCTGTGCTCCCCCGCCCACCTGAGATGTGGCTGGGTCCACTGGAAATAAACCAGCTTGAGTCATAGAATCCATGAACCGCGGCATACGGCCCATAACCTCCTGAAATCCTGGCGCGGACATGAAATCCGTTGGGGCTGGCTCCGCTGCAGGCACCTCGCCTTGCTCCTCAATAATAGGATCCTCTACTAGATTCCTGCTAGCATAGCTGGAGCAACTCTAGGACGTCCTCGTCCTCTACCATGGGCTGGAGCCCTCCCTTAGCCTCTGCCTCGGCCTCTAGTAACCGGGGGAGCAGTTTTTCCATAATCGGGTACATCTGCCATGCGCGTTCTCACCATCTGTGAGAGAATAAGGGAAAGATACTTAGCATAACATCAATTGCACGATAGGAGATGAAGAAAGAGTAGTTTCCTAACACCCTATAGCCTCTCAAAGATAAGTACGGATGTCTATGCACCGATCCGCCAGACTCTATTAGGCTTGCTCATAACTTGTGAGACCTAGTGCTCTGATACCATGTTGTCACGACCCTATTTTTCCTATAGGTCAGGATGGCACCCAACGTCTCCGCCAAGCAAGCCAACGGTGAACTAGCCATATTTTTATTCTTTTTAATAAGTTTTCAAGTAATTAAATTCCATTTATTAAGATATTAAGGAGTGGAAAATTTAATAAAGTAAAACGAAGACAACTAAGTGGGCAAATATAGTGACACAAATACTCCAAAATCATAAAGTCTACTATTATGTGTGCCAAGATCTGGTGTTACAAGTGTACGAGCAACTAGTAGAAAATACAAAACTCTAACTACTGTCTGAAATAAAGTAGACAGAAAAATAGATACAAAAGAGAGACTCTAGGTGTTGCAGAACGGCTCAGGAAGCAGCTCACCACTAGGCCTCGGGGTAAAGGGAGTGCGCGCCAATATGACTACCAGATGCACCTGCCTCAGATCCTGCACGATTAGTGCATAAGTGTAGCATAAGTACATAAACAACATGTACCCAGCAAGTATCTAGTCTAATATCAAAGAAGTAGTGACGAGGGGTCGATATCGACACTTACTATGGGCTAACAATAAAATGCAGGAATTCTAAATAAGCATGGGTTATGTAAATAATAAATATAACTCAGTAACAAGCAGTGAATAATAATTCTTTCACTAATAATAAAGTCCAAGTCAATTTCTATAATTAAATAATTATAACCGCTCAAGCCATAAAATAATATCAAGTATAATTAGGCTCCGAGTATTATCACGCACGATTTATGCCGCGGTCGTACGGTCCGATCCAAAAATATATTGCGTGCACTACCGAGGGTCGAATGGCATGAACCATAGATGCATCTATTAACCTGCCGAGGCGAATGACCCGCTCCCATGAGAGTAGAGAAGTTTACCTCCCTCGCGGAAGTACTTGCGACGTGAGTGGACATGTATTTCTCAGAGTTATTATATATTCCTCAATTATTTCAAAACAAATAAGAAATCTAAATTGGAGAGTTTCAACCTTACAACCCCTAATCTCAGCTTTATTTTAGACAATTAACATGCATAATAAGCATAACAATACAATCAATGCATGATGTAAATCTAAGACTACCCGGACATCTCATGGAATATAGCTACGCACGGACTCTCATAACCTAGTGCGTACATAGCTCCCCACACAAGTAATTCACAAAGAAAATACACTTAAGGGTATGAGTTCCCTCTTACAAGTTTAGGCAAGAGACTTACCTCATTCTCAGCTCACTTTCGATCCACAAATATGCTTTAAATCCTCAACTCGGTGCCAAACAACCCGAAACTAGTCAGAGTAATTACCCAACTCAAATTGGAAGATTCCAAAAATTCACTCCCGGGCCCACGTGCCCGGATTCCGAAATGTTTCAAAGATAATTGTTACCCATAACCTCACGAACTCAAATATATAATTTTCATCCCATTCCATAATCATTTTAGTGTTTAAATTCCATTTTTATCAAAAGCTAGGTTTTTCAACATTCAACTCATAATCTATGTATTTAACTTATATTGGATAGAAATTATTTACCTTCAATAGCTAGGTGAAAACTCCTCTCTAAGAAGCTCCAAAATCACCCAAGAAGTGAAAGAAATGAACTTAAAATGGCCTAAGTCCCGTATTAAATGGACCTCACTGCCTCCAGCATTTCCGCATCTGTGGCGCCGCACTTGCGGAAAAGCCATCGCAAGTGCGGTCCTAGCCTACGTTGGCTAACTCCACTTCTGCGGACGGGCTCCTGCTTCTGCGCACCTGCGAACTTCTCATCGCAAAAGCGAGCCTGCTTCTGCGCATGTCCCTCCGCTTCTGCGGACCACTATCCACACGCCCAAAGTCGCTTCTGCGGCAAAGAGCTTGCACCTGCGGCCAAATGCTCGCAAGTGCGGGCACACCAGAACTGGTGCCCTAGCAACCCCTTTCAAGCTCTAACTCGATCTGTGCAACGTCCGAGTAGCACCCGAGGCCCCCGAGGCCTTGTCCAAACATACCAACAAGTTTGTAAACATGATACGGACTCGCTTTAACCCTGGGAATACGAAAACGACACAAAACTAAGAATCACACCCCAAACCAAATTTAATCAACTTAGGAACTTCAAGTTCTTCCAACTTGCTCCGAACGTGCCGAATCATACTTAAACTACTCGTAATGATACCAAATTTTGCGTGCAAGTGTTAAATCACCATACGGAACTATTCCCAAGCATGGAATCCCACACAGACCTCGGTAAATCCAAAACATACTCCAAACCAAATTTAAAGAACTTTTAAACATTCAATAAGCCAACTTTCATTCTTAAGCGCCGAAACGCTTTCGGGTCATCCAAAACCCGATCCGGGCACATGTCCAAGTCCAAAATCATCATACGAACCTATTTTGACCGTCAAATTCTGGTTTCAAGGTTATTTACTAGAAATATTGACCCAAGTCAAACTTAATCCTTTAAAGCCAATATTAAGGGAACTAAGTATTCCGATTTCAACCCGAACCCTTCCAAACTCGAACTAACCATGCCCCGCAAGTTATAAAATAGTAAAGGCACATACGGAGAGTTATATTTAGGGGAACGTAGATCTAGAAAGTAAAATAACCGGTCGGGTCGTTAGAATATTCGCCCTATTATATTCTTAGTTGCATTTAAATATTATATTGGGCCTCATCACTAATATCCCTCTTTTCTTTTGCATATATGGATGAGTTGGGCATGTTAAGTTCTCAAGAACATAGGCCCAACTTCTAGCACAGAGTCTGAATCGCAGAAGCCTGCTACTGTTTGTTCGACAGTTGCTGGGCCTGGTATTCCCATTAGGCCCAAAACACTCAGTCCAACCTCCTTCCTCTTCTATTATTTTAAATAAGAACTTGTTATTTGTTTTCATATATGTATGATACTAACAATGTTGATTAAATACCTTTATTATTCTTTAATCCTTTAGAAAACTAGGCAAGCTAAAGACCATAGGTAATTTAAAGGGAAAATCAATGTTTCATTTATTGGTTAGGTGACTTAAAAATGCTTAAGTTATATATTCCTGCTATACGATTTTCGCCTTTATGCAAACTAACCGCTTTTCATGGAATTCTTTCTGAAGTTCAAAATAGATTCAAAAGTGATCAACCTTCCTTCTTTGAAATCCAGAATCGAGAAAAAATGATTTCAAAGACAGTTTTCTACAAAAACGAAACACAGTAGCAATCAAGGAACACCTCAAATGATCTTTCTTCTAAACTTGGATACAAAATTTGAAAATCAATCTTCAAGGTATACCTAAAGCCTACTTCTTTGACATCATTTACTTTACTAAAATTATACAAATAGCCATAGTATTTCAAAGATAAAGTATTTTAAACCTAGCCATATTTTACAAAGCTTGCACATATAAACACTAATAGATATGCTTCCAAAATTCTTTCAATCATGTAGACTTTTTAAAGGCTTTTATAAATGAAACCTATATTATCTTTTCAAAGTGCATATACTATTTTCTTTCAAAAGGATAAGCTTAAAACAAGACATAGAGTAAGCTATAAACCTTTAAGCTCTAACTAAGTAGAATATAGGCATTAAATTCCCTAAACCTAATTTAAGTCGTATGGAGCTACCTTAGGTATATTCTAGGGGGTGCCTAACACCTTCCCCTTAGAAGAACAAGAACCCTTACCCAAATCTCACTGGTTAGCAGACTAATAAGATAATAATTCAATAACTAAAATAGGTACCCTAGTATAGCTTTAAATATTAGGTGGCGACTCTCTTTTATCATCAATAGGAAAATCACTAGTTGAATCTTGTTCTGACTCGCTCAAAATAGGGTGCAACAGTGTCAATATTTAATAATGTTAATATACCACAAAACTCCCCTTGGAGTATATAAAATTTCCATGGCCGAGAGCCTCTGACGAGCGTAAAACACAACACGAACATTATGCTCGCTAGTAAAAGATAGTATATATATGATTATCGTCTCCACATGGATTGGATTTAAACAATGTTCAAGTAATTTCTAGCTTAAAGTTATTTCGTATGACTAACACGTTGGTTGGGGTGATTAATAACTAAAATTAATTATGAACTAAAACAATTAACAATTGATCACAGAAAGACAAGCGTTGAACAACACTGAAATATCAATGGGAGAAATAACAGTCGTGACAGGATAGGTGCAAGATAGAATTTGGGATCCAACTCTCGTTCAATTAACTATAATGTTCTAATGATTCTCATGAATTCACTCGATGATTAGTTTAAATGAGTAGTCAAGACTCGTCTCTCGATTAAATCTTAACTCTACGAGGTGAACTAATATAAGCATTGTGAAAGTATGCAAGCATGCGTTAATGGCTAGTCCTCAGGAAAACGTCTGCCGAATATTCTCCTAACTTGATTTAATTAATAATTCAATAAGCTCTTTCGATTACTTAAGAGAATCACTGAATTAAACCAAATAAAATAATGCAAGATAATCACCACAATGTTCCTCTTTCGATTAAATAAACTGGTGAATAAAGTTGCAAATAATTCAAAGCTCCATAAATAATTCAAAGATCCATAAACAAATTCAAGCAAAGAATTAGAGTTAAGATCCACAAATATCAATTAAAATATCATATCCGTCAAATCTTTAGGGAAACTACTCCATATTCATGGAGAAAATCATCACAAATAAAGTTGAATAATAAAAAAACATGAATTCAATCCAAACTCGGGTGTTGAGTTGAGGAAAGAATGGTGAATTCTTGTGCTTTGAGTCTCCAATGCTCTTCCAATCTTCCGTAGGTCAAAAGTACTCTAAAAATTATGTTTTTGATATATTTATACCATGTTGGAATGTGCCCAGACGAAACTATCCTTTCCAAGCCCAAACAGAAAAATACTCCGAGAAATTTGTACAGGCGCGCCGTGCCTAGCTCCGCACCATGCAGTTTCTGACAGGAAGCAGCAATTTACATAGCTGCACCGTCCCATGCAGCGCGGTAGTGTTAGTTTTCCAGAGTAATTCATTTTCTTTACTTTTTGACATCCAGACTTGACTCTCGACCCCCAAACGCAATCCTAGATTAATTCCTTGGGCTTTTACTGAGACTTCAAAGCTCAAAATTGTTCGATTTAGCTCCAGATTATCTTTTTACCTCGGAATCACTTCTTGCAAGGCATAAAATACATAATAAGTACAATCCACTATCATTTAAGATCAAACACAAGTAAAATACAATAGATAGAGTGCAAAGTATGACTAAAACATGGGTTTCTAGCCTACCATCAACACCCCATACTTAAACCACTGCTCGTCCTCGAGCAATCAAACTGCACTTCACATAGAGACGAACTTATTATCAGACAATTTCCCTAACTCATCATGCCAAGAATTTTAAAGCAGACTAAGCACCCTATCATAACATCCCAGCCTCAAGACTCAACTCACAGATGCGACACGTATTTCAAAAACCTACTCACTTACTCTAACTCAGAGGCCAAAGACATTACATTTCCTTTGCAAATCATGTGCCCTCACACCAAAGATAGAGAGTAGTTCCACACATAATAAAATTCAAGGACAAATAGGAACTCAAGATAAAAAGAACTCACTCACTCTCAGAATCTAAATTCATATGCCATAGAAGACGCACCATATGCTTTCCCATAGTGTAATACTCTACTAATTGACTTATTCAGTCAAAGATCAAGTAGGACTTTAATTGGTTGTAATGTAGGCTGCGGGACGGGTAGGATACATTTGGAAATAATGACTACACCTCCCTCAGCACTTTGATACATATACATTAACAATTCAAACTCCACACTTATGTTGAACCAAACCCCATCCTTCACACATAATAGCATCAAGATCCCAATATCTTTAAGCACAAATAAGGTGAGAACTGCCACTAGCAAGGAATCAATTTTTTTTCTTTTCTAAGTTCTGATTTTTTTTTCAAGAAAACTCATATTTTTTTCTTATTTCAATTCCCTACAAGTGGCTCTCACAATTTTTAAACAATTCACCTTTCTCCTTTTTCAATAGTTTCACTCAAAAACTCGACCATACCTCAACTTAGCTTTTAATGAGCTCATAACAAATTCAAGTGATCAAGAGAGGTAAAAGGTTTAAACAGATAGTCAATTCAAACAAAATAAATTAGGCTTGCAGTGTGATTGCCAAAGAACTAGGATTATAGGCTCAAAGGGGCTAACTAAGATATACAACAATCAGACGGGTTACAGACATATAATTGGCTCAACAAAGAAATTCCCATATCACTTCCTAGACTGAACAAGACTTCTATTTCGCTTTTCAAACACACAGGGAAAGTTCTAGACATTAACTGACATGCACAGAATATCAACGAACACCTCACACACGCACATTGGCACATAACTCACTCAGGATCGGATCTATCCTGACTCTCTAGTCAAAGCAGTTAAGTGACATCAAAATTAAACAATTTAAAGCACTTATAGATGAGTCAAGAATTGAGCCTAGGCGTCACAACTAAGGCACTCACTTCTCTCAAGGCACAAAAAGGTCAAGAAAAAGCATCTTCAGTTAATACCATAGCACCAGACTTCTCTATTCCTAACAAAAGAAAAACTAACTACACCCAGTTCAAGTAAAAACCCCTGGAAAAGAATCGCGGCACTAAGAAAACCCAAGGGGGAATTGTTACACTACTTAAGAAAATAAAACTTTTTTGTCTTCGACTTTGATCCCTCGAGAAGACAGTCAACGAACTCCATCATCGGGAAAAGTCAAATATTTTGTTTTCAAATAAAAAAAAATACACACACATGTACATATTTACATCCCCCACCCCACACTTTACATTGTGGCATGTCCCCATGACACACAAATAAAAAGCAAGAGGTAAAGGAAACTCCCTTGATTCATCTAGGGTCTGAATCAAAGTCGGGATCTCCTTTGCACGCCCAACCCAGTGCACATATTCATGCTGAAAGTTTTTTCTCTTCCTTCTTTGGGTACACCCCACATTTATCATGCTTTCTCTCTCCAGCTCGTTCTTTTAGGGCCCCCACTGCTTCTTCCATCTTGAAGACCACCCTTTCTTCCCCCACTCTGAGCATGAGCTGCCTTTCCTGAATGTCCAGAATCGTTCTGCCAGTAGGTAAGAAGGGTCTCCCTAGAATCAAAGGGATCCCCCCTATTCTCTTCCATGTTTACCACGATGAAATCCACAGGAAACACAAATTTATCCACCTGAACTAGCACATCCTCCATTATTCTTTCAGGTATGATTATGGTCTGATCCGCCAGCTGCAACGACACAGGTATCGATCTGATTTTCCCAATCTCTCCATCCAATTTCCTAAAAATAGACTAAAGGCATAAGATTGATAGAATCACCCAAATCACACAAAGATTTTTCAAACTTAGTACTTCCTAAATAGCAAGGTATAGTAAAACTCCCTAGATCTCCACACTTTTGAGGGAGCGTATTTTGCTGAATGGCACTACAGTGCTTAGTGAGCTTGACTATCTCTTCCACTTTCTGCCTATTAAAATATATCTCCTTTAAGAACTTAGCATAAGCTGGCATCTGAGAGAGCACTTCTGTGAATAGTAGATTAATATGCACATGCTTGAGCACATCTAGGCAACGCCCAAATTGTTTGTCCAGCTTCTCTCTTCTCTGCTTCTGAGGGAAAGGTAGAGCAGGCATGTATTTTCTTTCCTCAGTCTCCTCATTCATTGACTTCCCATCTTTTTTCTTCTGAGCTCTAGTCTTCCCCTTCTTCTTCAGACCATCCTCTTCCATCACATCACCTTCTTGAATGTTGCTACTTTTCTACTCCTCCACAACCTCTACATGTCTTTCAATCAACTCATCCTTTTGTTTTGCCCTGGGATCCTCCAATATGTGCCCACTCCTCAAAGACACTGCATTTATTGTCTCTTTTAGATTTCTTTCAGTATCAACATTGAGAGTTCTCAAAACCCTCTCAGACAATAGATTAGCAAGTTGCCCCACCTGTCTTTCCAAGCTTCGAATGGTCGTGACCTGTTCTCGGATAGCTGTGCCATGAGTTTCAAGCCTCTCATATATTTTAATAATAAAGGCCTTCATTAGATCTTCCATGCTAGACTTACTAGACTGTGGAGGTTGGTATTGCTACCTCTGCTGATTTTGAAAACCTGGAGCTCCTTGTCCCTGGGATCTGGAGTTATTTTGTTGCCATGCATTCGCACTATTACCTGGTGAGCTCCAAGAAAACCTGGGTGCCTCTGCCCTATGGAGTTAAAATTATTGCCACTTTGGTAGTTACCTTTGTCAAAGCTGCCCACAACATTTACCATTTCATCTGTAGTCGAGGCCTGACACTCATGCGTTGGATGACCCATTCCACAAAAATCACAAACCAAGGATGATTGGCTCTGGACTTTGGCTAAGGTTAACCTTCTTATCTCTCTGGCCATGGTGTCTATGTGGGATTGCACTGATGTGTTAGAATCCACTTGATGTACCCCAACCTTTTTCCTTCTCTCATTATCATCTGTATTCCATTGATTTGCATTTTCAGATAATTCATTTAGAGTTGCATCAATCTCCTCAAGAGTTTTCTTCATAAGAGGACCTCCAACTACATTGTTTAGCGTCCTCCTTCTAGAGGTTGTCAGCCCATCCTAGAAATCTTGGAGTTGCATCCACAAGTCTACTCCATGATGCTGACATCTTCTCACAATATCCTTAAATCTTTCCCATGCTTCAAACATCGTTTCTGTATCTTTCTGCTCAAAGTTATGGATCTCTCTTCGAATTTTCCCTATTTTTGCCGCTGAAAAATATTTTTGAAGGAACTTCTTTGTCATGTCTTCCCAGGTTTGAATTGACCCAGTCGGCAAACTCCGTAACCAATGCTTAGCATCTTTCCTAAGTGAAAAATAGAATGTCCTTAAGTATATAGCATCTTTTGATACCCCGTTGTGCTGGAAGGTATTCATAATCTCATCGAAATCCATCAAATGAGTATTTGGATCTTCGTTGGGTTTGCCTCGGAAGACACAATTATTCTGAATGGTCTAAATTAGCCCTTGCTTGATATCTAAATTATTGGTTGCAATCGGAGGAGGTCACACACTAGATACTCCTTGATTGTAGACTGGCCTGGCGTACACTCCCAGTGATCGTCCAAGCTTGGGCATATTATTTTCAAATTCGTCTTCAACCAAAGATCGGTTCATGTTGAATCTTCATCCTCCTTTCCCGTCCATCGTTTCATCAGCTCTGAGAGCTACTTCAGCAATTGCCTGTGCGACTGCTTCCTGTTGGGCTACTTCCCATGCACCCAAATCAACTACCTCCTCATAATTTTTAGCCATGTTCTCTTGGGTTGAAGATTTTCCCAAGAATTTCCCGATGAGTTCTTTCTCCTTAACTATCGCAGACGCTTTTCCACCTCTAGATCGTATGGGATCACTTCCTTAGAAGAAGATCAAGTCATACACCAAAGAGCTTAACATGTTGCCTGCACACGGAAGAGAAAAACCGTGAAGAATAAAACAAAATAGGTTCCTGAATTAGCACCAAAATATAATTTAAATACTATTGATTTCAAATCCCCGGCAACGGCGCCAAAATTTGACGAGCGCAAAACACAACACGGACTTTATGCTCACTAGTCAAAGATAATATAGTTACCATTATCGTCTCCACATGGATTGGATTTAAACAATGTTCAAGTAATTTATAGCTTAATGCTATTTAGGATGACTAACACGTTGGTTGGGGTGATTAATAACTAAAATTAATTATAAAACTAAAACAATTGACAATTGATCACAGAAAGACAAGAGTTGAGCAATACTAAAATATCAATGGGAGAAATAAGGGTCGTGACAGGATATGTGCAAGATAGCTATTTGGGATCCAGCTCTAGTTCAATTCACTCTAATGTTCTAATGATTCTCACGAATTCACTAGATGATTAGTTCAAACGTGTAGTCAAGACTCCTATCTTGATTACATCTTAACTCTACGAGGTGAATTAATATAAGCATTGTGAAAGTATGCAAGCATGCGTTAATGGATTAGTCCTCGGAAAAGCATCTCTCGAATATTCTCCTAACTTGATTTAATCAACAATTCAACAAGCTCTTTCGATTTGTTAAGAGAATCACTGAATTAAACCAAACAAAATAATGCAAGATGATCACCACAATTTTTCTCTTTCGATTAAATAAACTGGTGAATAAAGTTGCAAACAATTCAAAGCTCCATAAACGAAATTAAGCAAAGAACTAGATTTAAAATGCACAAATATCAATCAAAACACCATATCCGTCAAACCCTAATGGAAACTACTTCATATTCATGGAAAAAGTTATCACAAATAAAGTTGAATAATAAGAAAACATGAATTCAATCCAAACTCTGGTGTTGAGTTGTTGAGTTGAGGAAAGAATGATGAATCCATGTGCTTTGAGTCTCCAATTCTCTTCCGATCTTCCGTAGGTCAAAAGTACTCTAAAAATTATGTTTTTGGTGTATTTATACCATGTAAGAACGAGCCCAGATGAAACTACCCTTTCCTAGCCGAAACAGAAAAATACTCTGAGAAATTTGTACAGGCGCGCCGCACCTAGCGCTGCACCATGCGGTGTGGTAGGTAGTGTGGAAGTTCAGAGAGCAGTTTCTGACAGGCAGCAGCAATTTACACAACCGTGCCGCCCCATGCGGCGCGATAGTGTTAGTTTTCCAGAGTAATTTGTTTTCTTCACTTTTTGACATCGAGACTTGCCTCTCGACCCCCGAACGCGATCCCAATTTAATTCCTTGGGCTTTTACTCAAAGTTCAAAGCTTCAAATTGTTCGATTTAGCTCAATATTACCTTTTTAACTCGGAATCACTTTTTGCAAGGGATAAAACACATAATAAGTGCAATTCACTATCATTTAAGCTCAAACAATAATTAAAGTGCAAACTATGACTAAAACACGAATTTCTAGCCTACCATCAGCTTCTCTATCTAAAATTCCAAAACCTTCAAAATCCTTTGTCGTTTCTCTCTCCCAAACTTGGGGAGTATATATAGATCTAACTCAACTATTACAATAGTTGATGGGCACAGTTGATTGCTACGGTCGGGATAAGACCGCAGTTGGGCTAAGCTCTCTTCACACTCTCTTTTGGAAAACATTGAGGATCCATGGCCACGGTTGAAGGCCACAGTTTGGTTGGGGCTTCAACTTCATCCTTAGTCCAAATTTTTCGTCAGTTATGTGCTTGGCCATCCGACCTAGACCCATCTAACTTATATTATGAAGATCTAAATGTCCCAATGACCGTACCCTCGGGTGGGTCTCCACGTGGCTCGAATTTGACTTAAATTGTTCTTTTAGGCTTGAAACTCACCCAAAATTATTGTATAAACTAGTTAATTAGCCTGCGATTCCCGCAGTCAAATCAAAATAAAAGAGAACATTTTCGTAACACCAACATAAAAAAAAATCTAAGATATACGTATGAAAAAATTAGAATAGAAAAGAAAATCCAAATAAAAATATCACATATATAAATTTTTGTACTTTTATAAATTAGGCTTTGAATCCCATTAGTTGCTCTTAAATAATATTATATTAATTATTGTAGATAATAGTATAAATTAGTGGTTGTATTTAGATGCAAATATTGGTCATATGTGATATATAGTAATTATTACAAACAATAATATTTATCAGACTTTTGGCATAAGTAAATCATCTTGCCTTTTGTTCCTACTTAAATTAAAAATTATATTTTAATCCATTTTGTTATTAACACTTTTTTATTTTATTTTTTTCTAATTTTTTTGTCATGTAAGAGTTTTTAGTCATCTAAATTTCTTTAGTTTTTGTATAACCTATATAGGTAATATATGTTTTTGAATTTACGATGCAAGCTTTTCTAAATATCTGATTACTAAAATTAAACAAAAAAATTGGTTTTGCAAAATTGAAGATATTGATAACCAAAAAGTTACTCATAAAAATGATCAGATCATCTCACAAAGTAGAGTATAGAAAAGATAGCATCATGACGTATCTCAAGGACCTTGCATGAATTATAGAGAAAATAGTAGTCTTTGATTACTTCTCTCTGTATATTCTTAAGATAACGCTATCAATTGGTAAGTGATTATCCATTGTATTAATCCTCTATCATAAAGATAAGTTATAGTAGGAAGATATATACAAGCACATGGAAAACTATATTAATTAGTTTAAAATTAACTTGAACTCTATATTAACCGATCATCATATAAACTCGTCAGTTTATATTTTATTTAAATGTCAAACATCCGAAAGGTAGATAAACATGCATCATAATGCAGCAAACGAAAAAAAAAAGAGAAAACGACGTGTCGTTAAAAGAAATATGTGATTTGCTTTGGTGTGGAGGAAATAAGAAGAAGATAAACGATGTGTGGTTAAAATTAAGATGAAGAGTAAGAGGCGTGACTTTTGAAGGAGTAAAAAGAGGCATGTCTTTTGCAGGAAGAGTGAGCACTTAAATAATGGAAAAAAGGCAAGATATAAGAAAATTGAAGAATAAATTTTCTAGCATTTACAATATTGCTGGGAAAAAATAGTTTTCTAATCATTAGTCTTTTATTGTTGTATTATAAATGCATATGCTCTTCAAGTATAACACAAAAGAGTAGAGCACGACAATATAATAATACAAATATAGAGAATTTATATATATTCAAACTAAAATTAGAAAGTATTACAACGGCCATTACAATTTTACTGTGAAAAAATATATTTTCCAGGTCATTACAAAGTTGCGGCTATTAAAAATGCATATATGGCTGCAAGCAGAATACAAAAGTGCAGAGAAGAAGTTGAACAATTATCCAATATCAATTTCAAAGGCTACGCATGAAATGTAAAATAGTCTAAACTCTATATAAGTAAACTATAATCAACATTTAAAAATATTGTTGTCGAGATTTGATCCAAAAGAAATAAAAGTAAAACAACATTTTTGCACCATTAGTAGGCAAATAATTATAGTATCTAAGAATATTTACACCGTAGTTATACATTGTGTAAAAATCATAGTAGTGAAGAATATTATGTTTTTTGCAAACTTTTTAAAATATTTTAGAATCTTTACACCCTTATTTATGAATTAGGAAAAAAGAATCATAGTATTCCAGAATGCTTAAACCATAAGGTATGAATTGTGAATAAAATATAGCAGTGCTTTGGACTGTACCTCAATCTTTTCACGTCGTTTTGGCCTCGTAATCTCTGTCTGTCCACACCTATACATTTAGATTAGGTTGTATAAATTTTATATGTTGCAAATATATAAGAAAAACACATAGATTGTATAGATTAATTTTGAATCATAGACCGGCAGTTGTGGAGTGAATACTAATATTTGCTGAGACCGTAGGCGAGATATGTTTTTCTTTGAAGACTTCATTAGCGGTGAAGTTAGCATTTGGTGAGGTTTTAACTTTCTGGTGAGTGAAAAATATAACGATTACCAGTGAAATAATGAAATTTTTTCTTTCCCCCCAAAAAGAACAAAGAAGGCAAAAAAGATTAGTCTAGAGAAGTTTAACAAAGTAAAGGCAGAGAGAAAATGAGGAGAAAAAAATATGATGAAAGGCTACTGGGTAATTGATAGAGTATGCAAAAGAGAGATAACTATGAAAAGAGTTATAAGTATGGAAACAGAATGGGTTGTGGGAAGAAAAGAATCGTTGTGGAAGAGACGGTTGTGAACAAGAAGCGTTTCGTTTGTAGTGTGAAGAGACTTTTCGTGGTGTAAAATTCGAAAAAATACATAGAGGCAGGAAAATGCATTTCCTGCTAAATAGGAGTGCCACGTAACTGGTCCAAGTCCCTCAATTATATTTATATGTATATATATATATAGATATATATAGATTTATGGGGCTTTACAAATACTGTTTTATTAAAAGCTAATATAATTTTTTTATTTTAAAAATATATTTAGTACTATTTTTTTAAAATATTACTTTTCTTTCATTTTTTTTATTCTCCTTTTTAACACGTTGCTTATGGTGTGCTTTCATATTATTTTAAAACTTCTCATGTTTTACTTTTTTCTTAAAATTCTTTTGTTATTAAACATAAATCCATATCTACTAGCATTATTTTTTATTTAATTAGTAGAAATAATTATTAAAAAAATACCTTCTAAACTCATATCTATCTTTTTGTTATTTAAAAAGTGTAATACAACAACAACAGCAACAACAACAACAACAACAATAACAAATTTAGTGTAATCCCACATAGTGAGTTATGTGGGGTAGTATGCGCATACCTTACCCCTACGTTGTGAAGGTAAAATATTTAAAAAGTGTAAGTAAAATAAATTATAAATTTCATGTTATAATCATATAAGTTTGTAAAGAATTATTGTTTTTAAATTTATTAAATTAAGATATTAATTATTTAAAAGATAAACAAGATACCGATTATTTGTTACGATATTAGTTACCTATTTATAATTATTTATTACTTTTTAAAAAAAATGCAGTTCAGATATCTTGTTATAAGTAGTATCATATTTTTTATATATACATGTACTTTTTACACATTAAAATTTGCTTACATTGTAGTTTATTAGTTTTAGTTTTTAATTATTAGTACATAATTACTATTAAAATATTTTCTAGGCTCATATATAATTTTCTTATATTTAAGAGTTTGTACAAAAATTAAATTTTTATTCAAAGTTTTATAAACTAATTTAGAAATACTATCATTTATTTGTAAAGTATTATTTTTATGATATTATTTACTAATTTCAAATATTTAAATATTATATATATATATATATATATATATATATATATATATATATATTTCGCAATCCGCTAGGCAAACTAAACTAAGCATTTATTTTATTTAACTGTATAATTATATTTGTCCAACTAAATATAAAAGTAAAAATTACTTTCCTTGAAACGAAAAAAAAGAATATAATTATTATACTATATAATTATATACTATATAATTATCAGTATAGTTACTATCCTAATAATTATATCGCCGGTAATTATTGGCTTTCCAAACAGTCTAGAAAAGTCAATATATTTATTGTTTTAGGTAGAGTTCAAAGAATTGGTAGGTATACGGCGTATGATGGGTATAAATTTTGTTCCATTCTATCTAGACAGTTCACATCGTGATCTTCAAATGTACTCAAGACTCATATCCAAATTAACATCTTGCTAGTACTACGGATGCCTACAAGAATTTGCAACTATACATAAAATAAATGTATAATCTCTAAAACATTAAAAGACTTCCATTCCTCTCTCTCCCTAATATTGTTTTCAATTCGAAACGGTTCTTTTTACGAACAACTTAGTAATCAAAAGGTCCCAATTCAAGCTGTAAAATTGTTGAAATCGGTATCGGGGGTATTGACCCTTTTTACGGACGGGGCTTCGAATGTGAAGGGGTCCGGGCTAGGCTTAGTTTTAAAGCCACCCACGAGTAACACTATTAGGCAATCTATCAAATAAATTACTTGGAGCATTCTCTTCGGTTCGAAGACGCATCCCATTTCTTCGGTTTTGGATCTTCCGGAACGGAGGCTCTTTTCCTTTTATTTTCCTTTACCGGCTTTGGGACAGAGGCCAAAGTTTCTTCCTCGATGGACAAGGGCCTCAAAACCGCATCTTTGCCCATATCGATCTAATAATACCCTGTCCTGATTATTTTTCGGACTAATGAATCTGTACCAGAGTGATTCCCACAAGTACCCTCGTGCACCTCACGTAGGATGTAATCGGTATCTCCCGGACCTAAGCATACTGCCAATGGTCCATCGAATGTCCTTCGGTATAGCGTTCCATCCGAAGCCAACGTGAATCGAACACCTTTGGTTCGTAGAACCCTTGAATCTTTAGGGTCCGATGGGAGCTTTCCGTTCTTTAAATATCCAATATACTTATTTCTCCAATCCCAGGTTAAGCTCGTAGAATTTATCTCGGCATGACCTTCTTCGATCATGGATCTCGAGAGTTGAACGACAGTCTCCGAGCTCATCTCACCTTCCTCGACCGATGATCCCAAGTTCGCAAGTACATCAGCCTCGCTGTTTTGCTCTCGTGGAATATGCTGTAAAGTCCATTATTTAAAATAGTGCAAAGTGACATGTAGTTTGTCCAAATACCTTTGCATTCTATCTTCTCGAACTTCGAATATTTTGTTTACTTGATTTACCACCAGCAAAGAGTCATACTTGGATTCAATGACTTATGCTCCCAAGCTTTTAGCTAGCTCGAAACCTGCAATCATGGCCTCATACTCGGCCTCGTTGCTAGTCAACCTGGCAGTTTTGATAGATTGCCTAATAGTGTTACCCGTGGGTGGCTTTAAAACTATGCCTAGCCCGAACCCCTTCACGTTCGAAGCCCCGTCCGTAAAACGGGTCCATACCCCCAATGACGTACCCGATTTCAATAGGAGTTCTTTTTCGACTTCGGTTACGAAGGTTGGCGTGAAATCGAAATAAATGTAGCTCGTAGGCTTAGTAGTCGAGTGAGGCCCGAGCCTCGAGCTCATCTATTCTTCTCGCTTGGACCAGGCCTTTTTCCTTCATTCTTTGAAGTTGGGTTTCGGCCGATGATAACTTGGCTCGAGCAGTTTCTTTCTCTGCAGCAAAGCGGTCCATACCTTCTTTCTACTGCAAAGACTCCGTTTTTATCACATCGACCTCCTCACAAAGCTTCCCGATCATCTAAATTTTTTACTGCAACTGTGAGACCAAAATATTAGCCATCGTTCCGGTATCAAGCCTATAGGCTTTTAAAAGTATCATTACCTGCTCAGACAGATCGGTCTGATCTCGATAAGCCTTGGCCAGCTCAGCTCTGAGGTCTTTTATTTCCTCTTCCCTTTGCCCTAAGAGAAGTTTTAGGGAGTTCCTCTCCTCAGTAACCCGTTGAAGGTCAGCCTCGAATCGACGCAGCTCGTTTTGGGACCAAGAACGTGCTTCTCGTTGAACTGCCGCTGCCTGCAAAGAAACAAGAAGCGAAGTTAGAAACAAAAAGTAAACATGAAGGTAGTACCAACAAAATAATTTTAAGGCTTACCTGATTCAAAGCCTGATGCACCCCGTGAAAAAGAACTGATTCATCACTAGTACCGGCAACGTCCTCGATACTGGTAAATAGGTCACAAAAAGGATCCTCTCCATCATGAGGCATGTCTAGATCGAGGCCCCCAAAAGCTTGGGCTTCCCGAATCACCCCTGCGGAAAAAGCGGGGAAGGTGGTCAAGTCTTTGATTGTTGCTGCCCCAAATGAATCACTTGGAGCATTCTCTTTGGTTCGAAGGGATTCAATTGGGACCCCTTCAGACATATCCCCCATCCGTTGGCTCTGATGGGATGCGTCTTCGATCTCCGACAACTCAGGGACTCCGCCCGAATCTTTCTCCAGTATACCCTCAGCTTGAGGTAGAACCTCATGAAGCATCATCGATTCGGCTTCCGATGGGGCATCAGTTGTTCTCTTCGTTCGGGCTGCCAGTGTGGACCCATCGTTTTCTTCTTCTTCATCTTTTTCCCTTAGACGCAGAACTGATTCTACGGTCAAAGGAATGGCATTCCTGTTCGGCTTACGAGCCGTCCTCTTCTTCGGTTTTGGATCTTCGGGAACAGAGGCTCTTTTCCTTTTATTTTCCTTCACCGGCTTTGGGACAGAGTCCAAAGTTTCTTCCTCGATGGACAAGGGCCTCAAAATCGCATCTTTGCCCAAACCTGCATATGGAAAATTTTATTAAAATATTTGGAAGGCATCTCGTTTGAATTATCAAAGAGTACGAGAAAGGGGCTTACCGTGATTTTTGGCCTCCTACCGACCCTTTGACAAATCAAGGCATGAGCACTCGGCGTATGTGGAGGTCGAAACAAGAGCTCGTACCCAGTTCTTGAGATCGGGTACTGCTCCGGGCATCTAGAGAACCGTTGCATTATAAAAAAAAGAGTATCGATGAGAAAAGAAATGAAAGAGAAAAATAGAAGGAAGTAACAGCAGGATCACAATTACGTTTCATATTCAACTCTTTTCTTATCTGAATCTTAAGGACAGGACCCTACCCTATTCTCGAACCCTCTGCCGAGCTCTACCCTGCCCGCATTTCCTTGTGTTTTGAAGAGGAAAAAAAAATCTCTCTACCTGCTGCCAACAGTCTTTCTTCGGAATTATCTGAACGGGTCGATCCTCCCATCCCGTTTGTTTTAGCAACTTATCCTAAGGTCTCCTCGCCAAGAGCTCCCCGGCGACGACAGAGGAAGCAACCCGTCTGCTGTGGCGGGGCGGCTTTTTTCTTTCACAATAAGACCTGGACGATTATCCCTACCTTCGGTAGCTTACGAGTTTACGTCCATCCCTGGTCGGGTACAGTTTCCTTTCGATTTCTCCCTTGTAGCCGTTACCCGAATTCGCGCAAGTGTGTCCACACCCCCCAAACTTACTTGACAAGGAATCCTTTCTCGCGAACAAACACAACCCCCCTTCGGTCAAGTAAACCAAGCTCACAGAAAAAAGGATCAATCCACGAAGGTGTGGCACTTCTCCACCCTCTGCTAGCAGCTTTCTTCTCTTATGATTTTTTCTTAAGTAAAGCCTAGGGTTATTTGGTATTGACGATAGAAATCAATAATAACGGAATCGAGGGGACCTAACGTGACAGGGTAAGTATACACATTCAAAAACCCTTTCACGTAAGTGGTGATATCTTCGTCAGAAGTAGGAATTATTTTTTTATTCCAATTGCAATCTTTCTTTAACTGTTTGAGGTGCTTCTCGGTTATCAAACACATGTACCTCGATACTGGCTCACATCGGCCAGGGACCGATGAGCCTTTTAGAAGTAAGAACACACGTCTTGGGAACGCACTCCTCAGGCCGTGGTTCTGCCGGTGTCTCATCGACGGCACACTGTGAAGATGAAGCCTTCTCTTTCTGAGGAATGGTTTGTGATGTTTTCGCCATTTTCGAATTCAAAGGTGAGGAGTAGAAGAAGGTGACAAAGATTTGGTAAAATTAAAGGAGGGCTTTTTGCAAAGAGAAATCACAGATTTGCGGGTAAGCCAGAGAATACGAAAAGGGACTTGAGAAATTTGGAAGATTGAAGAGGTAAAAATGGTAAATGATAAAAGAAAGGGTTATTTATAGGTTTGAGTAATGGCGGTTCAGTATCAGCGGTGGCCGACCACCGTTTGACATGCATTAAATGTCTTGAAAGACTAAATCGACGGGACAAATATCACGTGCGTCATGATCGAGCCCGATGAAGACGTCAGCTTATAATCCGATTGAGCTGTTGAAAAATCATATCGTTTCTCACCACATTTTTCCTGAGAAACGAGGGGACTATCTGTATACGGTTGAAATAGATTTCGACCTTCGTACGTCTGATCGAGTTCGAAAGATAATCGATCGAAGTGAGACCTCGAGATGGGTTCCGAAGATGGTACAATCAAGCTTCGAATCCGTGGGGCTGATCAATGTCGAGTTCGATATCATTGTCAAGCTCGGATCCAAATAGAACTATGATGCAAAGTAAATCTATCAAGCTTATGATCCAGAGACCGACCAACATTGACCTCAAATCAATTCGAGCGCTCGAGCCAAGATCGAGAGCTCGAGTTAGAATCGAGCTCAAACCAAGATCGAGAGCTCGAGTCAAGATCGAGCTCGTAGACAAAAGCCGTTGCAATCCCACTAGAGAGAATCTTTGCAGAAATTGTGAAAAAGCTGATTTATCGTGGGTCTCCTACTGAGTGTTTTTTAATTATGTTTAGAGCAAGATCCCTCTACTATAAAGGGCATGGTTATCATTTCTGTAACGAAAAGTTATTCAGGCTTACATTGTAATAAAAATACTATATTCTCCCATAATAAAGAATCGTCTTTTCAGGCTTCTTAAATTAATTTCACTTGTTGAGTCCTAAGATTCATCTTCTTTACAACCTTATCTATTTTGCATTCTTTGCAATTCATATTTATATTTTTATTTATCCTTACAATTTGTATTAAGTTGCGCCACATATCCTTAGAACTACGTACAAATTCAACTCCATCTGTTTTTCGGGTAAACACTAATCACACGTTTAAAGGAATGGTCTTTAGTCACTAATGTGTAATTGTGTCTCTTCTACTTATCATATTTAAAAAGAAAACAAAAAAAGAACCTAATTGAGGCTATCTTTGTTACTCCATTAGAGAGAGAGTTCTCCAATAAAATAATTTTGAGATTATATCAGTAATTCAATAGTTGCAACTCTACTCAGAGGCACTGTTTTAAAAAGCGTGGGCGTAAGGCGATGCGTTTTACATATGCCTCAACGAGGCGTAAGCCCCATAGGTATTTATTTTTAATATTTTATAAAATAATATAATTACAAAAAATATTTATAAACAGGTAAAATTGCATAAAAATGAAGAAAACTATAAGCTCTATATATATATATATATATATATATATATATATATATATATATATATATATATATATATATATATATATATATAGAGAGAGAGAGAGAGAGAGAGAGAGAGAGAGAGAGAGAGAGAGAGAGAGAGAGAGAGAGAGAGAGAGTATCATCTCCACAAAAAACTAGTCAAAACAATCTATTATACGCTACTTAGAAGCTCAAGTAACTTGAGTCGAAAAGAATAAAGTTTTCTACATGGAGGAACAAAAAGGATGACTAACCTTCAATTTGAACTTTGAACTTGCTACTATGAAGGAGAATGAAGTTCTCTTTGTATTTGTAAAAAAAATTGAATATTCGCTGCTTTTGAGAGATATTAGCAGATTAGCGGGCAAGATAAAGAATTGGGAAAGACCTTGAATTGGGGCTTCGATCAATAAAAAGGTCTTGACTTTTAAATTTAATACATTTTAGTTTCTTTTTAAAACTTTTGAGTAATTACTAAGCTGAATTTTGAAAATTTGGATATTATATGAAGGACTTATTCAATAAAATTTGTTTTAATTTGAAAAAACTCTAGGGCTTACGCCTCACTAAAAAAACTCGTCCCGAACGCCCGGGCGTACACCCCGAATTGTTGGGTGTACGCCTTTTGAGACTGAGAGGTCTTTGTTATTCCACTCCCACCCAAAAATTTTAAAACAAAAGAAAAAGAAAGACGAAATAAAAGAGGACTTTGTCTTTGGGAGAGAGAGAGAGCATGTCCCCTTCTAATTTGGACTGTAGTACCGTAAGCTACCAAGTCCAAGAAGCATTTGGGTATTTGAGTATGGAAATTATAGCCACCTCTTCAATGGGATGGGAGAAACAGAGAAACTACTATTATTAATTATTAATTAATTAATTTAAATTAAAAGAAGTAAAACATATCCATAATCCCAACTGCCAACGACTCAGTTTTCCCCAATCTTGATTAAAGCCTTGACTCCTCAATCATCCCTCGTAGCATTCCACACATGACCACGTTATTATTTTTCCAACTTCCTACGTCTTCAGAACCTTCCATTTGAAAAAGGAAAAAAAAAAAAAGTAAGACCGTCCAGCTTCACCCGTTTTCATTTCTCATTTAATACTCCCCAAAATATCTCAGTAAACGCATCAAAATTCTTCTTGTTTTCCTCTGCTTCAGTTTTTTCCCCTCCAACTCATTCTTGATCAGCTATGGCTTCAATTCATATCTTTGCAATTTTCTCTCTAATTTTTATTCTGCTACCATGGTCCACTGCTAACAATGCTCTGCCTCCTATCTTCTCCCCTATCCTCGGTAACTCATAATCTCTATACCTTTTTTGTAAATTTCATTAACTTATATTGACCCCAATAATTGGTGAAAGTTTTAATTTTTATCAAGTGGGGTGTTCTTAATTTGCGTTTCTGTTTGATTCTTTGATTTGGGTCTCGGAAAAGATTCAATCGTGATGGTTATTTTACTGATTTTTTGAGTTTGTTTTTTGTTTGGGACAGAAAACGTGTGTAAAGAGGTGAGTTGTGGAAAAGGAACTTGCAAAGCTTCTTCGAATGGTACTTTTGGTTTCGCATGTGAATGTGATCCTGGCTGGACGCAAACTCGTTCCAAAAACGATAACTTTTTCAAGTTTCTTCCTTGTGTTATTCCCAACTGTAAGTCCCCGTTTAACTTTTATACACCGATAATATAAAGATTCTTTTAGACTAAATGTTATATAAAAAATAATTATAAGTAATGGCTTGTGATAAGAGTGAATTAGTTTCCTTAATAATAAGCTATATGACCTGGTGTAACATGTTAAATATACATTGATAGTTTAAAAATACACTGATATAGGTCAAATTTCTTAGCGTAATCAACTCTGATGTTTCCTCTGTTGGATATTTTTCTCTTTGTTCTTTTATAGTCTCTTCAAATGAATAGAGGAATTTTCTTCTGCTTTTGGTGTTCCCCTTTTGTTTACGAATGTTCTGATTATCATTTTTGAACTTATTTGGTCACACTTACACTCTGATTCTAGAATACTTTTGCCATCTTTTTTTTTTTTTGGTAAATTTCACAAATGATTATATAATTATAATTTTTTTTCGCCAAACAAAAATCACAGTGACCGAAAAATATAACTTTTCAATATAAATTTCTTATTCCAATTTTTATTTTTTATTTTCTGTTAATAAATAATAATTCAATTACAATAGGAATGACCCAACCCGACCCGACCCGTCCGCCCTAATACACATATATATAAATTAAAATAAAAATAATATTAAAAGTGAATCCTTCAAAATACTATATACACTTCTATCTTTTATTTTTTATTTTCAAGATTTTCATTCAAATTTGTAGCATTTTTATTTCAAGTGCTCTCTAATTATACCCTTTTTATATTTTTTTAGAATCTCATGCATTCCAAACTAAGTTTTTTGTAGGGGAAGGATTCATTTTTGGTATTAATTTAATAGTTATATGAACATTTGTGAAATTTGACATTTTTTTTTTCGTTCTCTGTTTTAAGGAACTGTCTAGTGTTTGATTAATATTTGTAGTAGCTAATGCAGAAATATATAAGCAGGTTTGAAGAGTGATTGTGAACGAAGATGTCTGATATCAAAATTTTACCTCGATTGTTAAAAACTGGTCCTAATATGAATCCCTGCTGATTAGAAGTTACAGTTTTTAATATATCCATTATAAGAGAAAAACCAAAAAGAAAAATAAAATCTAATGGAAATTTGAGAGATGTTGGTTGATGAAACAGTTTTTTTTGTTTTTTTTGTTTTCTGTTATTCTCATGTCATCACTGAAGTATTTGTATTTCAAGGTTAGAGTTGGACTTCTGTGATAGTGGAAGATTTTACACGTTTTATCAAAAGGGACACAGAAAAATAATCTATTAAGTAGTAAATGTCTATCTTGATTTTTCATCCTCTTTGACTTCTGATTGATTTTGTTCACACAAATTTGCTTAGCCTAACAAAATTGATTGATTCAGAAAGCTGCCTGATAATACCATTCCCTTCCGAAGCTAATACCAAATTAACAAGTTACACACAAAAAACAATTCTAGCAAGTAATGGTCTTATAATCAAAGTATCATTTTCATTTGAGACTAGTCTGATTTAAAAATCTTAGCTTGATTGAAATGGCAGCCCAAATAAATGATCATGGTTTTTTTTTCCGTTTCATTCATTTTAGCTATTTATTTAAAGATACGTAGTCATTTTCTTGACACCGATGCTTTCTTTCACCAGGTACTACAAACTTCTCGTGTGGAGAGGACGCTCCCGCCCCAGCACCAGATAAACGAACTAATACATCAATCTTTGAACGTAATAGCAATTCATTATTGATGATATTATGCCATACTTTTGTAATCAAATAGTTAATAAAATATTATCTTATTAATGTTATATTTCTTCCTTTGTGATCTTCTAGCTTGCCATTGGGCTGAATGTGGAGGCGGCATGTGCAACAAGACCTCTCCCGTGACCTATTCTTGTGAATGCCAAGAGGGTTACTACAATCTACTCAATCTCACTGCTTTCCCTTGCTTCAAAGAATGTAAGAACTATGCCTTATGAAACCACTTCTAGCATTCAGATACTAATCAAAACAGTGTCCTAATGATGTAACAGTAAATGATATAGAAATGTAGCCAGATAGTTATGACTGAGTGACAACCATCTGATACATGTAATAGGTGCTCTAGGAATGGATTGTTCTCAGCTTGGGATTGATATAATGGGCAACAAGTCATCTTCTCCGCCTCCTAGTTTGCCTGATAACAGCAAAAGTATAGGTAAGAGTAATTTTATGAATGTGGCCATTTACTTGCTCTTTCTTTTTACCAGAACTAAGATGGAAACTCTAATATTCTTGTGTTTTCTAGTACAAAATACACTGAAATGTCCTGTCTATGCTTATATATGAGTAATCTTTATCTCAACATGCAAGACTGCAAGTTAACTAATGATCCCAAATTTAATGTCAATTCCATTTTTCTCTTTTCCGTGTAAAGCAGCTATTTCGTTTTTTGGTGGTGGTTATGGCTGGTCGATCATCACGGCTGCAACTATGGCTGTGGTTTTATTGATATAGTTACCTCTGCCAGAGGATGAGATTCCTTCCGCCTAGATTGATGAATAAGCAAGCTATTTTGCAGCTGGTTTTGGCTTTCGATATCATATTTTTGTAAATCCGACACAAGTGATTTAGAAAATTTTGCTTTGTTATTTAGACAGTAGGGAAATTCCACTTTCATATGCCATTGAGTTATATATTTCCTGTATATTGCATTCTGGGGTTTGAAAAAACATTCGTGAGAGGTTCCTCAATTTGATTGGAGGATTGAACCATTTGTACTTGTGCTGTTGTAGTCCTTAAAATTATTTATGTTTTGTCAAAGTAAAGGAAATGAACAAGAACTTGTGTATGTCTTTTTTTATGCAATGATGGTAGTGAGTAAAAAGGTACAGGTCTATACTTAATACAGAGTATCTGAGATAATGAGCTCATAAAAGTAGCCAAGTATTGATAAAATGTTCCAACACATTCAGGAGTTTTCTTGTGCAAAAAATATTTGGGCTTTCCATTAAGGCACATTCTCGTGTGTCATTTGAAAGGAAAAACACAAAGTTCTCAGAAAAAGAAATTAGAAAGAAAAGAACAAGAGAGTAACTTCATTTTCCTTCATATCTAATGATCTTTGCCGGTAACTCGAACTATTTAGGATTAATCTTTTCCTCCTGCTGTATGTAAGTTGCTATTGAAAGCAAATGACTAAAAGATGAAAATGTTATACCCACATCAGATTTATCAGAATGCTGAGAAGAAATGAAAAGAAAATGACGGGAAGGAGGAGAGTTACAAAAAGCCCAACCTCGAAGAAACCGAAGTAGTCAATCTTGGAAGCGAAGATGACGTGAAAGAAACCAGAATCATCATTCACCTACAAACCGAGCAGAAGGAAAAAATGGTTGAGCTCCTCCGACAGTACGTTGACGTGTTTGCATGGTCCTATGATGACATGCCAAGATTAAGCACCGACATTGTCTCGCATTGACTATCCACTGACCCTACCAGACCGCCGGTCAAGCAGAAGCCCAGAAAGTTCAAACCTGATTTAAGTCTGAGGATAAAGGAAGAAGTGACTAAACAGATAGAAACAAATGTGGTAAGGGTCACCAACTATCCAAGCTAGTTGGCAAACATCGTCCCGGTGCCTAAGAAGGATGAAAAGATCAGAATTTGTGTGGATTACCGGGATCTTAACAAAGCTAGCCCGAAGGACTATTTCCCCTTGCCAAATATCCACATCCTCATCGACAACTATGCAAAGCACGAACTGCAGTCGTTTGTGGATTGTTTTGCTGGATACCATCAAATCCTAATGCACGAGGAAGACACAGAGAAGACAACTTTCACCACTCCTTGGGGAGTCTACTGTTATACGGTTATGCCGTTCGGTCTCAAGAACGCTGGCGCCACCTACATGAGGGCCATGACAACCCTTTTTCACGACATGATTCATAAGGAGATTGAAGTGTATGTGGATGATGTCATCATAAAATCTCGAAAGAGTTCAAAGCACTTGGACGACTTGAGGAAATTTTTTGAACGCCTACGAAGGTACAATTTGAAGCTGAATCCAGCAAAGTGCGCATTCAGAGTCCCTGCTGGAAAAATATTGGGTTTTATTGTAAGTAGGAAAGGGATAGAACTGGGTCCATCAAAAATCAAAGCAATCTAGGAATTACCATCACCAAAGAGCAAGAAAGATGTCATGAGTTTCTTGGGAAGATTGAATTACATCAGTCACTTCATAGCCCAGTCCACGGTAATGTGTGAACCCATTTTTAAGCTGTTAAAGAAGGATGCTGACACGAAATGGACGGAGGAGTGCCATAAAGCCTTCGACAGAATCAAAAAGTATCTTTCAAACCCGCCAGTGTTGGTTTCCCCTGAATTAGGGAAACTATTGTTGCTCTATTTGTCAGTCTTGGACAATACTTTCGGCTGTGTGTTGGGGCAACACGGCGAAACTGGGATAAAGGAGTAGGCCGTCTACTACTTAAGCAAGAAGTTCACACCATGCGAGTCCAAGTATACTTTGATAGAATACACTTGTTGTTATCTGACTTGGATTGCTCAGAAGATAAGGCATTATATGTCAACATACACCACACATCTAATATCTTGGCTCGACCCGCTAAAGTACATTTTTTAGAAGCCAATGCCTACTGGAAAGCTAGCTAAATGGAAAATTCTCCTCAACGAATTTGACATTGTGTACATAACTCAAAAGGCTATCAAAGGACAAGCTTTAGCCGCCCACCTTGCCCAGAATCCAATGGATGGGGATTATGAACCACTTACCGCGTATTTCCCCGATGAAGAAGTACTATTTGCCGGGGAAGATATTGCAGAATTATAGTCGGGGTGGAGGATGTTTTTCGATGGAGCAGCAAACTTCAAAAGAGTCACGATTGGGGCAATCCTGATCTCAGAATCTGGACAACAATATCCAGCATCGGCAAAGATAAGATTCCCTTGTAGCAATAATATGGCTGAATACGAGGCATGCATCTTTGGAATCAGAATGGCAGTCGATATGAACATCAAAGAACTTATGGTCATAGGAGATTTCGATTTGCTAATCCACCAAGTCCAAGGAGAATGGTCAACCAAAAATGTCAAGATACTGCCGTACATGCACTGCGTGAAGGAGCTGTGCAAGAACTTAAAAAAGATTGAGTTCAAACACGTCCCCAGAATTCAAAACGAGTTCGCCGACGCCCTTGCGACCTTATCATCCATGATTCAACATCCAGATAAGAACTACATGAACCCCATTGAGATAAAAATCAAGGATCAACATGCCTATTGCTTCCATTTGAATGAAGAACCGGATGGTAAATCTTGGTACCATGACATCAAGAAGTTCCTTGCGACCCATGAGTACCCAGAAAATGCTACTACTGGTCAAAAGCGAGCCTTCAGGAGGTTGGCAAACCACTTTTTCCTCAACGGGAAGTCTTGTAGAGGAGGACTCCAGACTTAGGTTTACTGAGATGTGTAGACGCCGCCGAAGCAATCAGATTTCTGGAAGAAATACATGCAGGGACGTGCAGACCCCACATGAACGTTAGCCAAGAAGATTTTGAGATCTGGATACTTTTGGATGACTATGGAAAGTGACATCATCCGCTGTGTGCAGAAGTGTCACTAGTGCCAGATTCATGGAGATTCCATCCGGGTTCCACCAAATGAGTTAAATGTAATGGGTTTTCCCTGGCCTTTCGCCGCTTGGGGCATGGACGTGATAGGACCTATAGAGCCTGCAACGTCAAATGGACATCGTTAATCTTGGTAGCAATCGATTTTTTTACCAAATAGGTTGAAGCATCTACTTACAAGGCCGTCACAAAGAAGGTAGTGGCAGATTTTGTACTGAACAACATCGTTTGCAGATTTGGGATACCAGAGTCTATCATCATTGACAATGCCGCCGACCTCAATAGCGACCTCGTGAGGGAAATCTGCGAGAAGTTCAAAATCGTCCATCGCAATTCCACAGCTTACAAACCACAAATGAATGGGGCAGTCGAGGCAGCTAATAAGAGTATCAAGAGGATTTTGTGAAAGATAGTGGACAATCACTGACAATGGCATAAGAAATTACCTTTCTCTTTATTAGGTTATCGGACTACCATGAGAACATCTACTGGGGCAATGCCATACATGTTGGTATACGACACCGAAGCAGTGATACCCGTAGAAGTTGAAATACCGTCCTTAAGAGTCATTCAAGAACCAAAATTGGACTATGCAGAGTGGATACGTGTCAAGAAAGAACAACTCATGCTCATTGATGAGAAAAGAATGTATGTCGTATGTCATGGCTAGCTATACCAGAACAGGATGGCTAGTACATTTAACAAAAGAGTGAAGCTTCACCAATTCACATCGGGGTAGTTGGTTCTGAATAAATTCTTTCCCCATCAAGAAGAAGCAAAAGGGAAGTTTGCACCTTACGTGGTCCATAGAGCACTGTCTGGTAGAGCTCTAATCTTAGCATAAATGGATGGAAGAGTTAGCACGAAGCCGATCAATTCGGACGCAATCAAGAGATATTACGCCTGAAGACAGATAGAGTTAGAATTTTGATGTAACAGAACTACGTTCAATATGACTTCCCATGGAGGGATATGTAGGCAACCCACGTAGGGTTCGGTCTCTCTCCCCCTTTCTCTTGTAATAGAAAAACCAAATGTCATTTTTGTATGTTTTTCAGGAACTACGCCGACTTGATTTCCTTAGAAAGGAATACGTAGGCAATCCTCATCGGATTCAGTCATCTTTTGTAATTGAACTACGTTCTGGCCTGATTCCGCTTGGATACGTAGGTTGTGTGAGTCAGACTTGGCCATTTTCATTTCTTAATCTCATCATTTTGCATCTATTGTAACTAAACTACGTGCTGACCTAATTCCGTTTTGGATACGTAGGCTGCCTGAGTTAGGCTTGGTCGTTTCATCACAATTCATCATTATCCCATGAACTATGTTCAGAACTGATTCCATTTTGGATACGTAGGCAACCTGAAAGAGTTCGGTCATAACCTTAGGAAACCTCTGTAATGCATTAGCCTTAATTAGGATGCAGTCGCAACATCAAGTAGCCGTATTGTCAGAGACACCATGGATGATCAATATCAACATGATGAAGTTCTTGAAGAGATACGTTCGCGTGTGGAGAACCTTTCGTAACATGTCATAATCCGGGACGATGGCGTTTGCCTTAAAAGAAAAAAGTATTTTCAAAATATTTTCTAAAATTATATATAAAGTAATATGTTCCATATATCGAACTTCATGGCGCAATCATGTCAAAGGCTAGGGCAAATCAATATCACGGTCGACGCAAACCAACTTCCCCCTACTAAGAAGTTTTCTTTGGGTGCAGGGTCAATAGGGAGTAAAGAATCGCTGGGACCATACTGGGGCAAATGACGGACCCGCCACTTGCCTAAGATTATCTCTTCTGCTTTTACTTTAAATTTTTGAGAACATCTAAGGCTAACTCTTAAGTCCTTTGTAGGTGCTTCGGAATCAGACTGCTGACACAAAAATCTGTAAATAGCAAACCATCTATGCAATCAATCGGAGCATCCTGTACAAATCGCACGATGGCTTTGCTCTTCGAAGTCTTGTAAATAGCAAACCGTCGGCTCAACCAATCCGAAAACCTTGTACAAATTGCACGTCGGCTTCGCTCATCGAAGTCCGGTAAATAGAAAACTGTCGGGAGAACCAACCGGAGCACCCTGTACAAATCAAAGTCCTGTATATAGCAAATCGTCAGCTCAATCAATCGGAGCGCCTTGTACAAATCGAACTTCGGCTTCGCTAACTGGAGCCTTGTATATAGCAAACTGCAAACTTTGCCAATGTAAGGAAATCCGCAGCACCGCTCCGTCAATCACGGATGCCGGAATAGACAATCGCAAACCTCTTCACAAATGTTCTGCCAATTAATGGCCGCTACCTAGATTCGCAGTCAAGAGTATCTCTTGGGCATGCTTATATTTCATTTCGCTATTACTTTAAATGTTTTAAAGTTTTGTTCGTGCAACTTTAGGCATGATTTCGATTGCTCCCCAGCGGAGAATACTTTACATTTAAGTGCAAAGCTCTCCCAACAAGTGGATACGCACTCTACAAATCAAGCTCTCCCAACAAGCGGAGACATTTCTCAGTGCAAAGCTCTCCCAGCAAGCGGAGATGCACTTTACCAATCAAGCTCTCCCAACAAGCGGAGACAATTTTCAAATGCTCCGACAGTTGTGGAACGGTACATAACCCGGCTAACAAAACGAGTCAGGATCAAGTATCCCATCATCCCACCCCAAATAATGGCTCGCTGGCAGCCAGATATCATTATTCCTGCATCATTTATATCGCATCTTAATATCTGTATTACAATATATTGGTATGCATGTATATCATTTTGTTTTGCAGGGAAAAACATTACAGCGTGGAACTATTTCTTAGCAGCAGACCGAACTACAATGCTATGGGGACAGCCAACCCAGTAGTGGGCCCAAGATCCCAGCTCAAGATGACCAGCGAGCTCAAAATTTTGAATCATTCAATTAGGCCGCAAAATTCAGCCTATCATGAATGACCAATCTTTCATCTTGCCGTATCGTCACAATACGATATTGGGGCAATTCTTTCGAGTTCTGCTTCCTCAAAATCCATACTCCAAAACTACATGAGGCCTGATCCTCGTCAAGCCCGAGGTATGTAAGCAATTCAAAGCTAGAATTCGGCCCAATATTCCTAAACATTCCTAGATTCTTCCTCAACTCAATTCCGGAACTCATAATTTTCATGCCATTCTTGCAAAGCATGCCTAAAGTAGGGACAAAATTGGCTTTGGTTCAATTTCTTTGCCCGAAAACTCTTTCATCGTCTCAAGTCAAAGAGGGGCAGCTGTTGACGGCCAATTTTAACCCTCCTTTTTAAGATTAATTTATTCACGCTTAACAATTTACGATAAATACTTTAAAAATATTTTCTATTAATGAATATCTATTTTATAAATTAATTAAGTATTAGTTTTAAAATTAATCATGTAGTACTGATATTGTGTAATTACAAATGTATTTACTATTATAAAAATAACTTCTGTATATAACTTTTGTATATATATTACATAGGTTTTATAATTTGACAAAATTACTCCTTAATTTCCAATGAATTAGGTTACTATGTTAATATTTTAAAATTAGTGCTATAATTCGAAATATATGTTATTTATAGATAAATAATTAAAATAATTAGTAACATATAGTAATTATAATTTTACCACATTTTATTGAAATTGTTAAGCTTATTTGAATTAATTTTAAGAGGGTTAAAAACTAAAAGGCTACAATTGCAATTCCTTCATTAAAAATGAAGTGTCTATTCATTAAATCAAAACCAGCCCAAATACTAACCAACTAGGTCACGCCATGTCACTCTCTAATCCCACTCACAAAACAAACACAAGCAATCTGAGCCGTTGATTCAAATCATTAACGGTCACAAATTATCCCTATTTTCCGTTTAATCTCGACCCAGTATTAGACATTATCTCAGTTGTTGGATCACACAGATCCAACGATCCTCGTATTTTCTCGAAATTGATTTTCTTAAATGTGTAACACCTCGATTTATCAGGTCCGTTGATCAAACGATCCAACAGCATAGATCCCTTCCCTTGACTTTAACCTTAGAGACACCCCAATACCCCAGAAACCCTAAATCATTTGTCACCTGCATAACCACCCTTCTTTCCCCATCTTCTTTCTTTTCTCTTGCCTGCCCAACTTCATCAATCAACAGACCTTTCACAAATTAGTGCAAGGTCATGAAATTAACTTCGAATCATCCCTTTTGCTTTCATTATCCACAAATCCTGTTGACTTTCCCTCTTTTTTTGGCCAGATCAGAAATGCCAGGACCTGGCTCCTTGAAATCGAAGCACCATTCCATTGTCCCTTCAAATCAACTCATAAATCTACTTCCTTTGTTCCTAGGAGATAAAGCCAGTAAGCTCAGTTTTTCATTCTCGTTGTTAAGATTCAAAAACCCCAATTCGAAACCCTAGACCTAACTGATGATTTTTATTTCATCTGGTTCCCTCACTCATTCTACCAAATCGGAGCATGCATATGCACGATTCAGAGTTCATCATAAATATTCTGTACCCAAAAGTCAAACGCAGTGACCTCTGGGTTTTGGGATTTCCCACAGCGATCGACTGTTCTCCACTCAAGTAAATTCAAATACACACCCTCTGTCCCTTGATTTTATTTCGATTTGCTAACATCATCAACTCATCGTCACTGTCCACTATCTTAGTTTGAAGTATGAAACCCTAAAGCCTTAAATGTCACTATAAAAAGGGGTCTTCAATGCTCTCACCTAACACGAACGAACATACACAGATACGAGCACACTAAGCACAAAAAGAAAACACTAAGAAAATTAGGGTTTTTGGTCTTAGCTCTCTTACTGTTTTCCCTTTCTTTTGTCGAGTTCTTTTGCTGGTTCAAGCTCGAAGATTCTGGGATCCTGAGCAATAAAAAGAATTCATTTAGTCTACTGCCTTTAAGAAGGTGAGCATCTTTCTCTCCCTTTTTCTTTTTTGTTCATCTCTCTGAATGATTTAGGTATGTCAAGTTAAGTTCTGTAGATTATAATTATTCTGTATGTGTTTGACATGTTTGAAATTTATGCTTTGTTAGTTTGCCGACCTTTTATGGTTAGCTTGTTCTGTTATGATTCTCTAAAGTGATAATCGATTAAGTCATTGATAATTGTTGATCATTGTTCTGAGTTTTCCTATAGTCTCCCCGTCTAAATTCTTATATGTTTATGTTCAATACAAACTTCATAGTTCTCAATGACTTGCAGTAAACTCATCTCTGTCTTATTGCACTTCTGTATTTTTGTGAGTTTTGGAAGCTGAGTTTACTACCTGATAGTTATGACTAAAATGAAACCTGAACTAAGATGACTTATATTCCCCTGCTTCTTAACCTTAAATTTGAACTTAAAATGTCTAAATACTTTCTTTTCTGCCCGTGTTTGTTAAACTGTTTCTGAGTTACCACTATAGTCCTTACTATGTTTGATTATTATCATTGTTAAACCAATCACGTTCATGTTTTCCCTTCACTAATGATACTGTTGTGATCTTCACTTCTGCATATAATTCCCTGCATCCTAGTTTCTTTATGATCGAGTTCATTATTTGGTAATCTTAACTGGTATACATTTGAAAGTTTAACGAGTCTATATCACTAAGCTAAGGTGAAATAATTTAAGTGATTAGATACTTTTCTTCTCTACATATATATCTACTAACTCTGAGGGTGATATCTAGGCTATCATTATAACCTTCTCATAATCATACTCAACTGTTTTATGCATTTATAGGAAGCTGTCTTATTTGCATCAAACTGTCCTATTCTCATGAATCTTTGTTTTATATATATTCTGTTAAAGTTAAGCTATCTTCATCTTCACATGTAAGTCATGATCTTGTTTGGATAATGTCAACTGGTAATTGCTGCATAACTAAGTTTGTTTGACCCCATGATTAGTTCAGATCGTCATTTACATGTGTAATTCAAAACTTGTGCTGTACATGATGGTAGGCTATAATCTCATATTTTAGTCGCTTATTGCACTCTAATCCACTACACTTTACTTGTGTTGAGCTTTAACTGGTATTATTTTGCACTTATTGCATATTTTATGCCTTGTAGGAATGATTCCGAGTTATGTAGATGTTGTAAAGCTAAATCAAATAATTGGAGCTTTGAAGTATAAGTAAAAGCCCATAAGATTAAGCCGGGATCGTGTTCGAAGTTGGAGGATCACTTCTGGACGTCAAAAATCAAGGAAAAAGCAACATTCATAGGAAATGAACTAATGTGACGCACCAGGCGTAGCACTGTGCAACACATGAAAAGTAATAAGTTTGAAGTTTTCCTATTTCGTCTAGAAAATGGTGATTTCATTTGGGCCCGACCCTACTTGGTATAAATACATGGAAAAATATTATTTTCTATAACTGTGACACATATTAGACCTAAGGAGGCTAAGGAGGAGTTGGAAGAACACGAGCATAGTTATTTCATCATTCATTCCTCACTCAAGACCCGAGTTGGATTGAATTAAGTTTTCCTATACTTTAATTTTATTTGTGATGAATTTCTCCATATCTATGGAGTAGTTCCCTTTAAGGTATGATGGATTTGGTGTATTTATGATTGTTTGTGGATTATAACTTTAGTTTTATGTATTGAAGCATTCTTTGGATGATTTAACTGTTGCATCTCTATTCACTTGTTCATGTAATCGAGAGATGCATAACTTGTGATGTCTTTGCATTATATTATTGGTTGAGTTCATTAATTCTTCTTAGTAATCGAAAAAGGCTAGTTGAATCATTAATTAAACCTAGTTAGGAGAATAATCGAAAGAGGTTTTCCAAAAGGCTGATCCACTACGCATTCTTGCATATCTTCACGTGCTTAAATTGGTTCATCTTGTGAGGTTAAGACTTAGTCGAGAGAGGAGATTTTGCTGAACGTTTGAACTAATAATTGAGTGAATTCGAGAGACTCACTTGAACATTAGAAGTGAATTATATATAGTTAGATCCCAAAAAATTATCTTGCACCTATCCCATCACAACCCTATCTTCTCCCATTGATAACCTTCTTTGCTTGTTCCATGTTGCGATTGCCATTAGTCAATAGCTTTAGATTCTTAGTTAATTTTAGTTATAAATCATATAAATCTCAATTATTGATCATCTTGGATAGCAATCAAGCTAGAAATTACGAGAATACTATTTAAATATAATCTGGGAGACGATAATTTTACTATACTATATTTGATTAGTGAGCATAATTTAGATGTGTGTTTCGAGCTCTTCAAATTTTGGCGCTGCTGCCGAGGATTGGTAATCAATAGTATTTCAAGTAGTTTGTAGTGCTAATTCAGAAATTTTTCTTTTTCTTTTTCTTTTTTTTTGGTCTCTTTACAGTTGGTGTTCTTTGATTGTGCGCAGGTTACAGCTTAAGATTGGTGCACGCCTCATGCTTCTACTAAAGAAGTGCTACCATATGAGACAAAAATTAAAAAATAACTGCGACAGCTGAGGAAGGAAAGAAATCTCACCGAGACATTAGAAAAGGTTGGGCAATCCTCAAACAAATAAGATATGGCTGGAAACGGTGATGATAATACAGATTTGGCTGCGAGAGAAAAGCAGCCCAACGATGAGAACAAGCTGCATGGGATGCTGAAGAAGAAACTATTAGAGATGCATAGATTATCTACGAAGAAGAGAGAGGTCGTAGAATTGCTCAAAATCAACCTTTGGGTGTAGACCAGTTCGGAAATATAGCTCCCATGCCCGGGAGATGACTTGGCGATTATGCTAGACCGGTCTACATTCAAGGTTTATCAAGTGTTAAACCACCTCCAATTGTAGCAAACAATTTCAAGTTGAAGCAAGGGTTCCTTCAAACCCTTCAGAATTGTTGTGTCTTTAGAGGGAAGCCAAACGAAGATCCAAAAACACATCTAATGGACTTCGAGGAGATTATGAACACCTTTCAATATAATGATGTGTCACAAGATGCAGTGTACTTGAGGGCATTCCCCTTCACACTCAAAGACGATGCAAAACAGTGGCTTCGAAGCTTACCCGCAGGTTCGATTAGAAAATGGGAGGAGATGACAAAAAAATTCCTTGATAAATACTTCTCCTCAGCTAAAACAGGCAAGTTTAGAAGAGAAATCCATAACTTTTGCTAGAAAGATACTGAAACTGTTTTTGAAGCATGGGAGATGTTTAAGGAGATTGTTCGAAAGTGTCAACATAGTGGAATTGAACTCTGGATGCACCTCCAGGACTTTTGGGATGGATTGACACCGGCCTCACGTAGAATATTGAGCAATGCAGCTGGAAGCTCATTGATGAAGAAGACTCCAGAGGAGACAGTTACAATTCTTGATGAGTTATCTGCAGATGCTAATCAATAGCCCTCTGAGAGTGCGGAAAGAAGAATATCAATTGGTGTTTACCATGTTGATGCTAACACATCTGTGCAGGTACAACTTGATGCTATGGCCAAAGAGATAAGGAAGTTGACCTTAGCCTCGATACAAATTGAGCCTCACGCAGCTTGTGATATATGTGGAAGAGGACACCCTACTCATGAGTGTCAAGCCTCAACTGAAGAAGTAAATGCTGTGGGAAACTACAATTTCAATGCAATGGGTCAGCGACACCCCATTTTTTCATGGAGTTCACATGGAGGTATTGGGAATGCTTGGCAGAAAAATAACTCTAGACCGCAGGGACTAGGAGCTCCAGTGTACCAAAATCCACAGAGGCAGTAATTTGAGCCTCAACAGCCCATTTAGTCTGGTCTAGAGGATCTAATGAAGGCATTAATTATCAAGACATATGAGAGGCTAGACGCTCATGGAGCAGCTATCAAAGAATTGGTCACTGGTCTTCGAAATCTGGAGAAACAAGTGGGACAGATTGCAATAATATTATCTGAGAGGGTTACAGGCACTCTCCCAGCTGACACTGAAAAGAATCCCAAAGAAAAAGTGAATGCTGTAACTATGAGAAGTGGGCAAGTATTGAAAGATCCCACCCCGATCCAAAAAGATGTGATACTTAAAACAGAAAGTGGGGAGCAACTGAAAATGATGTTGATAAAAATATGAAAGGCGCTATGAAAACTGAGAAGAAGAAGAAGGAAGAAAAATCAAGAAGGGAGGAACCCAAGAAGAGCGAGCATATGCATGCTTTACCTTTTCCCCAAAAGATATATAGAGAAAAGTTGGACAAGAAATTTGAGAGATTTCTCGATGTGCTGAAACA
This sequence comes from Nicotiana tabacum, assembly GCF_000715075.1. Classification (NCBI taxonomy): domain Eukaryota; kingdom Viridiplantae; phylum Streptophyta; class Magnoliopsida; order Solanales; family Solanaceae; genus Nicotiana; species Nicotiana tabacum. The sequence goes on along the minus strand of NC_134093.1, from coordinate 47,541,448 downwards.
GGTTCATGTGAACTTACCATTCACAGAAGTGGTCTCACAAATGCCTTCTTATGCCAAATTTATGAAGGAGATCCAAGGAGTTTTACTATACATTTCTCATTAGGAACTATCAATTTTGATAAATATTTATGTGATTCTAGTGCCTCAATTAATTTAATGACTCTATCTATTTACAGGAAACTAGAGAAGGAGATTGGAGAGATAAGGTCTGCACCAATATCATTGCAGCTGGCAGACCAAACTACTTTAATACCTGAGGGGATAGTGGAAGATGTGTTAGTTTGGGTGGATAAGTTTGTATTTCCTGTGGATTTTATAGTGGTGAATATAGAGGAGAACAAGAAGGTCCCCCTCATCTTAGGAAGACCATTCTTAGCGATGGACAGAGTGATATTAGATATACATGAGAGGAAACTCATGCTTAGAGTGGGTGAGGAGACTGTGACTTTCAAGATGGATATAGAAAAGGGGGTGCAAAAAGAAAAACCAAGTGCGAGTGTTGAGTGGAAAGTGAAGGACTCAAAAGAGAAGGCTGCAGTGAGCGAGAAAGATAAGTGTGGGGTGTACCCCAAAAAGGCTGAGAAGAAACTGCCGGCATGGATGTGCGCATTAGTCCCAAGGCGAGGAATGGAGCCCGACTTTGACTCAGACCCTGACTAGATATTCAGGGAAGTTTCCTTTACCTTATGCTTTTTAATTGTGTGTCATGGAGACATGCCACAACTTTAAGTGTGGGATGGGGGATATTTGTATGTATGTATGTATTTTAGTTTTCTTTTTGTTATTTGTGGTATTTAGAGATAGAAAAAAAATGGAAAACAAACCATAAAAATTAAAAACAATTTCGATTTTTTCTGACGATGGATATCATTTGACGGGTTTCTTGAGGGATTAAAATAGAAAGAAAAAGACAAAAAGATTTTTTTAGGTAGTGTAATAATTCCCCCTTGGTTTTTCTTTATGCTGCAGTTCTTTTCCAAGTGTTTGTGTTTGAACTGGGTGTAGTTAGTTTTATTTTGTTAGGAGTAGGAAACCTTGTGCTATGATTTGAATTGAAAGCAATGTCTCTTGAGTTTATTATGCCTTAAGAATAGTGAGTGCTTTAGTTGTGACGCTTAGGCTCAGTTTTTGACTACTTGTATAAATGCTTTAAATTGTATGATCTTAACTTTGCTTAACTGCTTTGACTAGAGTGTCTTGATGATTCTGATCTTGAGTGAGTTATGTGCCATGTTTGTGTGAGGTTTTGTGTTATTCGGTGCATTGCATTTGATGTCTAGAACTTTCCCCGGGTGTTAGCAAAGCCAAATAGTAGTTTTATTCAGTCTTGGAAGTGATATATGCATTTCTTTGTTGAGCTAGATATCTGTTTTACCCACCTAATTCTTATGTATAGTAGTTAACCCCTTTGAGCCTGTAATCTTGTTTCTTTGGAAACCACATTAAAGCCTTACCCATTTGTTTGAATTGACCATCTATTTGAACCTTGTACCTCTCGTGTGGACTTAAATTTGATATGAACTTTGAAAAAGTTAAAGTGTGGGGTGTTGGTTTGGCTTTTGAGTGAAACTATTGAAAGAGGAGAAAGGTGCATTGTTTAGAAAAAGAGTAAGAGCCACTTGAATTGAATAAGAAAAGAAAAAGAAAAATGTTGTATTGTTGTGCAAAATATTCTTTGATACTGGTGACTCTTGATGTAATTGTGCTTAAAGAAGTAGGGAGTTAATATATATACATGTGAATGTGGAGTTTTGGTTTGACATAAGTGTGGGATTTTGAATGGTTAATTGTATGTATTAAAGTGCTTAGGGAGGTGTAGTCACTCTTATATCTAAATGTATCCTACTTGTCACGCAACCTACATTACAACCAATTAAAGTCCTACATGATCCTTGACTAAATGAGCTCAATTAGTAGAGTAGTACACTATGGGCAAGCATGTGGTACGTCTTTTGTGGCACATGAATGTTGTTTCTGAGAGTGAGCAAATTCTTTCTGTCCTGAATTCCTAATTGTTCTTAAATTGTATTGTGTGTGGAACTACTCTCTATTGTTGTGTGAGGGAAATTAATTCATGAAGGAAAGGTAGTGTCATTGACCTCTGTGTTAGAGTAAGTGAGCGGGTTGTGAAAAGTATATGGTGCTTTTGAGTCAAATCTTGAGGTGAGGATGTTACGTTAGAGTACTTAATCTGTTATACTTATTCTTGGTGTGATGAGTTAGGAGAGTTTTTTAAAAAGTTCATGTCTATATGAAGTGTAGTTTGATTGCTCGAGGACGAGCAATGGTATAAGTGCGGGGTGTTGATGTTAGGCTATAATCTCGTATTTTAGTTGCTTATTGCACTCTAATTGTCACAACCCAAAATCCACCTAGTCGCAATGACACCTAACCCAACTTGTCAGGTAAGCCAATTAGCAACTATCCAATTTAATGAGATTTATTAAGAAAAGAAATGATAATACACCGCTTTTATACAAACAATTTCCCAAGGACTGGTAGTACAAATCATGAGCTTCTAAGATTTGAATTTACAAAGCTGGTATGAAATAAATACATCATCTGTTCGAAATGTACATAAATAGATTTTTATAAATTTAAGGCTACCATGAACAAGAGGCAGCTACAACCGGAACACAGGTACGTCTTCAAATCAAGTTCCCGTCAATTACAGCAACATCAGCATCCAACAATTGCACGCATGGTGCAGAAGTGTAGTATGAGTACAACCGACCCCATGTACTCAATAAGTTACAAACCTAACCTTAGGTTGAAAGTAGTGACGAGCTGGAACACAGGTCAGGGTCCAACACCAATAGCCAACAACAATTCATAACAACATAATGGAAGTAATAAAAGAAGTAGCTTAGAGATAAAATGCCCAGCTCGTTCACAGTTCTGGAAAAAATAGGCATGCTTTTCATATATATCAGTGAAAACCCAAATCTTTTATCGAAATCCTCAAATGTATGAGTAAGTTTGAAAACTGTGATTTTTCCCAAAAGCTTTTCAACAACAGATAAGATGTTTCATTATCAAATGGCATGAGGAAAATACATCTCTATGCCTACATGTCAATATGCAAATGAAATCATGAATGGCACCAAAACCGGAGTGGCAGAAAGAAATACATCTCTATGCATGTATCTCAAGTATGCATGTCAAATGCAATGTATCTTAGTGATGAACTCATGTACTCACACTCTCAGAGTACTCAATCTAACTATCTCACACTTTCCACTCATCATGCTCAATCACTCGACACGCTCAGTTATTTAGTACTAGTACTGTATATGGCCAAAATGCCTGGGAAATCCATCCCGAATATATATATATATATATATATATATATATATATATATATATATATATATATATATATATATATATATATCAACCATGCCAGCTAGTCACTCAGTAATGTATAAGGCCAATCCAGCCCAGGGAAGATCCATCCCCAAATATAAATGCTTCGGGGAAGATCCATGCATTGGGAAGATCCACCCCTCAATATAATCAGCTGCGCTCATTGGGGGTGTGTACAGACTCCGGAGGGGCTCTTTTAGCTCAGCGCCATAATAAGCCTGATCTAGGCATAAATCAATATAACATGCTGCAGTGTGCAGCCCGATCACATAATATCACTCATAATCAGGACCTCAACCTCACTCAGTGATCAATCTCTCCAGTCTCTCGAATGCCATAAAACTAGCCCAAAAATTATGATATGGTGTGTCAATATATAGCAACAGAGACTCAGATATGATATGAAATAAATGAACATGACTGAGTATGAAATTGCAATGTAAGCAAATAACTCGATAGAAGAAATGACCTCAGTGTGTCCTAACAGAATAAGCATGTAGCCTAGACATGGTTTCTAACATTGATCACAGCTCAACAACTCTAGTACGTAGAGATTTCATGGTTACAGATAAGATAAGGTAACTACACAGTACTATAGAAATAACGGAGTCACAATTCACATGGATCACGCCCACACGCCTGTCCTCTAGAATGTGCGTTACCTCTACACCAAACACATAACACACAATTTGGGGTTTCATACCCTCAAGACTAAGTTTAGAAGTGTTACTTACCTCAAAAAAGCCAATTCCAATATCGAGCAAGCCACGCGATGCTCTAGAAATGCCATCTCGCGCGTACCAATCTCCGAACGGCTCGAAACAAACCAAAATCAACTCAAATATATCAATTAATGCCAAAGGAAACAAACCCAATCGATAAAGATTGAATCTTTAATAAAAAGCCCACAATCGACCCAAAAGTCCAACCCGGGCCCACGCTTCAGAACTTGACGAATCTTACAAAATCCGATAACTCATTAAATAACGAGCCCAACCATACTAGTTACACTCAAATCCGACTTTGAATCGACATTCAAAACTCAAAAACTCACTCTGTGAAGCTTTATGCTAAAATCCCCAATTTTCTTTTTAAAACTCATAATCCAATTACCAAAAATGAAGATACAATCGCGAAATATAATCTAAACCGAGTGTAGGACACTTACCCCAATCCTTGTGATGAAATTTGCCTCCAAAACCGCCTCAATCCGAGTCCCACATCTCAAAATATGAACAAAACAACCAACTCTTGATTTAAAGGCTTATGCCCAGCCAATTCTACTTTCGCGGACACATGAGCCGCTTCTGCGACACAACCACCGCTTCAGCGGACTCCACTAGCCAGCTGACCCCTCACACCTGCAGATCTCCATCCGCTTCTGCACAACCATAGGTGCGAAGCCAAATGCGCTTCTGCATTCAAGCTCGCTCCTGCGCCTAAGAACATCGCTTCTGCAGGGCCGCAGATGCGCCGCAGTTTCCGCTTCTGCGATCTTCCTTGCCCAGGTCTCAACTCACTTCTACGAAGAAGGCCCCGTATCTGCGACATCGCTCTTGTGACCAATTGTCCGCAGATGCGGCCACACTAGAACCAGCAGCCTTAGCCAAATGCAACATGCGACAAAATGATCCAAACCTCGTCCGAAACTCACCCGAGCCCCTCGGGACCCTTTCCGAATATACCAACAAGTCCCATAACATAATACAGACCTACTCGTGCTATCAAATCACACATAATAAAATCGAATCGACGAATCGCACCTCCATTTGAACTAGAATGAACTTTGAACTTTCAACTTCCTAAACTCGCGTCGAAACATATCAAATTAACCCATAATGAACCCAAATTGTGCACACAAGTCCCAAATGACATAAAAAAGCTATTCAAATTCCTGGAACCATGATCCAAACCCGATATCATCAAAGTTAACTTCCGGTCAAATTTATGAACTTTCCAAACCTTCAAATTTCCAACTTTCGCCGTTTAGCACCGAATCCTTCTAGAAATATCCAAATGCAAATCCGGGCATACGCCTAAGTCCAAAATCACCATCCCAACCTAACGAAACCATCAAAACTCTGTTCCGGGGTCAAATTCACAAAAGTCAAACTTGGTAAACTCTTCCAACTTAAAGATTAAATCATGAAATTCATTCTTCCAAATCGATTCCAAATAACCTGAAAACCAAAACTGACGATTCACGTTAGTCATAATACATCATACGGAGCTACTCATGCCCTCAAACTACCGAACGAAGTGCAAATGCTAAAAACGATCGGTCGGGTCGTTACATCCTCCCCCATAAACATAAATGTGGCGTGCTACACATCCATAATCAAAATTCTACTAGACACGGCTCATAGACAACCCCTAGGACAGACTTGCTCTGATACCAAGTTTGTCACGACCCAACTGGAGGGTCATGACTAGCACCCGGGCCATACTTGCCGAGCACCAACGTATATTTTATCTAACCTTCCTTATTATCTTTAAGGGCCAACAAGATCAATATAAATAGTAGACATGGATCATGAACATCCAACAATGAAAGATAATGTCATGAACATACATAACATGGGACGACAAGACTGTCAAGAAACTATATATAAGGTACGAGCTACCATGATGCCATGAAAGACTATACAACAAAAATCAGCCGACAAGGCATTCTAAACCATACATAAGTCGACACCTGTCTATGAGCCTCTAAAAGAACATAAATGCTACAACATTGCCGGAACAGGGCCCCGACATACCCATAATGTCTATAACAAAAATGCATACCAAGACCACGGCAAGTCCGGAGAAGGGATCTCGCCAATAACCGCTGAACCAGATAGCCTACTGTGATGGGGGAGCTGCGTCTACCCGTCTATCAGGACCTGCAGCACGACATGCAGCGTCCACAAATAAAAAGGACGTCAGTACGAATAAAGTACTGAGTATGTAAGGCAGGAAAGCATAAGTGAGAACAGTAATGTAAACAGGGATAGAGAATATACAACCTGTGACATCTGGGTACCTCTGAGGGCTACTGACATGAAATACATGATACATACATATATATACATAAACTTTTAAAACATACGCCTTTGTGGGCATCACCATCATCATATCATACCCGGCCGTAATAGGCTCGGTAAAACGTACCCGGCCATCATAGGGCTCGGTAGAATCGTACCCGGCCACGTGGAGCTCGGTAAAACCCAACTGATCAGTGGTTGCACAATAGGTGCCATACCCGGCCGACTATAGCGCGGCTCGGTAGAGTAAAATAGATACATATATATGATGCATGCTGGACTCATTGGAATCACATTTTGAACCTTTCGGAGTGACGTAAGGTCGGTATCCTTCGTACATGTTATTAGGATTAACTCTTCATCAAGAATCTTATAAGAATAAGAAAGTACCAACAACATTGATAATATAAGAATAAGAGAAGTAACATCAATATCAATCGTTTCATAAGAAGGGCAGCAATGTAAGTACTGCTAGCTTCTAAGAGTAGAGTATCTTTGGGAGCTCGTTCATTACTTTATGTACAATCGGAGTCGTGCAAATGAATGAAGGGGATAGACTCACATAACTTGTATATACTTCCCAACCTCAAGCTATGCAAATGTCATGACTCCTTAGTCTACAATAAGACAAATGACACTATCATTATCGTTTAAGCGTCGTAACTATTATGTATCGACCACAACCTATTTTACGATGAAACGGACAGCACCTCCCCTATTTATATGACTTCCCACAAGTCAATACAATCACCAAACAGCCCAAACAACATCATTAATAATCATATTGAGCCTCCAAAACAGTCCACCAACCAACAACATTACTACCAAGCCTTTCGATATATATTTCACAAGTTCTAGCTTCAACGACGTAGCTGCAACTTGGATAATCTTAAATATATATAGAGTAAGAGGTTCCTTACCTTTAAACAGAAAGAACAACTCCAATTTGACCTTAATTTTCCACGAAATATCCCTTCAATTCTGCCACAAGAACAACGAAGCAAAACTAGCAATTAATTCGGGTTTTTCGGCACTAGAATTACTTTAGAAGACTTGAAATCACCTAGGGTTGATATTAAAAACTTGAAGGTGTATTTACAGGACATAAAACACTTAAAACAACCTCCCACATGAGCTGGAACAACACAAAAATCAGCAACAACAAGAAGAACAAGAAACTTACTAGCGCCACGGGATTCCTGACATTTGATTTGTGTTGTTTGCCCTTTGTTTGGTTCTTGGATCATGAGAGAACCTTGAGAGACTGATTTTAGGGTTATAAGGTCTGAATATACTGAAAAATAGTGACTTAAAACGGGGTTGAGGTATCTTATATATGTCCATATGTCTTAAACCGCCTTTGTGGGCCCCATAGAGAGCAGCTTGGTGCACTCTCGCAAAATTGCGAATATCTCTCTATTCCGAGATCATATCGACAAACGGTTTAATGCGTTGGAAACAAGACTCATAGATCTTCAATTTGATAGGTAGATCACCCCATAATTCCAAGCACATTGGGAGAAAAATGCAGTAACATTTGACCTAAAGTTTAAGTAAATTTATAAACCTAAGTTGCGACAACTTTTATCGACTTTTGTTTCATAACTCGCTTGACTTCAAGACTTATGATGCGGATATTATATGATTCAAATACATTAAAACAAGACCTCTTGGGACAGTTAATCACCTCTAGTGTTACCCGAAAATACGGGTTACGCCATCCTTGATTCGTTTAACTTCTAATATTTGTTAACCACTCTTATAAACCCTTGTATCGTTTAAGACCAATAGGATTAACTTCTTATCATCTCAAAGATAATCTCTTCTTGGATTTACGTTGACTAACTTACGGTGTGATCTATGGTATACGAATTTGGGTTGTAACACCCTCTCCCCCTTAGGAACATTCGTCCTCGAATGTAAGGGTTTATGGGGTGTCTAACTCATCGTGGATTCCGACGGAGATTTCCGGCTGAGTTTCTCCCATAAAATGGACACTAGCCAAACTTGCAAGCAGTTAAACCCAACCTATGGCCTTACAAGACTATACAAAGCATTATGGATATGTACATTATCTGCATATCACCATTTTGTATTAAAAAAAGAGTATTCACAAGCTATTGCTTACCTCATAGAGCCGTTTCACCTTATAATGCGTCCTTCTTTCCCCCGACATCCTCGTTATCTTCACTCTGGAATAGGTAAGGGTATTTAGACTTCATCTCCTCTTTTGCTTCCTATGTCATTTCTTCTATATTCTTGTTCCTCCATAATACTTTCACGGAAGCTACATCCTTTGTTCTCAGCTTGCGGACTTGTCGATCTAATATAGCCACTGGCACTTCATCATATGATAGATCCTTTGTAACTTGTACATCTTTGATAGGGACGACCCGAGAAGGGTCTCTAATACATTTTCTCAACATAGATACATGGAATACCGGGTGGACAAATTCCAATTCAGATGGCAATTCTAACTCGTAAGCAACCTGTCCAATTCGTCAAAGAATTTTGTACGGCCCAATATACCGCGGACTCAACTTACCCTTCTTCCCAAAACGCATAACACCCTTCATCGGCGAGATCTTCAGGAAAACCCAATCACCAACCTCAAATTCCAGATCACGACGTCGGACATCGGAATAAGACTTTTGCCTGCTTTGTGCCGTCCTCAGTCGCTCTTGTATCACTTTCACCTTCTCAATGGCTTGGTGAATCAAATCTGGCCCATATAATTCTGTCTCACCGACTTCGAACCATCTAACTGGTGATCTACATCTCCTCCCGTACAGTGCCTCATACGGGGCCATTTTAATACTGGAATGGTAGCTATTATTGTAGGCAAATTCTATAAGTGCCAGATGGTCATCCCAATTCCCCTTGAAATCACGAACACATGCTCGTAGCATATCTTCAAGCGTCTGGATGGTACGTTCAGCCTGTCCGTCAGTCTGCGGATAGAATGCAGTGCTGAGATTTACTTGTGTACCTAAACCCTTCTGAAAAGACCTCCAAAAGTTAGCCGTAAATTGAGCTCCTCGGTCTGATATAATAGATACCGGCACACCATGAAGCCTAACAATCTCCTTGATATATAACTTTGCATAATCTTCAGCCGTGTAAGTTGTCTTAACTGGTAGAAAATGGGCAGATTTTGTAAGTCGATCAACTATCACCCAGATGGAGTCAAACTTATGATAAGAGCAAGGTAATCCAATAATGAAGTCCATATTAATCACCTCCCATTTCCAGGTCGGAATCTCTATATTCTGAATCAATCCACTAAGTTTCTGATGCTCGATCTTTACTTATTGACAATTAGGACACTGGGCTACAAATTCTGCAATAGACTTCTTCATGTTATCCCACCAATAATGCTCCTTAACGTCATGATACATCTTTGTCGAGCCAGGATGGATAGAATATCGGAACTGGTGAATCTCAATCATAATCTTCTCTCGCAACCCTGCCACACTAGGTACACATAATCGGCCCTGGTATCTCAGTGTCCCATCTCCTCCGATCTTGAAAGCTGTAATCTTACACTGCTGAATTCCCTCTCTCAATCTTACTAAGGTAGGATCTTCATATTGCCGTGCTTTTACCTCGGCTACCAAAGATGATTCTGCTGTATTCTGTACAGTAACACCTCCATCATCAGAGTCCAACAATCTGATTCTCATATTGGCCAGTTGGTGAAGCTCTTTGGTCAACCCTTGTCTACCTGCCTCAATATTTATTAAGCTTCCCATTGACTTACGGCTGAGAGCGTCTGCAACAACATTGGCTTTACCGGGATGGTACAATATCTCGACGTCATAGTCTTTCAGTAATTCAAGCCACCTACGCTGCCTCAAATTCAACTCTTTCTGCTTGAAGATGTATTGTAAACTCTTGTGATCTGTGTAGATGTCAACATGGACGCCGTATAAGTAGTGCCTCCATATCTTCAAAGCATATATTACTGCAGCCAATTCCAAATCACGAGTCGGGTAATTCTTTTCATGCTTCTTCAATTGTATTGATGCATAAGCAATCACCTTCCCACGTTGCATCAATACGCACCCCAAACCTATACCTGATGCATCACAATATACCACATAACCTTCTGTTCCTTCTGGGAGAGTGAGCACTGGCGCGGATGTCAATCGATTCTTTAGCTCCTGAAAACTATGTTCACAAGCATCAGACCACTGGAACTTGGTAGCTTTCTGTGTTAACTTAGTCAATGGTGCTGATATAGAGGAAAACCCTTCTACAAACCGCCTATAATATCCTGCTAGCCCCAGGAAGCTGCGGACTTCTGACGGTGTTGTCGGTCTCGGCCAATTCTTCACTGCATCGATCTTCTGAGTGTCGACACTAATACCCTCATCAGATATCACATGGCCAAGGAATGCTACTGAGTTCAGCCAGAATTCACATTTAGAGAGCTTAGCATATAACTTATGATCCTGAAGGGTCTGTAATACTATCCGTAAGTGGCCCGCATGTTCCGCCTCCAAACGAGAATACACCAGAATGTCATCAATGAATACGATCACAAACACATCAAGATAGGGCCTGAATACACTATTCATGAGATCCATAAAAGCTGCTGGGGCATTTGTTAGCCCGAACGACATAACCAAGAACTCAAAATGCCCATATCTTGTCCGGAAGGCCGTCTTTGGAATATCCTTCTCCTTAACCCTCACCTGATGATACCCTGAACGCAAGTCAATCTTGGAGAAATACTTGGCACCCTGGAGTTGGTCAAACAGGTCATCAATTCTTGGAAGTGGATACTTGTTCTTTATTGTAAACTTATTCAACTGTCGATAATCGATACACATCCTTAACGACCCATCTTTCTTCCGCACGAACAAGACTGGCGCACCCCAAGGTGAAGTGCTAGGCCTAATGAAACCCTTATCCAGCAAGTCCTTCAACTGTGCTTTCAACTCTCGCAACTCTGCCGGGGCCATCCTATATGGAGGGATAGAGATCGGTTGAGTGTCAGGCAATGCATCAATGCTAAACTCAATCTCCCTTTCAGGAGGAAGGCCTGGGAGTTCATCTGGGAAAACATCTAGAAATTCATTGACCACGGGAATTAATTGTAGAGTAGGCGGCTTCGCCTCCGCATCCCTAACGTGAACAAGATGATAAATGTAACCTTTTGAGATCATCTTCCTTGCCTTAAGATAGGAAATAAACCTACCTTTCGGCGTAGCAATGTTCCCCTTCCATTCAATGGCGGGTTCACCTGGAAACTGAAACCTAAGCATCTTCGTACGATAGTCAACATTTGCATAGCATGAGGCCAACCAGTCTATTCCCATTATCACATCGAAATCAACCATTTCTAACTCAAATAAATTTGCCGAGGTTTGACGACTACAAATCATCACAGTGAAAACTTTATAAACCCTTCTAGCAATCACAGAATCTCCTATCGGAGTGGATACCACAAGTGGTTTACTTATCAATTCAGGTTCAATGACAAACTTATTAGCCATAAAGGGTGTAACATATGATAAGTTAGATCCTGGATCAATTAGCGCATATACATCATAAGAAAACACAGACAATATACCTGTAACAACATCCGGAGATGACTCGAGATCTTGTTGACCTACTAGAGCATAGGTTCGATTTTGAGCACCACTCGAACTCGGCACTGAACCTCTACCTCTACCACGACCTATCGACTGTTGAAAACCTTGTGCTGGAGGTCGAACTGATGAGGAAGAACCAGACACAGATCCAGTCGGTTGAGCCATACCACCACCTCCTCTGTTAGGACAATCCCGCATCATATGGCCACGCTGTCCGCAAGAATAGCACGCAACAGAACCTCGACGGCACAGTCCAAAGTGGGCCTTGCCGCACTGATCACAACGAGGTGTTGGGGGTCTCGTCTGACTAGTATCTCTATGAAATTGTGAGCCTGATGCCCTCGAACTCTGACCTGAACCAGAATAGGTAAATCGATCATACCGAGGCCTCTGAAACTGTGGAGGAGCACTAGCTACAGGTGGCGCCGAACTCCTCAAAGATTGGGGCCTAATACTGCCTCTGAACTCATCAGAATACCCTGCAAATCTCGCCCTCTTATGCTAGCCCCTATCCTGCTCCCTATCTGCCCTTTGCTGGCGCTTACGATCCTCTAGGGTCTGGGCATAAGCCTGAATACGGGAAATATCCATGCCCTCTACCAAGGAGGCTGTTGTGCACTCATTTATCAGATGTGGTCCCAACCCGTTCACGAACAGATGCACCCTATCACTCATCTCTGACACCATATGGGAGCATACCTTGCTAAAGAATCAAACTGTATACTATACTCTCGTACACTCATATTACCCTGTCGAAGGTTCAAGAACTTATCAGCTCTAGCTCGTCGTATCTCAACTGGCAAGTAGTGACGAAGAAAGGCCTCAGAAAATTCCTTCCACATGGCTGGAGGAGTGTTCGGACCCCTAGATCTCTCCTAACTATCATACCAGAAAATCGCTAAATCCCGTAACCGATAAGAAGCCAACTCTACTGCCTCCGTATCACTAGCATGCATAACCCGCAATGTACGATGAATCTGATCAATAAATATTTGTGGGTCCTCCTTGGGGTCTGATCCGGTAAACACTGGAGGGTCTAGATTAATAAAATCACGAACTCTCGCACTAACCGGTTTATCAGCAGCATCGATATTCTGCCTCTGAGCCTGAGCAGCTACCAAGCTAGTCAACAATTGCACCGCACTGCGTATATCATGGTCTGTAGTGCCAGACGGAGGAACTGGATGTACTGGGTGCCTCCTAATATCCTCTGGAGGAGACGGAGAGGTATGAGACGGCATTTCACTCTGAGCCTCACTTTGGCCTGCTCTGGCTGGAGGCACCTGAATGTTACCCTCTCCCATAGCTGTATCAAGCCGTTTACTAATTGCTTGCTTCCTAGTCGAAGGCATCGCTGAAAGAAAACAAGGTGAATATTAGATATGAACACTTACTACTCAACTCTACGCACGATCTAGATTCAGGAAGAAGGTAACAACCCTATATGTCACGTAGCCTCCTGATTATAAATGTGGCGCGCTACACATCCATAATCAAAACTCTACTAGACACGGCTCATAGACAACCCCGAGGACAGACTTGCTCTGATACCAAGTTTGTCACGACCCAACTGGAGGGTCATGACTAGCACCCGGGCCATACTTGCCGAGCACCAACGTACATTTTATCTAACCTTCCTTATTATCTTTAAGGGCCAACAAGATCAATATAAATAGTAGACATGGATCATGAACATCCAACAATTAAAGATAATGTCATGAACATACATAACATGGGACGACAAGACTGTCAAGAAACTATATATAAGGTATGAGCTACCATGATGCCATGAAAGACTATACAACAAAAATCAGCCGACAAGGCATTCTAAACCATACATAAGTCGACACCTGTCTATGAGCCTCTAAAAGAACATAAATGCTACAACATTGCCGGAACAGGGCCCCGACATACCCATAATGTCTATAACAAAAATGCATACCAAGACCACGGCAAGTCCGGAGAAGGGATCTCGCCAATAACCGCTGAACCGGATAGCCTACTGTGATGGGGGAGCTGCGTCTACCCGTCTATCAGGACCTACAGCACGACATACAGCGTCCACAAATAAAAAGGACGTCAGTACGAATAAAGTACTGAGTATGTAAGGCAGGAAAGCATAAGTGAGAACAGTAATGTAAACAGGGATAGAGAATATACAACCTGTGACATCTGGGTACCTCTGAGGGCTACTGACATGAAATACATGATACATACATATATATACATAAACTTTTAAAACATACGCCTTTGTGGGCATCACCATCATCATATCGTACCCGGCCGTAATAGGCTCGGTAAAACGTACCCGGCCATCATAGGGCTCGGTAGAATCGTACCCGGCCACGTGGAGCTCGGTAAAACCCAACTGATCAGTGGTTGCACAATAGGTGCCATACCCGGCCGACTATAGCGCGGCTCGGTAGAGTAAAATAGATACATATATATGATGCATGCTGGACTCATTGGAATCACATTTTGAACCTTTCGGAGTGACGTAAGGTCGGTATCCTTCGTACATGTTATTAGGATTAACTCTTCATCAAGAATCTTATAAGAATAAGAAAGTACCAACAACATTGATAATATAAGAATAAGAGAAGTAACATCAATATCAATCGTTTCATAAGAAGGGCAGCAATGTAAGTACTGCTAGCTTCTAAGAGTAGAGTATCTTTGGGAGCTCGTTCATTACTTTATGTACAATCGGAGTCGTGCAAATGAATGAAGGGGATAGACTCACATAACTTCTATATACTTCCCAACCTCAAGCTATGCAAATGTCATGACTCCTTAGTCTACAATAAGACAAATGACACTATCATTATCGTTTAAGCGTCGTAACTATTATGTATCGACCACAACCTATTTTACGATGAAACGGACAGCACCTCCCCTATTTATATGACTTCCCACAAGTCAATACAATCACCAAACAGCCCAAACAACATCATTAATAATCATATTGAGCCTCCAAAACAGTCCACCAACCAACAACATTACTACCAAGCCTTTCGATATATATTTCACAAGTTCTAGCTTCAATGACGTAGCTGCAACTTGGATAATCTTAAATATATATAGAGTAAGAGGTTCCTTACCTTTAAACAGAAAGAACAACTCCAATTTGACCTTAATTTTCCACGAAATATCCCTTCAATTCTGCCACAAGAACAACGAAGCAAAACTAGCAATTAATTCGGGTTTTTCGGCACTAGAATTACTTTAGAAGACTTGAAATCACCTAGGGTTGATATTAAAAACTTGAAGGTGTATTTACAGGACATAAAACACTTAAAACAACCTCCCACATGAGCTGGAACAACACAAAAATCAGCAACAACAAGAAGAACAAGAAACTTACTAGCGCCACGGGATTCCTGACATTTGATTTGTGTTGTTTGCCCTTTGTTTGGTTCTTGGATCATGAGAGAACCTTGAGAGACTGATTTTAGGGTTATAAGGTCTGAATATACTGAAAAATAGTGACTTAAAACGGGGTTGAGGTATCTTATATATGTCCATATGTCTTAAACCGCCTTTGTGGGCCCCATAGAGAGCAGCTTGGTGCACTCTCGCAAAAATGCGAATATCTCTCTATTCCGAGATCATATCGACAAACGGTTTAATGCGTTGGAAACAAGACTCATAGATCTTCAATTTGATAGGTAGATCACCCCATAATTCCAAGCACATTGGGAGAAAAATGCAGTAACATTTGACCTAAAGTTTAAGTAAATTTATAAACCTAAGTTGCGACAACTTTTATCGACTTTTGTTTCATAACTCGCTTGACTTCAAGACTTATGATGCGGATATTATATGATTCAAATACATTAAAACAAGACCTCTTGGGACAGTTAATCACCTCTAGTGTTACCCGAAAATACGGGTTACGCCATCCTTGATTCGTTTAACTTCTAATATTTGTTAACCACTCTTATAAACCCTTGTATCGTTTAAGACCAATAGGATTAACTTCTTATCATCTCAAAGATAATCTCTTCTTGGATTTACGTCGACTAACTTACGGTGTGATCTATGGTATACGAATTTGGGTTGTAACACCCTCTCCCCCTTAGGAACATTCGTCCTCGAATGTAAGGGTTTATGGGGTGTCTAACTCATCGTGGATTCCGACGGAGATTTCCGGCTGAGTTTCTCCCATAAAATGGACACTAGCCAAACTTGCAAGCAGTTAAACCCAACCTATGGCCTTACAAGACTATACAAAGCATTATGGATATGTACATTATCTGCATATCACCATTTTGTATTAAAAAAAGAGTATTCACAAGCTATTGCTTACCTCATAGAGCCGTTTCACCTTATAATGCGTCCTTCTTTCCCCCGACATCCTCGTTATCTTCACTCTGGAATAGGTAAGGGTATTTAGACTTCATCTCCTCTTTTGCTTCCTATGTCATTTCTTCTATATTCTTGTTCCTCCATAATACTTTCACGGAAGCTACATCCTTTGTTCTCAGCTTGCGGACTTGTCGATCTAATATAGCCACTGGCACTTCATCATATGATAGATCCTTTGTAACTTGTACATCTTTGATAGGGACGACCCGAGAAGGGTCTCTAATACATTTTCTCAACATAGATACATGGAATACCGGGTGGACAAATTCCAATTCAGATGGCAATTCTAACTCGTAAGCAACCTGTCCAATTCGTCAAAGAATTTTGTACGGCCCAATATACCGCGGACTCAACTTACCCTTCTTCCCAAAATGCATAACACCCTTCATCGGCGAGATCTTCAGGAAAACCCAATCACCAACCTCAAATTCCAGATCACGACGTCGGACATCGGAATAAGACTTTTGCCTGCTTTGTGCCGTCCTCAGTCGCTCTTGTATCACTTTCACCTTCTCAATGGCTTGGTGAATCAAATCTGGCCCATATAATTCTGTCTCACCGACTTCGAACCATC
Source organism: Nicotiana tabacum (assembly GCF_000715075.1). Taxonomy (NCBI): domain Eukaryota; kingdom Viridiplantae; phylum Streptophyta; class Magnoliopsida; order Solanales; family Solanaceae; genus Nicotiana; species Nicotiana tabacum. Next base: position 47,524,514 of record NC_134093.1, on the reverse strand, counting down.
TAACTGGTGATCTACATCTCCTCCCGTACAGTGCCTCATACGGGGCCATTTTAATACTGGAATGGTAGCTATTATTGTAGGCAAATTCTATAAGTGCCAGATGGTCATCCCAATTCCCCTTGAAATCACGAACACATGCTCGTAGCATATCTTCAAGCGTCTGGATGGTACGTTCAGCCTGTCCGTCAGTCTGCGGATAGAATGCAGTGCTGAGATTTACTTGTGTACCTAAACCCTTCTGAAAAGACCTCCAAAAGTTAGCCGTAAATTGAGCTCCTCGGTCTGATATAATAGATACCGGCACACCATGAAGCCTAACAATCTCCTTGATATATAACTTTGCATAATCTTCAGCCGTGTAAGTTGTCTTAACTGGTAGAAAATGGGCAGATTTTGTAAGTCGATCAACTATCACCCAGATGGAGTCAAACTTATGATAAGAGCAAGGTAATCCAAAAATGAAGTCCATATTAATCACCTCCCATTTCCAGGTCGGAATCTCTATATTCTGAATCAATCCACTAAGTTTCTGATGCTCGATCTTTACTTATTGACAATTAGGACACTGGGCTACAAATTCTGCAATAGACTTCTTCATGTTATCCCACCAATAATGCTCCTTAACGTCATGATACATCTTTGTCGAGCCAGGATGGATAGAATATCGGGACTGGTGAATCTCAATCATAATCTTCTCTCGCAACCCTGCCACACTAGGTACACATAATCGGCCCTGGTATCTCAGTGTCCCATCTCCTCCGATCTTGAAAGCTGTAATCTTACACTGCTGAATTCCCTCTCTCAATCTTACTAAGGTAGGATCTTCATATTGCCGTGCTTTTACCTCGGCTACCAAAGATGATTCTGCTGTATTCTGTACAGTAACACCTCCGTCATCAGAGTCCAACAATCTGATTCTCATATTGGCCAGTTGGTGAAGCTCTTTGGTCAACCCTTGTCTACCTGCCTCAATATGTATTAAGCTTCCCATTGACTTACGGCTGAGAGCGTCTGCAACAAAATTGGCTTTACCGGGATGGTACAATATCTCGACGTCATAGTCTTTCAGTAATTCAAGCCACCTACGCTGCCTCAAATTCAACTCTTTCTGCTTGAAGATGTATTGTAAACTCTTGTGATCTGTGTAGATGTCAACATGGACGCCGTATAAGTAGTGCCTCCATATCTTCAAAGCATATATTACTGCAGCCAATTCCAAATCACGAGTCGGGTAATTCTTTTCATGCTTCTTCAATTGTATTGATGCATAAGCAATCACCTTCCCACGTTGCATCAATACGCACCCCAAACCTATACCTGAGGCATCACAATATACCACATAACCTTCTGTTCCTTCTGGGAGAGTGAGCACTGGCGCGGATGTCAATCGATTCTTTAGCTCCTGAAAACTATGTTCACAAGCATCAGACCACTGGAACTTGGTAGCTTTCTGTGTTAACTTAGTCAATGGTGCTGATATAGAGGAAAACCCTTCTACAAACCGCCTATAATATCCTGCTAGCCCCAGGAAGCTGCGGACTTCTGACGGTGTTGTCGGTCTCGGCCAATTCTTCACTGCATCGATCTTCTGAGTGTCGACACTAATACCCTCATCAGATATCACATGGCCAAGGAATGCTACTGAGTTCAGCCAGAATTCACATTTAGAGAGCTTAGCATATAACTTATGATCCTGAAGGGTCTGTAATACTATCCGTAAGTGGCCCGCATGTTCCGCCTCCAAACGAGAATACACCAGAATGTCATCAATGAATACGATCACAAACACATCAAGATAGGGCCTGAATACACTATTCATGAGATCCATAAAAGCCGCTGGGGCATTTGTTAGCCCGAACGACATAATCAAGAACTCAAAATGCCCATATCTTGTCCGGAAGGCCGTCTTTGGAATATCCTTCTCCTTAACCCTCACCTGATGATACCCTGAACGCAAGTCAATCTTGGAGAAATACTTGGCACCCTGGAGTTGGTCAAACAGGTCATCAATTCTTGGAAGTGGATACTTGTTCTTTATTGTAAACTTATTCAACTGTCGATAATCGATACACATCCTTAACGACCCATCTTTCTTCCGCACGAACAAGACTGGCGCACCCCAAGGTGAAGTGCTAGGCCTAATGAAACCCTTATCCAGCAAGTCCTTCAACTGTGCTTTCAACTCTCGCAACTCTGCCGGGGCCATCCTATATGGAGGGATAGAGATCGGTTGAGTGTCAGGCAATGCATCAATGCTAAACTCAATCTCCCTTTCAGGAGGAAGGCCTGGGAGTTCATCTGGGAAAACATCTAGAAATTCATTGACCACGGGGATTAATTGTAGAGTAGGCGGCTTCGCCTCCGCATCCCTAACGTGAACAAGATGATAAATGTAACCTTTTGAGATCATCTTCCTTGCCTTAAGATAGGAAATAAACCTACCTTTCGGCGTAGCAATGTTCCCCTTCCATTCAATGGCGGGTTCACCTGGAAACTGAAACCTAAGCATCTTCGTACGATAGTCAACATTTGCATAGCATGAGGCCAACCAGTCTATTCCCATTATCACATCGAAATCAACCATTTCTAACTCAAATAAATTTGCCGAGGTTTGACGACTACAAATCATCACAGTGAAAACTTTATAAACCCTTCTAGCAATCACAGAATCTCCTATCGGAGTGGATACCACAAGTGGTTTACTTATCAATTCAGGTTCAATGACAAACTTATTAGCCATAAAGGGTGTAACATATGATAAGTTAGATCCTGGATCAATTAGCGCATATACATCATAAGAAAACACAGACAATATACCTGTAACAACATCCGGAGATGACTCGAGATCTTGTTGACCTACTAGAGCATAGGTTCGATTTTGAGCACCACTCGAACTCGGCACTGAACCTCTACCTCTACCACGACCTATCGACTGTTGAAAACCTTGTGCTGGAGGTCGAACTGATGAGGAAGAACCAGACACAGATCCAGTCGGTTGAGCCATACCACCACCTCCTCTGTTAGGACAATCCCGCATCATATGGCCACGCTGTCCGCAAGAATAGCACGCAACAGAACCTCGACGGCACAGTCCAAAGTGGGCCTTGCCGCACTGATCACAACGAGGTGTTGGGGGTCTCGTCTGACTAGTATCTCTATGAAATTGTGAGCCTGATGCCCTCGAACTCTGACCTGAACCAGAATAGGTAAATCGATCATACCGAGGCCTCTGAAACTGTGGAGGAGCACTAGCTACAGGTGGCGCCGAACTCCTCAAAGATTGGGGCCTAATACTGCCTCTGAACTCATCAGAATACCCTGCAAATCTCGCCCTCTTATGCTAGCCCCTATCCTGCTCCCTATCTGCCCTTTGCTGGCGCTTACGATCCTCTAGGGTCTGGGCATAAGCCTGAATACGGGAAATATCCATGCCCTCTACCAAGGAGGCTGTTGTGCACTCATTTATCAGATGTGGTCCCAACCCGTTCACGAACAGATGCACCCTATCACTCATCTCTGACACCATATGGGGAGCATACCTTGCTAAAGAATCAAACTGTATACTATACTCTCGTACACTCATATTACCCTGTCGAAGGTTCAAGAACTTATCAGCTCTAGCTCGTCGTATCTCAACTGGCAAGTAGTGACGAAGAAAGGCCTCAGAAAATTCCTTCCACATGGCTGGAGGAGTGTTCGGACCCCTAGATCTCTCCTAACTATCATACCAGAAAACCGCTAAATCCCGTAACCGATAAGAAGCCAACTCTACTGCCTCCGTATCACTAGCATGCATAACCCGCAATGTACGATGAATCTAATCAATAAATATTTGTGGGTCCTCCTTGGGGTCTGATCCGGTAAACACTGGAGGGTCTAGATTAATAAAATCACGAACTCTCGCACTAACCGGTTTATCAGCAGCATCGATATTCTGCCTCTGAGCCTGAGCAGCTACCAAGCTAGTCAACAATTGCACCGCACTGCGTATATCATGGTCTGTAGTGCCAGACGGAGGAACTGGATGTACTGGGTGCCTCCTAATATCCTCTGGAGGAGACGGAGAGGTATGAGACGGCATTTCACTCTGAGCCTCACTTTGGCCTGCTCTGGCTGGAGGCACCTGAATGTTACCCTCTCCCATAGCTGTATCAAGCCGTTTACTAATTGCTTGCTTCCTAGTCGAAGGCATCGCTGAAAGAAAACAAGGTGAATATTAGATATGAACACTTACTACTCAACTCTACGCACGATCTAGATTCAGGAAGAAGGTAACAACCCTATATGTCACGTAGCCTCCTGATTATAAATGTGGCGCGCTACACATCCATAATCAAAACTCTACTAGACACGGCTCATAGACAACCCCGAGGACAGACTTGCTCTGATACTAAGTTTGTCACGACCCAACTGGAGGGTCATGACTAGCACCCGGGCCAAACTTGCCGAGCACCAACGTACATTTTATCTAACCTTCCTTATTATCTTTAAGGGCCAACAAGATCAATATAAATAGTAGACATGGATCATGAACATCCAACAATTAAAGATAATGTCATGAACATACATAACATGGGACGACAAGACTGTCAAGAAACTATATATAAGGTATGAGCTACCATGATGCCATGAAAGACTATACAACAAAAATCAGCCGACAAGGCATTCTAAACCATACATAAGTCGACACCTGTCTATGAGCCTCTAAAAGAACATAAATTCTACAACATTGCCGGAACAGGGCCCCGACATACCCATAATGTCTATAACAAAAATGCATACCAAGACCACGGCAAGTCCGGAGAAGGGATCTCGCCAATAACCGCTGAACCGGATAGCCTACTGTGATGGGGGAGCTGCGTCTACCCGTCTATCAGGACCTACAGCACGACATACAGCGTCCACAAATAAAAAGGACGTCAGTACGAATAAAGTACTGAGTATGTAAGGCAGGAAAGCATAAGTGAGAACACTAATGCAAACAAGGATAGAGAATATACAACCTGTGACATCTGGGTACCTCTGAGGGCTACTGACATGAAATACATGATACATACATATATATACATAAACTTTTAAAACATACGCCTTTGTGGGCATCACCATCATCATATCGGACCCGGCCGTAATAGGCTCGGTAAAACGTACCCGGCCATCATAGGGCTCGGTAGAATCGTACCCGGCCATGTGGAGCTCGGTAAAACCCAACTGATCAGTGGTTGCACAATAGGTGCCATACCCGGCCGACTATAGCGCGGCTCGGTAGAGTAAAATAGATACATATATATGATGCATGCTGGACTCATTGGAATCACATTTTGAACCTTTCGGAGTGACGTAAGGTCGGTATCCTTCGTACATGTTATTAGGATTAACTCTTCATCAAGAATTTTGTAAGAATAAGGAAGTACCAACAACATTGATAATATAAGAATAAGAGAAGTAACATCAATATCAATCGTTTCATAAGAAGGGCAGCAATGTAAGTACTGCTAGCTTCTAAGAGTAGAGTATCTTTGGGAGCTCGTTCATTACATTATGTACAATCGGAGTCGTGCAAAAGAATGAAGGGGATAGCCTCACATACCTTTTATATACTGCCCAACCTCAAGCTATGCAAATGTCACGACTCCTTAGTCTACAATAAGACAAATGACACTATCATTATCGTTTAAGCGTCGTAACTATTATGTACCGACCACAACCTATTTTACGATGAAACGGACAGCACCTCCCCTATTTATATGACTTCCCACAAGTCAATACAATCACCAAACAGCCCAAACAACATCATTAATAATCATATTGAGCCTCCAAAACAGTCCACCAACCAACAACATTACTACCAAGCCTTTCGATATATATTTCACAAGTTCTAGCTTCAACGACTTAGCTGCAACTTGGATAATCTTAAATATATATAGAGTAAGAGGTTCCTTACCTTTAAACAGAAAGAACAACTCCAATTTGACCTTAATTTTCCATGAAATATCCCTTCAATTCTGCCACAAGAACAAGGAAGCAAAACTAGCAATTAATTCGGGTTTTTCGGCACTAGAATTACTTTAGAAGACTTGAAATTACCTAGGGTTGATATTAAAAACTTGAAGGTGTATTTACAGGACATAAAACACTTAAAACAACCTCCCACACGAGCTGGAACAACACAAAAATCAGCAACAACAAGAAGAACAAGAAACTTACTAGCGCCATGGGATTCCTGACATTTGATTTGTGTTGTTTGCCCTTTGTTTGGTTCTTGGATCATGAGAGAACCTTGAGAGACTGATTTTAGGGTTATAAGGTCTGAATATACTGAAAAATAATGACTTAAAACGGGGTTGAGGTATCTTATATATGTCCATATGTCTTAAACCGCCTTTGTGTGCCCCATAGAGAGAAGCTTGGCGCACTCTCGCGAAAACACGAATATCTCTCTATTCCGAGATCATATCGATGAACGGTTTAATGCGTTGGAAACTAGACTCATAGATCTTCAATTTGATAGGTAGATCACCCCATAATTCCAAGCACATTGGGAGAAAAATGCAGTAACATTTGACCTAAAGTTTAAGTAAAATTATAAACCTAAGTTGCGACAACTTTTATCGACTTTTGTTTCATAACTCGCTTGACTTAAAGACTTATGATGCGGATATTATATGATTCAAATACATTAAAACAAGACCTCTTGGGACAGTTAATCATCTCTAGTGTTACCCGAAAATACGGGTTACAACATCCTTGATTCGTTTAACTTCTAATACTTGTTAACCACTCTTATACACCCTTATATCGTTTAAGACCAATAGGATTAACTTCTTATCATCTCAAAGATAATCTCTTCTTGGATTTACGTTGACTAACTTACGGTGTGATCTATGGTATGCGAATTTGGGTTGTAACAACCCTATTCCATATAGGTGTGACAACGCAACATAACTGATCATCATTACTTCAACTCTAGCCCGTAAACCACAGAGTGCAATTCCCAATATCTAAAATTTTCTATAATATCTGAATCTCGTATCTATACATTGTATAAATCTGAACAAGTTGTATCAAGCCATAACCATAACCCTAGTTGTAATCACATGATATACCGCATAACTCGCGTACTTGTAGCAATAACTCCTGACCACAATAATTGCTCAAAACAAACCCGGCACCGGTAATAAACCTCATATCAAATAAAACCTTTTCAAAACCTTAGTACACTGCCAATGATGAAAGAAACACGCAGAATCTCATAACCACTTATCAGATCAATAAGTCAGGGAGCTTTCCCTCGTTCAACAAGTACCATAGCCAATTATCTAAGCCGATTTCTACCATTATTCTCCCAAACACGTCGTAATCAAACCTGATAGTACCCATTCTAGGTCGAATGACCTTATCTCTTCAAACACAATCACTTTATTGACATGCAACCCCAACATAACCCAATATTTACAACCAACCCTCAAATTGCATGAAAAGAATAACCGTAGGTGCATGTGCTCAATTCCTCAAATATCCGGCTCAAATAATATCATAAAATGTGGAGAAAAGGTTAGACAATTAAATCGGATAAATGATCAAGGAAGTATAGTTTCCACACATTGCACGGAAAACTCGCGTGATAATAATAGAACCCGCACGAACAACTCACGTGCCAATAATATCAATATATGGATCTGCATGGACAACTCACGTGCCAATAATATAATCCGCCCGGTATAGTCCCAGGCCTCCAGTCCAACATATCATATAGGAGCAATTAAACAAGTACACATATATATGAGAATGAAGTAAGACTCTCACACTCCTGGACTGGTATAAATAACACGCCATAATGTAGGCATGTGCAAAGTGTGCTATCACAACTCAAATTGGCAAGTTCACGCAGAAATAGCAACTACCAAGTTTATTCAGGGAATTAGCCTTTTTTGTAATCTCAAGAATGGCTCAGATAGTTCTCAACAAAGGTACAAATACGAGAACGTTATAACTTTAAGCTTAATAGTCAACTCTAGGCATATCATAGTATAAGCATTTTTTTCCGATTATGAATACTTGCCCCGACGTACGCACATGGGCTCAAACCTCACATATCTACGCAGTCATAACGCGTAGCTATAATAAATAATTAACGCAACAAGTGCCTCCACTGAGTTAAAATAAAATACTCACCTCAAATAGGCCGCAACCCTGAAACAATATGCTTTTGAGAACTCCCAGTCTCCAAATTCATAGAACACATGAATCACCATAACTGGTTCCAACTCTAACACTCGAATGACTAACACATATTTCATGGACAATCATCCCACGAGAAATATTTCTATAATTATTCCGTGCCACATAGCAAAATATGAATATCAGCAGTCATTCAACCAGGTGAGTACCGCAGTACCAATGAATCATCTGTAAGTCAACATACAGTGCGCCTTCTGAAATGCGCACCCTTCTCAGGAATTACCAAGTAGTTATAACATCCATCTAAACATCAAAAACCATCCATGCCATCTAAGAATTTATGATCTTCCCTTCAAAACTGACTATGACATTGCACATGCAAACCTCGGTCCTACACAACACACCACCGTTATCATTCCATCATATGAAAAGTACGAGAATCTCATAATCAACTCTGAGTCCAACAGAAATACATACTCAATTAGCCAGGAACATTCCATTTGAGAACATTTTCCAGGAGAAAATCATAACACGCAACATGCTCCTCACACTAGAAGGAAACATACACCTTGAACTGTGGTAGAAACCATTGAGAACACTTTGAAATCCATTTTCCCTTAACCAAACCATCAGAACTAAGTCTCTCCAACTCAACCAAGCCACGCAGGTTGCCAAACCAAAGAGTATTGACACCAAAACACCTGTAGAGCCTCACCACATCATAAGTACCCAAAGAACCGATCATATCTATTACTGTACTGATCCAACCTACTACGAAGCTGTCCTATTTATCCGAGTTACTTCTGAATAACCCCCGAGATGACACTTCTCCTTGATAGAATACCACGATCCTCACCCAAAGCTCACCACAAGAGATCCTAAAATAAAACCACACCGCCATAAGGCTCATAAGCCACTGTATTCCCTCTTAAGCACCCCAAAAGTACCACAATTGAGACACCCACTCTGTAAAAAGACCGTCTGTGAATCTAAAGTCGTTTCATTCACCCTCCTGATACTCAAATATAAAATCCATAATGATACACAAATACCGCAAGTCCCAACACCACCTGATGCAAATCTCATATTCTAGCCCTATACAAGTCCGAAAAAATACTCAATTACTATATATAATTCTTGACTCCATTAGATCCTTCTCAAGAGTCATCCATTCTGCTCAAATCTCAATTGCATCGCCCAAACGGGCCAAACATCCTGTGACCTATTACCACAACAACACCCAAAGAAGTAATCCACACCTTTAAGCAACCAAGCAATTTCTTACTCCATGCGTACTACATCCTTCACGAATAACAACTTAACCATCCCATGATTCCCATATACCCATAAAGTGTAATATAACCGTATCATGAAATTTCTTTACTAGAGTCATCCTCGATCTCAACCTCTGCAAGTCATAACCTATCCACAAGTATGCCTCAGATGAAAACCAATACAATACGTAACCATGCAATCAAATCGTCGATAGCAGACTCCCCCACTTGGCTCGAAGCCATAGATCTAAACACTCGATAACTCACAATATCCATACTCTATTAATGCCATAATACCGCAGGGAGATTCAACTAAATCCTTCATAAGCTCACATAGCACAAACCATGTGGTACCTCAAATCATCTACTAAACTCGCATACATCCATGTGACGATTAGGTCAACTTTCTCAACCAAGTTCAAAATTCAAATCTCAACACATATAATCCGCTAGAAGAAAGAAGGTCTCCACATAACATCATATGGTTCACACATCCGTAGATTACCTCATAGGTTATAAACCACCCGCTTAATCTCAAAGTGACATCTCTCTATAACCTTTCACAGCCACAACTACTACACCATCACTTAACCTTCCTGAGTCTGAACTCATCAACAAGACATGAGAATCTAATTTGTTCCACAATTAAACAACATGAAAATCTTTCAACACACTTATAACTCGAGACTATACATCATATCAAGATAGAAATCAGACATCCAATAGTCCTTTTCACATCCCAAGCAAATGTTTCTTGTCACATTCAACCCATCTGAACATATCTCGCAGTCACATCATACTCATCATATATCCATCCAGCCACTCATCGAGCTATAAAATCGACACATAGGGACACTACCGGACATATAAGTCCAAAAGCACGTGCTCATGCAACCGAAATCATCGTGCTTAAGCTACAGTAGAAACCTGACCCCAAGTCCTCCAGATTAGCCAATCATCGGCACACAGAAATCACATCTCGCACCTCATCCATAGAATCACAAGCCGACGATGCACAGTTAATACCGAGCGCTCACATGCACACACGAATGCATGGGGGAAATTCAATGAGTTATGCTTCAAGCTGAATCAATGCCACACAATAAGGAAAGAAAGATGCGAATTTTATCCTAAATGCCATGTAGCCTCTAGAAGATAGGTATGGACGTCATCATACCGATCCACAAGACTCTACTACGTACTTGTTCATGACTTGTAGAATCTAACCTAGAGCTATGATACCACCTTATCACGACCCAAAATCCACCTAGTTGTGATGGCACCTAACTCAACCTGTTAGGTAAGACAATTAGTAAATGTCCAATTTAATGAGATTTATTAAGAAAAGAAATGATTATACACTGCTTTTATACAAACAATTTCCCAAGGACTGGAAGTACAAATCAGGAGCTTCTAAGATTTGAATTTACAAAGCTGGTATGAAATAAATACATCATCTGTTCGAAATGCACATTAACAGATTTTTATAAATCTATGGCTACCATGAATAAGAGGGAGCTATAACCGGAACACATGTACGTCTTCAAATCCAGCTCTCGTCGATCATAGAAACATCAACATCCAACATCTGCACGCAAGGTGCAGAAGTATAGTATGAGTACAATCGACCACATGTACTCAATAAGTAACAAACCTTACCTTAGGTTGAAAGTAGTGACTAGCTGGAACACAGGTCGGGGTCCAACACCAATAGCCAACAACAATTCATAACAACATAATGGAAGTAATAAAAGAAGTAGCTCAGAGATAAAATGCCTAGCTCATTCATAGTTCCAGAAAAATAGGCATGCTTTTCAAGTATATCAGTGAAAACCCAAATCTTTTACCGAAATCACCAAATATAAGAGTAAGTTTAAAAACTGTGATTTTTCCCAAAAACTTTTCAACAACAGATAAGATGTTTCATTATCATATGGCATGAGGAAAATATATCTCTATGCCTACATGTCAATATGCAGGTGAAATCATGAATGACACCAAAACTGGAGTGGCAGAAAGAAATGCATCTCTATGCATGTATCTCAAGTATGCATGTCAAATGTAATATATCTTAGTGATGAACTCATGTGCACTCACTCTCAGAGTACTCAATCTCACTGTCTTATACTTTCCACTGATCATGCTCAATCACTCGACACACTCAGTCACTCAGTACTGTATATGGCCAATTCAGCCCAGGGAAGATCCATCCCATATATATATATATATATATATATATATATATATATATATATATATATATATATATATATATATATATATATATATATATATATATATATATATATATATATATATATATATATATATATATATATATATATATATATATATATATATATATATATATATATATATATATATATACCCAGGGAAGATCCATCCCTCAATATAATCAACTGCGCTCCAGATCCAGGCATAAATCAATATAACATGCTGCGACGTGCAGATCGATCCCATAATATTACTCACAATCAGGCCCTCGACCTTAGTCATCACTATCTCCAGTTTCTCGGGTTCACAATGCCATGAAACTAGCCCAAAAATGATGATATAGTGTGTCAATATATAGCAACAAAGACTGAGATATGATATGAAATAAATGAACATGATTGAGTATGAAATTGCAATATAAGCAAATAACTCGACAGAAGAAATGACCTTAGTGGGTCCCAAGAGAATAAGCATGTAGCCTAGACATGGTCTCTAATATGCATCACAGCTAACCAACTCTAGTATGTAGAGATTTCATGGTTACAAATAAGATCAGGTAACTACACAGTACTACAGAAATAACGGAGTCACAATTCACATAGTGCACTCCCACACGCCCATCACCTAACATGTGCGTCACGTCAACACCAAATACATAACACGTAATTCGGGGTTTCATACCCTCAACACCAAGTTTAGAAGTGTTACTTACCTCGAACAAGCCAATTCCAATACCGAGCAAGCCAAGCGATGCTCCAAAAATGCCATCTCATACGTACCGACCTCCGAACGGCTCAAAACTAGCCAAAAGCAACTCAAATACATCAATTAAAGCCAAAGGAAACAAACCAATTGATAAAGATCGAATCTTTAATCAAAAGCCCAAAATCGACCCAAAAGTCCAACATGAGCCCGAGCCTCAGAACTTGACGAAACTTACAAAATCCGATAACTCATTCAATTATGAGTCCAACCATACTAGTTTCACTCAAATCTGACTCCGAATCGATATTCAAAACTCAAAAACTCACTCTATGAATCTTTAGGCTAAAATCCCCAATTTTCTCTTTAAAACGCATAATCCAGTTATCAAAAATTAATATAAAATCACAAAATATAATCAAAACCGAGTGTAGGACACTTATCCCAATCCCTGTAATGAAATTTGCCTCCAAATTCGCCTCAATCAGAGTCCCACATCTCAAAATATGAACAAAACGACCAACTCTCGATTTAATGACTTCTGCCCAGCCATTTTTGCTTTTGCGGACACATGAGCCGCTTATGCGACGTCACTTCTGCGACACAATTGTTCGCAGATGCGGCCTCACCAGAACTAACAGACTTAGCCAAATGCAACATGCAACGAAATGGTCCGAACCTCGTCCGAAACTCACTCGAGCCCTAGGGACCCCATCTGAATATACCAGCAAGTCCCATAACATAATACTGACCTACTTAGGGCCTTAAATCATACATAACAACATTGAAACGACGAATCGCACCTCCATTCGAACTAGAATGAACTTTGAACTTTCAACATCCAAAATACGCGACGAAACATATCTAATCAACACGGAATGAACTTAAATTTTGCACACAAGTCCCAAATGATATAACGAAGCTATTCAAATTCTCAGGACCACAATACGAATTTTATATCATCAAGTCTACTCCCGGTCAAACTTATGAACTTTCCAAACCTTCAAATTTCCAGCTTTCGCCGTTTATCGCCGAATCCTTCTAGAAATATCCAAATGCAAATTTGGGCATACGCCTAAGTCCAAAATCACCATCCGAATCTAATAGAACCATCAAAACTCTATTCTATGGTTAAATTCATAAAAGTCAACTTGGTCAACGCTTCCAACTTAAAGCTTAAATCATGAAATTCATTCTTCCAAATCGATTCCGAATAACCTGAAAATCAATATTGATAATTCATGTAAGAAATAATACATCATACGGAGCTACTCATGCCCTCAAACTACCGAGATAAGTGCAAATGCTAAAAATGATCGGTCAGGTCATTACACTAATTCACTGCACTTTACTTGTGTTGAACTTTAATTGGTAGTATTTTGCACTTGTTGCATATTTTATGCCTTGTAGGAATGATTCCGAATTATGTAGATGTTGTGGAGCTAAATCAAATAATTGGAGCTTTGATGTCTAAGTAAAAGCCCAAGGGATTAAGCCGAGATCGTGTTCGGGGGTCGAGGATCACTTCTGCACTTCAAAAATCAAGGAAGAAACAACACTCTGAGGAAATGCACTAATGCTCTGCACCATGCATGGCATTGCGCGACGCATCAGTGAAAATGTGTGTCAGAAATTTGAGAAGTTCAGACACTTTTAATTTTTGGGTCTGATAGAAAAATACACTAATTCTAAGCATAGTGCGTGGCATAGTGCGTAGTATCAATACAAAATTCTGTCAGACAAGCTAAGTTCAGAGAGTTTACAACCAAGAAAATTGCATTAATGCTATGCACCCGGCGTAGCATAGTGCGACGCATGAAAAGTAATAAGTTTGCAAGTTTTCCTATTTCGACTAGGAAAGGGTGATTTCGTTTGGGCCCGACCCTACTTGGTATAAATATATCGAAAAATATTATTTTCTGGACTTTTGACACATATTCGACCTAAGGAGGCTAAGGAGGAGTTGGAAGAACACGAGCACATGGATTTCATTATTCCTTCCTCACTCAAGACCCTAGTTTGGATTGAATTTATGTTTTCCTATACGTTAATTTTATTTGTGATGAATTTCTCCATAACTATGGAGTAGTTCCCTTTAGGGTTTGACGGATTTGGTGTATTGATGATTGTGTATGGATTATAACTCTAGTTTTATGTATTGAATCATTCTTTGGATGATTTAAATGTTACATCTATATTCACTTGTTCATGTAATCGAGAGAGGCATAACTTGTGATATCTTTGCATTATATTGTTGGTTGAGTTCATTAATTCTTCTTAGTAATTGAAAGAGGCTAGTTGAATTATTGATTAAACCTAGTTAGAAGAATAATCAAAAGAGGTTTTCCTAAAGACCGATCCACTACGCATTCTTGCATATCCTCACGTGCTTAAATTGGTTCATCTTGTGAGGTTAAGACTTAGTCGAGAGAGGAATTTTTGCTAAACATTTGAACAAATAATTGAGTGAATTCGAGAGACTAACTTGAACATTAGAAGTGAATTATCTAGAGTTAGATCCCAAACAATTATCTTGCACCTATGACATCAAAAGCCTATCTTCTCCCATTGATAACTTTCTTTGCTTGTTCCTTGTTGCGATTGTCATTAGTCAATAGCTTTAGATTCTTAGTTCATTTTTGTTAGAAATCATATAAATCTCAATTATTGATCAACTTGGATAGCAACCAAGCTAGAAACTACGGGAATGCTGTTTAAATCCAATCTTTGTCGATACGATAATTTTACTATACTATATTTGATTAGAAAACATAATTTAGGTGTGTGTTTCAAGCTCGTCAGTATATCCCTATCATTAATCTTTTGAGCCCCTGTTGATTTTGTAAAGGTTGCATGCATCTATTATTAACTTATCTGCCATGAAGAAAGGACTTATACACTATGTTATAATCAAGTGACCCTTTTAGGAGTTGAAGCATGATCACTTCATACCTATATGCTGAACTAGATTTATGTTTGAGTTTGAACTTGTTTTGATGCAATGTTTTCCATCTCCTTTATTTACCAACATATTGATTTGGTTCTGTAATTAGTTCTGCAATGTGCAAAGTTCCCCTACTTATATGAGGACATTGTCTCACTCACCCTACCTATGTGTAGTTGATTAAATGTTGTAAGCATCTTTGCTTAAATATGTAACACCATGTTCTATCTTGACTTATGCTCGATCTTCTTCCTTATTGTTAACCCGAAGTTGAACTTGACTCTCAAACCTTATGAAGTCCATTTGTTGATATTATCTGAACACATTGACTTGCTAATACTTTTAGAAGCATGATCCTGTTGAGGCCTTAGGGGTGCCATGTTTTAACATGTGAGTTTGTAGTCATGATGAGAGTTTAATCCCATTCCTGATGACATTGATAACAACTTTGTAACAATGGCTGACCATGACTGTTGGTTTGAATCTGTATTGATGATCTTTAAGGTGCCAAGTAATGCTATCAATACCTGTTTGAATATGTTGTGCCCTAATTATTCATTCTAGCAACAAAATGATTATGAAACTTCTTTTTTTATCTATATGTATTATGAAGTCAGGCCCCTTTAGGTTTACTTTATATGTGTTCCTTATTAAGTATCAAAGTAATCTGTATTCCCTTTTATTATTTTCATTAAGAGGAAAGTATATATTTTATGATAAGTAATACTTTAGTATTTAGTTTGTATTGGAAGGGCCTCATTGGCATTTAAACCCGTAAGGAAAATATGTCGTCAGTGATTAAAGGTATTTGGGAGTTAAATTCGACTTTAGGTTGGGCTGCCCTTCCCGGCACAAGCATTGCCCTGGGCTTTGAGTCCCTTGGGAACTTTGAAGTCTCGGGGGATCCAAAGGGAGCATCGACCTTAAGTAAGGCTCCCTCGTTAGCTCTTAATTTATCGACACATGTTCTTTAAGGGTTTAGTGTTTAATGACAATGAAAGTTTTTCAATGTGAATTATTTGCTAAGTAACGCCATCACATTAATATATAATTTCCTCTACCATATTAATCTTATTCTTGCTTCAGTTATTTGTTTGTGTGTTTGTCATGTACATCAAAGTATTATCTGTAGTTAGAATATGCTAAGTATATTGAATATGTGTCTAATGACATTCTTAATTTTTTTATATGTACAACTGTTTGGGCCTCTGAGTTCCTGATGAACTCAAGCCCAATTCCAGCCTTATTGCATTTCGTCGAGGAGCCCAAAGTCAGTTGTATTCGCGTTTCTTTACTGATGGGCCTACCTTATTGAGGCCTAATCACAGAGTCCAGTCCTCTTTCCCTCAACTCTTTATCGTTATTTACTATCTCGTTAGTGCAGTTCATTATTTCTATTAGTTTAAAATTAATGTTAGTTGTATTTGTTATGTTTTTATTGTTGTTTTATTTCTCATGTATATAACACTCATATATTAGATCACATGCTTTTCTTTAATGCTTTAGTATCATATAAACTTAAGTAAGCTTTAAACAATATAGGATATAAAAGGGAAATTAGTTACAAGTAAATTCTTAACTCTCTAATTATAATCTGCTCAAAAATTATTTCGTTTTTAGCTCACCTTTCTCTCCTTTAAAGATTTTTAAAATCCAGAACATAGCAAAAAAAAACAACTCTATTTCAAAAGGGGAAATCAGATCTCAGCTTCATTTTCAAAAGAAAAATCAGAAATTCAAGAACTGTCGCCCTTAAGGAAGTTTCAGCAAAATAACCCCTTCTTTGAAAACCCTCCGAATCTGAGGTAATTTTATGCTCACTTTCTTGCAAAACATCCTTCTAGAGTTATGTCAATAACCATTCTCCAAATCAAAGCATTTTCATAATTCAATCTCTTTTATAAGCTTATAAAATCTAGACCACTTATATACCGATTACAAGACTCTTTCAATATATTTTATGAACCTCTTCATAAACTCATATCCCTTTAGGACCCCGTATTCTTTCTATCAATATCATACTTAGGTATACAGGAAGAAGCATTCCTTTTCACTAGTCAAAGCATTTTATAAATAATTGATCCCAAACTTAGTCTAAATCATATGGAGCTACCTTACGTAGATTTTAAGGGGTGCTTAATATCTTCCCCCTAGAAGAACAAGAACCCTTACCTATAATCTCACTGGTTAGCAGACCAATAAAGAATATGGCTTAGTAATTAAATAGGTACCCTAGTATACCTTTAAATATTAGGCGGCGGCTCTCTTTCATCAACAACAGTGAAACCACAAGTTGAATCCTGTCTTGACTAGTGCAAAATAGGGTGCAACAAGCGGTATCTGAGAAGAGGCCTCATCATTCTGGTAATTTCAGTGGTTTCTTGTCTAGAGGCGCAGGTTCATTTGGTAGGGACTATCCTCCTAGGCCGTTTCAGTCAGCGCTTCAGGCATCCCACGGTGCTTCGGTTAGCCATGGTTCTTATGTGCCTCATCCTAAGCAGCTAGCCTATATTGCACCATCAGCTCATGTTAGTGCACCTCCTATTCAGAGTTATCTGGATGGTTATCCAGGTCAGTAGTCATAGTAGCCGAGGGCTTGTTATACTTGTGGAGATCCGAGGTACGTTGCTAGATTTTACCTTAGGTCACAAGGCGACATGCCATAACAGAGTTCTCGTGCCATGGTTCTGACACCAGTTGCTTACTGCCTGCTCAGCCAGCTAGAGGTGAAAGTTTATGCCATTAGAGGTTGAGGTCAGGCAATTAGAGGTGGAGGTCAGCTAGCTAGAGGCCATCCGAGAGGCGGAGGTTAGAGTGGTAGGGCCTAACCCTATTTTTCAGCATTTCCAGCTAGACTTGGGGTCGAGTCATCTGATGCCGTCATCACAGGTATGTTCCAGTTAGCCATAGAGATGCTTCAGTTCTTTTTGATCCGGGCTCTTCTTATTCCTATGTGTCGTCCTATTTTGCTTTGTATATGGTTATGCCTTGTGATTCTTTGAGTGCTCCTGTATATGTGTCCACGCCTTTGGGAGACTCTATTATTGTAGATCGTGTTTATCGTTCGTGCGTGGTTTCTATCGGGAGCCTTGAGACTAATGTAGATCTCCTACTTCTTGATATGGTGGACTTTGATGTTATTTTGGGCATGGAATGGTTATCATCTTATCACGCTATATTAGACTGTCACGCTAAGACAGTGACCTTAGCCATGGCGGGGTTACCTCGATTAGAGTAAAGGGGGACTCTTGGCCATCCTACCATAGGGTTATTTCTTATGTGAAGGATTGGCCTATGTTCATGATTTTAGTGCAGAGGTTCCTTTCATGGATTCAGTACCAGTTGTACGTGTGTTTCTAGAGGTGTTTCATGTAGACCTGCTAGGGATGCCACCCGATAGAGATATCAACTTCTGTATTGACTTGGCTCCGGAAACGCAGCCCATTTCTATTCTACTATATCGTATGGCCCCACCTGGGGTGCACGAGCATTGTTCGTGAAGAAGAAGGATGATTCGATGAGGATGTGTATATATTATCGATAGTTGAACAAAGTCACTATTAAGAACAAGTGTCCGTTGCCGAGGATTGATGACTTATTTGATCAGCTTTAGGATGCCAAAGTGTTTTTGAAGATTAATTTTAGATCTGGCTACCATCCGTTGAATATTAGGGCATCAGATGTCCTTAAGACCAGTTTTCGGACTCGGTATGGCCATTATGAGTTCCTAGTGATGTCATTTGTCTTAACAAATGCCCCACAAGCATTTATGGATTTGATGAATCAGGTATTTAAGCCCTATTTGGATTCTTTTGTGATCGTCTTCATTGATGATATTTTGATCTACTCCCACAGTCGAGAGGAGCATGAGCAACATCTTCGGATTGTACTTCAGACTCTGATAGATAGTATGTTTCATGCCATGTTTTCAAAGTATGAGTTTGGGTTGGACTCGGTTGCCTTTTTGGGGCATGTTCGATCTGTCAAGGGCATTAAAGTGGATCCTAAGAAGACTGAGGTAGTTCAGAACTGACCTAGACCTACTTCAGCTACAAAGATTCGGAGCTTCCTAGGTTTGGCAGGTTATTATCGCCGGTTCGTGGAGCGGTTTTCATCTATTGCAGCCCCATTGACTAGATTGACCTAGAAGGGTGACCCATTCAGGTGGTCCGATGAGTGTGTGTTGAGCTTTTAGAAGCTCAAGACTGATTTAACTACAATCCCAGTATTGGTATTGCCTACAGGTTCAGGATCGTACAATATGTATTGTGATGCATCACCTATTGGGCATCGTGTCGTGTTGATGTAGATTGGCAGGGTGATTGCATATGTGTCACTATAGTTGAAGGATCATGAGAAGAATTACACTGCTCATGGCTTAGAGTTGGCAGCTATTGTTCATGCATTGAAGATTTGGAGACATTACCTCTACGATGGGTCATCCGAGGTATTCATAGATCATCAGAGTCTACAATATTTGTTTAAGCAAAAGGATATCAACTTGAGGCAGTGGAGATGGTTAGAGCTGTTGAAAGACTATGATATTGCCATTTTGTATCATCTCGGGAAGGCCACTATGGTGGCCGATGCCTTGAGTAGAAAGGCTGTGAGTTTGGGTAGCCTTGCATATATTCTAGTTGGTAAGAGACTGCTAGCATCAAATGTTCAAGGCTTGGCCAATCAATTTGCGAGGTTAGATGTTTCGGAGCCTAGTCGAGTTCTTGCTTGCACAGTCTCTCGTCCTTCTTTATATGAGCGCATTATAGAGCGTCAGTATGAAGACCCCCATTTGCTTGTCCTTAAGGACACGGTGTAGCACGGGGATGCCAAGAAGGTTTCTATTGGAGATGATGGGGTGTTGCGGATGGAGGGTCAAATTTGTGTGCCCAATATGGATGGGCTTCGTTAGTTGATTCTTAAGGAGGCCCACAGTTCATGGTTTTCCATTCATTCGGGTACCGCCAAGATGTATCAGGATTTGAGACAACATTATTGGTGGAGAAGAATGAAGAAAGATATAGTTGCGTATGTGGCTCGATGTTTGAATTGCCAGTGGATGAAGTACGAGCATCGGAGACCTGGTGGTTTGCTTCAGAGACTTGAGATTCCCGAGTGGAAGTGAGATTGTATTACCATGGATTTTATTGTTGGGCTCCCATGGACTTCGAAGAAATTTGACGCACTATGGGTCATTATGGATAGGTTGACCAAGTCGATGCATTTCATTCTGGTGGCAGCTACGTATTGTTTAGAGTGGCTGGCGGAAATCTATATCCGCAAGATTATTCATCTTCACAGTGTGCTCGTGTCCATTATTTCCGATCGGGGCACCAGTTCACATTGTATTTTTGGAGGACCGTACAGCATGAGTTAGGCACACGAGTTGAGTTGAGTACATTATTTCACCCCAGACGGAGGAGTAGTCCGAGCGCACCATTCAGATATATAGGATATGTTTCACGCTTGTGTTATGGATTTCGGGGGTTCTTAGAATCAGTTCTTGCCACTTGCTTAATTTGCCTACAACAACAACTACCAAACGAGTATTCAAATGGCTTCTTATGAGGCCTTATATAGGAGTAGGTGTCATTCGCCAGTTGGTTGGTTGGAACCGGGAGAGGATCGATTGTTGGTTACTGATTTGGTTTAGGATTCCTTGGAAAAGGTCAAGATGATTTAGGATCTACATCGCCGATCGGAGAGTTCATGATGTTGCATTCATGGTTGGAGAGAGGGTGTTTCTCCGGGTTTCACCCATGAAGGGTATGATGAGGTTCGGGAATAAGGGTATTTTGAGCCCTAGGTATATCGGACCCTTTGAGATTCTTGAGAGAACTGGTGAGGTGTCCTACAAGCTTGCATTGCGACCAAGCTTATCAGCAGTTCACCCGGTATTCCATGTTTCCATGCTCCGGAAGTATCACGGTGGTCCGTTCCATATATTAGATTTCAGCTCAGTCCAACTAGACAAGGAGTTAACTCAAGGGGAGGAGCCGATGGCCATACTAGCACGGTAGGTTCGAAAGTTGAGGTCTAAGAGTTATCCTTCTATTAGAGTGCAATGGAGAGGTCAGCTGATCGAGGCAGCTATATAGGAGTCCGATTCCAATATGCGGAGTAGATAACCCCACCTTTTCAACAGTCCAGATACCTTTCTATCTCCGTTTGAGGACCAACATTTGTATTAGATGTGGAGAATGTGATGACCCGATAGGTCATTTTGAGTTTTAGCCCTTATTTCCGTGGGCTGAGACCTCAATTAGCTCTGTTACATATTTCTCGACTTGTGTGCAAAGTCCATGTCTTTTTCCGGAATGCTTTTATGTGAAAATTTGAAGAAAACATGATTTTTAACTTTAAAAATGACTTGAGTTGACTACAGTCAACATTTTATGTAAACGACCCCGAATCATTATTTGAATGATTCCGGTGGATCCGTATCATAATTTTGGACTTGGACGTATGCCGGGAATTAATTTCGGAAGTCCCTAGCTTAATTTGACATGATTTGTTAAAAACTAGTAACTTGAAGGTTTAAAGTTTTTCAAGGTTTGACCGAATGTTGACTTTATTGTACCGGGTCAAGAGTTCAATTCCGGAACTTGGTATAGGTTCATTTTAATATTTAAAACTTTTCTGCGAATTTTGGTGCAAAACGGAGTTGATTTGGTAGAATTCGGACGCTCGGTTGTGAATTTGGAAGTTCTTGAGTTTCTTTGAATATTTTGTGCATTTTGATGACTTATTCATAGTTCTAGGCATTATTTTTGTGTTTTGATCGTGCGAGCGAGTTCGTATGATATTATTACACTTGTGTTCTTGTTTGGTTTGGAGCCTGAGGGGCTTGGGTGTGTTTCAGATTGGCTACAGACCATTTGAACTTAGAAAGAATTGCTGGCTTTAGCTGCTGCTGATATCTGGTGTCATGTGCTTCGCGATCGCAAAAGGGAATCTCTGATGGGGAGGAAGTTCTTTATCGTCTTGTGGGGGGTTTTACCCTTCGCGAATGCGACCTTCCTCTTGCAAACATGTAGGGTTAAGGGGGGATCTGGGAGGATCCTATCAGTTACCCTTCGCGAATGTGCTCATTGGGCCGCGAACGCGAAGGAAGGGGGACTAAGCCTTCACGAACGCGAAGAAGACCTGACGCCACTGATTAAAACATTCCAAAAATCGGGATTCTTCCTATTTCTTACCATTTTCAAGTTTGAGCTCGGCCTAGAGGCTATTTTGAAGACGTTTTTCACCCTAACTTCATAGGTTAGTAGATTTTAACTTGTTTCCTTACATTTCCATAAACACCCATTGATTTTTAACCTTTAATCTATGAATTTTCATGGTAGAAATTAGAAATTTGTGTAGAAATTGGGGATTTTGAGAAATTGAGATTTAGACCTCAAATTGAGGCAGAATTTCGATAATAATCACATAACCGGGCTCAGAGGTGGATGGGTAATTAGGTTTTGGTCCGAATCTCGAGTTTTGACTAAGCGGATGCGGGGTTTACTTTTATCAAAATCATTAAAGATTGAATCTTTTTAACTTGTGGGTAGTTTCTTAAGCTTATTCTGAATTATTTAAACTATATTTGGTTTAGATTTGATTTGTTTGGAGGCTAATTTTAGAGGAAAGGCCACAATTGAGCATTTATTTGGTTGCGGAGTGAAGTAAATATCGTGGTTAACCTTGACTTGAGGGATTAGGACTTGTTGGTCTATTTGCTACGTGTTTTATGTGTGGGGACAACGTATATGTGAGGTGACGAGTGGCTATGCGTTGTCATTTGGTTAAAGCAAGCAAGTGGAAATTGTTTCTTTGTATTATATTGTTTCGTAAATTATGTTATCCATGCTTAGGTTAGATTATTACTTTTTTTAATTATTCGTTTCGCATTTATTGCTTATTTTATAAATGTTGAATATTTTGGAAGTTGAAGTTTGATATCATGGAACTATATTTGAAGTGAAATTATTCCTCGCCTTATTTTTATTATTCTGATTTGTATTGTTACTTGGTGGGGAAGAGATAAAAGCACGAAGGGTGTTACCGAGCCTTATTTGTATTCATTATTACATATTGAGAGATTTGAGAGTAAAAGCACGAAGGGTGATGTCGTGCAGCTGAGTAAAAGCATGAAGGATAATATCGTGCCATTATATTCATGATATTACATGGTGATGATGAGAGTAAAAGCACGAAAGGGTGATGCCGTGCCATTTTTATATCACTGTTTAATTTGATTTCCGATTTTGGTGATTCACTTGGTTATATTGTTGCTTAATTTGAAAGATGTTATTTCATGATTTTGTACATGCCGTTTTTACGATATTTTCCCCTTCCGCATATCCCCTCCCAGTTAATATTCTATCATTCTTTTTGTTATTTTGTTGCTTTATACATGTACATTGTTTTTACGTAGTTGTCTTGTCATAGCCACGTCCCTACCTCGTCGAGGTTAGGCTAGGCACTTACGGAATACATTTGGTCGGTTGTACTCATACTACACTTCTGCACTTCTTGTGGAGATATTTGTATTGGTCCCAACGGTGCTTGAGGTGCGTCGGCTCGGATCACATTCACTATGGAGACTTGAGGTAGATTTGCTGGAGTTCGCAGACTTTGAAATCCCCTTTAACTTTCTACTTTTACTGTTTATCTCTTTCAAACTATATTTGTAGACTTCTACTTGCCTGTGTACTCGTGACTTCAGATTTCTAGGAGTAGTTAGTATCACGTGGTTTATATTTGCATTATGTTAGATTTGGCATTTATTTTTTGTTGAATATCATTATTTTATTTTTAACTGTTAAAATTGGTTAATTACTTATTTCACGTCGACTTGCCTAGCAAGTGGATGTTAGGCGCCATGACAACCCCGAGGTTGGGATTTCGGGTGATGACAGATACACTATTTATGCCACGTAGGCTCAGAGGGTATTATTTGATACAACTGAAATAAAGACAAGGGGGTCATATGACCCTCACAAAGTAAAAGAGTGCAGCTGATAATATGAGACAACACCGAGGGGGTAATTATGTGTTTTGCTATTAATTTAAGGTGAATTTAATTTCTTATAAGTTTTTCTTCTTTAGTTTTGATAAATTTGAGGTTCGGTTATTTGTTGCATATGATTTAACCTCACGAAGAAGAAGAAGTTAGAGGGATTAGAGAGGGGGAAGGGGGATGTGTTGGGGTTGGAAAGAAAATGAAACAAGAGCGGGGAGGTCAGGGAGAAGATATAGGGAAAAAAAAGACAAAAGAGAGAGAGAGAGAGAGAGAAGAAAAACAAAGAAAAATAAAATAAATAACGAATAAAAGAGAAATTATATATTGTAAAATAATAAATACACGTGTCAAAATATGGTTGGTGCGTGTCATATATGACCTTAGTTGAGACTTGTGCTAGTCACAGAAGGTGGTATTACGGTTCAAACAATGACCGGGGGGGGGGGGTGTTTCATAAGTATGTAAAGATCAAACCTTTTTAATACTAGGATAGTTTCAAGAACTTATTTTGACTTATTTGGGCATTAGTAGACTAGATTCGAGTGGTTTTGAGACTTGTTCTAAAGGTAAAACTGTGTTGGATTGTTGACTTTGTACCAGAAAGAGATATGTATCGTGGTTAACCTTGATTTGTAGGAAATTATTTGTGATTGATATATTTGCTACGTGTTCTATTATTGGGGTCCGCGTATATGCAAGGTGACGAGCTCATATGCATTGTCATGGGTAAAAGCATGAGGATGAGACTAGTTTATTCATGCCTTTACTTATTTCATGCTTTTATTTGTTAAATGCATTTACTTATTTTATGTTTTTATGTAACGACCCAACTAGTCATTTTGTATATTAGAGCCTTGTTCCCTTATTTGAAGTGTTTCGTATGCTTGTTGGTTGTTTTGTGACTTGCGGGGTGTGGTTTGACTTCAGGAAGGTTTGAGACTGAATTGAGACACAAAATCTTATTTTGGAAGGTTAAGTTGTAAGAATTGACCAAAGTTTGGCTTTCATGTAAATGACCTCAGATTGGTGATTTGATGGTTCCAGTAGGTTCGTATGGTAATTTTGGACTTAGGTGTAATATCGGATGTGGATTTGGAGGTTCTTAGGATGTTTTGGCTCTATATGCCAAAAGTTAGTAATTGGAAGGTTTGGAGAGTTTCTAAGTTTGACCGGGAGTTAACTTTGATGATATGGGATACAAATTGTTGTTTTGGAGCTTCTAAGCAAAGTTTGGTTGAAATCCAAAATGTTTAGGCATGATTCAGACGAGTTAGGCGAAGTTAGAAAGTTTGGAAGTTAAGAGATGGATTTTTGATTATCGATTCTTGGTTTTGATGTTAGTTGTGGTTTTTTGAGCATTTGGATAAGTTTGGATTAATTGTATGGACTTGTTCGTATGATTGGACGGGGTCCGAGGGGCTCAGATGTGTTTCGGGGTGATTTCAGACCATTTCCCTATGCTTTTCAGTTACTGGTTTTGTGGTGTGAAGCTATTCTTCGCGTTGCGGACCTAAATTTCATGATCGCGGAGAAGGGAGGTTAGCAGGTGAGCTTTTTCTCATCGCGTTTGCAAGCAGTGCTTCATGTTCGTGTGGTCTATCAGGGAGGAAGACCGCGTTCGTGATGTGGTGGAGCCAGGCGGGAAGATTGCCTTCGCGTGGCAGTTTCTGCATTCGCGTTGAGGCAGGGGCCTGACTGGGAATGTTGTCCTTCGTGTTCGCGAAGAGGTGCTTGCATTCATGGAGGGTTGGCAGGTTGGCTATCACGATCGTGGGAGCTCATACGCAATCGCGAAGACTTTGACCGTGATCATGAAGGGTATCACTAGACAGAACACTTAAGTGACTTATTTCAGGATTTTACCCATTATTTCACTACACCATTGGAGTTTACACTTGGATTTTGACTTTATATCTTGATTTTCTATGGATTTCTACACCTAAAAATTTGGAATTTTGAGGAATATTTGGGGGGTTTCCCTACAACTTAAGAGATTGAAAATTGAGGATTTGAGGGTTGATGCGAACTTGGTTTTGGGATCAAATCACATATTTGGACTCGTGAGGTTATGGATAATCGGGATCTACCCTCTGACTTGAGTTTTGACCATGTGGTCCCGGTTTGACTTTTGTTGAATTTTTTGAAATTGAATAAAAATTAAAGTTTTATTGTTTGGAATTAATTCATATAGATTTACGTTATTGAGCTATATTTGGCTAGATTCAAGCCAGTTGGAGGTAATTTCTAATGGAAAGGCATTTTTGGAGTAATGATTTGGCTTGTTTGAGGTAAATATCTTGCCTAATGTTGCCGTGAGGGAATACCCCTCAGGAAGTCACCTTATTTGGCTAATTAGAATGTGTGGAAAATGATATATATGCGAGGTGACGAGCGTATATCAGGTGCTCTGTATGATTTCAATCGGAATAGACTTAGGCTTCTATTATGCCTTGATTTGATGACGTACTTCCTATGCTTCATGTTTTTATTCATTTGTATGACTATGTGAACCCCTTGGATTATGTTAGAGACCATGTATAGGCTTGATATCATGGTTGAGCATGATACTTGTTGTTGTATGGCATAGCCTAATCATAGTTGTAGTTGTACACTTCGCACATATATACACATTAGCATGCTAGTAGCCACATTCCATAAGTCTGTTATTTGACATATGTTGTTCATATATATGTATTCTTGTATATGTCTTTCTATGATATGTACTAGTTTGACAACATATGAGTTGTCCATGCAACACGTGAGTTGTCCGTGCAGTTATTATTATTATTGGCATGTGAGTTGTCCGGCCGATTGTTATCATTATTGGCATGTGAGTTGTCTGTGTAACGTGTGGATAAGGATCCCCCCCTAGGGCCGCTCTCTCATGTGACTCTCTTGATGGCGTAAATACAAATTATGGAACTGATTAGAGTTTGAGTGTTTGCATACCTTCTCTATTTGCTGTGTCACTTAGTGGTTTGTTATACATGCAAATCTTCTCTATATTCTGTTGGCTGTTTACTATGCTTGTGCATGTCTTTTCTATATGCACCATTGGCGTTACCTGTACCCTATGCCTAGATTTTGATATTGTTGCCGTGTACATATATTTTCGTGAATTGTACAGGTTTGATTAATGAGTATCATTGGCCACTCTCGCTACTACCTCACCGAGGTTAGTCATGATACTTACTAAATACATGAGGTTGGTTGTACTCATACTACACTCTGTACTTAATTGTGCAGATCCAGGTGTTGGACCCATCTGAGCTTTCGGAGTTCTAGCGATTTTGTGGAGACCCGAGGTAAAGCGCACCACGATTGCAGGTCCTTGCATCTCTTTCTGTCATTCCATCACTGTTATTAATTCACATAGTGTATTGTATTATCAGACTTGTATTCATATGTTAGAGCTTATGACTTAGTGTTACCAATTTATAGGTATTTATGTGTTGACGCAGTATTTATATATGTTTATTTGACTTTTAAACTCATTTATTATGTATTTTGTTATTATATTCTGTTATCGTTTTATGATTGGATTGCATAGCAAGTGGGATAGGCGCCATCACGATCGGTGGTAGTTTTGTAACGTGAAAAATTCGTATCATAATACTAGGTTGCTTAGGTCTCACGAGTCATGAGGAATTCTAGTAGAGTCTTGCAGATCGCTACAGAGACGTTTGTACTTCTCTTCGACAGGATACATGGCTTTTAAAAAAATTATCTTTCTTTCATACGCTATCGTGGGAATTTGTTTATCCCTAAGTTTGAAACTTTGCTCTTCGATTCTCATATAGATGGTGAGGACACATTCTTCTAGTACAACTGATCATGTGCGAGTACCCCTAGCCAGGGCCGCGAGAGGCCAAGGCCGGAGTAGAGGCTGGGGTAGAGCACCTGCTGCGGTTAGAGGACTTGGTAGAGCAGCCACTGTGGAGCCACCAGTAGCTCCTGTTGAGGAGCAGATTCCTGATCATGTCGAGCCGGTGGGACCAGCCTAGGCACCTGAGGGACCTATTGCTACACCTAGACTTCAGGAGACTGTGGCTCATCTTCTGAGCATGTATAAGAGTTTAACTCAAGTGGGTGTGATGCCAGTTGGACCAGCTACCTCACACGCTGGGGGATAAGCCTAAACTCCCTCCGCGTGCACACCAGAGTAGTTGGCTCGTGGTTATCAGACACTAGGAGTTCTGCCGGTGCAGTCATTACTGCTCAGCTAGAGATAAAGCCAACCTTGGTTGCTAAGGAGCAGAAGAGGATTGAGTGATTTCAGGGAATTCATCCTCCCTAGTTCATTGGAGAGCCTACAAAGGACATACATGATTTTATTGATCAGTGTCACCAGATTCTGTGCACTTTGGGTATAGTGAAATTGAATGGGGTTGACTTTACTATCTTCTAGTCATCAGGGCCAACATACAGATGGTGGAAAACATATGAGTTGAGCAGACCAACTGGCTCAGCATGCCTCACATGTTTTTAGTTCTCAGATCTCTTCTTGGAGAAGTTTGTTCCACATACTCCAAGGGATGAGTTGTGTAGTGAGTTTAAGCACCTACACTAAGAGGGCATGACCGTGACTTAGTATGAGATGACATTCACGGAGTTGGCACGATATGCTGCATTCTTAGTACCAATTGATAGGGAGAGGGTTAGGAAGTTCATTGAGGGCCTCAACTTTGGTATTCGGTATGGTATGGCCCGAGAGGTTGAGACTAATACCACTTTTCATCAGGCTATAGAGATTTCTAGGCACTTAGAGTGTATGCACAGAAAGGAGGGAGATGATCGGGATGCCAAAAGGCCTCGCGGTTCTTCAGAGTGCCTCATCTGGAGGCTAGGGGTATCACAATAGAGGCCATTCTTTCAGCCATGTTTAGTCATATCACTAGGTTCCTCGTGGTTCTTCAGTAAGCCATGGTTCATACAGTGCTCGCCCAGTCTAGTCATCTTTCCTTACACTGCCAGCATAGAGTTCTTACCGTACTCCATTTGTCCACGGTTCTTTGGTCAAGTATTCAGGTTTCAAGGGTAGTCACAAAGACAGCAACCTTGCAAGAGGAGGGGTTGTTTTGAGTATGGAGACTTGAGTCATATCAAGAAGGATTGCCCCAGGATTCTAGGAAATGTACCACGCTAGGGCACCCAGTTCATAATTCCAGCACCAACAGCTAAACCATCCACACATTTGTCTAGGTGTGGAGTCTGGTCTGTTTGATGCCACCCTAGTGAGGGAGGTCAATCAAGTGGAGGACATGCCCGATGTTATGCATTCTCGGTCAAGCCAAAGGCATTTGCTTCAGATGCGGCGTTCACAGGTATTGTTTCAATATGCCGCATAGATGCTTTGGTATTATTTGACTTGGGTTCCACTAATTCTTATATGTCATCATATTTTGCTTCCTGTCTGGATATGCCACGTGATTCCCATGATATTCATATTCATGTATCTATACCTGTTGGTGATTTTATTATGGTGGATCTTGTGTATCGGTCTTGTGCGGTTACAGTTAGGGTTGATCTTTTGTTGCTCAATATGGTTGATTTTGAGGTGATTTTGGGTATGGATTGGCTATCTCCGTACCATGCTATTCTTGAATATCACGCTATGACCGTAATATTGATGATGTCGGGGTTGCCAAGGTTGGAATGGAAGGGTTCTCTTGGTCATACTCCTAGTAGAGGTATTTTATTTCTAAAGGCTCAGCGGATAGCTGAGAAGGGGTGTTTGGCGTATCTGGCCTTTGTTAGAGATGTTAGTGTTGATACTCCTACGTGATTCAGTACTAGTAGTTGAGAGAGTTTTCAAATGTGTTCCTACCAGACCTACCAGGCATGCCACCCAATAGAGATATTGATTTTTGTATTGATTTGGCATGGAGCACCCAACCCATATCTATTCCATCGTATCTCATGGCTCCAGCTGAGTTGAAAGAATTGAAGGAACAATTGCAGGATTTGTTGGATAAAGATTTCATCAGGCCGAGTGTTTCACCTTGGGGTGCACATGTATTATTTTTGAAGAAGAAAGATGGTTCTACGAGAATGTGTATTGACTATAGGCATTTTAACAAGGTTAACATCAACAACAAGTATCCACTACATTGCATTAATGATTTGTTTGATCAACTTCAGGATGTGAGGATATTCTCGAAGATTGACTTGAGATCGGGGTATCATCAGTTGAAGATTAGGGCTTTGGACATTCCTAAGATGGCTTCAAGGACACGTTATGGCCACTATATGTTCTTGGTGATATCTTTTGGCTTGACTAGTGCCCCAATAATTTTTATGTATTTGATGAACAATGTGTTCCAGCCTTACTTGGATTCCTTTGTTAGGTATTCATTGATGATATCTTGGTATATTCCAGTAGTAGGGAGGAACATGGCAACATTTGAGGATTGAGCTCCTGATTCTGAGGGAGAAGAAGTTATATGCCAATTTCTCCAAGTGTAAATTTTGGTTGGACTCGGTGGCATTCTTGGGCCACATGGTGTTCAGTGATGGAATCAAGGTAGATCCGAAGAATATTGAGGCAGTTTAGAGTTGGCCCAAACCCTTTACCGCTATAGAGATTAGGAGCTTTTTCGGTTTAGCTGGTTACAATCGTTGCTTTGTAGAGGGATTTTCGTCTATTATAGTTCTATTGACCAAGTTTATCAGAAGGGCACTACGTTCAAATGGTCTAACGAGTGCGAGGAGAGCTTTCAGAAGCTTAAAACTTCTTTGACTACTGTTGACGACCAATTATGATCATCCTTTTAAAATTAAATTATTCATACATAATGAATTGCAATAAATGTGTTGAAAATAGTTTCTAATCAATAATACCTATTTTTATATAAATATAATAGGGAATTAATAATTAATAGTGTTAAATTAATATTTTGGTATTAAATATTTATAAAATATATTATCCTTACTATTTTTAGAATTATTAAAATAACTTCTATATTTTTGATACATAAGTTTTAAAATTAATTCAGTAAATTAATCCTTGATTTTTAATTCATCACTTACTATTTTAAATTAATCCGAAATTAATTTCATTAATTAGTAAATAAAGTATTTTAATAAAGTTATTAATTAATTACAGTAATTTATAGCATATTTGATGATTATATTTATCACATATTATTAGAATTAATTAATTTTTAAGAGGGGTTAAAAGCTTAAAGAGTTACAATTGCAATGACTCAATTAAACTCAATTTGGCTATTTGTTAAATCAAAACCAGCCCAAAATGCCATCCCAATCCCACCCGACCCTGTCCGAAATTACCCCTCCCATCCACTTTGGCAATCAGCCTAAACCCCTGAGAACCAATATAAGTGTGCAACGTCACCCGTCATACTCACTCACAAAACAAACACACTCAATCCTGGCCGTCGATCCATACCATCGGCGGACCAGGTTTATTCTTGCTTTTCCCATTATTAAACTTCTGCAAGATTATATCCTCACCGTTGGATCACACAGATCCAGCAGTCACCATTTTTCCCATAATAATATTTTCTTTAATCTATATGTCCTAATTTATCAGGGTCGTTGATCAAACCATCCCACGTCTTAGTGCGGGTGAATATGCAGGAGAATATGAAGATACCCCTAATCTTAGGAAGACCATTTTTAGCAGCGGGTAGATCTATACTGGATATACATGATAGGAACTCATGCTTAGAGTGGGTGAGGAGACGGTGACGTTTGAGATAAATGTAGCAGTTGGGGTGAAAAAGGAGAAGCCAGCTGCAGGTGTTGAGTAGAAGGTGAAGAGTTCAAAAGAGACGGCTCCAGTGATTGAGAAAGATAAGTGTGGGGTGTACCTCAAGAAGACTGAGAAGAAGCTGTCCGCATGGATGTGTGCACTAGTTCGGGCGCATGGAATGGAGCCCGACTTTGATTCATACCCCGACTAGAGATTCAGGGAAGTTTCCTATACTTTATGCTTTTAAATTATGTGTCATGGGGACATGCCACAACTTAAAGTGTGGGATGGGGGATATTTATATGTTGTATGTATATGTGCTAGTTTTAGTTTTGTGCTTTTAAGTAGTTAAAGTGAGAAAAAGTTGAAAATAAAAACAATAAAAAATTTAAAATTATCGACTTTTCCCGACGATGGATATCATTCAATGGGTTTCTTGAGGGAAGTAAGTCGAATGAAAAATACAAAAAGTTTTTCTTTTGTTTTTCTGTATGCCGTGGTTCTTTTCCAAGGGTTTTGTTTGTACCGGGTGTAGTTAGATTTTTGTTTTTTAGTAATAGATATGATGTGAATTGAAGCAATATCTCTTGACTTTGTTGGGCTTTGAGAATAGTGAGTGCTTTAGTTGTGACACTTAAGCTCAGTTGTTGACTCTTGCATAAGTACCTTAAATTGAATGATCTTAACTTTGCTTAACTGCTTTGACTAGAGTGTCGTGATAATCAAATCTTGAGTGAGTTATGTGCCATGTGTGTGTGATGTTTTATATTATTCTGTACATTGCATTTGATGTCTAGAACTTGCCCCGTGTGTTTGCAAAGCGAAATAGTAGTTTAATTCAGTCTTGAAAGTGATATAGACATTTCTTTGTTGAACTAGTTATATGTTATGAGCACTTGAATTGTTATGAACTTTGTAAAAGTTGAAGTGTGAAGTGGTTAGTTTGTCTTTTGAGTGGAACTATTGAAATAGGAAGAAAGGTGCAATGTTTTGAAAAAGTAAGAGCCACTTGAATTGGAAAAGAAAAAAAGAGTTGTATTGTTGTGAAAAATATTCATTGATAAGTGGTAACTCTTGATGTAATTATGCTTAAAGAAGTGGGTGTTAATGTATAATGATGTTAAGGTGGAGTTATGGTTTGACATAAGTGTGGGGTTTTGAAAGGTAAAGTGTATGCATTAAAGTGCTTAGGGAGGTGTAGTCACTCTTATATCTAAATGTATCCTACACGTCCCGCAGCCTACATTACAACCAATTAAAGTTCTACTTGATCCTTGACTGAATGAGCTCGAATTAGTAGAGTAGTACACTATGGGCAAGCCTATGGTGCATCTTTTGTGGCATATAAATGTTGTTCTGAGAGTGAGTGAACTTTCTCTATCTTGAGTTCCTGATTGTTCTTAAATCTTATTGTGTGTGGAACTACTCTCTATTGTTGTGTGAGAGCACTTGATTTACGAAGGACGGGTAATGCTTGACCTCCGTGTTTCAGTAAGTGAGCGGGTGATAAATACTGCGTGGTGCTTGTGAGTCAAATCTTCAGACGAGGATGTTACACTATTGTGCTTAGTCTATTTTAAATATTCATGGTGTAATGAGTTAGGAGAGTTTCTAAGTATGGTGTGTCTATATAAAGTGTGGTTTGATTGCTCGAGGACAAGAAATAGTTTAAGTGTGGGGTGTTGATGGTAGTCTATAATCTCGTATTTTAGTCTCTTATTGCACTCCAATTTACTGCACTTTAGTTGAGTTGTGCTTTAATCGCTAGTGTTTTTCACTAATTGTGTGTTTTATGCCTTGTAGGAGTGATTCCGATCTATGTAGATTTATGGAATAAATTCAAGCTATTCTGGAGTTTTGAAGTTTGAGTAAAAGCCCAGGGATTAAGTTGGGATCGTGTTCGGGGATCAACAGATGATAATGCACTTTAAGAACGAAACAAAAAATCGAGCAGGCATACTGCTCATTGTCCAGTAAAATACACATAACTTTTCGCTCAGAAATCCGTTTGGCTCCATAATATATCGTCGGAAAGCTATTTAAAAGGGATACAACTTTCATGTTTTACATTTTCCCAAATTCCCAACTTCCGCGGCGTGTGGGGCGGTGCATGGGGCGCCACAGCAAGCCAATTTCCCTGAAGCCTGTCAGAACCTGCTCTCTGGAAATCTCCACTAATGTCCCTCATGGTGCGTCGCCCCATGCGGTGCGTCTATGTAATGTTTACAAAGTATTTTCAAAATTCGCGTAGGAAAAGGTTTTTTCGTCCGGGCCCGACCCTATTTAGTATAAATACATGGAAAAACGGTATTTTTAGGACTTTTGACACATCTTAGACCTAAGTAAGCCAATTAGGAGGTGGAGAAGCAAAGGCTCAAGGATTTCATCATTCAATCCTCACTCAAGACAAGGGTTTGAATTGTTTTATGTTTTCCTTTAACTTAAACATTGTTATGATGAATTACTCCATATCCATGGAGTAGTTCTCTTTAGGGATTGATGCATCTATACTCACTTGTTAATGTAATCGAGAGAGGCTTTACTTGTGATATTGTTGCATTATATTTTGTTGGTTGAAGTCATTAATTCTTCTTAGTAATTGGAAGAGGCTAGTTGAATTGTTGATTAAACTTAGTTAGGAGGACAATCGAGAGAGGTTCTCCTAAAGACCAATCCACTACGAATTTTTGCATATCTTCACTGAGCGTAAATTGGTTCATATCGTGAGGTTGAGACTTAATCGAGAGAGGATTTCTACTAATCAATTGAACTAATAACCAAGTGAATTCGAGAGACTCACTTTAATATTAGAAGTGAATTATCTAGAGTTAAATCCCAAAACATTTATCTTGCACCTATCCTATCAACCCTATATTCTCCCAATTGATAACTTCCTTTGCTTAATACTTGCGTT
The DNA here is from genome assembly GCF_000715075.1 of Nicotiana tabacum. Taxonomy (NCBI): domain Eukaryota; kingdom Viridiplantae; phylum Streptophyta; class Magnoliopsida; order Solanales; family Solanaceae; genus Nicotiana; species Nicotiana tabacum. The sequence goes on along the minus strand of NC_134093.1, from coordinate 47,489,546 downwards.
GATTTTCATTAGCCAATAGTTTAGACTCTTAGTTAATTTTAGTTTAAATCACATAAATCTCAATTGTTGATCATCTAGGATAGCAATTTATCTACAAACTACGATAATAACTGTTTAAATCCAATCCCTGTAGATACGATATTCTAACTTACAATATAAGATAAGCAAGCATAATTTAGTGTGTGTTTTAAGCTCATCACTTATGCTTTTTAATTGTGTGTTATGGGGACATGACACAACTTAAAGTGTGGGGTGGGGGATATATTTGTTTGTATGTTGTATGTGTATGTATTTCTTTTCGCTTAGTTGTAGTAATTTGATAGAAAAAAATTTGGAAAATCATAAAACTTTTAAAACTTTTGATTTTTCTCGACGATGGATATCATTCGACGGGCCTCTTGAGGGATTAAAGTCGAAAGGAAAAGAGAAAAGATTTTCTCTTGTTAGGTAGTGTATTAATTCCCCCTTGGTTTTACTTTGTGCCGCAGTTCTTTTCCAAGGGTTTTGATTGAACCGAGTGTAGTTAGTTTTTATTTGAATTGGAAGCAATATCTCTTAACTTTGTTATGCTTTGAGAATAGTGAGTGCTTTAGTTGTGACATTTTGGCTCAGTTTTTGACTCTTGTATAAGTACCTTAAACTGTATGATCTTAACTTTGCTTAACTGCTTTGACTAAAGTGTCTTGATAATGTAATCTTGAGTTAGTTATGTGCCATGTGTGTGTGAAAATTTGTGTTATTTTGTGCATTGCATTTGATGTCTAGAACTTGCCCTGTGTGTTTGCAAAGCGAAATAGTTGTTTTATTCAGTCTTGAAAGTGATATAGGCATTTCTTTGTTGAGACAATGATATGCGTTTAACCACGAAATTGTTATGTATCATAGTTAACCTCGTTGAGCTTGTAATCCTGTTTCTCTGGAATCCACATTACAAGCCTTACCCATTTGTTTGAATTAACCATCTATTTGAACCATTTCCTCTCGTGAGCACTTGAAATTGTATGAACTTTATAAAAGTTGAAGTGTGGGGTGATTGTGTTAGTTTTTGAGTGGAGCTAGTGAAATAGGGAGAAAGGTGCAATGTTTTGAAAAAGTAAGAGTCACTTGAAAGAGAAAAGAAAACATAATACATAGTGTATTGTTGTGAAAATTATTCATTGATAAGTGGTAACTCTTGATGTATTTGTGCTTAAAGAAGTTGGGAGTTAATGTAAATTGATGTGAAGGTGGAGTATTGGTTTGACATAAGTATGGGGTTTTAACAATGAGATATATATATATATATTAAAGTTCTTAGGGAGCGAGGTGTAGTCACTCTTATATTTAAATGTATCCTACCCGTCCCGTAGCTTACATTACAACCAGTTAAAGTCCTACTTGATCCTTGATTGAATGAGCTTAATTAGTAGAGTAGTATACTACGGACAAGCCTATGGTTCACCGTTTGTGGCATATGAACGTTATTTCAGAGAGTGAGTGAATTTTGTCTATCTTGAGTTCCTAGTTGTTCTTAATGTTTATTGTGTGTGAAACTGCTCTCTTTTGCTGTGAGGGCACTTGATTTATGAAGGAAAGGTAATGCTTGACCTTTAGGTTAGAGTAAGTGAGTAGGTTATAAATTATGCATGGTGATTTTGAGTCAAATGTTGAGGCTCAGATGTTACACTAGTGTGCTTAGTCTATTTTAAATATTCTTGGTATGATGAGTTACGAGAATTGTTTAAAAAGGTCGTGTCTTTTATAAAGTAGTTTGATTGCTCGAATATGAGCAATGGTTTAAGTGTGGGGTGTTGATGGTAGACTATAATTGTGTGTTTTAGTTGCTTGTCGCACTCTAATTACGTGCACTTTAATTGAGTTTGAGCCTCAATCGCTAGTGTTTTGCACTAATTGTATGATATGCCTTGTAGGAGTGGTTTCGAGCTATGTATATGTTATGGGATGAATTCACGCTATTTTGGAGCTTTGAAGTCTGGGTAAACGTCCAAGGATTAAGTTGGAATCGAGTTCGGGGATCAATGGACACTAGTGCATTCAAAAAGAGAAACGAAGAATCGAGCCGTATGCCACCCAGGTGCACGACTGCGCACTGGGCGCATATAGGAGGCAAAACACTATGCAAAGTGCATAGCCTAACGCGCAAGCACCATCCCAGGTGCGCGGCCGCGCATGGCATGTCCGGGAAAAGTCCTATTTCATGAAGGAGAAGGTGTGTTTGTTTGGGCCCGACCCTACTTGGTATATATACATGGAAAAATAATATGTTTGGGACTTTTGACACATCTAAGACCTAAGGAAGCTAAGGAGAAATGGGAGATGCAAGAGCACAAGGATCTGATCATTCAATCCTCACCCAAGATAAAGGTTTGGATCGTTTATGCTTTCCCTTAACTTAAACTTAGCAGAAGAAGTTCTCCTAAAGACCAATCCACTACGAATTCCTGCATATCTTCACCGAGCTTAACTTAGTTCATCTTGTGAGGTTGAGACTTAATCAAGAGAGTAGTTTCCACTGAACGTTTGAACTAATAATTAAGTGAATTCGAGAGACTCATTTGAACCTTATAAGTGAATCAACTAGAGTTAAATCCCAGACAATTATCTTGCACCTATCCAATCAACCCCTATTTTCTCCCATTTATATCTTCTTTGCTTACTCTTGTAGCGATTGTCATTAGCCAATAGTTTATACTTTAAGTTAATTTTAGTTTTAATCACACAAATCTAAGTTGTAGATCATCTTGGATAGAAATTAAACTAGAAGCTACAAAAATACTATTTAAATCCATTCCCTGTGGATACAATATTTTTCTATACTATATTCGACTAGCGAGCAAATTTAAGTGTGTGTTTTGCGCTCGTCAAAGAACCCTAACCCAAATCTCACCTGTTAGTAGACCAATAGGATAATAATCTGATAAATAAATAGGTACCCTAGTATATCTTAAAATATTAGGCGGCGACTCTTTTTTATCAACAACAGGGTAACCTCTAGTTGAATCTTGTTTTGACCAGTGATAAATAGGATGCAACAAATATGGCTCCAGTTTTGGTATTGACCTCATGTTAGGGGATGTACACTCTCTATTGTGATGCTTTATGTGTTGGCCTTATATGTGTGTTTATGCAAGACGGTAGACTAATTTCCTATGCCTCGCTCTAGTTAAAGCTCTGTGAGAAGAATTATCCGGTACATGATTTGGTATTAGTAGCTATTGTGCACACAATTACGATTTGGAGGCATTACTTGTATGGCGTGTCTTGTGAGGTTTGCACGCATCATCGGAGTCTCAAGAATTTGTTCCAATAAAAGTATTTGAATTTTAGGCGGCGGAGATGGTTAGAGTTGTTGAAGAACTATGATATCACTATCTTGTATCATCCATGGAAGGCTAATATAGTAGTGGATGCCTTGAGTAGAAAGGCAGAGAGTATGGGAAGTTTGGCATTTATTCCAGTTGTAGAGAGGCCTTTGGCTATTAATGTTCAGGCCTTGGCCAATAGCTTAGTGAGAGTGGATATTTCTGAGCCCAACCAAGTTGTTGCTTGTTGTGTTGCACACTCGTCTTTGTTTGGGTGCATCAACGCTCACCAGTATGATGATCCCCATTTCTTATCCTTTATTACATAGTGTAGTGAGGTGGTGCTTAGGAGGTTACTATATGGGATGATGGTGTATTGCGACTTCAGGGTGGGATTTGTGTTCCAAATATGGATGGTTTGAGGGAGCTGATGTGTGAGGAGGCTCAAAATTCACGGTATTCTATTCAACTAGGTGCTACAAAGATGTACCGTGATTTGAAGTAGCACTATTGATGGTTGAGGATGAAGAAAGACAATGTTGGGTATGTGTCACGGTGTTTGAATTTTTAGTAGGTCTAGTATAAGCATTGGAGACTGGATCATTTGCTTCATAGAAAAAGGATACCAGAGTGGAAGTGGGAGCGCATTACCATGGATGTTATAGTAGGACTACCACAAACTTTGAGGAGATTCTTGTTGGTTCATTGTGGATAGACTAGTCAAGTCTGCTCATTTCATTCCGGTCATGATTTCCTACACTTCAGAGAAGTTGGTTCAGATCTACATTAGATAGATTATTCACTTGCATGGTGTTCCTGTTTCTATTAGCTCAGATAGCGACACTCAGTTTACATCATACTATTTTAGAGCTATTCAGCGTGAGTTGGACACACAGGTTGAGCTGAGCACTGCATTTCACCCTCAGACAAATGGGTAGTCGAAGCAGGCAATTCAATTTTAGAGTATATGTTGAGGGCATGGGATCAGTTTCTACAATTAGCAGAGTTTTCATACAACAACTACTATCATTCTAGTATCTAGATAGCTCCGTATGAGGCCTTATATGGGAGGCGATGTCGTTCTCCGGTTGGTTGGTTTGAGCCTGGTGAGGCTAGGTTGTTGGGCTTAGTTATGGTTCGTGATGCTTTGAGAAGGTAATATAAATTCAGGGGCAACTTCATACAACACAGTCCAGGCAAAAGTGTTATGCTGATATGAAGGTTCGTGATGTAGCTTTCATGGAGGGTGAGAAAGTTCTAGTTCGAGTTTCACCTATGAAAGGCATGATGATATTTAGGAAGAAGGGAAAGTTCAGCCCTCACTACATTGGTCCGTTTAAGGTATTATAGAGTAGGTGAGGTGGCCTACATACATGCTCTGACACCCAGCTTATCGGAGGTTAATCCACTTTTTCATATTTCCGTGCTTCAGAATTAGTATAAGGATCAGTCACATGTGTTGGATTTCAATTTAGTACAGTTGGATGAGAATCTGGCTTATGAAGAAGAGACGATGCCCATTTTGGATAGGTTTAGAAAGTTGAGGTCAAAAGAGATCGCATTAGTGATGGTTCAGTGGAGAGATTAACCGATTGAGGATGAGACTCTGGAGACTGAGCATGATATGCAAAGAAGATATACTCATCTTTTTAGCACTCCAGGTAAGTTTCTAAACCCGTTCGAGGGTGAATATTTGTTTAAGAGGGGGAGAATGTAACAATCTGACCGGTCATATTGTGTATTTGAGCCATATTCCCCTATTTGATGCTTTTTGTATATTTGTTTGTTATTTTATGACTTGCGGGGGTGGTTGGTTTGGCTTCGGGAAGTTTTGAGAGTGAATTGAGACACTTAGTCTCATTTTGGAAGCTTAAGTTACAAGAGTTGATCAAGGTTTGACTTTAATATAAACGACCTCAGATTGGTTATTCTATGGTACCAATAGGTTCGCATGTCGATTTTAGACTTAGGGGTATGTTCGGATGTGGATTTTGAGGTTTCTAGGATGTTTTGATCTATTTGCCAAGAATTGGTAATTTGAAGGTTTAGAGAGTTCCTAAGTTTAACGGGGAGTTGACTTTTATGATATCGGATTCATATTATTGTTCCGGAATATGGAATAGGTTTGTTTTGTTATTTGGAACTTGTGTGTGATGTTTGGTTTCAATCAAGAATGTTTAGACATGATTCTTGTGAGTTTTGAGAAGTAAGAAAGTTTGGAAGTTAAGGGATGGATTTCGATTGCCGATTCTTGGTTTTGATGTTAGTTGTGGTATTTTGAGCATTTAGATAAGTTTTGATTAGGTATATGAACTTGTTCATATGATTGGATGGGGTCCTAGGGGGCTCGGGTTTGTTTCGGGGTGGTTTCAAACTATTTCCCTTTGCTTTTCAACTATTGGATTTTTGGTGTGAAGCAGTGCTTCGCGATCGCAGAGCTAAGTATCGTGATCGCGGATAAGGGAGGCTAGAAGGTGAGATTTTGCGACCAGTGCTTCGCGTTCGCGTAGTTTATCGGGCAGGAGGATCGCGTTTGAGTGTGTACGTGCGCGTTCACGAGTCAAGGGCTTTTTAGAGTATTGATTTTGCTTGTTTAAGGTATGCATCTTACCTAATCTTATGTGGAGGAAATGTGCCTTAATATTTGGCCTTTATTTTTTATGCTTGTTGTGTGAAAAACGACGTGTACATGAGGCGACGAGCGTATGCACTAGTACTATTTTTGGCTTATGACCAGATTAGGTCTTAGACTATTAATATGCCTTAATTTGAAGATGTATTTTGTATGAAACATGTTCAATCACATTGTGTCCACGAACATGATCATACAATTCTTTTAGCCGTAGTAATGCTTTATTTGTTAAATGCCCATCCACATTTTACTATTTTCATGTCCTTGTGCACCTCGTTGATAAATTATGACCTCATGTTCTTGATGAAATATTGGCATTATTGTTTCTTGATTTTTATGGCACATGTGGACATATTGAGCGAAGTAGTTGGGTGTTGGCACAAGGTTTTTGTCGTAAGATTGTTATTGTTATTTGTGTTAGGACTGAGTGATACCGTTGGATATTGTGATTTTTCTCAGGTCAGAGCGAGACAGTTGGATATTGTGATTTGTGTCAGGGCGGAGTGATATGGTTGGATATTGTGATTTGAGCTCTGATACGATAGGATATTATGATTTGTGTCAGGGCGGAGCAATACAGTTGGATATTGTGGTTGTGTCATGGCGGACTGATACGGTTGGATATAGTGATTATGTCAGGGCGGAGTGATAAGGGTAGATATTGTTATTGCGACAGAAATGTGGGCACGAGGTGCCATATGTTTGTGTTCCTATTTTATGACTTGTTGTTAAAGCCGAACCATTATGTGCGTTGAGTTGTTATCACTTGTTCTAAAGAGATTGTTGTTATTGTTTACTGTTATACATTATGTTGCCAGCGTTTAATATATTGTACAGGTTATATGACCAGTGAGTATAACTTGTCTTGAACCTCGTCAGTACTTCACCGAGGTTAGTTTTGATACTTATTGGGTACCGATCGTGGTGTATTCGTACTATACTTCTGCATATTTTTGTGCAGATCCAGGTGTTGGAGGCAGCGGATCTTGAGGGTGAGAGCTTGAATTGATCATGTAGATTCAAGGTAGAGCTGTATGCTTTCGCAGTCCCTAGGAGTCTCATCTTTTATTTTGATACTATCAATTATATTCGAATAGTATTGTATTTTGAATATTCTGTATGTATTCAATTCGAGCTCATGACTCTATACTACCTAGTACTGTGGAGGTGTTTTGAGTATTGTCATTTTGGCTTGTATTGATTCTATTTCTAACATTTATATTAAACTCTATTTATTATATCATGTTTTGTTGATTTAAATGTTGTTAGGTGATTGGCTTACCAGGTTTTAGAGACTAGGTGCCATCATGACCCCTATGGTGGGATTTGGGTCGTGACAAGTTGGTATCAGAGCTATAGGTTCATAGGTTCTACAAGTCATTAGCAAGTTTAGTAGAGTCTTACGCATCGCTATGGAGACGTCTGTAATTATCTTCGAGAGGCTATCGAACAGTTAGGAAACATCAACTTCTTTCATTCTATATCGTGCCAATTCGTTATTCCAAAGTTTGAACCTTTACTCTTGTATTCTCTCACAAATGGTTTGGACACACTCTACTGGATTAGCTAAGAAGACACCAGTGCCCCTTGCTAGAGCCGCGAGAGGTCGGGGCCGAAGTAGAGGCCGAGGTAGAGGTTGAGTAGGGGCACATGCTAGAGCTAGAGCACCTGCTATAGTAGTAGTTGTGGAGCCTCTAGCAGCTCCAGTTGAGGATCAAGAGCCCGGGCATGTTGAACGTGCACCTGAGTTGCCTATTGCTATGCTGGGGCTCCAGGAGACCTAGGGACACTTCATGAGTATGTTCGGGAGTTTGGCCCGGGAAGGGTTGATTTCGGTTGCACCACCTACTTCACAAGCTATGGAGGGAGCTAAGAGTCCCGCCGCTCGTACACTAGAGTAACTATCTCATGCTTATCAAACACCCGATGTTGTGCTGATGCAACCAGTAGTTGCGGTTCAGCCTAAGGTAGGGCCAGTTCTATTGGCAGAGGGGAAGAGGAGTTTGTAGAGGTTTCAAAAGTTCGATCCTCCCCAGTTCAGTGGAGGGGCTTCTGAGGATGCACGGGGTTTCTTGGATCAGTGCCATCGCATTCTGCGTACCATGGGTTTACGTGGCATGCAGACAAGCTAGCGCAACACCACTTACTTGGTCCCAATTCTCTTATCTTTTCTTGTGAGAGTTTATTCTATAGATCCATAGGGATGAGTTCCGCAGCGAGTTTGAGTTGTTGCGCCTGGGGAGCATAACTAAGTATGAGTATGCTATGAGGTTTACATTGTTAAATCGACATGCACCTTCCTTGGATTCCAAAGATAGATTTAGAGTCCGTTGATTTTTTGAGGGACTCGCCTTTAGCCTCAGATTTGGGATTGCACGAGAGTTGGAGATTGAGACTGCATTTTATTAGGTTGTGGAGATTACTATGAGGTTAAAACGTATCCGCAGCCAGGAGAGGGAGGATAGGAAGGCTAAGAACCTCGTGGTTCTGGAGGATTTAGTGGTTTCTACTCTTTGTCTCAGACCCGTCATGGCAAAAGCTTGGTCAGTCGACCACTTAAGTCCGCACTTCATATTTCCCATAGTGCTCCAGCTAGCCATGGATCTCAGAGCATTCGTACCGTGCATCCATATTTGGTGCACCTCTTGCACGAGGTTCCTACATCGGCCATTCAAGTCGTATGGGACAGATTTAGTTCCAACAGCCACGTCCGTAGAGATATTGTTTTGAATATGGTGATACGGGGCACATGGTGAGAGATTATCCCAGATATTGCGCCCTATATTTTTGCAAAAGCATGTTTCGACATGTGACAACTCTTTTTTGTGGGTTTAAAAGAGAAGAGTCGCCACCTAATGATTTTGAGGTGCATTTGGGCTCCTATTTTCAAATAACTCTGTTTTAACTAGTCCGTGTTACCAAAGATTGGGTAAGGACTCAAATTACCTCGAAGAGAATGTGTTAGGCACTCTTTGAGGTCTACAATTGTGGTTCCCGGATGAATTCTAGACTATGTGGGATTTATCATATTATAAACAATTATTCTAAGTGAACATGGAAGTTAAACCATTATTGAATTAAGGGAATAAAATGGTCTAAGTAAGTGATTAGTTATTCTAGGTGGAATAGGATGCAATAATTAATCGAACGAAATAACACACACATGTAATATAAAGGAAATAATTTGAAAGAATACTTCACTAAATAAATTAATAGGTATAACTTCTTTGGACTACAAGATGTTGAACATAAATAAATCTGAAAAGGGACAATTCGATATGGGGGGGGGGGGAGGGGGAGTCCATGCAACATAAATAATAACTTCGCATCCTTTAAGTGCAATGGTTTCTCGTATTATGAACATGCAGTCATGAGTTTATGCGTTATTGAATTAATCAATCTTAAAATATGATTTCTATATCAAGACGTGGACTACCAATTGTCATTAATCAAGCTCATGATTTATACATGGATAACCAACAAAGAAGATCTCATTATTTAAATCCTATGAGCTCGATTTCTAAATGATCATGATTATAGACTATTTTTAAATGACACAACAGTTAAGTGATACAAGTTCTTGTTTGTGGTTCCTATAGCCATGCTTTCTAGGCGTGAAGTATGAAGAGCATAGTAGGTAGTACATGAAATTAACTAATTAATAAAATCCTATAAGAATGATGCTAAGTGTTAAATCCTAATATATGAAGTGTAGTAGTAAAGAGTCAACAAGTGAACACATAATAGGTGACGAGCTCAGAACACACATCTAAATTATGCTCGCTAGTCAAATATAATAGAGTATAATATCGTATCCACATGGATTGGATTTAAATCGTACTCTTATAGTTTCTAGCTTGATTGCTATCCAAGATGATCAACAATTGAGATTTATATTATTTCTAACTATAATTAACTAATAATCGAAAGCTATTGACTAATGACAATCGCAACAAAGGTAAGCAAGGAATTTATCAATGGGAGAAAATATAGGTTGATAGGATAGGGGCAAGATAATTGTTGGGATCTAACTCTAGGTAATTCACTTTTAATTTTTAAGTGAGTCTCTCGAATTTATTCAATTATTTGTTCAAACGTTAGGAAAAACTCCACTCTCAATTATGTCTTAACCTCACAAGATGAACCAATTTAAGCACGTGAAGATATGCAAGAATGCGTAGCGGATTGTTCTTTAGGAAAATCTCTTTCGATTATTCTCCTAACTAGGTTTAATCAAGGATTCAACTAGCCTCTTTCGATTACTAAGAAGAATTAATGAACTCAACCAACAATATAATGTAAAGATATCACAAGTTATGCCTCTCTCGATTACATGAACAAGTGATTATAGATGCAACAATTAAATCATCCAAAATTTCTTCAATACATAAAATTAGAGTTATAATCTACAAACAATCATCAAAACACCAAATCCATCAAACACTAAAGAGAACTACTCCATACATATAGAGAAATTCATCACAAATATAATAAAAGTATAGGCAAACATAAGTTCGATCAAAACTTGGGTCTTGAGTGAGGAAGGAATGATGAAATCCTTGTGCTAGTATTCTTCCAACTCCTCCTTAGGTCGAATATGTGTCAAAAGTCGAGAAAACAGTATTTTTCCATCTATTTATACCAAATAGGGTTAGGCCCAGAGAATTCTCCTAGCCGAAATTGGATTTTCACTATGTAAAAATTGCACAGGCACGCCGCATGGGGTGGAGCACCATGCAGGGCATTAGTGGGGAAATCCAGAGAGCTAGTTATAACAGGGAGCAAATAATTGCACAGCGCGGCACCCCACGTGTCGCGGCAGTGAAGATTTCTCAGAGTACGGATTTTTCGTACATTTTGATGTCCAGACTTCGTACTCGACCCCCGAACACAATCCCGACTTAATCCCTTGGGCTTTTACTCAGACATCAAAGCTCCAAATCACTCGACTTTATTCCATAACATCTACATGGCTCGGAATCACTCCTACAAAGCATAAAACACACAACAAGTGCAAAACACTATCAATTAAAGCTCAAAACAAGTAAAGTGCAGAAGTCCACTCAAACCTCATGACCCTCAATAGCGACCCAAACTAGAACGATATACACGAGTTATCACCCCTAGCTGGCCTCCCCCCAGGACGGCCTCTACCCGCCTGACCTCCACCCCTAGATGGCGGTGCAGGTACAACAACAACTTGAGGGAACCCATAGCCCGAATACTCTGTTGTGGTGCACCCGTCTGGAGTCTGGGACAATCTCTCACCATGTGGCTTGTATCCCCACACTCAAAGCAGCTTCTCCGCTGATGTGGCTGTGGAAGCTTCCCGGTACGGGTACTCTAGGACCATGGATACCTGAAGCACCACGTAAAGTTTGATCCACATCCAATCCGCACTCAATAGTGAGTGGAAACGGTCGTTGCAATTATAATACCCAACTAAAGTTGGGGTCGATTTCCTCAGGGAGTTTATAAAGGGTATTGAGGTAGATGCTTGAAGAGAAAACATGAGATAACTAAATTACACTTCCAAACAAAGAGTGATCGTTGTCCAAATTAACACTAAGAGATTAAACTAATTAAAAGAAACTAGAAAGAGAGTAATTTATTTTTGTATTTTTAAATAAATGGGGAAAAGCCTAGACATGTAACCTTCACCTAGGTGCAAACCTAATGGATACATTGATTTAATGATTGTTTTTCCGGTTTGGGGTGTATTATAACTCTCAATTCTCAAGTACCTACTCAATACCTCTCGGTTATATAGTGGATTGCTACCCAATTGGCCACATCCAATCCACGCTCTATGGTGAGTGGAAACATTCGTTTCAATTATAATACCCTACTAGGGCCGGGGTTGATTTCATCATGGAGTTTATGAAGGGTGTTGAGGTAGATACATGATGAGAAAATATGAAATAACTAAAATTACACTTCCAAATAAAGAGTGATCGTTGTCCAAATTAACACTAAGAGATTAAACTATTTAAAAGCAACTAGAAAGAGAGTAAATTGTTTTTTTTTTGTGTTTTTAAACAAATGGGGGAAAGCCTAGGGATGTAACCTTCACCTAGGTGCAAACCTAGTGGGTATATTGAGTTATCTCTTGTTATGCGGATCGGGGTGTACTATAACTCTCAATTCTCAAGTACCCACTCAATACCTCTCGGTTATATAGTGGTTATGCCCAATTGACTTTCTCAACTCCAATTGGATAGCAATACAAACAATTGATATGAGTTTAAGTCGGGTTTACCTATATCTAGTTCAAAACTCTTTAATCAACCTAGCCAAAACCTTAACTAGCTCAATTTCTTGTTAGCCAAGTTTTCCTAGACTAAGTTCCTCTTTCTCAAGTAAGAACTATGTCAAATAGGCATGAATCAATGTTTGCAACCATTAATTCTACAAATAATGCATAAACAAGGCTAAATAATAAACAAGCATTAGAATTAATAACACATAAGATTTATACACTAGTGTTGGGTCACAACCCTAGATAAAATCTAGCTACTCATGCTATAAAGCAAAGAAAACAAAGTAGACGAAGTAACTAAAGCCATAAACTACAATTAATGGATAAAACTAACGAGTCTTCTCTAGTATTTGCCACAAATTTCCAAGAAGGATAAAATATAACTGCTATAGCTGCATAGAATACAAAATTTACACTAAAAAAGTGTTTCCCGTCTATTTATAGTGTCCAGAAATTCGCTGACAAAAATGCCCTTAGCGAGGTTCTGCGGCCGTACAATTTTATGTGCGGACCACACTTTTCTTCTTCTTTTGAGTTGGGAGGAATTCTGCAGTCGCATAATTCCATTTGCACCCGCATAATTCCATCTGCAACTGCACTTCAGCTTCTGCGAGTGCATATTTTGATCGCGGACCGCATTTTCATGAGGCTTCACACTTGGTCTTTTTGTACATTTTTTGAACTTTTCAAATCTTGTCAGTGTGATGAGATTTTGCAGCCACACAATTTGATTTGCGGACCGCACTTCTTCAAACTCCTCTGAGGCTTCAAGGCTTTTTCTGCGGATCGCATAATCTTCTAGTGCCGCAGAATTACTTCTTATGACCGCACTTTTGTCTACAATTCTCCTTCTTGCCTTTTTGAGCTAGAATACTCCTATTTGAATTAAATTTCTTATTTAAGCTCCAATCCTCCAACATGCCTGCAATTCATATGATTAATTTGTTTTGGAAACAAAAATCAATACTTTCGGACTAAAACTAAAGCAAGAAGGTACTAATAAGTGGTTAAAATCCACACTTATCAAAGCCTGAAGTGCAAACTGAACTGGCTGACCCACAAAACCTCTACCATAATGTACACTGCCCCCAAAATAGTCCCGATCAACAATCCACGAGGCCTTGTAGCCTCCCTGTCCTCTCTTTTTTGGCCCTGCATACCCTCCAACCTCCGATAGATCTCTACAACCTGCTGAAACGGAATATCTGTCACCAACTCTCTAGCCATATTGAATCTGAGACCATAACTGAGCGCCTCAATAAATCTGCAAATTCGTTCTCTGACTGTAGGAACTAAGGTAGGTGCATGTCGGGACAAATCGCTTAAACTGATGGAATACTCTGATACTATCATTGTGCCCTAGCGCAGCTGCTCGAATTCGGTGTGCCACGCATCCCAGAGGGTCTGGGAAACAAACTCCCTTAAAAGCATCTCTGAAAACTTAGTCCAAGTGAGTGGTGCTGCATCATCTGGCCTACCCTCCTCATAAGCCTTCCACCACCAATACGGTACTCCTAACAGCTAAAATGTACTAAAAGCAACTCCGCTCACCTTGACAATACCCATGGTGCGGAAAATATGATGGAGCTTCTCTAGAAATCCTTGCACATCCTCGGTAGATGTTCCAATTAAAGTAGGAGGATCATACTTCTTCAATCTCTCGATCCTCTTCTGATGCCTCTAGCCTGACCTCAGGCTGAACGAGACTAACAGGTCATACCGGCATCACACCCAGAACCTAACCAATGTGAGCCCGCTGCCTGTGATGTAGCTGGTACAACTGGAATCAATCCCACCTGAGCCAATGTACCAAACATTATCAGGAACTACGCTAAAGTCTCCTCAAGTCTGAGGGTAGCAACAGGAACCTCCTGTTCCTGTCCCCTAACTGGAGCTACTGGTGGCTCCTGGGCTGCTATTATGGAGGGTGCTCTAGCTCTAGCACGTGCTACTCTTCGGCCTTCGGCCTTCGCTCTACCTCTGCCTCTACCCCGACCCCTAGCAACATCAGCTACGGGGTCAGCATCATCGGTAACTACAACTCGTGTCCTCACCATCTATCACAGAACAGTATGACAAGGCTCAAACTCCGTAATCAATAAACCGCACGATAGGATTAGAAGATAAGTAAAACTGCCTCCGTATTGATCCGTAGGACTCTACTAATCTTGCGTATGACTCATCGCTCCAATGAACCTAGAGATCAGATACCAACTTGTCAAGACCCAAAATCCCTCCTTAGGAGTTGTGATAGAACCTAGTATCTAAGACTCGGTAAGCCTAACACATATTGAGTTATTAACAGGTTTAAACCAATCAACCATTATACATGAACAAATATTTTCTATAAATAACCAACAACCATCAATAGATGTACAATATCCCAAAACAGATAAAACAAGTCATAAGCTCCACTAATATCACTAGAAAATCTCTAAGTACAAACTGTTCTGAAATAGAAATAAACAGTGGTAAAGAAAGATAGCATAAGGTGACTCTGAGGCCTGCAAATGGGATGGAAGGTATACCTTGAAGTTTCCACCGTGACTCACGATTACTTATCTAACGGCTAGCATGCTCCGAGGTACCTGGATATCACAAAATGCGCAACAAGCATAGTATGAGTACACTATAACGATACTCAGAAAGTATCAAGCCTAACCTCGGTAGAGTACTTACGAGGTCAGGTCATGACACCTACTAGACATAGAAACCTGTGCAAGGTATTGATATAATCTAACAATGGAAAATAAAGGAAGTTAAAGGATAATAAAGCAATTTATTAATACAAGGATAACAATGGTAATAAAGCAACAAATGACAGTAAGAGAGTACAAGTGATAAAGACAACATGTAACTACGTACAACCAAAATACGAATGGAAGGAAATAGGGGGAAAAAAGAACAACAACCGTTCAACTCATCAAGCTTTTCAACATAAAATGTACAACAAGAATCATACCGAAGGACCACACCTCACATTCCAATTTCACAAGTCCCCAAATCACGAACCCTAAACATATGATATCTCGGGTTCACATTATCAATCACAACTGCATGGACAATTCACGTGCTCTACTGACAACTCACGTGCCAATAACATTAATAATAACCACATACCCGTGCAGACAACTCACGTGCCAACCATAACAATATCTCATATCTGTATGGAGAACACACGTGCCAACAGCCCTGCCCTCACACGGAAGGCAGATATACAAGAATAAACGTACATGATTAATGGACATCAGTAATTATACACTGGATTGATATAGATGATAAATTACGGTGTATGCTTGTGCAAGTGTATTATCTCATCTCGAGTCAACAAGTAAGATCAAAGACATTGAATAGCACATTGGAAACAATACAACAAAACCCGCGATATGCATGACTCATATAAGATATCACACCATCACACAAATATCATCAATGGCAATTTGCCAGGCCATCACAAATCATCCCTGACATAGCCCACCTTGTCTCTCCACGTGCACCATACGAAACGTTAATGCCCGTCTTGTATCACCACATGCGAATAATAATTAACCCACATTGTCTCGCCACATGCTCATACCCAACATATATAGCCCTTCTTGTCACGTCACATGTGCTAATATCAATAATAACAATAGGACGGACAACTCACGAGCAAATACCACGACAATCATCTTAATAATTCTACATATGCCGAAAACATAACAACTCGCACCACATGTGCTTATATGCCACAACATTTCCATAACTACAATTCCAATACCACAACCACACATAGCCCACGGCTCAACAACACTGAGTACAACAACAACAATAATAACACGAGAGTACAACAAGTAAATAAACATAAGAATTACAACAACACAACGAAATGGGAGAATAAGCTCAACAATGAAAGAGATAACACGTAGCAACGACTTCAAATAAAAATATATTAACAATGAAAGAGATAACATTACATTAAAAGAGGCAACAATTGCAATTAAAGCATATAAGAGTACATACTCTTCACCTACCCATAACCCCACGAGTTCATATATGTGTTTTGTTTCAAAATTCGAGTCCAATTCGACTCTCAAATTCCAAATTTTCATTTTTCAAAACATAGACAAAATTTCGCAAAATTCTACTTTGATTCTCATGAATTTGATGTTAAATCTCATATATAATCATGAAATATAGTTTGAAATTGATTAAAACTACTTACCCAATGATTGTAGGTGAAACTCTCCTCTACTAATTGCCTCCTACCAAGTCTAGGGTTCAAAGATATAAAATAGGAGGCTAAAATCCTGTCTTCCAGCTTTTATGTTCAGGCGCAGATGTCGCAAATGCGATCTTGCAAACCTTGCGAATACGAAGAACGATCGCGAAAGAGACATTCATCACAGTCCTGCTAATATCGCAAATGCGAACATTTCATCGCAATTGCAGCGACTCAATGATCGCAAAAGCGTTCCAGCCCAGCCCAGATCCCAATAACAAAAGTGAACAATTTGTTAGCATTTGAAAACCTGACAGACTCCCAGTGAACTTCGCAAATGCAACTTCCCCCTCGCAAATACGAAGGTCGCAAATGCGAACAAAATCTGAAATTTGCGAGACCTGCGGGACCAGTTCAAAAACCAACAAAACTAAAACTGTTCAAACACTCCGAAACGCGTCTGAAACTCACCCGATCCCTTGGGGATCCATACCAAACATCCTCACAAGTCTATAAAAATCATACAAACTCACATGCACGATCAAAAATACCAAAATAACATCCATAACCATGAGTCAGACGTCAAAACACATGAAATTAACATAGAAACTCAAGAACTTCTAAAAACACAATTACGCGCCCGATTCCTATCAAATCCACTTCTAATGACGCCAAAATTTGCAAACAAGTTCCAAATTGAGAAACCGGCCTATTCTAAGTCCTGATACCAAAATCCAAACCCGATAGCCATAAAGTAAAACCCTAGTCAAACAAAAGGAATTTCTAAGCCTTCAAATTGCTAACTTTTGGTGAAATATGCCGAATCAACCTAGGAACCTCCGAATTCAATTTGTCGCATACTTCCAAGTCCAAAATCACAACACAAACTTACCAGAGCCATCAAAATACTGGCACGGGGTCATTTTCACAAAAGTCAAACCTCGGTCAATATTTCCAACTTAAGCTTCTAAAATGAGAACAACTCATCCATATCAATCCCAAAACATCAAAAATTGAATCCAACCATACACACAAGTTATAATACACAATATGAAGCCACTCAAGACCTCGAACAACTGAACAAAATTGTAAAGCTCAAAACAATCGTCTGGGTCGTTACATAAATGTTCATTCAGGGAAATCGGGGAATGGGGTGTATAAAGAAATCAATTAGGCAAATGGTCTATGAAACACAAGTAAGGAAAAGGAAAATCTCATGCAATCAATGAAGCAACCAGTAAAGGAAAATCTCATGCAACCAGTAAATCTCAAAGATTGAGGTCGATACGACTTGATTCAAAAAATACCATTGTTATGCTAATAGTAATAGAGTAACACATATAAGGTAAGTAAATCATGGCGAGGTTCCATTTCCTAGTCGAAATCGGAGAAGAATCGAGGGTAAGGCTGCTAGAGTTTTAAAAACAGGGGAAAGATTTGAGCGGACTGAGGGTGTTCAGAGGTGGTTGGTGAGAGAGATAATGGGTTAGATTTGTGGTTATGCAGATATAAGGAGAGAAGGGAGAATTCTTGTGAGCCATTGATCTTGAGAGATTAATGACTGTGATTTTAAGGAGGGAGATAGGGTGGATACGGGTCCCAGACGGGATAAGTGGGTATGGTTCATTTTGTTTGGGCTGCAGCCGGGTCAAATGGAGTGGGCTTTGCCATTTTGGACCATAATTGGTCCGAAATTCAGCCCTATGTTAGGCCATAATTAAAACACATGGAAATTGTTAAAAGAATAAACAATAAGATGGTTAATAAAATGATAAAAATACTATTTATAAAATTAACACTTTTAAAAATAGTAGTTTGTAATTGTAAAAATATAAAAATACCATTTTGGCCTAAATAGCATAATAAATATAATTATTTGTAAAACACAGGCTGAAAATAATATGTATATAGTAAAAAAATCAAATATAACTGTATAAAATAATATAAAATTCTATAAAATATGCATGAAAATATAAATAATTAGTTTAGACAATTAATCACTCATAAATATAAGGGGGTAATAAATAAATATTTATCAATTAGAGTGCTAGAAACAATTAAATAAAATGCATATAATACACTAATTAAGTAAAGAATATGAGGGCAAAATTTAGTATTAACAACTGCCCCTCTTTATCCGAGAATGCTAAAAGAATTGTCGGGTAAATAAATCAAGATGATGATGAATTTTGTCTAGATGAGAATGAGATATGAGATGTTTTCAAAGTCTAGGGGCCGAACCTGGTTCTTGAGCTGCTTATATATTCCTGGTTTTATGTGAATCAAGCCACGTGTAGTACTTGATCCATAGGTGAATGAAGCCAATGAAGTCATTGCAGAAAGACCATGCGTTTTAATGTATGAATTTTTGGCTAGCACGCTGTCGTGAATAGTTGATATTATAGATGGAGAGTATGGATGGCAATAATGTGGAATGATGTTGTCATGAATAGTTACTTGGAGATATTAAAGAAATGTGAACATTTGAACAAAAACCAGAGCGGGAATTTCTCCCATTTGAAGAATGGTTACCTTCCGAGTTACCGGCAAAGCTTAAAATACGACAATTACAGTAGCATATTCATAGAAGTTATAATATCATTGATGCGAGTGCAAAAATTTAAACATGATGCAAATTCCTCTCAGACCATGAAAGTTGTCTTCGGATGATAAGGATGTTGTCTTTAGACCATGACGTCCTGGGCTATGAACGTATAGTAAAGGGATTCACAAGCCATGAAATAGTGTCCTTGGGCCATAAGGATGGTTTCTTTGGACTATGAGGCCTTTGAATAATGATATGCAACTTTGAGAGCCTTAGGCCATGGAATGTTGTCCTTAGGCTATGAGAATGAAGCCTTCATACTATGACACCTTTGGATAATTTGGCGATATTTCAGCCCATTAAATGCAAAGATGTGACGATATTTGACTATTTGATAGAGAAAATAGGCAGTGCTTATCCATATGCAGATGAAGATGGCAGTGTTTAGCCTTATGAAGGAGTGAAGGAAGGCAGTGCTTAGCCTTGTGTTATATAGAGGCAGAGCTTACACTTATGAAAGTTATGAGAGTGGTGCTTAGCCCTATGCAAATGATGAGGGCAATGCTTAGCCCTATGCAAATAATGAGGGAAGTGCTTAGCCTTATGCATATGGAGGCAATTCTTAGACTTATGCAATGATGGAGGCAAAGCTTAGCCCCAAGCAAGTAATGAGGGAAGTGCTTAGCCCTATGCAGAGGAAGGCAATTCTTAGCCTTATGCAATGATGGAGGCAGAGCTTAGCCTCATGCAAGTAATGAGGCCAGTGCTTAGCCCTATTCAAAGAATAAGGGCAACACTTAGCCCTATGTAGATGCGGAGGCAGTGCTTAGCCTCATGCAAGTAGGAGGGCCATGCTTGGCCCGATATAGATAGTGAGGGTAGTGCTTAGCCCTATGCAGGTGAAGGTAATTCTTAGCCTTATGCAATATTGAAGGAAGAGCTTAGCCTCAAGTAAATGCGTGAAAGGAAAACAATTCTTAGGTTAACACGATTAGGCTTGGTAACATCTATCTGTGTGAAGATAGCAGTCGTGTCGTATATCCTTTGCGGATACTTTTGATAAAATTGTACCTGTTATACACGCGTTCAAAGAAAAATTGTAAGTCGGGGGAAGGTTGGTTCGTTCTTTTGATTCCTTGTTCCATCCTTGCTTCTGACTTTGTTTTATGAGCTTCACACTTCTGTGCTTTGAGATCTCATGGGTAGCATTTGGTTGTTACAAAATTGAGTTTTGAAAATATGCACTTTGTAGTTGGTCAGTCGTAAGAGATGCAGTTATTTAAAATATATGATAATGCATAAAATAGATAGTTTTGTCCAATCATACACTGTGACACATTTTGAGACATTTCAACGTCCTTGTCCTGAATGGAATTTTGGGGACTCTCTAAAAATGCTTCCCCAGCTTTGACGGATATCTTCCGGCAATACTCTTTTGGCGACCATTGTTTCGGCAATACTAAATCTGACGAAGATCAAAATATTGACCCAATTTATGATCACGGAGTGAAATGGAAATTTTATTATAATATGACCGAACCCACAAGGCTTCCTATATATCCCCTCTTAAACGTGAATCAGGTGAAGCGTAGTTCATGTAACATCAAGAAGAAAGTGCGAATGCAATCTTAGACATAACTTCTTTTGAAGGCATCTGAATTGATGGTCTTTGGCCATATGTCTCATTCCAATACTGCTATTATGAGCACTCCACTCGTCAATACTCGGTGAACCATGTAAGGACATTGCCAGTTTGGTGAGAATTTTCCTTTTTCCTCATCCTGATATGGGAAACTTCAATTCAGAACCAACTGCCTCGAAGTGAACTGTCTTGGTCTAACCTTCTTATTGAATACCCTTGCCATTCTATTCTAGTAAAGTTGGTCATGACACACCACATTCATTCTTTTTCTATCGATGAGAGCCAACTGATCATATCGACTTTGTACCCATTCCGCATCACTAAGCTCGGCTTCCTGTACGATTCGTATAGGAAGGAATTTCTACCTCAACGGGTATAACGGCTTTAGTACCATACACCAATAGATAGGGGGTAGCCCCAGTTGATGTTTGGACCGGTGTGCGGTATTCGAGCAAAGAAAATTGTAACTTCTCGTGCCATTGTTTGTACTTGTCTACCATCTTCCTTAGTATTTTCTTAATATTCTTGTTGGCAGCGTCTACAACTACGTTATTGTATGGTGTAGATGCAGTGGAATTTCGGTGTTTGATCTTGAATGTATTTAATATGGCTTGCATCATATCACTATTGAGATTAGCGACATTATCGGTAATAATTGACTCGGGGGACTTCGAATCCGTAGATAATACCCCGAACAAAATTTGCTACGGCCTTCTTTGTGATGGCTTTGTAGGAGGTGGCTTCAACCCATTTGGTGAAGTAATCAATGGATATAGAGATAAATCTTTGTCTATTGGAGGTGGAAGGCTCGATCGGGCCAATGACATCCATCCCGTAAGCGGCAAAAAGCCAAGGTGAGCTCGTCACATTGAATTCATTAGGCGGAGCCCATATCATGTCGGCATGTACCTGACACTGGTGACATTTTTGCTCATACTTGATACAACAGTCTCCATAGTCATCTAGAAGTATCCTGCTCTCAATATCTTCTTTGCTAAAATGAACCCATATGGGGTCTACACGTCCCGACATTTATTTCTTCGAGCAGTCTGGATGGTTTCTTGGCATTGACACATCTTTGCAATCCTAGATCAGCAGTTCTTCTGCACAAAATTCCTCAACTCTAAAAGAAATGATTAGCTAACCTCCGTAATGTGCGCTTTTGAGTATGTGTAGAACTTTTCGGGTATTATCTTTTTTGCAAATACTCTCTGATATTGTGAAACCATGGATTCCCATCAAATTATTCCTCAACATGAGCATAGTAGGTAGGCTGATTACGGAGCTCTATTGGGATGGGGTAGATATGATTCTTATCTGGATGTTGTATCATGGAAGTTAGGGTGGCCAATGCGTCTACGATCTCATTCTGAATTCGTGGAACATGCTTGAATTCTATCTTTGTGAAACTCGTGGTTAATTCCTGCACATAGTGTAAGTACAACAATATATTCATATTCATGGTGGCTTATTCTCCGAGTACCTGATGTATCAGCAAATTTGAGTCTCCGATTACCAATGATTCCTCTACTTCATTTCTGTTGCAAATCTGAGCCCTAAAATGGCCTCATATTCTGCAATATTATTGGTACACGGGAACCTAAGCTTCGCAAATACCAGATAACGTTGGCTGGATTCCGATACCAGGACATCTCTGATGCCCACTCTTTTGAAGTTTGCTGCTATGACAAAAACTATTCTCCAATCATCGTAAGATTTGGCGATATCTTCCCCTATGAAAGATACTTCCTCCTCCGGGAAATATGTCTTCAAAAGTTTGTACTTTCCACCCACAGGGTGCTCTGCCGGGTGATTGGCCAATGCTTGCCCCTTGACTGCCTTTTGGGTCACATAGACGATGTGGAAGTCACATAGTAGTATTTTCCACTTTGTCAACTTGCCAGTAGGAATTGGTTTCTCAAAAATATACTTTAGGGGGTCCATTCTCGATATGATGTATATAGCGTATGCACAAAAATTATTCCTTAACTTATGGGCTATCCATGTCAGAGCGCAACAGGTACGTTTCAATAGAGAATACCGAGCTTCTTAGGGTGTGAACTTCTTACTTAGATAGTATATTTCTTGTTCTTTCCTCCCGGTCTCATCAAGTTGTCCCAAGATGCATCCAAATGCTCCGTCCAACATGGATAGGTACATCAGTAGAGGTCTTCCGGGCTCTGGTCGGACCAACACATGATGTTTGGACAGATACTCCTTGATTTTATCGAAATCCTTTTGACATTCTTGATTTTAACTTGTTGCAGCATACTTTCTCACCATCTTGAAGATTTGTTCACATATTTCCATCGATTGTGCTATGAAACGGCTTTATGTAATTGAGATGACACAAGAAGCTCGTTACGTCTTTCTTGTTCCTTGGCGGCCACAGGTCTTGGATGACTTTTATCTTTGACGGGTCTAGCTCGATTCCTGGGTGACTGACAATGATACCTAGTAGCTTCCCAGTAGGGACCCTGAAAGAACATTTTGAGGGGTTCAACTTCATGTTATACCTCCGCAAGCGGTCAAAGAATTTTCTCAGATTTTCTATGTGATCTAGGCTCTTCTTGGATTTGATGATGACATCATCGACATAAACCTCTATCTCCTTATGTATCATATCATGAAAACACGTTGTCATGGCCGTCATGTAAGTAGCTTTGAAGTTATTTAAACCAAATGGCATCATCTTTTAGCAATACACACCCCATGGCAAGATAAAAGATGTTTTCTCTGCGTTTTCTTCATCCATCCAAATCTGGTGATATCCCGCAAAGCAATGCTCGGCGCAATTAGCGATCAAGATGTGTATGTTTGACAATAGAAAATCATCCTTGGGGCTTGCTCTAATTAGATCTCTGTAGTCAACACATAACATGACCTTCCTATCTTTCTTAGGTACAAGAACAATATTTGCTAACTAGATCAGATATTCGAAGGACCTTGGCATTGATTTTCTTAGTAACATTCACTTTTATCTTCAAACTTATATCTTGCTTGAATTGTTCAAGTTTCCGCTTCACTGGTGGACACATTAGATTGGTAGGTATCTTCTGGACTACTATGGATGTGCTCAACCCTGTCATGTCGTCATAGGACCAGGCAAAGATGTCTTTATATTCTTTCAAACATCTAATATATTCTTCTTTGTCGGATGGTGATAGATGGATACTAATGCGGGGGGTCTCTTTGACTGTTCGGAATCTCCCAAATTAACCGTCTCAGTTTCCTTTAAGTTTGACTTTCGGTTGTTCTCAAAATCCTCTATTTCCCTGATGATTTCCTCGGGTATTACGTCATTCACCCATTCCTCTGAATCACTCTCATCGTGTTGCGCTATCTCATTATATTTCACAATTTGTAGACTCAACAGGATATGAGATAATAATGCTGAAAAGAATGCAAATATAATAACATAAATAATCGAAGAGAAATAACGCATTAATTTAAAACTTAAAAATGTCAAAACAAAAACTATACGATGTCTCGAGTATTTATCTCAAAACAAAATAATAAATGTCTTAAGTGCCAGAAAACAATTTAAAGGAAAATCATGCTAGTCTACCAAAGCTACCCAGGTGCTCGACGAGCCCGGGACGATGTATAAGTCCAGTTCCTGAGAACAACTCCATCTTCTGCCATTTGGATGGTGAGGTCCTCCTCCTCCTCTCCAAAAATCACATTGCTATCCATATCTTCTTCATCTAGGAACGCATTTCTCATGCCAGCTTGAATATCATCTTTTTCAGATCCCAAATTATGTCGGTCTTGTAGAATGTCTGGTACAATAGTTATACCTCCGCAGGCGGTCGAAGAATTCTCTCAGATTTGCTATGTGATCTAGGCTCTTCTTGGATTTGATGATGACATCATCCACATAAACCTCTATCTCCTTATGTATCATATCATGAAAAAAAGTGGTCATGGTCGTTATGTAAGTAGCTTTGAAGTTCTTCTAACCAAATGACATCATCTTATAGCAATACACACCCCATAGCATGATGAAAGCGGTTTTCTTTGCGTGTTCTTCATCTATCCAAATCTAGTGATATCCTGCAAAGCAATGCTTGGTGCAATTAACAAACAATATGTGTAGGTTTGACAGTGGAAAATCATCCTTGGGGCTTGCTCTATTAAGCTCTTTGTAGTCCACGCATAACATGACCTTCCTATCTTTCTTTGGTTGAAGCAAGATATTTGCTAACCAGGTCGTATACTCGAAGAACCTTGGCATTAAATTTCTTGGTAACCTCCACTTTTACCTTCAACCTCATATCTTGCATGAATTACTTAGGTTTCCGCTTCACAGGTGGACACATTGGAGTGGTATGTATCTTGTGGACTACTATGGATGTGCTCAACCCTATCAAGTCATCATAGGACCACGCAAAGATGTCTTCATATTCTTTCAAACATCTAATATATTCTTCTTTGTCGGATAATGATAGATGGATACTAATGCGGGGGGTCTCTTTGAGTGTTCGAAATCTGCCAAATTAACCGTCTTAGTTTCCTTTAAGATCAACTTTGGTTTGTTCTCAAAATCCTCTATTTCCCTGATGATTTCCTCGGGTATTACATCATTCTCCCATTCCTTTAAATCACTCTCATCGTGTTGCGTTGTCTCATTATATTTCACAGTTGTAGACTCAAAAGGATATGAGATAACAATGCTGAAAATATTTTAGAAATAATAACATAAATAAACGAAGAGAAATAATGCATTAATTTAAAACTTAAAAATGTCAAAACAAAAACTACACGATGTCTCGAGTATTTATCTCAAAACAAAATACTAAATGTCTTAAGTGCCAGAAAACAATTTAAAGGAAAATCATGCTAGTCTGCCAAAGCTACCCAGGTGCTCGACGAGCCCGGGACAATGTAGAAGTCCAGTTCCTGAGAACAACTCCATCTTCAACCATTTGGATGGCGAGGTCCTCCTCCTCCTCTCCCAAAATCACATTGCTATCCATATCTTTTTCATCTAGGAACGAATTTCTCATGCCAGCTTGAATATCATCTTTTTCATATCCCAAATTATGTCGGTTTCAGATCCCGAATTCTCTCAGATTTGCTATGTGATCTAGGCTCTTCTTGGATTTGATGATGACATCATCCACATAAACCTCTATCTCCTTATGTATCATATCATGAAAAAAGTGGTCATGATCGTTATGTAAGTAGCTTCGAAGTTCTTCTAACCAAGCGACATCATCTTATAGCAATATACACCCTATAGCGTGATGAAAACGGTTTTCTCTGCATGTTCTTCAACTATCCAAATCAAGTGATATCCTGCAAAGAAATTCTTGGTGCAATTAATGAACAAGATGTGCATGTTTAACAGTGGAAAATCATCCTTGGGGCTTGCTCTATTAAGCTCTCTGTAGTCAACGCATAACATGACCTTCCTATCTTTCTTTGGTTGAAGCAAGATATTTGCTAATCAAGTCGTATACTCAAAGGATCTTGGCATTAAATTTCTTGGTAACCTCCACTTTTATCTTCAAACTCATATCTTGCATGAATTTCTTAGGTTTCCGCTTCACTGGTGGACACATTGGAGTGGTAGGTATCATGTGGACTACTATGGATGTGCTCAACCCTATCAAGTCGTCATAGGACCCGGTAAAGATGTCTCATATTCTTTCAAACATCTAATATATTCTTCTTTGTCGGATGGTGATAGATGGATACTAATGCGGGGGGTCTCTTTGACTGTTCGGAATCTCCCAAATTAACCGTCTCAGTTTCCTTTAAGTTTGACTTTGGTTTGTTCTCAAAATCCTCTATTTCCCAGATGATTTCCTCAGGTATTACATCATTCTCCCATTCCTCTGAATCACTCTCATCGTGTTGCGCTGTCTCATTATATTTCACAGTTGTAGACTCAACAGGGTATGCGATAATAATGCTGAAAAGAATGCAAATATAATAACATAAATAAACGAAGAGAAATAATGCATTAATTTAAAACTTAAAAATGTCGAAAAAAAAACTACACGATGTCTCGAGTATTTATCTCAAAACAAAATACTAAATGTCTTAAGTGCCATAAAACAATTTAAAGGAAAATCATGCTAGTCTGCCAAAGCTACCCAGGTGCTTGAATATCATCTTTTTCAGATCCCAAATTATGTCGGTCTTGCGGAATGTCTGGTACAATAGTTATACCTCCGCAGGCGGTCGAAGAATTCTCTCAGATTTGCTATGTGATCTAGGCGCTTCTTGGATTTGATGATGACATCATCCACATAAACCTCTATCTCCTTATGTATCATATCATAAAAAAAGTAGTCATGGTCGTTATGTAAGTAGCTTCGAAGTTTTTCTAACAAAACGACATCATCTTATAGCAATACACACCCCATAGTGTGATGAAAGCGGTTTTCTCTGCGTGTTCTTCATCTATCCAAATGAGGTGATATCCTGCAAAGCAATGCTTGGTGCAATTAACTAACAAGATGTGTATGTTTGATAGTGGAAAATAAACCTTGGGGCTTGCTCTATTAAGCTCTCTGTAGTCAACGCATAACATGACCTTCCTATCTTTCTTTGGTTGAAGCAAGATATTTGCAAATCAGGTCGTATACTCGAAGGACCTTGGCATTAAATTTCTTGGTAACCTCCACTTTTATCTTCAAACTCATATCTTGCATGAATTTCTTAGGTTTCCGCTTCACTGGAGGACACATTGGAGTGGTAGGTATCTTGTGGACTACTATGGATGTGCTCAACCCTATCAAGTCGTCATAGGACCAGGCAAAGATGTCTTCATATTCTTTCAAACATCTAATAAATTCTTCTTTGTCGGATGGTGATAGATGGATACTAATGCGGGGGGTCTCTTTGACTGTTCGGAATCTCCCAAATTAACCGTCTCAGTTTCCTTTAAGTTTGACTTTGGTTTGTTCTCAAAATCCTCGATTTCCCTGATTATTTCCTCGAGTATTACATCATTCTTCCATTCCTCTGAATCACTCTCATCGTGTTGCGCTATCTCATTATATTTTACAGTTGTAGACTCAACAGGATATGAGATAATAATGCTGAAAAGAATGCAAATATAATAACATAAATAATCGAAGAGAAATAATGCATTAATTTAAAACTTAAAAATGTCAAAACAAAAACTACACGATGTCTCGAGTATTTATCTCAAAACAAAATAATAAATTTCTTAAGTGCCAGAAAACAATTTAAAGGAAAATCATGCTAGTCTGCCAAAGCTACCCAGGTGCTCGACGAGCCCGGGACGATGTAGAAGTCCAGTTCTTGAGAACAACTCCATCTTCTACCATTTGGATGTCGAGGTTCTCCTCCTCCTCTCCCAAAATCACATTGCTATCCATATCTTCTTCATCTAGGAATGAATTTCTCATGCCAGCTTGAATATCATCTTTTTCAGACCCCAAATTATGTCGGTCTTGCGGAATGTCTGGTACAATAGTTATACCTGCGCAGGCGGTCGAAGAATTCTCTTAGATTTGCTATATGATCTAGGCTCTTCTTGGATTTGATGATGACATCATCCACATAAACCTCTATCTTCTTATGTATCATATCATGAAAAAAGTGGTCATGGTCGTTATGTAAGTTGCTTGGAAGTTCTTCTAACCAAACAACATCATCTTATAGCAATATACACCCCCGTAGCGTGATGAAAGCGGTTTTCTCTGCGTGTTCTTCATATATCCAAATCTGGTGATATCCTTTAAAGTAATGCTTGGTGCAATTAACGAACAATATGTGTATGTTTGACAGTGCAAAATCATCCTTGGGGCTTACTCTATTAAGCTCTTTGTAGTCAACGCATAATATGACCTTCGTATCTTTCTTTGGTTTAAGCAAGATATTTTCTAACCAGGTCGTATACTCGAAGGACCTTGGCATTAAATTTCTTGGTAACCTCCACTTTTATCTTCAACCTCATATCTTGCATGAATTTCTTAGGTTTCCGCTTCACTGGTGGAAACATTGGAGTGGTAGGTATCTTGTGGACTACTATGGATGTGCTCAACCCTATCAAGTCGTTATAGGACCAGGCAAAGATGTCTTCATATTCTTTCAAACATCTAATATATTCTTCTTTGTTGGATGGTGATAGATGGATACTAATGCGGGGGGTCTCTTTGACTATTTGGAATCTCCCAAATTTACCGTCTCAGTTTCCTTTAAGTTTGACTTTGGTTTGTTCTCAAAATCCTCTATTTCCCTGATGATTTCCTCAGGTATTACATCATTCTCCCATCCCTCTGAATCACTCTCATCGTGTTGTGCTGTCTCATTATATTTCACAGTTGTAGACTCAACAGGATATGAGATACTAATGCTGAAAAGCATGCAAATATAATAACATAAATAAACGAAGAGAAATAATGAATTAATTTAAAACTTAAAAATGTCAAAACAAAAACTACACGATGTCTCGAGTATTTATCTCAAAACAAAATACTAAATGTCTTAAGTGCCAGAAAACAATTTAAAGGAAAATCATGCTAGTCTGCCAAAGCTACCCAGGTGCTCGACGAGCCCGGGATAATGTAGAAGTCCAGTTCCTGAGAACAACTCCATCTTCTGCCATTTGGATGGCAAGGTTCTCTTCCTCCTCTCCCAAAATCACCTTGCTATCCATATCTTCTTTATCTAGGAATGAATTTCTCATGCCAGCTTGAATATCAACTTTTTCAGATCCCAAATGATGTTGGTCTTGCGGAATGTCTGGTACAATAGTTATACCTGCGCAGGTGGTCGAAGAATTCTCTTAGATTTGCTATATGATCTAGGCTCTTCTTGGATTTGATGATGACATCATCCACATAAACCTCTATCTTCTTATGTATCATATCATGAAAAAAGTGGTCATGGTCGTTATGTAAGTTGCTTGGAAGTTCTTCTAACCAAACAACATCATCTTATAGCAATATACACCCCCGTAGCGTGATGAAAGCGGTTTTCTCTGCGTGTTCTTCATATATCCAAATCTGGTGATATCCTTTAAAGTAATGCTTGGTGCAATTAACGAACAATATGTGTATGTTTGACAGTGCAAAATCATCCTTGGGGCTTACTCTATTAAGCTCTTTGTAGTCAACGCATAATATGACCTTCGTATCTTTCTTTGGTTTAAGCAAGATATTTTCTAACCAGGTCGTATACTTGAAGGACCTTGGCATTAAATTTCTTGGTAACCTCCACTTTTATCTTCAACCTCATATCTTGCATGAATTTCTTAGGTTTCCGCTTCACTGGTGGAAACATTGGAGTGGTAGGTATCTTGTGGACTACTATGGATGTGCTCAACCCTATCAAGTCGTTATAGGACCAGGCAAAGATGTCTTCATATTCTTTCAAACATCTAATATATTCTTCTTTGTTGGATGGTGATAGATGGATACTAATGCGGGGGGTCTCTTTGACTATTTGGAATCTCCCAAATTAACCGTCTCAGTTTCCTTTAAGTTTGACTTTGGTTTGTTCTCAAAATCCTCTATTTCCCTGATGATTTCCTCAGGTATTACATCATTCTCCCATCCCTCTGAATCACTCTCATCGTGTTGTGCTGTCTCATTATATTTCACAGTTGTAGACTCAACAGGATATGAGATTATAATGCTGAAAAGCATGCAAATATAATAACATAAATAAACGAAGAGAAATAATGAATTAATTGAAAACTTAAAAATGTCAAAACAAAAACTACACGATGTCTCGAGTATTTATCTCAAAACAAAATACTAAATGTCTTAAGTGCCAGAAAATAATTTAAAGGAAAATCATGCTAGTCTGCCAAAGCTACCCAGGTGCTCGACGAGCCCGGGATAATGTAGAAGTCCAGTTCCTGAGAACAACTCCATCTTCTGCCATTTGGATGGCAAGGACCTCCTCCTTCTCTCCCAAAATCACATTGCTATCCATATCTTCTTCATCTAGGAACGAATTTCTCATGCCAGCTTGAATATCATCTTTTTCAGATCCCAAATTATGTCGGTCTTGCGGAATGTATGGTACAATAGTTATACCTCCGCAGGTGGTCGAAAAATTCTCTCAGATTTGCTATGTGATCTAGGCTCTTCTTGGATTTGATGATGACATCATCCACATAAACCTCTATCTCCTTATGTATCATATCATGAAAAAAGTGGTCATGGTCGTTATGTAAGTAGCTTCGAAGTTCTTCTAACCAAGCAAATTCATCTTATAGCAATATACAGCCCATAGCGTGATGAAAACGGTTTTCTCTGCGTGTTCTTCAACTATCCAAATCAAGTGATATCCTGCAAAGAAATGCTTGGTGCAATTAACGAACAAGATGTGTATGTTTGACAGTGGAAAATCATCCTTGGGGCTTGCTCTATTAAGCTCTCTGTAGTCAACGCATAACATGACCTTCCTATCTTTCTTTGGTTGAAGCAAGATATTTGCTAATCAAGTCGTATACTCGAAGGATCTTGGCATTAAATTTCTTGGTAACCTCCACTTTTATCTTCAAACTCATATCTTGCATGAATTTCTTAGGTTTCCGCTTCACTGGTGGACACATTGGAGTGGTAGGTATCATGTGGACTACTAGGGATGTGCTCAACCCTATCAAGTCGTCATAGGACCCCGCAAAGATGTCTCATATTCTTTCAAACATCTAATATATTCTTCTTTGTCGGATGGTGATAGATGGATACTAATGCGGGGGGTCTCTTTGACTGTTCGGAATCTCCCAAATTAACCGTCTCAGTTTCCTTTAAGTTTGACTTTGGTTTGTTCTCAAAATCCTCTATTTCCCTATTGATTTCCTCGGGTATTACATCATTCTCCCATTTCTCTGAATCACTCTCATTGTGTTGTGCTGTCTCATTATATTTCAAAGTTGTAGACTCAACAGGATATGAGATAATAATGCTGAAAAGAATGCAGATATAATAACATAAATAAACGAAGAGAAATAATGCATTAATTTAAAACTTAAAAATGTCAAAACAAAAACTACACGATGTCTCGATTATTTATCTCAAAACAAAATACTAAATGACTTAAGTTCCAAAAAACAATTTAAAGGAAAATCATGATAGTCTGCCAAAGCAACCCAGGTGCTCGACGAGCCCGGGACGGTGTAGATGTCCAGTTCCTCGGAACAACTCAATCTCTTGCCATTTGGATGGTGATGTCCTTCTCCTCCTCTCCCAAAATAACATTGCAATCCATATCTTCTTCATATAGGAACGAATTTCTCATGCCAGCTAGAATATCATTTTTTTCAGAACCTCAAATTATGTCAGTCTTGCGGAATGTCTGGTACAATAGTGGTATGGGTTTGGGCAGCAAATAGTAGGAATCATTCCACGGCGCCGTCCAGTACTGATATTCTTGAATGGCGTATTCATACCTAAGACCGAAGGTAGTATTTTGTGTCTGTGGCAGTATTGGTTCTGTTATCCCCTAAAGCTTAGGACCGAAACCTCGGCCTGGCTGAAACACTAGCCAAAGTAGCATGCTCAACACCTTATCACTCCACCATCGTCCTTTCTCGACTATGTTTACTCGTTTGATGATGTGGAATGTATCCCCTCCTAACTTCCTCCTGCCTTCAACTGCTGGCATGGTCTGTTTGGTATAAATAGGACTGTTGCCATCTCAGTGAACAACCACATCGTGATGATTTCACTAAAATTTCACAGCCTGATGTAGAGTAGATGCAACATCCCCAGCCATGTGTATGCATGGTCGTCCCAACAGTAAGTTATAAGTGGTGGAGATATCTAGCACCTGGAACTTGACATCGAACACAGTCAGACGTATCTTCAAAGTCAAATCAATCTCTCCGATTGTAGGCCTTTGAGACCAGTCGAATGCCTTTACTTTCATTCCCCCATGTTGTATCTCAGGTATGCCTATACCCAACCTTCTCAATGTGGTTAGTGGGCATATATTCAGACTCGAATCTCCATCGATTAGGACTCGAGAAATAAACTTGTTTTCATATGGCAACTTGTTTTCCCCGATTGTGACTCAAACCTTTTGATGGCAACTCATCTACATGGAAAGTGATCTTGTGTGTTTATAGTACTTATCCCACCATATTTGCCATCACTCAACACCTTCAGTAAGGCGTTCATATGTGCATCTGAATTCTGTAGTAGCGATAGGATGGATATATGGGCAGGGGTTTTGTTTAGATCATCGACGATGGAATATTCCTTGTCCTGTACCTTTCTCCACAAATCATCAGTACCTATTTTCACAACAAAAGGTTTTGATGCGGCTTCTTTACTTGTCCCTCCTTGGGCAAGATTATCCTGTGTGTACACTCTTCCTATTCCAGTCATTCCTTGAGCGGCGCTCTCTTCTTCCGCCTTAGCCTTCCTTTTCATCATGCTTTAGCCACATAGACCCATGGAACAACATTAAATTGGTAAGTTAGTGACAGAGCTACCATCATCATGAACGGTGTCCTAGGTGTAGCCACTTCAACTTTGAATTGCCCCTTGGCGCGCACCACAACCGGTGAGAGTGTTAGAGGGGATGCCACGGTATTTTCTCCTTCTCGAATAAGATCGATGGACCCTTCTTAGTCCCATTCTTCATCAGTGTCAATCATGTTTACTCCCTCATCCTTGTGGCCGGGAAGGGGGTTGTCGCTGATATTGGGTACAGACTCCTTCAACTATATTACCTTAGTATCAAGCAATGTTTGAATCATATCATTCAACATGCAACATTCCTTGATGGTGTGCCCTTTCATGCCAGAGTGATAGGCACAAGTTTTGTTGGGACATCCACTAAGCCAAGTTTTTGGTTGTGGTAGCGTGGATAAGGGTGATGTAACCGATGACTTTCAATCTCTCATATAGTTGGGCTATAATTTCAGCGAGAGGGGTATATTGCCTTGGAGGTCTGCGGTCAAAGTAGGCTCGGGGTTTAACCGACAACTTTTAATCTCTCATATAGTATGATGGTTGAGTATTGTAGGTATGATAGGTTTTGGAATGATAACTGTATTTTGGGGATCAGGGATGATATACTGGTGGAAGTGTTTGATAGGTGATGGGAGATTTTGTCCCATGAGCTAACATCAAGGCACCCACTTATTTCTTCTTCGAGATAACTCCAAATTCTAAAGCTCTATTGGCAGCCTGCAGAGCTTCAAACTTGGTAACCATGCCACTCTTGATACCTTGTTCAATTCTTTCTCCTAATTTGATGATGTTAGAGAATTTGTGATTTTATATGACCATAAATCTTTCATAGTATTGCGGATCCCGAGCCTACACGAAAAACTTATTCATTTGTTCTTTCTCCAGTGGTGGCCATACCTTAGATACTTCAAATCTCCTATGGGTAGCATACTCATGGAAGGTTTCAGTGGGTTTCTTCTTGAGGTTATGAATATAGAACACATATGGTGCATTTTCCGTGTTAAACCTAAATCTGTCCATAAAATTGGATGCCATACTATCCCAATTAGACAATTTCATCAGGTTTTGACTGATGTACCATCACAAGGCATCTCCTGTGAGACTTCACATGAACATTTTCATGTGGATTTACTCATTTGTACCTAAACCAACGAGATTGTCACAATAAGTCCTCAAGTGCACTTTGGGATCACCAGTGCCATCAAACATCTCAAACTTCAGAGGTTTGTAACCCTCGGGTAGTTCTACATCCGGTTGGATGCACAAGTCTTCATAGTTCAAGACTTCAATACCCTTTCCTCCTTCGATACTCTAGACCCTTTCGGATAACTTCTTCAACTCCACATCCATGTTATTAATGAGCATGTCTTTTTTAGTGGGTTCGGGTGTGTATAAGGTTTATTGTGGTGTGCATGGTAATGTTTTTACATATATAGGGTTTCTTTGGTAGGTTCCAGGGACTTGGGACTTTGGATGATCATTGATGGATGCCTGGGGTGGTTCGTGGGTAGGCTGTGGTTCAATTTGAGGAGAGGGGTAGGTTGCGGTTTGCGGGTATTGAGTTGTATTGTGATGGTGTTGTTGCGGAACTTGCAGTGGTGGTGGATTCAAGTTTTGTGCAAGTGCGGGGTTATGGCATTGTTGAGTGGCAGGGGGATTTTGTAGAGCTTGAGGTTGCGAATTCTGGGGTTGCGGATTCTAAGGTTGTGGCAGATTTGCGTAGTAGCATCTTGGTGGTTAATATCAGGGACGTTTAAGGTGAGGGACAAGTTGGAAAGGTTATGGACCTACTCTAATTCACCTATAATTCAAGGATGTTTTGCTTTAATCGCAGAACCAACTCATTCTGCGCCGGTGTACTTCTGCCATCTAAAGTTTCTACATTCTCTGCTAAAGGAGCATTGTCTTTCCCATTTCCACTTGTGTTATCCATCTTTCCTTTACCCTTGCTTTTGTTGTTGCTAGGAGGGAGAGGAGGTCGAGGACCTCTAGATCTAGTGTGGTATGTTAATGTCGCCAGAGTGCACGAACCAAACTTTGGAAAAAGTAATAATCAAAAGATAGAAAACAAAAGGTAGCCATGTCATTAAGGTAAAAGTAAAAGAACCTTGCGGTATTTAAACAGGCAGCACATAAGTCATTCAATGATTCACGTCCTAATTTAGGGACCTCGTTGTGCCCGAGGTAGGCCTAAGTGACAAGTAGACTTGGAGAAAATTGTGGTAACATTTTCTTATCCCATTAACGCAAAATAAATAAAATCATTCTATTACTAAATAGAAATAATGAAATAGAGTCACTAGTGGTACAAACCTTTATTACATCAGCTTTTAAACGAAATCTAACTATAAAACATCAAAGAACGTTTCCTATTCTACTTGGTATCAGATGGTCCTTCTCTATGTCTTGATTGCTTTTTTCTTTCGATTATGTTCCCGAGGTCGTGCATGTCAAGAAACAGGTAGGTCATTCCTAGTTTTCCACCTTCATCATATCTCATACCCTGGCAGTCCCTGAGTCGCTTTTTCACTTTTCCCTCCAACACCATCAATCAGTGTTCTGAATACTCCAATCTCTCTGTCGCTTTGTTTGCTATATCTCTTTATTCTCTTATTGACACCATATCTATCTCGTGTTGTTCCATGTGCTTGGCTTCAGATTCGAAGACCCTCATGCACAACCTTTTGTATTTCACTTGAGCTCCATCTTCTTTTTCATTAATCATCCCTTTTAGCTTGATATCATGTTTGCCATCCATGGTTATGTCATCTTCCAACCACAAAAGGTAATAGTACATGTGTCCAGCATGATACCTATCGGGCTCTATGGCCTCTTCTTCCATAATATTTTTTTTATTTCACATATGCTAAGCTTTGAACTTGAAAGGTACGACGACGTCTCCCATAAAATTTGCCTTACTATTATGTGATGTTGGCTACTTGCGATATAACCTTCTCTCTCCCAGCTTGCCTCATTACTCTTACGAGAGCATAAGGTTAAATACCTCACAATCCTATCAACACCAAATGAATAGCCTTCTTAGATCAGATTATGATCTACTTACTTTGAAACCATTTGAACGTCTAGTGTACTTGTTCATCAGTCAGAATGTTAAAGAGGTGTACCCATCCTTGATCATTCCTGGGCCTTGCAAATCTTTCAGGAGCAAATGTCATCTTCTTTGTGCAGTGCTTGGAAATGTAGTCATTTATTGGTATGCGGAGGAAGTCTCGACAATAATCACCTCTTTGGATATGCTCTAAGAACCATATTTGTAACAGAAGGTTGCTCCCCTCAAAATAGCCTACCTCGTGCTTGCATCGGTCCATGGCTTGATATATTTCTGCTACTATCATAGGGATAATGGTGTAGGTTTGTCCCTCAATTCCCTTCATCATGATTCTAGCAATCATGGGTAGTCGAGTATGAATCTTACCTCCTTGTATTTGGAAGATCAACAACCCTAAGAAACACACAATGAAGACATAAACCCGACGGTGAATCCACCAAATAGAATTGATGGCTAATTCTTCATGATAAAACCGATATGATTTTCTATGTCCATACCGTTCATACAAAATGTTGAAGGGAATGTAAGACTTTTTCACACAACTTAGTTCATCATTATTCTTGAACCCGAACATTTTCAGAAAATCGCGAGGTGTACAATTTTCTCAAACCAACAAACCCCGACTATCCCAAGGGAGTCTTGCAAAATCTCCAATTTCCTCCAAGAGCAGGGTTATCTCCAAGTTTACGAATCGAAAGACGACCCTCTTCTTGTCTCAAAATATAGTAGCAGCCTCAATCAGTTCCCTGCTTGGCCGAATGTCCATCAGTGATGGCAAGTTTTCCAGTATTATTCTCGCATGATTCATATCGCACTGAGGGAGGTAGTTCTACCAAACAATAAATTTGGGTGGAATGCTCTGGATCATACTAAACCTACGAATGTCGTACTTAATTTTCAGCACCGAAGAAAAAGAGTTAGCCCTACCCCTTCCTGATTTGATTAATTAAGTGACAATAGCCAGCATGCCGGTACATTTCTCCAAATAAATCACATAGTATGACAGTATCCCTCGGGATTGTATAGATCCCTTTAGACTTTGAACAAGGTTTATCTAAACGGATTTAATACGCCACAGGCATTTAATCCATCCTAGGTTCTATATGATGCATGCACAGTTTCAACCATAGTGGGTTTCTAAGGGTCTAAACCAGTACTCGCAAGCGAACAAGGGAAGGTACGGGACCATCATCTGCACCGTTGATCGAGTCTATGGCTAATAAGCCTTTTGGATTTAAAAAGCGTATTTTTGGAAAATGCAGACACTCATCAAGGGTTGCTATGTTGATAATAGGCACGCGTGGAATATGATGTTGAAAGCATGCTAATGAAAAAAAGTGATAACATAAAGTCAAATAATTTCACATGGTAAAAAATTCATAATGACCATATTTAATAATGCGATTAAAATAAATAAGGAGGAAAAGGAAAAGAAAAAGATAAAGGAAAGATTTAGCATGCTTCACAAAATTCAAAAGCATGATTAAATAAATAAAACAAATAGAGGAGAGAGGAAAGGGAGGTTCATGGTGTAACAATTTCGAGCAAATAAAAGGACAGGGAAATGGAGGTACATGAAAGGAATCAAAAAAAGTAATTCAATAAATAATCCCAGAAAAAACAAAAATTCTTTATAGTAAAAGCCCAAGTATCCCCAGTTGAGTCGCCATACTGTTGTGCCCTATTTTCTCGCGAAAGTGGGTTTCGACACGTGGCAACTCTTTTATGTAGGTTTAAAAGAGAAGAGTCTCCACCTAACGATTTTGAGTGTGTTAGGGTAGCTAGTTGCAAATAACTCTGTTTTAAATAGTCCGTACTTTCAAATATCACGTAAAGGCCCAAATTACGTCGAACAGAAGGTGTTAGGTACTCTCCGAGGTCCACAACATGGTTGTCGGTCGAATTCTAGACTATATGGGATTTATCAAATTATAAACAATTATTCTAAGTGGAAATTTTATTCATTATTGAATTAAGGGAATAAAAGGGTCTAATTAAGTGATTAGTTATTCTAGGTTGAATAGGATGCAATAATTAATCTAAAGAAATAACACACACACGTAATATAAAGGAAATAATTTGAAAGAATACTCTTTATTCACTAAATAAATTAATAGGTACAACTTCTTTGGACTACAAGATGTTGAACTTAAATAAATCTGAATACGAAGGAATAATTAGATATGGTGGAGGGGTCCTAATTATTTTAACCTAAAGGATCAGCCCGTGCAATATAAATAATATTTCGCAATCTTTATGTTTAATTGTTTCTCGAATTATCCAGCAACCACAAACTATCATCTCCAGCTACCAGATTACTATCTTTAAATTGTTTATCAAAGGCGCACTAATTCAATTCTAAGTCGTTCCCAACACGTGCCTACCCGTCCCATGCCTATGGTCAAGGAGAATTTGGACCACTATATAAGTTGTTCCAGACTCTTCCTAGGCTGCTCAAAATTAAAAGAGTAATAGCCAAACAGTTCAAACAAATCGGACTTCACAAAAGGCACAGTTAACATAATGGGCTCGCATTTACCTTCATACATAGTCTCATACAAATGTCAAATAAATATCAATTAATAGTGATTGGGGCAGTGACAAAATTGATAGGTGAATCGCCCTAAAAACATGCTCTTCTAGTCGTTAGCTTAAGTCGGGCAGTCATGAGTTTATGTGTTATTGAATTAATTAAACCTAAAACACAATTTTTTTATGAAGACGGACAACCAATTTTAATTAATAAATTTCATGATTTATACATGGATAACCAACAAAGCAAATCTCATTATTTATATCCTATGAGCAAGATTTCCAAATGATCATGTTTTTAGAATGTTTTTAAATGACACAACAATTAAGTGATTCAAGTTCTTGTTTATGGATCTTATAGCCATGATTTCTAGGCGTGAAGTATTAAGGGCATAGTTGGTAGTACGAGCGATTGAACTAATTAATAAGATCCTATAAGAATGATGCTAAGTGTTAAATCATAATACATAATTTGTAAGTGTAGTAGTAAAGTGTCAACAAGTGAACACATAATAGGTCCTATGGGCATGCTTTCTGATATTTGGCTTAAAGTATATATATTTATATGTATATCTCCTCATATTTTACTCGTGTTTCGTGGATTGCGGATATGAAATGTATTTATTTATGCATATTTGTGGTGTTTTATATGTAGGAATCAACCGCAGGCAATAGGGGGTGAAAAGTGCGAGATTAGAGCCAAAAAAGGAGAAAAAGTTGTAAATGGCAATTTACAGGGCCACATGCAGTGTGGGGGGCTACCTGTGGCCCAAATTCCAGAATATTTATTTTTCCAGCGCTAGCGACCCACACTACCCAGGGCGCTAGTGATGGGAAACATTTTCTACTTTGCCCGGGATAAGGTTATTTCAGACAAAGACCCCCCTCCAACTCGTATAAAAGCAAGTCTAAACCTAATTTGGAGGAGATCTAATATACTTTGAAGGAGAATTCATGTGGAAGAACATACACCATACTTGGAGGAGGCTTCTAACTAGTTTTTCTTCTCTTCATTTCCTATAATCTAATAGTTTATTAGTTCTAGAGTTTTGGGTGTAACATGAACGATGTAGTTTGAAGTTTAAATTGTTCTTATTATTTTATCATATTGGTTTATTTATTCAATCTTGCGCTTAATTATTTTATTACTTTATCACTAATTCAATACTATCTACGAATCTAGGATTGAACTCGGAAGAGGGAATTTTAGATTGCGAATAAGATTGAATAGAGCAAGATCTTGAACTTGAGCATCGAGAACAGATTTGCAGTTAGGATAGGGATATACATAATCTCCTTGTTTGGTTATTAAATGGTAATTATTAATGCGTTCTTGTTAATCCTAATTCCATAGGAATATAGGCGTTAGGTTAGCGTGAATATGCGAGTAGTATTTTGGGAGAAGGCTACGAGTAATATTAGCCCCGTCAATCAATAAACCAAATAAATAAATTAGACAATTTAAGTTGAAAACTCAACTGGATTGTTAGTTAACCCATATCTCTAGAATATTGTCTCTTATTGAAATCGTCTCTAATATTCGACAACTTATTTCCTTTAATCTCTTAGTTTGCTACTCTAGCTTAGTTTTAGTTAAATATTCATACTTTAGAAAATCGCTTGAATAAATTAATTATCTTAGTTTAATTTAGTTGATAGTTAATCTCAAGTCCCTGTGGGTACGATATCTGGACTTACAATCCTATATTACTTGTCGACCACATATACTTGCATGTGCGTTTGGGAGCATCACTTTCTAAATTATAAGTAATGTTGGTAGAATTTAATTACCAGTTACATAGGGCTCTGAAATCATGATTTCTAAGTGTGAAAGTCAAAATTTAAATTTCTATAGACATGATTTCTATTAACAGATAAAACGCAGAAGCTAAGCATGATCGTCAAGTAGCAGGCAAGGCTTATTTGATCCTATAGGCATGTTATCTACCCATTTATGTGAGAAATAATATACCCAGCCCTTTTTAACTATTTTCCCGATTATCTGTCTTTAAAAGGTATTACAGACTAAATAAAATAATTACATGTCAAATATAAATACAAAATAACCCAATAACACATCTGGGCCTTCACCGGCTCTAAACTAACATATAAGACCAACAGGCCCAATCGCTAGGTACACGTGGACGAACAAAGCACGGTTGGATTCAGTATTCAGACCATGCTCAATAGGCCAGACCCAGACCATCAAACATGCCCAATGGCCGGACAAGATATCCCAAAATGTAAGCAGACAATTGCACAGCCATGTTAACTTAACACTCTGATAAGAAATTCACACATGGTCAGTCCCTGATGTTCACGGATTACTCAAGAAGCAGGATTTCCCAAGTTATATCATATGATGTGAGGTTTGGGGAAGCACGAGAGCACATAGACAAAATAAGGACAATTTAAATTTGTCCATCTTATAAGTTACAGTGAAAGGTCCATTGACATACTCTGAGTGTAATACATAAGGGTACACACAAACACATGTACTTAAGAGAAGACATTCACCTCTTTGAAAACCAAACAGAGACTCCTATGGGGAGGGTCTAGCATGAAAAATCAAGTAAAAACATGGTCCAAAACTTGTTATGAGAGGATAACCAAGTAGAAATTCCTACAGGATAGGCTTTCGCGTGAAAACCTAAGATATAGTATGGTCAAGAACTGATTATGAGAAAATAGCAAATAACAGTTCATATATGCAAGACTTAGTATGAAAGTCTAAGATGAAACATAGTCAAGAACTAATTCATATAGAAGTTCTCACACGAAATGCATAACAAGAAAACCTAAAGTGACACGTGGTCAAGAGCTAACTCTGAAAAAGATAACAAATAATAGTTCTGACAGGGAAACTTTAGCATGCAAAATTTAAGGCAAGACATGGTTCAGAAGTAACTCTGAGAAGGTAACAAAATAGAAGTTCTTGCAGCATCGACTAACATGAAAGTTTAAA
Source organism: Nicotiana tabacum (assembly GCF_000715075.1). Classification (NCBI taxonomy): domain Eukaryota; kingdom Viridiplantae; phylum Streptophyta; class Magnoliopsida; order Solanales; family Solanaceae; genus Nicotiana; species Nicotiana tabacum. Next base: position 47,447,982 of record NC_134093.1, on the reverse strand, counting down.
GCAACCCAGTTTGATGAACACAGTTCAATGAGTATGACAAAGTAGTCAACAGGTATTCACCTAGTTTCAAAAAGGTCAGGGATTCTATAAGTCAATTACATAAAGCAAGGACAATTATGTGCAACAAAGGTTACCTCAAAAGTACTAGATTCTGGAAGACTCAACATTAACAGACTCAACATTAACAGACATGGATCCTCATCCTTTTTCATTCTCCTCCACCAATAATATTGCCGCAAATCTTGATACATTTTGGCGGTACCTGGATGAATAAAATACCTGGAATTGTGTGCTTCTTCAAGAATTATCTAACGAAGCCCATCCACATTAGGCACACAAATACGACCCTACATTCACAGAACCCCATCTTCCCCCACAGCAACCTGTTTGGCATCACCGTGCCATACCGTGTCCTTAAGGATAAGTAAGTGAGGATCATCATACTGCCTCTCTCTGATGCGCTCATATAAAGAAGACCGAGCGACTGTGTAAGCTAGAACCCGAATGGGTTTTGAAACATCTAACCTCACGAACTAATTAACCAAAGTCTGAACATATGCAACTAATGGCCTCTCACCAACCGGAATATACGCAAGACTGCCCATATTCACAGCCAACATTAGATAATGAAATTATAGTGAAACATACAGCAACAGTACAATATTGGAGTTTACAAATAGCAGAGTAACCTAAGTCGTGCTTGATGTTGGGCATATTTCGATATGTGTTGATGTTACTTTACCCATGTTTTAACCGCTTTTTGATGCTATTTGATCTTTAAAATGCCCAACATGGTTTAATTATTGGTTTTATGACTAATTGAGTTGTGTGTGATGATTTAGGGTGTTTGGAGTGCAAAAATATGAAGAAAAGGTGCTCTAGCTAGAGGAAGAGGGGTTGGATGCGTCGCATCCAATCTAGAAAAAAATCAGATTTCGTGCACCCTTAGCAGTGAAGTCGGCCGATAGCATCCGCCTTAGCATCCGCACATGGGCAAAGCTGAGATGGAGGAACAAAGGATGGATGCGAACGCATCCACCCTAGCATCAATCCCTGAAGCTGATTTGGATTAGAAATAGGAGAACTTTGGCCCACAATTTTTGTACGCAATATATAAGCCAAAAACGCCTCTTTTAGGTCATCTAACATATTGGGGAGAAGGAAAGGAAGCTACAAACAAGTTCTAAAACCACGGAATTCGTCTTGAGTTCTTATTCTCTCTTTCGTTTATTGATTCTTATGCACTCTTTTGAAATTTTGGATGATTGCCTGAATATGAGTGGCTAAGAACCCTATTGTTCTAGGGTCATGGGTATACATGAATGTTGATGTTTGAAGTTTAATTTGACGACGTTGAGTTTATCATATTGGGTTGTTTATTTAATTCTGTTTTTAATTATTTTGCTGAGTAGCTAACAGTGAAATACTATCTACGAATCTAGAGTTGAACTCGAAAGTGGGAACCCTAGATTGCATATAGAAGTAAATAGAGTAAGTTCTCAAACCCGGGCATCGGGGAACGGATTCGCAATTAGGATAGACATATACCTAATTGTCTTACTCGGTTGTAATACAGGAATTGTAAATGCATTCTTGTTAAACTTAATTCCATAGACATATAGGTATTAAGTTAAATTGAATAGGCGAGTAAGGACTCGACAGATTCTTACGAGCGAAATTAACCCTGTGAATCAACAATTCAGATAAATCATTTAGTTATTTTAAACTAAGAATGCAACATGAATGTTAGATGACCCATGACCCTGGAATATTATATCCTATTGATTGTTATTCAAAACTATTTAAGTGTTGTGTTTAATTCTTAGCAATTTATTATTTGATAGTCTTTAGGTAGTAATTTAGAAAATTATATATTTTGTTAGAAATATCTTGAATCAATAAGCTATTCGAGTTTGAATTAGTCAAAAGTTAATCATAAGTCTCCGTGGGAACGATACTTTATTCACTACTTTATTACTTGACGACCACGTATACTTGCGTGAGTGTGTTTGGACCCGACAAGTTTTTGGCGCCGTTGCCGGGGTTGCAAAAGGAGCCCGCGAACTCTATCCACACTTGGGATGATCTAGCAAGGAAATTCCTGATCAACTTTTTCCCAACTAAGAACACAAAGTCGCTGAGGAGCCAAATTCTTGGGTTCCAACAACGGGATGGCGATACACTTCGTCAAGCTTGGGAAAGATACAAGAAGCTACTCAGAGACTGCCCGCATCATTGTCAGACTGATGAGGTATTGGGTCACACTTTTGTTGATGGGTTAGATGAAGCATCAAAGATGAATCTTGACTCAGCTTGTGGGGGTAGTTGCATGGCAAGGCCGTATAGTGAAATACAACTCTTGCTAAATAACTTCACTGCTAACGACCATAATTGGCAAGGAGAGGGGGATTCAAGAAGGGGAATTAAACAGAAGGCAGCCGGGTTGATTGAGCTTGATGACTTTTCCGCCATGAGAGCCGATATAGCAAAATTGGCAAATCAGATGAATAGAATGACAACACAACAAATGCAACATGTACAGCAGATGTCTATTTATTGCGAACTATGCGGAGACAGTCATATGATTGACATGTGCCCCACGAATCCTGAATCTATATACTATGTGGGGCAACAAAATAGAGGTTCTATGAATCAACATGCACAATATGGGAACACTTACAACCCAAACTGGAGGAATCATCCTAACTTCTCATGGGGCGGAAATCAACAGAATCAGAATCAGTATAGGCCTCAAGAAAATTTTACTCAACCTCAGAAGCCACCCCAACAAATGGAAGAAAGTACGAATGACTTGCTGAAAAAGTTGTTGCTAGACAATCAACAGCTCAGGACCGATTTCAGAAATCTTGAGAGGCAAATGGGGCAGTTAGCAGCAAACCAAAACACTAGACCTACAGGCTCACTTCCCAGTGATACAGAGAAGAACCCTCAAGTTAATGCAGTTACACTTAGAAACGGGAGGGAACTAGAGGAAGTGCCAAAGAAGATAAAGGTAAAACCTATACCTGAGGGGGAGCTGACACCTAAGGCAATACAAGAGTCAAAGGAAAATGATGCAAGTTCAGAGCGAATGGAGGTTACAAGGCCACCACCACCTTTCCCCCAAAGATTGCAGAAAAAGAATGACGATCGCATGTTCAACAAATTTCTCTCTATGTTGAGTCAGGTTCAATTAAATATTCCATTAGTGGATGTACTTCGTGAAATTCCAAAGTATGCTAAGTACATAAAAGACATAGTGGCTCACAAGAGGAAATTGACTGAGTTCGAGACGGTTGCACTTACTGAGGAGTGCACATCAAGGGTCCAAAACAAGCTTCCCCAAAAGCTTAAGGATCCTGGCAGCTTCACCATTCCAGTGCGAATCGGTAATATTGACGTGGGACGTGCTCTTTGTGATTTGGGTGCAAGCATAAATCTGATGCCTTTATCCTTGTTTAAGCAATTGGGTCTGGGAGCTCCGAGACCAACCACTGCGATGTTGCAATTAGCTGATAGGTCCATAGCCTACCCCGAAGGAGTGATTGAAGATGTGCTGCTGCAAATTGGAAAATTCATCTTCCCAGCTGACTTCATTATTCTAGACTTCGAGGCTGATGAACAAGTTCCAATCATATTGGCACGACCTCTCTTGGCTACTGGTGATGCAATAATTAAAGTGAGAGAAGGGAAAATGATTATGAGGGTGGACAACGAGGAAGCAGTCTTCAATGTCTACAAAGCAATCCAACTCCCCCGCCACTATGAGGAGCTCTCTATGATATCTGTTGTGGAGGTGGATGAGAAACTTCTTGACACGACTGTATATCTAGACGATTCTCTAGAAAAAGCAATCATGATGTTTGATAGCTTGGAGATGGATGATGAGGTTGAGGAGATGATGCATATCCTAGATGCATCATGTGCTTACATGCAAGGAATAATCCCGTTTGAGCCCCTGAATAGGCCAAGTGGCCCCCTACCAAAGCCGTCAATTGAAAAAGCTCCAAAATTGGAACTTAAACCCCTACCCCCTCACCTTCAATATGCTTATTTGGGAAGTTCTGACACTTTACCTGTTATTATTTCTTCTCACTTGTCTAAATTATAGGAAGAAAAGCTATTAAGGGTGCTACGTGAGCACAAGCGAGCAATTGGGTGGACAATGTCTGACATTAAAGGCATTAGTCCAGCTTTCTGCATGCACAAAATCCTCATGGAGGACGGACACAAGCCAAGTGTAGAGCATCAACGCCGACTAAATCCAATCATGAAAGAAGTGGTAAGAAAAGAAGTGATTAAGTGGCTTGATGCAGGTATTGTATTTCCAATCTCTGATAGTAAATGGGTAAGCCCCGTTCAATGTGTGCCGAAGAAAGGGGGGATAACCATAGTAGTTAATGAAAATAATGACTTAATTCCTACAAGAACTGTCACTGGATGGAGAATTTGCATAGATTATAGAAAACTGAACAATGCCACCCGGAAAGACCACTTTCCCCTTCCCTTTATTGACCAAATGCTTGATAGATTAGCTGGCCAGTAATACTACTGTTTCCTGGACGGTTATTCGGGGTATAATCAGATTGCTATAGCCCCAGAAGACCAAGAGAAAACTACATTTACATGTCCTTATGGCACGTATGCGTTCAAGAGAATGCCCTTCGGTCTTTGTAATGCACCTGCGACTTTTCAAAGGTGTATGATGGCTATTTTTACTGACATGGTTGAAAGATTTGTAAAAGTATTCATGGACGATTTTTCTGTGTTTGGATGTTGTTTTGATAGTTGTTTGATGAACCTTGATAAAGTGCTTGCTAGGTGTGAAGAGACGAACTTGGTGCTAAACTGGGAAAAGTGCCATTTCATGGTACGTGAAGGTATAGTTTTGGGGCACAAGGTTTCAAAAGATGGTCTACAGGTGGATAAAGCGAAGGTGGAGACGATTGAAAAATTGCCCCCACCGACATCCATCAAAGGCATTCGCAGTTTCTTGGGTCATGCAGGTTTTTATCGTCGTTTCATTAAAGATTTTTCGAAAATTTCTTCTCCTTTGTGCAGGCTTCTAGAGAAAGATGTTACCTTCAAGTTTGATAATGCATGTCTGAAAGCATTTGAGGAGCTGAAGGGAAGATTGGTGACTGCACCAATTATCATTGGCCCCGATTGGGCACAACCATTTGAGTTGATGTGCGATGCAAGTGACATAGCAATCGGAGCGGTGTTGGGGCAAAGGAGGGATAAAATCTTTCACTCCATTTATTATGCGAGCAAAACTATGAATCCAGCTCAGATGAATTATACAGTTACTGAAAAGGAGTTGCTTGCAGTGGTGTGGGCGTTTGACAAGTTCAGATCCTATCTAGTGGGAACCAAAGTCATCGTCTACACAGATCATTCAGCTATCAGGTACTTATTTGAAAAGAAAGACGCCAAGCCGAGGCTGATTCGTTGGGTCCTCCTCTTGCAAGAATTTGACTTAGAGATCAGAGATCGAAAAGGGACAAAAACTCAAGTGGCCGATCATTTGTCCAGATTAGAAAGTCGGGACCATGTAGCTGAAGGAGGGTCAATCAAAGAAATATTTCCGGATGAGCAAATATTAGCAGTCACCTCAGGTGAAGCCCCATGGTATGCAGATTATGTGAATTTTATTGCAAGTGGGGTGACGCCACTAGAATTGACACCTGAAAATAGAAGAAGATTCTTACATGATGTAAGGTTCTACATGTGGGATGAGCCATTCTTATATAGGCAGTGTGCAGATCAGTTAGTGAGAAGATGTGTTCCTGAGGAAGAGATGAAGGCTATACTGCATGACTGCCATGCTTCGCCATATGGAGGTCATCACGGCGGGGATAGAACTGCCCAAAAAGTGCTACAATCAGGTTTCTATTGGCCTAAATTGTTTAAGGATGCACATGCCTTCGTTAAAAAGTGTGATAGATGCCAAAGAACCGGAACTATCACGAGGAAGCACGAGATGCCCTTGCAAAATATTCTAGCAGTAGAACTTTTTGATGTTTGGGGGATTGATTTCATGGGACCATTCCCACATTCTAATAGGCACAGATACATCTTGGTGGCGGTCGACTATGTTTCTAAGTGGGTGGAGGCCATTGCTCTTCCTACTAATGACGCAAAGGTAGTGGTAAGCTTTGTAAAAAGCACATCTTCACACGTTTTGGGACTCCAAGAGTGTTGATAAGCGACGGGGGAACTCACTTTTGTAACAAATTACTGAATAATATTCTTGCAAAATACGGAGTTAAGCACAAAGTTTCCACTGCCTATCATCCCCAAACGAGTGGTCAAGTAGAAGTTTCCAACAGAGAGGTAAAGCAGATTTTGGAAAAGACAGTAAGTATCAATAGAAAGGACTGGGCCGGGAAGCTGGATGATGCATTATGGGCATATCGCACTGCATACAAGACCCCAATAGGTACTTCTCCGTATAGGTTGGTTTATGGGAAGGCATGCCATCTGCCCGTCGAGCTTGAACACAAAGCATATTGGGCGATTAAAAAGCTAAATATAGAGATGGACTTGGCCGGTGAGAAGAGATTGCTACAACTCAACGAGCTTGATGAGTTTCGATTGCATGCGTATGAAAATGCCAAATTGTATAAAGAAAAGACCAAAAGGTGGCATGATAAGCATATCCAACATCGTGAGTTTGAGCTAGGTCAAGAAGTTCTACTGTTTAATTCAAGGCTAAAGCTTTTTCCAGGAAAGCTTAAATCTCGATGGTCAGGTCCGTTTGAAGTGGTTAGTGTGAAACCTCATGGTGCGATAGAATTGTGTGATAAGGGTTCCAATGCGACATTCTTGGTAAATGGCCAAAGAGTAAAACACTATTGGGGTGGTGACATTGCACGTCACAAGATCACAATGGATTTAGTGGAGGCATGAAGAACATGTTGCGTCGTGCCGCGACATTAAATCAGGCGCTTCTTGGGAGGCCACCCAAGTTAGTTAGTTCATTATTTTGTAGGAATTAGATCTTATATGTATATAAAAAAAAAAACTCTGTCTAGATATGGGAAAACGAGGCGGATGCGTCGCATCCCCCTCAGCATGAAAAAATTGACGGGCCAATTGCTCAAGGCAGTGAAGTCTGTCTATCGCGTCCGTGTCGCGTCCAACAAATTTTGAAGGCAGAAGAGGGGATGCGTCGCGTCTAAGCTCGCACGCACAGGTAAGTGCTATATATTTTAACACATCTTAAAAAAAAAGTCAGGCATACAAACGCATACAAATTCTTTAATCCAACTTGTGAAGCATACAAACGCGACAGGTACGCATCATCTTTTTCGTTCTTTCTTTTTCTTCTCTCCTAAATCTTCTCTCTTCACTCTCTCAATGGTAGCAACAAGTAGGTTTTGCAATTTCAAATATCACACATGTAAGTAAGAAAGGAACTGAAAAAGCCTGGGGTTTAGGGCTGTCGTTCTTGGTAGTTATAATGGTTGCGAGATGATAAACTATAATTCCCTTCATCTCGTTAATTTTGGGAGGGTAGTCGCATTACCCAACTGATAGAATGAACTAGGCACACTTGTTGCATATCACATGTTCGACGAATTGTCCGTGAGGAAAATTTAGGCGTCGGTGAAATCTGAGTAACCGAGCAACATCGGTAGATGCTTGAGAATAGGTGTGGGGTCGAGGGAGGTGCTATGTGAAATTGACAATGGTTAGTGAGCGTCGTTAGGATAGATCTCATGTTGGGCATAACGATATCTATATAGCACAATGCTTATTTGTAAAATTGAAGAGAGTTATCACATACTTGCTGAAAGCCATGAGCTATAATTCCATGAAGTATTGAATGGCATGACTTTACGAATAATTGGAAGTGCAGGCTGTTGCAACTGCTTTAAAGCTGAACTTCGCTGTTTCATATGCTAATTGTTGATTTCTTTGCATTGCAGGTACTTAGATTCGTAAAATGACAGCAACGAGTAAACCGTCCAAGCAACAAGACAAAGATGGTAACAAGCAACCGCCCAAAAAGCCTACCGGAAGGGCAGCAGGCGCCCCAAATCCACAGAAAAAAAGGAAGCGGACGGAGAAGGAAATGGAACTGCAGCCTAGGCAGTTAAGTGATGATTCAGAGCAAGAAGAAGAGGAACCATTAGTCAGGAGGACAGTGAAGAAGGGTATTACACCAAGCAAAGGAATAGAGATAAGAGAGCCTGTGACATACCAAAGAAAAGCCTCCAAAAAGAGTGATCCGATTGATAAAGGGAAGGAGACTACAGAATCTGAGTCCGAATCCGATTCGGTTAATGACCTCCTACATGTTTACATGAGTGATGAAGATGAGGGTGAACCCATAGACCGAGTTGCTTGGGAGAAAAACTTTGTTAATGAGAAGGCATTCCGAGCCCATAAGAAGATACTGGTTTCAAAGAAGTATATTCCGGAAAAGCCGATCAACATCGGAACACTTAAGAAAAAGTACTCAAAGTTTCTAAAATCAATTCGAGAGGTGCAATAATGGGGACCCATCTTGAAAGGTCACGGCAAAGCCAACCTCACCATTGTTAGAGAGCTTTACGCCAATTGGCGTCACGCCAGGGGCAACATTGTGAGAGTAAGAGGGGTAGATATTAATGTGTCAGCTGAAGCTCTGAATAACTTCTTAGGGGTGCCACACACACTTACAGATAGGTTTGACTCCATATGCAAAACACCAGATTATGCACACATTAAGTCTGTCCTATGCCCTACCAGGAAGGATGCAGAGTGGAAGCATGGGAGTATGGAGTACCATTCTATAGCCAAGGAATTCATGAGTGCGTTAGCACGTGTGGCCCTAAATTTCATATGTAACCGCCTGATGCCATGCCAACACAAAACTGATGTCCCTCGTCACCGTGCACTAGTATTATATGCCTTATTGGAGGGGATACCGCTCAACTTAGGAGCCATCATGCATGATCAAATGCAGCGCACCAGGATGAATTACAAGTGGTGGCGGTTCTTTGCTAATACCCTATCGGCTTTCTTGACAGAGATGGGAGTACTATGGGACAAGGAGAATGACGACATTGAGGCTAAAGCTCCAAGACCATACGATGTCACTCATGTTCTAGAGCCGAATAAGGGAAGGTCTTCTAAGCTCACCATTCAACAATTATTTGAGCAGATGCAAGCAAATATGCAAGAGAACAGGGCTGAGCTGATAGCGACTCGTGTCGAGTTGAGTGCCACCAGGGATGAGTTGAGACAGACTCGTGTGGATCTAAGCCGAGTTCAGACTGAGCAGTCCACGGTGATGAAGGAGATATCATTACTCCTCAGAGCTCTGGTTCAATGTGCATGTACATACATCTCACAGCTGATTGCATCATCCACTGCCGGACCATCCACTCTTGTTCCTCCTATAGTCACTGAGGCTCCACACAACAGGCCTACTGAGGTCGCTGTAACACCTGCTACAGAATCAGGTCCAGTTATTGATGATAGGACAATGACAGCTCTCCCTATGCGTGAGGATGATGTTGCAAGGCCGGAGGGGGTCCTGGTGAATGCTATGGATGCAGATGCTCTTCCACAGACTGCGGATGAGCCTTCCACCTTGACTTGAGGGAGTTCTTCTCACCCTACTTTACCTTGTTTGTGTGCATTGGGGACAACGCACAGTTCTAAGTGTGGGGTGGGGGCTATTCATATTTTGTTGTATGGATGAATGTACTAAAATATTCACTGGATTAATGGCATATAATAGCAGTAAATTCATCTATATGGAGTAACTCTCAGTTTATTCTTGAAGGTATTAAAAAAAAAAAGAATCCAAAATATGTCTTTTAGCTTTCTTTAGGTAGTAATAATTCCCTGTGGTTTTTCTTTGTGCATCGGTTCTTTTCCATGGGATGTATTTTGAACCGGGTAGAAATTTTTTTCTTTTAGAATAGATTAGAGTTAGAAAATAAATGGAGGAAGAAATATGAGATTCCTAGGGGGCTCTTGACTTGTTTGATAGTAGCATATTCAGGCTTTGGCATGTGTAGTGCCTTTCCTATGTTTTAAAATTGATCATGAAGCCTTTATAAATTGGATAGCATGTTTTGTGACACCTATGTCTCGTTTACATGACTTGTGTTCACTTTGTGCTTAATGCTTAATATCTCGTTGCTCCGTGAATACTTACATTGTTTGAGAGTTGGAATGTGATCGTCCTTAGTGAGTCATATGCCATGAGTGGTGAGGTTTTTGTGTTGTCCATGTATTGTACTTGTGTCTAGAACTTGCCCGGTATGTGAGTTGAAGCGAAATTTTAGGTGATGCTCGGTTTGAAAAATGATTTTAGGCTTTCTTTGATCTTTTTGAGCTTATTACTTATCATAAATAAAATCTATCCCTAGTTAACCATTTTGAGCCTATTGACTTTTATTTGGTACCCACATTACAAGCATATACCCTTTTTATTCTTAATTGACATTGTTTTGATCCTTTTACCTCTTAAAGCACTTTAATTGTTAGATGAGCGCTAAAAGAAGTAAGAAGGGACTAAGTATAGGGTGACTTTTGAGTGGAACCAATGAATGAAAGAAGGATGCACTTATTTTGTAAAATACTACGCCACTAGCGGAAATTGAAAAAAAAAAGAAAAAAAAAGAGGAAAAATAGAAATGAGTAAATTGTTGTCTTGTTCTTGCTAGTGGGTATGAACTAAAGTAGTGCTTAAAGAAGAAGGGACTGTTTTTGGGGGTGATATTGTTTGTGAAATTGAAGTGGTGTTGAAGAAAATACGCTTAAAGTAATTTCGTGATGTATTAAAGTGCTTAGGAGGGTGAGTCACTATTCCTTAAATATATCCTACCCGTCCCTTAGCCCACATTACAACCATGAAAAAGTCCTAATTGATTTTAGATTGAGCGAGCTTACATTAGTAGAGATTTACATTAAGGGCAAGCCTATGGTACCAATTGCATGCATGTGACTTCTTTGTGAGAGTGAGCGATTTTCTTTGATATATGTGAGTCATTAAAATATATTTGATCATGAGATTCGAATGTGTGGATTGAACTCGCTCTCTTGTTCTTGTTGTGAGGGCACATGGTTTCACGAGGGATAGGTAACGTTATTAGACTTCTCTATGATGTTGGGTGTTCAAGCCATGAGTGCATAGTGACATTGAGTCGGTTTTGAGGTTAGGATTATTGTGAGCATATTGTCTTTGTTTGAATATTTTTAAAAGAATGACACACGTAAAGGTAAGTGCATATGATGCATATTGTAGAACCTAATTGTAGCAAATAACCATGGTCATATGTGTAGTGTGCTTTGAATGATAAGAGCTTAATTTTGTTTCGTCTACTATATTGATGGTTTGTTCGAGGACGAACAAAGGTTTAAGTGTGGGGTGGTGATGTTGGGCATATTTCGATATGTGTTGATGTTACTTTACCCATGTTTTAACCGCTTTTTGATGCTATTTGATCTTTAAAATGCCCAACATGGTTTAATTATTGGTTTTATGACTAATTGAGTTGTGTGTGATGATTTAGGGTGTTTGGAGTGCAAAAATATGAAGAAAAGGTGCTCTAGCTAGAGGAAGAGGGGTTGGATGCGTCGCATCCAATCTAGAAAAAAATCAGATTTCGTGCACCCTTAGCAGTGAAGTCGGCCCATAGCATCCGCCTTAGCATCTGCACATGGGCAAAGCTGAGATGGAGGAACAAAGGGTGGATGCGAACGCATCCACCCTAGCATGCGAAGCTGAGAAGTGGAGGACGAGGTGGATGCGACGCATCCACCCTAGCATCAATCCCTGAAGCTGATTTAGATTAGAAATAGGAGAACTTTAGCCCACGACTTTTGTACGCAATATATAATACAAAAACGCCTCTTTTAGGTCATCTAACATATTGGGGAGAAGGAAAGGAAGCTACAACCAAGTTCTAAAATCATGGAATTCATCTTGAGTTCTTATTCTCTCTTTCGTTTATTGATTCTTATGCACTCTTTTGAAATTTTGGATGATTGCCTGAATATGAGTGGCTAAGAACCCTATTGTTCTAGGGTCATGGGTATACATGAATGTTGATGTTTGAAGTTTAATTTGACGACGTTGAGTTTATCATATTGGGTTGTTTATTTAATTCTGTTTTTAATTATTTGGCTGAGTAGCTAACAGTGAAATACTATCTACGAATCTAGAGTTGAACTCGAAAGTGGGAACCCTAGATTGCATATAGAAGTAAATAGAGTAAGTTCTCAAACTCGGGCATCGGGGAACAGATTCGCAATTAGGATAGACATATACCTAATTGCCTTACTCAGTTGCAATACATGAATTGTAAATGCGTTCTTGTTAAACTTAATTCCATAGACATATAGGTATTAAATTAAATTGAATAGGTGAGTAAGGACTCGACAGATTCTTACGAGCGAAATTAACCCTGTGAATCAACAATTCAGATAAATCATTTAGTTATTTTAAACTAAGAATGCAACATGAATGTTAGATGACCCATGACCCTGGAATATTATATCCTATTGATTGTTATTCAAAACTATTTAAGTGTTGTGTTTAATTCTTAGCAATTCATTATTTGATAGTCTTTAGGTAGTAATTTAGAAAATTATATATTTTGTTAGAAATATCTTGAATCAATAAGCTATTCGAGTTTGAATTAGTCAAAAGTTAATCATAAGTCTCCGTGGGAACGATACTTTATTCACTACTTTATTACTTGACGACCACGTATACTTGCGTGAGTGTGTTTGGACCCGACAGTGCTCGTCTATTTTGATAGGAGATTAGACAATATTGGCACACAAAATACACATAACATGAGCAAGTAGAGAAGTTACAATTAAAATTGCAAGAGTCAAGAGCACTAACACGTTGCAAAGATAAACGAGCAAAAGGGCGAGAAAACTATAGTTTCAACAGTGGCTTAATAGCAGCAATCGAAGGAGACCAGTGAGAATCCATAGTCTCGGGTGCTCCAAAGTTCACAAGAACCTCAAAATGACTCTAAGTAGTTTTTGCAACGGAGGAGGTTATTAGGCAATACCACGGTGGCCTTGGCTTTTAGCCAGCCGAGAACCAAATCGAAGACAACAGTTTTAGAGAACCATAACACAATAGAACAATTTGCGAGTGAGAGAGAGTAGTGATAAAAGTTCATATAGGGAAATCAGGGAATGGGGTTAATATAGCAATCAATTAGGCTAATAGTCATGAAAGCACGTCAATCAACCAGTAGTAAGGAAAAGGAAAATAGCATGCAGTCAGTGAAACAGCCAGTAAAGGAGAGAATCAATTTCAAACCCTAGTTAGGGTCCAACAACTGCAAATCAGACTAGGAATGCAAGAATCGCCCTCTTTGGCGTGTATATAGATGGAATAGTATCTAAATCTCAAAGATTGAGGTCGATTCAGCTTGATTCTAAAAGATAGTACTTGCAAAAATCGAGCAAGTACTAAGTAATAATAAATAATATAATGTAACTAAATCACGGTGAGGTTCCATTTCCTAATCACAATTGGAGTAGAATCAAGGGTGAGGTGGCTAGGGTTTTAAATAAAGGGTGAAAGAGTGGAGAGGATTGAGAGTGTTAAGAGGCGGCTGTTAAGAGTGAGAATGGGGTAGGGCTTGGGGTTATGCGGATATAAGGAGATAAGGGGAATTGTTTTGATCAACGGCTATGATTTTAAAGAGGGAGATGGGGTAGATACGGGTCCCCAACGGGTCAAGTGGGTATGGGTAATTTGGTTTGGCTTCAGCTAGGTAAAATGGAGTGGGCTCAACCTTTTTGGATCATATTTGGTTCGAAATTCAGCCCTATATTGTGCTATAATTAAAACATATGAAAACTGATAAAAATAATTATAAAATGATTAATAAAATGATAAAAATGCTATTTATAAAATTAACACAACCCTTTTAAAAGTAGTAAATCATAATTGTAAAACTACAAAAATGCCATATTGGTCTAAATAGCGTAATAAATATAATTATTTGTAAAACTATAATGACCCGACCGGTCATTTCAAGCATTTGTATTTCGCTCAGTAGTTTGAGCGCATGAGTAGCTCTGTATGATGTATTATGACTTGTGTGAATCATCGGTTTTGGTTTTCAGGTTATTCAGAATTGATTTGGAAGAATGAATTTTATGATTGTAGCTTTATGTTGGAAGAGGTGATTAAGTTTGAATTTTGTGAATTAGACTCCGGAACGGAGTTTTGATGGTTCTGTTAGGTCCGAATGGTGATTTTAGACCCAAATTTGCACTTGGATATTTCTAGAAGGATTCGGCACTAATTGGCGAAAGTTGGAAATTTGAACGTTTGGAAAGTTCGTAAGTTTATGGAGATTGGGTTCGGATTGTAGTTCCTGGAATTGGAATAGCTTCGTTATGTTATTTGGGGCTTGTGTGCAAAATTTGAGTTCATTCCGAGTTGATTTGCTATGTTTCAGCACGAGTTTTCAAAGTTTAAAGTTCAAAGTTCATTTAAGTTTGATTTGAGGTGCGATTCGTCGTTTCGATGTTGTTATATTTGATTTGAGGCCTTGAGTAAGTCTGTGTTATGTTATAGAATCTGTTGGTATATTCGGATGGGGTCTCGAGGGTCTCGGGTGAGTTTTGGACGGGGTTCAGATCGTTTGGAGCCTTGTTGAAGTGGCTGAAGTTTTTGGTTACTGATATCTTTGCACCTGCGCATGAGGGACCGCAGGTGCGTTCTCGCGGAAGCGTGAAGTTGGTAGCAGAAGTGACTTGTGGAAAGCTGGTTGGGGAGGCTTCGCAGAAGCGGTTCTACATGCGCATAAGCTCGATCGCAAATGTGATCCTGGTCATCGCAGAAGTGGCCACTAGTGGCCAAGGCTGTCTTGCAGGTGCGTGACTTTGTTCCGCAGAAGCGAAGGTCGCATGTGAGACCTACTTTTCGCAAATGCGGCAAACGCTGGGCAGAATGCTTTAAGTTCAAGTGTTGGCCATTTTTATCACATATTGAGTTATAGACTTTGGAATTGAGCGATTTTGGAGCCAAATTTCATCACAAGGATTGGGGTAAGTGTTATATACTCGGTTTTGGCCATATTTATTGAATCTATCTTCAATTTTGGTAGTTGGATTATGAATTTTAATGAGATAATTAGAGGTTTTGTCATAAAATGAATTTTTGAGTTTTGAGCATCGATTCGGAGTCGGATTTGAGTGAAACTAGTATGCGTGGACTCGTAATTGAATGGGTGTCAGATTTTATAAGTTTTGTTGAGTTCCGAGGTCGGGGCACGAGGTGGACTTTTGGGTTGATTTTGGGTTTTTGACTAAAGATTAAACTTTTGCCGATTGGGTTTGTTTTCTTTGCATTAACTGATGTATTTGAGTTACTTTTGGCTAGTTTCAAGCAGTTTAGAGGTCGGTACACGCGGGATGGCATTTTTGGAGCATCGCTTGTCTTGCTCGGTATTAGATTTGGCTTATTCGAGGGGTATTGTATGAAACCCCGAATTAAGTGCTATGTGATTGATGTTGAGATGACGTGCATGCTCGGTGACGGGTGTGTGGGCGTGCACCGTGTAAATTATTATTTAGTTGATTCCATGGAACTGTGTAGCTAGTTTATCTGAACATTTTTTATTGTACTCCATGTGTTAGAGAACTTGAGCTGAAATTCATACTAGAAATCATGTTTAGGCTATATGCTGGTACTATTGGAACCCACAATAGTCGTTCTTTGCTGTTGAGTTATTTGCTTAGTTACAGTTATGTGCTTAGTCGCATTCATCATTTCATTTCATATCCAGTCTCTGTTATCATATATTGTCGTATCTCGTATCATTGATTTGTTATTCTTAGCATGTGTGTTGTGAGCCCGAGAGATTGATGACAGATTGAGGCCGAGGGCCTATTGTGAGTGATATTTATGTGATTGAGTTGTATGCCATAGCAGGCTTTATCGATTTATGCCAGGATTTGGCTTATTACAGCACTTGCGCTGGATCGGCCCATCCGGGGTCTGCCCACTTGCATTGGGCTGGATCTGCCCTGGTTCATTTGCATCGGGCTGGATCTGCCCTAGTTTATTTGTATTTTGGTTCATTTTCATTGGGCTGGATCTGCCCAGGTTTATTTGCATCTTTTTGATGGATCTGCCTTGGTTTATTTACATGTGGGCTGGATCTGCCTTGTACAATACTGAGTGGCTGAGTGAGCTGAGTATTGAGCATGATGAGTGAGAATATGAGACAGTGAGATGGAGTACTCTGAGAGGGTGAGTACATGAGTTCATCGTTGAGATGCATTGCATTTGACATATGTACTTGAGATACATGTATTGAGATGCATTTCCTTCTGCTACCCGGCTTTGGTGACATTCATGATTTCACCTATATATTGACATGTAGGCATAGAGATGTATTTTCCTCATGTAATCTGAAAATGAAAAATCTTATTTATTGTTGAAAGGTTTTTGGGAAAAATCACGGTTTTCAAACTTATTCATATGCTTTCGGTGCTTTTGGTGGAAGATTTGGGATTTACTGTTATACTTGAAAAGCATGCATATCATTCCATAACTGTGAACGAGTTGAGCATCTTACATCTAAGTTGTTTTCATGTACCATTTTATTATTATTGTTATGACTGTTACTGGTTACTGGAGTTGGACTCTGACCCTTGTACCAGCTTGTCACTACTTTAAACCTAAGGTTAGGTTGGTTACTTATTGAGTACATGGGGTCGGTTGTACTCATACTACACTTCTGAATCTTGCGTGCACGTGTTGGATGCTGATGTTGCTGTGCACGGCAGGAGTTGGATCTGAAGATGTACCTGCGTTCCAATCATAGTTGCCTCTTGATCTTGGTAGCTTTAGAGTTTTAATCTCTTCCTGTATAGTTCAGACAAATGATGTACTTTAATTCATACCAGTTTTGTAAATTCTAAATCTTAGAAGCTTATGATTTGTACTGTCAGTCCTTGGAAAACTCTTGTATAAAAGTAGAGTATTATCATTATTTTCTTAATAAATCTCATTAAATTGGATAGTATTTAATTGGCTTACCTGGCGGGTTGGGTTAGGTGCCATCACGACTAGTTGGATTTTGGGTCGTGATAAAAACATAGGGTATAATTGCAAATAACATGTAAAAAATAAAAAAAATGCAAATATAATTGTATAAAATAATGTAAAATACAACAAAATATGCATGGAAATGTAAATAATTCATTTGGACAATTAATCACTCATAAATAATTTTGAGAGAGTAATAAATAAATATATATCAGTTTAAATGCTAGAAACAATTAAAAAATGCTTATAATATGATTTGTATAAAATTTCCATGACAATTATTTGATGAAATGTATTATGAAGATGATAGATTTAAAACATGTCATGGAATAATAGGGAAAGGAAATAAACTATAATTATTATTTAAAATATATAAATATACATTGTGCACTACCGAATTTTTTAAAAGTATGAGGGCACATTGTGAGGGATTGTTCCAGACTTCGGATGGGAGGACCTCAGCAAGGTACTCAGGCTATGGTTCCCACTCCAGTTGCTACTCCACCTACACAGCCAGCTAGAGGTGGAGGACTGGCGGGTAGAGGTCGTCTCAGAGGGGGAGGCCAGGCCCGTTGTTATGCTTTCTCTAGTAGGACTAAGGTAGTTGCATTAGATTTAGCTATTACAAGCATTATTCCGGCTTGCCACAAAGTTGCATCATTTTTTTTTATCTGAGTTCTACTTATTCACATGTGTTATCCTACTTTGCTTAATATTTAGAAATGTCTTATGATTTTCTGGATACTCCTATTTATCTGTCTACACACGTTAGGGATTCTATTATTGTCATGACCCGAATTCCCAATTGTGGGATCGTGATGGCGCCTAATATCCAATTGCTAGGCAAGCCAACGTTAGCTAATTAATTAACCAGTTTTAACAATTTATAACCGAATAATTAAAATGAACAATTGATTACTCAGAAATGTATGAAATGATTACATAAGTATCGCAATCTAAACTACTCCCAGAAATTCGGTGTGACAAGTATATGAGCAACTAGAATACAAAATATGGTTTGAAATGAAATACAATTGTCTGAAAGTAGATAAACACTGAAAACGTGATAGAAGGGGACTTTAGGGACTACGGACGTCGAGCAGCTCTAACTCAAGTCTCCTATAGTAGTCGAATCCGTGCAGTTTCCTCTACGCGCCACTAGGACTAACACTAGGATCTGCACAAGAAGTGTAGCAGTGTAGTATGAGTACAATCGACCCCATGTACTCAGTAAGTCACAAACCTAACCTTAGGTTGAAAGTAGTGACGAGTTAGGACAAGGGTCAAAGTCCAACTCAAATAACCAACAACAGTTCATAAAATATATAATAACAATGGAAAAAGAAATAATTCGAAGATATGATGCTCAGCTTGTTGACAGTTACGGAAAATAGGCATGCTTTTCAAGTATAATAGTAAATCCCAAATCTTTCATTGGAAACACAAAAAATATAAGTTTGAAAACTATGATTTTTCCCAAAAACTTTCAACAACAGTTAAGAAGTCTCATTATCAGATGGCATGAGGAAAGTGCATCTCTATGCCTAAATGTCAATGCACATGTGAATGTCATGAGTGTCACTATATTGTACAACATGAGGAAATGCATCTCTATGGCTGTATGTCAAGTATGCTTGCCAACTGCAATGCAATGCGGTGATAAAGCCATGTGCATACTCTCGGGGCATCAATGCACTCAATCCTCCCAATCACTCAATCCTCAAAATCACTAAGTCCTCACAGTCACTCATTCACACAGTCACTAAATCATCCCAGTCACTCGGTACTCGCGCTCGGCACTCACACTCAATATTGTACAGGGCAGATCCAGCCCAAAATTAATAGCAACGTTTCTTACTGTTGGTGTGCAGACTCCAAAGGGTCAGATCCAGCCCAAGCGCTATAATAAGCCAATCATGGCATGAATCAATAATATATGCTGTGGCGTGCAGCCCAATCCCATCATGAATCAATAATACCTGCTGCGGCGTGCAACCCGATCCTATTAATATCCTCACAATCAGGCCCTCGGCCTTACTCAGTCATCAATCTCTCATCTCTCTCGGGCACACAATATCATGAAAATCAGCCCATAATGATGTGATGTTTCAATAAATGGTAACAGAGGCTAAGATATGATATGCAAATGAATGTGTATGACTGGGTATGTAATTGCAATGTAAGCAAATAACTCAACATCAGAAATTACCTTAGTGGGTACCAACAAGATAAGCATATATCCTAGACATGGTTTCTAACAAGGATCACATCTCAATTACTCTAGCACGTAGAGATTTCATAGATATAAATAAGATTATGTAACTACACAGTACCTCAGAAATAACCGAGTAATAATTCACACGGTGCACGCCCACACGCCCGTCACCTAGCATGTGCGTCACCTAAATGCCAAATAAATATCACGTATATTCAGGGATTCATACCATCAGCACCAAGTTTAGAAGTGTTACTTACATCGAACAAGCCGAATCCAATACCGAGCAAGCCAAACGATACTCAAAAAATGACATCCCGTGCGTACTGGCCTCCGAATGACTCAAACTAGACAAAACCAACTCAAATACATCACATAATGCCTAAAGAAACAATTCCAAATGATAAAGGTCAAATCTTTAATCAAAATCCCAAAGTCAACCAAAAAGTCAAATCCGAGCTCGTATTTCGGAACCCGATGAAACTCACAAAATCCGACAACCCGTTCAATTACGATTCAAACCATACTAGTTTCAGTCAAATCCGACTCCGAATCAATGTGCAAAACTTGAAAATCCACGCGATAAAAATTTAGACAAAAAACCCCAATTTCCCTTTTGAAATCATCAACCAAATGCCAAAAACGAGGATAGATTCATGAAATATAATCAAAACTGAGTAGAAAACACTTACCATAGTCCTTATGGTAAATATCACTTTAGAAATCGTCTCAATTCGAGCTCCATAGCTCCAAATATGAATTAAATGACCAAGTCCTCAGTTTATAACTTCAGCCCAGCAATTTTAGAATTTGCGAACAAAGGGCCGCTTCTGTGGCTTCGCTTTTGCGACAAAATTCTTGCTTCAGCGGAAAACAAATGTTGTGTGCTCTTCCGCACCTGTGCAACAGGTCCCACTTCTGCGCAAGAGGTGCGACACAAAATACGCTTCTATGCACATACCCACTTCTACGATCACAGCTTCCGGTTCTACGCTACCACAGATGCGGTCCACTTCCCCGCTTCTGCGGAAATCCTGCTCCCAGCTTAACTTCACATATGCGTTGACATGACCTTATTTGAGGCTCCGCACATGCACCCACTATTCTGTAGGTGAGGTCACACCAGGTCCAGCAAATGCCAACGATCAAACATGAATGAAGGATGATCTGAAACACGTCCATAACTCACCCGGGCCCCTCGGGACCCTGTCCGAATATAATAATAAGTCCCTTAACATAATACGGACCTACTCGAGGCCTCAAATCACACATCACAAAATCGAAATGATAAATCGCGCCTCAATTCGAACTTAAATTAACTTTGAACTTTCAACTTCCAAAACTAGCGTCGAAACATATCAAATCAGCCCGGAATGAATTTAAATTTTGCACACAAGTCCCAAATGACATATCGAAGTTATTCCATTTCCTAGAACCACAATCTGAATCCGATATCCTCAAAGTAAACTCTCGGTCAAACTTATGAACTTTTCAAACCTTCAAATTTTCAACTTTCGCCAATTAGCGTTGAAACCTTCTAGAAACATCCAAACGCAAATCCGCGGATATGCCCGAGTCCAAAATCCCCATATGGACCTAACATAACCATCAAAACTCCAATCCGAGGTCG
Source organism: Nicotiana tabacum (assembly GCF_000715075.1). Classification (NCBI taxonomy): domain Eukaryota; kingdom Viridiplantae; phylum Streptophyta; class Magnoliopsida; order Solanales; family Solanaceae; genus Nicotiana; species Nicotiana tabacum. The sequence continues at coordinate 47,427,093 of NC_134093.1, read as the reverse complement.
AATACTGAAAAATCAAACTTGGTCAACTCTTCCATCCTTAAAGCTTCAATCATGTAATTTCTTCTTCCAAATCATTTCTGATTAAACGAAAAACCAAAACCGATGATTCACACAAGTCATAATACATCATACGGAGCTATTCATGCCATCAAACTACTGAGGAAAGTAAAAGTACTCAAAACGACCAGTCGGGTCGTTACAAGATCATAACTCAAAGAAAGAAAATATATGAGAATACATGTACATGATCAATGATTATCAAGTTTCATACTGCTGGACTAGTATAAGTAATATGCTATGGTGTAGGGATGTGCAATGTGTGCTATCACAGCTAAAACAGACAATTTAATTATGAAATAGTAGTTTACCAGGTTCAATCGGGAAAATAACCTCAATAAAACCTCAACGTGGTACAAATAGATCACAAAGGGGTACACATAGGAGAAACATCTCAACTGAAGCTTAACAATCAATTCGAGGCATGACATAGCCTAAACACCACCCCAAGCATGTAAATAGTACCCTGGTGCATGCATATGGGCTCAACCCCACACATATGCGCCACGCATAGCACGTAGCTATCATAAATAATTCAGACAACTAGTGCATCAACAAAGTTTAGATACGATACTTACCTCAAGCAAGCCAAATCAGTCTGCTTGCAAGCCCTTCCCACGAGTATCAACATCCTGACAACCCGAATCGAACCAAAGTAACTTAATATAATGAATGAAAATCATAGGAATTGATTCCAAAAGATAAAGCTAAGATCTTTAACAAAAATCAAAATTCAACACCGGCCTCAGACCTTAGAACCCGACAAAATTAAAAATTCTGAACACCCATTCAATTACGAGACCAACCATACTAATTTCATCCGATTCCGTCCACAAATTGACCCTCAAATCACCAAATCTCACTCCAATGTCAGGACAAAAGAATGTCTAAATTTTACCTCAAATTCACATAAACTTGGTGTAATAATCAATGAGTATTCAATATTTATCAATAAAAATGATTAAACTTCACTTACCTATTCAATTGTAGCAAATTTCCTATCAAAATATTACCCTTAGCCAAGCTCCACAAGTCCAAAATGAGGGAAATAACTCAAACCCTCGTTTTAATACACTACCCAGTGATCCCGCACCTGCGTCCCTTTTTTTGGTTCTGCAGAACCACTTATGCGGTCAAAATGTGCATCTACGCTATTCACTAAACTCCCGACCTACTTCTTATGCGGTCCAACTCCCGCTTATGCGGGTCCGCACTTGTGGAATCCTTCCGCGTTCGAGGTCCAAGCTCAGCCAACCATTCCCAGCTTCTGTGACCCCTTATCCGCATCTGCAGACACCCAGATGCGGTCAATATTTGCACTTGCGACCTTCACCAGTCCAAGCCCAAACACAAACCTGCGATCAAGTGGCCGCTTCTACGGTGTCACACCTGCAGAAATTGCCTCGTAGGTGCAATTGCACAAGAACTTCCAATCTTCAACATATCCTTCAAGGTCCAAAATGATCCGTCAACCACATAAATCGCACCTGAGGCCCCGTCCAAACATACCAACAGTCACTAAAACACCATACGAACTCGCTTGAAGCCTTAAATCACATCAAACAACACCAAAACCACGAATCGCACATTGATTCAAACCTAATAAACTAATGAACTTCCAACTTCTAAAACTAATGTGCAATCATATCAAACCAATTCCAAATGAACTCATATTTTGAAAACTAGTCATAAATGACACAACTGACCTACTCCAACTCCCGAAACCGAATCCAAAACCGATATCAACAAAGTCAACTCATGATCAAATCTCTCAACCTTCCAAACCTTCAACTTTCCAACTTTTGCCAAAAATACTCAAATCAACCTTCAAACCTCCAAATTAACATCCGGACACACGCCTAAGTCAAAAATCACCATATGAATCTATCAGAACAATCAAAACTCCATTCCGGAGTCGTCTACACAAAAGTCAAACTTTAGTCAACTCTTCCAACTTAGGCACTATGTGTCCCAATTCACTCCGAAATATCCCAAAAACCAAACCAACCCCCCCCCCCCCCCGACAAGTCACATAACCACAAATGAGTGTAGAAGAAACAGTAAATAGGGGAATAGGTCTACAATATTCAAAACAACTGGCCGGGTCATTACATTCTCCCCTCTTAAACAAACGTTCATCCTCCAACGGGTCTAGAATCATATCTGGAATCTCAAATAGGTGTAGATACCTACTCTGCTTCTCCCGCTCGTCCTCCCAAGCAGCCTTCTTGACCAACCGACCTCTCCACCGATCTTTCACTGATGCTATATTCTTCGACCACAACATCCGAACTTGTCGATCCAAAATAGCCATCGGCTCCACATCATAAGTTAAATACCCATCCAGCGTTACCGTGCTGAAGTCCAAAATATGTGATGGATCACTATAATACATCCGGAGCATAAAACATGAAACACTAGGTGGCAATGCAAGTATGTAAGCCACCTCTCCCACTCTCTCAAGAACCTCAAAAGGACCAATATACAGAGGGCTCAACTAGCCCTTCTTCCCCAACCTCATCACACCCTTCATGGGTGAAACTCTAAGCAAAACCTTCTCACCCACCATGTATGAAAAATCACGAACCTTCCGATCAGCATAACTCTTCTGCCAAGACTATGATGTACGAAGTTGATCCTGAATCAACTTGACATTCTCCAAGGCATCCCAAACCAAATCAGTGCCCAACAACCGAACCTCTCTCGGCTCAAACCAACCAGCTGGAGAATGACAGTGCCTCCTATGTAAGGCCCCAGAAGGAGTTATTTGAATACTCAATTGGTAGTTATTGTTGTAGGCAAACTATGCAAGTGGTAAGAACTGGTCCCATGAACCACCGAAATCCATAACACAGGCACGTAGCATATCCTTCAAGACCTAAATGTTGCGCTCGAACTACCCGCCCGTCTTGGGTGGAAGTCTATACTCAACTCTACCCTTGTACTTAACTCACGCTGCACATCCCTCCAGAAATATTATGTGAACTACATGCCTCGATCGGAGATAATAGACATCGGCACACCATGAAGATGAACATTCTCACGGATATAGATCTGAGCCAGTTGCTTTAAAGAATAAGTAGTCACACCTGAATAAAGTGAGCAGACTTGGTCAGTCTATCCATAATAACCAACACTGTATCGAATTACTTCAAAGTCCGTGGGAGCCCAACAACTAAATCCATGGTAGCACGCCCCCACTTCCACTTGGGAATCTCAAGTCTATAAAGCAAACTGCGCGGCCTCTGATGCTCGTACTTCACCTGTTCGCAGTTCAAAAACTGATCCACAAACCCTACTATATCTTTCTTCATTCTTCTCCACCAATAGTGCTGCCTCAAATCATGATACATCATAGCGGCACCCGGATGAATGAAATATAGGGAATTGTGGGCCTCCTCAAGAATCAACATACGCAATCCATCCACATTGGGCACACAAATCCGACCCTGCAATCCGCAACTCCCCATCATATCCAATAGTAACCTCCTTGGCATCACTGTGCTGCACCGTGTCCTTAAGGACAAGCAAATATGGGTCGTTATACTGACGTGCTCTGATGCACTCATATAAAGGAGACCGAGAAACCACGCAAGCAAGAACCCGGCTAGGCTTCAAAATATCTAACCTCATAAACTGATTGTCCAAAGCCTAAAAATCCAATGCTAGTGGTCTCTCAGCAACTGGAATATACGCAAGACTACCCATACTCTTAGCCTTTCTATTCAAGGCATCGGCCAACACATTGGCCTTCCCGGGGTCATACAAAACGATGATATCATACTCTTTTAACACCTCTTACTACCTTCGCTGCCTCAAGTTTAGATCCTTTTGCTGTGAATACCTAACAAGACACGCCATAGAGATAGTGCCACCAAATCATCAATGCGTGAACAATGGATGGTAACACTAAATCATGAATGGGGAAGTATTTCTCATGGGGCTTCAGCTGATGCGAAGCATAATCAATCGCCCTACCTTCCTGCATCGAGACATACCCGATGCCACTCCATGAGGCATCGGAATAAATTGTAAATGAACGCGATGTTGACGGCAAAACTAGAACTGGAGTAGTGGTCATGGCGGTCTTGAGCTTTTGATATATCTCCTCATACTCGTCGGACCACTTGAATAGAGTGCCCTTCTGGGTCAATCCAGCCAAACGAGCTGCGATGGACGTAAAACCCTCCACAATACGGCAATAATAACCAGCCAAGCCTAGAAAACTTTGGATCTTAGTAGGTGAAGATGGTTTGGGCCAACTCTTAACTACCTCAATGTTCTTCGGATATGTCTTGATCCCCTCGCTAGAAACCACGTGGCCCAAGAACGCAACTGAATCAAGCCAAAAGTCACACTTGGTGAATTTAGCATAAAGCTTCTTCTCCCTCAAGGTCTGGAGTACATTCCTTAGATGTTGCTCATGGTCCTCCTAGTTGCGTGAGTTCACCAATATATCATCAATGAATACTATGACCAAAGAATCAAGATACAACTAGGACACACTATTCATCAGATGCATAAAGGTTGTTGAGGCATTGGTCAGTCCAAAAACACATCATCAGAAACTCGTAGTGACCATAGCGGATCCCGTCTTCAGAATATCAGAATCCTGAATCTTCAACTGATTATACCCTGACCTCAAATCAATCTTCGAAAATGCTCTAGCACCCTAAAGCTGGTCAAATAAGTCATCATTGCGCAGAAGTGGGTAATTGTTCTTATTTGTAACTTTGTTCAACTTCCTGTAATCAATACAAATCCACATAGTACCATCATTCTTCTTCACAAATAGAACTAGCACACTGCAAGGCGACACACTAGCCGTGATGAAGCCTTTATTAATCAACTCTTGAAGTCGTTCTTTTAACTCTTCCAATTCTGCTAGTGCCATGCGATACAGTGGAATAGAGATGGGGTGAGTGCTGACACCAGATCAATACCAAAATAAATGTCCTTGTCGGGTGGCATGCCTGACAGGTCTGCAGGAAACACATCTAGAAAGTCTCCCACTACCGGAGCTGACTCAACAGTTAGTGTATCGGCACTAACATCCCTCACAAATGCCAAATACGCCAGATATCCATTCCCAACCATTCACTGAGCCTTCAAATATAAAATCACTCTACTAGGAACATAATCCAAGGAACCTCTCCACTCAACCCTAGGAATCACGTGTCATATCCAAATAACGAGCAAAGTATGATGACACATGAATAAGTGGAACCAGGATTAAAAAAAATATCGAAGCCTCGTTGTGGCATACTAAAATAATACATGTGATCATGGAATTGGATGAAACTGCATCTGGCCTGGCTGGGAATGCATAGCAATGGTCCTGATCGACCTTCCCCTCTAGGGCGGCCTCGAGCTGATTGAGACCACCCCGAACTAGCTGTGTGGGTGGTTTAGCTACTAGTGCTAAAATCATAGGTGAGATCTCTATTGTGGAACCCTACTCAATAGTGTGGGGAAATCCCTCTTGAGATGACTCAAGTCCCCAAACTCAAAACAACCTCTCCTATGATGGAGTTACTGACCCTGATAATCTGAATAGATGCCCGAGGAACCCTGTACAGATGAGGCATGGTAAGAACTCTATGTAGGCAACGCACTGAATGATGATTGGGCTGGGCATGCACTATAGGAATTATGGCTAACTTAAGAACCACGAGGGATATGGCAAGCTACCTGAATGGGTCTAGAAGGACAACTGCTGTTGTAATGGGACTGGCCTCCATACGAGGCACTTCTAAAAGCACCTGAACTACGAGGCCTCTTGGTATCCCTCTCCTCATGCTCCTGCCTGCGAACCAGCTCTAAGCGTCTAGAAATCTCAACCACGTGGTCAAACCTATCATCAATCACAACCTCTCGAGCCATACTAAAGCGTAACCCATAGTTGAGGCCATCAATGAACCTCCTATACGTCTCCCTCTCAATGGGAACCAACCATACTACATGAATAGCCAAACCAGCAAACCTCGTCTTATACTGAGTCACTATCATACTATCCTGGCATAACTGCTCAAACTGCCTACGTAACTCCTCTCTACGAGTCGGCGGTAAAAACTCGTCTAAGAAGACAACTCAAAACTCATACCACGTAAGTGGTTCTACATCGGATGGCCTCCGTATGTCGTAAATCTACCACCATTAGTAAGTTCCCCCTGTCAGCTGAAAAGTAGTAAATGCAACACCACAAGTGTCCAAAATACCCGCTATGTGAAGAATCCGCTGACACCGATCTAGAAAATCATGGCATCCTCTGACTGTGCCCTACTGAACCCTAGAGTCTTAAGCCTCCCAAACCTCTCTATTCTCTTCTGCTCCTCATCACTCATAAGTGACCAACCTCGGCCCGATCTACAATAACCGGCCGAACTGGAAATACACCCTAAGTCTCGTGACCCTAGCTTGCTTCTCTGGATGTACATGTGGTATTCTGGGCACCTCCCCTAGGCTGGTGCAGCTGGAATCGAAACCGCCTGAGCCAGGCTCATGCACACAGTCAAAATCTAGGGTAAGGCCTCCTGAAGGCAAGGAATAATAATGGGCACTACTGGTGCATGAGCTGGTCCCACCGGCTCGACAATATCTGGTACCTACTTATCTGCTAGAGCAACTAGTGGCTTTGGCTATAGTACGAGCCACACCTCAGTCTTTACAGCAGCCCGGCCTCTCGCGGCCCTAACATGTGTTACTGTTGGATGTCCACCATATCCAATCGCACGTGTCCTCACCATCTGTGAGAGAATAGAACAATCAAGTTTCAAACTTTGGAAATAACAATATGCTCGACAAGAATGCAAGAAAGTGGAGTTTCCTAATAGTTTGATAGCATCACAAAGTTAAGTACAGACGTACCTGTATCGACCCGAAAAACTCTATTAAACATGCCCATGACTTTCAATACCTATAAACCTAGGGCTCTAATACCAACTTGTCATGATTCAAAATTCCAACCCATCGTGATGGTGCCTAACACACTTGCCGGGCAAGCCAAACATAACAATAAAGAACCTAAATAATGAAATTAATAGTAATACCATAAATCTGAAACCTCAATATAATAAAATACCGCTAATACATGATAAATCCCCCAAAAACTGGTAAATATAGAGTCATAAGCTCTAATACGGAAATATAAGTCTGAAATGGCCAGATACGATACTGTCTTAAATAAAGGCAACAATACATAGGAAAAGACAAGCCAAGATAGTGGGCAAGAATGCAGCTCTACCTCGCCTCTCGATACTCAGCTCAACAAGCAACTCCGCTGCTAATAACAGGTACCAATACCTGGATCTGCACAATTAAGTGCAGATTGTAGTATTAGTACAACTAACCCAATATACTCAGCAGATATCATAGATAACCTCTACGAGCTAAAGGAAGCAAGAATTATAAATGATACTTGCTATTACATGTACAGTTTCATCAATTTAACAGATACAAAATAATAATGTGATCAAGTCATAAAGCACAGAAAGGAACCTCTATGTGTTTGTGTGTGTGAAATTACTCAAGTTCTCTATTCAATTAATGATACAACATAATGAGATGCTATGCACATAAATCAGGTAATTAACCACGTAAATTTGCAAGTAAAGATGAAATGCAAATCCAAAACAAACACTAGCTAGACCTTACTCAACCTTTCTATATCCGTACCATACCACTTATCAGTTTTCCTCAATATCCGCGTGTACACCATGAAGTGAGAAACATGAGAGGGTGGCCCTAAGGGATGGATCTATATCCACACGCTGCACGGAAAACTCACATGATGCATGAACAACTCAAGTGCTAAAAATATCAACTGCACGAACAACTCACGTGCTGCATGGACAACTCACATGCCAATAATATCAATATCTGGATCAGCACAGACAACTCACGTGACAATAATATCAGCCGCATGGACAACTTACATGTCAACAAATTGCAATCCGCCCGGCATGGTCACATGCTACCAGTCCAGACTTGATCTCTACCTCAAATCATCAAAATAACATCAAATAACATGAATCAATCATAAAAACTCAAATTTCAACTTTAAAACTCATTTTCATAGTTTTACACATAACGCACTAAAATGCGCTCGGGTCAGTCTAGACCCCAACCAAACATGCGTACAAGTCTAAAAATATAATAAAAACCTACCGAAATCATCAAAATACTGATCCGGGGTCTTTACCAAGAATATTTATCATGGTAAACTCGAGTCTCATTTTAGGCTAAAAAATCATATTTTCTTCAAACGCTTACGTAAAAACTTTCCGAAAAATGACACGGAACACCCACTCAAATCAGGAAATATCAATTGAATCTATGGGAGGTCTCGGAACACTAAAAGTAAGGCTAGTATGAAAAACGACCTATCAGGTCATCACAGTTATGGTGGACCGTGTCTGTCATTTTTGTTTGGTCACTATTAGGGGTTACGAGACCAGGATTGATCTTTTGTTACTTAATATGTTGGATTTTTATGTGCTTCTGGGTATGAATTGGTTATCCCCATATCATTCTATTCTTGATTGTCATGCTAAGACTATGACATTGTCTATGTAGGGGTTACCAAGGTTGGAGTCGAGAGGTGCCTTGGGTCATGTTCCTTGTAGAGTAGTGTCTTTTATAAATGCTCAACGGATGGTTGAGAAGGGGTGCTTGGCGTACTTAGTATTCATTAGGGATGTGAGTGCTAATACTCCCATAGTTGATTCAGTCCCTATGGTGAGGGAGTTTTTAGATATTTTTTCTACAGACCCACGGGGCATTTACCCAAAAAGGATATTGATTTTGGTATTGACTTGGAACGTGCACTCAGCCCATATCTATTCCACTATACCGCAGGTCTCATGCAGAGTTGAAGAAATTAATGGAACATTTATAGGAATTGCTAGATAAAGGTTTCATCAGGCTGAGTGTCTCACCTTGGGGTGCTTCGGTTCTATCTATAAAGAAAAAAGACGGTTCCATGAGAATATGCATTGACTATAGGCAACTGAAAAATGTTACTATCACGAACAAGTATCTACTGCCGTATACCGATAATCTATATCATCAGCTTCAAGGTGCTAGGCTATTCTCGAATACTGACTTGACATTGAGGTACCATCAGTTGAAGATCGGTGCTTCAGATATTCCTAAGACGACTTTCAAGACCCGTTATAGGCATTATGAGTTCTTGGTGATGTAATTTTGGCTAATCAATGCCCTATTAGATTTCAAGCACTTGATGAACAACATGTTTCAGCCTTATCTGGATCCCTTCATCATTGTGTTTATTGATGATATATTGGTGTATTCTTGTAGGCAGGAGGATCATGAGCAGCATTTGAATATCGTGCTCCATACTCAGTGGCATTCTTTGGTCACGTGGTGTCTAGTGAGGGGATTAAGTAGATCTGAAGGAGATTGAACTAGTTTAGAGTTTGCCTAAACCTTATACAGCTATTGAGACCAAGAGTTTCCTAGGTTTGGTAGGATATTATTGCTGCATTATGGAGGGTTTCTCGTCTATTGCAACTCCATTGACCATGTTGACTCAGAAGGGTGCCCCGTTCAGGTGGTCTGACGAGTGTGAGGAGAGCTTTCAGAAGTTGCCTTGACTACAACTCATGTTCTTGTTTCGCCTTCGGCATCGGGTTCATACACAGTCTATTATGATGTTTCATGAGTTGGCATTGGGTGTGTGCTAATGCAGGATGGTAGGGTGATTTCCTATGCTTTATGTAAGTTGAAGCTCCATGAGAAGAACTACCCAGTGCATGATTTGGAGTTAGCAGCTATTGTACACTCACTCAAGATTTGGAGGCACTACTTATATAGCATGTCTTTTGAGGAGTATACGGATCATCAGAGTCTCTAGAATCTATTTAATTAGAAATGTATGAACTTGAGGAAACTAAGGTGGTTGGATCTATGGAAAGACTATGATATCAACATTCTTTATCATCCAAGAAAGGTCAATGTGGTGGCCGATGCCTTGAATAGGATGACGGAGAGTATGGAGAGTCTTGCTTTTATTCCAGCTAGGGAGAGGCCTCTGTCCATAGATGTCCAGGCTTAGCCCAATAGGTTGGTGAGATTCGATATTTTATAGCCGAGCAGGGTTCTTGCATGTGTTGTATCTCTATCATCTTTGTTTGAGCGCATTAAGGCGCATCAGTATGACGATCCCCACTTAGTTGTCCTAAATGACACGGTATAACACGATGGTGCTAAGGAGATGACTATTGGTGATGATGGTGTGTAGCGCTTTCAGTTCCATATTTGTGTGCCTAATAGGGATGGGTTGTGGGATCTGATACTTGAGGAAGCCTATAGTTCACGGTATTCCATTCATACGGCTGCCACGAAGATGTACCATGATTTGAAGCTACATTATTGATGGCGGAAGATGAAGAAAGACATTGTTGACTGTGTTGCATAGTGCTTGAACTGTCAGTAGGTTAAGTCTGAGTATTAGAGACCTGGTGGTTTTATTTAGAGGGTTGATATACCAGAGTGGAAGTTGGAGCGTATCACTATAGATTTTATGGTTGGGCTGCCACAGACCTTGAGGAGATTTGATACTATGTGGGTCATTTTGGATAGACTGAACAAGTCTGAACACTTCATTCCAGTCATGACTACCTACACTTCAGAGCACTTGGCTCAGATTTATCTTACAAAGGTTGTTCGTCTACACGGTGTTCCTATGTGTATTATCTCGGTTCAAGGCACTCAATTTAAATTATATTTTTAAAGTGCGGTGCAACGAGAGTTAGGCATACAGGTTGGGTTGAGTACGACATTTCATCCTCTGAAAAACGGGCAGTTCGAGCATACTATTTAGATCTTGGAGGACATGCTGAGAGCCTTGGCCAATGTGATTACTTTTGGCTGTTAGTAGAGTTCGCCTACAGCAACAACTAACAGTCGAGTATCTAGATGGCTCCGTATGAGGCCTTATATGGGAGCCAATATCGTTCTCTGCTTGGTTAGTTTCAGCCTGGGGAGGCTAGGTTGTTGGGCACTGATTTGGTTCGTGATGATTTGGATAAGGTGAAATTGAATCAGGAGTGACTTCGTACAACGTAGTCCAGGAAAAAGAGTTATGCAGATAGAAAGACTTGTGATTTGGCATTCATGGTGGGTGAGAGGGTTATACTCAGAGTTTTACCTTTGAAGGGTGTGATGATGTTCTGGAATCGGGGAAGTTGTGCCCTTAGTATATTGGTCCTTTTGGGGTGTTGGAGAAAGTTGGTGAAGTGGCCTACAAACTTGCTTTGACACCCAGCTTACCAGGAGTCAATCCAGTATTTATTGTTTCCATGCTTCAAAAGTATAATGAGAATCCGTCACATATTTTGGATTTTAGCTCGGTACAATTGGACAAGGATTTGTCTTATGATGAGGAGCAAGTGCCATTTTGGATAGGCAAGTTTGCAAGCTAAGTTTGAAGAATATTGCATTGGTGAAAGTTTAGTGGAGAGGTCAACCGATCAAGGACGCGACTTAGGAGGCCGACCATTATATGCCAAGAATATACCTTTATATTGTTGATACCCTAGGTGTGATTCTAAACTTGTTCGAGGACGAACGTTATTTAAGAAGAGGAGAAGGTAATGACTCAAGCGGTCATTTTGTGTATTTAAGCCTCGTTTCCCCATTTGATACTCTATGTGTGTGTATTTGTTGTTATGTGACTTGCGGGGATGGTTGGTTTTGTTCTGGATAGGTTTTGGATTGAATTGGAACACTTAGTTCCTAGCTTGGAAGATTAAGTTGGAAGTGTTAGCCAAGTTTGACTTTTGTTTATTTGACCTCAGATCAGAGTATTGATAGTTCTGTTAGGTCGGGATGCTGATTTTGGACTTAGTCTGTGTCCGGACTTGGATTTGGAGTTTCCTAGGGTGATTTGGCTCTAATTGGTAAAAGTTAGAAAGTTCGACCCATAGTTCACTTTGTGGTTATCGATATTTGTTTGGGATTCTGAGCCTTGGAATAGGTTCATATGGTGATTTATGACTTGTGTGTAAATTTGGGGTCATTATGAATTATTTAGGCATGTTCGGCATAAGTTTAAAGTTCAAAATTTTGGATTAGTTCATTAAGCTTGAATTGACATGCGATTCATCGTTTTGATGTTATTGTATGTGATTTGAGGCCTTAAGTAGGTCCATGTTATGTTTTGGGACTTGTTGGTATGATTGGACGGGGTTGCGAGGGACTTGGGGAGTGTTTCAGAAGAATTTCAGATCATTATGAACTTGTTTGGAACTTCCGAATTGCTGACGTCTGGTGTGCTTCGTGATCGTCGAGCATGTCTCGCTATCGCGAAGGCTATTTGGGGCAGTGTCATTTATTCTCTTTACATTCGCGGAGCTTGGTGGGTTTTTTCCTTTACGTTCACGACCTGGGCATCACGTTCGCATAGAGGGAAGGCCGGATGGGGTTGTAAGGCTTTTGTCCTTCGCGTTTACGGGTGGGCCACTGCGTTTGCGTAGGACAGTGGAGGTTATGCATCGCCTTGCCAGACCACGTTCGTGAAGGGTAATTTTAGGCCAATGCTAAATTTTCCTTCATGAACGTGAGGCTTGGGCCGCGTTCGCAAGGGTGTCGCTGGGCAGATTTTTTTAAGTTCTTATTTTTGGACATTGAGCTTATTTTATCATATTTTGAGATTGGGAGCTTGGATTTGGGCAATTTCAGAGGGAATTTGCACGACTAGGACTGGGGTAAGTGTTCTCGACTCAGATTCGATAATTATTCATGATTCTGTCCTTGATTTTTGCATTTGATTGGTCAATCTAAGAGAGAAAAATTAGGAGTTTTGGCAAAAGTTTTCTAAAATGAAAAATAGAGATTTGAACCCTGACTCGAAGTTTGATTTGGATGAAACTTGTATTGTTGGACTCGTATCCAAATGGGTAGTCAATATTTTTATATTTTTGTTGGTTCCGAGAGGTGGGTATAGGTTAAACTTTTAGTTGACTTCTTGATATTTAATAAAGATTGGAGCTTTATTAAATGGAATCGATTTCTATAGCCGTGTTTGATGTCATTGAGTTATTTTTGGTTACATTTGACCCGTTCGGAGGCTAATTCGAGAGATAAGGGATTTTTAGAGTATTAATTTTGCTTGTTTGTGGTAAGTATTTTTCCTAGTCTTGTGTGGGGAAAATGTCTCGTAGGATTTGGCCTTAATTGTATATGTGTGTTGTGTGAAAAGTGGCGTGTACACGAGGTGACGAGCGTATGCAAGGGTGCTATTTGTGGCTTATGATTAGAGTAGACCTTAGGATATTAATATGCCTTAATTTTAAGATGTATTTTATATGAAACATGTTCAATCACTTTGTGGCTACGTGAACATGATCATTATAATTGTTTTAGTCATAGTAGTGCTTTATTTGATAAACACCCATCCACATTTTACTATTTTCATGTCTTTGTGCACCTTGTTGATAAATTATGACCTTATATCTTTGATGAAATATTGGAACTATTGTTTCGTGATTTTTGTGCACATGTGGACATGTTGAGCGGAGTGTTTGGTTGTTGGCAAGAAGTTTTTGTCGTGTGAATGTTATTGTATTTTGTGTCAGGGCAGAGCGATACAGTTGGATATTGTGATTTATGTCAGGGCAGAGTAATACAGTTGGATATTGTGATTTGTGATAGGGCGGAGCGATACAGTTAGATATTGTGATTGTGTTAGGCAAAACGATACGGTTAGATATTGTGATTGTGTTAGGGCGAAGTGATAAGGGTGGATATTGTTATTGTTATAGAAATGTAAGAACGAGGTGCCATATGTTTGTGTTTCTATTTGATGACTTGTTGTTAAAGCCGAACCTTTACGTCTATTAAGTTGTTATCACTAATTTTAAAGAGATTATTATTATTATCTTGCGTTATACGTTTTTTGTAGTAATTAGATATATTGCACAAGTTATTTGTCAAGTGAGTATCACCTTACTTGAACCTCATCACTACTTCACCAATTTAGTCTTGATACTTACTGGGTACCGACTGTGGTGTACTCATACTCAACGTTTGCACATTTGTTTGCAGATCTAAGTGTCGGAGGCAGTGGATCTTGAGGGCGAGGGCTTGCATTGATCCTGAGGATTCAAGGTAGAGATGTATGCTATCGCAGTCCCTTAGAATCTTATCCTTTATTTTGGTACTATCAACTTATATTCAAACAGTATTGTATTTTGAATCTTTTGCATGTATTTAGTTAGAGTTCGTGACTCTGTATTACTTAGTCCTGGGGAGGTGTTTTGAGTATTGATACTTTGGCTTGTATTGATTCTATTTTCACTTTTATATTAGACTTTGTCTTATTATATCATGTTTTGTTGATTTAAATATTGATAAGTGATTGGCTTCCTAGTTTTAAAGACTAGGTGTCATCACGACTCCTATGGTGGGATTTGAGTCATGACAGTACAAGTTTAATTAGTGAGATTCATTGGCCAATATTACCTCTACCTCACCGAGGTTAGTCATGGTATATACTAAGTGCACGGGGTCTGTTGTACTCATACTACACTTTGTACTTAATTGTGTAAATCTAGGATTTGGACCTACCTGACTTTTTGGAGTTATAGCGGTTACTGTAGAGATCCGAGGTAGAGGTGCACCCTGATCGCAGTCCTTGGCGTTTCCTTCTATAACTCCATTACTGTTATTGATTTAGATAATGTAATGTATTGTCAGGCGTTTATTCATATGTTACTCCTCATGACTCAGTGCTACTAGTTTCTGGGGATTTATGTATTGATGTGGTCTTTATCTATGGTTATTTGAATTTTAGATTCATTTATACGGTATTAGTTATTATGTTCCATTATTATTTCATGATTGGATTGCCTAGCAAGTGGGTTAAGCTCCATCATGATCGGTGGTGCTTTTGGGTCGTGACATTTTACTTGCTAAATTTGTTTACTTGATTCATGCATTTACCTGCTACATGCTTTTACTTACTATGTGTTTTTACCTACTACATGACTTTACTTGTTACATGCTTTAGTTGTCACATGTCTTAAATCGTTTATACTTCGTTCTTTTATGTGGTATTAGATGATGTGGCTACTTGATCGTTCGCATGTTATTGACCTTGTTTGAGTCTTTGTGGGGATATATGTGGGAGACTAGTTTTTGGACATCAGAATGCCTATTATTGCTTTTTCTTAATAAATTAGGTTCCTATTATTTTTGATATTTTATTATGGACCTCGCTTGTCTGGATGGGTTGTTAGATAATTCTATATGAATTGGTATATTGGATTAGGTTGCCGCCGTAACAATAGTATGATAAGGATCGGGTTTCTCTCCACAGCAATAGTATAACCATGGGATCGGTTTGCCACCGCAATGATGTTATCTTTTGAATCGGGTTATGTGCTTGTAATGACCAGACCAGTCGTTTTGTATAATATAGCCATGCTCTCCTATTTATTGCCTCTTCTATATTCATTGGTGGTTATGTGACTTGCCGGGTAGTTGGATTGGTTTCGGGAACGTTTCAGAGTGAATTAGGATACTTAGTCCCAAGGTTGGATACTTAAGTTGAAAGAGTTGACTGAAGTATAACTTGTGCATAAACTACCCCTGAATGGAGTTTTGATGCTTCCAATAACTTCGTATGGTTATTTGTGACTTAGGCATATGTCCGGATGTTGATGTGGAGGTCTATAGGTTGATTTGGTGCTTTTTGGCGAAATTTGGAAAGATGAAGGTTTGGAAGGTTAGGTGATTTGATCGAGAGTTGACTTTATTGATATCAGGCTCGGATTGTGGTTTCGAGAGTTGGCATAGGTCCGTTGTGTCATTTGAGATTTGTATGAAAAATTTGAGGTCATTCGGAGTTGTTATGCTTGTTCGACAAAAGTTTTGAATTTGGAAATATTCATTAGTTCATTAGGCTTGAATTGACGTGCGATTCATAGTTTTGATGTTGTTTGGTGTGATTTAAGTCCTCAAGTAGGTTTGCGTTATGTTTTGGGATTGGTTAGTGTGATTGGATGAGGTCACAGGGGCCTCAGATGTGTTTTGGATTGGCTATGGACCATTCCACCTTGTTTTTGTACTGCTGATGTTCCCAGGTCTGCTTTCCATCTTCGCGTTCGTGACATTGTGGTCACATTCTTGAAGGGTTAAAGGGGATGGGAAGTCGCCCTTCTTTGCGTTCGTGGTCGAACTCCGCGTTCGCCAAGTAGCCAAATGCTGGGAGGAGATTAGCCTATCTATTCACGAGGTCAAGGCCGCGTCTGTGAAAGATTGGATGTTTGCTTCATCACGTTCACGGTATGGGGGAACGCCAACACGAATGACGTTTCCTGGGCAGATTATTTTTGGTCTTCGCGAACGCGATGTGTAACACCTGGGCAGACGATATATAATTATATTTATATATATACAATAACAACAACAACAGATCCAGTATAATCCCACAAGTGGAGTCTGAGGAGGGTAGTATCCCTACCTTTAATAAGGTAAAGAAGAGACTCCGGTTCCCATGATATATATATATATATATATATATATATATATATATATATATATATATATATATGTTGATCGGCTCCCTCCCTCCAAGAACTTTCCACCTTGCTCTTGGGGTGACTCGAACTCAGAACCTGGGCAGACGATATAGTACTCTATTTCAAGGTAAAAACTTTCCACCTTGCTCTCTCGTAAAAACTTTTCTAAAACATAAATTGAGGATTTGAAGGTCGATTTTAGGTCAGAATTGGATGATTATCGTAAGGTTGGACTTGTATCAATATGGGTGTTTGCAATTTATGAGTTTAGTCGGGTTCTGAGGTGCGGGCCCGACGTTGACTTTTTGATTTCATTAAAGATCGAATCTTTATTATCCATAATTCATTCCTAGGGCTTTTATTTATGATATTAAATTGTTTTGCTTAGATTCGAACCGTTCGGAATTTGATTTGCGCGGGAAGGGGCTTATTAGTGGACGGATTTAGCTTATTTGAGGTAAATGTCTTGCCTAACTTTGTGTGGGGGAACTACCCCTTAGTATTGGATTGATTGTACTATTTGAATTATGTGAAAGACGTGTACACGAGGTAACGAGTGTGTACACGGGCTTATATGTAAAATTTACCGGTTTAGACTCTAAGGTTACTTGTAAGCATTTAATTGAAGTTGTTATTATATGTTTTATCTATCGTTGTCTAGTTTATTCTTACACGCTTTAATTGAAGTTATTATTACATGTTCTAGTTTCCATTGTCGAGGTTACTCTTGTGTGCATTTATTCGTAGTTGTTGTTACATGCTATTCTTTCCATTGTTGGGTTATTCTCAAGCATTTAGTCGTAGTTGCTATTTCATGCTACCTCTTTCTTATGTTATGCATTAGAATTTGAGGTTGCCATTTAATAGAAATACATTCATTACTGAATTATTGAAGTTGCAGTTCTTGAGAGCTAGTAGCACGTTCGTGGTTGAAATTGTTGGTTATTGGAAAACCTTTCCTTGTTGAGTTATTTCTTATTTATTTTGTTGTTAATGAGATTCTTGTACACATTGTGGTGGGCTATGTGTTGTTGTGACATTGATATTATTGATTTTTGGCAATGTTGTGGCATATAGGCATATGCAGTGCGGGTTGATTATTGTTTTGTGATATTGATGAGCATGTGGCAGCATAAGGGTGGTGTATTGATGCGCATGCAGAGAGATAAGGTGGAATTTATACGTGTGTTACTAGTAAGGTAATTACTTGAAGCCACGCTGAGAGATAAGGGGGCTAAAGCATGTGAAGCTATTTTGGGAATATATATTTTAAATATATGCAAGGCTCACGCGGTAATATAAGGAAGATTGTGATTATGACTTGAGAAATGTGAATATGATGTATGGTACCTCGGATGTGATTCTTGTTGTACATTCTATGTTCAAAAAGGCTTGTTGATTTGAACGGCTACTATTTTTCCGTCATTCATTTTACTTGTATTTTGACTGTATTTGATCACTTGTTGTTCTTATCATATGTTCATTCTTTGTGTTTCTTTATTGCCTTAATTTCTGTTGTTGGCCTTATGTCATCATTCTGTTTAATGTAGTTAATTTTTTTACTTTCCATTATTAGATTATATTAATATTTTATTTGGGTTTCTATTTCTAGTAGGTGTCATGACCTGACCTCATCACTACTCTACCGAGATTAGGCTTGATCTTACTGGGTACCGTTATGATATACTCATGCTATGCTTCTACATATTTTTGTGCAGATCCAGGTACTCCTGCCCGTGCCGGTCGCCGTGAGATAACTCGGACGCTTCGGAGACTTCAAGGTATACCTGCTTGATGCTCGCAGGCCTCGGAGTCACCTTCTGATATTATCTTTTATACTGTTTATCTTCATATCAAAACAATATTGTATTAGATATTATTAGCATATTTCAGCAGAGCTTATGACTCAGTTCCACCGGTTTTGAGAAAGATATGATTGTCGTTCCATTTTGGTTTTATTATGCTATTTATCATTTTAAATTATTATCTTAGTCATTATTTCTGTTAAATTCTCAATGTGTGTTAGGCTTACCTAGTCTTAGAGACTAGGTGTCATCACGACTAGCTAAGGTGGGATTTTATCGTGACAGCGCCATAACATATATGATACATGTTTTGGTGTTGTTTATGATTTAGTCCTCATTGAGTGGTTTCGCGGTTATTGTTCTTCCTTGTTGTTTTTAGTTGCTGAATAGGGGTTTGGTAGTGTCATTTAAGGAACATGGAGTAATATTTCTGGTTTTGGCTCCATTAACTATTTTCCTGCCTTTATTCTGGTTATTATTAATGTTATCAATATTGTTATTCCTATTGCTTATAATCTATATAGGTTATATGGTAAGTGTCTTATCATAACCTCGTCACTACCTCATCGAGGTTAGGCTCGGTACTTACTGAGTATATTGGGTTGATTTCTACTCTAACTACACTTCTGGACTTCTTGTGCAGATTTATTGGTATCAGAGAAGTCCCGAAAGGTGCTTAGCGAGTACTTGATAGGTGACTCGAGGTAGATCTACACACTCGTCAACATTACTTAGAGTCATCTTTCAATTTCTTCTTTACTGTTTATTGTACTAGACAATACTGCATTTCTCGCAGACATTGTATTTAGCATTTCTCGTAGATCATGTACTTTGTGTCTCCAAAACTTGGGAGGTTGTTTAGATAACGTTTGGCTTCAGATTTGTTTTGTATTTATTTCGAGTTTTATTCTTAGTCTATGTTATTATGTTGTTGAATGTTAGTGTCTTTTCTTTATTTATCGTTTAGTGTTGTCTTTCCTAGCAAGCAATGTTAGGTGCCATCACGATTCCGTTGGTTTGGATTTTAGGCCTTGACGGTGTTCCAGTGCTACCATAGGTGAAAGAATTATGTAGGAGCGTTTAAATATTCTCAGCACTGCGATAAGTAAGAACCATAAATGTGTATTACTATATGGTTGTGATCGTGGCACTTGTATGTGTTCCAGCACAATGTAGGCAAAAGAGAGTATCGATATCCAGTCCTAATAATGGAGGAATGGACATTATATAGCGAGTGGTTCATGTTCAGTTATTTTTTACTAAGTTTGTACCTCATAATAGATACTAGCTCGTTATGCAAATCTTCTTAGTTGAGGCTTTAGATTGACATTGATGTCATCCACTAGTGGGTTGGTTCGAACCTAGGGAGTCATAATTGTTGGATCTAGATATGATTTAGCAAGATTTTGAGCTAAATCCTATGATGATAAACAAGAATGTAATTTTGAGCTCATGAAAGGTGACAAGTATTTTTGAAGGTTTTCCCCATGATAGGAGTTATGAGATTCGGTCAGAAAGGTAAGCTATGTCCTAGGTATATTAGTCATTTATGATTTTTGATCGAATTGGGTTAGTGGCATATTGACTTGCTTAATCTTCGTGATTTTTTACTGTACATCCTTTATTATATGTTTTAGACGATAAGTTTATTATGAGACTTGTATATGTCAATTCGAGGAAGTGGAATAGGATAAAAATTCAACATGCATGCAAAGTCCAATATCTAAAGATAATAGACAAATATGAGAGTTGAGGTCAAAGAATATTTCTTTAATGAAGGTGTTGTGGCACAACAATTCGACAAAGGGAGATATATGGGAGTCCGAAAAAGACATGGGAAAAAAGTACCTACACTGTTTGATATGTCAGGTACACTTACTAACTCGTTCGAGGACGAACGTTATTTTTAGTGGGAAAGAATGTAATGACTGCAATTTAATGAGGCGTTATTTGGTAATTGAAACAAAAAGAGAAAAAAAAATATAATGACAAAAAGGGAATAGAGAACTAGATTTGCTAGTACATAATAGAAGCAGAAACATCATAAGAAGGAAAAAAGGTCGCAGAGAAAGAAAATAACCTAAGAGAACAGAAAAGAAAGGGAGAAAAAGAGAGAAAAATAGAAGAGAAGAAAAGAGATTTCCAATCCAAATCGTCAATTTGAAAGGGCAAAGTTATCAAAATTTAATTTTGATTAGTATTCTGGAATCTTCTCACCAAGAACAATTCCCTAGTGGTCATGGTCCGAGAATTCAAACATGTTAACCAGTTTTAAACCTTTGAATCAGCCTTTGACTTTGAATCTAACTTGCTCTAAAATTCACCTAAGGGTTTTTGACAGTTTTAAACTCGTTATGGCGTAGTTTGAGGCAATCCACAGACTCGAGAGCATAGTTATGAGCTATTGGAAATGTTGCTCTAATTACGAATTGAGGTAAATGACATTTTAAGCTTGATGCTCTCTTTTGAAACTCGTTTTAAAAATATATTTTGTCTGGTTGATCTATATGTTAGAATGAGCTTGTGCTTGGCAAAATCAGTGATCTTTGAGTCCAACTACATATATATTTTATTTTCAAGTGCATTTAAGCTCTTTTTATACGTTATTTGATGGTGTGGCACGACTGTTAGCCATGATATCTAGGGCATTGTATATTCTTCGTGACATTTTTGGGGCATTGTGTATGCTTCTTTACATGTTTGGAGCATTGTGTATGTTTCACTAAGTCATTGTGTAAACTTCCTAAAATATTTGGCGCATTGTGTATGCTTCACTAGGATACTGTGTATGTTGTCGTGGATTTATCAGGGTGTTTAGTTATTTCTTTTGTTTTTAAGACAAGTCCTTGGGGTAGATTGTTGTAATGACCCAGCCGGTCGTTGTGAGCATTTGCATTCCATTCAGCTGTTTTAAGTCTTTAGTAGCTTCATATGATGTATTATGACTTGTGTGAATCGTTGGTTTTGGTTTCATGTGTTTCGGAATCGATTTGGAAGAATGAGTCTCATTTTAAAAGCTTTAAGTTGGAAGAGTCGACCAAGTTTAACTTTTGTGTATTTGGCTCTGGATCGGAGTTTGGATAATTTCATTAGATTTGGATGGTGATTTTGGACTTGGGCGTATGCCTATATTCAAATTTGGATGTTTCTAGAAGGTTCCGACACTATTTGGCAAAAGTTGACAATTTAAAGGTTTGAAATTTTCATAAGTTTGACCAGGAGTTGACTTTGATGATATTGGATTCAGATTGTGGTTCCGAGAATACGAATATCTTCGTTATTTTATTTGGGACTTTAGTGAAAATTTTGAGTTTATTCTGAGTTGATTTGATAGGGTTCGGCACGAGATTTGAAAGTTGAAAGTTCAAAAGTTCATTCAGTTAGATTTGAGGTGCGATTCGTGGTTTTGATGTTGTTACGGGTGGTTTGAGGCCTCGAGTAGGTCGTTGTTATGTTTTGAAACTTATTCGTATGTTTTGGAACTTTCGAGTAGGTCTCTTCATGTTTTCATTGTTGGTTTCTACTGGTGTCTGATGCTCAATTGTTCTTCGCGATCATGAAGGTAAAGATGCGATCGCGTAAGGTAAAGTTTGGAACTGCAAATTTTCTGCTTCACGTTCGAGAGGTATCGACAGCATTCGCGTAATTAAGGGAGCTGGAGCACCGCGTTCGCGAATGAAGAACTATGATCGCGTAATGTTGAGACAGGGCAGCTCGGAGCTGGTGATTTCTCTTCGCGTTCGCGTTAATATTTCTGCGTTCGCAAAGAGTTCGCATATGTGGTCATCACGTTCACATGAGTACGCTCGTGAAAGCGTAAAGTGTTTCAGGGCAGTGTGATTTTCTTCTTCGCGATCGCAATTCGTATATCTATTCAGTGATTATAAGTACTCTATTTTTGAAGGTTTCAAACATTTTATCATATTTTGAACTATGGGTCTCGGATTTGGGCGATTTTGGAGGTGATTTTCACCACATGCATTGGGGTATGTGTTTTCTACTCGGTATTGATTTTATTTCGTGATTCCATCTTCGTTTTTGGAATTTGATTGATGATTTCAAAAGAGAAAATTGGGGGTTTTTGTCTAAACTTTCTTAAAGTGAATTTTTGAGTTTTGAACATTGATTCGGAGTCGGATTTGAGTGAAATTATTATAGTTGGACTCGTAACTAAATGGGTTCTCGGATTTTGTATGTTTTGTCGGGTTCCGAGGTGCAGGCCCAGTTTGATGTTTTGGTTGACTTTAGGTAAATGTGTAAAGATTCAACCTTTATCATTTGGGATGGTTTCCTTAGACATTATTTGATGTATTTGAGTTGCTTTTTGTTAGGGTTGAGTTGTTCGGAGGTTGTAACGAGTGAGATGGCATTCCTAGATTTTTGTTTGACTTGATCAGTATTGGATTCGGCTTGTTCGAGGTAAGTAAATTATCTAAACTTCGATTTGAGGGTATTTAAACTTGAGAATTGTGTTATAAGAGATGTATTGAGGTGATGCACATGCTAGGTGATGAGCATGTGGGCGTGCACCGAGGAAATCATGATTCTAGTCGACTATTAAATGATGAACGGACTTCTTTTGTTGGTATATCTTGTTACATTTGTGATCTACCTATTTTTTGATTGTATGAGCCGTGAACCGTGTTAGAAATCATGTTTAGGCTATGTGCTAATTTGGTTGAGACCTAATGAGGCTATTTTAGCTGTTTTGAGTTATCTGCTCTAACTGTAATCATATACTCAGTCATGATTCTTCATTTGCATATCATATCTCAATATATGTACATCATTCGGTGTTACATCATGTTATCATTGTTTGGACTGATTGGCATGTGATTTTTGAGCCCGAGAGACTGGAGAGATTGATGATTGAGTAGAGGCCTGAGGGTCGAGTTATGAGTGACACTTATGGGATCGAGCGGCACGCCACAACAGTTGTTTATGGGATCGGGCTGCATGCCGCAATAGGCTTTATAGACACATTTATGGGATCGGGTTGTACACCACAACAGTTATTTATGGGATCGGGTTGTACACCACAACAGTTATTTATGGAATCGGGTTGCACGCTGCAACATGCTTTATTGACACATTATGGGATCGGGTTGCACGCCGCAGCATGCCATGTTGGCTTATATTAGCGCTTAGGCAGGATTCGACCATCCGGAGTCTGACATACCAGCAGTGAGCACAGGTACTGAGTGCCAAGTGATTGAGTGTACCGAATGATCGAGTGTACCGAATGATCGAGTGTGCCGAGTGATTGAGTGTGAGACAGTGAGATCGAGCATTCTTAGAGTGTGAGTACATGAGTTTATCACTATGATGTATTACATTTGACATGCCTACTTTGCCTGTAGGCATAAAGATGTATTTCCTTATCCTATACGGTATTGTGACATTCATGACTTTTCATGCATATTGACATATAGGCATAGAGATGTACTTTCCTCATCTTATCTGATAATGAAAAATCTTATCTCTTGCAGAAAGGTTTTGGGAAAATCACTATTTTTTTTATACTCATATTTTGGTGATTTCGGTGAAAGATTTGAATTTTTACAATTATACTTGAAAATCATGTCTATTTTCCATTACTATGAATGAGCTAATCATCATATCTTTGAGTTATTACTTGTACTGCTTTTACTATATTGTTACGCGTTGTTCATGGCTATTGGTATTGGACTCTGACTGTTGTCCAAGCTGTCACTAGTTTGAACCTAAGGTTAAGTTTGTTACTTATTGAGTACATGGGGTAAGTTGTACTCATACTACACTTCTGCACCTTGCGTTTAGATTTTGGCGCTGATGTTGTTGCATATGGCAAAAGCTGGCATTGGAGATGTACCTATATTCTGGTTATAGCTGCCTCTTGTTCTTGGTAGCTTTAGATTTATAAATCTATTTATGTATATTTTTGAATAGATGATGTATTTATTTCGTACCAACTTTATAAATTCTCAATCTTAGAAGCTCGTTATATGTACTACCAACCCTTGGGAAGTTGTATAAATGTTCAGTTGTTACATCATTTATTTTTTCCAATGAATCTCATTTGCATTGGTATGTTGTTAATTGTCTTACCTAGCATGTTGGGTTAGGTGCCATCACGACTAGTTAGATTTTGGGTCGTGACAAATTGGTATCAAAGCTCTAGGTTCGTAGGTTCTATGAGTCATGAGCAATTGTCTAGTAGTGTCTTGCGGATCGGTATGATGACATCCATACCTATCTTCAAGAGGTTGTAGGACATTTAGGACAAACATCCCATCTTTCTCTCCTTATTGTGCGGCATTGATTCGGCTTGAAGCGTATTTCTTTGAATTCATTCCACTCACTCATGTGTTATGTCGAGTTTCGATAATAGCTGTGCATCGACAACTTGTGGTTCCATGGATGAGATGCGAGATGTGTTTGCTATATTTTTGTGATATGCCAGTCTGGAGGACTTGAGGACGGGTTTTGACAGTAGCTTGGGCTTAGTGGTTTTAGTTGTGTGAATGTGTTCTTTTGGACTTATATGTCCGGTAGTGTCCCTAGGAGCGCGACTTATGGCTCGGTGAGTGGTTGGATGGCTATACGATGTGTATGATGTGACTGCGGGATATGTTCAGATGGTTTTGAGATGACATGAATATGTTACTTGGGATGTGAAAGGACTAAGAGTGCTCGATATCTATGGATGTGCTAAACAATCTTGAGTTATGAGTGTTTTGAGGGATTCTTTCATGTTGTTTATTTGTGGAACAAAGTAGATTCTCAAGCCAGGTTGATGAGTTCAGACTCGGGAAGATTAATTGATTGCATAGTAGTTGTGGATGCGAAAAGGTATAGAGAAATGTTAGTTTAAGGCTAAGCATGTGGGTTATCACCTGCGACGTAATCTACGGATATGTGATCCTTATGTTTTTCTGCGGAGAGTTACTTTCTAGCAGTGGGTTATATATGTTGCAATTTGAGTTTGGATTGGTGGTGAAATATGACCTGACTGTCACGAGGATGAATGCGAGCTTAGCAGGTGATTTGAGGCATTTTTATGGGTTGTGTTCCAGTAGCTTGTGAAGGATTTAGTTGAATCTCACTGTGGGATTATGGAAGTAATAGATATGGGTATTATGAGTTATTGGATGTTTCATTCTATGGCTTTGAGCCATGTGAGGGAGTCTACAACTGTCGATTTGATTGTATGGTTGTGTGTTGCATCGGTTTTGGTCTGAGGTATACTTGCGGATCAATTATAACTTGCAGAGGTTGAGATCGAGGATGACTCGAGTAAGGGAATTTCTGTATATGGGTAATATTACACTTTATTTGTATATGGAAATCATGGAATGATTTGAGTTTTTATTCGTGACGGATGTAGTGCGCATGGAGTAGGAATTTACTCGGTTGCGTTCATGTGTGGTTATTTCTTTAGGTGTTGTTGTGCTAGTGGGGCACAAGTCGTTCGCCCCGTCTGGGTGGTGCAATTGAGATTTCAGCAGAGTGGATGACTATCAAGAAGGTTCTAATGGATTCAAGATTTATATGTGGCAATTGAGAATTTTTCGGATTTGTATATGGCTAGAATCTGACATTTGCACTGGATGGTGTCGAGACTCACGGTATTTCTATACCATTATGGATTATGCATTTCAGTATCAGCAAGGTAAAGGAAACAACTTTAGATTCACATAAGGTCTCTTCAGAGTAGGTAACACGGATGTGGTGTTTTGGGTGCTAAAGAGTGAATATAGTGGTGTATAGGCTTTAAGATGACGTTATGTCACGCTACGATCTCTTGTGGTCATCTTTGGGTAAGGATCATGGTGTTCTGGCAAGAGAAATATTAACATGAAAAAAATTTGGAAGAAACCTAGAGAAATAGGACATATTGGTTGTAGATCGGATTAGCATGGTAATGGAAATGATCATTTCTTTTTGTTCTTATGATGTGGTAAGTCTCCACAGGTGTTTTGTGGCAATACTCTTGGGTTTGGCAAACTGTGTGACTTGGTTGACTTAGAGGGATTCGGTTATGATGGCTTGGTTATGTGCAAATGAGTTTTGTAGAGTTCTCGATGATTTCTACCACGACCTGGGATGGATACTTTCTATAACGTGGGGAGTTTGTTTTGCATTGCGCTTTTCTCCTGGATGGGATCAAGTGGAAGGTTTCTAGCTATTTGGGTATGTTTCTGCTTGTGACTCAGAGTTGGTAATGAGGTTCTCGTGTTTTCATATGATGACCTGATAGACGCGGTGCATCCTGTTGTATTGAGATTTGCATGTACAAGGTGGCGGTTCAACTTTAGAGGAAAGGTCAGGAATTTTGGACCAGATGGACAGTTTCAAATATTTAGATAAATGCTACTACTACTTGGTATTACCTGAGAAGGGTGTGCATTTCAGAAGGCATTGTGTTCTGACTTACGGATGCTTTATTGGTATTGCAGCACTCACCTGGTTGATCGACTGCCGATGTTAAAATTTTTGCCATATGGCATAGGGGTAATTTTAGAAGTATTTCTCGTGGTTTGATTGTGTAAGAGAGATGTGTTAGTCATTCGAGTGGTAGAGTTGGGATCAGCTATGGTGATTTATGTGTTCTATGGATTTGGAGACTGGGAGTTCTTAGAAGCAGATTGTTTCGAGCTCGCATATTGTGAAGATATGGCCAAAGTTATGGTTATGGTGGTACGTGTTAAGGTTAGGTCATTGTGGACTTTTGGAGGTCTATTTGTCCATTTGGTGATGACTGGAGTTGATTTAGGGCCCATTGGTAGGCCCAATGAGGATGTGTATTCTACATCGAGTCGAATTTGTTGACTCAAAATTGTTAGTGTTGAGGGGTGTGGCATTTAGTTAGAGTTCTATGTGTTACTCTTCTATGTTATGAGGGTTTATGATTTGTTGGTTATATGTACATATGATGCGGTTTTGTTTGGGCCTCATAGAGAAATTCAAGAGAGATGGTTATTGGGGTGTTGAATGGTTGATTGCGCCTTGGTTATAGTCTTTCCCGTCTATAGTATATAGTGTTATTCGCTTCTCCATAGTTAAGGTCATGTACTTTGTGTACTTGATGTCGAATTGCATGTAGTTGTTGAATTTGAGAATTTTGGCTTGAGGTATTTCAAATGGACTAGTGTTGAATTCAAGCGAGATAGCTATTGGGGTACTGAATGGTTGATTGTGCCTTGGTTATGGTCTTTCTGGACTGTGGTATATAGTGTAATTCACTTCTCTATGGTTATTGTCATGCATTCTGTGTACTTGGTGTTGAATTTCGTGTAGATGTTGATTTTGACCATTGTGGCTTGAGGTATTTCATAGGGACCAGTATTTGGATGGGGTCACGCATTGCAACGGGGTTATGTTGGGGTTTGATTCTTTGTGATAGATTCATGTATCCTGGTTCTACTGAGTGTGATGGGTTCATAGCATTGCGTCGTGGTGGTACTTATTGAGATTGAGGGATGGTTCTCGCATTTGAGTCATTTCCCATGTTTGAGTGCACTTGAATTGTTGCTTAGTAGTACACAGGTTGCACGGTTGTGGCTTTAGGTTGTATTGATGTAGCTTGTCAATAGAATAGTTGTGTTTGATGAGATAAGGTCATTGGACCTAGAATGGATACTATCGAATTTGATTATGGTATGTTTGGAAGAATAATATCGGAAGTCCGCTTAGGATTTGGCTTTGGTCCTTGTCGGACGAGAAAGAGAGAGAGCTCCATGACTTGTTTATCTGATAAGTGGTTATGAGTTTCTACGTGTTTCTTTCATTATCGGCAGTGTACAAAAGTTTTGAATGAGGTTTTATTTGGTATGAGTTTTATTACCCGTATCGGGTTTGTTTTGAGTAGGTACTATAATCAGGAATTATTGCTACGAGTATGCAAGTTATGTGGCATATCATGTGATTTCATCTTGGGTTATGGTTATGGCTTGATACAGCTTGTTTAAATTTTTACAGTTTATAGATGCGAGATTCGGGCCTTGTCAGGAATTCCGGATGTTGAAAATTAGGTTCCAAGGTTTATCGGCTATGGACGAAGTGAGGATCTTCAGTTATGTTGTGATGTCAAACTTATATGGAATGGAGTGACGTGGGATTACTATAAGGTATGTGCATGGTAAGGTTACAAAGTGATTTGAAGGCTTTGGAAACACTCTTGGCACGTTCGAGGATGAACGTATGTTTAAGTGGGGGAGAACGTACGTTTAAGTGGATGAACGTCTGGTTCGGCTCGAGATTTGGAAGTTGAAAGTTCAAAAGTTCATTAAGTTTGATTTGAGGTGCGATTCATGGTTTTGATGTTGTTACGGGTGATTTGAGGTCTCGCGTAGGTCTGTGTTATGTTTTGGGACTTATTGGTATGTTCAGACGGGGTTCTGAGGGGCTCGGTCCTATTTCAGATTAATTTCGGACAACTTTTCTTCATGTTTTCATTGTTGGTTTCTGTGGCTATCTGATGCCTCAATTGTTCTTCGCGATCGCGAAGATGAAGATGCGATCGCGTAAGGTAAAGTCTGGAGCTAGAAATTTTCTGCTTCGCGTTCGCGAGGTATCAACCGCGTTCACATAGTTAAGGGAACTAGAGCACCGCGTTCACAAAAAAAGAACTGCAGTCGTGTAGTGTTGAGACGGGGCAGCTAGGAGCTAGTGATTTCTCTTCGCATTCGCGGAGAGTTGGCATTCGTGGTCATTTTCGCGATCACGATTCATATATCCGTCCAGTGATTATAAGTACTCTATTTTCGAAGGTTTCACACATTTTATGATATTTTGAGCTATGGAACTCGGATTTGGGCAATTTTGGAGGCGATTTTCAACACATAGATTGGGGTAAGTGTTTTCTACTCGGTATTGATTTTATTTTGTGATTCCATCTTCATTTTGGCATTTGATGGATGATTTCAAAAGAGAAAATTGGGGGTTTTTATCTAATCTTTTCTAAAGTGAATTTTTGAGTTTTGAACACCGATTCAGAGTCGGATTGAGTGAAATTAGTATGGTTGGACTCGTCATTGAATGGGTTCTCAGATTTTGTAAGTTTTGTCGGGTTTCGAGGTGCGGGCCCAAGTTTGACGTTTTGGTTGACTTTGAGTAAATGTATAAAGATTCGACCTTTATCATTTGGGTTGGTTTCCTTAGGCATTATTTGATGTATTTTAGTTGCTTTTGGTTAGTTTCAAGTTGTTCGGGGGTTGTTACGCACGGGATGGCATTCTTAGAGTATTATTTGACTTGCTTAGTAGTGGATTCGCCTTGTTCGAAGTAAGTAACTTATCTAAACTTGGATTTGAGGGTATTTAACCCTAGGAACTGTGTTATAAGAGATGTATTGAGGTGACACACATGCTAGGTTATGAGTGTGTGGGCATGCACCAAGTAAATCATGATTCAAGTTGACTATTAGACTATGACCGAACTTGTTTTGTTGTTATATCTTGTTCTATCCATGTAATTTCTACTTGTTAGAGTAATTGAGCTGTGATTCATGTTAGAAATCATATTTAGGCTATGTGCTTATTCGGTTGAGACCTAATGAGGCTATTTCTGTTATTTTGCATTTTCTGCTCTAACTATAATTATATACTCAGTCATGATTCTTCATTTGCATATCATATCCCAGTCGTTGTTCATCATTCGGTGTTACATCATGTTATCATTGTTTGGACTGATTGGCATGCGATTTATGAGCTCAAGAGACTGGAGAGATTGTTGATTGAGTAGGGGCCTGAGGGCCGAGTTATGAGTGACATTTATGGGATTGGTCCGCATGCTGCAACAGTTATTTATGGGATTAGGCTGCACACTGCAATAGGCTTTATTAACACATTTATGGGATCGGGCGGCACTCCGCAGCAGTTGTTTATGGGATCAGGCACACGCAGCATTAGGCTTTATTGACACATTGTGGGATCATGTTGCACGCTGCATCAGGCTTAATTGAGACTAGGAAATTGGAGTGGCAATAATCAAGAAAATTGGGGGGTGACAATCAAGGCGGATGGAACAATAACTAAGGCAATCGGGGGTCGGGTTTTCAAAGGCCCCCGATGTATCAACAATAGAGAAACCCACCTCCTTATCCTTCCCATGGGCCAAGTTCTTCAAACAATGAGATAGGGCGTATTGAGAACATTTTCAAGCAAATGATGAAGAAGAATTCCGATTCAGATGTCCACCTTACCTCACACAACACACCGATCTGCAACTTAGAAGTTCAAAGTGATGCAGATTATGAAGAATACGATGAAAAAATGATTCCAGATAATCTCTCATAAGAGATCGAACAAATTGAAAGTCAGAAAAAGCCTAACCTAGAAGAGACAGAAGTGGTCAACCTAGGAAGCGAAGAAGACTTAAAAGAAACCGAAATCAGCCTCCATCTAGAAGCAGAGCAGAAAGAAGAATTGGTCGAGCTCCTCCGACAGTACATCGACGTGTTTGCGTGGTTGTATGATGATATGCATGGGTTAAGTACTAACATGATTTCGCATTGATTTCCTACCGATCCCTCTAAACAGCCAGTCAAACAAAAACCCAGAAAGTTCAAACCAACCTTGAGTTTGAGGATAAAAGAAAAAGTAGCCAAGCAAATAGAAGCGAACGGGGTGACCCTAGGTTGTATGGTGGTTTCACTAGTTGTGGGTCGACACAAACCAACTTTCTTTGGGGAATAATAATAAAGTAAGAAAAAGGAATAAAGATCACAAATAATGGCATGCAAGCGTTGTCTTTTACACCCCTCCGAACCTTCATTCAACTTTAGTATCAGAGAATGGCTTTGTCAGGTCAACTGACATAACTTCTCGCAATATTCAGTGCAATTCAAAATTAGGAAACCCTCTACTCTAGCAAACACATGCCATGTTGCATAAACCTTATGTAAGTCGGTCCTTGGCATCGACACACAATTACGAAAACCACCCTAGTGTCAACGGGTGCGTATACAACTTTTATATAAGGATCAGGGACCTGGAAACAATTCCAACCCCTAAGAATTTTTCTTAGGTGGTGAGGAAGATATTGGATAGCAGGAACTGATCATGGAGTACCAACAACTACAAGGAGATATACACAACAGATTGGAAGTAATAAGTACTGATACAAGATTTTAAATAAAACAAATGTATGTGAAACTACTACCAATATATCCCAAAGTTGAACGGTTTGATGAGTGGTAGTTTGAACTGGAGCATATGGTTGTGGTGAGTTTGGATTTGTATGGGCGCGAGGTGAGTTATATTGAGGTTGTAGATTGTAGTGTGGTTGTGTGTTGTATGCTGGAGCATAAGTAGGTGGATGTGGGGAATGTGTATTTGTAGATTAAGAGGTGTTTCCGTGATGTGGATTGGACTGGTAATAGGGAATGATTGCTGATACCTCTTCCTTTTTATTCTTTTTGCTGCCTATTGATCGCGATTGGATTGCTTTGCTAGCTACTTGCAATGCGGCCATAGATTGTACTTTGCTAGACTTTATACCTTCTTCTAAAAAGTCTCTTATTTTGACGAGTTCAGGGAATATCTGCCCCATCATGCCCATTATTTTCTCAAAGTAGATCTCTTCCTGAGCCTTGATAAAATACTTAGTCAGCTCACTGTCATTTAACAGTGGTTGTGCTCTGGCAGCCGCTGACCTTCATCGACATGCATATACTTGGAATGATTCGGATGGTTTCTTCTGCAAGTTTACCAATGCAAACCTATTAGGGGTAATTTATATGTTGAACCGGAAGTGATTCATGAAATCCTCCACCATATCCTACCACTCACTCCAATTTCGGGGATCCTGGTGAGTGTACCAAGTAAGTGCTTCCCTGTCAAACTTCTTATGAACAACTTCATCCTTAACTTCTCATTTCTTCCTGCATGGGGACCACCTGTCCCATCAAAGATATCAAACTTCAGAGGCTTGTACCTTATCGGTATGTCCACATGAGAGTTGGGTCTTGTAATGGATTCCGGATATTGGAGATTTGATTCCAACGTTTATGGGCTAAGGTTGAAGAAAGGATCTTAAGTTGGGTCATGTTGACAGGCTTATATGGATTGGGGTGACATGAGATCACCCACAGGTATGTGCATGGTGAGTTTACACAGTGATTTGATGTCTTTGGAACGATTCATAGCACGTTCGAGGACGAACGTATGTTTAAGTGGGGGAGAATGTAACGACTCAACCATTTATTTTGAGCATTTGTATTTTGTTCAACTGTTTGAAGTCTTGAGTAGCTTCATATGATGTATTATGACTTGTGTGTATCATCGATTTCGATTTTCGGTTGGTTCAGAATTAATTTGGAAGAATGATTTTCATTTTTGAAGCCTTAAGTTGGAAGAGTTGACTAAGTTTTACTTTTGTGTAGTTGACCTCGGATCGGAGTTTTGATGGTCCCGTTAGTTCCGAATAGTTTTTGGACTTGGGTGTATGCTCGGATTTGCATTTGGATGTTTCTAGAAGGTTTCGGTACTAATTGGCAAAAGTTGGAAATTTGAAAGTTTGGAATGTTCATAAGTTTGACCGAGAGTTGACTTTAATGATATCAGGTCCGAATTGTTGTTCCGAGAGTTGGAATAGGTTCGTTATGATATTTGAAACTTGTATGCAAAATTTGGGTACCGAGTAGAAAACACTTACCCCAATCCATATGGTGAAATTCGCTTCCAAAATCGCCCAAATCCGAGCTCCATAACTCAAAATATAATAAATGAACAAGACCTTCGAAATAGAGTACTTATACACTGCTCCAGAGGTACCCTTCGCGATCGCGGTCACCAGCATTGCAATCGCGATTCAAAAGTTTTCCAGCACAGTTTTACCCTTCGCGATCGTGGCCATTTCCCCGCGATCGCGATGAACAAATTCCATTACATTCCTAAACTCTTTCCATACAGTCTATAGTAGAATGGCCATAACTCTTTGTAAAAAACTCCAAATGACAAATGGTTTAATTTTCTAAAAACTAGAAACAAAGGGCTACAATTTCGTTTTTGGATCATCTCTAACATCCTTATATATTGCAAGATATAAGCTTCTAAAATCAGCTTAGTGACAACAGAATTTCTTCTTCGCAAACGCGAAGCTTCCTCCGCGAACGCGATTCATAGGTTCAATTCTTCCATTTTACTCTTCGCGATCGCGACATTTCTCCACGATCGCGATGTACACCCTTGTATCCAAAAATCAGCAGTTGTAAATGGCCAGAAACAACCCCAAAACTCAGCCCGAGCCCCCTGGGAACCCCGTCCGAATACATCTACAAGTCGCAAAACATAACATGGACCTATTCGAGGCCTCAAATCACACATAATAACATCAAAATCATGAATCATCGATCAAGATCAATCTCTTAAGTTCATATACTTCGAACCAAGCATCCGATTAAAGCCTAACCAATTTGGAATGAACCCAGATTTTGCATACAAGTTTCGAATGACAGAACAAACCTATTTCAACTCCAGGAGCAACAATTCGAACACGATATCATCAAAGTCAGCTCTCGGTCAAACTTATGAACATTCCAAACCTCTAAATTTCCAACTTTTGCCAATGAGTGTTGAATCCTTCTAGAAACATCCAAATGCAAATTCGGGCTATGCCCAAGTCCAAAATCACTATCCGAACCTAACGGAACCTTCAAAACTCCGATCTGAGGTTAAATACACAAAAGTCAAACTTGGTCAACTCTTCCAACTTAAGGCTTCATACATGAAATTCATTCTTCCAAACTAATTCCGAATCACCCGAAAACCGAAATCGATGATACACACAAGTCATAATATATCATATGAATCTACTCAAGACTTCAAATAGTTAAACGGAATGCAAATGATCAAAATGACCGATTGGGTCGTTACTAAAATCCGAGCCCGATATCAATAAAGTCAACTCCCGTTCAAACTTATCAACCTTCCAAACCTTCAACTTTCGCCCAAAAAGCACCAAACCAACCTATGGATTCCTAAATCCAAATTCCGATGTACTCCTAATTCCAAAATCACCATACGAAGCTATTAGAACTATTAAAACGACATTCCACAGTAGTCTAGATAAAAGTCAAACTTCGATCAACTCTGACAACTTAAGCTTCCAACCTTGGGACTATGTGACCTCCAAAAACCTTCTCGAAACCAATCCAACCACCTCGAAAAATAACATAAACAAAAATGAACATATAAGAGGCAATAAATATGAGGAGGACCTACAATCCCAAGAGGATTATTGGAAAACCTCACTAATTGGATATGTAATTGGGGATAATCCTTATGAGCGATCCATGGATAATTTTGTTACAAGTGTTTGCAACTTTGTCACTAAACCTCAGATCTTTATTCACCCTGAGGTTTACTGCATTTTCAAATTCCAATCCATAGCAGATAAGGATCAAGTTTTGCAATCGGGGCCATACACCTACAGGAACAAGCCAATGGTGCTGAGACTCTAGGAATTTGATTTCTCATTTACCAAAGATATTCTAAGCATAGTATTAGTTTGGGAGAGGTTTCCTAGATTACCAGTGGGTTATTGGTCTACAGATGCTCTAAGTAAGATGACCAGTGTAGTAGGCAAATCCCTGTACACAGATAAATTCACAGCCACTATGAGAAGATATCTTATGCTAGAGTTCTTGTGGAAGTAGATGCTGCATATTCTCTACCAGAACAACTAGAAATAGAGTCACCCTTTGGACCATTGATACAACAAATAGAATACGACTGGCCATCATTAGCTACCCCTCTTTGACCGGAGACGATAAAAGAGTTTTCGGGCAATGAAATTGAACCAAAGCCAATTTCTTTCCGACTTTAGGCATACATTGCAAGAATGACATGAAGATTATGATTTGTAGGATTAGGAGTTAAAAAAGATTCCAGGAGGATTTTTGGGGAGTTGGTGCCAAATTCTGGCTTTGAATTGCTTACATACCTCGGGCATAACGAGGATTAGGCCTCATGGAGTTCTAGAGCGAAGATTTTGAGAACATCATGGAGATCTGAAACTAGTTATTAGGATTGTTTAAGAGTTCCTTAGTTGTTTTCAGAGCTAATCAGTAAGTATAAGTCATTAGATGTTCATTAAGATCAATACATACTCCTAATATCAACAACTTATGATTCCAGGATTAATTTATCAACCATATGGTATTTACAAACACATGAAAAGAAACAATCAGTCATTAGAAAATTATCAACAACATCATAATAGAACGAATCATGCTTGCAAATTTGAACAATTTAAAAAGAAGAGCAGAGTTGAGGTTCTATTGACCTCCTTTAGGGTAGTAAACCAAACAAGTTTTTAATCTAGCAGTTTAACAAGCCAAAGACTCAAACTCCAATCAGTAAGCAAATTCATAACCCGAAATAGAGAGAAAAGCAGAGATTGAGTAAGAACTCCAACCTCAATTGAAAATTTCTAAATGATACTATATTGTGTATTAATTTTCTTCTGATGTTAGGTGTTCTTAGGCGTGTAAGGTGATAGCATTTAAGGCTCCGATTCATGGTGACCATTGAAGCCTTTAGGGTTCCAGGAGATTCAAGTTAGATAGTGGAGAGTGAAGAAAGATTAATGATGATAGCAAGGCATATAAAATCATAGAAACATAGGGATAATTGATGAAGGAGTTTTACCTAGGCGTGTGAGGATCAGAAACGGCCTTCAATGACCAAAATCCGTCAGTTAAGACTCCAATGTCTAGAGTTCACTGCGTTTGACATCTGGACATCGAATAACATGATGAAGTTTTGAGAAATCCTCATGCATGCTCCAATTTGATGGAGCATAAGACAAATCAGGAGATTTAGAGTTTTGCTCTTTTGGTATAGGTTTATGATTTGGGGATTTCAAATTCTATTAGTGAAAAGGGGAAATACACAGGCAAGATTCACGACATAGATGACAGATTGAGTGTTGTGAGTTTCGAGTTTGTGACCTTGCATCGATTTTTGCAAGGTTTCTTGGCTGATGGGCATAGAAGGTTTGAGAGAACAAAGAGGAAAAGAGGAAAGAGAGGCGGCTGGTCAAAACAGAAATGAGTAAGGTTTTGTGGTGTCTCTGAGTTAAGATTGGGAGATGGAACGGGAGTTGTTGGATCTTTTGATAAACGACTCTGATTGGTTTGCTAATTAAGAATTTAGAAATTATTAAATGGGGAAAAATCGATGGCCGTTAGATTCTTGTGATCCGTTGGATTCTTGTGATCCAACGGCATAGATAAACACGGTAGGCCTTTTAAAAATTAACTAAAAATGGGATTAAGTCTGATTCGTTGATGATATGGATCAACAACTGAGATGATTTGTGTTTGTTTTGTGAGGGAATGAGATGGGTGATGTGGCATACAACTTTTGGTTTAAAGGGAATGGCAAAGATTGCCAAGGCCACAAGTGCTTTCCTTGAGACGGTAGCAGCACTAGTCCATAAGAAGGTCCTACAAATTGTATCAATCAATATCATAACCTTTTTTGGAAATAAGAATATATGCTCCCAGTAAGTTTGATACGAAAGATTATAGACTTTATCAATTGGCATCTACCAACATAGGATATAAGCTTAGCTGACCAGCAAGTAATATTTGCAGTGATCTTCTCATTAAGTGGCAGATACTGATGTACAACCAACTTTTTGAAGTCGAAGGGGATTCCCAAATATTTAAATAGAAGCTTTCCTTGAATGAAGCCCAAAGAAGCAAGGATTTCCTGCCTCAAAGACTCTGGGATTCCAGCCATATAGATAGCACCCTTATCCACATTGCCCTATAGTCCAGAGACTACTGAGAACCTGTGAAAAGCAGCATTCAGGATCCTGATAGACTCAAGGTCAGCTCTGCAGTACATAAGTAGATCATCAGCAAAAGATATATGAGTACTATTCAGCTTAATGCATCTAGGATGGAAATTGAAGTCCCTATTCCTATGTAATTGGCCCAGTTCTCTCCCTAAGTACTGCATTGCAATAAAAACAAGTATGGAGACATTGGGTCTCCTTCCCTAATCCCTCCTTTGCCTTTGAAAGGAGGGGTCAGTCCTCCATTTAGCATCAAAGAATATGAAACCGTAGTGACACAAGCCATTATCCACTGCACAATCTTGAATGGAAAACCAAGGGCAATTAGCATCCTTCTAAGAAAGCTACATTCAGTGGAATCATATACTTTCCTTAAGTCCACCTTCAATACACATCTAGGTGAGATCCTCTTCCTAGAATAGCCTTTAAATAGTTCATGGCTAAATAGGATATTATCGACATTACTTGTGATAACTGCATATGATGCAACTGCCTCAGTCCTACTAGGGAAAGCATAATGATGAGCCTGGCCTCCCAGTCTAGGATAACCTCTACCAGCCTACCCTCTACCTCTAGCTTGCTGTGCAGGTGGAGTAGCAACTGGAGCAGGAACCATAGCCTGAGTGCCCTGTTTAGGTCTACCAATCTAAAGTCTGGAACAATCTCTCATAATGTGCCTAGTAACACCACACTCAAAACATCCTCACTGCGGACGTGGCTGCTGGTATTGAGTCTGCCCACATGACTAGAATACTCGTTGTAGGAACCCTTTGCAGAAGATGCACCGAATATGGTTGTTTAGTACGAGTGCTATGAGATCCATGGCTAGCTGGAGCACTATGGGAAACATGATGTGTGGACTGAACTGGTTACCTGAAATGACCTCCTCCATGATGGACCTTGCCCCAGAGTAGGAGCCACTAAATCTTCCAAAACTATAGGTTTTTAGCCTCCCTATCCTCCCTATCCTTCCCGTGGATGCGCTCTAGCCTCCTAACAAGCTCCACAACATGATGAAATACCGTCTCTATCTCCAATTCCTA
Source organism: Nicotiana tabacum (assembly GCF_000715075.1). Classification (NCBI taxonomy): domain Eukaryota; kingdom Viridiplantae; phylum Streptophyta; class Magnoliopsida; order Solanales; family Solanaceae; genus Nicotiana; species Nicotiana tabacum. The sequence goes on along the minus strand of NC_134093.1, from coordinate 47,388,855 downwards.
TATTATCCCAAATCTAAGGTTGAACGCGAGTCCCTCAATAAATCTATACTCTCTCTATTAGTGGAAAAACATGAAGAGATAACTCTGTAAACCTCGTAGCATAATCGGACACAGTCATACTACCTTAGCGCAATTGCTCAAACTGCTGCGCAACTCATCCCTGTAAGTCTGTGGAATAAACTCACTTAGAAAAGATCGGAGAACTGGGACCAAGTAAGTGGCATTGCGCCGGCTGACCTACTTGCCTCATAAGTCTTCCACCATTTATATGTAGGCCTTGTCAACTGAAAGTAGTAGGGTCGATCCTGATCGACTCCACTAAACCCATGGTATGAAAAATTCGATGACACTGATCCAAGGAATCTTGTGCATCATCAGATGCCCCTACACTGAACTGGGGAGGATGAAACTTCTGAAACCTCTCCAAACTTCTCTGTTCCTCAGCCGACACAACTGGCACTACCTCAGGCTGAATTGCAATTACAAGCTGCACTGGTACAACATCTGGTGTCTGGTAAGCATGAGTTGGCTTCTCTGGTGTACGAGCGGCGGGAGTCTGAGCTCCTCCCCCAGCCTGTGAAGTAGCTGGTGCAACTGGAATCAACCCTGCCTGGGGCATAAAGTGTGCCAAGGTGTCCTAGAGCACCGGTGTAGTAATAGGCTACTCAGGTGCATACTCAACATACTTGGGCTCCTGATCCCCAACTGGAGCTACTAGAGGCTCCACACCTGCTACTCTAGCAAGTGCTCTAGCTTTAACACGTGCCCCTACTTGGCCTCTACCTCGGCTCTGGCCTCTCGACTCTCGTGGATCTAACAGGAAGTATCGGTGCTTGCTCAACTGATCAGATATAGCATGTCCTCACTATCTGTGGGAGAATAGAAAAGTAAGGCTCAAACTTCGGCATAACAAATCGGCACGATAATGAATGAAAGAAGGTGATGGTTCATTACAGTTCGGTAGCCTCTTCAAGATAAGTATAGAAGTCTCTACACCGATCCGCGACTAAACTTTATCATGACTCATAGAACCTATGAACCTAGAGCTTTGATACCAACTTATCACAACGCTAAAATCCCACCAAAGAAGTAATGATGACACCTAATCTCTAAGGCTAGGTAAGCCTATCATTTGTAAACATTAAATTAATAAAATATGATATAATAAGGTAGAGTTTAATATAAAAGCGGGAATGGAGTTAACACAAGCCGAAATGGCTATACTGTATACATTTCCATAGAACTAGGTAGTACAAAATCGAGCTCTAACTAAATACATGCGGAATATTCAAAATATAATATTGTGGGAATATAAATTAACAACATCAATATAAAAGATGAGACTCCAAAGGGCTGCGACAACATGCAAATCTACCTTGAATCTTCACGATCGATGCAAGCTCTTATTCTCAAGATTCGCTACCTCCAACACATGGATCTGCACAAAAATATCCATAAGTGTAGTATGGGTACACTACAATCGATACCCAGTAAGTATCAAGACTAACCTTGGTAAAGTAGTGTCGACGTTCAAGTCATATGATACTCACTAGTCAACAAATCATCAAATAGAAGTGAAGGTATATGAAGGCCTCTCAATTTCAACTAAGAACTCACTAAAGTACACGATGGAGTTTTAAGAAAAACATGTATATGAACAAAATATCATCCCCTTTTGAACACATAACGGCATCAAGAGAAACATCCCTAGATCATCACACAATATCATCAATCATGCCACCCTTATTTTTCCGCATGTGCAAATAACAATAAAAGCCACCCTTATTTTGCCACATGCGTATATCACCACCCTTATTTCGCCACGTGGGCAACCCGAACAATTTCCACCCTTATTTCTCTCTACATGCACAAAAATAATCACAATTTCACGGCAAAGACCTCATGCCAATACCCAATCAATCCGCTCAACATGTACACATGTGCCACAATTATCACAAAATAATAATGTCAAAATCTCATCGATGATATAAGCTCATAATTTATAAAGAAGGTGCACAAGGACATGAGAATAATAAAATACATATAGGTGTTTAACATATAAGCATTACTACAGCTAAAACAATTGTAGTGATCATGATCATGTAGCCACAAAGTGATTAAGAAGGTTTCATATAAAATACATCCTCAAACTAAGGCATATTAATAGCCTAAGATCTAATCCGTTCACAAGCCATACATAGCACCCATGTACACGCTCTTCACCTAGTGTACATGTCGCTTTCACATAACACAAATATATTATTAAGGCCAAATCCAAAGGGGTATTCCCTAGCACAAGGTTAGCCAAATCAATACTCTAATAGTCCCTTGCCCCTCAAATCGGCCTCCAAACGGGTCAAATCTAGCAAAAAGTAACTCAATAACATCAAACACGACTTTAGAAATCTAATCAAAGTAATAAAGCTTCGATCTTTATCAAATATCAAAGAGTCAACCATGAACTCAACCCGAGCCTGACTCCCGGAGCCCGACAAAAGTCATAAATCACGATTACACATTAGAATACGAGTCCAAGTATACAAGTTTCATCCCAATCAGGGTTCAAATCTCTATTTTTAACTTTAGAAAAGTTTTGCCAAAACCCCTAATTTTTCTCTCTTAGAATCATTAATAAAATGACAAAATCTAAGATAGAATTATGATTAATTATCAAATCCGAGTCAAGAATACATACCCAATCCAAGTGGATGAAAATCGCCTTAATTCGAGCTCCTAATCTCAAAATATGATAATATGAGCTTAAAGCCCTGAAAATAACAACTTAAAGGTCTGCCCAGCGATACCCTTCGCGAATGCGACACGTGCCTCGTGTTCGCAGAGCACAAAAATCGAATGCCTCAAAATACCCCTTCGCATTCACGGGCATCACCTAGAAAATGCGATTTAGAACCAACCTAACCATATGCGAATATGACCAGGGCCTTGCGAACGCATAGTCCAAAGACCCCCAGCTCCTAGCTGCTCCGCGAAAGTGGACCCCAACCATAAATACGAAAAAGGACAACTGTCCAGCTCAATATTACCCTCCTCAAATGTGACTACCTTGTCACGAAGGCGATGAAATAACTACCCTATTTTCAATTACACTTTGTGATCGAGACCCTGACTCCCCAATCGCGATGAAGACCTGACAACAGCAAAATCTGCAACTTTTTAAAATGCTCCGGGTAATTTGAAACTCACCCAAGCGCCCCGAGTCCTTGTCCAATCACATTAACAAGTCCATAAACATCGGACTAATCCAATGCCTCCAAACACATACCGTAACATCACAAGAACAAATCAAATGACATAACTCAAATAGGACTTCTCTTAAGTTTAAGAACATTCAAACTTCAAACCAAGCGTCCATTCAATCTTAACCAATCTGGAATGAACCCAATTTTGCACAGATGTACCAAATGATATAAAGAACCTATTCCAACTTTCGGAACCAAAATTTGAATTCGATAACCTCAAATTCAACCCCGGTTAAACTTATGCACATTCCAAACCTTTTGATCACCAACCTTCGACATTTGGAGCCAAATAAACCAAGGAACCTCAAAATCCAAATTCGAACGTACGCCAAAGTCCAAAATCATCACACTATCCTATTGGAACAATTGAAACACCATTTCAAGGTCGTTTACACAAAAGTCAGGCCACAGTCAACTCTTATAACTTAAGTTTCCTACCTTGGAACTAAGTGTTCCAATTCACTCCAAAACTTTCTCGAACCCAAACCAACCATCCCCGCAAGTCATATAACAACAAATACACATACAAGGAGAACCAAATAGGAAAAGGGGGCTTAAATACACAAAATGTCCAGCCGGTTCATTACATTACAACACAAAGCAACTTAATTCTTGCCAAAATTAGTCTGAAACCCATCTGAATCTCACCCGAGCCCCAATCCAAACATCGACACAAGCACAATAACATTATATGAACTCGCTCGTAAGCTCATAACATCAAAATAACATGTACAATCAAGATTCATGCATCGAATGTCAAATAATTTCAAAGTTCATAACTTCAACTTTTAACTTTTCACAATAAGCGGCGAAACGGCCTCTGGTCAACTCGAACCCCAACCAAACATGCGTACAAGTCCAAAATCATCATACAAACCTATCAGAATTTTCAAAATACCGATCCGACCTCGTTATAAAAAGTTTTGACCGTGGTTAACTCTAACCATTTCAAGGTTCAAAAATTAAGTTTTTCTTTGAAAATCACATTTAAACTTTTCGAAAATCAACACTTACCGTGAACGCAAGTCATAAATCATCAAATAAGACTATGTATGGTCTGAAAACACAAAATGGTAAGATGGCCACAAAATGACGTATCGGGTCGTTATATTCTCCACCTCTCAAAGAAATGTTCGTCCTCAAACAAACATAAAAATGTACCTGGGCTGCTAAAAAGATGCGGATAGCTACTTCTCATACCGGACTCGGTCTCCCAAGTAGACTCCTTAGTCGACTGACCTTTTCAACGCACTTTCAGAGATGAAATATCCTTAGATCTCAACTTTCGAACCTGGCGATCTAGAATAACCACCGGCTTTTCCTCGTAAGTCAAATCCTCATCAAGCTACATTGTGCTAAAGTCCAATATATGTGATTTATCTTCATGATACTTCGGAAGCATAGAAACATAAAATATAATACGTAACCCTGCTAGGTTGGGAGGCAATGCAAGCCTATAAGCAACCTCCCCAACTCTCTCTAAGATCTCATATGGGCCAACAAACCTCAGCCTCAGCTCTCCCTTCTTCCCAAATCTCATCATGCCCTTCATAGATAAAATGTTTCTCACCTTCCATATAGGCCACATCACGAACCATCTTGGCTGCATAGCTCTTCTACCTACTCGCTATACGAAATCTCTCCTGAATCAACTTCACCTTCTCTAAGGCATTCTGAACCAAATCTGTCCCCAATAACCTCGCCTCGCTGGGCTCAAATAAACGAGTAAGATAACGACACCACCTATTGTATAAAGCTTTATACGATGACACCTCAGTGATGGATTGGTAGCTGTTGTTGTAGGCAAACTGTGCTAGTGGTAGAAATTGATCCTACTAGCCTCCGAAATCTATGACACATGCCCTCAACATATCCTAAAGAATCTGGATAGTCCGCTTGGACTAATCATCCATCTACGGATGAAATGCAATGATGAGCTCTACCTGCATGCCCAAGTCACAATGAATGGCTCTCAAAAGGTGTAAAGCGAACTGCATGCCACAGTCTGAGATAATATTAATAGGCACATTGTGCAGACTAACAATTTTTCTGATGTAGATCTGAGCAAACCACTCTAAAGTGTAGGAAGTTATCACTTGAATGAAATGCGCGAACTTGGTCAGTCTGTCCACAATGACCCCAAACAGCATCATACTTCCTCAAAGTTTGTGGTAAGCCTACCACAAAGTCCATAATAACGTGCTCTCACCTTTGCTCCGGTATCACCAACCTCTAAGTCAAACCAGCAGGGTTTTGATATTCATACTTCACCTACTGGCAATTCAAGCATCGTGACACATAGCCAACAATGTCCTTCTACATCTTCCGCCACCAGTAGTGCTGCTTCAAGTCACGTTTCATCTTTGGGACACCTGGTTGAATAGAATACCATAAGCTGTGAGCCTCCTCAAGGATAAACTCTATCAAACCATCAACATTCAGAACACAAATCCGGCTATGAAGCCGTATAACACCATCATCCCTATCACAACCTTTTTACCACTACCCCACTACACTGTCTTTCAACACTATCAAGTGAAGATCTATGCCACAACACAAGAATCTGTTAGCTAAGTCCTGAACATCTATAGCCAATAGCCTCTTCACTCTCGGTATAAATGCCAAACTACCCATACTCTTCATCGTCCTACCTAGAGCATCAACTACCATATTAGTCTTTTTAGGATGATACAATATAGTGATATCATAATCTTTCAACAGCTCCAACCATATCTGCTACCTCAAATTTGGATTATTCTACTTGAACAGATGGTGGAGACTCCAATGATCAATGAAAACATCACATGACACACCATATAAGTAGTGCCTCCAAATCTTGAGTGCGTGCACAATAGTTGCCGACTCCAAATCATACACGAGATATTTCTTCTCATGGACCTTAAATTGGCGGGACGCTTAGGAAATCACCTTATCATCCTACAACAATATTACGCAAGTCCAATACGCGTAGCATCAGAATACACAATATAAGGCCCCAAACTTATGGGCAACACCAATACTGTAGTTGTAATCAAAGCAGTCTTGGGCATCTAAAAGCTCTCCTCACACTCGTCAGGCCATCTGAAAAGCGTGCCCTTCTGAGTCAAATTGACCAATGGGGCTACAATAGATGTAAATCACTCCACAGAGCAGCAAGAGTATCCCGCCGAAGCTAAGAAACTCCAAGTCTCTGTAGCTGAAGTAGATCTACGCCAACTTTGAATTGCCTCAATTTTTTAGCATCTACCCTGATACCATCAGAAGACACAACATAAACCAAGAAGGAAACTGAGTTCAACCAAAACTAACACTTCAAAAACATGGCATAAAGCTGACGATCCTTCAAAGTCCGAAGTATAATCCGCATGTGTTGCTCATGATCATATCTACTACGAAAGTAAACCGGAATATCAGCAATGAAAACAATCACGATTGAATCTAAATAATGTTTGAACACTCGGTTCATCAAATCTAGGAAAGCTACTAGAGCATTAGTCAAGCCAAATGACATCACCAAAAACTCATAGGGACCATAACGGGTCCTGAAAGTTGTCTTAGGGACATCCTATGCCCTAATCTTCACCTGATGATAGACCGCTCCCAAGTAAATCTTGAAAAACACCTTGGCACCCTTAAGCTGATCAAATAAATCATCAATCTTAGGCAACAGATACTTGTTCTTGATAGTTACCTTGCTCAACTGCCGATAGTCAATGCATATCCTCATCGATCCATCTTTCTTCCTTACATACAACACCGGTGAATCCCAAGGTAAAACACTCAGTCTAATGAATCCTTTATCAAGCTAATTCTGCAACTGATCCTTTAATTACTTCAACTCGACCAGAGTCATATGGTACGGTGGGATGGAAATGGGCTATGTTCCCGGAATCAAATCAAGGTAAAAGTCAATATCGCTATTAGGAAGCATGCTAGATAAATTCACCGAAAACACCTCTGGAAATTCTCTCACAACCGGCACTAAATCCATAGAAGGAACCACCGCACTAGAATCTCAGATGTAAGCCAAATATGCTAAACACCCTTTATCAACCACATGCTAAGCTTCAAAAATGAAACCACCCTACTAGTGAAATGACCGAGGGTCCTTCTAAAATTTAATCTAGGCAATTTTGGCATAGCTAAAGTCATAGTCTTGGCATGCATCCAAGATAGCGTGATACGGGGACAACCAATCCATACCCAAAATAACCTCAAAATCCACCATATCTAATAACAAGAGATCTACTATAATATCAAAACCATTAATAGTAACAATACAAGACCTTTACACCCGATCTACTACTATAGAATACCCAACAGGCATGGACATAGAAATAAGAACATCAATAGAATCCCGAGGCATACTCATGTGTGATGAAAAGTATGAAAATATGTAGAATACGGATCAAACAACACCGAATCAACTCTATGACATACTGAAATAATACTTGTAGTTACTATATTGGACGACCCCTCCTTAGGCCTACCCGAAAATGCATAACAACGGGGCTGAGCCCCACCAACCTCCCCTCCACCTCTACGACAAACACTCACTGATTGGTCTCTACCTCTAACTGGATGGCCTCCACCACTAGCTAGCTAACCCCATCCTCTAGTTGACTGAGCGAGTGGTGTAGCAATCGGTGCCTGAATCTTACCACGAGTAACATATTGTGGCATACTGCTCTACGACCTATGGAAAAACCTTGTGACGTGCCTCAAATCTCCTCACACATAGAAGGCCCTTTGTTGACGTGTATGTTGAATATGGGGTTATCGTCAATGATTCGAATAACCACCATGGCAACACTGTATCGGAGGTGCATTAGTATGAGCTGCAGGTACACTGAATGTTGCCTGCTCGGAACAAGGTCCATAAGCACTATGGCTTCTTGATGTACCATGTGTGACCTATAGCGCTGACTATACCAGCCTGATAGGATGGCCTCTACCAAAAGGAACTCATGCCTATAAATGAGGCACCAATAAAAAAACCTCTAAAATGATGAGGCCTCTTATCAAAGGTCGTCTTTATCACCTGGCCTCTAATGTGCTTAATCCTCTCCACTACCTGAGTGAAAGAAGTCTCGGTCTCGGACTCTCTGGCCATCTGAAACCTAATACCATAGGTAAGACCCTCTATGAAACTCTGAACATACTCCCTTTCCGTAGGGATCATGATAGTTGTATAGCGAGACAAATCAACAGATTTTGTCTAATACAAGGTGACAATCATGCTACCATGTTGAAGATGCTCAAACTAGCTGCATAGCTCGTCTCTCCCCATGTAAGAGGAGGTTATTATGTTGTCCTGCCAAGCTCATAAACCTGCCACCATCTTTTGGCTGAACTATGCATCTAAAAGACGGTAAAGTCAACTCTATTAGACTCAACTAGTCCCAAGTTGCACAAAATCTCATGGAAATGGTCCAAGAAGTCTTGGGCATCCTCTAAATGTGCATTTGAAGTGAGGGGAAACCAAACTTAGTGAACCTATCCAATCTCTTCAACTCATCAGCTGACATCGTGGGCATATCCCCAGATTGTATAGCAACAGTAGGCTAAACCATCCCAACTGGTAGAACTCTTGGAGTGTGATAACCATAGGCTATCTACTCTAGGGTATGATTTATGAGAGTGTGAACTCCTCCCCCAGCCTGAAAAGCGGCTGGTGCTATAGGAAACACACACACCGGCCTAAGCCATACTCTCCATAAAACCCACCATGCGGACCAAGGCATCCTAGAGTACCAGGGTAGCATTAAACCCCTCTAGGACCTAGGCTGATCCTATTGGCTCGACCAGAACAGGAACCTCATCATCCGGACCTAACTGAGGCCCGACTGTGGGTGCTTTTGTGTGCAGTGTAGGCTGAGTTGTGTCTCTGCCTCTGCCCTTGCCTCGGCCCCTACCCCTGGTAGTGGCTGCAGTCTGGGGTCTAGCTCCTGCTCAGCTGCGGACGAAGCACGTGTCCTCACTATCTTTGAGAGAATAAAAGAAGAAAGATTTAATCTTTAGGATAAAACAAAATCGTGCGATAGAGAAAGAAAGAATCAAAGTTTCCTAAAGCCTTATAGCCTCCAGAATATAAGTACGTATATTTCAATACCGATTCTCAAGACTCTACCAAGCTTGCCCATGACTCGTGAGACTTATGCAACCTAGTGCTCTGATACGAACTTGTCACGACCCAAAATCCCAACCAATGAATCATGATAGCGCTTAAAACTTCTTGGTTGGCAAGCAACAATAACAATAATAAAGGCAATACAAAATGTGAATTGACATGATATCATAAATAAAGGGGAACTTAGAAGAAATATATCAAGTCTAAAACCCACGACCATCTAACACCTCCTAGAAACTGGAGTCACTGAGTACATAAGCATCTAGAGATTTATAATATACATGTCTAGAATAAATAATACACTGTTCGAGGAAAATAAAAAGTAATAGAACTATGAGATAGGTGACACCAAGTCCTGCGAATGAGAGTGTAGCACTACCTCGGGTCTCCTCAACCAGCAAGCTAATTCGTCCTTTGGGTACCACCGAGACCAATGCCATAATTTGCACAAGAAGTACAGCAGTGTAGTATGAGTACAATCGACCCAATGTACTATATAAGTGTCGAGCCTAACCTGACGAGGTAATGAAAAAGGCTATGTCAAGACACCTACATATAACCCTATGCAATTAAGCAATGAGAAAATAATGAGAGGTATAGCAACATGAAGACAAGTAAAATAACAAGTAAGTTAACAAGATAAATAACATGAAAGAGATAATAAGGATAAATAACTAGAGGATATAGAACGAAATAATAAAAAAATGGGCATCTACGGCAAACCACAGTTTTATACTTCCACAAGCAACTCCAAAACAGCCTTTCAAAAATCTCCATAAAGCAACATAGTCAGTCCTCAGTCAATATAGTAAAATAAGGAACGAGATATATCAAACAAATGACTTGGCATCACCCTTCGTGCTCCCACTCACATCATGTAACGACCAGAACGGTCGTTTTGAATATTTTAGCCTTGTTTCCCCTATTTGATGCTTCAGATATGTGTATTTATGGTTACGTGACTTGTCGGGGTGGTTGGTTTGGTTTTGGAGAAGTTTTGGATGGACTTGGGACACTTAGTCCCAAGGTTGGGTGCTTAACTTGTAAAAGTTGATCGAAGTTTGACTTTTATGTAGACGACTCTGGAATGGTGTTTTGATGGTTCCAGTAGGTTCTTATGGTGATTTTGGACTTAGGCTTATGTCTGGATTTAGGTTTGGAGGTTCTTAGGTTATTTTTACTTGAATTGGTGAAAGTTGGAAAGTTGAGGGTTTAGAAGGTTGATAGGTCTGATCGAGAGTTAATTTTGATAATATCATGTTCGGATTGTGGTTATGGTAGTGTGAATATGTTCATTGTGCCAATTGGGACTTGCATGCATAATTTCAGGTAATTAAGAGTTAATTAGGCGTGTTCAGCGTATGTTTTGAATTTGAAAATTAGGATTTGGTTTCTTAGGCTTATATTGAGGTACAATTCGTGGTTATGATGTTGGTAGGTGTCATTTGAAACCTCGAGCAGGTTCGTGTTAGGTTTTCGGATTGGTTGGTGTTATTGAACGGGGTCCCGGTGGCCTCAGGTGTGTTTCAGATGGGTTTCAGTCTGTTTTCTTTTGTTTGGGACTACTGATTTACTGATGTCTGGATTCCTTCATCGCGATTGCAGAAAGGCAGTCACATTCACGGAGGGTGTTTTGATGGCAGGTGTATTTGTTCTTTGCATTTGCGAAGGGTAGTTTGGGTTCGCGAAGGGTAGCTTGGCCGCGAGCTCGGGTTGACTTTTTGGCTTGACTTTGCATAATTGAACCAAGATCTTAGCTTTATTGTTTGGGCTTGTTTCCTATGGCTTCTATTGATATTATTAAGTTATTTTGGCTAGATTCGATCCATCCAAAGGTTGATTCGTGCGGGAAGGACTTCATAGAGTATTGATTTGGCTTGCTTGAGGTAAGTATCTTACCTAAACTTGGTTGAGGCACTAGTTGCCTGAGTTATTTGTGATAGCTACATGCTATGGATGGCGCACATGTGTGGGGTGTGGCTCATGTGCATGCACAATGGTATTATTCATTCCCGGGGTAGTGTTTAGGCTATGATATGCCTTGAATTGATTTCTAAGCTTCGTGTTGTGATGTTTGTTATATTGTACCCCTTCTATGAGCTATTTAAACCATGTTTGAGGTTACATAGAGGTTAATTACCTGATTGAACCTGATAATTGCTATTTCTTTGATGCAATTTCCATATTTGAGTGATGACAACATACTTTGCACATGCATAAACTTTAGCATGTCACTTATACTATTCCTTGAGTGTGAAATTGATATTCATTGATAATGTAAATGTAATCTTGTATATCTGCCTTTTGTATGTATGGATTGGAGTGGTAGCACGTGAGTTGTCTGTGCAGTTGAGTTATCCGTGCGGATTTAAGATATTGTTGCTATTGGCATGTTAGTTTTCTGTGCAGATCCGAGATATTAATACTATTGGCACATGACTTCTCCATGCATTTGTTATTATTAGCACGTGAGTTGTCCGTGCAGCAAGTGAGTTGTCCGTACAGCGTGTGTATAAGGATACATCCCCCTAGGGTACAATGCGCATTCTAGGATGAAGAGTTATGCTGACAAGAAAGATCATGATGTTGCATATATGGTGAGTGAGAAGGTTATACTTAGAGTTTTGCCCATGAAGGGTGTGATGAGGTTCTGGAGGAAGGGCAAGTTGAGCCCTAGGTATATTGGTCCTTTTGAGGTTCTTGAGTGAGTTGGAGAGATGTCCTAGAGACTTGCCTTGCCACCTAGTTTATCGGGTGTTAAATGTTTCCATGCTTCAGAAGTATTATGGCGATCCATCTAATGTATTAAACTTTAACACAGTGCAATTGGACGAGGATTTGACATACGATGTGGAGTCGGTGGCCATTTGCCATGCTTTTGATATATATTGATATTTCACATACGGCGAGAGAAGGTGGGCTATATATATTTGGTTTTCTCATGTGGTGAGACAAGGTGGGATAATTATTGATGCACGTGTGGTGAAAGAAGGCGGGCATTAACTTTATTATTGCACACGTGGCGAGACAGGGGTGCTATGTTAGGGATGATATGTGATGGAATAGGAGCATATTATTTGATGATATTCGTGTGGTGGTGTGACTTCCTTTTGTGTGTCATGCATATTACGTGATTTCTAACTAAAATTAACTATGAATCTAAAGCTATTGACTAATGGCAATCGAAAAAAAGATAAGCAAGGAAGTTATCAGTGGGAGAAAGTAGTGGTTGATAAGATAGGTGCAAGATAATTTTTCGGGATCTAACTCTAGATAATTCACTTCTAATGTTCAAGTGAGTCTCTCGAATTTACTCAATTATTAGTTCAAACGTTAGTAGAAACCCCTCTCTCGATTAAGTCTCAACCTCACAAGATGAACCAATTTAAGCCATGTGAAGATATGCAAGAATTCGTAGTGGATTGGTATTTAGGAGAACCTCTTTCGATTATCCTCCTAACTAGGTTTAATCAATGATTCAACTAGCCTCTTTCGATTACTTAGAAGAATCTATGAACTCAACCAACAATATAATTCAAAGATATCACAAGTTATGCCTTTTTCGATTACATGAACAAGTAAATATAGATGCAATGATTAAATCATCCAAATATGCTTCAATACATAAAACTAGAGTTATAATTCACAAACAATCATGAATATACCAAATCCATCAAACCCTAAAGAACACTACTTCATATATATGGAGAAATTCATCACAAATAAAGTTAAAGTATAGGAAAACATAAATTCGATCCAAACTCGGGTTTTGATTGAGGAAGGAATGATGAAATCCTTGTGCTTGTGTTCTTCAAACTCCTCCTTAGCCTCCTTAGGTCGAATATGTGTCAAAATTCCGTAAAAAATAACATTTTCCCATCTATTTATACCAAGTAGGGTCGGACGTAGACGAAATCACCTTCTCCTAGCCAAAATTGGATTTTCACTCTGTAAAAATTGCACAAGCGTGTAGCATCGGGCGACGCACCATGCGGGATATTAGTGGGGAAATCCAGAGAGCTAGTTCTGATAGACAACATGAAATTCCATAGACGCGGCGCCCCACACACCGCCCCATGCGTGGCAGTGAGGAACTCTCAAAGTACGGAATTTTCGTGTATTTTGATGTCCAGACTTGGTCCTCGACCCTCGAACACGATCCCGGATTAATCCCTTGGGCTTTTTACTCAGACTTTAAAGCTCCAAATAGCTCGAATTCATTCCATAACTTCTACATAGCTCGGAATCACTCCTACAAGGCATAAAATACACAATAAGTGCAAAACACTATCAATTAAAGATCAAAAATGAATAAAGTGCAGTAAATTAGAGTGCAATAAGCGACTAAAACATGTGATTATAGCCTACCATCAGTGACCTATACTAGTCCAGGAGTATGAGTCTTGATGTTCATTGATCGTGTGCGTGTATTCTTGTAAATCTTCCTTCTATGTCCGTGCAACACACGAGTTGTTAGTGCGGGTATGAGAAATTGTCACTCTTGGCACGTGAGTTGTCCGTTCGGATATGAGATATTGTTACTATTAGCACTTGAGTTGTCCTTCCAACACGTGAGTTGTTTGTGTGGTTGTGATCGATACTGTGGGCACGAGATGCCATATTTATTTGATTCGTGGTTTGGGACTCGTGATTTGTGATAGTTGAGGTGTGGTACCTCGGGATGATTCTTGTTGGAATTTCCGTGCCGGAATGATTTGATGATTAGAATTGTCATTGTTTTACCTTAATTGCTTTCACTTGTATATTATCCGTGTTCTGATTATTTTTTTGTTTATCACATGATTACTCTTCTTTGCCATTTAATTACTTTGTTATTACGTTGTTAGCTTTATATTGATATTCTGGATAGGTTATTGGACTAGTAGGTGTCTTGAGTTGACCTCAGTACTACTCCCCCGAGGTTAGTCTTGATACTTACCGGGTATCACTGTGGTGTATTCATGCTATACTTCTGCACATTTTTTCCAGATCCAGGTACCTCGGCGTGTGCCGGATTCTTGTGATTTGCTACGGAGACTTCAAGATATATCTTCCATTGCGTTCGCATGCCTCAGAGTCTCCTTTTGTTGTCTTTCATTACTACTGTTTATTTTCATTCCGGAACATTATTGTATTTAGAGATTTTAGTGTACTCGGCAGAACTTATGACTCTGTACTACCGGTTTTGGGGTTGTATGAATGATGTTCGATTCAGCTATGTTATAAAGTTATCAGTTAATGTTTTACAGTTAAGTTGATTAATTATTTTAATCCTTAACATGTGTTAGGCTTACCTAGTCCCAGGGACTCGGTGCCATCACGATCCTTAAAATGGGATTTTGGGCCATGACAATTGTTGACTGAGCAGAGTATATTATATTATTGTGTGCATCAAGATGGCTTTTATCTGTGGTTCTTGACTTGATCATATTATTTTTCTATACTTGTTAAATTTGTAAATCACACAGGTGAATAGCGAGTATTATTAATAATTCTTGTTTTTATTACTTCGACGAGGTTAGTTATGATACTTACTGGGTACATGGAGATGATTGTACTCATACTACACTCTGCACTTAAATATGTAGATCCAGGTATTGGACCGAGCCACCAGTAGCTGAGGCTTGTTGCTAAGTTTAGCTTTGGAGAGACGAGGTAGAGCTGCATCTCTACCGCGGTCTTGGTGTCTCTTTTCTTTTTATCACTGTTATTTTCATTCAAACAGTATTGCTATTTGTATTCCAGACTTCTTTGTCTGTTTAGAGCTTATGACACTGTATTTACCAGTTCTGGGGGATTGATGTATTTCTATGCAGATATTTACGTTATTGGCATTAGACTTGTACTATTTCTGCTATATCTGTTACTATTTTTTATGTTGTTGTCATGTTGGCTTGCCTAGCAAGTGCGTTATGCGCCATCACACCAGTTGGTTGTTTTGGGTCGTGACATGTGTTAACACCCTGCTAGCAAGTGCGTTAGGCGCCATCACACCCTTCATGCACATTCGCTCTTCCTCACAAGCACGGAAACACCCTTCATGTAACTCACTCCTTCTCATCAAGCATAAACATGTATAGCAGTACCAAGCAAGGTAGGAAGCACAAATAATATCAAAAAGAGCAATTAAACATAGCTTGTCATATAGCAGATAATCATCATTAGCTGAAACAACCATTCAATAGTCTTACTACCCATATCACAACAAGTTTAATATGACTACTATTACGAATGGAAATAGTCAAGAGTCTCACAATCCAGATAAAGCATGAAAAACATGATACGTGAAGCAACAAGATGTATATAACTAGTTCTACCTGCATGCTCAACCCATAGCAAATGCATATACACTCGTAACCTGTATATATGCCACCTCCAACATATATAACACATAGCAATTAGACACAATTATATCCTATTTCCCTCAAATCAAGGTTAACCAAGACAGTTAACTCTTTTCTGCACAACTCAACAATCCAACACAACTTTTCCTTTAGAACAAACCTCCAAACCACCCGTATCCAGTCAAATATTACTCAACTCCATCAAAACAACTTTAGAAACTACCCTAGTATCAAAAAGATTCGATATTAATCATATTTGAAAAAGTCAACAAAAATTCAACCGAGTCCCATATGGCCGAAATCCGAAATTAAGACCAATTCTCGATTACTCGTTCACCTCGAGTCCAAATATGTGATTTGTTTCGAGATCCAACCTTAACTATAGGTCTAAATTTCTAAAATACAAAACACTTTTCTACTCAAAAACCCTATTTCTACTCTATGAATGCTTAGATTTAAGCATGAAAATCTATAAAAAGTAATGAAATTTGATTTAAAAACATACAAGTTAAAGTTGGGAAGAAATTACTCTCCAAAACTGCCTCTATGTGGAGTCTAGGTCTTAAATTTGGAATAAAATGTGCCAAATCACGAAACCCGTGACTTTTATCCAGATGTAGGTATCACAATTGCGAACTCTTTTTCGCAATTGCTATCTTCACAAAAGGGAACAGTGGATAGTAATCAAGCTTCTGAGACTCAGATCTCGCAATTGCGACAAAAGCATCGCAATTCCGGATGTCGCAAATGCGACAGAAGCATCACAAATGCGAAGGCGACCTAAGATTTACAATTGCGAAGCTGCCCAACCCCTATATCGCAAATGCAAGCTAGTACTCGCAAATGTGAGAGTCACATTTGTAAAGAATTGTCTGCAGCACTAGCCACTCAATTCTTGCCAAGATCAGTTTGAAACCCATCCAAAACTCAGCCGAGCCCCTCGGGCACAAATCTAAACATTCACACAACTATAATAACATCATACAAACTCACTCGTACGCTCATAACATCAAAATAACCTCTACAATCAAGAATCAAAACTCAATGATTTTGAAAGTTCATAACTTCAAATTTTCACTTTTCACAATAACTGTCGAATGGACTCGGGCCACCCGGGACCCCAACCAAACACTAGTACAAGTCCATAATCATCATATGAATCTACCAACATTGTCAAAACACCGATGCAGGGTAGTTTATCAACAATATTGACCGTGGTCAACTCTTATCATTTTAAGGTTCAAATATCAAGTTTTTTTTTTTATTTTAAAACCACATTTAATCTTTTTGGAAATCATCACTGACCATGCACTCAAATTATAAATCATCAAATAAGATTATGTAAGATCTCAAATCATGAAATGAAAAGTTAGAACTCAGAACGATATATCGGGTCGATAAAAATTATCACAATAAAGTTATTTTTTCTTATGGAGAAAGAGAAGTTGAGAGTAAGAAGTTGAATGAAAGAAAAATTGAGAGCATTACCTAGTAATTTGCTGAAGAAAACTTTGCCCGGAGGAAGAATAATCAAAGAAGGGTTTGAGGGTTTGTTGGGAGGAAGAGCGTTGAATTGTTGGATACAAAGTGGGAATTGGAGAAAAATAACAAAAATACGTAGGTCAACTTATGTTTTACCAGACCCAACTATTAACCCATAATGTGCCCTACTCTATCCTGTCCTATTAAAATTTTTAAGAAATAACATTTTGCCTTGCTCTGCCCCGTCCTATTAAAATCTTTCCCAGCCCCACCCCATTAAGAGTTTTCCTTGCCCCGACCTGTCCCAATTTCCATCCCTACAAGACGTCTTTCAATTTGAACCTTTTATCACTTCCACATTTTCTCGAACACGTAAATTCATTAAGGTCTAGTGTTTGTAATTGATTTTATAATCTATATTTGTAGGAAAAGGAAGGTTCAGATCTCTTATTTTCAAGTGTCTCTATCACGTTTATGGAAAATTTCAAAGGAAGATGGTGTCGGATGGATGAAAAGCACTTGTATTAATTTCAGTAGACACATTGAGTCCTTGAACTTTTAGCTTTATATATTTATAACCAAAATGAGGTACGTAAATACATATTGTGTATATTGCTACAATGAAGTGATATTATCTAAGCTATTCACAACATGCACCAACACCACCTAGTAACAAAAAAACATTTATATTAATTCATAACTTAAACAAGAAAAATGATACTCAGATATTTACAATATAAGGAATAGTACAATCCCAAACTTCTTGTCCCAGTAAGCTAGGATTCACAATTAGAATTGAAGTTGTAAACCATATTATGATATACAGTTTGGAGGAAAAACTCAATAAAGTAATAGGTTTTAAAATACATAAACACGCTCCTAAAAATTTACCCCAAGTGTCTCTCACGACTCAAAATCCCAATCTGTAATGATGGCGCCTAATTCATTTACTAGGCAAGCCGACAATAACATAACAACTAGGCATCTGAATTATAACATAATTTCATAAGCTCAACAGTGGAAAATTTCATAAATTTATGATAAAAGTATTTGAACCTCTACTACAACCATCCCAAAACCTGGTGTTATCGAGTACATGAGCACTACAACTTCTCAACATAAAACCAATTCTAGCACAACTGTCTGAATAGTAGAACAATACAGAAAAGCATGAAAGGAAGTATTGTCAAGGTCTACGGACGTCATAGCAGATACCTTGAAATCTCCAAGCAAGCACTAAAACAGATCTAGCAATCACCGCGTCCAGATGTACCTGGATCTGCACACGAAGTGCAGAGTGTAGTATGAGTACAACCAACCCAATATACTCAATAAATAACAGGACAAACCTTAGGTTGAAAGCAGTAACGAACTTAGAAGGATACATTAAGAATTAAAATATTGACAACAAAGATATAGTAATGAGAATGACAGTAATAACTCAGAGAAATTTCCATATTAAGCCCGTTCATGGTACAGAAGTTTAGACATGCTTTCAAGTTCACAATTAAAGGTCAACAAGGATAAGAACATGTCAAGTATAGCCAGCATGAGTAATGGTACATCTCTATGCCTACATTTCAAATATGCATGTCAAAAGTGTGGTATCACACTGATATTTTCAAGTACTCACACTCTCAGAGTACTCAATCTATCTATCTTATATTCCCACTCATCACACACAATCACTCATCAATGTATAGGTGCCTGACATCAATGCCCCTCACCAAAGCACGTGCATATAAATAATCATGTCTACGCTCATTACTGGTATGTCAGACTCCGGAGGGGCGATCCTGTTTAAGTGCTAATATAAAGCCTATAAGGCATGCTGCGGTGTGCAGCCCAATCCATAATAATAAATAAGCCAGTAAGGCATGCAGCATCGCGCAGCCCGATACACAATAACACTCTTAACTAAACTCTCACGCCCAACTCAGCCATCAATCTCTCAAGTCTCAAGGGCTCACAATCTCATACTAGTCAGCCCAAACTATAAGATCATGTAATGTAACAGTAAATGATAAAGGAGACTGAGATATGATATGCAATGGAGCATTATAACTGAGCACATAATTGCAGTTAAAACAGATAACTCAAAACATCAGAAATAACCTCACTAGGCCTCAATAGAATAAACATATAGCCTAAACATGTTTTCTAGCATGAATTACAGTTCAACTACTCTAACAAGTAAGGATTGGATGGATAGAACAAGACTTGATAACAACATAGTACAAAAGAATCAACCGGATCATGATTTCCATGGAGCACGACCACATACCCGTAACCTAGTATGTGTGTCACCCCATCACAAACCAAACAACACTTTTTCCAGGGATTTATACCCTCAGTTCAAAGTTTAGATGTCTTACTTAACTCAAAGTGCGTAACTCAATGCTCCAACAAACCCTTGCCTCGCGCATTCCCCAAATGACATGAATCTAGTCACAAATAACTTAATATAATCAATACAAGTTATATGAATCGATTACATACGATAAAGCTAAGTTCTTTAACCAAATTCAAAAATTAACCCTGGGCCGATACCTCGGAACCCGACAAAATTCACAAATTCTAAACAACCATTCAATAACGAGTCCAACCAAACCAAAACCATCCAATTCCAACCACAAATCGACACTCAAATACCCAAATCTTACTCTCCAATACCTAGTCCAAAATCCCACAAATTTTACCTCAAACACACATAATCTAGGTGGGAAAATAAATGGGTATTCAATATTATTGGACAAACTTGATGAAAATTCACTTACCTCTTGAACTGTAGTGAAATCCCTCTAGAAAATTGCCCCTATCCAAGCTCCACAAGTCCAAAAATGAGAGAAAACTCGAAACCCTTCGAAATATAACACTGCATGTTAATCCACACTAGCGGCTCACTTAACCGCATCTGCGCTTCCGCAGGTGCGACCAAAACCCCGCATCTGCGATACATCAATGGCCCCCAACCATTCTCTTCTGCGGACACTGCTCCTCATCTGCGGATAAATCTCGCACCTACGGTTCCGCAAATGTGACTCCTCTTCTGGAGCTGCAACCAAGACCTCACCTGACCAACTTCTGCTTCGACGACCAGCTGACCGCTCTTGCGAGCTCGCATGTGTGGAATATTCCTCGCACCTGTGCATATTCCTAGCCAACTCAAGACCGCTTTTGCGACCCCCTGCGGCCAAAACTTCGCATGTGCACTTACACCAAAACCGAAACAAACAGATTTTCTCCAATTCCAAACTTCAATCTGATTTCAATCTGAATCACACCCGAGGCCCCAGGATCCTATCGAAACATACCAACACGTCCTAAAACGTAATACAAACTCTATCGAAGCCTGAAATCACATCAACCATCATCAAAAGCACGAATCGCACCCCAATTCAAGCCTAACGAAACTAATGAATTTTCAACTTCTAAAACCAATGCCGAAACCTTTCAAAGTACGATTGACCTCAAATTTTGCACACAAGTTATAAATGACACAACAAACCTATTCCAACTTCCGGAACCAAAACTAGAGCCCAATATCAACAAAGTTAACTCTCGGTCAAACTTCTCAACTTTCCAAACCTTCAATATTCCAATTTTTGCCAATTCAAGCCAAAACGACCTACAGACCTCCAAATCAATATCTGAACATACTCCTATGTCCAAAATCACCATATGAAACTCTCAGAACCATCAAAATTCCATTCCGCAGTTGTTTACACATAAGTCAATATCCGGTCAACTCTTTCAACTTAAGCTTCCAGCCTTGGGACTAATTATCCCAATTCATTCTGAAACATCCCCGGGAGAAAACCAACCACTCCGGCAAGTGATGGTAGGCAATAATTACGTATTTTTGTAGCTTATTGCACTCTAATTCACTGTACTTTATTTGTGTTTGAGCTTTAATTGGTAGTGCTTTGCACTTATTATGTATTTTATGCCTTGTAGGAAGTAATTCCGAGCCATATAAGATAATTTGGAGCTAATTTGAATAAGTTGGACCTTTGAAATCTGAGTAAAAGCCCTAGAAATTAAATCGGGATCACGTTGGGGGGTCGAGAACCAAGCCTGGATGTCAAAAAATAAGAAAACAAAATTACTCTAACAAAATTAAACCTCCGCCCTGCGCCATGCGTAGTGGAGCGCTAGTGCAATTTTCCTGCAAAGTAAAAAAATCAGCTCTCTGGATTTCCCCACTAATGCCCCACATGGCGCATCGCCCCATGCGGCTCGCCTGTGCAATTTTTACAGAGTGAAAATTCTATTTCGTCTAGGAGAAGGTGGTTTCATCTGGGCCCAACCCTACTTCGTATAAATACATGAAAAAACATTATTTTCTAGACTTTTGACACATATTCGACCTAAGGAGACTAAGGAGGAGTTGGAAGAATATGAGCACAATGATTTTCATTCCTTCCTCACTCAAGAATCGAGTTTGGAATGAATTCATGTTTTCCTCTACATTAACTTTATTTGTGATGAATTGCTCCATATCTATGGAGTAGTTCTCTTTAGGGTTTGATGGATTTGGTGTTTTGATGATTGTTTATGGATTATAACTCTAGTTTTATGTAATGAAGCAGTTTTTGACGATTTAATCGTTGCATCTATATTCACTTGTTCATGTAATCTCGAGAGGCATAACTTGTGATATATTTGCATGATATTGTTGGGTGAGTTCATTAATTCTTCTTAGTATTCAAAAGTAGCTAGTTGAATCATTGATTAAACCTAGGTAGGAGGATAATCGAGAGAGGTTCTCCTAAAGACCAATCCACTATGGATTCTTGCATATCTTCACGTGCTTAAATTGGTTCATCTTGTGAGGTTAAAACTTAATCGAGAGATGGGTTTTTGCTAAACGTTTGAACTAATAATTGAGTGAATTCCAGAGACTCACTTAAACATTATAAGTGAATTACCTAGAGTTAGATCCCAAACAATTATCTTGCACCTATCCTATTAACCCCTATTTTCTCCCATTGATAACTTCCTTGCTTACCTTTGTTGCGATTGTCATTAGTCAATAGCTTTAGATTCTTAGTTAATTGTAGTTAAAAGTCATATAAATCTCAATTGTTGATCATCGTGGATAATAATCAAGCTAGAAACTACGAGAATATTATTTAAATCCAATCCTTGTGGATACGATATTATACTATACTATATTTGATTAGTGAGCATAATTTAGGTATGCGTTATGAGCTCGTCAGCAAGTCACATGACCACAAATGAACACAGACTATGCAATAAATGGGTGGAACGGGGCTACAATACTCAAAATGACTAGCTGAGTCATTACATTCTACCCATCTTAAACAAATGTTTCTCCTCAAACGGGTCTAGAATCATAAATCTCAAATAGGTGTGGATAGCTGCTTCACATCTCTCGCTCGGTCTCCCAAGTAGCCTACTTGACCGGCTGGCCTCTCTACTGAACTTTAACTGAAACTATATTCTTTTATCTCAACTTTCAAACCTGCAGATCCAAAATGGATACCAGCTAAACATAAAAGTCAAATCCCCATCTAACTGAACCGTGATGAAATCCAAAGCATGAGACAGATCACCATAATACTTCCGGAGCATGGAAACATGAAACACTGGGTGAACACCCGATAGACTAGGAGGAAATGCAAGCTTGTAGGACACCTCTCCAATCCTCTCAAGCACCTCAAAAGGGCCAATACACCGAGGGCTCAACTTTCCTTTCTTCCCAAACCTCATCACACCCTTCATGGGCGATACTCAGAGCAATACCTTCTCTCCCACCATATATCAACATCGTGAACCTTCCGATCAGCGTAACTCTTCTATCTAGACTATGCCGTGCAAAGCCGATCCTGAATCTACTTGACTTTTTCCAAGGCATCCTGAACCAGATTCGTGCCCAACAACCCATCCTCCTCTGGCTCAAACCAACCAACTGGAGAATGACATCGCCTACCATATAAGGCCTAATAAGGAGCCATCTAAATACTCGATTGGTAGCTGGTGTTGTATGCAAACTCTGCAAGTGGTAGAAATTGATCCCAAGAACCCCCGAAATCTATATCACAAGTGCTTAACATATCCTCCAAAATCTTAATGGTGCGCGCGGACTGTCCGTCTGTCTAGAGGTGGAATGTTGTGCTCAACTCAACCCATGTTCCCAACCCTCACTGCACTGCTCTCCAAAACTGCATTGTGAACTGCGTGACCCGATCATAAATAATAGACACTGGCACACCTTGAATGCAAACAATCTCACGGATAAAAATCTCAGCTAGCCGCTCTGAAGAATAAGTAGTCACAACTGGTATGAAATGTGCGCACTTTGTCAACCGGTCCACAATCACCCAAATAGCATAGAATATCTTCAAAGTCCGTGGAAGCCCGACAACAAAGTCCATGGTAACACGCTCCTATTTCCAATCGGGAATATGAAGTCTCTAAAGCCCGGCCTCTAATGCTTGTACTTCACCTACTGACAGTTCAAGCACCGAGCCACATACTCCACTATTTCTTTCTTTATTCTTCTCCACCAATAGTATTGCTGCCTCAAGTCCTGATACATCTTCGCAGCACCAGGATGAATGGAATACTGCGAACTATGGTCCTCCTCAAGAATTAACTCATGTAACCCGTCCACATTAGGCACACAAATTCGACCCTGCATCCGGAACACCCCATTATCTCCAGTACAAACCTCCTTGACATCACCGTATTGTACCGTGTCGTTAAGTTCAAGAAAATGGGGGTCGTCATACTGACGCTCTATGATGCCCTCATACAAAAAAGACCAAGAAAACACGTAAGCTATAACCCGACTAGGCTCCGAAACATTTAACCTTACAAATTGATTGGACAACGCCTGAACATCTAATACTACCGGTCTCTAACCAACATGAATATATGCAAGGCTACCCATACCCACAACCATTCTACTCAAGGCATCGGCCACCATATTGGCCTTCCCGAGATGATACAAAATGGTAATATCATAGTCTTTTAACAGCTCTAACCATCTCCACTGCCTCAAGTTGAGATCCTTTTGCTTAAACAAGTATTGTAGACTCTGATGATCTATGAATACCTCACACAACATGCTGTGGAGATAATGCCTCCAAATCTTCAATGCATGAACAATGGATGCCAACTGTAAGTCATGAACGGGGTAGTTCTTCTCATGGGGCTTCAACTGGCTTGAAGCATAAGCAATCACTCTAACCTTCTGCATTAAGACACACCCAATTCCTATCCGAGAAGCATCACAATAAACCGTATATGAACCCGATGTTGAAGGTAAAATTAGAACTGGAGATGTGGTGAACTCAGTCTTGAGCTTTTGAAAGCTCTTCTTAGACTCATCAGACCACCTAAATGGGGCACCCTTCTTAGTCAATCTAGCCAAGGGTGGAGCAATGGACGAGAAAACCTCCACAAAAGGGTGATAATATCCGGCCAAGCTGAGAAAACTCTGAAACTCAGTAGTTGAAGACGGTCTGGGCCAACTCTGAACTACCTCAATCTTCTTTGGATCTACCTTGATCCCCTCACTGGACACCAAGTGCACCAAGAACACCATAAAATCAAGCTAGAACTCACACTTGGAGAATTTAGCATAAAGCTTCTTCTCTCTCAACGTCTGTAGTATAATCCTCAGATGTTGCGCATGCTCCTCCTGGCTGCGTGAGTACACCAGTATATCATCAATGAATACTATGACAAAAGAATCTAGATATGGTTGGAATACACTATTCATCATATGCATAAATGTCGTTGGGGCATTGGTCAGCCCAAAAGACATCACAAGGTACTTGTAGTGACCATAACAGGTGTTGAATGCCGTCTACAGAATATCTGAATCCCGAATCTTCAATCTGTGATACCTATACCTCAAATCAATCATAGAGAACACTCTAGAATTTTTGAAGCTGGTCAAATAAGTCACCAAAGCATGATAAAGGGTACTTGTTCTTAATTGTAACTTTGTTCAACTGCCTGTAATCAATGCACATCCGTATAGTACCATCTTTCTTCTTCACAAACAGAACCGGTGCACCCCCAAGGCGACACACTAGACCTAATGAATCCCTTATCAAGTAGCTCCTGAAACTGTTCTTTAAAGTCCTTGAACTCTGCTGGTGTCATGCGATACAACAACGACGACAACAAACCCAGTATAATCCCACAAGTGGGAATCCCACAAGTGGTGTCATACGATACGAAGGAATAGAAATGGACTGAGTGCCCGACACTAAGTCAATACCAAAATCAATGTCCCAGTGGGGTGGCATGCTCGGCAGTTCTGCAAGAAACACATTCAAAAAGTCCTGCACTATCAGAATAGACTCAATGGTAGGAGTATCAACACCAACATCCCTCACAAAGGCCAAATATGCCAGACATCGCTTCCCAACAATCTGTTGGCTCTTCAAATATGAAATAACTCGACTGGGAACATAGTCCAGGAACCTCTCCACTCAATCCTAGGCAATCCTAGTATTGCCAACTTCATGGTCTTAGCGTGACAATCCATAATAGTATGACATGGTGACAACCAATCCATGCCTAGAATCACATTAAAATCAACCATACTAAGTAGTAAAAGATCAACTCTCATCTCCAATCCCCTAATAGTCACCACACATGACCGATACACACGGTCCATAATAATAGAATCACCCATCGGCGTAGATACATGAACATGCATAACTACGGAATCACAGGGCATATCCAAATAGCGAGCAATGTACGATGATATATATGAATAAGTGGAGCCATGGTCAAACAATATGAAAGCATCTATGTGGCACACTGAAACACTACATGTGATCATTGTGTCTAAAGCAACGACCCCTTGTCTGGTGGGAAAGCATAGCATCGAGCCTGACCACCACCTAATCGACCTCCCCCTCTAGGGCGACCTCGAGCTTCCTGAGTCCCACCTCGAGCTGGCTGAGTGCGTGGTGAAGTAACTGGGGAGGAACTCAGAGCCTGGCCCATCTACTGAACTGGATCTCCTATAAGACTGGGACAATACCTTCTCATATGTCCCAACTCTCAACACTCGAAGAAACCTCCTTCGAAAATGGCAGCGAGGACTAAATCGGACCCTGAGAACCAGAATAACCACTAGAAGAACCTGGTACAGATGAACCCTGAACTGATGGAGCACGAGATGAACTCTAAGATACAAGGGCACTGAAAAATGACTGACCCAGACGATCATTGTATGAACCGTGGCTAGCTAATGCACCACAGTGAACCAGACGAGCCATCTGAGCAGGCCTAAAAGGATGACCCCTGCTGTGGTGGGATTGTCCTCCAAATGAGGGACTACTGAAACCACCTAAACTATGAGGACTCTTAGCCTCCCTCTCCTCATGCTCTTGACTACGAACAAGCTCTAGGCATCTAGCGATATCAACCACCTCATCAAACCTCGCACATGTCTCAATCTCCTGAGTCATGATGAAACGTAGTCTATAGTTGAGTCCATCAATGAACCTCCTAAACCTTCTCCCTCTCAGTGGGAACCAACCATACCGCGTGATGAGCCAACTCTGAAAATCTCATATCATATTGAGTCACTGACATACTCTCCTAGCGTAGCTGTTTAAACTGCCTACGCAACTCCTCCCTACGAGTCTGTATAACAAACTTCTCTAAGAAGAGAACTGAGAACTCATGCCACGTAAGTGGTGCAGTATCGGCTGGCCTGCTCAACCCCTAGGCCTCCCACCATCTATAGGCTGCCCCTATCACCTGTGAAGTAGTAAATAAAACTCCATTGGTCTCAAAAATACGCGTTGTGCGAAGGATTGCTGGCACCTATCTATAAAATCCCGAGCATCCTCTGACTCAATCACACTGAACTCTGGATGCTTGAGATACCTAACCCACTCTAGTATCTTTTGCTCCTCATCACTCATAAGTGGGCCATCAGTGGGCCCGAGCAGCTGCAGCCGGCTGGGCTGGTAGTACCCCCGGTGTCTGGAGTCCCTGAGCTACCTTCTCTAGAGTACGAGTGGTGGGAGTCTGAGCACCTCCCCCAGTCTGAGAAGTGGCTGGTGTTGCCGGAATCGAAACCGCCTAAGCAAGTCTCGTTCATATAATAAAAATCTAGGCCAAACCCTCTTGAAGGCCCAGTATCACAATGAGCACAGCTGGTGCCTGAGCTAGTCCCACCGTCTCATCAATATCTGATATTTGTGCCTCAACTAGAGCAACTGGTGGCTCCACATGCGTTGCTCTAGCTGTGGTACGAGCCGCAGTTTAGCCTTTACCGTGGCCCCAGCCTCTCGCAGCCCTATCTGGTGGAACTGGTGGTCGTCCACCTGATCCGATTGCACATGTCCTCACCATATGTGAGAGAATAGAAAAATAGAAATTTAAATTCCGAAATTAACAGATTTGCACGACAAGAATACAAGAAAGTGAAGTTTCCTAATGGTTAGATAGCCTATCGAAGATAAGTACAGACGTCTCCCTACCGATCTACAAGACTCTACTAAACCCGCCCATGACTCGTGAGACCTAAGTAACCTAGCGCTCTGATACCAACGTGTCACGACCCAAAAATCTAACCTTTCATGATGGCACCTAACATATTTACTAGGCAAGCTGACAATCACATAACCACTAAGCATCTAAATTAAAACATGATTTTATAAGCTTAACGACGAAAACTCTCATAAATATATGATAAAGTTATCTGAAACTCTACTACAACTATCCCAAAACCCGGTGTCATCGAGTACATAAGCACTATAACTTCTCAACTAAAACCAACTCTAGCACAATTGTCTGAATAATAGAACAATATAGAAAAGCATGAAAGGAAGGAAAGTCAAGATCTGCGGATGTTATAGCAGCTACCTCGAAGTCTTAAAGCAAGCACTGGGAATGATCTAGTAATCACCGCGTCCATATGTACCTGGATCCGCACACGATGTGTAAAGTGAAGTATGAGTACAACTAACCCAATGTACTCAATAAGTAATATGACTAATGAATGCAGTGACGAGCTTAGAAGGAAACAGTCAGAATAAAAAAATTGACAACGCAAATATAGTAATAAGAATGATAGTAATAACTGTGAGAAATTTCCATATTCAGCTCGTTCATTGTAGTGTAGTTTAGACATGCTTTCAAGTTCACAATTAAAGGCCAAAACACTGATAAGAACATGTCCAGTATAGCTAGCATGAGGAATGGTACATCTCTATGCCTATATGTCAAATATGCATGTCAAATGTAAGGTATCACAGTAATATTCCCAGATACTCACACTCTCAGAGTGCTTAATCTGTCCATCTCATATTCCCACTCATCACAGACAATCAGTGAGCACTATACGGGTGCCTGGCTCCAATGCCCCTCTCCAAAGAACGTGAATATAAATCATCGTGCCTGCACTCACTGTTGGCATGTCAGACTTTGGAGGAGCGTATCTTGTTTAAGTGCTAATATAAAGCCTATAAGGCCTGCTGTGGAGTGCCACCCGATCCAAATAATAAATAAGCCAATAAGGCATGCTATAGCACGTAGCCCGATCTACAATAACACTCTCAAATCGACTTTCAGGCCCAACTCAGTCATCAATCTCTCAAGTCTCAAGGGATCACAATCTCATACTAATCATCCCAAAAATGAGAACATGTAATGTAACAGTAAATGACAACAGAGACTGAGATATGATATGCAATGAAGAATCATAACTGAGCACATAATTGCAGTTAAAACAGATAACTCAAAACATCAAAAATAACCTCACTAAGCCTCAATAGAATAAACACATAGCCTAAACATGTTTTCTAGCATGAATTACAGTTCAACTACTCTAACAAGTAAGGATTGGATGGATAGAACAAGACTTGATAACAACACAGTACAATAGAATCAACCGGATCAAGATTTTCACTTAGCATGCCGACACGCCCGTCATCTAGCATGTGCGTCACTCCAAGACAAACCATATAACATGTTTTCTAGTGAATTATACCCTCAGTTCCAAGTCTAGAAGTTTTATTTACCTCAAAGTGCGCAACTCAATGCTCCAACAAACCTTTTCTTCGTGAATCGGCCTCTGAACGACTCGAATCTAGTCACAAACAACTTAATATAATCAATTCAAGCTATAGGAACTGATTCCATACGATAAAGCTAAGTTCTTTAACTAAATTTAAAAGTCAACCCTGGGCCCATGCCTCGGAACCCAGCAAGATTCATAAATTCCGAACAACCATTCAATAACGAGTCCAACCATACCAAAACCATCTAATTCCAACCCCAAATCGACCCTCAAATCCCCAAATCTTACTCTCCAATACCTAGTCAAAAATCCCATAAATTTCACCTCAAACACACATAATCTAAGCTGGAAAATAAATGGGTATTCAATATTATTGGATAAAAGTGATCAAAATTCACTTACCTATTGAATTGTAGTGAAATCCCTCTAGAAAATCGCCCCTATCCGAGCTCCACAAGTCCAAAAATGACAGAAAACTCGAAACCCTTCGAAATATAACACTCCTAGTTAATCCGCACCCGCGGCTCACTTAACCGCATATGCGTTTCCGGAGGTGAAGCCAAAACCCCACATATGCGATACAATAACAGCCCTGGCCTTTTGCTTCTGCGGACACTGCTCCGCATCTGTGGGTCCGCTTCTGCGGATAAATCTCGCACCTGCGCTTCCGCAAATATGGCTTCTCTTTCGCATCTGCGGCCAACACCTCACCTAAAGAGCTCACAGGTGCGGAATATTTATTGCGCCTGTGCAACTTCCCAGCTCAACTCATGACCGCTTCTGCGACCCCATGGCCGCTTCCATGGCTCCGCACCTACGGCGAAAACCTCGCAGGTGCGGTTACACCAGAACTGAAAATAATAGATTTTCTCCCAAGTCCTAACTTCAATCCGAATCACACCCGAGGCCCCCGGGACCCCATCCAAACATACCAGCATGTCCTAAAACATAATACAAACTTAGTCGAATTCTAAAATCGCATAAAAAACATCAAAATCATGAATAACACCCCAATTCAAGCCTAATGAAACTAATGAGTTTTCATCTTCTACAACTAATCCTGAAACCTATCAAACCAACACCGATTGTCCTGAAATTTTACACACAAGTTATAAATGACACAACAAACCTATTCTAACTTTTGAAACCAAAATCCGAGCTTGATATCAAGAAAGTCAACTCTTGGTCAAACTTATCGACTTTCCAAACCTTCAACTTTTCCATTTTTGTCATTCAAGCTAAAATGACCTACGAATCTCCAAATCTATATACAGACATACTCCATAGTCCAAAATCACCGTATGAAGCTATTAGGCCCATCAAAACTCCATTCTGGAGTCGTTTACACATAAGTCAACATCCGGTCAACTCTTTCAACTTAAGCTTCCAACCTTGGGACTAAGTGTCCCAATTCATTCCAACACATCTCCAAAACCAAACAAACCACCCCGACAAGTCACATAACCATAAATTAATATAGAATAAGCAATAAATAGGGGAATAGGGCTACAATACTCAAAATGACCGACCAAATCGTTACAGTGTCCAAGGTCCTCAACAAATCATAATCTACATAATTATATCCAACACGGGTCAACAATCATTCACGTCCTAACTTTTACGTGACCATTTACGTCCTAACTTTTGACTATTGGAACTTCGGCATTATTTTCCTTACCTAGTATTGTCTCACATGCTTAAAGATTCCAAACATAGCATTTGATAGACAATTGAGGTTGGTAGCAACTCAATAACCTCCATTTAATATCCTAAATTACTATTCATTATCCTCTCCAATCATCAACCATAAATACCCAAACTAAGGTCTCATAAATACTCATATTCAACTACCTTCCAATATCATGAATACCATAAATATACTCATTTATATCTCATAAATGAAGTTGAATTAGAAGCATTTACCTTCTAAAGCAAATCCTACTAAATCTCTTTTTTGGTCTTTTTGGCGATTCTTCAGGATTCAAGTGAAATCCTTTGGATTGGATTCTTATGTGTTAGTTCTAGCATCCAATAATATTATAACACTATAAATGTTCCACAATAGTATACCTTGATGTATTTTGAGTGTGGGGTTTGACCATTTCTCTCTCCAAAAGAGGCTCCAAAATCTTGAACCTTTTTCTCTCTCTCCAACCCCTCTTACCTATACCAAAAGGGGTGCATATCCTGCGCTTGAAGGGTACACAGGCCAGTCTCCCTTTTCCTCTCCTTGGAAACATTCTAGAAATGGCTATGCAGGCTTGCGTAGCCTATGCAACTTAACTATGCAGGCTTACATAGCATACGCAGTTGAAACATCCTCCTTCTCTTTCATTCTATTTTTTCCTACATATACATGCGTAGACTACGCACGAAAACTATGCAGGTCTGTTGGGATTTCTTCCTACCTCTTTTCTCAATCATTCTAAATTATGCATTTATCCATTCATAGTCTACACAGTTGATTATGCAGGCTTGCATGGCCTACGCAGTTGAAACCTCCCCCTTGTCTTTCATTATGTTTTCGATATAGACATGCGTAGACGACGCACGAAAACAATGCAGGTATGTTGGGATTCCTTCCTTCCTCTTTTCTCAATCATTCTAAGTTATGTGCTTAACCATGCAACTTGCATATCTTCAACCCTCGTTACTTTCATGCTCATGTATCCCAATTACCCAGTTACCCTCGTATGGGCCAGCATATGCTTTAAGGTCTTATTAATCATTCTCGTAAGTTTGTTCTAGGCTCAATGTTATTAGAATATTTTTGGAGGCTTTACAATCTCTTCCTCTTAGAAATATTCGTCCTCATATCAAAAGTAAATATAAGGAACATCAGTACAATATTCAAGATGAAGCTTCATTCTCTTAAAACAAATAAGAATATATCTTCTTCATGTCTTCCTCTGATTCTCATGTTGCTTCCTCAACATCTTGACTCCATCAAAGCACTTTAACCGGTGCTACTTTTTTTATCCTCAACTTCTGAACTTATCTATCAAGTATAGCAACTTGAAGCTCCTCATATGTTAGTTCCTCATTTATCTCAATGGTTTGTTGGGAAATAACATGTGAGGAATCTCATTAATATTCTCGCAACATCGACACATAGAAGATTAGGTGTACGTAAGATAAATCTTGTTGTAGTTACAATTCATAGACAACCTCTCCTATTTTCTTCAAACTTTTGTAGGGCCCAATTCAACTTGTATTCAATTTTTCCTTCTTGCTAAAATTCATCACACATTTCATTGATAACACTTTAAAGAAAACAAAGTCACGCTCCTTGAAGGTTAACTCCCGAAATCAAAATTCGAATAGGACATATGATGGCTCTGGGGAATTTTAAGTCTCTCTTGGATCACCTTCACCTTCTCCATGGCTTGGTGAACCATATCGAAACCTAGTAATTGTACTTCACTAACTTCAAACCAACTTATAGGAGATCACATCTTCGTCTGCACAAAGCTTCGAATAGTTCCATTTATATTCTCGCTTGATAGATATTATTACAAGCAAAATCAATGAGCAGCAAATGGTCACCCTAATTTCCTTTAAATTCAATCACACATGATCACAACATATCTTTGAGTGTCTAAATTGTCCTTTCTACCTAACCATCTGTCGGAGGGTGGAAAGTGATACAAAGACTAACTTGTGTACCTAATCCCTTGTGAAACAACTCTCAAAAGATTGTCGTGAATTGAGCGCCTCTATATGAGATGATAGAAATAGGAGTATCGTGCATTCTGACAATTTATTTGATGTAGAGTTGTGCATAGTGTTATGTAGTGTTAGTAGTCTTGACTAGAAGAAACTGTGTTGACTTTGTTAGTCAATCCATAATTATGCACTGTCACGTCCGAAGCTACCCATAGATATGATTAGCACCCAAAACACAACACCAGGCAGGTGAACCAAATTCTTCATACCTTAACTATTAAATCACAACGTTTATTAAATTAAACAAGTATTTAAAATTTCTGATAGTTAATTATGAGCAACAACTATATCAAAATATTAAATTAAAATTCATGCCCAAATCACACTACACCATGGAGCATAAAAACATCAAAAGGTTCAACGTTAGTTATGCAAATCCTATATGAAATAAAGAGAAAATAATAAAGACTATTAGTAGTCTCCACAGATAATGTGGAGACTCACCTAAATAACTTGATCAGCTCTAGGGAACTTGTCTGCTACTAACTCCATCGTCAATAATAATATCTGCATGAATATACAAGTAAGGAGTGAATTATACTAAATATAACCTGTAAGGTCCTCAAGCAGACACTTTAAACACCCCAGGAACAAGTGTTAAGAAATATAAACACATAATGAAGACTAGAATACATGCACATAAATTATTTTTATAATATAATATTTCATAAGGTCCAAACAAATATTTAACAAGAACACTTTATATTGCACTGCAATTGTCACGACCCAAAATCCAACTAGTCGTGATGGCACCTAACCCAACCCGCTAGGTAAGCCAATTAACAACAATCCAATGCAAATGAGATTTATTGGAAAAAATAAATGATGAAATAATTGAACTTTTATACAACTTTTCAAGGACTGGTAGTACAAATCATAAGCTTTGAAGATTTAGAGTTTACAAAGTTGGTATGAAATAAATACATCATTTGTTCAAAATATACATAAACAGATTTATAAATATAAATCTACCAAGAATAAGAGGCAGCTACAACCGGAATGCAGGTACATCTCCAATGCCAGCTCCCGCCATACGCAGCAACATCAACTCCAATATCTGCACGCAAGGTACATAAGTGTAGTATGAGTACATTCGACCGCATGTACTCAATAAGTAACAAACCTAACCTTAGGTTGAAAGCAGTGACAACTTAGACAACGGTCAGAGTCCAACACCAATAGCCATGAACAACTCGTAACAATCTAATAAAAGCAGTACAAGTAATAACTCAAAGATATAATGCTCAACTCGTTCACAGTTACGGAAAATAGACATGCTTTTAGAGTATAACTGTAAAAACCCAAATCTTTCACCGAAATCACCAATATATGAGTATAAAACACCATGATTTTTTCCAAAAACTTTCAGCAATAGATAATATATTTCATTATCAGATAGTATGAGGAAAGTGCATCTCTATGCCTACATATCAATATGCATGAGAAGTCATGAACGTTACAATACCATATAGCATGAGGAATGCATCTCTATGCCTACATGCCAATTATGCATGTCAAATGTAATGCATCGTAGTGATAAACTCATGTACTCATACTCTCAGAGTACTCGATCTCTCTGTCTCACACTCAATCACTCTGTACACTCAATCACTCGGTACACTCGATCACTCGATACTCTTAATCACTCAGTACACTCAATCAATCGGCACTCGGTACCTATGCTTACTGCTGGAATGTCAGACTCTTGAGGGGCGGATCCTGCCAATGCTTGATTGTTATTGTTATGCCAACTGCCTTGATTATTTCCACCACTCCAATTTTCTTGGTTGTTAGAATTCCAGAATTGCTAATCAAGGAAGAACAAAACAACAGAAACATTCCCACCAAAACTGCTTGCAAAAAAAAAAGATAAACAACAAGAATCACAACTAGGTACCGCCTCGTGTACAATAAGATTCACCATCCAGGTACCGCCTCGTATAAATCAAGAATCACAACCGAGGTACCGCCTCGTATATACATTTTACAATATTTCCTTATACTACCACATGAGCCTTACATTTGAAATAGGTTTTTGAAAATAATTTTTTCGAAATAGCTACACGCACATTAGCCCACATTATGATTTCGTGTGGCTTCACGTAGTTCCCCTACAAGAAACACGCACATAAGTCCCACCTTATACCGCCGCATGCACATTAACCCCAAGCGTTATGCTGCCGCATACACGTCAATATCATATCACAATAACAACTCGCACCACAAGTGCAAATATATTACAATTTTCCAACAATCAACAATATCAATGTTTCCACAACAATAGCCCACTGCTCCACCACAGTGTGTACAAGAATAACAACAACAATGAATGTAAAATGTTCAACAACGAGATGTGTCAACCATAACAATTTAACGTGATACCGGCTTCACAACTTCAACACCAGTAACTCAACAATGAGAACCAATGTATAGCAACGATGTTAAATATGAATAACTCACAATGGAATAGATAACGTGTTAACAATGACTACAAATAATGGAATTCAAATAGGGAAGGAATAACATGAACAATAACTCTAAATAATGGAAACCAATAATGAGAGAGATAACATGGACAGTAAACTCAAATAATGATAATCAAAAATGAGATAGATAACATGAACAATAACTTCAAATAATGATAATCGACAATGGAAGAGATCACATGAACAATAACTTCAAATAATGATAATCAATAATGAAAGAAATTACATGAACGATAACTTCAAATAATGATCGTCAACAATGAAAGAGATGACACGTAACAATTAAAGAGGCAACAAGTTCAACTAAAGCATGAGAGCAATTTATCAATTAGAATGTAGAACAAGTGATAACGAAATCGTTAAAGGCATGTAAAGATAGACTAACACAAGTAATAATAGATTGACTATGAGAATTTAGAACATGATATGACGATTAAATTAAGACATGGAAGGAGTATAAGTAGCCTAAACCGGTCAAATATCACGTACAACCCGTGTACCCACTCGTCACCTTGCATACACAGATTTTACATAACACAAATGAATCAATCAATACCAATCCTAAAGGGTAGTTCCCCCGCACAAAGTTAGCCAAGGCA
Organism: Nicotiana tabacum; assembly: GCF_000715075.1. NCBI lineage: Eukaryota > Viridiplantae > Streptophyta > Magnoliopsida > Solanales > Solanaceae > Nicotiana > Nicotiana tabacum. The sequence continues at coordinate 47,352,800 of NC_134093.1, read as the reverse complement.
CTTACCTCAACTATGCCAATTCAACACTCGAAAATAGCTTTTCCTTTAAAATTTGCCTCCACATGGCTCAAATCTAACCAAAATCGACTTAATATCATCAAACAATGCTAGGGAATTCAATTGCAATAGATAAAGCTAAGATCTTTATACTTTTCCTAAAAATTCAACAAAAGTCAACTCGGGGCTCGTCCGATCAAAACTCGGGTCCAATGGTAGATTCCGACTACCCATGACCCCCACTAGTTCATATATGTGATTAGTTTCAAAATTTGAGTCCAAATCGACTCTCAAAACGCAATTTCATATTTTTCAAAAACTTGTCAAAGTATCAAAAAATTTCACTTTGCTTCACATGATTTTGATGTTAGAATCACTTACCCAAAGTTTGTAGGTGAAAATCCCCTCTCCAAATGGCCTCCTACCGAGTCTAGGGTTCAAAAATATGATAATGAGAGATGAAATCCCGACTTTCAGTCCTTATGTTCAACTGCACTTATCGCAATTGCGATACGGCTTTGCAATTGCAAAGATAATCTCACAATTGCAGTACTGACAAGCATGGGAAGCTCTTCGCAAATGCGAAGATGGGTTCGCAATTTCGAACCCTACTGCCCTCGCAATTGCGACAAAAACCATCGCAAATGCGAACCTAGCCCAGCCCAGAATTTTTTTGCAAATGCGACCAAGGCATCACATTTGCGATACCTGTAGGTTCCATGCTATGATCGCAAATGCGACCCTAGAATTCGCAATTGTGACACCAGAGGGCATTAGACACCACTCTTTGCAGAATTCAGTCCAACACACTCCAAAATATGTCCAAAACTCATCTGAGCCCTCGGGGCTCCAAACCAAATATGCACACAAGTCTAAAAATATCATACAAACTAACTCGTGTGATCGAAACATAAAAATATCATCTAAAACTATGAATCGAACATTAAAATGCATGAATTTCAAAGTAAAGTTCAAGAACTTCTAAAGCTACAACTAAACGTCCGAATCCTACCAAATCAACTCCAAACGACACCAAATTTTGCAGGCAAGTTCAAAATACCATAACGGGCCTATTCAAAGTCCCAAAATCAAATTCCGAGCTAGATAGCTAAAAGTCAACCTACAGTCAAACTTTTTAACTTTAAATTGCCAAATTTCGGCAAATCAATATAAATCACCCTACAAACATCCAAATACAATTCCAGGGTCGTTTTCACAAAAGTCAAAGTTTGGTCAATTTTTTCTAATTTAAACTTTAAGTCAAGAATCAAGTAACCAAATCAATCTGAAAGCTTCCCGAAACGAAACTAACCAACCCTGCAATTCTTAAAACCATAAACAAACATGTGTGAAGCATTAAAAGGGGTAGCGGGGCGCAATTATTCAAAACAACCGATCGGTTGTTACATTCTCCCCCTCTTAAAATAAATGTTCATCCTCGAACATGTATAAGGACATACCTAAAGTGGTGAATATATGAGGATAACAACTCTGCATGTCATGCTAGGTCTCCCAGGTCACCTCCTCGACCGGATGACCCCTCCATTTAACCTTCACTGAAGCAATATTCTTTAATATCAACTTCCGGACCTGTCTGTCCAAGATAGCCACAAGCTCCTCAATGTAAGTCAAATCCTCATCCAGTTGGACTGTGCTGAAGTCTATAACATGAGACGGATCACCATAATACTTCCGGAGCATAGAAACATGAAACATCGAATGAATCGTTAATAGACTAGGTGGAAATGCAAGCTTGTAGGCCCCCTACCAATCCTCTCAATGATCTCAAAAGGTCTGATATACCTAGGGCTCATCACACCCTTCGTGGGTGAAACCTGGAGCAATGAATGCAACATCGCGAACCTTCCGATCTGCATACCTCTTCTATCTAGATTGAGTTGTACGAAGTCGATCCTGGATCATCTTTACATTCTCCAAAGCATCTCGAATCAAATTTGTACCTAATAACTTAGCCTCTCCTAGCTCAAACCACCCAACTAGAGAACGACATTGTCTCCCTTATTGACCCTCATATGGATCTATCTGAATACTCGATTCTTAGTTGTTGTTGTAGGAAAACTCTGCAAGTGGCAAGAACTAATTCCAAGCACCCCCAAAATCCATAACACAGGCACGAAGCATATCCTCTGATATCTGAATAGTGCGCTCAGACTGTCCGTCCGTCTGAGGGTGAAATGTTGTACTCAGCTCAACCCGCGTGCCTAGCTCAACTTGTGTGCCTAGATCACATTGTAAAACTCTCCAGAAACGTGATATGAACTGCATAGCCAGATCAGAGATGATGGATACCAGTACACTATGAAGTTGGACAATCTCGTAGATATAAACCTCAGCCAGCTGCTCTGAAGAATAGGTAGTCACTACTAGAATGAAATGAGCTAACTTTGTCAACCTGTCTACAATCACCCATACCGCATCAAATTTCTTCTAAGTCCATAGGAACCCAACAACGAAGTCCATGGTGACACGCTCTCATTTCTACTAGGGAATCTCAAGTCGCTGAAGTAAAACACACCGCCGCTGATGCTCATACTTCACTTGCTAACAACTTAGGCACCAAGCTACATACGCCACTATGTCTTTCTTCATCCTCCTCCACCAATAGTGCTACCTCGGGTCTTGATACATTTTAGCGGCACCCGGATGAATGGATTACCGTGAACTGTGGGCCTCCTGAAGAATCAACTCATGCAACCCATCCACATTAGGCACACATAACCGGTCCTACATCCGTAACACACTGTCATCCCCAATAGTAACCTCCTTGGCATCACCGTGTTGACCATGTTCTTGGGGGAAAATGAGTGGGGGTCGTCATACTGACGCTCTTTGATACGGTCATATAGAGAAGACCGATAAACCACGTAGTCAAGAACTTGGCTAGACTCCGAAACATCCAATCTACCATACAGTCAAAGCAGTCTTGAGCTTTTGAAAGCTTTCCTCACACTCCTTGGTCCATCTGAATGGAGCGCCTTTCTAGGTCAATCTGGTCATAGATGCATCAATAGATGAGAAACCCTCTACGAAACGATGGTAATACCTTGCCAAACCAAGAAAACTCTAGATCTCAGTAGCTGAAGACAGTCTGGGCCAACTCTGCACTGCTTTAATCTTCTTTGGATCTACCTTGATCCCCTCACTTGACACCACATGACCCAAAAACACCACCGAATCAATCCAAAATTCACACTTTGAAAATTTTGCATACAACCTCTTTTCTCTCAAGGTCTGAAGCACAATCCTCAGGTGTTGCTCGTTATCCTGCCAGCTCCGGGAGTACACTAAGATGTCATCAATAAACACAATGAAGAATGAATCAAGATAAGGCTGGAATACATTGTTTATCAAGTGCATAAATAATGTTGGGGCGTTGGTCAGCCCAAATGATATCACAAGGAATTTGTAGTGACCATATCGAGTCCTAAAGGTAGTATTCGGAATATCCTGATCCTGAATCTTTAGCTGATGATAACCTGACCACAAATCAATCTTTGAAAACACTCTAGCACCCTATAGTTGATCAAATAAATCATTGATGTGAGGCAAAGGATACATGTTCTTCATTGTAACCTTGTTCAACTGCTGATAATCAATACACATAAGCATAGAACCATCCTTCTTCTTCACAAATAAGACCGGAGCACCCCACGGCAACACAGTAGACCGAATGAAACCCTTATCAAGCAACTCTTACAACTTCTCCTTTAACTCCTTCAACTCTGCTGGGGCCATACGATATGGTGGAATAGAAATGGGCTGAGTGCCCGGCAAGAAGTCAATACCAAAATTGATATCCCTATAGGGCGGCATACCAGGAAGATCTGCTGGAAATATATCTGGAAAGTCTCTCACTACTGGAACTGACTCAACGGTAGGAGTATCAGCACTAACATCTCTCACAAAGGATAGATAAGTATCGCACCCCTTCTTAACCATCTGCTGAGCCTTTAAAAAGGATACAATCCTACTAGGAATATAATCTAATGCACCCCTCCACTCTAACCACGGTAAACTTGGCATAGCCAGTATCACACTCTTGGCGTGACAATCTAGAATAGCATTATAGGACGATAACCAGTCCATGCCCAAGATAACATCAAAGTTTATCATACTAAGTAACAACAGATCAACTCTGGTCTCAAAATTACCAATAACAACTAAACACAACCGATATACTCGGTCCATAACAATAGAATCTCCCACCGGCGTAGATACATAAATAGGAGAACTCAAAGAATCATGTGATATATCTAAATATGAAGCAAAGTATGATGACACATATGAATAAGTGCATCCCAATTCAAATAAGACTGATGCATCTCTATGGCAAATTGGAACCATACCTATAATGACTGAGTCTGAAGAAAATGCCTTCGTCCTACCCGAAAATGCATAGAATCTTGCATGGCCTCCCCTCTAGGGCGACCTCTACCCGCTCGTCCCCCACCCCTAGCTGGCTGTGCGGGTGGAGCGGCAACTAGGACAACAATCATGGCCTGAGAAGTCTTTGGACCTGACTGAATCCGTGGAGCCTGAGTAGTCTGGGAAGGAGCACCGCTCCTGAGTCTAGGGTAGTCTCTAACAATGTGGCTGGTATCACCACACTCAAAGCAAGTTCTCGGTGGGCATGGCTGCTGGGACTAGCTTGGGCCTGGTCGGATGAAACTGACCGCTGAACGCACCCTGTGCAGGAGGTGCACTAGAAAGTGGCTGAGCAAAGTGTGCAACCTGAGACCTCGGAACAACCTAAGCATCACTAGAAGCTGGAAGTGCTGAGTGAACTAGGCGACTCACATAGCCTCTACCATGACAGGATGTAGTTGCAGCGTGGCCACCACTAAATCCTCCAGTTCCTTGAGGCCTTTTGGCCTCTCTGTCATCTCTCTCACCGCCCCGCATACCCTCCAACCTCAGTGAAATATCTACCACCTGCTAATATGGGGTATCTGTCTCCAACTCTCTAACCATGCTGAATCTAATACCATAGTTGAGCCCCTCAATAAATCGACAGGCTCGCTCTCTGACTGTAAAAACTAAGGTAGGTGCATGTCAGGACAAATCACTGAATCGGGTAGCATATCCGACACTTTCATAGTACCCAGGCACAACTACTCAAATTCTGCATGTCATGCATTCCGAAGGGTCTAAGGAACAAACTCTCTCAAGAATAACTCTAAAAATTGAGTCCATGTAAGTGAAGCTGCCTTGGTTGGGCTACCCACCTCATACGCTCACTGCCACTGATATGCCGCTCCCTTTAGCTGGAACATAGTAAAAGCAACCCCACTCATCTTCACAATAGAATAGTGCGTAGAATACGGTGGTACTCCTCATCATGTGCATCCTCTGAAGCTAAACCACTAAAAGTAGGAGGGTGATTCTTCTTGAACCTCTCGAGCCTAAGCTGCTCCTCCTCAAATGTTGCTGCCCTAACCACGGGTTGAGTTGGAGCAACATGTTGTACCGGTATAACCCCCTGGTACATGATCAACCTGGACCCGCTGCTCTGGGGTACGGGCCGCGGGTGTCTGAGCTCCTTCCCCAGCCTGAGATATGGCTGGTCCAAGTGGAATCAACCCCGCCTGAGCAAAGGTACTGAACATACTCAAGAACTGTGCGAGGGTCTCCTGAAGTGCTGGAGCGGCAAAAGGTGCCTTAGGTGCCTGTCCCCCAACTGGAGCTACTGGTGGCTTCTCTGTCGCAACTCGGGTAGGTGCTCTGGTTGCACAACGTGCCCCTCCTCGGCCTCTGCCCCGGCCTCTCCCAGCTCTAGCAGGGGGCACGAGTGTCTGATCATCGGATCCAACAGTGCGTGTCCTCACCATCTGTGATAGAATAGAAAGTTAAAGATTTAGTTTTCGAAGTCAACCAATTCGCACGATAAGGAATCAAAAAAGTGAAGTTTTCCTAACAGTTCCGTAGCGTCTCAAAGATAGGTACAGACGTCTCTGTACCGATCCGTAAGACTCTACTAAACCTGCTTATGACTCGTAACACCTATGAACCTAGAGCTCTGATACCAACTTGTCACGACCCTAATTTCCATTCCATAGGACGTCGTGATGGCACCTAGTCTCTACGACTAGGTAAGCCTAATGAATAGCAATAACTAGGCAGAAACAATTATCAAAATACTAAAATAAAGTTGAATAACTGATATAACCTTCCAAAACAAAACAAAATCTCATCAATACACTCCCCAAAACTGGTGGAGTTGAGTCATAAGCTCTCTAGAATAAACTAGAATATATAATACTTCACTTTCTGAAAGGAATACAACAGGAAGTAAATAACGGAAGGTGACTTCGAGGCCTGCGGATATGGAGCATGTATATCTTGAAGTCTCCAAGCTGAAAATCAAATCAACTCTAGTGTCCGGCACAAGTAGATGTACCTGAATCTACACAAAAATTGTGCAGAAGCGTAGTATGAGTACACCACAACGGTACCCAGTAAGTATCAAGCCTAACCTCGATAGAGTAGTGATGAGGTCTGGTCAAGACACCTACTATGATATAAATAAGAAGTATGGAAATGTAATAAGGATAAATAATGGAAAGCTAAGAAATAACCTATACGAAACAAGATAATAACATGAATTAATACCGAAAATTAGACATGAACATAACATAAAGAAGCAGCTAAAGAGAGAGCCAAAATGATCATGTACAGGCAACAACTGCTAATCAAGGAAGAACAAAACAACAGAAATGTTCCCAACAAAGCTGCTTGCAAAAAAATGATAAACAACAAAAATCACAACGAGGTACCATCTCGTATACAATAAGATTCACCACTGAGGTACCGCCTCATATAAATCAAGAATCACAACCGAGGTACCGCCTCGTATACACATTTCACAATCTCAAGCACAATCTTTACTTATACTGCCGCGTGATCCTTACATTTAAAATAGGTTTTTGAAAATAATTTTCCCAAAATAGTTATATGCACTTTAGCCCACCTTATGATGCCACGTGGCTTCATGTAGTTCCCCTACAAGCAACATGCACATAAGTCCCACCTTATACCGACACATGCACATTAACCTCAAGTTTTATACCGCTGCATGCGCGTCAATATCACATCACACTAATAACTTGCACCACAAGTGCCCATATATCACAACTTGCCAACAATCAATAATATCAATATTTCCACAACAATAGCCCACGGCTCCACCACAACGTGTACAAGAATAACAACAACAACAACAACAACAATGAATGTAAAATGTTCAACAAGGAGATGTTTCAACCATAACAATTTTGCCTCAACGTGATAACAATTTCACAACTTCAACACCAATAACTCAAAAATGAGAACTAATGTATAACCACGATGTTAAATAAGAATAACTCACAATGGAATAGATAACGTGTAACAATGACTGCAAATAATAAAAATCAACAAGAGAAGGAATAACATGAACAATAACTCCAAATAATGGAAACCAACAATAAGAGAGATAACATGGACAATAAACTCAAATAATGATAATCAACAATGAGAAAGATAACATGAATAATAACTTCAAATAATGATAATTAATAATGAAAGAGATCACATGAACAATAACTTCAAATAATGATAATCAACAATGAAAGAGATAACATGAACGATAACTTCAAATAATGATAGTCAACAATGAAAGAGATGACACGTAACAATTAAAGAGGCAACAAGTTCAACTAAATCATGAGAGCAATTTATCAATTAGAATGTAGAACAAGTGATAACGAAATCGTTTAAGCCATGTAAAGATAGACTAACACAAGTAATAATAGATGGACTATGAGAATTTAGAACATGATATGACGATTAAATTAAGATATAGAAGGAATATAAGTAGCCTAAACCGGCCAACTACCACGTACAACTCATGTACCCACTCCTCACCTTGTGTACGCGGATTTCACAAAACACAAATGAATCAATCAATACCAATCCTAAGGGGTAGTTCCCCCATAAAAAGTTAGGCCAATTCAACATTCGAAAATAGCTTTTCCTTTATAATTTGCCTCCACACGGCTCAAATCTAACCAAAATCGACTTAATATCATCAAACAATGCTAGATATTTTGATTGCAATAGATAAAGCTAAGATCTTTACACTTTTCTCAAAAAGTCAACAAAAGTCAACTCGGGGCACGCTCGGTCAAAACTCGAGTCCAATGGTAGATTCCGACTTCCCATGACCTTACGAGTTCAAATACGTGATTGGTTTCAAAATCCGAGGCCAAATCGACTCTCAAAATGCAATTTCATATTTTTCAAAAACTTAACAAAGCTTCAAAATATTTTACTTTCATTCACATGATTTTGATGTTAAAATCTACGGTATGTTAATAGAAAATGATTAGAAATAGATTAGAATCACTTACCCAAGGTTTGTAGGTGGAAATCCCCTCTCCAAATCACCTCCTACCGAGTCTAGGGTTCAAAAATTTAAAAATGAGAGATGACATTCCGACTTTCAACCCTTATGTTCGGCTGCAGTTATCACAATTGCGATACAGGTTCGCAATTGCAAAGATAATCTCACAATTGCGGCACTGACAGGCACAGGAAGCTCTTTGCAAATGCGAAGAAGGGTTCGCAATTTCGAACCCTGCTACCCTCGCAATTGCGACAAAAACCATCGCAAATACGACCAAGGCATCACATTTGTGATACCTATAGGTTCCCTGCTATGTTCGCAAATGCGACCTTGGCGTTTGCAAATGTGACACCAGAGGGCACCAGACACCAGTCTTTACAGAATTTAGTCCAACACACTCCGGAATATGTTCGAAACTCATCCGACCCCTCGGGGCTCCAAACTAAACATTCACACAAGTCTAAAAACATCATATGACCTCACTCGTGCGACCAAAACACACAAATAACACATAAAACTATGAATCGAATGCTAGAACGTATGAAGTTCAAAGTAAAATTCAAGAATTTTTCAAGTTACAACTAAACGTCTGAATCCTATTAAATCAATTCCAAACAACACCAAATATTTCACGCAAGTTCTAAAGACCATAACTGACCTATTCCAAGTCCCAAAATCAAATTTCGAGCTTGATAGCAAAAGTGAACCTACAGTCAAACATTTCAACTTTAAATTGCCAAATTTTGGCAAATCAATAGAAATCAACATACGGACTTCCAAAATCAATTATGGACATACACCCAAGTCCGAAATCATGATACGAAGCTATCGTAGCAATAAAAATACAGTTTCAGGGTCGTTTTTACAAAAATCAAAGTTTGGTCAATATTTTCTAATTTAAACTTCTAAGTCAAGAATCAAGGGGCCAAATCAATCCGAAAGCTTCCCTGGACGAAATTAACCAACCCCGCAAGTCTTAAAACCATAAAAACACATGTGTGAATAATAAAAAGGGTAGCGAGGTGCAATTACACCAAACGATCAACCGAGTCGTTACAACTCTGCTCTTCTTTAAAAAATATTCGAATTTGCAAGCATGATTCATTTTATTATTATGTTGTTTATAATGTGCTAATGGCTGACTATTTCTTTTCATGTGTTTGTAAATGGCATATGGTTGATATATTAATTCTGGAATCATAAGTTGTTGAGATTTAGACGATGTATTGATCTTAATGAACATCTGATGACTTATACCTACTGATTCGCTCTGAAAACAACTAAGGAACTCTTAAACAATCCTAATACTAGTTTTAGATATCCCTGATGTTCTAATTAGCACCACTATGACTGCTATACTAACCTGCCTTGGGCATTATTTGCATTCTTGTAGTGATTCACATGATAAATTAGACTTAAGTGAATATGAACTTGTTTAATAGTGAAGATAAGACTATCATCTTAGTTTTGGAATACCAGTTCATGACATTTGAACATATCTCTTCTTTTGACATGCCTCTGTGATTTTGTTAACTCTTAAAAGATCAATGATTCACTGATAAACCTCATGATTATTTGATCACACTATATAAGCATGTTTAAGCTAATTTGATTTATGTACCACTCTTGTGTATAATCACGACCCTTTTCTGGAGTTCATGAAGTCACACTATTATTTTGATTGTGTTAACACCTTTATAATAGTATGATCCCTGCTAAATGTATCATGTGGGTTTGTCCTTCAATATTTCTGCTTGTCTTTCCTAATCATGTACATGCCTACACTATCCTTAAAAATTTACTAAGCTCACTTAAATGAACTAGGTCTAACCTGTGAACCTGGGGTGAACCTTCTGTTGCTACTGTTTGATTATAATAGCATGTTTTGTTCTCCAATGAGATTAGTATGAAGCTAAGAGCTTTTATAAAGAAGTAAGCATGTTATTTGCTTAGAATGAGACGGGACTGTTAGCCTGAAACTCTGTTAATACTCTTTAGAGGTTCTAATTGAAGTTGTTAATCTGTAACTCGATTAATACTCTTTAGAAAGTTTCAATTGTAGTTGTTAACCTGTATTTCTCTTAGTACTCTTTGGAAGTTTAATTGAAGTTGTTAATCTATATCTTTGTTAATACTCTTTAGAAGTTTCAATTAAAACTGTTAACTTGTATGTATGCTAGAAGTTAAGACTTAGTTATAACAAATCCTTGATTAATTTGATTAAAGGCTATTAAGAAGATATAGTCATGAACCTATTATGAGTTTGAATCGTGTACCTCCTCTACTCTCAGACATGTGATTCAGGTGTTTGGGTTTCTAAGTAATCTGTCAGTGCCCTGTTTCTTGTGTATGCATGAATTGAATTTTTGAGCATGCTTAACATGTTATGGTGTTCACAGTGAATCATATACTTATGTTCAGATTGTGGTTACACTAGTTTGATTGGACGTCTTATGACCCTATAGTATTATGTATTAGCATGTTATGAGAGATACATACTCCTATGGTGTGGTATCACTGTGGTATGGGGATCTACATTGAGTGCCTCATTGGCACCTAAACTTTTATGGAGGAATGAGTGTGAGTAGTTAGGGGTATTTGGGAGTAGAGTTTAGTTCTTGGTTGGGTTACTCTCCCTGACACAAGCACTGCCCTAGTCCTTGAGACACTTGGGAATTTTGAAGTGTCAGGGATCCAAAGAGTGCCTTGGACATGAATGGAATTCTACCCTTAGCCTCTAATCTATTGACATTTATTAATCCTTTTAGGTTTAGTGTTTAATGACGACAAAAGGTTTCATTGTGAATCACTTTGCTATCTGTGACTCCACACTAATTTTCATATTCTAAATTTTTTATTGACTGTGTAAATTGTCTTAGGCCCATATTAGTTTATTTCATGCACAATTATGTATATTAAACAGCATATCTAATGACCTTCTTTCCTTTTTTGAATATATATTACAATTGGGCCTGGAGAGTTCTCAAAGAACTCAGGCCTAAGTCCGGTACCTGCGCACATTGGAGTATGAAGTTATTATTGCATGTTCCCGTTACATGCTGGGCCTGCTTCTTTTCAGGCCCAATCCTGAGTCCACTCTCTTCCTTTACTGCTTTATTAAAGTTTTATGTCCTTATTTCCTTCATGTATATAACACTTATCATATTTGATTGAATATTATTTTATATCTTTGATCATGTGGTTAATATAGGCAAGCCCTAAAATATATAGGATTAAAAGAAGCATTAGACTTAATAGTAGAAAATCTTAACTCATTAATCATTTACACTATGTGTTATTACTAACAACTTCTTATGAGGATTTTTGAAATCAAAACAACTTTAGCAAAGGACGGTAGTCTTCTCTTTCAAATTCAGAAACGGAATCTGAATTAGTCTTTAATCGAGCTTTTCTACAATACAAAATCAAACAACTGTTGCAACCCTACCGAAGGGTCTTCTAATGATTTCTTCAAAGCCAAAATATGAGATTTGAACACTAAGGTATATCTTAGACCCAAATCCTTTACAATACCCTTACTTTATTAGAGTTATAAATTGCCACATCATTTAAATACAACGTATTTTAAACTTAGCCACATCTCATATGTTTATAAACACAAACACTATATACAATACTTCAAAACTATTTCAATCATATATATACAAACATTATCTTCAAGGCTTTTATAATCCTATATCCTTTTAAAACTACATATCCTCTTTTCAAACATTAAGTCCTAAATTAGATATATTGTATGCCATACCTTTAACACTAGTTAAGCAGAGTATAGACAACTAATCCTTTAAACCTAGTCTAAGTCCTATGGAGCTACATCAGGTAGATTTTAAGGGGTGCCTAACTGTAACGACCCGGCCGGTCGTTTCGAGAGTTATAACCCTGTTTTCCCCATTCCTACTTCTTTTTATGTTATTCAGGTATATTATGTTATATCGGGTTAGTTGGTTCAAGTTCAGAAGGAACTCAGAGTAAAATGAGACACTTAGTATCATAATTGAAAATTTTAATTTAAAAAAGTGGACCGGATATGGACCTATATGTAAACGAACTCGGATTTGAATTTTGACGATTTCAATAACTCCGTATGGTGATTTTGGGCTTAGGAGCATGTCCGGAATATTATTTGGAAGTCCGTAGAGGAATTAGGCTTGAAATGTCGAAAGTTTTATTTTTGAGAAGTTTGACCGGGGGGTTGACTTTTTGATATCGGGGTCGGAATCCGATTCTGAAAATTGAAATATCTCTGTTATGTCATTTAGGAGTTGTGTGCAAAATTTGAGGTGAATCAGATGTGATTTGATAGGTTCCGGAGTTGTTTGTAGAAATTAGAAATTCCAACGTTCATTAGGCTTGAATTGGGGTGTAATTCATTATTTTAGCATTGTTTGAGGTGATTTAAGGATTCGACTAATTTTCGTATGATGCTTTAGGACTTTTTGTTATATTTGGTTGAGGTTCCGAGGGCCTCGGGTGAGTTTCGTATGGTTAACGGATCAAAATTTGACCTAGAACAGCTGCTGCAATTTCCTTCTGTTGGAAATTGCTTCTGCCCAAAAATCGAGCCCACAATGTGAGCCCAGATCGAGCTCAGGGTCGAGGGCCACGATCGAAACCCAGATCGAGCTCAGGGCCGAGGGCCACAATCGAAGCCCAGATCGAGCTCAGGGTCGAGGGCCACGATCGAAGCCCAGATCGAGCTCAGGTCGAGGGCCACGATCGAAGCCATAATCGAGGGCCAGGATCGAGAACCAGGATCGAGGGGCAGGATCAAGGACCTCGATCGAAGGCCAAGATCGAGGCAGAACCGAGAATGTCTAGGCAGAATTATAAAAACAGGGACTTCGTCCCATTTGCCATTTTTGACAAATTGGAGCTTGGGGATAGGCGAATTTTGATATATTTTCAAGGAAAACTTGAGGTAAGTTCCTTTTGATCATTTCTACTCCATAATATTGAATTATCATCGAGCAATCCGACTAGATTACATGATTTTGAGGTGTAAATCGGAGATTGAAACTTAGAAATTTGGAAATAAGATTTGTAGATTTGAGGGTCGAGTTGAGGTCGGATTTTGGTAAAATTGGTATGGGTAGACTCATGGTTGGATGGCCTTTCGGATTTTGTAACTTTTGTCGGGTTCCGAGACGTGGGCCCCACAGGCGATGTTTGAGCCAATTTCGGGTTTTTGGTCTAATTTTGAAGCTTTTCTTGTGGAATTCATTCCATTAGCGTATATTGATAGTATTATACTGATTGTGAATAGATTTGGAGCATTTGGAGGCAGAGCCCAGAGGAAAGAGCATTGCGGGGTAGAGATTTGACCGGTTTGAGGTAAGTAACGATTGTAAATCTAGTCAAGAGGGTATGAAACCCCGGATTTTGTATCATTCTACTATTTTTAGTGACGCACATGCTAGATGATGGGCGTGTGGGCATGTACTGTTGGGGATTTATGACTTGGCCCGCCCCGTAGCAACTGTAAAGTTGCATATTTTGTTGAAACCATTGATACTTATATGATTTAGAAAGATTTTTTGTAAATTGGGCTGAACGCCATGTTTGGGCCTTGCGTCAATGCTGTTTGGACCCTTAGGGGCTGTTTCGTATCATCTTCTCACTGTTTTTGATTGAAAATCTATACTCAATCATGTTTATACTTGTTTACTGCATAACTCAGTTTTGTGACTCTATTTTGATGCATATAAATGTTTTGGGCCGAATGCCCTGTTTTACTGAAATGCCCGAGTGGCTTGATTTGTGAGGATGAGTGTGGATCGAGGCTGCCCGCCTGTAGCATAATTGTGACTGAGTAAGGCCGAGGGCCTGATTGGTGAGGATGAGTGTGGATCGGGGCTGCCCGCCTGCAACATACTTTATTATTATCGCATGTGAGTTATCCGTGTAGATTATAGCGCTTGGGCTGAAAGAGCCCCTCCGGAGTCTGTACACACTCCCAGTGAGGGCAGGTACCTACTGAGTGCGAGTTTCGAGTGTCGAGTGCTGAGTGACTGGGAGGCAAGAGTGATCGTGAGGTATGCCCGAGTGGCAAGAGTGATTGTGAGGTAAGCCCGAGTAGCAAGAGTGGTTGTGAGGTATGCCCGAGTGGCACGAGTGACTGTGAGGTTTTCCCGAGGGGTTGTTTATGATTTTATCATTTTTGCTCACCTTTGCATTAAGCCTTTGTTTGAAAAACTGTTGGAAAAATGTCTTTAAAATGAGTTTTACTGGAACTGGGTTTAAACGAGATGTTTGATTCAAAACCTGATTTTTTTTAGAGCATGTGGTATTTTACTGAGATTTCCTGATATGAACATTATATGCTTTATTGCTCGTTACTACTGCTCAGTCTTTATTTATTGGTGTTACTTACTGAGTTGGTATACTCACATTACTCCCTACACCTTGTGTGCAGATCTAAGTGTAGCTGTACACGGTAGCGGTTATTGAGTGTTCTGGTTGCAGATTTTCTTGGAGATAGCAAGGTAGCTGTTTGGCGATCGCAGCCCCTGCTCTTCTCCCTCTTATCTTCCTCTAGTTGTATTTAGCTATTTTCCGGGCTGAGTTAGCCTTGATATTGTTAGATAGATTGTAGTATATGCTCATGACTAGTGACACCTCGATGTCAGGCTTTTCTTTTCCGCACTTCTATTTTTCTTTGATTTGAACTCTTTAAATGGAGGTTTTATGTTAAATAACCTTGAAATTATCTTTGAAATGAAAATATCATTTTGTTTTGGAAATGAGTCGGCTTGCCTAGTTCCACGATAGGCGCCATCACGACAGGGGTTAGTTTTGGGTCGTGTCATATTGGTATCAGAGCCTAGGTTACATAGCTCTCACGAGTCATGAGCGGGTTTAGTAGAGTCTTGCGGATCGGTACGGAGACGTCTGTACTTATCTTCAGGAGGCTGCAGAACCTTTAGGAAACTCCACATTCTTGAATTCTTGTCGTGTGAATCTGTTGATTCTTTTAACTAAATATTTGTTGTTTCATTCTCTCACAGATGGTGAGGACTCGTGCTACCGGTCAAGAGGGCTAGCTACCAGTACCACCAGCCAGGGCTGCGAGAGGCCGAGGCCGTGGTAGGGTCAGAGGTGCAGCCCATACAGCAGTTGGGGCAGTACCTACAGATCCACCTGTTGTCCCAGATCAGGACCAAGTTCCAGTTGTTGATGCACCAGTTCAAGCATCACCTGTGCCTATTGTGATTCCTGGCCTTCAGGAGGCCCTAGCTGAGATTTTGACAGTGTGTACTGGCCTTGCTCAGGCGGTCTCTATTTCGACGGCCGCAACCACTTCTCAGGCCAGGGGAGGCACTCAGACTCCCGTCGCTCGCACACCCGAGCAGGTTATTCAGGGACTTCAGACACCAGAGGCACCACCAGCCCAGTCGGTTGTTGTTGCTCAGGATTATATGGTTCCTGCTATGCCTGAGGATGATCAGCGTAGGTTGGAGAGGTTTGGGAGACTTCAGCCACCACCTTTCAGTGGCACAGAGAGAGAGGATGCTCATGACTTTTTGGACAGGTGTCAAAGGATACTCCGTACTGCTTGTATTTTGGAGACTTGTGGGGTCTTATTCACTACCTTTTAGTTTTCTGGGGCTGCACTCAGATGGTGGGAGACTTACGAGAGGTGTAGGCCTGTTGGCATAGCACCCCTTACTTGGCAGTAGTTCTCCGTGGTCTTTTTGGAGAAGTTCGTGCCTCGATCCCGCAGAGAGGAGCTGCATAGACAGTTTAAGCGGCTATGCCAGGGTGATATGTCTGTGACGCAGTATGAGATGCGGTTCTCCGAGTTGGCCCGTCATGCTATCTGGTTGGTTCCCACGGACAGAGAGAGGATCATGAGGTTTATTGATGGCCTCACTTATCAGCTACAGTTGCTCATGACCAGGGAGCGGGTTTCGGGTGCTACCTTTGATGAGGTTGTCGACATTGCTCGGCAGATTGAGATGGTTCTCGGTCAGGAGAGGGTTGAGTGGGAGGCCAAGAGGCCTTGTGGTCAGGGTGGATTCAGCGGTGCTCCTTTTGGGGGTCAGTTTCAGCACGGTAGAGGTCATCATTTCAGACAGGCTCAATCAGCTCGGCCATTTCATCAGGGTGCATCATCTGGCCATGGTTCTCATAGTTCTTATCAGGGCCACTCATCACTTAGTTCCCTTCCAGTTCAGAGTTCGTCGGGCTCTTCCATGCAAGGTTCTTCTACCAGTCATCCTGGTGCTAGGGGTTCCCTTCAGTTTCCGCCGCCAGTACCAGGGAGTTGTTTTGAGTGTGGGGAGCTTGGGCATATGTGGAGGCAGTGTCCTCGTCGTCATGGAGGTCTATCTCAGCAGAGGAGTCAGCCTCCGTCTACAGCACCAACTACCTCACCATCTGCCCAGTCAGCTCGGGGTGGAGGTCAGTCAGCTAGGGGTCGCCCTAGAGGGAGAGGCAGATCAGGGGGTGGTCAGGCCCATTTCTATGCTCTCCCTGCCAGACCAAATGCTATTGCTTCAGATGTTGTGATTACAGGTATTGTCTCAGTTTGCCACAAAGATGCCTCAGTATTATTTGACCCTGGTTCCACGTATTCATATGTTTTCTCGTATTTCGCCCAATTTTCTGGATATGCCCCGTGAGTCCTTAGTTTCATCTGTACATGTATCTACTCCTATAGGCGATACTATTATTGTGGACCGTGTATATCAGTCATGTGTGGTGACTATTGGGGGTCTGGAGACCCGAGTGGATCTATTGTTGCTCGGTATGGTTGACTTTGATGTGATATTAGGTATGGATTGGTTATCTCCATGTCATGTTGTTCTAGATTGTCATGCTAAGATGGTGACGTTGGCTCTGCCGGGAATTCCGAGGGTTGAGTGGAGCGGTTCTGTAGAATATGTACCAAGTAGGGTGATTTCATATTTGAAGGCTCAGCGCATGGTTGAGAAGGGTTGCCTATCTTATTTGGCTTTTGTGAGGGATGTTAGTGCAAAGACTCCTGTCATTTATTCTGTTCCGGTGGTACGTGATTTTCCGGATGTGTTTCCTGCAGACTTACCGGGCATGCCGCCTGACAGGGATATTAACTTTGGCATTGATTTGGTGCCGGGAACCCAGCCCATTTCTATTCCACCGTATCGTATGGCACCGGCGAAGTTGAAGGAATTGAAAGAATAGCTCCAGGAAATCCTTGATAAGGGGTTTATTCGGCCTAGTGTGTCACCTTAGGGTGCACCGGTTTTGTTTGTGAAAAAAGAAGGATGGTTCCATGAGAATGTGTATTGATTACAGGCAGTTGAACAAGGTTACAGTCAAGAACAAGTATCCTTTGCCTTGTATTGATGATTTATTCGACCAGCTTCAGGGAGCAAGGGTGTTCTCCAAGATTGATTTGAGGTCCGGTTATCACCAGCTAAAGATTCGGGATTCAGATATTCTCAAGACAGCTTTCAGAACCCGATATGGCCATTATGAGTTCTTGGTGATGTCTTTTGGGCTGACCAATGCCCCAGTAGCGTTCATGCATCTGATGAACAGTGTATTCCAGCCCTATTTGGACTCATTCATCATTGTATTCATTGACAACATCCTTGTGTACTCTCGTAGCCAGGAAGAGCACGCTCAGCATTTGAGGGTTGTATTGCAGAGATTGAGGGAGGAGAAGCTTTATGCAAAGTTCTCTAAATGTGAGTTTTAGCTCAGTTCAGTAGCATTCTTATGGCACGTGGTTTCCATTGAGGGTATTCAGGTGGATCCGAAGAAGATAGAGGCGATGCAGAGTTGGCCCAGACCGTCTTCAGCCACGGAGATTAGGAGCTTTCTTGGTTTGGCGGGTTACTACCGTCGCTTTGTGGAGGGATTTTTATCTATTGCATCACCCTTGACCAAATTGACCCAAAAGGGTGCTCCATTTATGTGGTCAGATGAATGTGAGGAGAGCTTTCAGAAGCTCAAGACTGCTTTGACCACAGCTCCAGTGTTCGTTTTGCCATCAGCTTCAAGTTCTTACACCATGTATTGTGATGCCTCGAGGATAGGCATTGGTTGTGTTTTGATGCATGAGGGTAGGGTGATTGCCTATGCCTCGCGCCAGTTGAAGACCCATGAGAAGAACTATCCTATCCATGATCTTGAGTTAGAAGCCATTGTTCACGCCTTGAAGATTTGGCGTCATTATTTGTATGTGGTTCATTGTGAGATCTATACTGATCACCGGAGTCTGCAGTATCTGTTAAAGCAGAAGGATCTTAATTTACGTCAGCGGAGATGGTTGGAGCTTCTTAAGGACTATGATATCACTATTTTGTACCATCTAGGGAAGGCCAATGTGGTGGCGATGCTTTGAGTCGCCGGGCAGAGAGTTTGGGGAGTCTAGCATATCTTCCAGCAGTAGAGAGACCATTGGCATTAGATGTTCATACCTTGGCAGGCCAGCTTGTCAGATTGGATATTTTGGAGCCTAGTCGGGTATTGGCTTGTGTGGTCTCCAGGTCTTCTCTTTATGACTGTATCAGGGAGCGTCAGTATGATGACCCTCACTTGATCGTTCTTCAGGACAGGGTTCGGAGAGGTGATGCTAGGGATATGACTATTGGTGATGATCGGGTGCTGAGAACGCAGGGCCGGATATGTGTGCCTAATGTAGATGGGCTTCGAGAGTTGATTCTTGAGGAGGCCCACAGATCGCGGTATTCCATCCATCCGGGTGCCGCGAAGATGTACCAGGATTTGAGGCAGCATTATTGGTGGAGGCGGATGAAGAAGGATATAGTTGGGTTTGTGGTTCGGTGTCTAAACTGTCAGCAGGTTAAGTATGAGCATCAGAGACCGGGTGGCTTGCTTCAGAGGTTAGACATCCCAGAGTGGAAGTGGGAGCAGATCACTATGGACTTTGTAGTTGGGCTCCCACGGACTTCGAGGAAGTTCGACGCTATTTGGGTTATTATGGATCGGCTGACCAAGTCCGCGCACTTCATTCCATTTGGTACTACTTATTCTTCAGAGCAGTTGGATGAAATTTACATCCGAGAGATCGTTCGCCTGCATGGTGTCCCAGTTTTCATCATTTCAGATAGGGGTACTCAGTTCACATCATAGTTTTGGAGGGCCGTGCAGCGAGAGTTGGGTACTCAGGTTGAGTTAAGCACAACTTTTCACCCTCAGACGGACGGGCAGTCCGAGCGCACTATTCAGATATTGGAGGACATGTTGCATGCTTGTGTCATTGACTTTGGGGGTTCATGGGACCAGTTTCTGCCACTCGCGGAGTTTGCATATAACAACAGCTATCAGTCGAGTATTCAGATGTCTTCGTATGAGGCTTTGTATGGGAGGAGGTGTAGGTCTCCGGTTAGATAGTTTGAGCCGGGTGAGGCTAGGCTCTTAGGTACATACTTGGTCCAGGAAGCATTAGATAAGGTGAAATTGATTCAGGAGCGGCTTCGCACGGCGCAGTCTAGGCAGAAGAGCTACGCGGATAGGAAGGTCCGTGATGTGTCTTTTATGGTTGGGGAGAAGGTTTTGCTGAAGGTATCACCCATGAAGGGTGTTATGAGGTTTGGGAAGAGGGGTAAGTTGAGCCCCCGGTTCATTGGGCCTTTTGAAGTGCTTCAGAGAATAGGGGAGGTGGCTTATAAGCTTGCCTTGCCACCCAGCTTGTCGAGTGTGCATCCAGTGTTTCATGTTTCCATGCTCCGAAAGTATATTGGAGATCCGTCCCATGTTTTGAATTTTATCACGGTTCAGTTGGAGGGTGATATGACTTATGATATGGAGCCGGTGGCTATTTTGGATCGGCAGGTTCGAAGATTGAGGTCAAAGGATATAGCTTCAGTGAAGGTGCAATGGAGAGGTCATCCTGTGCAGGAGGCCACCTGGGAGACCGAGCGGGAGATGCGGAGAAGATATCCACGCCTATTCGAGACTCCGGGTATGTTTCTAGACCCGTTCGAGGACGAACGGATGTTTAAGAGGGGGAGGATGTAACGACCCGGCCGGTCATTTTGAGAGTTATAACCCTGTTTTTCCCATTCCTACTTCTTTTTGTGTTATTCAACTATATTATGTTATATCGGGTTAGTTGGTTTGAGTCCGGAAGGAACTCGGAGTGAAATGAGACACTTAGTGTCATAATTGAAAATTTTAAGTTAGAAAAGTGGGCCGGATATGGACCTATATGTAAACGACCACGGATTTGAATTTTGATGATTCCAATAGCTCCGTATGGTGATTTTGGGCTTAGGAGCGTGTCCGGAATATTATTTGGAAGTCCGTAGAGGAATTAGGCTTGAAATGCCGAAAGTTTTATTTTTGAGAAGTTTGACCGGGGGTTAACTTTTTGATATCGGGGTTGGAATCCGATTCTAAAAATTGGAATATCTCTGTTATGTCATTTAGGACTTGTGTGCAAAATTTGAGGTCAATCGGACGTGATTTGATAGGTTCCAGAGTTGTTTGTAGAAATTAGAAATTCCAACGTTCATTAGGCTTGAATTGGGGTGTAATTCATTATTTTAGCGTTGTTTGAGGTGATTTGAGGATTCGACTAAGTTTCGTATGATGCTTTAAGACTTTTTGGTATATTTGGTTGAGGTCCCGAGGGCCTCGGGTGAGTTTCGTATGGTTAACGGATCAAAAATTAAACTAGAACAGCTGCTGCAATTTCCTTTTGTTGGAAATTGCTTCTGCCCAGAAATCGAGCCCACGATATGAGCCCAGATCGAGCTCAGGGTCGAGGGCCACAATCGAAGCCCAGATCGAGCTTAGGGTCGAGGGCCACAATCGAAGCCCAGATTGAGCTCAGGGTCGAGGGCCACGATCGAAGCCATAATCGAGGGCCAGGATTAAGAACCAGGATCGAGGGGCAGGATCGAGGACCAGGATCGAGGACCTCGATCGAAGGCCAAGATCGAGGGCCAAGATCGAGGCAGAACCGAGGATGTCTGGGCAGAATTATAAAAATAGGGACTTCATCCCATTTGCCATTTTTGACAAATTGGAGCTTGGGGAGAGGCGATTTTTGATATATTTTCAAGGAAAACTAGAGGTAAATCTCTTTTGATCATTTCTACTCGATAATATTGAATTATCATTGAGTAATCCTACTAGATTACATGATTTTGAGGTGTAAATCAGAGATTGAAAGATAGAAATTTGGAAATAAGATTTGTAAATTTGAGGGTCGAGTTGAGGTCGGATTTTGATAAAATTGGTATGGGTAGACTCGTGGTTGGATGGGCTTTCGAATTTTGTAACTTTTGTCGTGTTCCGATACGTGGTCCCCACATGCGATTTTTGAGCCAATTTCGTATTTTGGTCTAATTTTGAAGCTTTTCTTGTGGAATTCATTCCATTAGCGTATATTGATAGTATTATACTGATTGTGAATAGATTTGGAGCATTTGGAGGCAGAGTCCAGAAGCAAGAGCATTGCGGGGTAGAGATTTGACCGGTTTGAGGTAAGTAACGATTGTAAATCTAGTCCTGAGGGTATGAAACCCCGGATTTTGTATCATTCTACTATTTTTAGTGACGCACATGCTAGGTGACGGGCGTGTGCGCGTGCACTATTGGGGATTTGTGACTTGGTCCACCCCGTAGCAACTGTAAAGTTGCATACTTTGTTGAAACCATTGATACTTATATGATTTAGAAAGATTTTCTGTAAATAGGGCTGAATGCCATGTTTGGGCCTTGCGCCAATGCTGTTTAGACCCTTAGGGGCTGTTTCGTATCATCCTCGCACTGTTTTTGATTGAAAATCTATACTCAGTCATGTTTATACTTGTTTACTGCATAACTCAATTTTATGACTCTATTTTGATGCATATAAATATTTTGGGCCGAATGCCTTGTTTTACTGAAATGCCCGAGTGGCTTGATTTGTGAGGATGAGTGTAGATCGGGGCTGCCCGCCTGCAGCATACTTGTGATTGAGTGAGGCCGAGTGCCTGATTGGTGAGGATGAGTGTGGATCGGGGTTGCCCGCCTGCAGCATACTTTATTATTATCGCACGTGAGTTATCCGTGCAGATTATAGCGCTTGGGCTGAAGGATCCCCTCCGGAGTCTGTACACACCTCCAGTCAGCGCAGGTACCTACTGAGTGTGAGTGCTGAGTGACTGGGAGGCAAGAGTAATTGTGAGGTATGCCCGAGTATCAAGAGTGATTGTGAAGTATGCCCGAGTAGGAAGAGTGATTGTGAGGTATGCCCGAGTGGCACGAGTGACTGTGAGATTTGCCCGAGGGGTTGTTTATGATTTCATCATTTTTGCTCACCTTTGCATTGAGCCTTTGTTTGAAAAACTATTGGAAAAATGTCTTTAAAATGATTTTTACTGGAATTGGGTTTAAACGAGATGTATGATTCAAATCCTGATTTTTTTTAGAGCATGTGGTATTTTACTGAAATTTCCTGATATGAACGTTATATTCTTTATTGCTCGTCACTACTGCTTAGTCTTTATTTATTGTTGTTACTTACTGAGTTGGTATACTCACGTTACTCCCTGCACCTTGTGTGCAGATCCAGGTGTAGCTGGATACGGTAGCGGTTATTGAGTGTTCTGGTTGCAGATTTTCTTGAAGATAGCAAGGTAGCTGTTTGGCGATCGCAGCCCCTGCTCTTCTCCCTCTTATCTTCCTCTAGTTGTATTAACTATTTTTCGGGCTGAGTTAGCCTTGATATTGTTAGATAGATTGTAGTATATGCTCATGACTAGTGACACCCCGATGTCGGGCTTTTCTTTTTCGCACTTCTGTTTTTCTTTGATTTGAACTCTTTAAATGGAGGTTTTATAAATAACCTTGAAATTATCTTTGAAATGAAAATATTATTTTATTTTGAAAATGAGTCGGCTTGCCTAGTTCCACGATAGGCGCCATCACGACAGGGGTTAGTTTTGGGTCGTGTCACTAACATCTTCCCCTTAGAAGAATAAGAACCCTTACACAAATGTCATCGATTAGCAGACTAATAGAGAAATAATTTTAGTAATTAACAAGGTACCCTAGTATACCTCTAAATATTAGGTGGCGACTCTCTTTATCGTCAACAGGGAAACCACTAGTTAAATCTTATTTTGACTCGTGCAATATATGGTGCAACACTAAGTACATTGAGTCGGTTGTACTTATGCTACACTCTACATTCTCTAACTCGTGTCTCTTTTCTTACGTATTATTGTCTTTATTTCAGACAGTATTGTATTTGGTCATTTCAGACTTGTATTTTTGTATTAGAGCTCATGACTCTGTATTTACCAGTTCTGGGGGATTTTATCATGTATTTGTATTATTATGCTATGTTAAGGTTTTAGACTTATGTTGATTCTGCCATTTCTGTTATCCTGGTTCATTATTGTTATATTCGGTTTGCCTACCAAGTGTGTTAGGCGCCATCGCGACGGTTTGAAATTTTTTAGTCGTAACGATAATATACTATATATACATCTTAATATATATATATATATATATATATATATATATATATATATATATATATATATATATATATATATGACCGTGCTAAAATCACAACTAGATACGTGTAAATAGGGTTCACAAATAGGAAGTCCGAAAGCAAGGCTAATCACCAAAGTGTTACCGCAAAACCAAACCACTTCCCTCTAATTACAAATAAAAATAAATAAATAAATAAAATAAAAACTCCAACAGATTATCATACAATACTCGAAAGAGGAAGCGCCTTATCCCATTTTCAAAAGAAAAAATTACTCTCTTTATCAGTTGTGGCAATAATGTTATAAAAATTGGCTCTTATTTTTATTTCTTAACCTTAATCCACTTTGTATCTAACTTGAAATTTAATCCACTTTGACTCCAAATAACCACACAAGTATTGTAGCCTTAATTACCCAGTCATATTCAAAAATTAAAATGATACAGAAGAATAGGGGTATGTCATTGTAGGATTAATACTAGAAACTATCATATTTATATGTCATGGTCATCTTTATACTCATCTTTCCAATTAAAACGAGCAAAATTTTAAACTATTGTCCACGAGTAACAAATTTAACTTATGAGTAATTAAGTTATCATTAGACCAATAACGTTCTATGTTTGTCATGATTGGTGACAAATCCCGTGATCGGGCATGCACTATTTGTTCCTCCTTTTTTACGTGCGTAAATATCCTTCAAATTTTTAAAATTGGTTTTAATTGTTTTTACGTATTGTAGGTGTTTGGATTGGGTGTTGTATCAATCGATTGAAAAAAATAAGAGGAGTTTAAAATTAAAATTTGAAGTGATTTGGAGTAGACTTGAGTTAAATTTCAGATCTTGATTTTTCGAGTTTGTTAGTTGTTTAGATTGAGTGTTATTCCAATTGGTTGGAAACATCAAGAAGAGTTCAAAACTTAAATTTTAAGTGATTTGGAATAGACTTGAACTAAATTTGAGTTAAATTTTATAAGAGAATCAAGGAAGAAGACGAAGTCAGATTTTATATAATAGTATATAATATTGTATAATAGTGTATATGGGTGTATAAACACCTCTTATACACTGTTATACACTTTTATACACCTTTATACAAGCATCTGTAAATGAACTTCTTGTACTATTTTCAGTTGTAATTCTTATTCAAAATCAGTCCAAAACTCCATTAAAGGACATCAAATTTTATATACAATCTCCTTATATTATTTCTAACAATTTTAAATAATACTCACTCCAAATTTATGACAAATCAGATTCAAAATTTAAACCCACTCATTTAAGTTTGTTCAATAATGATGGATTACCTTAAAAATATAATTTTCATCACTCAAATGAATTTGGTTTGTTGAACTAATGTTTGAGTCACAGTTATTAATTTGAAGATTGGATTAGAAGCTTGAGCATTTTTTTAAAGAATTGAATAGCGATTTCGAGAATCTATTTGAAGTTAAATATTTTATCTTAGCCTATTATTTTTGGGCTACAACATTATAAAGTTGAATATAAGTGTCTGATTGCAATGTATGTGTGTGAATTGTATTTATGTATAATTCTCTCTTTTCAAAAATGCCCATGCCTACTCTTTTATAATATACTCCCTCTGATTTGGAGTAGACTTGAGTTAAATTTTAGATCTTGATTTTTCGAGTTTGTTAGTTGTTTAGATTGAGTGTTATTCCAATTGGTTGGAAACATCAAGAAGAGTTCAAAACTTAAATTTTAAGTGGTTTGGAATAGACTTGAACTAAATTTGAGTTAAATTTCATAAGAGAATCAAGGATGAAGACGAAGTCAGATTTATATAATAGTATATAATAATGTATAATAGTGTATATGGGTGTATAAACACCTCTTATACACTGTTATATACTTTTATACACCTTTATACAAGCATCTGTAAACGAAATTCTAGCACAATTTTCAGTTGTAATTCTTATTCAAAATCAGTCCAAAACTCCATTAAAGGACATCAAATTTTGTATACAATCTCCTTATATTATTTCTAACAATTTTAAATAATACTCACTCCAAATTTATGAAAAATCAGATTCAAAATTTAAACTCACTCATTTAAGTTTGTTCAATAATGATGGATTACCTTAAAAATATAATTTTCATCACTCAAATGAATTTGGTTTGTTGAACTAATGTTTGAGTCACAGTTATTAATTTGAAGATTGGATTAGAAGCTTGAGCATTTTTTTTAAAGAATTGAATAGCGATTTTGAGAATCTATTTGAAGTTAAATGTTGAATCTTAGCCTATTATTTTTGGGCTACAACATTATAAAGTTGAATATAAGTGTCTGATTGCAATGTATGTATGTGAATTGTATTTATGTATAATTCTCTCTTTTCAAAAATGCCCATGCCTACTCTTTTATAATATACTCCCTCTGATTTGGAGTAGACTTGAGTTAAATTTCAGATCTTAATTTTTCGAGTTTGTTAGTTGTTTAGATTGAGTGTTATTCCAATTAGTTGGAAACATCAAGAAGAGTTCAAAACTTAAATTTTAAGTGATTTGGAATAGACTTGAACAAAATTTGAGTTAAATTTCATAAGAGAATCAAGGAAGAAGACGAAGTCAGATTTTATATAATAGTATATAATATTGTATAATAGTGTATATGGGTGTATAAACACCTCTTATACATTGTTATACACATTTATACAAGTATCTGTAAACGAAATTCTTGCACAATTTTCAGTTGTAATTCTTATTCAAAATTAGTCCAAAACTTCATTAAAGGACATCAAATTTTGTATACAATCTCCTTATATTATTTCTAACAATTTTAAATAATACTCACTCCAAATTTATGACAAATCAGATTCAAAATTTAAACCCACTCATTTAAGTTTGTTCAATAATGATGGATTACCTTAAAAATATAATTTTCATCACTCAAATGAATTTAGTTTGTTGAACTAATGTTTGAGTCACAGTTATTAATTTGAAGATTGGATTAGAAGCTTGAGCTTTTTTTTTAAAGAATTGAATAGCGATTTTGAGAATCTATTTGAAGTTAAATGTTGAATCTTAGCCTATTATTTTTGAGCTACAACATTATAAAGTTGAATATAAGTGTCTGATTGCAATGTATGTGTGTGAATTGTATTTATGTATAATTCTCTCTTTTCAAAAATGCCCATGCCTACTCTTTTATAATATACTCCCTCTGTTTTAATTTATGTGAACTCATTTGACTGGGTACAGAGTTTAAGAAAAGATAGAAGACTTTTGAATTTGTGGTGTAAAATGAGACACATATATTTTGTGTGGCTACAAATCATTGCATAAAGGTAAATTATTTTCAAATATGAAAAAAGATCATTCTTTATGGTACGGACTAAAAAAGAAATAGGTTTATATAAATTAAAATGGAGGGAGTACAAAAGATTAGCAGGCATAAAGGTGGTTACTTGGTATCATTTTTACAGGCTAACCGCTTAACAATATGGGCCGTTTTTTATCCAACCTACAGGCCCACTTCTTTATTGCAGCAGTCTATTTGACGCCTTTACTTCGTGAAAATAGCGCGAGCTAGTTAGTTTTCGGACTGTTAATTAAAAAATAGTAAGCATTTGTAAAGTCATTAAAAAATAGTCTTTATTTTATTGCAACACGGAAAGTTCCAGCATAATATACTGGAGATTGGTACACTTGTGTATGAACTTCCAGCATATTATGCTGGAACTCCAGCACACGGAAAGTTTCATCATAATATACTGGAGATTAGAGCACATGTGTATGAACTTCCAGCATATTATGTTGGACCAGTATATTATGCTGGAACTCCAGTATATTATGCTGGAACTCCAATATATTATTATGCTGGAATATTTTCCGGATTTAGAACAGTATTTTTGTTCAAATTTATCTTTACATGCAAAGTGGCTAAATTTCGATTACTTTTGAAACTGTGACTATTTTTTAATTATCACTTGTAAATCTGACTATTTTTTAATTTCACCCCTTACTTCTGAGTTCCTCATCTAATTTGATCCGCACCATTGGGCTACCAGCCACTTATTAACTCGGCCGGCCCATTCGACACGTTTACTTTTTATTTTTTGCCAATTCAAAGCTTACCTAGAAAAATCCTGCAGAAAAAGACACCAACGTTGCACAGTGCTCCTCCTTAACCGGCGGCGTACGGACATGTGCTGTTGCCCTAAAACAAAAAAATAGTATCCACAGCTAGCTATTTCATTCTCTCTCTAGACTCGCAGCCACTTATTTAAACAATGTCTTTTCCATCATTCTGTCCCTGTGTTAAGGTCAATGACATACATTCATGTGTTGCATTATTGCTAACTTTTCTTACCTCTAATTTTTGTTCCTTTTATTTTTCAATTCTCTGAGTTTCGTAAAATTAAAAGCTTTCCTCTTTCTTTACCCATTTTCTTCCCTATTAACTTTGTAATTTTAAGGGCTAGTTATTCATATCCCCGTTTGAGCACTTCGTTTTAACTAACAAATGTCGAGGATTGACGAAATAGAATAATATTAATAATAATCGGATTATATACTCGTAAATTAAAGGCTTTCCTCTTTCTTTTCTCATTTTCGTCCCTATTTACTCTATAATTTTAAGGGCTAGTTATTCATCTCTGTTTGAGCACTTTTTTTTAACTGAAAAGTGGGATTGATGAAATAGAATAATAAAAATTGAATTATATACTATGTATAACTTATTCACGTCATGTATTTGTTCATCAGGCAGGGGCAAATCTAAAGGGTGAGTTATTTTTTTACGTGAAATTTATAAATATTTAAATATGAACTCGATTACTATTATAGAATTAATTTAAGGTTGTCGTACACCTGTAATTAACTTCAATTCTTAAATTCGCCTCTATTATCAAGTAAATATACTCATCAAAGTATATTATTTACAAATAAAAGTAAAAATACATATTTATTAACTATAATTAGCTTAAAAGTCATGTAAAGAATTATTGCATGAAATTGTCGATTTGATATAAATAAGTAAGTAAGATTGTTGTTTTAACACAGAATTCTGCGATATTGTTCTAGTTTTCCATCTTAACTGTTATGGAAAGGAATGATAATTATTTTTCACCAGTTTTGATAATTATACAGCTGTACTACTTACTACATATTTTGTTATACGAGCTAACACATATCTGCCGCTTTATGCACTAGCTATATCCAAGTGGTTAATATTGTAGTGGCGAATTAAAATATACTGTCGTAACAAAGCTTACCAAGAGCCCCACTATTTGACCACAAGAAAGGACATGAAAGCACTTTGGTCTTTAACTCTTAAATCGTGTGGTAAAATGATATTACACAGCAATCAAAAAGAACAGTTTCCAAATGTCGAAATTCAATACTTGGTCATGACTTAATATCTAGAATTGGATGGAATAAAAATAGTTACTATATTTTTTTCCTTCAAAATGTTTAGTGAAAACTGCACCGTGACCAACAAAAAAGAAAAAAGATAAATAAAGAAAAAGAAATTGCTAGGATTAAACATCTCTATTCTCGTGGTTAGTGAGCTTCCTACCTTCTATGGTTAGGGCTCGTTTAGTAGTGTATATAAGAATAATATTGAATATGGTGTATTAGTAACGATGGTATTAATTATGGTGACATATTTCTTATCAATTGATTGGTTGGATATGTTAAAGCATTGCACAATTTCTAAAGCAATTATTTGTTTACAAAAATACCCTCATAACCAGTCCAACATTTTATTTTTTTAAAAGAAACATATGTTGAGGAATGTTTTTATATGAAAATATTTTATAAAATTATTTGATTTGTCTACATGTATTGTAGTATAGAACTGAATATTTATTTATAAAAAAGAAAATATGCTAAGCATTTATTATTTATTAGGAATATAATTTTATTTTTCACTTTTTTCGATTATTTCAAACTTGCATTAATATAATATTATATTTTAATCAAGCATAAAAGGAAAATTTTGTCTTTAACTAAGCTAATGCATGTACTAAAACTCACCCATTGTTAATGTCATGGTTTCTTATGCATTAGTTATGCATAAGATAATATCAAGTAAGGTGTATAACTAATGCTTGCATAACTAATGCCTGAGTTCAAAAAATGTACCAAACAAAATATAATTAATACACAAAATTAATGCATATATTATTTTATCTAGTGCATATTACTAAACGACCTGTTAAGGTAAGGTATCTTATTATTGATATAACATCTTCTTTACCTTCCCCCTCCCCTTTCCCTAATGTAATTAAACCTACCTTATTTCCTTTTATTTTCCACTTCTAAATTTTACATCACATTCACATATCTACCTTATTTCTAATTTCATTCCGATCGAATTATTTCTAATTTCATTCCAATCGAATTAAACCAGGAAAAATAGTAATCCACTTAATAGCTTTTTTGCCGAGCTTAAAAAATTAGTTTATTTTGATAAGTGTTTTTGTTAAAAGTATTTTTTTTATAAATATTTTTGGTGAGAATTAATTTGTGTTTGACTAATTAATTTGAAAAACACTTTTGAGCAGGAATTAGTGTTTGACCAAGCTTTTAAAAAATGTTTCTAAGTGTATTGGCTCAAAACTATTTTTTAAAAAAGTGCTTTGACGAAGAAACTATTTTTTTCTGTTTCTCCATAACTATTTATGCTTCTATTCAAAAATATTTTTTTCCTCCTCTAAATTATTGGTCAAGTACTTAAAACTTTGTTTAAAAAAAAAGGGTAGAAAAGTGCTTCTTGCTTAAGATAAGCTTTAGCCAAACAGGCTGTTCAATCAGATAGATGAAAAGTAATCCATTTACATAGCCTGATAGTAAATACTACTAGTAAAGTATGTGGTACCATTTTCTATCCAAATATTCAATGGTCTTTGGAAAATGGAGCGAGCTATGAGTCTGTATCTCCAATTAGTATCTATTTCTTACTCAATAAGTCATGTAGATTAGATATGGATGTGACACTATTATTAGTTCTCTATCTATTCTATCTCTATCAATCACTAATCTACACCCCCTCCCCTATTAACTGTACATGTTTGTGGTCTTTGCAGATTTTGTGGCTAATGGTCAAATATATACGTAGCTTTCTTTAGATTTTGATAGTTTTAAAATGTGTACGTTGCTCGAAACTTGACAAGTTGACAGTATTAGATAATAGTAGTATACAAGGTATCAGCCACAGTGCACAATGTTGCTCTCATGGTATTTAGTTAGTTTGACAAGTGGACTTTAAAATGGTATCTCTATGAATTTAGTCTTCACCGGTCCATTTCGTCCTTTCATTTGTATCGAATTTTAAGCAATTCTTTAAGTTCTCATTAATCTACCATATTTAGTCAATGTTTTTTGTTTTTTGACTATGACGATTCTATAGATCGTTTTGCTTACTAGTCTTAATATTTGTGTTACAAGATCTTTCATAACTTTATTTGATGTTTATTGAACTGCGTGCACAATCTGTATCGCTTTTCAAAAAACTTTTATGTGAAATTTTGAAGAAAATAAATTTTTTGATGTAAAATGAGGCTAGAGTTCACTACGGTCAATATTTTTTGTAAATGGCCTCAGATCAGTATTTTGATGATTACGGTAAGTTTGTATGATATTTTTGGAATTGTATGTATGCTTGGTTGGGGTTTCAGGTGACCCGAGCGCGTTTCGGCGCATTATGTGAAAACATTGTGAAAAATGAGTTTTAAGTTGAAATCTTGAGTTTTGAGATTCTTGTTTATTTGATGTTATTATCATGATTTGAGGTAGCGAGCAAGTTTGAATGATGTTATTACACTTGTGTGCATGTTCGGTTTGGAGCCGGAGGGGCTCAGGTGAGTTTCGGATGCATTGCGGATGAGTCTGAGATTGCTGATGCTCAACAGTTATTGGTGCAAACTTGCAAGTCTCGCATTTGCGAAGACCTGATCGAAATTGTGAGCCTCGCATTTGCAATGTCAGGCTTGCAAATGTGAAAATGGGCTGGGGCTAGGTCTTCGCATTTGCGAAGAAATGTTTGCTTTTGCGAACTGTGCGGTGTTCGCTTTTGCGGCTCTTGCTTTGCATTTGCCATACTTAAAAATGTAGAGCAGCTTTGCATTTGCGAAGCTTTGCTCGCATTTGCGATTTGGGTATGCTTCGCAAATGTGAACATGATGTCGCATTTCCGACTGCTGTAAGGCTGAGACACTGATTGCATTTGCGATCAGTGGTTCGTAATTGCGAACAAGATTTTGCAATTGTGATATTTGCAACTGGGTAAAAGATAAGAAAGTGGGGACTTATCTCATTTTACAGCATTTTTCATCCCTAAACACTCTAGAGGTACTTTTTGAAGAGGATTTTCTTCCCAAATTCATTTGTAAGCACCTTTAACTAGTTTTCAATTAATTTCAACTACTTTTCATGAATTTCTAACATCAAATTTATGAATTTCAAGGTAGAAATTAGGGGTTTTGTGTAGAATTTAAGGATTTGTAAAATTGTGAGTTGGACCTCAAATTTAGGTCAACTTTTCGAAACAAATCACATAATTGGGCTCGGGGGTGAATGGATAATCGGGTTTTGGTCTGAATCACGAATTTCGACCAAGTGATCCTGGGGTTCACTTTTGTTGACTTTTTCAAAAATGATCAAATTGAACCTTTTTTATTCGTGGGTAGTTTCTAAAGTTTATTTTGGACTGTTTGATTGATAATTTGCTAGATTCGATTAGTTTGGAGGCTTGTTCTAAAGGAAAGGTCGTGATTGATTGTTGATTTGATTCCGGAACGAGGTAAATATTGTGTTTAACCTTGACTTGAGGCATGATTGGTCTACTTGCAACTTGATTTTATGTGTGGGGACAATATATATGCAAGGTGACGATGGTACATACATTGTCATAGGTTAAAGCATGCGGGGTGGGCTATTTACTTTATGTCATCATGTATTCTATGTTATATCTCGTTACATACTTTGATTGTTACATGTTCTTACTTGTTATTCATGCCTTAATTGTTAACTATCTTTTAATTGTTATATGTTTCTATTTATTTATTCATTGATCAATATTTGCTTACTTGCTATATGCTCTCACATGTATTAATTGAACATCTTCATTGTTTCATGTTTTTACTTGCTTTTGTTACCTTCACCTTATTGTTGCACTTTATTGAGTTATATCCAATTTTGTGAGCCCTTGGCTATTCTTGTGTTAATGATTTATCGAAGATTGTGAATACGAGGTGTTGATGGTTCTCCGTTGTACTTGTAGTTCCTTGGTGTTTTATACGTTTTAGTGTCCTTTGTGTTGGTATTTCGGATTTGGTTGTGTTGAATTGTTAATGATAGCGATATGATATTGGGAACGGGTTGTGCGCCGCAATAGAATGGAAATGAATTGATAAAGGGAAGGGGTTGCACGCTGCAATAGATATTAATTAATTTTGGTATCGGGTTGCAAAACGCAATAGATATTGAAATGATATTGTGATCGGATTGCACGCCGCAAACAGATATTGAAATGATATTGGGATCGGGTTGCGCGCCGCAACAGGGTGTGATGTATTGTAGTTGTTTGTTGTTGTGGTGTTCTATTTATGTACTATGATATGAGGATTATGAGGGACAAGAGTGGGTTGCTCTAGTGGTGAGCACCCTCCACTTCCAACCAAGAGGTTGTGAGTTCGAGTCACCCCAAGAGCAAGGTTGTAAGGACCTGCCGGTCGTTTCGAGAGTTATAACCCTATTTTCCCTATTCCTACTTCTTTTTGTGTTATTCAGCTATATCATATTTTATCGGGTTGAAATTGAAAATTTTAAGTTAGAAAAGTGGGCCAGATATGGACCTATGTGTAAACGACCTCGGATTTGAATTTTGATGATTTCAATAGCACCGTATGGTAATTTTGTGCTTAGGAGCGTGTCCGGAATATTATTTGGAAGTCCGTAGATGAATTATGCTTGAAATGCCGAAAGTTTTATTTTTGAGAAGTTTGATCGGGGGGTTGACTTTTTGATATCGGGGTCGGAATCCGATTCTAAAAATTGGAATACCTCTGTTACATTTAGGACTTGTGTATAAAATTTGAGGTCAATCGGACGTTATTTAATAGGTTCCGGAGTTGTTTGTAGAAATTAGAAATTTCAAAGTTCATTAGGCTTGAATTGGGGCGTAATTCATGGTTTTAGCGTTGTTTGAGGTGATTTGAGGATTCGACTAAGTTCGTATGATGTTTTAGGACTTGTTGGTATATTTGGTGGAGGTCTCGAGGGGCTCGGGTGAGTTTCGGATGGTTAACGGATCAAAAATTGAACTACAACAGCTGCTGCAATTTCCTTCTGTTGGAAATTGTTCTGCCAGAAATCGAGCCCAGATCGAGCCCAGAGTCGAGGGCCACGATCGAAGCCATGATCGAGCCCAGAGTTGAGAGCCACGATCGAAGGCCGTGTCGAAGACATGATCGAAGGCCTAGGATCGAGAACCAGGATCGAGGGCCAGAATCGAGGACCTCGATCGAAAGCCAAGATCGAAGGCCAAGATCGAGGCAGAACCGAGGTTGTCTTGGCAGGATTATAAAAATAGGGACTTCGTCCCATTTGCCATTTTTGATAAATTGGAGCTTGAGGAGAGGCGATTTTTGATATATTTTCAAGGAAAACTTAAGGTAAGTCCCTTGTGATCATTTCTACTCTATAATATTGAATTATCATCGAATAATCCGACTAGATTACATGATTTTGAGGTGTAAATCGGAGTTTGGAACTTAAAAATTTGGAAATAAGATTTATAGATTTGAGGGTCGAGTTGAGATCGGATTTTGGTAAAATTGGTATGGGTAGACTCGTGGTTGAATGAGCTTTCAGATTTTATAACTTTTGTCGGGTTCCGAGACGTGGGCCCCATAGGCGATTTTTGAGCTAAATTTCAGATTTTTATGAAAAATTAGTATTTTCTTATGGAATTAATTCCAATAAATTTTATTGACTGAAACGAATTATTTGTGACTAGATTCGAGGCATTCAGAGGCCGATTTGCGAGGAAAAGTCATAGAAGAGTAAAAAGTTTCACGTTTTGAGGTAAGTAACGATTGTAAATCTAGTCCTGAGGGTATGAAACCCCGGATTTCGTATCATTCTATTATTTTGAAGTGACACATATGCTAGGTGACGGGCGTGTGGGCGTGTACTGTTGGGGATTTGTGACTTGGTACGTCTCGTAGCAACTGTAAAGTTGCATACTTTGTTGAAACCATTTGATACTTATATGTTTTAGAAAGAATTTATATAAATTGGGCTGAATGCCATGTTTGGGCCTTGCGCCAATGCTGTTTGGACCCTTAGGGGTTGTTTCTTACCATCCTCTCATTGTTTTCGATTGAAAATATATACTCAGTCATGTTTATACTTGTTTACCGCATAACTCAGTTTTATGACTCTATTTTGATGCATATAAATGGTTTGGGCCGAATGCCTTGTTTTACTAAAATGCCCCGAGTGGCTTGAGAGATTTATGACTGAGTGAGGCCGAGGGCCTAATTTGTAAGGATGAGTGTGGATCGGGGCTTCCCGCCTGCAGCATATTTATGTTTGATATCGGCCGAGGGCCTGATTTGTGAGGATGAGTGTGGATCGGGGCTGCCCGCCTGCAGCATACTTTATTATTGTAGCACGTGAGTTGTCCGTCTAGATTATAGCGCTTGGGCTAGAGGAGCCCCTCTGGAGTCTGTACACACCCCCAGTGAGCGCAGGTACTTACTGAGTACGAGTGCCGAGTGACTGGGAGGCATGAGCGATTGTGAGGTATGCCCGAGTGGTAAGAGTGATTGTGAGGTATGCCCGAGTGGCACGAGTGACTGTGAGGTTTGCCCGAGGGGCTGTTTATGATTTCATCATTTTTGCTCACCTTTGCATTGAGCCTTTGTTTGAAAAATTATTGGAAAAATGTCTTTAAATGGTTTTTACTGGAACTGGGTTTAAACGAGATGTTCGAATCAAATCCTGATTTTTAAAAGCATGTGGTATTTTACTGAGATTTTCTGATATGAACATTATATGCTTTATTGCTCGTCACTACTGCTCAGTCTTTATTTATTGTTGTTACTTACTTAGTTGGCGTACTCACGTTACTCCCTGTACCTTGTGTGCAGATTCAGGTGTAGCTGGACACGGCAGCGGTTATTGAGTGTTCTGGTTGCAGATTTTCTTGGAGATAGCAAGGAAGTTGTTTGGCGATCGCAGCCCCTGCTCTTCTCCCTCTTATATTCCTCTAGTTGTATTTAGTTATTTTTCGGTCTGAGTTAGCCTTGATATTGTTAGACAGATTGTAGTATATGCTCATGACTAGTGACACCCCGATGTCGGGCTTTTTCTTTTCCGCACTTCTATTTTTCTTTGATTTGAACTCTTTTAATGGATGTTTTATGTCAAATAACCTTGAAATTATCTTTAAAATGAAAATATCGGTTAGTTTTGGAAATGAGTCGGCTTGCGTAGTTCCACGATAGGCGCCATCACGACAGGGGTTATTTTTGGGTCGTGACAGATTGGTATCGGAGCCTAGGTTACATAGGTCTCACGAGTCATGAGCGGGTTTAGTAGAGTCTTGCGGATCGGTATGGAGACGTCTGTACTTATCTTCGAGAGGCTGCAGAACCTTTAGGAAACTCCACATTCTTGAATTCTTGTCGTGCGAATCTGTTGATTCTATTAACTAAACATCTGTTATTTCATTCTCTCACAGATGGTGAGGACTCGTACTACCGGTAAGGAAGGCCAGCCACCAGTACCACCAGCCACGACCGCGAGAGGCCGAGGCCGCGGTAGAGGTGCAGCCCGTACAGCAGTTGGAGCAGTACCTACAGATCCACCGGTTGTCCCAGATCAGGACCAAGTTCCAGTTGTTGATGCACCAGCTCAGGCACTACCTGTGCCTATCGTGATTCCAGTCCTTTAGGAGGCCCTAGCTCAGA
The DNA here is from genome assembly GCF_000715075.1 of Nicotiana tabacum. Taxonomy (NCBI): domain Eukaryota; kingdom Viridiplantae; phylum Streptophyta; class Magnoliopsida; order Solanales; family Solanaceae; genus Nicotiana; species Nicotiana tabacum. The sequence goes on along the minus strand of NC_134093.1, from coordinate 47,315,985 downwards.
TTCTAACAGTGTTTACTGGCCTTGCTCAGGCAGTCTCTATTTCGACGGCTGCAACCACTTCTCAGGCCAGGGGAGGCACTCAGACTCCCGTCGCTCGCACACCCGGGCAGGTTATTCAGGGACTTCAGACACCGGAGGCACCACCAGCCCAGCCGGTTGCTGTTGCTCAGGATTATATGGTTCCTGCTATACCTGATGATGATCAGTGTAGGTTGGAGAGGTTAGGGAGACTTCAGCCACCACCTTTTAGTTGTACAGAGAGAGAGGATGCTCAAGACTTTTTGGATAGGTGTCAGAGGATACTCCGTACTGCTGGTATTTTGGAGACTTGTGGGGTCTAATTCACTACCTTTTAGTTTTCTAGGGCTGCCCTCAGATGGTGGGAGACTTACGAGAGGTGTAGGCCTGTTGGCGCAGCACCCCTTACTTGGCAGTTCTCCGTGGTCTTTTTGGAGAAGTTCGTGCGTCAATCCCACAAAGAGGAGCTGCGTAGACAGTTTGAGTGGCTCCGCCAAGGTGATATGTCTATGACGTAGTATGAGATGCGGTTCTCCAAGTTGGCCCGCCATGCTATCTGGTTGGTTCCCACGGACAGAGAGAGGATCATGAGGTTTATTGATGGCCTCACTTATTAGCAACAGTTGCTCATGACCAGTGAGCGAGTTTCAGGTACTACCTTTGATGAGGTTATCGACATTGCTCGGCAGATTGAGATGGTTCGCGGTCAGGAGAGGTTTGAGAGGGAGGCAAGAGGCCTCGTGGTCAGGGTGGATTCAGCGGTGCTCCTTTTGGGGGTCAGTTCCAGCACAGTAGAAGTCGTCATTTCAGACAGGCTCAGTCAGCTCGGCCATTTCATCGGGGTGCATCATCTGGCCATGGTTCTCACAGTTCTCATCAGGGCCACTCATCACTTAGTGCCCTTCCAGTTCAGAGTTTGTCCCGTGCTCCACCTGTTCAGGGCTCTTCCATGCCAGGTTCTTCTACCAGTCATCCCGGTGCTAGGGGTTCCCTTCAGCTTTCGCCGCCAGCACCAGGGAGTTGTTTTGAGTGTGGGGAGCTGGGGCATATGTGGAGGCAGTTTCCTCGTCGTCACAGAGGTCTATCTCAGCAGAGGAGTCAGCCTCCGACTACAACACCAGTTACCTCCCCACCCGCCCAGTCAGCTCGGGGTGAAGGTCAGTCAGCTAGGGGTCGCCCTAGAGGGGGAGGTAGATCAGGGGTAGTCAGTCCTGTTTCTATGCTCTCCCTGCCAGACCAGATGCTGTGATTACAGGTATTGTCTTAGTTTGCCACAGAGATGACTTAGTATTATTTGACCCTGGTTCCACATATTCATATGTTTTCTCATATTTCACCCATTTTCTGGATATGCCCCATGAGTCCTTAGTTTCATCTGTACACGTATCTACTCCTGTAGGCGATACTATTGTTATGGACCGCATATATCGGTCATGTATGGTGACTATTGGGGGTCTGGATACCCGAGTAGATCTATTGTTGCTCAGTATGGTTGACTTTGATGTGATGTTGGGTATGGATTGGTTATCTCTATGTCATGTTGTTCTAGATTGTCACGCTAAGACGCTGACGTTGGCTATGCCAGGAATTCTGAGGGTTGAGTGGAGCGGTTCTGTAGATTATGTACCAAGTAGGGTGATTTCATATTTGAAGGCTCAGCGCATGGTTGAGAAAGGTTGCCTATCTTATTTGGCTTTTGTAAGGGATGTTAGTGTAGAGACTCTTGTTATTTATTCTGTTCCGGTGGTACGTGATTTTTTGGATGTGTTTCCTGCAGACCTACCGGGCATGCCGCCTGATAGGGATATTGACTTTGGTATTGATTTGCTGCCGGGCACTCAGCCTATTTCTATTCCATCGTATCGTATGGCACCAGCGGAGTTGAAGGAATTGAAAGAACATCTTCAGGAACTCCTTGATAAGGGGTTTATTCGGCCTAGCGTGTCACCTTGGGGTGCATCTGTTCTATTTGTGAAGAAGAAGGATGGTTCCATGAGAATGTGTATTGATTACCGGCAGTTGAACAAGGTCACAGTCAAGAAAAAGTATCCTTTGCCTCATATTGATGATTTATTCGACCAGCTTCAGGGAGCGAGGGTGTTCTCCAAGATCGATTTGAGGTCCGGTTATCACCAGCTGAAGATTCGGGATTCAGATATTCTTAAAATAGCTTTCAGAACCCGATATGTCCATTATGAGTTCTTGGTGATGTCTTTTGGGCTGACCAATGTCCCAGCAGCATTCATGCATTTGATGAACAGTGTATTTCAGCCCTATTTGGACTCATTCATTGTTGTATTTATTGATGACATCCTGGTGTACTCCCGTAGCTAGGAGGAGCATGCTTAGCATTTAAATATTGTATTACAGAGATTGAGGGAGGAGAAGTTTTATGCAAAGTTCTCCAAATGCGAGTTTTGGCTCAGTTCAGTAGCATTCTTGGGGCACATGGTGTCCAGTGAGGGTATTCAGGTGGATCCGAAGAAGATAGAGGCGGTGCAGAGTTGGCCCAGACCATCCTCAGCCACAGAGATTAGGAGTTTTCTTGGTTTGGCGGGTTACTACCGTCGCCTTGTGGAGGGATTTTCATCTATTGCATCGCCCTTGACCAAATTGACCCAAAAGGGGGCTCCATTCAGGTGGTCGAATGAATGTGAGGAGAGCTTTCAGAAGCTCAAGACTGCTTTGACCACAGCTCCAGTGTTAGTTCTGCTATCAGCTTCAGGTTCTTACACCGTGTATTGTGATGCCTCGAGGATAGGCATTGGTTGTGTTTTGATACAGGAGGGTAGGGTGATTGCCTATGCCTTGCGCCAGTTGAAGACCCATGAGAAGAACTATCCAATCCGTGATCTAGAGTTAGCAGCCATTGTTCACGCCTTGAAGATTTGGCATCATTATTTGTATGGGGTTCATTGTGAGATCTATACTGATCACCGGAGTCTGCAGTATCTGTTAAATTAGAAGGATCTTAATTTGCATCAGCAGAGATGGTTGGAGCTTCCTAAGGACTATGATATCACTATTTTGTACCATCCGGGGAAGGCCAATGTGGTGGCCGATGCTTAGAGTTGCCGGGTAGAGAGTTTGGGGAGTTTAGCATATCTTCCAGCAGCAGAGAGACCTTTGGCATTAGATGTTCAAACTTTAGCAGGCCAGCTTATCAGATTGAATATTTCGGAGCCTAGTCGGGTATTGGCTTATGTGGTCTCCAGGTCTTCTCTTTATGACCGTATCAGGGAGCGTCAGTATGATGACCCTCACTTGCTCGTTCTTCAGGACAGGGTTCGGAGAGGTGATGCTAGGGATGTGACTATTGGTGATGATGGGGTGCTGAGAATGCAGGGCCGGATATGTGTGCCTAATGTAGATGGGCTTCGAGAGCTGATTTTTGAGGAGGCCCACAGCTCGCGGTATTCCATCCATCCGGGTGCCGCGAAGATGTACCAGGATTTGAGGCAGCACTATTGGTGGAGGCAGATGAAGAAGGATATAGTTGGGTTTGTGGCTCAGTGTCTAAACTATGAGCAAGTTAAGTATGAGCATCAGAGACTGGGTGGCTTGCTTCAGAGGTTAGAGATCCTAGAGTGGAAGTGGGAGTGGATCACTATGGACTTTGTAGTTGGGCTCCCACGGACTTCAAGCAAGTTCGACGCTATTTGGGTTATTGTGGATCGGTTGACCAAGTCCGCGCACTTCATTCCAGTTGGTACTACTTACTCTTCAGAGTGGTTGGCTGAAATTTACATTCGAGAGATCGTTCGCCTGCATGGTGTCCCAGTTTCCATCATTTCAGATAGGGGTACTAAGTTCACATCACAGTTTTGGAGGGCCGTGCAATGAGAGTTGGGTACTCAGGTTGAGTTGAGCATAGCTTTTCACCCTCAGACGGACGGGCAATCCGAGCGCACTATTCAGATATTGGAGGACATGTTGTGTGCTTGTGTCATTGACTTTGGGGGTTCATGGGACCAGTTTCTGCCACTCGCAGAGTTTGCATATAACAACAGTTATCAGTCGAGCATTCAGATAGCTCCGTACGAGGCTTTGTATAGGAGGAGATGTAGATCTCCGGTTGGATGGTTTGAGCCGGGTGAGGCTAGGCTCTTAGGTACAGACTTGGTTCAGGACACATTAGATAAGGTGAAATTAATTCAGGAGCGGCTTCGCACGGCGCAGTCTAGGCAGAAGAGCTACGCGGATAGGAAGGTCTGTGATGTGTCTTTTATGGTTGAGGAGAAGGTTTTGCTAAAGGTATCACCCATGAAGGGTGTTATGAGGTTTGGGAAGAGGGGCAAGTTGAGCCCCCGGTTCATTGGGCCTTTTGAGTTGCTTCAGAGGATAGGAGAGGTGGCTTATAAGCTTGCCTTGCCACCCAGCTTGTCGAGTGTGCATCCAGTGTTTCATGTTTCCATGCTCTGGAAGTATATTGGAGATCCGTCCCATGTTTTGGATTTCAGCACGGTTCAGTTGGAGGGGGATATGATTTATGATGTGGAGCCGGTGGCTATTTTAGATCGGCAGGTTCGAAGGTTGAGGTCAAAGGATATAGCTTCAATGAAGGTGCAATGGAGAGGTCAGCCTATATTGGAGGCCACCTGGGATACCGAGCGGTAGATGTGGAGCAAATATCCACGCCTATTCGAGACTCCAGGTATGTTTCTAGACCCGTTCGAGGACAAACAGATGTTTAAGAGGGGGAGGATGTAACAACCCGGCCGGTCGTTTCGAGAGTTATAACCCTGTTTTCCCCATTCCTACTTCTTTTTGTGTTATTCATCTATATTATGTTATATCGGGTTAGTTGGTTCGAGTCCGGAAGGAACTCGGAGTGAAATGAGACACTTAGTCTCATAATTGAAAATTTTAAATTAGAAAAGTGGGCTGGATATGGACCTATGTGTAAACGACCTCGGATTTGAATTTTGATGATTCCAATAGCTCTGTATGGTGATTTTGGGCTTAGGAGCGTGCCCGGAATATTATTTGGAAGTCCGTAGAGGAATTAGGCTTGAAATGCCGAAAGTTTTATTTTTGAGAAGTTTGACCGGGGGTTGACTTTTTGATATCGGGGTCGGAATCCGATTCTGAAAATTGAAATACCTCTGTTATGTCATTTAGGACTTGTGTGCAAAATTTGAGGTCAATCGGACGTTATTTGATAGGTTCCGGAGTTGTTTGTAGAAATTAGAAATTTCAAAGTTCATTAGGCTTGAATTGGGGCGTAATTCATGGTTTTAGCATTGTTTGAGGTGATTTGAGGATTCGACTAAGTTCGTATGATGTTTTAGGACTTGTTGGTATATTTTGTGGAGGTCCCGAGGGCCTCGGGTGAGTTTCGGATGGTTAACGGATCAAAAATTGAACTACAACAGCTGCTGCAATTTCCTTCTGTTGGAAATTGTTCTGCCAGAAATCGAGCCCAGATCAAGCCCAGAGTCGAGGGCCACGGTCGAAGGCCGGGTCAAAGACATGATCGAAAGCCTAGGATCGAGAACCAGGATTGAGGGCCAGGATCGAGGACTAGGATCGAGGACCTCGATCGAAGGCCAAGATCGAGGCAGAACCGAGGTTGTCTGGGCAGAATTATAAAAATAGGGACTTCGTCCCATTTGCCATTTTTGACAAATTGAAGCTTGAGGAGAGGCGATTTTTGATATATTTTCAAGGAAAACTTGAGGTAAGTCCCTTGTGATCATTTCTACTCCATAATATTGAATTATCATCGAATAATCCGACTAGATTACATGATTTTAAGGTGTAAATCGGAGATTAGAACTTAGAAATTTGGAAATAAAATTTGTAGATTTGAGGGTCGAGTTGAGATCGGATTTTGGTAAAATTGGTATGGGTAGACTCGTGGTTGAATGGGCTTTCGGATTTTATAACTTTTGTCGGGTTCCGAGACGTGGGCCCCACAGGCAATCTTTGAGCTAAATTTTGGATTTTTATGAAAAATTAGTATTTTCTTATAGAATTAATTTCAATAAATTTTATTGACTGAAATGAATTATTTGTGACTAGATTCGAGGCATTCGGAGGCCAATTTGCGAGGCAAAGGCATAGAAGAGTAAAAAGTTTCACGTTTTGAGGTAAGTAGCGATTGTAAATCTAGTCCTGAGGGTATGAAACCCCGGATTTCGTATCATTCTATTGTTTTGAAGTGACGCACATGCTAGGTGACGGGCGTGTGGGCGTGCACTGTTGGGGATTTGTGACTTGGTCCGTCCCGTAGCAACTGTAAAGTTGCATACTTTGTTGAAACCATTTGATACTTATATGTTTTAGAAAGAATTTCTGTAAATTGGGTTGAATGCCATGTTTGGGCCTTGCGCTAATGCTGTTTGGACCCTTAGGGGCTGTTTCTTACCATCCTCTCATTGTTTTCGATTGAAAATCTATACTCAGTCATGTTTATACTTGTTTACCGCATAACTCAATTTTATGACTCTATTTTGATGCATATAAATATTTTGGGCCGAATGCCCTGTTTTACTATAATGCCCGAGTGGCTTGAGAGGTTTATGACTGAGTGAGGCCGAGGGCCTGATTTGTGAGGATGAGTGTGGAACGGGGCTGCCCGCCTGCAGCATATTTATGTTTGATATCGGCCGAGGGCCTGATTTGTGAGGATGAGTGTGGATCGGGGCTGCCCGCCTGCAGCATACTTTATTATTGTAGCACGTGAGTTGTCCGTGCATATTATAGCGCTTGGGCTGAAGGAGCCCCTACGGAGTCTGTACACATCCCCAGTGAGCGCAGGTACCTACTAAGTGCGAGTGCCGAGCGCTGAGTCACTAGGAGGCATGAGCGATTGTGAGGTATGCCCGAGTGGCAAGATTGATTGTGAGGTATGTCCGAGTGGTACGAGTGACTGTGAGGTTTGCCCGAGGGGCTGTATATGAGTGATGTTTTGCCCGAGGGGCTGTTTATGATTTCATCATTTTTGCTCACCTTTGCATTGAGCCTTTGTTTGAAAAATTATTGGAAAAATGTCTTTAAATAATTTTTACTGGAACTGGGTTTAAACGAGATGTTTGATTCAAATCCTTATTTTTAAAAGCATGTGGTATTTTACTGAGATTTCCTGATTTGAATGTTATATGCTTTATTGCTCGTCACTATTGCTTAGTCTTTATTTATTGTTGTTACTTACTGAGTTGGCGTAGTCACGTTACTCTCTGCACCTTGTGTGCAGATTCAGGTGTAGCTGGACACGGTAGCGGTTATTGAGTGTTCTGGTTGCAGATTTTCTTAGAGATAGCAAGGTAGCTGTTTGGCGATCGCAGCCCCTGCTCTTCTCCCTCTTATCTTCCTCTAGTTGTATTTTGCTATTTTTCGGGCTGAGTTAGCCTTGATATTGTTAGACAGATTGTAGTATATGCTCATGACTAGTGACACCTCGATGTCGGGCTTTTTCTTTTCCGTACTTATATTTTTCTTTAATTTGAACTCTTTTAATGGAGGTTTTATGTCAAATAACCTTGAAATTATCTTTAAAATGAAAATATCGGTTTGTTTTGGAAATGAGTCGGCTTTCCTAGTTCCACGATAGGCTCCATCACGATAAGGGTTAGTTTTGGGTCGTGACAAAGGTGGGGAGTTCTTAGAGGGAGGGAGCCGAGGGTCTATCGAAAACAGCCTCTCTACCCTAGGGTAGGGGTAAGGTCTGCGTACAAACTACCCTCCCCATACCCCATTAATGGGATTATACTGGGTTGTTGTTGTTGTTGTTGTTGTTGTTGTTGTTGATTATAGGATTATGAGATGATGTTATTTTGGGGTGCTCTGTTAGTTGACATTTGGGTCCTGTTCCTACGAGTTTATTCGTTCTCTCTATATTCTGTTGTCTTTATTTATTTATTTTTATTGGTTTATAGTGAGTGTCCTTTCATATCCTCGTCACTACTTAGTCGAGGATAGGATCGGCACTTACGGAGTACATGGGATCGATTGTACTTATACTATAGTTCTGCACTTCTTGTGTAGATCCTGGTGTTGGTCCTAGCGGCGCATAGAAAAGATTGTTTGGGCCAGATCTATTTCAGATACTTGAGGTAGAGCTGCACGGCGTTCGCAGTCCCTGATGTCCCCTTCTCATTTTGATTTACTGTTTATCTTGTTTCGAATAGTTGTATTTCATTTCATACTTTATTTGTAGCATTCTAGTCACTCATGTACTTGTGAATTTGGTTTCTGGGATTAGCATAGACATCGTAGTATTGTGGTTTTATATATATATATATATATATATATATATATATATATATATATATATATATATATATATATATATATATATATATATATTGTTTTTTCCAGAGCATTTCAATTGTTAATTATTAATATTCTGCTTTTAAATTGTTAAAATTAGTTAATTTTTAGCTAATGTTGGCTTGCCTAGCAAGTGAATGTTAGGCGCCATCACGGTCCCATGGTTGGGATTTCGGGTCGTGACAAATTGGTATCAAAGCACTAGGTTGCCAAGGTCTCATGAGTCATGAACAAGCTTAGTAGAGTCTGGAGGATTGGTACGGAGATGTCTGTACTTATCTTCTGGAGGCTATAAGGCATTAGGAATATATCACTTCTTTTTTGTACTATCGTGCAGCTTTATTCTATCCCTGAGTTTGACTCATCACATTCTTCTTCTCTCACAGATGGTGAAGACACGTACAACATCCACATAGGATCAAGAGTCGGAGCCCCAGTTTGCAGCCACCACCAAGGGTAGGGGTCGGGGCCGAGGTAGGGCCAAAGGCAGAGGCAGAGCTCAGCCTAAGGCACCTGCAGTAGCAACTTTTACAGAGCCTCAAATTGAGCAGGTGAAAAAGATCCTTGTTCTGGCCGCGCCAGTTGACCAACTTAGGTCATGTAGGGGTTCATTGCTACCCCCCATGCTTCAAGACACCCTAGTCCGCTTAGTCGGTCTTATGGAGAGCGTGGCCCAGGACGATGTATTTCTGGTAGCCCCAGTTGTCTCTCAGGCTGGAGGAGGAGCCAAGACTCCTGCTACTCACACTCTAGAGTAGATGGCTCACGGATATCAGACCCGAACGATTCTACCAATTGGGGAAGCTCAGCCAGTTGTGGCTACACATCCCAGGGAGGGACCCGCGATATCAACTGAGGGGCTGCATAGGTTGGACAAGTTAACCAACTTATTTCTCCCTTAGTTTAGTGGTTCACCTTTTGAGGACCCCCAGGGTCTTTTAGACCGTTGCCATGAGATATTGCATAACATGGGTATAGAGGAGACTAATGGAGTTGATTTCATAGTGTTTTAGATGACTGGTTCTGCCAAGAGATGGTGGAACGAGTATGTTCGGGGTAGGCTAGGAGGTTCACCTTCTCTCACTTGGGCTCAGTTCTCACAGTTATGTTTGGATAAGTTCATACCCTTCACTCAGAGAGAGGATCTTCGTAGTCAGTTTGAGTGCCTTCGGTAGGGCAGCATGACCATTACTCAGGATGAGACCAGAGTTGTGGATCTATCATGACATGGAGCTATCTTGATCTCTACTGAGAGGGTGAGGAGATTCATAGATGGCCTTACTTATCGCATCAGGATACAGATGGTCAGAGAGATTGATGATGATATTTCTTTCACTTGAGTTATAGAGATTGCTAGACAAATCGAGAGGATTCGTGGTCAGGGTAGAGAGGATACATCTAAGAAGAGGCCTCATTATTTTGGTAGTTTCAGTGATGTCTCATCTAGAGGCAGTGATTCATTTGGCAGATGTCATCCTACCAGGCTAGTTCAGTCAGCACTACAAGTGTCTCATGGTCCTTCAGGTGGTCACAATGCGTATGGGTCTCGTTCCGAGTCGCCATTATTCAGTGAACCTTCATCTCCTATCAGTGCACCGCTGCTACAGAGTTACTATGGCGGTCTTTCGGGTCATTAGGGATAGTTTCATGCTCAGCAGTTGCATCAGCTGAGGGGTTGTTTTTAGTGCGGTGATGTAGGTCATATCATGAGGTATTGTCCTAGATTGAGGATCAACAGACCACATCAGGTTACTTGTGCCATGATTCCAGCACCGGTCAGGCAGCCAAAGGTGGAGGTCAGATAGCTAGAGGTGGAGGCCAGTCAATGAGAGGATGTCCGAGAGGTGGAGGTCAAATTTGTGGGGCTCAACCCCATTGCTATGCATTCCCAGCTATACGTGAGGCGGAGTCATCTGATATAGTCATTACAGGTATTTTTCTAGTTTGCCATAGAGATGCATCTGTTTTATTTGATCTGAGTTCCACTTATCCGTATGTGTCATCCTATTTTGCTTTATATTTGGATATGTCTCGTGACTCTCTAAGTGCTCCTGTTTATGTGTCTACACCCGTTGGGGTTTCTATTATGGTGGACCAAGTCTATCGTTCTTGTTTGATCACTATCGGGAGTTATGAGACTAGGGTTGACCTTTTGTTACTTTATATGGTGGATTTCGATGTGATTCTAGGCATGAATAGGTTGTCACCATATCAAGTTATTTTGGATTATCATGCCAAGACTGTGATGTTAATTATGATGGGGTTTCCTCCATTGGAATGGAGAGGGACTCCTGGTCATTCCACAAGCAGGATCATTTTATATGTGAAGGCTCGGTGTATGGTGGAGAAGGGGTGCTTGGAGTATTTGGCATATATCTGTGATTCTAGTGCGGGGGTTCCTTCTATGGATTCAGTTCCGGTTGTGTGTGAGTTCCCATAGGTGTTCCCTACAGACTTGTTAGGCCACCTAACAGAGATATCAAGTTTTGCATTGACTTGGTTCCGGGCACTCAACCTATTTCTATTCCACCATACATCATGGCTCCAGTTGAGTAGAAAGAATTGAAGGAGCAGTTGCAAGATTTACTTTTCAAGGGATTCATTAGACCTAGTGCCTCACCTTGGGGTGAACCGATATTGTTTGTGATTAAAAAGAACGGGTCATTATGGATGTGCATAGACTATCGGCAGTTGAACAAAGTCACTATCAAGAATAAGTATCTGTTGTCGGGGATTATTAACTTATTTGACCAGTTTCAAGGTGCCAAGGTGTTTTCAAAGATGGATTTGATGTCTGGCTACCATCAAGTGAAGATTAAGGCATTGGATGTCCTTAAGATAGATTTTCCAACTAGGTATGGTCACTATGATATTTGGGTGAGGTCATTTGGCTTGACTAATGCCCCAACAACCTTTATGGATTTGACGAACCAGGTGTTCAAGCCTTATCTGAATTCATTCATGATCGTTTTCATTGATTTGGTTTACTCCCGCAGTCGAGAGGAGCATGATCAGCATCTACAGATCGTACTTCAGACTCTAAGGATTGACAGTTATATGCCAAGATTTTAAAGTGTGAGTTCTGGTTGGACTCGGTTGCCTTTTTGGGCAATGGTGTATCTTCCAAGGGCATCAAGGTGGATCTTATGAAGATTGGGGCAGTTCAGAACTGGCCTAGACCTACTTTAGCTACAGAGATTCGGAGCTTCTTGGGTTTGGCAGGTTATTATCGTATGGTTCATGGAGGGATTTTCATCCATCTCAGTCCTATTGACCAACTTGACCCAGAAGGGTGCTCTTTTCAGATGGTCCAATAAGTGTGAGATGAGCTTTATGAAGCTAAAAACTACATTTACTACAACTCCAATATCGGTGTTACCTACAGGTTCGAGATCTTACATTATGTATTGTGATGCATCGCGTATTAGGCTCGGTGTAGTATTGATGCAGGACGGTAGGGTGATTTCCTACTGATGAGCGCAAAACACACACTTAAATTATGCTCGCTAATCAAATATAGTATAGTATAATATCGTATCGACAGGGATTGGATTTAAATAATATTCTCGTAGTTTCTAGCTTGGTCGCTATCCAGGAGAATCAACAGTTGAGATTTATGTGATTAATAACTAAAATTTACAAAGAATCTAAAGCTATTGACTAATGACAATCGAAACAAGGAATAAGCAAAGAAAGCTATCAATGGGAGAAGATAGGGTATTGATAGGATAGGTGTAAGATAATTGTTCGGGATCTAACTCTAAGATAATTCACTTCTAATGTTCAAGTGAGTCTCTCGAATTCACTCAATTATTAGTTCAAGCGTTAGGCAAAAACTCCTCTCTCGATAATAACTGTGATCTCTTTCATTATTAATTATCATTATTTGAAGTTATTATTCATGTTATCTTTCTCATTGTTGATTATCATTATTTGAGTTTATTGTCCATGTTATCTCTCTTATTGTTGGTTTCTATTATTTGGAGTTATTGTTCATGTTATTCCTTCTCTTGTTGATTTTCATTATTTGCAGTCATTGTTACACATTATCTATTCCATTGTGAGTTATTCTTATTTAACATCGTGGTTATACATTAGTTCTCATTTTTAAATTATTGGTGTTGAAGTTGTGAAATCGTTATCACGTTGAGGCAAAATTGTTATGGTTGAAACAACTCCTTGTTGAACATTTTACATTCATTGTTGTTGTTGTTGTTGTTGTTGTTGTTGTTGTTGTTATTCTTGTACACGTTGTGGTGGAGCCGTGGGCTATTGTTGTGGAAATATTGATATTATTAATTGTTGGCAAGTTGTGATATATAAGCACTTGTGGTGCAAGTTATTATTGTGATGTGATATTGACGTGCATGCAGCGGTATAAGACTTGAGGTTAATGTGCATGCATCGGTATAAGGTGGGACTTATGTACATGTTGCTTGTAGGGGAACTACATGAAGCCACGTGGCATCATAAGGTGGGCTAAAGTGCATATAGCTATTTTGGGAAAATTGTTTTCAAAAACCTATTTCAAATGTAAGGATCACGTGGCAGTATTAGTAAAGATTGTGCTTGAGATTGTGAAATGTGTATACGAGGCGGTACCTCGGTTGTGATTCTTGATTTATATGAGGCGGTACCTCAGTGGTGAATCTTATTGTACACGAGACGGTACCTCGTTGTGATTTTTGTTGTTTATTATTTTTTTGCAAGCAGCTTTTGTGGGAACATTTCTGTTGTTTTGTTCTTCCTTGATTAGCAGTTGTTGCCCGTACATGATCATTTTGGCTCTCTCTTTAGATGCTTCTTTATGTTACTTTCATGTCTAATTTTCGGTATTAATTCATGTTATTATCTTGTTTCGTATCGGTTATTTCTTCGCTTTCCATTATTTATCCTTATTACATTTCCATACTTCGTATTTATATCCTAGTAGGTGTCTTGACCAGACCTCATCACTACTCTATCGAGGTTAGGCTTGATACTTACTGGGTACCATTGTGGTGTACTCATACTACGCTTCTACACATCTTTTTGTGTAGATTTAGGTACGTCTACTCGTGCCGGACACTAGAGTTGATTTGATTTTCAGCTTGGAGACTTCAAGATATACCTGCTCCACGTCCGCAGGCCTCGAAGTCACCTTTTGTTATTTACTTCCTGTTGTATTCCTTTCAGACAGTGAAGTATTATATATTCTAGTTTATTCTAGAGAGCTTATGACTCAACTCCACCAGTTTTGGGGAGTGTATTGATGAGATTTTGTTTTGTTTTGGAAGGTTATATCAGTTATTCAACTTTATTTTAGTATTTTGATAATTGTTTCTGCCTAGTTATTGCTATTCATTAGGCTTACCTAGTCGTAGAGACTAGGTGCCATCACGACGTCCTATGGAATGGAAATTGGGGTCGTGACAAGTTGGTATCAAAGCTCTAGGTTCATAGGTGTTACGAGTCATAAGCAGGTTTAGTAGAGTCTTACGGATCGGTACGGAGACGTCTGTACCTATCTTTGAGACGCTACGGAACTGTTAGGAAAACTTCACTTTTTTGATTCCTTATCGTGCGAATTGGTTGACTTCGAAAACTAAATCTTTAACTTTCTATTCTCTCACAGATGGTGAGGACACGCACTGTTGGATCCGATGATCAGACACTCGTGCCCCCTGCTAGAGCTGCGAGAGGCCGGTGCCGGGGCAGAGGCCGAGGAGGGGCACGTGGTGCAACCAGAGCACCTGCCCGAGTTGCGACAGAGAAGCCACCAGTAGCTCCAGTTAGGGGACTGGCACCTAAGGCACTTGTTGCCGCTCCAGCACTTCAGGAGACCCTCACACAGTTCTTGAGTATGTTCAGTACCTTTGCTCAGGCGGGGTTGATTCCACTTGGATATAAGAGTGACTACAGCTCCCTAAGCACTTTAATACATACAATTAACCATTCAAAACCCCACACTTATGTCAAACCATAACTCCACCTTCATATCAATATATATTAACTCTCTACTTCTTTAAGAATAATTACATCAAGAGTTACCACTATCAAGGAAGATTTTTCACAATGATACACTTAATATATTTTTTCTTTCTTTTTCAATTTAAGTGGCTCTTAGTTTTTCCAAAACATTGCACCTTTCTCCTTATTTCAATAGTTCCACTCGAAAGCTAACCGAACCACCCCACACTTCAACTTTTACAAAGTTTATAACAAATTCAAATAGATGATCCATTCAAACAAATGGGTAAGGCTTGTAATGTTGTTGCCAAAGAAACAGGAATACAGGCTCAACGGGGTTAACTATGATACATAACAATTAGGTGGGTAAAAGCACATAACTGGATCAACAAAGAATTTCCTATATCACTTCCAAAACTGAATAATACTACTATTTCTCTTTGCAAACACACGAGGCAGGTTCTAGACATCAAATGCAATGCACAGAATACACAAAACCTCACACACACATGGCACATAACTCACTCAGGATCGGACTATCAAGACACTTTAGTCAAAGCAGTTAAACAAAGTTAAGATCATACAAATTAAGGTACTTATACAGGAGTCAAAAACTGAGCCTAAGCATCACAACTAAAGCACTCACTATTCTCAAGGTATAATACAGTTATGATATATTGCCTTCAATTTAAATCACATTACAAGATTTCCTACTCCTAAAAAAAATAAAAGCTAACTACACCCGGTTCAAACAAAAACCTTGAAAAAGAACCGCGGCACATAGAAAAATCAAGGGGGAATTATTACACTACCTACAAACGAAAAGAATTTTGCCTTTTTCCTTTCTACTTTAACCCCTCAAGAAACCTATCGAATGATATCCATCGTCGGGAAAAATCAAAAATTTTAAAATTTTTATGATTTGTTTTTCAATCTAACAAAACAACTAACAAAAGGCGTAAGGTAGAGGAAACTTCCCTGAATATCTAGTCAGGGTCTGATTCGAAGTTGGGCTCCATTCCTCGTGCCCGAACTAATGCACACATCCATGCAGACAGATTCTTCTCAGGCTTCTTGGGGTATACCCCACACTTCTCTTTCTCGCTCACCACATCCTTCTTTTTCGAGCCCTTCACTTTCCACTCAACACTTGCAGCTGGTTTTCCTTTTTGCACCCCCTTTTTTACATCCATATTGAAAGTCACAATCTTCTCACCCACTCTAAGCATGAGTTTTCTCTCATGTATATCTAATATCGCTCTGCCTGTCGCTAAGAATGTCTTCCTAGGATCAGGGGGACCTCCTTGTTTTCCTCCATTTTCACCACTATAAAATCTACAGGAAATACGAATTTATCCACCCAAACTAACACATCTTCCTCTATCCCCTCGGGTATCAGATTCGTTTGGTCTTCCAGCTATAAAGATATTGGTGCAGACCTTATCTCTCCGATCTCTTTCTCTAATTTCCTGTAAATAGATAGAGGCATTAAATTAATTGAGGCACCAGAATCACATAAAGACTTATTAAAATTAATAGAGCCTAAAGAGCAAGGTATAGTAAAACTCCCTGGATCTCCACATTTTTGTGGGAGTTTATTTTGCAATATTCCGCTGCAATGCTCTATGAGCTTGACCACTGAGGTCTCTTCTATCTTCCTATTCTTTGTAAGGATCCCCTTCAAGAATTTTGCGTAAGCAAGCATTTGTGAGAGCACTTTTGTGAATGGTAGGTTCACATGAACCTATTTCAGCATATCCAGAAATCTCTCAAACTGCTTGTCCAGCTTTTCTCTATATAGCTTTTGAGGGAAAGGTAGCGCATGCATATGCTTGCTCTCCTCATGTTCCTCACTTCTCGATTTTTCTTCCTTCTTCTTTTTCTCAGCTTTCATCTGGCCCTTCTTCTTTTTATCAACATCATTCTTTAGCTGCTCCCCACTTTCTTTTTCAAGTTTTACCTCATTTTAGATCGGGGTGGGATCTTTCAACACTTGCCCACTTCTCAAGGTTACAACATTCACTATTTCTTTGGGATTTCTCTCAGTATCAGCAGGGAGAGTGCCTGGAACCCTCTCAGATAATATTGTTGCACTTTATCCCACTTGCTTCTCTAAATTTCGAATTGTTTCCCCTTGTACTTCAAATCTTTCATCAGTTTTCACAATGATGGCCTTCATGAGCACTTCTAGACTAGGCTGATTGGATTGTTGAGGCTGAAACTGCTGGCTTGGCTGATTGATAAAACCATGGGCTCCTTGTCCCTGAAATCTGGTGTTGTTTTGTTACCATACATTTGCGGTACCCCCAGGTGAACAACATGAAAAACCGGGGTGCTTCTGACCCATTGCATTAAAGTTGTAATTTCCCACAATATTTACTTCCTCAATTGATGCTTGACACTCATGAGTAGGTTGTCCTCTTCCACATATATCACACGCTGCATGAGGCTCACTTTGTATTATAGCCAAGGTCAGCTTCCTTATTTCTTTAGCCATAGCATCAAACTGTACCTACACAAATGTATTAGCATCAACTTGATGAACACCAGTTGATCTTCTTCTTTCAGCACTCTCAGAAGGCCACTGATTTGCATCTTCAGACAACTCATCAAGAATTGTAACTATCTCCTTTGGAGTCTTCTTCATCAAAAGGGCCTCCAGCTGCATTGCTCAATGTTCTACGTGAGGCCGGTGTCAATCCATCCCAAAAGTCGTAGAGTTGCATCCAGAGTTCAATTCCACTATGTTAACACTTTCTACCTATCTCCTTAAACCTCTCCCATGCTTCAAAAATAGTTTCTGTCTCTTTTTGGCAGCAGTTATGGATTTCTCTTCTAAACTTGCCCATTTTAGCTAAGGAGAAATATTTATCAAGGAATTTTCTAGTCATCTCCTCTCATGTTCTAATTGATCCCTATGGGCAAGCTTTGAAGCCTACTTTGCATCATCTTTGAGTGTGAAGGGGAATGCCCTTAAGTACACTGCATCTTGTGAAAAACCATTGTATTGAAAGGTGTTTATAATCTCGAAGTCTGTTAGATGTGTATTTGGATCTTTGTTCATCTTCCATCTGAAAACACAACAATTTTGAAGGTTTGAAGCAACCCTTGCTTCAATTCGAAATTGTTAGCTGCAATTACAGTTGGTCTCACACTTGATAAGCCTTGATTGTAGACTGGTCTAGCATAATCGCCCAATGATCTCCCAGGCATGGGAGCTATATTTCCGAACTGGTCTGCAGCCAAGGGTTGATTTTGAGCAAATCTACGACCCATCTCTTCTTCATAGATAATCTGTGCATCTTTAATAGCTACTTCCCCAACAGCCCATGCAACTTTTTCTTGTTGTTGGGCTGCCTTTCTTGTAGCGAAATCTACATTATCATCACTGTTTCCAGCCATAAGTTCTTTGGTTGAGGATTGCTCAAACTTTCCTAATGTCTCAGTGAGATTTTTTTTCTTCCTCAGCTGTCGTAGTTATTTTTCTATCTCGGGCTCGTATGGTAGCACTTCTTTCGCAGAAGCTTGAGCCATGTACCAATCTAAACCTGTAACCTGCGCACAGTCAACAATACCAAATGTAAAAAGGAACAAATAAAATGAAATAAAAAGAAAAAAATTCCTAAATTAGCACTACAAACTATTTCAAACGCTATTGATTGCCAATCCCCGGCAACGAAACCAAAATTTAACGAGCGCAAAATACACACTTAAATTATGCTCGCTAATCAAATATAGTATTGTATAATATCGTATCCACAGGGATTGGATTTAAACAGTATTCTCGTAGTTTCTAGCTTGGTCGCTATCGAGGAGAATCAACGGTTTAGATTTATGTGATTAATAACTAAAATTTACTAAGAATCTAAAGCTATTGACTAATGACAATATAAACAAGGAATAAGCAAAGAAAGCTATCAATGGGAGAAGATAGGGTTTTGAAAGGATAGGTGCAAGATAAATGTTCGGGATCTAACTCTAGATAATTCACTTCTAATGTTCGAGTCTCTTGAATTCACTCAATTATTAGTTCAAATGTTAGGCAAAAACTCCTCTCTCGATTAAGTCTTAACCTCAGAAAATGATCCAATTTAAGCACGTGAAGATATGCAAGGATGTATAGTGGATTGCTCTTTAGAAAACCCTCTTTCGATTATTCTCCTAGCTAGGTTTAATCAATGATTCAACTAGCCTCTTTCGATTACTAAGAAGAATCTATGAACTCAACCAAAAAAATAATTCTAAGATATCACAAGTTATGCCTCTCTCGATTATATGAACAAGTGAATATAGATACAATAATTAATTTATCCAAAAAATGATTCAATACATAAAACTAGAGTTATAATCCACAAACAATCATCAATACACCAAATCCATCAAACCCTAAAGTGAACTACTCTATGGATATGGAGCAATTCATCACAAATAAAATTAAAGTATAGGGAAACATAAATTCAATCCAAACTCGGGTCTTGAGTGAAGAAGGAATGATGAAATCTTTGTGCTCGTGTTCTTCCAACTCTTCCTTAGCATCCTTAAGTTTAAAGTATGTCAAAATTCTAGAAAATAATATTTTTCCATGTATTTATACAAAGTAGGGTCGGGCCTAGATGAAACCACCTTCTCCTAGCCGAAATAGGACATTGGCTCTGTAAATATTACACAGGTGTACCGCATGGGGTGACGCGCCATGCGGAGCATTAGTGGGGAAATCTAGAGAGCTAACAATTTGACAGATAATAGGATTTGGGCAGCAGCGGCACCCCACGCACCGCAGTTGTAGGATTTTCTCAAAGTACGGTGCAAACTTTCATTTTTGACATCCAGACTTGGTTCTCGACCCCCGAACACAATCCCGGCATAATCCCTTGGGCTTTTACGTAGACTTCAAAGATCCAAATAGCTCGAATTAGTTCTATAACATCTATATAGCTCGAAATCACTTCTACAAGGCATAAAACACACAATAAGTGCAAAACACTATCAATTAAAGCTGAAACACATATAAAGTGCAGTGAATTAGAGTGTAATAAGCGATTAAAATACAAGATTATATCCTACCATCACCTACGCATCTCGGCAGTTAAAGGTTCATGAGAAGAATTACACATGTGCATGATTTAGAGTTGGCAGCCATTGTTCACGTGCTGAAGATTTAGAGCACTATTTGTATGGCGTTCTAGGTGAGGTGTATACCAACCATCGCAGTCTCCAACACCTTTTCTAGCAGAAGGGCCTTAATTTGTGGTAGAGGATATGGTTAAAGTTATTGAAAGACTATGATATTATTATATTATACCATCCGAGAAGTCCAATGTAGTGTCTAATGTATTGAGTAGGAAGGCTGAGAGTATGGACAGTTTGGCATATTTACCGATAGTGGAGAGGCCACTAGCCATGGATGTTCAGGCTTTGGCCAACCGGTTTGTGAGATTGGAAGTTTCGGAGCCTAGCCGGGTTCTTGCTTGTATTGTGGCACAGTCATCATTGTTGGATCATTCCAAGGCTCGCCAGTTTGATGATTCTCACTTGTTGGTGTTGAAGGACATAATGCATAGGGGTGGTTCCAAGGAGGTTATGATTAGAGATGACGGTGTTACGAGGCTTCAAGGTTGGATTTTTATGTTCCAAATGTTGATGGGTTGAAAGAGCTGATCCTTGAGGAGGCTCATAGTTTACACTATTCCATTCACCCAGGTGTCACAAAGATGTACCATGACTTGAAACAACACTATCAGTGACAGAGGTTGAAGAAAGTTATTGTTGATTATGTCTCTCGGTGTTTGAATTATCAACAGCTAAAGTATGAGCATCAAAACCCGGATGGGATGACTCAGAAATTGGAGGTACCAGAGTGAAAGTGGGAGCGCATCACTATGAATTTTTTGGTAGGCTTACCACAGACTTTAAGGTATTATGATGCAGTCTGGGTTATTGTGGACCGGTTGACTAAGTTTGCACACTTCATTCCGGTGATGACTTCCTATTCTTCAGAGCGGTTGGCTCAGATTTACTTTGGAAGATTATCCGTCTGCATGGCGTGCCCATTTCCATCATTTATGATCGAGGCACGTAGTTCACATCACAATTTTGGAGAGCAGTGCATCTTGAGTTGGGCATGTAAGTTGAGCTGAGTACCGCATTTCATCCTTAGACAGACGGACAATATGAGCGCACTATTCGGATATTGGAGAACATGTTGCGGGCATGCTCTATGATTTCGGGGGTCAGTGGGACCAGTTTTTCCCTCAGTGGAGTTCGCCTACAACAATAGCTATCAGTCGAGTATCCAGATGGCTCCATATGAGGCCTTGTATGAGAGGCGATGTCATTCGCCAGTTGGTTGGTTTGAGCCCGGTGAGGCTAGATTATTGGGCACTAATTTGGTTTGTGATGCTTTGGTAAAGGGTAAGGTGATTCGGGAGCTACTTCGTACAGCTCAGTCCAGGCAAAGGAGTTATGCAGATCGTAAGGTTCGAGGTGTGGCATATATGGCGGGTGATAAGGTTCTTCTTCGAGTTTCGCCTATGAAGGGCGTGATGTGGTTTGGGAAGAAGGGAAAGTTGAACCCGAGGTTTAATGACCCGTTTGAGATCTTGGATAGAGTTGGAGAGGTTCCTTATAGACTTGAATTACCTCCTAGCCTAGCAAGGGTACATCCGGTATTTAACGTTTCCATGCTTTGGAAGTACCATGAGGACAGGACTTCAGCACGGTTCATCTTGATAAGAATTTGATCTATGAGGAAGAGCCGGTGGCTATTCTAGACTGGTAGGTTCGAAAACTGTGATCTAAGAGTTTTTCTTCTATAAAAGTGCAATAGAACAATAGGAAAATGAGACGGAAAGGTAGTCGTAAGATAACTAGAATAAAATATGTAATACCAACTTATACATAAGACATACTGCCTATAAGACCAAAGTGATCACTCGTATCCTGAACATAGGCCGATAAGGCCATACAATATTTCATATACATGACATCTGTCTACAAGCCTCTAAGAATACATAATTGTCATAAAGGTCGGGACAGAGCCTCGCCATTCCAATCAATACATATCTTAATCATACCGACCAAATAGCAACTCTGAAGCAAATAGAGTGCACCAACACCTTCCGCTGAGCTCATAGCCTACTTGGAGGACTCTCGACCTGTCTCTTGGGACATGCGGGCATGAAACACAGCATCCCCAGGCAAAAGGGATGTCAGTACAAATAATGTACCGAGTATGTAAGGAATGAAAATCAGTAAATAATAGACATGAGAAACATGGAGTAAGACTCAATATGTAAGTCTGAATAACTCTGTGAATCAAAAAATATTTACAATGACATGCATATGCGTATAAATGGCATACCATGCATAAGTATATGCATACATAACATCATCAAGCCTCTGAGGGCATCCTATCATATCATCTCAGCCACTGTGGGCAAATCATCAACGTATACCAGCTGATCAAGTGGTGGTGCGTATATAACGCTGTAACCTTTTACCATATCCTATATACATATATCTACGTACATATACGCGTATATAATGCCATCTAGTCATGGGTCAATGTAAATGAATGCAATGCATGAGAAGTACGCCAATAAAATCTCTCGGAACGTCATAAGACCATTATGCCTTTGATTGATGTCATGAAATTAACTTTATCAACTTATGTATTTTCTGAGACCCATGAACAAATGATAGAACAATAAGACACATGAGGAATCAATAACATAGACACCCCTAGTATTTCTATGAATAGAGTCATTTATGAAAGTTGCGTATTTTGCCTGTTTTATTTGTATCATTTGGATCATGCCAAAAAGAAAAAAGGGATAGCCTTAACATACCTAAACCGATTCTCTTGACAATCCCTCTAACACATATCTTTTGTGAATACGTGTAATGGCAAGATCGGAGTAGGTAAATATCCGTATGATATTCTTGAGAAAGATTATACCGGGCTTCCTTAGAATTGCAAATTTGTCACGTTGCTAAGATGCTAAGGAAGTTTTGTTTGAATTCTTGTTGCAGATACGTTGCTTACCATTTTGATATAAGCACCTCTCTTTGAATTAGAGAGGTCTTATGCTTTAATGGGTATGGGCCTCATATTTCAAGGCTTGGTGTCACATAATCCTTTTAAATGGGCCACCTTTCAATCTCTTTTAAGAGTCATTAAATGGCAAAGGGGGTGCCTCCATGTTGGGGCCTTTTTGGCTTCATCCAAGATCTTAATTTATTATACTCTAATTCCTTAATTAACTAATTAATCTCCCATTAACCAATAATTAAATAATTACCCACATAATTAAGAATTATCTCAAATTACTTAAAACACTACTCACTTTTAACATACCTTATACACTTCACTATCATGGTCATGTGGTACCTTCAATGGCATAAGTCCATAAATACCGAGTATTATAGCTTGGACCGTATTTTATCTCAAAATGTCAAACTTCGATGACATTCATTCTCTTTGATTTGCTTACCCCCTCACCTTCACGAATTTACTCATCACTTGTTTGAAATAGCATAATGCTTATAATCTCAAAATAATCCCATTCCCGAACTTACGTCGATTAACTTACGGCAAAACTTTAACATACGAAAATGCGGGATGTAACATCTCATTTTTGAGCTTCCATCAATTTACTTATGGCGTACTTTGATGTACGAAAACAGGGGGTGTAACATCATTCCCCCCTTTGGAACATTCGTCCTCGAATATTGACTGATGCACTTATCATTTTCATAACTTATGTCTTCCGAATACTTTAGTACTCTCCTTGCCATCTAGGCAACTGTTCTGTGAATAATTCCAAAGGCCAGGGCATTCCCCCCTTTAGGATTCTTCCTCACACCACGACTTATAGTCAGAATCCTACCAATCTCGTAATTGTTGCTACCTTCTATCATGCAGCTTGTATGACTCTAACCTTGTAAATGTGCCTATGCGACTCTTCTTTCCTTTATCCTCCAGTTTTTAGCCAATCTCTAGGCCTCACTTTGTAAACATATACAAAGCTTAACAAGATGTCCCTCTAGGCATCTATGGGTATACTGAAGTTCTTCACTCAGTACTTTGTCGAACTTACGAATATAGCTATATCTTATTTCATAGACCCGGTTATCTATCCGTATGACTTACTGAATCTAAGTAGGTCATACTATACCATAATTCTTACTTCGATTTATCGTTACTGAGGTCTGCTTACCAAACTCCAAGTTACTATCGTTGCTTATCCTATATGTATAAATCTAAGTCCTTTAATGCTTCTTCGTTACTGTTCATCTTAAGAATGGCAACCTGATCTCATCTCATACTGTTGTAACTTTTATCCATCCATTTTTGATTCACCTCAATGTTGATCTACAATTTACCACTGATAACTTGAAACTTCTTACGTAATACCTTGCCACTAGGGCTTACGTTGCATCGAGGAATATTTGAAGTAATTAGACTGATCCACCTAGGGGCGATACTATACTTCCATAACCGTCTTTCATAGCATCCCAATGTGATTCACCTTATGTGGATATTTTAATCCTGTACAATTCATAAAATCCTTTTTTTTCAAACCATTACTCAATTGAAGGCCCAAACGTCATCCTTTATCTATCACAATTACACCCTCATCCTACTACCAAGGCAGCATTCCATCTATTCTAAATGCTACTAGTCTTAGATTCCTTTGAGTTCATTCATGCTATACTGAGCTTTCTATATCTTAGAGAAACTATCAGCTCTCTTGTTTTCTTGGGCTTAATCCCGAGGACTTATCCATTTTTGTCACCTTCTCACTCGCCTTTTCTTATCCTTACTCCTGTCTTCCTAACCTTGTCGCTCTACCATACTTTAGCTTACAACCTACACATATCTATTTATACTACTCGCAACCTTCCTTCAACTTGCTTGCACCATAGATTTCCTTGTGTTATTCTGGATCATCAAGCGATACATCACATCGTCTCTAACTCTTCTTTACTCTCTTAATTAGACCTCTTGGTACCTTGAAACCATAGGCTGGAAAATATGCCACTAATTACACTGCTATCATTCCTGGATACTGAATTCTAGTGCTTCTAGCCTTCTATCCGAAGTACGGACTATTCACAACCTTCTGCATTTGAGTATCTCGTAGGTTGTTCACCTTTACCTTACTTACCTTAAAATCTTGCATCACATCTTCTATCTCTTTCCTGACCTTCCTTCCATATAGGTATAATTCATATCCACAACTTGAAGCTCTATTACAATACTTGCACCTCTGGTGCATACACAATCCGGTGGGAGCTTCATACTGACTTCTTATGAGTCTGGTACTTTTCTAACTGGCTTTATCGTAGAGTCGTTATAAAATATGGTTGTTGTACTATCTCTCTTGTACCTCTGATATTAATAGTGATTCTGCAATATTCTCAATCATGATGACTATAATTTTTTGGGTCTAATAATCAGACTCCTGATTTACTTAGTTAATGTAACTCTTTAGTTTTCTCTTCCTTCTGATCAGCCTTTATGTAGGCTTAAGCTATCTTCCAATCTGCGGCTCCTTGTATTAGTTATTACTTTAGCCTTTCATGGACGCTATGGAATATCCATGATACAATCTTCTAACAATTCAATCCTTTGCCTATGACCTGGGCTCAATTGTTTTCTTTTAACTTATAGCGGAATCCTCTACGATTGTATGATTGTCAACATATATGTTGCATGGATAATACTTCGAAATCTTAAGTGCGTTCATAACGTAACTAACTCTGGATCATTGATCGAATAATTCCTTTCGTTCCTCCTCAGCTTTCTTTAAATGTAAGCAATTACTTTTCCTGGTCGTTCTGCCACTTGTTGCATAAATACTTGGCTTATCTTAGTTCCCACACATATTGGAATTACATACAACCCATATGATCTTGAATATCACCTTTTGAATTTTTTTCTTCTTCCCGTTCATTAACCACGATAGCTGTCACTTTCTTATGGAGTGCATACATTGTTTTGGTGAGACTGTTGTTACAAGACCATTTTCTCTTCAAGTTACTATGTTTAAGTTGAAGCCTTCTTCCTTATTTTCTCATCTAATCTTTCATTGTAGTCTTAGGGAGGACCCTCTGACTCTTGTAAGGCTGTGAGCTTATTACATCGTATACTCGACGGATTTTTTTTGATGTCCTTTCTTGCCTATAATTATCCGTAGTTACTTACCTCCACGCCCTTGTGCTTGTAGGGTTGCTTCTGAACTAATATTTTGACTGTCTTCCCAGTGGCATTCTCTTTTATTTACCTTTAACTTCCCCAACTCCTATCTGAATATATCTCAAGGATCACGATGTCATATCTACGAGACTGAATTCCCTATATTAGGGTTCACTATGTTCATCTTGCAAAACCTGTTGATTTGTCTGTGTCCTCTTGTTTAGCCATAACTAGGCTCTTCCTGGATCAACTACTAACTACTCGCTGGCCCATTCTCATATCAATATTTCGTGTAATCTTTCTTGGGTTATCTCCTTTGTCTTAACTTACGTCTCGCACAGGCTCCTTCTCTATTAATAACATCTCGGGCAAGAACCCTTACTTTCTCTCCTTGATGTCGTGCTTGCATACTATTCTGGAATCGTAGCATATCTGTAGGATTCAGATAAGTGCAATCTCATTCCTTTCTCATTTTTATCGCATTCTTCCTTTACCATTCCGTAGTTGCTAGAACTACCAAATTATGACTTAATGCCACATCACTCCATATTCCCCCTTTAGGGGAATACTAAGATTTAGTGTTACGACGAGCTACCTATAGATGTTTTACCTCTTCCTCATAGGCGTCTTTTCACATCATCAATGATCCTTACTCACCTTGCGGTAATCCTTCGGTATCAAGGATAACAAAATTCCTTACCCACGAGGGTGACACTTAGTGTAACTGCCACATATAGTCCCTTAAGCTTTACTTTGCTCACATTGCTTGCTTTATGGAAGCGTCTTCCTGAATGACCTTTAAAGGTTATTCTTTTGTCGTCCATTCTATTATCGCCGGAACGAAATCTGAAATTCTCGTGATGCCGACTATTATCAAATCACTCAGTCCCTAATTCATGTTTAGTTTATCTTATTCACCAGCCCACACTGATTTCTATTACTCTGGGATCTAACTTTTCCTTATGGTAATCACGTTAGAGTCACGAACTTATTTCTTGAAATGAGGATACGACTTTATAGCCTATACTCTTTTGCTGTCTCAAGGCCTGTCACCTCTCATCTTTTCCTTCCCTTGACTATAGATTCTGTAATACTATCATTTTTGTTTATCTACCATTGTTATCCATGTATCGCATCTTACTCATAATGGTTCATTAACTCTCTTCTTATTTCCATGCTAACATTTCTGTCTATCACTTTATTCTGAAAACTCAAACAAGACATTCTTTTGCTTTTAGCTCCCCTTGCTCCATCTACTGGCTCTTCAGGTTGCCTAACATTCTCTCTCTACTAGGGACGGTAGCCACACTAAGGTAATATTTATCCCTTCAAGGCTTCTAGTGCCTATCTTTGTAGTACTCATATCTAGATGTACTATTTTAGAGTGCACCATTTGGGTGTCTCACAAGGAGATCTATTAGCACATTTGCAATATCTTTGGGAAATGTCAGATAACGCTAACAATCCATCCACCATTTTAGGTTACCCTAACCCCAGCTAGATCCTGATATCCTGCCTTCTCTTATACTACTTCTGTTAGCTCCCATAGGGCATAATTGGGATGGGTGTAGCTAATTGTATATATCTCCGTTACTGTTGAAAGTAACTCGGATTGCTTATATTCCTATGCGATAATCTTCATTAGCTGGGTAGCTCGTACCCTTTTTCATCTTGCTTCTTTTACTTGCTGAAACTTGTGTCTACCTTCTGATTTTATTATTCCTTTATACCGTAAGAGTGGATAGACATTCTTGCCTTAGGGATCCTTATCAAGAAGCTTCCACATCTTAGTACACACATGATCTGCTGAATACCTCATATTTTTCCATCATAAGAATTATGCAAAAATTGAGTTCCTCTAACTCAACTCTTCCACATCTATATCTCTTACCAACCATCTTTCTGGATGTAGGCATCATCGTATTATGAATAAGATAGAGTTTAGGAAATTGAGTTCTTACAACTGAGCTCTACCACACGATCTAGAGTAAGAAGAAAGAGTGGCAATCCTAAATGCCCTGTCGCCTCCTACTTATAAGTGTGGTGCACAACACACTCATAAACAAGACTCTACTAGACACGGCTTGTAGACTCCCTAGGACAGAACTGCTCTGATACTACTTTTTGTCACGACCGAAACCGATGGGCCGCGACCGGCACCCGGTATCTTACTGAACCGAGTACCAACATAACGTATCTTTTCATATCATACTACCATAGGAAAATGAGACGGAAAGGCTGTCGTGAGATAACTAGAAAAAAACATGCAATACCAACTTATACATAAAACATACTGCCTATAAGACCAAAGTGATCTCTCGTACCCTGAACATAGGCCAATAAGTCCATACAATCTTTCATATACATGACATCTGTCTACAAGCCTCTAAGAATACATAACTGTCATAAAGGTCGGGACAGAGCCCCGCCATTCCAATCAATACATATCTTAATCATACCGACCAAATAGCAACTCCGGAGAAAATAAAGTGCACCAATACCTTCCGCTAAGCTGATAGCCTACTTGGAGGACTCTCGACCTGTCTCTCGGGACCTGCAGGCATGAACACAGTGTCCCCAGGCAAAAGGGATGTCAGTACAAATAATGTACCGAGTATGTAAGGAATGAAAATCAATAAATAATAGACATGAGAAACATGGAGTAAAAGACTCAAAATGTAAGTCTGAATAACTCTGTGAATCAAAAAATATTTACAATGCCATGCATATGCGTATAAATGGCATACCATGCATAAGTATATGCGTACATAACATCATCAAGCCTCTGAGGGCATCATATCATATCATCTCGGCCACTGTGGGCAAATTATCAACGTATACCAGCTGATCAAGTGGTGGTGCGTATATAATGCTGTAACCTTTTACCATATCCTATATACATATATCTACGTACATATATGCGTATATAACGCCATCTAGTCATGGGTCAATGTAAATGAATGCAATGCGAGAGAAGTACGCCAATAAAATCTCTCGGAACGTCATAAGACCATTATGCCTTTGATTGATGTCATGAAATTAACTTTATCAACTTATGTATTTTCTGAGACCCATGAACAAATAATAGAACAACAAGACACATGAGAAATCAATAACATATACACCCCTAGTATTTCTATGAATAGAGTCATTTATGAAAGTTGCGTATTTTGCTCGTTTCATTTGTATTATTTGGATCATGCCAAAAGGAAAGAAGGAATAGCCTTAACATACCTGAACCGATTTTCTTGACAATCCCTCTGACACATATCTTTTGCGAAAACATGTAACGGCAAGATCGGAGTAGAGTAAAATCTGTATGATATTCTTGAAAATGATTATACCGAGCTTCCTTAGAATTACAAAAATGCCACGTTGCTAAGATGCTAAGGAAGTTTTGTTTGAATTCTTGTTGCAGATTTGTTGCTTACCATTTTTATATAAGCACCTCTCTTTGAATTGGAGAGGTCTTATGCTTTAATGAGTGTGGGCCCCACATTTCAAGACTTGGTGTCACATAATCCTTTTAAATGGGCCACCTTTCAATCTCTTTTAAGAGTCATTAGATGGGAAAGGGGGTGCTGCCACGTTTGGTCCTTTTTGGCTTCATCCAAGATCTTAATTTATTATACTCTAATTTCTTAATTAACTAATTAATCTCTCATTAACCAATAATTAACCAATTACTTACATAATTAAGAATTACGTCAAATTACTTAAAATACTACTCACTTTTAACATACCTTATACACCTCACTATCATGGTCGTGTGGTACCTTGAATGACACAAGTCCATAAATATCGGGTATTATAGCTTGGACCGTATTTTATCTTAAAATGTCAAACTTCGACGAAATTCATTCTCTTCGATTTGGTTACCCCTTCACCTTCGATTTGTTTGATATAGCATAATGCTTATAATCTCATCCCCGAACTTACGTCGATTAACTTACGACGGAACTTTAACATACAAAAATGCGGGATGTAACATCTCATTTCCGAGCTTCCATCAATTTACTTATAGCGTACTTTCACGTACGAAAACATGGGGTGTAACACGCGGAGTAGATACTCCCACCTTTTTACCAGTCCAGGTATACTTTTATATCCGCTTGAGGACGAACATTGTTTTAGAGGTATAGAATGTGACAAACCGATAGGTCGGTTTTAGTACTAGACTTAATTTCTGTGTTTCGAGACCTTTAATAGCTTCATTTGATTTTTATTTATTTGCGTGCATGGTCTGTGTCACTTTTCGAATAGCTTTTATGTGAACTTTTGAAGAAAATGAAATATTTGACGTGAAATGAGGCTAAAGTTGACCACAATCAATATTTTTGGTAAATGACCTCGCATCGGTATTTTGACGATTTCGGTAGCTTTGTATGATATTTTTGGACTTGTACGTACACTTGACTGGGGTCCCAGGTGACCCGAGCGCGTTTCACACATTATGTGAAAACAATTGTCAAAATGACTTTTAATTTGAAATCTTGAGTTTTGATGATTGATCCTTGTTATTTGATGTTATTTTGATGATTTGAGGTAGCGAAAAAGTTTGAATAATGTTATTACACTTGTGTACATGTTCGGTTTGGATTCCGAGGAGCTTGGGTGAATTTCGGATGCATTGCGGATGAGTTTGGGACTGCTGGTGCTCAGCAGTTGCTGGTGCAAACTTGCAGGTCTCGCATTTGTGAAGACCTAATTGCAATTGCGAGCCTCACATTTACGATGTCAGGCTCGCAATTTAGAAATTCGATTTAGACCTAAAATTGAGATTCGAAACAAATCATATAAATGGGCTCTCAAATTGAGGTCGGATTTCGAAACTAATCATATAACCGGGCTCGAGGATGAATGTGTAATTGACTTTTGTTGACTTTTTCTAAAATCATTAAAAATTGATTCTTTTTTATTCGTGGGTAGTTTCTAAAGCTTATTTTAGATTGTTTGATTTATAATTTGCTATATTCGGTTTGTTTGGAGGCTTGTTCTAAAGGAAAGGTCGTGATTGATTGTTGATTTGTATCCGGAAGGAGGCAAGTATTGTGTTTAACCTTGACTTATGATGGTAGGCTAGAAACTCGTGTTTTAGTCATAGTTTTCACTCTAATTACTAAATTTTACATGTGTTTGAGCTTAAATGATAGTGAGTTACACTTATTACGTGTTTTATGTCGTGCAGGAAGTGATTCAGAGTTAAAAAGTTAATTTGGAGCTGAATCGATCAATTTGGAGCTTTGAAATCTGAGTAAAAGCCTAAGAAATTAAGCCGAAATCGTGTTCGGGGGTCGCGCACCAAGTCTGGATGTCAAAAAGTGGATGAAACAATTTACTCTGAGAAAAATACACAGCCGCGCGGCATGGCAGTGAAAAACTTGCCTGACAGAAAAAAAATTCAAGGTCGCTGATAAACTACACAAGCGCGCCATCCGCATGGGGCGCTGCGCCCTGCGCCGCGTCTATGCATTTTGGGTTAGAGTAATTCCTGTTTCGGCTTGGAATGGGTAGTTTTGTCTGGACCCACTTCTACACGGTATAAATACACCGAAAATAGGTTTTTAAAGGGACTTTTGACCTACGAAAGATTGGAGAATCAACTAAGGCAAGAAGACACAAGAATTCATCAAGATTTCAACCAACAAGGGGAGCAATACGGAAGTTTGTATCGAATCATTAGCATTGATGTTTTCTATATTTTTAAAACTTTTTGAGATGACGTTTTCCATTGCTATGGAGTAATTTCTATTAGGATGTTGACATATACTGTGTTTTGATAACTTGATTAGGGATTTGATTCTTGATAATTGTTGGAATTAATTAATGGAGTTTTAATTTGTATTGTGAAGTTATTTCTTATTTTGCTTAATTGAAAGAGGAGCTTGGTATTGAATATCTTTATATTTTATGCTCTAGTTTAAATTCGTGATTCAAATAGGTAATTGAAAGAGCCTCTTGAATTATTAATCGAACTAGAAAATAGGAAAATATTTGTGAGAAGTTACCCTTTAGATCATAACCATCATTTTATTCGTTACAATTATTTACCATGCTTCAATTGGAATAATTATAGAATTTAACGTTTAATCGAAAGAGTAACATTAACTTCAAGTGAACTTGCCTTTATTGCCTTCCCCATACTTGTAGTTCTTTGGTGTTTTATACGCTTTAATGTTTTTTGTGTAGGTATTTCAGATTTGGTTGTGTTGAATTCTTAATGATAGCGATATGATATTGGGGTTGCACGCCGCAACAGAATAGAAATAAATTGATAAAGGAAACAGGTTGTAAGCATCAATAGATATTGATTGATATTGATATCGGCTTGCACACCGCAAAAAATATTGAAAAGATATTGGGATCGGGTTGCCGCAAACAGGGTGTGATGTATTGTATCTGTTTGTAGTTATGGTGTTCAATTTATGTACTGTGATATGAGGATTATGAGATGATGTTATTATGAGGTCCTCTGTTAGTTGACCTTAAGGTCCCGTTCCTACGAGTTTATCTGTTCTCTCTATATTTATGTTGCCTTTATTTATTATTCGTACAGGTTTATAGTGAGTGTCTTGTCATAGCCTCGTCACTACTTCATCGAGGTTAGGCTTGACACTTACAGAGTACATGGGGTCGGTTGTACTCATACTACACTTTTGTACTTCTTGGACAGATCCCAGTGTTGGTCTTAGCGGCGCATAAAGGAGATTGCTCGGGCAAGATCTATCCCAGAGACTTGAGGTAGAACTGCACGGTGTTCGCGCTCCCTGAAGTCCCCTTCTCATTTTGATTTAATGTTCATCTTGTTCGAACAATTGTATTTCATTTCAGACTTTATTAATAGCATTCTAGTCGCTCATGTACTTGTGACTCCGGATTTCTGGGATTAGTATAGACAGCATTACTTATGAATTTATATATATATTTCACAGCATTTTAGTCGTTAATTATTAATATTCTTCTTTTAAATTGTTAAAATTGGTTAATTCTTTAGCTAACATTGGCTTGCCTAACAAGTGGATGTTAGGCACCATCACGATCCCGTGGTTGGAATTTCGGGTCGTGACATTGACTTAGAGTCCATTTTGTCAAGCTTTCAAAAATTGCTTATTTTGAGAAGTATTGTTGCTCAAAAGTACTTTTACAACAACAACAATTTGTATTTCGCCAATTTATTTGAGTAGTGCATTTTGCAAGAAATTTGACCAAATTTTTTTGAAAGTACTTTTGAGTATCAAATTATAAAAAAGGACAATAAAAGTTCAGTTTATGATTAATATTGTTTAATAAAGAGTTATGAATTTAAATATTTATTATAAAATAATTCTATTAAAATATACAACATAATATAAAGATCTTAACTGCGAATAATAGACCATATATATATATATATATATATATATATATATATATATATATATATATATATATATATATATATATATATATATATATATATATATATATATATGGGATATGGAAAAAGGTTCCCTTTATTTTAATTAATATAAAATATAGTAATAGTATTGGTATCATTACCCGAAATTCCCACCCTCGAGACCATGATGGTGCCTAATATTTCGATTGCTAGGCAAGCCAATGTTAGATATAGATATTAACCATTTTTAACAATTTACAAATTAAATGACAATAATAAAACTGAATAGTCTAAAATAAGGTAATAAGCAAACAAGTGACGAAATCCAAATAAAAATCCCGGATCTGGTGTCACGTGTACATGATAATCTAGAATACTACAGATAAAAGTCTAAATTAAGCATAACTGTCTAAATCTAAGTAAACAACTGAAAATGAAGTAAAATAGGACTTCAGGACTGCGGATGCTGTGCAACTATACCTCAAGTCTCCACTGAATAGTTGGATCCGAGCAAGTCTATTGAACGCCGCTGGGACCAACTCCGGTATCTGCACAAGAAGTGCAAAGTGTAATACGAGTATAACCGACCCCATGTACTCTATAAGTATCAATCCTAACCTCGACGAAGTATTGACGAGGCTAAGGCGAGTCACTTACATTAACCTGTACTCAATAATAATAATAACAGAAAAGACATGAAAGGAAGTAAAGCAGTTAATCCTTAACAATGAACTCAAATCCAACTATAAGAGATCCCAGAATAACCAGTCATATAAGCTCTTTTCGATTACCGAGGCCAATCCAATAGTCACAAACAAATATAATTTTAATCAATATTTTATCGCGTGCAACACGATTCCACAATATCAACTTTAAACAATACGTTATAGCGCGCAACCCAATCTCACCATATCATCATCTGTCCATATCATAATCCGTCCTTATTCCGCCATTTTAATTCATTACCTTTCAATTTACTTTGCGGCGTGCAATCCTCTCCCTAAAGAATTTCAATCAACAATAGCAATTCAACAACCAAGATTTACAAGAAGTTCTACATCAAGAGAACAAATGTACGAGCAATGGAGAATAACATTACCATTAAGGAATCTCAAACAACTCGGAGGTGTCAACTTTACCAGCTCGATGAAATCTACCAATTAACAATGCGTACAAATGATACTACAATATTAAAGGCAAGAAATGATACGAAACTATAAGACAAACAAGGCCTAAGACAATATAGATATGCAAGAAAGCATATAGAGACAAGTTTCGGACCAAAACCCAATTACCCATCACCCCCGAGCCCGGATAGTGATTTGTTACGAAATCCGACCTCAATTTGAGGTCTAAATCTCAATTTTACAAAAATCCCTAATTCTACCCAAATCCGTAATTTCTACCATGAAATTCCTAAATTTGATGTTGAAATCTCATGAAATGTTATGGGTAATTGAAAAGAAATAGATTAAAGTCACTTACCAATGAACTTAGGAATAAAAATCTCTTGGAAAATCGCCTACAGGGTGTTTAGGGTCGAGGGATTGTGAGAAATGAGCTAAATTCCATTTTTCTCCTCTTTTACCCAACTGCGGATGCCGCAATTGCGATGTCTTGTTCGCAACTACGAACATCGAAAATGTGAGAAAGGGGTCGCAAATGCGAACACTGTCTCAGAAGAGCAGTTGTCACAAAGACGATATTTTGGCTCTCAAATGCAAGTTTCCATCCTTCGCAAATGCAAAACAGTCAACAGTGGTCGATGATCGCAATTGCGGCCACCTCCTTCGCAAATATGAAGGTCCAGAGTTCGCAAATGCTAACAGAACCTCACAAATGCGAGTTTCACCCAATCCAGCCCATGCTCGCAAATGCGAACGTTTGTTCGCAAATGCGAGCTCTGCAGATCACACCATCAACAGTGAAGGCATCAGCTATCTCCCAAAGTCTAAAATCAATCCGTAGCATATTTGAAACTTACCCAAGCTTCTCGGGCTCCAAATCAAACATGCACACAAGTGTAATAACATCATATGAACTTGTTCGTGCAATCATATTACCAAAATAACATCTAAATCTATGAATCAACCTTCAAAACGAATGAACTTTCAAAGTGAAACTCAAGAACACTAGAATCACGTTTAAGTGTCTGAATCATGTCATATCAATTCCAAATAGAACCAAATTTTGCAGACAAGTTTTAAATAGCAATATGGAACTATTCCAAGTTTTAACATCAAAATTTGAGCCTGTTAGCGAAGAAGCCCACTTATGGTCAAACTTAGTAATTCTTCAACTTTCAAAAATGCTAGTTTTCGGTAAAATGAGTCAAAATAAGTTAGGGACTTCCGAATTCGATTCTGGGCATATGCTCAAAACCCAAATCACAATACAGACCTATCGGGACCGTCAAAATACTGATCCGGGTCCGTTTACACAAAATATTGACCGTAGTCAACTCAAGTCATTTTAAAGACAAAAATTCACATTTTCTTAAATTTTTCACATAAAATTTTTTCGAAAAAAGACTCGGATTGCGCACGCAAATCGAGGATACTAAATTGAGCTATTTGAGGTCTCGGATCACGAAACTAGAGGCTAAATCTCAATGTAGTTACCTCGACCGACTGGGCGAAAATAGAGGCTGGTGAAAAGGTGTGGGTATCTACTCCTCATGTCTGACTCAGACTCCAACGTAGCTGACTCGACCGACTGACCTCTCCAAAACACTCAAACTGAAGGATAACTCTTAGACCTCAACTTCCAGACTTGACGGGTTAGAATGGCCACCGGCTCCTCCTCGTAAGTCAAATTCTTGTGCAATTGGACTGAGCTGAAATCTAACACATGGGATAGATCATCATGATACTTCCGGAGCATGGAGACATAGAACACCGGATGAACTGCTGATAAGCTAGGTGGCAGGGCAAGCCTGTAGGCCACCTCACCCACTCTCTAAAGAATCTCAAAGGGTCCGATATACCTAAGGCTCAACTTGCCCTTCTTCCCAAACCTTATCACACCTTTCATGGGTGAAACCCGGAGTAATACCCTCTCTCCAACCATGAATGCAACACCACAAACTCTCCGGTCGGCATAACTCTTCTTACTAGATTGAGATGTGCGAAGTCGATCCTAAATCATCTTGACCTTTTCCAACTCATCCTGAACCAAATCGGTACCCAATAATCGAGCCTCTCCCGGCTCGAATTAACCAGCTAGAAAACGGCACCGCTTCCCATATAATGCCTCATAGGGAGCCATCTGAATTCTCGACTGGTAGCTGTTATTGTAGGCAAACACCGCAAGAGGCAAGAACTTATCCCAAGAACCTCCCGAAATCCATGACGTAAGCACGAAGCATATCCTCCAATATCTGAATGGTGCTCTCAGATTGCCCGTCCGTCTAGGGGTGAAATATTGTACTCAACTCAACCCGTATACCTAACTCACAATGTACGGCCCTCTAAAAGTGCAAGGTGAACTGTGTACCTCGATCAGAAATGATGGACACGGGCACATGTGAAGACGGACGATCTTGCAGATATATATCTCAACTAACTGCTCTGAAAATTAGGTAACTGCTACTGGAATGAAATAGGACGACTTGGTCAACTTGTCCATAATGACCCATACCGCGTCGAACTTCTTCTGAGTCCATGGGAGCCCAACAACAAAATCCAATGGTAATATGCTCCCTCTTCCACTCAAGAATCTCAAGCCTATGAAGTAAACCACCAGGCCTCTAATGCTTGTACTTTACTTCCTAGCAATTCAGACACCGAGCTACATATACAACAATATCCTTTTTCATCCTTCTCCACCAATAGTGTTGCGACAAATCCTGGTACATCTTGGCGGCACCCAGATGAATGGAATACCGCGAATTGTGGGCCTCCTCAAGAATAACTCACGAAGCCCATCCATATTGGGCATACAAATACAACCCTGCATCCTCAAAACCCGATCATCTCCAATGGTAACCTACTTGGCATCACCGTGCCGCACCGTGTCCTTAAGGACAAGAAAATGGGGATCATCATACTGACTCTCTCTAATGCGCTCGTACAAAGAAGACCGAGAGACCGTGCAAGCTAGAACACGACTGGGCTATGAATCATCTAACCTCACGAACAAATTGGCCAAAGACTTAATATCTGATGCTAGCGTCCTCTCCCCAACTGGAATATACGAAAGGCTACCCATACTCACAGCCTTTCTACTCAAGACATCGGCCACCACATTGGCCTTCCCGGGATGATACAAAATGGTGATATCATAGTCTTTCAACAACTCCAACCACCTCCTCTGCCTCAAGTTGATATCATTTTGCTTGAACAAATACTGTAGACTCTGATGATCCATGAACACCTCACACGACACGCCATAGAGGTAATTCCTCCAAATCTTTAGCGCATGAACTATGGCTGCCAACTCTAGGTCATGAACAAGGTAATTCTTCTCGTGAACCTTCAACTGCCGTGACGGGTATGCAATTACCCTGCCATCATGCATCAATACTGCACCGAGCCCAATACGAGATACATCACAATACACCATGTAACATCATGAACCTATAGGTAACACCAACACCGAATCTGTAGTCAAGGTAGTCTAGAGCTTATGAAAGCTCAACTCACACTCATCTGACCACCTGAATGGGGTAACCTTTTGGTACAATCTAGTCAACCCGCCAAACCGAGGAAGCTCCGAATCTTTGTAGTTAAAGTAGGTCTAGGCTAGTTCTGAATTGCCCAATCTTCTTAGGATCAACTCTTATGCCTTCGGCTAATACAACATGCCTCAAAAAGGCAATTGAGCCCAACCAAAACTCACACTTTGAAAACTTGGCATATAATTGACTATCTCTCAAAGTCTGAAGTACAATTCAATGATGCTGCTTATGCTCCTCTCAACTGCGGGAGTAGATCACGATATCATCAATGAATATGATCATAAGAAAATCCAAGCAGGGCTTGAATACCCGGTTCATCAAAGCCATGAATGATACTAGGGCATTTGTCAACCCAAATGACATCACTACGAACTCATAATGCACATACCGAGTCTAGAAAGCTGTCTTAGGGACATCCGATTCCTAATCTTTAACTGATGGTAGCCAGACCTCAAATCAATCTTCGAAACCACTATGGCACCCTGAAGCTGATCAAAAAAGTCATCAATCCTCAGCAATAGCTACTTGTTCTTGATAGTGACTTTGTTCAACTGTCGGTAGTCTATACACATCCTCATCGAACCATACTTCTTCTTCACGAACAACATGGATGCACCCCAAGGGGAGACACTAGGTCTAATGAATCCCTTATCAAGTAAATCCTGCAACTTCTCCTTCGGTTCCTTCAACTCAGGTGGCGCCATACGGTATGATGGAATAGAAATGGACTGAGTGCCCGGAGTAAAATCAATACAGAAGTCAATATCCCTGTCGGGTAGCATCCCCGGAAGGTCTGCGGGAAATACCTTTGGAAACTCAAGCACAACAGGTACTGAATCCATGGAAGGAACCCCCGCACTAGAATCACGAACATAGGCTAAATATGCTAGACATCCCTTCTCGGCCATATGTCGAGCCTTCACATAAGAAATAACCTTGCTAGTGGAATGGCTAGGAATCCCCATCCACTCTAATCGGGGCAACCCCGGCATAGTTAAGGTCACCGTCTTGGCGTGACAATCCAATATAGCATGATAAGGTGACAACCAATCCATGCCCAAAATAATATTAAATTCCACCATGACAAGAATTAGAAGATCTACACTAGTCTCGAGACACCCAATAGTAATCACACATGAGAGACAAACACAATCTACATAATAGAATCTCCCACAGGCGTGGACACATATACATGAGCACTCAAAGAATTGCTAGATACAATCAGATATGAAACAAAATAGGATGACATGTAGGAATAAGTAGAGCCCATATAAATTAGAACTGAAGCATCACTATGGAAAACTGGAACAATACATATGATGACGCCGTCAGATGAATCGACCTAAGGTCTAGCTGGGAATGCATAGAAATGGGGCTGGGCCCCACCACTCTGACCTCCACCCCTCGGGTGACCCCTAGCTGACTGGCCTCCACCTCTAATGGCCTGACCTTCACCTCTAACGATCTGACACCTACCTTTAGCTGGATGTGCGAGTGATAGAGAAATCGGTGCCGGTATGATGGCACGAGAACCCTGATGAGATCTGCTGCTCGATAATCTAGGGAAATACCTCCTGATGTGACCTATGCCCCCACACTCAAAGTACTCTCTCGATTGAGAAGGCTGTTAGAACGAAGATTGACCCTGACAGTTCGAATAGCTGTTGTAGTAACTATGAAGCGGTGGTGCACTGATAGGAGCTGAATGTGCACTGAATGCTAGCTACTCAAGACAAGCCCTATACGAACCACGACCACCCGAAGTACTGTGGGCTACCTATACAACTGATTGAATTGTACTAGGAGGATGATTTATACCAAAAGAACCCCTACCTCCAGATGAGGCACCACTGAAACCACCGAAATGATGAGGCCTCTTATCGACACCGGTCCCCTCTCCTAACCACTAACCATCTTGATATGTCTAGCAATATCTACGGCCCTCTGGTAGGAAATATCATCCCCGATCTCCTTGGTCATTTGTAGCCTAATGCTGAAGGTGAGTCTATCAATGAATATCCTCACTGTCTCCCTCTTATTAGGAAGTAAAACAATGGCATGGTGAGCTAGGTCCACAAATCGAGTCTCATACTGGGTGACGGTCATGTTGCCCTGCTGAAGATACTCAAACTACCTGTGGTAGTCCTCTCTTAGAGTGAAAGGAATGAACTTCTCTAGAAATAGTTGTTAAAACTAATCCCAAGTAAGTGCAGGTGAACCAGCTAATCTAGTCAACATGTAATCTCTCTACCATCTCTTGGCAGAACCAGTCATCTGAAACACTGCAAAGTCGACCCCATTGGTCTCCACTATACCCATGTTGGCAACACCTCGTGGCAACGGTCCAGGTAATCATGTGGGTCCTCATAAGATGCACCGCTGAAATAAACACGAAAGAGCTTGGTAAACTTATCCAGCCTCAGCAAGGCCTCAGAAGACATAACAGGCTTGTCATCGGCTCGTGCCACAACAACCGGTTGAACCACCCCAACTGGCTGGGTTGTTGGAGTATGATATAGGGGATCCACCTACTCCGGAGTGTGAGTAGCGGGAGTTCATGCTCCTCCCCTAGCCCGAGAGACGGCTGGTGCCACCGAAAATGCACCGGTCTGGGCCACACACTCCACGAGGCCCACCATGTGGACTAGAGCATCCTAAAGCACTAGAGTGGCTATGAATCCCTCCAGGACCTGAGCTGCTCCGACGGGCATGATCTGAGCTGGGACCTCCTCATCGTGATCAATATGAGGCTCTACTGGGCGGTGCTACTTCCCGAGCTCTAGACTGAGCTCTGCCTCTGCCTCTGCCTCTGGCTTGACCTCGATCTCGACCTCTGCCCCTGGTAGTAGCTTTCATAGAGGGCTCCGACTCCTGTCCGGCTGCTGATGTTATGCGTGTTCTCGCCATCTGTGAGAGAACATGGGTAGAAGGGTTCAATCATCAACGTATCAATCATCAAAGAAAGAAGTGAAATTTTTCCTAAACTCCATAGCCTCTGGAAGATAAGTACAAACGTCTCTGTATCGACCCTTCAGACTCTACTAAGCTTGTTGATGACTCGTGAGACCTAGGCAGCCTAGTGTTATGATACCAACTTGTCACGATCCAGAATTTCCACCCTCGAGAAGGTGATGGCGCCTAACGGTTTACTTGCTAGGAAAGCCAACATTAGATAAAGACAGTAACCATTTTTAAATATTTTCAAATTAAATGACAATAATGAAACTGAATAGTCTAAAATATGGTAATAAACTAATATGTGACGAAATCCAAATACAAATCCAAGATCTGGTGTCACGTGTACATGAGCGTCTAGAATACTACAGATAAAAGTCTAAAATAAGCATAATTGTATGAATCAAAGTAAACAGCTGAATATAAAGTTGAAGGGGACTTCAGGCTGTGGACACCGTGCAACTATACGTCAAGTCTCCACTGAATATCTGGATCCGAGCAAGTCTACTGAACGCCATTGGGACCAGCTCCGATATCTGCACAAGAAGTGCAGAGTGTAGTATGAGTACAACTGACCTCATGTACTCTATAAGTGTCGAGCCTAACCTCGATGAAGTAGTGACGAGGCTAAGGCGGATCACTCACATTAACTTGTACGCAATAATAATAATAACAAAAAAGATATGAAAGGAAGTAAATCAATTAATCCTTAAGAATGAACTCAAATCCAACTAACAGAGAGCCCAGAATAATCAGTCATATAAGCTCTTTCTCGATTACCGATGCCAATCCAACAATCACAAACAAATATAAATTTAATCAATATGTTGCGGCATGCAACATGATCCCACAATATCAACTTTAAACAATATGTTACGGTGCGCAACCCGATCCCATCATATCATCATCTGTCAATATCATAATCCATCCTTATTCCGCCATTTTAATTCATTACCTTTCAATTTTCGTTGCGGCGTACAACATGCTCCCCAAACAATTTCAATCAACAATAGCAATTCAACAACCAAGATTTACAAGAAGTTCTACATTAAGATAACATGATCATCAAGGAATCTCGAACAACTCGGAGGTCTCAACTTTACTAACTCAACGGTATCTACCAATTAACAATTCGTACAAATGATACTACAATATTGAAGGCAACAAATGATACGAAACTATAAGACAAACAAGGCCTAAGACAATATAGATATGCAAGAAAGCATATAGAGACAAGTAGTAAATAAGCATGGAATTATGGAAGAAATGGATAATTTAATACAAGGAATACTAAATGGCATGTAGCAATTATGACATGGAAGTCAAATAAGCATGTTGCAATTAAGGCATGTAACAAGATATACAATGAAGAAACGAAAGCATGGAAACAAGTAATACAACAACGCATATACACTCGTCACCTCGCATATACGTTGTTTCTCATATAATGCACATAACAAGAAGTTCAAGGGTCCTTAATTCCCTCAAATCAAGGTTAGACCCAACACTTACCTTACTCCACAATCAACTCAAAGCTCAACCACGGCCTTGCCTTTCCAACAAGCCAAACCAACCAAATCTAGCAAATTATTGACTAGATGATTCAAAATAAGCTTTAAAAACTACCCACGAATGAAATAGGTTCAATTTAAATTATTTTTGAAAAGGTCAACAAAAGTCAACCTCGAGTTCACTTGGTCAAAATCGAGATTCGGACCAAAACCCGATTACCCATTCAATCCTAAGCCCGGATATGTGATTTATTTCGAAATCCGACCTCAATTCGAGGTCTAAATCCCAATTTTACAAAATTCCTAATTCCACCCAAATCCATAATTTCTACCATGAAATTCCTAAATTTAATGTTGAAATCTCATGAAATGTAATGGATAATTGAAAAGAAATAGATTTAAGTCACTTACCAATGAATTTAGGGTTGAGAGATTTTGGGAAATGAGCTAAATCCCATTTTTCCCTCTTTCACCTAGCTTGCGGATGTCGCAATTGCGATGTCTTGTTCGCAATTGCGAACATCGAAAATGCGAGATAGGGGTCGCAAATGCGAACATAAACTTCGCAAATGCGAAGCAACCATTAGTGGTCAATGATTGCAATTGCGTCCATCTCCTTCGCAAATGTGAAGGTCCACAATTCGCAAATACGAACAAAATCTCACAAATGCGAGTTTCACCCAATTAGTCCATGCTCGCAAATGCGAACGTTTGTTCGCAAAAGCAAGGCTTGCAATTGCGAGTCAGATCTCGCAAATGCAAGATCTGCAGATCGCACCAGCAACAGTGAAGGCATCAGCTATCTTCCAAAACCTAAAATCAATTCGTAGCCTATCCAAAACTCACCTGAGCCCCTCAGACTCCAATCTAAACATGCACACAAGTATAATAACATCATACGAACTTGATCGCCAATCAAATTACCAAAATAACATCTAAATCTACGAATCAACTCTCAAAACGAACGAACTTTCAAAGTAAAACTCAAGAACACTAGAATCACGTTTAAGTGTTCGAATCATGTCAAATCAATTCCGAATTGAACCAAATTTTGCATACAAGTTTCAAATAGCAATACAGAACTATTCCAAGTTTTAACATCAAATCCGAGCTTGTTATCTAAGAAGTCAACTTACGGTCAAACTTAGTAATTCTTCAAGTTTCAAAAAGGCTTGTTTTCGGCAAAAAGAGTCAAACCAAGTTAGGGATTTCCGAATTCGATTCAGGGCATACGTTCAGGTCCCAAATCACGATACGGACCCACCGAGACCGTCAAAATATTGATCCGGGTCCGTCAAAATAAAATATTGACCGTAGTCAACTCAAGTCATTTTAAAGAAAAAAATTCACATTTTCTTAAAATTTTCACATAATATTTTTCGGAAAAAGACTCGGATTGTGCACACAAAA
Source organism: Nicotiana tabacum (assembly GCF_000715075.1). Taxonomy (NCBI): domain Eukaryota; kingdom Viridiplantae; phylum Streptophyta; class Magnoliopsida; order Solanales; family Solanaceae; genus Nicotiana; species Nicotiana tabacum. The sequence continues at coordinate 47,272,612 of NC_134093.1, read as the reverse complement.
TCGAGAAATGCTAAACGGAGCTATTCGAGGTTTCAGAACACGAAAATAGAGGCTAAATCTGAAAATGACCTATCGAGTCATCACAATTGGGTACCTGATATTACTTATTATTTACATGATGATTTAAATATATCAAAATACATTATTTAATATAAATTAAAAATCTACTCATATAAATCACTATAAAAGAAGAGATCTATTTATAGTAGAGTGAATTTCAAAAAGGAATAGGAGAAAGAGAATAAAAATATGATGAAAAAAAAAAAGAAAGGTATGGTAGAAGAAAAGAAAAAGGAAAAGGAAAAGGTCAAGTTAATGAGAGATATTTGGAAAATATAAATTTATTGTAAGGATTTTTTTATCTTGAACAAATTAATTTTCTGCTTCTACTTCCTAGAAGAAGCTAAGATTTATAGCTTCTCCCCAAAAATAAAAAATTATTTTTGAAGCACTTTTTCATCTTGGTCAAACATCTTAAATTTTTCAAAAAAATATTTGTTTGACAAAAGAAAAAGTATTTTTGGCCACTCATAAACTTGTTCAAACATGCTTTTAATGTTAAAGTGAAGAACAACAAAATCTTAGTTTTTCCATAGTCCAAAAATGTTACTATTAAAAATAAATATGGGATAATAAGAATTATAATTGCAACTTATGGTCCTACCCCATACCCCTAAAGCGTATTCCAAATAACATAGTGAGAGAAGAAAAGTGTGTGGTTCATGTATACATACAAGAACGAGGAAGTTGGTGGAGGGTTTATTTCCTTATTTAATATACTTGCCCACCTCCCAAGGAATTAGACTTCTGTCCCTATCTAATCTTTATTTTCACTTTTGGTTCCTATCCTAATCTTTACATATGTCTATTTATTGACCCGCCAAAGTTTTATTTTTTTATTTGAATCACATAGTTTGGCTTCTTCTTCTCAGCATTTATGACAATTCAAAGATCGGTCTGGGTGGTATTCAACATTTTCTCCCCAAAAAAACTAGTAAGAGCAGAAAATAACTTCTTAAATAAAACTTTATCAAAAATAATTTTTTTGTTACAAACTATTAAATTTGTATTGGATAAAATTATAATTTAAATTACTTTCCTAATATTTAGGACCTTAAAATCAAGTCAAATTTTATTTTCTAAATTGTTTCTCATTTGAATTAGGTAAGAAATCATTCCTAGATTTTATGACCTTTTTAATTAATAAAAAAAGAATGTTATTATATCAATTTAAGGTACATGTTAGGAATACAGCGATAAAAACTTTTCTTCAAGTTTTCTCCATGTGTACACAATACACGTTATTAGGTTAGTCTAATTTTTTCTTGTTTTTCCCTAAAATTTAATTAATTATTTAAATTATATTAGAATAAATTTATTAGTGGTAAATATTTAAACAATTATGAGAAGTAAATATATCAGCATAAATATACATCCCATATTAGATATAATGATAATTTCCATTAATCTTTTATATGTTAGATATTACAATTGATTTTCTAAATTTTCAGTGAGCTAATATCTTAATTTTATATAATTTAAGTGTCTTAGTAAAAATAAAAAAAATAAAAATAGAGAAAGAATAAGTATGAAATTTTAACTAAAATCGATAATGTTACCAGCACCTTTTCGATTTTTTTTTTATGTATGATATATTAAAAGCACGAAATCTCTTAACGAAATGTTATTCATCTTTTTTGCCTTTTAAAAATATACTTTCAGACCAGACAAAATAGTTAATCTAATTAATTTTTTAATATTTAAAAATAATTATTTAATTATTTTTTTAATGTTTAGGACTTCAACATCAGCTAAATTACGTGAATTGAAATCCTTTCTTATTTTAATTACAATAAGGCCGTGTATTTTGTTTTTAGTCCAAGTTAAAAACAAATATTAAATTGTCATCACAATACATGTAACCAATTCAACTTCATCCAGAATTTCTTCACTGAGAAGTCAGTACGTATTTTTTTTTATTTTTTTTTATTTTTTTTGTAGAATTAAAGTTATGAATAAACATTAAATTGTAGGAACTTCATTAAATTAAAAGTATTTATACAAGTATTCATTAAATTGTAAGATCATTCAAGATGAAAAAATTGACTCGATAACAATGTCTCAAGTATGGAGTTTGCTTTGAAACTTACCTAGTTGTATCTACTAATTCTTTTAAAAAGTCAAAAGAATTCGAATTAATAAAATAAAATTACTTTCTATACTGCTGAAAACAAATAACTAACTCTTTAAATTAATTAATTAGAGAATTTCAATTCATTTTCAAAGTCATCATACGTAACGATCTAGCCGGTCGTTTTGAACATATGCATTTTGTTCAGCTATTTGAAGTCTTAAGCAACATCGTATGATATATTTTGACTTGTGCGAATCGTCGATTTTGGTTTTTAGGTTATTCGGAATTGATTTGGAAGAATGAATTTCATGATTAAAGCTTTAAAGTTGGAAGAGTTGATCAAGTTCGACTTTTTAGTATTTGACCTCAGATTGGAGTTTTGTTGATTTCGTTAGGTCCGAATGGTGATTTTGGATACATGCGTATGCCCGAATTTGCATTTGGATATTTATAGAAGATTTCGGCGCTAATTGGCGAAAGTTAGAAATTTGAAGGTTTGAAAAGTTCATAAGTTTGAGCGAGAGTTGACTTTGAGGATATCGGATTCGAATTGTGATTCCGAGAATTGGAATAGCTTTGTTATGTCATTTGGGACTTGTTTGAAAACTTTGAGCTCATTCCGGGTTGATTTGGTATATTTCGGCACTAATTTTGGAAGTTGAAAGATTCAAAGTTTATTGTATTTTATTTGAGGTGCGATTCGTCGTTTTAATATTGTTATGCGTGATTTTAGGCTTCGAGTAGGTCCGTGTTAGGTTATGGGACTTGTCGGAATGTTCGGGCAGGGCCCCAGGGGCTCGGGCGTGTTTCAGATTGATTTCGGGCTATTTTTCTTCATGTTCTCACTGCTGGTTCTGTAGATGTCTGGTGCACCCAGTTTCTTCGAGATCACGGATTGAGGGATGCAATCGCGTAAGGTTGTTTTCGAGGCTGATTAGTTTGTGCTTCGCGATCGCAAAGATTGTTGCGCGATCCCGTAGTAGATTTTTAGGGGCAGTGCACTTTCTTCTTCGCGACCACAAAGGTATTTCCGCAATTGCGATTCATTGATTTGCCCACTGATTATAAGTACTCTAATTTCGGGGGTTTCGACCATTTTTGCATATTTGGAGCTATGGAGCTCGGATTGAGACAATGTTTGAAGTGATTTTCACCATATGGTTTGGGGTAAGAGTTCTCTACCCATTTTTTATTATATTTCATGAATCTATCTTCGTTTTTGGCATTTGATTGAGGATTTCAAGAGAGAAATTTGGGTTTTTTTTTCTAAAGTTTCATAGAGTGAATATTCGGGTTTTGAACATCGATTCAGAGTCGGATTTGAGTGAAACTAGTATGGTTGGACTCATAATTGAATGGGTTGTCGAATTTTGTGAGTTTTGTCAGGTTCTGAGGTGCGGGCCCAGGTTTGACTTTTTAGTTGACTTTAGGCTTTTGATTAAAGATTCGACCTTTATCATTTGGAATTGTTTCCTCACGTATTATTTGATGTATTTGAGTTATTTTTGGCTAGTTTAGAGTCGTTCGGAGGTCGGTACGCACGGGATGACATCTTTGGAGTATAGTTTGGCTTGCTCGGTATTAGATTTGGCATGTTCGAGGTAAGTAACTGTAACAACCCGGCCGGTCGTTTTGAGTATTACAGCCCCGTTCCCCCATTTACTGCTTATCTTGTGTTCAAATAAATAAATGTGACTTGTTGGGGAGGTTTCAGAATGAATTGGGAACACTTAGTTTTAAAATTTAAAGCTTAAATTGAAATAGTTGGCCGGATATCGACTTATGTGTAAACGACTTAGGAATAGAGTTTTGATAATTCTAATAGCTCCGTACAGTGATTTTGGACTTAAGAATGTATCCGAAGTAGTTATTTGGAAGTTTGTAGTTAAATTAGGCTTGAAATAGCTAAAATTAAAATTTAAGTTTGGAAGTTTGACCAAGGAGTTAACTTTTTGATATCGGGGCCGGAATCCGATTCAGAAAATTGGAATAGGTCAGTTATGTCATTTATGACTTGTGCGCAAACTTTGAGATCAATCGGACTTGATTTGATAGATTTTGGCATCGAATGTAGAAGTTGAAATTTTCTTAGTTTCATTAAGCTTGAATTGGGATATGATTCGTATTTTTAGCATTGTTTGATGTGATTTAGAGGCTCGACTAAGTTCGTATGATATTTTGGGACTTATTGGTATAATTGGTTGAGGTCCCGAGGGCCTCGGGTGAGTTTCGGATGGTTAACGGATCAAATTTGGACTTAGAACAAAGCTGGAAATTTTTTGTCTTCTGATGCAATCGCACCTGCGGAAATTGGCTCGCAATTGCGAGCTCGCAGAAGCGTGAAGTCCGCAGAAGTGGACAGAACCTCGCAAAAGCGAGTCCGCAGAAGTGACACCAAGGTAGCATATGCGGAGGCAAGGGAACCTGGGCAAAATCGCAGAAGCGGTAGCTTAACCGCAAAAGCTTCACCGCAGACGTGGTTAAACATTCCGCAGAAACGGAACCTCTGGACACTGTACAAAAACAGAGGGGTCAGAGATTTTCTCATTTTTGGACATTTTCAACACGGGTTGAGGCGATTTTTCAGAGAGAATTCTCGGAAAAACTAGAGGTAAGTCACTTGTGATCATTGTTAGTCAATAATATTGAATTATCATCGATTATTCCAACTAAATTACGCATTTTTAAGGTATAATTTGAGGATTTGGGCCTAGGGATTTCAAAATAAGAAATTAAGATTTGAAGGTGGAGTTGATGTCGGAATTTGATAAATTATGTATGGTTGGACTCGTGGTTGAATGGGCGGTTCATATTTTGTAACGTTTTTTGGGTTACGAGAAGTGAGCCCCACTAGCGATTTTTGAGCGAAATTTCGGATTTTGTTGGAAAATTAGTATTTTCATATGAAATTAATTCCTATAATTTGTATTGACTGAATCGAATTAATTATGACTAGATTCGAGGCGTTCGGAGGCCGATTTGCGAGGCAAAGGCAAACTGGAATAGAGAATTACACGGTTTGAGGTAAGTAACACTTCTAAACTTGGTTCTGAGGGTATGATTTCTTGAATTTTGTATTATATCAATTGATTGGAGGTGACGCGCACGCTAGATAACGGGCGTGTGGGCGTACACCATAGAAGTTGTGATTTAATTGATTCTGTGTAGTTGCATAATTAAATAAATGTCATTATCCACATATCCTCCACGTGTTAGAGAAATTAAGCTGAGACTCATATTGAAGATCATGTTCAGGTTACGTGCTGATATTTTTGGGACCCACATAGGTCGTGTTGTTGCGTAATTATTTGTTTAAATTGTAATTGTATACTCAGTCACATCCATCATTTGCATATCATATCTCAGTCTCTGTTGTCATTTATTGATATATCATATCATCACGTCGGGTTGATTTTCATATCATTGAGAGCCCGAGAGACTGGAGATTTTGAGTGATATTTATGGGATCGGGCTACACGCCGCAACATATTTTATTTATTTATGCCTGGATCTAGCTTATTATAGTGCTTGGGCTGAAGGAGCTCCTCAGGAGTCTGCACCCCCCAGAGTAAGCGCAATTTATTTATATTAGAGATGGAGTTCCATAGGCATGGAGTTGCCTTGTTTATTTACATTTGGGATGGAGTTCCCTAGGCATGGAGTTGCCTTATTTTACTTATACTTGGGATGGAGTTCCCTGGGCTAGATTGGCCTTATACAATACTGAGTGACTGATTGTCAGTTGATACATATATATCTGGGATGGAGTTCCCTAGGCCGGATTGGCCATATATAGTACTGAGTGATTGAGTATTCTGAGAGTGTGAGTACACGAGGTTTCCATTGTGGTACATCACATACATCATATATTTTGGCATGTAGATATAGAGATGTCATATTCCTCATATCATACAGAATTTATCTATTTTACCTGTACTGAGTTTAACTGTTTAACTGGAAAGTATGCCTACATTTCTGTTCTATTATTTACGTACTCGACTATACTTGTTGAGCTCGTCACTACTTTCAGCCCAAAGGTTATTCTTGTTACTTATTGAGTATGTTATACTCATACTACACCCTGCACCTCGTGTGCAGATCCAAGTAGTTCCGGATATAATGGTTTCCAGATTTGAGGATTTATCTGTTAGAGACTAACAAGGTAGCTGCTTGGCGTCTGCAGACCTTGACTCTCTTTCCTTTCAATTATTGTACTATTCTATATTTTCAGACAATGTTCTTATTAGTCAGACTTTGTTACTATTTAGATTCTCATGTACTCAGTGACACCGAGTTTTGGGAGTGTACTTATATTAGTATGTATGGGTTTTTGTCATGTCCCAACCTCGGGGAGCGCGACCGACGCTCAACTGAGTGAACCCGGTCGAGCAAGCCTAGTAAACCTTTCCTACCCGACTCATTCATGATCCAAAAAGGGAATGCGTCACCATTTGTAAAATAGGGGAGAGATCAGTTATATAAATATATAAACGTTGCTAGTTCATTTTTTTCATTATATGCATTATGCCATAGTTAAGTTTTCAAAATACAACTCGATCCAACGAACGCCCCAACATACATACATGACCCAAAAAAACGTCTACAGAGCCTCTAAGGATACAAAAGAGCAACATGACAATGCCGGCAACAAGGCCCCGGCTATACCTCAAAATGTGAAAAATTATACAAAAGAAGGACTACATGACCCCTGGGAGAAATGGGGCTCACCAAAACTGCTGTGAGAAGAGAAAGAGAGCACCACTATCTGCGATCGGCACTATCTGCGATGGAACCGCCTACATCCATTTAAAGATGTAGCGCCCCCGGCAAAAGGGACATTAGTACTGTCGAATAGTACTAGTATGTAAGGCAAACACTAATCTTAGTAGAATGAATAGTGAAACAAAGAGAAGGCAGTCATAATAATCAATAAGTACTTCATAGAAATACAAAGAAAACACCAAGTAAGGATCACATAGTTTCCAATTCAATTTTTTCATCTTTTTAGATTAATAATCTTTAGTGCCAAGCCACAACTCAATATGCCACCGTGTTTTTACATGGAGTCCGGTCTCGGCCCGACCGACTAAGCCATCCCAAGTGAGACATATCCATATCCACAATGTAAATCAATAATTCCAACACAAATGCCACCATGTGTACGGCATGGCGTCCGATCTCTGCCCGATCGGCTAAGCCATCTCACTTGAGACATAACCTCTTTCAAGTATTCACTCAATTCGCATCTCTTTCCCATCTTTAATTACATGGCACAAACAGCCTCATTTATTAAATAGTTCTTGGCACTTTGGCACATTTTACAATTCAAGTCTTTCCCTTTTTATTCGTTCAAGTAACGTCATCATTCATGTCGATAAGTACCATCACATAAGGCATTTCACACATAAGAGAAGGAGCTTGGAAAATCATAGTCACGTTCTCAAATAGCATGATGACATGGTAAACATCTAAAACAATTAGGGAACATGAATCTTCCAACCCAACACACTAAGGCAAACAATTCTAGTATGATCAAGTCGGAACTTACACCAAATATTCGGACACCAGGAGTTCAATTCTAGGAAGAAGAGAGTTAGCCATACATACCTCAATTGCGCTTCTTTAGACTCTACAATTATCCGGAACCCTTAGCAACCTCAATCTATTTTAGCAATATACAAATTGAACCCAAAATTAGGAAAACATTCATGGTTCTAGTTCCCTTTTCCACACTCTTTTTACCACACATGCATGCAAGATAAACAACCCTCGTACCCATGGACCATCTTATTAATTACTCATTTTCAGTATAAGTTTCAAAAATTTAGGGTTAGGGTATAGATTCTTACCTCTAGGATGGAGGCCTAGATTGCTTTCCTTGATAATCTTCAAAGTTTCAAGCAAGAATTGAAGAATAATTGATGAGGATTACTTTCTCACTCTAAGGCTCCCTCTCTCACTCTATAGTATCAGAAAATAAGCTCAAAATAGACTAAAAGGGGTGTTTTAACGGAATGGGGGTCGGATTTTAAATTAAGAAAATGGGTGCCCCGACACAGGTCTGCGGTTGCATATGCGACCGCATAATGGTTATGCGGTCCGCAAAGTGACCGCAGAAATGGCCCTCAGGGGCCTAAACTTTCGGCTCAGGTATGCGACCAGTATGCAGTCCGCATACTTGTTCTGCGGTCGCATAATGCACCGCAGAACTCCCTCCGCAGAAACCCAAGAGGAATTATGTGACCGATATGCGGTCTTCATATCGATTATGCGGTCGCATAATCGACCGTAAAACTGACCTCAAATTGGCCAAACTTACTGCTTCACTCTGCGGCCATTATGCGGTCTGCAGAGTGATTATGCGGCCGCATAATGGGCCGCAGAAATGCGTCCTTCTGCGAAACATTTTCTCTAAGTCCGTAGGGTACTGTTCAATCCAAAAAGTCATAACCGCTAGCAAGCTCGCCGCGAAGAATTTCTACTATAATAACGCAGGAATCTAACTTGGCACCACGAAATCCCGAGTTTTTGGTTAAAATTTTTACGGGTCCTTACATCCTCCCCCACTTAAGATCATTCATCCTCGAATGAGGATCAAGGTTCACTTAACACAGTTTCAGTCATGCTACATACCATCAGCCTCAAATTTGCCTTACTTTCTAACTTTCTAAAAATATTTCCAGAGTTTCATTTGTATTTAGGCCTATCCACCTACTAGAGAGCCCCCAAAACACACCTTAGCAACATATTTAAATTAAATGACACAACAGAATGCAAAATAACACCAACCGAAGCCTCATGGGGGACATATAACTAGAAAGGAGTGTCTTTATATTAGCCGAACAAGCGATACAAACTTTAGGGGAAACAACTTCATAAAACTATTACATGGCTATTCAAACAAATGAGGGTACTTTTCTTTCATTTCATTCTCGGCTTCCCAAATACCTTCTTCGACTTGTTGGTTTCGCCATAACACCTTCACGGATTCAATTTCTTTGTTTCTCAATTTTCGGACCTGCCTATAAGGAATAGAAACCGGAATTTCTTCATATGACAATTCTTCACTAACCTCGATGGTCTCAACCGGCACAATAGCGGAAGGATCTCCAACTACCTTCTTTAACATGGACACATGAAATACCGGGTGTACTAATGACATCTCAGGTGGCAGTTCAAGCTTGTACGCCACCTGACCTATCCTTTGAATGATTTTATACGGCCTGACATACCTCTGACTTAATTTCTCTTTCTTTCCAAACCGCATGATCCCCTTCATGCGAGATATCTTCAAGAACACCCAATCATCTTCTTTGAACTCTAAGTCTCTACGACGAACATCCGAGTAGGATTTTTGATGACTCTGAGCAATTTTCGACCGCTCTTTTATGATCTTAACCTTTTCCATAGCTTGATGCACAAGGTCTGGTCCTATTAGTTCAGCTTCTCCAACCTCGAACCACCCAATCGATGATCTACATCTCCTACCATACAAGGCCTCAAACAGCGCCATCTGAATACTGGCATGGAAGTTGTTGTTATAAGCAAATTCTATGAGCGGCAAATGATCATCCCAGCTACCCTTGAAGTCAAGCACAGACGCACGCAACATGTCCTCAGTCCGCTCTCCTTGCCCGTCAGTCTGTGGATGGAAAGCCGTGCTAAGATTTACCTGCGTACCCAAACCTTGCTGGAACTTCTTCCAGAAATTAGCTGTGAATTGGGCCCCTCGATCGGAAATAATGGAAACTGGAGTGCCATGAAGCCTGACTATTTCCTTGATATACAACTGAGCATATTGTTCCACAATGTCGGTGGATTTATCTGGTAAAAATTGTGCTGATTTCATGAGTCAGTCCACGATCACCCAAATTGAGTCAAACTTACGCGGAGTGCACCGTAACCCTACCACAAAATCCATGTTGATCATTTCCCATTTCCACATTGGAATTTCTATACTCTGAAATAACCCACCGGGCCTTTGATGCTTAGCCTTCACTTGTTGACAGTTTGAACATTTTTCCACAAAGTCCGCCACACCCCTCTTCATGTTATTCCACCAGTAAACTTCCTTGAGGTCATGATACATTTTTGTAGAACCTGGATGCACGGAATATCTAGAAGTATGAGCTTCTGCCATGATTCTTTCCCGAAGACCATCTACGTTTGGAACACATAGTCGCCCTTGGTACCGTAATGTACCGTCATCCACACCAAGAGAAAAGGCCGTAGTTTTGTGTTTATGAATCCCCTCCTTCAGTCACACCAACACTGGATCATTGTATTGCTTCTCCTTGACCTCGGTCACAAGCGATGATTCCGCCCTATTCCGCACAATCACTCCCCCTTCATTAGAGTCCGCACGACGAACTCCCAAACTGGCCAACTGGTGAACCTCCCGGGCCAAGGGCCTTTGACATGCCTCCAAGTGAGCCAAACTACCCATAGACTTCCGACTAAGAGCATCTGCCACCACATTAGCCTTCCCCGGATGATACAAAATGTTGATGTTATAATCTTTGAGCAATTCAAGCCACCTTCTCTGCCTTAAGTTCAATTCCTTTTGCTTAAAAATGTACTGGAGACTCTTGTGGTCTGTGAATACATCTACATGGACTCCATACAAATAATGATGCCAAAGTTTTAATGCAAAAACCACTGCCGCAAGCTCTAAGTCATGAGTTGGATAATTCTTTTCATGATTTTTAAGTTTCCTTGAAGCATATGCTATAACCTTACCATGTTGCATTAATACACACCCAAGACCGATCCTTGACGCATCGCAATACACCACAAAACCCTCGGTCCCCTCTAGCAGGGTCAATACCGGTACCGAAGTCAATCTGGATTTCAATTCGTGGAAGCTCCTTTCACAAGCATCGGACCACTGAAACTTAACCGCCTTCTGCGTCAATTTAGTCAATGGAGAGGCAAGAGTGGAGAACCCCTCCACGAACCTCCTATAATACCCGGCCAAACCCAAGAAACTGTGAATATCTGTTGGAGTAGTAGGTATAGGCCAATCTTTCACCGCTGCAATCTTTTGAGGAACAACCTTAATTCCTTCTCCGGAGACGACATGACCCAGGAATGTAACAGATTCAAGCCAAAATTCACATTTCGGGAACTTTGCAAACAATTGGTGTTGATGAAGAGTTTGCAGAACTGCCCTGAGGTGATCGGCGTGATCCTCTCGACTTTGTGAATACACAAGGATGTCGTCAATGAATACTATCACAAGGGAGTCGAGGAACGACTTGAAGACTCGATTCATAAGATCCATGAAAGCTGCCGGGGCATTTGTTAGCCCGAAAGACATTACCAAAAATTCAAAGTGCCCATACCAAGTTCTGAAAGCTATTTTCGGAATATCCTGCTCCCTTACCTTCAATTGATGGTACCCGGACCGCAAATCAATTTTGGAGAAGAACTTAACACTATGTAATTGATCAAACAAATCATCTATTCTAGGCAATGGGTATTTGTTTTTGATTGTGACTTTGTTGAGTTTCCGGTAATCAATACACATCCGTAACGATCCATCTTTCTTTCTGACAAAGAGAACCGGTGCGCCTCAAGGCGACACACTCGGTCGGATGAAACCTTTCTCTAGCAAATCCCTTAGTTGTTCCTTTAGCTCTTTTAATTCTGTCGGTGCCATTCTATAAGGTGGAATGGATATAGGTTGTGTGCCCGGCATCACATCAATCCCAAAATCAATCTCCCTATCTGGAGGAATTCCAGGGAGCTCATCCGGAAATACATCAGGGAATTCATTCACAATTGGTATAGATTCAAGGGTAGGCACCTCAGCAGTGGTGTCCGTAACTCGGACCAAATGGTAAATATGCTCCTTCCTGATCATCTTTGTGGCCTTAAGGTAAGAAATAAACCTACCTTTTTGCATAGCATTATTCCCCTCCCATTCAACAACTGGCTCGTTAGGAAACTCAAACCTCATGATTCTGGCTCGGCAATCGAGTTTGGCAAAACATGAATAAAGCCAATCCATTCCCATTATTACGTCAAAATCAATCATCCCTAGTTCAATAAGATCGGCCATGGTATCCCGACCACGCACCGTGACAACACAATCCCTATAAACCCGTGTGGCCATAATAGACTCGCCAACCAGAGTAAATACAGAAAACGGCTCATGAAGTTGTTCCGGTTCTATCCCAAAGCTCGTAGCAACATAAGGAGTAACATAGGACAAAGAAGATCCGGGATCAATAAGGGTATATACATCATGAGATTGAACAGTCAATATACCTGTGATGACATTCGGGGAAGCCTCCGCACTCTATCGACCACTCATAGCATAGAATCGGTTGGGTCCTCCCGAACTCTGTGCAGCACCCCTAGCTGCACCACGCCCTGTGGGTGCTAAAGAGCCTCGAGCTGGAGGGTGTGCTGAAGATGTGGCAACTGTAGGACTGGATGACTGAGCTGTGCCCCTGCCTGCACCCTGACGGGATGCACGACACTCCCTCTGAATATGGCCTCTCATTCCGCATCCGTAACATACTGGCATGTCTAGGTAGCAGACTCCCGAATGTATCCTCCCACACTTAGGGCATGAGGCCCTCTGCTGCTGCTGGAATCTCCCTCCTGATCAGCCTTGATAGTGGGACCCTCTGCTGCCCTGACCGAGCCTAAAACGACTCCCCTGCTGCTGACTGTGCCCTGATGGCAGGGCACTAGCTGAAGACTGAGCATAAGACTGGGATGGCCCTGATGATCCTCCCCGAAAAGATGATCTCCCACCTCCGAATGAGTCCCCAAGGTTGCCCGCTGATCGGGCCCTACTACTACTTTCCCGTTCCATCCTGAGCTTTAACTTTCGAGCCTCCGTAGCTTGGGCAAATTCCACCATCCTTCCATAGTTCATGTCAGAATTTAGAGCAGCTGTGGCAGCCTCATTAATAACCAAAGGGCTAAGGCCCTGCACAAATCGACGCACTCTTGCCTCCATAGTCGGCATCATATGAACATCATACTTCGACAGGCGCACGAACTCCATGTGATACTCCCACACATTCCTACTACCTTGTTTAAGGGTCTCAAGCTCCACAGCACGGTTTGCCTTAGTCTCGGCAGGCAAGAAATGGTATATGAAGGCATCCGCGAACTCACTCCATCTTGCCGGAGGGCTCCCCTCCTCACGAGAATCTTCCCACATTTCAAACCAGGAATATGCCACCCCTTTCAGACTATAAGAGGCCAACTCTACCCCCTATACTTCAGTAGCACGCATAACTCGGAGAGTCTTATGCATCTCATCAACGAAATCCTGAGGGTCTGCCCCGGGATCAGTACCTGTGAACACTGGAGGGTCTAACTGAAGGAACTTGTTTACCCTGGAACTAGAAGAATCCTCTTGCGAGCTAAAGAGGGTGGGTGCAACATTTGACCTCTGGGCCTGAGAAGCTACTAACTGAGTCAACATCTGAATAGCTCCCCTAAGATCCCCATCAGAAATACCGGGACCTAGAGCTGGGGCTGGGGGTGGAACTGGGGTAGTCTGTTCTGGAGTAGACGAATCAGGCAGTGTGATAGTAGGGGGATTATCCTCACCCGCATTATCAAGTAAGGGATCAACAACCACTCCTGGTGTGGCATTGGCTTCTTGGCCAATTCTCGCTCTCTTCTTAGGTGCCATTTACTGAAAGTTAGAACAATGCTCGAGTTAGGGGAGAACAACCTCACGTTCCGCTCTATCGCACGATATAGAACAACAATGAAGGGTATCATTCTTAAATGTCCAAGTAGCCCTCTAATTATAGATGTGGTCGACAACACACCGATAAGAAAAGCCCTACTAGACACGACTCCGAGACATCCTAGGACACTTTAAAACCTTAGGCTCTGATACCAAGTTTGTCACGCCCCAACCTTGAGGAGCGCGACCGGCGCTCAACCGAGTAAACCCGGTCGAGCAAGCCTAGTAAACGTTTCCTACCCGACTCATTCATGATCCAAAAAGGGAATGCGTCACCATTTGTAAAACAGGGGAGAGATCAGTTATATAAATATATAAACGTTGCTAGTTCATTTTTTCATTATATGCATTATGCCATAGTTAAGTTTCCAAAATACAACTCGATCTAACGACCGCCCCAACATACATACATGACCCACAAAAATGTCTACGGAGCCTCTAAGGATACAAAAGACCAATATGACAATGGCGGCAACAAGGCCCTGGCTATACCTCAAAATGTGAAAACTTATACAAAAGAAGGACTACATGACCCCTGGGAGAAATAGGGCTCACCAAAACTACTGTGAGGAGAGAAAGAGAGCACCACTATCTACAATCGGCACTATCTGCGATGGAACCACCTACATCCATTCAAAGATGTAGCGCCCCCGACAAAAAGGACGTTAGTACTATCGAATAGTACTAGTATGTAAGGCAAACACTAATCTTAGTAGAATGAACAGTGAAACAAAGAGAAGGCAGTCATAATAATCAATAAGTACTTCATAGAAATACAAAGAAAACACCAAGTAAGGATCACATAGTTTCCAATTCAATCTTTCCATCTTTTTAGATTAATAATCTTTAGTGCCAAGCCACAACTCACAATGCCACCGTGTTTTTAGACGGAGTCCGGTCTCGGCCCGACCGGCTAAGCCATCTCAAGTGAGATATATCCATATCCACAATGTAAATCAATAATTCCAACACAAACGCCACCATGTGTACGGCATGGCGTCCGATCTCGGCCCGATCGGCTAAGCCATCTCACTTGAGACATAACCTCTTTCAAGTATTCACTCAATTCACATCTCTTTCCCATCTTTCATTACATATCACAAACAACCTCATTTATTAAATAGTTCTTGGCACTTTGGCACATTTTACAATTCAAGTCTTTCCCTTTTTATTCGTTCAAGTAACGTCATCATTCATGTCGATAAGTACCATCACATAAGGCATTTCACACATAAGAGAAGGAGCTTGGAAAATCATAGTCATATTCTCAAATAGCATGATGACATGGTAAACATCTAAAACAATTAGGGAACATGAATCTTCCAACCCAACACACTAAGGCAAACAATTCTAGTATGATAAAGTCGGAACTTGCACAAAATATTCGGACACCAGGAGTTCGATTCTAGGAAGAAGAGAGTTAGCCATACATACCTTAATTGCGCTTCTTTAGACTCTACAATTATCCGGAACCCTTAGCAACCTCAATCTATTTTAGCAATATACAAATTGAACCCAAAATTAGGAAAACATTCATGGTTCTAGTTCCCTTTTCCACACTCTTTTTACCACACATGCATGCAAGATAAGCAACCCTCATACCCATGGACCATCTTATTAATTACTCATTTTCAGTATAAGTTTCAAAAATTTAGGGCTAGGGTATAGATTCTTACCTCTAGGATGGAGGCCTATATTGCTTTCCTTGATAATCTTCAAAGTTTCAAGAAAGAATTGAAGAATAATTGATGAGGATAACTTTCTCACTCTAAGGCTCCCTCTCTCACTCTATAGTATGAAAAAATGAACTCAAAATAGACTAAAAGGGAAGTTTTAACGGAATGGGGGTCGGATTTTAAATTAAGAAAATAGGTGCCCCGACACAGGTCTACGGTCGCATATGCGATCGCATCATGGTTATGCGGTCCGCAAAGTGACCGCAGAAATGGCCCTAAGGGGCCTAAACTTTCGGCTCAAGTATGCGACCAGTATGCGGTCCGCATACTTGTTCTGCGGTCGCATAATGCACCGCAGAACTCCCTCCGCAGAAATCCAAGAGGAATTTTGCGACCGATATGCGGTCGCATAATCGACCGCAAAACTGACCTCAAATTGGCCAAACTTACTGCTTCACTCTACGGCCATTATGTGATCCACAGAGTGATTATGCGGCCGCGTAATGGGCCGCAGAAATGCTTTCTTCTGCGAAACATTTTCTCTAAGTCCGTAGGGTACTGTTCAGTCCAAAAAGTCTGAACCGCGGCGAGCAAGATCGCCGCGAAGCATTTTTACTATAGTAACGCAGGAATCTAACTTGACACCACGCCATCACGACATGCGGATTTTGGGTCGTGACAAGTTGGTTTCAGAGCCTAGGTTTAATAGGTCTCACGAGTCATGAGCAGGTTTAGTAGAGTCTTGCGGATCGGTACAGAGATGTCTGTACTTATCTTCGAAAGGTTGCCGAACCTTTAGGAAAATATTCATTTTCTTGTATTCTGTCGTGCGCATTTGTTGATTCCAAAAATTAAATTTCTATTATTCTATTCTCTCATAGATGGTGGGAACACGTACTACCGGATCGGACGGTCATCCACCAGTGCCACAAGTTAGGTCCATGAGAGGATGGGGTCGTGGTATAGGTTGTGGCCATGGTAGAGGTCGAGGTGTAGCTCGTACAACAGTTAAAGCAGCACCGGTAGAACCACCAGTTGCTCCAGCTTAGGAGGAAATTCCAGATATAGTTGAGCCGACGGGGCCAGCTCAGGCACCAGTTGTGCCTATTATGATTCCAGGCCTTCAGGAGGCTCAGGCCGCACCAGCCACTTCTCAGGCCACGGGAGGTACTCATACCCCTGTCGCCCGTACTCCAGAGCAGGTAGTGTAGGGACTTTTGATACCGGGGCACTACCAGTCCAGCCGGTTGCAGCTGCTCAGGCCCAGGTGGGTCTTATTATGAATAATGAGGAGCAAAAAAGATTAGAGAGTTTTGGGAGACTCTGTCCTCCAACTTTCAGTGGAACTGAGTCAGAGGATTCTCAGGATTTCTTGTACAGATGCCAGCGGATGCTTCGTACAACAGGTATTCTGGAGATCAGTGGGGTCTCATTTACTACTTTTCAGTTGACCGGGGCAGCCTTCAAATGGTGGGAGACTTATGAGAGGAGCAGACCAGTTAGTGCAGCACCACTTTCATGGCATGAGTTCTCCGTATTATTTCTGGAGAAGTTTGTGCCACAGACCCGCAGAGAGGAACTGCACAAGCAGTTTGAATATTTACGTTAGGAGGACTTGTCCGTGACTCAGTATGAAATGCGGTTTTTATAATTGGCTCGTCATGTAGTTTGGTTGGTTCCCACTGAGAGGGATAAGATCAAGATGTTCATTAATGGCCTCAACCATGAGTTCCGTTTTGTTATGACTCTAGGGAATGTAGCAAGTGCTAAATTCAATGAGGTGGTTGACAGTGCTCGACGACTAGAAATGGTCCATACTCAGGAGCGTGAGGAGAGGGAGGCCAAGAGGTCTCATGGTCCGGGTAATTCCAATAGTGTTCCTTCTGGAGGACAGCCCTATCACAGCAGGGGTCGACCTTATAGGCCTACTCAAATGGCTCGTCCAGCTCATCGTGGCGCATCAGCTAGCCATGGTTCATACAGTGCTCGACAAAGTCAGCCTTCTCTTAGTGCACTTCCAGCTTAGAGTTCATCTCGTACACCATCAGTTCAGGGTTCATCTGTACCAGGTTCTTCTGGTAGTTGTTCTGGTTCTCGAGGTCCACCTCAGTACTTGCCGCCATTGTTTGAGAAGGGTTGTTTCAAGTGTGGAGATTTAGGTCATTTGAAAAGGATTGTCCCCGCCTTTTGGGAGGTCCAGCTCACTAGAGGAGTCAGGCTGCGGCTCCTGCACCAGTTAATTCACCACCCGCCCAGCCAGCACAAGTTGGGGCACAAGCAACTAGAGGTCGCTCTTGAGGGGGAGGTCGATCAGGTGGCGGTCAGGCTCGATTATATGCTATTCCTACCAGGCCAGATGTTGTTGCTTCAGATGCAGTGATCACAGGTATTGTCTTAGTGTGCCACAAGGAAGCTTCTATATTATTTGACTATGGTTCCACATATTCGTATGTTTCATCATATTTTGTACGTTATTTGGATATGCCCCATGAGTCCTTAGTTTCACCTGTTCGTGCATCTACGCCGGTGGGCGATACTATTATTGTGGACCGTGTGTATCAGGCGTGTGTGGTAACTATTGGGGCACTGGAGACTATAGTGTATATCTTATTTCTTAGTATGGTTGATTTTGATGTAATCTTGGGTATGGATTGGTTGTCTCTATGTTATGCTATTCTATACTATTACGCAAAAACAGTGACGTTGGCGATACCAGGATTGCCGAAGTTTGAGTGGAAAGGTTCTCTAAATTATGTTCCCAGCAGGGTAATTTCTTATTTGAAGGCCCAACGGATGGTTGGGAAGGGGTATTTGTCATATTTGGCCTTTGTGAGGGATGTTGATGCAACCACTCTTACTATTGATTCTGTACCGGTAGTGCGAGAGTTTGCAGATGTATTTCATGCAAACCTGCCAGGTATGCCACCCGACAGGGATGTTGATTTCAGTATTGACTTGGTGCCGGGCACTCAGCCTATTTCTATTCCTCCATATTGTATGGCACCAACTGAATTGAAAGAGCAACTTTAGGAACTTCTTGATAAGGAATTTATTAGGCCTAGTGTGTCACCTTGGGGTGCACCAATTCTATTTGTGAAAACGAAAGACGGTACTATGCAGATGTAGATCGACTACAGGCGGTTGAACAAAGTTACAATCAAGAACAAGTATCTTCTGCCTCGTATTGATGATTTATTTGATAAAATTCAGGGAGCGAGGGTGTTCTCTAAGATTGATTTGAGATCTGGGTACCACCAGTTGAAAATTTGGGACTCAGATATTCTAAAGACGGCATTCAGGACCCGTTATAGTCAATATAAATTTCTCGTGATGTCTTTTGGGCTGACCAACACCCTCCGCAGCATTTATGCACTTGATGAAAAGTGTATTTCAGCTGTATCTTGATTTATTTGTTATAATATTTATTGATGATATCCTGGTGTACTCACGTAGCCAGGAGGAACATGCACATCATTTGAGTATTGTACTATAGAGGCTGATGGAGGAAAAACTTTATGCCAAATTCTCTAAGTGTGAGTTCTGGTTTATTTCGATGGTGTTCTTAGGGCATGTGGTGTCCAGTGAGGGGATTCAGGTGGATCTTAAGAAGATAGAGACAGTTCAGAGTTGGCCCAGGCCATCTTCAACTATTGAGATTCTGAGTTTTCTCGACTTGGACGGGTATTATCATCGCGTTGTGGAGGGCTTCTCGTTTATTGCGGTGCCTATAACTAAATTAACCCAGTAAGGTGCTCCATTCAAGTGGTCGGATGAGTGTGAAGAGAGCTTTCAGAAGCTCAAGACTGCCTTGACCACAACTCCAGTTCTAGTTTTGCCTTCAGCTTTAGGCTCTTATACAATATATTGTGATGCTTCTAGGATTGGTATTGGGTGTGTCTTAATGCAGGAGGGTAGAGTGACTGATTATGCTTCGCGCCAATTGAAGACACATGAAAAGAACTACCTTGTTCATGATTTAGAATTTGCAGTCATTGTTCATGCATTAAAGATTTGGAGACACTATCTCTATGGTGTGTCTTGTGAGGTATTTACAGATCATCGGAGTCTTCAACACTTATTCAAATAGAAGGATCTAAATTTGAGGCAGCGGAGATGGTAGGAGCCGCTAAAGGATTATGATATTACTATTCTGTATCATCCCGGGAAGGCCAATGTAGTGGCCGATGCCTTGAGTAGAAATGCGATGAGTATGGGTAGCCTTGCATTCATTCTTGTTGGTGAGAGGCCTCTTGAAGTTGATGTTCAGGTCTTGGCCAACCAGTTCGTGAGATTAGATGTTTCGGAGCCTAGTCGGGTTCTAGCTTGTATGGTTTCTCTATCTTCCTTATATGACCACATCAGAGAGCGTCAGTATGATGATCCCCATTTGCTTGTCCTGCAGGACACAGTTCAGCACGGTGATGCCAAAGATGTTGATACTGGAGATGATGGGATTATGAGAATGTAGGGAATTGATGCTTGAAGAAGTCCTCAGTTCGTAGTATTCCATTCATCCGGGTGCCGCTAAAATGTATCAGGACTTGAGACAGCACTATTGGTGGAGAAAATTTAAGAAAGATATAGTTGGGTATGTAGCTCGGTGTTTAAATTGTCTACAGGTGAAGTACGAACATCAGAGACCAGGCAGATTGCTTCAGAGACTTAAAATTCTGGAATGGAAATGGGAGCGTATTACCATGGACTTCGTAGTTGGGCTCCCACAGACTTTGAGGAAGTTTGATGCTATTTGGATGATTGTGGATCGGTTGACCAAGTCTGCACATTTTATTCCAGTTGGTACTACTTATTCTTCGGAGCGGTTGGCTGAGATTTATATCCGCGAGATTGTTCACTTTCATAGTGTGCCAGTGTCCATCACTTCATATCGGGGTACGCAGTTTACATCACAGTTTTGGAGAGAAGTGCAGTGAGAATTAGGCACACATGTTCAGTTGAGTACAACATTTCACCCTCATATGGACGGATAGTCCGAGCGCACTATTCAGATATTGGAAGATATGCTACGTACTTGTGTTATAGATTTTGGGGGTTCTTGGGATCCGTTTCTGCCACTTGCAAAGTTTGCCTATAATAACAACTACCAATCTAGCATTTAGATGGCTCCATATGAGGCTTTATATGGGAGACGGTGTCGGTCTCCAGTAGGTTGGTTTGAGCCGGGTGAGGCTAGGCTATTGGGTACTGATTTAGTTCAGGATGCTTTGGTGAAGTTTAAATTGATTCGGGATCTAGTTCGCACGGCGCAGTCTGGACAGAAGAGTTATGCCGACCGAAGGTTCGCGATGTTGCTTACATGGTAGGAGAGAATGTACTACTCTGAGTTTCGCCAATGAAGGGTGTTATGAGATTTGGGAAGAAGGGAAACTTGAGTCCTAGGTATATTGGGCCTTTTAAAATACCTAGGAAGATTGGAGAGGTGGCTTATGAGCTTGCTTTTCCTCCTAGCCTATCGTGTGTTCATCCAATGTTTCACGTATCTATGCTCCGGAAGTATGTCGGAGATCCGTCTCATGTTTAGGATTTCAGTACAGTGCAGTTGGATGGTAATTTGACTTATGATGTGGAGCCAGTGGCCGTTTTGGACCGGCAGGTTCGAAAGTTGAGATCAAAGAACATAGCTTCAGTGAAAGTGTAGTGGATAGGCCAGCCAGTCGGAGAAGCTACTTGGGGTATTGAGCGGGAGATGCAGAGCAAATATCCACACCTAATTGAGGCTCCAGATATAATTCTAAACCCATTCGAGGAAGAACGTTTGTTTAAGAGAGGGAGAATGTAATGACCTGACCGGTCGTTTTGAGTATTATAGCCTCGTTCCACCACCTACTGCTTATCTTGTGTTCCATTATAAATATGTGAATTGTCAGGGAGGTTTCAGAATGAATTTGGAACACTTAGTTCCAAGATTTAAAGCATAAGTTGAAATAGTTGATCGGATATTGACTTATGTGTAAACGACTCTGGAATAGAGTTTTGATGATTTCAATAGCTCCGTACGGTGATTTTGGACTTAGGAGCGTGTCCGAAATAGTTATTTGGAAGTCCGTAGTTAAATTAGACTTGAAATGACTAAAATAGAAATTTAAGTTTGGAAGTTTGACCGGGGAGTTGACTTTTTGATATCGGGGTCAGAATCCGATTCTGTAATTTGGAATAGGTCTGTTATGTCATATATGACGTGTGTGCAAAATTTGAGGTCAATCGGACTTGATTTGATACGTTTCGGCATCGAATGTAGAAGTTGGAATTTCCTTAGTTTCATTAAGCTTGAATTGGGGTATGATTCGTGTTTTTAGCATTGTTTGATGTGATTTAGAGGTTCGACTAAGTTCGTATAATTTTTGGGGACTTATTGCTATAATTGGGTGAGGTCTCAAGGGCCTTGGGTGAGCTTCGGATGGTTAACGGATCAAATTTGGTCTTAGAACAAAGCTGGAAATTTTCTGTCTTCTGATGCAATCTCACTTGCGGAAATTGGCTCACAGATACGAGCTCACAGAAGCGAGATGGGCATCACAGAAATGTGAAGTCTGCAGAAGCGACACCAAGGTCGCAGATGCGGAGGAAAGGGAAGCGGGGCACAACCGCAGAAGCAGACGCTTCTTCGCAGAAGTGAGCCCGCAGAAGCGAACTTCTTGTCCGCAGAACCGAAGTCAATTGCATAAGTGGTAGCTTCACCGCAAAAGCCGAACCACAAATGTGGTTAAAAATTCCACAGAAGCAGAACCTCTGGACAGCGTACAAAAACAGAGGGGTTCGAGATTTTCTCATTTTTGGACATTTCCGACACGGGTTGAGGCGATTTTTCAAAGAGAATTAACAGGAAAACTTGAGATAAGTCACTTGCGATCATTGTTAGTTAATAATATTGAATTATCATCGATTATTCCGACTAGATTACGTGTTTTTGAGGTGTAATTTGAGGATTAGGGCCTAGGGATTTTAAAATAAGAAATTAAGATTTGAAGGTCGAGTTGATGTCGGAATTTCGTAAATTTGGTATGGTTGGACTCGTGATTGAATGGGCGTTCATAGTTTTTAACTTTTGTCGGGTTCCGAGAGGTGGACCCTACTGGCGATTTATTTAGTGGTATTTCGGATTTTGTTGGAAAATTAGTATTTTCATATGGAATTAATTCTTATAATTTGTATTGACTGAATCGAATTAATTATGACTAGATTTGAGGCGTTCGGAGGCCGATTCGCGAGGTAAAGGCGTATTGGAATACAGAATTACACGGTTTGAGGTAAGTAACTCTTTTAAACTTGGTTATGAGGGTATGCGTCCCTGAATTTTGTGTTATATCAATTGTTTGGAGGTAACGCACACGCTAGGTGACGGGTGTGTGGGCGTGCACTGTAAAAATTGTGATTTAATTGATTTCGTGGAGTTACATAATTAAATAAATTTCATTATCCACATATCCTCCAAGTGTTAGAGAAATTGAGCTGAGAATCATACTGAAGATCATGTTCAGGTTACATGACGATAGTTTTGGGACCCACATGGGTCGTGTTACTGTGGAATTATTTGTTTAAATTGTAATTGTGTACTCAGTCGCATCCATCATTTGCATATCATATCTCAGTCTCTGTTGTCATTCGTTGATACATTATATCATCATGTCGGGTTGATTTTCATGTCATTGAGAGCCCGAGATACTGGAGATTTTCAGTGATATTTATGGGATCGGACTTCACGCCGCATCATGTTTTATTTCTATGCTTGGATCTGGCTTATTATAGTGCTTGGGCTGAAGGAGCCCCTCCGGAGTTTGCACCCCTCACAATGAGCGCATTTTATTTATATTAGGGATGGAGTTCCCTAGGCATGGAGTTGCCTTGTTTATTTACATTTGGGATGGAGTTCCCTAGGCATAGAGTTGCCTTATTTTACTTATACTTGGGATGGAGTTCCATGGGCTAGATTGGCCTTGTACAGTACTGAGTGACTGATTATCAGTTGATACATATATATATCTGGGATGGAGTTCCCTGGGCTGGATTGACCATATACAGTACTGAGTGATTGAATATTCTGAGAGTGTGAGTACACGAGGTTTCCATTGTGGTACATCACATACAATATATATTTTGGCATGTAGATATAGAGATGTCATATTCCTCTTATCATGTAGAATTTATCTATTTTACATGTATTGAGTTTAATTGTTGAACTCAAAAGCATGCCTACATTTCTGTACTGTTATTTCTGTACTAGACTGTACATGTTGAGCTCGTCACTACTTTCAGCCCAAAGGTTAGTCTTGTTACTTATTGAGTTGGTTGTACTTATACTACACCCTGCACCTTATGTGCAGATCCAGGTACTTCTGGATACGGCAGTTGCCAGATTTGAGAATTTATCTGTTGGAGACTAACAAGGTAGTTGCTTGGCGTCCGCAGACCTTGACTCTTTTTCCTTTCAGTTATTGTACTGTTCTATATTTTCAGACAGTGTTCTTATCTGTCAGACTCTATTACTATTTAGATGCTTATGTACTCAGTGACACCAGATTTTGGGAGTATATTTATAATCAGTATGTGTGAAGTTTTTTTATTAAATTTAAATATTATGTATTCAAACATATGAGAAATTGTGTTTTATTAAGATTGTCCGCTTGCCTAGTATTGAGATAGGCGCCATCACGACATGCGAATTTTGGGTCGTGACAGTAACACTTCTAAACTTGGTGTTGAGGGTATGAACCCCTGAATATATGTGATATGTGTTTGGTGTTGAGGTGACACACATACTAGGTGACGGGTGTGTGGGCGTGCACCGTGTGAATCGTGAATCAGTTATTTCTATGGTACTATGTAGTTACCTAATCTTAATTGTATCTATAAAATCTCTACATGCTAGAGTAATTTAGTTGTGATCCATGTTAGAAACCATGTCTAAGTTATATGCTTATCCTGTTGGGGCCCATTGAGGTCATTTCTGATGTTAAGTTATTTGCTTACATTGCAAATACATACTCAGTCATACACATACATTTGCATATCATATCTCGGTCTCTGTTACCATTTATTGATATATCACATCATTCTTTTGGGCTGATTTTCATGATATTGTGAGCCCAAGAGACTGGAGAGATTGATGGCTGAGTGAGGTCGAGGGCCTGATTGTGAGGATATTGATGGGATCGGGCTTCACGCCGCAACAGGTATTATTGATTCATGCCATAATTGGCTTATTATAGTGTTTGGGCTGGATCTGGCCCTCCAGAGTCTACACACCCACAATGAGCGTAGGTACCTACTGAGTACGAGTGCCGAGTGCGAGTGCCGAGAGCGAGTGCTGAGTGATTGTGATGATTGAGTGACTGTGAGGACTAAGAGACTGTGAGAACTGAGTGAATGTGAGGACTGAGTAACTTGGAGGACTGAGTGAATTGATACTCTGAGAGTATGCATATGGTTTTATCACTGTGTTGCATTGCATTCGACATGGACACTTGATATACATGCATTGAGTTGCATTTTCCTCATGTTGTACGGTATTACGTCATTCATGACCTCTCATACATATTGACATGTAGGCATAGAGATATACCTTCCTAATTCCATCCGATATTGAAACCTTTACTTATTGAAAATTTTTTCGGAAAAATCACACTTTTACAAACTTACTCATATTTTGGTGATTTCGATAAAAGATTGACTTTTTTTTACTGTTATAACTGAAAAGCATGCCTATTTTCCGGAACTGTAAAAGAGCTGAGCATTTTACCTTTGAGTTATTACTTATACCACTTTAGTTATATTATTATGATTTATTCCTGGCTGTTGGTGTTGGACTCTAACCCTTGTCCAAGCTCGTCACTACTTTCAACCTAAGGTTAGGTTTGTTACTTATTGAGTACATAATATGGGGTCGGTTGTACTCATACTACACTTCTGCACCTTGCGTGCAGATGTTGGATGCTGATGTTGCTGTGTATGGCGGGAGCTGGATTTGAAGATATACCTGCGTTCCGGTCATAACTGCCTCTTGATCTTGGTAGCTTTAGAATTTTAAATTTGTTCATGTATATTTCAAACATATGATGTATTTTATTTCATACCAACGTTATAAATTCTATATCTTAGAAGTTCGTGATTTGTACTGCTAGTCCTTGGAAAATGTATAAAGGTTCAATTATTTTATCATTCATTTATCTCAATAAATCTCATTAAATTGGATAGTTGTTAATTGTCTTATCTAGCGGGTTGGGTTAGGTACCATCATGACTAGTTGAATTTTGGGTCGTGACATCATATAAGTAAAATTACTTGTCAAGTTGACAAAACTCATCGTACATAAATTTATTTTTATAAGAAGAGCATTGGTAGTGAAAAAAATAAAAAAATAAAAAAGCAAAAATCGACTATAGTTTATTATTTAGAGCAAAATTGATAAATATACAAAATTGAACAATAAGAATGCAATAGTAAAAAATATATTAGAAATGTGTTATCATTTTTTTTTTTTGGGCATTCCGTCCAATAAATGGCAATGTATCACTATTTTCTTTTGTATATTAAGTTATTTGTCGTAAAAAATTAGTAACTCAACACTAGTCACTTTTAGACTTTATATTGTCACTATTAAATTTTTAGGAGGTACTGTGCCGACCTTTTAATTTCCAAATCTCCAAAAGACAATCAAATTTAACTTTTAATTGTAATATTATTTGACAAATGTTTGAAGAATCATGATAAAAGTATTTTCGCATTATTATTTTAGTATGTTTTAAAGAAAATAAGAATAAATTTTCATAAAATAATCCCATATAATCATCATAAATCATAAATAAACGTATGACAACTTAAATGGAATGAATATTTTTACTTAATGAGTTAGCTAAATTAGAATAATATTCATTATTTTTAGGAAAATATATTTAATTTTTTTATAATTTATATCATTCAAGCACATGGTCTAATCATATTTAGGTAAAAAAATAATTTTAAAAATTGTGTACCCATTAGTATATGTACACGTGTGAAGCGCGCACCATAAGACTTGTTGAATAAAATATATATACATGGAAGATTTGTTGCATTGGATTTGGAATAGGATTTAGGCACCCCTCCTGTTACCAAAAACAACGTTAGTCCCTCCATTTTAAAAGAACTGATTTCTATGTATGTGCTTTGCACGTAGATTTTAAGTCCATTATTTATACGAAAGAACAAAATGTTAAATTAATAAATGGTTAAAAAGTAAAAATTTTAAAATAAAGAACATTGTATGATTTTAAGTACTTTTGAGTGAACATGATTTTACGTTGTTTTAGTATCCAATATGTTTTTTTCAAAACCCAGATTTTCTTCCATCCCAATAAGCTGCATTTCAGATTGCTACTTAATTACCTTCAGTAGACCAGTTTTCTGGGGCCGTACTTCTTAGTAACATGGTCATGCTAAGAAGTTATATTCAATTTCATATCCCTGTTTTGTTAACCCAATCAACTGTATACAAAAAAGATGATACTAAAAGAATTAAAAAAAAAATTGTTATTATTTTCTATCAACGTTTAAAATTCCCTTATGTGAAAAGAATATTTTTACCATATCGCTTTTATAGATAATCATTATCAACGAATTATGTAAACCAAATACTGTTCAAAGAAGAAAAAGAAAGAAAGAGAAAAGCAAAGAGGGTGAATATTAGAGATGCCCAACGGAAATACTGAAGGTCATTAATTTTCTTTATTTTTTGTTTGGATTTTTCATCTCAATAAGTTTTCTGGATGTAAATCCATCAATTGGATGAAAAGAAAAACAATCCATAGTAAGATTGATATATTCTGTATATATGAATTTGAGCATAAATAAAGAGAAAAGTTTGCAATAGAAATTATAAATAAAATCGCTGAGGAAAATTTATTTAAATAAAATTTTTAGTACTAAGAACACATTATTCATATGTTATGGCCTTATAATACTTTTTTCCTTGATGACAGAATCATAACATATTTATGCATATGATGATACATAATTCTAGTCTAGTTTCTTTCTCTTCTACCCTTTTCTCCAACTCGCATATCTCTTGTCACTTCTCACATACCAATTAAGCCGAACTTAAAGATGTAAATCATACTATAAATTAATAATATACAACAGTAATTAGAATGATTTCCTAAGATTAATTACTTTGAATAGAAGAAAATAACTTATAAAGATTTTCGATGTGTTATATGTTAATGATCTTTAGTGAAAAGGTTTTATACTACTAAAGTCATATTTATAATAGGTCATAGACTCATCTTCACAAAATACATGTGAAAACTGTAACATGAAGATTAGATCTTAGACATAATTGTAAATTCAGTTTGCCAATCACTAAAAGAGTAACTTTTCTCCAATAACACTTAGGAAAAGTCATAAACTTAGGTAACACTTTGTCTACTGCAATTACTTGCAAAACAAATTCTTTCTTTGTTTGAAAGATGTAACTTTTACTTTCCATTAAAGAATTCCTTGAAAAATGAAAAATAAATCAAGAAAAAAAAAATACTCTATAATGTACTATATTCAACTCCGGTAAGACTTTCCCATATTGAAAATCATCCACGGATGTAATCTTCACCTTATCATAAAAGAAATCAACATCAGTCCAAGCGACTCAATTATACACAAGGTTTTTTCAAAATCATCAAAGTTATATTTTAAAGTTCAGAGTAGCAACTATATACGAATAAATATATATAATATTGTCACGACCCAGAGTCTCAACATCGGAGCCGTGATGGCGCCTAACATTTCACTTGCTAGGCAAGCCAACGTTAGCTATTTACTTAACAAGTTTTAACAATTTAAAATAGAACATTAATAAAATAAAACTGTAATAGACTGAAATAGATGTGATAAATACAATATAGTGTAATCTAACCATATCCCAGAATCTGGAGTCATGAATACATAAGCAAGTAGAGTAATACAGATAAAGTCTGAACAAAAATACAACTGTGTGAAATAAGGTAAACAGTAAAGACAAAATGGAAGGGGACTTCGGGTAGTGCGAACGCCTGCAACTTTACACGCCGTAGGGACAAACACCGGTATCTGCATAAGAAGTGTAACATGAGTACAACCGACCCCATGTACTCTATAAGTGCCGAACCTAACCTCGACGAAGTTGTGATGAGGGTATGACAAGAAACTCACAATAAACTTGTACGAAGAATAATAACAGAAGACAGAAATAGAAATAAAGCAATAAACTCATATAACCGGACCCGTAGGTCAACTATCAGAGAGCCCCAGAATAACAAAATCTCAAATCTCATAACATAATACCGAGAACAATCTCTACAGCCACAACAAAAATAATATTTCAAATCTGTTGTGGCGCGCAACCCGATTCCACAATATCTGTAACGACCCGACCGGTCTTTTTGAGAATTAGCATCCCGTTCGATGTCTTAAGGTCTCGAGCAGCTTAATATTATGTTTTATGACTTGCGTGTGTGGCTGAGTTCAGTTTTCGGATGATTCTGGGTTAATTTGGAAGAAAGATTCTTGTTTTAGAAGCTTAAGCGGTAAGAGTTGACTGGCGTTTTGACTTTTATGTAGACGACTCCGAAATGGCATTTTGATGAGTTCAATAGCTTCGTATGTTAATTTTATTCTTATGATCATGCCCGGATGTTGATTTGGAGGTCCGTAGGTCATTTCGGTGTTAATTGACGAAAGTTAGAAAGTTGAAAGATTTTTAAAAGTCTGAACGGGAGTGGAATTTTTCATATCTGGGTGAGATTCTGATTTCGAAAGTTGGAGTAGGTCCGTAATGTCATTTATGACTTGTATTCAAAATTTGGTATCAATCGGAGTTGTTTTGGTATGAATCGGCGTTGGTTTCAGAGTTTGGAAGTTCATAAGTTCTTAGGCTTGAATCGTTGCGCAATCCGTAATTCTAGTATTGTTTGATATGATTTGACACTTCGAGCGTATTTGTATGAAGTTTTAGGACTTGTTGGTATGTTTGGTTGGGGTCCCGGGGGCCTCGTGTGTAATGCAGACCATATTCGGCGCATTTCGGAACTTTGAAGAGTTTCTGAAGTTGTTAGTTTTTCTCAGTTCTGGTGTCCTTCTACGTGTTCGTGATGATGCTCCCGCGTTCGCGTAGAGTCTTCAGAGATTTGCTGGAAGTTTACCCTTCGCGTTCACGATGATGGCCACGCGTTCGCGAAGGGGCAGGACTTGTTGCTCTGCGATCGCGGGCTAGTTTTGCGTTCGCGTATAGGAAAGGCATGGTTGGGGTTCACACACACATTATTCATCGTGAACACATGATATAGTTTGTGATCACGTAGGTATGAAGGTCAGTGTATCGCATTCACATGATGTTTCCCACGTTCGCGTAGGGTTAAATTATGGGTAGTATAATTTGTATTTTGCGATCGCGATTAAGGACATCTCGACAGACTTAAATATTTCAAAAATGAGGGTTTGAGTTTATTTCACAAATTTGATTTTGGAAGCTCGGTTGGAGGCGATTCTTTGAGATATTTTCAATGGAGTGATTGGGGTAAGTGATTCTTACTTAGGTTTGGTTAAATCTATATTTATGTCTTTGATTTCCTCATTTAATTAGTGATTTGAGTTAAAGAATTAGGGGAAAATGGAGGAAAGTTCTTAGGCCGAATTTTGGGGATTTGAGCTAGATTTTGGTATCGGATTTGTGTAATTCTTGTATGGTTGGACTCGATATCGAATGGGTGTTCGATTTTTATAATTTTGGTCGAGTTCCGAGTCGCGACACGGGTCGACTTTTTGGAATGATTTTTTATTTCTTAGCTAAGATCATTATTTCATTATTTAAATTAGTTTTCTATAATTATATTTATAGTATGAAATTATTTTGGCTAGATTCGAGCCGTTCGGAGTTGGAAAATCAAGGGAAAGGCCTTCTAATTGATTGATTGAGCGTGGTTTGAGGTAAGTATTGTCACGCCCCAAAACTATCACGACTCTAGACTCAAACCTGTCGTGATGGCGCCTATCGATGGTAATAGGCCAGCCGACTCCTACAATACTACAACAATTCATTCAAAGATATGCCAAAAGTCATCTTGTATAGCAGAATTTCATAAAAGAAATAAGGGTTGAACTCAAAAATAGAAATGCAGAATGAAAAGCCCCAAATATCAGGGTGCCACTGAGTCATGAGCAACTATTAAAAACTGGTCCGACAACAATAAGACTAACATAGTCTAGGAAATATTCAAAATACAACTAAGGGGGAGATAAAGAAGGAGAAAACAGGGATGCGATCTCCATACAGCTACCTTGCTAACTCCAATGATCAGCTACAGGAATATCAGTAGCCGCTACCGTGACCAAAAATGCCTGGATATGCACACAAAGTGCAGGGAGTAACGTGAGTACGCCAACTCAGTAAGTAACAGAAATAAATAAAGGTTGAGAAGTAGTGACGAGCTAAATGCAAGTACCGTTCATATCACAAAAAATTAGTAAAGTGCGGCATGCTTTGTAACCAAAGTTTAAGTCAAATCAGCTTGTTTAAATCAAGTTCAAGTAAATCAATTAGAAATATCTTTCAACAGTTCTCAAACAAGGACTTAAAGCAATTATGAGCATGGATGATGAAATCATATACTGCCCCTCGGGCTATCATCACTCAGTCCTCCCAATCACTCCAACCTCACAACCACTCATGCATCACCATCACTCATGCCTCACAATCGCTCAGCACTCGGCACTCGGCACTCGCACTCAGTAGGTACCTGCGCTCATTGGGGGTGTTCAGACTCCGGAGGGGCTCCTACAGCCCAAGCGCTATAATCTGCACGGACAACTCACGTGCTGCACGTATAACTCACGTGCTGCACGTACAACTCACGTGCTATAATATCATATCAGAATCCGCACGGACAACTCACTTGCTAAGGTACAACGCCTCACAAACAGGCCCTCGGCCTCACTCAGTTATAAACCTCTCCAGTCTCTCGGGCTCTCAGAAATCAACGAAATCAACCCAAACAACATTAACATGATGCAACAAATAGAATAACAGAGACTGAGCTATGATATAAGAATGCATGAACATGACTGAGTACGGGATATCAAATAAAGTAGTGAGAGGACAACAAGAAACGACCTCTAAGGGTCCAAACAATACTGGCATAAGGCCTAGACATGGTATCTAGCATGATTTACAGTAAATCTTTCTAAAGCACATAAAGAGCATATAGCTACAACAGGTTGTTCAACATTACAGTTGCTACGAGACGGACTAAGTCAAAAATCCCCAATGGTGCATGCTCACACGCCCGTCACCTAGCATGTGCGTCACCTCCAAATAGTCATTGGACACAAAAATTTGAGGTGTCATACCCTCAAGACCAGATTTATAACTGTTACTTACCTCAATCCGAGAAAATCTCTACTCCGCAATACCCTTGCCTCTCGAAACGGCCTCCGAGCGTCCCGAATCTAGCCACAAGCAGTATAATACCATTTATATATGCTAAAGGAATCAATTCCACAAGAAAATTACTCAATTAGACTGAAAACCCAAAATCGACTAAAATCCGACCCCCTGGCCCATGTCTCGAAATCCGACAAAAGTCACAAAACCCGAAAGCCCATTTACTCACGAGTCTAACTATACAAAATTCATCAAAATCCGACATTATTTGGTCCCTCAAATCCTCAAATTACACTCTCCAAAATCCCAAGCCCTAACCCTCAATTTTCACTTCAAAACCCTACTAATTAGATGATAAATCAACGGGAAAGCACCATAGCTAGGAGTAGTAAAGCTCAAGCAACTTACCTCTATGAAAACCCTTGAATCCCCTTCAAAGATCAGCCCAAAAGCTCCAAAGTCCGAGTTAAAAATGGTGGAAAGGTGCAAAAATCACGAAGTCCTCAATTTATACATTCTGCCCAGCGAAAACGCACTTGCGGTCCCTTTTTCCGCTTCTGCGATGCTGCACCTGCGGAATTTCCATCGCAGGTGCGGAACTCACTTAAGATCTCAGGTTCCGCATTTGCGGACAAGTCTCGCACCTGCGCATCTCCCTCCGCTTCTACGAAGCCAGCCAAATTCCTCCCTTTCGCATCTGCGCCCCAGGTCTCGCACCTGCGGTTCCAGTCCACCTTAGCCTTGCCCGCACCTATGACTTCCCCAAGCGCTTCTGAGCCCTCGTACCTGCGGCTCCCTCTCCATAGGTGCGACAAAACACCAGCAGCAACAGTTCAGCGGCATTTGCAAATTCCAAACCTCCCGTTAACCACCTGGAACCACCTTGAGGCCCTCGGGACCTTGACCAAACATACCAACGCATCCCATAACATCATACGAACTTAGACAAATCATCAAATCACTCAAAATAACATCAAAACACCAAATTACACTCGGATTCAAGCCTAAGGACTTTTAAACTTCCGAATTTCACCAACGATGCCGAAAACCGCTAAACCACATCCGAATGACCTCAGATTTTACACACAAGTCAAAAATAATACCACGAACTTATTCCAACTTCCGGAATTCTATTCCAACCCTGATATCAAAATTTCCACTACCGTCCAAAATCGCCAAAATTCTAACTTTCGCCAATTCAAGCCTAATTCTACCACAGGCCTCCAAATCTTATTCCGAACTTGCTCCCAAGTCCAAAATCACCTAACAGAGCTAACAGAACCATCAAAATTCAAATCCGAGGTCGTTTACACATAAGTTAATGTCCAGATGACTTTTCCAACTTAAGCTTCTACTTTAGAGACTAAGTGTCTCAATTCACTTCAAAACCACTCCGGATCCAAATCAACTAACCCTGATATATCATAATATAGCTGAAAAGCACAAAAAGAAGCAGAAATGGGAAAAACGGGGCTATAACTCTCGAAACGATCGGCTGGGTCGTTACATGCATGCTCAGGTACGCGTTTGTTGGTTGCTCGTTCGTAGAAACATACTTGGAGTCTCAAATAGGTGTGGATATCTGCTCCGCATCTCCCGCTCGATCTGCCAGGTGGCCTCCTCCACAGGATGACCTCTCCACTGCACCTTCACCGACGCTATGTCCTTTAACCTTAACTTCTGAACCTGCCGATCTAAAATAGCCACCGGCTCCACATCATAAGTCAATTCACCCTCTAATTGAACTATGCTAAAGTCCAAAACATGGGATGGATCGCCAACATACTTTCGGAGCATGGAAACATGAAACACTGGATGTACACTCAACAAGCTGGGTGGCAAGGCAAGCTTATAAGCCACCTCCCCTATCCTATGAAGCACCTCAAAAGGTCCAATGAACCGGGGGCTCAACTTGCCCCTCTTCCCAAACCTCATAACACTCTTCATGGGTGATACCTTCAGCAAAACCTTCTCCTCAACCATACAAGGCACATCACGGACCTTCCTGTCCGCGTAGCTCTTCTGCCTGACTGCGCCGTGTGAAGCCGTTCCTGAATCATTTTCACCTTATCTAATGCATCCTGGACCAAGTTTGTACCCTAGAGCCTAGCCTCACCTAACTCAAACCATCCTACCGGAGATCTACACCTCCTCCCATATAAAGCCTCGTACGGAGCCTTCTGGATACTCGACTGATAACTGTTGTTATATGCAAACTCCACGAGCAGCAGAAACTGATCCCATGAACCCCTAAAGTTAATGACACAAGCGCGCAACATGTCCTCCAATATCTGAATAGTGCTCTCGGACTACATATCCGTCTGAGGGTGAAAAGCTGTGCTCAACTCAACTTGAGTACCCAACCCTTGCTGCACGGCCCTCCAAAACTGTAATGTAAACTGAGTACCCCTATCTGAAATGATGGAAACTGGGACACCATGCAGGCGAACAATCTCTCAGATGTAAGTCTCCGCCAACCGCTCTGAAGAGTAAGTAATACCAACTGGAATGAAGTGCGCGGACTTGGTCAGCCGATCCACAATCACCCAAAGAGCATCGAACTTCCTTGAAGTCCATGGGAGCCCAACTAAGAAGTACATGGTGATTCGCTCCCACTTCCACTTTGGGATCTTTAACCTCTGAAGCTAGCCACCCAGTCTCTGATGTTCATACTTAACCTGCTGACAGTGGAGACACCGAGCCACAAACCTAACTATATCCTTCTACATCCACCTCCACCAATAGTACTGTCTCAAATGCTCGTACATCTTCGCGGCACCCAGATGGATGGAGTACAGCGAGCTGTGGGCCTCCTCAAGAATCAACTCCCGAAGCCCATCCACGTTGGGCACATATATCCGGCCCTGCATCCTCAACATGACATCATCACCAATAGTCACATCTCTGCATCACCTCGCTGGACCCTGCCCTAAAGATTGAGCAGGTGGGGGTCATCATACTAACGCTCCCTGATACGGTCATAAAGAGAAGACCTGGAGAACACACAAGCTAAAACCTGACTCGGCTCTAAAATATCCAATTTGACAAGCTAGCCCGCTAAGTCCTGAACATCCAATGCCAAGGGTCTCTCTGCTACTGGATATATGCTAAACACCCTAGACTCTCTGCCCGGCGACTTAAAGCATCGGCCGCTACATTGGCCTTCCCCGAATGGTACAAAATGGTGATATCGTAGTCCTTAAGAAGCTCCAACCATCTCCGCTGATGCAAGTTAAGATCCTTCTGCTTCAACAAATACTGCAAACTCCGGTGATCAGTATAGATCTCATAATGAATCCCATACAAATAATGACACCAAATCTTCAAGGCGTAAACAATGGCTGCTAACTCAAGATCATGGACAAGATAGTTCTTCTCATGGGTATTCAACTGGCGCGAGGCATAGGCAATCACCCTACCCTCCTGTATCAGAACATATCCAATACCTACCCTCGAGGCATCACAATACACGATGTAAGAACCTAAAGTTGATGGCAGAACTAACACTGGAGCTGTGGTCAAAGCAGTCTTGAGCTTCTAAAAGCTCTCCTCACGCTCATCCGAACACATGAATGGAGCACCCTTTTGGGTCAATTTGGTCAAGGACGATGCAATAGATGAAAATCCCTCCACAAAGTGACGGTAATAACCTTCCAAACCAAGAAAGCTCCTAATCTCCATGGCTGAGGACGGTCTAGGCCAACTCTGCACCGCCTCTATATTCTTCGGATCTACCTGAATACCCTCACTGGACACCACGTGCCCCAATAATGCTACTGAACTGAGCCAAAACTCACACTTGGAGAACTTTGCTTAAAGCTTCTCCTCCCTCAATCTTTGCAATACATCCCTCAAATGCTGAGCATTCTCCTCCTGACTACGAGAGCACACCAGGATGTCATCAATGAATACAATAACGAATGAGTCCAAATAGGGCTGGAATACACTGTTCATCAAATGCATGAACGTTGTTGGGGCATTGGTCAGTCCAACAGACATCACTAAGAACTTATAATGGCCATATCGGATCCTGAAAGTTGTATTAAGAATATCTAAATCTCGAATCTTCAGCTAGTGATAACCGGACCTCAAATCAATCTTGAAGAACACCCTCGTTCCCTGAAGCTGATTAAATAAATCATCAATACGAGGCAAAGGATACTTGTTCTTGATTGTGACCTTATTCAACTGCCTGTAATCAATGCACATCCTCATGGAACCATCCTTTTTCTTTACAAATAGAATCGGTGCACCCCAAGGTGACACACTAGGCCGAATAAATCCCTTATCAAGGAGTTCCTGAAGTTGTTCCTTCAACTCTTTCAACTCCGCCGGTGCCATACGATACGGTGGAATAGAAATAGGCTGAGATCCGACACCAAATTAATACCGAAGTCAATATCCCTGTCAGGCGGCATGCCCTGCAGGTCTGCAGGAAACACATCCGAAAAATCACGTACCACCGGAACAGAATCAATGACAGGAGTCTCTGCACTAACATCCCTCACAAATGCCAAATAAGACAGGAAACCCTTCTCAACTATACGCTGAGCCTTCAAATATGAAATTACCCTACTAGGTACATAATCTACAGAACCGCTCCACTCAACCCTCGAAAATCCCGGCATCGCCAACGTCACGGTCTTAGCGTGACAATCTAGAACAACATGATATAGAGATAACCAATCCATACCCAATATCACATCAATGTCAACCATATTGAGTAAAAAAAGGTCCACTCGGGTCTCTAGACCCCTAATAGACCCCACACATGACCGATACACGCGGTCCACAACAATAGTATCACCTACCGGAGTAGATACATGAACAGAGGAGACTAGAGACTCACAGGGCATATCCAGAAAATGAGCAAAATACGAGAAAACATATGAATAAGTGGAACCAGGGTCAAATCATACAGAGGCATCTCTGTGACAAACTGAGACAATACCTGTAATCACAGCATCTGAAGCAATAGCATTTGGTCTGGCAGGGAGGGCATAGAAACGGGTCTGGCCACCCCCTGATCTGCCTCCCCTTCTAGGACGACCCCTAGCTGACTGACCTCTACCCCGAGCTGACTGGGCGGGTGGTGAAGTAATTGGTGCTGAAGTCGAAGGCTAACTCCTCTGATGGGATAGACCTCCATAACGACGAGGCTACTGCCTCCACATATGCCCAAACTCCCCACACTCAAAATAACTCCCTGGTGCTGGTGGCGGGGACTGAAGGGAGCCCCGAGCACCGGGATAACTGGTAGAAGAACCTGGCATAGAGGAGCCCTAAACTGATGGAGCATGGGACGAACTATGGACTGGAAGGGCACTGGGTGATGAGTGGCCGTATGAGAACTGTGAGAACCATGGCCAGATGATGCACCACGGTGAACTGGGTGGGCTAACTGAGCATGCCTGAATGGATGGCCTCTGCCGTGCTGGAACTGACCCCCATAAGAAGCACCACTAAATCCTCTCTGTCCTCTCGGCCTCCCTCTCAATCCTATCCTGACCGCAAACAAACTCAATCTGCCGAGAAATATAGACAACCTCATCAAAAGTAGCACCAGACACCCTCTCTCTGGTCATAAGCAACCGCAGCTGAAAAGTGAGACCATCTATAAACCTCATAATCCTCTCCCTGTCTATGGGAACCAACCAGATAGCATGACGTGCCAACTCTGAGAATCACATCTCATACTGCGTCACAGACATATCACCTTGGCGAAGATGCTCAAACTGTCTGCGCAGCTCCTCTCTGCGGGACTGAGGCACGAACTTCTCTAAAAAGACCACGGAGAACTGCTGCCAAGTAAGGGGTGCTGCACTAACAGGCCTATGCCTCTCGTAAGTCTCCCACCATCTGAGTGCTGCCCCAAAAAATTGAAAAGTAGTGAATGAGACCCCACAAAATTTAAGAATACCAGTTGTACGGAGTACCCTCTGACACCTATCCAAGAGGTCCTGAGCATCCTCTCTCTCTATGCCACTGAAAGGTGGAGGCTGGAGTCTCCCAAACCTCTCCAACCTACGCTGATCATCCTCAGGCATAGCAGGAACCACATAGTCCTGAGCAGCTACAACCGGCTGGGCTGGTGGTGCCCCCGGTGTCTGGAGTCCCTGAACAAACTGCTCGGGTGTGCGAGTGGCGGGAGTCTGAGTGCCTCCCCCGCCCTGAGAAGTGGCTGCGGCCGCCGAGATAGAGACCGCCTGAGCAAGGCCGGTACACGCTGTTAGAATCTGAGCTAGGGCCTCCTGAAGGCCTGGAATCACAATAGGCACAGGTGGTGCCTAAGCTGGTGCATCAACAACTAGAACCTGGTCCTGATCTAGGACAATCGGTGGATCTACAGGTACTGCCCCAGCTGCTGTGCGGGCTGCACCTCTACCCCTACCGCGGCCTCTACCGCGATCTCGACCTCTCGCGGCCCTGGCTGGTGGTACTGGTGGCTGTCCATCATGTCCGGTAGTACGAGTCCTCACCATCTGTGAGAGAATGAAACAACAGATGTTTAGTTAGCAGAATCAACAGATTCGTACGACAAGAATTCAAGAATGTGGAATGTTTCCTAAAGGTTCTGCAGCCTCTCGAAGATAAGTACAAATGTCTCCGTACCGATCCGTAAGACTCTACTAAATCCGCTTATGACTCGTGAGACCTATGTAACCTAGGCTCTGATATTAACTTGTCATGACCCTAGACTCAAACCTGTCGTGATGGCGCCTATCGATGGTACTAGGCCAGTCGACTCCCAGAATACTACAACAATTTATTCAAAGATATGACAAAAGACATCTTATATAGCAGAATTTCATAAAATAAACAAGGATTGAACTCAAAAATAGAAATACGGAATGAAAAGCCCCAAACATCGGGGTGTCACTGAGTCATGAGAAACTACTAAAAACTGGTCCGACAATAATAAGACTAACATAGTCTGGGAAAAATCTAAAATACAACTAAGGGGGAGATAAAGAAAGAGAAATCAGGGCTGCAATCGCGAGGCAACTACCTTAATAACTCAAATGATCAGCTACATGAATATCAACAGCCGCTACCGTGACCAAAAATGCCTGGATCTGCACACAATGTGCATGGAGTAACGTGAGTACGCCAACTCTGTAAGTAAAAAAAA
Organism: Nicotiana tabacum; assembly: GCF_000715075.1. Taxonomy (NCBI): domain Eukaryota; kingdom Viridiplantae; phylum Streptophyta; class Magnoliopsida; order Solanales; family Solanaceae; genus Nicotiana; species Nicotiana tabacum. The sequence continues at coordinate 47,233,546 of NC_134093.1, read as the reverse complement.
ATAAATAAAGGCTGAGAAGTAGTGACGAGGTAAATTCAAGTACCGTTCATATCACAAAAATTTAGTAAAGTGCGACATGCTTTTTAACCAGAGTTTAAGTCAAATCAGCTTGTTTAAATCAAGTTCAAGTAAATCATTTAGAAATATCTTTCAACAGTTTTCAAATAAGGACTCAAAGCAATTATGAGCATGGATGATGAAATCATATACTGCCCCTCGGTCTATCATCACTCAGTCCTCCCAATAACTCTAACCTCACAATGACTCATGCCTCACCATCACTCATGCCTCACAATCGCTCAGCACTCGGCACTCACACTCAGTAGGTACCGGCGCTCACTGGGGGTGTGTACACTCCTGAGGGGATCCTATAGCCCAAGCACTATAATCTGTACGGATAACTCACGTGCTGCACGGACAACTCACGTGCTATAATATCATATCAGAATCCGCACGGACAGCTCACGTGCTAAGGTACAATACCTCACAAATAGGCCCTCGGCCTCACTCAATCATAAACCTCTCTAGTCTCTCAGGCTCTCAGAAATCAATGAAATCAGTCCAAACAACATTTACATGATGCAACAAATAGAATAACAGAGACTGAGCTATGATGTAAGAATGCATGAACATGACTGAGTACGGGATATCAACTAAAGTAGTGAGAGGACAGCAAGAAACGATCTCTAAGGGTGCAAACAATACTGGCATAAGGCCTAGACATGGTATCTAGAATATAGCTACAATAGGTTGTTCAACTTTACAGTTGCTATAGGACGGACTAAGTCACAAATTCCTAATGGTGCACGCCCACACGCCCATCACGTAGAATGTGCGTCACCTCCAAATAGTCATATGACACAAAAAAATGGGGTTTCATACCCTCAGGACCAGATTTACAACCGTTACTTACCTCAATACGAGCAAATCTCTACTCCGCAATGCCCTTGCCTCTCGAATCGGCCTCCGAGTGTCCCAAATCTAGCCACAAGCAGTAAAATACCATTAATATATGCTAAAGGAATCAATTCCACAATAAAACTACTAAATTAGACTGAAAACCTGAAATCGACTCAAATCCAACCCCCGGGCCCTCGTTTCGAAATCCGACAAAAGTCAGAAAACTTGAAAGCCCATTCACTCACGAGTCTAACCATATGAAATTCATCAAAATCCGACATCATTTTGTCCCTCAAATTACACTCTCCAAAATCCCAAGCCCTAACCCCCAATTTTCACTTCAAAACCCCATTAATTAGATGATAAATCAACGGGAAAGCACCATAGCTAGGAGTAGTAGAGCTCAAGCAACTTACCTCTATGAAAACCCTTGAATCCCCTTCAAACATCACCCCAAAAGCTCCAACGTCCAAAATACAAATTGTGGAAAGGTGCAAAAATCACGAAGTCCTCAATTTATACATTCTGCCCAGCAAAAACGCACATGCGGTCCCTTTTTCCGCTTCTGCGACATCGCACCTGCGGAATTTCTATCACAGGTGCGGAACTCACTTAAGATCCCAGGTTTCGCATCTGCGGCCAAGTATCGCACATACGGAAGCGCGCCTGTGCATCTCCCTCCGCTTTTGCGAAGCCAGCCAAATTCCTCCCTTCCGCATCTGCGCCCCAGGTCTCGCACCTACGGGCTCGCAGATGCGAGAACCTTCTCGCACCTGCGGTTCCAGTCCACCTTAACCTTGCCCGCACCTGCGACTTCCCCAAGTGCTTCTGTGCCCTCGCACCTGCGGTTCCCTCTCCGCAGGTGCGGCAAAACACCAGCAGCATCAGTTCAGCTGCATTTCCAAATTCCAAACCTCCTATTAACCACCTGGAACCACCCCGAGGCACTCGGAACCTCGACCAAACATACCAACGCATCCCATAACATCATACGAATTTAGACAAATCATTAAATCACTCAAAACAACATCAAACACCAAATTACACTCGGATTCAAGCCTAAGGACTTCTAAACTTTCGAATTCCACCAACGATGCCGAAACCCACTAAACCACGTCCGAATGATCTCAAAGTTTACACACAAGTCAAAAATAAAACCATGAACCTATTCCAACTTCCGGAATTCCATTCCGACCCCAATATCAAAATTTCCACTACCGACCAAAATCGCCAAAATTTTAACTTTTGCCAATTCAAGCCTAATTGTACCACGGGCCTTCAAATCTCATTTCGAATGTGCTCCTAAGTATAAAATCACCTAACGGAGCTAACAGAACCATCAAAATTCAAATCCGAGGTCGTTTATACTTAAGCTTCTACTTTATAGACTAAGTGTCTCAATTAACTCCGAAACCACTTCGAACCCTAACCAACTAACCCGATATATCATAATATAGCTGAAAAGCACAAAAGGGGAAAACGGGGCTATTACTCTCAAAATGATCGGCCGGGTCATTACATCCGAGGAGCGCGACCGGCACTCAACCGAGTGTACCCGATCGAGCAAGCCTGTTAGATTTCCTTCTACCCAAACTCATCAACGAATAAAGATAATACATAATTTCATTTATTAGATAAAAACGTGATCATGTCTATAACACCAATTCATTACCAATAGTTTTTATCATTTTTAAAGTCTCAATTCCACACATTTTTCATAATATGAAGTGGAAATAGTAATTCAAATACAACTGTCACGACCCAAAATCTAACTAGTCGTGATGACACCTAACCCAACCCGTTAGGTAAGCCAATTTACAAATATTTGATTCAAAAAAAAATATTTAACTGACTCTAATACACTCCCCAAGGACTGGTAGTACAAATCATGAGCTTTTAAGATTAGAATTTACAAAACTGATATGAAATAAATACATCATATGTTCGAAATATATATAAACAGATTGTAGGCTACCATGAACAAGAGGCAGCTATGACCGAAACACAGGTACGTCTTCAAATCCAGCTCTTGTCGATCACAACAATATCAACATCCAATATCTGCACGCAAAGTGCAGAAGTGTAGTATGAGTACCACCGACCCGTGTACTCAATAAGTAACAAACCTAACCTTAGGTTGAAAGTAGTGACGAGCTGGAACACAAGTCGGGGTCCAATATCAATAGCCAACAACATTTCATAACAATATAATTTAAAGAAGCAAAAGTAATAATTCAATAATAACATGCTCAACTTAATCATGATTTCTGAAAATAGATTTACTTTTCAAGTGTATCAGTAAAAACCCAAGTCTTTTACCGAAGTTGCCAAAAATATGAGTAAGTTTGAAAACAGTAATTTTTCCAAAATACTTTTCAACAATAAATAAGATATTTCATTTTCTTTCCACATAGCCAGTGGAAAATGCATCAATATGTCCATATGCCAATATGTATGAGAAGTCATGAATGACGTGATACAGTACATCATGAGAAAAATGCATCTCTATGCCTGTATGTCAAGTGCGCATGTCAATTCGATGCAACTCAGTGATAAACCATATGCATAATCTCAGAGTATCATTTCACTCAGTCCTCCCAGTCACTCAGTCCTCCCAGTCACTCAGTCCTCACAGTCACTCAATTCTCCCAATCGCTCGGCACTCGTACTCAATATGTACATGCGCTCACTGGGGGTGTGTACAGACTCCGGAGGAGCTCCTTCAGCCCAAGCACTATAATCTGCACGGACAACTCATGTGTTGCACAGACAACTCACGTGCTATAGTGTTAATATCTGTATCCGCACAGACAACTCACATGCTATAATAAAACCTATAAGGCCTGCTGTAGGCGGGCAACCCCGATCCACATAATAATAAAGTATATAAAGCCAATATGGCATGCTGCGACGTGCATCCTGATCCTATAATTATCCTCACAATCAGGCCCTTGGCCTCACTCAGTCATCAATCTCTCTAGTCTCTCGGGCTCACAATGTCATGAAACTAGCCCAAAATGATGATATGATGAATCAATAAATAGCAACAGAGACTGAGATATGATATGCAATGAAATGAATATGACTGAGTATGAAATTTCAATTAAAACAAATAATTCACATCAATATGACCTCTATGGGTCTCAATAATACTGGCACATAGCCTCAGCATGATTTTTAATATGATTCTCAGCTCAATTTCTTTAACACATAAAACTGCATAGAAAATGCCAAGATTATTTGACTACAGAATTCCACGGAAACAATTACGTCACAATTTCTATGGTGCACGCTCACACGCCCGTCACCTAGCATGTGCATCACCTCCAAAAAATTCACATAATATGTATATTCAGGGTTCATACCCCCAACTCCAAGATTAAAGATGTTACTTACCTCAAACAAGCTAAATCCAATACCGAGCAAGCTGTACAATACTCCAAAAATTCCATTCCGCGCGTATCAACCTCCATACGCCTTCTAATCTCCTCAATTCATGCCAAACGACTCATATCTATTTAAACAACGTGCAAATTAATCACAACTTACTCTAATGCTTACAATTTAATAATTTATAAAAATTTCCAACTCCACTCGAAAAATTGACAGTGGGGCCCACGTATCGAAATTCAACAAAATCCACAAAATCCGAACACCTGTTGCGATACGAGTCCAACCATACAAAAATTATCAAATTCCGACATCGGATTGACCTTTAAATCTTTATTTTACATTTTTGGAAGATTTTATAAAAAGCTATTTTTTCTTCCATAAATTCACGGATTCATGATGTAAACAAATATGGAATCATGAAATATAATCAATATAGGATAAGAAACACTTATCCCAATATTTTCCCGTGAACATCGCCCAAAATCGCCTTCACCGAGCTCCCCAAACTCAAAAATGAGTAAAAATGGCAAAACTCCCCGTTTTATGGGGTTTTTACGTCTGTGGCACCACAGGTGGCATGGGACGCTGCCTGTTGTGCCCTTTCCAGTACCTCTAGCAGTTCCAGCGCCAGGGATAGCGCCCCACGCTACCCTAGGCGCTGGCGGCGACAAGAAATTATTCTTGACACGGAAATGGGCATAACTCTCTCATTCGATGTCCAAAATCGATGATTCTTTTTGCTATGGCTCAGTAATTTCAATACGGATCTAATGCTTCAAACAAAACTGAATTTGGTGCTCATTTGCTTAATGTGATACCACGTATTCTTTAAGAATCGACATCGAACATTCTAGGTTCGATGACGAAACCTATCAAATCAGGTCGGAATGAACTCAAATTTTGCGTACAAGTCATAAATGACATAACAAAGCTATTCCAATTTCCAAAATATGATTCCAACCTCGATATCGGAAAGTCAACTCCCCGGTCAAATTTTCAAACTTTAATATTCCTATTTTTGCCATTTCAAGCCGAATTTAACTACGAACTTCAAAATGAATATCCGGACGCACTCCTAAGTCCAAAATCACCATACGGAGTTATTGGATCCATCAAAACTCCATTCTGGGGTCGTTTGCACAAAAAGTCAAATCGGTCAACTCTTTTCATTTAAGCTTCTAAACAAGGACTGTTCTCTCAATTAAACGTCGAATCATCCAGAAACCAAAGCCGACAATTAACATAAGTCATAGTACACATTACCAAGCTGATCAAGACTTTAAATTGTCGAAAAGAACGTAGATGTTCAAACTGACAAGTTGGGTCGTTATAACAACATAACGAGTTTGACTTCCCAGGACCAATATACAACCCACACTATGTCTACAGAGCCTCTATAGATAAAGAAGAGTACAATGAAAATGCCGGCAACAAGGCCCCGGCTATACCTCAAACAAAATACACAAAGAACAAAAGATACATGTCCCCGGGATGAAGTGGGGCTCACCAAATCAGCTGGGAAGAAGGTGTACTATTATCACTGATCAATATTTCCGGATGTAGAACCACCTGCATGCATTTAAAGATGCAGCGCCCCCGACAAAAGGGACGTTAGTACTGTCGAATAATACTGGTATAAAAACCAAACACTAATTTAAGAATTCAGTAATACAATATGATTATGATGAATCAGGGCGGAAATAGAATAATATAGATAGCCGTTTAAACCATAGCAAGCTTATTAAGATCCATTAATAACATTTATACGATCTAAGATGAGATCCTCTGTAACTATCTTCACGCAAAGCGGCCCCGCCGCCTCACCCGATGAATGCAGGTGGAGGTGTAAGTATAATACCACAACTATACTCAAGCAGACTGGACGCCTCACCCCAATGTGTACAGGTGGATGTATAACCACAGTACCAAGAACCTACATAAAGCGGCTATGCCGCCTCACCCCAATGTATATGGGTGGAAATGCATCAACGATACCAATACCTATACAAAGTGGCTATGCCGCCTCACCCCAAAATATACGGGTGGAGGTGTAATCCCTCAATACCATAATCCATACACAAAGCGGTCATGCCGCCTCACCCTAAAATATACGGGTGGAGGTGTATCACAATTACAATCTCTACACAACTTTGCATAATAACTTCCACATAAATCATGACTTGAAATTATAACATGTGCATACACAATCCATATTTTTGGAACACATCCTCAATTTATAATGCAATATGATAAGAGCATTTGAAACACGAATTGAACATATATCTTTATCACAAAACTTATCGGAATACTCGATTTGTCATCAATATCTTGGAACTTACACGGATAATGGGGTTCCAATTCTTAAAGAAGAGTTTAGCCAACATACCTCACTTGAGCTTCCTTACATTCTAAATGTTCCGGAATTCTTAGCAACTTCAATTTATTTTAGAAATATAACAAATTGAACCAAAATTAGGAAGATGATCATAGTTCTAGCTCATTTGAGCATTTTATCAAACACTAGGTGTGCATTAAGGTTTCAAGGTTTTTTTATGGAGGATTCCATCATCCCACAACCCAATCTTTACCATTTTTAGCTCAACAATCTTCCTACACCATTTGATAATATATGCATGTAGAATAAACAACTCTCATGCCTAAATATTATCTTGCTAATTACCCATTTCTAGATAAAATTCGAAATTGAGTGTTAGGGTGTAGAATCTTACCTCTAGGATGAAAAACTAGTTAGTTTCCTTTCTTAAACTTCCAAAACATGGGCAAGAATTGAAGAACAATTATTGAAGAACACCTTCTCACTCTAGGGCACTCTCTCTCACTCTAAAATGTCAGATTATTGCTCAAAAATGGCCCAAAAAGTGTATTTAATGAAGTAGGGTCGGGTTTTAAAAACCCAAAAATGGAGCTCCGGAATAAGGTCATATGCGATCGCATAATCAATATGCGGACCGCATATTGGTCGCATAATCGGAGTCCAATACTGGCAAACATTTGCCTCTATCTGTGGTCACTATGCGGCCACTAGACCTGTTCTGCGGTCGCTTAATGAACCGCAGAACAGTTATGCAGTCGCATAGTCGACCGCAGAATTGCTTCCAAACTGGCCCTCTCCTACCTCACTTCTGCGGCCATTATGCGGCCCGCAGAGTGGTTCTGCGGTCGCATAATGGACCGCAGAAATGCGTTTTTCTTCCAAAACTTTTCCTTTACTTTCCGGTACATTGTTCAACTCAAACACGTAACCCTAGTCCGGCACCATGAAGAATTATTTTCTTTTGCAAAAATTTACGGGGCCTTACATTCTCCCCCACTTAGGATCATTCGTCCTCGAATAAGGGTCAAAATTTGTAATTAGTATCTTATGCGACTCATTTTTTCATACCACACACCAGCAACCCCAAATTTGACTAACTCCCTAAATTTCAAAAAAAATTTGCCAGAGTTTCCCCTGTAACTTGGCCTATCCACCTGTCAGAGAGCCCCAGAAACACATCCTAATAATATATACATAACCCAATGACGTAACATTACACAAAACAACATCAACGGTGGCCTCACAAGCAATATATTTAGAAAGAAGCACCATTATAATAACTGAACAAACGATACAAGAATCCATAGGTGACAGTCTTATAAAAAGGTCACAAAGTTTATACAAACAAGTAAGGATACTTCTTTTTCATTTCTTCTCTGGCCTCCCAAGTAGCCTCTTCAACTTGCTGGTTTTACCACAAAACCTTCACAGAAGCAATTTCTTCATACGACAGTTCTTCATTAACCTCAATGATCTCAACCGGAATAATAAGTTTCGGTCTCCAACTACTTTCTTCAACATAGACACATGAAACACCGGGTATACTAATGACATATCAGGTGGTAGCTCAAGCTTATACGCCACCTCACCGATCCTCTGAATGATTTTGTACGGTCCGACATACCCCGGACTCAATTTCCCTTTCTTACCAAATTGAATTACATCCTTCATGGGAGAAACTTTCAAGAATACCCAATCATCTTCTTTGAACTCCAAATCCCTATGATGAACATCCTAATAGGATTTATGACGACTTTGAGCAGTCTTCAACCGCTTTTTAATGATTTTAACTTTTTCCATAGCCTGATGCATGAGGTCTGGCCCTATTAACTCTGCTTCCCCAATTTCGAACCACTCAATGGGAGATCTACATCTCCTACCATATAAAGCCTCGAACGGTGCCATTTGAATGCTAGCGTGATAGCTATTTTTGTATGCACAAACGCATGGAGTATTCACGTGCCAATAATTACAACCCTACGACATATTCACGTGCTACTAGTCCAATCCATATCACACAAAAAGTAGATATACAAGGTTACATGTTCATGAACAATGAATATCACATTTCATATTCCTTGACCAGTAAATGTGACATACTGAAATGCATACATGTGCAATATGTGCTACTATAGCTCAAATCGGCCAATCACATCACGAAAGTAGCAATTATCAGGTTCAATAAGGAGATAGCCTCTATGTAACTTCAAACATGGTTCAAATAGCTCACAAAGGGGTACAACATAAGAAATATAACAACTTGAACCTTAACAATCAATTAAGGACATATCATAGCCTAAGCACTACCCCGAGCATGAATAATACCCTGGTGCATGCACATGGGCTCAACCCCACACATGTGTGCCACCCACAGCACGTAGCTATCATAAATAGCTCAGGCAGCTAGTGCCTCAATCAAGTTTAATAAGATACTTACCTCAAACAAGCCAAATCTATACTCTAAAAATGCCTTTCCGTGGAAATCGACCACCGAACGGTTCGAATCAAGCCAAAAGCAACTCAAAAATATCAAATAACACTATAGGAATCAAACTCAAACGATAAAGGTCGAATCTTTAATCAAATACTCAAAGTCAACAAAAAAGTCAACTCGGGCTCGAAATCGGAAAAAACTTACAAATTCCAACAATCCATTCGAATACAAGTCCAACCTTACAAGTTTCATCTAAATCTGACTCTGAATCGATGTTCAAATCCCAATTTTTCACTTTAGAATAGGTTTCTCAAAAACCCACAACTTTCTCTTCTAGATTCATCAATTCAATGCCAAAATCAAAGATAGATTCATATAAAATAATCAAATCCAAATCAATAATACTTACCCCAATCCAAATCGTAAAATTTGCCTAAAACATTGCCCAAATCCTAGCTCCCAATCTCAAAATATGATAAAATGAGTAAAACCTTCGAATATAATATCTCATATGCACTGCCCAGCAGTACCCTACACGATCGCGGTTGTACCCTCACGATCCCGATGCATAAAATACACTGCCACCAAAAATGCTCTCCGCATCCGTGACCTAGAACACGTGAACGCGATGATCACAAATTCCAGACCTTTCGCGAACGCATCATTGACCATGCGAACACGAAGACAAGTCCACCAGCTCCCAGCTCTCCAACGCGAACGCGATGCCCAAGCCCCACAACTAGCAAACGCGACCCTCTAGCCGAGAACGCAAAGAGAAGAAACACCTAGCTCCTATTATACACTTCGCGATCGCGGCTACACCTTCACGATCGCGAAGAACACCTGAGGCATCAGAAACTAGCAGAACACCAGAAATCAAAGTCAAGGGAGAAATGGTTTGAAACCACCCTAAAACTAACCCGAACCTCTCGGGAACCCGTCCGAACATACCCTCAAGTCTCAAAATATAGCACAGACCTACTCGAACCCTCAAATCACATATAACAGTATCAAAACTACGAATCGCACCTCAATTCAAACTTAATGAATAATTTCAAATTTGAAATTCCAAACTTATGCCAAACACGTCGAAACAACTCGGAATCACCTCAAATTTTGCATACAATTTTCAAATGACATAACAAGCCTATTACAACTCCCGTAATAATAATTCGAACCCGATAATATCAAAGTCAACTCCCAGTCAATCCTATGAACATTTCAAATCTTCAAATTGTCAACTTTCACCAATTAGAGCCAATACCTTCTAGTAACATCCAAATGCAATTTGCAGGCATATGGCCAAGTCCAAAATCACCATCCGGACCCAACAGAACCGTCAAAACTCCAATTCGAGGTCAAATACATAAAAGTCAAACGTGGTCAACTCTTCCAACTTAATGCTTCCAAATCGAGAATCATTCTTCCAAATCAATCCCTAACCATTCAAAAATCAAAACCGATCATACACGCAAGTCATGATACCTTATACGAAGATACTCAATACCTCAAACCACCAAACGGAATGCAAATGCTCAAAATGATCAATCGGGTCATTACACAACATCTTCAGACTTGTACTTCTTTTCAAGAGCATTTCACAACTCTTTAGAAGTTTTCATGATGCTATAAATATTGTACAATCCATCTACCAAATAACTCAAAATATAATTTTTGCAAAAGAAGTCAGAATGCTTCCATGCCTCCTTGACCACAAAATGCTCATTATCTAGAGCTCCTTATGCCAATACCAAAACGTCCTCGCTAATAAAGTGCTGCAAACTGAACGTGGTCAAAAAGAAGAATATCTTCTACTGCTAGCGCATGAAGTCCGTACCGAAATATTTTTCGGGCTTTTCTGTCGATGCAGAAGTTAATCGGCTTGATGAGTATAGCCACCGCCACAACAGAACTATTTTGGTATTCCAAATTCGATGCTATTTTTCTGTAAAAGAAATTGACACAAAGAAGTTTAGTAAAACGACCATGTTTTTATATATTCAAATTGAATACAAATGAGTAGAAAATCACAAAGATTTTAATCTCGTAAATGAGTAAAAAGTCATAAAGTCTTTAATCTCAACCAAGGAGTAGAAAATCCGAAGATTTTAGTCTCCAAATCAGGAGTGGAAATCCCTAGGATTTAGTCTCCTACAAGAAAAATATAGCAGTTATATATAAACTCATCTCCTCCTCCAATATCGGAAATTTTTATTTTTGCAAAGAAGAAAAAAATTCCATTTTCTATTCACGCTACTTTTAAGCCAAAAATCCAACAGAAACCATAATACAAAGTACTTATGAAAGGTTGAAAATTTTACTTCGGTCCCATGATATTTCATGACAGAATTATATTTAGTCCAAGACTTTTGTCGTTTTCGAAAGGGATCATGTAAAAATCATCTCTTTTCTTTTACAGAAATGCTAGAGTAAGCAGACATACGACATAATTGAATATTGAGTTTGACATTAAAGAAGGACACTATACACGTCCAGAACCAAAAGCCAACAATTTGCATTACATGCGCGCGGACGCTATCACCTCCCAATCATAGATGGTCAACATAATTCAATTCATTCTTGTGGGGGCAAGATGTTGAATGAAATGCAGATGAAATATTCTTTAAATTATAATTCTTGAAAAATCCTAAAACATTATCTCAAGGTTATCGAACTAGGTGAGAGCAGCGGCAGAATTACATGGGTCCAAAGAGTATAACATATATAAGTGAAGTATTTAGTGTAAAAGTAAAAGTAGCTCAAAATTTACTGTAGATCGCACGTTCAAATTTTAAGTGTGTACATATGTGTATATAAAAAAAATTCGATAAATTATACCAACTAATGATCGCACTTCTGACCGTCTATACATATATATAGACTATTTGTTTAAGCCTCTAAAATTAACTTATTTTAAAAAATATTTTAAAATTAGTGAGAAGTAATTTGTGTTTGACTAATCAATTTAAAAATACTTTTTAGCAGCAATTAGTATTTGGCAAAACTTTTAAATGGGTTTCTAAATGTATTTTTTCGAAAGTATTTTTTAGAAAAATACTTTTGCGGAGAAGCTACTTTTTTCGCTTCTCAAAAATAACGTCTGCTTCTATTCAAAAGTATTTTTATTTTCTTTTAATTAGTCAAACACTTTAATTTTGAAAAAAAAAATATATTTAAAAAAAATACTTTTCACTAAAAACAACTTGAGGAAATAGGCTTATAGTATGTACAAAAACTTTAATGCCACATGTTTTAACGATGAGCCAAAGATGTACATAAGAAAGCTTTTCCCTTTGTATCAGTGTATACGGTCAAAATCGAGTTTGTCTTTCATATGACTAATCGAGATTGGAACATGATGGTCCGAGTTTCATCATTGTAATATCGAGCCATGATGCGAAGTTAGTTTGTCGAACTCGAGCCCCAGAGACCGATCAAGATCGAAATCGGCCAAGACCGAGCTCGAGACCTAGAGACCGATCAAGATCGAGATCGGCCAAAATCGAGGTCGAACAAATAGAGACCAATCAAGATCGAGATCGGCCAAGATCGAGGTCGAGCCAAGAAACAAAAAAATCGTTATAGACGCAATTAGGGGGAGAATTTCGGCGAAGATCACGGCGCAAATCAAGGAAAGACTAATTAATTAATCTATCATGGGATCTCTACTATATATTTTTAATTATATCCAAAATAAAATTTTTCCAATATATTAAGGGTTGTTATCATTTGTAGGGGGTCAAATTCTTTGAGATTTATAGAACATAAAGCAAATACTATCCTTTTCTGGTTTTGATATTTAGTCATATTGTTCTTCTATCAATCACTCTCCATTTAATTTGAAGGTGATAAAACTTGTAGGCTTGGGCTAACTAATTCATTCGGTTTGCATTTATTTTTTTGATAACTAATTTTGATATTCATTTACTTATTTTTTTCAATTTGTATCAAGTTACACCACGTATCCTTAGAACTACATATAAATTTAATTGCTATTTATTTTTGGGGCAAACAATCAGGTTGATCTTTTGATGTGATGTTTTCTTCAGAGTCCTCTTGGTATGGATGAAGGCCCCTATTCATTTAATTTTCTAGATGGATGAATGCTTTGTGGTTCAGCTTTGTGTGGGGTTTAATTGACAGCTTCTATCATTGCCTATTGTAGATTTTTTGTTTATTTGGCAAGAAAACTCAACGAAAACCCCCTTTTATATTAACTTAGTCTTGATTTGAACAATCATGATGTTACGATCCAAAATCTCAATCATAGAATCGTAATGGTGTCTAACATCCGCTTGCCTAGCTAATTCAATTTAACAATTTAAAATCAAATGAATAAGAATATAAGTCTGAAATATTTATAATATAATAATCTGAAACCAACGCAGCTTATTCTAGACCCAGAAACTGGCATCACAAGTACATGGACTGTTAAAAGTATTAAAAATAAAGTCTGAAATAAAATACAATTGTCCGAAATAAAATAAACAGTATAGTAGATAAGAAGGGGACTTCGGGGTCTGCGAACACTGTGCACCTCTATCTCAAGTCTCCTGATAATGACAGTCCGAGCAAATCTCCACTAAGCGTCGTTGGGATAACACTGGGATCTGCACAAGAAGTGCAAAAGTATAGTATGAGTACAACCGACCACATGTACTCCGTAAATATCAAGCCTAATCTCGACAAAGTAGTATCGAAACTATAACAAGACACTCATTATAAATATGTACGAGCTTAAGTAGAAAAATAATAACGGAATAGAGAAGCAACAATTGAAATGGAAACAGGATAAAAAATATTAACAACCAACAACAATCGTAATATAACTTTTCCATTGTGGCGCGCAATCCGATCCACGCATATATACCACTACCATTTGTGGCGTTGATACACCCAATGCTTATCCCCTCCCGTGAACATTAGAAATTTATAAGACTTTCAAGAAAGGCCAATCAGCTGGTGACGCGTATAGGAATTAAGGTGATACGTGCTTCGTTGAGTTTATGCCAGCTGACCCACCGAATGGAATGGAATGGACGGCGCGGGGCAACCCGTTTGGTACATCGGGGCAGTGGAGTTTTTAGACCGGAGATACATAATGAAAGTACATCTTCCTTCTTTTCCATTCTACAAAAATCACCAGTTTTGGTTTTTCCTGAAAACGCTCTCACATTCTCTAAGAGCTCTTAATGATGCAAGATCAAATAAAAGGCAAACCTGGCAAAATTTAACGTAAATAATCTTGTGAGTATCACTGTAGCACCTGTCTCTTTGTTGTGCTGATTTTGGGGATTTCCTTAATGGTGAAAATCAGTATTTTAAAAGGTATTTTTGGGACTCGTCCTTGGGCGGGACCCTTGCAAAACGCTCTGAGGCTCATGTATGGGGCTTAGTTCTGTAAAGTTTACGACCCAAGCGCCCGACCGTGCGTCCTAAACATGCCTAACGTCCAACGCTCGGGGTTCGCCTAACAGTTCTAACGCAAATCACGTGTCGAATTTCCTAATTAATATCGTTGACCTTTAAAATTCTTTAACAAATTAATAATAAAAATTCTATTCATCAATAGAAATATGAAAGATTGAGCATAACTCTAATAATGAGACATACTATTGCGAATTTATATTTTCACTTGTTATTGGTCGTGTCTTAGTTCATTTGTCCCTCCTTGTTATACACTTTTATTAATTTGATATCTTAAACTAATTTGTATTTATTCATGAAGGAATAATATTTTAATTATCGTACTAATAAGATTTTATTAATTATTTACTTTTAGTAAGGTAAAATGTGAAGTTTGATCATTTTTTTAAACAAATTGTAAGTTTTTAATTATTTGAAAATTAAAGACGTTATGTGTGATTTGTATGCATTAGTTATACTTAAAAATCATGCTAGATATTTTTTTTCTATGAGTTCCTTTAATTTTCTTTTAATTTTTAACTTTTAATTTATATTTTATATTTTTTGTGTTATTATGTTATTTTATTAATTTATAAATTAAAATTTTTAAAGATCCACGGGGCTTACGCTCCCCCCCTCTCCCCCCGCCTCCAGGCTTACGTATCACCCCATATCAAGTAAAACGTCCCGCCTCACGTTCCCGCCTTTTAAAATATTGCTTTTAAGTAGCGTATAATAGATTGTTTGACTAGTTTTTTGTGGGGATGGAGCATATATATTTCACATGTTTATAGTTTTCTTCAATTTTTATGTAATTTTACCTGTTTATAAATATTTACTATCATTATATTATTTTATAAAATATTAAAAATTAAATACCTATGGGGCTTACGCCACGTGCCTCGGGGCTTACGCCTCGCCTTACGCCCAAAACCTTTTAAAATACTGATGAAAATAACTGCCATATTAGAGTAATAACCTAAGAAGCAAGTTAATTCTCTAAGAAATGTATGTAAGGCAGTCTTCTTTTTTTGCATGGTTTGATATAAGTGTATCTTTCTGTTTGATCATTATGGTGTAATCTTGAATTGGTCTAAGTCCTTCTTGAAATATTGTTCATGTTTATGTATGTTCTTCACCAGTGGAACTTTTTGCCCAGTCTAAGATGTTTCCGGATAATATCATAAGGTTGTGAAATATCATTCACTTTGAGTCTAACTTTGATGTCTCTTATAATTGACTTTGTATCATACTTTCATTTTTATGTATTTATTTTAATAAAATGAGTTCCCGATGGGATCGGGTACAGAATGATGAGCTACACATTATGACCGAGTCCCCAATGGCACAGGGTATGAAATGATGTGTTAGAAAATATCATCGAGCCTCGATGAGGCCGGGTATGAATAATGTGTTGTGTGATATCACCGAGTCTCGGTGAGGCCGGGTACGAAATGATGTGTCAACATGTTATTAGTGAGCTCTCTCTCTCCGAGGCTGGGTACGATATGATGCGATATGACATAGTGGGCCCCAAAGAGTGGCTAAGTATCACTTGATACAACATACACCAAATGGTGGATTTATCCTTATAAAACTTGTATGTACTTATGTGTTACATCCCATGTTTCCGTACGTAAGAGTACGTCGTAAGTCAATTGACGTAGCTCAAAAATAAAATCATCTTTGAAAGTACATAAAGCAAGTTAATCATGTTACCTTGGAGGATACAAATATTTAAGATAATGAATAACAAGTACCAAAAGGATTGGAAGACTTAGAAGCTAAACGAATTGAAGAAAATAAATTTCGTCAAAAGTCGACAAGTTGGGAATATTATAACATGTACTTTTAGGTTGAGACTAGGGTTCTTAAAATGATAAGGAGATTATGTTATGAGTTATTTTAGTCGTATGATAGTTGTATGCTATGTTGAAGTCAAGCGAGTTGTGGAACAAAAGTTGGCAAAGGTCATCACAAGTTACATTTGTAAATGTGCTAAATATTAGGTCAAATATAGCTGAGATTTTTTCCCAATATACTTGGATTTACAGGATGATCTACCTACCAAATTGAAGATCGAGTCTAGTTTCTAACTCATTAAACCGTTCATCGATACGACATCGGAGTAGAGAGATATTCGCATTTTTGCGAGACTGCACAAGCAGCTCCCATTGGGACCTACTTACGTGGTGCACGGCCCTTGAACATTTTAAAGTGGTTAGACGGCTCATTTTTGGTCATTTTCGACCAAGGACATTTCACAAACTCTCTCAACACCTCTCTAAAAGTTCTCCAAGGTTCCAAGTTGAATCCAAGGTGGTTTTACATAGACCTAACCTCAAAAGTTAGCCTAAGTGAAGAAAAGAGTCTTTATGGTGTTGTGATGCTATTAAGAGTACTTGTATGCTAAGGGAAGATTTGGTTCGAGTTTTTTCTGATTATTTAAGGTAGGTGTAACACCCTATATCTTGTGTATAATATTATCTATGTGTTGGTTAAGTTATTTGGATGAAGAATTACAAGATAGCACTTGAAATGATATAAGAAGTTGTTGTCTCTTATTGGACTATTTTGGAGTTGTATATATGACTTCATATGGATGAAAATCGTGGGGAATAGCTTTGTTATAATGTTTTTATTGTTTATTGTGATTTTCAATATGTTGAGTATGTTGATGATGTTCTAATTGGGAGAAGAAGCGACCACACAATACCTAGAAGTTGTTCATGTTGTTGTTGTTGGATTGTTGGGCTGTTTGAGGGTTAATTAGGAGATGAATAGGAGGTTAGAAGTCCTCCAATTGTACTTAATATCATTCTGGACATGTTGTCAAGTTAATAAATGGATGACTTTGGGGTTAAATGGTTCAAAAGGGATTCAATCTGAGCTTGTCGCTAGTCGTGTTAAATAGTAATTTCGTTGGTGATGTTTGCGCACTTGTTGTTGTATAGATTAATTTGTGTTGTTAGGTTGTTGGGTGTGTTGTGGTGCTGAAAGTATATAGTTAAAGGTTGTATGTGTTCTTTTTATTTTTATGGACTTGGGATAAGCAAGGAAAACAGGAGATGTTGCCCGTTTTAATATAAAATAAGCTTGTTGTTTGTTATACGATATTTGCATCTTGCGTAGCTTAACGATAGCATTATTATCGTTGTTATAGATTAAAGTGCGATGAGATGATTTTAACATGGTTATTGGAAATATTGTGATAAGGTTTGTTAAGGCTAAACCTTTCCTTCATTTTGGCATGATCCCGTAACTACATGCATTTGATAACAAGATATAAAGAGAAGTTCGTACTCCTGAATTTATGTACATTATCCTTGTCTCGTAAGTTACAGTATTCTCCCTTATCGGGACTTTATATCCAGTTAAGTATTTTCTTCTTTCAATTAATAGAGTAGAGAGTCTATATACATACAGTATTTTCACCACTACCGAGCTATAATCGATGGGTAGGACCCTATTGGGCAACCTTTGATAAGATGGTAAGTTATATACCTAGCCTACTATTGTCGATCGCCTATGAGCGAGCCCAAAACGGATGAGATATCGAGCCTAGTATGGCCGAGCACCTATTAGCGAGCCTACAACGGTAGAGCAGTTACACGTACCGAGCCTTATAGGGTCGGGAACCGATTTTACTTACTATATTGAGAAAGTTGAGTCAGTATCAGCACGTAAGCATATATTCATATCATCTTTGACTCCCAGTTACTTTCAGTTGTCATATTATCCATCCAGTTTCAGCTTTCAATTATTCTATTGCCTTATATACTCGGTACATTATTTCGTACCGATGTCCCTTTTGTCGAGGATATTGTATTTCATGCATGCAGGTTCTGAAAGATAACCAGATAGACCTTCCTAGTAGACAGAGCCAAATATCAGCCTAATTGAGCGCTACCCCTCTCGAGTTCACAACTACAGAGTGGTACGCGCGGGCCTAATATGGCACTGGGTGTCGGCCACGCCTCCCCAAGTTTAGGGCGTGATATTATGATTCGAGGTTATCACAATGTACGTCCACGGTAGCTTGTCTTCGGTATTCAGGTTGAAATTATGTATCCATATCTCTTATGTTATGTCTTCGGTTTACATGCATATTATCAGCTTTAGATACTCAGTACATCGTTCGCAATGACGTCCCTCTCTTTTGGATGCTATGTTCATGCCCACAGGTACAGATAGACCCGGTGACGTCCCTCCCCAGTAGGGTGCTCGCTTCAGTTGTTGGTTGTCGCACTCCACTTCTCTGAAGTAGCTGCTTAGAAGTCGATAGGTACGGAAGTGTATGTTCCAGTCATTTTGGGTACGGTGCGGCCCTATCCCGACCAAGTTATGTATTCAAGTACTCTTAGAGGCTTGCAGACTAGTGTTCGGGTATG
The DNA here is from genome assembly GCF_000715075.1 of Nicotiana tabacum. Classification (NCBI taxonomy): domain Eukaryota; kingdom Viridiplantae; phylum Streptophyta; class Magnoliopsida; order Solanales; family Solanaceae; genus Nicotiana; species Nicotiana tabacum. Next base: position 47,214,687 of record NC_134093.1, on the reverse strand, counting down.
TGTGAAAGTTGTTTATGACCTTGTTGGTAACGGTTGTGTGTATATATGTACAAAATATTAAGATTTCTTCTACAGTTAGTTGTGATCACTTAAGTTTTGGTATTGCAGTTGGAGGACTTGTCGGCCTAGATTTCATATTGAAAGGGTCTAAGTATAGATGTTGGTTTGCACGGGCCTTCAGACATCGTGTGTTGGTCGCACCTCCCTAGGTTGGGGTGTGACAGGCATGTAACTCGATCCCATATACAATATCAATATCGTTGTGGCGTGCAACCCGATCCCAAATATCATATCAATATCTGTTGTGGCGTGCAATCCGATTTAAAATATCATATCAATATCTGTTGCGGCAGGCAACCCATCCCATACATAACATATATGTACAATGCTACAACCAACTACAACATATCTCACAACAAAATGCAAAAAGGGAACTAAACAAATGAAGTCTCTAATACAGGTTAATATTCATAGTAGAGTGAAATGGAAGAAACTAAGGAAATTAAGCAAATAAAGTCATAAGACAAGTAAAAGCGGCTAACTAAAAGCATATAAAAGCATAAGGTAAGTAAAGACGGTCAATAAAAGAAGACATGGATATATGGAAACATATAGCAATTTAAGGCACAAAGGAAAACATGAATTTAACAAGTAAGGCAAGTAGCAATTAAAGCACATAGCGAATAATAACATGGAATAAAAGAGAGCATGGTCTAAATAAAAACATGCAATTAAGTAGCCTGCCCCACATGCTTAACCCATGACAATGCATATACACTCGTTACCTTGCACATATGTTGTACTCATGCGTAAACCAAGTATCAAATAGACCAATCAAGTCCTAATTCCCTCAAGTCAAGGTTAACCACGATACTTACCACTCTCTGAAATCAAATCAACAATCAACCATGTTTTTTTCCTTTAGAACAAGCCTCCTAACCAATCGAATCTAGCCAATTATCATTCAAATAATCCAAAACAAGCTTTAGATACTACCCATGAATAAAAAAGATTCAATCTTTAACTAAATTGAAAAGTTCGACCCCAGGCTCATGTGGTCGAAATTCGATATTCGGACCAAATTTCAATTACCCATTTACCCTCAAGCTCGGTTATATAATTTGTTTCGAAATCCGACCACAATTCGAGGTCTAAATCTCAATTTTATAAAATTTCTAAATTCTGCCTAAAACCCCTAATTTCTACCTTGAAATTCTTAGATTTGATGAAGAAATTCATGTAAAGGTAATGGGAATTGATGGAAAACGAATTAGAGTTGCTTACCAATATATTTGGGAAGAAAATGCTCTTAAGAAATCGCCTCTACAGAGTCTAGAGTTGAAAAATGGTGTAAAATGAGTTATGATCCAAAATTACCCACTTTTACCCAACTGCAAATGTCATAATTGCAAGGTCCGAAAATATAAACCTGTTATATCTCGCGTTTCGTACGTTAAAGTTTCTTCTTCAGTTAATCGACGTAGACTCGGGGATGAGATTATCTTGAGGTTAACGTATTTATACTATTTATAACAAGCGATAAGTAAGTGCCATGAAGGATAAAGGATACACGAATTAAAGAAAATGAGTTTCATTGAAGGTTGTCGATTTGGGATAAAATACGGTTCGAGCTATAATACTCGATATTTATGAACTAGTAACATACAAGGTACCATATGACCATGATAGTATAATGTATAAAGTATATTAAAAATGAGTAGTATTTTAAGTAATTTGAGATAATTCTTAATTATGTAGGTAATTGGTTAATTATCGGATAACGGGATATTACATAATTAATTAATGAGTTATAAGATAAGATTAACCCCTCCCCACGTTGGCAGCAAGCTTCTACTAAGGCATATGACTCTTAGTCATATTGTCTTAGGTGGCCATCTAAAGTAAGACTTATTACAAGTCTACTTACGTGTAATAGACAAAAGTCTACTTACGTGTAAGACTTATTACAAGTCTTGGTTTTATTTCATTTGGACATAGAATAATAAAGTAATAAAATCATATACCTTTCTTTCTAATTCAAACCATTTCAAAAACAGACGCTAAAACTCAATCCAACAAAATTTCTTGCAACCAAATCAAATCCAGCGAGAATTATTAGCACCTTAGCAACGTAAATTTTTGCGGTTCTAAAGGAGTACGGTGCAACCTTTTCCAAGAATATCATATGAATTTTTTCCTACTCCGGGTATGTTAAGGCAATCCCTTCTTTCTTTTTGGCATGATCCAAATTATACAGAAGAAACGAGCAAGCGCACAGTTTTCATAAACGACTCTATTCATAGAAATACTAGGGGTCTCTATGTTCTTGATTCCCCATGTGACATATTATTATATCTTCTGTTCATGGGTCTCAAAATGATACGCAGTTGATAAAGTTTATCCGAAAGGAATATTGAGATTATTAACATATTTTCATGCATTTCATTCATTTATACATTTAATTCATTTATACATGTACATTGACCCATGACTAGATGGAGTTGTATACGCGTATATTATATATATATGGGATATGGAAAAAGGTTACGGCGTTATATACGCACCACCACCTGATCAGTTGGTATACATTGATGATTTCGCCCACTGAGGCCGAGATGATATGATGAGATGCCCTCAGAAGCTTGATGACGTTATGTACACCTATACCTATGCATGACACGACATTTATACGCACGTGCATGACATTATAAATTTTTCAGGATTTACAAAGTGATTTAGACTTATTGTCGGAATTCTTTATTTCATGTTTCATCTATGTCTGTTATGTTCTGATTTTTATGCCTTACATACTCAGTACATTATTCGTACTGGCGCCCTATTCCCGGGGCCTGCATTTCATGCTCGCAGGTGCAGGTAGGCAAGTCGACGGTCCCCCTTCTTAGGATCCCCGATTAGCGAGAGTTGACGTGCTCTACTTGATCTGGAGCTGCTTTCGATTTTGGTATGATATGCTTGTATATATATATGGGTATGAAGCGGCCCAGTCCCGTCCTTGTACAATTGTATTTTCTATTAGAGGTCTGTAGACAGTTATGTATAGTTGGATAGTATGTGGCCTTATCGGCTTCAGTTTTGGGTATATATAGTTGTCTATAGCAGCCTTGCCGGCTCGCCCCACTGTATTTCTTATATCTATCTATATATGTCTTTTGGGCAGGTCTCCCTCATATACACTATTCATATTTATATCTTAGACGTATGCTTAAGGGTGTTCGACAGGTATGACTCGGGCATCCGCCGCGGCCCATCAATTTGATCGTGACAAAAGTGGTATCAGAGCAGTTCTGTCCTAGGGTTGTCTAGAGACCGTGTCTAGTAGAGCCTTGTTTATGGGTGTGTTGTGCACCACACTTATAAATATAAGGCTACAGGACATATAGGATGTTATCCTCTTTTCTTATCTTAGATCGTGCGATGTAAGAATTTATGTTCCTAATGATATGCTATATTTTTAGCAATGACTACAGCCGCCTAGAAGGGAAAGTACGTGGCGGGTGAGATTACTAGTCGAGCGCCACGAGTGCCCAGGGCTCGGGGAGAGTCTCATAGTGAGATTCCATCGCAGACTTCACATACCCCGCCCTCTCCAGGAGAGCTCCGAGGGGAACCAGCTCCAGCGCCCGCCCCTATACGTTCAGCCCCTCAGCCGGATGCACCGGGTCAGGAGATGAGAGATGCTATTCAGCTACTAACTCGATTAGTAGCTGCATAGGCTCGGCGTCAGGAAGTAGGTATTGGTCATGCAGATAGGTCTGTCAGTGCGAGGGTTCGTGATTTCATTAATTTAGACCCTCCGGTATTCATGGGGGCAGATCCTAACGAGGACCCTCAGGTATTTATTGATTGAATGCAGAGGACATTGAGGGTAATGAAGGCCACTGCGACTGAGTCAGTTGAGCTAGCTTCCTATAGATTCCAAGATGTTGCAGTTAATTGGTACGAGTCTTGGGAATTGTCCAGAGGTGAGGATGCCCCTCCAGCAGTATGGCAGGAGTTTACAGAAGCTTTTCTTTGTCATTATCTGCCACCAGAGATTAGACGGGCCAGAGTTGATAGGTTCTTGACCCTTCGGCAGGGTAACATGAGTGTTCGAGAATACAGTTTTTAGTTTGATTCGTTGGCTAGGTATGCTCCCACTATTGTATCTAAGATGGAGGATCGGGTTCACCAGTTCGTGATGGGATTAGAGCCGCACTTTCTTAACGATTGTATGCCGGTCTCACTTCAGCCAGACATGGATATTTCTCGTATTCAGGAATATGCTCAGGGTGTAGAGGAGCGTAAGCAGAAGCAGAGGGCCGATCGTGAGCATGATAGGGCCCAAAATAAGAGAGCGAGGTCTTCGGGTCCTTCTGGTGAGTTTCGAGGTGGTCAAAGACCATAATACCCTAGGTATCCAGCCCAGCCATCGGTTAGCGTGCCCCCTCAGTTTAGCGGTAAGAGATTTGATCGTTCCACATATTCAGGGCCTGGTCAGAATTGCAGGGCCTCAGGTTCTCAGTATAGGGGTGAGTTAAGTCAGATGAGGACACCCTTGCCACGATGTGCTTAGTGTGGTAATCAGCATGTCGGGCAGTGCCGTATGGGGTTGGGTGTTTATTATACTTGTGGTTATCCGGGCCACGTTATGAGGGGTTGTCCGACGAGAGGTGATGCAAGCATAGCTCAGTCAGTGGGATCTGTAGCTGGTTTATCATCATCAGTATGCCCCCCTGGGCAAGGTTCACACGCACCAATGAGTCGTGGTAGAGGCAGAGGCGGAGCATCTAGCTCGAGCGGTCCTCAGAACCGTATTTATACGTTGGTAGGACGACAGGGTCAGGAGTCATCGCATGATGTTGTTACAGGTATATTATCAGTCTTCTCATATGATGTATATGCACTGATTGACCCAGGTTCCACCTTATCATATGTTACTCCGTTGGTTGCTAGTAACTTTGGAATAAAACCTGAATTGGTTAAACCTTTTGAGGTGTCTACACCTGTTGGAGAATCAGTGGTAGCTAAGTGAGTTTATAGGGGTTGTATAATAGTGGTTCATAGTTGATCTATCATAGCGGACCTAATCGAGTTAGATATGGTAGAATTTGATGTTATAATGGGTATGGATTGGTTGGCATTTTGTCATGCCAACGTTGATTGTAGATCAATGATAGTCCGATTTCAATTTCCAGGGGAGCCCGTTTTGGAGTGGAAAGGTAATACGGCGTCGCCGAGAGGTAGATTTATTTCCTATCTCAAGGCAAGGAAGATGATCAGAAAGGGCTGTATTTATCACTTAGTTTGTGTTTAGGATGTGGAAGTAGAGTCACCAACCATTCAGTCCATCCCTGTGGTTAATGAGTTTTTCGATGTTTTTCCTGATGAGCTTCCGAGTCTTCCGCCAGAGCAGGAAATTGAGTTTGCTATTGACCTACTACCAGATACTCATCCAATATTTATTCCTCCCTATAGAATGGCCCCCGCAGAGCTGAAAGAGTTAAAGGAACAACTAAAGGACTTGCTTGAAAAAGGCTTTATCAGACCTAGTACATCACCGTGGGGAGCACTTGTGTTATTTGTGAGGAAGAAAGATGGTTCCTTACGGATGTGTATTGACTATAGATAGTTGAATAAGGTGAAAATCAAGAATAAGTACCTGCTCCCGAGGATTGATGATTTATTTGATCAGTTGCAAGGTGCTAAGTATTTTTCAAAGATAGACTTGAGGTCCGGGTACCATCAGGTAAGGGTTAAGGAGGAAGATATTCCGAAGACAGCATTCAGGACCAGATACGGGAACTTTGAGTTTCGTGTTATGTCATTCGGTTTAACCAATGCCCCAGCAGTATTCATGGATTTGATGAACCGTGTGTTCAGGCCCTTTTTAGATCTGTTCGTAATTGTATTTATTGATGATATATTGGTGTATTCTCGTTCAGAGGCTGAGCATGCAGATCATTTGCGTACTGTGCTCAAAGTTCTACAAAAAAGGGAAGTTGTATGCAAAATTCTCTAAATGTGAATTCTGGTTGAACTCTGTAGCTTTCCTTGGGCATATCATTTCGAGTGAAGGTATCCGAGTTGATACATAAAAGATTGAGGCAGTAAAGACTTGGCCTAGACCCACGACACCGACAGAGGTTCGTAGCTTTCTCGGTTTGGCAGGTTATTACAGGAGATTTGTAGAGGGATTTTCTTCCCTTTCAGCACCTTTGACAAACTTGACTCAGAAGGGAGCAAAGTTTCAATGGACCGATGCTTGCGAACGGAGTTTCCAGGCATTGAAGGACAAATTGACTTCTGCACCGGTTCTAACGCTTCCAGAAGGGACCGATGGTTATGTTATCTATTGTGATGCTCCAGGCATTGGATTGGGTTGCGTGCTGATGCAGCATTGTAAGGTTGTAGCTTATGCTTCTAGACAACTAAGAAAGCACGAGAAGAATTACCCGACCCACGATTTAGAGTTAGCCACAGTAATTCATGCACTAAAGATGTGGAGGCACTACTTGTATGGCATTCATATTGATATCTATACGGATCATAAGAGCATCCAGTATATCTTCAAGCAAAAGGAATTGAATTTACATCAAAGGAGATGGTTGGAGCTACTTAAATACTATGACGTTGATATTTTATACCATCCAGGGAAGGCGAACGTAGTAGCCGACGCCCTCAGCTGTAGATCTATGGGTAGCCTGTCATATTTACAACCAAAAAAGAGGGGAATAGCCCATGAGATTCATCAGCTAGCTATTCTTGGAATTCGGTTACTGGACTCAAGTGATATTGGAATTACTATTCAGGATGCGGCAACATCCTCTTTAGAAACTGAAGTAAAGGAATGCCAGTACGAGGATCCTGTGTTAGTTCATTATAGGGGAAGGAGAAGACACCATTTGAAATTACAGAAGATGGGGTCCTCGGATATCAAGGACGATTATGTGTCTCTAATGTCGCAGGGCTTCGTCGGCAGGTTATGGGAGAAACTCACTATTCTCGTTATTCTATCCATCTAGTAGCAACAAAGATGTATCATGATATCAGGGAAGTATATTGGTGGGACAGAATGAAAAAGGATATAGCGGAGTTTGTTGCTCAATGCCCTAACTATCAGCAGGTCAAGATTAAGCATAAAAAACCCGGTGGATTATTGCAGGCTATAGAGATTCCGACTTGGAAGTGAGAAGTAATCAATATGGATTTCATCGTAGGCTTACCTCGTACCCAGCATAAATTCGATTCTATATGGGTGATTGTTGATAAGCTTACAAAATCAGCCCATTTTCTGCCCGTTAGGACTACATATTCAGCAGAGGATTATGCAAGGCTTTATATTAAGGAGATAGTACGACTGTATAGTATCCCTGTATCTATTATCTCGGATAGAGGAGCTCAATTTACAGCTAACTTTTGGAAGTCCTTCTAAAAAGGATTGGGGACTCAAGTAAGTCTTAGTACAGCATTTCTTCCCCAGCAAACGGACAGGCTAAGCGTACTATTCAGACACTTGAAGACATGTTACGGGCTTGTGTGATAGTCTTCAAGGGTAGCTGGGATGATCATCTGCCGCTTATTGTGTTTGCATATAATAATAGCTACCATTCCAGTATTCAGATGGCTCCATACGAAGCTCTTTGTGGATGAAAGTGTAGGTTGCCTATAGGGTGGTTCGATGTTGGGGAAACTACGTTAGTAGGACCAGAATTGGTACAACAGGCAATCGAGAAAATTAAGCTTATATAGGAAAGGCTATTAGCAGCTCATAGCCGTCAGAAGTCTTATGCGGATAATCGATGGCGAGACTTGGAGTTTCAGATTAATGACCGGGTATTCCTAAAGGTATCACCGATGAAAGGTGTCATGAGGTTCAGTAAGAAAGGAAAACTTAGCCCTCAGTACACTGGACCATATAGGATCATACGCAAGGTAGGCCAAGTAGCGTATGAGTTAGACTTGCCTTTGGACTTGGAGTCTGTATATCCAGTTTTTCATGTGTCTATGCTCCGTAAATGTATCGGAGATCCTTCCAGAATCGTATCAGTTGACGACGTTCAGGTCACCGAGTAGCTATCATATGAAGAAACTCCCATTGCTATATTAGACAGACAAGTTCGGAGATTGAGAACTAAAGATGTAGCTTCGGTGAAAGTACTTTGGAGAAACAATAATGTGAAAGAAATGACTTGGGAGGCCGAGTAAGACATGAAGTCTAGATATCCCTACTTATTTCTTCTCCAGAGAAGGGTCCGACTGAGACATCACAACCTTAAGGTACGTGTATGGATTCTTGTGTGAGTTATTGTCATTGGTCGTGTAAGGCCATTGTCATAATTGATGATTGTGGTCCTATGTGGCGTTGAATTATTGAGTCTCTACAGGAAGCGTTGGTAGTAGTATTATTACAAAGGCGACTCTGCCAAAGTTATATAGATCCCGGGGAGTTAAACATTCGAGGACGAATGTTTTTAAGGGGGGGAGGATGTTACATCTCGCGTTTTTGTACGTTAAAGTTTCGTCTTCAGTTAATCGACGTAGACTCGGGGATGAGATTATCTTGAGGTTAATATATTTATGATATTTATAACAAGCGATAAGTAAGTGACATGAAGGATAAAGGATACACGAATTAAAGAAAATGAGTTTCATTGAAGGTTGTCGATTTGGGATAAAATACGGTCCGAGCTATAATACCCGATATTTATGTACTAGTACCATACAAGGTACCATATGACCATGATAGTATGATGTATAAAGTATATTAAAAATGAGTAGTATTTTAAGTAAGACAAGAGGGGTTGCTCTGATGGTAAGCAACCTCCACTTCCAACCAAGAGGTTGTGAGTTCGAGTCACCCCAAGAGCAAGGTGGGGAGTTCTTGGAGGGAAGGATGCCGAGGGTCTATTGGAAACAGCCTCTCTACCTCATGGTAGGGGTAAGGTCTGCGTACACACTACCCTCCCCAGACCCCACTAGTGGGATTATACTGGGTTGTTGTTGTTGCTGCTTTGAATAGTTAACTCTGCTTGAGTGAGCTTGCTCACATTGACGGTTCTGATCCCGGATAAAGGGACATTACCTAATTAATTAATGAGTTATAAGATAAGATTAAAAAAAACCACCCCACCCCACCTCCAACGTGGCAGCAAGCCTCTACTAAGGGATATAACTCTTAGTCATATTGTCTTAGGTGGCCATCTAAAGTAAGACTTATTACAAGTCTACTTACGTGTAATAGACATAAGTCTACTTACGTGTAAGACTTATTACAAGTCTTGGTTTCATTTCATTTGGACATAGAATAATAAATTAAGAAAATCATATACTTTTCTTTCTAATTCAAACCATTTCAAAAACAGATGCTAAAACTCAATCCAACAAAATTTCTTGCGACCAAATCAATTCCAGCGAGAATTAATAGCACCTTAGCAACACAAAATTTTGCGGTTCTAAAGGAGTACGGTGTAACCTTTTCCAAAAATATCATACGAATTTTTTCCTATTCCGGGTATGTTAAGGCTATCTCTTCTTTATTTTTGGTATGATCCAAATTATACAGAAGAAACGAGCAAACGCACAGTTTTCATAAACGACTCTATTCATAAAAATATTAGGAGTCTCTATGTTCTTGATTCCCCATGTGACATATTATTATATCTTCTGTTCATGGGTCTCAGAATGATACGCAGTTGATAAAGTTTATCCGAAAAGAATATTGAGATTATTAACATATTTCCATAAATTTCATTCATTTATACATGTACATTGACCCATGACCAGATGGTGTTATATACGCGTATTTATATGTAAATATATTTATATGGGATATGGAAAAAGGTTACGGCATTATATACGCACCACCACTTGATTAGTTAGTATATGTTGATGATTTTGCCCACAGTGGCTGAAATGATATGATGGGATGACCTTGGAGGCTTGATGATATTATGTACACCTATACCTATGCATGATACGATATTTATACGCACGTGCATGACATTATAAATGTTTCAAGATTTACAAAGTGATTTAGACTTACAGTCGGAATTCTTTATTCCATGTTTCATCTATGTCTATTATGCACTGATTTTTATGCCTTACATACTCAGTACATTATTCGTACTAACACCCTATTCCAGGGGCCTGCGTTTCATGCCCGCAGGTGCAGATAGGCAAGTTGATGTGCTCCACTTGATCCGGAGCTACTTTTGATTTTGGTATGATATGCTTGTATACATATATGGGTATGACGTGGCCCAGTCCCGTCCTTGTACAGTTGTATTTTCTATTAGAGATCTGTAGACAACTATGTATAGTTGGATAGTATGTGGCCTTGTCGGCTTCCAATTTTGGGTATATATAGTTGTCTATAGCAGCCTTGCCGGCTCGCCCCACTGTATTTCGTATGTCTATCTATATATGTCTTTTGGACAGGTTTCCCTCACATACACTATTCATGTTTATATCTTAGACGCATGCTTAAGGGTATTCGACAGGTAGGACTCGAGCATCCGTCGCGGCCCATCGATTTGGGTCATGACAGAACCAGTGTCACAGTCCCCAGACGTCGCATTATGCAACAAAAAACTCACAATTGCAACATCCCGCTCCATCGCAAATGCGGTCCTAGCTTTGTATTGGCGAAGCTGACCAACTCAGCACTCTGTCGCAAAAGCGAAACCTAGCCATCCGCAAATGCAACAATTTCTTCACATTTGCGAAGCATGCCTGCCCATCCTATATTTCACATTTGTGAGCCTGACATCGCAAATGCGAGGCTCGCAATTGCAATCAGGTCTTTGCAAATGCGAGACTTGCAACATTACACCAGCAACTGCTATGCTTCAACAGTTCCAAAATCAAGCAAAACTAATCTAAAACATCAAACCAAGCCCCTCGGGCTCCAATTCGAGCATATATACAAGTCTAACAACATCATACAAACTGGCTCTCTCACTTAAATCATCAAAACAACATCAAATATCAAGAATAGATCATCAAAACTTGAGAATTTCAAGTTTAAAACCAAAATTTTCAAACTTTCACATAATGCACTGTAACGACCCGGTCGTCGTTTGAGTATTTACATTATGTTCGATGGTTCGAGGTCAAGAGTAGCTTCGTGTGATGTATTATCACTTGCTTGTATCGTCAGTTTTTGTTTTCGGATGATTCGGAATTGATTTGGAAGAATGATTCTCATTTTAGAATCTTTAAATTGTAAGAGTTGACCAAGTTTGACTTTTTTGTATTTGACCTCGAATCAGAGTTTTGATGGTTCTATTTGGTCCGGATGGTGATTTTGTTTTGGGGGGTATACCCGAATTTGCATTTGGAGGTTTCTAGAAGGTTTTAGTGTTAATTGGCAAAAGTTGGCAATTTGAAGGGTTGGAAAGTTCATAGGTTTGACCGGGAGTTGAATTTGATGATATCGGGTTCGGATTCTTGTTCAGGGAGTTGGAATAGGTTTGTTATGTAATTTGGAACTTCTGTGCAAAATTTGAGGTCATTCCGGGTTGATTTGACATGATTCGGCACGAGTTTTAGAAGTTAAAAGTTCAAACGTTCATTAAGTATATTAGGGTGTGATTCGTGTTTTTGATGTTGTTATGGGTAATTTGAGGCCTTGAGTAGGTTCGTGTTATGTTTTGCGACTTATTGGTATGTTCGGACGGGGATATGAAGGGCTTGGGTGAGTTTCGGGGTGGTTTCAGACCATTTTGGGTGGAGTTTGTGTTGCTTATTGCTGGTGTATCTGCGGAGCATCACGATCATGGAGTTAGGCTCGCGATCCCATAGAGGAAATTAGACTGGGCTTTTTTATCTCTTAGCCTTCGCGAGTATTAGGTCGCGTTCGTGGAGACTGTGAAACTTCAGCTTCGTGTTCGCATTGGTGAGGTCGCGTTCGTGCTGGAAAGCTGGGAGCTGGAGAACCCTTCTTCGTGTCCGCGAGATGCGTGTCGTGTCCGCATAGTGTTGGCGTCTGTGGTCATCCCGTTCGCATGGGAAGCGTCGCGAACACGTAAGGCAATTTTGTGGTTGTGCATTTTTGTTCATCGTGAACGCGATGATTCTTCTGCGTTCGGGAAGGGTATATCTGGAGCAGATCTATAAGTACTCTATTTCGGACCCTTGAGTTATTTTATCACATTTTGAGTTATGAAGCTCGTATTTGAGCTATTTTGGAGAGATATTTCACCACATGAATTGGGGTAAGTATTTCTATTCAATTTTAATTATATTCCATGATTCCATCTTCGATTTTAGCATTTGATTAATGATTTTAGACGAGAAATTGGGGAGTTTTGTCTAATTTTTTCTAAAGTGAATATTTTAGATTTGAACATCGATTTGGAGTCGGATTTGAATGAAATTAGTATGGTTGAACTCGTAATTGAATGGGTTGTCGGAATTTGTTAGTTTTGTCGAATTTCAAGGTACGGGCTTTGGGTTGACTTTTTTGGTCGGTTTTGAGTATTTGATTAAAGATTCGACCTTTATCATTTGGGTTGGATTTCTTTGGCATTATTCAATGTTTTGAGTTGCTTTTGGCTAGTTTCGAGCCGTTCGTAGGTCGAATCGCGCGGGATAACGTTTCAAGAGTATTGTTTGGGTTGCTCGGTATATGATTTGGCTTGTTCGAGGTAAGTAACATTTCTAATATAGGATTTGAGGGTAATCATCCCTGGGAAATATGTTATATTTGATGTGTTGGGGTGACGCACATGCTAGGTGACGGGCGTTGGGCGCGCACCAGGGTAATCATGATCCGAGTTGACTTCCAGACTATTACCAGACTGTTTTGTTGTTATGTCTTGTTATATCCGTGTTCTTTCTACTTGTTTGATTATCTGAGTTGTTATTCATGTTAGAAATCATAATTCGGCTACGTGATTATTTGGTTGAAACCTAATGAGACTATTTTTGTTATTTTGGGTTATCTGATTTAACTGTAATTATACACTCAGTCGTGATTCTTTATTTGCATATCATATCTCAGTCTCTGTTCATTACTCGTTATTACATCACACGTTGTTGTTACTTTCCGTATGTGGTACTATTTGGTCTGAGTGATTTGAGATTGTTAGCCCTTGAGAATTGAGAGAGTGTTATTTGGATCGGGCTGCACGCCGCAATAAACCATATTGGCTTTATTATTATTATTATTATTATTATATGGATCAGGTTGCATACCGCAATAGACCTTATTGGATTATTATTACTATTATTATTATGTGGATCGAGCTGCACGCCGCAGCAGGCCATATTGGCGTTTGATTAGCGCTTTGGCAGGATCCACCCCTCCAGAGTTTGACATATCAGCAGTGAGCACAGGCAGAGTTATATATATATATATATATATATATATATATATATATATATATATATATATATATATATATATACGTGCTTTGGTGAGAGGTCTTTAGGCACAGATACAATGTTGTGTGATTGCGTGTGTGTGATTGAGTGGGGGCATTGAGTCAGGCATCTTGAGTGGACTGAGAGTGAGGGTACTTGATGATATCACTGTGAAACCATTTATTTGACATGTACATTTGACATGCATGCATAAAGATGTATTTTCCTCATGCTAGATGGTATATGACATCTTATGACTTGACATGTATATTTATATGTAGGCATATGAAGATTCTTATTTGATGTTGGGAAATTGGAAACAAATACAGATCTTTTGATAAACTCATGTTTAAATTGATTTCAGTGGTAGTATTTGGACTTGGACTATTATACATGAAAAACATGTCTATTTTTCCATAATTGTGAACGAGTTGAGCATAATCTTTGAGTTATCATTTTTTCTGCCTTCATTATATTATTTCGAGTTAATATTGGTCTATTGGTGTTGGACTCTGACCATCTTCCGAGCTCATCACTACTTTCAACCTGAGGTTTAGGTTTGTTACTTATTGAGTATATGGGGTCGGTTGTACTCATATTACACTTCTGCACCATGCGTGCAAATCCTGGAGCTGATGTTGCTGTGTATGGCGGGAGCTCACATTGAAGATGTACATGTGTTCTGGTTATAGCTGCCACTTGTCCTTGGTAGCTTTGGATTTGCAAATCTTTTTATGTATATTTCGAACAAATGATGTATTTATTTCGTACCAGCTCTGTAAATTCTAAATCTTAGAAACTCATGACTTGTATTACCAATCCTTGGGAGTTTGTATAGAAATTCAGTTATTTGACTCATTTACTCTTATTATTCTCATTTGAGTTGTGTTGATTGTTAATTGGTTTACCTTACGGGTCGGGTTAGGTGCCATCACGACTAGTTACATTTTGGGACGTGACATGCGCCGAAACTCCCTCGGGTCACCCATGACCCCAACCAAACATGCGTACAAGTCTAAAAATATCATACTAACTTACCGGAGTCGTCAAAAAGTCGATCCGAGGTCGTCTACCAAGTCTCATTTTAAGTAAAAAATTATATTTTCTTTGAAATTTCACATAATAGTTTTTTGAAAAATGACACAGACCACGCATACAAGTTATATCTCATCAAATAAAGCTACGTAAGGTCTCGAAACATTTTTTTAAAAAAAGGAGCTAGTACTCAAAACGACCTATCAGGGTCAGGGTCGTCACACATGACTGTTTCGATGTTGTGTTCTCAAATTATTTGCACATATACATGATATAACAATATAGTAGTAGGTTTATCTAAAGTAGCATGAGGATAAGTGTCTTAAAAATTAAATGGGATATATTAATATACGGATATATTTCATAAATGGTTAGTCAATTTTTACTTTATCGCATTAAAATAACTAAACTTATTTTATAACGATAACATGATTAATTTCAAGAAAATGATCTTTTATTCCCACCTACAATTTGAATAGAAAATAATCTTATAAAAATTTAGTTATTTTCACAAATCTCTTATGTTATACTATCTCTTGCGTTACTATTTTTATTGATCTTCTAGGAAGAAATCATGGATTACAATTTATTAGACCTTAGTCGGCGGCGTACGGACACATGATGTGTTACCCAAAAGACGCTAATTTCTCGCACAGCTATTCATCTCGCAGCTCGTATAGACTCCTCTTCCTTTTTCCCCTGCTCTTTCATTAAAACACTGTCTCTTTCTATCTTTCCTTTCCCAGTCCTCTGTGTTGAAGTCTGTGTCTTGCATTATTGTTAACTTTTCTTACCCTCTATTCCCACCTTTTTCCTTTTCACTTCTTGGCTTTTGTAAGCTGAAAGCCCCTCTCTTTTTTAAAAAAAATATTCTCTTTCTTTATGGACCAATTTTGTAGATGAGATGAGTCAACATATAGTGAAAAATAAGAAGATACATAAAAGAAAGACGATTTTTGGGTAAGATAAGTAGGCATTTGGACATAAAATTGTAATTTAAAAAAAGAGAGTAATATTTGGAATTAAGTTGAATATTTGAAGTTTGAAACTATGTTTGGACATTTATTTCAATTGAAAAAATATTACAGTCTCAAAAATTTCTAAATATTTTGAAAAAGTAATCAAAATCACCTTTTGATTTTTGAAAAACATTTTTCAAAATGTTATGGACAAACACATTTTTGAAAAAAAAATCAAATTCTTTTTTTTATGGACAAACGGGTCCAAAAATGTGCTTACGTGATGTGAAGTTGTAATACGAGTAACTAATTTTCAACACAAATCTCTCCAAAAGATAAGTAATAATTACCTCGAATCTAAATTTGAGTGTTTGTTTGTTTTTCTTATGAAAATATGACAAACGTTTAAATCGGCAAAATGAACTAACTTAATTTGATTAATATAAATTAAAAAATATCTATAATAGTTTCGTACTGTACCTCTAATTTATAATTATATGTATTAATGTACATCGAGTTTTGGTGTGTAACAACTATTTCTTTGGGAATTTTATTCTCTTGTGATTCATGAATACTATGCCATTATTTTATTTCAAAGTTTTGGTAAATAAAATAATGTGTATATTCTAATCTACTATAATAGCTAAATAGCTTTCCAATTCAATGCATCTCCTATTTGCTCCTAGTTTCTATTTTCATATTTAATCGAATAAGATCAGGCAAAAATAGTCAGGAACTTCAACCACACTAATAAATGAAAACTAGCACAAGTAGCTATAGCCTGATGCTAATTATTTCTAAGAAAGTGATACCAATACAATCCAGTGGTCTTTGGAAACTGAAGCTAGCCACTAGTATGTGTCTCCATCTAGCTAGTATCAATTTCTGACACTATTATAAGCTCTCAATCTATTACATCTCAATCAATCATAAGTCAACTCGCAAAACCCAAATTGTATATATATGGTTCTGATCGTTGCAGATTTTGTGGTTAATGGCAAAATATAGTTGGCTATGTCTTCGGATTTGGACAGTTTAGTGGGCGTTTGGACATAAGAATTGTAAAATTTCAAAATAGGAGGAAAAGTTTTTTTAAGTGAAAATGGTATTTAAAATTTAGAGTTGTATTTGGACATAAATCTAATTTTTGGGTGTTTTTGAAGTTTTGTAAGTGATTTGAGTGAAAATTTTTGAAAAATAATTTTTTGGAGTTTTTTAAATTTTCGAAAATTTTCAAAATGCATGTTCAAGTGAAAATTGAAAATTTTATGAACAAACGTTGATTTCGAAAAAAAATAATTTTTTTTTTTGGAAAAAAAGGAAAATTTTCTTATGTCCAAACGGGCTCTTAATGTGTAAGCCGTTTGAAACTTTGATTATGAAAATTTGTTGTAATATACTCTATCCCTTTTAATTTAGATGGGGTAGTTTGATTCGGCACAGACTTTAAGAACAAAGGAAGACTTTTGAAACTTGTAATTTTAAAAGGTTAAGAGGTAAAAGCTTTATAGGGCCATGACATTTGTGTAGTTATAAAAGCTTCTTATTAAGAGTAAAATGAAGAGTTTAAAGTTGAATTATTTTCAAATTTAGAAATGTGTCATTTATTTTGAACAGACTAAAAAGGACATTTGTGTAGTTATAAAAGTTTCTTTCTTTCTCTTTCTTTTCTGGGATAAAATATAGAACTCAAATACACACACACATATATATATATGTATATATATATATATATATATATATATATATATATATATATATATATATATATATATATATATAATACACATGTACACACACACAATCTCTTTTTCTTAAGATAATACTTGTAAACTTTCTAAAACATGTCCCTTCTTTTCTTTGCGGGAAAGTACTATTGATTCTGACATTCTTTCTTATTCTTATTCTGAAAGTGTCATCATATGATCAGTATGGTGGACGAGATTGCCTGGACTTTGTTCCTGTGATGCCTCATAGTTCAAGATTCTAGAATGCTCGTGTTCCTATGCCTTACCAGGCATTTCTATCATAGTGCTCGAATCAACGGCACACTAATCTCCTATTTTGGTACAAATAATTTCGGAATAACATAAGCCATTAGAGGTGATGAACCCTTTGCAGAAATCTAAGAAACTCCCAAAATAGTTCTGAACAATTCTTAAATCGATTAGCTCCCACCAAAGGTGTTTCATCACAATTCTTATCAAAAAATTCTATAAATTCATACGAAAGAAACTTTCAACACATTAGGATATTCTGAAAAGATATGAAAGTCATGTAGAATGCATGAGATGCTATTTATGAAATACTTGGAAATTCTTATGATATTAATTTCAGATAGTCATCTGAACACTTTTATGCAATTCTAATTGATAACGTGAGTCCGCTCACTCCAATCAGAACCCATATTATCATTCTACGTGATTTAACAATAACTTGTGATATGATATTTGTGAGAAGACAATATTAGTAAAAGCATTATCTCAACTCACCTTAGTTCTTTTTTTGAGCACTCTCGTTGCTTTATTCCAAGGTATTCAACTTCTCAAATCAATCTCTACACAATTAGTCAAAATTCAATAGTAGAAGTTCCAAAATTTCCAACATTCGAAACTCTAGGTTTGATTCTTCTCAATTTCTAAGGTTTGTAGTTAATCTATATTTTTGTAGTAGTTCTAGGAATGAATATCAACCATAACCTTTTTAATAATCATGGTTAAAAGAGGTTACGAAACTTACCTTAAATTACAAAACCCTAGGTTGGTGGAGAGATCTTATATTGAGTTTTTATTGAGAATCTAGAGATTTCAAGATGGATTATTATTAGAATTGATAGTAATCTAGTGTTTGAAACTCTAGTCCTTGATGAAAATCTTACCTTTGGTCGATAAGTGGAATCCTAGGTTGTTTCCCCTTCAAAAAGCTCTCCAAAATACTATAAAATAAAATAATTTTCTCCCTCCCCGAAGTGCTCTTTTAAATTAGCGTTTTAGACCAAATTTGGCCTAGGCATCACCCTGGCCGCAACATTAAGGGGAAACTTTAGAGACTTGAACTTTTGGGACCGTTTTGGCTTGCCGCACAGGGCACCGCGCCAAGGCATTTTCCAGAATGGTTTCGAAGAGTTTGGGATTGGTTGGGCCATGAATTGTGGTTGTACTGCTTTACGGGCATGTGGAGTTCGTTGTGTGTTGTGTTTTTTGCTCTATGGGATTGAGTTAATGAAAGGCTTTCGGTTGATGAGATGTCTATCCTACTTGTGGTTCATAGTTAAGGATGGGATCATCGTATTTCCATGTGGATCAATATGTTTAGACCGGGCTACGTGTCGCTGTGGGGTTACATTAGGATGAGTTTCTTTGTAGTTATTTTGTATATTTTGCTTCTTCCTTGTGGGATGATTTCATAGCATGGTACCGATAGGGAGTTGTACCTGTTGGACTTGTCAAATAGTTCTCTCATATGTCTCTCTTTCCATCTTCAGTTATATTCGAGTTGTTGCTAGTTGAGTAAGGATTGGGACGTATGTGACTAGGTGGCATTTGATGTGGCTTGTCGTTCGAATAGCTTGTACTGGATGAGATGAAATCATTGGACCTAGAATTAGTGCGGTTGGACATGGATAAGGTATGTTTGGAAAAGAATATTGTTGATCAGCTTATAGCTTGACATTGGTTCTTGTCGGGCAAGAGAACTCCACGACTTGTTGATTGGGTGAGTGGTTATGAGTTTTCACATGTTTCTTACATCATTAGCAATGTCATGAAGGCTTGGAACAAAGATTTATTTGATATGATGTTATTTACAGGTACTGGGTTTTGTAATGGGCAGCTATAGTGGTCAGAGATGTTGTTATGGGCATATAAGCGATGAGTTACGGCGTGTGGTTACACCATATGAATATATTTATGATTTATTGTAGCTGGTTGAGGTCGATACATTGTGTATATGTGGGAAACAGGTCTTAGGAAGAGCCCTGGATGTTGAACTTTGGTTATAAGGCTTATCAGTTAAGGTTAAAGGAATAATCTTCAGTCGAGATTGTGTTGACGAACTTATATGGACTGAAGTGATGTGGGATCACCCTGCGTATATGTATGGAGTTACCGGGTCTAGACTTTGGAGTCCATTTTGTACATACAGACTTGATGGGTAGGTCGGGACCCTATTCTGACCACGATACAGTTCTGTTATCACTATAGGCTTGTAGACGAGTTTTGTATATGTTGTATGTCAGTATTATGTCCTTGCCAACCTTGTGTACATATTCAGTTTGGTATTGTTGGTTGTAGACGTTCATGGCAATCTCGTCGGCCTGCACAATTATGTATATGAGCTTTTGGGTATGTTTACCCCCTCAGATGAGATAGACGTTATTTTTATATGATTCATAATATGGCCCCGTTGGCCTTGATTGATAAAGCCAGCTTGCAGGTAGACCTCATCGGCCTAAGCTGAGGGCCATCCCTCTAGATTTTACAGTTATAGAGTGGTACGCTCGGACCGAGTATGGCACCGGGTGTTGGCCACGCCTTCCCAAGTTGGGGGTGTGACAAAAACATATAAAAATAGACTGTCACTTTGTAAGGAAAGGATCAAGAAAGGGCTGCTCACAACAAATTACATTTCCACTAAGCAGGAGTTGGCAGATCTGATTCCAAAGGCCTCGGGACAATGCAACATCAGTCACTATTACCCAAGACGGGAGTCTTTGATGCATTTTACACTATAGGTGACAAAGGGGTGGGCCGGGCCGGGCTGGGTCGAGTTGAGTAAAAAAGTGACCGGCCGGTCACCAATCCGGGTCAGTTACTGGTTTTTCCAAACCGGGCTTAACGGGTCTGGGCCCATCCGGTCAAATATTGAACCGGAACGGTTCCGGGCCTAAGGGGCCGGGTCGGGCTTATTTAATTATTATTTTTTTGTATCTTGTATAACTATCGTAATTATATTAATATAAAGTAAAAATATAAAATAAAAAAGCAATCTTATAAAAAGAGTGTTTGAATAAAGGATGCAAAGGTTTTAAAATATTTATATTCGAATATTTCATTAAGAATTTAATATAATAGAATACAATGAAGATGGATAAAAATTATACTTATCATTTGCAATTATTATTGTTTCAAACTTGCAAATTAAAGTTTGCATTTAACAACAAATAAATTAACGAAAAAAGAGTAAATTCAAAGTTTAATTATTAAATATAAATCCAGAACTTCAAAGGTTTTGCATTGTCTTAGTAAGTTCTTCATAATCAATATGCACTTCTTGGCCATCTTCTGGAGTGTTAAATTCAGATGGGTTACCATGTGTTAATATATCTCCAAGTTCTTCATCTTCTGGTTTATCAACATCTTCACGTTCCTGATTTCTTCGTTTCGATCTTGAAACATACTAAAACTTCCAAAGCATTGCTTTCCAATGAGTGACGGGTGTCTCCTAGTTGTTGTTTTGCTTGACTAAATACACTATCTGATGCAACAGTTAAAATTGACACATTCAACACGTCCCGAGCCATAGCGGAAAGAATAGAAAATTGCTTTTCATTCTCATGCCACCATCCCAACGGTGAAAATTCCTTTGTGCGAGGCTCTGTTTGCTTTTGCAATTAAAATTGAAGTTCATCAATGTACTTGCTACTGGTTTGAGTGGAAGGAAATGTAGACCAAATATTATAACCATCAAGGCCTTCATCTCCATCCATAGTAGCAGATGCAGTAGAAGTGGTATAATGTATAGTGGGATTAACATTGCCTACATTAATAGCATCATCATCAATTATATTTGTATAATAATTATATAATTGTTGTAAATAATTATTTAACTTGTTCATACAACAATATATATCTAGGATTTCAGTTGGTCTAATCTCCATATAAGTATATAAAGCATTAATTAATTGGTGACAATTAGACATCTTAATAGAAGGATTTAAAACATCACCAATTAAGTAAATCGGAGGAATTGGAAAGAAATATTTTTTGAATTTTGCTTGCATTTTTTCAACAACATCCTTATATTTTTCTTTCTTCTTAAATTCAGAGAGTAGAAAAGAAATTTCAGCTATATGTACTAAAGCCATAGTAACAGTAGGGTAATATGCTCCAGAAAACTCAACAGCAGCAGTATAAAATTTATGTAAAAATTTAACAACATCATTAATGGTCTCCCAAGTATTAGTTGTTAACATACGGTTTGGATCAGTACAATACGCATTAGCAACTTCACTTATCGGCAATCTATATTTGTAGCAATATTTTAAAAATAAGTATGTATAATTCCATCTAGAAACAATTTCATATGGCATGAATTTGGGGTTAAGGTTATGCTTGATACACTTAGTCTTAAATTCCCTAATTCTAGATTGTCTATTATTTCCTTGAATAATACCAACTGCTCTTCTAACATGCGTAATCTCAGTTGAAAATAAATTAAGCCCACTTTTAACAATTAAATTATAAACATGACATGCACATCTAACATGAAAAATTTTGTCAAGTGGTGGTTTCAAATGCAGTCTTAATACTGAAATAGCGGCATTATTATTAGAAGCATTATCAAAAGACATACACAACACATTTTTATTAAGATTATAAAATTCAACAACTTCGCAAATAGTAATACTTATAAAAAATAGTAGTATAAATTTGATCTTCATCATATTTAAAAGTGATAATACGTTTTTGCATACAATAATTATTATCTATCCAATGACATGTAATTGTCAAATAATCATCTCCATTAAAAGCACGGCCAATATCAGAAGTTAGAGAAACTCTACAAGGAAGGTGGTCAAACAAATAACGTATGTATGTCTGATATTGTCCATGAAGTCTAAAGATATCAGATCTACAAGTACTTCTAGGGATACCTTTAAATAAATGATTATAAATCCTTTGAATATACACAATAAGATATGATGAAGAAGTAAAAGAAAAAGATAGACAACCCAAAGCAATCATTTTTGCTAACTCCTCACGATCCTTCATTTTATCATATTTCATAAGTTCTCCAGTACTAGGGTTTAGAGTTCCTTGATTTTCATCTAAATCAGAGCCCCATTCTATAGGATGAGTAATTTTTACATGTCTACTAAGTGTTACAGTCCCCTCTAAACTTTCTCCAGTCTTATGTTTAAAATCATCTTTACAAAAGTTTGCATCTAACTCTATCAGAATTCTCTTTTTCGTCAAAATATTTTCAAACTTTTCTTATTTTCGTCCGATTAGTAGTCGGGGCCACATGTGGTCTACTACTAGCGCCACGACTACCACCCCTACTACCAACTCTAACACTACTAGGTGTAAGTGGTGTCTCGTCTTTAATTTCTAATTCATTATCTTCTATACCGAAATCTTCCTGTAATTATTCATAATCTATATTATTATCAGGTGATATTTCAGAAATATGTGTAGAGTCATTTAAATTACTACTAGATGTTGAAGTAGTACCTCTTTTTCTATTTTTTCGATTACCCCGATTAGCAACCTTATTACACACTCTTTTTGCAGCATTAAACATATTGCGAAAATTTAACTACTAACAAAAATTAAATATGCAAATAAAATTGTAAATAAGAGAAAGAGTTGGAAGGAGTGCACCAAATTCTGCAATAAATTGAATACTTGATGATTTTCGCAACTCCAATGTTACCACGAAGAAACGTCAATTGTTCAAAGTTCAAACTTCAAATAATACGATAAATTAAATTAAAAAAAAAATGAGAGCCAAATAGTTTATTGCAATTTAGGTGAAGAATGAGAGAATGACAATTGAGAATTTGAGTTTAAGAAATGAGAGATGAGTGAAGAAATGAAGAAGAGGGGGGAGGGGGGGGATGTATTTATAGTTTTTTAATGGGCTAAATTAGTAATTACTAAAAGTGTTATTTTTTTTAAAAAATGCCCAAAAAGGACTATTCTTGCAAAATATCCGTTGGGCAACGGTCAAATTGGAAGCTAACCGTTGCCAACGGTCAAATGAATTTAAAAAAAAAAAATCAGAAAATAGCCGTTGAACCGATCCGGTTAACCAGTTCAACAATATTTTTACTATATTGGTTTTGACCGATCCGGTTAACCGGGAAAAAAAAAGGACCAACCCCCTAACCCCGCAAACCCAGCCCTAATAATTTTCAGATTTACTTCCATAAATTTACTTTTTCTGAAGTTGTGATATGACAAATACTTGCTTTGGCCATAGTTGATTAGAGGGATAATTGAGTAAAGTTTGACCAAATACCTCGTATCATAGAGTATTGGTGATAATCAAAGATTCCAATGAGAATAATTTATAATGTATTCCACTGCATTACTTTCTAATTTCTTTTATTTCCTTTTTAATTTTTTGGGTTCTGACATATCCTTATTTTGTCTAATAATAGTCAATTTGACGAATTAGCAGAGAGAAGCAGATTTTATTTTATTTTTTAAAAAAATTAACAGTTTCTCTTTAACCTTCAAAGAATTTTTTAACAAACAAGATGCTAAGATAATAAAACGAGCATGAAAAGCTCAGACGATAGCGATTATATTTACTTCTTCATTAAAAGAAATATACATTCAGAGTTTCCATGAATGACCTATTTTAGTTAAGTATAGAAAAATTTAGCTGATCTTTCGAAAGTTGATTACTCCGAAAGTCACTTAACTAAAGATAATTATTTACGAAAGTCATGTTTTTTGAATTGTAACACAAAAGAAACTCTGTTTTGACCATCTTATACACAAGGTCACTCACTGCATTTTTTTCTTATTTTGAAGCTAAATAATTTAAAAGATAATAAGGCACCCATTAAATCATCTTTTTGACCCGCTATCATTTATACCCATTTTATTTTATCTCTCACATGTAAAGGGAGTGAACTCATTGAGTTTTTTTAAAAAAGGACTAAATCTAGAAGGAAAAATAAAATTTAAAAAAAGGAAGAAAAAATAAAACTTAGAAAAAGGTAAAAATTGCTCCCCCTTCTGCGCCCCTCCTTCCCCCACCCCAAATTATCATCGTCAGCAAAGCTGCCTACAAACTCAAATGTCCCCAGGGCGAATCTTTCTAACTCTCTTTTCGGTGATCCACTATTTTCCTCCAAATACTAACACTTATTTCGATTTATTTAAATCAACAAGCTATTCACAAACGATAAGTTGAAAAAGGATTTTCTTACAAAGTACTTCTTAATTTTTGGCCAATTTCCACGATTTTTTTATAATGAAAAAGGAAAGATTGTTAGTTCGGAAAATTGGGAGTTTGGTGAGTTGATTTTGTAAAGTTTCAATGGTCATCGGTTTGCTCTTTCCTATTAACTATACCAAGAATTAAAAAATGACAAAATCAGATGATAAATGATGGTAAGATTGGATGTCTTTTGATTATAGGAGAGAAGTTTTAGGGTGAAAGAAATGCTTCAGTGTAAAAAATAATGTGGAAATGAGGAGGAAGGGGGACGAGAGGGTTGACTGTTGAGGTCTCTTGTCTTGAGAAGAACGAGAGAGAGGAGGGGGGAGGGGGAGGGGGAGGGGGAGGGGGAGGAACGGGAAGGGCAGGTGGGGGGGAGGGAACTTAGAATAACTTTTTTCTTCTTTTCTTCTTTCTTTTCTTCTTATTTTTATAAATTTAATTTTTTTTATCTAACAAGTGACATGGATCTGAGGTGTCATCCACGTCAGGATGAGGATGAGTGAGTAATAGGCACTGTCAGAGGTGTTGAAATTTTATGAAGTATGGGGATCGAAAATTTAAAACCGAACAAGTAAAGGTATTTATCAAACTATTCTGCCTTTTTAAAATAAAATAATAACAACTTTCTTTTAAGAATTGAAAGATCTATACATAGGAAAAACAACAGTTGTAGTGGACTAGGATTTGGACTAATCAGCCATGACAAAGAAAAGGTACATTTTTGTCTGTAATTGAATGAATCATGCAAGAGTAAGGTCCCATTTGGGGGGTCCAAATTTATTTTGATGTGAATATTTGTACTTATTAAGAATTTGGAAGCGTTTAGGGTAATAGGGTACAGTAACAAGTAACACCGTACACGTAAATCATCTCCAGATACTGATGAAAACGAGACCTTTTGATTGATTGTGTCTAGCAATTTAATTTAGCTAGCGTTTGATCATAGATTCCTTAATTTATTTTTAAAAAATTTAATTTTGGTGAATTTTGGTTTGAAGATGAAAATCTGTTTGGACATAATTTTTCAAAACATATTTCACTCTTTTAAAAAAAAAAAAATTAAATATGACTTATACTATAAGTTCTAAAAACTATCAAAATTACCCAACAACACCAAACAAATAAATTTGCTAATCTTGTATATGCAGAACCTTCATCGATCCCATTAATTATCATTGTCACAAACCATAGTCCAGAACATAGATAAATTTGGCACAAAATTTTTATTTTTATAATGAACTACAAAATACACTATCCTAAAACCATAACCTGATATTTTAATATCAACTGCTAACAACACAATTACTAGATACTATAATTCGTTAAATTGCAATAATATTACAAGATCCATAAGTCCAAAAGAAAATGATAGAAATTAGCTAGTTGTTAGTTGAGTCATAATAGATGGTGGGCTTTTTCATAAAATACAAAAGTTTAGAATAATTTTTGAAATTGTTAAAAAATTAAACAATGATATTTTGGGCTAAAAATAAGTCTAGAGTTAGTTTTTGGATTTGAAAATTTTATTTTCAAAATATGCCAAAACATGAATAAAATCTATAAACAAACATGTTTTGCCAAAAAGGTTTTGGAAAAAACTAGGCAAAATCTATGACCAAACATGAGTTTAAAGTCTTCTCCGGAACAACAAAAATTCCAATATTTGGATGGATGCCTATTCTTTTCTTTTTTTGATTATAAAGATAGTTATCTTATAGGAGTATATTATATATTTAGGGTCACCATGGACCAAGGAGTTTGTAGCAAGGTATCCAACATGTACAGATGAGAACTACAAATATCTGAAATTTCCCTAGCTTCATAAGCAAACACGAAAGGAACTGCTAGATATAGGTCATATTTACCCTTTTACTTTCGTATATTGTCTACATTTAGTTTCAGTGTCACGACCTAAAATTCCAACCTGTCGTGATAGTGCCTATCTCGATACTAGGCAAGCTGATAATCTTAATAACCACAATTTCTCTTAAGTTTAAAAATATAATATTTAAATACAATACAAAATCCCATAAATACCGATACAAACACTCCCCAAAATCTGGTGTCACTAAGTACATGAGCATCTAATATGAATACAAGTCTGAAAAATACGATCTATAATAGTTTAAGACCAAATACAGTAAACAAAGAGATAGGGAAAGAGAGACAAGGTCTGTGAAACACGGCAGCTACCTCTGAATCTCCGAAAAATCAACTGTGCGAGAAAATCAACACCCGCTATATCCAGAAGCATCTGGATCTGCATACGAAGTGCAGGGTGTAGTATGAGTACAACCAACTCAGCAAGTAACAATAATAAATGAGGAATTGAAGATAATGACGAGCTACACAGTTATAGTTCATTTTGTAATTCCAACAGAGAGTAGATATGCTTTCAAATCCAGTAGTTTAAGTCAAATGAATTTATACAGTTCAAGTTCATGTAATATGGATATAAAATCTTTCAGAGAATTTTAAAATAATGACAAATAGCAACTAAGTGCTACAACAGTGAAAAGCAAGTATAGCCTCTCAGGGCAACAATCACTCAACTCGTCACAACAGCTCAACCAATCGGCTCTCAGCCCTCAGCCCTCACACTCAATGGGTACCCGCGCTCACTGGGGGTGTACAGACTTCGGAGGGGCTCCTACAGCCCAAGCGCCATAATCCGCACGGATAACTCACGTGCTGCACAGATAACTCACGTGCTGCACGGACAATTCATGTGCTGCACGGATAACTCACGTGCTATAATATCCTGCACGGACAACTCATGTGCCATAATATCCTTACCGCACCGTTAGGCACTCAGCCTTACTCAGTACTTAACCTTTCTAGTCTCTCGGGCTCTCAGAAATCACAAAGTTCAGCCCAAACAAAGATAACATAGTGTATCAACAAATATCAAGAAAGATTGAGGTATAATATACAAGAAAAATCATGACTGAGTACAAGACAATAATTAGCAAATAATTCAACAAGTATGCGACCTCTGCGGGTCCCAACAGTACTATAACATAGCCTAAGCATGATTTACAGTCAAATTTCTTTAATACATAGAGAGCATATAGCTAACAATAAATTATTCAACTATACAGTTTTCACGGGACGGACCAAGTCACAATCCCTTCGGTGCACGCCCACACGCCCATCACCTAACATGTGCGTCACCTCCAAAATAATCACATGACACAAAATTTCGGGGTTTCATACCTCAGGACCAGATTTAAAACCGTTACTTACCTCAGAGCATGAAATGCTGTACTCTGATATGCGTTTGCCTCGCAAATCGGCCTCCGAATGCCTCGAATCTAGTCACAAATAATTCGTTTCAGTCAATAAAATTCATTGGAATTAATTCCATAAGAAAACGCAAATTTTCCATAAAAATCTAAAATTTAGCTGAAACATCGCCCTTGGGGATCACGTCTCGGAACCCGACAAAAGTTATAAAATCCGGAAGCCCATTCAACCACGAGTCTAACCATACCAACTTTACCAAAATCCGACTCCAACTCGACCCTCAAATCTTCAATTTAAACCAAGAGGATTTTCAAATTTTTCCAACTTAATTCACCAATTAAATGATAAAAACAATCATGGATTCAGGTAATTTAACCAATATTAAGTTAAGAACACTTACCCCGTTGTTTTCCTTGAAAAACTCCCGAAAATCACCTCCTTCCGAGCTCCAATCCGTCGAAAATGGAACTTAAACTCTCTTCCCATTCATTTGCTCTCGTGATCGCGGACTTTCCCACGCGATCGCGGACCTAACCAAGGGATCACGAAGTACAAACGCAGGATTTCCATTTCTGCCCTATTTCCTCTATGCGAACGCGACCTTCTTCACGCGTTCGCGAATAACAAACTCACATAGCTACGCGATCGCGAAGCACAAAATATCACTGCCTCAAATTAACCCTACGCGATCGTAGTTATCTCCACGCGATAGCGTTGAACAAAAACCTCCACTTACCAACTAAGCCTACGTGATCGCAGACACATTCACGCGATCGCGTAGAAGGAAAAACAGAATCAGATATCAGAAAATTCCAGCAGCTGTTTAAGTCCAAATTTTTGATCTGTTAACCATCTGAAACACACCCGAGCCTCTCGGGACCTTAACCAAATATATCAACAAGTCCTAAAATATTATACGAACTTAGTCGAAGCCTCAAATCACCTCAAACAATACTAAAATCATGAATTACATCCCAATTCAAGCCTAATGAACTTTGAAATTTTCAATTTCTACAAACGACTCCGAAACCTATCAAATCATGTCCGATTGACTTCAAATTTTGCACATAAGTCATAAATGACATAACGGGCCTATTCAAAATTTTAGAATCAGATTTCGACCCCGATATCAAAAAGTCAACCCCCGGTCAAACTTCCCAAAAATTTAACTTTCGCCATTTCAAGCCTAATTCCACTACGGACCTCGAAATAATTTTCCGGACACGCTCCTAAGTCCAAAATCACCATGCAGAGCTATTGAAATTATCAGAATTTGAATCTGAGGTCGTTTACATATAAGTTCTCATCCGGTCGACTTTTCTAACTTAAATTTTTAATTATGAGACTAAGTGCCTCATTTTACTCTGAATTCCTTCCAGACCCGAACCAACTAATCCGGTAAGTCATAAATCAACTGTAAAGCATAAATTGGGCAATAAATAGAGGAACGGGGTTATAATACTCAAAACGATCGGTCGGGTTGTTATATTCGCCCCCCTCTTATATAAATGTTCGTCCTCGAACGGGTTTAGAATCATACCTGGAGTCTCGACTAGGTGTGGATATTTGCTCCGCATCTCCCGCTCAATCTTCCAAGTAGCTTCTCCGACTGGCTGGCTTCTTCACTGTACCTTCACTGATGCTATGTTCTTTGACCTCAGCTTTCGAACCTGCCGGTCTAAAATAGCCACCGGCTCCACATCATAAGTCAAATTACCGTCCAGCTGTACTGTACTGAAATCCAGAATATGAGACGGATCCCCGACATACTTTTGGAGCATGGATACATGGAACATTGGATGAACACCTGATAGATTAGGTGGCAAAGCAAGTTCATAAGCCACCTCTCCAATTTTCTTAAGTATCTCAAAAGGCCAAATATACCGAGGGCTCAACTTTCCCTTCTTCCCGAACTTCAACACACCCTTCATGGGTGAAATCTTGAGCAGAACCTTCTCCCCAACCATGTGAACAACATCACGAACCTTCCTATCGGCATAACTCTTCTGTCTAGACTGTGCCGTGCGAAGTCGTTCCTGAATCACTTTGACCTTCTCTAAAGCACCCTGAACCAAGTTAGTACCCAATAGCCTAGCCTCACCCGGCTCAAACCAACCCATCGGGGACCGGCACCGTCTCCCATACAAAGCCTCATACGGGGCCGTGTGAATACTCGACTGTAGCTTTTATTGTAAGCAAACTCCGCGAGTGGCAGAAATTGATCCCAAGAACCACCAAAATCAATGACACAAGCACGTAACATATCCTCCAATATCTGAATAGTGCGCTCGGACTGTCTGTCCGTCTGAGGGTGAAATGATGTACTCAACTGAACCTTTGTGCCCAATTCTCACTTCACTGCTCTCCAAAATTGTGATGTAAATTGCGTGGCCCGATCTGAAATAATGGACACTGGCACGCCGTGTAGGCGAACAATCTCGCGAATATAAATCCCAGCCAACCGCTTTGAAGAATAATTAGTACCAACTGGAATAAAATGCGCTGATTTGGTCAACCGATCTACTATCACCCAAACAACATCAAACTTTCTCAAAGTTCGTGGGAGCCCAACTACGAAATCCATGGTAATACGCTCCCATTTCCATTCCGGAATTTCAAGTCTCTAAAGCAATCCTCCCGGCCTCTGATGTTCATACTTTACTTGTTGACAATTTAAACACCGAGCTACAAACCCATCTATATCTTACTTGATTCGCCTCCACCAATAGTGCTGCCTCAAATCTTGATACATCTTCGCGACACCTGGATGAATGGATTACCGCGAACTGTGAGCTTCCTGGAGAATCAACTCACACAAACCATCTACATTAGGCACACATAGCCTGCCCTGCATTCGTAATACACCGTCATCTCCAATAGCGACTTCCTTGGCATCACCGTGCTGAACCGTGTCTTTAAGGACAAGAAGATGTGGATCATCATACTGGCGCTCTCTGATACGATCATATAAAGAAGATCGAGAAACCACACATGCCAAAACTCGATTCGGCTCAGAAACATCTAATCTAACAAACTGGTTGGCCAAGGCCTGAACATCCAAGGCTAAAGGCCTCTCTGCTATCGGTAAGTATGCTAAGCTACCCAAACTCTCCGCCTTACGACTCAAGGCATTGGCTACCACATTGGCCTTTCCGGGATGATAGAGAATGGTAATGTCATAATCCTTAAGCAACTCTAACCACCTCCGCTGCCACAAATTAAGATCCTTATGTTTAAACAAATGTTGTAGACTCTGATGGTCGGTATATATCTCACACTGGACACAGTACAAGTAATGCCGCCAAATTTTCAAGGCATGAACAATAGCTGCTAACTCAAGATCGTGGACTGGATAATTCTTTTTATGTACCTTTAACTGTCTGGTTGCATAGGCAATCACCCTACCATCTTGCATAAGCACTGCGCCGAGACCAATACGCAACGCGTCACAATACACAGTATAAGACTCTGAACCTGTAGGCAACACCATTACAGGAGCTGTAGTCAAAGTTGTTTTGAGCTTCTAAAAGCTCTCTTCACACTCATCCGACCACCTGAACGGAGCATCTTTCTAGGTCAATTTAGTCATAGGCGATGCAATAGACGAGAAACCCTCCACGAAGCGACGATAATAACCGGCCAAGCCGAAAAAACTTCGAATCTTAGTGACTGAAGATGGCCTGGGCCAACTCTGAACTGCCTCTATTTTCTTCGGATCCACCTTGATTCCTTCACTGGACACTATATGTCCCAAGAATGCCACCGAACTAAGCTAGAACTCACACTTAGAGAATTTGCATAAAGTTTCTCCTCTCTCAATCTTTGTAATACAATACCCAAGTGTTGTGCATGCTTCTCCTGGCTACGTGAGTACACCAGAATATCATCAATAAATACTACGATAAATAAATCAAGATATGGCTGGAATACACTATTTATCAAATGGATAAATGCTGCTGGGGCATTTAGTTAGCCCAAAAGACATCACAAGAAATTCGTAGTGGTCATAACGAGTTCTAAATGTCGTCTTTGGAATATCCGAATCCCGAATTTTCAACTGGTGATACCCAGATCTCAAATCAATTTTGGAGAACATCCTCGCTCCTTGAAGCTGGTCAAATAAGTCATCAATATACGACAAGGGATATTTATTCTTGATTGTAACTTTGTTCAACTGCCTATAATCGATGCACATACGCATAGTACCATCTTTCTTTTTTACAAACAGAACTGGTG
The DNA here is from genome assembly GCF_000715075.1 of Nicotiana tabacum. NCBI lineage: Eukaryota > Viridiplantae > Streptophyta > Magnoliopsida > Solanales > Solanaceae > Nicotiana > Nicotiana tabacum. The sequence continues at coordinate 47,182,666 of NC_134093.1, read as the reverse complement.
CACCCCAAGGTGACACACTAGGCCTAATAAACCCCTTTTCAAGGAGTTCCTTAAGTTGCTCTTTCAATTTTTTTAACTCAGCTAGTGCCATACGATACAGAGGAGTAAAAATGGGCTTAGTGCCCTGAACCAAGTCAATACCAAAATTAATATCTCTGTCAGGTGGCATACCCGGCAGGTCTACAGGAAATACATCCGAAAAATCTCGCACGACCGATAATGAATCAATAATAGGAGTATCTGCATCAACATCCCTCACAAAGGCCAAATATGACAGACATCCCTTTCTAACCATACGTTAGGCCTTCAAGTAAGAAATTACCCTGCTAGGAACAAAATCTAGAGAACCTCTCCATTCGACCTTTGGTAACCCCGGCATCGTCAACGTCACGATTTTTGCACTACAGCCTAGAATAGCATGACATGGAGACAACCAATCCATACCCAAGATTACATCGATATCAACCATACCAAGTAATAAGAGATCAACTCTAGTCTCCAGTTCCCCAATAAAATATTCAAGCCTACGCGATCGCAGACACATTCACGCGATCGCGTAGAAGGAAAAACAGAATCAGATATCAGAAAATTCCAGCAGTTGTTCAAGTCCAAATTTTTGATCCGTTAGCTATTCGAAACTCACCCGATCCCCTCAGGACCTTAACCAAATATACCAACAAGTCCTAAAACGTCATACGGATTTAGTCGAACCCTCAAATCAGCTCAAACAACACAAACCATGAATTACACCCTAATTCAAGCCTAATGAACTTTAAAATTTTCAATTTTTACAAACGACTCTGAAACCTACCAAATCATGTTCGATTGATCTCAAATTTTGTACACAAATCATAAATGACATAACGGGCCTTTTAAATTTTCAAAATCAGATTTCGACCCCGATGTCAAAAAGTCAACCCCCGGTGAAACTTCCCAAAAATTCGACTTTCGCCATTTCAAGCCTAATTCCACTACGGACCTCCAAATAATTTTCCGGACATGCACCTAAGTCCAAAATTACCAAATGGAGTTATTGGAATTATCAGAATTCGAATCTGAGGTCGTTTACATATAAGTCCCCATCCGGTCGACTTTTCTAACTTAAATTTTTAATTTTGAGACTAAGTGTCTCATTTTACTTCGAATTTCTTCCGGACCCGAACCAACTAATCCGGTAAGTCACAAATCAATTGTAAAGCATAAATTGAGCATAAATGGGGGAATGTGGGTTATAATACTCAAAATGATCGGTCGGGTCGTTACATTCAGTCATACTATTAGGTCAAATTTATCCATACCGTTATAGTATCTGACCATACCTATCTCTAGCAAACTTTTAAAATTTTTCCCTAATCCTAATGGTTATTCACAATCTCCCAAGTTCCTTTTATTTAAGGCATTTATTCTTTTCCTTTATCCTTCATTTTTGGAGTATGAAGAGGAGGAAGAGGAGGGGGAGGCGGCGTGCTTTATTTAATATATAACCAATATCTTTAGTTATTATAAAAAAGTGAGAGAAAACCAAAATTATAAATCTTATTGGACAATAAATTTCATGTCATACTAACTAATACATCACAATCTGTAGTCCTTGTTCAGCTCTTGAACACTTTATGCATATCAAAAAATTATCGGTATTTTGATAAACACCCATACATAGAATCGATAATATTATTTGCGAATTTGGATTCTCCCATACTATCGAATTTTTTTTTTGGTTTCCCACCCAATATTTAGTCCCCGCATTATAGCTCGATTATATTCGGATTCGCGTCGGATAGGGCCCCATTCGGGGGGTAGCGCTACCTACCAAGAATTTATCCATACTCAGGGCTCGAACTCGAGACCTCTAGTTAAGGGAGGAGCAGCCCCATCCGCTACACCACATCCTTTGATGGTCACTTTCGAGTTGTATATATGCGTTTTGGTCTTTATCTTTGAGATATTAATATTAGTTATGGTCCCCAAGTTTCAAAAACATGCAAAAGATGGGACCTCGTGTATTCAAAGTGAATTATGGTCCATTAGAATGACATTAAGAATTTAATACTCATTTTTTGCTCTTTCATCTTTGAAAGATTGTATATATTCTTTTATTAGTTTGGCTTTTCTCGATTTCTTTAACATTTTATGGAGCTATCAAGTTTATGGCGCTTTACTTTCAAACAATAATGAAAAAAAGATAAGAATGAGTCTCTTACATGAAGGAATTTTAGAGATTGTGGATAACTCTTTAAAGGTTTGCTAGAGGTATGGGTAAACTTAGTCGGATAATATAACGGTAGGGATAAATTTGGCCGAATAATATAGCGGTAGGAACAAATTTAGTTGGATAACATAACGAAAAATAAATATAGACAACATTCGAAAGTAAAGGGGTAAATTTGACACTTTTTTCCTATATATCTCATCTTAATTGATTTCTCCTAGAAATTTATAAGTTAATCCACCGGGGTTATTAAGAAATTGGAAAGATAACCATATACTTAGAGTGATTTTTTAGTTATTTATAAACTAGCAACTAAGAAATTAAAGATATAAGACATAATATAAAGCTTTAAATAAATCAGGGTAATAAACAGAAACATAATTTATAAAAACAGTAATTTACATTTTTTATAGGAGAGAGATTTCCCTTTCGGTAAACCCGAAAGAGCTTACTGGACATGGAAATAAAAAACTTGCACACTAAAGCATAAAGCTTTATTTATTTTACAGGTTTGAGATAGAAAATATTAAAGCATACATAAGAGAATATTTTACAAAGAGAGTTGTGGAAGATGATTTTTTTCGTGTAGGTGACGGGAATGGTGAAGGGAACAGAATATGTTTTTCTTCAGATAACCCTGATGTATATGGTTATCTTTCCAACTTCTTAATAACCATGATGGATTAAACTGTAAATTCCTAGGAGAAACCAGTTAAGATGAACCCAAAATATTTGGAAAACAAACATTGGAAGAAAGTGTAGAAAATGAAACAGAACTCCTACACGATAAAGAATTAATGAGCATAGAAAATTATGATGCACTGGTATGTAATGAAGATAAAAAACATTAAGTACAATAAAAATACTTGCGAGAATCAAAATAGAGGATTACGAAATAGAAACATTAGCCTTAGTAGATTCCGGATGTACAAAGTATATAATAAATAATAGAATAGTCCCACAAAATTTAATTAAAACCCTAGATAAACTTGTAGCAGCAATGCAAATAGACGAAACATATAATATATATAGACATAATGTAGATAAATCACAAATTAGCTTTGTAAACACATGTTTAGATTTTTACAAGCCCAGTTACAAGGTAGACAAAATATGGATAAGAGACTTAAATATAAATGTAGATTTCGTATTAGGATTAAGTTTCATATTACATAATAATGGCAGTTGTTTGCTTAGTAGAGATGGGGTAATATTTTTTAAAAATATTACTCATACACCAGTACACATAATAAACACTGAAACCACAATAAAAATACCTCTGAAATCATATCAGAAAGACCTGCAAGCGAAACAAATGGAATATTGTAAAGAATGTAAAAATAAAAAAATATGTTGTATATTAAAGGAAGAGTCTAAAGTTTTGCTATTAGAAGATGATGAAAATCAAGATATATGTAATGACCCGGCCGGTCGTTTTAAAAATTTAAGTCCCATTTGGAGGCATAAGGTCTTGGGCAGCTTCGTATTATGTGTATTGACTTGTGCGCGTAGTCAAGTTCAGTTACCGGATGATTCGGAGTCAAATCGGAAGAAGGATTCTAGTTTTGGAAGCTTAAGCGGTAAGAGTTGATCGAAATTTGACTTTTGTGTAAACGGTTCCGGAATGGATTTTGGATGATTTCAACAGTTTCGTATGGTGATTTTGGACTTAGGTGTGCGTCCGGATTTGTATTTGGAGGTTCGTAGGGTGATTTGAAGCATTTCGGCGAAAGCTGAAAAACGTTGAAGTTTGGAAGGTGGAGAGGTTTGACCAATAGTTGACTTTGGTGATATCAGGTTCAGGATGCAATTTCGAGAGTTGGAACAGCTCCGTTATGTCATTTGGAACTTGCCTGCAAAATTTGACGTCATTTCGGGTTGATTTGATAGGTTTCGGCGCGAGTTTTAGAAGTTGGAAGATTTGAAAGTTCATAAGTTCGTTTCGTGGTGCGATTCATAGTTTCGACATTGTTTTATGTGATTTGAGACCTCGAACGCATCTATGTTAGGTTATGGAATTTGTTGGTATGCTTGAACGGGGTCCCGGGGGCCCCGGGTGTGTTTCGGATGAGTTTCGGATGGTTTTCATAGTTTTGGACAGATCTGCTTCTGGTGTCTCGCACCTGCGAAATCCTGGAGCGCAGGTGCGGCTCCGTTTCTGCGTGAGCCTGGTCTCTTCTCCAATCGTTGAGGCCTGGGAGTTCGCTCGCTTCTGCGGAAGCTGGCACGCAGGTGCGAAGACCGCTTCTTCGGTTCCGCGATCGCTTCTGCGAACGAGTTCGTTTCTGCCCTCCTATTATCGCTTTTGCGGCGCCGCTGGTGCGGCTATATTTGTCCGCAGATGCGAACCTAAGTCCGGTAAGTCAAGTTCGCAGATGCGAACATCTGCCCGCAAATGCGATAGCGCAGATGCGCTTATTTGTCCGCAGATGCGGAAGTCCGGGGCAGAGAGTTTATATTCGAGGGTTTTGCCATTTTCTCTATATTTTGAGTTTTAGACCTCGGTTTTGGGAGATTCTTTGTAGGTTTTATAAGAAAATCGATTGGGTAAGTGTTTTTCACCTAGAAGTTATTATATTCCATGATTTTATCGTTATTTTATCATTTAATTTGTGTGTTGAGTTGAGAAAAATGGAGGTTTTTGAAGAAAACTTTCAAAATGAAAAAACAATCATTATTTGAGGGACGAATTGGTATCAGAATTTGATAATTTTAGTATGGTTGAACTCGTATTAGAATGAGTGTTTGGGTTTTGTAAAATTTTTCGGGTTCCGAGGTACGGGCCCAGGGGTTGATTTTTGGGTCGATTTTTAGATTTATATAAAGATTGAAACTTTATGATCCGGAATAGTTTCTTATGAGTTTTATTTGTGCTTTGAAGTTATTTTGGTTATATTTGAGCCGTCCGGAGGCCATTTCACCCGAGAAGTTTATTTTTGAGTATCGGTCTGTCTTCTTTGAGGTAAGTATCTTGCCTAATTTCGTGTGGGGGAACTACCCCTTAGGATTTGAGTCTTCTATGCTAATTGTAGTCTGTGTACGCGAGGTGACGAGTACGTGCTCAGACTTATTTATGAAAAATTGACATTTTAGGGTTCTTAGGCCCTTGTATTCACTGAATATGCAATTGTTCTTGTTATGATTACGCTTCTTAATTACTAGTTTTACCTCTACCTACTCAATTAGATTTAATTGCTTCATGATTCACTCTTATTGCTTATTTGATTCATATGTGCCTTGACTGAAATTGTTACCTTTCTATTGCCATGTTATCCTTTTCCTAACTGCTTATCTTTATTTGAAATTATTACTATCTCTTCTGTAATTGTTTAGCCTTAATTGAGGTTATGCTTATCTTTTTGCTCTTCTTTTTAGTTGAATTTGTTGTATCTCTTTCCTAATTGCCCAACCTTAAAAGAAGTTAGATATCCTATATTTTAGTTGACTTGTCCTTATTTGAAATTATTCGACTTGTGTTAGCTCCCTCATTGTTGAACTGTATATTGTGGACCGTTGTTACATAGTATTTCCTTTCTTATTGAGCTGTTCTTATTATGATTAGCATTCCTGATTGTAGCTACTCCTTATGAATTAGTTCCTACGTTTCTTTGAGTTCTGGAATCTCTGAGTTGACTTATTTGTCCTACCCTTATATTATTGTCATTGTTGATGTTGTACTTGTTGTTGTGATGCATGAGGATTCTGCCGTACGATTTTTGTTATTGTGATGCACGAGGTTTCTATCGTGCGATTGTTGTTATAGTGATGCACGAGGTTTTTGCCGTGCGAGTGTTATTGGGTTGCACGAGGTTTCTGCCGTGCTATTATTAATATTGATATTTGCACATGTGACATGATAAGGCGGGCTATATATATGTGGGTTGCGCATGTGGCGAGACAAGATGGGAATATTATTATACACATATGGCGAGATAAGGCGGGCATTTACTTTACTATTGCACACGTGGCGAGACAAGATGGGATGTGTCAGGGATTGATTTGTGATGACTTGTAATAGCGTGGGGGCATTCTTGTTGTTGATATTTGTGTAGTGGTGCACTTACCTGAGTGAGTTCTATCTTGTGAAAAATTGTGGGAAAATATTCTACGTGCGGTCCATTTCTTTTTCTATACTTACTAGCTAGCATAAACTATATTAGAACACTTGCACAAGCATACACGTAGTTAAGCACTCTTATTGGTTAAAGAGGATTCTTGATAATGTTGAGTATAGATGTACATCCTTGTTTAATTGCCTTCTATCTGAGAATGACTCTATTTGGCACGTAAGTCGTCACTACGATTATAAAGTGTAATGAGTGCACCGGATGCCAAGTGTTAGGGTTCAGGTATTGGGACCCGTGAGTTGTGAATAGTCGGAGGTTTGATACCTCGTGGAGTTTATTTGGCTAAAACCTGGTGTGGAAACGGTTGTTTCTGTTGAGTTGTTACTTGTCCTTTCTCTATTTTTGATTATCGGATTTAGGCTGTGTTTTCGTTCATTCTTCCGCGTCATTATTATGGTATTCCGCTGATAGCGGTTGTTTTCCTTTCTTACTGCAATTACCGTATTATTTGCCATTTCGCGTAGTCTTTATGTAGATATCATACTCTGTTGTTTCTATACTTATACTTGTTCAGGTTATTTAGTCCAGTAGGTGTCTTGACTGTTCCTCGTCACTAATCCACTGAGGTTAGTCTTAATACTTGCTGGGTACTGTTGTGGTGTACTTATACTACACTTCTGTGCAGATCTAGGTATTTCGAAGTTAGTTGATCATTAGCTAGCTGCGTGGATTATTGCTGTGGAGACTCAAGGTAAACTTGTTGCTGCGTTCGTAGGCTTCAGTGTCACCTTCTTATTTTGTATTCACACTGTTTACCTTATTTCAAACAGTTATATTTAGAAATTTTTAGCAAAACTCTGTAGAGCTTATGACTTGTACTACCGATTTTGGGAATTGTAAATTTTATAGAGATTTCTATTTTAAAAATTATTAGATGTTATTTAATTATTGTTGTTATTCAGTAAATATTAGGCTTACCTATTCCCTAAGACTAGGTGCCATCACGATACCCAACGGAGAAAAAATTGGGCTGTGATAATATATTAAAAAAAGATTATACTTTGATAGATGTTGAAACAGAATTATATAATTTTAGAATAGGAATAATAAAAAATCAAAAGGACCTAGACAACATAGTAAAAATATTAGATGAAATAGAAATAATAAGAGAAAAACCTTTAAAATATTAGAAAAATAATAAAATTATGTGCAAATTAGACATAATAAATTCAAAATATATTATCAAGACAGCCTCAATAGAAGCCACAAATCAAGATTTAGAAGATTTTAAAATTCAAATTAAAGAGCTTATGAATTTAGGTGTAATAAGAAGATCTACCTCTAAACATAGATCGGTTGCCTTCATGATAAGGAATTACAGTGAAATAATAAGAGGAAAGGCAAGAATGATAATAAATTATAAAAGGCTTAATGATAATACTAAAACAGATGGATATAAGTTATCTGATAAAACAGAGTTAATAAATAGAATACAAGGAAAGAAGATATTCAGCAAATTTGATTGTAAATTAGGATATTAGCAAGTAAAAATGCATGAAGAAAGTATAGAATGGACAACATTCACTTGCCCTGAAGGACATTTCGAATGGTTAGTAACGACATTTGGACTAAAAACAGCTCCACTTATTTTTCAAAGAATAATGGATAGTATATTTGGAGAATATAAAAGATTTATTTTAGTATATGTAGACGACATACTAGTATTCAGTAAAGATATAAAGGAACACTTGGGACATTTACAAATAGTTTTCAGACTATTCGTAAATAACAGAATAATAACTAGTAAAAAGAAGATGGAATTATGTAAAATTTATATAAATTTCTTAGGAGTAGTTTTAGGGGATAAAAAAATTAAATTACAACCCCATATAGATAAAACAAGCTTTAGAAATGCTAGACAAATTAGACAATACTAAAAAATTACAAAGGTTTCTAGGAATAGTAAATTATGCAAGAAGTTTCATAAAAGATCTAGGTAAAATAGCAGGACCTTCATATGCTAAGAAGGTTCTATGGGACAAAAATATTTTAATACAGAAGATATCAAATTGGTACAAAAGCTTAAAGACAAAATAAAAAATATTCCTGACTTAAATATGCCCTTAGAGATAGACTATTTAATTATAGAAACAGATGGAAGTTTTGAAGGATGGGGAGCAGTCATAAAAGCAAAACCTAATAAATATAGTGATCAGAGTGAAGAAAAAATATGTTCTTATCAAAGCGATAAATATAAAGAAAAAGAGAATATGAGCAGTATAGATGTAGAGATATTACCTGTAATTTATGGACTAAACAGTTTCAGACTCCATATATTAAACAAACTAGAAATATTAATTAGAACTATCTGTGAAGCTATAGTAAAGTTCGACCAAAAGATAAATGAAAAGAATAACAGTAGAAGAAGATGGTTGAATTTTGTTGATACTATATCAATCTATAACTTAATATTTGAGCATATTAAAGGAAAAGATAATAACCGAGCAGACCAGTTAAGTAGGTTAAAAATTATTGTTAACTAATAGATATGTTTTGCATTGACAGCATGAAACCAACAACCCCCAAGACTGAAGATAAGGGAAAAGGCGTCAAAGCCTCACCCTCAGACACATATTTTCAGACAATGCTAGGTAATCTTCAATTTAAGCCACAATAATTAGTAGAACAGACTAGTATGGATAGAATATAGTTCAGAAAATATAACTTAATATTCTTTCCGCCGTCGAATATATCATTTAGAGTTTTAGAAGAATGTATAATTAATAGACCACAGAGATGCCTGATAGATAATTTATGGATAACATATAATAAAAAAGACACTAAATATTTTATAGTAGTTCTAAATACTCTTGCCAATATTTTACAAACTCAGGTTGTCTCTCAGCAAAGGTGTAGTCCACAACAATTGAGTTCTCCATCTCAATCTCAAAATAAAATTGATGAGAAAGGTATGCATTCCCCAATGAATGTAATGAAATTCTCTGTATCGGATAAAGATACAGCTAGTCTGATTCAAACGGTAATCGATAAAGACTTATCAAATCCGTTTATGGCTGTCACTTTGCCAAAAAGTGAAGATGAAGGTTTATCAAGCGAAACAAGACGGAGACTACCTAGAACATTGGTACAAGGAGAGACACTGAAAAAGAAAGGAATAATCTCAAAAATGAGAAAATAGAAGATATAGTTAATCAAACATTAGAAAACTTCTTTCAAGACAAGGAGAAGCAAGAAAAACACATGATCATAAATCCCAGTCTAGAAATATCTCAGAGCTCAGGAGAAGATAATAATCTAAATTATCAAGATGCTCAAGACCCAAATGATGACTTAGGAACAAATTATCAAGATGCTCAAGACCCAAATGATGATCCAGGAATGAGTTTTGATTCAATAACTTTACATAATATTGACGCGTAGAAGCAGACCATCATCATAATAGCAGGAATAAAACAAAGAAAAAGACAAAGATAGTGAGGAATCAAAAGAAAGACTCTGGCAAAGGTACAATAATGCATAAAGAGACAATACAATGAAAATGCATCTTCTACAGTAAATCAAGGACAATAATGTAAGACCTACAGTAAATTAAGGACAATAATGCAAGATAGACTCTGAAGACTACACGTGATCAAGAAAAAAGAAAGATTTTTCAAATAAAATGAAGTCCGGAAGTGAAGTCCACAACACCTATAAATTGAGTGTTTCATGAAGACAGAAGACACAACAACTATAATAACCATCTGAAGAAAAACATACTCTCTTTCCTTCACCATTCCCTTTACCTAAACCAGAAAAAAATATTTCACAACTCTCTTTATAAAATATTCTCCTATGTATGCTTTAGTATTTTTCACCTCAAACCTGTAAAATAAATAAAGATTTATGCTTTAGTGTTCAAATTTTTTATTTTCAAGTCCAGTAAACTCTTTCGGGTTTATCGAAAGAGAAATCTCTCTCCTGTAAAAATGTAAGTTACTGTTTTTATAAATTATGTTTCTGTTTATTACCCCGATTTATTTAAAGCTTTATATTATGTCTTATATCTTTATCTTAGTTGCTAGTTTGTAAATAACTAAAAAATCACTCTAAGTATATGGTTATCTTTCCAACTTCTTAATAACCTTGATGGATTAACCTATAAATTTCTAGGAGAAACCAATTAAGATGAGCCCAAAATATTGCCAGAAAGGCGTTAAAGTGGGCAAATATATCTTTAAAAGGTTGGAGAAAAGAGATGAACAGAGTGAGAAATTAAAAAATAAAAAATAAAGAGATGAACAATGTGAGAAATTAAAAAAAAAAGTATATAAAATTGGGGTAATATCAGTTCATAATTTGATAAAATAGTAGTGATACAAATTTACAGATTAAGAGAGAGAGAGAGTACCGAGTAGAATTTTACAACATAAGTTGGTTATCACCCTATCACTTTTTAACTTTTTATATCCCCCTCTCTCTCTCTCTCTCTCTCTCTCTCACACACACACACACACACACACATATATATATATATATATATATATATATATATATATATATATATATATATATATATATATATATATATCATTTAACCTGCTCCCTGTATGAGTGCAACTCAGAAATATCCCAGCACTCTTAATCAAGTACCTATTCGAGTTGATACAATTATTATTGTTATTTACATTTAAGTATTTAATTTTATGTTGAAAATGATTTAATTATATCTTGGTGAAATTCATAAGTTTGATCAACTTATTTTTTAAGAAATTAACATACACACATACGTCAATAAAATTAGTATTGAGCAACATATTATTTTAGACTAGACCTAGACATAAGAAGGGGGGTTGAATTGTGTCTTACCTGATTTTTGGATTCTCAAAGAACCTAGTTCTTTGAACTGTTCAAACAGATACAAACAGAAATAATTACGGAAAAGAAATCAACACAAAGATTTTTTTACTTGAAAAATCTAAAGAGAGTAAAAACCACAACTTACCCAATAGGATTTTCCTCAAATCTTTACAAAACTTCAAACAATTTTAGGTTACAACTGTATAACCAAAGGGACTAACTCTAGTACCCTAACCTCTACAATCAACCCAATTGTAGCAACCCCTTCCCAAACTAACTCTAGCATATGAAGCTCACAAAAAACAAAATTTCAATAATAACATACTATTACACCTCTTTAAAAATTGATAGGTTATAATTCTGAACACTTGACTCAACCTAACAACTAAAGAACCCGAGCAACTTCATATTCGGGAACTGTTTCTTCAGTTGCTTGGCTTGAATCTTTAGAAGTACCTTTTTTGTTGTGTTTTCGATTGTCAGAAGTATTCTTAGTGATTTCTCACAATAGCAGTAGTCTTAAAGTGTGAAAAATATCTTTTATCTATAGTTGCAAGGTTGACCGAAAATCTTCTTCAATTAATGCTCCAAAACCTAAAATATTTCGATTAACGAAAATCTCTCCTATTTAGACTAGGTTTCCTTATTGTTTCCAACTCTTCAACTATTTTTTCCATACAAGTCTTTTCCCAAATAGAAATTTCTTTTGGTGCACAAAGTTCCCCAATACGCATATTCCTTTTAGGACACGGACATCATCTTCTGAGAATTTCAACTCGCATGGGAATGCTGGCCTTTCGCATCCGATAAGTATTCTGCTGCTGGTTTGCTATGAACCTGATTCAATCTAGTACCATACCAACCTGGAACATGAAACCTGGTTCTCAAATACCGTTTGTCAATCATCAAAGCATAACTCCATGCTCAACTCAATAAATTCTCCCTTTTTGATGATGAGAAGCCCATGTGAAAATCAGTCAACAATTTGCTGGTTTTTCATCAATCTATAGCATAACAACCAGTTTATTTGACAGCACTCCTCTTCAGTAAGTCCATGTTTGCACAAGGGACTCGCCTTCCATTTATCGCAACCCTACAGATGGCTAGGCATAATTTATTTTAAAACCTACTAACAGATAACTAACTTTCCCCTTTTGGCATCATCGAAAAAGTAAGACGTCAGTAAAGTCAATGAGAGAATGTAGTAGTATAAAACTCATGGTTACTTGGGCTACACTAACATGTACATATCATCAGGAGCATAAATGAGTAATCAAATCAAAAGTTTTCCTAGATGCACAACACAAGACTTTGCCAAAAGTCAAGAAGTTTATATTCAATTTGTCATAGTTATACCATGTACCACATTAATCTCAAAGGGCCTAAACCAAAAGATGGCTGAACGAACCCGTCAAAGGGCCAACTACATCAAAATAGAAAAAAATAAATAATCTAGACACCAGCCATAAAGGGGGCATGATAAGGGATTGACTAAGGACAGACTGAGAAACCTAAGAGGACTGAGGACTAGGTTCTTTACTGGAAGAGGGTTCCCCTTGGATAAGCCCCAGAAGCCTATTAAATCTGGCAGCAGAGGCTTCCTGCTCTTTCTTCATTTCCTCCTTCAACCTCTTGTTTTCCTCTTTCAATGAGATAATTCTTGTCACATCTTCTCCTTTTCATCATTGGCAGTAGCCAGCTCCTCCAGAAGGTTTGTGACCATGGTCTTACTTCTAGTCCCTGGTGGTCTAGAAACACAGTCACACTCATTCAAGGTCTTATCATCAAACATGTCCTTTTTTGTTCCCTTTTTAGGACCTCTTAGGGGAACTATAAAATGCTCAAACACCTTGGTCAAAAGAAACTCATAGGGCAGAGCATGTGTAACTTTTTCCTGATCAGTAGCCATTTCCATGTGCTTTAGCATCAGAGATAGGAGGTTAATTGGTCTGTTCTTATCAAGAACCTCCATCACTACCAAATTCAAGCAAGTGGCCTCATGCCTTCTTTTGGATCGATGCAGTAGGTAGTTGTTCACAAACTCAAACAACAGTTTGTGAACTAGTTTTATCTCCCCTTTTCCTACATTCCTTGTCATATACCTCTCCCTTTCTTCTTGAGTATTCTTGTTAGTTAAGTACATGGCATCTACCTTCTCTCCCAACTCAGGCCACTCAGGCCTCACATAAGTATCAAAGCCATCTACTGGTACATTCAGAATTTCCCGCAGTAATTTAGCATAAAGAACCATGTCCACTCCCCTCACTTCAGAACTCATTGTGCCATCCTCCAGCATGTTGATGCTTTTATAAAAGTGAAGCACTGCTTAACCATAAATGACTGAAAGTGGGGATAAAAATAGGTGCGTCCACCTCTGGACCTCCAACTTCTCCATCAACTCCTTCATCCTAAACATGGTCACAACAGCTGGGTCAATTACTCGACCCTTCAGCACCATCAACCCAACGAACCACTCATCTCTGCCAATAATAGCAATTTTTCTCTGAGACTTTTTTCTGCATTTGGAACTGGTTCTTTCCTTTTCTGGATCGGAAACTGCAGTCTTTCTCTTTTTGGAGAACTTCTCCTTGGGAGTGAATGGAGATGATTCAGCCTTCTTCTTACCTTTTCTTTGAGGAGGGACTTCCTCCCCTCCTTCTTCTTCTTCATTCTCTTCTCCACTTACCAGATCAACTTCCGCCACATCAGACTCATCAACCAGTCTGAACCCGTCTCTATCTTTTGTCTATATTATGCTCTCCTCTAAGGCCTTCTTAAGTGTTGCCTCGCTCTTTTCTCTAGTTACAGGTGTTCTTCCTCCAAGTGCGACAAACCCAAAGGCAAGATTGCTTTCTTTGCCATACCCTTTACCCTCTTAAAGAGGATTTCCTCCTCAACCTTCTTCCTCTCTTTCATACTAGCAATGAGGTTCACCAGGGCCTTATCATCACTGTCATCACTACTCACCTTCCCAACTTCTGCTTCTCCTTCCTTTTCCTTTTCCTTTTCCTCCTTAGTGTCAGTCCAATCAGGGGACTCAGATTTTTTTTTTGGACCAGCGTTCAAAGAACCAAGTTCTTGAACCAGACCCGTTTCTTGTACAATCACCTCTTCAGCATCTCTAACTGCAACAATTTCTCCATCACCAGCAGTAGAAGAACCTCGTTGTTGTCCAGGGGCTTCTGGTGCTTCTACTCTGGCACTAACACTCTCCCTTTGATCTTTCTCCCTAGGTTCTCCCACTGTTTCTTCAGGTGTCTCCTCAATCACATCACCAACAATTTTATCACCCTCTTTCTCTTTCACTGACTCACCAACTTCAAGTGCTTCTGCCTGAATCTCAACTTCTGCTTTCTCACTCAACTTTTCACCGACCACCTCTTCAGCATGTTCAGTACCAACCTCTTGCTCACGTTCAGTATTCACTTCTCCCAAACCTAGGTTTCCACCTTCAGATCCTTTACTTTCTTCTTCATCAAAGTAGTCAACCAGTCCTATGAAACCTTTTGGGGCCTTTGGTTTAGAGGATGGTTCTTGGGCAAACACGATTTGGGTGGTTATGGAAACAAGTATAGTAGGGTTAGGAATAGGGTTTACGTCAGGAATAAATTTTGGTAGGTGAGTTCGTCATTGCAATGAGTTTTGTGATTTTGCTGGAAGAAGGAAACTAGGGTTTTACTTCGTTCAAGCTTGGGAATTTCTCGACTGATTTTGATCGGATTATAGGGGAATGGAGAAAAGAGAGGGTTTTATTGAGGATGGTTTGATAGTTTTTTAGCCTTGATTTTTCTTTTAATTTATCCTAATCTGGTTCTAAAAAGGGAAAGAGGGTAACTGTCATATTTTAAAATTTAAAACTAGCAGTTAGGGAATTTGATTGAGCAGCAAAGATGTGTACAGGGAAGTTTAGGAAACTGGTCCTGATTATACATAAACCGGAGCTAACCAGAATTACCCTGTGACTTGACAGTTTTATTTTGAAACTTGGTCCATTTTAAATTTCCTAGGGTTAGAGAGATTGGACTACATAATACAAGCAAAGTGAGTGTGAACTTGGTTTGAATGGTGTGACAGTTTAATAGTTAGGTACAATAATCAATTGGAAATGGGCTATATACCTGGGTGTCATACATTCAGGTTCTTTGACTAATTTCCATAATCTTGGTCGAGAGAACTTTTTTTGTCCAGGCTTTTGTCATTAGATTATGTATCCATGCCCTAGAATCAATATCATGTGTGCATACCTGTTATAATATAAGACTGAGTTAAACATTATTCTACACATTTACTTACTAGACAAATTATTTAGACAAAGCCAATCATTGAGGAAAGTCAAGAATGTTCTAATCCATTTTGATCAAACCAAGCTCCAGCGATTTCTTTCAAAGTGATACCTGCTCAATCTTTGGTGAATATGTTAGCAATCCGCTCCTCTATCTTGCAAAACTCCATAGAGATGTGACCTTTCTTAATATTATCTCTCAAGAAGTGGTGCCTCACATTAATATGTTTGGTTCTCTTGTGGTGAAAAAAAGTCTTAGATATATTCATAGCACTTGTATTGTCACACAATATGGGGACCCTTTCAAACATCACCCCATAGTCTTCCAGTTGTTGCTTAATCCACAATAGCTGAGCACAACATGATATAACTGCTACATACTCAGCTTCAACAATTAATAAGGCCATTGAATTTTGTTTCTTAGATTCCCATAAGATTGAGCATGACCCAAGAAAGAGAATCATCCCTGATGTGTTCTTCATGTCCACCAAGTATCCAGCATAGTGAGCATCTGCATATCCAATTAATTCGAAGGAGTCTCCAGTTAGGTACCAAAGAACCAGGTCTTGAGTTCTCTTAAGATATCTCAAGATTCTTTTAAAATCCTTCAAGTGCGATTCTTTTGGAATTGAATGAATCCTTGCACACAACCCCATATTGTACACAGCATCAGACCTACTTGCAGTCAAGTAGAGCAAGGATCCAGTTATACTTCTGTACTTATTTTCATCAATAGAGGTACCAAGTTCATCTATATACAACCTGGTTGCAGTGGCAATGGGAGTATCAATCGTGTTTGCATTGTCCATACCAAACCTTTTGAGTAAATCCTTGATGTATTTCTATTGGTGTATCATGATCCCCTTTGCCGTCTTCTTAACTTGAAGCCCAAGGAAGAACTTTAATTCTCCTCTCATACTCATTTGAAATTCACTTCCCATCAGTTCGGCAAATGCATTACATAAATATTCGTTCATGGATCCAAAAGTAATGCCATCCACATATATTTGCACTATCACCAGGTTCTTGCCACTTCTCAATAGGAATAATGTGTTATCAATTTTGCCTCGTGAGAACTCATTCCTCGAGAGAAACTTTGACAGTCTCTCATACCAAGCCCTTGGAGCCTATTTTAAGCCATACAATGCCCTTGTCCAATTTGTACACATGATCTGTGAACTCATGACTTTCAAAACCTGGAGGCTATCTCACAAACACTTTCTCTTTCAATTACCCATTTAGGAAGGCACTCTTCACATCCATTTGATACAGTTTGAAACCCATGTATGATGCAAAGTCAATGAGTATGCGTATTGCCTCCATCATGGTAACATGAGCAAATATTTCATTATAGTCGATCCCTTCTTCTTAATTGTAACCTTGTACAACCAATCTTGCCTTATTCCTGGTAATGTTTCCTTGATCATCTAGCTTGTTCTTGAACACCCACCTAGTTCCAATGATTGCTTTGTCTTTTGGGATGGAACCAGGTGCCAAACTTTATTTATTTCATACTAATTTAGCTCCTCCTGCATGGCCACTATCCAATTTGCATCTCCAAGAGTTTCTTTAATATTCTTAGGCTCCATCATAGATATATAGGTTGAAAAGGCAATCATGTTTCTGAATTTTTATTTGGTCACCATTCCAGAGTCAATTGGTGTAAGCACATTGGTGTGTGGATGGGAGCTCTGATGTTTCCAGGCCCTTGTGTGTGGACCTTGAGTGTCGGTGTTTCCTTCATGCTCAATAGTGGAACTAGGTGATAAATTATTTACCTGATCTTCTTGATATGTTCCCCATGTCTGTGGTACATGCTGAACAACTACTAGAGGACCTGGTTCTTGCTCTGGTTCAGCAACAGTCTCAGTAGGACCAAACTCACCATCATCAACAACCTATCTACCTTTCTCATCCAAATGGTTAGATTCCTCAAACATTACATGAATTCTTTTTTTCAACACACTTCCTTCTTTTATTGTAGACTTTATAAGCTTTACTATGTAGTGCGTAACCCAGAAAGACACCCTCATTACTTTTAGCATCAAACTTACTTAGAGCCTCTTTGCCATTGTTGTGTACAAAACACTTGCTTTCAAAGGCTCTTAGGTGGATTACATTTGGTTTTCTGCTCTTAAGTAATTCATAGGGGGTCTTATCAATTATTGGCCTAATCATGCACCTATTTATGATATAGCATGCAGTGTTCATAGCTTTAACCCAAAATGTTTTAGGAAGTCTACTACTAATTAATATAATTCTGGCCATGTCCTATAGAGTTCTATTTTTTCTTTATACAACACAATTCTGTTGTAGTGTCCTAGGAGCAGGGAATTTATGATCTATGCCATTTCCAACACAGAACTCTAGGAAGTTAACATTTTCAAATTCAGTTCCATGGTCAAATCTAATGCTAGCTACATGATTGTTAATTTTTCTTTGCAGTTTCTTCACAAAAGTCACAAACATATCGTATGTTTCATCCTTAGTTACCAGGAATATAGTCCATGTAAATCTAGAATAATCATCAATAATTACAAACACATACCTCTTTCCACCTCTATTCTGAACCCTCATTGGTCTACATATGTCCATGTGAAATAGTTCCAGAGGTCGAGAGGTCCTTACCACTTGCTTGGATTCGAATGATGATCTGACCTGCTTACCTTTAGCACAAACATCATTTTATCTTCCCTAAATTTTGACTTGAGCAGCCCAAGGACCAGGTCCTTGGTAATTGATATTTTCAACATTAGAAAAAATGAACATGCCCTAGTTTTTTGTGCCATAGAAAGGAGTCGGTATCAAATTCATTAAGACCTGAGAGTTCATTTTTAGGTGAAGACATGATATCAGTTTTTTTAAACGTTTTTGTGTCTTTTTCCTTGAAGAACCAGGTTTCCAGAATTTTCATTTGTAACCATACAATTCTTAGAAGTAATGAGAACTCAGTTCTCCTTTATCACATATTTGAGACATACTCAATAAGTTGTACTTCAATCCATTAACATAATACACATTTTTAATAGTATGAGAGTGAGACTTATAAACCTTATCTATGTCGATTATATTTACCTTTTTGCCATTTTCAAAGCCCAAACTCCCTCCTTAATAGGCTCTTAGTGAGAGAAAATTGTCTATATTTTCGGTCATGTGGCGGGAGCAAGCACTGTCAACATACCATCAATTTTTACTTTGTCACAACCCAAATCGCACCATAGGAGCCATGATAATACCTAATCTCTAAGACAAAGTAATCCTATCATAAAAATAATAACAAGCAAAATATAACAACTTCAAACTAACAAAAACTATGAAAAATGATACTACACCAAATGTGGAAGAAAAAATCAACTTCCCAAAACCCGGTAGTACTGAGTCATAAGCTCTAAATGGAATATATATCAAGTCTCAAAGCGTACCAATACTGTTTGAGATACATAAATAGTAGAAATAAAGTAAAAAGGGTGACTCTGAGGCATGTGAACAAAACAACACGGATACCTTGAAGTCTCCAATTAGCTCAAGCACGCCTCTATAGCGATCCGCTTGATCAAAAGTACGTCGATCAGTACAAAGAATGAAGCTTAGTATGAGTGCACCACAGTCAGTACCCAGTAATTCTAGACTAACCTCGGTTAAGTAGTGACGAGGTTCCAGTCATGTGATACTCACTAGTTAATAACCTGTATAATATATCAATAACTGGCAACAGAATAAATAAGGGAAAGAAATAACAACCATCTCGTAGAGCATGTAATGAAAACTTAGTGTAGAAAAACCTATCTTAGTCAACAAAACATAAAAATAAGTGGGGCGTGTGATAGTATATCAAATTCAACTAACAGCTCATAAGTAAATGCAAAACAGAAACTTTTGATAAAGAAGTATGCGATGAAAACATCAACCTCGATTGAACACATAATCAACATCAAGATAGACACCCCCGAATCATCACATAACATCACCAACAAGCCACCCTTATTTCGCCACATGCACACATAACAATGAAATACCTCCCCTATTTCGCCACATGTGCATATAGCCACCCTTATTTTGTCACGTGCGCAATTAGAAAAATGCCACCCTTATTTTTCCCCACGTGAACTACAATAGACAATAGCAAAGACCTCGTGCTGACACCCCCAATCAATCTACTCAACACATCCACATGTACCACAATAACACAAAATAATAACACAAACATTTCATCAAGATATAAGCTCATAACTCATCATCAAAGTGCACAAGGACATAAAAAATAACATAAAGTGCGGAGGGGTGTTCAACCAATAAAGCATGACTATGTCAAAGTCAAGTATAATGATCATAATCATGTAGCCACAAAGTGTTTTAAGCATGTTTCATATAGAAAACAATCCCAAATCAAGATATATTAATAGCCTAAAGTCTAATCTGGTCATAAGCCACACATACATCTATATACACGCTCATCGCCTCGTGTGCATGTCACTTTTAACATAACACAAATAGGCAATTAAGGACAAATCCTAAGGGGTATTCCTCCACACAAGGTTAGGCAAGATACTTACCTCAAATAAGTCAATTCAATATTCCAAAAATGCTTTCCTTTAAAATTCATCTCCATCCAGCTTAAATCTAGACAAAAACGATTCCATAATATCAAACAATGCTAAATGAATCAATTCTAAACAATGAAGTCCCAATCTTTACCCAATTTCGAAAGAGTCAACAAAAGTCAACCCCGGGCCCGCCCGGTTAAAATTCGAGTCGAGGAGTAGATCTTGACTACCCATAATCCGATGATTCCAAATATATAATTAGTTTTCAAAATCAAGTCCAAATAAACTCTCAAATCTCCAATTTTTATTTTTCAAAATATATTTAAAAATTCCCAAAATTTCGTTCAAATTCCATGATTTAGGTGTAAAGATCCATAAGAAATCAAGTTATATTATCAAAATTGAGTGAAAATTACTTACCCAATAGCTATGTGTGAACATCTCCTCCAAAAAGCGCCTCCTACCTAGTCTAGGGCTCAAAATGTGATAAAATATGAATAAGTCCCAAAATAACCATCGATAAACGAGCTGCAAATGTCACATTTGTGACCCGAGGTTCGCAATTGTGACCTATGGCCCACAAATGCAATGTCTGACCAGCAAGAGAAGTCGCAATTGTGACCAATAGCTTCACAAAGGCGAAACCCCCTTACAATAACACAAAGTCGCAAATACGATAGAATGATCGCAAATGCGATATGCCCAGGCCTAGGCTACCTTTGCAATTGCGAGGCTGGCTTCTCAAATGTGAAGCCTGCTACCTCCTTCCCATTTTTGCAATTGCAACCAGGACCTCGCAAATGCGAATTGTTTCTCGTATTTGCGAGATTTGCAGGACCAACAAAACTTGACCTCAACCCAAAATGGTCTAAAACACGTTTGAAACTCATCCGAGCCCTCTGAGACTCCACAAACAATATCTACACAAGTCTAAAAACCTCATACAAACTCGCTCGCGAGCTCAAAACATTAAAAGCACATCCGGAACCATGAATCGAACACCAAAACACATCAAAATCATAATGAAAATCAAGAACTTCTAAAATTATGTAATGACCTGGACGATCATTTTGCGCATTTGCATTCAAATCTCTGATTTAAGGTCATTAGTAGCTTCAAATGGTTCATTATGACTCACGTGCATCGTCGATTTTGGTTTTCAAGTAATTCAGCATTGATTTGGAAGAATGATTCTCAACTCGGAAGTTTTAAGTTAGAAGAGTTGACCAAGTTTGAGTTTTGTGTATTTGGCCTTGAATCAAAGTTCTGATGGTCCTATTAGGTCCGGATGATGATTTTGGTCTTGGGCGTATGTCCGAATTTGCATTTAGTTATTTGGCTCTAATTGGCGAAAGTTGGCAATTTGAAAGTTTGAAAAGTTTATAAGATTGACCGGGAGTTGAATTCGATGTTACCAGGTTCAGATTGTTGTTCCAGGAGTTGGATTAGATTTTTTTATATCATTTGGAACTTGTGTGCAATATTTGAGGTGCTTACGAGTTGTTTTGACGTGTTCGGCGTAGGTTTGAAATTTGGAAATTTGAAATAGTTGATTAAGCTTGAATTGAGGTGATATTCATTGTTTTGATGTTATTATGCGTGATTGGAGGCCTCAAGTAGGCCCGTGTTATGTTTTGAGACTTGTTGATATATTCAAACAGGGTTCCAGGGTGGTTTCAGACCATTTTCTCTTATGGTTGATTGCTAGTCTTTCTCTGTTTTCTGGTGTTGAGGGTGTTCATCGCGATCGTGTGGAGAGGGTCGTGATCGCATAGTGTTCTAGTAGTTGGCTGGTGGTTCTCCTTTGCATTCGCGAGTGTGGAGTCGCGTTCGCGGTCTTTGAGACTTTAATCCTTTGCATTCGTATGAGGGATGACGCGTTCACGTAGTTCTGTGAGGTCATGAATCACGATATTTGGAGGCACTCAAAGTTTTGTGCCCGCGATCGCGAAGGGTTTACCTGGACAGTGCATATAAGTACTCTATTTCAGACTTTGAGCTCATTTTATCATATTTTGAGATCTAGAGCTCGGTTTGGGCGATGTTTTATGCAACTTTCATGATTTGGATTGGGGTAAGTATTTTTGACTCAAATTTGATTATTTTACATGATTTCATCGTTGATTTTGATATTTAATTGATGAATCTAAAAGAGAAATTGGGGAATTTTTGTCAAAAGGTTTCTAAAGTAAATAATTGGGTTTTGAACATCGATTCGCAATCGGATTTGAGTGAAATTAGTATGACTGGACTCATATTCGAATGGGTTTTCTGAATTTGTGAGTTTTGTCGGGTTCTGAGGTACGAGCCCTAGTTGAATTTTTTGTTGACTTTGAGTATTTGATTAAAGAGTTGGCCTTTATCATTTGGGTTTGATTCCTATGGCATTATTTGATATTTTTGAGTTGCTTTTAGCTAGTTTCGAGCCATTCAAAGGTCGATTCGTGCGGGATGACATTTCTAGAGTATTATTTATGCTTGTTCGAGGTAAGTAACATATCTAATCTTGGTATTTAGGATAAATATCCCTGAGAACTATGATATTTGAGATGTGTTGTGATGACGCGCGTGCTAAGTGATGGGCGTGTGTGCGTGCACCGGGGTATTCATGATCTGGGTAGTTCTTAGGCTATTGTATGCCTTGTCTTGCTATCATGCTTCTTTGATATCATGTTTTCTCTATTTTTATGGCTACATGAGTTATTATTCATGCTAGAAATCATGTCTAGGCTATGTGCTTAATTGTTTGTGAGATGATAGGGCTATTCTTGCCATGTTGAACTATTCGCCTTAGCCATAGTCATATTGTTCCGTCATGATAGTTATATTCGCATGTTATGTCTCTTTCGTTGTGCTCTTTTGATATACTGTCTCATATGCTATTGGTGTCCATGTACGTGACACAAATTTGAGCTGAATTTTGTGGCACACTGTGATATTCCGTGTTGTATAATTAGATTTTTATGTAAGATATTGGCATATGGAGACGTGAGCAAATTAATGACTGATGTGGGCCATAGAGCCGTATTGTGAGTTATGTTGGATCGGGTTTCATGCCACAACAGATTGATATTTGGAATAAGTTGCACACTGCAATGGATTGATATTTTGATCCGGTTGCATGCCACAATGAATTGATATTTGGATCGGGTTGCACGCTGCAACCGATTGATATGTGGATCGGGTTGCATACCACAACAAATTGATATTGATTATTGGTTAGCGCTTGGGATAGGATCCACCCCTCCTTAGTTTGATATTATAGTGAGAGAATGCACAGTGATTTATATGTGCTTTGGTGAGGGGTATTTGTGCTAAGCACCCGTACGGTATTGAGTAATTGTGTTTTTCATGGTGAGGGGAATTTGTGCCAGGCACCGTGAACGTGCTAAGTGTAAGTGTACTTGATAGCTTCACTGTGGTGCTATTGACTGGACATGCATATTTGACATGTAGGCACAAAGATGTGTTTTTCTCATGCTAGATGGCAACATGGTGTTATTGACTTGACATGTAGGCATGGAGATGTATTTTTCTCATGCTAGATGGTAACATGGTGTTATTGACTTGACATGTAGGCATAGATATGTATTTGCTTCATGCAAGATGGTGATGAAATGTCTTATCTATTGTAGAAAGTTTGGAAAGTCACAGTTTCCTTGTTGAAATCATATTTTAGTGATTTTAGAGAAAGATTGGGCTTTGACTGTTATACTTGGAAAGCATGTCTAATTTTCCGTATTTGGGAACGAGCTGAATATGATATCTCTTGAATGGTTTTATTCTATTGTCATCATTATATCATGTGTTGTTATTGATCATTGGTGTTGGACACTGACCTTCTTCTGAACTCGTCACAACTTTTAGCCTGAGGTTAGGTTTGTTACTTATTGAGTACATGGGGTCAGTTGTACTCATGCTACACTTATGTACCTTGCGTGCAGATCTTGAAGCTGAGTTGCAGTGGATGATGGGAGATGGCATTAAAGATGTACCTGCTTTCCGAATTTAGCTACCACTTGTCCTTGGTAGTTTTAGATTTGTAATCTGTTTATGTATATTCCAAACAGATGTTGTATTTATTCTCATACCAACTTTGTAAATCTAAGTCTTAGTGGCTCATGACTTGTACTATCAATCCTTGGGTTATTGTATGGAATTCATTTATTTCACTTATTGTTCTCTTATTATTTTTATTAGAATTATATTGACTGTTATTTGGCTTACCTAGCGGGTCGGGTTAGGTGCCACCACGACTTGATGAATTTTGGATTGTGACAAATTACAACTAAGCATCTGATTCCCATCAAACCAACTTGGAATGAGACCAAACTTTGCGTACAAGTTCTAAATAACAAAACGAACTTATTCCAAGTCCCGAAACCACTATCTGAACCCGGTAGCCACAAAGTCAACTTACGGTCAAACTTAACAAATTTCTAAACCTTCTATTGCCAACTTTCGGCAAAAAGAGCCAAATCAACTTAGGGACCTCCAAATCCAAATCCGGGCATATGTCCAAGTCCAAACTCACCATACGAATCTATTGGAACCAAAAACAAATTAAATCCAAGATCGTTTGCACAAAAGTCAAACTTTGGTCAACTCTTCCTACTTAAGCTTCCAAGATATGAACTAAGTGTTCCAATTCAATCTAAGACCGTCCCAAAGCAAAATCAACCATCCGCGCAAGTCACACAACAATGATTACACATACGGGGAGAATCAAATGAGAAAACATGGCTCAAACACACAAGACGACCGCCGGGTCGTTACATTCTCCCTCTCTTAAGCATATGTTCATCCTGGAACGAGTCAAGAATCATAAAGGTGAAGGTATCTGCTCCACATATTAGGCTTGGTCTCCCAAGTCGCATCCTCGACCGATTGACCCCTCCATTGAACCTTCAGCGATGTAATATTCTTCGATCTCAGCTTTCGACCATGTCTGTCCAAGATGGCCACCAACTCCTCAACATAAGTCACATTCCTGTCCAATTGCATCAAGCTGAAATCTAACACATGTGATGGATCCTCATATTACTTCCGGAGCATGGAAACATGAAACATCGGATGAACTCCCGATAAGCTGGGTAGCAAAGCAAGTTTGTAGGCCACCTCACCAACCCTCTCCAACACCTCAAAAGGGCCAATATACCAAGGGCTTATCTTTCCCTTCTTCCCAAATGTCATCACACCCTTCATGGGAGAAACTCATAGTAGAACCCTCTCATCCACCATGAATGCCACATCACGAGCCTTCCTATTAGCATAACTCTTTTGTCTGAACTGTGCTGTATAAAGCAGCTCCTAAATCAATTTCACCTTCTCCAGAACTCTTCTAATGGTTGAAACTGATCCCACTGGCCCCCGAAATCAATTATATAGGCTTGCAACATGTCCTCCAAGATCTGAATAGTATGCTCAGAATATCAGTCCGTTTGGGGATGAAATGTCGTACTTAGCTCTGCCCAACTCACGCTGCATGACTTTCCAAAAATGCGATATAAACTGCGTGCCTCAATCCAAGATAATAGACACAGGCACACCATGCAGGCGAACAATCTCTCTAAGATAAATCTGAGCCAGCTGCTCTGAAGTATAGGTAGCCATGACTGGAATGAATTATGCAGACTTGGTCAGCCTATCCACAATGACCCGCACAACATCAAATCTCCTCAAGGTCCATGGCAGCACAACCACAAAATCCATAGTGACGCTCCCACTTCCACTCCGATATATCTAGTCTCTGAAGCAACCCACTCGGTCTCTAATGCTCATACTTAACATTCTAACACTTCAAAAACTGTGCAACATGCTACACAATGTCTTCCTTCATCCTTCTCCACCAGTAGTGATGTTTCAAATCATGGTACTTCTTCACGGCACCTGGATGAATGGAATATCGCGACCTATGGGCCTCCTCATGAATCAGCTCCCGCAACCCATCCATATTAGGCACAAAATTTCGGCCCTTAAGCCTCAATATCCCATCATCATCGACAGTCACCTCCTTAGCATCTACACTGTGTCCTTAAGGACAAGCAAGTGGGGATCCTCATACTGACACGCCTTGATGCGTTCAAACAAGGACGACCGCAATAGAACACAAGTAAGAACCCTGCTAGGCTCCGAAATATCCAACCTCATAAACTTGTTGGCCAAATCCTGAACATCCAAAGCTAACAGTCTCTCACAAGTTAGAATAAAAACAAGACTCCCTATGCTCTCCGCATTCCTAGCTACTCAAGGCATCGGCCACCACATTGGCCTTTTTCGGATGTAAAGAATGGTTATATCATAGTCTTTCAATAGCTCTAGCCACCTCAACTGCCTCAAGTTCAAATCCTTTTTCTTGAATAAGTGTTGCAGACTCGGTGATCCATGTATACTTCACAAAACACGCCATAAGGACAGTGCCTCCAAATCTTAAGTGCGTGAACAATGGCTGCTAACTCCAAACCATGCACTAGGTAGTTCTTCTCATGGGCTTAAACTGACGTGAAATATAGGCAATCACCCTACCATCCTGCATCAACACACACCCAATACCAACCCACGAAGCATCACAGTAGAATATATATGAACCTGATCCCAAAGGCAAAACCAGAACTGGACCTGTAGGCAAAGCAGTCTTCATCTTTTGAAAACTCTCCTAACACTCATCAGACCACCTAAATGGGGCACCCTTCTGAGTCAATGGGGTTGCGATAGATGAAAAGCCACCATAAAGCAGCGATAATACCCAGCCAACCGAAGGAAACTCTGAATCACAGTAGCGGTAGAAGTTTTAGGCCAGCTCTGAACTACCTCAATCTTCTTCGGATCTACCTAAATCCCTTCAGTGGATACCACATGACCCAAGAATTCTACTGAGTCTAACCAAAACTCACACTTGGAGAATTTAGCATATAGTTTCTTCTCCCTCAAAGTATGGAGCACAATCCTTAAGTATTGCTCATGATCCGCCATGCTGCGATAATATACCAATATATCATCAATGAACACAATAATCAAAGAATCTAGATAAGGCTGAAACACGCTTTTCATCAGGTGCATGAAAGTTGCTGGAGAATTGGTCAGCCTAAAAGACATCACCATGAACTCGTAATGCCTATAACGGGTCCTGAAAGCCGTCTTATGAATATCTGAAGCCCTAATCTTCAACTAATGGTACCTTGATCTCAAGTCAATCTTCGATAATACCTAGAACGCTGAGACTGATCAAATAAATTATCAATACGTGGCAGTGGATATTTGTTCTTGATAGTAACCTTGTTCAATTTCCTATAGTCAATGCACATTCTCATGGAACCATCTTTTTCTTCTTAAATAGAACCGAAGCACCCCAAGGTGAAACAGTCATTTGATAAAACCTTTATCTAGCTACTTGACGAGCGCAAAACACACATTTACATATGCCCGCTAGTCGAATATAGTATAATATAATATCGTATCCACAGGGATTGGAGATAAATAGTATTTTCGTAGTTTATAGCTTGGTTGCTATCCAAGATGATCAACAGTTAAGATTTATGTGATTAAAACCTACAATTAACTAAAAGTCTAAACTATTAGCTAATGACAATCGTGACAAGAGTAAGCAAAGAAGATATCAATGAGAGAAAATAGGGGTTGATTGGATAGGTGCAAGATACGTGTCTGGGATTCAACTCTAGCTAATTTACTCCTAAGGTTCAAGTGAGTCTCTCGAATTCACTCAATTTTTAGTTCAGACGTTCAGTAGAAACTCCTCTCTCGATTAAGTCTCAACCTCACAATATGAACCAATTTATGCTCGGTGAAGATATGCAAAAATTCGTAGTGGATTGGTCTTTAAGAGAACCTCTTCCGATTATCCTCCTAACTAGGTCTAAACAATAATTCAACTAGCCTCTTTCGATTACTAAGAAGAATCAATGAATTCAACCAACAAGATAATGCAAAGATATCACAAGTATGCCTCTCTCGATTACATGAACATGTGAAAATAGATGTAACAATTAAAACACCCAAAACGATTCAATACATACAAACTAGAGTTAATAATCCACAAACAAATATCAATACACCAAATCCATTAATCCCTAAAGAGAACTACTTCATAGATATGGAGTAATTTATCACAATTAAGTTTAAGTTAAAGGAAAACATATGATCACGCCCAACTATGCCTTATAAAAAGTACTACGCGGTCATTGCAAATATATTCCGGCTAATAAGTTCGGAGTCGAATCCCACAGGGAATTAACCTATCAAACACAGCTACTAGACTCGCATGAACTCACGCAATCAATCTTCAGAAATATTTAAGTGACAATTTGGATGTTTACTAACTAAATATTACGTAATGAAAATGCAACAATTAATAACTAACTACTAACGGGTTGTAGAAAAGAATTGGAATGATCTAAGGTTATGATTTCCCATATTGTCGGAATCTTTTCCTCTACGTTTTCTATAAATTTTCCTAAGTCTTCTCTATCGATCATGAGCACTCTGACTGTCATAACTCTCTCCCAAGTAATTACCACAATTTACTAGACATATTCTCCCGAATTACGCTAGCTGGCATTAAGTACGGCTCACTCGGATCGCACCAAGGTTTTGTTATCCCTAATCCCACCTTTAAACCCTTCGTATTGATCCCTCATATACATTAAAAGTGATGTTGTTCAACAACTACCTAAATATGCACTCTCTCCCGAGTAATAAATACTAAATAGGCACAATTAATAGAGGGCCATTCAATCAACCACAATAATATTATAGTTGAACAAATAGAGAAAATACTACGGCAAATCTATATTAACGTAACAAGAAAATCATCCTTCAATAGGTTCCATCAAAACCTTAGATTAGGAGTTTAGCTACTCATACTTATAGTAACAATATCCAAAATATTTTGCATAATTAAATTAAAAAGTAAGGATAAAGGGATGTAGAAATCGATGAGTGTAGCTCCCAACGGTTGTTCCACGAGCTATCCTTGCCTTCGGTTGCCAAGAGTCCTCAAAAGTGGCATTTTTAGGTCTATTTATATGTGTAGGAAAAGACCTAAATGCGTAGGCCAAGTCCTAGTCAAACTAGGATATGAAATAAGTCTTCAAATCTCGGAATGTGCGCGCCTCAGACCTGGCCTCGCGAGGCTTCACGCGAGCTGAAGCTCGCCCCAGACCCGGCGTCGCCAGCTTCAACGCCTGGTGGATCTCGCGTTACCCCTCGCCTAGCATGCTCTCATGCGAGCTAAAAGGCTCGCCCAACCTACTCAATCTACCACTTTAGGCCTCGCTTCGCTAGCTTTCTCATTTGTAGGCTACTTACTTCTTTCTTTCTTCTTTTCAACTATTTTCGAGCACATTTTAGACTTTAAGTATTTTTTTTGTTCTACTTTCATCTCCAATTTACCTACATATAAAATAGACTCTATTACGTGCAATTAAAGTGTAGTTTATCATTAACGCATATAAGATGCAACGCAAATAATGTACTAAAATACGGAATTATAGCCACACATCAATACCCCACACTTAAACATTGCTCGTCCTCGAGCAATTTAACTACACCTATAGACGCAACCTTTTTAAGCAATTCCCTTAACTCATCACACCAAGAATCTTTAAAATAGTCTAAGCACAAATGTGTAACATCCTTACCTCAAGATTCGACTCACAAATACCATGCCTTATCCACAATTCACTTACTTACTCTAACATGGAGGTCAATGACATTACCTTTCCTTTATGAATCACGCGCCCTCACCCAACAAAGAGCTTAGTTCCACACACAATGAATTTTAAGAACATAGAAACTCAAGATAGGAAAATTCACTCGCTCTCAGAAATAACATTCATGTGCCACAAATGATGCACCATAGGCCTATGCCCGTAGTGTAATACTCTACTAATTGAGCTCATTCAATCTAAGATCAAGTAGGACTTTTATTGGTTGTAATGTAGGCTGCGGGTCGGGTAGGACACATTTGGATATGAGTAACTACACCTCCCTTAATCACTTACAGCTCATACTTATGTCAAACCCAACATTCCACCTTCACTTCATATTATATTACCCCATACTTCTTTAAGTACAAGTATATCACCAGCCACCATCATCAAGAATTATTTTTCATACAATACACTATTATCATTTTTCTCTCTCTATCTTTTTTTTCTTTTCTTTCTCTTCAAGTGGATTTTATTGACATCTTTTTTTTTTCACAACAGTGCACCTTTTTCTTTATTTCAATTGTTCCACTCAAAAGCCAACCCACCACCCCACACTTTAACTTTTTTCATAATTCATCATAATTCAAGTGCTCATGAGAGGTGACAAGGTTCAATTATATGGTCTATTAAAACAAAGGGGTATGACTTGTAATGTGGTTACCAAAGAAACAGGATTATAGGCTCAAAGGGGTTAACTACGTTATATGACATTCAGGCGGGTAAACTCTATGTATCTGGCTCAACAAAGAAACGCCTACATTACTTCCCAGACTGAACAAGACTACCATTTCGCTTTGCACACACACGGGGAAAGTTCTCATCAAATGCAATGCACTGAATACATACAAACCTCACACCGACATGGCACATAACTCACTCAGGATTGGTTTTATCACGACACTCCAGTCAAAGCAGTCAAGAAAATTTAAGAATATACGATTTACGGTACTTATACTAGAGTCAAAAACTGAGCCTAAGCGTCACAACTAGAGTACTAACTATTCTCAAGGCATACAAAGTTAAGAGATATCGCTGCAATTCAATTCATAGCCCAGTGATTTTTTTACTCCTGAAAATTACAACTAACTATACCCGGTTCAAATAAAACCCTTGGAAAAAAATTGCGGCCCAAAGAAAAACTAAGGGGGAATTACTACACTACCTACAAGAAAATCTTTTTGGTTTTTGTTTTCTTTAGACTTAATTCCCTCAAGAAAACTGTCTAGGAGATCCATCATCGGGAAAAGTCTAATTTTTCTATATTGTTTTTTTTAACTAACAACAAATAACTAAAAACAAATAACTAAAATAATTAACTAAACTAATAAATAAAACAATTAACTAAAACAAAGACGACACTTACTAAAAAACAAATAACTAAGCAAAAATAATATTTACAAGTCTCCACCCCACACTTAGATCATGCATTGTCCTCAGTGCATGCACAAAATGACAAAACAAGAAAAATGAGTAGGGTGTAAGGAAAAACTCCCTGGTCATGCTGCATCGTCGCCCTCATCCTCTGAGGCTGCCCACTCTTCATCTTGTGCTTCCTCCTCCTTTTCATCATCATCCTCATCATCTGACTGCTCTGTCTCGGCCTCGAACTGCTTGACATCCTCATCATCTGGGAGTCTGTATCCATCACCTAGCCCAACTAGTTGCTAAGCATGAGCGTTGAGCGGGAACCGCTCCTCCACTATGTCCCTCTCCGCTATAGTGGTCGGTCGTCCCACTATCCGCAGCTGCAAATCCATCATCCCATATAGATGGGCCATAAAACTATCATCACGAGCATTGCGCTTGGCACCTGTCAATGATGGCATGGCAGTCTCTTCCTTCACCCGGACACTAGTAATGTCCGTTTGTCGTAGGGGCTGATCAATGATGTGGTCGAACGTTGGCTCCTCCTCAACCTCTTCATGTCTTAAGAACTGAGTCAACATATTTGCAAAAGGCATTCGATCAATCTTCTTACTTGTTCTTACTAGAGACATCTGGTAGCGGATCAAATGGCCCACATTCACCCTCTGACCCTCATAAGCAAATATAGCATACACGTCCTCTCAGGGCTAATGAGCGTGTCATGATTGCAAGGTAGGAGCCGTGCATTAATTAGTTTCAACCAAACTTGAGCCTCCGCCCTCATCTTCTTTTTGGGGAACTTCCTGTACCGATTTGTTTTCTTATCACGGATCCACGCTGCCATAGAATTGATACCATATAACGAGTGTCTCAGCTCTCTATATGTAGGACGGAGAATGAAGTAGTCCAATGGCTCCACAAGAACATCCGGAGCACCTAAAAAGTTACATATGGCCGTGGCTGAAAAGTTTATCTACCGTCCACGAATCGGCACCAGCTGTTCGGTATCCTATGGATCAAACCCTGCATAGAAATCCCGCACTAGATTGAGATTAATATCCCTTATGTTCTTGAATACATAGCTCAACCCCAAATCACGGATGCCCCTCCAAATAGCCTGGTACGTTGCTTGTAGTCGGCGCTCATGGATAGCGGCTTCCGGATGTACATGTTTAGGCCTACAGCGCTTGTACCAATCCTTAGTATGCGGGAGTATACTTCTGATGCCAAACTCCCGTTGGCCTTGGGGTTGTGGACGCATGGCTGCTATAGCTGCCACAGCTTGTGCTCCTTCACCTTGACTGGAGATAGCTTCTCCCCCTTTTCTCTTCTTTGGGGGAGGTACGGAGGTTGACTTTGCTTTAGCCGGAGCAATGGAAGTAGCCTTTCCTTTGCCAGTGTCTTTTCTCGGAGGCATATTTGTTCCTACACAAGTAATCATTAATCAGTTAAAATTGCATTACGATATGACACACATGGTCTTACCCAAAATTTTGAGGTTACTCAGACTTCACCTCGTATTTTCTTAACATGAGAATCAAACAACAATACATGGGTTCTTCCTCCAATTTCGAAGCATCGGGCTACCAGTGAGCCACCCCAAGCTTAAGAGTTTAATGTGGTGCACGACTACATAACACTAGTCTATTAATCCTGGAGACTCGGGCTCCAATGGGGACAAAGAATTCCATTGAGGCATTATAGCAAATATTTAGCATGCACTAGTGCCATGGGAGTGCTTGTAGGGGTGAGGGATTGCCTCACCCTCCCAAATAGTCTTGAGAGTTTCTTACTACCACTTGTTCATACAATTGCAACACCATTTCTATAGGGTTAATGGGGTTGGGAGACACAAACACAATACTACAATGAAGAACAACCCCCAAATTTCGTGTCTAATTGCATACCTTTACCCAACTCGAAATTGCCAAGGAAAGATATACAAATCATACCTTAGAAGCTTTAAGAGGAAGGATCTGCCTGTGAATTGCTGGTGCAAGTGAAAGAAATAGCATGTGTTGTGCGTTTGCGTGCTGGTGAGTGTGTGAGGTTGAGGAAATTTTGTGAGCAGTGATGTGCGTTTTGTTTAGGTTAGTTTTTTTATTTTGTTTAGCTTTGGGATTTTAAACGAGGGAGGTGGTAAGAGGCATTAGAGAAAACAAAATTAAAATAAGCCCAAAAATCCTTACCTGGCGACGCGTGAAACTTACCTTGCCCTAGCCCTCACGACACGAGATGTAACACGAGCTGCAGCTCGCCCAAACCCATGCGAGGCGAGCTATTTTGCCAGCTTCACCTCTCCTCAACCCTCGCGAGGAGAGCTCCCCGGCCAGGTTTTCTTTCAGGCGACGACTAATGTCCTGCTCGACTTGCCCAAAATCACCTACAACTTGTTATTACCTAAAAATGCAAAGAAAATTCTATCTACACTAAAAATAAACTACGAATTGGGTAGCCTCCCAACGAGCGCCTTAGTTAACATCGCGGCACGATGAATACAACATTACAATGGGTTGCCTCCCACGAAGCGCCCGATTTAACGTCGTGGCACAACGCAGGTAATTGTACTTAAGGCTCGCTCAACCTTGGTGGCTCGAGCAGATGAGTCACCGACACTACTTTCGCATCATCCATGCCCAAATAATATTTTAACATGTGCCCATTGACTCTAAACGAGCGAGAGTCATTTTCCACAACAATCTCTTGGGCACCAATGGGGTGAATCTCTACCACACGAATGGTCCTAACCATCTCGACTTCAATTTGCCTGGAAATTACCTTAATCTTGAATTGCATAGCAATACCATATCTCCGGGTTTAAAACTCCGCTCAAGAATATTTTTATCATGCATCATTTTCATTCCCTCCTTGTATAGTCTTTTACTCTCAAAAGCGTAGTAGCGAAACTCATCAAGCTCGTGCAACTCTATGACTCTACTTGTACCTGCAGCTTCTATATCGAGATTCAGTTGCCTCAATGCCCATAAAGATCTATGCTCCAACTCTACTGGTAAGTGACACGCCTTCCCAAACACCAATTTATACGGCGACATGCTAATCGGAGTTTTGAAAGCGGTACGATATTCCCAGAGTGCATCATCTAACTTTCTCGCCCAATCCGTTCTTGTAGCATTCACAGTCTTTGTCAAAACGCTCTTTATCTCTCTGTTCGAAACTTCCACTTGCCCACTCATTTGTGGATGATGTGGGGTGAAAACCTTATGGCGTATATCATACTTTTCTAACAACTTTGCGAAGTCTCGATTACAGAAGTGAGTGCCTCCGTCACTGATTATTGCCCTTGGAGTGCCAAATCGGGTGAATATATTCTTTCTCAAAAAACCAATTACCCCCTTTGCATCATTTGTAGGGAGCGTTGCAGCCTCCACCTATTTTGACACGTAGTCCACAACTACGAGTATGTACTTGTTGCTATATAAGCTGATGAAAGGCCCCATGAAATCGATTCCCCATACATCAAACACTTCTACCTCCTGAATTGGGTTCATAGGAATCTCATATCGACGGGAAATATTCCCGGTTCGTTGGCATTCGTCACAACCCTTCACCCATAAGTGTGCATCTTTGAACAATATCGGCCAGTAAAAGCCCGACTCCAGCATTTTTGCAGCTGTCCTTACTCCCCCGAAATGGCCACCATATGGTGACGCATGACAAGCCTGCAAAATAAAATATTGGTCTATCTCGGGGATACATCTCCGGATTATGTTATCAACACAAATCCTGAACAGATAAGGCTCATCCCAATAATACATGTGACAGTCACGAAAGAACTTTTTCTTTTGAACAGAGGAAAGGTTATAGGGAACTATACCGCTTGCCAGGTAGTTTGCAATATTTGTATACCATGGTGCTACCTCAAGACTCGTGACTAGTAGTTGTTCATCCGAGAAAGTATCCACAATCTCTTCCACCTCAACTTTCTTTTCGTCTCCTTCCAGCCCAGACAAGTGATCAGCTACTTGGTTCTCCGTTCCCTTTCGGTCACAGATTTCCAACTCAAATTCTTGCAGCAGTAGCACCCATCGAATCAGGCGCGGTTTTGACTCCTTCTTATCAATTAGGTACCTGAGAGAAGCATGGTCAGTATAAACAATTACCTTCGAGCCTATCAGGTATGACCTGAATTTGTCAAATGCGACACTGCTAGCATCTCCTTCTCGGTCACTGTGTAATTTAGTTGGGCACCACTCAAAGTTCTACTTGCGTTATATATTGGATGCATGACTCTGTCTTTGCGCTGCCCGAGAATAGCTCCCACAACATAGTCGCTTACGTCACACATCAGCTCAAATGGTTGCTGCCAGTCAGGTGCAACTATG
Organism: Nicotiana tabacum; assembly: GCF_000715075.1. Lineage (NCBI taxonomy): Eukaryota > Viridiplantae > Streptophyta > Magnoliopsida > Solanales > Solanaceae > Nicotiana > Nicotiana tabacum. The sequence continues at coordinate 47,147,268 of NC_134093.1, read as the reverse complement.
ATAGGTGCTGTCACCAGCCTCTTCTTCAATTCCTCAAAAGCTACCCTGCAGTCATTAGAAAACACAAAAGGGTGATCTTTTTCAAGCAATTTACACAAGGGGTTAGCAATTTTGGAAAAATCTTTTATAAACCGTCTATAGAACCTGACGTGGCCAAGGAAACTTCTTATTGCTTTGACGGAAGTGGGTGGTGGAAGCTTTTCTATCAAATCAACCTTTTCACGATCTACCTCAATGCCCTTACTCGACACTAGGTGCCCCGAGACAATACCTTCCTGTACCATGAAATGGCACTTTTCCCAGTTGAGCACCAGATTAGTCTCCACACATCTTTTCAGTACTCTTTTCAAATTCTTTAGGCAATCATTGAATGAGTCTCCCACCACCAAGAAATCATACATAAATACCTCCATGATATCCTCTACCATATCAGTGAAGATGGCCATCATGCACATTTGAAATGTGGCGGGTGCATTATATAGGCCGAACGGTATCCTCCGGAAGGAGTAGATGCCATATAGACAGGTGAATGATGTTTTCTCTCTATCTTCTGGGGCAATGAAGATTTGATTATACACCGAGTATCCATCCAGAAAGCAAAAGTGGGACTTCCCAGCCAATCTATCTAGCATTTGATCAATGAACGGCAAAGGAAAGTGGTCTTTTCGGGTGGCTTTGTTCAATCTTCTGTAGTCCATACAAATTCGCCATCCCGTGACTGTTCTTGTTGATATCAACTCACTGTTCTCGTTTTGCACTATAGCCATCCCACCTTTCTTAGGCACACATTGGACTGGGCTGATCTAGATGCTGTCGGAGATGGGGAAAATGATCCCTGCATCTAACCACTTTATCACCTCCTTTTTCACAACTTCCTTCGTGTTGGGGTTCAGCCTTCTTTGATGTTCTCTGGAAGGTTTGTGGCCATCTTCCAGTAGAATCTTATGTATACAGAAGGCCGGGCTGATACCCTTAATATCTTCAATGGTCCAACCAATTGTAGTTTTGCACTCACTCAATACCTGCAAAAGCTGTTCTTTCTGCACATCTAACAAACCAGATGTTATAATAACAGGTAAAGTTAAGTTAGGTCCCAAGAAACCATACCTGAGGTGAGGTGGTAGCGGCTTCAGTTCCAACTTTGGTGGCTCTTCTATCGATGGCTTAGCTGGAGAAATATTTCTTTCTTTTAAGCGCAAAGGCTCAAATTCGAGCTCTCTTTTCCAAAACCATTGGCCTTCAAGAGCCAGCACCTACTCCGCCAAATCCTCTCCATTTACTTCATCTAAGTTCATGAGACAGGCTGCTAGAGGGTCTTTAGCGTTCATGGTCTCATTGTTCTCCTCCAAAATTACATCCACGGCTTCTATTAGAGAGCCGTTAGCAAATTCACTTGGTCGCCACATAGATTTCTGCACGTTAAATGTTATTTCTTCATCATTTAGTCTCATTTTGAGCTCTCCAGTTTCACATTCAATTAAAGCTCTCCTAGTGGCCAAGAATAGTCTTCCCAAAATTATGGGAATCTCCTCGTCAACCCGGCAGTCTAGAATGACAAAATATGCAGAAAACATAAACTTCCCAACCTGTACTAATACATCATCAAAGATACCAAAGGGCCTCTTAACTGTCCGGTCGGCTAGCTGTAGTAACATGGACATGGGTCTAGCTCTTCCAATGCCTAACCTTTTGTAGATAGCCAATGGCATCAAGTTTATGCTTGCCCCCAAATCACACAATGCTTTAGCAAAAGCATAGCTGCCTATTGTGCATGGGATTGTGAAACTCCGTGGGTCTGACAACTTCTCAACTATGGGTCTCGTCACGACTGCACTACATGTCTGTGTCAATGTAATAGTGGACTTGTCTTGAAAGTCGAATTTGTGAGACATTAAATCTTTCATCATTTTGGCATACCTAGACATCTCCCGCAACGCATCAATCAGTGGAATGTTCACATATATTTGTTTCAACATCTCCATGAATTTCTTATATTGCTCGTCCTTCTGATATTTGGCCAATCTCTGCGGGAATGGTGCTGGAGGTCGCTTCTTTTATGTGATTTGAGTTTTTTCTTTCTCAGGCACTGCTTCTACTGTCGTTTCTTGTGCTACCTCAGTCTCCTTCGCAACCTCTTTTTCTTTGCTTGTGCTCTTTTGTGCATGTTGTACCGTCACTTCTGTTAACCCTGTTGAATCATCTATCTCAATGGGTACTGGCACAAATGTTTCAGTAGGTCGGCTTTCGCGAGCAATCTCTTGCTCCAGATCTAGATCTCTACCATTTCGTAGACTCACTGCCATAAGCTGTTTCGGGCCGTGATCTTTTGGATTGACTTGTGTATCCGCAGGTAATGTCCCCTGGGGAGGATTGTTTAGAGCCATAGAAATCTGTCCTAATTGAATCTCAATACCCTTTATTGCTGATTCATGTGAGTCCACTCTTTCTTGCATTTTTCCAGTGGACCCAATTAGTTGTTGCAGCATTCTGTTGTTGTTGTCCAGCATTCCCTTAAGTTCAGCAAACCCATCATCTTGTCTCACAATCTGTTGTTGTTGAGGTTGTTGATAAGCCAGCTGTTGATTTTGCTGGTTGTAAGCCTGTTGCCTTTGGTAAGGCACTACTTGACCCTGTGGTCGCATAGCTCCAGGATTGTTGCTGTTATTGTACTGCTGTTGTGCTGTTCTATATTGTTGATTTTGTTGTCCCCAATCCTGACCACTTTGCCTTTGCCCCCCATAGTTGGCTACATAGTTCATCTCTTCCTGATAGTGCTGGTTGTCACCTTCCGCACTCCACGAGCATACATAAGGTTGGTTAATGTATGGTGTACATAAGACCCCATTAGTTGCGTCAACTATGTGTACCTGCTGCTTCTGGCCTGATTCATCGATCTTTTTGGTGAGGATACTCATTTGCGTCATTAGAGTGGACATATTTTTAGCTATGGAGTTGTTTGGTTCCAAAGACACTGATGAACTACTGGATTGATCGTAGAGTCTCTTGTCATCCATCCTGAGTTTAGAGCCATCTTATCAAGTAGGATATTGCATTCTCTAAATGTTTTGCTCAAAAATGCTCCACCTGCTGAAGCATCAACATTGGCCTTTAAGCCGTCTGCCAGTCCTATATAGAACCTTTGCCCCAACATCTGATCTGGAATGCCACGATGTGGACACTTAACCAGCATACCCTTGAACCTCTCCCACATTTCTTGTAGTGATTCTGTCGGTCTCTGCCTGAAGCTCAATATATCATCAATTTGTTTGGCAGTTTTATTGGGTGGGTGGAACTTGTTCAAAAATTGCTTGACTAATTCCTCCCAAGTAGTGATGGAATTTATGGGGATTGAATTAAGCCAAGTCTGAGCTTCTCCTGTCACAGAGAATGGAAACAACAACAGCTTTATTGCTTCCAGTGTAACATTAGGTTGCCTTAGCATGACACATATCGACAAGAAATTCTTCAGATGCTGCTGAGGATCTTCAATGTATGACCCTGAGAACAATCCCTTGTTCTGCAATAAATTTAGCATGTTGTTTGTGATTTGAAATGATTCCGCTTGTATCTGAGGGACTGCGATTGCGGTTGCCAGATGTTGGCGGTGGGTTATGCCCAATCATATAATGTTGTTTCTGGTGCAAGAGGCGCCACACCCTGATTATTCGGGTCATTCGCATTATTTCTGATGTTTGGATTTTCTATTATACCATCCATGTCTGGTTCGATTTGTTCTGTTGAGTTCTGTTGCTATTTGTTCTTCTTGTTTTCACGATTTAGTGCCTTGAAAACTTTCTCAGGATCTGATAATTCTTCAAAGAATTCACCAGTTCTTGAGGAGTTTCTAGGCATGCATCTGTAACACCCAAGACTACAAACGTTAGAATTTCAATATATTTAGTATAAAATAATTAAAATTCACTACACTAAGAATTCTAAAACTTCTTTTAGCTGCAATTAATAACACCGTTAAATCTCCGGCAACGGCGCCAAAATTTGATCACGCCCAACTATGCCTTATAAAAGGACTAAGCGATCGTTTCAAATATATTTCGGCTAATAAGTCTGGAGTCGAATCCCATAGGGAATTAACCTATCAAACACAGCTACTAGAATTGCATGAACTCACGCAATCAATCTTCAAAAATATTTAAGTAACAATTTGGATGTTTACTAACTAAATATTACGTAATGAAAATGCAACAATTAATAACTAACTACTAACGGTTTGTAGACAAGAATTGGAATGATCTAAGGTTATGATTTCCCCTATTGTCGGAATCTTTTTCGCTATATTTTCTATAAATTTGCCTAAGTCTTCTCTATCGATCATGAGCACTCTGACTGTCATAACTCTCTCTCGAGTAATTACCACAATTTACTAGACATATTCTCCCGAATTACGCTAGTTGGCATTAAGTACGGCTCACTCGGATCGCACCAAGGTTTTGTTATCCCTAATCTCACCTTTAAACCCTTCGTATTGATCCCTCATATACATTAAAAGTGATGTTGTTCAACAACTACCTAAATATGCACTCTCTCCCGAGTAATACATAATAAATTTGCCTAAGTCTTCTCTATCGATCATGAGTGCTCTGAGTGCGTAACTCTCTCTCGAGTAATTACCACAATTTACTAGACATATTCTCCCAAATTACGCTAGCTGGCATTAAGTACGGCTCACTCGGATCGCACCAAGGTTTTGTTATCCCTAATCCCACCTTTAAACCCTTCGTATTGATCCCTCATATACGTTAGGAGTGATGTTGTTCAACAACTACCTAAATATGCACTCTCTCCCGAGTAATACATACTAAATAGGCACAGTCTATTGAGATCTCTTCAACCAACCACAATAATATTATAGTTGAAAGAATAGAGAAAATACTACTGCAAATCTATATTAACGTAACAAGAAAATCATCCTTCAATATGTTCCATCAACACCTTAGATTAGGAGTTTAGCTACTCATACTTATAGTAACAATGTCCAAAATATTTTGCATAATTAAATTACAAAGTAAGGATAAAGGAATGTAGAAATCTATGGGTCTAGCTCCCAACGGTTGTCCCACGAGATATCCTTGCCTCCGGTTGCCAAGAGTCCTCAAAAGTGGCATTTTTAGGTCTATTTATATCTATAGGAAAAGACCAAAATGTGTAGGCCAAGTCCTAGTCAAACCAGGATATGAAATAAGTCTTCAAATCTCGGAATGTGCGCGCCTCAGACCTGGCCTCGCGAGGGTTCACGCGAGCTGAAGCTCGCCCCAGACCCGGCATCGCCAGATTCAACGCCTGGTGGATCTCGCGTTACCCCTCGCCTAGCATGCTCCCACGTGAGCTAAAAGGCTCGTCCGGCCTGCTCTAACGCCCACTTTAGGCTTGGCTTCGCCAACTTTCTCATTTGTAGGCTGCTCACTTCTTTCTTTCTTCTTTTCAACTGTTTTCGAGCACACTTTAAACTTTAAATATTCCTTTTGCTCTACTTTCATCTCCAATTCACCTACACATAATATAGACTCCATTATGCACAAATAAAGTGTAGTTTATCATTAACGCATATAAAATGCAAGGCAAATAATGTACAAAAATACGGAATTATAGCCACACATCAACATACAACGATCCAAACTCTTGTCTTGAGTGAGGATTGAATGATGAAATCCTTTGTGCTCTTGCTTCTCCCCCTTTCTCCTTAGCTTCCTTAGGTCTTAGATGTGTCAAAAGTTCCAGAAAATAACGTTTTTATATGTGTATATACCAAGTAGAGTCGGGCCCAAATGAACACACCTTCTCCTACGCGAAATAGGACTCTTTCCAGAATAGGACGTGTGCGTCCGCGCACCTGGGAGTATGTTCGTGCATATGGCCGCGCCCTTTGGCCAGAACACTGCCTAACTTGCACGACCAGTGCGCACTCACGCACCTGGGTGGCGTCCTGCTTGATTCTCCATTTCTTTCGTTAAGTTCACGATTGTCTGGTGATCCTCGAATACGATCCGAACTTAATCCTTGAGCTTTTACTCAGACTTCAAAGATCCAGAATAGCTTGAATTCATGCCATAACATTTACATAGCTCGGGATCACTCCTACAAGGCATAAAAAATTCAATTAGTACAAAACACTAGCGATTAACGCTCAAACGCAATTAAAGTATAGTAAATTAGAGTGCTATAAGAGACTAAAACACTAGATTATAGCCTACCATCAACACCCCACACTTAAACCATTGCTCGTCCTCGAGCAATCAAACTACACTTTATAACGACACGACCTCATTACACAACTCTCATAACTCATCATACCAAGAATATTTAAAATAGATTAAGCACAATAGTGTAACATCCTAGCCTCAATATTTGACTCGCAGGTACCACGCATTATTTACAACTCACTCACTTACTCTAAACTAGAGGTCAACGACATTACCTTTCCTTCATGAATCAAGTGCCCTCACACACCAATAGAGAGTAGTTTCACACACCATAGAAATTAAGAACAACTAGGAACTCAAGATAGAAAGAATTCACTCACTCTCAGAAACAATATTCAGATGCCATAAAAGATGAACCATAGGCTTGCCCGTAGTGTACTACTCTACTAATTCGAGCTCATTCAGTCAAGGATCAAGTAGGACTTTAATTGGTTGTAATGTAAGCTGCAATATAGGTTAGATATATTTGGATATAAGAGTTACTATACCTCCCTAAGCACTTTAATACATACAATTAACCTTTCAAAACCACACACTTATGTCAAACCATAACTCCAACTTCGCATCAATATACATTAACTCCCAACTTCTTTAAGCACAATTACATCAAGAGTTGCCACTATCAAAGAATATTTTGCACAACAATACAACTATATTTGTTTTCTTTTCTCTTTCAAGTGGATCTTACTTTTATTTTCAAAACAGTGCACCTTCCTCCTTATTTCATTAGTTCCACTCAAAAGCCAAACCAATCACCCCACACTTCAAATTTTTACAAAGTTCAAAATAATTTCAAGTGCTCATGAGAGGTACAGGGTTCAAATAGATGTTCAATTCAACCAAATGGGTAAGGCTTGTAATATGGTTACCAAAGAAACATGATGGCAGTCTCAACGGGGTTAACAACGATACATAACAATTTGGTGGGTAAACGCATATCATCGGCTCAACAAAGAAATGCCTATATCACTTCCAAGACTGAATAAAACTACTATTTCGCTTTGCAAACACACGGGGCAAGTTATAGACATCCAATACAATACATAGAATAACACAAAAATCTCACACACACCTGGCACATAGCTCACTCAAGATTGGATTATCAAGACACTCTAGTCAAAGCAGTCAAGCAAAGTCAAGAACATACAATTTAAGGTACTTATACAAGAGTCAAAAACTGAGCCTAAGCATCACAACTAAAGCATTCACTATTCTCCAGGTATAAAAAAAACAAGAGACATTTTTTTCAATTCAAACCATAGCACAAAGTTTCCTACTTCTAAAATTAAAACTAACTATACCTGGTTCAAACAAAACTCTTGGAAAAGAACCGCGGCACAAAGAAAAACCAAGGGGGAATTAACATACTACCTAACAAAATAAAATCTTTTTGTCTTTTTCTTTCGACTTTAATCCCTCAAGAAACTTGTCGAATTATGTCCATCGTCGGTAAAAATCAAAAAATTTAAATTTTTTATGGTTTTCCAATTTTTTCTATCAAACTACTACAACTAAACTATATTAATATACATACAAATATATCCTCTACCCACACTTTAAGTTGTGGCATGTCCCCATGACACACAATTAAAAAGCATAAGGTAGAGGAACTTCGCTGAATCTCTAGTCGGGTTCTGAGTCAAAGTCGGGCTGCTTATCTCCTCCATCTTCACCACTATGTAATCTGCAAGAAATACAAACTTATCTACCCGAACTAAGACATCTTCCACTATCCCCTCGGGTATTATAGTTGTTTGGTCTGCCAGCTGCAAAGATATTGGTGCAAGCTCATTCTCTAATTTTCTGTAAATAGACAAAGGCATTCAATTAATTGAGGCACGAGAATCACACAAAGATTTATCAAAATTAAGAGTGCCTAACGAGCAAGGTATAGTAAAACTCCCTGGATCTCCACACTTCTGTGGGAGTTTGTTTTGCAATATTGCACTGTAATACTCTGTGAGCTTGACCACTGAGGTCTCTTCTATCTTCCTCTTCTTAGTAAGGATCTCCTTCAAGAATTTGGCATAAGCTGGCATTTGTGAGAGCATTTCTATGAACGGCAAGTTTACATTAACATGCCTCAGCATCCCTAGAAATTTCTCAAACCTCTTGTCCAGCTTTTCTCTATATAACTTTTGGGGAAAGGGAAGAGCAGGCATATGCTCTCTCTCATTAGATTCCTCCCTTCTTGAAGTTTCCTCCTTTTTTTTCTCAGCTCCTTTCTTACCTTTCTTCTTCTTATCAACTTCATTTTTCAACTGCTCCTCAACTTCTTTTTCAGGTACACACTCTTGTTGGACAGGGGCGGGATCTTTTAACACTTGCCCGCTTCTCAACGTCACATCATTCACCGTTTCTTTGGGATTTCTCTCAGTGTCAGCTGGTAGAGTACCTGGGATTCTCTTATACAATACAATTGCAATTTATCCCACTTGCTTCTCCAAGTTTCGCAAACCAGTGCCAAGTTCTTTGATAGTTGAACCATGAGTATCTAATCTCTCATCTGTCTTGACAATGAAGGACTTCATTAGATCTTCTAGCCCAGGCGGAGTGGAATATTGAGGCTGGAACTGCGGCCTCGGCTGATTTGCAAAACCAGGAGCTCCTTGTCCTTGAAATCTAGGATTATTTTGTTGTCATACATTTGCAGTACCCACAGGTGAACTCCATGAATAACCGGGGTGCTTCTGACCCATTGCATTGAAGTTATAAGTCCCAACAACATTTACTTCCTCAGTTGAGGCTTGACACTCATGAGTAGGGTGTCCTCTTCCACATATATCACAAGCTGTGTGATTCTCACTCTGTATTGAAGCTAAGGTCAGCTTCCTTATCTCTTTCGCCATGGCATCAAGCTATACCTGCACAAATGTGTTAGCGTCAACTTGGTGAACACCAGTTGATCTTCTTCTTTCAGCAATTTCAGAGGGCCACTGATTTGCATCTTCAGATAACTCATATAGAATTGTGACTATCTCCTCTGAAGTATTTTTCATAAATAGGCCTCCAACTGCATTGCTCAATGTTCTGCGAGTGGCGGGTGTCAATCCATCCCAAAAATCCTAGAGTTGCATCCAGAGCTCAATTCCGCTATGTTGACACTTTCGCACTATCTCCTTAAACCTCTCCCATGCTTCAAACACAATTTCAGTCTCGTTCTGGCAGAAGTTATGGATTTCTCTTCTAAACTTGTCCGTCTTAGCTGATGAGAAATATTTGTCAAGAAATTTTCTAGTCATCTTATCCCATGTTCTAATCGATTCATTAGGCAAATTTCGAAGCTAGTGCTTTTCATCGTCTTTGAGAGTGAAAGGGAATGCACTTAAGTAAACTGCATCTTATGACACACCATTGTATTGAAAGGTGTTCATAATCTCTTCGAAGTCTATTAAATGACTGTTTGGGTCTTCGTTCATCTTTCCTCTGAAGACACAGCTATTTTGAAGGGTTTGAAGCAACACCTACTTTAACTCAAAATTGTTAGCTGCAACTGGAGGTAGTCTCATACATGATAAGCCTTGGTTGTAGACTGGTCTAGCATAATCTCTCAGTGGTCGCCCAGCACCGAGAGCTATATTTTTGAATTGGTCTGCACCCAAAGTTGTGCATTTCGAAGAGCTGTCTCCTCAATATCTCGTGCAGCATTTTCTCTTTGCTGGGATGCCTCTCTTGCAGCCAAATCAACATTATCCTCATCTCCCGCCATAACTTCCTTGGTTGAGGATTGCCCAACCTTCTCTGTATTCTCGGGAGATTTCTTTCCTTCCTCAACTGTCGCAGTTGTTTCTCGATTTCTGGTTCGTATGGGGGCACTTCCTTCCCACAGGATCAAGTCATGCACCATTCTAACCTGTGGCCTGGGCACAATCAAGTAACACCAAACGTAAAAAGAGAAAAATAAAAGAGAAAGAAAAAAATCCTGAATTAGAGCCACAAACTATTTCAAACACTATTAATTACCAATCCCCTACAACAACGCCAAAATTGAAGAGCGCAAAACACACACTTAAATATGCTCGCTAGTCGAATATAGTATAATATAATATCATATCCATAGGGATTGGAGCTAAACAGTATTTTCGTAGTTTATAGCTTGGTTTCTATCCAAGATGATCAACAACTGAGATTTATGTGCTTAAAAACTACAATTAATTAAAAGTCTAAACTATTGGCTAATGACAATTACAACAAGAGTAAGCAAAGAAGATATCAATAGGAAAGAAATAAGGGTTGATTAGATAGGTGCAAGATACATGTCTGAAATTTAACTCTAGCTAATTCACTCCTAAAGTTCAAGTGAGTCTCTCAAATTCACTCAATTATTAGTTCAGACGTTTAGTAGAAACTCCTCTCTCGATTAACTCTCAACCTCACAATATGAACCAATTTATGCTCGGTGAAGATATGCAAGAATTCGTAGTGGAATGGTCTTTAGGAGAACCTCTTCCGACTATCCCCCTAACTAAGTCTAAACAATAATTCAACTAGCCTCTTTCGATTACTAAGAAGAATCAATTAATTCAACCAACAAGATAATGCAAATATATCACAAGTATGCCTCTCTTGATTACATGAGCATGTGAAAATAGATGCAACAATTAAAACACCCAAAACGATTCAATACATACAAACTAGAGTTAATAATCCACAAACAAATATCAATACACCAAATCCATCAATCCCTAAAGAGAACTACTCTGTAGATATGGAGTAATTCATCACAAATAAGTTTAAGTTAAAGGAAAACATACAACAATCCAAAATCTTGTCTTGAGTGAGGATTGAATGATGAAATCCTTTTGTACTCTTGCTTCTCCCCCTTCTCCTTAGCTTCCTTAGGTCTTAGATGTGTCAAAAGTTCCAGAAAATAACGTTTTTCCATGTATATATACTAAGTAGGGTCGGGCCCAAACGACGACACCTTCTCCTACGCGAAATAGGACTCTTTTTGGAATAGGACGTGCGCAGCTGCGCACCTAGGAGTGTGCCCGCGCATATGGCCACGCACTTTGGCCAGAACACTACCTCACGCACCTGGGTGGCGTCCTACGCGATTCTCCGTTTCTTTTGTTAAGTGCACGATTATTTGTTGATCCCCGAACATGATCCCAACTTAATCCTTGAGCTTTTACTCAGACTTCAAAGCTCCAGCATAGCTTGAATTTATGCCATAACATCTACATAGCTCGGAATCACTCCTACAAGGCATAAAACACACAATTAGTGTAAAATACTAGCGATTAACGCTCAAATGCAATTAAAGTTCAGTAAATTAGAGTGTGATAAGCGACTAAAACACTAGATTATAGCCTACAATCACTACTCCTGCAACTGTTCCTTTAATTTCTTCAACTCAGCCGGAGACATGCGGTATGGTGAAATAGATATGGGCTGAGATCCCGGTGCCAAATCGATACCAAAATCAATATCCCTATCGAGTGGCATGCCCAGTAGGTCTGCAGGGAACACATATGCAAACTCCATTACCATGAGGACTAAATCAACATGAGAGAATCAAAACTCACATATCTAACAAAAACTAAGTATGAGAAGCACCCTTTCACAACAACCCATTGAGCCTTCAAAAAAGACACCACCCTACTAGAAACATGACGCAAGGAACTTCGCCAGTCAAACCTCGGCAACCCGGCTAAGCTAATGTCATGGTCTTAGCGTGACAATCAAGAATAGCGTGATATGGTGACAATCAATCCATGCCCAAAATCAAATCAAAATCCACCATATAAAGTAACAGAAGGTCGACCTTAGTCTCATAACCCCTAATAGTAACCATACAAGAGTGATAGACACAATTCACCATAATAGAATCCCCAAGGGGTGTAGATACATAATAGGAATATCCAAGGAATCACGAGACATATCCAAATATAAAGCACAATAGGATGGCACATATGAATAAGTAGATCTCAGATCAAATAAAACTAATATATCTCTATGATAGACCGGAACAATACCTGTAATGACGGCATCTGATGCAACGACCTCAGTCCTACTAGGGAAATCATAACAACGGTTCTAGCCTCTCCGTCTATCAGTAGAAACCAAGGCAGGTGTATAACGATATCTCTGTAAACCTCATAGCATACTCGAACACAGTCATACTCCCCTGTCGTAAATGCTCAAACTCGTTGTGCGGCTCGTCCATGTGGATATATGGAATAAACTTCCTCAAGAAAAGATCAGAGAATTGGGACCAAGTAAGTGGTGTTGCGCCTGCTGATCTGCTCGCCTCATAGGTCTGCCAACTTCTATATGCCGACTTTGTGAACTGAAAAGTAGAAAGGTCGACCTCGCTCGACTCCACCACATGCATAGTATGCAAGAATACTGTGACACTAATCTAAGAAACCATGTGCATCCATAGAAGCCCCTACACTGAACTGGGGAGGATGAAACTTCTGAAACCTCTCCAAACTATTATGCCCCTCAGCCGACGCAACTGGCCCTACCTCAGGATGAAATGTAACTACAGGCTACACTGGCACAACATACGATGTCTGATAAGAAAGAGTTAGCTACTCTGGTGTGCGGGCGGCGGGAATCTGAGCTCCTCCCCCAAACGTTGAAGTAGTTGGTGCGATTGGAATCAACCCTGCTTGGGCCAAACTCCAAAATATACTCATAAAGTGTGATAAGGTCTCTTGGAGCACCGACATAGCAATAGGTTTCTCAGGTGCAGGCTCAACATACTCGGGCTCCTGGTCCTCAACTAGAGCTACTAGAGGCACCACAACCGCTGCTCGAGCATGTTTCCTAGCTGGTGCCTAGATGCGGCACGTGACCCTCCTCGGCCCCGACCTCTCGCGGCTCTAGCAGGCAGCACTGGCGCCTGAGCAGCTGATCCGGTAGAACATGTCTACACCATCTGTGAGAAATAGAAGAGTAAAGATTCAAATTTTGGAATAATCAAATTCGCACGATACAAAATAAAAGAAAGTGAAGTTTCCTAAGAGCCTGGTAGCCTCTCAAAGATAAATACAGATGTCTCTGTACCGATCTACAAAATTCTACTAGACTTGCTCATGACTCGTAGAACCTATAAACTTAGGGCTCTGATACCAACTTGTCACGACCAAAACCTACCATAGGGGTCATGATGACACCTAATCTCTAAGACTAGGTAAGCATATCACAAAAATGATGACAAGAAAAATACAATAACTTGAAATTAAAAAAAACTATGAAAAATGATAATACCGCCAAACGTGGATACAATAATCAACTTCCCAAAACCCGGTAGTACTGAGTCATAAGATCTAAATGGAACACATATCAAGTCTCGAAGCGTACAATACTATTTGAGATACAAAAACAATAGAAATAAAGTAAAGAGGGTGACTCTGAGACCTGCGAATGGAATGTCAGGGATACTTTGAAGTCTCCAATAAGCTTAAGCATTCCTCTCTAGTGATCCGTTCGATCAGAAGTACCTGTATCTGCACAAAGAATGTGTAGAACCGTAGTATGAGTACACCACAGTTATTACCCGGTAAGTATCAAGACTAACCTCGGTGAAGTAGTGACGAGGTTCAAGTCATGTAATACTCACTAGTCAATAACCCGTATAATATATCCATAACTGACAGCAGAATAAATAAGGGAAAGCAGTAATAACCATCTCGTAGAGCATGTAATGGCAACTCAGTGTTGAAAAACCCATCTCATTCAACAAATCATCAAAAGAAATGGGGCATGTGATAGCATATCAAATTCAACTAACAACTCATAAATAAATGCAAATAAACTTTTGAGAAACAAGTATGTGTTCAAAATATCAACCTCAATTCAACACATAATCAACATCAATATAGACATGCCTGAATCATCACATAACATCACCAACAAGCCATCCTTATTATGCTGCATGTGCAGATAACATTGAAATGCCTCACTTATTTCGCCACATGCACATATTGCCACCCTTATTTCGCCATGTGGGCAACCCGAGAAAATGCCACCCTTATTTTGCCCCACGTACACTACAATAGACACAATCACACGGCAAAGACCTCGTGCTGACACCCCCAATCAATCCGCTCAACATGTCCACATGTGTCACAATAACACCAATATTTCATCAAGATATAAGCTTACAATCAAAGTGCACAAGGACATGACAAATAACATAAAAGTGTGGAGGGGTGTTCAACCAATAAATCATGACTATGGCTAAGTCAATCATCATATAGTCACAAAGTGGTTTAAGCATGTTTTATATAAAAATATAACCCCAAATCAAGGCATATTAACAGCCTAAAGTCTAATCCAGTCATAAGCCACACATACACCTGTGTACACGCTCGTCACCTTGTGTACACATCGCTTTTCACATAACACAAATAGGCAATTAACGCCAAACACTAACGGGTATTCCCCCACACAAGGTTAGGCAAGATATTTACCTCAGACAAGCCAATTCAATACACCAAAAATACTTTTCCATAAACATTCACCTCCGTCCAGCTCAAAGCTAGCAAAAAATAACTCAATAATATCAAACAATGCTAAAGGAATCAATTCCAAATAATAAAGTCCCAATCTTTACCCAATTTCCAAAAAGTCAAAAAACGTCAACCTCAGGCACGTCCGGTCAAAATCCGAGTCGATGGGTAGATCTCGACTAGTCATAACCCCACAAGTCCAAATATTTGATTAGTTTTCAAAACCGGGTCCAAATCGACTCTCAAATCCGTAATTTTTATTTTTTAAAACATAGTAAAAAATCCCAAAATTTTCTTTCAAATTCAATGATATAGGTGTAAGAACCATTAGAAATCAAGTTATATTATCAAAATTGAGTGAAAATCACTTACCCAATAGCTATGTTGAAAATATCCTCCAAACATTTCCTCCCACCAAGTATAAGGCTCAAAATGTGATAAAATAAGACTAAGGCCCGAAAAAACCAGCTATAAAGAGCAACATATGTCGCATTTACGACATGGAGTTCACAACTGCGACCCATGGTCTGCAAATGCGATGCCTGGTCAGCAAGAGAGAAGTTGCAATTATGGCCAATAGCTTCGCAAAGGCGAAGCCCCCTTGCCACAACACAAAGTCGTAATACGATAGAATGATCGCAAAAGCGATCTGCCCAGGCCCATGGTCCCTTCACAATTGCGAGGCTAGCTTTGCCAATGCAAAGCCTTCCACCCCC
This sequence comes from Nicotiana tabacum, assembly GCF_000715075.1. Lineage (NCBI taxonomy): Eukaryota > Viridiplantae > Streptophyta > Magnoliopsida > Solanales > Solanaceae > Nicotiana > Nicotiana tabacum. The sequence goes on along the minus strand of NC_134093.1, from coordinate 47,131,869 downwards.
TATCATTTTCGCAATTGCAACCAAGACCCCACAAATGCTAACTGTTTCTCACATTTGCGAGACCTGCAGCACCAGCAAAACCGGACCTCAACCAAGTCAAGAATCCTCATACGAACTCACTCGCGAGCTCAAAATACCAAAATAAGGTCTGAAATTACGAATCGGACACCAAAACGCATCAAAATTACAATCAAACTCAAGAACTTCTAAAATTACGACCAAGCGTCTGATTCCCATCAAACCAACTCGGAATGAGACCAAACGATACACACAAATTTTAAATGACAAAACGGATATATTCCAAGTCCCAAAACCACAATCCGAATTTGGTAGCCATAAAGTCAACACCCAGTCAAACATAGGAAATTTCCAAAACTTCCACTTGCCAACTTTTGGCAAAATGAACCAAATCAACTTAGGGACCTCCAAATCTAAATTCGGGCATCCTCCCAAGTACAAAGTCACCATTAAAACTTATTGGAACCAACAAAATATGAATCCGAGACCGTTTATATAAAAGTCAAACCTTGGTCAACTGTTCCAATTTAAGCTTCCAAACTAGGAACAAAGTATTTCAATTTAATCCAAAAATCTCCCGAAAGCAAATTCAACCATCCCTGCAAGTCATACAACAATAATTACACATACGAGGAGCATAAAATAGGGAAACGGGTCTCAAACACACAAAATAATCGGCGGATCGTTACATACTTCCTCTCACCTTAGCCTAAAAAAATATTCAAGGGTTAGCTTTAGGAACCCAGCCAAGCTTGGATCTCTTTCTTTGAGCAAAAGTATGAATAACATTCTACTTAGTCCACTCTAGTATTTTATTACCTTTCAGTGGACGACCATGTTTCATCACTTTTTTTTTCTCAATATTATGCAACATTTTTTAGTCCTATTTGGATTCTAGATATGCATGTTTCTTTGAAGTGTCCATTATTTCCATAGTGAGTGCAAAGGCGATTGTCAGAAATGTCTACATACGTAATATGTTGATTGCATGGAATCGTAGCCTTAGTATGTCCTAGACCCCTTTTGTTACTACTATGGGTTTCATACATTTTGAACATTATTTGGAAAGACATGGTCCACCTTAAGTTTTTTTCTAATTTAAACTTGACCTTATCCAGATTTTCTTGAAGTGTCATAGCCTTTTCATATTCAACTAGAAGTTTTTTATTAGCTTCTTTTAGTTCACTCTCTAGTTTCTCTTGTATATTAGTGGCTAGGTCCTTAGCTTTATTTAGAGCATTGAGAAATTTATTATTCTCAGTTTCTAATGTAGCCTTTTCATCTTCTAACAAAAGAATCTGGTCCTTGAGATCAACTACAAAGATTTCAAGATTTTCTCTACTTATTTTCAAATCTTTGTGTTCAAACCTAAGTGATGCACAATCATTCATTAATTATTTCTTTTAATAAGACATCTTTAGGTATGCATCAATCAAGATACCTGACAAAGAAATCAATTTCTTTTTATAGTAGGTTTGGATTTTATCTTTGATATCTTGAAAGCTTATCTCAGGTTCTTCTTCCTCATCAGCATCAGAGTCTGAATTTGTCATCAATGCCAAGAGATCTTCTAGTTCTGAATCACTATCCTCCTTGGCCATCAATGATTGATCTTCATCTTCACTTCCATCATTATTATCATCAGACTCATTAGTTGAGGATGATTGCATGACAGCCATAGCTCTGTTTATAATTTTGTCCATTGCCTTATTTATCATTCTTCGTTCGGGAACCCGGTCTCTGTTATATTATTTTTTCTTGTTAGGATTGTTCTTCTTCCACTCAAGTTCCCATAAGGGGCAGTCTTTGATGAAGTGACCTTTATTTCCACACTTGTAACATCCATAAGTGTTGTTGTTATTTTTCCCCACGACTTTGGATTTAGATGAACTATATTTTTTCAAGAATTCACCTTTCCTTATTGCCTGCTGGAAATGTATAGTGAGCCATGCCATATTATCTTCTTCAATGTCTTATTTCTGAGTGGTCTTAAGCACCGAGTTCTTGTCCTTACAAGTTCAGCAGTATGTCGATCAAGGCAATCTTAATGGAGCTTTGACTTATAAGTTTCCAAATTTCCAATGAGGTCATCAAGGGTCATTGTATTCAAGTTTCTTGCTTCAGTAATTGCATTAACCTTGCTGTCCCACGAAAGGGCAATATGCTCAGAATTTTCCTCATAATTTTGTTGCGAGGAATAACTTCTCCAAGAGATATTAGTTCATTGATGATTGATGTGAGCCTAGTATGTATCTCGAGGATAGTTTCTTTCTCTTTCATCTTGAACAATTCATAATCATTGACTATTTCACTTGAGAGATACCTTCATGAGCATATGCAAAGTATCCCATATAGCCTTTGTATCTCTGCAAGTAGAGATTTTGTTATATTCATCCGGACCAATTCCACAAATCAGAATCTTCTTAGCTTATGTATTCTTTTGAACTCTTTTAACATCTTCTTCTTAATATTTTTTTCTTGGCTTTGGTCCAGTGGGCACACCCTTGTCATCAAACATCATAGGAATCTTTGGTCCCTTCTCAACGATGTCCCAAAGTTTTAGGTCTTCTCCTTCCAAAAAATCACGTATCTTTTCCTTCTACCATCCATAGTATTTCCCACTAAACAATAGTGGCATGACGGTTGATTGTCCTTCTTGAGCATCTGGTGGTGCAACCATTGTAGATCCTTTCAAGGTGTTAACCTCTTATGAAAGAATCTGCTCTAATACTAATTATTATTTTAGACTATACCTAGACACAAGAAAGGGGGTTGAATTATGTCTTACCTGATTTTTGCATTTTCAAAGAACCTGGTTCTATGAACAATTCAAACAGATACAAACAAAAATAATTGTGAAAAAGTAATCAACATAGAGATTTTGTAAGTGAAAATCCTCCTTGCTCAAGGGAGTAAAAACCACGACCTACCAATAGGATTTTCCTCAAATCTCACTAAACTTCAAAGAACAGTTTTAGGTTATAACTTTATAACTAAGGGGACTAACTCTAGTATCCTAACCCCTACAATCAATCCAATTATAGCAACCTTTTACCAAACTAACTCTAGCCTAGGAAGCTCACAAAAAATAAATTTTCAATAATATCCTACTATTATACTTTTTTAAAAAATAGATAGGTTACAATTCAGAACACTTGACTCAACCTAACAACTAAAAAACTCGAGTAGCTTCAACTTTAGGAATTAGTTTCAGTTGGTTAGCTTGAATCTTCAGAAGTATCTTTTTTGTTGTGATTTCTATTGTCAGAATTATTCTCAGTTATTTCTTTCAATAGCAGTAGTCTTGAAGTGCGGCAAAAAATCTTGTTTTATAGTTGCAAGTTTGGCCGAAAATCCTGTTCAATTAATGCTCCTAAACCTAAAATATTTTGGTTAAGGAAAACCTCTCCTATTTAGACTAGGTTTCTTTATTTGTTTCCAACTCTTCAATCACTTTTTCTATACAAGTTTTTCTCCATAAATACAAATTTCTTTTGGTGCACGAAGTCCTCCAATATGCGTATTTCTTTTAGGGCATGGACATAATCTTTTGAGAATTCCAACTCGTATGGGAATGCTGGCGTTTCACGTACGATCAGCATTCTGCTACTGATTTCCTATGAACCTGATTCACTTGACATTTATCTCTGTTTTCTACATATCAATTTAATACCATGCCAACTTGGAACATGAATCCGGGTTCTCAAATACGTTCGTTAATCTTCATGCTCAGCTCAACAAAACTTGTTACCCCAACCAATATTATGATTCATCAGCTAAATGATAGGGCATCCCCTCGCTAAAATGAACCCCTGTGGTTAGTAAATCCAGTAAAACTAGCTAACTGACCTTCTTAAATACTTACTATCTCAATTCATCTCTTTTTCTATAATCTCAACTTTAATATATAACTGACGGCCTAATATGTTTTTTATGGTTATTTACCATAAAACAAAATTATTTATGTTTGATAAGAACAAATTAAAATAATTTAGGAGTATTTATAATTCTTTTATTTATGAAAATATGAATCCCAATATGATCACATGCAATGTATGATTTCTAGATTCACATTAGTAAAAACTGAGTGTGTTTTTTTTGTTGCTAAATGTCCGGAAAGAAAAAGAACTACTATATTCCTTACGAAATTTTATGCATGAAAGAATGTTTGAGTTCATTTCTTAAATGGTCACTTAATTATATGAAATTTTCTAGTAAAATTATATTTCTTTCGTTTGTAACAGAAAAGTCATTTAACTGTGATTATAAAACTCAGAAGGTCACTCAACCAAATATCTCAAACTTTTAATTGTTAAATATCTATTTCACCCATTAAATTATTAACTTTTATCTTTTTCTTTTTTTATTTTTTATTTTTTTTACTTTTTAAATATTATAATTTTTCTCTTTTTAATCTATATTATGGACTTACTTATAGAATAAATTTTTTATTTATATAAAAAATAATAAAAAATAAATTTCTAGAATATATACTATTAGAATAATAATATAATTAAGCATAATATTAAAGAATATATAATGTATTATTATAAAATAGTTTTATTATAAATAATTAGTTTTTGTATTACGTGCATGGAATATCTATTTTAAACTTTTATTTTCTTTCATTCTGAATTGTGTAAATAAAATTTTGAGATATTATTGTTAATATCAAATTATTATTATTACGAACAAATTTCTAATTAATTTTCTCCACTATGCTCAATATTTTATTATTCCAACATTATATATGCTTAAATACTATTTTTATTTTTTAAATTTATAAATAAAATTTATGTATTATGTAGGTAAGTTCATAATATAAATAAAAATAAAAAATAAAAATAAAAAGAAGAAAAATAATATAATTTAGAGAGTAAAATAGGTATTTGGCAATCATAAGTTTGAGAAACTAGTTGAGTGATCTTTTGAGTGTTATACGAATAGTTAAGTGATTTTGCTGTTACAAACGAAAGAAAAATAATTTTAATAGATAATTTTGGATACTTGAGTGACCATTTGAGTAATTGACTCAAGAATATTTGTGTCTCAGCCGAAGTGCAAATGTTGTTCAGTTTCACACTCCAACTTTATATCTTGATAATTAGAATCTTAGTTGTAGCCTCATTTTTTTACCAATGTGCATTGCTTTGTTGTTCATAAATATCACGCTACAATCGAGCTTAACACCACCAAGAACTTATAGGCCTGAAGCAAAGTAAAAGAGAAAAGGAAACAGTAATAAGAAAGTTTGTCGTTATTTGCATAATATCAGAGAAACGATGAATGTAATTTATTTTATCATATGATCTTTTTCTCCTTGGCTCGAAGAGATGTTCCCAATCCACCTTCAATTTCTTGCCTCGTTAAACTAGTAATGTTGAGATGTCATCAAGATAGCTAAATAAACACTTACTGAAAAGTGTTAAGAAATTAAATACAATTGCTACATGTCACTCGTCAATTATGCAAGAGTTTCTAAGTAAAAGGATCTATAATAATTGTAAACAACTCCACTCGTATAAGGTTTTTAACTGAATGCCCAAGTTTGTTCACCGCTTGTATCATAACAAAACTTTGTTGTAACTTGTAACATTAGCCTTTGAAAAATACACTTCTGGTTGTGTTTTTTAAGAATCCTTTTCGAGACATATGTATGATCTGGAAAACAAAATAGTTGCGCTATTCCACTTTATACATAGTAAAGTAGTATTAATATTTGTATAGTCATTCTTCGACCAAGAATTCAAATATTTTTTTAAATATTTTGAATGGTTTATTTTTTTGATATAGTAATACTTTTTACGTGTGTAGTATCTTACGTAAATTTTATGTCTAAATTCATGCAGATAATTATCAAGAAATTTGATCCTCGTATTTTGAATCTTACCACATAAAATGAAGTAAAAAGAATAATAATATTAAAATAATAATAATAATAATAATAATAATAATAATAATAATAATAATAATAATAATAATAATAATAATAATAATAATAATAATAATAATAATAATAATAATAATAATAATAATCTTACTAGAATAAAAAAGCATGTAGGAAAGGTGGATACACTCAAATAACTCTAATCGCCAAAATTTTGCGTTTTCAGTGTCATTTCTTGGAATTGAATGTTGTTGTTTGGGATTTTATCTTAGGTCCCACGAGTCACTATCTATTTTTTTATGTTAGGTTGTAATATAACATTACTTCATGCTTTAAGGTTAGAATAATTTATCGCCCACTTGATTGAGTGATTATATTTGCTTTAGGGATTTTTATTATTTTATTTCAAACAAGTTTCACCATGACTCCAGTGACTCTTGGTAATTCAGAAGAGGTAAAAAGTAAAAAGCTAATTTTGCATTTTTGTGCAAAGCTTTTCGTTTTTTTGAAGCTTTTGGACTGCAAGAGAAGATGACACCAGAATAGCAGGATCATGACTTACTCAGTTTATGCCACCCACGCCTTTCTAGCAAATGTCCTTATTAGTCTCATTCAAGATAAACATTTCAAGTTATATTTTCTTGTATTGAAATTGATTGATCATTTCGTTCTTAGAAGATGGATATAAGGGTGAATACTGAACACTTACTGTCAAAAATCGTAAAATTAACATAACAGTAAAAAAAATAAAAAAATAAATAAGAGTTACAAGTTTGTTGCTACTAATTTGTTGATCAAAATTCAAAGCTAAGTAATTATTAGTCTCCATCCTGTATGTTGGATAACTTGGATTAACTTGTATGCTCATCAGCCGTATCTAATTTCATTTATGTCCTGAACATTCTAGTCTAATCTCAACATTAGGGATCATAGTATATCTAAATATTAGCACAACGGACATTGTAATATTATTGAATATTGACCTGCTGTTTGACGAATAATTTTCCATATCAAAATTATTCAAAGTAACACAAAATGTCCTAAAAAACTGAAAAATGGCGAAGAATAGTGGAGTGTATGATTAGGCGTAGGGGTGTACATGGGTCAGGTTGGTTCGGATTTTCTAATTACCAAACCAAATCAATTATATCGGGTTATTAAATCTAAATACCAAACCAAACCAATAAAAATTGGATTTTTTAATCTCGATTTTCTCGGGTTTTTCGGGTTTTTTCCGTTTTTTTTCTTCCATAAAGTCTTCATAGCACAAAACATAAAATTTGTACTTCAAATATTTCTTTAATCCTAGTAAGACAAAAATATATAAGGTATTTTTCAATAAAATAACATAAATATGAGATGAGTCATGGCATTGTACTAAAATATTCAATAATAAAGATAATAAAATCGCATAAAATAAGCCATAATGAAAACAAACATAATTTAAAATTATGACTAATAAGTACTATTATTTATATGACTAACCACTAAAAGAAAAATAAGTTATACATTTTATCTAAACCATGGAAAAATTAAAAAATAGATATCCAACATTATTTTCATTCATAGTATAATTGAATTGAATGTTTTTTATTAGTATTAGTATTGATTTGATTTTGGTTTAGGATTTATTTGAGTTGCTAACATTTATGCACTATAAAACTTATTGGGGCATTCAAAATGTATAAGTTCAAACTTGAAATAATACGTTAAAAGATAAAATTATGAAAAGACTTACAAAAATATTTATAAACTACACTACTATAAATATTTTTCTGTATTAAATATATTTAAAAACTTTTATACATATAATGTCAGGTTGGTTTGGTTTCGATTTGACTTTTTTTTAGTTAAAACTTAAAACCAAACCAAATCAAATATGATCGGATTTTTTTTCTTCTAACACCAAACCAAATCAAACTAAACCATAGTTAGGTTTTATTTCTCGATTTGACTCAAATTATCGGATGGGTACGATTTGGTTGTTTAGTTTATACGCCCCTAGTTAGGCGAATACAAAAATGTGAGGAAGATGAATGAGAAAATGTAGGGGTAAGAGGTGGGCAAAAGGGCTGGGTTTTTGATTCTCAATAATTGGGGAGTGTGCCGACACCAGCCAGCGTGTGACTTTCCTATTTCCTTCAACAGTTATCCCACCTACAATCTCTGCATTTTGGTGCTTCTTTAATTTTATTGTACGGCTGGCTGCCTGGCTCCACTTCTGTAGGCGTGGTTCATTTCCTCTTACTGGTTTTTACTCTTATTATGCGCTTAGCAGCAGTAGTATATCATCCAATTAATTTAGATTCATGTTGCATTATTTTTTATAAATTTAATTTTTCATTCGGTATATTGTATTAGTGTTAGGACTCTGAAATTTGGATTCAGCAGTGTAAGACCCATTAAAGAAAAAATATTTATTATTAAAATATTTTTATTCTTAAATTTCGAACTTGTAATTTCTGATTAAGGATAAAGAAATGTTACACATCCACCACAATTTGATAGTATTCACATTGCATTATGGATTAAGGATGAAACTCCTCTTCATTTCTCATTGTCTCCATTTTCCAAGTTTTTACTTGGATGGAAGACACATGGCATAAGTTAATATTAATGGTTGAGATTATATTAACCAAAGAAAGTCCTAACCATGATTAAGCTAGCAAATATGTCCTAATCAATTTATGAACTTTCCGATTATTCCTCCTCTTTCTTTTTTCCAGATTTCTTAACTTTCATAATTTCATCTCTTTTTCTTTAATCCGTTCAACCATTGCTATATTATCCTCATCTTCCTTACCGTATGATTTGTTAATCAGAGTATTTGTGAGTAAGATAATCATAGTTTTCTTACCGTTCTAAACAATAGCTAGCGCAATTGAACATTATCGATGTTGGTCTAAAATTATCAAAGTAACATATTAAAAGCAAAATATCAGAAATGTCGTCATCCCTTTTCTAGCTAATTTTAAAGAGAAAGTGCCATTCAAAGACTAACTCAAAGAGAAAGTGGATGATGAGCTCGTGAGGATGTAGAAACAAAGAACGACGTACGGAAGAAAAAAAAATAGAAAGAGAGAAAGAACAGTTTTTAATATATTTATGGATAGAATAATGTAGAGCTAGAATTGTGGAATTACCAAAAAATCTGGAAGCAAATATGTGGAATTTTTATCATCCTAACCATGATTAGGTCCTTGATTTAATTAATTAAATCTCAACCATTAATTGTAAATTATGCCATGTATCTCCTATCCAAGTAAGAACTTCGGGAAATGGAGACAATGAGAAATGGAGAGGAGTTATAGTCATGGATTAATAAGAGAAGAAGTCTCTTATGTTGAAAGTTTGGAGAAGTTAATCAAGACATCTAAATTTATTTAACAGTGTAAGAAGAGTGTTACATTTTCATCTACTGAAAAGATGATACTCCCTTTCCAATTGTAGCTGACAAACAATTTTTCGGAACCTCGTGTATGGCATCCATGAGTTCAACTTTTCTGTGGCGAATGAGATCCTTAAATCAAGTTTCCAATTTGAGCTCTTGAATGGGAGAAATTTATGATAAGAAGTGCTTTTCTCTTAAATAGGCCCCATGAGACCCGAATTTAAATTAATTAGGTCGGTGAGTTTCGATACCAATTGATTAAACGAAAAAAAGAGTTCAACTTCTTCCGGTGGATGTGTAATTTTTATTAAAATCCATAGTTAAGAGGGAAAATAAAAGTAGGAAAAATGAAGATTCTACTCTTGATAATAAGTGGGAATCTCGTTGATCCTAATGATGATTTTAATTTTTGCACAACAAAACTGTTTGCTTTAGTAATAAAGTATGCATTTATAATCCAATGATAAGGATTAAACATAGCTAAGCAAAACGACCATCATTCAAAGAAAGGCCCATCATTTGCTCTAATTCTTGGATTAAGGCACCTCTTATAATTATGGCACTGCCCCATCCAAACCTATGCAAATACAAACCCAGCAATAATGTTGCACTTTTAAGAATGTTTCTGGAATATTTTCAATAACTTTTTAACCAGCCACTATCTGGACCAAAATAAGGAAAAGAAAAGGAACGTCTATTGTTGGTTAGTTAAACGTTACATAACAATCTATATAGAAAAGTGGGTGGATCTTTGTCCAAGAAACTCACTTATCTTTTTTCTTCTTTTTGTTTTTTGGTTTTTCTCTCATTTTTCCATTTTATTCAATTTAATGTTTATGTTTAAAAATCCAAAATTCACAATTTTCCGTTCAATACAATGTAACCGTTTCAATCTATTCAATTCAATTCAACCGTTGCAATTAATTAGGAATGTAAAAATTAATTTTCTAATTTTAAAAAGCGTACATTCATAACTCACTCTTCATTAAGGCTGTGACTTTTCAACTACGTAACCACCAAATATTTAATTTGCCGGCACTAAATTGCATCTTTCCTTATCGAATAATATGAAAAGTAGCAACAGTAAAAATGTATAATTTTGTAGCATGTTGTCCTGTTTGAGTCAGTCTCATTTTGATCTCCAATGATCGACATGCCTCAACTATTTTACTTTCGTTCAGTGATCTAATCAAGTCCAACAAGAAGAACAACATATGTTAGATGTTTTATATTAAGGTGTTTTCGAGGTTCTGATGATTAGGAACGGATAAACTCACCTGGGAGGAGAAGATTTTGATCACAAAGTCATGGCCTATTTCTGGAATTGTTCTTTCTTTTACCTGTTTCTTATATCTTTGATCTGATATACTCAACATAAAAAATTATTTCATTTAATCTTATGTTGGCAAAAACTGCCTGTGCTTGAATTACTGCATCGAGTTTGAATAGTGAGGTGTATAGTTGGCTGCCTTATGCAAAGATTAATTTCAAGAAAGGCTCATGCTCCAAGAAAAAAGTTCCGGATTTTTTACAATATATCAAGACCATCAAATGTTAATCAAGGTATGATTACTTAAATTGCGATAATATTTTGCTATTATTTTTTAGCCCATTAATTTTGAGGTCACATAAATTACCAAATAATTTTAGGTGTTGGAGGGTGAAAGAAGCATTCCAAAGAACTAACACGAGCTTGGAACTGTCGGGATTTCTCATGCTCAAAGGTGAGCTAATTTATCCAAATATAATGAACTCAGAATTAAAACTTTTCAACATAATTACTTGGCAGTTGGCACAATCGTATTATTGGTTTGTGCTTGCAACAGGGGAAATGGAAAGAAACGATATTTACAAGGTAGGAGTAAAATTGTAATAAAATATCACATGTAACAACGAAAGAAGAGCAAGATATCAAAATCTTTCTGAAAGATGAAGCAGCAAGACATCAAAATTTGAGCTACTTTAAGGCACGAAAAGTTGAGGGGAAGAACAATTGAAAAGGAAAGAACAAAAGAATAATGAAAAAGATTATTAAAGGAAAAATAATAGCAAGCTTCTAAGCATGCCAAAAGTGCTGTTTTCCTCCATTTGAGGTATTTGGTCAAATTATTTTTTTGAAAAAAAAGTGCTGTTGGCTAGAAGCAGAAACAATTTTGAAGAATCAGAAAAAAAAAAATAGCTTCTTCCCAGAAGTAAAACCAGAAGCAGTTTTGACTTTTCTTCCTACTAAAAATACCCTTTGCAAAATATTATATATTCCAAAATAACCTTACTTAGTTTAAACCATTAAGTAATATAAAATGACTTTTGGGATGAACTTTCATATTTATTGGATGATTTTTGATATATTTAAATTATCTTGAAAGAATAAAGTATTTTTCAATTTTATTTTTATATTTTACTTAAATAAAATATAAAACTTAATTATTATCTTTAATAATAAAAATTTATAATTATTTATCTACTTATATAATATTAACTATTAAGCAAATCTCTTCATGTCCTTATTTGTAATTTGACACATAAAAGCACTTTTTGAAAAATTTGGCAAAACACAAATTATTGTTCAAAAATGCTTTTCAAATTGATTAGCCAAACACAAACTACTTTTCTTCAAAAGTATTTTTTTGAAAAGCACTTATCAAAATAAGCTGATTTTTCGAGATTGGTCAAACAAGCTATAATATTCTTGATAGAAAAGAAATAAGAACCGGTAATGGACAGAAAGAGCAACTTGCGTTGCCATTTCTTTATTTTTTTCTCTCTCTTTCTATCTGTATTTTCTTCACTTTCTAATTTTCTTTTCTGATCTTTTTTTATCATTTCATGTTTCATTCATTTGACTAAAAGAAAATTCTATTATTTAGAAAGCTTTACTATCTAATAAACAAAAGTTCAGGTACGTATAAACATGTATCTAATATATAATTTGACTAAGAGAATCATGCATACACACAACATATGTAATTAATGTGTGTCTGTATGTGTGAAAAGTTTCCTTGCGAACTCTTTTCCCTTATTTAAAGAAAAAAATATAAGTTGGCAATATTTAAGAAACCATTTCAAATACATAGCAGCAATGTATTTTACAAAACAGGCAGCTAAATAAATACTTTCTTAGCAGCGAGATATAAATATGGACCTAGAATCACGTTTTAAAAAAATCCAAAGCATTCAATTCCTAAAAAAATCCAAAGCGGTTCCGATTCTTCTCCTTAAGCTGATACACTTCCTAAAGTAGCGCTGAACATTAACAAAGAGATTAATGCGTTTTCTATTGCTACGCGCATATATGATATTAATGGATTCTATTTTATTTTGAAAACATATCGTACATTTATTTTGAAAACTTTTATGTTTCTTACTTGTTGCAGATTAACAGGCCTGCACAAGTTTTTGTCAAACAATATCGAATTAAATGGTATAATTATATATACTATTGGTATAAGGTTTTATTTTTAGTTGTATGACAAGATAATTTTTTTACACAGTATAATGATGGTATTAAATAGTTTATAAATTATAATGGCATTTTTAGTATATTAATATACATAGTATACCGAATCCTTCTGCCATTGTATGTATATATTGTGTTTTAATGTAATAATAGCAGATAATTAAATATATACATGGAATAAGTATATATATATGATATTATAATAACACACACACACAAACATACATACATATATATATATATATATATATATATATATACACACCAAACCAGGACTATCCCATGGGAGCCCAGCGAAACCTCCTATTTCCTCTAGAAGGGGAGTCATTTCTATATGTAGGTATAAACAATATATATGACATTTTTTATTTATACCTTTCATATAAATCTTCAAAGTACTACAAATATTCAAAGAATATTGAATGCTAAATCAAGCACCTAAAATTTAGAATAGAAAAAGAGAGAGATTTGAATGCTAAATCAAGCACCTAAAATTTAGAATAGAAAATAGAAGGAGAGAGAATGTTGAAAGATAAATAAGGATAAAACTGATTCCATAATTTGTGTTACTCATTAATTGTGCACATAATCTTTACCATATGCTAATATTGTAAAAGAATATGCTATATATGGAATAAACAATTAGTATCATTTCCTTAAATACTTTTTGGAAGATGCTCCATAGTGGGTGGTGTCAATGGATATTTAAAAATCGACTAAATCGATCGAATCGTACCGTACCGAACCGATTTTTATGTTTCTTTTAATAAAACTGTAGGTTTTTATATATTTCTATAACCGTACCGATAATTAGGATAGATTTTTTATTTTATGAAAATAAACCAAAAAAATACAGAATAAATTTACTTGTGAAAAATATATTTGTATATAAGTTTAAAAATAATAAAGCATTAAAAATTTTCCTTGGGACTTGGAATTATGAACACGGTTACAAGTCAAGAAGTAATTAAACTCAAAATCTTAATTCCCAACCTATTATGCTACTCATGTTAAAACTAAACTATTTCCAGCATATTCACTAGCAAGAGTAGCAAAGTACAATGTATTGAATACGTTTCACTTCGTATGATTTAGATTTATCTTTTTGAATATTTAATCCTCTCTAAACTTTATTCTTGAGTCTCAACTTGGTTAATATCTTTCCACTCGTGTGATTTATATTTTTTTTGTCTTTGCTTAGTGTCTTTTATGCTATTGTAGAATAGTTAATGGATCTATATTCTGACCATCTTTCATGTTCTTAATCCATCACCCTTTAAATAGTAAAAATGTATAGAGAGTTTTGCTAAATCCTGTAAAAGTACGCATGCTATTGCATTCTACTTCTACTATATTTACATGACCTTAAAAAAATACCGAAAGTTAACCGAACCATACCCATACCGAAGAGAAACCGACATGATTGGGACGGTTTTGAAAAGTCTAATTTTGGTTATACATAATAGAATAACCGAAAAATTGGTATGGTACTAATTTTATAAAATAATCGTCCGAACCGAACCATTGACACCCCTACTCCGTAGTGTATTTTTTCCAAGAAAATTTGATAAAATGAGGTTAGTCTAAGCTTATATTCTAAGAGAAAATTGTGTTTGTGATTTCAACTATATATAAATTATTTTTATATACACGTGATAAATTTTAATTTTTTTATCGTGACTGAAAATGTAGTAATATTATTTCTAAACTATTGATGTCTTTCGCGCGATCAAATTTACTAGTTATATTATATTGTTTGGTCACCAGAAATATGAAAATTCATTTGTTGTTTTTGATTACCTGAAAATAGTCAGTTAGTTAAACGTTACATAGCAATATTTATATTTCATTCTTTGATTGGTAAATGTGACGCAGCTCAATATAAATCTGAGGGATCAATCACTCAAAAGGTTTGGTTTCGACTATTTGGAAAAAAGCAAAAAATAAAATAAAAAAGATAATGGAAAACAATAATGGACCGACTAAATTCCTTATTATACATAGTTGAGTCTAGCAGCTAAGATACCACCAAGCCGCCAAAGATAACAATCTCGATATTGACAATAATTCGAAAGCTTAAAAAGATTCATGAAATTAGTCCTATAGTTAAGATATGAAAATATATAGGTCCTCTTTCAGCTACAAGTCTTCCCTATTAAAAATGTCATCATCGAACATCAAATTGAATATAATTACATTACATATTAAAAAGAAGAAATTCATAAAATAATTAGGAGAAGATATTATAAGAAAACGCTGTCGAATATAGACGAAAATTGAAGAATTGGATTGCAATTGAATAATGAGTTGAAATTCACCCAAAACTCTATTTACAAAACATACACAAATCTCCAACTTGGACATCAAATTTTAAAGATTATTTTCATGAAAATGAACTATACTCTCAAGAATGAATATCTCTACTTTGATGATATCTTCGAATGAAATCATGAAAAAATCACTTATTGTTTAATTTTTTTTTTTTTTTTCAAAAGTGAGAAGTGATGTTAGAACAACAAGCAGTAAATTGCGTATTTAGTGTTTGACATATCAATATGATGTAGACCACACACGTCCTAATGAACCAAAGGCCAAACATTTGCATTACATTCGGAGGTTATCACCTCCCAATCATTGAGCGTCACCACTCTTTCTGGTGGGGCTCAATTTGTACGCGGACGACACATTCTTTCAATTTTAATTCTTGAGAAAATGACCGTCTAGGCAGATAGTATGTCACAAAAAAATAAAAATAAAAATTAAGTCACATGATCTAACAAAGAGTTAAGATAACATAAGGAAGATTTGCCCCTTGTCTCAGGTTGGTAATGGAGGTTATCTTCTAAGGCCCCATTCATTTAATTTTCCAGATGGGTCACAGTTCATAAGGTTTGTGGTTCAGCTCCGTGTGGGGTTTAATTGACAGCTTCTACCATTTGCCTATTATATTTTTTGTTTATTGAGCAAGAAACTCGACGAAAAACCCTGTATATTAACTTAATTTTGATCAGAACAACCATGATGGTGTGTGGATGATATGTTTAAAAGTTATTGTACATATGATATAAATTTACGCCAATAGGTTGAGCTGAAGTAATGCGAGAAAGGAGAAGTGTCATAAAACAAAATTGGGATGTATTTGAAATTGAATTTGCGGTTAATTTAGTGGCTGTAATTTCACTTACAATTTTTAGGTTTAAAGTTGTAGTTTTAGCTTTTCTCAAGATGTATTGTTCGCTTTGCCTCGAGAGACCTTGCGGATTTGTTCTTCGAACTATGTCACATGAGCCTAAAGATGTGCACTTAAGAGTCGTTAATAGAGGAGACTAGCCTAGGCAACATAGTATCTATTCCGTCCCTTCCAAAAACAAAAACATCAAAGTAGGATAAAATACAAAAAGCATTAACTACTAAAAAAGGAAAAAACCCGACCTCCAAAACTGACCGATGTTGGTCGGTAATTGGCAAAAATCAACCGAAAATCGACCGATCTGTGGCGTTCGGTAATCGCAGAGGCGGATCTAGGATTTGAACTCTATGGGTTAAACCTCCAAAATTCTTAGCATTGAACCTATTATATTTAAAAGTTATTGGTTCATATCTATTAGTTTTTATAGTTATGGTAGATTTTTACCTATAACTTTATGTCTCGCATCGAAAGTAGTTGGTTCAATTGAACCGGTACTCGTACGCTACATCCTCCCCTCGGTAATCGTATGATCGGTAGAGCCAATCGACCGACTTCGATAGGTATTTTTAAGCACAAGATTCAAAGTTGGAATCTTCCTACACTTGTTAATTGGGACAGAGCATCCTATCTTGTTGATTCTCCTTTCCCACCGCCTCGAGCTCTCACTTTCAGGGTGGATACGCAAGAAATTCACTATGAAAATTGACATGACACAATCCCTGAAGAGTATGATGTGCCCGGCCTTGCTTCATTGGTATTCGCATAAATTCAACACCCCTTTCCATCAATGATGATGCACCGCCCTGCTTAGGCGCGCTTTATCAGGAAAAAGCATGCCCTTTGACAGCACCGTTGCTCTAGATTCAACCCACATTGGTGTCCGAATTTCGTCAATATCCCTTGTGAGGGCATACATATCCGGCATACTTGGCAAATGATCAAGGTAGGGAATCTCCCTTGAATGAAACGGCACGTGGGACTCGTACACTCTTGGTCTAATGGGAGGTGGAGCATGCTCCCTCGTCAAATCAGGTTCAGCATTCTCTTTCTCCTCATCATCGCCCTCATCAGAAAAAGGTGTGTCATCTCCAAACTCATCGGCATTGTTGTCATAATAACTATTCTCTTCCTGACTCTGCGCATCTGCCAGATCCCGATTAAATATGTCATCTTCGGGCAATTGAGTAAGGACAGGACATTCAAGTTGCTCGTTTTCACTGCACAACCAACAAAATAATGAGTTACTCAAATTGATCCAAACTTTACATATAGTTTTATCACTTCACTTACAAATCATAGTGTGTTGATATCCCATGATGCACATTATTCTGTTGATGATGACTCCCGAATGGACCACCATAATCCAACACACCAAAACTAGGCATATTCCAACTGGCCGTTGGTTCATAACTTGTAAAATTCATATCTGGCTAGTACCCTCTGGGGAATATATGACTGTTAATACAAATTCAGTACATAAAAATAAATATCGTAATACAAAGAAAAATTGAAGTTTACCACTCGGCTTGTGGATTATGTAAACTAGGGGAGAAATTATTTTCTCGCTCCTTATTCGCCCGTGGAGATAAATTTAGATCAGGCCAAACTCTTTCACCCGGAACCTGTTCGGCTAAAACTGCTCCAAAATAACCGCTCAATGACTGGGGGATATCCCTACTTTGCGCTACCTCATTATTGTGAACGTCTTTAGCCTTGACGTACATTTTCAATATTTCTATCACAAGAAATTTCCGGTATTCATCCGAAGTCCTCAAAAAATATCTCAGAGTTTCATCGTCTTCGATGTTAAACTCAGCATAACAAGCAATCCCTTACGGAGTGACAGAATACAAATATCTTCCGGTTACTTTAATATTCACCGAACGTTTGCTCACACTCATTTTTTACATAACAACAATATCAATGTATCGTACTCCATTGTAAGTGGCAACTTAACATGACACTGTGGAGATAAACTATAGCTTACTGAGTTATTTGCCACCACAACCTCACCCCCCGCCCCCAATATAATAAAACACTAATTCTTCACTCTTCAGACATTATGACAAAATGCAAAATAACTTAACGAAGAAATATTTCAGAAAACTTGAGAATATTTATGGATGGATTTTCACAAAATCCTTAACCTCTTTAAATAAGGCAAAAACCAGTCCGGGGGGTGCAATTATTTGAGGTATAGCGCCTTAAATATGGGCACTATACCCAGTTGAATTATTGTTATGTCAGTTAAGCCCAGAAGAATCATTGGTGAGCCACATAATATATATAGCGCGGTAAGTTAGGGCGTTATATATATAGCACCTTTAAAAAGGGCGCTATACTTAACTGGGCAAACGACCGTTAAGGTATAGCGCCTTATAAAAGGGCGTTATATATATATTATGGCCACCAGTTTATTTTTCCACACATTTTGGTTTTTTGAGTCCAAAAGAACAACATTTTGGTTTCGGACTCGGGAGATAACTGTATGGCGAGCTAGGTCCACAAATCGGGTCTCATATTGGGTAACACTCATGGTACCCTGCTGAAGGCGCTCGAACTGCCTACGGTACTCCTCTCTCAGAGTGAAAGAAATAAACTTCTCTAGAAATAACTGCAAAAACTAATCCCAAATGTGTGGCGGTGAACCGGCTGGTCTACTCCGCACATGATCATGCCACCATCTCTTGGCCTAACCGGTCATCTAAAACACTGCAAAATCTACCCTATTAGACTCAACAATACCCATGTTGCTTAGCACCTCATAGAAACAGTCCAAATATTCATGTGAATCTTCAGAAGGTACACCACTGAAGTGAATATGGAAGATCTTTGTGTGCTTATCCAACCTCAGCAATCCCTTAGAAGACATCGCGGGCCTTTCCCCGGTCTGTGTAGCAATAATAGGCTGAACTACCCCAACTGGCGGAACTACTGGAGTTTGATATATGGGAGCCATCTTCTCCAGATTGTGAGTAGAGGGAGTCTTTGCTCCTCCCCTAGCTTGAGAAACAGCTGGTGCCACCGGAAATGCACCGGTCTGGGCCACACTCTCCATAAGGTTCACCATGCAGACTAAAGCATCCTAAAGCACAAGAGTGGCTATAAATCCCTCTAGGACCTGAGTGGGTCCGACGGGTGCGGTCTGAGCTCGGATCTCCTCCTCATGATCAATTTGAGGCTCTATAGTGGGTGCTGCACTGCACGTGCCCTAGGATAAGCTCAGCCTCTGGATCGACCTCGGCCCCGGCCTCTACTCCTGGTAGTGGCTGCAACATGGGGCTCCGATTCCTGCTCGCTGTAGATGTTGTGCATGTTCTCACCATCTACGCGAGAACAAGAATGGAATGATTCAAACATCAATGATAGAATAAAATCGCATAATAGGGAAAGAAAGAAGTGAAATTTTTTCCTAAAGCTCCATAGCTTCTAGAAGATAAGTATAAACGTGTCCGTACCGATCCTCCAGACTTTACTAAGCTTGCTCATGACTCGTGAAACTTAAGAAACCTAGTGCTATGATACCAACTTGTTACGACTCAAAATTCCAACCTCGGGGTCGTGATGGCACCTAACATCCACTTGCTAGGCAAGCCAACATTAGTTAACCAGCTTTATAATTAAACAATTCAAAATAGAATAACAACAATTATTAACGATGATTAAAACTGAAATACATGAAATAAACCTATATCATAACAAGGTCTAACTCAATCCGAGAAGTCTGGTGTCACTAGTACATGAGCAACTAGAAGTCTATAAGTATAGTTTAAAATAAATACAATTGTTCAAATGAGATAAGCAGTAAAGATAGGAAATAGAAGGGGACTTCAGGGTCTGTGACCGTCAGCAGCTCTACCTCAAGTCTTCGAAGCACTATGATCCGAGTAGACGCACCTCTAAACACCGCTGGGACCAATACCAGTATCTACACAAGAAGTGCAGAAGTGTAGTGTGACTACAACCGACCCAATGTATTCTATAAGTGCCGAGCCTAACCTCGACGAGGTAGTGAAGAGGCTATGACAAGACACCTACGTAAAACAAAACCTGTACAAATATATATAATAAGCAACAAAATAAAAAGTAGAACGATAAATTTTAACTAGGAGGGGACATGCAAAAAGGGAAATATCATTAAAATGACAAGTACCAAATCACAAAATAACATCTTCCAAAATAAGCAACAATATAACCAAGTAAGTCACAGATCCGAGAATCAAATAAGGTAATGAAATAAAGATGGCACGGCATCACCTTTTGTGCTTATACTCTCGTCCTTACCATGTAATATCATAATAAAATGGCACGGCATCATCCTTCATGCTTTTACTCACCGGCACGACATCACCCTTCGTGCTTTTTACTCTTCCTCACCAAGCAACAATACAAATCCAAATAATAAATGTAAGGCGAAAAAACAATTTTACTTCAATTATAGTGCCATGATAATAAACTCAACTTTAAAAATTTTCCAACATCTTCAAAATAAACAATAATTATGAGACGAATAATCAAATGTAATAATCTAACCTAAGCATGGAGAACAAAGTCAAATAAATAACTTAGAACAAAGAAACAATTTTCACCCGCATGCTTTAATCCAATAAGAATGCATATGTACTCGTCACCTCACATATACGCCATTCCCGCATAAAATAAACCAACAAGTCATAATCCCTCAAATCAAGATTAACCACGACACTTACCTTACTCCACAGCCAAAGAAATCAATCAACCACGGCTTTGCCTTTTGATCAAGCCTCCAAACCAACCAAATCTAGCTAATTATCGATCAAACAGTTCAAAATAAGCTTTAAAAACTACCCATTAATGAAAAAAGTTCAATTTTAATCATTTTTGAAGAAGTCAACAAAAGTCAATCCCAAGCTCGCTTGGTCAAAATCCAAAGTTCGGACCAAAACCCGAATACCCATTTACCCTGAGCTCAGTTAGATAATTTGTTTTGAAATCAATTTGATGTCTAAATCTAGATTTTACAAAATTCCCAATTTCTACTTAATTTTCTAATTTCTACCATGAAAATCCTAGATTTAATATTGAAAACATATGAAATGTAATGGGTAATTGAAAAGAAATGAATTAGAGTTTCTTACCAATGATTTTGGGAAGAAACTCCTCTTAAACAATTGCCACTAGAGTGTTTAGGGTTGAGAAATAGTATAAAATGAGTTAAGTCTCGTTTTTCTCTTTTACCCACTTGTAGGTGTTGCATTTGCGAAGAAATGTTCGCAAATGCGAAGCCCGCAAATGAGAGACAAAGGTCGCAAATGCGAACCCTATCTTAGAAGCCCAGATGTCGCAAATGCGACATTAAGATCGCAAATGCGAAAACCCCACCATCGCAAATGCGGCAAAATTCTTCGCATATACGAAGAATACCCCTCAGAGCACTGAATCGCAAATGCGACCTCTGATTGTTTGCAAATGAGAACTTATTCTTGGCAATTGGGAGATTACGCAGCCCAGACCCCTGCTCGCAAATGCGGTGTCTTGATCGCAAAAGCGAGGCTCGCATTTGCAAGCCAGACCTTGCAAATGCGACGTCTGCAGACTATGCCACCAACAGAAATGCACCAACTATTCGAACTTCAACCAAACTCATCTGAAACGTGCCCGAAACTCACCCTTGCCCCTCGGGCTCAAAACCAAATATGCACAAGTATAATAACATCATATAAACTCGCTCGCATGATCAAATCACCCAAATAACTTCTAAAACTACAAATTGAACATCAAAACGGATGAAATTTCAAAGGAAAAACTCAAGAACAACTAGAATCACAACTAAGCGTCCGAATCATACCAAACCAACTCTGTTTGACACCAAATTTTGCAGAGAAGTTTTAAATAGCAAAATGGACTTATACAAAGTCTTGGAACTAAAATTCGAAACCCAGTAACTATAAAGTCAACCTACGGTCAAACCTAAAAAATATTTAAACCTTCAAGTTACTAGTTTTCGACAAAACAAATCAAATCAAGTTAGGGACTTTCGAATTCAATTCCGGGCATACGCCCAAGTTTAAAATCATGATGCGAATCCACCGGGATCATCAAAACACCGATCCGAGACCGTTTTTCCAAAATATTGACTGTAGTCAATCCAAGTTGTTTCTAAAGCCAAAAATCATGTTTTCTTCACATTTTTACATATAAGCTTTTAAAAAGCAACACAGACCACACACGCAAATCGAGAAATATCAAACGAAGCTAACAGAGGTCTCAGAGCATGAAAATAAGGACTAGTACTCAAAACGACCTATCGGGTCGTCACAGCAATACAAGTAACTTCACATAAGCAAGTAATTTCACATAAATAAATAAGTGCAACAATTCATACTGTCACGGCCCAAAATCACAAGTGTCGTGAAGGCACCTATCATGATACTAGGCAAGCCGACAACTCACACATGCCAACATCTTGAAATTCAAAATATACAAAAATAAGCTTAAACAAGTAAAAGTCTCATAAAAACTGGAAGAGAACGACACAACTCAATACTGAATTTTCCAAAAACTTCGGGTGTCACGGAGAACATGAGCATCTATACAATGATATGGTTTGACAAATGAAACACTGTCTAGGAAGGTAGAACAGTCTACATAAAACTAAAAGATTAAAGAGGAGAGTCAAGGACTGCAGATGCCAAAGCAGCTACCTTGAGGATCTTCGAACTGAATAATAGCTCCAAAGCCAGCAATCACCGTACCCAGAAGTACCTGGATCTGCACATAAAGTGCAAGGTGTAGCGTGAGTACAACCAACTCAATAAGTAACAAGTCTAACCTTTGGGCTGAAAGCAGAGACGAGCTTCACATGTACAGTCCAATTACAGAAATGTAGACATGCTTTCAAGTTCAACAGCTAAAGCTCAAACAGGTAAAATATGCCAAGTGTAAGTGAAATGAGGAATGATACATCTCGATATGTACATGTCAATTATGTATGCCAACTGTAATGTAAAATAGTGATGAAGTCATATGCATACTCTCAGAGTATCAAATCACTCAGTTCTCCCATTGATTCAATCCTCAGAGTAACTCATTCCTCACAGTCACTCCATCCTCACAGTCACTCAATCCTCCCAATCGCTCGACACTCGCTCTTGGCACTCGCACTCAGTAGGTACTTGCGCTCACTGCTCGTGAGTCAGACTCCAGAGGGACAAATCCTTTCCAAGCACTATAATAAGCCAATCATGGCATGAATCAATAAAGCATGCTGCGGCATGAAGCCCGATCCCATAAATATCCTCACAATCAGGCCCTCGGCCTCACTCAGTCATCAATCTCTCCAGTCTCTCGGGCTCACAAGTATCATGATAATCAGCTCAAAGCAATGATGATATTATGTATCAATAATGGCAACATAGACTGAGATATGATATGCAAATGATATCTATGACTGAGTAAATAATTACAAATTAAGTAAATAATTCAACATGCAACATGACCTTTGTGGGTCCCAATAGTACCGGCATGTAGCCTAAGCAAGATTTATAACATGAATCACAGTTCCAATTTCTTTAACACATGGGAAGTACGTGGAAGATAACAATTTATTTGACTACACAGTTCCACGGATTTGACTGAGTCACAATTCTTACGGTGCACGCCCACACACCCGTCACCTAGCATGTGCGTCACCTCAACACCAATCACATGACATGTAATTTGGGGATTCATACCCTCAGAACCAAGTTTAGAAGTGTTACTCACGAGCTCGAAACACACACTTAAATTATACTCGCTAATCAAATATAGTATATTATAATATCGTATCCCCATGAATTGGATATAAACAGTATTCTCATAGTTTCAAGCTTGGTTTCTATCCAAGATGATCAACAATTGAGATTCATATATTTTCTAACTAAACTTAACTAAGAATCTAAAGCTATTGTCTGTCTTTTACTCTAGTTTAATTGTAGTAGGAGCTTTTGAGTTGTACCTTTCATCTTTTCTTAGAAGCATTTGTATAAGGTACTTGAGTTGTATTGTTTACGTTAGAATTAACTTGAAGCAGTCGCAACAACCTGTGGCTTGTTACTACAAGGGTTAGAGTTTAATCCTTAGGTTTACAACAAGTTTGTAAATATTGTTGTTTGACTCAGAGTTGTAGTAAAGTATTGGAAAAAATTCTACTAGGAGGCAGGTCGTGTTTTTTTTCACCTTTTGAGCCGGGTGTTTTCCATGTAAAAAACTTATTTTCTTTACTTTCTACATGTCATGACCCGGAATTCCCACAGTCGGGACCGTGGTGGCGCCTAACATTTTACTTGCTAGGCAAGCCAACGTTAGAGAATTCATCAAACCCATTTCTTATACATTTCAGTAAATAACAGCAACTAAGCTATAACGAGTTAAAATGAGTGCGGAAATCTATAACAGCCTCAATATATGCACTACTACCCGGATTTGGAGTCACAATTCACGAACTTCTAAGATTTTCTACAAGTAAATGTCTGAAAGAAATACAACTGTTTTTGAAAGGAAAGAACTAGTAAGTGCAATGTCTAGAAGGGGACTCCAGGGTCTGCGGACGCCGGCATATCTACCTTGGGTCTCCTGTCGGATGAATCCAGCAGCTAACCTCACGATCAGCCCGGTCCAACGCCAAAATCTGCACAAGTGCAGAGTGCAGTATCAGTACAACCGACCCTTTATGCTGGTAAGTATCGAGCCTAATCTCGACGAAGTAGTGACGAGGCTATGATAAGACACCCACATAATAAACCTGTGCACACAACAGTATATGTACAAGAAAATAACAATAACAGCTAAACATGTACTATTAGGAGGGGGACATGCTAAAGGGGCACATGATATAGGAGATACAGCAGAAATGATAACCAGAATAGTCGACATGCTTTTAACCAGTGAAAAACAACTAAACACAATGAAGAAAATTGCACAGCATCACCCTTCGTGCTTTTACTCTCAGCCTCACAATATCAATCAATAGATACGACACGGCATCACCCTTCGTGCATTAACTCTCATAACGTAGCACGACATCACCCTTCGTGCATTAACACTCACAATATGGCATGGCATTACCTTTCGTGCATTAGCACTTACCATATGGCACGACATCACCCTTCTTGCATTAACACTCATAATATGGCACGACATCACCTTTCGTGTATTAACACTCTCCCTTACCATAATACAATAAACAAATAACAACAGGGAGATAGAATAACAAGTACAAGCCTTACTTCAATATTTGGTTCCACAATATCAACCTCAACTTCGGAATCAATACCCAATTATCACCAGAAGATCCGCAAACATGATAAGAATGATCAATTTAACAATACTAGTCTAAACATGGATAACATGAACAAAGAAAGCTATAATTGCAAGAAACCAAGCCCCGCCTGCATGCTTTAACCCGACTACAACGCATAAGTACTCGTCACCTCACATATACGTTGTTCCCCAACATTTAAACATATAGCAAATAGACAAACAAGTCTTATTCCCTCAAGTCAAGGTTAATCCATGACACTTACCTCGCTCCAAAGGCCACTCAATGCTCAATTACCGCTTTTCCTCTAGAATTCACCTCCAAACCACTCGTATCTATCCACAAACGACTCAATAATATCAAATATTACTAAAGAAATCAATTACAATGCATAAATTTAGATTCCCCAAACTTTTTCCCAAAAAGTCAAAAATCGACCTCGGGCCCGCATAGCCAAAATCCGAGGTTCAGACCAAAATCCATTCACCTATTCACCCCCGAGCCCGATTATTTGATTAGTTTCGGAATCCGATCTCAAATTGAGGTCTAAATCCCCAATTTATAAAAAAACCCCAATTCTTCCTAAATCCCTAACTTTCTACCATGAAAGAACAAATATTAGGGCTAGGAATTTAATGGGTGATGTTAGAAATGGAAGAAAATGAGTTAAAGAGTACAAACCTATGAATTGTTGTTGAGTTTTCCCTTCAAAATCGCACCTAGGCCGAGCTCTAATGGAGAGTTTATGAAAAATGGGTAAAATCCCGTTTTGGTTCTGTTTTAAGTCACAGGCGTCAGGCCTTCTTCGCGTTCGCGAAGGGCCTGCCGCGTTCGCGATGAGCAGCAGCCCGAGTGGCTTTCGCGTTCGCGAGTCCTCCTTCACGTTCGCGAAGGCTGTTCCCCCTGGCCTTCGCGTTCGCGAGCCAACGCCCGCGTTTGCGTAGAAGAATGATTGACCCCTCCCGCAGGTCCCTAAAGCTTCGCGTTCGCGAGGAGCAGGTCGCGTTCGCGAAGGGTAAGGCCCCCATTGCTTCGCGTTTGCGACCCAGCTACCGCGTTCGCGATTAAGAAAATCACCCTGTCCCAGTTTACTCTCTGCGTCCGCGAGAGTACATTTGCGAACGCGAAGAAGAACACACCAGAAATGAGCTAAAGCACAAAAAACAGATTTCTAAGTGCAAAACGCTTCCGTAGCTTATCCGAAACTCACCCGAGCCCTCAGGGCTCCAAATCAAACATGCACACAAATCCTAAAACATCATACGAACTTGCTCGCGCGATCAAATCGCCAAAATAACACCTAGAACTACGAATTGAATACCAAGTTGAAGGAAATTTTCAAGAAAGATTTAAAACTTCTATTTTTACAACCGAACGTCCGAATCACATCAAATCAACTCCGTTTCTCACCAAATTCGACAGACAAATCCTAAATATTATAGTGGACCTGTACCGGGCTCTGAAACCAAAATACGGACCCAGTATCAACAAGACCAAACATCAGTCAATTCTAAAAATTATTAAACTTTCAAACTTTTAATTTTTCATCAAAATTCCATATCTCGAGCTAGGGACCTAAGAATTCGATTCTGGGCATACGCCCAGGTCCCAAATTACAATACGGACCTACCGGGACCGTCAAAATATGGATCCGGGGTTCGTTTACTCAAAGCATTGACCGAAACCAACTTAAATTAATTTTTAAGGTAAAATATTTTATTCTTATCAATTTTTCACATGTAAGCCTTCCGGAAACACACCCGAACTGCGCACGCAAATCGAAAAAGGCTAAAAATAAGGTTTTTGAGACCTCGAAACACCGAATTAAATTCTAAAATATAAGATGACCTATCGGGTCATCACATTTCATTATTTATTCCACAACAGCAGATTAAGGAACGCATAGAAGAATCTGGTCCTTTTATAAACCAGTGCACGCTAAAATTGGACACCACACAAATCACCCCTCTCGTGTGGTATTGAAGCATAAAACATCAATATGCCTAAATAAACACATAAAATTAAATAAATTACCAGATTTTATCCATTCTTAATGGATAATATTAGTTTAGGCAAGATAAATATTAAAGTTGGTAAATTTCAAGAAGACGATTGCGATAGTTTTATTATTCTTTTAAGTTTCCTTCATCATACATGACGACTAAGCTAAAAAAAGTCAGTGCTTGACCTTCTTGGAAGAACAAGTAAAACAATTATTTTGTTGAGCATAACATTATGTCAACAATCCATTGTTTGGTTGTTTTAGTAGTTTTTGCGATAATTATGTTATAACAAATCTCTTATTAGTGAAGTTTAGTTATTTGTTTAATCCTTAAAAGTTGGCAAAGAAAAGAAAAAAAGTGTCATGTCATGAGTCATCTTTGCTGTTGTTTTCACTAACATTAGCGTAGGTTCAAAAACTTGACAGGATTTCGTTATTTAGTTGATAAGTTTATCTGTTGTACCTTAATCCCAACATGCATAGTTGCACTGTTGTTTTCCAATATTGTTCGCTGTAGTTTTCCAATATTGTCTCACTTCATGTCCAGTTTTATTAAGTGATATACGAAAAATTGTATGCAGAATGATCTTCTTTGTATCCTTTTTTCCGTTTAGATTCATTAAACTAATAAACGAGAAATAAATTAACCACAATCCAAATAGTTAGAATCGTAATTAAAATATTACCAATCAACCTATAAAAAATTGATAAGATTGATCTCCTAGAGAAATTATCAAAACAAAGTACCATGCAATTTAAGACAATTAAATCCAAAGATTTTAATAGGCTATTGGGGCCTAAAGCTGAATATTTGAGGTAAGCCTCATTTGATGTTACATAATAATCATTTTAAGAATTTAAGCAGTTTGCAAAACTTCTTCTCTATTATTTTTCTTCCTTTCCTTTTCTTTTATCTTTTTAGTTCTTTTCTTGGTAGGACGGTGGAACGTGATGTTGGGCTGTCAAAAGTCTCAGACAAGAAGCCCAATAGAATAGTTGGATACTCGGCCCAATTATGTAACAAAAGCCCATAAATATAATACTAATATAGAGAGTTTCTTCTGGAACATTTCAGATACAACATAAAATAAAATGAAAAATATCTTTCTTCTCTCATGTTGTTCGACCTAGGGCTTTTCTCTTCTCACTTTTAATTTCTCTCAATCGACTCTAATAATGGAGTCTAACATGGTATCAGAGCTATGAGGGACAGATGTAGGAGGAGAATAATGTGAAGAAGATGAAGGAGCAGAGGAGAATGAAGGGGGAAAAGGAGTGGAGGTACAATCCACAAAAAGAACAGGAGGAGTATGATGTACTGGGGAAGAGGGTGAAGAGTAAGGAAAAACATGTTCGTGAAATACCACATCTCTGGAAAAAAATACAGAATGATTGGTGAGATTAAGGAGTTTGTAACCCTTTTTACCACATGGATACCCCAGAAAGACACATTTAATGGCCCTAGATTGGAATTTATCCCTACTAGGTTTGGGAGTGGTAATATAACATAGACAACCAAAAGATTTGAGATGTTCATAGGAAGGAGAGACACCATGCAACCTTTGAAAAGGAGACATGTTCCCCAAGACAGAAGAAGTCATTCTATTTATGATATAAGTGGCAGTCAAGACACATTCACCCTAATATTTGACAGGAAGGTGAGATTGAAAAAGTAAGGCTCTAGAAGTCTCTAATAAATGTTTGTGTTTTCTTTCAACTACCTCATTTTGTTGTGGGGTATGTGGAATAGTGGTTTGGTAAAGAATCTCATTTTCAGAGAAAAATGTTTGTGCTTCAGAACTACTGCCTAATTCAAAGGTATTATCAGCCCTGAAAGTTTGAATAGAGGAATGAAAGTGAATCTGAACCATATTAGTGAAAGCTTTGATAATGGAGAATGCATTACTCTTACAAGATAAGAGATGGGTCCATGTAACCCTAGAGAAATCATCCACAATGTTAAGAAAGTATCTAAACCCATTGTACGTCATAGTGTGGTAAAGGCCCCATAGATCTAAATGGACAAGTTGGAAAGGAGAAGTGGATTTGATATGGCTTTCAGGAAAGGGAAGTCTTTGTTGCCTAGCCATAAGGCAAACAGGGCAGGAAAATGACTGCTTAAAAGAAACTATGTTAGATAGAAATGGAATAGACTTCATCTTATGAAAGGGCATATGTCCCAATCTTTGGTGCCAAAATAAATCACTTTTATTAACACTAGTGGAAGAAATACAAGAGGGACTGGAGAAAGGGGAAACAGAATTAGAAGGAAGAACATTACAAGCAGCACCAAAAGAAATAGTAGAAATAAAAGGTGAATACTCAGGCATGTCAGGAAGCAGAAAGTACAGCCCATGAGAAGCTCTACCAATTTTCAATGGCCTTTTCAGAGAAGGGCCCTATAGAAAACAAGAGTGACTGCTAAATAATGCTAAGAATTACAATTGAGAAAGAAGTTGGTATACAGAAATAAGATTGAATTGGAAAGAAGGAACTAAAAGTACATTGTGTAAAGCAATGTCTCTCCTAAGAAGTAAGGAACCAGTAGATATTACTTTGACTTTATAACCATTTGGTAAAGCGATTAAGTAAGGTTTAGGTAAGGGTTGTAAATTGTGTAAGAATTGTTTATTGAAAGTCATGTGATTAGTGGAACCTGAATCTAGTATCCAAGATATTTTTCCTAACTGAGCAGACAAAGAATGTACTACAGAATTAACTACAGGAAATTAATCAACAGGAAGATGACATACACCTGCAAAGTTGGCATAACCAATATTTTCATCAGAAGATGAAGAATGGGCCCCAGGAGATATGTGAGTCTGCTGAAAAAGAGACATGAGGTGCTGATACTGTTCTTTGCTGAAACCATAAGCTGTGGAGTCACTAGACTTGATGCTAGGACCAATATCAGCAGCAAGTTCTTCTACTTGAACACAAGAGGTAAATCTCTTATTTTTGGTGAATTTGAAATCATCAGGGAAGCCATGGAGTCTATAGCATTTATCTACTGCGTGACCAGGCTTTTTGCAGTACTTGCAAGACACAAATGGTGAATTCCTTTTTGGATCAAAGTTAATTCTTTGGTTATAAGGTCTGGTATTGTGTTGGGAATTCATTTGATTGACATGTGCTGAATTAGTTGTAGTGGCAGAGAAGGATGCCGAATCACCAGAAAAACCCAAGGCTGGAGGTTGATTCTCCTTTTGACTTTCATCATGTTGGAGCAGAGAATAAGCTTTACTAATGGATGGGAGTGGAGACATGAGCATGGTACTACTCTTTATAGTGGAATATAACTCATTCAACCCACTTAGGAATTGAAAAAGATGTTGGTCTTCTATGAATTTGGGTAGAGCCCCACAGGAACAAGTATGACCAACATATGCAGAGTTTAACTCATCCCAAAGAGCCCTCATTCTGGTAAAGTAAGTGGCAATATCAGAAGACCCTTGTGAGTTAAAACTGATTTCCCTTTGGATTTGAATGTACTTGGATCCATTAGATTGTCCAAACCTTTCATTTATATCACTCCATACTTCTCTAAGCAGTGTTGAGACACATGACACTGACTGTTATCTCCTAGTCAATGAATTGGTAATCCAAGCCTTTACCATATCATTACATCGCTCCCAGTAAGTATAATAAGGAGAATTGGGCAGAGGTTGAGGAACTTTCCCAGTGACTAAGCCTAGTTTGTTTGTAGCGGAAAGTGAGGTGAGCATACTACTTTACCAGTGCACAAAACCAGCCCCATTGAAAGGGATAGCAACTAACTGACTACCAGGACTATCAGATGGATGAACGTAGAAAGGGTGAGCTGAGTCCAAAGTAAACTCAACAAAACCATCAGTAATAGAGGAAGCACTTCCCATATTCAGACAAAGTAATTACGATTTTGTATGATAACTAGTCTCAATAGAGCGAGATAGCACACATATCACTATATCACAGACAAAATCGAGCAGACAAAGACCCTAATCGTACATTAATTTCACATGCAAATGTAAGTTAGAATTTTTACCCTCCTTCTTCACACACCTGAAGAAGTTAAGGTCTTCTAAATGCAGAAACAGAAGAAAAATCGAAGAAATCGAGAAAACTCGAAGAAATTCCAAAATCACTCAGATCGAAAAATCTCAATATTGGACCAAAACGATTGAATCAAAGCACACGGGTACCATCGGACGAAAGCTCTCATCAAGACGGATCGATTGCTAGGCTCTAATACCATGTTAGACTCCATTATTGGAGTCGATTGAGAGAAATTGAAAGTGATAAGAGAAAAGCCCTAGGTCGAGCAACAGGAGAGAAGAAAGATATTTTTTATTTTATTTCATGTTGTATATGAAATATTCCAGAAGAAACTCTCTATATCAGTATTACATTTATGGGCTTTTATTACATAATTAGGCCGGGTATCCAACTATTCTATTGGGCTTCTTGTCTGAGACTTTTAACAGCCCAACACGTGAATAGGTTAGAAAGAAAATTTCCTCATTTTCTCAAGAAAAAATCCTCTTTCCTGCCAATCAACTTCCTCATCTACCCTAGTCCCCTCGGAATCGCCCCTTTGTTTTCATGAACTAGCAAAAAAACACATACAAACTATGTCCCAACACCCATACAAAGTTCATTAATAGATTTAGAAATAGAAACCCTAGAAGAAGAACTGGATGGAAACCCACGCCAACATGAACACAAAAAAACAGTCCAACAAACTAAGAAAATCACGGACAAGAACCTTAAAAGATTTTCTTTTCTTGACAAACTTAAGCCGAGTATCATCAACCCATAAAACATGAACCAAGTTTCATGAAACGACTCGACTAATCATTTTGAGTTTTAATATTTTGTTTCATGATTTAAGACCTCAAGTAAGTTCATTTGATGTATTATAACTTACGCAAGTGGTTGGTTTTGATTTTCGAGAAGTTTGGGAGTATTTTGAAAGATAAATTCTTAGAAGCTTTTAGTTGGAAGAGTTTACCGAAATTTGGCCTTGGGTAAACGGCCTACGATTTAGATTTTGATAGTTTCAGTAGGCTTATATGATAATTTTGAACTTGTATGTACGTCTAGATTTAGTGTTAGAGGTTCCTAGAAGAATTCGATACTATTTATTGAAAGTTGGCAATTTGAAGAACTTAAGAGTTCATAAATTTGACCAAGAGAAGACTTTGATGTTATTGGATTCCAAGACTTTCGGTAGGTCTATGTAGTTTAATTGAACTTGTGTCCTAAGTTTGAAAGTAATCTGAATTGTCTAAGTGTGATTCAGACACTCTTTAGAAAGAATGAAGATTTAACAACTTAAGAGAAATTCTATTCGGCTTGAGCCTCGATTCTTTCTTGTGATATTCTCGTAGGTATTTTGAGCTTTTGGACAAGTTTAGATAGAGTATTTAGACTTGTAGGAATGATTGGATGGAGTCACAAGGGGCTCGGGTGAGTTTTGCCGCATTTGGAGTAAGTTTTGAAAGATTTGAAATGTCGAAATTGTGATTTTCTGCACTTAACCTAACTTTGCAAGAGATATGTTCAAAATCTATAAGGAATTGGGTGAGTATGCCTTGATTGAAGTTGTATCCCTTGAATCTAGTTTCCTTAAATACAAACAGTTCATCATTACGACATTTGTATAAAATGTAATCAGTGTGTGAAGGAGTGGCAATATTGTTGTTATGAGAAAAATTGCCGCACTTATATATTTAGCGCCATTTATACTTGGACTTTATTTTTATAATTTTGAGAGCTAAAGAGCTTGGATTGAGGTGATTTTTGAGGAAGCTTTTATCTACTTCATTGGGGGTAAGTAAACCTAATTCGAATTTATGATTATTACATGAATATATCATTAGATTAATATCAAAAACATGGAATTTTAAAATAAAATTTAGAATTTTTATCAACAACGTAAGAGTCTATTTTGAGGGTTTGAGTATGGAATTGGACTCAGATTTGAAATCTAATCTTATATTTGAACTCGGTAGGTTATGGGTTTTCAGAATTTTGTATTGGATTTGGATTTCGGGCATGTAGATCCAGGTTGACCTTTTGTTAATAAATGATATTGTTTGCTACACATGAGGGGGTAATGTATATGCGAGGTGACGAGCATATATGCGTGTGCCATGGTCATTCATGCTCAGGGTAGATTCTGAACTACTTTATGCCTTGTTTGGTTGTATGTTATACTTGTTTAGTATTTTACTCGATTGAATGTCTATGTGAGCACAATAAGCCATGCTACAAATAATATTTAGGTTAATGATATATTATTTTGGGCATGATGAGCTATTCTCGAGAGTGTTGATGTACTTGATTTGGCCATAGTCAAACGTATCTTATGAGCACACATTCGTACTTATTATTCTTTTAATACGCCTTAGACTGTTGCTTGACTACTTGAGTCCCCTTATTTATGTTAGAGATCATGTTTAGACCTTCGACGCTTAATTGGACATAATAATAATTTTTGGATATATTACAAGTTAGACTTGTAATCATACATTATACATGCATAGAGATTATCTCTTATTCATATGCATATACTCGTGCATATGGTCCTTTGATGTAGACTGAGATTATGGCATGTGAGTTATCCGTGCAGTTGAGATGATTGTGGCACGAGGTTTCTACTGTGTAATGTTTTGGTGATATTGTTATTGTTATGGCCCGAGGTTTCTATCGTGCATGTATTGTGATGTTTTTTTTATTATGGCAAAAGAATTCTGCCGTGTGGTTATGGTGATATTGACGTTATATGGCACGAGATTTCTGCCTTGCAATGCACGAGGTTTCTGCCGTGCAGCTTGTGGATATGGATCTATCCCCCTAGGGTCTTCCTCTCATGTTTCTCTCTTAGCAGCATACACGCAAGTTGTGAGAAACTGATGGGTTTTTGGTTGATTGTGATGTAGGATCTGATGTGATGAGTTTTGAGCATAAATGTGAAATCTTTGACCATTCAGTTGAATCCTTTGTGCATATTCATGTATTTTATATGTCTTGCTTATGCATATCTTCTGCATATGCTAGTTGATGCATTATATGTACGCATGGGACTTTCTAGTGAGTTGTTGGACACATGGAGAGTGTTGGCATGGATTTGGGGGGGGGAGGGGGGGGAGTTTTATCATATAATGTCATGTAAACTCATGTAGAAGCATTCGCATAAATGGTATTCAGAATTTGCTGAGAAAATGGACCTATATCATGCATAGTCCTTGGTGATCATGTATAAGTATTTGAATTAAGACTATTTGATGCAAATTATATTGATATATTGATTTGCTGCATTTGTACATGCTTTGACCTGGTTATTGGAAAGGCATACTTATTACCTTCTTCCTGAAATATGCACATTATTATTGACATGATGTCGTTTGGCCATTCCTTAGATATTTCTCTGTTATTATACATATTGTTAAGTTGCACATGTTATATAAAGTTCATATCTTTTGACTTAAAACCTCGTTATTACTTCAATGAGATTTGTCAGGATGCTTACTGAGTATACGGGTTCGGTTGTACTCATACTACACTTTTGTACCTTATTTGTAGATTTTAGAGCTGAGTTGTTGTGGATGACGAAGTCTAGCATTAAAGATGTAACAACATTTCAGATACAAGCTACCATCTTGTTCATAGTAGTTTAGGAATTGTATTCCTCTTTATGTATATTCAAGGAAGATGATACAATCTTTCTTCATACAAGTGTTGTATTCCTATTCTTAGTCGCTCATGACTTGTATTATCAGTCCTTGGGATTGTGTTATTGACTTTTGCATTCTTATGTTACTATTTGTTGGACGATTTTCGATTTAGATTATGTATATGTTAGTGTCACGACCCCAATTTCCCTCCGTAGGATGTCGTGATGGCACCTAGTCTCTAAGACTAGGTAAGTCTATCAATTATGCGGGATAGAAAAGTGAAACTCAAATCTCAACATATAAAATAAATCAAACCGCGACTCAAATTGTCACAACTCCCAAAACCCGATAGAAATAAGTCACAAGCTTCTAAGAATTTATTCAAAGTGTCTCTATACATCAGAGTCTAAAGGAAATAAGGAAGACAACATAATAAGATAGAAGGGGACTCCGTAGTCTGCGGACACTGGCAGATCTACCTCGAAATCTCCTCGTACGGATAATTCACTGATGCCTGTTCTGATAAGATGTACATAGATCTGCACAAAAAGATGTGCAGAAGTGTAGTATGAGTACACCACAACGGTACCCAGTAAGTGCCAAGCCTAACCTCGGTAGAGTAGTGACGAGGTCAGATCAGGCACTACTGGAATAATAAAAGACAAGGAGAAAAGTTTAATAATATAATAACAATAATGACAATGGGGATAAATCAAATAAGTAGTATGTCACAATTTAACTATACAGAATAAGGGCAATTAACACCTCGCGGAAGGAAAACAGAAATTTACAACTTTAAGAAAACACCAAAATTAACCAAAGGCAATACAACCAGAAACAAATATCAACAAGGGCACTCCCGAGGTACCGCCTCATAGTCCCAAATCATAAATAAATTCACAATATCTCATTTCCTTATATCACCGCGGGAGCCTTCACATTTTATTTTAAAGAAAATATTTTTCCCGAAATAGCATCCCGTGTTTTAGCCACCCTTATCACACCGCATGACTTCTAGTAGTTCCCCTACTAGCCACGCATATCAAGCCACCCTTATCTCACCGCATACGTTTCAACACCCAGACCATATACCACCGCATGCGTATCAATATCAGAATATATCACAAGTTGCACCTCAAGTGCCCAAATATTTCAACTTGCCAAAATAAATCAACAACAAGAATATTTTCCACAATAAGGAGCTCACGGATCAATCACAATGAGTACAAAGTCTCACAAAATATTTAGCAGAACAATATCCATTATTTTCACAATACGTAGCTCACAACTCAATCACAATGAATACAAAAAACTTCACAAAATATTTAGCAAAAATAATAATATTTCACAAATTTAACATCTTGACTTAAAATCAAAATTTTAAATGTAAAATACTTCATTTTTAAAAAAAATAATTAAATTAAGAAATCCAACCTTCAAATAATGCACGGAAAAAAAGAAACAGAGTTTCAACTAAGCAGGTAAAACACTTAGCAGGAACAGGTCAAATAAATTTAAAATACGAAAATATATTAACGATGATGAATATAACATAATAAAATAATTTAATTAATATGCAACAGTGCTCTACGCAATTTAAAGATATAATCTTCCTCATTTAGCCCGTGTACAAACTCGTCACCTCGTGTACACGACTTTCAACACATCAATATTTTCATGTCAATACCAATTCTAAGGGACATTTCTCCCACACAAGGTTAGACAAGTCACTTACATCAAACCACACCCAATCAGTCAAGTATTATGCCTTTTCCTCGATTTTCCGACTCCGAACGACTCGAATCTAATCATAATTAATTCGATTCAATCAGTATAAATTATAGGAATATATTCCATAAGAAAATACAAATTTTCTAACAAACTCCGAATTTGAAGCCAAAAATCGCCCGTAGAGGCCACGTCTTGGAATTCGACGAAACTCACAAAATACGACAACTCATTCAATTACGAGTCCAACTATACGAGTTTTACTCAAATCTGACTCCGAATCGACATCGAAACCTCAAAAATTTGTTTTATGAGATTTCTACAATTTTCCCCAAATTTTCATCTCAAAACACTAATTAAATGATGAAAACAATGATATATTCGTGTATATTGATTAAATCCGAGTTAGAATCACTTACCCCAATATTTTTTCTTCAAAATCGCTCAAAAATCGCCTCTCCTCAAGCTCCAAATTGTCAAAAATAAAAAATGGGACGAAGCCCCCGTTTTATAACTTAAAGTCTCTCTCTAGGCACTACCCTCGATTTTCTAACCTCGATTTCCATCCTCGATTTACAACCTATTTCTAGCCTCGTTTTTTTTACCTCGATTTACAGCCTCGATTTCCAACCTCGATTTACAGCCTATTTCCAGCCTCGATTTTGACCTCGATTTTTGACAGATGAAGGAAACCAGATCAACCAAAAACCAGCAAACTCAACTTCAGCAGTCTCCCAACTTTAATTCTTGATCCGTTAACTATCCAAAACTCACCCGAGGCCCTCGGGACCTCAAACAAATATAAAAACAAGTCTTAAAATATCATACGAACTTAGTTGAAACCTCAAATCCCATAAAACAACGCTAAAACCACGAATCATACCCCAATGCAAGCTTAGGGAACTTAAGAATTTCCAACTTCTACATTCGATACCGAAACCTATCAAATCAACTCTGATTGACCTCAAATTTTGCACACAAGTCATAAATGACATAATAGATCTATAAACATTTTAAGAACTAAATTCCGACCCCGATATCAAAAAGTCAACTCCCCAGTCAAGCTTTCCAAAAATTCAACTTTCGTCATTTCAAGCCAAATTTCACTACGGACTTCCAAAAACTTTTCCAGACACGCTCCTAAGTCCAAAATACCATACGGAGCTATTGGAATTATCAAAACTCTATTTCGGGGTCGTTTACACATAAGTCGACATCCGATCACTATTTCAACTTAAACTTTAAACCTTGGAACGAAGTGTTCCAATTCATTCCTAAAACCTCACCGGACCCAAACTAATCACCCCGGCGAGTCACATAACAAATGTAAAACATAAATTGAGCAGTAAATAGGGGAATAGGGCTACAACTCTCAAAATGACCGGTCGGGTCGTTACGTTCTCCCCTCTTAAACAAACATTCATCCTCGAACGGGTTTAGAATTATACCTGGAGTGGTGAAAAGATGAGGATAACAGATGCGCATATCATGCTTGGTCTCCCAAGTCGCCTCCTTGACTGGATGACCCCCTCCAATGTACTTTTACTGAAGCAATGCTCTTTGATCTTATCTTTCTAACCTGTCTGTCCAAAATAGCTAATGGTTCCTCGACATAATATAGATCCTTGTCCAGCTGGACTGAGTTGAAGTCTAACACTTGAGACGGATCGCTGTGATACTTCTGGAGCATGGAAACAAGGAACACTAGATGAACTGCAGAGAGACTAGGTGGTAGTACAAGTCTATAAGCCACCTCTCCAATTCTCTCAAGAATCTCAAAAGGCCCGATATACCTCGGGCTCAACTTACGCTTCTTTCCGAATCTCATAACACCCTTCATAGGCGAAACTCGGAGCAAGACCCGTTCACCAACCATGAATGTAACATTAGGAACCTTCCGATCTGCATAACCCTTTTGTCTAGATTGGGCTATACGGAGTCGATCCTGAACCAATTTAACCTTTTCCAAAGCATTTTGAACCAGGTCTGTACCCAATAGTCTAGCCTCCCTCGGTTCGAACTAACCCACTCGAGACCGGCGCCGCCTACCATACAAGGCCTCATACGGAGCCATCTGAATGCTTGACTGATAACTGTTGTTGTAGGCAAACTCCGCAAGTGGCAAGAACGGGTCCCATGCATCCCCAAAATCCATCTCACACGCATGAATCATATCCTCCAATATCTGAATAGTGCGCTCGAACTGTCCGTCCGTTTGAGGGTGAATTTCTATACTCAACTCTCCCCGAGTAACCAACTCTCACTTTACGGCTCTCCAGAACCGTGATGTAAACTGTGTACCCCGTTCAGAGATGATAGATACCGGTATGCCATGAAGCCTAACAATATTGCGAATGTAAACCTGAGCTAGCTGCTCCGAAGAGTAAGTAGTAACCATATGAATGAAATGAGCTGACTTGGTCAATCTATCCACAATCACCCAAAGTGCATCGAACTTCCTATGAGTCTGTGGGAGCCCAACAACGAAATCCATAGTGATTCGCTCCCATTTCCACTCTGGAATCTCTAACTTCTGAAGCAATCCACCCGGTCGCTGATGCTCATATTTCACCTGCTAACAATTTAGGCACCTAGCTATATATTCCACTATGTCTTTCTTCATTCGCCTCCACCAATAGTGTTGTCTCCAGTCCTGATACATCTTCAAGGCACCTGGATGAATGAAGTACCGCAAACTGTGAGCCTCCTGGAGAATCAACTCACGCAAACCATCTACATTAGGCACACATAGCCTGCCCTGCATCTGTAATACACCGTCATCTCCAATAGTGACCTCCTTGGCGCCACCATGCTGAACTGTGTCCTTAAGGACAAACAGATGAGGGTCATCATATTGACGCTCCCTGATACGATCATACAGAGAAGAAAGAGAAACCACATAAGCCAAAACTCGGCTCAGCTCGGAAACATCCAATCTAACAAACTGGTTGGCCAAGGCCTGAACATCCAAGGCTAAAAGACTCTCTACTACTGGTAAGTATGCTAACCTTCCCTTGGTTGAATGTGAACTCTTTTGAATGAGAAAAGAGTTCAAAATTAGCTCTGGTCTCAAAACCACTGATAGCAATCAAACATGACCGATACACGCAGTCAACAATAATAGATTCACCCACGGATGTAGATACATAAATAGAATAACTCAAAGAATCACGGGATACGCCCAAATACGGGGCAAAATAAGATTACACATAAGAATAAGTAGATCCTGGATTAAATAAGACTGATGCATGTTTATGACAGACCGGAACAATACCTGTGATAACAGAATCGGATTCAACTGCCTCCGTCCTAGCAGGAAGGGCATAATATCTGGCCTAGCCTCCCCATCTAGGGTGACCTCTACCTGTCCGACCTCCACCTTTAGCTAGCTGTGTAGGTGCAGTAGCAACCGGTGCAGTAATCATGGCTTGAGAAGCCCGAGGGCCCTATGGAATGGGTAGGGCCTGAGAAATCTGTGAAGGTGCACCCCTCCTAAATCTGGGGCAATCCCTCATTATATGACGAGTGTCACCACACTCAAAACAAGCCCTCGGAGGACGTGGGTGCTGGGACTAGCTCTGGCCTGATCGACTAGACTGCCCACTGAAAGCACCTCATATAAGAGGTACAGTAGACACTGGCGGTGCATAATATGGAACCTAGGGTCTGGGAGTAGCCGGAATAACGCTGGAAGCTGGAAGTGCTGAATGAATAGGATGATTCACATAGCCTCTACCATGACGGGCTGCAGCTGGGGCATGAGAACTGTTATATATGCCAGAATCCCGAGGTCTCTTAGCTTCCCTCTCTTCTCTCTCCCGAGTCCGCATACCCTCCAATCTCCTAGCAATTGACACCACCTGTTGGTATGTGATATCCATCTCCAGTTCTCGGGCCATACTGAATCTGATACTAAGGTGGATTCCCTCAACAAATTGATGAACCCACTCTCGAACAGTAGCAACCAAGGATGGTCCATGCCTAGCCAAATCACTGAATCGGACTGCATATTCTGACACGGTCATAGCACCCTAACGCAGCTGCTCAAACTCTGCACGCCATGCATCCTTAAGACTCTAAGGAACATACTCCATCAAGAACATATCTGAAAATTGAGTCCAAGTGAGTGAAGTTGCCTCAGTCGGACTATCCAACTCATATGCCCGCCACCACTGGTAGGCTGCTCCTCTAAGCTGGAATGCCGTGAAAGAAACCCCACTGGAATCCGCAATTCCCATAGTATGAAGGATACGGTGACACTTCTCAAGAAAACCCTGAGCATCCTCTAAAGCTAAACCGTTGAATGTGGGAGGGTGGTACTTCTTGTACCTCTCGAGCCTGAGCTGCTCACCCTCTGAAACTGTTGCCCTAACCTCGGGCTGAACTGGGATAACTGGCTGCACTGGTATAACCTCTGGGGCATGGTCAACCTGGGCCCGTGGCTTTGGGGTACGGGTGGCGGGAGTCTGTGCTCCTCCCCCGGCCTGAGATGTGGCAGGAGCAAGTAGAATTAACCCTGCCTCAGCCAGAGTGCCAAACATGCTAAAAAAACTAGGCAAGAGTCTCTTGAATTCTCAAGTGCCTGCTCTCCAACTGGAGCTACTGGTGGCTCCTCTGCAGCAGCTCGTGCAGGTGCTCTGGCTACACCACGTGGTCTTCCTCAGCCTCTGGCACGACCTCTCCCCCGGCCTCTTGCAGCTCCAACAGGGGGCACGGGTGTCTGATCATCTTATCCAGTTGTGCGTGTCCTCGCCATCTGTGAGAGAATAGAAAGACAATGGTTTAAAATTTTGAAGTCAACAAATGCGCACGATAAGGAATCAAAGAAGTGAATATTTTCCTAATAGTTCCATAGTCTCTCGAAGATAATTACAGACGTCTCCGTACCGATCCTCGAGACTCTACTAAACCTGCTTGTGACTCATAACACCTATGAACCTAGAGCTTTGATACCAACTTGTCACGACCCTAATTTCCCTCTATATGATGTCGTGATGGCACCTAGTCTCTAAGACTAGGTAAGCATATCAATTATGCGGAATACAAAACTGAAACTCAAATCTCAACATATAAAAGAAATCAAACCGTGATTCAAATAGTCACAACTCCCAAAATCCGGTAGAAATAAGTCACAAGCTTCTAAGAA
Source organism: Nicotiana tabacum (assembly GCF_000715075.1). Taxonomy (NCBI): domain Eukaryota; kingdom Viridiplantae; phylum Streptophyta; class Magnoliopsida; order Solanales; family Solanaceae; genus Nicotiana; species Nicotiana tabacum. The sequence continues at coordinate 47,090,115 of NC_134093.1, read as the reverse complement.
TTTATTCTAAGTGTCTCTATACATCAGAGTCTAAAGGAAATAAGGAACACAACATAATAAGATAGAAGGGGACTCCGGAGTCTGCGGACGCTGGCAAATATACCTCGAAGTCTCCTTGTACGGATAATTCACGGATTCCTTGTCTGATAAGATATACCTGGATCTGCACAAAAAGATGTGCAGAAGCGTAGTATGAGTACACCACAGCGGTATCCAGTAAGTGTCAAGCCTATCCTCGGTAGAGTATTGACGAGGTCAGGTCAGGCCCTACTGGAATAATAAAAGACAAGGAAAAACGTTTAACAATATAATAACAATAATGACAATAGGGATAAATCAAATAACTAGTATGTCACAATTTACCTACACAGAATAAGGGCAATTAACACCACGTGGAAGGAAAACAGAAATTTACAACTTTAAGGAAAACACCAAAAATAACCAAAGACAATGCAGCCATAAAGAAATATCAACAAGGGCACTCTCCCGAGGTACAGCCTCGTAGTCCCAAATCATAAATAAATTCACAATATCTCATTTTCTTGTATCACCGCGGGAGCCTTCACATTTCATTTTAAATTAAATATTTTTCCCGAAATAGCATTCCGCGTTTTAGCCACCCTTATCACACCGCATGACTTCTAGTAGTTCCCCTACTAGCCACGCGTATCAAGCCACCCTTATCTCACCGCATGCGTTTCAACACCCAGACCATATACTACCACATGCGTATCAATATCACAATATATCATAATTTACACTTCAAGTGCCCAAATATTTCAACTTGCCAAAATAAATCAACAACAAGAATATTTTCCACAATAAGGAGCTCACAGATCAATCACAATGAGTACAAAGTCTCGCAAAATATTTAGTAGAACAATATCCATTATTTCCATAATACGTAGCTCACAACTCAATCACAATGAATACAAAAAACTTCACAAAATATTTAGCAAAAATAATAATATTTCACAAATTTAACATCTTGACTTAAAATCAAATTTTTAAATGTAAATACTTCATTTTTTTAAAAATAATTAAATTAAGAATTCCAACCTTTAAATAATGCACAGAACAAAAGAAATAAAGTTTCAACTAAACAGGTAAAACACTTAGCAGGAACAGGTCAGACAAATTCAAAATATGAAAATATATTAACGATGATGAATATAACATAATAAAATAATTTAATTAATATGCAACAGTGCTCTACGCAATTTAAAGACATAATCTTCCATATTTAGCCCTGGTACAAACTCGTCACCTCGTGTATACCACTTTCAACACATCAATATTTTCATATCAATACCAATCCTAAGGGAAATTTTCCCCACACAAGGTTAGACAAGTCACTTACATCAAACCACACCCAATCAGTCAAATAGTATGCCTTTTCCTCAATTTTTCGACTCCGAACGACTCGAATCTAATCATAATTAATTCGATTCAATCAATACAAATTATAGGAATATATTCCATAAGAAAATAAAAATTTTCTAACAAAATCCGAATTTTACCCAAAAATGCCCTTGGGGCCTACGTCTCGGAATTCGATGAAACTCACAAAATCCGATAATCCATTCAATTACGAGTCCAACCATACTAGTTTTACTCAAATCCGACTCTGCATCGACATCGAAATCTCAAAAATTCTTTTCATGAGATTTCTACAATTTTTTCCAAATTTTCATCTCAAAACACTAATTAAATGATGAAAACAATGATATATTCATGTATATTGACCAAATCCGAGTTAGAATCACTTACCCCATTATTTATTCTTGAAAATCTCTCAAAAATCGTCGCTCCCCAAGCTCCAAATTGTCAAAAATGGAAAATGGGACGAAACCCCCATTTTATAACTTAAAGTCTTTGTCTAGGCGCTGACCTCGATTTCCATCCTCGATTTACAGCCTATTTCCAGCCTCGATTTTGACCTCGATTTACAGCCTCGATTTCCAACCTCGATTTACAGCCTATTTCCAGCCTCGATTTTGACCTCGATTTCCAGCCTATTTCTAGCCTCGATTTTTGACAGATGAAGGAAACCAGATCAGCCAAAAACTAGCAAACTCAACTTCAGCAGTCTCCCAACTTCAATTCTTGATCCGTTAACCATCAGAAACTCACCCGAGGCCCTCAGGACCTCAACCAAATACACCAACAAGTCCTAAAATATCATACGAACTTAGTTAAAACCTCAAATCCTATAAAACAACGCTAAGACCATGTATCATACCCCAATTCAAGCTTAAGGAACTTAAGAATTTCCAACTTCTACATTCGATACCGAAACCTATCAAATCAACTCTGATTGACCTCAAATTTTGCACACAAGTCATAAATGACATAACAGATCTATAAAAAATTTTAGAACTAGATTCCGACCCCGATATCAAAAAGCCAACTCCCCGATGAAGCTTTCCAAAAATTCAACTTTCGCCATTTCAAGCCAAATTTCACTACGGACTTCCAAAATATTTTCCAGACACGCTCCTAAGTCCAAAATCACCATACAGAGCTATTGGAATCATCAAAACTCCATTCCGGGGTCGTTTACATATAAGTCGACATTTGGTCACTATTTTAACTTAAACTTTAAACCTTGGAACTAAGTATTCCAATTCATTCCTAAAACCTCATCGGACCCAAACTAATTACCCCAGCAAGTCACATAACAAATGTAAAGCATAAATTAGAGCAGTAAATTGGGGAATGGGGCTACAAATCTCAAAATGACCGGTCAGGTCGTTATAGCTAGTTGGCTTACCTAGAAGGTTGGGTTGGGTGCCATCACGACTTAGTGGAATTTTGGGTCGTGACCAGTTAGTATGAGAGCCCTAGGTTCATAGGTTCTATGTGTCAAGAGAAAATATCTAGTAGAGTCTTGGAGATCGATATGATGACATCCATGCTTATCTTCCAGAGGTTGCAGAGCATCTAGGAAACTTCTCTTTCTTTCTCGTTCTTATTGTGCGACTTTGTTCAGCTTGAAGCTTAATCTTCAGTTTCTTTCTCTTCAATTCATATGTGATATGAGTACTCGGTATCAATTGTGCACCAACGGCTTATGATGTCGTGGATTGGGTGCGAGATAATTTTCTTTGTTATGAGGACATGCTAGTCAAAACTTATTGCCAAGTTTATATCGTAGCTTTGGATCAGCAGATTTAGTTATGTGAGCATGTGATTTTGGGCTCATATGTCTAGTAGTATCGCTAGAGGTGGGATTGATAGATCAGTGAGGGGCAAGCTATGTAATGAGTATTATGTGGCTAAGGACTATTCTTAAATAATTTAGATGTGACGAGAAGGATTTGCTTGATATGCAAAAGGGGATATGGATGCTTGATTATCATTTTTGTGTGTAATGTAGTCTTGAGTAATGAGAGTGTTGATGGAACTTTTAGTTGTTCATTTGTTGAATAAAGTTGATTCTTATATTTTATTGACGAGTGTAGACTCAGGAGGATCAATTGATTACATAGTGGTTGTAGCCACGGTAAGGTCATATGAAGATTTCGATTGAGCCTAAACAGATGGGTTATCTCCTGTGAGAAGGTTTGAGGTTGTATGATTTCTTATGAGGTGCCTATGAAGAGGTTTCCTTCTATCCAGTGGAATGTATGTACTACAATGAGAGTTCGGATCGCTTGCGAAATTTGGCACGACTATCACAAAGATGAGTATGCATTTGGGATGATAATTTGGAGTGTGTGATGACTAGTGTTATATGAGCTTATGAGAAATTTAGCTGAGTAATAGTAAAAGATCATGGTAGTTAAGGAGGAGAAGTCATTATGGTTTACAAGGTGATGTGATTATGACTTCAAGACAAGTTGGGGAGTCTGCCATCAATGATAGGGTCATATTGGCATGTATTGTTATAGTTCCTAGACTAAGATATGCTTGTGGATTAACTATCATTTGAGTAGGGTGTCATCGAGGATGATTTAGGCAAGAATTTTTATGGATACATGATGTACTATACTTTATTGATATATGGATATTGTGGAATGACTCATGTGTGATATTCGTTGTGGATGTAGTGTGTAAGGGCAAAGGATTTACTCGGTTGCCTAAGGATGAGGTTCCTTCTTAGAGTATTTTGTGCTAATGAAGCACAAGTTATTTGGTGCTTATTGGCTATGCATCGGGGACTGAGCAAAGTAGTTGACTCTCGAGAATGGTTCTAGTATGTTTAAGTTCCAGGATGTGTTACTTACGGATTTGCTGGATTCGTTATGTGGCTAATATTTGAGATTTGCATTGGATTGTGCCCGAGATTTGCAGAATTTCTATATTATTATTGATTCTACATTGCCTAATTTGAGAGAAGAAAGGAATAGCTTCAGATTTATTTAAGGTCTCTTTGGGCAGGCATTTTGTTTGAGGTACTTTTGGGTGTAATACAAGGAAATAAATGGCTTACGGGTCATAGGATGATGTATTTTCATGCTGGGATTACTTGGTATGGGTCTTGCTTAAGGGCCATAATGTATTCAAAAGAAACGTAATCCCTTGAAGGCAGGTCAAGAGTAATCTGAAGGACTTGGGTTAGCATGTAATTATATATTCATTGTATCAATCCCAACAAACTATACCAAGTTATAAATTTACTCCCAATCTGTAACCACATGATGTACCCCATAACTCATATACCTGTAGCAATATCTTCTGACCGCAATAATTGTTCATTAACAAATACTGTACCAGTAAAATACCTCATCTCAACTAAATCATTGTTCCAAGCCTTTGCAACCCTGCTAATGATGAAAGAAACTTATAGAAATTCATAATCACCCATTATATCAACAAGTCATAGATTCCTTTCGTCCGGTAAGAACCATTGCCTATCCTAGGCTGCCTACAAGTATTCTTCTTCCATATATGCCTTGTCCAAATCCGATCGTGCTAATTCCAGGTCCATAAGCTTCTTCTCAGGTAGTATAAGCTACTCGACCAACAAGTCCTACCAAATTTCATATGGAACTTCAAACGACATGGTTTGGAACTTATAAGAAATAACTCAACTTTGACAATTTTGTAAAAAAGTAACTCATCACCCAATAATTTCCTGAGTCTGCCACGTTTATCTCAACAAGTCTATGGTAGTTGTATAACTTATTCCACATTTTATTATGCAATGATTAAGCAAACTTAACAAAACTCATCTCATGTACCAAACCACTTGCCATAACTGCCATAATCACATAGTGAGCTATTACCCTAACAAATTCGATGGGAGTAAGTATAGCATATAATTGTAACCCTTATGGATGCAACACCCATATGACACCTTGAGCTGTATAAGAAAATTTGACCCGCAGTAGAATGCACATCCTCAACTGCTCTATTAGTAGACATACCTAAACTGATCCTGCCTTCTTCTGAAGTAGTAATAAGTCTTCTATAAGTTAATAAAGGACTCATTTCAACCTGCACTCATGGACACACATGAAACCTCTAAGCCATCGGCCTCAACTGCAAATATATACATGCAACTCGTTCTCAACCCAATTACCAATTATATCACTCATGGTCAGCTACAACCTCATAAGAGCCCAATGCATTTAATATACAAATCCTTGAGTCTCCAAACTGCTTACTTAACTTGTTCATCATCTCAACACATAGAAATAATGCCTACAACCTCTTGAACCGTACTCCTAAAACCAAGACCTCTATGAAGGATATATCACTATACTTAGGTAGATCACAACACATCAAATACCCTAAACTATGAGCTCTATCAAGCACAAACCTTCTCAATTTACTCACCAAAGATGTCTACAACTAACTACCTGACTGTTTACACACTTTCACTTACCATAACCAAAGTGATATTCTCCCCTCTAGAAATCCAATCCCTAAACTCCAAAAGTACAAGATTTCTCATCCTAATGAACATGCTTACTCAAACACAGCTCCGCATCGCAATCGCAAGCATCTTGAAAATGTGCTTATACATAGATCCTACCATGTCATGCAGCTAAAATATGAACCTCAATGACTGACCATCACACAATTGTCGTAGCGCTTAGTTTAGTTATCCATAGACCCCATCTGTAAGTACCCTCTACAACACATTCACTTTTTTGTTGATACTAAAATCTTTACTACTATGAGGTGGAAACTTTTCAAGCAGAACATTCACCTGAAGAATCTCACACATCTCCATGCCTTCATTTAAAACATCAATAGTCAAGTTCTCATACTCGTGAACCTGCTCCATGATTGTCTTATCATTTACCATCTGAAACTTGATCCACTTTCCAACCATATACTTCTTTTTTCCCGCATCATATGCACCACATGACCTACCACATCCATCATGATGCTATATCTAAGTAGAAGAATCCCACAGTCAAAAAAAAATCATAAGTATGATAGTCCTGAAACTCTTAGAAACCCGCTTACACATAATCAAGCCACTAGAACTGCACCTTTCCAAGAAGTCATGCAGACCGCAACCCAGATGTCCTACCATAAAAATGACTACAATACCCCCATCATACCAAAGAATTCAATAATTTCCAAGAAATCTGCATAGTCAGCATCAGCATATCCCGCTAAATCAAAATTACTACCTTTTGGATACCATAGGAAAAGATCAATTGTGCCTTTTAAGTATCTCAAGATCCTCTTGACTTCCTTCAAGTGAGACTCCTTTAAATTTGCCTAAAATCTAGCACAAAGTCCTACTCTGAAAATAATGTTAGGTCTACTAGCAGTGAGATATAACAAAGAGCCAATCATTCCCCTATACATCTTTTGATCAACATATGAACCATGTTCATTCAAATCCAATTTCATGGTTGTTGCTATAGGAGTGTCAAATTCTTTGGAATCTTCCATTTTATACCTTTTGAACAACTCTTTAACATACTTTTACTGATGGATCATAGTTTCATTTAAATTTGTTTAATTTGTAAACCTAAAAAGAAATTAAGCTCACCCATCATACTCATTTTATATGCACTCCTCATTAGCTTAACAAACTCTTTATTTAACCTATTAGTTTTTGCTCCAAAAATTATATCATCAACATATATCTGAACAACCAAGAGATTTTACCTTTTTTCTTATAAGAATAAAGTATTATCAATTTTAACTCTCTTGTAGCCATGCTCAAGCAAGAATTTGTACAATCTTTCATGCCATGCTCTTGGAGCCTGCTTGAGCTCATAAAGTGTCTTGTCAAGCTTGTACACATGCTCAGGACATTCCTTGCTTTCAAAGCCAGGAGGTTGCTTGACAAATATTTCTTTTTTTAGATAGCCATTGAGGAAGACACTCTTGACATATATTTGATGGAAAGTAAATTCCATGTAGGCAACAAAGGCTATAAGGAGTCTAATTGCTTCCAATCTTGCAACCGGAGCAAAAGTCTCATCATAGTCTATGCCCTCCTCTTGACTATATCCTTGAACCACCAATCTTGCCTTGTTCCTTGTAGTTGTTCCTTCTTCATCACGTTTGTTTCTGAAGACCCATTTGGTGCCAATCACTATTCTGTCCTTGGGTCTTGGTACTAGATGCCAAACTTGACTTCTTTCAAATTGGTTGAGTTCATCTTGAATTGCATTCACCCAATTTGCATCCTGCACAGCCTCAGAACAAAAAGGCATCAAAAGAACATATATTCTTTAGAGAAGATCTTGTTTTGATTCCAGAGGTTGCACAAGTGATTATATTCCCATTGGTTTGAGAACTTTGATACTTGTAAGGTTTCACAACTAACTTGTTTTCTCTATATGTTCCTTCATTATTTTGTTGCTGAGGAACAGATTTATGGATAGGTTCCCTCGAGGTTTGAGGACCAGTTCCCCTTTAGTCAGTTCCTCATGTCAGGTTGCCCTGGGTGGAAGGACGTAGTCCATATCCTATTCCTTCTTGTGAAGTAGCTTCAGGCTGGATTGTTGTTTTGAGCATTTGAATTTCTTGTCAACTCAATCTCTTTATCATCTTGTTCCTGCCTCTCAGAAAGAATAATAACTTCATCAAAAACAACATGTACACTTTCTTCTACACACATAAATTATTTATTATATATCTTATATGCTTTTCAATGTGAAGAATATCCCAATAATACTCCCACATCACTTCTGGGATCAAACTTTTCTATGGAGTCTTTTCCATTATTGTGCACAAAGAACATGCATCCAAATGCCCTATGATGGGATATATTTGTCTTTCTCTCTTTAAGTAACTCATAGGGAGTTTTCTCAACAAGAGGTCTAGGCATGCACATATTTATGATGTAGCATGCAATGTTCACAGCTTCTGCCCAAAAGCTATGAGGCAACTTACTATCAAGTAACATGGTCCTAGCCATTTCCTCTAAAGTCCTATTATTTCTTTCGACTACTCCATTTTATTGTGGAGTTCTAGGAACGGAAAAATTATGATCTACAACATGCGCATCAAAAAATTCAGAAAATTTAGCATTCTCAAACTCAGTACCATGATCAGACCTAATTGATGCAAGTTGATTAGCTAGTTGTTTCTGAGTTTTTCTAGCAAATGAAGTGAACATATCAAATGCTTCATCTTTAGAGTTAAAAATAGTGTCCAAGTAAACCTAGAGTAATCATCAACAAGCACCACAACATATCTCTTACCACCTCTCATAATTGTCCTCAATTGTCCACACATATCCATATGGACCAGTTCCATCAACTTGGTAGGGCTTACCATTTTCTTACTTTTGAAAGAGGATCTTACCTGCTTCCCCCTTGCACAAGCCTCACAAACTTTGTCTTCCTTGAACTTAATGTTAGGCAGCTCTATCACCAAGTCCTTGGAGACTAGTTTGTTGAGTTGACTTAGGCTAGCATGCCTTAAGTCTCTTATGCCAAAGGAGGGGATCATTGTCCATGACACTCAAGCAAGTGAGTTCATTGTCTGAGAGTGTGGAAAGATCTACCACATATATGTTGTTCACTCTTTTTCCCTGCAAGACTATTTTGTTAGTGGTAATATTAATCACAAAGCATTTTGTAGAGATGATAGCTACCATGTTTTATCTATCACACAGTTGTGATCTACTTATCAAAATGTATTTTAGTCCATCTATCAAGTAGACATTCTTAATTGAAAGAGAATCATATTTGCCTACCTTTCCAACTCCAATGATATTACCTTTCTTTCTATTTCCAAAGGAGACATTACCTCTCTTAAAGGCCGCAAGTAAAAGGAATTGGTTCTTGTTCTATGTCATATGCTTTGAGAAATCACTATCCATGTACCATATTTGGCTGCTCTTATTCACTTGGACCTCAGGTTCTTCATCGGATTCACCAATAGCCATTGGGGCTCGTTCATCATCATCACCTGAACCCTCATCTGAGCTATATTCCCAAGCATCAACCATTTCTTTGGTTGATCATTTTTATTACTATTCTTGGGATGAACCTGTTCCTTCTTCCTTTTCCTTCATTCAGCTCTTTCTTTTTTCCATTCAATCTCCCACAAAGGCCAGTTCTTGATCATGTGATTAAGCTTTCCCAATATATAGCACCCATCATTCGCTTGCTTCTCTGGAGCTTTGACCTTACTATAACCTCCACTTCTTGAAGAACCCTTTCCTCTCCTTAAGTACTTCTTGAAGTCTTTGGGGATCACTGTTATTTCATCATTTTCTAGATCACAACCTTCAGTGATTCTGAGTGCCAGACTCATTTCCTTCGTAGGTACATCCATCTTCATTGTTTGCCTCCTAAGTTCATCAAATTCGAGATTTCCAATCAAGTCATCCAGGGGAAGTGTTGCAATGTTCTTTGACTCCTGAATGACAGTGATCTTGCTTTCCCATGTGACTGTTAAAACCCTAGTTGGGATCTTCTTAACTCTTTCTTCTTCTGAGATAATCCTTCCAAGTGACTTTAGTTCATTTGTCAAGGTAGTGAACCTTGTGTACATCTCCTGAATGATTTCTCCATCCCTCATGGAAAAATTCTCATATTGTGAAAACAACAAGGTTCCTCTTGATCTTTTCACTTCAGTTGTTCCTCTATAGGCCACTTGAAGTGTGTTCCATATTTGCTTAGTGGTGGATCAACTTTGGATTCTAATGTACTCATCCAAACCAAGTCCACAGACAAGTCATTTCTTGGCTTTAGCATTTTTCTCCCACTTCTTCAAATCCTCAGCATTGTAATCAGCTCTTGTCTTTCGAACATCCTCGCCTTCAGCATTGTTCTTCAGTGTTGATAGCGGTCCATCAATAACTATATCCCATAGCTCATAATCTTCAGTCTGCAAGTGATATCTCATTCTTGTTTTCCACCATGAGTAGTACTGGCCATTAAAGAGTGGTGGCCTTGTAGTAGATTGCCCTTCCCAATTTCTAGATGGTGCATTCATCTTGATTTTATCCTAAGGTATTAGCCTCTTCAAGGATAACCTGCTATGATACCAATTGATATTTTATACTTCAATATTATACAAGAGGGGGGATGATTTGTGTGGTGACCAATTTTTACGTGCTCTGGTTTATTGAAGGACCCGGTTCTTCTATGCGTTCCTTAATCTATTATTGCGGAATAAATAATGCAGAAAATAAAGAACACAAGTATTTTACGTGGAAAATACCCGACTCAAAAGGTAAAAAAAACTACAACCTACTTCCTATTAGGATGTTTTCCAACACTTTACTACAACGTTGAGCCAAATAACAATGTTTACAAACCTCTTGTAAACCTAAGAATTACACTCTAACCCTTGTATCAACAAGCCACAGGCTGTTGCAACTGCTTCTAATTAACTCTAAATTGAATAATACAATTCAAGTACCTAGTACAAATGCTTCTAAGAAAAGCTGAAAGGTACAACTCAAAAGCCCCTAATATAATTTAACTATAGTAAAAGACAGATACATGGAACTGGTTCTTCTATCTGGTTCATGTAGCTCCAGGTTTGCCCTCTTGAAACTCACAGGAATTTCTCACAAAATGCCTTGCTATTTTGCCTCAATTCTGCTTAACTTCAGTATATGTGTGTCACCTGTAAAAGAGAACACAACTAATATATATATAGATTTAATATGATTATGATTAACTAGAGCCCTGATATTTTACTTTTTCTTGGTAGAAAAGTTCTAGTAATCTTCAACTTCTAACTCTTTCCTTATCTTGTATAGAGTTATCTTCAAGTAAGGAGTCCTACTCCTTATCAATTATGCAATCTTTTCGTTCAGGGATTATCCGAAATAACTACTTATACTTATCCCTTTCACGTGCATGCCTTTCACTTGAATCTAACCGTGACCTGTGTACACTGTCCATGGACATGGTTCATGCATGTATTCCTTTGTCAATCATCAAAATAAAACCCGCTCAAGTCAATACATATGTCATAATCCACCATATAATTAACCAAAGTTCTCATACTTTATATATTAAATTCTATTTTAATTATTGATACCTAATTCTGCTGACAAATTGTTGTCAAATACTTTAAAATTAAGGTGTTGGCCCAAGTGAAGTTTGTTTTGATGATTGACAAAGGAACTCGAGCATGAACCAGGTCCATACACAGTGTACATAGACACAGGCAGATTCGAGCATACGGGATGCACATGAAGGATATAAGCTTAAGTTGTTATATTTTATATCTCTTAATCGAAAAGGTTGCATAAATGATAAGAGAAGGACTCTTTACTCGAAGAGAACTTTATCCAAGATAAGGGTAGAGTTAGAAGTTGAAGATATTTAGAAATCTTCCACCAAGGAAGAGTAGCATTAGAACTCTAGTTATTTCTTATTCTACTAACTCTATATATTGCAGGATATTCTCATTCTATTGGTACGCACAAACACTGAAGTTAAACGTGAGTTGAGAGCAAAATAGCAAGGTAGTTTGCAAACAATTCTTGTGTGATTCAAGTGTGCGAACCTGAAGCTACATGAACCAGATAGAAAAATCAGTTCCAAGTGTATGTCTTTTATTCTAGTTTCATTATAGTAGGTGTTTTTAAATTGTACCATTTAGCTTTATCTAGAGAAAATTATATTAGGTACTCTGAGTATTCAAGTTAGAGTTAACTTGAAGTTGTCGCAATAATTAGAGGCCGGTTGCCACAACGAGATTAGAGTTAATCCTTTGGTTTACAAAGAGTTTTGTAAATGCTGTTTTGGCTCAGTGATTTAGTAAAGTGTTGGGGGAAATCCTACTGAGTAGTAGGTCGTGGTTTTTTCACCTTTTGAGCCGGGTGTTTTACACGTAAAAATACTTGTGTTCTTTACTTTTCGCATTTACTATTTCTGCAACAGTAGTATAAGGAACACTTAGAAAAACCAGGTCCTTCCATAATCAGCGCACGCAAAAATTGGACACCGCACAAATCACCCCCTCTTGTGTGGCATTGAAGTATAAAACATCAATTGGTATCAGAGCAGGTTATACTTGAAGAGGCTAACACCTTAGGAGAAGATAAAGATGAGTGCACCACCTGAAAATTGGGAAGGGCAATCCACCGCTAGGCCACCACTCTTTAATGACCAATACTACTCTTGGTGGAAAAACAGGATGAGAGATCACATTATAGGAGAGGACTATGAGCTATGGGACATTGTCACTGATGGTCCACTGGCTACCTTGAAGATAAATACTGAAGGAGAAGAGGTGCCAATGACAAGAGCGGATTGCACTGCTGAGGACTTGAAGAAATGGGAGAAGAATGCTAAAGCCAAGAAATGGCTTATTTGTGGACTTGGTCCAGATGAGTACACCCGAATCCAAAGTTGTACTACTCCTAATCAAATTTGGGACACATTGCAAGTGGCTCATGAAGGAACACCTCAGGTGAAGAGATCCAGAGGAACTCTACTGTATTCTCAATATGAGAACTTTGCTATGAAGGAAGGAGAAACCATTCAAGAGATGTACACAAGGTTTACTACACTGACAAATGAACTAAAGTCTCTTGGAAGGATTATTCCTAAAGAAGATAGAGTCGAGAAGATACTGACTAAGGTTTTGCCTATCTCTTAGGAGAGCAAAATCATTGTCATTTAGGAATCAAAGAATATTGTCACTCTCCCACTGGATGAATTAATTGGAAATCCCACTGCCTATGAACATATGAGACAAACCATGAAAATGAATGTACCTAAGAAGGAAAGAAGCTTGGCACTCAGAATCACTGAAGGTTCCAATCTAGAAGATGATGAAATGGCTATGATCACCAAGGACTTCAAGAAGTACCTGAGGAGAGGAAAAGGTCATTCAAGAAGTGGAAGCTATACCAAGTCAAAAGCTCCTGAGAAGCAAACAAATGATGGATGCTACAAGTGTGGAAAGTATGATCACCACATCAAGAACTGTCCTTTATGGGAAATTGAAAGGAAGAAGGAAAGAGCTGAACGAAGGAACAGGAGGAAGGAACAGGTTCAACCTAGGAAAAGCAACAACAAAGGATCAACCAAGGCTATGGTCGTTGCTTGGGGAGAAAGCTCAGATGATGATGATGATGAGGATGAAAAAGAACTTATGGCCATTGGAGATTCTGATGAAGAAACTGAGGTAAATGTAATTCATCTCAAAGACAAGATTAAATTATTGTCTAAAAAAGGTTATCTGAGTTACTTCTAGAACTAATTGATGAATCTGAGGATGTAAACCATGAAATGGAATAGTTATCTAAAGAATGTGTGATTTTGAATGTTAAGTGTAAAAACCTGGAACTTAGGGTTAGTGAAATTGTAAGTGAAAATACTGTGTTGAAGAACCAGGTTCATGCACTTGACTCAACTGTCCTAGATCTTAGATCTAAAAATCTAAAACTAAAATTAGGAACAGATAAAAAGACAGTTGATTACACACAACTCACTCTAGAAGAAAATGTAGGAAAAATGAAAGATGAGTTGTATGAAAGGGATGAGCAGGTAAGAATTCTAAAGGAGGATCTAAGCAAAGTCAAGCATGAGCTAGACAGAACTTGTAAATGGAACAGGTCCTCTGATGCACTTTTATGGCTACAAGAACACCATAGTAGCAACAGAAGAGGACTTGGGTTTGGTAACCTAACACCTAAGTGGGATCCCATAATCAAGTACCTCATACTTCCTGAGAACAAGATTTGTACACACTGTGGTAAAACATGTCACTATAAAAGTGAATGCACTGCAACAGAAAAGGCTAGTCAAAATAATAAAGAATTTGTTCAAGGGAAGAATAGGCTACCAAGTTGGGCTAAAAGGAATTTGATTCATCATTTTGCCTATAGAAAGGGACCCAAACTAGTTTGGGTTCCTAAGACTAACCCCTGATTTCCTTTTGCAGGTCCAAGTGAAGGGGGGCAGCCAAATATGGTACATGGATAGTGGCTACTCAAAGCATATGACAGGAAGCAAGAACCAGTTCCTTTCACTTGAGGACCTTAAAGGAGGTAATGTCTCCTTTGGAAATGGGAAGAAAGGTGAGATAATTGTGGTTGGAAAGGTAGGTAAGACTGATTCTCACTCTATTGAGAATGTCTACTTGATAGATGGACTAAAGTACAGTCTAATAAGTGTATCACAATTATGTGATAGAGGTAACATGGTAGCATTCACCTCTACAAAATGCTTTGTGATTAATCTTACCACTGACAAGATAGTTTTGCAGGGAAAAAGAGTGAACAACATATATGTTGTAGATCTGTCTACACTTTCAGAAAATGAACTCACTTGCTTAAGTGTGTTGGATAATGATCCCCTCCTTTGGCACAAGAGACTTGGACATGCTAGTCTAAGTCAACTCAACAAACTAGTCTCCAAGGACTTGGTGATAGGGCTGCCCAATATTAAGTTCAAGGAAGATAAAGTTTGTGAGGCTTGTACAAGGGGGAAGCAAGTAAGATCGTCTTTCAAAAGCAATAAAGTGGTAAGCACCACCAGGACGATGGAACTGGTCCATATGGATCTTTGTGGACCAATGAGAACATTGAGCAGAGGTGGTAAGAGATATATGATGGTGCTTGTTGATGATTACTCTAGGTTTACTTGGACATTGTTTTTAACATCTAAAGATGAAGCATTTGACATGTTCACCTCTTTTGTTAGAAAAACTCAGAAACAACTAGGTAATCAACTTGCATCAATTAGGTCTGATCATGGTACTGAATTTGAGAATGCTAAATTTTCTGAATTTTGTGATGAGCATGGCATAAATCATAATTTTTCTGCTCCTAGGACTCCACAACAAGATGGAGTAGTTGAAAGAAAGAATAGGACGTTGGAAGAAATGGATAGGACTATGCCTCTTTCTAGTAAACTGCCCCATAGTTTCTGGGCAGAAGCTGTGAACACTGCATGTTACATCATAAATATGTGCACGACTAGACCTCTTATTGAGAAGACTCCATATGAGTTACTTAAAAGGAAAAAGCCAAACATATCCCATCTTAGGGCACTTTGTGCACAATAATGGTAAAGACTCCCTAGGTAAGTTTGATCCCAAAAGTAATGAGAAAGTATTCATGGGATATTCTTCACATGGTAAAGCTTATAAGCTTTATAAGCTTTATTAATGTCTCCTTTGGAAATGGGAAGAAAGGTGAGATAATTGTGGTTGGAAAGGTAGGTAAGACTGATTCTCACTCTATTGAGAATGTCTACTTGATAGATGGACTAAAGTACAGTCTAATAAGTGTATCACAATTATGTGATAGAGGTAACATGGTAGCATTCACCTCTACAAAATGCTTTGTGATTAATCTTACCACTGACAAGATAGTTTTGCAGGGAAAAAGAGTGAACAACATATATGTTGTAGATCTGTCTACACTTTCAGAAAATGAACTCACTTGCTTAAGTGTGTTGGATAATGATCCCCTCCTTTGGCACAAGAGACTTGGACATGCTAGTCTAAGTCAACTCAACAAACTAGTCTCCAAGGACTTGGTGATAGGGCTGCCCAATATTAAGTTCAAGGAAGATAAAGTTTGTGAGGCTTGTACAAGGGGGAAGCAAGTAAGATCGTCTTTCAAAAGCAATAAAGTGGTAAGCACCACCAGGACGATGGAACTGGTCCATATGGATCTTTGTGGACCAATGAGAACATTGAGCAGAGGTGGTAAGAGATATATGATGGTGCTTGTTGATGATTACTCTAGGTTTACTTGGACATTGTTTTTAACATCTAAAGATGAAGCATTTGACATGTTCACCTCTTTTGTTAGAAAAACTCAGAAACAACTAGGTAATCAACTTGCATCAATTAGGTCTGATCATGGTACTGAATTTGAGAATGCTAAATTTTCTGAATTTTGTGATGAGCATGGCATAAATCATAATTTTTCTGCTCCTAGGACTCCACAACAAGATGGAGTAGTTGAAAGAAAGAATAGGACATTGGAAGAAATGGATAGGACTATGCCTCTTTCTAGTAAACTGCCCCATAGTTTCTGGGCAGAAGCTGTGAACACTGCATGTTACATCATAAATATGTGCACGACTAGACCTCTTATTGAGAAGACTCCATATGAGTTACTTAAAAGGAAAAAGCCAAACATATCCCATCTTAGGGCACTTTGTGCACAATAATGGTAAAGACTCCCTAGGTAAGTTTGATCCCAAAAGTAATGAGAAAGTATTCATGGGATATTCTTCACATGGTAAAGCTTATAAGCTTTATAAGCTTTATTAATGTCTCCTTTGGAAATGGGAAGAAAGGTGAGATAATTGTGGTTGGAAAGGTAGGTAAGACTGATTCTCACTCTATTGAGAATGTCTACTTGATGGTAAGAAACTCAAATGAAACCACAGCCTAGACTGAAGCTACACCAGAGGAAGGAACTGATAGGGGGAACTGAACAAAGAGGAACTGATTGTCATGCCCTGAACTCGAGGAGCGCGACCGGCGCTCAACCGAGTGAACCCAGTCGAGCAAGCCTATGTTACATCAAAACCTCATCATAACTCATGCTTGATTTATCAAAACATAATTAAATCATGACTTTCATATTTGAATGCATTTGGCTCAATGGCTCGAATTTTTTTTTCTTTTCTTTTCTTTTCTTTTTCTCTCATGATAGGTACATAACTTCATAAATATTTGTGAATATAAATACATGACGAAACTCAAAAACTTAAGTACATGACCCACAATGTATATGGAGCTTCTATGACAATAGATACCTAAGTACATAAAACCAACTAGACTCAAATGCCCACTGGAATTGTAGCGGGCTCACCATAATCTGCTGCGCAGAAGATCCTTATCAAAGATCCATATCATCCTGTAGAAGTATACCTGCATCCATTAAAAGATGCAGCACCCCCAGCAAAAGGGACGTTAGTACTGTCGAATAGCACTAGTATGTATAGCTAAAAATCCTCTTTCAAAATAGAATGCCAATATGATATATACGTGGAACACATAATATAAAGTAATTGAAATAACATGTACAAACAAGGCCAATGAAAATGGCACGTAATGTCTGCGTTAATAATGTGTCTCACTAGACCGTCCATATCCCTCTCTTATCTTATACCTATACATTTCATAGACCATTCATAGGATTCACATATAACATACAATACACTTGTGCGTTTCATAGATCGTTCACAGTGTTTACTTACACAATACACCTGTACATTTCATAGACCATTCACAGGATTACATATACCATACAAATACACCTGTGCGTTTCATAGACCGTTCACAGTGTTTACTTACATAATACACATGTGCGTTTCATAGACCATTCACAGGATTACATATACAATACAAATAAACCTGTGCGTTTCATAGACCGTTCACAGTGTTTACTTACATAATACACATGTGCGTTGCATAGACCATTCACAGGATTACATATACAATACAAATACACATGTGCATTTCATAGACAGTTCACAGTGTTTACTTACATAATACACTTGTGCGTTTCATAACACAATATACCTATGTGTTTCATAAACCGTCCATAGGGTTTCATAACACAATATACCTATGTGTTTCATAGACCGTCCATAGGGTTTCATAACATAATATACATATGCGTTTCATAGACCATCCATAGGATTTCATAACATAATATACCTATGCGTTTCATAGACCGTCCATAGGGTTTCATAATATAATATACCTATGCATTTCATACACCGTCCATAGGGTTTCATAATACAATATACCTATGCATTTCATAGACCGTCTATAGGGTTTCATAACACAATATACCTATGCGTTTCATAGACCGTCCATAGGGTTTCATAACACAATATTCATATGCGTTTCATAGCCCGTCCATAGGGTTCATAACATATTATTATGCACATAACCATATATAAAGTCAAAGCGACATGATTAACACTACTTTTAAGATCGTAAGTTCCTGGATCATTGAAACACTTCATGTTCATGCTCATTGTGGAGAAACATCGCTCATTACATTAGCACATGTATTGTGAATCAATAAGCCAATTTCAGTGGCACATGGCCCAAATTCGTTTTCATAAGATTTATCATTATTTAGCATAGGACATCTCTCTTCCACCTCATATATACTCTCTTATCAACTTATGGTCATTAGCTATGTTCATGATTCTTGGGGACTTAACATCGAAGTCATTTACATTAATTATTTTAGTAGCATACATACTATGATAGAAACCATAGAGACATACAACACCTCATAATTCTCATTTTGGCAAACGGCAACACTTCATGTTCATACCATCACTTACTTGTACTTGCCATAGGTGACCATAGGACATCAAGAACATTTAAAAAATTTAGGAACGCTATAGCCTCTCCTCATGAGGGCGTAAGAGCTTATAACACATTGGAAACATAAGTACAAATACATTTGTCTCATAACCTTTCCCACCATATATCACTTCACAATTTCTTTCAACTACTTACAACATCATTATTTCATTGGATCCCTTGGTCATACATATTCTTATTCATTCATGGCACTGTGGCCGTATATCATATTCCACACTTTCATTTTTTTCCTTTCATAGATCATCATCATAATTATCAACAAGTAGAATATTCCAGAATTCATAACTTTAAGTTCATTAGTAATGAAGGATTTAAACACAATAGATTTCTTTCCAATAAATGGAGTAAAATGATTGGCAATCGAAGCACAAGTTAAGATCATACACAATTTCCACTCACGAATGTGTAAGAACACAAAACACATTGAAAAATACTTACAAAGCATAGCATTAGCTAAAACAGCCACATTTGGACATCACTTGAGTTCATAAGCTTTTAGCCAGTTATATTATCGAAGTCAATTTTGGAATAGTTGAGTCAAAGCTCATTTCATAATCTTTCTCACATTATTTCATTTCATTGGCACCATTGGTCACAAGTATAACTCTCACTATTGGCATGTTGGCCACACTTTATATTCCCAATTCACTTATTTTACTTTCAACCATCTTTATAGGTCATCAACAATAAGACATTTCCAATCAAGACTTTAGGTACACATATGAGCAATTAAGAGTCTTAAGAATATTGAATTTTCTCACACAATTTGGCATACTAGCTTTCATTTGAAACACAATTCAAAGACATAGCATTTTAATACATATATCATTCCCGAACACATTCCCAAAGGGTAACATAATGTGATAGGAACATTCGAGATAAGTTTTGATTACACAATTCTCATCACTTTGCTTATTCGGGACAATCGAATTTATTGAGAATAACTCGGAATATAGAATAAGGAACTTGAGACAACCATACTTGGAGCTTACGGAAACATCATGGAATTTAATTCCAAGAGAGAAAGTTTAGCCAACATACCTTGATGGAGCTCTTTAGTGATATTAAAACCACCAACTACTCTTACAACTTCAATCTACATCAACATAATTCAATGGGACCAATATTAGTAACAAATTCCATAATTTAGGCAATTTAGGCATTTTATCAAACACCTAGTAGGCATGAATCTCTACATCTCTTAACCATAGAATTAGTTCATCCAACTACTACCATTTACCAATAATTTATCCCACCATCATTCTTAAACAATTCTTAACTTCCAACATCACATACATGACCATCCATCCACACCCAACCAATAAAATTCCATCAAATAATCACCTTTCTATCTCTATAATGGTTATGTGTTTAAATTGGGAACTTATGGCTTCCAATCACCATATCCTAAGTTATAACACATATTCCATATATAAATAATCCTCATATATTAGTTAGAGATGGTAGACATACCTCTTGTAGTGAGACTTATGAAAATCCCAACCTGTAGTGTTCTTGACCAATTTGGGGATTTAAATGAAAATCTATGGATCTTCAAGATTAATCCTTGTTAATACAAGTGTTTAGGAGTAGTAATCAACTCAAAATTACTCCAAAAACATTACCTTGGTTCATGGGAGAGAGGTATTGGGTGGATTCCCTTTGATATACAAGCCCTAGCTCAAAGAAATGACTTATCTCTCTCTCTCTACCCGGTCTTGGGGATATTTAATGGGTTTCTACATGCGCGGCCGTGGATTGGCCGCGGATTGGAGGCAGAAACTCTCAAATATGCGCGGCCGCGGATTTGGCCGCGCATCTAGCATAGGTCCAGTAAAATGGCCATAACTTTTTGTATACATATCCAAATGACAAACGGTTTAAAGTGTTGGAAACTAGATTCAGAGGGCTTTATTTTTATAAGTAGATCACCATCTAAGTCATTATATTAAGGGACTTCTATTTATTTGAAGTTGGGTCTTGTGTCACTTGAAACATCCTTTCCACTTAATGTGTCCAACTTGTTCCATACAAGTTCTTGCCATTCCCAAAACTCCTTAGTATGTTCCAACACACCTTAAACATACATTATCAATTCAACATGATGTGGCTCTATCCCATAGGTCTTCTTTAATACTCAAATACCTTATTCCCAGATACCGTTGGCGCACTTTTTAAAAAAAACTTAAATCATTAGGAATTTTTTACGGGGCCTTACACTGATCCTCAAACCTCGAGGGAACCTGTCCATGAACCTGTCCTCAACAACAAAACATTGAAGGAACATCTAGGGAAAATCAGCTGGTTGTGAAACCTTACAAGTATCAACCTCTAGAATCAAAATCAGATCTTCTTTGAAGAATCTTTATGCTTTTGATGCCTTCTTATCTCTTATTGAACCTAAAAATGTTGCTGAGGTTTTGCAGGATGCAGACTGGGTGAATGCAATACAAGATGAACTCAACCAATTTGAGAGAAGCCAAGTTTGGCATCTGGTACCAAGACCCAAGGACAAATCAGTAATTGGCACAAAATGGGTCTTCAGAAACAAACTTGATGAAGATGGGATAGTTACAAGGAACGAGGCAAGATTGGTGGTTCAAGGATATAGTCAAGAGGAGGGCATAGACTATGATGAGACTTTTGCTCTAGTTGCAAGATTTGAGGCAATTAGACTCCTTATAGCCTTTGCTGCTTATATGGAATTCACTTTCCATCAGATGGATGTCAAGAGTGCCTTCCTCAATGGCTATCAAAAGGAAGAAGTGTTTTTCAAGTAACCTCTCGGCTTTGAAATCAAGGAATGTCCTGATCATATGTACAAGCTTGACAAGGCACTTTATGGGCTCAAGCAGACTCCAAGAGCATGGTATGAAAGATTATCAAAGTTCTTGCTTGAGCATGGCTACAAGAGAGGTAAAATTAACAATATTTTTTTCTTGAAAGAAAAAGGTAAAGATCTCTTGGTAGTTCAGATATATGTTGATGATATAATTTTTGGAGCAACTACTGACAAGTTAAGTAAAGAATTTGCTAAACTAATGGGGAATGAATTAGAAATGAGTATGATATGTGAGCTTAATTTCTTTTTAGGGTTACAAATTAAACAAAATTCAAATGGAACTATGATCCATCAACAAACATTTGTGAAAGAGTTTCTTAAAAGGTTTAAAATGGAAAATTCCAAAGAAATTGACACTCCTATAGCAACAACCACAAAATTGGATGTAGATGAACCTAGTTCATCTGTTGATCAAAAGTTGTATAGGACAATGATTGACTATTTGTTATATCTCACTACTAGCAGACCTGACATTATTTTTAGTGTAGGCCTTCGTGCTAGATTTCAGGCAAATCCAAAGGAGTCTCACTTGACTATTGTCAAGAGGATATTGAGATACCTAAAAGGCACCATTGACCTCTGTCTATGGTATCCAAAAGGTAGTAATTTCAACTTAGTGGGATATGCTGATGTTAATTATGCAGGGTTTCTTGTGGATAGAAAGAGCACCTCAGTAGGTCGTATCCCCATCTTTTGTGATAACACTAGTGCAATTAGTATGACCAAGAACTAAGCACATAGATGTTAGGCATCATTTTTGAGGGACAACTATGAGAAGGGTTTGATCACTGTGGAATTTTATGCTACTGACAAGCAAATAACTAACATCTTCACAAAAGCTTTAACTAGAGATCACTTTGAAAGAAACAAGTTAGAATTAGGGATGATTAAGATCACCTAAAAGGAACCAGTTCAAACTCAAAAAATTCGTTAGAAAAACTGTAAATTTTTGTACATAATTAGATTAGATTTTGCTCAGTATCATACTTTCATCAGTATACTCTTGTGCCATGTGCTAAAATGTCTCATTAATCTCTAATAATATTATATTTATTTTCTTGGAAAATTCAGACTTACACAAGAGATTTTTCAGTGAAGAACCTGGTTCATCAAGATTACATGGTACGTATTCGCCACTCAGCATATTTTGAAATAATGATATTTGGATTATGATCAAATAAAGAGTCCCATTTAATCCTAACCTTCTTAAGCTTATCTGTTACGAAATGAACCAGTTTCATTCAAAAAGAATCCCAAAAATGCAATAAGTGCCTAGATTCTAAGGAGAGTCATAAACATCTCTTCAAACTGACTCCCAGTTTGATTAGACCTCTGAACTTCTGAAAAAGTAGTTGTTACTCAATTAAAATCTACCTCTTTAAATTGATTAGGCATTAGTTGTTTCTTCACTTCAAAGTCTAAGCCATCAAATAATTTTCTCTATCTTCGCTCATCTTCCAAACATACACATACTCATCTTTTCTCATACCCAAACATAGCAATGGCAAACACTTCTGAGAATCCCTCATCACCATCCAAAGAATCCATACCCACTCCTTCCACCACACCCACAACCACACCTATCTCCAAGAAAGGAAGATTCAAGATGCTTGCTGGCAAAGTAGTCGTTGGAGGAGAACAAATCAAGAAAATCAATGAGAAATTGAAGGCAGGGCAGGCAGATGTACCCCAGAAATCTGATGAATCATTCAAGTCTGCTACTGAGGGGGGAAAATTTTTTCTTCTGAAACAGAGCAGGTAACATCTGGTCCTAAGGTTACATCTGAAGTAATCTCTAAGGTTGCTTCAAATCAGAAAACTAGATTTGTTCTGGTAGGAACTGTGGCTGGGGTAGAGATTGCTGAGTCTGAGAAGATTCGTGGTAAAAATAAGAAAAGAAAAAAAGAAAAGGAGAGTGAGGGTGATCGAGACAATGTGAGGGGAATGGGAAAAGGAGTGGCTGAATCTTCACCCACTCCTATTGATTTGACTAAAGAAACAGGAGTTATGGAAGTATGGTGTGAGGAATCGGCTAGAAAAGAACAAAGTATGAGAGAAAAAGGGGGAAGTGCGTCTGGAGAAGCTGTTGAGGGGTTGGTTAGATTGGGGAAGAAGGTTCAAGAACT
The DNA here is from genome assembly GCF_000715075.1 of Nicotiana tabacum. Taxonomy (NCBI): domain Eukaryota; kingdom Viridiplantae; phylum Streptophyta; class Magnoliopsida; order Solanales; family Solanaceae; genus Nicotiana; species Nicotiana tabacum. The sequence goes on along the minus strand of NC_134093.1, from coordinate 47,066,427 downwards.
TGTTCCTTCTGTGTAGGAACCCCTCGAGGACCTACTAAGAAAAGTGTCTGAAAGTTACAATCCTAAAAGGAAAAGGAGTTCAGCAGTTAAAGTCCCTGGTACTGCTAGGGCAAACAAAAAAAGAAAGTTTGCCTCGTCTATCCCTGTAGAGACTCCTCCAAGAGGAAGAGCTACAAGGAGTCAGAAGAAGCAAAGTGAAAGAAAAGTTGTTGCTAAGGGAAAGAAGAAGGTGGGCGAGCCTGTTGAGGCTGTTGAAATTGAGGAGATGGACCTGGTTCTTCATGATGAAGAGGAGGCAGAAGAAATGGAGGTTGTGACTCTAAAGGCAAAAACGATTAAGACTTCCATAAAAAAGTCTGTTTCAAAGACAAAGTCTGCAGGGACATCTACCTTGGCCAAAAGAACCAGGTCTGTCTTGAAGTCTAGAAAAGTGAAAGTAGTGGAAGAAGAAAAATAGAGTGGAGAAGAAGAAGAAGAATCTGATGCAGAGAAGGAAAAGATGGTTAAGTTTGGGAAAAGAACCATCTTGAAAGGTAGACTCCTCAGGAACTTGGAGGAGGAAGGCATGGTGACGCTGTTGGAAAAGTTACAACTGCAGGGTTGGAAGGACATGGTCCTTCAGATGGATAGAAAGCTTGCTAGAACTAAGATTGTGGAGTTCATGGCAAACTGTGATATCAAAAATGGCAGAGTCACCAGTGTGGTGAAGGGGGTAACAGTGAGTTTTGATGACAAAGAATTGGGAGAGATCTTAGGTGTACCTACTGTAGGGTACAATGATTACAAGAAACTTAAATGTCCAAGTCTAGAGAATCTCCCTACTGCCCTTGCCATTACAAGGAAGTTTGGGGATAATGAAGAAGAGCTTGAGCCCAAGGTTGTATACAAAAGTGAGATGAAGCCACCCCACATAGTATTGTTTGAATTTGTTAACAGAATTGTGCTGCCTAGGAAGGAAATGAGGCACACATTCATGGACCTAGTCCTTATGGAATGTTTGGACAGTGGAAGGTAAATCAATTGGCCTAGATTTATCATCCAGTTTCTCGATAGGGTTCTGACCGGCACCAAAACTCATGCCATAACCTATGGGTTCATTCTCATAGTTGTACTTGCACACTTCAAGGTACCCATCAGGAAATGGGATGTTGGTACAAGCAAGGATCACTTTGGAACAAACACTTTGACTGCTTGTGACTATGAAGTCCGCACTACTCCCAAAGAGCCTGGTTCATCCAAGAATGTACCTGTGAACAATAAAGTGCAAGCCTTGGTTTAAGAAAGTGGGGCTAAGGATGCTGAAATTGAAAGGCTGAAGAAGAGGTTGGCAGAAGTAGAAACTGAATGAGATGCTCTCAGAGCTGAGCTTGCAAAGGAAAAAAGAGAAGAATGATGGCATTCTTCATGATATGCTGAAACTGCTTCAAGCCAAGAACCAAGAACCTGGTCCTTCCCAGCCTTAAAACCTTCCTAGCATAGTTAGACAAACTAGTGACCCGGATGGGATTTCTTTTTTTGGATCTTTTTGCTCATGATCCAGTGTTTTTATTTCTCTTTATGCTTTGTGGATGACTAGTATCAATGATAATCAACTGTTTTTGTGCTCTAACTGTTTGTTGATGCTTCTTAGTTGACTAATATCATTAGATTGATAAATGATGCTTGACTCCATGATTGCATTTGAAGTAGCCCCAGTGGCCATGAGTAATTTCTATTAAAATCTGGTTATCTAACATAATTATGCAACATTTCGATGATGCCAAAAGGATAAAGATAGGTTGTGCTTTTTACTTTGGACTATGATGTTTATAATCTAATGAACCTGGCCCTTGATGATTTGTGACTTTAAAATGAAAAGTGTTCTAAAATTGTGTTAATGTTGAGCTAAGTTGACACAAGGCCTATGCTTATGAAAAGCACGGAGTTTGTCATCATCAAAAAGGGGGAATTTGTTAGCCCAAGTGAAGTTTGTTTGTATGATTGACAAAGAAACTCGAGCATGAACCAGGTCCATACACATGTACACAGACACGGGCAGATTCGAGCATAAGGGATGCACATGAAGGAGATAAGCTTAAGTTGTTATATCTAATATCTCCTTATCGAAAAGGTTGCATAAATGATAAGGAGAAGGATTCCTTCCTCAAAGAGAACTTTATCCAAGATAAGAGGGGAGTTAGAAGTTGAAGATAACCAGAACTCTTCCCCCAAGGAAGAGTAGCATTAGAACTCTAGTTATTTCTTATTCTACTAACTCTATATATTATAGGATGTTCTCATTCTACAGGTACGCACAAACGCTGAAGTTAAACGTGAGTTGAGAGCAAAATAGCAAGGCTTTTTGCAAACAATTCTTGTGTGATTCAAGTGTGCGAACCTGAAGCTACATGAACTAGATAGATGAACCAGTTCCAAGTGTATGTCTTTTATTCTAGTTTCATTGTAGTAGGTGTTTTCAAATTGTACCTTTCAGCTTTATCTAGAGGCAATTGTATTAGGTACTCTGAGTATTCAAGTTAGAGTTAACTTGAAGTTGTCGCAACAGTTAGAAGTTGGTTTCCACAACGGGATTAGAGGTAATCCTTAGGTTTACAAAGAGTTTTGTAAATGCTGTTTTGGCTCAGTGATTTAGTGAAGTGTTGGGGAAAATCCTACTGAGTAGTAGGTCGTGATTTTTTACCTTTTAAGTCGGGTGTTTTTCACGTAAAAATACTTGTGTTCTTTAGTTTTCGTATTTACTATTTCCGCAACAGTCGTATAAAGAATACTTAAAAGAACCAGGTCCTTCCATAATCAGTGCACACAAAAATTAGACACCATACCAATCACCTCCTCTTGTGTGGCATTGTAGTTTAAAACATCGTAAGGTTTCATCTATTTTTTTCTTTTAACAACTAATAAAATCCCATTACATACATCATCTTTTAATTAACACTAACAGAAGAAATATCTAAACAAGAGGAATTTAATAAATATAGCCATGGTGATTTCTTTGTATAAGACTGTAAATTTGAATGCGATCTCTATTTTGAAATATGAGTAGCTAAATTTTCTCCCTTTTTAAATGTACTTATCCCTAGAAAGCTAGTGCATGCATGTCTTTTTCTTTGTTGGAAATTGGAAGACAACCACAAAAATGCTAATGGTATATATCCATTACATGATAAACCAATCATTTCTTGTCAAAACAAATCTTTGTCTTGTGTTCGATAACAAACGGAAACCTGTGAGGCTCTCTCTGCATCCAAGTTTTTCTTTTTTAATGCAGGTGGCAAAAAAACATTAAAGGATAACTCGGTGCACTAAACTCCCACTATGTGTGTGATCCAAAAAAGAATTGAATTATAAAGATCTATTATACACAGTCTTACCCTGCAATTTCTGCAAGGTAGCAAAAAAAATTGTGTAACAAAATAAAACTTATTAATGTAAATATTCATGATACATAAGAGTTAGGTAAGTTTTGATCTTCTATTCCTAATAACAAAAAATAAAAAATTTAATGTTGATTTAAGTTGATATGTAAAACACACTCCATTACTACTCCAAACATTGACATTAACTTTCTGATATGCTACCCAAATCTCAACTCATAGAGTTCATAGTTTTAGGTTTTAACATAGGTAGTGAACACGACATGCAAAGGGAAAATAACGTAAGCATGTATACATAAAGCTTCTCTAAATATACACGATTACAAACATTATAGTTAGTTCTATTATCTGATAGGTGGTATCAACTGAAAAGTTAATCGTTGAATATAGCAAGTTACAATGGGCTAATAGTTGCTTAACATCATAAACTCCTATTCGTATAATTGAAACGGATGGCAAAGAAATGGATAACAATGCAGTACGTCGTCCTCCATGTTTACTCGTTTATATATGAATTTGGAAGTTCTGATCGAATCCACTTTTCTAAACTATTTGGAACGAGGAAGTAAAATAATCCTGAAAATGAAGTACTTTTCCGCGGCTATGTTTAACCTAAAATATGAGAGTGAATATTTGTCAATAGAAAATAATCAAAAATTAACGAAGTAGTTAAAAGAACAAAGTAAAATAGTTCTTATAGAGTAGTTCTTGGCTGTGAGAAGCTGATGAACGATGTCAACAATTAAGAGAAGAATATTGTAGTAAAATAAATATATAACAATAATCCAATGTAATCCGTGGAGTCTGGGAGGGTAAATATACGTAGACCTTACTCCTACCCGAAAAAGATAAAGAGGTTATTTTCGTAAGAGCCTCGGCTCAAAAAATATATAGAGAAAAGAGCAATAGCAAGCAGCAACACCAGCAAACCAAACAGAAAACCGAAGTGAAAGAAACAATAAGGAATAACATAAATTTAATAATAATAAGAGAATACAAAACTAACACCGAGGGATGCATTAAAACTACTGGAACGAGCAAGGACACTACTCGACTACCTAGCCTACTACCTTAATTCTTGACCTCCACACCTTCTTATCCAAGTTCATGTCCTCAGTAAGCTGGAGAATCGGTATGTCTTGCCTAATCACCTCTCCCCAATACTTCTTCGGCCTACCTCTACCTCTCTTTAGGCCCTCCAAGACTAACCTCTCCCATATCCTAACTGGGGAATTAGTGCCTCTCCTTTTCACATACCCAAACCATCTAAATCTCGCTTCCTATATCTTGTCATCTACAGGGGCCACGTCCACCTTGTCCCGAATAATTTCATTCCTAATTCTATCTAACCTGATATGCCCACACATCCATCTCAACATCCTCATTTCTGCTACCTTCATCTTCTGGACATGGGAGTTCTTGATTGGCCAACACTCAGCCTCATACAACATAGTCGGTTTGACCAACGCTCTATAGAACTTACCTTTAAGTTTTAGTGGCACAGTCTTATCACACAAAACACCGAAAGCTAGCCTCCATTTGATTCCCCCCCCCCCAATATGATGTGTAACATCCTCGTCAATCTCCCTATTTTCTTATATAATAGATCCAATATACTTGAAACTATCCCTCCTAAGGATAACTTGTGAATCAAGCCTCACGCCCACGTCCACTTCCTGAGTCGCTCCACTGAACTTGCACTCCATATATTCTGTCTTGGTCCTGCTCAACTTGAAACCTTTAGACTCCAAGGTCTTCCTCCAAACCTCCAACCTTGCATAAATACCAAATCACGTCTCGTCAATCAGTACAATATCATCTGTAAATAATATGCACCGTGGCACCTCTCCTTGGGTGTGGCACGTCGGTGTGTCGATCACCAGGGCAAATAAAAACGGGTTGAGGACTAACCCCTGATACAGCCCCATCATAAATGGGAAGTCCTCTGATTCCCCTCCTACTGTCCTCACCCGAATCTTAGCACCATCATATATATCCTTAATAGCCCTAATGTATGCCACAGGGACACTGCTAGCCTCCAAACTCTCTACGGAACCTCCCTCGGGACTTTATCGCAAGCCTTCTCTAAGTTGATAAACACCATATGCAGATCCCTTTTCCTATCCCTATACTACTCCATCAATCTTCTAAAAAGATGAATAGCTTCCATAGTCTAATGTCATGTCTTAAATCTGAACTAGATCTCGGAGATAGACACACTCCTTCTCAACCTGAGTTCCACCACCCTTTCCCAGACCTTCATAGTATGTCTTATTAGCTTGATACCCCTATAATTGTTACAATATTGGATATCACCCTTGTTCTTGTACACATGGATCATCGTACTACACCTCTATTCTTTGGGCATCTTCTTCGTCTTAAAGATGATATTAAATAACTCAGTGAGCCACTCTAAGCCTGTCTTGCCCGGTTCTTCCAAAATTCGACCGGAATTTCTTCTGGCCCGGTTACTCTTCCCCAGCACATCTTACGTACAACCCCCTCTACCTTCTCAACTTTTATAGCCTATAATACTTAAAGTCTCGACGGCTTTCGAAGTATTCCAAGTCACCCAGCAGAATATTCATATTCCCTTCTTTGTTCAAGAGTCTTTGGAAGTAAGTCGGCCATCTTTGTCGAATATGAGTCTTATCCAAAAAAACTTTGCCTTCCTCTTCTTTGATGCACTTCACTTGGTCCAGGTCACGGGCCTTCCTTTCTCTCATCTTGGCTAGCCTATATAGCTGTTTCTTGTCCCTGCCTTTACCCTCAAGTTCTATATACAGGTGTTCAAATATTGCAGGCTTAGCCGTCGTAATTGCTAACTTCGCTCCCTTCCTAGCCATCTTATATTGCTCCATGTTTGACCTATTCTCCTCATCATCCGGACTCTCCAAGAGCTTTAGATACATTTTTCTTAGCTTCCACTTTACCTTGGACCTCTCCGTTCCACCACTAGTCCCTTTTTTGGCTGCCAGAGTAGCCTTTTGGGACCCCTAATACCTCTCTAGCAGCCTCCTTAATGCAATTCGTAGTCGTGGTCCCATAGCCAACAACTTAACCCCTAACTCTTGGGCTTTGTCTTTAGTTAAGGCTCCCTGCTTGATCCTAGGTAGACCACACAGAGCCCTATTTCTTCTTTTCCTCATGATCTCAAAATCCATGACCAAGAGCCTATGTTGGGTCGTGAGTTTCTCACTCAGGATGACCTTGCAGTCCATGCCAAGACCATTATCGGACTTTTTGAAGACCAGATAATCAATTTGGGTCTTGGCTACCGAATGGGATTTTGAAGACCAGATAATCAATATAACATCAATATAAGAGATTGAATTTGAATGGGATACAGTCGTGGGAAAGGGGAATATTTATAGCACAAGTAAATTGTAGATGTCTCTAAAACCTCTCCCATATGTTGTATCCATTATGTGGGCAATATCTTGGGATCCGTAGGCCCTGGTAAAGTATCTATATGGATACTCATGATCTTCTAAATTTGCTAGCTTACTAGGCATATCTATCTAGATATTCCTGATTGTCCGGGCACAAAACTATTTGTATTGACAGATTACCCGGCACTATCATCTTAATACTCCCCTTCGACCCAAAAGACGACAGATAACTTGTTGTTGATTAGGAAATGCTTGACACATGTTGAATCCCACTTTAGCCATGTGTTACCAATATAGATAGTGCCTCTACTTTATAGATAATTTTCTTATAATGATTCGGCCGGTTGTTTTGTGTATTTAAGACTTGTTCCCCTATTTGATACATTTCGTATACGTGCTTGTGGATTTGTGACTCATAGGGGTGGTTGGTTTCTCTTCGGGAATGTTTGAGAGTGAATTGATACACTTAGTGTCATTTTGGAAATCTAAGTTATAAGAGTTGAACAAGGTTTGACTTTTCTGAAAATAATCTCGGATTGGTATTTTTGATGGTTCCAATAGGTTTGTAACGTTATTTTGGAACTAGGCGTATGTTCGGTCATCTTACTTTTTCTTCTATTTTTCTTTAGTGTAGACACCAACTGAGAAATACTAATACCGAAGTTATAATCCTCAAACTCTGGAACCTCCAATTCCTTGCCTGCCCGAGAAGGTCCAACATTGTACTTATTACTGGTACCTCTGCTATCTGGGCTTATTTATGATCTTATGTCGGAATCTCGTCGAGAAGGTCCAAAGTAAGGCTCATAGCGACTCCTTGAATTTCTATGATTGGGCTCTGTTTGTCCCAATGCATTCTCGAGGATATCAATGTACCTACTTGCTGACTTGGTATCAACAAATATTCGAACTGCCATGTACTTCTTTTTCCTTTTTGTTACCGATTATATATATATATATATATATATATATATATATATATATATATATATATATATATATATATATATCCAAGTTATATTATAGAAATATTCGGATATTGTCCTTCAATCCCCGTAGCTTTTGAGTTTTTTTTTGTTTAAATTTTTTGCAAATGCGATTGCAACCCAATTGTCTAGAACCGAGGTAACAACATATTTTCTCTCTGAAATCGGTCTAGAATTATCGGAGTAATTCTGTGCTCCCTTGTTGAATCTTATAAATATCATTCATCCCCTTTTCAAGTTTCTGAGCTCCGTATGTTCCTTAACGAAAGCATCTGCAAGCTCAGCAAATAGACTAATTGAATCTTCGGGAAAAAGGGATGCTAGGTTAAAGCTCCTTTCGTGAGCAGTTCTCTGAATTTTTAGATGAGTACTGATTTAATCTCCTGATTTTTTAATTTGTTTCTATTGACTTTGGTTTTATAAGCTATAATATAATTTCAGGGATATGACGTTCTATCATACTTTAAAATATCCAATATTTTGAACTTCTTTGGATTCCCAATGGAGCAGTACTCGACTTTTAGAATGATTGAGATTACTTATCCATGTGTTTACCCTAAAAATGGATAATAATTGAATTTATTCGCGGTTTTAAGGATACGTGATATAACTTGGCACGAATCAAGAAAATATATTAATATTGAAATTGACGATAAAAGGAATAAATGCAAACTACACGAATCGAATAGTCTTGGCCCTCGAGTTCGATCACCTTTGAACCAAGAGATGTTTAAGCTGATATATGAACAGAGTAACAAGGTAATGAAAGCTAGAAGTAATAGTATATTGCTTTGTGTTGCGTAAAATATCATCTGGTTTGCAAATGATAAGACCCCCTTTATATAGTAGGGGAGTCCTACTCTTGATACAGTTCTAAATAAAGTAAGAAATCTCATGATTGGCTAATTAATCGGCCTATCCTTGATACGTGTCGAGATTTCCTCCGTGACCTACACCCGATCGCGAATATTTCGTCCTTCTGTTATTCGGCTTAGCAAATTTCCCTTGATCTCGCCTGATCTCGATTTTGTTCAGTCCCGGCGTCTCGAGCTTGATGATATAACCTCGCACCTTGGTTTGATATAATTCGAGGTTGAACCTTAATCTATCACATTCCAGTCTTGATTAGTCATGCAAGGGCCGAGCCCGGTTTTGACCGAATACAGATAGTCCCCTCGTTTCTCGGAGAGAAGACCGAATCCCATCTCAATGGGCCATGACGTAAGCGACGATCGTTCACTGAGACACCCGGTTATGATGTAAGTGACAAACGTATCCTGAAACCTCCCGTCGGTCCAATTATCAAGGCATTAAATGCCTGTTAATTGCTAGTCGGCCACTATGGGTTCTAAACCGTCACCAGCAAGCTATAAGTACCCCAAAATTTCTTCATTCAAACTTTACGTTCAAAGATCCTTCCATTCTTGTTTTTTTCAAAAATCCATTTGCTGCAACTCTCGTACCCAAATTTCTTGAACCTTTAGCAAATCGCATACCTTCCTAATTTCCTTTTCTTCTGTTCTACAATGGCGAAAACTTCTAAGACTATATCACAAAAATAGGTCGCCTCTTCATCACGACCTGCCGTCGACGGTGCTGCGGCGGAACCTCACCCTGAGGAGTTCGTTCCGACAGGGTGCCCTACCGTTTCCGATTTCAAAGTTCAAAAGACTTCCTCGTTACCGGGTCGATGCGAGCCGGTCTCGAGATACATAATAACCGAATATCTCCTCACCAAGGTTAAAGAGGATTGTAACTGGACCAATAAACTTGTGGTGGTACCTTCGCCCGAGGAATCTATCATAACCCATGTGGAGGGTTTCCTAAGTGTTTACACTTGTCCCTTCACTTTGGGTCCTTTAGACCCTATCATCATTGCCTTCTGCAAGCGGTATGACGTGACTCTTGGTCAGATCCTTCCTTCCTTCTGGAGAATAGTGATTCTCCTCCGATTCTTCATCAACAAAATTGAGGGGTGTCCCTTCACCCTCGATCACCTTGTGCGTCTCTACAGTCCTCGACTCTATCGGGGGCTGATCAAACTTGCTCGTCGGGCCAGTAAGGCCCCGTTATCGAGTATAGATGAGGCTCGGGACCGAGGCTAGATAGGCCATTTTATCCGAATAAGGACCTCAAATTTGATCCCAACCGAAGACATGCCATTTCCCGAGAAGTAGAACATGAAACGTAAGTACTACTTTGCCTTGAAGATTCAATCTTGTTGTTTTTCCTCTTATCTCTTTTTTTATCGATGCTTTTGGTGTTGTAGCTGTGGCCTATATGCCGGACGTAGTTCCTAAACTTAAGGAATGGGTTGAGGGCCTTATGTCATAGAGGCCATATTCTGATCTTGCTTGGATGGAACTATCGAAGGGTTGATGGGAGGCCCATAATCATGGTAAGTTTCATTTCCTGATGCAATAATGTTTGATTTCCCCCTTTTGATGTCTAATTCTTATCCATTTTCTCTTGTAGGTCTCCCAAATGACGTTTCTATGAGGCTCCATTCGGTGATGAGGATGCACCTCTCGATTCCATTTCCTCGAGGTAGGGTGATAAGAAGAAAAGAAAGGCTCTGAATTCCCCGAACTTGGAAAAGAAAAAACCGAAGAAGAGGTCACGCAAGCCCAAGGGAAATGCCAGCGCCCTATCCTTGGACTCAATCCATCGGCTGAGGGACGAGTCTGAAGAAGAAGAAGAAGAAGAAGAAGAAGAAGAAGAAGAAGAAGAAGAAGAAGAAGAAGAAGAAGAAAAATCCAATCTGGTGTCCCGTATGCGGGAAAGTGTCGTGATACAAGGGCCCTACGAATCGGAGAAAGTCGGTGAAGGAGTTTTGGCAGAAGCTCCCGAACCAGAAGGGGTCGAGAGAGAGACCGGGGGCGACGCTTCTCGATCAGAGGGAGATACCCCAAGAGACAAGCTTGGGGTGATCGACATTACCGGGTCCCCCCAGATTTCAGATGCTATGATCCGCGAGGCCGGTTTGTTAGAGAGTTGTTCTTACGAGGGGGCTCAGGGAGCGACCGATATCCATCAATTCCTGGATGGATTAGAGTCCACTACTTCGGAAGATGTCACCGGGTTAGGTGATTTTCTGGTTCCAAGGAAGGTGACGTCATCGAGTGCCATTGGTTCTTCTTCGAGTCCAAAACGGGTGGACCGATTCCCGACCCCAAGTGTTAACCTGACCGCAGGCGGTCGATAAATTTCTCAGTCCCAGAGGATGCTCGGGTTTTCTTTGCCCCGGGTTGCTAGCTACCTCAGCTGCTTGGCGACCGAAGAAGACCAGGTTGTGATGGACGCGGCGGGAGCACCCTGCCTATTCAATGAGGCCCAACATGCTTTGAATCGGGTAATTTTGAGAGTTATTTCATTTACTTGTTTTAAATTTGAAGTTATAAATAATACTAACACCTTTGTTCACGCTTGCAGGACTCGGTATTGCACCATGGGTTATAAATAATACCCACTTAGGCCACTTGGGATTTTAGACGTTTTTACTTTTTGTTTTTTGTATCTTTTTGAGGCCGTTTCGGCCATTGTAGATTCCTTGTCAAAATTTGATATATATATATATAAGGCTTTTCCCTTAATCTTTCAAATTTATTCTTTGCTTTATTTGTATTCGCAAATATCGAGATATCGTAGCCTGAAATAATAAGGCTGTGTTCGAAGGTTCGAACAGACCTTACCTTTATTGCCTTTCTGGGTTAAGGCATTGTAGGGGTTCGATGTTACCAAAAACTTTTCCCCAAAAATATCTTAAGTTTATAGCTTTGTCGAGGGCATCCTTTAGAACCGATTATGAATTGTTTTTGTTTTTCGAAGGCCTAATTTTTGTTACGGATTTCGGACATCTCCTAGCCGTGTTAATTTGACCGTGGCCTTTTAGTTTGGGAGCTGCCCATTGGGCTTGTTTTCCCGAGTTATCCGGGCTTACCCAAGATATCAGTCCCTTAGTAGGGTGGCTGTGGCCTTTAGAAATCGGGGAGTTTGCCTAATAGGTCTTTTACCCCCGAGGCCCGGTGACTTGGGTTGTTTGAGTTTTTCAGTCGGCAGTCCTCGAGTGAGGGAGTGGTCATTCTTATTATGGTTATGTATTGCCCTTGGGCTCGTTATTTTCGGAAGTACGAAACTCTTCAAGGGATGTAAAGAGGAAAAATTTTTAAAACATAAAATGATTGCAAGGAAAGTGCTTCTCCTTATTCTTGAGCAAAACAGCCATACATGCGTACATGTTTTATGACAGGGTTCGAGTGATCTATGTGGGAACGGTTCGTTTTGACCGTTTGGCCCTTACAATAAATCCTATCTATCAAGACCCTTCCTTTATGAAGTAATTTCCTCGCTAGAGTTAATATCCGAAGGTAATACGTATCCGATGGTAATCCCCCTCAGTATTCGAGGTTGATTGCAAAGGAACTTCGGATATTGTTGAATTGATCTTCGGTGCCGATTCGTAATCGGGATTGATTCTAAGTTAGCACGATCCATTGTTGCCTCGTTAAAAACCTTGCCGAAAAACCCATTTAGGACAAAACCGGTCTAAGGGAAAAAGAGTGCAACACGTGCTTTCAGACCTAAAGACTTCGTGCCGCTTCTCGTTGATCACCTACAAGTGTTAGTTTGGAAAAAAAATGAAATGGGGTCATTCCTTAGCAGTAATACCATTTTAGGTGAGATATATTCCAATTGCTCGGTAGTTGTTCTCCATTCATCATTCTGAGCTTGTAGGACCCTTTCCCGGTGACCTCGAGAATCTTGTACGGTCCTTCCTAATTCGGACCCAATTTCCCTTCGTTTGGATTCCGGGTATTTCGGGTGACATTACTTAGCACTAAGTCCCCGACATTAAAATATTGAAGATTGGCTCTTCAATTGTAATACCTCTCGATCCGTTGTTTTTGGGCAGCCAATCGAACAAGGGCGGCTTCGCGCCTTTCGTCCAATAATGCCAAGCTCGTATTCATGGCCTCGTCATTCGACTCCTTTGTTGCATATTGGTATCTGATACTTGGCTCCACGACTTCGACCGGAATCAGGGCTTCGGTGCCATAAACCAATGAGAATGGTTTAGCCCCGGAATCGGGACTTCGAGTAGTATCTCCTTCCATTTTCCTTTGGCGGCGGTTAGCCTCTTCTTTAGATTTTGGATGATGGTTTTGTTGGTCAATTCGGCTTGCCCGTTTCCGCTAGCATGATAAGTTGTCTCTAGGATTCTTTTGATCTTATGATCTTCGAGAAATTTGGTTACTTTGCTTCCGATGAACTATTTCCCGTTGTCACACACAATTTCGGATGGCATCCCGAGCTGACATATGATCTGGATCCAAATGAAGTCGATGACTTCCTTCTCCCTAACCTTCTCGTAGGATTGTGGTTCAATCCACTTAGAAAAATAGTCAGTCATAAATAAGATAAATTGAGCTTTACCTGGTGCCCATGGTAGAGGTCCAACGATGTCCATTCCCCACTTCATGAATGGCCATGGCGACAAGACCGAATGGAGTAGTTCCCCGGGTTGGTGAATCATCGGTGCATGTCTTTGGCATTTGTCACATTGTCGAACAAACTCTTTTGCATCTTTTTCTATGTCGATCCAGTAATAGCCGGCTCTGATTACCTTTTGAACCAACGATTCGGTGCCGGAATGATTTCCGCAAGTGCCTTCGTGAATTTGCCTCACAATATACTCGGTATCTCCCGGTCCCAAACATATCGCTAGCGGGCCATCGAACATTCTTCTAAACAAGTTTCCGTCTTCGGACAAGGTGAATCGGGTTGCCTTTGTGCACAGGGCCCTCGATTCCTTTGGATTTGAGGGAAGTTTCCCGGTCTTCAAATACTCTATGTATTTGTTTCTCCAATCCCAAGTTAAGCTTGTGGAGTTTATCTCGGCGTGGCCTTCTTCAACTACCGACCTCATGAGTTGCACAACGATCCCTGAGTTGAGCTCGTCGTCCTCGACCGGCGACCCTAAGTTTGCGAGGGCATCGGCCTCACTATTTTGATCTCGAGGAACATGCTGCAAAGTCCATTCCTTAAATCGATGTAAAGTTACTTGTAACTTATCTAGGTATCTTTGCATTCGTTCTTCTCTAACTTCGAATGTTCCGTTAACGTGATTCACCACAAAGAGGGAGTCACACTTGGCTTCGATCACCTCTGCCCCCAAGCCTTTGGCTAGTTCGAGACCTGTAATCATGGCCTCATATTCGGCCTCATTGTTAGTTAATTTCACAGTTCTAATAGATTGTCTAACCTTATTGCCTGTGGGCGATTTTAGTTCGATGCCGAGTCCGTACACCTTTGCGTTCGATGCACCATTCATAAAGAGGGTCCAGATTCCCTAGGATGTATCCAAGTTCACCAACAACTCTCTTTCAACCTCGGGTATTAGGGTCGGTGAGAAGTCAGCCACGAAGTCAGCCAAATTTTGAGACTTAATGGTTGTTCAGGGTCGATATTCAAAATCGTACCCGCTAATTTCTACGGCCCATTTGGCCAACCGTCCAGAAAGCTCGGGTTTATGCATTATATTTCGCAATGGATAAGTTGTTACAACACATATTGGGTGACATTGAAAGTACGGTTTTAGTTTCCTAGAGGTGCTTATCAAAGCGAGCGCCAATATTTCTAGGTGGGGATATCTAGTTTCGGCCTCATCCAAGGTCCGACTAACATAATAAATTGGAAATTGCGTACCTTGTTCTTCCCGGACTAGGACTCCACTTACCTCTATCTCCGATACTGTCAAATATAAGTACAGTTATTTTTCTACCCTCGGCGTGTGAAGTAGTGGTGGGATCGATAAGTATCATTTAAGCTCTTCCAAGGACTGTTGGCATTCCGAAGTCCATCAGCAACAAGAAAAATCGATGACTCTTATTAGAGGACCTCGAGATGAATTGCCCCAGGGCGGCTATGTGCCCGGTTAGCCTCTGCACGGCCTTCACGTTGTCTACTATTATGATTTCCTCGATAGCTTTGATCTTGTCGAGGTTGATCTTGATTCCTCAGTTGGATACCATGAATCCGAGAAACTTGCCTGACCCAACCCCGAATGCGCATTTTTCCGGATTCAGCTTCATGTTGTATTTCCTCAATATATTAAAGGTTTCCTACAAATGCTTCAAATGGTCCTCTACTCACAGGGACTTAATCAACATATCATCAATGTAAACTTCCGTAGATTTCCCTATTTGTTCTTCGAACATCCGATTTACTAGGCATTGGTAAGTGGCACCAGCATTTTTTAATCCAAATGTCATTACGTTATAGCAGTAGGTACCATATTTAGTGATGAACGAGGTCTTTTCCCAATCATCCGGGTTCATTTGTATTTGGTTCTACCCTGAACGGACATCGAGAAAACTGAGGATCTCATGGCCGACCGCGGCATCTATCATGCGATCGATGTTAGGCAAAGGAAAAGAATCCTTGGGGCATGCTTTATTTAAATCCTTGTAATCTACACACATTCTTAGTTTGTTCCCTTTCTTATGGACTACTACTACGTTTGCTAGCCATTCGGAGTATTTTACTTCCCGGATGGACCCTATTTTAAGAAGCTTAGTTACCTCGTCTTTGATGAAGGCATGCTTGATCTCAGGCTGGGGTCTTCTTCTTTTCTTCGCCGGATGGAACTTCGGGTCCAAGCTTAGTTTATGGGTGGTGATCTCCGGTGGGATCCCTGTCATGTCAAGATGGGACCAAGCAAAACAATCCATGTTAGCTATAAGAAATTGAATAATTTTTTTCCTGAGATCGGGAGTTAACCCCATGCCCAGGTATACCTTTTGGTCGGGCAGATGTTCGATTAGTATGACTTGATCCAACTCTTCGATCGTTGACTTGGTAGCGTCAGAGTCATCAGAGACTATGAAGGATCGAGGGACCGCATAATCATCATCTTCGTCAGTCCCCTGCTTCTCTAGTTGGGTTGAGGCCGGCGTCTGTGATTGCTATTTGGCTTCCTGTTTTGCCTTTGAATTTGACCCCTTCGTCGATGAGAGTGTCGATATTGGAATCACTTCGTCAACGACAAATATTTCTTTTGCGGCGGGTTGCTCCCATAGATTGTTTTGATTCCCTCTGGTGTGGGGAATTTTAAAACCTTGTGAAGGGTCGAGGGCACTACCCTCATGTTGTGGATCCATGATCTCCTAAACAGGGCGTTATACCTCATATCTCCTTCGATCACATAGAACTTGGTCTCCTGGGTGGTCCCGGCTGCGTTTACTGGCAAAGTTATTTTTCCCTTAGTAGTTTCACAAGCCATGCTGAATCCGTTTAGCACTCGGGCCGCGGGCACAATTTTGTAATGTAGGTCGAGCTGTTCTACGACCCTTGATCGAATGATGTTGGACGAACTACCTGGATCAATTAACACATGTTTAACTCGAGTCTTATTCATGAGTACAGATATTACCAGTGCATTGTTATGGGCTGCATGATTCCTTCTGTGTCCTCGTCGTTGAAGGACAAGGTTCTTTCTGGTACGTAATCCCTAGTTCGTTTCTCTCTTGTGATTGACACCTTGGTGCATTTTAACACTGGCCCTTGGGGAACATCGACCCCTCCGACAATCATGTGAATGACGTGTTGAGGTTCTTCTTGCTCATTTTGTTTGTTAGAATCTCTGTTTCTGAAATGATTCTTGGCTCGATCACTCAAAAACTCCCGAATGTGTCCGTCGTTGAATAACCGGGCAACTTCTTCTCTCAACTGTTGACAATCTTCCGTTCTGTGGCCATGGGTGCCATGATATTTGCACATTTGGTTAGGATTTCTCTAGGCTGGATCGCTCTGCAAAGGTCGATGCCATTTAGTATCTTTGATGCGTCCGATAGCCGATACGATGGCGGCTGCATCAATATTAAAGTTATATTATGACAATCGCGGTGATACTTTAGGTCTGATAAGCCTGTCAAAGCCATTCTTGCTCATGAGCCCTCGAGAGCTCTGGCCTCGGTCATTTCTACTTCATACAGGGTTTCGCCCAGATCCGCTGCTTCTACGATCTCCATTATACGACTGGTATCGATCCCCGATCAACCTTGGTTCTCGATCAATGTCCCTCTTGATTCTGTCAACAAGCCTGATAGGATAAACGGACCCGGAAGGAGCCCCAAGCTGATCATCTTCGACTCTAATCTTCAATTGATATCGATTATGTATATTAGCCCAGGTAACAGCCGGGTATTCTATCAAATTCTGCTTTAACTGCTGCGAAACCACTGAGCTTCATACATTGAGTCCTTGGGTGAAAGCTTGAACGGCCCAATCATCGGTGACCGGTGGTAGCTCCATTCGTTCCATTGGAATCGAGACACAAACTCCCTGAGCATTTCGTTGTCCTTCTGCCTTACCTTGAAAAGGTTAGACTTCCTAGTCTCGACCTTGATGGCTCCCGCATGTGCCTTTACAAAAGAATCTACAAGCATAGCAAAAGAATCAATAGAGTTAGGTGGTAAATTATGGTACCATATCATAGTTCCCTTTGACAGGGTCTCCCCGAATTTCTTTAATAACACGGATTCTATCTCATCGTCCTCTAGATCATTCCCTTAATGGCATATATGTAAGAGGCGACATGCTCGTTTGGGTCGGTTGTTCCATTATACTTAGGAATCTCGAGCATGCGAAACTTCTTGGGAATCGGTTTGGGAGCCGCGCTCGGGGGGAAAGGTTTTTGCACAAACGTTTTGGAATCCAAACCCTTCAATATTGGTGGTGCCCCCGGGATTTGATCAACCCTGGAGTTATAAGTTTCCACCTTCTTATCGTTTGCCTCGATCTTCTATTCCCCCGACTCAACTCATTTTGTTAATTCCTCGAGCATCTTCATGATTGCGGTATCGGCCCCCGATTCGTTCTCGTTCGATTTCCTTGACACCGATTCGACCCTGTGAACAACTTCCTGGGACGGCTCGGGCTCGATCCTGCTTGGTGCATGATTCTGGTTTTGGAGCTAGGCTATCGCGATTTGTTGAGCCTGCAACATCTCGAAGATCACCCGAAGGCTGACCCCGCCCTCTTCACCGCCATGTGTGCTCTGAGAGGCTGATCGAACATCCCTACGGATGCTACTCTCGGGATCAACTGCCAAATTTGCATTGACGGCTACATGCGAGCTGACGTCGATTGGATCTGCAGCCGGAACTCCATCGAGACCAACTGGAGGTGTGTCGTTCCCTGGTGTTATGTTGTCATTTTCATCGTGGTGACCGAAATCATTGTCCATGTGTACGGGTGATGCCTGAGAGTTTCACATTTTGATCCTGGAATCAAAGATACCCACAAGAACAAGTGTAAAATAGTGTGTGTTATGAAAGTTAGTATCAGGTAATCACTATTATCCTTAGCCCCGCGATGGGCGCAAAACTGTTTATCCTAAAAATGGATAACAATTGAATTTATTCGCGGTTTTAAGGATGCGTGATATAACTTGGCATGAATCAAGAGAATATATTAATATTGAAATTGACGATAAAAGGAATAAATGCAAACCACACGAATCGAATAGTCTTGGCCTTCAAGTTCGATCACCTTTGAACCAAGAGATGTTTAAGCTGATATATGAATAGAGTAACAAGGTAATGGAAGCTAGAAGTAATAATATATTGCTTTATGTTGCGTAAAATGTCTTCTGTTTTACAAATGATCAGACCCCCTTTATATAGTAGGGGAGTCATACTCTTGATACAGTTTTAAATGAAGTAAGAAATCTCATGATTGTCTAATTAATCGATCTATCGTTGATACGTGCCGAGATCTCCGCTGTGACCTACGCCCGATCGCGGATATTTCGTCCTTTTGTTATTCGGCTTAGCAAATTTCCCTTGATCTCGCCTGATCTCGATTTTGTTTGGTCCCGGGATCTCAAGCTTGACGATATAACCTCGCACCTTGGTTCGATATGATTCGAGGTCGAACCGTAATCTATCACATTCCAATCTCGATCAGTCACGCAAGGGTCGAGCCCGATTTTGACCGTATACACCATGTCAATCCCTTTGATAACAGGTGGAACCCTCATAATTTGATTAATATGTTCATTCTGCTCCTTGATCTATTTCAATAAAGTTCTTTGCAGAGTTAATATAGAACTTTGTTATTCTAAAGTACAGGTTGTACATGAACCTCCAACCCCAGTATCAATTAAGAGTCCCTCGGTACCAGAACTTCTGGGTGCATTAGTCGGGGTAGCTCCGACAAGTCCACTCTCGGTGATGCCGATGATCTTGTACTTGCCTTTGCTGCTAGGGCCAGAATAACCTCATTGATATGTTGGTTCCAAGCTCATTGTTTGGCTATAAATTCTGCCAGTTCTGTCCGAGTTCTAGATGCTTCACCAGTTGCAGTTCTTCGAGGTGATGGTTCCCTGGAACGATTTAGTGGTGAATTCTTAGAGTTTGACGCAGGCTTAATTGTGCTGACTGTGTCCTACTATTTCCAATTTGTTCAACAGTGCCATCTCCAATTTGGTTTTTACCTTATGTAATTTGTAGATCTCCAACCATGATATCTTGCTAAAACTAACAACAAACAAAAATCAACAAAAGTTAACCGTATTTTTAGTTAACAGCAGAATTGCTTGGGCTCCAAGATGGGCCCCAATCTATTTAATCTAATATCATAATTTTAGATAAATCAATTAAATTTATGCAATAGAGCCACAAGAAATTGAGTTAAATCATTAGGATGAATCTTTGCCAATAGAAAATAATCAAAAAAATAAAATAGATAGAAAAACAAAGTAAAAAAGTTCTTATTGAGTAGTTTTTGGTTATGAGAAGTTGATGAATAATGCCAAAGTTTGAGAGAAGAATATTGCAGTAAAATCAATATAGCATCAGTATGTGAGATCGAATTTGAATAGGGTACCATCGTAGGAAATAAGATATATTTATAGTACAAGTAAATCGTAATTGTACCTAAAATCTCTTCCACATGGTGTATCCTTTAGTTGTGATAGATGTAAATCCCATTAGTTATGTTATTTGAGGTATAATTGGATGCAATTAATGATGAACCTCGAATATCTTGGAATCCATAGGCTCTAGGAATGTATCTATCTGGATACTCATGATTCTCTAGGTTTTCTAGCTTACTAGGCATATTAATCTGGATGTTCCTGATCATCCATGCTCAGAATGATTTGTATTTAGACGGTAATAAAGGCTTTGATTTGGTGATCGCTAACTCGTGTTTTTCGAAGAGGGAGGAGCACTTGGTCACATTCCAAAGTTCGTTGACCAAGACGCAAATTGATTATATACTCCTTCGGAAGTGCGATAAGAGTATGTGCATGGATTGCAAGGTTATACCCAGCGAGAATCTCACGACTCAGCATAGGTTATTGGTGTTGGACTTAGATATCGTGAGGAAGAGGAAGAAGAGGGTTGTGTATGGTCAACACAGGATTAGGTGGGATGCTTTGACTAATGACAAAGTGCAGGAGTTAGGGGAAAGTTGTTGGCTATGGGAGCCTGGAGAAGTAGTGGGGACGCGAGTTGTATGTGGACCACGATAGTAGAGTATATTAGAGTAGCTGCAAGAGAAGTGTTAGGGGTCTCGAAGGTTTCTCTAGCGGCCACAAAGGTGACTAATGGTGGAGTGAGGAAGTATAAGAGAAAGTGGAAGCCAAGAAAGTGGCGTACTTGATGCTTATAGAGAGCATGAACGAGGAGGCGAAGAGGATGAACAGGGAGGGGTATAGGAAGGCTAAGAAGAAGACGAAGTTAGCGGTTACTGCAGTTAATACTGCGGCGTTTGGGCATTTGTATGAAGAGCTTGGGGCCAAAGGAGGGGACGAGAAGCTATACAGGCTAGCCAAGGTGAGAGAGAAGAAGGTCTGTGATCAAGATCAAGTTAAGTGTATCAAATATGAGGAAGGTAGAATTTTGGTGGAAGCTCTAATTAGACAAAGATGGCAAACATATTTCCATAAACTCCTGAATAAAGAGGGTGATAGGGTCATTTTGTTGGGAAACTTGGAGCACTCCGAGATGCGCAGGGATTTCGGGTATTGTAGGCTCATAAGAGTATAGGAGGTCGAGGGGGCTATGCGTAAGATGCACATGGGGAGAGCTATCGGGACAGATGAAATCCCTGCAAAATTTTAGAAGAATGCGGGTAGGTCAGGTTTGGAGTGGCTCACTAGGCTGTTCAACATCATTAGGACGAAGAAGATGCCCGATGAATGGAGGTGGAGTACGATAATTTCGTTGTATAAAAACAAGGGCGATATCAAAAGTTACAATAATTATAGGGGGATTAAGCTGCTAAGCCATACTATGAAAGTTTGGGAGAGGGTGGTTGAAGAGAGGGCGGGGACCAGTGTGTCCATTTCTGAGAACCAATTCGGTTTCATGCCGGGGCGTTCGACTATGGAAGCCATTCACCTTGTGAGGAGATTGGTAGAGCAGTATAGGGAGATGAAGAAGGACTTGCACATGGTGTTCATTAACCTAGAGAAAGCATATGACAAAGTCCTAAGAGAGGTGCTCTGGCAATGCTTGGAGGCTAAAGGGGTCCCAGTAGCCTACATTAGGGTGATTAAGGACATGTATGATGGAGCTAAGACTTAGGTTAGGACAGCGGGAGGAGACTCGGAACACTTTTCGATTGTGATGGGGTTGCACCAAGGATCAGCTCTTAGTCTATTTCTATTTTCCTTGGCAATGGACGCTTTGACTGACACATTCAAGGTGAAGCGCCATGGGGTATGTTATTTGTAGATGGCATAGTCTTAATTGATGAGACGCGGGGTGGTGTAAAGGAGAGGCTGGAGATTTGGAGGCAGACCCTAGAGTCTAAGGGTTTCAAGTTGAGCAGGACTAAGATAAAATACATAGAGTGCAAGTGCAGCAACGGTACCCAGGAAGAGGATATGGAGGTGAGGCTTGATACGCAAGTCATCCCCAAGAGAGGTAGTTTCAAGTACCTCGGATCTATAATACAAGGTAATGAGGAGATTGATGAAGATGTCATGCATCGTATCGGAGCAGGATGGATGAAATGGAGGATCGCTTCCGGTGTCTTGTGTGATAAGAATGTGCCGATGAGACTTAAAGGTAAGTTGTAGTTAGATCGACTATGATTTATGGAGCAGAGTGTTGACCTGTTAAGAATTTTCATACCGAGAAGCTAAAAGTAGATGAGATAAGGATATTAAGGTAGATGTGCGGGCATACCCGATTGGATAAGATTAGGAATAAAGCTATTCGGAAAAAGGTGGGAGTGGCCCCTGTGGAGGATAAGATGCGGGAGGTGAGGTTGTGATGGTTCGGGCATGTTAAGAGGACAAGTATAGAAGCCCTAGTTAGAAGGTGCGAGAGGCTAGCCTCGGTGGGTAGCAGCAGGGGTAGAGGTAGGCCTAAGAAGTCTTGGAGAAAGGTTATTAGGCGGGATATGGCGCAACTGAAGCTGACTGAGGATATGGCCCTAGACAAGAGGGTGTGGAGGTCAAATATTAGAGTAGAAGTTTCGTAGGTATTCGAGCGTTTCTCTTTGTCTTACTCAGTTCGCTAGCATTAGTGTTAGTATGATATCTTTTTATTCATAGATTGCTATTATTACCTAGAGTTTAACTGTATTATTGAATTCGATCTAATTTTATCTTGTTGTTATTCCTACTTGTTGCAATTATCTTTTCTTTTTCAACCATTCTCTAACCGAGAGTCTATTGGAAATAACTTTTCTGCCCTTCCAGGGGTAGGGGTAAGGTTTCGTATATCTTAGCCTCTCCAGACCCCACTTGTAAAAAATCACTGAGTTTGTTGTTGTTGTTGTTAACCTTCGACCCAAAGGACTATAGATGACTTGGTGCTAACAAGGAAGTGCTTAACACATATTGACTCCCATGCTAGCCACATGTTAGGACCATGTTTTACTAATACATGCTACAAGAAGCTTTATCCCTTTAATGGACTACCCAACATGAATTTAAATTAGTCGGGTTGTGGATCTTAGGATAATTTAAATGAAAATAGAGAAATACAAAACAGAAGACCACTCTAATGTGGCTATAGATTTATAACCTGTTTAGCCAAACTTTAAAAATCAATTAATTAAGAGTGTTTTTCTTAAAATTACTTTTGAAGAATAAAATATTTAATGTTTGACTAATTAATTTAAAAATTACTTTTGAGCCATAATTTATGTTTGCTAAGCTTTTCAAAAAGTAATTTTAAGTGTCAAATTACTAATAAAGACATTACAAAATTTACTTAATATTAATATTTGTTGAAGTAGATAAGTATTTTTTATGAAAAACTATGACTAAGTTCTTTATTTTATTGAGTAAAATATAAAAATAAAAATAAAAAGTATTTTATTCTTTTAACAATATAAATATATTAAAACATCAATCAGTAAAAATAAAAGTATTCACCCAAAAATCACCATATATCAGAAATCCATCCTAAAAATAAGAAGAAATGCTTATAATTAGAAGAAGGGAAAAGGCTCAAAAATGACCTTGTGGTATTCGAAATAGATCAATTATAACCCCCGTTTAAATTTGAATCCAAAAATAACCATGCCGTTATAAAATGGGTCTAATAATGCCCTTGTGTTATTCAAAATGGATCAATAATGCCCTAGAATTTTTTTTAAAAAAAATACTTTTAAAAACTGAAAATATATATTCTGTAAAAACTAGAAAAAGAAAGGAATTTGCAAAATATATATTTTTAAGTCTTTTCAGTTTTTTTAAAGTATTTGTTTTGTAAAAACTGGAAAAAAAATTAAAAAACTGGAAATTTATTGAAAAAAAAATTTAAAAACTGGAAATTTATTTTAAAAAAACCGACAAATAACTGTAAATGAATATTTAAAAACCGACTAAACCGACATAATCGTACCGTGCCGAACTGATTTTTAGGTTTTTTTTAATAAAACCGTATGTTTTTATATAAATCTATAACTGTACCGATAATTATGGTAGATTTTTTATTTTATAAAAATAAACAAAAAAAATTTTGAACCGTCAAATTGAAAAAAAAAAGATTTTGCAAAATATTTTTATTTTTTAAAAACTAATGCATATGTAGTCTACTGCTTTAGGAGAGTTTTTTTTCAGTTTTTTAAAAAACAAATTCAGTTTTTACAAAACAAATACTTTAAAAACACTGAAAAGACTTAAAAATATATATTTTGCAAATTCCTTTCTTTTTCTAGTTTTTACAGAATATATATTTTTCAGTTTTTAAAAGCATTTTTTAAAAAAAAAAATTCCAGGGCATTATTGATCCATTTTGAATAACACAAGGGCATTATTAGACTCATTTTATAACGGCAGGGTCATTTTTGGATTCAAATTTAAATGGGGGTTATAATTGATCCATTTCGAATACCACAAGATCATTTTTGGGCCTTTTCCCTTAGAAGAATTGTGTTTAGAATAACTAAATATTAGGTTAAATTGAGTAGTGAAATTTCGATATTGTAACACCCCGGAAGATTTTTGAAGTACTTAAGCGCTATTAAGAAAGTTGGTGTGCGCTAATTATATTATTTTGGGTGCAGACAAGGACTATTATATGAATGATATTAATGACATGTGTGCAAAATTTGAGGTCAATCAGACTTGATTCGATAGGTTTTGGCATCTAATGTAGAAGTTGGAACTTTCATAATAGACTAAAGTTTCAAGTGAGTTCGCACAAGAACTAACTTCAAATGAGCATAACTCTCATGATACAAAGTGTTATATGGTGTATTACCTATCAAATGAAAGATCTTTGCGTCTAGTTTATAACGCTTCAAACTGTTCGTTATTTGGAAACTCCTACAAGAAGTTATGACCAAATTACCAAAGGCTGAAAAAATGCGATTCTGCGACCAATTCTGCGCTCGCAAAATCGTTATGCGATCGCGAAACTGCTTCTGCGACCGCAAAACTGGTCGTAGAATGGACCAGAATAGCCCAGTTCTGGGCACCGATTTTGCGATCAATTGTGCGGCCCGCATACCCATTCTGCGCCCATTATGCGACCGCAGACCTAATTTCGGAGGGTTAAGTTTTTTATTTTCATAACCCGACCCCATTTTAATGAATAGCCTTTGGACATTATTTTGGGGGATTTTCTGAGGGTTTTAGAGAGAGGTAAGAGCATTTTAGAGAGAGAAGGAGGGAACCTAACATTCTAATCATCCAATCTTCAAGAATCAAGGAAGCTAATCACACGATCTTCATCTAAGATGTAAGATTCAACCCTAGTCTTCAATTTCAAGTTTGGGGTAAAAGATTAGTGATTGGGAGTATGATTCTTGAGTATAAGAGTATTATGTATATATGCTTGTACCAATAAGATTTGTGGGAAGATTGTTGAGATCAAATAAGTAAATATTGGGTTGTGAAATAAAGGAAATCTTGTAGAAGAACCTTGTAACCAAATTTGCACACCTAGTGTTTGATAAAATGCTCAAATGAGCTGAAACCATGAAAATCTTTCTAATTATAGTTCACTTTTGTTATGTTTCTAAATAGATTGAAGTTGCTAGGATTTCTGAAATCTCGTAGTAATGTAAGGAAGGCTCAAGAAAGATTAGAGCCGTCTGGAGGTCAATTCACGTGAGAAAGCTATTTTGGAATATCGGCCTAAGTTCAAAAAGGTGAGTATCTTGCCTAACCTTGAGTGGGGGAATAACCCCTTAGGAATTGAGTCTTATGTGGAAATTATGTAATTGAAAACCATGTACGCGAAGTGACGAGTACGTACTTGGTTTATATGTGTAAATTATATCGGTTGAAATTCGTAGACTTCCTTATGTATTAAATTAAAAAATTATTTAAACTTAGTAAATCCTTGATTTGTCATGCCTCATTCATTGTTTGTATTTTATATGATAATTTGGTGTGATTTCTATTTGACTTTTATGTGCACTTTGTGTTTGTTTGAGTTGCCATTTTAATGGAAAGTACTTTCATTATTGATTTTATCTACAGATAATTGAAATGGAAAATTTAGTTAATAAGATGAATAAATCTATTATTTTACGATGTTGTGATTTAAAAGAGGTGTTTTTCCTTGATGAATTACTTTTCAGTTCATGTTATTAAAAACTTGGTATTAAATTATAAAGGTCGTGAATCATATTGAGGCAAAGTGCCAAATTGTGAAATATTATTCGGTTGAGTTGTTCACTCCCGAATATTTTGTTAAGATGTTGTGCACATTATAATTAATTAAATAAGTTTAAATTGAGGCGTTTATATATTTATCTAAAATTTGGATTAAAGAAGGCGTTGTCCTATGATGAGTTATTCTCCCATCCTTGTGGTTGTTTTTGAGATTTTGTATACATTGTGTTGAGCCGTGGACTATCTGTTGTGAAATTAATTGATTTTGTTATATCTTTGAAATTGGTTGTGGCCATTGGGCAAATTGTGATATGAATTGATTTTGTTATGTTGCCGTGATAATATTTCGTGTAAATTGTTGTGTTATTTGAGTTATTATTTTGAGGATATAAGGGTGGCATTTTATTGTTGATATTATGTGGGTATAAGGATGGCATTGTACTGTTGTTATGTGTGTTGGGATATTTTTTGGTCGGAGCGATAAGGGTGGTTATAGGAGAGATAAGGGTGGCTATAGGAGCGATAAGGGTAGCTATTGATATTGTCAGGGCGAAGGGATAAGGGAGGCTATTATAGGAGTGATAAGGGTGGCTATTGTCAGGGATGATATGTGATGATGTGGGGTTATTGCGTTGATAATTTTCATGTGATGTTATAATTTTTCTTGTGTTTATTTTTATACCTCGTGCAATTTGTCTTGTTGTTGGTAAATTGATAATAGTCTGATCTATATTGAAATTGGGAGCCTGTGGTTATTTCCAGGAGGATTATGAAATGAAATGTGGGCACGAGGTGTCGTGAGTAAATAATGATGATATTGGCATGTGAACTGTCCGTGCAGTTATGATATGAAATGTGAGTATGAGGTATCGTGAGTAAATAATGATGATATTGGAACGTGAACTGTCCATGTAGTTGTGATATGAAATGTGGGCACGAAGTGCCATGAGTAAATAATGATGATATTGGCACGTGAATTGTCCGTGAAGTTGTGATATGAAATGTGGTCACGAGGTGGCATGGTTTAAATGATGATGATATTTGGCACGTGAGTGGTCCGTGCGGTTTGGATAGAGAAATTGGCATGAGGTGCCGTGGAAATATGAAAGTGGGCTCAGACCCACATTTTATGATTTTGAAATGCTGTCACAGGGTGACTTTTATTCGAAAGAGATTTATTTGAAAGAATTTTATTTGAAAGATATTTATTTAAAGGAATTATATTTGAAAGAGATTTATTTGAAAGTATTATATCCTGAATATTTTTATTTGAAAAATATATAGGCGAAAGATTTATATTAGAAGGACTTGATTAATTGTTTGTACTTGTATTCATTATTTGTTGCGTAATATTTATGGTGTTCTTGTCGCCCTGCTGTGTATATTACTGGTTGATTATTGTTTTCATCATTATTATTTGTTTTCTATTATTTTTGTATACTATATTGCACAAGTTATTAGACTAGTGAGTGTCTCGACTGTACCTCGTCACTACTCCACTGAGGTTAGTCTTGATACTTACTGGGTACCGACTGTGATGTACTCATACTACACTTTTGTATATTTTGTACAGAACCAGGTATTGGAGCTATCGGACTCGGACAAAGTTAAAGTGTGATCGCAAGGATTCAACGTAGAGCTGCTTGGTCATCGCAGTCCCTTGAAGTCTTTTTATTTTATTGTAGTGTTAATTATTAATCAAACAGTATTGAGTATTCGATCCTTGAGATCATTTCATGTATTCAGTTAGAGTTCGTGACTCAGTATTACCAGTCTTGGGAGGTTGTTATATTTGTAATTATTTCCGTTGTTGGTTTATATATAAAAAAAAATAGTTTGAATTGTTATAAAATCGGCTTACCTAGTCTTGGAGATTAAGTGCCATCATGACGCTTGTGGCGGGATTTTGGGTCATGACAGATATATATAATTATTTGTTAAAACTATTTTAACAAAGTGGAAAATTAAAATAATTTTTGCTTCTTCTTTTGCTAAGAAATTAATTTTTTAGCTTCTAAAAAATAGCTTCTGCTTCTACTCATAAATATTTTTTTCCCCTTCTAATAGCTTGGCCAAATACCTCAACTTTGAGAGGGAAAAAAAATACTCTTTTAGAGAAAAAACAAAGACTTTTTACCTTGGAAAAACTTGGCAAAAACATGCTATGAGATTTTGGTTTATGTTGTTTTAGAGTTTGATTTTGCATCAATGTGCCTGCTTCTGGATTTAATTTTGAAATAATTTATTCTTGAAAACAATTGCATTTAAGAGGATATCACTAAAATTATAAAATATTACGCGTAAAAATACTTTCATTTAATGATCAACGGATGAAAGGAATTAATTATAATCTTTATTTGCATCTTAATATTTTATTAAATAGTTGAAAATAAAATGAAAATTAAAAGAACGACAGAGTGCAACTGTAATTGGCATATGCCATTTTGGTTCGTTTAATCAGCATCAAATTAAAGTACTTCAATAATTAACTTTGATTATTGTTGGAAACCAACTTATGAACATGAAATTAAACACACCCAAGACTAGTTGGATTTTAATAGAAGGTAAAATTTTACTCGGATTAAGTCAATGAATACAAGATATGTGTCTTTTATTTATAGACCAATGACCAGTTAACTATGGTTAAGTGATATATATTTTCACTTTAATTTTTAAGTAATAAGATTAAGTTGCTTAATATAGTTCGAACACCAGTTGCTTAACTTATATACACAATATATGATAAGTTATGTGTCTTTTATTTTGATAATTTAACAAATTTCATATGAGAAGCAGATAGGGAATCTGATACAACTAGCCTCTCCTCATTCAGAACAACAAGTCAAATGTCTGGCACAAGTTTCAATGAAATCAATTAAGGGAACAGATAGATATCAGTTCCTTCAGTCACAGTACAAGTAAACTCTTACAGTTGTTAAAGTTGCTGCACTGCACACACAACAGTACAATAACACTGTTGAAGCATGTTGTGTACCAGACACTCCCTTGCATCATCCTTGATGACCTCACTTATATATTACCAACATGAGGCAAGGGATTACACACACTTGTAAAACCTAAATATCATTTACTCTCAAGTGTGCAGCTGCCTTCATTCTCTCAATGGCATTCAAGAATAAAATAGCAACATAACGAAGGACCAGATCCCAACAGTGATTACATCGTGTGTCCTTAGTATTATTGTGTTTTTATTTATATTATTCACTTGTAACTCCTACTCAGCTTAATTAGAAGCATCTCGTAGGACACTTTGTAAACCATAATTTGTGTGGTTGGGTTGACTAGAGTTAGTCAAGTGGTTAGATTTATAATAGAGTTATTACAAAGAGGCTTACAATATAGTTATTGCAAGTAGGTAAGGGATTAAGAGTTTAATTCCTATTATAATCTAAAGTTGCTCAGTTAGTGAAATTGAAATCCTATGAGTGTAGATCGTGATTTTTAATCCTGTGAGCTAGGAGTTTTCCACGTAAATATCGTTGTGTTATTTACTTACTGTTGTGTTCAGTGAGAACTGATAAAGAACCAGGTTCTCTATCCAGTTTGATGGACTCTTAGTTTACATCAGGAGGTATCAGAGCAGGTTCTTTTTATAAGGCTAACACCTAGAAAGGATCTACATGGTTGCTCCACCAAATTTTGAAGAAGGTCAATCAACCTACAGACCACCAAGATTCAATGGACAATACTATGGCTGGTCAAGAATGCATGATTTTATAATGCAGAAGATTCAGAGCTTTGGGATATTATCTATGATGGACCCTTTGTCCCTATGAAGACCATTGGCGAGACAGCAGTCACAGCTCCAAAGACAAGGAAGGAATATAATGATGTTGATCGTAAAGCCATCGAGAAAAACTTCAGAGCAAAGAAGATCCTCGCCTGTGGTATTGGACCAGACGAGTACAACCACATCTTAGCCTGTCAATCTGCCAAGGAGATCTGGGAGGCTCTCCAAACTGCACACAAAGGAACAACTCAAGTCAAGCAGTCAAAAATCGACATGCTCACTACTAAGTATGAACTCTTCAAGATGAAGGAGGATGACTCCATTCAGGACATGCATACTCGCTTTACTTCCATCATAAATGAGCTTCACTCTCTTAGAGAGATTATCTCAAGGAACAAACTGGTTAGAAAAATACTCAATGTGTTACCCGGTTCCTGGGAGAGCAAAGTCAATGCTATCACGAAAGTCAAAGATCTGCAGAAGCTGATGATTGATAAACTCATTGGAAATCTGAAAACCTACGAAATGAAGATGAAGAATGATCATGAAAGAAGAGAATCCCAAAAAGGAGAAGAACCTAGTTCTCAAGGCAGACAACAATGAATCAAGTGGTGATGATGCTGACATGGCCTATCTTACACGGAGATTTCAGAAAATGGTTCGTAGAAATGGAGGAATTCCTAAGAAAGGTAGCTCTAGCACAAATACAGGAAGCCAAGATATTTCATCAAAGATTGCCCTCTCCACAAGCAGGACCATTACAAACACAATGCAGACAAGACGGCAAAGAGGAACTCGATCCCCGACAGGAAATTCAAGAGAAGAGATGTCACTAATAATGTTGTAAAGCAAGATCTTGCTGCCTGCGGAGATTTCTCTAGTGAATCTGAGGGTGATGATAAACAAGGAGACACCTCCATGACGGCCATTGAAAGCGAAGCTACAGAATATGACTCCATATTTATCTTGATTGCAAAATCTGATGAGGATGAAGATGATGATGACGATGAGGTAAACTTTCTATATGTTCAAAGAAATTTGAAGTCTTATTCTCAGAAGAAACTGGTATCCTTAGCTAGTGTATTAATTGATGCTTATCATAATCTCATTAATGATAAAAATGCTTTAACTGAGGAAATAAGAGAGATAGAGCATGAGAGAGATGATTTGCTGGTTGTAGTTGTTGATTTGAAGGAAACAATAGAGGAGTTAAAAGAAAGATAAAAATGCTTTAACTAAGAGAATCGGAGAGATAGAACACGAGAGAGATGATTTTCTAGTAGTAGTTGTAGATTTGAAGGAATTAGTAGAGGAGTTAAGGAAATATAATGTTCTTTTAAAAACTTCAATAGATAAATGCACGAACTCCTTAAAAAGAAAGGAAGTGGCAAGTGACGCACACCTTAAGCTTGAAAATGAACTCAAAAGGGTAAAATTGAGTCTTTGTGGTGGACTTGAAAGAAATAGACAGCTTCAAGAAGATTTAGGCAAGATTAAAAATGATCCAGATAAATCTCTTAAGTGGACTTGGTCCTCTGATACAATCATTTCCATGTATAAAAGTAATGAGGGGATCATGCAAGGAATCAGGTTCCAAATAGAAAAGGCCTATAACCCACATAGCAAGTATGTTATTGTGCATGATAACTCACTTTACACTCACTGTGGTAATACTGGTCATTACAAAGATTCATGTAAAGTAAAGTTTCAGTCCTAATAGAAAAACAAAGTTGAAAAAGTATCTACTACTAAGGAACCTGATTCTCTTAAAAAGAAATGTGTGATACCTGCATGGACAAAAAGAAGTCTGATTCGTCCCTTCTCTCATTACAAGGGATCCAAACTTATTTGGGTTCATAAGTCTAATCTCAGATTCCCTGGTGCAAGCAGTAGTGAAAGAAAGCAGTCAAAAATAGTACATGGATAGTGGCTGCTCTAAACACATGATTGGAAGTACGAATGATTTTATTTCACTTAAAGCCTTGCAAGGTGGGAGTGTGTCCTTTGGAAATGGCAAAAAGGAATATATTCTAGACATTGGAAAAATTAGGAAAACACACACTCACTGAATTGAGAATATGTATTATGTGAATGGCTTGAAATACAGCTTGCGGAGTGTCTCTCAAATCCGCGACAAAGAAAATAAAGTGGAGTTCTTGTCAAAGTCTTGCACTATCACCAATCTTATAACTGGTCAAGTGGTTCTTGTTGCAAAAAGATTTAAAAATATCTATGTTGCAGACTTTGAGTCTCTGAACAATGGTGATCTTACATGTCTGATTTCCATTAATGATGATGCTGGATTATGGCACAGAAGATTGGGACATGCAAGCTTTACTATGTTGAACAAACTTGTCAAGAAGGACCTGGTTCGTGGACTGCCAAAGTCAAAGTTCAAAGACTACAAGGTGTGTGATGCATGTGTAAAAGGGAAGCAAGCCAGGTCCTCATTCAAGACAAAGAAGAAAGTGAGCACCTCAAGGCCACTAAATCTTCTTCATATGGATATATATGGACCTATGAGGATGCCCAGCAGAGGAGGGAAAAAGTACATCTTCGTTATTGTTGATGACTATTCCAGATTCACATGGACCTTATTTTTCAGAACCAAGGATGAAGCAGATTCAAGTGAAGATGAGCCATAATGTTGTGAGCATTAGATTTGATCATGACACCGAATTTGGCAATGCAAAATTTGATTTTGTGTTGAAAATGGTATAAGTCATAATTTTTTTTCTCCTAAAACATCCCAACAAAATGGTGTTGTAGAGAGCAAAAATAGGACTCTTGAAGATATGGCAAGGACGATGCTAATTGATAATTGTGTGCCAAAGAGTTTTTTGGGATGAAGTTGTAAACACTTCATATTATCTGATTAACAGGTGCATGATCAGGTCCCTCCTCAACAAGACCCTGTATGAATTGCTCAGTGGGAGAAAACCAAAGGTGACTTACTTGAGAGCATTTGGATACAAATGTTTTGTTCTCAATAATGGTAAGGAAGCCTTGGAAAAATTTGATGCTAAAAGTGATGTAATATTTCTTATCTATTCTTCACAAATTAAAACATACAAGGTCTACAACAAAAGGACTCAATGTGTATAGGAAAGCATACATGTAATCTTTTATGAATCACGCCACTCAAGTGGGAAAGATTCACATTGTAAGAATGATCAAGATAGAAATTATTCAAAGATTCCTGGAGAGGTTATTGATATGGCGAACGGGAAGGCAGATCTAATGAGTCAAGTCAAGGAGCCTAGTGAAGAAAATATAGCAAAACTTTCAGCTGATTCGGAGGAACCTGGTCCCTCCATCACAGTAACTGAAGCTGAAAATAGAGTTATTGATATTGTACTAGGCTCCCCTGATATAGAGCAAAGAAGTGGTACTCACACTTCTATTGATGCTAATGATGGGTCTCACATGGCGCAACATGGTCCCTCACATCCTGAGACTCAGGTGTCTAAATGGAAGCACAAAAGCTCACATCCTCTCAAAAATATAATCACTCATTTGGATTCAGATAATTCGGACTAGATCAAAGACAAGAAACATGTTTGCTTTTTTAGCTTTCCTGTCTCAAATTGAACCGAAAAATATCAAGGAAGCATTAAAAGATGTTGATTGGATTGTTGCTATACAAGAAGAACTCCATCAATTTGAGAGGAACAACATATGGCACCTGGTTCCTCAACCTTCAGATAGAACAGTCATTGGAACTAGGTGGGTGTTCAGAAACAAGCTTGATGAGTTTGTCAATACAACAAGAAATAAAGCTAGGTTGGTGGTTCAAGGCTATAATCAAGAAGAAGGAATTGATACTGATGAAATTTTTGTTCCAGTTGCAAGAATGGAAGCCATCAGAATTCTCATTGCTTTTGCATCTCATATGGAATTTAAATTGTTCCAATTGGAAGTTAATTGTGCATTTCTGAATGGATATTTGAAGGAAAAAGTTTTTGTAAAACAACCACCTAGTTTTGAATGTCATGAACATCCTGAACATGTCTTCAAGCTTGACAAGGCCTTATTTGGATTGAAGCAGGCTCCTCGTGCATGGTATGAAAGGTTATCCAGGTTCCTTCTGGAGAATAACTTCACTAGAGAAAAAATTAACAACATTATTTTTCTAAATAAAAGAGGGAGGAACCCGCTAATTTTGCAGGTCTATGTTGATGACATCAATTTTGGTGCAATAAATGATTCTCTCTGTGAGGAGTTTGTAAAGCCTATGGGAAGCGAGTTTGAGATGAGTATGATGGGGGAACTGAACTTCTTCCTAGGACTACATGTTAAGAAGATCTCTAAGGGAATGATGATAAGTCAACAGAAATACATTAAGGAGCTTCTGAAGAGGTTTGAGATGGAAAGCTCAAAGACCATTGATACCCCCATTGCTACTGCCACTCGTCTAGACATGGACGAACATGGTTCCCCTGTAAATGAAACTATGTATCTGGGTATCATTGGATCTCTCTTGTACCTAACAGCCACCAGACCTGACATTGTGTTTAGTATTGGGTTGTGTGCTAGATTCCAATCAAGTCCTAAAGATGCTCATTTGAAATCTGCCAAAAGAATTCTGAGGTATCTCATAGGAACGTAGGACCTGGTCCTATATTATCCCTCAGGAGATAATTTTGACTTAATTGGGTATGCTGATGCTAATTATGCTGGTTATGTGGTGGATAGAAAAAGCGCATCTAGCATGGCTCATTTTATGGGTTCATGGGTACAAAGAAACAAAATTCTATGGCTCTCTCTACCGCAGAAGCTGAATATATGGCAGCTGCCTCTTGTTGTGCCCAATGTTATGGATCAAGCAACAATTGAAAGACTTTGGTGTATTTTTTGATTATATGCCATTGATGTGTGACAACACAAGTGCCCTCAATATGGCAAAGAACCCGGTTTAGCATAAGAGGATAAAGCAGATTGATGTGCGACATTATTTCCTAAGGGACATAGTTGAAAAAGGACTCATCTGTATGAAGTTCTGTAAGATAGAGGACCAGGTAGCCGATATCTTCACCACAGCACTGAGCACATAGCACTTTGAAAAGAATCGATATGAATTGGGTTTGATCAAGCTGAACTAAGAACCCTGTCCCCCGATGATTGGCTATGAAAGGATGGGAAGGTGAATTGCTAAAAAGTGTTTTCTGACAACTTCTAACTCAAATCTATATCGTTACAGGTAAACACGCATGGAAACTATATGACAAACAAGCAGCTAATGACATTGTAATTTTTGAAAGGATGATGCTTATGTTTTCAAAAATCTGCCATGGAACCTAGTTCTCATGACTCAGGTTAGTAGTTCATCTTACACTCATACGCATTTTTTGAACTGCTAGTGTGCCATGTCATTAATTGTTTCCACCCTTTCCTATATCTCTTAAACCCAAATGACACACTCGTTATAAACTGACCCGTGTACCCATTCATTAAATTGCGTCCATTTGTAACCGGTCCCTCTTTTCCCTCTAAATACCCCCCAAAAGGCCAATCTTTCTCATAACTGTCTACATCAAACACTCCGTCTCTCTAAAAATCCTCTTCTTGTTTCTTCACTCTCCAAAATCGACCATGTCTTCACCATAATCAAAGTCTCCAAAAGCTACCACTGAAATCCCTGATGTGACTTCGTCTCATGAAGCACAACCATCAGGGTCGGAGCCCCAACCTTCACCCACTGAAACTCCAATTTCCAACCAACCACCACTTATAGTCTCTTCCCCAACTCCATCCAGTTCTGGTTCCCATCGCAACCGAAAAAATCAAAGTCCTAAAAAGTTTGTTGCTTCTCCCTCACCGTCTGCTACCACAGAGAAAATGGAATTAGAAGGACTTTCGCCCACCTCCCACTTTCTCCAAACCATAGAAGAACTAATGTGAGGAGATGAAGGTACAAAGGGTCTCTAGTCAATGGGTTGAGGAAGAACTGGTGGACAAAATGGTCGTCATTGGTCCGGGTGGTGATGAGTCAGCACCTAGTGTCGCTGAAACCCTAATTGTTCAGGGGTTTGATCTGAATGTTCTGTCATCACCAGGTAATGCTCCACCCTCTTCTACTGGTACTGCATTGTTGAATAATAAGGGTGAGAAAAATGAAAATATTTTGACTATTGTTGCTGAGGGAAGTCCAGTTGGGGATTCTGTGTCTGGTGTGTGAATACTAGGGTTCAGGAGGAAGAATGAGGGGAATGGGGACCGGGTGCGTCAAGGTGACAAGGCACCGGGCAGAACTACAGGGGAGCTTATAGAGGGACATGGTCCCTCTACCTATGAGAAGTTCTCTGCTCCTAGTTGGGATGAAACTACATGCTCTACTAAACAAACCCTGAACAATACTGACCCTACCTCTTCCCCTCACCTTAATGCAACTCCTTTAGAGATTATATACCCTGCAATGAAGTCAATGTCAGAGGGAGAAGGAGATGAAAGTGAGGAGGACTATGACAATTTGTTTGTAGCTCAGTTTATCGCTGCTAGGAGTGGTGGAACTGTTACACAAGGG
Organism: Nicotiana tabacum; assembly: GCF_000715075.1. Lineage (NCBI taxonomy): Eukaryota > Viridiplantae > Streptophyta > Magnoliopsida > Solanales > Solanaceae > Nicotiana > Nicotiana tabacum. The sequence continues at coordinate 47,030,307 of NC_134093.1, read as the reverse complement.
TTTATTTCTAAATGACCCACCACTAGGCAACGGAAAAAGGTTGCTCTTGACAATGATCTAAAGGAGAATAAGGAGAAAACGAAAAGAAGAAGACTTGTTAAAAATAGACTGGTTGATAAGGAGGATGTGCCTCCGGCAAATGTTGTGGAAGTTGAGGATGAGTAGTTATATGAGGAACCTGCTCCTCTTTTCCATTAAACATCTAAGAAGGTTATATCTGTGAAACAGAAGAAGGTATCATCTGCAAAGGTTGCTAAAACTGGGGGCAAAGAAAGTGTTGAGAAAGAGAAGTGAGAAGGAGAAGTCTATTTAGAAGGAGAAAAATGTCAGGAAAAAGAAGTCTCTCAAAAGGAAGCCAAGCGGCAGTGAGGAACCTGGTTCCTCAAAGAAGACCAGAGTTGATGTGTCTAAGATTGAAAGGAAAGCAAAATTGAAAAAGAAAAAAGTTCTGTAGGGCAGAGTTTTTGATATTGATATTCTTGATAAGTCTGGAATGAGGTAGTTAGTTGAAATCTATGACTTCCAAAAGTGGACTCATCTCTTTACTATTCCGAGCCCAAAGATTTATGAGGAGGAAATTCGCAGTTTCTATGCTGATCTATTCGTAGTGGAAGGTGACACCATATGTTTGAAGGTCAATGGGGTAGACTTTGTGACTGATGAGGCTATGATCGGGGATATTCTTGAGGTGCCTGCTGAAGGGATCTCAACTATGGATGGGACCTATTCCCCACGTTGTAGGAAGTTTATTCTCAAACCTCAAGTTGTTCAACAGGGGGAACGAGTGTAATAGAAGGCACTGCTTTCAGAATGCCAACTCATGTTCGAGTTGGTGAACAAGGTCTTGCTACCAAGAGCTGAAAGGCAATACATTGCCTCTATAGCGGACCTAGTCCTTTTGGAGACATTGGATGGCTACACTCCCATCAATCTGCCTGGGATTTTGATTGAACAAATGAAGAATGTGGCAGACTTCAAGGATGGAAATCATGGGATTCAGTATGGGTTCATGCTCACAAAAGTCTTTGAACGATTTGAGGTCCCCTTGGGGAGAGTAGCTGTTAGAACTCATAAGCAAATATTCTCAATAAATACCTTGGAGGAATGCGAGTGTATTGACAAAAAGGAGAGGGGATAGGCAGCAGTTCTACAATCTCTCAACTTATCGATGCTCAGAGTACTACTAATGAGGAAATCATGCAGTTGAAGGCCCATAGTGCCATTCTTGAGGGTAAGCTCAATCAAGCCAGCACGGAACCTAGTTCTAGTAGTGCTCAGGGTGCAGAAGTTGCCCGCTTGACGGTTGAGAATACATAGTTGAGGAAATAGGTGGAGAACTTGAAAAAGCAGTTGATCAACGAGCAGAGAGCTACTAATGCTCGTGTGGACGGTCTCCTCAAGGCTCTTGCTCCCTCGTCATTCCTTTTCTTATTCACTGCTCCCTAATTTGTCCCTTTGTTAGTGTCCCTTATGGTTGTAGTACTCTAATTATGTTTTAACTTGTGTATGATTTTTGTAATGATGGTACTTCTATAATGGTTCTTTTTCTTAAATTAATGAGCATCTTAGTCCCTTTGAATGCATGTTATACTTTTGAGTTATGTTTTTAGCTATGTCGTGTGCACACAAATGGCATGCGTTAACTTTGCTGGACTTCTTTTTGGTTTTACTTGTCTGTTCTTTTTATGGTGCCAAAAAGGAGAAGAAAATTGAAGGGGAGAAACAGGTTCTCAGGGGGGAATATGGCTTTTCTGCAGGGGGAACAATATGAAAATCTTGTTCTCAGGGGGAATTCTAAGTTTGTCATCATCAAAAAGGGAGAAATTAATAAGTTATGTGTCTTTTGTTTTGATGATTTAACAAACTTCATATGAGAACCAGATAGGCAACCTGATACAACTAGCCTCTCCTCGTTCCGAATGACAAGTCAAATGTCTGGCACAAGTTTTAATAAAATCAGTTAAGGGAATAGCATAGGGAACATATAGATATCAGTTCTTCCGGTCACAAGACAAGTCAATTCTTACAATTGTTAAAGCTACTGCATAGCACACACAACAATACAGCATCACTGTTGAAACATGTTGTGTATCGGACACTCCCTTGCATCATCCTTGATGACCTCACTTATATATTACCAATATGAGGCAAGCGATTACACACACCTGCAAAGCCTAAATATCATTTATTCTCAAGTGTGCAGCCGCCTTCATTCTCTCAAAGGCATTCAAGAACAAAACAACAACATAAGGAAGGACCAAATCCCAACAGTGATTACATCGTGTGTCCTTAGTATTGTTGTTCTCGTAGGACACTTTGTAAACCATAAACTGTGTGGTTGTGTTGACTAGAGTTAGTCAAGTGGTTAGCTTTGTAATAGAGTTATTACAAAGAGGCTTGCAATATAGTTATTGTAAGTAGGTGAGGGATTAAGAGTTTAATTCCTAGGTTACAATAGGTTGTAATCTAAAGTTGCTCAGTTAGTGAAGTTGAAATCCTACGAGTGTATGTTGTGGTTTTTAATCCCGTGAGTTGGGAGTTTTTCACGAAAATATCGTTGTGTTATTTCCTTACTATTGTGTTCTGTGGGAACTGATAGAGAACCAGGTTCTCTATCCAGTTTGGTGGACTCTTAGTTTACATCACTATATAAGTTAAGTGAGGCAGTTTAGTGGTTCGGTTGTTCAAAGTGATGTGTTGCTTATGGGTTCAAAGTTATGCCCATTTTATTTTCTAAAACTAAACGAAAACCGTGCTCTATCTGATTCTTTTTCAATCTAAAATATTTTCTAATAAAAACTCTTAAAACTTAAAATTTATGTAGAAATAAACAACTAATCTTATAAGTAATTTTTTAATTAAAGTTATTTTTTAAAATATTTATAATTTAAATGTTAAGCTCTACAAAAATTTCTTCAAAAAAGAACTCTCTACAAACTACAAATCCTCTTGACTTTCTCTTTCCTTTGGTTTTATGCTTATTTTTATTAGTAAAATTTCTAATATTATCTTTTTGTTATTTTAATTTTAATTTATAAATTGTATTTCTATTAAAAATTTATTTATTGTTTAGCTAAATATTGCGTAGTTTGATCTAAAAATTTTGGTACACCATTTATCAACAAAAAAAATTTATTGACTTGTATAAAATTTGAACACTCTTGACGTAATTCTGAAAATTACCCTCAAATGTCACATCGTCATCGCTGAAAAAGTTACTCAGCTTCAAACTAAATCAATAAATACTAGTATATATGTTTTTGAAATACACCATATAATTTATTTTTACTTCAAAGAATCAAACAAATTACAAGACTTATTAAATAATTTAGTGATTATTAATTCATACTATATAATACCAATATTAAAATTTCTGCACAACTTTATAAATGAACCAAACGACAACTCTAATTTTTATTTCCAAATCCTAATTAACGGAAAAATGTAAATATATCACTGACAACTGACATTTCAGCTGTGCCTTTTGTCTTTCTCTCTCTCACACACAGTGTCACTGTTCCACATTCACTTTCTCATTCTTTGATCTATAAAGCATCAAATACTCTCTCCTTAACTACACTCTTAAAACAACTCTACTTCTTCTACTTCAATCCCCCATAAAACAATTCTCTAATTACTCACTTTTAACATTAAAAATGGACCAAGTTCAGCCAATGTACCGGCCACCACCACCGGAGACACCCAAAGAACCCATGGAATTTCTGTCTCGTTCTTGGAGTGTCTCTGCTTTTGAAGTCTCAAAAGCTTTAGCTCCTTCTCAAGTTTTAACAAAGTCCTTAATCACTGGTACTACCCCTTCTTCTTATGGCCCTCTTTTTAATGGGAGTAGTGGTAGTGGGACTATACCAGAAGATATTGCTGGCGAGTTGGATGAATCAACTACTGTTTCTGGCAACCCTTTTTCTTTTGCTTCTTCTGAAACTTCTCAGCTTGTTATGGAACGCATTATGTCTGTTTCCGTAAGTACCCCTTTTCCATTTGGCTTCTAAGTTACATACACTATTAGTGTGAAATTTTTTTCTTTTTATCATTCAAAGAATATCTACAGTAAGTTTACTTCAAAATTTCTTGTGCTGATAATATATTACTATAATTTAAACTTTTTTATAAATTTTTCTTGAAAAATAGACTATCTCTAATGGAAGGAAAAAAAAAATGCTTGACTTCTGAAGAGTTTTCATTTCATCAATTAGTGTCACCTTAGCACACTCGGCTTTTGTTTGCATCTATCTTTTGCCCAATTTGTTTTTTGGATTTTTCTTCAGATTTTTGGAACTTTATGGTTGGTTTTACCTTTTCTTTTGGGGGTGTTGTTTGTGAATTTGTTGTTTTGTATTTATGGGAAAACCAATAGTTTCTTGATAGGAGTAGTGGAAGTGCTGAGTTTCGGGGACATTTATGTGACACAACTGTTGCTTTGTGAATTTCTTGAAAACATCAACAACAAGTGTATTGATTGAAAATTTTGCTTTTTACAGATCGTTGTTTTTACTCTCTCTGGGTTCTTAGAGCTTTCATTATTTTAATAATCAAAATCCACCAACAATCATTCTCTCCATTTCCTCTGTCAAAAGAAAAATTAATTATTTTTTTCTCTTTCTTTATGGGGTTCTGTTATACAAATCTTCAATGATCCCATTTTATTATTTTATTTACTGATTTGTACAAATAAATAGAATGATTATTTAATATTGTGGTGTACAGCAGGATGTTTCACCACGGACATCAGGGCGACTATCTCACAGCAGTGGACCTTTAAATGGTGGTTCTCTTACAGACAGTCCCCCTGTTTCTCCTTCCGAAATGGATGATTCTAAGGTTTGTGTTTTTATGTTCTCTCTCTCTCTCTCTCTCTCTCTCTCTCTCTACTAATGTTTGTTTTATAACATGTGTACATATGACCCAAATGGTTTATTTTTTTCTGAGTGTTGGGGTAATTTTCTTTTTTCTGATACAAAGCACGAGTTCTGAAACAGCAGACTGAAGCTGAGACTTGGAGAGACAATATCTCAGCTTTATCTTTAACCAATAACCCCCCCCCCTTCCCGCACCTCCCCCGTGCCTAAGGTTGTGTAAGAAAAGAGCACCAAATTGATGCTTTTCTTTAGTCGATATACAACATAAAAGTCTTGAATCACTTGTTCAGTAATCTTTCATTTCTTTTTTCCTTTTGATATTCCCTTTGTTTTTAATTTAAGAATTCATCATTTGTGGTCCAACTTCTTCCACTTTTATTTTTATTGGAAGTTAACTTTTTTTATTTTATTTTTTTATGATAGTTTATGTTTAATTGATTGTGAAAGAAGTAAAAATTTAACTGGGATGAAAAATTCTCTGTACATATGGGCCTTCAGATAAGTAGTGGGCAAAGGGCAGTGATCTCCTCTGCACAGTACAGGAAGATATTGGCATCTCTAGAGTTATAGTGTTATCACTGGATGTTTAAATGACCAGATTGTCCCTTGCGTTGTATTTCAGATTAGGTAAAATCAGGATTTCATTCTTGTGGGGGGTTTCGGACCTTCGGTGTGCTCTGTGTGGTGTTTTGGGGAGGTTCTAGGGACACTTGTTTGAGAACCAAGTAAAAATGGTCCAATTTTCTTGTGGGGTATCAATCAATTTAAGATTTATTGCCGTCAGGAGGTGGTTTGGTTCATAAATTTTTGCTATTAGGTTCTTTTCAAGAATGTTGGTAATTTTTACTGGCATTATTTGCTGCTGAAATAGTATAGTGACAACATTTGGATTTTGCTATGTACACTCTGTCTAACTGAATGTACTGTTTCAATGGATGCTGACACATAGTTTTGTTATCTTGCAGTACTGCCGTTTGAACAACATACCAGTCAATAATCAGTACCGGAGCAGCGCTACTGCTGCAGGCACATCCTTGACCGGTGGCGGCGGTGGCGGTGGGAAAACTGTTGGTAGGTGGTTGAAGGATAGGAGAGAGAAGAAGAAAGAGGACGCGAGGGCACATAATGCGCAGCTCCATGCTGCTGTTTCAGTTGCAGGAGTTGCTGCTGCTGTTGCTGCTATTGCTGCTGCCACTGCAGCCTCGTCCGGTAGCAGAAAGGATGAGCAGATGGCAAAAACTGATATGGCTGTGGCCTCTGCTGCAACATTGGTGGCAGCACAGTGTGTTGAAGCTGCTGAGGCTATGGGAGCTGAGCGTGAACATCTTGCATCAGTGGTTAGTTCTGCTGTGAATGTTCGATCAGCTGGGGATATTATGACTTTAACTGCAGCTGCAGCAACTGGTACACTGCTAAATTGTTTCAATTATGTCAGAGTACCATCTCATAGAACTGTTACTAATTTACTGTCCATTTGAGGAAATCCAATATAATTGGAATTTGATTTTAACAATTTTGTGCTGTTAGTATAGCTCCTTATGTATTTGATTTGTGTTATATAAATTTTCTTTAATTAATGAGTATTGTTTTGTAGCTCTACGTGGTGCGGCTACGCTAAAAGCTAGAACATTGAAGGAAGTATGGAACATAGCAGCAGTAATTCCTGTTGAGAAAGGGATGGCAAGTGGCAACGGTGGTGGTAGCAATGGTAGTTCAAGTGGCGAGCTCATCCCCGAAGAGAATTTTCTTGGAATTTGCAGTAGGGAATTGCTTGCAAGAGGCGGTGAGCTCCTAAAGCGTACACGCAAAGGTACAAATTCAATCCGTTTGATTGGTAGATTTAAGATCCAAAATGATGATTAATATTTTAAGATTTGAATTTAGTCATAGTACTATATTATGTTTGGTTTCATGAAATTGGAGTTCTTACTGTTGTGCTTATATCAGGTGACCTTCACTGGAAGATAGTGTCTGTGTACATAAATAGGATGGGTCAGGTAAGGCTTCCTTTTTCAATAATTGCATGATCAGTAGTCTTGAGTTGAAATATTCTTCTTTGGACTATGATTCCATGATCACAATTTACCAGATTCTTCTTTTTGAATTTGATTTTCTGGGATAAAATAGAAACTTCTTGATGATGAAAAGTTAAAGTTAGTGCACAATAGAATCTTATTTCTTACAGCGGAGTTTTAACTCTTCTTTGTAGGTGATGCTGAAAATGAAGAGCAGGCACGTTGCTGGGACCATCACAAAAAAGAAAAAGAGTAAGTTGTGTTACTTTGCTTTTTGGCTCTCTTTCTCTCTCTCTCTCTCTCATGATGTGAACACAATTGGATTGTGGGTCTTTCCTTCTATTTGGGGATTTGAGAAAGCAAGAAATTCCAACTTTGATCGGGGAAAAAGATGGATAAAGTTGTCATCTTTAGTAGTACTAGTGTTCTTTAGCTTTTTCTTTTGAAAATTTCTGCAGATGTGGTGCTGGAAGTCATGAAAGATATTCCGGCTTGGCCGGGGCGCCACTTGCTGCCTGGCAGTGACAACTTCCGGTATTTCGCATTGAAGACTGTTCTACGAGGGGTCGTGGAATTTGAGTGCAGAGACCAGAGAGAGTATGATCTATGGACTCAAGGTGTTTCCAGGCTGCTAACTATTGCTGCAGAAAGAAATAGTAGACATAGATTTTGAACTTCTTTTTTCAGTCCAAGGGATGGTAGAAACTGCATAATGATCAAGTTTGATTAAGTAGGGTTATGTTTTTGCCCTTTTGGATGGTTTCTAGACTAACCAAATGTTATGATAATATTGAGCTGGTTCTTTGCTTTTTATTTGTGGAAGTGTTTCTATTGTAAAAATGAAATTGAAGCATAAGTTATCCAAATGGGGTCCCTACTTTTTACTTTTGGGAATGTTATATTGGGATTTTGTTTTGCTCTTTGTTGTTTACTTTGTTAATAAAAAGTAAGGTGAACCCAAGAAAAGATAGGAAACCATGTGATCCATGTCCTTTATTCTTTTATTTTGTGGAAAAGGAAAGTTGTATCTTGGACTGAGGCAGTCAAAAAGAGAAGAACGATCCAATTTTTTAGTATAATATAGGTGACGATAAAGACTTGTCTTTGATTTTATGCAGTTAATCAAACATTTGGAATTAAGCTTTACTACTTTTGTTTGCAACTGGAGCTCACATCAAGCTTTCTTTTTAGATGGATACACTTTAATTTTGTCTTGATCTAACCTTAGTTTCTCCTATTTCCATTTGAAGGCCCATCTTAGTAGGAATATTTTATTCTCCTTTTCTATTCTATTTTTGGATTATCATGCCAAGGGGAAAAATCCAACCGCAAGTCTTGACAACTCTACCAATATTCACACATTGGATTTTATCAATGTAAATCATTAAACAAGTAATGATCATTTATGTTCAAAGTTTATTTGGATTAAAATGATTCGCATGATGTATTAAATAAATCCAGCTCTCAAATTGAGGTGGATGGAGCGATGGGTTATACTATTACGAGTCAATTAACACTCTTGAGCGTCAAATAGGTTGATGCAATGAGTCATATGGCTCAAATTCGTCATAAGTTTGTTCACATTAAAATGAGTTAGAACAATGTCGGATTAAAATGAGTTGAAAAATGTGTCATAAATTAATTGATAGAATTCAAGTTCGAATTGGAAAAAGGAAAAAGAAAAAAAAGGGAAAAAAAAAAATCAAGTTCGAATTGATCAAACGCGGGTTTCTTTTATTGAACAAGAATAGATCTCCAAGTAGGGTGTTCAAACCGAAATGGAAAACCACACCAAACTGAAAAGTCAAACCAATTTGATTAAAAAATCCGATTAGGTTTGGTTTGATTTGATTTGATATTGAATAAAAAATCTCGAACCAAACCGACATATAAATATATAATTTTTATATATACTTTTAAAACTTTATATAGAATTTTCTTTAGAAAAAATATCTAGAAATATTTGGGATTTTCTCATGAAATGAAATATTTAATATAACTATGAAGTGCATTCATTTTTACTTACTTTAAATAATGGGTTGTATCACTTTCTTATCAAGTATTATTGAAATGCATCGATCATCTATTTGTTCTTCTATATTCATATGTCAAGATTTCTTATATATCTTTTGCAAATTTGAAATAATATTATTAAATTTAAATAGAACATATCATTATTTTGGTATCATATTAATTTTTATGCTTAATTATTAAATTCGATTAATCTTGAAAACGTACATCAACAAAAAATTATTGTTATATGACTAAGAAAATAACTATCATGTGTTACTAAAATAATTCTCCCATAATAATATTTTAATATATCATATGTTTGTAAATTTTTTAATTTTTACTAAACATATATTCACTTATCAAAACTTTATCTATAACTTTAACAAAGTAAAATTGAAATAATATTCATGTTGCAAAAAATCCAAAAACCCGACAAAATCAAACCAATCTAAACCAAAATAGTTGGTTTGGTTTGATTTTGATAAAAACTGAACCAACCCGGTCCATGTACATCCCTACCTCCAAGTTACCCTTGGTGTTCCTTGTTTTCGTGTAACTTAGGAAAGTGTTTTACCCCACACACGGCCGCACCCCCTCCAAATAAATAAAGATGAAGCTTTCTTTTCCAAAAACTATCTTTTTGTTGTGAAGACTAAATTATTAATACAATAGTTGTACAAAATGATAATTAAATGAACGAAAAAGAAAAGGGTCAATCCAACTAAGAATAAAAAGTTACATACATATTTTAAGTAGTGTGATTATCCTACAAAATGATAATCAAGCCAAGTGAAGACTCAGTGTAATATATATTTCTTCGCCCAACTGTACATTAAACAAACCATACATGAAGGGCAGTACTAATGTATGACATTCTCAAGACTAGGAATAACATAATAAATCTCTGAGCACAGGAAATTTCCATCTTGCTAATTAACAAACATGAAAACTATTCAACCAAAATTATTACATACATCTCTCAAAGTGGAGTTTCTTTATGAATCATTCACCAGTGACACCAAGAAGAGCTAAGAAGAGGTTGACGATGTCTCCGAAAAGGCAAATTGCTACAATGACATATTCATCGTAGGTGAAATTCCTGATTAAGTTATTTGTGTCGTATATGATATAAGCTGAGAATAGGAGTGCCGCGAGACAGCTATATACCATCCGTCCTTCACGTCCTAGATGAAGAATATACTGTTGCATAGTGAAACCATCTCGTTAGTGAAAAGAAAATGTAAGGGTGTATGTAAGTCGGGTTGGTTCGAATTTTTCTATTACCAAACCAAACCAACAAAGTCGCGTTTTTCAATCTCGATTTTTCTTGGGTTTTTCGGTTTTTTTCGGGTTTTCGGATTTTTTTCCGGTAAAATTTTCATAGCAAAAAATATGCAACTTGTGCTCTAAATATTTCTTTAGTCCTAGTAAGATACAACTATATAATGTATTTTTCAAGAAAATAACACAATAATATGAGATAAGTCATAGGATTATACTAAAATATTCAATAACAACGATAATAAAATTGCATAAATCAAATATTGCTAATTAATAAGGTATAATGAAAATTAACATATTCTAAAAATACTATATATAGGTCATGCTAAAATAAGTATAGCTAATAAGTACTATTATTAATTACATAATTAAGCACTACAGAAAAAGATAAACTAAGTTATGCATTTTCATTATAAACCAATGTAAAACTAAAAAATAGATATCCAACATTATCATCATTCCTAATGTTGAATTCATGATTTTATTTTTTGTTAGCATTAGTATTGATTTGAACTTTATTTAAGTTACTACATTTTTGGGTTATAAAATTTATTTACCATTCAAGAATGTTAAGTCCAAACTTGAAAATAATACGTTAAAAGATAAAATTGTGAAAAAGTTTAAGAAATATTTATAAATTACATTACAATAAATATTTATATGTATAAAATATTTTTAAAAATTATATAAATGTACTATCGGGTTGGTTTGGTTTCGGTTTGACTTTTTTTAGTTAAAACCAAACCAAACCAATTATGGTCGGGTTTTATTTTTCAATACCAAATCAAATCAAATCAAAATCGGGTTTTTTTCCGATTTGACTCGGATTACTGGTTTGGTACAGTTTATCGGTTTTTTTTGTATACCCTAAGAAAATGTACATATTTTCGAATTCTAAGAAGAAATATATAGATATATGTATATAATTAAGGTGATATACACGTACCTGGGCTAGAAGAAAGAAAATGAGGACTATGGAGGCACAGAACAAGAAAGGACCAAGAAAGCTGAAGTCCATGCCTCTTCTTGCAGCCCAAAATGTGTAGAGGGTAAGGCTAACAGTTATAAGAACTGTCAGCGCAGCAGCCGTCAAGATAGTTGGCCCTGGAAACAAACGTTACATCAAATTTAGAACTTTTGGGATATTCGCACAAATAGCCTGTCAGATTCACTATTTATTTTTTTTTAAGTATACACCGATTTTATATAGTTCTACATATTATATATTGATTATACATATGCTATACATTTGCTATCTATTTTTAGTTTAAGCTGTTGGTGGGCAGCTATTTAGGTTAATTTTTCAATTTCTTTAAATACAATAGATCGTTTCAAAATAAATGATGGGTTCAGAATACAAGATTAAATTATCTAATCTTAATTATGCTTTTATTTTGTAAATTTACCTATTTAGAAATTAAATAAGGAGTACTATTGATCGTATATAGCTTATGATAATAGAAAATATTCAATCTTTTTTCTTTTTGATCTAAGAAAAAACTTGAATTTTCAAAATTATGTCATACATAATGAACTGAAATGGTTACAAATTTGATTCTATTTTTGACTTGTTTGATCAAAGTATAATCTCCTTAAATTTTTAAATGAAATAATTTGTGTACGTCTATTTTTTCTGAAAACAAAAGGAGATATACTGGGTAGTTTCATTGGGAAACTCTCATTTTGCATTTCGACCGACAATCAATTAACAATGATGTGCAATACTCAAAGAAATGCTTTAAGTTACATACAAAGTATAAAGACTTTTAGACTATTGGTAGATGCAGATTCAAGCTTTAAAATTCTTGGGTTTTTATAAAAACCTAAAATTAATATGCAATAATAATTGGGTTCACAATTAAATATTATAAATATTTAGTTAATTTTATATATATACAATAATAATTGGCTTCACAATCAAATATTATAAATATTTAGTTAATTTTATATATATGCACAAAAAGCTACTGGATTACCATAATCAATTAACAAAAAAGAAATTTTTGCACTCTATATCTGCTTCTGACTATCTTTTTTTTTTTTCGCTTCTGAATATCGATTTAGTTCTTTGCAGGTTAATTGTTATATTATCGTGTTACGGATTGCTGCTCATCATAGAATGTAATTTTGTAATTAATTTATTCTGATTTAATTGTGTAATAATTTTTATATCATTAGTACATAAAACTTAAATTCAAGAAAGGTTACCTCTTTTAAATGCGCATGCCGCTCCAACAACAAATGCCAGACACAGGGTAAATACTGTCATAAGAACATAGTTCCATGGATGTTTTCTTCCGTAGCGACCCATGAAGAAGCAAACTGCCAATTTTACACCAAAGATAAAAAGAAAACAATTAGCACACTTTTCATTAAATCATGAAAATTGTGAATTGACATTAAACAATATAATAGCCGCCCCACAAAGGAAAAGAATAACATACATATTAGATATCCCATTGATGGAGAAAAAATCACGGTGTGAGATATTACTGGGTATGTTGTTGTTGTTATAGTGATGGAGAAAGAATGGAAAATAATCTTAAATTGAGAACCAAAAAAAATAAGAATAATTAAGTTCTCAACAAACTTTGAACTGCATTTGTCTCAATTTGTTTGGCACTATTTAACTGAACATAAAATAAAAAACAAAGAAAGAATCTTTTTTAAAAACAAGCTAAATATGCATAGAATATACTACCAAAAGTATCGTAATAAGGTTTATCATGAATCATGTCTATTTCTATAAAAGTATGGTAAATTAAATATTGTGGGTGCCAATACCTTTTAAACGAACAAAAAAGAATAGAATGCCAAATGAATTGTGACGAATGAAGCATCTTTTTAATTTTTTAAGGCTCCCCAAAAATAAATTACTTACAAGTACTACCTAAAGAACAAAAAAAAGTAATAAGAAAGTTTGTAAGAAGAATTGGTTTTACGTATAAAAGCGATGACAATAAGGACAATCAAGGTGGCGAAACCAAAAGGGGTGCGCATGTAATCTTTGACGGCCGGAGTGAAAAACATGGCGGTGGCAATCACGGCGGTGACGAGAAGCTGCGTGCACACAATCGCGTAAACTTTTCTGATAAATGCCCATCTCATCTTTGGATCTTCCGTCATTCCGGGGTATATTTGGGCACCGCCGGCTCCGCCATTGCAGCCGGACTCAATGTCCACACCACCGACTCCTCCCTTCTTGAACATTTTGTTAAGTGTTCCTGAATGATCTGATGAAAGTCGAATCTTGAATTAAACATAGGCAGATAATGATTTTTAATATGCGTACATATATTATGATGTGCACTTACCGTCTTTGAATGATGAATTCGCCTCTGGAATTATTTGGGAAGTGTGTTTTATCAGGTATCAAATCAACCCCGGAAATTAAAGGGGATGAAATGATATGGGGAAATTGGAATTGTTTTGCCGCAGATAACAAATGGATTTGAATGTGATGAAGAGATTGGTTTAGATGAATATGGAGGAAGAAGAGAAATAAGAATGAGTTGGTTGGAGGAAAATTACTCTTGGCTTCTTTTTTTCTCGAGTTGTGGCAATAAGTGAAAATGAGAGGTTGAGAATTAATTTGGCATGCATGCATGAGATCATTCTGCGGTTTGCGGTAGCAAGAAAGCTAGCTAGTACGTTCAAACTCTTACTTTTTGCCGAAATTTATTATCTAGTAGTACTCTATAAAAACCAACAGGTTGTCTAATATTAGTCAGACACATGAGAGGATTTACCTTGAGACAATGGGTGTGACACCGCTTCATTACACATTTTTTACTAATTATTTATCATATATAAGGAAAATTAAAATATTAGATACGAATTAATGATAATATGCTAGATTTACATGTAATCTGATGTGTTTTACTCCGACTTGGGTATGTTTTTAGGTGTTTTGAAAGTTGAAATATGACCAATTAAGTTTAATGGTCGAAGTTTATTATGTATGAAGCCAAAAATGAAAAATAGATTTGAGCAATAATAAAGCTAAAAGGCAAATTCTGGAGAAATGAAAGGAAAATTGTGACTATGCGGTGAAGTAACTGCCCATATATAGCACAGGAAAAGCACAGGCAGTGAACTAACCTCGCATAGCACAGGAAAAGCAAAGGAAAATATGGAATTTGAACCAAATCCTGTGCGAAGCACAATTATAGCGCCAATACAAATTTGCATGCGTTTTATTTTGAGGGGCAACTTTGTCATGTGGTTCAGGAACGTAATATAAAAACTTCCAATCCTTATTTCACCCGTATACTTGACCTCAGAAGGCGAGTAATTGTTGAAGCAGATTTGAGCTCGGAAGATCCTCAAGTCTTTTCTACACGACGAATGCAAAGAGTTTTTCTCTATTTTTCTATCTTTGTTGCTATGGGTATTGGTTTGACAATAGTTTATGTGTTTTTGAGTATTAATATGAGTAGCTAAACCTTTCTTCTAGGATTTTGATAGAATCAATTATTGGGTGAATTATTAACCATGCTTATTTATAATTGAGCCATTTTTATAATCTATTGTTCAATTACGTTTTGCTTGTTGTTAATTGAATGACCATCAATTAACTATGCCTATTAAATCGCTTGAGAAAGAATACTTGATTAGGTTGTTGTTGAACATTGTCACTTTTGAGTAAGTTAAGAGATTAATTACTTGGATTTAAAAGTGAGATTAGAGATAATGAAGCTTTGGCCCGATCTCTGTAAGTCGTTTGAATTGCCAACTAGAGTTAGTTCGAGAGAATAATTCTAGAAAATTACTAATTTTATTCGAGATATAATTGCGGTAACAGGAGAACTCACGATCAGTGGAAAATAATTCAGCGAGATTATAGTGAATACGTTAAGCCTTCATCCCGATAATTGTAAAAATCACAATCCTAGGCTTTTTTCTCTTGAATTCACCTATTTCTCTTTAGTTGATAAATTTATTGCTTTAGTATTTTCTAGTTACGTAGTTTAAAACAAAAATCTTATTCTTTATAACTCGAAACTTGTTTGAACTTATTTTCTTAGTGATATTAAATAGTTATAGCTAAATCTTAATTCTTTGTGAAATTAAACCCTGGACTTATAAAATTATATTTGCAGCGACCACTTATAATTTTTAGGACCAGAAGTATATTGGGCATGATCAAATAACAAAAATGACATTGCTTGAATCAGAAGTCCTCAGCTCGTCTGCTCGTGAAAAGCTTCAGCTTTCTTTTAAAGGTCCAGCGTTCGATTGTTGCTGATGCACTTTTATCCCTTAAAATACAAGACGCGAGATAGGAATGAACCTTCAACCTTATAATCCAACAAAGAGCAGCAAAACCAATTGACCTATAATCTATTTAGAAGTGAAACTGACAACGAGTAATTTGAAACAATTGCTATTTTCACAGTAAGTTCCCTTCATTTTCTTTCTTTCTTCCTTCTAATAAAGACATATAGAAGCATGAAACTTATCCTCTTGTGTTCAGACTAGTGAAATTGTTTACCCAAAAATTGGATAATCATTAAATTTGTGTATGGTTCTAAGGATATGTGATACAATTTGATATAAATCGTATAGGGAAATAGAAATATTTGTGTTCTTGGCTATGAGAATGAGAATAGTGAGCAAAAAGAATGAATAAGGTAAAATAAAACTAGCATGAGGAGATATCTTTTCAATATGAGAAGTGATCTTTTGTTACAATATATTTTTCTCCGTACCCTGCTTACAAGGATCCCCCCCTTTTATAATAGAGGGATCCTACTTAATTTATAATAAAATAAAGCATATAGTGGAGGACCCGTGATGATTTATCTCTTCCTCGATTCCCGCCAAGATTGTCTCTCTTAGTGCAGTTGTAACGACTCTTGTCTGTGAGCTCCACACTGGCTCGGGCTCGTTATTGGATCGAACCCTCGGTTTTGGCTTGAGTTCGACCTTCGGGGTGGACGTAGCACATTTCTGACCTCGAAGCAATGCCTTGCGGACCGATTCGGTCACGGGCTCGATGAAAGTATCGAGCCGATTCCTAGATCAGCCTTCGGACTCGAGACTCGTTTGTACTGCTTTCAGAACTCATCCCAAAATCCCACTATGGTTGCTTACCATTCGAACTCGATCGAACGTAGGAAGGCCGAAATCTATTTTGACCGTATACAGATAGTCCCTTCGTTTCTCAGGAAGGATGTGGTGAGAATCGATATGATCTTCGACGGTTCGATCGGGTTATAAGCTGACGTTTTCACAGAGCTCGATCATGACGTATATGGTAGTTGTCCCATCGATTTAGTCTTTTCAAGGCATTTAATGCATGTCAGACGGCGGTCGGCCACCTCTGATATTGAACCGTCATGATGCAAGCCTATAGATAACCCCCAATCTAACATTTACCTTTTTTTTTACATCTTTCACTCTTCCAAATTTTTCTTACCCTTTCTCTCTATTCCGCCGCTTGCAGAGCCATCTGCATCAATTTTTCATCTTCCTTTGCCTTTCTTTCTCTTGTATCAATGGCCAAAACTTCGAAAACTGTATCTCATAAGGAGAAAGCTTCTTCTTCACGGCCGTCCGGCGATAAGGCGCCGGTGGAGCCGCCTACCTATGAGTATGTTCCCGGCCCGTGTACTCTGAAGATCGATTTTAAGGTTGAGAATCCTTCATCTGTTCTGGGTTGATGTGAGCATGTATCAATGTACATATGCTCGATAACGGAGGGTCATCTCGAGGCTGTGAGGAAAGACTGCAACTAGGGTTCCGAGGTTGTGTTACAAATTCCCTCCCCCGAAGAGAGCGTCATCACCCATGTGGAGGGGTTTTTAAGTGTTTACACTTACTCCTTTCATGTTGGGTCCCGTCGACCCGGTGATCATCGATTTTTGCAAGAGATATCAGGTCATCCTTGGTCAAATTAATCCCTCTCTATGGCGTATAGTAACCTTACTTCGCTTCTTTTCCAACAAGGCCGGGGGGTTGGAATTTTCACTGAATCACCTCATACGACTGTATCGGCCTCAAATCTTTCGAGGACTAATCAGGCTTCATCGTCGGGCATCGAAGGCTTTGATGTCGAGCATCGACGAAGACAAGGATCGGGGTTGTATGGGCCGTTATATCCGAGTGAGGACCCGTGACCTCATTCCGGAAGAGAAGATGTCGTTCCCTGAGGAATGGAATTTCAACCGTAAGTGGTTTTCAAAAGACGTTGCTTTTCATATCTTTTTCCGATTTTATCTGATGTCTTTCTCTGATATACAGCTGCCCCTTGGATGCCACAAGCGGTACCCGATCTCGAGGATTGGGTTCGAAAGTTAGCCTCGATTTCCTCTTATGCCGAATGCGCTTGGCGTGATTTGGCAAAAGGTAGATGGGAGGCCAAGAATCATGGTAAGGGTTGCTTCTCGTGTTCTTCGAAATATTTTTTATGCTCCATTCGTCACCGATTTCCTTTCATGCAGGTGTAACCAAGGATGCCATTTTGAGGCCTTCGAGTGGTGAAGAAGGAACCAAGTCCCCGGTCCCGGAACCGGGGAAAGATAAGAAGCAAAAAGCTGTCTCTCGGCCAGAGGACCCCAAGCCCAAAACTCGAAGGGTGAGGAGGAAGGCAATCGCTCTTTCGATGGACTCGGTCCAACGACTGAGGGAAGAAGAAGAAGAAGAAAAAGATGATGCCTCAGCTCTGGTGATCCGATCTGCGAAAGTTAAGGAGGTCGCCAGAGCTTCCGAGCCGATGGCGGCTGTACCGGTCGGGGTTGATTCCGGTACTCCGAGTCTCAATCAGAGCATCCCGAGCGATTTGCTTGGGACCATGACAATGGGTAATTTGCCTTCTTTTCCAACCTTTTCTGAGGAGGCGCTAAAGAAGGTTCGAGAATTGAAGACCCCCGATATGGGCAGAGGTTCTAGTGTAGGGGATCCTTTTCGGGATTGCTTTACTGGAGTCGATGATGCCTCCGACATTGGCGATACTTCTCTTCTCCTAGAGGAGGCCCAATGTTTCATTACTCGGGTAATGATTTTACTGTACTTGGTTTCTTCGTTCTTTTCCCAAACTTGACTTGTGTTCTTTCCCTACTGTGCAGGCCATTAGTAGGTTTCGAGCCGACCTCAGCCAGTGAGAGGTCGAGCTTCAGAAGGTCTCGGGGGAGAGAGATTACCTGCGGCTTCTTTGCAGCCAAAAGGACGAGGCTATAAAGGACCTTCAAGCAGATTTGGTAAGGCTCGTGAAGAAGAGGCTGAACTAGATAAGCATGTGAGCCTCGTTCTGTTAGAGTATGGGTTTGACTCAACTGTGAAAGTTAACCCTTCGTTATCTCAGCTACAGCAGAAGGTTGAGAAGATCGGGTTACTTCGGGAAGAAGTCGATCAAATCAAGGCTGAATGTAATCGGTGGAAGGAGACTATCGACCGCCTGGCTGCGGAAAAAGAAACCATCTTGGCCAAATTATTATCGGACGATGTTCAGCTTCGAAGCATCAAGCAAAAGGGTTCAGCTCAGGCTAAGAGGATCAAGGAGCTTGAAGCATGGCTTGCTGAGGCCAAGGCGGAGGTTGAGTCATCGAAAGTCATGGCGGACAAGTCCATTGCCGTGTACCGGGCTGATGCCGAGGCTGCTCAGATGGAGGCACGAGAGGCGGCAGATACTGCTGACACTCGAGCATATTGGATTGCCGAACTTGCTAAGTGTTGGTCTCAGAGGGAGACCCTCGAGGAGATACACGCTCGAGGTTTCGACCTTGCTGAAGAGATAAAGAAGGCTAAAGAGCTCAAAGCTGAAGCTGAAGCCTTGTCTTCTGATGGCGATGATGATGATGATGACGGTAGCAAGATCGGATCCCAGGGGAGGAGGGGGGAGCCCGATAAAGAAGAGACCGTTCCTGAGGATGACCAAGAAGTTTAGTCTTTAGTTTTTACGTTGTAATCAACCATGTAGATAATTTTGTATATTGATAATTCTGCCGACTTGCTTATGCTTTGTGAAGATTTTATTCATGCCTTTATGAATGTTTTTACAAGGATCTAAACAACTTAATCGAATTTGGACTTCGTAGTCTTTATGATTGATTGAGTGTTTTTTATTTTTTTAGACTTGAAGTGATATAGCCCTTAGGCTTATTAGTTGAGTCAATGATTCAAACTCGAAGAAATATAGCCCGTAGGCATAATGGTCGAGTGAGTGTTTGCTCGTACTCGTAATAAAAGTAGCCCGTAGGCGTAATGGTCGAGTGAGTGCTTGCTTGTACTCGGAATAAAAGTAGCCCGTAGGCGTAATGGTCGAGTGAGTGTTTGCTCGAACTCGAAATAAAGTAGCCCGTGGGCTTAGTAGTTGAGTGAAAGATTCGAACTCGAAGTAATGTAGCCCGTAGGCGTAATGGTCGAGTGAGTGCTTGCTCGAACTCGAAATAAAGTAGCCCGTGGGCTTAGAAGTCGAGTGAATGATTCGAACTCGAAGTAATGTAGCCCATAGGCGTAATGGTTGAGTGAGTACTTGCTCGAACTCGAAATAAAGTATCCCGTGGGCTTAGTAGTCAAGTGAATGATTCGAACTCTAAGTAATGTATCCCATAGGCATAATGGTCGAGTGAGTGCTTGCTAGAACTCGAATTAAAGTAGCCCGTAGGCTTAGTAGTCGAGTGAATGATTCGAACTCGAAGTAATGTAGCCCGTAGGCGTAATGGTCCAGTGAGTGCTTGCTCGAACTCGAAATAAAGTAGCCCGTGGGCTTAGTAGTGGAGTGAATGATTCAAACTCGAAGTAATGTAGCCCGTAGGCATAATGGTCCAGTGAGTGCTTGCTCGAACTCGAAATAAAGTAGCCCGTGGGCTTAGTAGTCGAGTGAATGACTCGAACTCGAAGTAATGTAGCCCGTGGGCGTAATGGTCGAGTGAGTGCTTGCTCGAACTCGAAATAAAGTAGCCCGTAGGCTTATTGGTCGAGTTTATCTTAATTCTGTTTGCATAATAAATCTCCAAATAGAGGATTTTTTCTTGGATGTAAGATGTTGGCAAAGAGAACTTTCTTTGCAAGTCACTATAAAAGTGTTTATGTTTCGTGTCTGTGTTCGGGACAACCACATGAGCATGCTTCGTTTTGACCATTTGGCTCTTACAACTTTTCCTATTGGAAACCCGTTGTTGCGAAATAACTTTCTTGCATCAGAGTTTGATATATTCGATGGCTAATGCCCCCCAGTATTCGATATAGATTGTAAAGAGGCCTCAGATACTGTTGTAAGCGTAGCACGATCATTGGTCGCCTCATTAAAAACCTTACCGAAAAACCCATTTGGGATAAAACCTGTCTAAGGGAAAAAGAGTGCAACACGTGCTTTCGGATCTTAAGGATCCGTATTGAGGGATCCATATTAGCTCCTGATCGAACTTCTGCAGGGGTCAGTTTTGAAATGTAAATGAATACGGGAGAGTCGTACCTTAGCAATAGTATCGCTTCAGATGTGCGACATTCCAATTGCTTGATAATTGTTTGCCGTTTATAATACCGAGCTTGTACGATCTTTTTCCAACGTTCTCGAGAACCTGATATGGTCCTTTCCAATTCGGTCCTAGCTTTCCTTCATTCGGATTTCGGGTATTGATGGTGACTTTCCTTAGTACTAAGTCCCCGGGTTTGAAATGGCGGAGCTTGGTTCTTTGATTATAATATCTTTCGATTCGTTGCTTTTGGGCGGCCAGTTGGACGAGAGCAGCTTCTCGTCTTTCGTCTGATAATTCGAGGCTGGTGTTCATAGCCTAGATTCTTCCGTTGTGTATCGAAATCTGGTACTGGGTTCGCCGACTTCGACTGGTATCAATGCTTCAGACCCATATACTAAGGAGAACGGGGTCGCCCCCGTACTGGATTTTGACGTCGTTCGATATGCCCAAAGGATTTTGGGTAGGATTTCTCTCCACTCTCCTTTAGCGTCGTTCAGTCTCTTCTTTAGGTTCTGAATGATGGTTTTGTTTGTCGATTCGGCCTATCTGTTCCCATTAGGGTGATACAGTGTGGATAATATCCTTCTTATTTTGTGGTCTTCGAAGAATTTTGTCACTTTGCTGCCCACAAATTGTTTCCCATTGTCACATACTATTTCGGCAGGTATCCCTAATCGGCATACGATATGATCCCAGATAAAGTCTATAACTTATCTCTCTCTTACTTTCTAAAACGCCTGCGCTTCAACCCATTTAGAGAAATAGTCAGTCATATATAAAATGAATTTAGCTTTACCTGGGGTCGATGGTAGAGGGCCGACGATGTCCATTTCCTATTTTATGAATGGCCATGGGGATAGGACCGAATGAAGTTGCTCTCCGGGTTGATGGATCATTGGTGCAAACCTTTGACATTTGTCACAATTTCGAAAATATTCCTTCGCGTCTTTACCCATATCAATCCAATAATACCCTGCCTTGATTATTTTTTGGACTAATGGATCGGCACCAGAGTGATTCCCACAAGTACCCTCGTGCACCTCACGTAAGATGTAATCGGTATCTCCTGGACCCAAGCATACTGCTAATGGTCCGTCGAATGTCCTTCGGTATAGCGTTCTATCTGAAGCCAACGTGAACCGAGCAGCTTTGGTCCGTAGGGCTCTTGAGTCTTTAGGGTCCGACGAGAGCCTTCTATTTTTTAAGTATTCGATATACTTATTTCTCCAATCCCAGGTTAAGCTCGTAGAGTTTATCTCGGCGTGACCTTCTTCGATCACGAACCTCGAGAGTTGAACGACAGTCCCCGAGCTCAAGTCACCTTCCTCGACCGATGATCCCAAATTCGCAAGTGCATCAGCCTCACTGTTTTGCTCTCGTGGAACATGCTGTAAAGTCCATTGTTTGAAATGGTGCAAAGTGACATGTAGTTTGTCCAAATACCTTTGCATTCTATCTTCTCGAACCTCGAAGGTTTTGTTTACCTGACTTACCACCAACAAAGAGTCACATTTGGCTTCGATGACTTCTGCTCCCAAGTTTTTAGCTAGCTCGAGACCTGCAATCATGGCCTCATACTCGGCCTCGTTATTAGTCAACCTGGTAGTTTTAATAGATTGCCTAATAGTGTTACCCGTGGGTGGCTTTAAAACTATGCCTAGCACGGACCCCTTCACGTTCGAAGCCCCGTCCGTAAAAAGGGTCCATACCCTCGAGGACGTACCCGATTTCAGCAGGAATTCTTTTTCAACTTTGGGTACGAGGGTTGGCGTGAAATCGGCCGCAAAATCTGCTAAAATTTGAGACTTGATGGCCGTACGGGGTTGATATTCGATATCGTGCCCACTGAGTTCAAAAGCCCATTTGGCCAATCGGCCCGATAGTTCGGGTTTGTGCAAAATATTACAAAGTGGGTAAGTTGTTAATACGCATATGGGGTGACATTGAAAGTATGGATGTAACTTTCTAGAGGCGCTTATCAGTGCAAGTGCCAATTTCTCTAAGTGTGGATACCTAGCTTCTGCTTCTCCTAAGGTTCGACTTATATAATAAATGGGAAATTGCGTACCTTGCTCTTCCCAAACTAGGACACCGCTTACTGCGATTTACGATACTGCCAAGTACAAGCAGAGTTTTTCGTCCATTTTTGGAGTGTGAAGTAGTGCTGGGCTCGATAGATATCGTTTTAGTTCCTCTAGTGCCTGTTGGCATTACGGGGTCTAAGAGAAACCATTCTTCTTTTTGAGTAAAGAGAAAAATTTGTGACTTCGATATGATGATCTCGAAATAAATCGGCCCCGGGCTGCAATCCGTCCCGTTAGCCTTTGTATAGCTTTTACGCTATCCACGATGGTGATGTCTTCGATGGCTTCGATTTTATCGGGGTTAATCTCGATTCCTCGATTCAACACCATGAAGCCGAGGAACTTGCCCGAACCGACCCCAAAAGCACATTTTTCGGGGTTGAGCTTCATGTTGTATTTCCTCAAAATCTCGAACGTTTCCTGCAATGGGTCAAATGGTCCTCTGCGCGCAGGGACTTAACTAGCATTTCATCAATGTAAACTTCCATTGATTTACCTATTTGTTCTTCGAACATTTTATTTTACTAGGCGTTGGTAAGTAGCCCCTGCATTTTTTAGCCCGAAGGGCATCACATTATAACAATATGTTCCAAATTTGGTGACAAACGAAGTTTTTTCCTGGTCCTCTGGGCTCAACTGGATTTGATTATACCCGGAATACGCATCGAGAAAAGTGAGGATCTCATGGCCGGCCGTGGCATCGATCATGTGATCGATGTTGGACAGCGAAAAAGAATCTTTGGGGCTTGCTTTGTTTAAATCCTTATAGTCCACACACATTCTAAGTTTGTTTCCTTTTTAGGCACTACAACTATATTGGCTAACCATTCGGGATATTTCACCTCCCGAATGGACCCTATTTTGAGAAATTTGGTTATCTCGTCTTTTATGAATACGTGTTTTACCTCGAATTGGGGCCTTCTCTTTTGCTTCACCGGTCTGAACTTAGGGCCCAAGCTTAGCCGATGCTTCGTTATGTCTGGTGGAATCCCTGTTATATCTAAATGGGACCAGGAAAAATAATCAATGTTATCGATAAGAAATTGAACAAGTTTTTTCCTAAGTTCGGGGCTCAACCCCATTCTCAAGTATTCCTTTCGCTCGGGCCAGTGCTCGATTAGTATGACTTGCTCTGGTTGCTCAATTATTGATTTGGTGGCGTCGGAGTCATCGGGAATCATGAAAGATCGAGGGACCCTTTGATTATCATCTTCTTCGATCCTCTGGTTATCTGGCTGGGTCGAAGTCGACGTCTGTGATTGCTATTTGGTGTTCCGTTCTCCTTCTGAGCCTGATCCCTTTATTGGCGAAGGCAAGGATATTGATTTCGCTTCCTCGACGACGAACATTTCTTTTGCAGCTGTTTGTTCTCCGTACACTGTTTTGACTCCTCTCGATATTGGAAATTTGAGGACCTGGTGTAGGGTCGAAGGTGCAGCTCTCATGTTGTGGATCCATAGCCTTCCAAAAAGAGCGCTGTACCTCATGTCGCCTTCGATCACGTGAAACTTTATTTCTTGGATGGTTTCGGCCACGTTTATTGGTAGAACTATCTCGCCTTTGGTTGTTTCACATGCCATATTGAATCCGTTTAGAACCAGGGCTGCGGGTACGATCTGGTCCTGCAGGCCGAGCTGCTCTACGACCTTCAATCTAATGATGTTGGCCGAGCTACCTGGATCAATCAACACACGCTTAACTTTAGTTTTATTTATGAGTACGGATATTACCAGTGCATCGTTATGAGGTTGTGCGACCCCTTCTACATCTTCATCTTTGAAGGACAAAGTTCCTACTGGTGTGTAATCCTGAGTTCGAGATCGCTTTTCTCTCACAACCGATGTTTTAGTGCGTTTAAGCACCAGTCCACGAGGGGTATAAGCACCGCCGATGATCATGTGAATGACGTGCTGCGGCTCTTCCTGCTTGTTTTGCTTGTCGAAATCCCTATTTTTAAAATGGTTCCTTGCCCTATCGCTCAAAAATTCACGAAGGTGGCCTTTGTTAAATAACCGGGCTACTTTCTCTCTTAGTTGCCTACAATCTTCCGTTCTGTGGCTATGGGTGCTATGATATTCACACATTTGATTGGGATTCCTTTGGGCAGGATCGGTCTGCATGGGTCGAGCCTATCTAGTGTTTTTGATGCGCCCGATAGCAGATACGATAGCGGATGCATCAATGCTGAAGTTATATTCCGATAACCGAGGTGCTTCTATAGGATCGACATATTTATCAAAGCCGCTCTTGCTCATAAGTCCCCAAGAGTTTTGCCCTCGATCAATCCTTCGATTGTTCCGAGAGATGTTGCGTGTTGAACCGTTGTTCATCCGATTTGAGACATACGGTTGATATTGGTCTCTATTCGACCTTTGTTCTCTGTCGATCTCCTTTTGGTTTTTAGTAGCTGTCCTGTTCTGATGCATGGATTCAGACGGGGCTCCCAACTGGTCATCTTCGACCCTAATTTTCAACTGATATAGGTTGTGTATATCTGCCCAAGTTATTGCTAGATACTCAATCAAATTTTGCTTCAGCCGACGCGATGCTATCGAACTTTGCTCGTTCAACCCTTGGGTGAAAGCTTGGATGGCCCAATCGTCTGTGACCGGTGGCAATTCCATGCGTTCTATTTGAAATCGGGATACGAATTCCCTCAGCATTTCATTACCCCTTTGCTTTACTTTGAAGAGGTCTGATTTCCTTGTTTCAACCTTTATGGCACCAGCATGTGCCTTTACGAATGAATCTGCTAACATGGCAAAAGAATCGATGGAATTTGGCGGTAGATTGTGATACCAAATCATTGCTCCCTTCGAGAGGGTCTCCCCGAACTTTTTCAACAATACGGATTCGATCTCATCGTCTTCCAAATCGTTACCCTTGATGGCACATGTGTAAGAGGTGACGTGTTCGTTAGGATTGGTCGTACCGTTATATTTAGGAATTTCGGACATACGGAATTTTTTGGGGATTGGCTTTGGGGACGCACTCGAGGGAAAAGGCTTATGTATGATTTTTTTTCGAATCCAGACCTTTTATCATTGGTGGAGCTCCCGGGATCTGATCGACCCTGGCATTGTATGTTTCCACCCTCTTGTCATTGGTTTCGACTCGTTTTGTGAGTTCCTCGTGCAATTTAGTAATTTCAGGAGTGGTCCCCGATTCTTGCTTGTTTGATTTCACTATGGCGGGCTCCGTTCTGGGGGTGATTTCTCGAAGCGGACCGGGGTCTGGTCTGCTTTGTATATGAATTTGGCTCTACAACTAAGCTATCGCTACTTGTTAGGCTTGTAATATCTCGAAGATCATACGTAATCTGGCTCCAATTTTTCCCACGTTATGGGTGTCTCGAGCCATGGATCGAGTATTGCCCTGAATGCTTTTTTTCGGTTCGGAACGCTGGTTCGCGTCAAGAGCTACTTGTGAATTGACATCTAACGGTACTTCGGCTCGAATTTCTGGTACTTCGATTCGAGCCTCAGTGCCATCATTAAGTGGCCTTCCAGCCCCTGGTACCAAGTTGTTGGTTTCATCTTGAAGGCCGACTTGGTGATCGATAGGTAAAGCCATTGCTAATTCGAAGTTGTAAACTGGTGTGTACTGCAGATTTATATCAAACAACCACTGTTATCCTTAGCCCCACGGTGGGCGACAAACTGTTTACCCGAAAATTGGATAATCGTTAAATTTATGTATGGTTCTAAGGATATGTGATACAATTTGATACAAATCGTATAGGGAAATAGAAATATTTGTGTTCTTGGCTATGAGAATGGGAATAGTGAGCAAAAAGAATGAATAAGGTAAAATAAAACAAGCATGAGGAGATATCTTTTCAATATGAGAAGTGATCTTTTGTTACAATGTATTTTTCTTCGTGCCCTGCTTACAAGGATCCCCCCTTTTATAATAGAGGTATCCTACTTCATTTATAATAAAATAAAGCATATAGTGGAGGACCCATGATGATTTATCTCTTCCTCGATTCCCGCCAAGATTCTCTCTCTTAGTGCGGTTGTAACGACTCTTGTATGTGAGCTCCACACTGGCTCGGGCTCGTTATTGGGTCGAACCCTCGGTTTTGGCTTGAGTTCGACCTCTGGGGTGGGCGTAGCACATTTCTGACCTCGAAGCAATGCCTTGAGGACCGATTCGGTCACGGGCTCGATGAAAGTATCGAGCCGACTCCTCGATCAGCCTTTGGACTCGAGGCTCGTTTGTACTGCCTTCGGAACTCATCCCAAAATCCCACTCTAGTTGCTTACCATTCTAACTCGATCGAACGTAGGAAGGCCGAAATCTATTTTGACAGTATACAGAAATTTATTTTACTTTTGTCCACTTGCTAGGTACAGATACGATTAAAAGAATTTTCTCAGCAATGAAATTGAAGACTTACTTACGAAATTGAATAAATAATGTATTTTTGAATGGTTGTTTGGTGCCTTAGTAAATGATTACTTTACTAATATTTGTAATGAGGCTTAATACATCAGAGTATATGAAAAAGCGAGTGGAGTTCAGTCAACTATAAATACTTTAGAACCTTGGAAACATCATACTCCCTCAGTCCCAATTTACGTGTTATAATTTTTTTTAGTATGTTCAAAAAAGAATATCACACTTTCTTATTTAAAAATAATTTAATTTTAAATTTTCTACTTTACCCTTAATATAACGATCGAACTGGTCATTTTGAATTTTAACACTCCTTATGTGATTTGGGATTTCTCATAGGTTCATTTGATATTTTATGACTTGCCGGTATAGGTGGTTCAGGTCCCAAGAGATTCGAGAGTGATTTAGAACACTTAAGGGCCGTTTGGTATGCGAACAAATTATCCCGGGGTTATAATGATGAGATTATAATATGAGAATTAAATAATGATAATATTATTTAGTAAACATATTTTTATTGAAAGATGTTTGATTTATTTATATATAGGGTATAATATAAATATGTGTTTGGTATATACTAGATAAGTTGAGATAAATTTTTATTTCTAATTTTAACCTTTGGTTGATCAAAAGATTTGAGGAAAGAGCCTTGAGATTATTATCCTACCCTCAATGTGGGATAGAATACTATTCAATTATGGGATTAATTAATCTCGGTTGCTAATTCAGATTTAAAATTCAACCAAACGCAGGAGAAAATAACTTCTAATCCCGAAATTATTATTTCTTATCCCACGTATCAAATGACCCCTTAGTTCCTAACTAGAGTCTTTAAGTTAAGAGAGTTGACCAAAGTCAATATTTTGGGTAAACAGACTTAAAATCATGATTTAAAAGTTCCTATAGGTTTGTATGATAATTTTGGACTTGTACTTATGTTCGATTTAGCACTCGAGGGACTCGAGTGTGATTCAATACTATTATGAGAAAGTTAGAGCTTGAAGATTTTTTAAAGTTCTTAAGTTTGATTTGCTCCTTGATTCTTAGTTGTGATATTTTCATATGTGTTTTGAACCCTTGGACAAGTCCATATAAGATATTTGGATTTGTCGGGATGGTTTGGAAGGATTCTAGAGGGATTGAGTGAGTTTTGAGGTGTTCGGAGAAGGTTTTTAAGGCAAAATCCAACAAAAAATCTACAATAAAGAAAAAAATTGCAGCATCAGCTACATTCACCACTTGTATAAATAGCTTAATTTCATACTTAGAGTTTATTTCACTATTTTGGGAGCTAGGAAGCTTGCATTGAGAAAATTTTCACCTAAGACAATGAGAACTCAAATCTATCGTTACCTCATGAATGTATCATTATTTTTACCTTAGCATTAAAGGTTCAAAAGAGGAAAAGAAGGTTTTTGATTTGAAAGTTGAGAAAATATATTTTAAGATTTTGAACACTGATTTGGACTCGAATATACAAACTAATAATATATTTGGACTTGTAAGGTTATGGATCAATGAAATCTAACTTTTATTTCAAAATTTGACCATGTGGGCATGAATTGACTTTTTGTTGACTTTTGAGATTATGTTGAAGATCGAAGTTTTATTATGTGAAATTGACTCCTATAGCTTTATTTGAATTTTTGAGCATTCTTTGAGCTAGATTGTGCTCACTTCATGGATTTGAAGCTAGAAAAGGCAGATTTAAAAGAATAAAGCTAGCTCGGGCTGAAAGTAAGTATCTTGCTTAACCTCGACTTGAGAAAATGTCTTCTAAAATAGACTTATGTGCTACATGCTATGTGTTTGGGAGTAAAGTATACGCAAAGTGACGAGCGTATATGCGGATGCCGAGGTTGTACCATGCTTTGGATAGAGTTAGGTCGTTTATCCTTATTTGATATATGCTTCACTTCATATGCTTTACTTGATTTGCTTGTATCATGACTTTATGCACATCTTCACGTGCTAGTATCATGTTATAGGCATCTCTCTTAAACTAGTATAATATGATAGCATATTTTATGGTCATGACTTGTTATTGTATGACTTCTTGAGCATGTTATTCATGCTAGAAAAATATTATAGGTTTCGTTCACATGCTATTTAACATTATAAATTTCATGTACTTGTGTTATATGGTAGAACTGCATAGTCATTTAATGTCTCATTTTATGCATCATGTTAGCATATAGATCTAGTTCTTGTCATTCATCTTAGACTGTTTGGCCATGTGGATTTATGTTCCTGTGTTGAGGTATCTATTTTAGGCATATGGATTCACTCTTCTAATTGAGACATTTATTGGGCATGTGCATTCACGTTCCTGTATTGAGATATATTTATTCGGGTGTATGGATTTACGTACTGGCTATGTGTGGATATGGATATGTCCTTCTAGAGTCGGTGAATACCGAAATCCAACTGGTAGTGTGCACACAATGGACACATGAATTTTTATCGGACACATGAATTTATATCGATTTTAGTACCAAAGTTGGAGTCTTTATCATGTATATGCATTCTAGATTCACGTAAAAATATTCAGGCGTATCATCTGCGTATGCATATTTATGCATTTTACACTGGTATGGGACATAATAGTAGATTGTTGGTCACTTGCAGGGTGTTAGATTGATGAAAGTTTGAATCTTTACTAGTTACATATATTTTTATATGCGAATTTGATGCCTCTGTACAAGCTTTTGAACTTGTTATCTTAAAGAGCACGCTTATTATCCTTCTCTTTGATTGTGCACCTTATTATTAATATGTATAGTTTCTTGGTTATTTTTTTATTATTGTATATTATTGTAAATGCTTATGAACTTCACAGATTTTTTAAAGTGAGTATCTTTTGATTAAAAGCTCGTCGCTACTTCGTTGAGATTGGTCTTGATAGTGATTCAGCTCATAGAGTTGATTGTATTCATATTACACTTCTGCACCTTATGTGCAGATTTTGAAGCTGAGCGATTGTGGTGTTCGAGAGAAAGCATTAAAGACATATCAGATGATGTCTTTAAAATCACGTTGATTGCACTGCTATTTCTGGTTATATATATATATATATATATATATATATATATATATATATATATATATATATATATATATATATATTCAAACAGATGATGTAATTTCTCATATCAGATTGTATCCCTATTCTTAGTTGCTTATGGCCTGTGACAACAGTTCTTGGGATAATTTGTATTTAATTTCGTATTTTCACTTCTATATGATTATCTCATGTTGTGTGTTACACTTGTGTTGGGTGGTTCATCTAGCGGGTTTGGTTAGGTGTCATCATGATTTGATGAAATTGGGTCGTGATACTTAATGAAATATTTTAAATCATAAATTTTAAAAGTTTTTATTTCATTTTTAAACTCTGTGCCGAGTCAAACACCGCCACATAAATTGGAACGGAGAAGTTGAAACCTTTTGAGTCTTGTCCCATGCATTTTCTACTCTAGAAAGCTTCTAGAATTTTAAATTAATATAAATTTACTTAATATGTTATCTATATCGCAAAGTGAAATCATTGCAATTGGTTTACAGTTCACATTTCGAAATATAATCTTAAACTTTTTCTAAACCGATAATTTAGCGATTATCGGTTTTTACAATATAAACTGGTTCGAGTTTTTTGGAATGAAATAGTTGTAAAATGTTAAAATAGTGTGATGCCATGGGTAAGTTCAATAGGCCGAAAAGCATTGAAGCCCACTTATCTGGATAGGCCGACAAATAGGTCCTAGAAGAGGGGTCATTTGCGTAAAAATTGCACGGGGCGTCCTATTTGGTCGCCCCCATTTAACCTATACCCAATTTTTTTAAAAAGTTTTAACTTATACCCACTTTTTAAACAACTTCATCCATCTTTCTCCTCCTCCTTCTCCTCTTTCGTTTTCTGAATGTTGAAGCTTGAGATATTGTTATGCGTTCTAGCCTGATGATTCATATATATTTGTTTGTCCCATTATGTTCAATTTGGTCTTATTCACAATAATTTAACCTCTTAGATATTTTAGCTTTACATGCACATTAGTTTTTGGTTCTAATTTATCTGTAGTAACTTGTTTTCATGTCGAAAATATTTTTCATTCTTTAATCTTTGAAATGAACAGCATCAATCACTGCTAATCATGATCTATTAAATTCATTATTGTTTAGAACTTCATCTCTAAGAATGCTGAAGTTCAACAAATATAAACAAAAACTTCAGCTCCTAGAATGCTGAAGTTCAACAATTACAAAATAAATTTCAGCTCCTAGAATGCTGAAGTTCAGCAATTACAAAATAAAAACTTCAGCCAAAACATGTTGTAGTTTTATTTAACAGAAGTTTATCATTGTACTATAAACTGAATTTTGCGTGATTGCCTTTGCAAGTCAGGCCAAACTTCAGACAAAAATATCTGATTTGCTACACTTCAGGCAAAATATTCTGAAGTTCAAACTTCAGACATAAATTTTTGCTACTTCAGACCCGTATGTCTGAAGTTACGCGAAAAGTGGGTATGCTTGCAATATTTTTTGCAAAGAGGGTATAAGTTAAAAGGTGACCCAAAAACTAGGTATAGATACAAATGCCCCGTCATTTGCACAAATAAGATAGTTTTGTGCTGGTATTTAAATTTGAATAAATTCCCGTTTTAAGAACTTGTGAGAAAATTGCATTTTTAAAAGTTAAATGAGAAACTTATTAGACTAAAATAGCTTTTATCCTAAAATCTAGTCTTCTTCAGTAGAACAATCCATTTCTCTTCTCCAATTCGAGGCGTTCTCGTTTAAGTAACTTGTAGAGGACTGTAATGACCCGACCATCCATTTTGAGATTTAGCATTTCATTCGATGGTTTAAGACCTTGAGTAGCTTTATAAGATGCTTTATGGTTTGCATGTACGGTTGGTTTTGACTTTCGAGAGGTTCAAGATTGGTTTGGAAGAGTAATTCTTATTATGGAAGCTTTAAGTTAGAAGAGTTGACCAATGTTTGACTTTTGAGTAAATCATATTACAGGATTTGATGATTTCAATAAGTTTGTATGGTGATTTTGAATTTGGGCGTATGCATGGATTTGGATTTGGAAGTTCCTAGAAAGATTTGGCTCTATTTACCGAAAGTTGGCGATTTGAAGAATTTGAGAGTTCTTAAGTTTGACCGTAGTTGATTTTGGTGTTATCGTATTCCGATTGCATTTTTGAGACATTGGATAACTCCTAATGGTCAATATGAATTATTTGAAAAGTTTAGTTGTAATCTGGAAAGTCTAAGTGTGATTCGGACGCGTTCGACGAAGTTAGAATATTTGAAAGCTAAGACATGGATTTGATATTTAATTCTCGAATTTACTGTTTTTTGTGGTAGTTTGACTCTTTGGGTAAGTTTGGATTAGATGTTAGGACTTGCTGGTATGATTGTACGGGAGGCCCGGGGGGCTCGGGTGTGATTCAAGATTGCTTTAAACTATTTGGGGGTTGTTGGCATGGCTGGTTCTGGTGCAGTTGCACCTGCGACTAGGTGCGTGCACCTGTAGAGTCGCATTTGCGAGGTTTGGGGGTCACAAAAATGATGAATGAGATAGACCAGGAGGTCTGCACCTACGATATTGCTGCGCAGATGCACCAATCGCTTATGCGATAGTGTTGCGCAGACGCGGGTGCATTTTTGCGATGGGATCTTTGCACCTGCGAGGTATTGTTAAACACTGGGAGCTCACAGAAGCAAGCTGTTGACAATAGAAGCGGTTCTCGTAGATGCGAGCATTTTGGGCGCAGATGCGAAGGTCCTAACAGACTAAATATTTCAAGAGTTTTGCTTAATTTTTCACTATTTTGGGTTTTGGAGTTCGGGAAGAGGCAATATTTGAAGGGACTTTCACTATAATTTTGAGGGTAAGTGATTTCTACTTGATTTTGATTATGTATATTATTTTCCCATGGATTCTACACTTAAATCAGGGAAGTTTGAAAAGAAATTTGCATATTTTGTCTACAATTTAAGAGAGTGTATTTTGGGGATCTGAGGATTGATTTGAACTTAGTTTTAGAATCTAATCACATATTTGGACTCGTTGGATTATGGGTAGTCGGGATCTACCACTTGACTCTGGTTTTGACCATGTGGGTCCAGGTTAACTTTTGTTGACATCTGGAATTTGATTAAATATTGAAGATTTATTATTTGGAATTGATTCCTATAGCTTTATTTGATGTTATTGAGTTATTTTTTACTAGATTCAAGTCGTTTGGAGTTCAATTTGAAAGGTAAGGCGATTGTTGATTGATTGAAGCTTACCAGGTGGAGGTAAATCTCTTGTCTATCCTTGTAAGAGGAAATTTCCCCTATTGATGATTTATTTGCTACTTGTTTCTTGATTTAGGAGCCACGTATATGCAAGGTGACGAGCATATATGCGTAACTAGGTTATGACAATATCTGATAAAGTTTGCCTTGTTTGGATTATGTGAACTTCGTATCCACGTTTTATTGATTTTATGACTACATGATGACTCATAATTGTGGCTTAAAAGCGTGCTTAAGGTTATGACTTGTTGAATTGGGCATAAATATTATTTTGCCATGTTGAACTTTCTTGTTAAGCCATAGTCATTTACTTGTCTTATTGATTCATGATTTGGTAGTTACATGGCTTAATCTATTCATGTGAATATTATGAAAAGGACTTTTGAATGCTAAAATTGCTTATTGAATTATTGAGATGAATTGAATTGCATGATTAACTATAGACATATTTAGTCATATGGGCTTTAATCAACATCTTTATTGTTATGTCTGGTGCTTTCTTTATTGTTGGAGAGTTGAATATTTTGAAAGATGAGAATTTTGGCACCAACGACATGGTGAGCGGATATTTATTATCGTAATATTGTGGTAAGATTGGGTTGCACGCCACACTAGTATTTTGAGTGGATCACGTTGCACGTTGTAACGGTATTATTATTCATGGATCAGGTTGCATGCTGTAACTGTGCTTGGATATGGATCGGTCCCCCCCAGAGTCAGGTAATTACCCATATTACTTTGGGCCCTGTGAGCGCAAGCACCCAGATTGGTGCTAGTTGGGACACTTGGCTAGTGTCAGATATATGAATTTTTGTAGTGAGGTTTATGTAATGAATTTTGAGCATGCGTTGGTAGCCTCGACTCATGAAGCGACTCTTAAATATATATGAATGTTGATTGACTCATATCATGATTATGAAAAGAATTGGAAAACTGATATTGTATTCTATCTCTTTATCTGAAAAGCATATCTAAATTCCAGATTTACTGTATTTTTACTGATGGACTTTATTGATGATATCATGCTTTATTCATGTTCTAATTATGTTTCATATGCTTATTGAACTGCTGGTAAGTTTCAGCGTCGACCCCTCGACACTACTTCTTCGAGGCTAGACTTGATACTTGCTGCGTACCGTAATTTTGTTCTCATACTATACTTTTACACATTTTTGTGCAGGTTCTGAGACTGGTATTAGTGGTACCCATTGAGCTGAGTAGTAGTATTTTGCTGAAGACTTAATGGTGAGCTGCTTTACTTGATCCGGTCTGCAGTACATGGAGTTCCTTCCCTACTTTCCAATCTCTATCAATGCAATTTCTTTCCGGACATCTTATTTTTCTATTGAGACTCAGTGACAACGGGTTTTGGGCATTGTTAGATAGTTGTGGTCGTGTTTAGACCATGTCATTGATTATGAACTTATGATATTTATTTGATACTTATTCCGTGTTACAATTTATATCGTGAATTAATTAATGGCTTAAAAATTGGATGCTGTTGTTGTTGGTGTTTGCTTGTGTAATGATCCAACCAGTCGATTTGTGTAATTGCACCCTATTTTCCTTTTTGATTCTTCACACATATGTGTTTATGGTTTTATGACTTACGAGGTTGATTAGTTTCGTTCCGGGAAGATTTCGAGTTGACTTGGACCCTTTGATTCTTGGCTTAGAAGCCTAAGTTGTTTATGTTGACCAATAGTTGACTTTTGTGAACATGACCCCGAAATAGTATTTTGATGACTCCGATAGCTTCGTATAGTGATTTTGGACTTGGACGCATGCCCGAAATCAAATTCGAAAGTCCATAGGTTGATTTGTGTTGTTTTACCGAAAATTGGCAATTTGAAGTTTAGAAGATTGACCGTAGGTTGACTTTTCGCTATCGGGTTCGGAATGTGATTTTGGGACTTGAAATAGGTCCATTATGTTATTTAGAACTTGTATACAAAATTTCGTATAATTTGGAGTTGATTTGATTGGATTCAGATGCTTAGTTGTAATTCTAGACGTTTTTGAACTTTACTTTGAAATGCATGCGTTTTGGTGTCCAATTCGTAGTTCTAGATATTAATTTTGTATTTTGATCATGCGAATGAGTTCCTATGATATTTTTTAACTTGTGTGAATCTTTGGTTTGGAGCCCCGAGAGCTCAGAACAGTTTCTGTCATGTTTCAGAATGATTTGAACTGAGAATAGAAAATCTGGTGTGCTGATGCTCTGATATCGCAATTGCGAGCACCAGCTTCGCAATTGCGAACAAGGCGGGGGAGGTTCAGGTATCACAAATGCGATGCCTAGTTCGTATTTGCGAGGTATGGGTCTAGGTAGGAAACTTTGCATTTGCGATGTATCTTTTGCCTTTGCGCACGGAATAGGGTTCGCAATTGCGAACCCAATGTCGCATTGCGAGAATTTCTTCGCAATTGCGAACCCAGTTTCGCAATTGAGACATCTACAATTGAACAAAAGTTTAGAAAGTTGGGATTTCATATCATTATTTCATATTTTAGGACACTAGGCTCGGTAGGAGTCATCTACAAACATTGGATAAGTGATTCTAATCAATTTTCAACTATATTTCATGATTTTATCTTAGATTTAACATCAAATTTATGTGAATCAAAGTGAAAAATTGAGAAATTCTGTCAAGTTTTTGAAAAAAAGAATTTGAGTTTTGAGAGTCGATTTGGACTCAGATTTTGAAACTAATCACATATATGGACTCGTGGGGTTATGGGTAGTCAGAATTTATCCTTGGACCCGAATTTTGACCGGGCGGGCTCCGAGTTGACTTTTATCGACTTTTTGGAAAAAAATATAAAGATCATAGCTTTATCTATTGTAATTGTTTTCCCTTGCATTGTTTGATGATATTAAGTCAATTTTTGTTAGATTTGAGCCGTGTGGAGGCGAATTTTAGGGGAAAAGCTATTTTCGAGGGTTGAGTTGGCCTAGTTGAGGTAAGTATCTTGTCTAACTTTGTGTGAGAGAACTACCCCTTAGGAAATTGGGATTGATTGTGCTATTTGTGTTATGTGAATGCCGTGTACGTAAGGTGATAAGTGGGTACACGGGTTATATGTGGTATTTGACCGGTTTAGGTTATTTAGACTCTTTTCATGCCTTTAATTGAATTGTCATATCATGTTTTAATTCTCATTGTTAATCTATTCTTACATGTGTTAGTCTGTCCTTACATGCCTTATTTGACTATGTTAACACTTGTTCTACCTCTTACTTCTTGTTTTGCTCTTATATGGCTAGTTGAAGTTATTGCCTGCCTTATTTCCTTGTTACATCTTTAATTGTTGAATTACTTGTAATTGAAGTTGTTATTTCGTGAAATACCTTCTTGTTGAGTTATTGGTGTTGAAGTTGTGTAAGTCGTTATCACATTGAGGCGCGAAGTTTTTAATTATTGATATATCTTCTTTATTGAGCAATTCACATTCATTACAATTGTTGATAGTCTTGTATACATTATGGTTGAGCCATGGGCTATTGTTGTGGAAACATTGATGTTGTTGATTTTTGGCAAGTTGTGGCCTATGAACACTTGTGGTGCGAGTTGTTATTGTGTTGTGATATTGATGCACATGCGGCAGTATAAGGATAAGGGTTGATGTGCATGTGGAGGAATAATGTGGGATTTATGTGCGTGTTGCTAGTAAGGAAATTACTTGAAGCCACGTGGCGTCATAAGGTGGGCTAAAGTATCCATTATCTCTGACCGGGGCATGCAGTTTACATCGCACTTATGGAGAGCTGTGTAGCATGAGCTAGCACATGAGTTGAGGTAAGTACAACATTCCACCCAGACGGACGGGCAGTCCGAGCGCACCATTCAAATATTGGACGATATACTTTGTGCATGTGTTATGGATTTCTGGGGTTCTTGTGATCAGTTCTTGCCACTTGTAGAGTTTGCCTACAACAACAACTACCAATCGAGTATTCAGATGACTCCTTATGAGGTCCTATATGGGATAGAGTGTCGTTCTCTAGTTGGTTGGTTCGAGCCGGGAGAGGCTAGGTTATTGGGCACAAATTTGGTGTGAGATGCTTTGGAGAAAGCCAAGTCGATTCAGGATCGGCTTCGTACAACCCGATCTAGACAGAAGAGTTATGCTGATCGGAAGGTTCGTGATATAGCATTCATGGTTGGAGAGCGGGTTTTACTCCGGGTTTCATCCATGAAGGGTGTGATGAGGTTCGGGAAGAAGGAAAAGTTGAGCCCTAGGTATATCAGACCTTTTGAGATCCTTGAGAGGGTTGGTGAGGTGGCCTACTAGCTTGCATTGCGACCTAGCTTATCTGCAGTTCATCCGGCGTTCCATTTTTCTATGCTCTGGAAGTAATATAGTGATCCGTCTTATGTTTTAAATTTCAGCTCAGTCCAATTAGACAAGGATTTGACTTATATTGAGGAGCCGGTGGCTATCTTGGATAGACAGGTCCAGAAGTTGAGATAAAAAACATTACTTCAGTGAAGGTTTAATGGAGGGGTCATCCGGTTAAGGAGACAACATGGGAGACCGAGCACGACATGCAGAGTCATTATCCTCACCTTTTCATCACTTTAGGTATGTCTTTATGCACGTTCTAGGATGAACATTTATTTTAAGAGAGAGAGAATGTAACGATCCCACGAGTCATTTTGTGTAATTGCGCCCCATTTCCCCTTTTGATGCTTCAAACATGCGTGTTTATGGGTTTATGACTTACGGGGTTGATAAGTTTTGTTCCGGGAAGATTTCGGGTTGACTTGGACCCTTTGATTCTTGGCTTAGAAGCCTAAGTTGTTTATGTTGACCAATGGTTGACTTTTTTCAAAACGACCCAGGAACGGTGTTTTGATGGCTCTGATAGCTTCGTATCGTGATTTTGGACTTGGGTGTATTCCCGGAATCGAATCGGAAGTTCGTAGGTTGATTTGTGTTGTTTTGCCGCAAATTGGCAATTTAAAGTTTAGAAGTTTGACCATAGGTTGACTTTTGGATATTGGGTTCGGAATGTGATTTTGGGACTTTGAATAGGTCCATTATGTTATTTAGAACTTGTCTGTAAAATTTGGTATCATTTGGAGTTGATTTAAAAGGATTCGGACGCTTAGTTGCAATTCTAGAAGTTGTTAAATAGTACTTTGAAATTCATGCGTTTTGGTGTCCGGTTCGTAGTTCCAGATGTTATTTTTGTATTTTGATCATGCGAGCGAGTCTGTATGATATTTTTAGACTTGTGTGGATATTTGGTTTGGAGCCCCGAGGGCTCAAATGAGTTTCGGACATGTTTCAAAATGATTTGAACTGGAAACAGAAAATCTGGTGTGCTGGTGCTCTATTATCGCAATTGCGAGCACCAGCTTCGCAATTGCTAAAAAGGCAGGGGAGAGTCAGGTATCGCAAATGAGATGCCTAGTTCGCATTTACGAGGTATGGGTCTGGGAAGGAAACTTCGCATTTGCGATGTATCTGTCGCATTTGCGAAGGGAACATGGCAAGCAATTGCAAACCCAATGTCGCAGTTGCGAAGTTCCCCTTGAGTCTATCAGTGCCGAAATTGCGAGGGTTCGCAATTGCGAACCCAGTGTCGTAATTGCGGCATCTGCAACTAGGCTCGGTAGGAGATGATTTGGAGAGGGGTTTTTCATCTACAAATATTGGGTAAGTGATTCTATTTAATTTCCAACTATATTTCATGATTTTATCTTAGATGTAACATCAAATTTATGTGAATCAAAGAGGAAAATTGGGAAACTTTTTCAAGTTTTTGAAAAATAAGAATTTGAGTTTTGAAAGTCAATTTGGGCTTAGATTTTGAAAATAATCACATATATGGTCTTGTGGGGTTATGGGTAGTCAGAATCTACCCTTGGACTTGCGTTTTGATCGGGTGGGCCCCGGGTTAACTTATGTTGACTTTTTGAAAAAAGTATAAAGATCATAGCTTTATCTATTGTAATTTTTTTCACTTGCATTGTTTGATGATATTAAGTCAATTTTGGTTTGATTTGAGCCGTGTGGAGACAAATTTTAGGGAAAAAGCTATTTTCGAGGGTTGAGTTGGCCTAGTTGTAGTAAGTATCTTGCCGAACTTTGTGTGGGGCAACTACCCCTTAGGAGTTGGGATCGATTGTACTATTTATGTTATGTAAAAGCCGTGCACGCAAGGTGATGAGTGGGTACACGAGTTATATGTGGTATTTGACTGGTTTAGGTTATTTAGACTCTTTTCATGCCTTTAATTAAATTGTCATAATCATGTTTTAATTCTTATTGTTAATCTATTCTTACATGTGTTAGTCTGTCCTTACATGCCTTATTTGACTTTGTTAACACATGTTCTACCTCTTACTTCTTGTTTTGCTCTTATATGCCTAGTTGAAGTTATTGCCTTCCTTATTTCCTTGTTACATCTTTAATTATTGAATTACTTGTAATTGAAGTTGTTATTTCGTGAAATACCTTCTTGTTGAGTTATTGGTGTTGAAGTTGTGAAAGTCGTTATCACATTGTGGCGCGAAGTTTTTAATTGTTTAGATATCTTCTTTATTGAGCAATTCACATTCATTACTATTGTTGATATTCTTGTACACATTGTAGTTGAGCCATGGGCTATTGTTGTGGAAACATTGATATTGTTGATTTTTGGCAAGTTGTGGCCTATCGGCACTTGTGGTGCGAGTTGTTATTGTGTTGTGATATTGATGCACATGCGGCAGTATAAGGATAAGGGTTGATTGCATGTGTCAGAATAATGTGGGATTTATGTATGTGTTGCTAGTAAGAAAATTACTTGAAGCCACGTAGCGTCACAAGGTGGGCTAAAGTGCATGTAGCTATTTTGGAAAACATATTTTCAAAACTATCTAAATGTATGGCTCACGCGGCAGTATAAGGAAAGATTGTGATTGAGATTTGAGAAATGTGGGTACCTCAGTATTCTTGATGTGCATCTCATGTTGGAAAGAGATTTTGGTTGAACTGTTCTTGTTGCTTTTATTCTTCCTTATTTTATAAGTTTGTTCTGTATTTGACTAATTATGGTTCTCATTCACTGCTTCCTTATCGTTGTCTTTATGATTACAATTCTTTCATTTACCTTACTGTAAGGCCCCGTAAAAATTTACCTAAAACCTAGGGTTTCGTGGTGCCGAAGTTAACTTATGTGTTGATGATTGTAGAGATTCTTTGCGGTGAGGTGGCGAGCCGCGGTTCAGACCTTTTGGGTTGAACAATGCGTTAGGGAGTCGAAGAAAATTTTTGGAAGTGCAAGGCGTTTCTGTTGTCCATTTTGCGATAGCAGAACTGATATGCGGACCGCAGATCTGCTGCAGATTTAAGCAAAAACTTGGGCAAATATTTGGACCATTATGCGGCTGCATAATCATTTTGCAGGCCGCATAACCCATCACAGACCCAGTACAAAAATTTCCGGAGGGAAGTTTCGCAGCACATTATTGTAACGACCCGGCCGTTCGTTTTGAGAATTTAAGTCCCATCCAGCGGCATAAGCCCTGAGCAGCTTTGTATTATGTGCCTTGACTTGCGTGCTTGGTTGATTTCAGTTACCGGATGATTCAGAGTGATTTGGGACACTTAGTCCCTAGAACGGAAGCTTAAGTCTTAAGATTTTGACCATAGTCGGAACTATGTGAAGACGAATCCAGAATGGAGTTCCGTCGGTTCCATCAGCTCCGTTGGGTGATTTTGGACTTAAGAGCGTGTCCGGACTGTAAATCCGAGGTCTGTAGTTGATTTAGGCTTGAAATGGCAAAAGTCAATGTTTTGGAGATTTGGACCGGAAGTGGACTTTTGGATATCTAGGTCGGAATGCGATTCCGAGAGTTGGAAAACGTCGTTATGTTATTTGGGACTTGCCTGCAAAATTTGAGGTCATTCCGGGTTGATTTGATAGGTTTCGGCACGGGTCTTAGAAGTTGAAAGATTTGAAATTTATAAGTTTGATTCATGGTGCGATTCGTAGTTTCGACGTTGTTTGAGGTTATTTGAGACCTCGAGCGTGTCCGTGTTAGGGTATAGAACTTGTTGGTGTGTTTGGACAGGGTCTCGAGGGCCCCGGGTGTTTTTCGGACGAGTTGTAGATGATTTCCATGGTTTTGGGGATGTCTGAGTTCTGGTGTAATCGCACCTGCGGACCCTGGACGCAGGTGCGATGGTCACAGGTGCGAAGAATGAGGTGTAGGTGCGGGAAGAGCTGGACTTGGCAGTCTCTGCAGGTGCAGAGAATTTGTGCTCATCAGCGAACTCGCACGTGCGGAGATGGAAGCGCAGATGTGAGAATTTGAGAGTTGGCCTGGGGTCGCAGGTGCGAGGAAGTTCCGCATCTGTGATGCCTACATATGGGCAGAAAACTTGCAGGTGCATAGGCTGTGGGAGTTGGTGACTTCCGCAGGTGCGACTGGTTAGACCGCAGGTACAGTAGGCGCAGGTGCGAGAAATGATCGCAAGTGTGGGGATCGCTGGGCAGAAAGGAGTTGGAATCGAGGGTTATTTCATTTTCACTCCATTTTTGATTTTAAGCTCGGGAGAAGGCGATTCTTTGAGGGATTTTCAGAGGAATCTTGTGGGTAACAATTCCTAACTCATTTTTGGTTGTATTCCATTAATCTATAGTTGTTTTCTCCATTTAGATTCAGATTTTTGGGGTTGAAATTGGGAAAAATTGGAAGAACTTCTTCAATAAAGATTTCGAGTTTTGAAAGGGGATTTGTGGTCGGATTTGAGTAATTCTTATATGGATGGACTCGTGAGTAAATGGGTGTTCGTATTTTGTGACTTTTATCTGATTGCGAGACGTGGGCCCGGGTCAACCTTTTAGGGTGAATTTCGGAATTTTTGTTAAAAATATTGATTTCATTGATTAGATGAGTCTATTATTGTTGTATTCATGTTATGCAATTGTGTTTGGCTAGATTTGGGCCATTCGGAGCCGGATATTCGTGGAAAAAGCATTGTGACTGATTGTTTGAGCTTGGTTCGAGGGAAGTATCTTGCCTAACCTTGTGTGGGGGATTTCCCCTTAGGATTTGAGTCTTCTATGTTGATTGTAGTCCATGTATGCGAGGTGACGAGTACGTGCTCGGACTTATTTATGGAAAGTTAGCATTTTAGGATTCTTAGGTCCTTACATTTACCGAATATGAAGTTGCTCTTGATGTAATTAACTCCCTATTTACTAGTTTCACCTCTACATGCTTTAATTAGAATTAACTGCTTCTGGATTCCCTCTTATTGCCTATTTGACTCTTATTTGACTTAATTGAAGATTTTACCTCCACTGTTGTCATGCTATCTTTTCATAACTGCTTATCTTTATTTGAAATTTATATTATTTCATCCTATAATTGTTCAGTCTTAATTGAGGTTATGATTATTTTTTCGCTTCTTATCCTTAATTATATTGTTGAATATCCTTCGTAATTTCCTTAACCTTAAAAGAAGTTTAAATATCTTATATCTTAGTCGACTTGTTTTATTTGGCATTATTTGATTCGTGTTAGCTTCCCTGTTGTTGAAGTGTATATTGTGGTATCGTTGCTACACATTAGTTTTTCCTTTGTTGAGCTGTTCTCTTTACGCCTAGCATTCTTTACTGTGGTTATTCCTTGTGAATTGGTTCTACCGTTTCTATGTGAATTAAAGTTCTTGAGTTGATTTACGTGTCGTACCTTGTATTATTGTCATTGTTGTTGAACTTTTTGTGGTGATGCACGAGTTTTATACCGTGCAGTTGTTATTATTATGATGCACGATGTTTCTGCCGTGCAGTTGTTATTATGGGGTTGCACGAGGTTTCTGCCGTGCTATTGTTACCATTGATATTTGCACATGCGGTGTGACAAGGCGGGATATGTATATATATATATATGTGGGTTGCGCATGTGGCGATACAAGGTGGGAACATTATTATGCACGTGTGGCGAGACAAGGCGGGCATTTATGTTACTATTGCACACGTGGCGAGACAAGGTGGGCTGTGACAGGGATTGATTTGTGATGATTTGTAGCCTGGGGGCATTCTTGTTGTTGATATTTCTATAGTGGTATACGTACCTGTGTGAGCTTTATCTTGTGAAAGCTGTGAGAAAATATTCTACGTGATGTCCATTCTTTTTCCTTATGCTTAATTGCTGATATGGACTATGGTAGTACACTTGCACAAGCATACACGTAGTTAAGCACTCTTATCGGATAAGAGGTGTTCTTGATATTGTTGAGCATAGATGCTCACCCTTGTTTACTTGCCTTCTATGTGAGAATGACTCTATTGGCACGTGAGTCGTCAGTGCGGTTATGAGATGTTATGAGGGCACATGATGCCAAGTGTTAGAGTTCAGGTATTGAGACCCGTAAGTTGTGATTTGTCCGAGGTTCGGTACCTCGTGGAGTTGCTGACTAAAACCTGATGTAAAAGCGGTTATAGTTGCTGAGTTATTATTTGTCCTTGCTGTATTTGTGATTCCGGACTTAGGTTGTGTTCCATTCACCTTTCTGTGTCATTTTCATGATATTCCGCTGATACTTGTTGTTTCCTTCCTTATTGTTATTACTGTACTGTGAGCCATATTGCATAGTCTTTATGT
This sequence comes from Nicotiana tabacum, assembly GCF_000715075.1. Classification (NCBI taxonomy): domain Eukaryota; kingdom Viridiplantae; phylum Streptophyta; class Magnoliopsida; order Solanales; family Solanaceae; genus Nicotiana; species Nicotiana tabacum. The sequence continues at coordinate 46,986,287 of NC_134093.1, read as the reverse complement.
AGACATCATACTTCTGTTGTTCATGTACTTATATCTGTTCAGTTTATTAGACCAGTGGGTGTCTTGACTGTTCCTCGTCACTACTCCATAGAGGTTAGTCTTGATACTTACTGGGCACCGTTGTGGTGTGTTCATGCTACTCTTCTGCACATTTTTGTGCAGATCTAGGAAATTGTTTGTTAGCTAGCTGTGTTGAGTTGAGTACAACATTCCACCCCAGACGGACGGGCAGTCCGAGCGCACTATTTAGATGTTGGACGATATGCTTTATGCATGTGTTATGAATTTCGGGGGTTCTTGTGATCAGTTCTTGCCACTTGCGGAGTTTGCCTACAACAACAACTAACAATCGAGTATTCAGATGTCTCCTTATGAGGCCCTATATGGGATACAGTGTCGTTCTCCAGTTGGTTAGTTCGAGACGAGAGAGGCTAAGTTGTTGGGCACAGATTTGGTGCGAGATGCTTTGGAGAATGACAAATTGATTCAGGATTGGCTTCGTACAACCCAGTCTAGACAGAAGAGTTATGCTGATCTGATGGTTCGTGATGCAGCATTCATGGTTGGAGAGCGGGTTTTGCTCCGGGTTTCATCCATGAAGGGTTTGATGAGGTTCGGGAAGAAGGAAAAGTTGAGCCCCAGGTATATCGGACCTTTTGAGATCCTTGAGAGGGTTGGTGAGGTGGCTTACAAGCTTGCATTGCGACCTAGCTTATCTATAGTTTATCTGGTGTTCCATTTTTCTATGCTCCGAAAGTAATATGGTGATCCGTCTTATGTTTTAGACTTCATCTCAATCTAATTAAACAAGGATTTGACTTATATTGAAGAGCCGGTGGCTATCTTGGACAGACAGGTCCAGAAGTTGAGATAAAAAAATATTACTTCAGTAAAGATTCAATGGAGGGGTCATCCGATCGAGGAGACGACATGGGAGACTGAGCACGACATGCAGAGTCGTTATCCTCACCTTTTCATCACTTTAGGTATGTCCTTATGCATGTTCTAGGACGAACATTTATTTTATGATGGAGAGAATGTAATGACCCCACAGGTTGTTTTGTGTAATTGCGCCCCGTTTCCCCTTTTGTTGCTTCACACATGTGTGTATATGGTTTTATGACTTATGGGGTTGATAAGTTTTGTTTCGGGAAGATTTTGGGTTGACTTGGACCCTTTGATTCTTGGCTTAGAAGCCTAAGTTGTTTATGTTGACCAATGGTTGACTTTTTTCAAAACGACCCAGGAACGGTGTTTTGATGGATCTGATAGTTTCGTATCGTGATTTTGGACTTAGGCGTATTCCCGGAATCAAATTCGGAAGTCCGAAGGTTGATTTGTGTTGTTTTGCCGAAAATTGGCAATTTAAAGTTTAGAAGTTTGACAGACATGTTGAGTGATAAATCGGGAAATATTTCTCATCATGAACACAAGAACTCAGGATACCTTCGTGCTACTGGGCCTCAAATATCGAGCCCGGAACCCATATGTGAATATTTAATAATTAAATCTCGTATAATTATGAAAATTAATTATTTAATTTTATTATATTCAAAAACAGGTGAGTAACCAACAAACATTTAAAATAATAAAACAAACATATAAAATAATAAAACTAACATGTAAAATAATTAATATTGTTCAATTTACAGTAGCCGATATGGAGGTTCCGCCTTTGCATCCCGGACCTGCCACGCTAGAGCTACTGTTGCTACAGGGCGAGCATAGGTCGTCCTACATATGGGAGGGACAGTTACTGGCCCAGACGTTCCGTGCCAGGAGAGTAGACAATATGTGGGACTTTCTTACGTCCCACCCTCTCCATCCCCGTATAGTCAGATGCCTCCAGGATACGGGTTTTTATAGAATTGTGGAGATCGGCCGGCTGCAGCTGGATTGGTCATTGATCACGACCCTGATAGAGCGGTGGCGACCGGAGACGCACACATTCCATTTGTCCATTGGCGATGCCACTATCATGCTTCAGGACGTGAAGGTCCTGTATGGGCTGCCCGTTGGTGGATACCATGTTGCTTTGCCGAATGCCATCAGAGAGTATACGGGTTTGTAGTACCTGGAGATGCTGCAGTGGCTCACCGGTTTCCAGCCACCGGATGAGACTGCATTGATTGGGGCCAGTCGTCTACAGTTGACGCCCGTCCGACAGCATTTGGAGGTGATGCACGTTGACATCACAGATGATACACCGGAGCTTCATATTCACCGGTACACGAGGTTGCTGCTGTTACTTATGTTTGGAGGGGTTTTGTTCCCGAACACTTCAGTGAACCTAGTCAGCTTGAGATTTCTTCATCATCTTGAGCGGCTAGATGATTACATCATTACAACTGGGGTACTGCTGTTCTCGGTTACTTGTACAGGCAGATGTGCCGGGCGAGAATGGGCACCCAGTGAGACGTTGCTGGATTTTTGCCGCTGCTACAGGCGAAAACATAGTCGAATACTCTATTCATTATAACATACCTATTCACTTTATATATTAGGTTTAGGCCTGGGAGTGGTTCCTGCAGTTGCAGCCACCTCTACCACCCTTAGCTCCGGGTACACCGCCTCCGTTTCTCCCTTTAACTAGGAGGTGGGTTGATAGGCGAGGATATGGGCGGGAGTAAGAGGCTCGACATAATCTCCCCTATTGCAGGGATTTGTTGGATTTGCTGGAGGGCATACAGGTAAATGTATACCTAAATTTACTTGTCCTGGCTTTATATGTATTGCGTATACTCATGTTTTCTGTTGTTACTTAATAGTTCATTTGGAGGCCATACAGCGACGAGCTAATAGCTGGTTTGCCCGATTATTGCTCGACCGGCCGAATTATGTGGAGCTCTTCCTTCCCGTTGATGTGCCTTGATATTGTCGAGCATCATGCCACCGAGCGAGTACTTCGCCAGTTTGGTCGACCGCAGCTTGTACCTCCACTGCCCGCATGACATATGACACATTACCAGCGAGATGATCGTTCCAGGGTAGACCAGACATATGTGGCATGGATAGAGGAGCAGATCGATACTAGGGACCAGCAACATGACCTGATTCTTACCCCCCTACCTGACCGGGTGGATGGAGATCATGACTATATGGGCTGGTACCGCAGTGTTACCCGACTTTTCGTCGGGAATCCCGTTCATCGCGCTGGCGGTCGGTACGTTCCATATGCCGGGAGGCACGAGGCACTGATATGTTATTTGGTATACTTACTTATAACGTTAACCTAGCGTTCCGTATTTTATATTTTACATGTTGTGCAGGCTATTGGCCTACATCTGTTCCTCCAGTTGGGACTGCAGATGCAATAGTATACCGGTAAGGGAGCAGCCGCTTTGCACGAGTATGGCCGGCAGGTTACCGATTTGGCTTCCCAGACATTGAGGCGAGCCCGAGATGATGAGTGCTTAGGATACCAGGGTCGACGTGGCAGGCGTGCCCCACGAGGTAGGGATGCCCCATGAGGTAGGAATGTCCCACGAGGTCGTGGGGGTTGGTGAGGAGGTGGTCCCCAGCAAGGGGGCGTTGAGGCACCTATTGAGGATGTTGGAGTTGATCAGCCAGGTGACCTCTATGAGCCAGACCATGCTCATAGTGATATGCCGTCATTCAGCCTTGAGCTTACTCTAGGGATTTCGCAGGTGACCTTGTCAGCTCCATTGTTGATCGTGGACACGGCCATTATGCGAGAGGATTAGGATCAGTATTTTCCTGATCCTCCAGACCCATCGACCGTTGCTGATGATCATCCGACACGAGATGTGGATAGTGGGCGCCTGCTGAGTTATGGCTCATCATCGAGGGATGCTAAGGATCTTTCACAGGCGCATGTTTGTTTGTATTACTATTATTTATATTTGTTTTTATCTCATTGATTAGCCATAAATATCTTTATGTTTTTTTTAAGGCTTCATCCTCGCCCGTCACAGAGGCCACTTTGTGCGATACTTACCTTGCTGAGGCGGATGATTATATTCAGGAGCCCGACAAGACCATGGTAAGACAATTTAAATTTTTGTGACTTAACACGTACATTACTAATATATAAATATATTATATACTAAAATATCTTATTATTTTGTAGGTTACTGCTGGACCGACGACCCCTTCTACCGAGCCTGCCATCCTTACTGACGATCATGCTGTAGCGCATCCTCCGATAAAGAGCCGACGTGATGAGGATGATCCTGATAGTGTAGCCGGGCGGGATGGGATGCGCCTCAGGCCAACGGCTACATTAAAGCATACAGGATGTGGGACACATTGATATTTTTGTATTTTATGTACATATGACATTCAGTAAATAATAACAACAATTTTTATTGCTTACATTATATGCGTATTATGTTATTATTCTCCGGTTCTTCGTTATTTTAATACTACAACACAAATACAAACATAGCAACTTAACATAATTTAAATTCAGTACAACTAATGAAAATACATGACACGGCAAACATAAAGATAAAATACTACACTCAACACATACATGTCTTTGTTTAGTCACTACCGCCTATTATTCTCTGCTTCAACCACTTAAATTTCTCTTCCAACCTATTTTTTTTCTTCTTCCGCCTCTTTTAGTTTCTCATGCACTACCGTAATTTCTCGTTGTATTTCAGAGATCTGGCATTGGTATTCACCGTTCATATTCTAAACATACTGCAAACATGATTTGTAGTATTCCTGGTTAATGGGTTCATCATTGGTTGGTCATTGCGTCCAGACATTTGTTAATGCAAGAAAAATGAAAAATTTATGGAAAGTTTTACTATTTGTTTTGGTTAAGCGCAGATAATAACTAAAATGTGCTAGTTATTTATAGGCAAGACAACACACATAACGTAGTATTTCACTGCGCTATGCTTCGCATGTTAAAGATTCTTTCGGGTACAAAACAGCTTTTTTAGAAGATAGCTTTTGCAGGCGAGCAACTTTTTAGGTCGACAAGACAACACACAATTATTTTTTTAAATGGGTTTATGTTAGATTGTTGTACTGAAGTATTAATGTTAAATAACAATAAGATTTAACAGCAATGGAAACATAATTTTATTTCATACATTCTGCAAGATAAACAAGTACATACACTTATTACAACCACATTACGGAAACAAAACACTACGTGTATCCTTGATAGTTGGGCACATTAGATGAACTTCCACCAGGAGCTGGATTACCACCGCCACCAAAACCAGCTGAAGGACATTTACGATGGTCGTGTCCTGTTTGCGAGCATATGCCACATTTACGTGCATAAACGGTATCACCAACATCCATTTGGTTCCGTATACACGTTCTTTTTTTTTTCACTTGTCATTGAAGTACATAGTCCTTGTTACACACCATTTTAAATGATTTCGGCGGCCAATAATGCTCAGCACCCACTAGCTGCAACTGCCCACTATAGGTGTTTAAGTATGCAGCAACACTATATTATTTATCAACGTAGTTGGTTGCCCCTAAACCTGTATGTTGAAAACACTTGATGGTATGTGAGCACGACATGTGGTAGATGGACCATTTCCCACAAGAGCATAACCTTCTAGCTTCATTTACGGTGTGCATATTATTTCCCCGATTTTTATGGATAGCGTTGCGAACTTCAAAAATATTTTGCTCGTTGCAATACTATAAATATGAATGCCAATGTGCTCGCCGCCTGTATTTCTCAAATATTTTCATTGGTATTGGTATAAATTCAACACCCCTTTCCATCAATGACGATGCACCTCTAGCCCTTTCAATAAACCTCTCTGCCATCTGCTTGAATGACATCTGCACCATGGCAGTGACAGGCAATCCACGTGCATACTTCAATAATCGGTTGAAAGATTCTGACACATTTGTAGTCAGAATTCCCCATCTTCTGCCACCATCTGCATGCAAAGTCCACTTGTCAAGATCATGTCGCATCAACCAATGATAGGCTCCCCCATCTTCCTACCTGATAGATTCCATGCGCTTCCTGAATTTACACTTTTGGTGATCTGTTGCAGCCATCCACATTAAATCATGCAAATATTTGTTGGGATATGCCTTATGGAAATTGGCCTCCAGGTGCCTCACACAGTAACAGTGGTAGGCATACGGTTGCTACCATGCACGCAAATTCTGTACAGAACTTAAAATACCATCATGCCGATCCGATATTAGACAAATACCTGAATGCTTTTTGATAACGTACTCTTTCAAGTGGTTCAAAAATAATGTCCACGTCTCTTGGCTTTCATTGGAAAAAATAGCAAAAGCTAAGGGAAATATACTTCCATTAGCATCTACTACAACGGCGATCAACAACTTAATATCATACTTTCCATAGATATGAGTGTCGTCTATGGATATTACCGGCCGACAATGCAGAAAACCATCAATTGCTGGTTTAAATGCCCAGAACACATATTTGAATAAATGTTCTGGTATTCCCGGACTCCGCTCAAGCTTCCATTCAACAATAGTCTAGGGGTTAAAGTGTTGCAATGCATCCATGTACCTGGGTAGAGATGCAAAGGACTTATCCCAGTTACCATAAACAAATTCAAACGCACGTTTGCACTCGAGAAATGCCTTTTCTTTTGGTAATAGTGCACCCATATTCCTAGTGGACGGATGTTATACAGTCTTTGATCTTGTACCTTATGGACGCTTCAATGTTTGGAATCAAGACAAGAGAAATCAAGTCAACATTTAATTTAAAATGATTCCCACTGAATGTGTCCATTTCACAATTGTGGGTGCCAATGTATTTACCCACAACCCACATATTTGTTTTCTTCTTCCTCGCATGCAGCATCCAATTACAACCCGTAAACCATCTATGTCATACTACCTTGTATACATCTGGATATGACTCGTGTACCGTGATCTCACAACACTCTTTTACGCTGTACATTAGCACTGTCCTGGTTAGGCGCGCTTTATCGGGAAAACGTATGCCCTTTGACAGCACCGTTGCTCTTGATTCATCCCACATTGCTGTCCAAATTTCGTCAATGTCCCTTGTGAGGGCATCCACATCCGGCATACTTGGCAAATGATCAAGGTAGGGAATCTCCCTTGAATAAAATGGCACGTGGGACTCGTACACTCTTGGTCTAACGGGGGGTGGAGCATGCTCCCTCGTCAAATCAGTTCTAGCATTCTCTTCCTCCTCATTATCACCCTCATCAGGGAAGGGTGTGTCATCTCCAGACTCATCGACATTGTTATCATAATCACTATTCTCTTCCTGACTCTGTGCATCTGCCAGATCCCGATTAAATATGTCGTCTTCGGGCAATTGAGTAAGGACAGGATCTTCAGGATGCTAGTTTTCACTGCACAACCAACAAAATAATGAGTTACTCAAATTGATAAATACTTTACATATATCGATATCACTTCACTTACAAATCGTAATGTGGTGACATCCCATGATGGACATTATCATGTTGGTGATGACTCCCGCATGGACCGCCATGATCCAACGCACCAGAACTAGGCATATTCCAACTGGGCATTGGTTCATAACTTGTAAAATTCATATCTGGCCTGTACCCCATGTGGAATATATGAGTGTTAATACAAATTCAATACAATAAAAATAAACATCGTAACACAAAAGAAAATTGAAGTTTACCACTCGTCTTGTGGATTATGTAAACTAGGAGAGAAATTATTACCTCGCTCCTCATTCGCTCATGGAGATAAGTTTAGATCAGGACAAAATCTTTTAGCCGGAACCTGTTCGGCTAAAACTGCTCCAAAATAACCACCCGATGACTAAGGGATATCCCTGCTTTGCGCAACCTCATTATTACGAATGTCTTCAACCTTGACGTATATTTCCAACATTTTTATCACAAGAAATTCCCGGTATTCATCCAGAGTCCTCAAGAAATCTCTCTGAGTTTCATCGTCCTCGATGTTAAACTCAGCATAACAAGCAACCCCTTGTGGAATGACAGAATACAGATATCTTCCGGTTACTTTAAGGTTCACTGAACGTTTGCTCACACTTATTTTTTTACATAACAACGATGCCAATGTATCGTACTCCATTGTAAGTGGTAACTTAACATGACATTGTGGAGATAAACTATATGTTACTGAGTTATTCGCCACCACAACCTCACCCCCAATATAATGAAACCCTTATTCTTCGCTCTTCAGACATTATGACAAAATGCAAAACAACTTAACCAAGAAATATTTCAGAAGACTTGAGAATATTTGTGAATGGATTTTTAGAAAATCCCTAACCTCTTTAAATAAGGCAAAAACCAATCCGGGGGTACAATTATTTTAGGTATACTGCTTTAAATAAGGGCGCTATACCCAGTTGAATTATTGTTATGTCAGTTAAGCCCAGAATAATTATTGGTGGGCCCACATAATATATATATATAGCGCGGTACGTTAGGGGTATAACACCCTTTTAAAGGGCGCTATACCTTAACGGGCAAATGACCGTTAAGGTATAGCGCCCTTTAAAAGGGCATTATATATATTTTGGTCACTATATTTTTTTGTCCACACATTTTGGTTCTTTGTGTCTAAAAGAACCACATTTTGATTCCGGACTCATCCCTTGGGATTCACACTAAAGCCCAACGACAATTGTACTTGTCTCGTAAAGTATTTCAGCATGACTTCTCGACCAAAGCTTTTGAAGCCTGTCACGACCCAAAATCCCACCAATATCGTGATAGCATCTAACCCAGCTCGCTATGTAAGAAAAACTATATAAGTCACTGCTACAATGAGAAATCATCAATATTATAAATAAAATTGCAAAAGGATTTAATATAACTACCCCAAGGACTGGTAGTACAAGTTATGAGCCACTATGATTTAAATTTACAAAACTGATGTGAGAAATAAATACAATGGCTGTTTGAAAGTTACATAAATAGAAATAAAATCCTAAGATACCATAAACAAAATGTAGCATGAATCCAGTACACTGGTACATCTCAAATTAAAAGCTCCATCTTCACAGCTACTCTGCTCCAAAATCTGCACACAAGGTGCAGAAGTGTAGTATGAGTACAACTGACCCCATGTATTGAGTAAGTATATTGACTAACCTCAAAGAAGTAGTGACGATGTTTTTAAGTAAAAAGATACTCCCTATTCCAATAACATGTGCAATATATCAAAGACTGGCAACATGAAGTATAGCAGAAAAACAATAACTATAATCTCATCAGAACAAGTGATAACAATTCAATAAATCACCCTCGCACGGCAAAGACCTCGTGCCACAAGATAAATTACACCTGCACGGCAAAGACCTCGTACCACAATATAATTTGAATTTCGTATTAATTGCCAAATAACGCGTTCAAGAGAACTTCTCAAGAATCAAATACATAATGTATGATGGCAACCTCTTCATCTTGTCAATTCGAAATGCTACCAACAACCCAACAAAATATGAGATATCAACTCCACGTAGGTAAATCCATCTTGGCAACTAGATCATCAGGTAATAATAGAGACGTAGCTTAGCATGCTAAATGCAATGCAACAAAACGTGTAAAAATGCAAGAAATGCATAATAAAATCATATGCATATTCAAGGATGTCAATCTCGTTCCACCACATAAACATACACAATGAAAATCACCCCCACGCCATCACATAGCATCCCCACATTTCCACCCTTATTTCGCCATATGCACATCCAGATATGTACTCATAACCTACGTGTATCTATATCCGAGGCATATATAGCATAAGTCTCAAGATTTGCTCATCATGTTCAACATAAAGTACCAATAGCCTCAACATTACTCTAGCATGATTTTTTATACTCACGTAAATTAATTAAATAATACATAGAATCAAATAAAACACACAACCAAATAAAGCATAGAGCAAGCTAGAATCTACCCGGAGCATGAATACCCATGGCATATGTATATACGCTCGTCATGTCTGAATCCTACCAAATCAACTCGGAATGAAACCAAACTTTGTGCACAAGTTTAAAATGACAAAACGGACCCATTCCAAGTCCCGAAATAACAATCCAAACCCGATAACTACAAAGTCAACTCTTGGTCAAACTTATGAAATTTTTAAACCTTCAAATTGCTAACTGCAAAAAGGGCCAAATCAACCTAGGAACTTTCAAATCCAAATCCAGACATACGCTAAGTCCAAATCACAATACAAACCTATTAGAATCATTAAAACACAAATCTGAGACCATTTACACAAAAGTCAATCCTTGGTCAACTCTTTAACTTAAAGCTTCTAAATATGAAAATTTCTCTTCCAATTCAAATCCCGAACCTCTCAAACACCGAACCAACCATACACACAAGTCGTGATATATCATATTAAGCTAATCAAGACCTCAAACCACCGAACGGAATTCCAATGCTCAAAACGACCGATCGGGTAGTTATATTCTCCCCTCACCGTACAAACTGACCATACACATACCCAAGGGTGATCCCACATCACCTCAATCCATATAAGTCTATCAACACAAGTGACTGAAGATTCTTTCTTTAACCTCAGTCCATAAACCTTAAAACCCATTCTCCAACATCTGAAATTCCTTATAAGACCCGATTCTCGCATCTATACATTGTATATGTCTAATCAAGCTGTATCAATCCGTAACCATATTCCATGATAGAATCACACGATATACCACATAACTCATGTACTCATAGTAATATCTTTTGACCATAATAGTTGCTCATTACGAAACCCGGTAACTTTAACAAACCTCATAACAAATAAAACCTTGTTCCAAACCTTCACAGCACCTCTAATGATGTAAGAAATGCGTGGAAACTCATAACCACTCACCCAATCAACAAATTTTGAAGTTCTCTCGCCTGACAAGAACCATTACAAAACTCTAAACTGATTAATGACATTCTTATTCAAACATACCTTATCCAAGTCCGATTGCACTAACTCCAGGTCCAATGATCTTATCTCATCCAGTACAAGCAGCTCGACTGATATGCCACACCAAATGCCACCTAGAGCCACATACAATGCAATTTGTACCCAATAAGCAACAACTCAAATATAACTGAAGATGAAAAGAGAACGAAATGAGAGAACTATCTGACAAGTCAAACGAGTACAACCCCAATGGTACCATACTATAAATCCATCCCACAAGGGTGAAGAAAAACACATGAAATGCATGACCATAAACATAGAGAAACGAATATCACCATATGGTATCGATAGGAAAAGCATGACTAAGGTGCAATAAGAAACTCAACATCCCCAGAGCCAAGCAGTCTCACAACTCGTCGTAGAATAAGAGAGAAACATATGAAACAAATCTAGGCACAAATAAAATCCTTTGCGCCTGATGATACACCCACAATAAATGATACGCAAGAGTGAGCAAAGCCGATCCGATGTCGGGTACACATTATCCTTAGGCCTACCAATGGGCACTAAATCGATCCGGATCATCCTAGAATAGGTAAATATCCTTCCAAAAGTCTGTATTAACCCATCCATAAGATACACCATCAATTGTCTAATTCTTAACATATCTTCATAGTCCACAACCAAGTAATAGTTTGCCTCTAAGAACATCCAGTCTCTAAGCCTCAAGAATACAGGAATCTCCAGCACTCAATAACTGGAACATCACTTATATACAATCATCTCACAAAGAATACTCACCTAAATCTTCTGCATGACGTTGCAAAAATCTGAACAACAGTAGGTAACATCTAGTCGATTACTGTAACACTAGACAAAATTCCGCAAGTCAAAACACAATGTGTTTCCTAACATGCACACCCTTCTTAGGCGATACAAGGTAGTACTAACATCTTCTAAACAATTGAAATCTCTGTCACGACCCTAATTTCCCTCCGTAGGGTATCGTGATGGCACATAGTCTTTACGACCAGGTAAGCCTAACAAATAATAATAACGGAACAGATATAATTAACAAGTTGCTGAAAAAAATAAATAATAGATAAAACCTTCTGATAGCAGAACCTCACAATACACATCCTAAAACTGGTGAAACTGAGTCATAGGCTCTGTAAAGTAAAAACTAGGGTAGTTGTTACATCACTGTCTAGAAGAACTACAACAGTAAACAAAATAAAAGGGGGAGGTGACTCCGAGGCCCGCAGACGTGGAGCAGGTATACCTTGAAGTCTCCCAAGCAGTAGCTATAACAACCTCTAACGACCGGCACGATCAGGCGTACCTAGATCTGCACAAAAGAATGTGCAGAAGCGTAGTATGACTACACCAAAATTGTACCTAGTAAGTATCGAGCGTAACCTCAGTAGAGTAGTAACGAGGCCAGGTCAAGACACCTAATAGGATATAAAATAGACAGTATGAAATTGTAATATGGATATGTAATGGAAAGTGAAGAAACAACTGATACAGAACAAGATAATAGCAAGAACTAGTACAGGAAATCAATAATAGAAATAGCATAAAATAAGCAACTAAAGTTCTACAATGATCATGTACGGACAACAACTGCTAGAACAATAAGGAATGACACAACAAGATATAATTTCCACCAAAAACACCTTGCAACATGAAACGAATAGCAATAATCACAACGAGGTACCGCCTCATGTATAATGAAATCAAAACCGAGGTACCACCTCATATAATCAAGAATCACAATCGAGGTACTGTCTCGTATTCACATTTCTAAACTTTAATCAAAATCTTTCCTTATACCGCCGCGTGAGTCTTACATTTGAAATAGGTTTTGAAAATAGTTTTCCCAAAATAGCTACATGCACTTTAGCCCAACTTATGACGCCGCGTGGCTTCATGTAGTTTCCATACAAGAAACACGTACATAAGTACCACCTTATACGGCCGCATGCACATTAACCCCAAGCCTTATATAGCCGCATGCGCGTCAATATCATATCACAATAACAACTCGCACCACAAGTGCCCATATATCACAACTTGACAACAACAACAATATCAATATTTCCACAACAATAGCCCATGGTTCCACCACAATGTATACGAGAATATCAACAACAACAACGGATGAAAAATGGTCAATATGATAAATGTTTCAACAATAACCAACATCGCCACAACATATTAACGACTTTCACAACTTCAACACCATATAACTCAACAATGAGAGAAATAATGTATAACCATAATATTAGATTAGACTAACTCACAATAAAAGAGATAATATTCAACAATGAATGTCAAATAACGGAAATAAACAAGTAGAGGGATAACATGAACAATTACTTCAAGAAACGAAAATCAATAAGGAAAGCGATAACACTAACAATAACTTCAAACAATGATAATTAACAATGAAGAGATATCATGTAACAATAAAAGAGGCAACAAGTTCAACTAAAGCATGGGAGCAATTTAGCAAGTAGGATGTAGAACAAGTATTAAACAAGTCAATTAAGGTATGTAACAATAGTCTAAACCAATTAAGGATAAATTGACTATGAGAATTTAGAACATGATATGGCATTTCAATTAAAGTATGGAAATAGTCTAAATAGCCTAAACCGGTCAAATACCACATACAACCCGTGTACCCACTCCTCACCTTGCGTACACGAATTTCACTTAGCACAATTGAACCAACAATACTAATCTTAAGGGGTAGTTCCCCCATACAAAGTTAGGCGAGACACTTACCTCAACTAGGCCAATTCAACACTCGAAAATAGCTTTTCCCTTAAAATCCACATCCACACGGCTCAAATCTAACAAAATTGACTCAATATCATCAAACAATGCAAGGGAATTCCATTGCAATAGATAAAGTTAAGATCTTTCCCAAAAAGTCATCAAAGTCAACCCGAGGCCCGCCCGATCAATACCCGGGTCCAATGGTAGATTCTGCCTACCTATGACCCCACGAGTTCATACATGTGATTAGTTTCAAAATCCGAGTCCAAATCGACTCTCAAAACCCAAATTCTTATTTTTCAAAAACATAACAAAGTTTCACAAATTTTCACTTTGATTCACATGATTTTGATGTTAAAATATAAGATATGTTGATGGAATATGATTTGAAATAGATTAGAATCACTTACCCAATGTTTGTAGGTAAAACTTCCCTCTCCAAATCGCCTCCTAACGAGTTTAGGGTTCAAAAATGAGAGAATGAGAGATAAATCTCGACTTTCAGCCCTTATGTTCAGCTGTAGATATCGCAATTGCGATATGGGTTTACAATTGTGAACCCTCGTAATTGCAAAGAAAGCCTCGCAAATGCGGCACTGAAAGCTTGGGAAGCTCTTTGCAAATACGAAGATGGGATTGCATTTGCGACCCCTACTGCCCTCGCAATAGCGACAAAATCATCGCAAATGTGAACCTAGCCCAGCCCAGAAATTCTTTGCAAATGCGACCAAGGCTTCGCATTTGCATTACCTGAAGTCCCCCTGCTATGGTCGCAAATGCGACTCTGGTGTTCGCAATTGCGACACCAGAGGGCACCAAACACCAACTTTCATTTTTAGTCCAAAAACCATCCGAAACATGTCCAAAACGCATTCGAGACCCTGGGCTCCAAACCAACATCCACACAAGTCTAAAAATATCCTAAGAACTCGCTCGCACGATCAAAACACAAAATTAATATATAAAACTATGAATTGAACTCTAAAATGCATGAAATTCAAAGAAATTCTCAAGAACTCCTAGAATTACAACTAAACGTCTGAATCGTATCTAATCAAGTCTAAACGACACCAAATTTTGCAGACAAGTTCTAAATACCATAATGGTCATATTCTAAGTCCCAAAATCAAATTCCTAGCTCGATAGCTTAAAGTCAACCTACGGTCAAAGTTTTCAACTTCTAATTGCCAAATTTAGGCAAATCAACACAATTCAATCTACGTACTTCTTCCGGCCATACGCCCAAGTCCAAAATCATGATACGAAGCTGTCAGAATCATAAAAATACAGTTCCGGGGTCGTTTTTTATAAAAGTCAAAGTTTGATCAACATTTTCAAATTTACACTTCTAAGTCGAGAATCAAGGGTCCAAATCGACTCGAAAGCTTCCCGGAACGAAACTAACCAACTCCACAGGTCATAAAAGCATAAGAAAAGATGTGTAAAGCAATAAAAAGGGTTAACAGGGAAAAACTACACAAAGTGACCGATCAGGTCGTTACATTCTCCCCCTTTTAAAAAATGGTTCATCCTCGAAGGTGCATAAGGACATACCTGAAGTGGTGAATAGATGAGGATAACGACTCCGCATGTCGTGCTCGGTCTCCCAGGTCTCCTCCTTGACCATATGACCCCTTCATTGAACCTTCACTGAAGCAATAACCTTTAATCTCAACTTCTGGACCTGTCGGTCCAAGATAGCCATAGGCTCTTCAATGTAGGTCAAATACCCTTCCAACTGGACTATGCTAAAGTCTAAAACATGAGACAGATCACCATAATACTTCCGGAGCATAGGGAAATAGAACACCGGATGAACCGCAGATAAATTAGGTGGCAAGGCAAGCTTGTAGGCCACCTCTCCAATCCTCTCAAGGATCTCAAAAGGTCCGGTATACCTATGGCTCAACTTGCCCTTTTTCCCAAACCTCATCACACCGTTCATGGATGAAACCCGGAGCAAGACTCACTCTCTAACCATGAATGCAACATTGTTAACCTTTCGATCCGCATAACTCTTCTTTCTAGATTGGGTTGTGCGAAGTTGATCCTAGATCATCTTGATCTTCTCCAAAGCATCTCAAACCAGATCCGTGCCTAATAACTTAGCCTCTCTATGCCCCAGATAACATCAAAGTGTATCATACTAAGTAACAATAGTTCAACTCTGGTCTCAAAACCACCAATAACGACTAAACACGACAGATCACGGGGTCAACAAAAATACAATCTCCCACAGGCGTGGACACATAAACAGGAGAACTCAAAGAATCACGAGATATATCCAAATACGGAGCAAACTAAGATGACATATATGGATAAGTAGATCCCGAAACAAATAAGACTAATGCATCTCTATGGAAAATCAGAACCATACCTGTAATGATTGAGTCTGAAGCATCTGCCTCCGTCATACCCGGTAAAGCATAGAATTTGGCCTGGCCTCCCCCTCTAGGGCGACCTCTACCCGCCCGTCCCCCACCCCTATGTGGCTGAGCGAGTGGAGTGGCAACTGGGGCAACAATCATGGCCTGAGAAGTCTGCGGACCTGGCTGAATCCGTGGAGCCTGAGTAGTTTGGGAAGGTGCACCCTTCCTGAATTTGGGGCAGTCTCTAACTATGTGGCGAGTATCTCCACACTCAAAACAAGCTCTCGATGGGCGTGGCGGCTGGGAGTGGCTCGAGCCTGGCCGGCTAGAGTGACCGCTGAAGGCATCCCGGGCAGGAGGTGCCCTAGAAAGTGGCTGAGCAAAGTATGCAATCTAAGACCTCGGAACAACCTGAGCACCACTAGAAGCTAGAAGTGTTGAATGAAATAGATGGCTCACATATCCCTTACCATGATGGGCTATAGCTGCAGTGTGACCACCACTAAATCCTCCCATACCACGAGGCCTCTTGGCCTCCCTATCATCCCTCTCACAGCCTCGCGTACCATCCAACCTCTATGCAATCTTAACTACCTGCTGATATAGAGTATCTGACTCCAACTCCCTAACCATGCTGAATCTAATACCATGTTTGCGCCCCTGGATGAATCTACTAACTCGCTCTCTAACTGTAGCAACTAAGGCAGATGCATGCCTGGATAAATCACTGAATCGGACATCATACTCCGACATTGTCATAGCATCCTAGCGCAGATGCTCAGACTCCGCGCGCGAAGCATCCCGAAGGGTCTGAGAAACAAACTCTCTTAAGAAAAACTCTAAAAATAGATCCCATGTAAGTGAAGCTACCTTGGCTGGGCTACCCATCTCGTATGCTCGACACCACTGATATGCCTCTCCCTTTAGCTGGAACATAGTAAAAGCAACCCCACTCGTCTCCACAATACCCATAGTATGGAGGATACAATGGCACTCCTCAAGAAAACCCTGTGCATCCTCTAAAGCCAAACCACTGAAGGTAGGAGGGTGGTATTACTTGAACCTCTCGAGCCTAAGCTCCTCCTCCTCAGATGCTAGTGCCCTAACCACGGGCTGAATCAGAGCAACAAGCTGTACCAGTATAACCTTTGGGACCTGATCAACCTAGACCCGCTGCTCTAGGGTACGGGCCGTGGGAGTCTGTGCTCCTCCCCCAGCCTGAGATGTGGCTGGTGCAAGTGGGATCAACCCTGCCTGAGCTAAGGTACCGAACATGCTCAGGAACTTTGCGAGGGTCTCCTGAAGTGCTGGGGTGGCAATAGGCGCCTTAGGTGCCTGTCCCCTGATTGGAGCTACTGGTGGCTCCTTTATCGCAACTCGGGCAGGTGCTCTAGCTTCACCACATGCCCCTCCTCAGCCTCTTCCCCGGCCTCTCCCTCTTACGACTCTAGCAGGGGGTGCGAGTGTTTGATCGTCGGATCTAGCGTTGTGTGTCCTCACCATCTGTGATAGAATAGAAAGTCAAAGATTTAGTTTTCGAAATCAACTAATTCGCTATAAAGAATCAAAAAAGTGAAATTTTCCTAATAGTTCCGTAGCCTCTCAAAGATAAGTACAGTCATCTCTGTACCGATCCGCAAGACTCTACTAAGCCTGCTTATGACTCATAACACCTATGAATCTAGAGATCTGGTACCAGCTTGTCACGACCCCAATTTTCCTACGTAGGGTGTCGTGATGGCACGTAGTCTCTACGACTAGGTAAGCCTAACAAATAATAATAACTGAACAGATATAATTAACAAGTTACTGAAAATAACTGAAAAATAGATAAAACCTTCTGAAAGTAGAATCTCACAACAAACACCCTAAAACCGGTGGAACTAAGTTATAAGCTCTATAGAGTAAAAACTAGGGTAGCTATTACATCATTGGCTGGAAGAACTACAACAGTATACAAAATAAAAAGGGGAGGTGACTTCGAGGCATGCGGACGTGGAGCAGGTATACCTTAAAGTTTCCCAAGCAGCAGTTATAACAACCTCTAACGACCGGCACGAGCAGACGTACCTGGATCTGCACAAAAAAATGTGCAGAAGTGTAGTATGATTACCCCACAATTGTACCGAGTAAGTATCGAGCGTAACCTCAATAGAGTAGTAACGAGGCCAGGTCAAGACACCTAATAGGATATAAAATAGACAGTAACAAGATAATAGCAAGAACTAGTACTGGAAATCAATAATAGAAATAGCATAAAAGAAGCAACTAAAGTGATACAATGATCATGTACGGACAACAACTGCTAGAAAAATAAGGAATGACACAACAAGATATAATTTCCACCAAAAACACCTTGCAACATGAAACGAATAGCTAGAATCACAACAAGGTACCGCTTCGTGTATAAGGAAATCAAAATCGAGGTACCACCTCGTATAATCAAGAGTCACAACCGATGTACCGTCTCGTATTCACATTTCTCAATTTCAATCACATTCTTTCTTTATACCACCGCGTGAGCCTTGCATTTGAAATATGTTTTGAAAACAGTTTTCCCGAAATACCTACATGCACTTTAGCCCACCTTATGATGCCGCATAGCTTCACGTAGTTCCCCTACAAGCAACACACACATAAGTCCCACCTTATACCGCCGCATGCACATTAACCCCAAGCCTTATACCGCTGCATGTGTGTCAATATCATATCACAATAACAATTCGCACCACAAGTGCACATATATCATAACTTTCCAACAACAACAATATCAATATTTCCTCAACAATAGCCCATTGCTCCACCACAATGTATACAAGAATATCAACAACAACAATGGATGAAAAATGCTCAATACGATAGATGTTTCAACAATAACCAACATTGCCTCAATGTATTAACGACTTTCTCAACTTCAACACCAAATATCTTAATAATGAGCGAAATAATGTATAACCACAATATTAGATAAGACTAACTCACAATTAAAGAGATAGTATTCAACAATGAGTCTCAAATAATGGAAATCAACAAGTAGAGGGATAACATGAATAATTACTTCAAGTAACGAAAATAAATAATGAAAGAAATAGCACGAACAATAACTTCAAACAATGATAATTAACAACGAAGAGATAGCATGTAACAATAAAAGAGGCAACAAGTTCAACTAAAGCATGGGAGCAATTTAGCAAGTAGGATGTAGAACAAGTACTAAACAAGTCAATTAAGGTATGTAAGAATAGTCTAATACAATTAAGGATAAATTGACTATGAGAATTTAGAACATGATATGGCATTTCAATTAAAGCATGGAAATAGTCTAAGTAGCCTTAACCGGTCAAATACCACGTACAACCCTTGTACCCACTCGTCACTTTGTGTACACGGATTTCACTTAGCACAATTGAACCAAACATACCAATCCTAAGGGGTAGTTCCCCCCACACGAAGTTAGGCAAGACACTTACCTCAACTAGGCCAATTCAATACTTGGAAATAGCTTTGGTAGTTCCCCCCCACACGAAGTTAGGCAAGACACTTACCTCAACTAGGCCAATTCAACACGTGGAAATAGCTTTTCCCTTAAAATCCGCCTCCACACGGCTCAAATCTGACAAAAATTGACTCAATATCATCAAACAATTCTAGGGAATTCCATTGCAATAGATAAAGTTAAGATATTTACACTTTTCCCAAAAAGGAAACAAAAATCAACCCGAGGCCCGTTCGATCAAAGCCCGGGTCCAATGGTAGATTCCGTCTACCCATGACCCCATGAATTCATATATATATATGATTAGTTTCAAAATCCGAGTCCAAATCGACTCTCAAACCTCAAATTCTTATTTTTCAAAAACTTGACAAAGTTTCACAAATTTTCACTTTGATTCACATGATTTTGATGTTAAAATCTAAGATGTGTTGATGTAATATGATTAGAAATAGATTAGAATCACTTACCCAAGGTTTGTAGGTGAAAATCCCCTCTCCAAATTGCCTCCTACCCAGGCTAGGGTTCAAAAATGAGAGAATGAGAGATAAATCCCGACTTTCAGCCCTTATGTTCAACTGCAGATATTGCAATTGCGATATGGGTTTGCAATTGCGAACCCTCGCAATTGCAAAAAAGCCTCGCAAATGTGGCACTGAAGGCTTGAGAAGCTCCTCGCAAATGTGAAGATGGGATCACATTTGCGGGTCCTACTGCCCTCGCAAATGCGAACCTAGCCCAGCCCAGAAATTCTTCGCAAATGCGACCAAGGCTTCGCATTTGCGATACCTGAAGTCCCCTGCTATGGTCGTAAATGCGACTCTGGTGTTTGCAATTGCGACACCAGAGGGCACCAGACACCAGCTTCTATTTGTATTCCATAAACCTTCCAAAACATGTCTGAAACTCATCCGAGCCCTTGAGGCTCCAAACCAACATCCACACAAGTCTAAAAGCATTATAGAAACTCGCTCGCGCGATCAAAACCCAAAAATAACATCTAAAACCACGAATTGAACTCTAGAATGCATGAAATTCAAAGAAATTCTCAAGAACTCCTAGAAATACAAACAAACGTACGAATCTTATCAAATCAACTCCAAACGGCATCAAATTTTGCACACAAGTTCTAAATACCATAACGGTCCTATTCCAAGTCCCAAAATCAAATTCCGATATCAATAGCTAAAAGTCAACCTACGGTCAAACTTTTCAACTTCTAATTGCTAAATTTCGGCAAATTAACACAATTCAATCTACGGACTTCCAAAATCAATTCTGGGCATACGCACAAGTCCGAAATTATGATACGAATCTATCGAATTCATAAAAATACAGTTCCAGGGTCATTTTCATAAAAGTTAAAGTTTGGTCAATATTTTCAAATTTAGACTTCTAAGTCAAAAATCAAGGGTCCATATCGACCCGAAAGCTTCCCGGAATGAATCTAATCAACCCGCAAGTCATAAAAGCATAAGAACAATGTTTGAACCAATCGAAAGTCACTCACCTCACTCCAATATCCAATGTGCAGCTAATACGCACCGCACAACCCGCGCTCTACCAGCACATGAATATTCAAAAGAAGCAATCAAGTGATTCCTTTTCCTTTCAAACTACATCCACAACGAGTATCAAACCTGAATAATACCAAGACCTTTACATACCCATAAGGTGTAGTACATCATACACCCAACCGATCTCTCGCTCAAAATCATCCTCGAAGTCATCCTTTTCAAGTCATAGTTAATCCACAAGCGTCCCTTAGTCCAAAAATTGATATAACACATAACCTAGCAATTCTATTGTCGACAGAAGACTCCCCCACCTAGCTCGAAGTCATAGAACACATCGTCTATAACCTATAGTACCCTTCCTTCATAGTTGCCCTGATCCCGCACTAATAACCAGCTCAATACTTTATAAACTTATGTAACACTAGTCGTAAAACACTCCAAAGACTCTGCCAAGTGAATACTCATCCTTGTAACAGTCGCGCGAACTTCTTCAAGCCCTTCAAAATTGTAATATATGTATTCTGTTGAATACAAGCCTCATGTGAATCACACAACCTCAAATCTTCTCGCGGAGATAAACCACTCGCTTAGTCTCCGAGGGACATCTCTCTATGACACTACTACAGCTACAACCATTATGAGTCAATCCTCCTGAGTCCATACTCATAAGCTAGATTCAAGAATCTGCTATATCCAACAAAGGAACAACTAAAATATCTACCACCACATCCGCTTACAAGACTAGACAACACATATCAACAATAATCAAGCGTCCATAGCCCTTCGTAGTCCATCCACAGCATCATAAGTCGTCAGTACATAGCAGATACTGAGTGCACAACATCATATACAAGTGAATGGATACAAGCTTCATGCTGAAACAAGGTCGCCTGATAAGGAGAGAAAGATGGAAAGTTTCCTTAATGCCTTGTAGCCTCTCGAAGATAAGTTTGGACTCCATCATATCAATCCACGAGGCTCTACTAGAAACTTGCTCTTGACTCGTAGAACCTATGAACCTAGAGCTCTGATACCAATCTGTCACAACCCAAAATTCCAGCAATATCGTGATGACACCTATCCCAACCGGCTAGGTAAGCCAAACTGTATAAGTTACAACTACAATGACAAATCACCAATATTATAAATAAGATTGCAAAAGAATTTAATACAACTACCCTAAGGACTGGTAGTACAAGTCATGAGCCACTATAATTTAGATATACAAAGCTGGTGAAATGAATAAATACAAAATCTGTTTGAAAGTTGCATAAGAAGAAATGAAATCCTAAGCTACCAGGAAAAAAAGGGTAACATGAATCTGGTACGCTGGTACACCTCCAATGCAAAGCTCCATCTTCATAGCTACTCAGTTCTAAAATCTGCACGCAAGGTGCAAAAGTGTAGTATGAGTACAACTGACCCCATGTACTCAGTAAGTATCTTGACTAACCCCAGAGAAGTAGTAACGAGGTTTTTAAGTCAAAAGATACTCACTAGTCTAATAACCTGTGCAATATATCAAAGACTAGCAACATGAAATTTAGCAGAAAAATAATAATTATAATCTCATCGAATAAGTAATAACAATTCAATACAAGTAAAGGTTTAGCTCCAACAATAAGTCATCAAATAGAATTGCATGCATATAGCAACTCGTGCCCACATTATCTATCACCCTCGCACGGCAAAGACCTCGTGCCACAAAATAAGTCACACTCGCACGGCAAAGACCCCGTGCCACAATATAACTCGATTTCCATATCAATTGCCAAATAACATGTTCAAGAGAACTTCTCAAGAATCAAAATATTAATGTATGATGACAACTTCCATATCTCATCAATCCGATATGCTTCTAACAACTCAACAAAATATGAGATATCAACTCCATGTAGGTAAATCCATATTTGCAACCAAATCATCAAGTAATAATAGAGACATAGCTTAGCATATTAAATGCAACGCAACAAAACATATAAAATTGAGTGACACATAAGGAAATCGCATTCATATTCAAGGATGCCACCCTCGTTCCACCACATAAACATACACAAAGAAAATCGCCCTCAGGCCATCACATAACATCCCCACAATGCAACCCTAATTTCACCGCATATGGATCATAATAAAATGCCTTCCATATGTCGCCGCACGTTCATGCTCGGCGTATGTGCATCATAATGAAATGCCTCACTTATGTCATCGTATGTGCATATCGCCACCCTTATATAGTTATACTCCACACATCATCAATCAACCCACAATACATGTCCACATATGCCACAATTATCACAACAATGCAAGATAACAATTTATCGTCAAGAGGCATATTCTCATAACCCATCAATGATGTGCACAAGGACATGATAACAATAAAATGCGGATAAAGCATGACTATGGCTAAATAAATTATAGAAACCAAGTTCAAGTAGTCATACAAAGATGGAATCATGAATAATACTCAAATCCAAGTCGAGAATACTTACCCCAAACCAAGCAGTGAAAATTCCCTCAAATATTGCCCAAATTAGAGGTCTCAATCTCAAAATGTGATAAAATAAGCTCAAAGACCGAAAATGACAATTTATATGCACTACCCAGTTATAGACATCGCGATCGCGAAGAACAAAGTGGCACTACCCAGAAGAATGCATCGTGCCATCGTGTCTGAGCCCCACGATCGCGATAGCCAATGATCCACAGAAGAGTAAATGCGAGTTCCTCCCGCGAACGTGGAAGCCAATGAGCCAACTGCCTACAGCAACACTCCACGATCGCAAAGTGGCGAGTGCGAACACGTTAGCCCGCTCCAATACCTCATGCAAACGCGGGACCTCATCGCGATCGCGATGCAAAAATTTCCAGTTTCCCAACAACCTTCTATGCGATCGCATAGCTACACCAGCGATCGCGTAACACATCAGACACAGTAGAAACCAACACTTCCTAACACCTCCAAAATGGTCTGAAATGACTCCGAATCACACTCGAGGCCCGGGACCCTGTCCAAATATGCCAACAAGTCCAAATATATTATCCTAACTTATCCAAAGGCTCAAAACATGATAAATAACATCAAAACCAAGAATCTAATATCAAGATCATTCTCTTAACTTTCAAACCTTCAAATTTCGCCGAACGTGTCTAAATCCTACCAAATCAACTCGAAATGAAACAAAACTTTGCGCACAAGTTTCAAATGACAAAACAGAACCCTTCCAAGTCCCGAATAATATTCCGTACCGATAGCCACATAGTCAACTCACGGTCAAACTTTTGAAATTTCTAAACCTTCAAATTGCCAACTTTTGCCAAAAAGAGCCAAATCAACCTAGGAACCTCCAAATCCAAATCCAGACATATGCCTAAGTCCAAAATCATCATACGAACTTATTGGAAGTAATAAATCCGAGATTATTTACACAAAAGTAAAACCTTGGTCAAGTTTTCATCTTAAAGCTTCCAAATATGAAAATTTCTCTTCCAATTCAAATCCCGAACCTCTCGAACATCCAAACCAACCATACACACACGTCATGATACATCATATTAAGCTACTTAAGACCACAAACCACCGAATGAAATGCCAATGCTCAAAATAATCGATAAGATCGTTACAAAGCCCATTCGCATTGTATGACCAAGCCTTAAATCTGAGAAGAGGATGTGAAGACTAAAATATTAGAATTTATTATTCCCTTTGAAACTCAATTCCCCTAATGGGCTTTCAACATTCTCGTCATTGGTATTCCTATTCCAATTTGAAGCCTCCTGTAAAATTTGCTGAACATAATGTAATAACTATTAAGCTAATTCTTTCTCAAAAAATTTTGCATTATAAATGTATTTGTAGAAGATAAGTCTCTTTGCTCCCACAATTCCAACTTTTATAATGCTTTTTCCTTACAAACCAATAGTCACAATTGTAGCGAAGAAAGAAATCATGAATAACATAGAATGCTTTAAGTGCGCTCCTAATTAATCAAATCATCATGATTATGTATTCATTCATGTGCCATTATTATGATTTCCAAAATTAAAGGCAAGGAATGCGTTCGCAAAACTTTGGAAAAAATCTTAATAAGTATAAAGTGTTATCAATCGTGTACACGTACGTGTGGCATAATTCTTGATGCACCACACGTAATGAGTATACATACACATAACGCGTTTCAAGATGAAACCCATAACTATAACAACTAAGAAAATTAAAAATGAATAAAGGCAAAAATGTATAATATCACAAAATACCAAATATCTGGAATTAGTTAAGCCAGGTAAAATTATTATGCAACCATGCTAGAACCACGGAACTCGAGAGTGCCTTACACCTTCTCCCGGGTTAATTGAATTCCTTTCCCGATCTTCTGTGTTCGCAGACCATAATTTGGAGTAAACATTTTCCTTGAATTGGGATTTTAAAAATGGTGACTTGGAACACTGAAATCAAATAATTCCAAGTGGAGACTCCTTTAAAATAAATAAATCAATCCCTTTATAAATAATGTCACTCTAATTGGAAAAACTATTTTTTCTCATAACCGGAAAAAGGAGGTATGACAGTTCTGGTGACTCCACTGGGGACCGAAACTAGAACTTTGGTTCAGGGTTCAGAATTCAAACTTGGAGTGTAATTTATACTTAGCTTTTATTGATTTGATTTTGTGAACCTAATGTGCTAATTGTTGTTTATTTGCCATTTCATTATTGCTTGAATTTTATTAAAATGCCTTCTTACGCCACCCTTTTGAGTCTTCTAAAATTTGGTGTACACGTACGCGTGGCCCACTTTCTGTTAGAAGTCGTACCAATTAGAACGAGGCTTGAGTCATCAACAAGGCCGGGCAGACTTTCGTGCTCCCGGTACGTTCCCCCACCCCGGCTCGAGATATCTGCTTGGGTAAGCCAGGTCTAAAATATATCACTTTTTAGGATTTAACCCTAAAAGAACATAACCTCATGTCGGATCCCTAGTAGGTATGCTTGTTTGTATCACGTGCATTTGACTTTGGGGATTCAGTACAGGGGCTGGGTCCGTTTAGGACAAGTGTATCCTATAACTAAAGACCATCATGTTTCATCTTATGTGCTATTTGTGCATTATTAGTTGAGCTTTCACTTTGACTAGCTTCTAGTTTAAATCACCTGGTTTTCGTTAAAATCTAGTATTTGAAAAATCAAAGTATGTCAAATTTTTACTGAAAATGCTGAAAAAGGATCTGCAATTTTGAAAATTACCCCCAATTGTAAAAAATCCATCAAACAATGTGGGTCTGATTCTCAATGTTCGTAAGATACGTAGGCAACCTTTATCAGGTCCGGCCCTGATGAGCTTAAAATTACTCAATATTTATGCCCGTTTTGTGTTTTTAACTTGGGTGATTCGATAGTGTTTTGGTTTGTTTTTGGTCTAATATGTTGCCTTTCAGTACAGGTGGTGCAGAGAGGATCAGTGGATGAATAGTGCACTAAGTGGGAGGAAAACAAGTTGAGCAAGAAGAAATTCTTGTGCGCGGCCACGCACGAGCAACCCCAAAAGCGCACCTGAGCGCGTAAGTGCCACAGAAGTTTGCCAGAGGTGCGTGGCCGCACACGTCCGTCTCCATGAATTCTAGTCAGGCCTATTTTTGTAAATTTGGAGGCATCCTTTTGACCTATATGAAGCCTAGCTTGTCCCAAAATGAGGTACTCGGATTTTGGAGCAATATTTGGAGAAAGGAAGGCAAGGAAACCAAATAGACTCTGAATACTTTATCTGAATCATTCAATACGAAAGTTTGTTTGATTTTGGTGATTGTAACGTGTTCTTGTTCTCTTAATACTCTTGTGATGAACAACTTCTCCACTATGGAGTAATCTTTCTTAGGGTTATTGACGAATATTGTGATTTGACTATTGTTTTGGGTCTGCTTTCTGTTAGTTTCCTGAATTTGTTGAATGAGTTTCTATTTGAATTGCAAGGTTAATTGTGGTTTTACTTTAATCAAAAGAGAAGCGTTTCTGCAATTCGCATTGCATTATCTTCTTTGGGTTGATTTTATGACTCTCCTAGGTAATCAGAATAGCTTTTAGAGTTATCAATTGATGCAATTTAGAAGAATAGTCGAGAGACGTGCTTCGTAAGATCAGTCATTCAACATATTCTTGCATATATTCACAGCACATATCATTAGGTTATTTAGCGAACTATAATTCATTCGGTAGAAGAATTTGAATCCTTAAGATAGCCTAATCATCTGTTGAAATCGAAAGAGTCAATAGAAGTTAATAGTGTTTAAAATAATTTTCGGTGCTAATTCTGGAACAATTTTATTTTCTTTTCTTTTTTTTACGCTCTTCTTATTTGTGTGCAGGTAACAGGTCTTCAGTGGTGTATGACTCGATCCTCTTCCAAGGAATTGGTGCCATACAATTCGGAATTAGACAAGTATTTACGGCAATTGAGAAGGGAGAAAGAATCGAGTGGATCCTTTTTGGGTCAGACTCTGACTCAAAATACAATGGTGAACAAAGAAAAGGAAGTGGACTTAGCTGAAAGAGAGGCAACCCAACAATAGGCTACACGGTTAGCCGTTGAAGCAGCCCTTATAGTTGCTGATAAAACAGTTGAAGATGGTCGAAGATTCAATTTTAACTGAACCTTGGTTGAAGATGAGTTTTAAAATGCAGCTCCTAGGCATGGGAGGTCTCTAGGAGATTACACCAGACCGGTCTACAACTATCTGATGGACTTCGATGAAATCATGAACACATTCCGAGATAATGGAGCATCACATAATGCCATCTACCTCAGAGCATTCCCTTTCTCACTTAAGGATGATGCAAAACAGTGGTTAGGAGTTTACCCACAGGATCAATCCGTACGTGGGAGGAGATGACTACCAAGTTCTTAGAAAGATATTTCTCTACTACTAAGACTAGAAGGATGTGGAAGGAGATTCATAATTTCAGCCAAGGAGAAGGAAAGACAGTGTTCGAGGCATGGGAAAGATTTAAGGAGTTGTTGTGGAGGTTCCCTCATAATGGAATGGATCAATGGATGCAACTCAAAGATTTCTGGGATGGGTTAACTCCTTCATCAAGGAGATTGCTGAATAGTGCGGTTGCAGGCGCTCTGATGAAGAAAACTCCAGAAGAGATTGTCACACTCTTGAATGAACTATATGAAGACGCAGAACAATGGTCTACAGACCAAGGTGATCGAAGAAGATCAGCGGGGGTGCACCAAGTAGAATTTTTGTAGCAATGTAGGCCTAGATTGCAGATATTGCTAAGGACATCAAGCAATTGACAATAGCCCAGGTGCAAAATCAATCATATTTGGGATGTGACATATGTGGACTGGGACCCCCGACTCATGAGTGTCAAACCTCCACTGTAGAGGAAGAAACTAAGGCACTGGGCAATTTCAACAGAGGCAACTACCAAGGAGGTAATAATTTCAATTCTATAGGACAGAGACATCTGGAGTTCTCATGGAGTCCTTCAAGTGGTAGCTTGAACTCATGAAACCAGCAAAATCCCAGAGCACCAGTGCAAGGACCTCCTGGCTTCCAAAACCAACAAAGGCAACAGTACCAGCCTCCACATCCCAACAACTCAAGTTTAGAAGATCTAATGAAGGCATTTATAAAGAAATCATATGAGAAGCTTGAGATTCAGGGAACAGCTATCTGCAAGGCACAGCCATCAGGAATCTAGAAAGACAAATGGGGCAGATTGCATCATTATTATCAGAACGGGCTCTGGGAACTCTTCCTTCCGACATTGAGAAGAATCCAAAAGAGACGATCAAGGTCGTGTCTCTCAGGAGTAGAAAAGCATTAGTAGATCTTGTTGCAAAACCAAAGGGCGAAAAGGTGATCAAATAAGCCAGAACAATATAAGAGCATAAAATTGGTGAGTCCTTGGCCACAGAGAATATTAGTAGCAAGGAGGTTGATAAACATAAGTCAAACAACGAAGTTGAAGAAAGCAAGCACATGCTAGTGTTACTTTTCCCTTAGAAGAAAAAGCGGGAGAAATTATATAGATGCTTTGGGAAATTCTTAGAGATGCTGAAACAGTTGTATGTAAACATCCCGTTCACCAAGGTGCTCACCCAGATGCCTTCCTATGCCAAATTTCTGAAGGAAATCCTGTCAAGTAAAAGGAAGCTCAAAGAAATGAAAGTGGTCAAACTCAATGCACACTGCAGTTCCATCCTACGGATTAAAAATCCTCAAAAATGTGGGGATCCTGGCATCTTCACTATACCCTGCTCGTTGGGGAGTAAGAATTTTGACAAGGCTTTGTGTGACTCGGGTGCATCCATTAACTTGATGCCATTATCGATTTTTAAGAAATTGGAAGGAGAACTAGGAGTGATCAAATCTATGCTAGTATCTTTGCAACTGGCTGATCATACCACTATCATACCAGAGGGCATAAATTGAGGACATTCTGGTGAGAGTAGACAAGTTTGTCTTCCCGGTAGACTTCATTGTAGTAGACATGGAAGTGAATAAGGAGGTACCTCTAATCTTGGGGAGACCATTCCTATGCAGTGGCCGGGCTATTCTTGACATATACGAGGGTCAACTCATGCTACTATTGGGAAACAAAAAAGTGGTGTGTCAAATGAAGAGAATAATGAAATACCCGTGTGATGAGGTAGGAGAGTTAGCTGAAGAACACAAGCTTGACAAGTTTGTAGGTGATTCATTGGAAAGAAGCATTACTCAATTAAGTACAACAGTGGATGAAGACCCTGGAATCAAGAAAGAAGCTAAAGCACTAGAAGATGAAAACCAAGCGGTAGACGAAGAGGAATTTGAGAAAGAAAATATCAAGCCAAGGCTGGAATTGAAAGTACTCCCAACACATTTAAAATATGCTTTTTTGGAGACTAACAATTTTTCTGTGATTGCTTCTGCTGATTTGGTAGGTGAATAGGAACACATGCTAGTGGAGTTATTGTGGAAGCATAAAAAAGAAATCGGTTGGAGCATAGCCGATACTCAAGGAATTATCCCAGCATTCTGCATGCACAAAATCTTATTGGAAGAAGCGAGAAAACTTGTAGTGCAACCCCATCGCAAATTGAATAAAAACCTACAGAAGGTGGTACAGAGAGAGATACTCAAACTTTTAGATGCGGGTATAATATTTTCCATCTCCGACAACCAATGGATCGACCCCGTATAGGTTGTGCCGGAAAGAAGGGGCAAAACGGTGGTGAAAAATGAGGACAATGAGCTAATTCCTACCAGAATTGTCATTGGTTGGAGGATGTGCATAGACTACCGAAGGCTGAATGATGCAACGAGGAAGGATCACTCCCCTCTTCCATTCATTGATCAGATGTTGGAGAAGGTGGTAGGGCGCAGATGTTACTTATTTTTAGATGATTATTCAGGGTACAATCAAATATCCATTGATCCTGAAGATGTTGAGAAAACCACATTTACCTTCCTTTCTAGAATCTTTGCATACTAGAGAATGCCTTTTGGACTTTGCAATGCACCAACTACTTTTTAGAGGTGCATAATGTCAATCTTTTTAGATTTGAATGGGAAGTGTCTGGAGGTGTTCATGGATGATTTTACTCTCTTTGGGGATGACATAAAGGATTGTTTGAGGAATCTAGAACTTGTATTGAAACGATGTGAAAACACTCACCTAGTACTCAACTGGGAAAAGTGTCACTTCATGATTAATAAGGGGATAGTCTTGGGCCAAAAAGTCACAGCTGAAGGTATCGACGTCGACAGAGCTAAGGTAGATGTGATCGCTAAGCTCCCACCACACACTTCAGTGAAGAGCATCAGAAGTTTTCTGGGGCATGCAGGGTTTTATAGAAGGTTCATCAAGAATTTCTCCAGCACAACCAAGCCCTAAACGACATTACTTGCCAAGGATGTGATGTTTGTGTTTGATGTAGAGTGCCTCAGAGCATTTGAGCTGATCAAGGAAAAGCTAGAGAGTACCCCCATAATGGTGACTCCTGACTGGAGCAAACCCATTGAGATCATGTGCGATGCCAGTGATGTGGCAGTGGGAGCAGTGTTGGGACACATAAGAGATAAAATATTCAGACCCATTTACTATGCAAGCCGAACTTTGAATGATGCTCAGGTGAACTATGCTACCACGGAGAAGGAGTTCTTTTCCATGGTCTTCGCTTTCGACAAGTTCAGATCCTATCTAGTGGGAAGCAAGGTGATAGTACATACTCATCACTCGATACTGAAATATCTGCTAAGTAAGAAAGAGTCAAAACTACATCTGATGCGGTGGGCATTGTTGCTGTAAGAGTTTTATCTTGAAATCAAAGACAGGAAGGGAACAGAATACCAAGTGGCTGACCACCTGTCGCGATTAGAGGAACCGCATGTTGAAGCGGTGGACATCAGGGAGGAGTTCCCGGATAAGCAAACTTTTTCTATTGTAGCGGTCGCTAATAGATCGCCATGGTATGCAGACATAGCCAACTTTTTGGCTAGTGGATGGCTACCACATGACATGACCTCTGACCAGAAGAGGAAGCTGCAAAGTGAGGTAAAAAGCTACTTCTGGAATGACCCCTTTTTGTTTAAATTGTGTGCAGATGGCATGATTCGGATATGCGTACTAGAAGAGAAAATGGGAAATATATTGTCCCATTGTCATGATGGAGCAGCTGGAGGACACTATGGAGGAAATAGGACAGCAACGAATTTCATAGAAGCCGGGTTTTACTAGTCGTCGTTGTACAAGGACCCAAAATCCTGTGTGGCTGCATGTGACAAGTGCCAACGGACAGGTAATATTAGTAAGAGGGACGAGATGCCTCTAAATTCCATTTTGGTGTGCGTAATCTTCGATGTCTGAGGCATCGACTTCATGGGGACCTTCCCATCATCCCATTCATATGAATACATCCTAGTGGTCGTTGACTATGTCTCCAAGTGGGTCGAGGCAATCCCCACTAGGACAAATGATGCTCGGGTAGTATGTGAATTTATTTGAAAGAATATTTTCACCCGTTTTAGAACTCCCCAAGTCATCATCAGTGACAATGGGTCCCATTTTGTCAATAAACAGTTTGCCACACTACTGTCTAAATATGGGGTAACTTATAAAATAGGAACCCCATATAATGCTCAAACTAGTAGGTAGGTAGAAGTAGCTAACCGTGAACTCAAAAGAATTCTAGAAACAACGGTTAGTGCTTCCAGAAAAGATTGGTCAGTAATGTTAGATGAATCTCTATGGGCGTATAGAACAGTGTTCAAAACAACCAACCATAGGGACTTCACCCTTCAAGTTGGTATATGGAAAGTCATGTCACTTACCTGTGGAGATATAACATAAGGCTTATTGGGAAATTAAATTGCTTAATCCTAATCTTAGTCTTGCAGGTGAGCACAGAATGTCACAGTTGAATGAGCTGGAGGAATTCAGATTGGGCGCGTATGAGAAAGAGCGAATTTTCAAGGAAAAGATGAAGAAATTGCATGACTGTCTGATTAAACCGAAAAAAATTTATGAAGGGGAAAAGGTCTCGCTATACAATAGTAGACTCAATTGAGGATGCCTGGTTGAGTCAAGCTGACGACTATAACTCAGAACTACCTCTAACTCTTTTACTAGCTTGACTTTTCTTTTTTGTTTTTGTTGTAGCTTAGACTAGGTAAAATTTAGTGTATAGTATGATTTGGTAGTTGCAGGAACGTATATATTGTGGAATGGTGGAATTTAGGCTTTAAAAAGGCAATTTGTGAATGTATAGGTGCTCGACCGCACACTTAGAGGGGTGTACCGCACATTTGATCGCGCAGAATACGACGTCAGCAAGCCTATAGGTGGGTGGCCGCGCACGAGGAATGTTGAACGTGCATCCGGCCACACATGTCTCACAGACCTCTTTAATATGTGTACGGTCGCGCATGTGTGGACATGACCGCGCACCTGACCGCGCACAAGTAAGTATCCGAACCCTTTTTTGTTTATAACCCGGATTTCAGCCCCCTCCCCCCCCCCTACCCCTTTCACCCCCTTCTAATCTTTCCCTTTTTTCTCTCCTCTCACCAAACCAAACCCTAACCCGTCCCCCCCATCCCTCTCTCTCTGCGACTAAAACACACACACTACCCCACTCCCTTCCTCTCTCTTTTCCCCCTCCTCAAGTGTATTTCCATAAATTGTCCCCTTAGGTATGTAACTTTATTTTTCCTTGTTTTTTTGTTTTATTTTTTTTTAATGTTTTTTTTCTTTTTCTTGTAGGGTTAAAGACTGGGTTTCACCATGGATGCTTAGAGTATGGCTGCTAGGTAGTTGAATTATTGTGTATGTAGTCCACCTAGTGCTAAAATTGAGTTGTTTAGAATAGGAGCAGCTTTACATGTTAGATGTTTGTGTAAATGCCATAATGAGGTTGTACGGTGTATTCTACAATTTGTTGCTCGCCCGATAATAATCCATGTACTTTATTTGAGTGAACTGATAATGGGGGTATATTCTAATAATTGAGGGATGGATCCTTCACATGGCTAGGAGAGTGTATCTTCATGACCACTATACGGGTGAAGTGTGAGTAGCCCTTCTTAATTCGAAGAGTGGTCTAATTGCTGATATTTGTCGGGTTGTTTTAGGTGAAAAGGGCCACTTCCAAGAAAAGATAAAACCCAAACTCCTCCACCGGTAGGCAAGCAGGCACGTCCAGAGCTTAAGATGTGAGCATGTCCAGGCCGCGAGCTTCTGCATCCTCTCGCCCATATGATCAAAACAAGTTTGTCTCTTGGGAGGCCCAAGAATGGCTTAATAGAAAGGCGAACAGAAACTCGATACCTGAAAGGGGAATCGACATCGGGTCTCTCCTCAATGAGTGCTACAAAATTCATGAGGAACTGGTCCAACAAGGAATGGGGGTGTTCTTCGAAGAACCTGACGAGGCAAATTTGATGGTTGTTAGGAATTCTACGCGAAGTGCCCGGAACATGAGGACTATGTGTGTACAGTCCTAAAGAAAAGGGTGGACTTTTCGAAGGAAGCTATCCAAAGGGCCTATCACCTACCAGCGTATGTGGACCACCTTGATGCGACCAATTACTTTTTAGTGCACAGTAAGGAACCAGACCCGTGGACTATGTTTTTTTAGACCATCTATGTGTCCGGAAAGGAGGTGGTCTTATTGATCAAAGGCCACAAATTTTATTCTGCTAAACTTACTTTTGAAAGGAAGTGTTGGTTATACATCAGTAATAACCGTCTGATGCCTTCTGGCAACACAACTGAGGTGAATGGTCCCTGGGCTGCTCTAATTTGGTGTTTTGTCACTGGCCACCACTTTGATGTGGCTAAGGTCATTCAAGATGAGATGACAATTTTCTTTCCGGTGCAGAGGTATGGGTTATTTTTTCCATCCTTAGTCACTCGATTATGCCAAGAGCCACGGGTACCAGAAAACAAGGCTACAGACGGAAAGGTCAAAAGAGAAGAAATTTCGGGCTGATAAAGTTATCAGTGGAAAGGAACATGTTGTGGCTGCTGAGGTTAAGAGTGAGGAGTCTGATACACCCGTAGAGCAAAGAAAGGTGCACGGGGAGGATGTTGATGCTACTACCCCATGTGATCAGGGTGTCGGAGAACATTCCAGTAGTGTGTGGGAAACAAGAATGGTTGCCTTGTAACAGGAGATGGCGGGGATGCGCACTTCTATTACTGATTTGGACACTTGAGTGGACTCACTTGGTGGACTCACTTTCTAGACAAAATGCCAAGTCCGAGAAGAAGATCACGGCATGGCTGCGCGCACTCGGTTGGGCTTGTCACCTTGACCCCGGCACTGTCTCCGGCACGGATTGACCCAATTAGGGACGTTTTCTTTCACCTTTGCATTTTAATTTTATGACATGGGGACATGCCACTAGTTAAGTGTGGGGTGGGGGTATTGTAAATAGCGATGTTTAATTTGCTTTCCTATTTGAAAAGAAAAAACACTAAAACAAAAATTCCAAAAATATTTTCTTATTTTTTTAGGATAACTTCTTCACTTGTACTTTCATGGGTTTCTTGTTTGGTTCTTTACCATGGTCCTAATATTTTAAACCAGACACGTTTTAGAGTAGATTTTTGTTATTTCTTTGTTTTTAGATATGTTTTTGAAAAGTTGCTTGTGGTTTGCAAAGTTGATTGTGCCTGCCCTGTGGGATGCATGATCCTGCTCATGTAAGTCAGAGAGACCGTTGGTGAGTACGGTCTGAATTGTGTGCCTATCCCAAATGCTATGTGTGGTGAGGTGAATGTTTGCTTAGTGATCATGCCTGACAGGGCCTAGAACTTGGCTTGGATGTGGCTCAAGGCAAAATTATAGTTAATAGTTGAGTTTGGAGATGACCGTAGGCTTTCTTTGATAGCCCTTTTTTCGATTACTTTAATTCCTCTGACGAACTGATAAGTTATCCCTAATTAGCCCAATTGAGCCTATTTCTCTCTTTCTTTAGAAACCACATTACAACCTGAACCTGTAGCCGTCCATAAGCACTTGAATTCCTTGTGAGTGATTCTAAAAGATGAAGAGACATAAGTGTGGGGGTGGAGGTTAGTTTTGAGTGGAACCAATGAGAAGTAGAAAAATGGTGCACCATCATGAATGTATGTGAGGTACAAGAGTAGGGGATTGTAAAAAAATAGAAAAGAAAAGAAAAAAAGAGATATGCACACATTGAGTAAAGAAATAAAAGTGAACATTCCCTTGTTGATGTACATTCCTTGTATGTTGTGCTTAAAGAAATGGGAACTGGGTGCTATTCAGAATTGGAAGTTTGGGGGCAATTGTAATTGTAAAAGGTGTAGGTCACGTATGAAGTTGTAGGTATTAAAGTGCTTAGGGAGGTATAGATACTCTTGTACAGATTATATCCAACTCGTCCCATAGCCTACGTTACAACCAAATGCAAAGTCCTACATGATCTAGATGAGATTGTTCCTACATTAGTGGAGAGTTACACGATAGCCAAGCTTATGGTACTCTTGAAAGCATGATTCACTTCTTTGTGAGGGCGAGTGATTGTTGTGTATTGCCCTAGGCTATTATTTAAAATTGGTGTGTAAATGGGCATTGTCTTTTTCTTGTGAGGTGTATCGAGGATTTGGTGCCAATTTGACCACAGCACTAGTGGAATGTCATGACCGGGGTTGAGGTTGAATGTGACCCCAGGATGGTATCAAGTTGATTTTGGCCAGACACTCGTCTAAGGTGGTTGCAGTGTTAGGAGCAATTTAATGGTAGATTTGCTCGGGACGAGCAAAATCTAAGTGTGGGGGTGTTTGATGAGCTTAAAATTACTCAATATTTATGCCCACTTGTGTGCTGCCATGAGCGCGGTCATACTCCCAGGTGCGTGGCCGCGCACGTCCGTCTTCGGGAATTCTAGTCAGGCCTATTTTTGTAGATTTGGAGGCATCCTTTTGACCTATATGAAGCCTAGCTCGTCCTAAAACTAGGTATCTCGGATTTTGGAGCAATGTTTGGAGAGAACAAGTCAAGGAAATAACATAGATTTCTGAATACTTCATCTGAATCATTCAATACGAAAGTTTGTTTGATTTTGGGGATTGTAATGTGTTCTTGTTCTCTTAATACTCTTGTGATGAACAACTTCTCCACTATGAAGTAATCTTTCTTAGGGTTATTGACAGATATTGTGATTTGACTATTATTTTGGGTTTGCTTTCTATTAGTTTTCTGAATTTGTTGAGCGAGTTTCTATTTGAATTGCAATGTTAATTGTGGTTTTACTTTAATCGAAAGAGAAGTGGTTCTGCAATTCGCATTGTGTTATCTTATTTGGGTTGATTTCACGACTCTCCTAGGTAATTAGAAGAATTTGTAGAGTTATCAATTGACCCAATTTAGAAGAATAGTTGAGAGACGTTCTTCGTAAGATCATTCATTCAATATATTCTTGCATATTTTCACAGCACATATCATTAGTTGTTTAGCGAATTCTAATTCATTCGGAAGAAGAATTTGAATCCTTAAGATAGCCTAATCATCAGTTGAAATCGAAAGAGTCAATAGAAGTTAAGAGTGAACATAACACAGAGTTGCCCATACTAATAGTTGATCACATATCTTGTCAAAGCCCTTATTTCTCACCTTGATATTCAATCGTTACTACTTAGTCACTCAATTTCCATTATTCATTCACAATCGATAATCTTAGTTTTTAATCTTAGTTCGGTAACAACTCAAAATCAATGTTCTATTTTCATGAATAGTGTTAAGCTGAAGATTTATTCGAACATTAATTAACCATTCCATGTGAAGACGGTTTAATATCGTACTATCTTTGACTAGCGAGCCTAAGTTTTATACACCGATTTTGCGCTCGTCAGGCCCCACTTTTGTGAAAATAACCCAAAAAAAAAAACGAATGTGTCAAATTTTCCAAAATAAGTAAGCTAATCCAGCTTTGGCTTAACCCCAAACTATTTCTATCGGAATAGCCCTAGAACGTCCTTTAAAGTGTTGAAAGGCTGTTCTCACAAGAATGGACGTGTCAGTCAACCCGGTGTCGCTTTTTACCATGAGGCTCTCCCGTAAAAAAAAGAACTCTAAGGTCTTCCCTGGAAATGTGGAAGGGCTGTAACTGCAAAAACAACCATGTTTCCCCTTTTTTCCAAGGTCATTTTTTACGAAAATTGCATTTATCTTTGAAAAAGAGAGTGATGTCAACCCTAACCTCCACCACCCATAAGTGCAAATAAGCATCGTTCAGAACCTGCCTTTGAAGGTTATAGATGAGGCTCCATTCCAGCTCCAAATGTAATGGGTTGATTTGGGAAAGAACAAGCAGAATTGGTCACCAAGCATCTGGGCGCACTAACGGATATCATGGAAGTTAAACCTCGGGAGGGTTTGATATAGTCATTGATACCCTTCTAGGACCCGACTCATAACGTCTTTCACTTCTCTGATTTCGATCTCACTCCTACATTAGAAGAGATAGCAGGATACACTAGGTTTGGCAGGGATTTGAGGAATCAGAAGCTCATACTCCTAGGCGTTTTCACTGCACATCGGTTACTGGACCCTTTGAACATCAGTAAGCAAATCAAAAACACAGATTTGAGCAAGGGGTATTGTTCATTCTACTTCTTGTATACCATATTGGGGCAGTCGAATGGTTTTGAAGTTCACGAAAAAAGGGCTTAATAATAAAGGAAGAAAAGAAATATGAAAGCTTCATCAATATTTTGCCTTCATGTGGCATTCTTTGGAACAATGGTCTTCCTGAACAAGGAGCAAACGATTGACACCTGCCTAGCCAAAATTGTACATGTTCTTACCACAAAGGCCCAGCACACCCTCGCTTCGATCATCTTGTCTAACATTTATCGAGCAATGATCTTGTGCAAAGCTAGGGCAAAATTCTTTGAAGGGTATAATATTCTCCAACAAATATGGTTGA
Source organism: Nicotiana tabacum (assembly GCF_000715075.1). Classification (NCBI taxonomy): domain Eukaryota; kingdom Viridiplantae; phylum Streptophyta; class Magnoliopsida; order Solanales; family Solanaceae; genus Nicotiana; species Nicotiana tabacum. The sequence goes on along the minus strand of NC_134093.1, from coordinate 46,947,820 downwards.
TCGAACATCTCTCACTACCCCGGGTTTATGAGTCATGGACCGAATAAGGATAACTATATCTAGAACTATGAAGAAAAGTGAGTGTCTACAACTCTCCGGTAAGGATAGAAGCCTGGACATCCCACTTCAGGTTGTTGACCGCAAATCAGATTGAGTGGACCTTAGGATGGCTTTCGGTGAGAGAAATCATACATATGTCAGCCCTTAAAAGTTATTTGCTGCTAATGGGTCTCAGAAGTGTCCAACCATATGCTCAACACATGGTTCTACAACAGCTGGGTAGATACTAAGGGAACCCAAAGATGAAGACTTGAGCATCCAGGTGATCGAGCTACATCCAGAGGCCCCACTTCCTAAGGCTCTGATTCAGCAAATCTGGGATGGATGCCGCAATTTGAAAGCTGATACATAAGTGCAAGACCCGGTAAGGGGTGAGGTAGATTCAGGGTATGCTACGTGGTATGGGCAAAGGTTTTACATGAATAATGAGCCTTAGAGACGTGTAAAAAGGCCACATGTCCAGAGTTTATATGACAAAATGCAAGAATGGTTGGCCTGGGAGAGAAAGAAAGGAAATATCAGGCAATCATTGGCACTTTGCAAGAAAAGTCAGGGAACCTTAATATCGAAAATGAGTTACAATTACAAGAATCTCAACTCCAATAAATCAAGAAATCTTCCGAAGAGCCAGCCAAAAGTTAGAAAGACCAAAAGACTATTGCAATCTATTTGAAAGGGTGCAAGATTATGACACTGCCTTGGAAAAAACTGAGAAACCATTGGACAAAGCCAAAGAGAGAATCACACAACTGAAAGAAGATATAGAGAACCATCTGAGGTTAGCCCATCAATCACAGTAGAACCATGATGAAGAGGTCTTCATTTTAAGAAAAGATTTGGGTGCCCTTGAAGAGGCCATGAGTCGACAGTCCAAAGAGTTTGAGGCGGAGAGCGAGCATTACTATAACTTTCTCAATAGGCTAGAGGGTGATGTGGTAAACTTGCAAAATCACAAATATGGAGCTTTACAGTTGGTGCAAGACCGGGAGCAACAAATCAATAGGTTGTTCCTGGACCAGAGGATCACAAAGTTCAGAATTGGGGAAATAGTCGATTATACTGCCAGGAAGTGCAATGACTGTGAAAAGATGACCAAGGCTATATTTTTCGCTATGGTGTTGAACTTCGCTTGCCAGGTTATGAATGATTTGGAGGTCCTCTATGGGGAGATTGGAAATAAGATAGAGTAGTGACTGGTGGATGTCACCAGAAGCATTTACTATAGTTTTCAAAGCTCTGTTTTTTTAGTCTAGAGTTGTTTTCCTTGTATCAGCTTTATGATAATTGAGTTTGTTTGTATTTCTACCTTGAGTCTATTTTGCTACTTCTTTTGTTGTATTTCAGTTTGGAGTCTTTTTTATGTCGCTTGAGTCATTTAATGAAAAAGACCAAAAAGATTTTATTTAATGAAATATTAAAATACCAAAAAATGTTCTCTTCTTTTTATTCATTCCCCTGAACTACGAAATAGTCTGATTCATGTGGCGTCATTTTACATAGGCAATCCCCAAAGGATGCTATAAAAATACCAAGTAAGTGCTTAAAAGCAAAACAAGAAAACACATAGCGCAATAGATCAAGAGAAAAGGTCTTGCGAAAGGAAAAAGAAAAAGAGAGAGACATCAATAAGAAGTGAGACAATAAATGAAGCCGGGATGAGGCATGCAACTTTTCGAACACATGATAGAAGCGCTTAACTTCTAGGTGCATTGCATCTCTACGTGCGATTTTCTATCCGGTAAATGCTCCGTACTAACAAGTTTAGTGTGCGTGTTGAGACAAGGTTTCCTTCCGGTGGTTGGTTTGTGGTAATCTGGCCTCTCACCCATATTTCATACGCTCAAAAGGAAGTGTACCACTGGCAATCGAGAGCAACCTTCCTATATTCAATCCAGAGGACAACCTGGCACCGAGCATTCTACTAGAGTCGGCCACAACTGAAGAAAATAGACTGCACCAAGATTGAATGATGGAAATGTGGGAGGCATGGGTAAATGGAAAAGAGCATCCTAGTGTTATCCCCAGGTTCCTAGAGATTATTCCTCGGACGGCCGGGGCTACCCATGTCTCCATACCAGACCCATTCCTTCGTGTATGAGCACACGCCCAACAGTGTCACTGGTATGCCTTCTGATGCTCGTCCCCAGGCACCGATACCGAGAGCTGCACCGGTGGCCATCACTGCTACTTCTATTTTTACCATCCCACAACCGAACATACAAATATTCTATACCAAACCGTCGACCTTTACTCCCCAAGGCCCTCACTTTCCACCCGAAATCACTTATGCCACACCCGACTATTTCAACCAAACCCTACAATATGCCTTTCTAGTCGTGGTCGAGAAACCTGCTAAAAGTGTCGAGCAGGAGGAAATGGCTCAAAAAATGAAAAGTCTGGAACAAAGTGTCAAGAACATTCAGGGTTTGAGCGGCCAAAAAAGTATCTCTTGCTCTGATTTGTGCATGTTCCCACATGCGCACCTACTTACTGTGTTTAAGACTCCAAAGTTTGAGAAGCACGATGGGCACGGTGACCCCATTGCTCATTTGAAGAGATATTGTAATCAGCTGAGGGGTGTCGGCGATAAAGAAGAGTTGTTGATTGCGTACTTCAGCGAGAGTCTGACTGGGATCGCTTTAGAATGGTATATGGATCAAGAAAACTCACACTGGCACGTGTGGGAATATTTAGCCTGAGACTTCGTCTGGCAGTTTCAGTATAATATAGACCACCCGATAGGAATTCTTTGTCGAACTTGAAAAAGAAACCCACATAAAGTTTTTTGTGAATATGCTACAAAATTTATAGAGCAAGCGGTGAGAGTCAAGCCTTCCATTGATGAGACAGAAATGATCACTGTTTTCCTTCAAGACCATGAGATAGATTACTTTTAGAACATGATGTCGGCAATGGGAAAACTTTTTTATGAGGCCGAAAAGATAGGAGAAATGGTCGAGAATGGGCTACACCCCATACTTTTATGATATCGTATATTGTGCAAATGACTTGCTAAGCATGATATAAATTAGTTTAAAGTCATAATTTGACTATATATGATGTTTTGATATAGAATATAAAGTTTAAAAAAAATCGGATTTAAGTTGCGAAAAAACCGACTAATGATTTACCTTGTAATAAAACTTTTTGAGCAATTAATTATGTGTCATATATGATGTATTTTGGGGACATAAAATATACCAAATTGAAGGTCTTGGAATTTAGTTTCCAACTCTCTTGATCATTCGTTCATACGATATCCGGATAAAGAGATATGAGCGTCGGAAGAAGGGCCGGCGAAGCACACATGTGGTTGAATTTTCAACTATACTTATAAAAAGAAGACTTTGTCATCGTTTCCTCATTTTCCAGAAAATTCACACACAAGCAAAGCTTCCATAGCTGACCAAGAATTTCTTAGGGTTTTCGAGAAAGTCTATCATCCGCAACCCAAAATCAAGAAGCGAACACATCAACGTGATCCTTACGATATAGGTAAGACTTTGCCGACCTCCTTTCTCTTTATAACTCAAGTTTTAGAAATATCTTTGTGGCTAAGCAAGCTTGTTCTTTGTATTTTCTCTATACAAGCATAAGTAAGGGTGTGGATCAAAGGGAACAAGGTTTGGAAGCAAGAACACAACAGGTATGTAGGGTTTTTGTTTTGTTTTTGGCATGATTTGGTTTAGCTATGTTCCAGCCTTTCTTCTCGATCATTAAATAGTTTTTCAAGGGAAATTTCAGCATGTACTGTATTCTCGTATAGTATTTAATTCCATATGTGAAGTAGGGAAGAAAATAGTTTATTTTGGACCTTCAAAACACAACAAAAATAAAAAGGGCGAATCGTCCATTTGGCCTATGCCATCCGGACTTCCGTTTGTTCTGTTCCTTTGATATTTTTATGTATACCTAACCCCAATATGATCCTAATTTCTTAATTTAATGTTATTAAGCTTAATTATCATATTTTTATTCTTAGATTATTCCTAAAGTATATTTAAACTTTCATGTCACAAGTTAGCCACTATGAGCCGACATTACGTTCATAATTCTGTGTTGTCGATCGTTTCACACTATTGTGGATAATTGAATCTCCTTTAGTTTGATCTTATCATCTTGTAAAGGTATCCATTCCCGTGTATATTGTTGTACTTTCTATTTGTTTTGGGGATCATCAAATTTTAGGGAAACTCTGCCGAAAGTTTTGAAAATTCGAAGAGTTGGACAAATTTTGAGTTCCTTGGTTCTAAATTGATTCTAGAGGTATCCTAATAAGTTAATTAGCCTTAGTATCTCATGTACATATTTAGTTTCACCTTAAAATGGAGATAGGCTCCTCCGACCAACTTATGGAAGACAAGCGTCAGATTACGTTTATGATTCCGTTTATGGTTTCCTTCATGATCACTTGAGTCCATATGATGCTGCCACATGTGTTATGCCTCATACATGGTTATATTTCTTAATATGGGGGGATATAGCACATAATTCAAGCGATTATAACACATGTTTATATTTCTTAATATGGGGGGATATAGCACATAATTCAAGCGATTCCTATTGTTTATATGCCGGGGGAGATAGCCCATAACACTAGCTGGGCCTATTGATTATATATTTACTTGTTGAGGGGATATAGCTTATCACACCAGTCAGGCATGTTATGTACACGTATATAGGTACAGTTTACATTGCATGACTATACATGAGGCTAGTTCAAATGTACACTTACCTGATTGGGGAGATATAGCTCATAACGCCAGATAGGTACCAGTTCAGATAGTAGTTCAGTTTCAACACAGTTTCAGCTTAAACTTCGGTTAAGTTCCAGATCAGTTGCCAGTTCAGACTCTTGCATGTAACGATCCGACCAGTCATTTTGAGCATTTGCACTTCGCTCGGTGGTTTGAGGGCATGAGTAGCTCCATATGATGTATTATGACTTGTGTGTATCATCGGTTTAGGTATTCGGGTGATTCGAAATTAGTATGGAAGATTGAATTTCATGTTTGAAGCTTTAAGTTGGAAGAGTTGACCAAGTTTGACATTTGCGTATTTTACCTCAGATCGGAGTTTTGATGGTTCCGTTAGGTCGGATGGTGATTTTGGACTTGGGCATATGCCCAGATTTGCATTTGAATATTTCAAGAAGGTTTCGGCACTAATTGGCGAAAGTTGGAAATTTTTGAAGGTTTGGAATGTTCATATGTTTGACTAGGAGTTGACTTTGATGATATTGGGTTCGAATTGTTGTTCCGTGAGTTGGAATAGGTTCGTTATGTCATTTTGAACTTGTACGCAAAATTTAGGTTCATTCCGGTTTGGTTATACTTGAATCGGACGCTTGGTTCAAAGTTTGAAATTTATGAATTTAAGAGATTGATCTTGATCGACAATTCATGGTTTTGATGTTGTTATTTATGATTTGATGCCTCGGATAGGTCTGTGTTATATTTTGGAACTTGTTGGTATGTTTGGACGGGGTCCCGAAGGGCTCGGGTGAGTTTCGGGGTGGTTACGGATCATTTTTAGGCCATTTTTAGTTGCTGATATTTGGCCACAAGGGTGTGCATTGCGATCGCGGACTTTGGGTCGCGCTCGCAAAGAGTAAATTTGTTGTTTGGGCACTGTGAATCCCGATAGCTGAAGGCTTTTTGCGATCGCGTAGAGGAAAATTCTGGTGTCACTGACCCGATTTTTGAAAGTTTATATCTTGCAATCTATAAGAAATTTGGAGATGATCTAAAAATGAAAGTTGTAGCTCTTTGTATATTGTTTTCATAAATTCAAACTATTTGTCATTTGGAATTAATTACAAAAAGTAATGGCTGATAAACTACAAGCTATCGGAAAAGACTTTGGGAAGGGTTAATGGAAGTTTGTTCATCGCGATCGCGGGGAAATGATCGCGATCGGATAGGGTAAAAATTGCCTTGGAAAATTTTGTAATCACGATCGTGAGGTTTGTGACTGTGATTGCGAAGGGTACATCTGGAACAGTGTATAAAGTATTCTATTTCGAAGGTTTTTGATATTTTAGCATATTTTGAGTTATGGGGCTCGGATTGAGACGCTTTTTAGGCGATTTTCACCACATGGATTGGGATAAGTATTTTCTACTCAATTTGGATTATATTTTATGAATCTATATTCGATTTTGGAATTTGATTGATGATTTTGAAAGAGAAATTGGGGTGGGGGTCTAAAATTTCATAATGTGAATTTTTGAGTTTTGAACATCGATTTAGAGTCAGATTTGAGTGAAAATAGTATGGTTGGACTCGTAATTGAATAAGTTGTCGGATTTTATGAGTTTTTTCGGTTCGGAGGTATGGGCCTGGGTTTGACGTTTTTGTTGACTTTGGGCTTTTGATTAAAGATTCGACCTTTTATCGATTAGGTTTGCTTCCTTTCGCATTATTTGATGTTTTGAGTTGCTTTTGGCTAGTTTCGAGCCGCTCGATGGTTGATACACACGGGATGACATTTCTAGAGTTTTATTTGGCTTGCTCGGTATTTGTCTTGGCCTGTTTGAGGTAAGTATCCTATCTAAACTTGGTTGAAGCACTAGTTGCCTAAATTATTTGTGATAGTTATGTGCTATGGATGCGCATATGTGTGGGTTTGAACCCATGTACGAGCACCAGGGTTATCCATACTCGGGGTAGTGCTTAGGCTATGATATGCCTAGAGTTGACTATTAAGCTTTAAGCTATAATGTTTCTCTTATTTGTACCATTATTGTGAACTATTTCAGCCATGCTTGAGGTTTTTCCCTGAATAAACTTGGTAATTGTTGTTTTTATGATAAATTGCCGATTTGAGTTATGATAGCATACATTGCACATTCCTACACTTTAGCATGTTATTATACCATTCCAGGAGCATGAAATCTGATATTTATCCATCATATACATGTGTTCTTGTATACTTGCTTCTGTGTGATATGATTTGGACTGGGTGCCTATGACCACGCTGGGCGGATTGTGTAGTTATGCATGTGACCATGCCGAGCGGATTATAATATTGTGCATGTGACCACGCTGGGAGGATTGGTATTATTAGTACGTGAGTTGTCCGTGCAGATCAAGATATTGATATTATAGCACGTGAATTGTCCATGCAGCACGTGAGTTGTCCGTGCAGATCCAGATATCATATTATAGCACGTGAGTTGTCCGTGCAACACGTGATTTATCCGTGCAGCATGTGGATACGGATCCATCCCCCTAGGGTCACCCTCTCATGTTTCTCTCTTGATGGTGTACATGTAGATTGTGAGAAATCGATGGGTTTCTGGTCGATGTGAGCTCTGGGAGAGCTGGTTACTATTATTGGATCGGGTTGCGCGCCGCAACAGACTGATATTTAGTTATTGCATTTCATCTTTACTTGCAATTTCCTTGACTGTTTACCTGATTTACTTGCATATCTTCCTTATATGCTGGATCGTTGACTGAACAGAACACTTTAAACCAAAGAATGTGGAGCATCAAAGTGGTTTTACTTGAGATTTCCTAATTTGATCATATATCTGTTCTATACTTGTTGAAATTATGAATTGCACAAGTGTTAGTGAGTATTATCTATAGTTCTTGCTTCTTTTACCTCACCAAGGTTAGTTAGGATACTTATTGAGTACATGAGGTTGGTTGTACTCATACTATACTTCTGCACCTTGCGTGCAGATCTTGGAGTTGTTGCTGTTGTGTATGGCGGGAGCTGGCATTGAAGATGTACCTGCGCTCCAGTTATGGCTGTCACTTGTCCTTAGCAACTTTAGATTCCAATTCTGTTCATGTACAATTCAAATAGATGTTGTAATTATCTCAGTTCAGTTTTTGTAATATCTAAGTCTTAGTTGCTCATGACTTGTACTACTAGTCCTTGGGGAGTTGTATAAAAATTCAGTTATTTTATTTTCGACTCTTATCATGATCTCTATATTGTATTTTATTGTTATTTGGCTTACCTAGCGGGTTGGGTTAGGTGCCATCACGACGGGTTGAATTTTGGGTCGTGACATAGCCATACTTTAGTATGCTTTACATATGCTTTCCACCATACATATTTTATATATATGGTACTCACGTCCCTTCCGGGGTGCTTCATTTCATGTCGCACAGGTACCGATAGATTAGCACATGAGCCACATCGGTAGGCCATCCACCAGCTATTAGAGTCACCATGTTTACTCTCGGAATTACTTATCTTTTGGTATGTGTCCAGTCACCTAGTTTGGGTATGACGGGGCCCTGTCCTGTCCAGTACTTGTTCAGTTCAGCACTCCTAGAGGCCTGTAGATATGCACCTGTGCAGTTAGTATGTTTTTATATGTCAGCTTGTGTTAGCCTTGTCGACTTTCCAGATTATGCAGTTCTTATCAGTTATTCTTATTCTTTTTCAGTTTATCACTTTATATTCATGATTAGTATATTATCAGTAGGTTTAGTGATGATCGACACTTAGTGTAGGTTATCCGTCGCGGCCCTAGGCTGGGTCGTGACAAACATAGTATCAAAGCAGTTTATCCCTAGGGTGTCTATAGGCCGTGTCTAGTGGAGTCTTGTTAAGGAGTATGTTGTGCGCCATACTTATGAACATGAGGCTATAGGGAATTATAGGATGGTTGTCTTTCCTTCTTCTCTAGATCGTGCGATAGAGCTATGTTATAAGAATTTAGCCTTCTAATGAAACGTTTTATATATAGCAATTACGTCAAAGAGACTCACAGCTGCCCAGAAGGGCAAAGCCGTTATTGTCTAGGGTACTAGATGAGTACCCACTGAGTTAGATGAGCATGAGGAGTCCAGACATGAGGTTCCATCCGGAGCTTCACAGAATTCATCTGTTTATGGAGAGGTTTGGGGTGCTCCAGCTACTGCACCTCCAGCTCCTCAGCATGACGACATGAGGGAGGTTGTTAAATTGTTGACTAGCATTGCAGCTACTCAGGCTAGACGGTAGCATACAAGTCCTCAAGGTGATGATACGGGTTCTAGGATTCGTGATTTCCTCAGATTAAAGCCTCCATCTTTCACGAGATCTTGTACAATAGAGGATCCCAGGAATTTCTAGATAGAGTAGCCAGAGCCCTCAGGGTTATGCATACCACAGATAGATAGTCGGTGGAATTGGCAGCATATAGATTACATGATCTAGCACTGCTTGGAAGATGTCTAGGGGAGCAAATGCTGCTCCAGCTACATGGCGGGAGTTCTTAGAGGCATTCCTCTGCCATTACTTACCTACAAAGACACGTAGAACATTATTGGATTAGTTCCTGACATTGAGATAGGGGGTATGAGTGTTGCAGAATACAACCTCTACTTTAATTCTTTGGTGAAGTTTGCTCTGCTGTTGTATCAGACACGGAGTACAGGGTACACAAGTATATAGCGGGACTTGGCCCTCACTTAGTAAATGAGTTTTTGGTTGTATCTATGAAGTCGAGTGTGGACATTGCACTTATTAAGGCATTCGCCTAAGCACTTAAGGAAAGGAAACAAAAGCAAAGGGTTGATAGAGATAGAAGCTCAAGCAAGAGAGGCAGATTTTCAGGTTCGTTTGGTGAGACATCTAGTGCTAGTAGATAGCAGAGTGTCAGGTAGCTAGCAACTAGTACTCCTTCATGATTTCAAGGGCCGAGATCTGATTGACCCCAACAGTCTAAGGCTAGTCAGGCATCACGTGCTTCAGGATCCTAACATCGAGGTATTTCTAGTCAGGGTGGTTCATTTTACCCTAGGTGTTCTGATTGTGGTAAATGCCATTTGGGCCAATGCCAGTTGGGTGCAGATGCTTGTTATGTTTGTGGCGGGTCAGGCTATTTTATGAGAGATTGCCCGTCTAGGGGTGGTAGTGGTGCAGCTCAGCCAACGAGATCAGTTACAGCTTCTCCAGCACCAGCACGCCCGCAAGGGTAAGTTCCTCAGACACCAGCGGGTTGGGGTAGAGGTTGAGACGGAGCTCCTACTACAGGCGGTCCCTAGAACTGCACCTACTCTCTTGTTGGTTGTCATGACTGGGATGCTTCACCAGACGTGGTTATAAGTACTTTATCAGTGATTTCTTATAATGTGTATGTGTTGATAGATCATAGTTCTAAACATCATATGCTACTCCCTTTGTTACTACTAAGTTTGGGATAAAACCATAAGCCATTAAACCTTTTGAGGTAGACACCCCAGTTGGTGATTCAGTACTAGCTAGGCATGTTATTAGAGGTTGCACTATTGTGATTAGCAACTATAGTACTACAGCTGACTTGATTGAGTTAGAAATGGTTGACTTTGATGTTATACTTGGTATGGATCGGTTGTCTTCTTCCTATGCTAATATTGAATGTAGAGCGAAGACGATCCAGCTCAATTTCTTAGAAGGGTCAGCTATAGAATGGAAAGGAGTTTCTGCATGGCCAAAAGGTTGATTTATTTCATACCTTAAGGCGAGGAAGATGATCGCCAAGGGATTCTTATATCATATAGTTCATGTTTGATACATAGAGAAGGGAACGCCAACTCTTGAATCAGTTCTAGTAGTGAATGAGTTGCTTGACATATTTCCAGATGAGCTTCCATGTCTTCCTTCAGAGCGGGAAATTGACCTTCCTATCGATATAGTGCCTGGTACACAACCAATATATATTCCTCCTTATAGAATGGCACCAGCAGAATTAAAGGAACATAACGAGCAATTGAAAGATCTGTTAGATAAGGGTTTCATTAGACCTAACACTTCTCCTTAGGGAGTACCAGTCATATTTGTGAAAAAGAAAAATGGCTCCCTACGTATGTGCATAGATTACAGACAACTAAACAATGTCACGATCAAGAACAAATATCCCCTTCCTAGAATTGATGACTTGTTCGACCAGCTTCAGGGTGCCAAGTGCTTCTCGAAGATAGACTTGAGATCAGGCTACCATCAGGTTAGAATCAGATAGTGTGACATACCTCATACAGCGTTCAGAACACGGTATGGCCATTACGAGTTTCTAGTGATGTTGTTCGGGTTGACTAATGCCCCAACGGTGTTTGTAAATCTTATGAACAGCGTGTTTAGGCCTTATCTGGACTTGTTTGTGATAGTGTTTATTGATGATATTCTGGTATATTCCAAGTCTGAATCAGAACATGCAGAGCATCTACGCACAGTGTTGGGTATCCTTCGAGACTAGAAGTTGTATGCTAAATTCCCAAAGTGCGAATTCTAGTTGAGTTCGGTAGCATTTCTTGGACCTATAGTATCATCAGAGGGCATCAAAGTAGATGGTCAGAAGATATAGGCAGTGAAGAATTGGCCCAGACCTACGACGCCAACTGAGGTACGCTTCTCGGATTAGCCTAGGTTGTGTTCTAATGCATTACGGAAAGGTAATTGCTAATACTTCCAGACAGTTGAAGAAGCACGAGTATAATTATCCTACACATGACTTGGAGCTAGCAGCAGTTATTCATGCACTGAAGATTTGGAGGAACTATCTCTATGGACGTTCATGTTGATATCTATACAGATCATAAGAGCCTCCAGTACATATTTAAGTAGAAGGAGTTGAACTTGCAGCATAGATGGTGGTTAGAGCTTTTTAAGGACTATGACGTTGACATTCAACATAGCAGAGTTTCTGGCCTAGTGTCCTAAATGCTAGCAGGTAAGGTTTGAGAACCAAAAGCCTAGCGGTTTGTTATAGGAGATAGAGATCCCAACATGGAAGTGGGAAGTAGTGAATATGGACTTTATCACAGGCCTGCCTCGTACGTGGAGCATATATGATTAAATTTGGGTTATAGTTGACATGCTTACTAAATCAGCTCATTTCTTGCATATTAGAACAACCTATACAATAGAAGATTACGCCAGATTGTATATCAGAGAGATTGTACGCCTCCATGGTATTCCAATATCTATCATTTCAGACAGAGGCGCACAGTTTACAGCTAATTTATGGCGATCGTTCCAGAAAGTTTTGGCGATGTATGTGAATTTGAGTATAGCTTTTCATCCCCAGACAGATGAACAAGCTGAACAAACCATACAAACGATCAAGGACATGTTAAGGGCGTGTGTGTTAGATTTCAAAGGCATCTGGGATGAACACTTACCATTGAGAGAGTTTGGATACAACAATAGTTATCATTCTAGCAAAAACATGGAGCCTTATGAAGCTTTGTACGGGCGCAAATGCAGATCACCCATAGGATGGTTCGAAGTTAGAGAATCTCAGTTGATAGGACAAGATTTTGCCCAACAGGCAGTGGATAAGGTTAAGCTAATCAGGCAGAGATTGCTAGCAGCCCAGAGTCGACAGAAGTCATATGCAAACAACCGATACCTAAATCTGGAGTCCCAGGTTAGGGATTGGGTGTTCTTGAAAGTGTCACCTATGAAAGGAGTAATGAGGTTTGGAAATAATGGCAATCTTAGCCCTAGGTATATAGATCCATACCAGATCATCAGACGAGTTGGTCGTGTAGCATACGAGTTGGACCTTCCATCAGACCTTCAGGAGGTACATCCAGTGTTTCATTTCTCCATGCTTTGGAAGTGTGTTGGAGATACTTCTAGAGTTGTACCAGTTGATGATGTAGGGATCACCGAGTAGTTGACTAATGAGGAGGTACCTATTGTCATTTTAGATCACCAGGTTCGTCGGTTGAGGACGAAAGATATTCCTTTAGTTAAAGTGTTATGGCAGAGCAATAATGTGGAAGATATGACTTGGGAAGGATATGAGAGCCAGATATCCACATTTCTTCACTACTCCAGGTATGTAACGGATCTTTGCTTAATGCTTCTGTATACCCCAGTCAACATTCGAGGATGAATGTTCTTAACGGGGAAGATTGTTACACCCCGTACTTCTGTGATATCGTATATTGTGTAAATGACTTGAAGCATGATTTAAATGATCTTAAGTCATAAATATGACTATATATGATTTTTAGATATAGTTAAAGTTTGTGAAAAATCGAATTTAAGTTGCGGAAAAACCGACTAAGGATTTACCTTGTAACAAAGCTTTTTGAGCAATTAATTTTGTATGTCGTATGAGGTCTTTTGGAAACATATTATATACAAAATTTAAGGTGTTGGAATGTAGTTTCCAATGCTCTTGACCGTTTATTCATACAATGTCTGGATAAAGAGATATGAGCGTCGGAAGAAGGGCCGGTGAAAACTTAGGGTGTGTTTGGTATGAAGGAAAACATTTTAAGGAAAATAATTTTCAATTTCCCATGTTTGGTTGGCGTAAATGTTTTGGAAAATATTTTCCTCGTGAACTCATTTTTCTCCAATTGGAGGAAAATATTTTCCCTATCAAGAGAAGGGAATATATTTTTCAAAACTCTTTTTTAACCTTCCCCCACCCTATTTCCCATCCCCACCAACACACACACACCCCATCCTCCACCAAACCACCCCTACCCCCACCCCACACAAACCCACCCCCACCCTATCACCCATCCACCCCACCCAACCCTTGCCCCAACCCCACCCTCGCCCTCAACCCCCATCCTAAATAGAAATATTATTAATGGTACTTTCTTTTCATGTTATAGATAGAGTACCTTTTTTTCATTTCAACAAATGAGTATTTTTCTTTTCATGATATAAAAAATATATTTTTTCCATTTTAACAAAAAAAAGTACGTTCTTTTCATGATGTAAAAAAAGAATTTTCTTTCATTTCAACAAAAAAAAGATTTTTTTCATGATGTAGAAAAAGTATTTCTTTCATTTCAACAAAAAAAAGTATTTTCTTTTCATGATGTAGACAAAGTATTTTCTTTCATTTCAACAAAATAAGTACTTTATTTTCATGTTGTGGAAAGAGTACTTTTTTTTGAACAAAAAAAAAGAGTATTTTCATTTTAATTATGGAGCACAAATTTCAACGTTATTTTTGCGTAAAAAAGTAATGCAACACATTAGTTCCTTTGAGCTTATGTGAATTTTTAATAGAATAATTAAATTCTCGAAGAAAATAGAGTTCTGAAAATGTTGGCTATTTGGGGGGAGGGGGGAGGGCGGGGAAGGAGAGCACAAGAAACATGGGGGACTTGGGGGTAGGGGTGTGGAGAGTAGCGTAAAAAATTATTTTTCTAAAAAATATTTTATACTCTCAAACCAAAAACTAGAAAATATTTTCCGGAAAATATTTTTCACTCGCCAACCAAACAAGGGAAAATAAGTTATAAAATCACTCATTTTCCATGAAAACATTTTCTAGGAAAATATTTTCCTTCATAACAAACAAACCCTTAGTCTTCTTTTTCCATATTTTCCAGCAAATTCACGCATAAGAAGAGCTTCCATAGCTCTCCAAGAAGTTCCTTAGGGTTTTGAAGCAATTTCATCATCCGCAACTCCAAATCAATAAGCGAACACATCAATGTGATCCTTACAACATAGGTAAGACTTTGTCGTCCTACTTTCTCCTTATAACTCGAGTTTTGAAAAAAAACTTCGTGGCTAAGGAAGTGTGTCACCTCTGCATATTAGGTATACAAGCATAAGGAAGGTGTGGATCAAAGGTAACAAGGCTTGGAAGCAAGAACGCAAGAACACAAGAAGTATGTAGGATTTTCATTTTGTTTTCGACATGATTTGGTTTAGCTATATTCTAGCCTTTCTTCTTGATCTTTTAAGAGTTGTTCAAGGGAAATTTTAGAATGTATTGTATCATTGTATATTATTTAATTCCATATGTGAAGTATGTAAGAAACTAGTTTAAGTTGGAACTTCAAGACACAACAAAAACGAAAAGGGCGAATCGCCCATTTGGCCTATGCCATCTGGACTTCTGTTTGTTCCGTTCCTTTGATGTTTTTATGTATACCTAATTCCCATATTATCCTAATAGCTTAGTTTAAGATTAAATAAGCTTAATTAGCATATGTTTATTCTTAGATTATTCCTAAATCATATTTATACTTTCATGTCACAAGTTAGCCACTATGAGCCGACATTATGTTCAGAATTCCATTTTGTCGATCGTTTGACACTATTGTGGATAACTGGATCTCCTTTGGTTTGATGTTATCATATTGGTCGGGTATCCATTCCCGTATATATTGTGGTGATTTCTATTATTTTTGGGGGATCATCCCGTTTTAGGGGAAACTCTGCCAAAAAAATTTCATATTCAAAGAGTTAGACAAATTTTGAGTTCCTTGGTTCTAAATTGATTCTTGAGGTATCCTAATGAGGTAATTAGCCTTAGTATCTCATGTACATACTCAGTTTCTCCCTAAAATAGGGATAGGCTCCTCTGTCTAACTTATGGACGACAAGCGTCAGATTATGTTTGTGATTCCGTTTATGGTTTCCTTCATGATCTCTTGAGTCCATATGATGTTGCCACCATGTGTTATGACTCATACATGCTTACACTGATTATGCTGGGGGATATAACCCATAATGCCAATGAGGCCTATTGATTATATGCTAGGGGATAGAGCCCATAACACCAGTTGGGCCTGTTGATTATATATTTACCTGCTGGGGGGATATAGCCCATAATGCAATCAGGCATGTTATATACGTATATATAGCTACAGTTTGCATTGCATGACTATACATGAGGCTAGTTCACATGTACAGTTACCTGATTGGGGGGATGGAGCTCATAACGCTAGGCGGGTACCAGTTCAGATAGTAGTTCACTTTCAGCACAGTTTCAGCTTAAACTTCGGTTCAGTTCTAGATCAGTTGCTAGTTCAGACTCTTGTTTAGCTTTCAGCCTATACTAAGATTTCTATCTTACAGTCATACTTTAGTATGCTTTACATATGCTTTCCACCCTATATATTTTGTACATATGGTACTCATGTCCCTTCCGGGGCGGTGCGTTTCATGTCGCGAAGTTACAGATAGATCATGGCTTGAGCCACATCAGTAGGCCATCCACAAGCTGTTGGAGTCACTCAACTTACTCCCGAAATTTCTTATCTTTTAATATATGTACTAGTTTGTGTATGGAGGGGCCATGTCCCATCTAATACTTGGTCAGTTTAGCACTCCTAGAGGCATATAGATATGCACTTGTACAGTTAGTATATTTTTATATATCAACTTATATTAGCCTTGTCGGCTTTCCAGATTGTACAGTTCTTATCAGTTATGCTTATGCTTGTTTAGTTTATCAGTTTATATTCATGATTAGTAAATTATCACCAGGTTTAGTGATGATTGACACTTAATGTCGGTTATCCATCACGACCCTAGGCTATTTCGTGATAAAATGGCCTGAAACTGAAAGGATTATTAGCCAAGCCGCTCTCAAGGCTACGTATCAGGCTATCCAAAATGGTTCCGTAGGTTTAGCAAATTGAAATTAGAGTGAAGAGGGTGCCATGATGGCTTGAAGTTCGAGGGGGACTTAGTGGGCCTTTAACCACTCATATATGTAGCCTAGAAACCCACAACATTACTACCCTCACTAGGAAATTTCTTATGCCTGGCCCCACACAGTATGCAGTGATGAATGCACAGCCTTATGTGCAGCCTCAAAACCAGAAAATAAGAGCTCCACCACCCAGAAAACCCTGTCCAAAAAGCCAATTATCAAACCCCATACAGACCACGCCCTCAACCGAGTGTTTCCCAATATAACCCTCATCAAAGGGAACCTCCAATAAGGAACCTATTTGCCCCCACTAGGGAATCGTATTCAAGTCTTTTTCAAATATTGACCAGGCTTTGTTTATTGCAACCCGTGGCAGCGAATAGGGCGAACCCTGAGTCCCCCTCTTACAAAGTAGATGGAATGTGCGAATACAACCTAGGGGCAGTAGGGCATGACACGGATGACTGTTGGACCCTTAAAAGAGCTGTGGAAGACCTGATCGAGGTCAAGGCCATAGTTATTAAGGAAGATGAAGACTCGAATATGACTAATAACTCTTTTCATACCCACAATAATAGTCTAGTAATTGGCATGATCTACGATGACCGAGAATTTGATCCGGCATATAAAATCATCATAGCCATTGCTAAGTCCGAGGATAAATCGGAACTGATCGCCAAGTCTAAGAAAAAGGAAACCCCGACCCCTCATATTTTTAAAATGAAATTCAAATCAGTGCTAGTATGAAAATTGGTGTTATAGGTCCCGAAGGTATCATACAAGGAACAACGCATTCTGAACATCCCCAAGAAGCCTGATAAAGAGAAGCTCACGCTGAGCATGCCAAAACTATATGTGTATGGGAGGCCACTACGAATTGTGCGCGGTCCAAAAATGCTAGAAAGGCTGGCGGAGCCTGTGATAATTAGCCTTGCACTTCAAATCCCAAAAAAAGATACCAAAATTGTCCCTTTGAACTACAACAAGACCGTTTCCACTTACAAGGGGAAAAAAGTCGCAGAGGATGTCAATGAAATGACTAGACGCAAGAGATACTATACCTCAAAAGAGTTGACGAAAGCCAATCAAAGTCTGGACGGTCAGATTCCTTTAAAGAAAACAGTCACAAATGAAGAAGCTAAGGAGTTCTTCAAGAAAATGAAAGCTCCCGAGTATTCCATAGTGGATCAACTCAAGAAGACTGTGGCATAAATCTCCTTTTTATCGCTCTTGTTGAGTTCGGACAAACACCAAAAAGTGTTGGTCAAAACCTTAAACGAAGCTTACGTTCCTGACACAACAACGGTGGGGCAATTAGAAAGAATGGCTGAGAGATTCTTCGAGGTGAACAAACTATCCTTCAGCGACAGTGAGTTGCCGCTTGATGGAGTGGGGCACTACAAAGCTCTTCATTAAACTGTCAAGTGTGAGGGGCACTATGTAAAAGGGGTCATGCTTGATGGCTGTTCAAGGGAGACATTTTCCCTCTCTCCACTCTCCAAAGGCTGAAGATCAACATGCACTAGATCTGTGCTAACAATTTTTATGTACGTGCCTTTGATGAAATAAAGAGGGATACTATTAGAGAGATCGATTTGGTTTTGACTGTTGGACCTGTGGACTTCTAGAAAAAAAAATTTAAGTCCTTGAAATGGAAACATCATACAATTTCCTATTAGGGAGACCCTGGATTCATGTTGCTAGAGCTATCCCCTACACGCCTCATCATATGATCAAGTTTGAACAAGACAACCAAGAGATTGTCGTCCACGGAGAAGATGAACAGTCGATCTACCGGGATCCATCAATCCCATGTCATGAGGTAAGAGAAGCTGGCGAGTCTATCTTCTACCAAGATTTTGAAATAGTGGTCGCCGATAGGTGTGAGAAAGGGACCCCACTACTTCAACCCTATTTGTCTGCAACCTCTGTTATTAGCTACACAAATTCTCAAGAATGGGTATAAGCTTGGGAAAGGATTGGGAGCATCATTGCAGGGCATCACTGAGCCCATCATGGCAACCAAGAATGACGAAACTTTTGGACTTGGTTTCAAGCCCACTCCAGCTGATAAGAAATGGGCCAAGAATCATAAGGTAAACAGATGGGTTATCTCAAAGGCCATCCCGCATATTTTACAATCCTTCGTTATGCCAAAATACGACAAGGAGGAAGAAGTCTTCACATCTGAAGAGATAGACGAGATATGTGAAAGGTTGAAAGAAATATTGCGAGAATCCAATGAAAGGAAATCGATATTCCATTGTCAACGAATATTTCTTTTATTTTTCCTAATCTTGTTATTTTCTTATCTTCTTTTCGTTTCTATTAATGCGGACTTTAATAACATGACATGCTTGCGGAATTCATGCCTAAATCCTAAAACGTTGTATAACTTCGAAAAAATGAATCAAGAAGCAAAATATGATGAAGATGAGGCTTTTAGGGAAATAAATAAAGAATTAAAATAATATGAGAATAAGCCTAAGCTAAATCTAAATGAAACCGAGTCAATTAACCTAGGAAACTCAGAAGAGGTCAAGGAAAAAAAGATATGCATCCATGCTGACCAGAAAACTAGGGACGCCCTGATCCAACTTTTGTTTGAATTCAAAGATGTGTTTGAATGGTATTATGACGGCATGCCAGGATTGTGCATTAAGCTAATGTGATTCGAGTCGTCCGTTACACCACATGGTTAGCCAATGTGTTTCCAGTACCAAAGAAAGATGAAAAAACCTAGGTTTGTGTCGATTACAGATATCTGAACAAAGCAAGCATTAAAGATAACTTTTCCTTACCAAACATTCACATCCTCGTCGATAACTGTGCTAAACACGAGATATAGTCCTTCGTGGATTGTTATGTTGGATACCATCAGATCTTTATGGATGAGAAAAATGCAGAAAAGCCCGCCTTCACCACACCCTAAGGCACATACAGTTATAGGGTCATGTCTTTCTGTTAAAAGAAAACAAAGGCAGCTTATATGAGAGCCATGACTATGATTTTGCACAACATGGTACATAATAAAATTAAGGTGTATGTGGATGATGTAATTATCAAGTCAAAAATACAGAAAGATCATGGGCGATATTTGAGAAAAAAATTTGAAAGATTGCGTAGGTACGATCTAAATCTGAACACGGCTAAATATGCAGGAGGGGCATTGAGTTAGATTTATAAAAGATAAAATCCTTTCAGGATTTTCCACCTCCGAAGAGCAAGAAAGAGGTCATGAGCCTACTTAAAAGATTGAATGACATTAGCAGGTTCATTTCTCAGCTCACCACCACTTGTGAACCCATTTTCAAACTGCTAAAGAAAGATACAGCCGTCAAATGGATAGATGAGTTCCAAGAAGCCTTTGACAAAATCAATTAATATCTGTCAAATCTGCATGTATTGGTTCCACCGGAGCCGAAAGACCTTTGTTCTTGTACCTAACAGTCTTAAAAAATTCTTTTGGGTGTGTCCTGGGGCAATATGATGTAATCGAGAAGAGAGAGCAGACAATTTACTGCTTGAGTAAAAAGTTCACCAGTTATGAGGTTAAGTACACTCAGTTGGAGAGGACATGTTGCACCCTGACTTGGGTCGCTTAGAAGCTAAGGCATTACCTTTTAGCTTACATAACTTACCTCATCTCCAGAATTGATCCTTTAAAATATATCTTCTAGAAGCCAATGCCGGATGGAAGGCTAGCAAAATGGCAAATCCTGCTTAATGAATTTTACATTGTCTATGTCACCCGCACCGTGATGAAATTCCAGGCTTTGGCGGATCATCTGGGCGAGAACCCGGTGGATAATAAATACCAGCCATTGAACACTTACTTTCCGGATGAGGAAGTGAATTTAGCCTATGTATTCCCAAAACACTACAATGCTTGGAAACTGTACTTTGATGGAGCCATAAATGCAAAAAGTGTAGGTATTGGGGCAATTCTTATTTCGTCCACCGATAAACACAACCATTCCACAGCCCGGCTTCGTTTCTTCTGCACCAAAAATACCACTGAATATGAGGCTTTCATATTGGGCCTGAACATGGCAATCGATATGGATGTATAAGACTTGTTAATTATGGGAGACTCTGACTTGCTTATTCGACG
This sequence comes from Nicotiana tabacum, assembly GCF_000715075.1. NCBI lineage: Eukaryota > Viridiplantae > Streptophyta > Magnoliopsida > Solanales > Solanaceae > Nicotiana > Nicotiana tabacum. The sequence continues at coordinate 46,927,292 of NC_134093.1, read as the reverse complement.
GACTCAAGGTGGATGAGAAACTCGAGATATCAAACGCATCCCATATAGGCAAAAAGTGGAAGACCTTAGCAAATAGTTCAAGCCAATCGAGTTCAGGTAACATTCCGCGATTTCAGAATGAGTTAAAGATGCATTTGCTACTTTGGCTTCAATGATCTCATATCTGGGTAATACTCACATTAACCCATTGGAAATCCAAGTTTGAAAGAGACACGGTTACTGCAATGTAATTAAGACAAGACCAGACGGTGAATCTCTGTACCACGATATCAAACGGTCTTTGAAAATAAAATAATATCCAGAACAAGCAAGTGGAGATCAAAAGAGAACCATCAGATGACTTACTAGTGGTTTCTTTTTTAGTGGAGAAATGATATACAAAAGAACTCCAGATCTGAAACTGTTGAGATGTGTGGACTCCAAAAAAGCCAAAATGATCATGAATAAAGTACACTTGGGAGTATGTGGACCCCATATGAATGGATACACCCTTGAAAAGAAAATACTCCAATCAAGATACTATTGAGGATTGCTTCAGTTTTGTCCGCAAGTAACATCAGTGTCAGATACATAGCAATCTAATTCATTCACCACCTTCAGAGTTGTATTCCATGTCCGCACCTTGGCCTTTCTTGCCTGGGTCATGGATGTTATTGGAATGATTGAACCAAAAGCTTCAAATAGTCATATATTAATATTGTTTGCTATTTATTACTACAATAAATTGGTCGAGGAAGTCACTTTCAAAGTCTTCACCAAGAAATCGGTGGTATATTCTCTAACATCATTTGCCATTTCGGTATCCCTAAAACAATCATCATGAACAATACGGCGAATGAAAACAACCACTTGATAAGAGAGGTGTGTGATCAATTCAAAATTATGCATCGCAACTCCACCCCTTATCGACCCAAGGCCAATGGCGCTGTCTAGGCTGAAAATAATAACATTAAGAAGATTCTTAGAAAAACGGTCCAACATTCCAAGCAATGACACGAAAAGCTGCCTTTCGCACTCTTAGGGTACCGCACAATCATGCGCACATAAATTGGAGTAACCTCTTACTTGTTGGTGTGTGGAAGTGAAGTCGTAAAACCAACGAAAGTCAAAATTATGTCTCTTTGGATCATTGTTGAAGCTGATATAGAGGATGATGAATAGGTGAAAACACATTTGGAACAATTGGCATTGACTGACAAAAAATGACTAGTCGAAGTTTGTTAGTGGGTTGTTGTACCAATAAAGAATGGACCGTCTCTATAACAAGAAAGTGCGGCCTAGCCAGTTTGAAGTAGGACAACTTGTTTAAAGAGTATCTTTCCGTATCAGGAAGAAGCTAAAGGAAACTTTCCTCTAAATTGGCAAGATCCATACATTGCTAAAAGAGTTCTACCAAAGGGAGTGTTGTAACTAAGAGACATAGAAGGAAATGTCCCAGATATAACCGTCAATTCAGATGCAGTTAAAAGGTACTATGTTTGACCCGTTGTTTAGCGAATGTTCTCAGGTTGGGATGACGAGAGCTTTCATTCTTGCTACCCAAACACTATCACCCTTGTGTAAAACCTTTGAGCCGGTTATCCTTCATTGATTACCCTCTTTGGAACCTAATTTGGAAAAAAAATAAATAAATAAATAAAAGTCAAAAACCAAGTGTTCATGTTAATTGAACTATGTCCGGCATGATTCCGAAAGGATATGTAGGCAGCCCTATTCTAGGGTTCGGTCTCACCAAACAAATATAATTACAATTACCCAAAAATTGGAACTTGGGCAGTAGTTACGGTATGTTGGTGATGGTTTCATCCGAAAGGTTCCAAAGTTGTACTTCAATCTGTATTCTTTTCACCTAAAGCCCTTTCAATACCATCAAAACCAATCGTTGAGAATGTTGAATATAAAGGTCGTAAGTATTGGACCTTGAACCATCAAGATTGAGAGAAATAAAATAAAACAACCTTATTAGTGAAAATCCCCATGCACACACCGTAAGGCTATAGTGAGTGGAGAAATAAAAATGAGAGAGTCTTGCTAGTAAAAACCCATAAAGGGCACTATAAGATAATGGTAAGAAGAGAAATGAGATAGATCAGCTATTGAAAACCAGCAAAGGGCATTACTGATCGAAAAGAGAGCTCACAGCGTCGTGGCATCAACATAGTCCTAAGCAGGGGTTCTCGGTTTCAAGATAAAGGTTGTGATGATTTTCTGAGAGTCGGATAGCTTATACAGGTCGGGCATCCAGTCCAAGAGGCTTGACATGTTCATTGAGGTCCGCATGTATTTCCATATAAGTCCTTATTTCCATTCCCCGAAAGGGACAGCTTTTGTTTTAATTCTCTCATTTCTTCAATTGTTTTCTTCACTGGTACAGTCGAAGTTTTTCCTTGAATCCCTTTCTATCTAGCTTCATGTCAAAGTAAGACAAAAAAGGATGGAAAAACCGGTTACACGACTCTTGGTTGAATCAAGTGGATATATTCCAAAGCACTCAACATCGGAAAAATACATCAAGTTATCCACGACTGGCCATGATTGGCAGATGCCCCGAATTGAAAATTTCAAAAGAAAGAAGTTAACTTGAAAGACCTCCAAAGGCAAAAATAAGTTAAAAGTTTGAGTCACACCAGGCTACAAACCATTATGTTGAAAGTCCGAAAAGCGAAAGGCTCCACAAGGCCGGAAGTGAAGTTGGTATTCAGGAAGCAACCAACTATCGTTGAAATCAGCACCCAAGTAGGGAGATGGGACGAGACCAAGTGTCCCAAGAATTCAAGGCCACAAACCAACCACCATTCCGAATAACAATTGTTCTTTGTTCAAAAACTGGAAACATGCACAATACAGGAAAAACAACCTCGCGAGAAACGGATACCATCAAAAAGGAAAATCACGTGGAGTTAAGAACAGCTCCGCAATAGCAAGCATCCTCAAAAGGGAAATCCTCTCAAAATTTTCCCACCTTTTGTTAATCTACTCAATATACTTAAAATCATGTTAGTACATACACCATTCTCTAGCTGCATTTTTCAACATAGGGTACACTATCCCTTAGTTGATAATATTAAGGCAAAAGGGTACACCATTCCCTAGTCGTATGTTAGCATAAGGTATACCATTTCTTAGTTGTATTTTCCAACATAGGGTACACCATAATGTAGTTGATGATATTTAAGACAAAAGGGTACACCATTCCCTAATCACATGTTAGCATAGGGTACATTATTCTCTAGCTGCATTTTCCAACATAGGGTACACCATCCCCTAGTTGAGGAGGTTTAATACAAAAGGGTACACTATTTCCTAGTCACATGCTAGTATAAGGTACACCATTCTCTAGCTACATTTTCCAATATAGGGTACACCATCCCCTAGTTTATTATATTTAAGACAAAAGGATACACCATTCCCTAGCTGCATTTTCCAATATAGGGCACATCATCCCCTAGTTGATGATATTTAAGATACAAGGTTACATCACTCCCTAGTCGTATGTTAGCATAGGAGACACCATTATCTAGCTACATTTTTCAACATAAGGTACACCATCCCCTAGTTGTTGAGGTTTAAGACAAAAGGGTACACTATTCCCTAGTCGCATGCTAGTATAGGGTACACCATTTCCTAGCTGCTTTTTTCAACATAGGGTATACCATCCTCTAGTTGATGATATTTTTGAAAAAAGGGTACATCATTTCCATAGTCGCATAATAGTATAGGTTACACCGTTCCTTAACTGTCCAACATAGGATACACAGTTTCCTAGTTGATGATATTTTAAGACAAAGGGTACATCATTCCCTAGTAATATACCCCAATATAAGGTACACCAATCCTTAGTTGAGGTCTCATTTGAACATAAGGATACACTATTCCCAGAAAATCATGATTATCCCAGGGTACACCATCCCCAGTATCTTCTTGCTTTCAATAAAAGAAGTGTTTAGAGTTTTTATCAAAATAACTCACAAATTTTTTTTAGTGAAAACTGGAGCAGAATATTTTGTTGGTTTGTTTGTTTTCGGTGTCTTAACATGTTTTACTCTAAGGCGCAGAGTTTGGGGTAATCAAAGAAAAGGATTCTTAATCTGGAACAAAAGAAAGATACCATTTAAATATGCAAGAACAAATGGAAGATTACATGGACTGCTCAAAGAATGACTAATGTTACAAGCATCATATCCATAATTTTTGATCAATGAAGAAGCCTACAAAGAGTAAATTAGCACCTACAGCTAAGAGACATCAAGACTCAAGTTAAAGTCTTGTCACGACCCTAAATCCACTAGTCGTTATGGAACCTAACTCAACCAGCTAGGTAAGCCAACTAGTAACTATCCAATTCCAATGATATTAACAAGACAAATAAACGATAGTAATTTACTGAATTTTATACATTTCCCAAGGACTGGTAGTACAAATCATGAGCTTCTAAGAATAGAGTTTACAAAGCTAAAATGAAATAAATACATAGTCTGTTCGAAAAGTACATAAATAGGGTTTTATAAATCTAAGGCTACCACGAATAAGAGGCAGCTACAACCGGGACGCAAGTACATCTTCAATCCAGCTCCCATCAAACACAGCAATATCAGCAGCCAATATCTGTACACAAGGTGCAGAAGTGTAGTATGAGTACAACCGACCTCATGTACTTAGTAAGTAACAAACCTAACCTTAGGTTGAAAGTAGTGACGAGCTAACACAAGGTCGGGAACAATACCAATATTCCACAATAGTTCATAACAGCATAATACATGTAATAAAAGAGGTATCTTAGTGAAAACAAAAATCTTTTACCGAATATGCCAAAATACGAGTAAGTTTGAAAACTGTGATTTTTCCCAATAATCCTTTCAACAATAAGTAAGATGTTTCATTTTTTTCAGATGGCATGAGGAAAGTACGTCTCTATGCCTACATGTCAAGATACAGGTAAAATCATAAATGTCCCAAAACTGGGTAGCAGAAGGAAATACATCTCTATGCATGTATCTCGAGTACGCATATTAAATGCAATGTATCTCGATGATGAGCTCATATACTCACATTCTCATAGCACTCAATCTCACTGTCTCGCATCCTCTCTCACTATGCTCAATGCTCAGCACACTCAATCACTCAGCGTTGTACAATATCTGCTGCGCCGTGCAGCCAGATCCACATATTTATAGTCGGCTACAATCACTTGGGGTGTGAAGACTCAGGAGGGGCTCTTACAGCCCAAGCACTATAATCTGTACGGATAACTCATGTACTGCACGTACAACTCACGTGCCAAAATATCAATATCTGGATCTGCACGGACAACTCACGTGTTATAGTATCAATATCTGGATCCGCACGGACAACTCACGTGCTATAGTATCAATATCCTCACAAACAGGCCCCCGACCACACTTAGTCATCAATCTCTCCAGTCTCACTCACGGACCCACAATGTCATGAAACTAGCCCGATAATAATGATATGATGTATCAATAAATAACAACTGAGGCTGAGACATGATATGAATACATGAATATGACTGAGTACGAAATATCAATGAAATCAGTAAAATGACAACAAGAAATGACCACTATGGGTCCAAACAGTATCGGTATAATGCCTAAACATGTTATCTAGCATGATTGACAGCTCAATTACTTTATCACACGGTGAAAACACAGATATCAACAAAGTAGGACCACTATACAGTGCCATAGAAGCAACATAGTCCCAATTCACATGGTGCACTCCTATACGCCCATCACCTAGCATGTGCGTCACCTCAATACCGATTAAATAACACGTATTATGAGGTTTCATAGCCTCGGCACTAAGTTTAGAAGAGTTACTTAACTCGAACGAGCCAATACCAATGCCGAGCAAACCAAGCGATGCTCCAAAGATGCCATCACGCGTGTTGCGACCTCTAAACGGCTCGAAGCTAACCAAAAACGACTCAAGTACATCAAACAATGCTAAAGGAACCAATCCCGATCGAAAAAGATAAAATCTTGAATCAAAAGCCCAAAATTGGCCAAAGGTCAAACCCGGGCCCGCACCTTGGAACCTGACAAAATTTACAAAATCCAACAACCCATTCAATTTCGAGTCCAACCATACTAGTTTCACTCAAATCCGACTCCAATTCGATGTTCAAAACTCAAAATTTTACACTATGAAACTTTAGGTCAAAATCATCAATTTCCTCTTTCAAATTCACAATCCAATTACCAAAAACGAAGATAGATTAATGAAATATAACAAAAATCGAGTATAGAACACTTACCCCAATTCATATGGTGAAAATTGCTTTAAGAATCGCTTCAATCCGAGCTCCATAGCTCCCGAAATGAAGAAAGAACCAAAACCCTCGATAATATAGCTTCTGCCCAGCGATTCCGCATTTGCGGACAATTCGTTGCATCTGCGACCACCGCTTTTGCGGTAAAACTTTGCTTCTGCGAAAACAGCCTGACCCAGCAAATCCCTCACCTCTGCGGTCTTCAAGTCGCTTCTACGATCGCGCTTCTGCGCACTTGAACTGCATCTGTGGTTGCGCAGGTGCGTCCAAGCACCCGCACCTGCGATCCTCACGCCCAACTCTCCTACACGCTTATGCGACTCCTCTATCGCTTTTGCGACCATCGCACCTGTGCAAACCAGCCGCAGGTGCGATCACACCAGAACCAGCAGCTTAGCAAAATTCCAAAAATGCAATGAAATGATCTGAACCTCGTCCGAAACTCAACCGAGCCCCTCGAAACCCCGTCCGAACATGCCAACAAGTTCCATAATACAATACGGACCTACTCGAGGCCTCAAAACACACAAAACAACATCAAAACGACGAATCACACCTCAAATCAAAATCTATGAACTTTGAACTTCAAACTTCCTAAACCGATGCCAAAACCTATCAAATCACGTCCGATTGACGTCAAACTTTGCACACAAGTCCCAAATGACATAATGAAGCTATTCCAATTCCCAGAATCACAATCCGAATCCGATATCAAAAAAGTCCACTCATGGTCAAACTTTCCAAAAATCCAACTTTCATCATTTCAAGCCAAATTCCTCTACGGACCTCCAAATCACAATCCGGACGCGCTCCTAAGTCCAAAATCACCCAACGGACCTATCGGAACCATCAAAACTCCGTTCCGGGTTCAAATTTACAAAAAGTCAAACTTGGTCAACTCTTCCAATTTAAAGTTTCCATAATGAAATCCATTTTTCCAATTCGATTCTGAATAATCTGAAAATCAAAATCGACGATTCACATAAGTCATAATACATCATACGGAGCTACTCATGCCCGTAAACTACCGAGAGAAGTGCAAATGCTCAAAATGACCGGTCGGGTCGTTACATTCTCCCCCACTTAAGCTTACGTTCGTCCTCGAACGTGCCAAGAGTTGTTCCCAAAACCATCAAACCGCCGTATAACCTTACCATGCACGTACCCGGGGGTGATCCCACGTCACCCTATCCCATATAGGTTTGATAACACAACATAACTGAAATTTCTCAATTCAACCTAGTCCATAAGCCTTAGAATCCAATTTTCCAGCATCCGAAATTCCTTATAAGATCTGAATCTCGCAACTTACACGCTGCATAAGTCTGAACAAACTGTACCAAACTGCAACCATAACCCAAGCTACAATTACAGGATATACCACCTAACTCAAACACCAATAGCAAAATCTCTTATCACAGTAACTGCTCAAAATAACCCAATCCCGGTAATAAACCTCATATCTAACAAAACCTCATTATAAAACCTTCGTACACCGCCGATAATGAAAGAACACGCAAAAACTCATAATCATTCATCAAATCAACAAGTCGTGGAGCTCCCTCTCCTTCAACAAGAACTATAGCCAATTCCTAAGCCGACTTCCGATATTATCCTTCCAAATATACCGCAATCAAATCTGATAGCACCCATCCTAGATCCGACGACTCCATCTTATCGAATACCAACTACTCTACTGACACGCAACACCCATACTACTCAGAGCCACAAACCGTGCAATACATGCACCAATAAGCAATAATCCAAATGTATTCAATCACGAAAATCACTCAATCAAGAGAACCGTCCCGCAAACTCAACGGGTACCACCACAACGCAATGCTAAGAACCTATCACACATCGTACGACCAAAACACACAAATCTAACACAAGAGATCATACCTCAACATAACTCCGCTACAATGCGCGACTCCATCCAAACGCTGATCTATATTATATACCTCGAGCCACCCTGCTCAAAATCAATAGCCACACAAAATTCGATATCAAGTACCCACAGTGCATTGCCATAACCACGGAGAAGCAGATGACACAATGCCACACAAAACCCGAAAAACATAACCAATACGCCCTCAATCATGCAATACTCAACTACTCATCTCGCTCAAATTCCTCTATAAGACCACAATAGAACTGCACCATGTGTGCCTAAACCCAACGAATCACAACTCCTCGTAGCATAGAAGAGTAACTCACAGAAAATTCCAGAACACAAATAAGCTCAGCAACAACCGAATGACACATCCCTCAATAATAGCATTATAGAGCCAACCAATCCAACTCGGTGTAGAATACACATCCTAATTGGGACTTCTAATGGACCCCCAAATCAACTCCGGGGACCCACAAATAGATAAATAAACCTCTGAAAGCCTACAATTGACTGAATCATAACGCATACTATCATCTGGCTAGCTTCAGCCACGACTTCATAGTCCACAACCATGAAACAGTCTGCTCTTGAGAACTCCCAGCCTCCAAATCCATAGAACACACGAATTACCATATCTGATCCCAACACCACCGCCAGAATGTCTAACACATCTCTCATACACGATCATCCCATGAGGAATACTTCTAAAATTCTTCTGTGCCACATAGCAAAATTTGAATATCAGCAGTCGATCAACCAGAAGTGTGTCGCAGAACTAGTGAAGTATCTATACATCAAAACACATTGCCCTTTTCTGAAATGTATACTCTCATCAAGCCATACCAAATAGTAATATCATTTACCTAGTCATCTGAAATCGTCCATGATGCCTACGAATTTTATGACCTTCCCTTCCAAAACAGAACTGTGATCCCGCTCACGTAAATCTCAATCCCACACAACATACCGCATATACCATGCCATCATAAGAAAAAAATACGAGAACTTCATAGTCCACTCTAAGTCACAAGAAACTACATACTCAATTAGCCAAGGACCTTCCATTTGATTTCATCCAGGAGAAATTCACTATACACCACATGCCCCTCACGCCAGTAAGAAATATACTCCTCGAACCGTGGTAGAAACCATTTAGAACTCTTCGAAGCCCATTTGCACATAACCAATCTATCAGAACCGAATCTCTCTAACTCAACCCAGCCACGCAGGTCGCCAAAACCCAAGAGCATTGCCACGAAACACCTATAGAGACTAGCCACATCATAAGTACCTAAAGAATCAATTATATCCATTACTGTGTTGATCCATCCTACTACCAAGTTGTCCTAACTCTCCAAGTTCTTTCCGAATTACCTTCAAATTGTTAGTTCTCATCGCCATAATACCACGATCCTCAACCAAAACTCACCACACAAGAGACCCTAGTATAAAACCACAACGCCCTAAGGCCCATAAGCCGTTGACTTCCCTCTTAAGAACCCCGAAGCACCACAACCGAGACACCCACTCTAAAGAGACCTTATGTGAACCTAAAACTATTTCCTTCACCTTCTAGATACTGAAATGCATAATCCCTAATGATATAAAAATGCCACAAGTCTCGACTCCGTCCAATGTAACTCTCAGTTTCTAGCCATATACCAATCTTGAAAATTCCAAATCGCTACATTTAAATCTTGAATCCATTAGAACCATTCTTGAGAGTCATCCACTTTTCTCAAATCTCAATTAAACCGACCAAACGGACCGAACGGCATGTGCCCTATTAGCATACCAACACCCAAGAGAGTAACCCACACTCCTAAGCAACCGAGCAAATTCCTACTCCACGCACACTACATCCTTCACGACTAACCACTCAATCATTCCATAATTCCCATATACCCATAGAGTGTAATACAACCCGTATCCAGAAATTCCCTTACTCGAGTCATCCCCAATCTCAACCCCTGCAGTCATAGCTGATTCACCAGTATACCACAAACCGAAATCAATATAACACATAATCGTGCAATCAACTTGTCGATAGCAGACTCCCCCACTTAGATCAAAGCCATAGATCAAAACACACAACTCACAATGCCCATACTCTATTACTGCTATAATACCGCAGTGAGATTCAACCAAATCCTTCCTGAGCTCCTGTAATGCAAACCATCTAATACTTCACATTATCTGCAAATCTAGCATTCACCCTTGTAATAGTCAATCCAACCTCCACAAGCAACCCAAACTCCAATTGCAACATTTATCATTCACTGGTAAAAGAGGACTCTCTACAAAACATCATAAGGACCACACAACCTCAGGACACCTCGCAGGAGATAACCCACATGCTCTGCCTCAACCTGACCTCTTTCTATACCCTTCCACAGTCAGACTACTACGTAATCACTTAATCTTCTTGATTCTAAACTCATCAACAAGACATGATAATCTACTTCACTCCACAACTAAACAACAGGAGAGATCCCTCAACACACCTATAACTCGAGACCATACGCCATATCAAGACAGAAATCAAACACCCAATAGTCCTTGCTACCTCTCAAGTAAACTCTTCTCGTCATATTCGAAACAATCCGAACACATCTCTAAGTCACATCATAATCACCACGTAGTCATCCAATCACAAATTCCACTAATAGGGACACCAACGGACATATAAGTCCCAAAAGCACGTGCTCACTCAATCGAAATCACCGTGCTCAGGCTACCATCAAAACCCAGCCTCAAGTCCTCTAGACTAGCCCATCGTCAGCATGCCAAAATCATATCTCGCACCTCAACCATGGAATCACAAGCCGTTGTTGCACAGCTGATACCGGGCGCTCATGTGCGCATACGAATGTGTAGAAGGAATTCAAAGGGTTACGCTTCAAGCTGAATCAATGCCGCACAATAAGGAAAGAAAGATGGGAAGTATATCCTAAATGTCATGTAGCCTCTTGAAGATAGGTATGGACGCCATCATACCGATCCGCAAGACTCTACTAGACACTTGCTCATGACTTGTAGAACCTATGAACCTAGAGCTCTGATACCAACTTGTCACGACCCTAAATCCACTAGTCATGATGGAACCTAACCCAACCAGCTAGGTAAGCTAACTAGTAACTATCCAATTCCAATGATATTAACAAGACAAATAAACGATAGTAATTTATTGAATTTTATACATTTCCCAAGGACCGGTAGTACAAATCATGAGCTTCTAACAATAGAGTTTACAAAGCTGAAATGAAATAAACACATAGTCTGTTTGAAAAGTACATAAACATGGTTTTATAGATCTAAGGCTACCACGAACACGAGGCAGCTACAACCGGGACACAGGTACATTTTCAATCCAGCTCCCATCGAACACAGTAATATCAGCAGCCAACATCTGCACACAAGGTGCAGAAGTGTAGTATGAGTACAACCGACCTCATGTACTCAGTAAATAACAAACATAACCTTAGGTTGAAAGTAGTGACGAGTTAACACAAGGTCGGGTACAATACCAATATTCCACAACAATTCATAACAGCATAATACATGTAATAAAAGAGGTATCTTAGTGAAAACAAAAATCTTTTACCGAATATGCCAAAATACGAGTAAGTTTGAAAACTGTAATTTTTTCCAATAATCTTTTCAACAATAAGTAAGATGTTTCATTTTTTTCAGATGGCATGAGGAAAGTACGTCTATATGCCTACATGTCAAGATACATGTAAAATCATAAATGTCCCAAAACTGGGTAGCAGAAAGAAATACATCTCTATGTATGTATCTCGAGTACGCATATTAAATGCAATGTATCTCGATGATGAGCTCATATACTCACATTCTCATAGCACTCAATCTCACTGTCTCGCATCCTCTCTCACTATGCTCAATGCTCAGCACACTCAATCACTCAGCGTTATACAATACCCGCTGCGGCGTGTAGCCCGATCCATATATTTATAGTCGACTGTGCTCACTGGGGGTGTGCAGACTTCGGAGGGGCTCCTACAGCCCAAGCGCTATAATCCGTACGGACAAATCACGTGCCATAATATCAATAAATGGATCCGCACGGACAACTCACGTGTTGCACGGACAACTCACGTGCTATAGTATCAATATCCTCACAAACAGGCCCCCGACCTCACTCAGTCATCAATCTCTCCAGTCTCACTCACGGGTTCACAATGTCATGATACTAGCCCGACAACAATGATATGATGTATCAATAAATAACAACTGAGACTGAGATATGATATGAATGCATGAATATGACTGAATATGAAATATCAATGAAATCAGTGAAATGACAACAAGAAACGACCACTATGGGTCCTAGCAGTATTGTCATAAATCCTATCATAATATCTAGCATGATTGACAACTCAATTACTTTACCACATGGTAAAAACACGGACATCAACAAAGTAGGACCACTATACAGTGCCATAGAAGCAACAGAGTCCCAATTCACGTGGTGCACGCCCACACGCCCATCACCTAGCATGTACATTCCCTCAATACCGATCACATAACACGTATTATGGGGTTTCATACCCTCAGCACTAAGTTTAGAAGAGTTACTTACCTCGAACAAGCCAATACCAATGTCAAGCAAGCCAAGCGATGCTCCAAAGATTCCATCACGCGTGTTGCGACCTCCGAACTGCTCGAAACTAAACAAAAATGACTCAAGTACATAAAACATTGCTAAAGGAACCAATCCCAATCGAAAAAGATCAAATCTTGAATCAAAAGCCCAAAATCGGCCAAAAGCCCAACCCGGGCCCGCACCTAGGAACCAGACAAAATTTATAAAATCCAATAATCCATTCAATTACGAGTCCAATCATACTAGTTTCACTCAAATCAGACTCCAATTCGATGTTCAATACTCAAATATTTACATTATTAAACTTTAGGCCAAAACCCCCAATTTTCTTTTTAAAATTCACAATCCAATTATCAAAAATGAAGATAGATTAATGAAATATAATCAAAATCGAGTAGAAAACATTTACCCCAATTCATATGGTGAAAAGTGCTTCAAGAATCGCCTCAATCCGTGCTCCACAGCTCCCAAAATGAAGAAAGAACCAAAACCCTCGATAATATAGCTTATGCCCAGTGATTCCGCATTTGCGGACAATTTGTCGCATCTGTGACCACCGCTTTTGTGGTAAAACTTCGCTTCTGCGAAAACAGCCTGACCCAGCAAATGCCTCACACCTGCGGTCTTTAAGTCTCTTCTGCGATCACGCTTCTGCGCACTTGAACCGCATCTGCGGTTGCGTAGGTGCGTCCAAGCAGCCGCACCTACGATCCTCACACCCAGCTCCCCTTCACGCTTCTGCGACTCCTCTATCGCTTCTGCGACCATCGCACCTGCGCAAACCAGCTGCAGGTGCGATCACACCAGAACCAGCAGCTTAGCAAAAATCCAAAAATGCAATGAAATGATCTGAACCTTGTCTGAAACTCACCCGAACCCCTCGGGACCCCGTCCGAATATGCCAACAAGTTCCATAACACAATACGGACCTACTCGAGGCCTCAAAACACACATAACAATATCAAAATGATGAATCACACCTCAAATCAAAATCTATGAACTTTGAACTTTCAACTTCCACAACCGATGCTGAAACCTACCAAATCACGTCCGATTGACGTCAAACTTTGCACACAAGTCCCAAATGACATAACGAAGCTATTCCAATTCCCGGAATCACAATCTGAATCCGATATCAGAAAGTCCACTACCGGTGTCAAACTTTCTAAAAAATTAACTTTCGCCATTTCAAGCTAAATTCCACTGCGGACCTCCAAATCATAATCCGGACGCGCTCCTAAGTCCAAAATCATCTAACGGACCTACCGGAACCATCAAAACTCCGTTTCGGGTTCAAATCTACAAAAAAGTCAAACTTAGTCAACTCTCACAATTTAAAGCTTCCACAATAAAATTCATTTTTCCAATTCGATTCCGAATAACCTGAAAATTAATACCGACGATTCACATAAGTCATAATACATCATACGGAGCTACTCATTCCCATAAACTACCGAGCGAAGTGCAAATGCTCAAAACGACTAGTCGGGTCGTTACAAGTCTGCATGAAGAATGAGTCAATACTCAAGACCAAGGTTCATAAGACTTATAGATAGGAATCTTATAACTTATAATTGATAGGCGTGTTCAATTTCCTTTAAGTTTGATTTTGGTGTAATAAGGAGTTCGGCAAGCAGTAACAACAGAACAACAATGAATCACAACTCTTTGATAGTCCCATCTATCAAAATCCCTAGAACTACACTGACCTGATTCTTTTAAAGTCAAGGATATGTAGAAAAACTCGGAAGCAAGGTTCAGTCATTTTGTTTTTTCATAATTCCTCCCACAGAGTATCAAACGGGCAAAAATTAATCACAATGCCCATATTGTCCCCGAAAACGATTCAAGTTTTCGAGCAAAGAGGGGCAGTTGTGAGCACGTAGTTTTTTTCCTATCTAGAATTACTCCTAAAAATACTCTAAATTAGTCTATTTAACCATTTTAATTTTATGTGATTTTTAAGCATTTTTATTTATTTTTGATTTTTCACTTTTAGTCCCATTTTACTCGGTTAATTGCATTCCCTAGTAGTAATTACATTTTAGTTGCATGATTAAAACACATAAAAATCATTAAAAGAAATATTAGCCATCATTCATTTTGCATTTTTAGGATTCATTAGTGGCATAGTTAATTAGTTCACTAGGTTAATTTACAATCTTAAAAGATAATTATTAAATATTTAAATAATTATGTTGATTTTGCAAAATAAGTCATAATTGAGATGCTTTAGTTAAAGTGGTTAGTTGTACAAAGTTAAGGAAGAGAATTGACCCCTATCCATTCCCTTGACCCGGTCCAGCCCCTCTGACCTCAAAGACCATGAAACGGCATAGTTTAAGGCCGAAACTATGCCATCTTGCCAATTGACCTCTTTTAATAAAAGAATTTCTCAAAGATTGGATTTTTATCATCCTTGAAACCAGTGTTTTAAAAGGCGTGGGCGTAAGGCGGAGCATTTTACATATGCATCAGCGGGGCGTAAGCCCCGAGGCGCGGGACGTAAGCCCCATAGGCATTTAATTTTTAATATTTTATAAAATAATATAATGACAGTTAATATTTATAAACATGTAACATTGCATAAAAATTGAAGAAAACTATATATATGTGTGCTATATCCCCACAAAAAACTGATCAAAATAATCTATTATATGTTACTTACAAGCACAAGTAATTTGAGTCTAAAAGAATAAAGTTTTCTATATGGAGGAACAAAAAGGATGATTAACCTGCAATTTAAACTTTGAATTTGCCGCTATGAAGAAAAATGTAGTTCTCTTTGTATTTGTAAAAAAATTTAAATATTCGTTGCTTTTGGAAGATATTAGCAAACTAGCGGACAAGATAAAAAATTGAAAAAACCATGAATTAAGGCTTAAATCAATAAAAAAGGTCTTTACTTTTAAATTTAATACTTTTGACTTCCTTTTTAAACCTTTTGAGTAATTACCAAACTCACTTTTGAGAATTTGGGTATTATATGAAGGACTAATTCAACATATTTTGTTTTAATTTGAAAAAGTCTGTGGGGCTTACTCCTTACTAAAAAAACGCGCCCCGAACGTCCGGGCGTACGCCCCAAAATACGGGGCGTACGCCTCTTGAGACTTTCGCCCCACACCATCGCCCCGGGGCGTTTTCGGTACGCCTCGCCCCGGAAATGCCTTTTAAAACAGAGCTTGAAACCACTCCCAAATTCTTCCGCCATATTTAGGGATCCAGGGCAGCCGGAATTCGTCTTCGTCGCCCATCACCTCCCAATCACCACTCCTCCACCCGTTGACCACCGTTGACCGTGCCGGAAATCGCTTCACACTGGCAGAATACCACCAAAATGCCCCAAAATATCACCAAACAATCCTTACCTTCCCCTCGTTCCCAATCGATTTTGCCGGTATCCATGATGTCCGAGCCTAGTAGAGCACTACAAGAAGATTGGTGAGCTTCATACCATTTCCTCTCTTCGGGTCCTTTCTCCTTTGGTTAGATTAACTTCTTGCTTTGCTTATAGTTTGATTGTTAATTAAATTAGGTTGCATGGTTAACTTATTAAGAATTTCAGCATGTTATCATGTAGTTGCACGTTAGATTAAATAACTCTAATGGAAAGATTTGTTTCTTCAGCATCTAAGTCTAATTGAGTATACCTCAACCTAAATGTGGGATTTCAAGTTTGTTGCAACTGTTAACTCCATGTTTTGATTCAGTCGTGTTGTTCATTTAAGTCCGATTGTTAAGTTGGGCCTGTTTTAGACCAATGTAGTAAGTGACCCTTCGGGTCAAGCGTAGGTTGATCCAGGTCCATTCATTAGAGTCAGGCAGGATAAAAAATGATGAAAATGGAGTTAAAAGAATAATAAAATAGAAAGTGCTAGAAGATAGGGTAAAATGAGTGGCATTAAGATAAATGTAAGAAATGTTTAGGGCGGCTAGGTAATCTAACTGTGGGAATCTTTTCACAACTGCTGAGCAGCTGCTAGGATAGAGAAGTAGCGAATTTCCTATTGGTTAAGGGGTCTTTTAGGTCGTTGGTAGAAGGTTAAATGGGTAAAAAGATAAGGGGTAGGGGAAACCCTAATTGTGCCTATAAAAAGGACACTTACCTTTCATTTTAGGAGGATTCTCAATAGCCACAACAGGGATTCGGATCGGATAATTACGGAACCTCTAGTGCTAAGACAAAAAATCATAAAAAATAGAAGAGAGTTAATATGTTTCATGGGTGATAAAACCTAAGGTGGTTCCTGGTTTTCCTTTAAGTTTTTTTTCTGGGTTTGGTTCATTGGTTCACTATTGCATTGGTGTATTGGATCTGTTGCTGAGCTCCATACCATTGTTTTGTTGCTAATATTCTTGTTACTTTCTGCTTCTCAAGGTATTACTTGATCTCTTAAAATATAACTCTATTTTAATAATATAATGATGAAGTGATTTGCTGTTGCAAAATTATAAAGTGTCCCTCTTTGTTTGTATTTCTCTTTTAAAATATTTGAGTGAAGTTATTGTATGTGTTTGAACACAGTGATGTGAGTTAGGAAGTATGAATATCTATTAAATATGTGCTTTTGGATTGCCTAGTGTGCATAAATGTTGAATAGGATAAAAATTGATGGAGCAGTGCCTGTATTTTACTGTTACTTAGATGGGTCCTTTTGTTGTTTTTCTACATTGTGTAGTTGATCCACCTATTAGTTTTAAATATTAGGAATAGTTAGAAGGTCAACACTTGCAGATCTAACCACTAGTTGGTCTGATCTGCAGTTTAAGACCAAAAGAAGATCATTTCTTCTAATATTTTATGGCTTTCTCTTAAAAATGTGGTTAGGAGTAAAGAAAGTCGTACTCATAAATTCAAAAAAGTGACCATATCATAAAATAAAGGAAGGAAATCGTTGCTGTCAGAGAATGTCCAAGGGATGCTTTGTAGTTTTAGCTATATTGATGCCTTTTTTTGTAATTTGAATTTAGTTGTAAAGTGATTAATTCTGCAATTAATAGTTCAATTGTGTCATTAGTTATTTAGATTTCCATTTCTATAAAATGTACTTATGATATTGTTAGGTTATTAGTATAATTAGAGTTGCTACCTCTGTAAATCGATGACTATTATTAGCTTAAATTTAAGCCTATTACTTGCTCAGGCGGGCCTGCATATGTGTTTGGGGTTAAATGGACCCCGAACCTTATACGGCTTAATAAATCAAGGTCTAAGTGGGACCTTCGGCGATTAAAGGGACCTGATCCCTTGGGCTTCACACTAAAGCCCAACGATAGTTGTGCTCGGATAGCTAAGAGTTTCAGTATGACTGCTCGACCATAGCCTTTGAAGCCCATTCACATTCCATGACCAAGCCTTAAATCCGAGGAGAGGATGTTAAAACTCAAACTTTAGCATTTATTATTCCCTTCCAAACTCGTAAAAATTGCACGGAGTGCCCTATTTGGTCGCACCCATTTAACCTATACCCACTTTTTAAAAAAGGTTTTAACTTGTACTTATTTTTTAAACAATTTAAGACCTCTTTCTCCTCCTCCTTCATTTTCTGAATGCTGAAATATTGTTATGCGTTTTGACCTGATGATTCCTATATATCTGTTTGTCCCATTATGTTCGGTTTGGTCTTATTCACAATAATTTAACATCTTAGATGCTTTACATGCACATTGGTTTATGGTTCTAATTTATCTGTGGTAACTTGTTTTCATGTCGAAAATATTTTTCATTCTTTAATCTTTGAAATGAACAGCATCAATCGCTGCTAATCATGATCTATTAAATTAATTGTTGTTTAGTACTATTTCCTTTATGTACAATATGTTCTTTTGTTGAATTCGTTTTTTGAAATATTTCCGTGTGCAGACATAGAACTTCAGCTCTAAGAATGCTGAAGTTCAGCAAATATAAACAAAAATTTCAGCTCCTAGAATGCTTAAGTTCAGCAAATACAAAACAAATTTCAGCCCTAAAATGCTTAAGTTCAGCAATTACATAACAAACTTCAGCTCCTAGAATGCTGAAGTTCGGCAATTATAAAACAAACTTCAGCTCCTAGAATGCTGAAGTTCAGCAATTACAAAACAAAAACTTCAGCCAAAACATGTAGTTTTATTGAGCTGAAGTTTGCCATTGCACTATGAACTGAAGTTTGCGTGATTGCCTTTTGAAGTCAGGCCAAACTTCACGTAAAAATATCTGAAGTTTTGCTACACTTCAGACAAAACATTCTGAAGTTCAAACTTCAGACATATATTCTTGCTACTCCAGGCCCGTATGTCTGAAGTTATCCGAAAAGTGGGTATACTTGCAATTGTTTTTGCAAAGCGGGTATAAGTTAAAAGTTGACCCAAAACCTGGATATAGATGCAAATGCCCCTCAAAACTCGATTCGCCTAATGGGCTTTCAACATTCTCGTCATTGGTATTCCTATTGCAATTTGCAGTCTCGTATAAATTTGTTGAACATAATATAATAACTATTAAACTAACATATCTGTAGAAGATAAGTCTCTTTGCTCCTACAATTCCAACTTTCATATGCTTATGCCTTACAATAATCACAAATGTCGCGAAAAAACAAATCATGATTATGTTAGAATGCTTTAAACACGCTCCTAATTAATCGAATCATCGTGATTATGTATACGTTTACGTGACATAATTACAATTTTCAAAAGTAAAGGCAAGGAATGCGTTCATGAACTTTTGCCAAAACAATATTAATAATAATAAAGTGTTATTAATTGTGTACATGTACGCGTGACATGATTCTTGATGTGCCAAATGAAATGAGTATACATACACAACTTGATTCACGATGAAACCTATAATTATAACAACTAAGCAAATTAAATGCGAATAGAGGCAAAAATATATAAAATCCCAAAACACCAAATATCTAAAATTAGGTAAGCCAAGTAAAATTATTAAGCGACGGTGCTAGAACAACACAATTTGGGAGTGTCTTATGCCTTCTCGTGGGTTAACAGAATTTCTTACCCAGTCTTCTGTGTTCACGAACCATAATTCGGAGTCAAAATTTTCTTTTAATTGGGATTTTTAAAATGGTGACTTGGAATACCGAAATCAAATATTTCCAAGTGGCGACTCCTTTAAAATAAATAAATCAATCCCTTTCAAATAATGTCACTTAAATTGAAAAATTTTATTTGCCCATACCCGAAAAAAGGAGGTGCAACAATGGGTTATCAGAATCTACCCCTTGACTCGGGTTTTTGACCATGTAGGCCTGGATTGACTTTTGTTGACTTTTTAAAAATTGAATAAAGATTGTAGCTTTACTATTTGGAATTGATTCATATAGATTTATTTGATGTTATTGAGTTATTTTTAGCTAGATTCAAGTTGTTCGTAGACCGATTTGCGAGGAAAGACATTTTTGGAGCATTGATGTTTGCTTGTTTGAGGTAAGTATCTTGCCTAGACTTGGTTTGAAGCACTAGTTACTTGAATTGTTGATGATGACTACATGCCAAGGGTGACGTACATGCGGGGAGATGAGTATGTATGCATGCACCAGGTTTTATTCATGTTTGGGATAGTCCTTATGTTGTGTTATGCCTTGTATTAGATTCTATGCTTCTTGCTCTCGTGCTTCATATGTTTGTACCCCTTCGTGAGCTTCTTGAATCATGCTAGAGATCATGTGTAGGCTAATTTTCTGTTCAAACATGATAATTGTTATTTTGTGGCATATCTGCCTAATCTAAGCTATGCTAGCACACTTCGCACATGTATACACCATAGCATGTTACTTTTATCAGTCCATAAGTATGTGATTTAATATCTATTATTCGTATACATGTATTCTTGTATATGCTTTGTGATTGATATGGATTGAATTGACAGCACATGAGTAGTCTGTACAGTTTGAGTTATGATAGCACGTAAGTGGTCCGTGCGGTTGTTATATTATAGCATGTGAGTTGTCCGTGTAGCGTATGGATAAGGATCCATCCTCCTAGTGTCTTTCTCTCATGTTTCTCTTTTGATAACGTACACACGGTATGAGATAAACTATTCAGTGTTTGATTTTTGTGTATCTTCTCTATTTGCAAACACTCGGGTGTATACATAATTTTATCGCATATCTTCTCTATATGCTAGTTCTAAAATGTATACATACCTCTTTATGCATATCATCTCTATATGTGCTTTACCCGAAGGATGAATGCACGGTATATATCTTTTCTATATGTTAACCTTTGCACATTGACTTGATTATTTATGCATATCTTCTATATATACAAATGTTGATAATTTATTAGTGATAGTCGCATAACTTCTCTATATGTTGAGCTCTTAAACTATTATAAGACTTGCACACATCATCTCTATATGCACTGATATGTTATACGTGTATTTCATTCTTAGCTTGGCATCATTGTTGCGTACTTGTATATTTATGAATTGTGTAGGTTGTTAAGTGAGTATAATTTGTAATACTTTCCACTACTACCTCGCCGAGGTTAGTCATAATACCTACAGAGTACATGGGAACGGTTGTACTCATATTACACTCTGCAATTGATTGTGCAGATTCCGGAATTGGACCCAGTCGAGCTCTGTGAGCTGAGTTGATTGTTATGCGATGGAGACCGACGTAGACTTGCTTCCTGATCGCAGTTCCTGGTGTCTCTTCTTATTTTCCTTTATTGTTGTTGTTGTTTCAAATAGTATTCTTATAATTCAGACTTGTATTCGTACTATAGAGCTTGTGACTCATGTTACCAATTATGTGGAGTTGAGTTATGATTTGATATTATCTATAGTTATTTGTCTTTTAGACTTATCCATTTTGTAATTCGTTACTATTTTATGACTGGCTTGCCAGCAAAAGTGTTAGGCGTCATCACGATCGGTGACTGTTTTGGGTCATGACAAGCTGGTATCAAAATGCTAGGTTGCTTAAGTTTTACGAGTCATAAGTAAATTTAGTAAGGTCTTGCGGATCGGTACAGAGACGTCTGTACTTATCTTCGAGAGGCTACGAGACTATTAGGAAAATTTCTCTTTCTTTCATTCTCTATCATGTGAATTTGTTTATCCTGAAGTTTGAATCTTGCTCTTCTATTCTCTCACAAATAATGAAGATATGTTCTTCGAGTATAGCTAAGCAGGAACCAATACCCTAGACCAAGGTCGGGAGAGGCCGAGGTCGAAGCAAAGGCAAGAGTCGACCACTCACCGCGGTTAGAGGCCTTGCTAGAGCCGCCATTGTGGAGCCACTCGTATCTTCAGTCGATGAGCAGATTCTTGATTTTGTTGAGCCTGTGGGACCAGCTCAGGCTCAGGAGCTACACCTGGACTACAGGAGACTTTGGTTCAGATTTTGAGCGTGTATACGATTTTGGCTCAGGTAGGTATGATTCGAGTTGCTCCAGCTATCTCACAGGTCGGGGGAGGATCCCAGACTTCCACCGCACATACATCAGAGCAACTGGCTCGTAGTTATCAGATGTCGGGGGTTCTAGCTTTGTAGCTAGTCATTGCAGTTCAGCCCGAGATTAGACCATCCTTGACTGTTGAGAAGCAGAAGAGGCTAGAGCGGTTCCAAAGATTTCATCCTCCTTATTTCAGTGTCTAGCCTACTGAGGATTTACAAGTTTTTCTTGATCAATGCCATCGGATTCTACGTATATTGGGTTTAGCAGACTCAAATAGGGTTGAGTTTACTACTTTCCAGTTGGCAGGACCAGCATACAAGTGATGGCAGACTTATGAGTTTGAGTTGGCTAGCAGGTGCAGAATCACTTACTTGGTCTCAGTTTTCATTTCTCTTCTTGGAGAAATTCATACCATAATCTTATGGAGATGAGTTGCATAGTGAGTTTGCACATCTATGCTAGGAGGGCTTGACTATGACCAAGTACGAGATGAGATTTACCGAGTTAGCTTGTCATGTTGTGTTTTTGGTCCCTACTGAGAGAGAGGGAGAGAGAGGGAGAGGGAGAGAGAGAGAGAGAGAGAGAGAGAGAGAGAGAGAGAGAGAGAGAGAGAGAGAGAGAGAGAGAGAGAGAAAGAGTCATGAGGTTCATTGAGGGACTCAACTATAATATCCGATATGGTATTCCGAGAGGCAGAGACTGATACTAGTTTTCACCAAGTTGTTGAGATTGTCAGGCACATAGAGCGTGTTCACACACAGGAGCGAGAGAAGTAGGAGCCCAAGAGGCCCTATGGTTAGGTTGGTTTTAGTGGTGCCTCATCTGTAGGCCAGCCACATCACATTAGAGGTTGTCCTTTCAGGATCGCTTATACAGCTCATTATGTTTCTCGTGGTTCGTCAGTCAGCCCTAATTCATACAATGCCCACACATGCCAGCCATCTTTCAATGCACTGCCAGTATAAAGTTCATATGGTTCTTCATATGCTTAGAGTTCTATGGGTGGATATTCAGGTTATTAGGGTCTGTTACTATGTTAGCAGCCATACTAGAGGAGGGGTTATTTTGAGTGTAGGGACTTGAGACATCTCAAGAGGGATTGCCCCAAGCTTTTAAGCATTGTACCACATCAGGGCACATAGTTCATGGTTCCAGCGCCAGCAGCTACACCACCCGCATAGCCAGTTAGGGGTGTAGCTCAGTCTGTTCAAGGCCGTCTTAAAAGGGGAGGTTAGTTAGGTAGAGGACGGGCTCATTGTTATGCATTCCTGGCAAGACCAAAGGTTGTTCCTTTGGATGTCGTGATGACATGTATTGTTTTAGTGTGCCTCAAGGATGCTTCAGTATTATTTGACCCTGATTTCACTTATTCGTATGTGTGATCATATTTTGCTCGTTATTTGGATATGCTCATGGTTCCCTTGATATCCATGTTCATGTATATACACATCTTGGTGATTCTATTATGGTAGATTGTGTGTATCGGTCTTGTGTGGTTACCATTCGGAGTTATGAGACTAGGGTTGATCTTTTATTACTCAATATGGTCGATTGTAAGGTGATTTTGGGTATGGATTGGCTATCTCTATACCATGCTATTCTTGATTATCACGTTGAGACTGTGATGTTGACGATGTCAGGGTTGCCAAGGTTGGAACTGAGGGTTTCTATGGGTCACACTCCTGGTAGAGTGATTGTTTTTAAGGCACAACGGATGATTGAGAAGGTGTGTTTGGCATATCTGGCCAGAATGATGTTAGTATCGATACTCCTACTATTGTGTTAGTTCCAGTAGTGAGAGATTTTTAGATGTATTTACTATAGACCTATCGGGCATTCCACCCAATAAGAATATTGATTTTGGCATTGATTTGGTGTCAAGCACTCAGCCCATAGCTATTCCACCATATCACATACCACCAATAGAATTGAAAGTATTGAAGGAATAGTTGTAGGAGTTGTTGGCTAAGGGATTCATTAGGCCAAGTGTGTCACCTTGGGTGCACCGATATTATTTGTAAAATATAAGGATGGTTCTATGAGAATCTATATTGACTACAGGTAGTTGAATAAGGTTACCATCAAGAACAAGTATCCACTTCCTCGCATTGATGATTTTGTTTGATCAGCTTCATGTTGATAGGGTGTTCTCAAAGATTGACTTGAGATCGGGTTATGATCAGTTGAAGATTAGGGATTCGGACATTCCTAAGATGGCTTTCAGGAATCTCTATGGGCATTATGAGTATTTTTATGTCTTTTAACTTGACTAATACCCCAGCAGCTTCCATGTATTTGATGAACAGTGTATTCTAGCCTTATTTTAATTCTTTTCTCATTGTGTTCGTTGATGATATCTTGGTACATTCCTATAGTAGGGAGGAGCACGATTAGCATTTGAGGATGGTACTTCAGGTACTGAGGGCGAAGAAGTTGTATGCTATGTTCTTCAAGTGTGAGTATTGGTTGGATTCAGTGGCATTTTTTGGGCCACGTGGTGTCCAATGATGGAATCGGGGTGGATCCAAAAAAGATTGAGGCAGTTCAGAATTGGCCCAGACTTTCTACCCCTACGGAGATCAGGAGTTTCTAGGTTTGTTTGGGTACTATTATCGATTTTGTAGAAAGATTTTCATCTATAGCAGCTCCGTTGACTAAATTGAATCAGAAGGGTGCTTTATTCAGATGGTCGGGCGAGTGTGAGGAGAGCTTTCATAAGCTCAAGACTGTTTTGACTACGACTTGAGTTTTGGTATTGCCTCAGGATCGACGATTTATATTGTTTATTGTGATGTTTCACGTATTGGTCTTGGTTATGTGTTGATGCAGGATGGTAGGGTGATTGCCTATGCGTCATTCTAGTTGAAGCAAGTGAGAAGAACAATTTGATCCATGATTTGGAGTTGGCAGCTATTGTGCACGCACTCAAGATTTAGAGGCATTACTTATATGGCATTTCTTGTGACGTTTACACTGATCATTAGAGTTTCAAGCATTTATTTAAATAGAAGGATTTAAATTTGAGGCAGCAGGGACGGTTTGACTTTTTGAACGATTATCATATCACTATTTTGTATCATCCGGAAAAGGCTAATGTGGTAGCAGAGCCTTGAGTAGAAAGGAGAAGAGTATGGGGAGTTTGGCATTTATTCTAGTGGTGGAGAGGCCTTTAACTATGGATGTTCGAGCATTGTCCGATAGTTTTTGCTTGTGTCATTGCGCAGTCATCCTTGTTTGAGCGCATCAAGGCGTGCCACTATGATGATCTTACCATATCCTACCAAATATTTTTGAGCCTACTAAAGTTTTTTCTTGTGTCGTTGCACAGTCATCCTTGTTTGAGCGCATCAAGGCTTGCCAGTATGGTGATCCACAATTGCTTGTCCTTAGCGACATGGTGCAGCGAGGTGGTGCCAAAAAGGTGGCTATTGATGATGATGGTTGCGACTTCACGGTTGGATTTATGTTCCTAATGTTGATGTCTTGAGAGAGTGGATTCTTGAGGAGGCTCATAGTTTGAGGTATTCTATTCACCTAGGTGTTACAAAGATATATTGTGATTTGAAGAAGCATTATTGGTGGAGAAGGATAAAGGACATTACTGGGCAAATTACACGGTGTTTAAATTATCAACAGGTCAAGTATGCGCATCAGAGACCGGGAGGTTTGCTTTAGAAGATTCATATACCAAATTGGAAGTGGGAGAGTATTACTATGGACTCCGTGGTAGGATTGCCATGGACTTTGAGGAAGTTTGATCCGATTTGGTTCATTGTGGATCGGTTGACTAAATCGGCGTATTTCGCTCCGGTTATGACTTCTTATACTTTGGAGAAATTGGCTAAAATCTAAAGCAGAGAGATTGTTCGCTTCTATGGTGTACCTATTTCTATCATCTTGGATCGCGACACTCAGTTTACATCACACTTTTGGAGAGCTGTTCAGTGTGAGTTGGGCATGCAGGTTGAGTTGAGTACTACATTTCACCCTCAAACGGTTGGGTAGTCTGAGTGGACCATTCCGATTTTTGAGTACTATATTAGGGGCATGAGTTATTGATTTTCGGGGGTTAGTGGGATCAGTTTCTACCTTTGGCGGAGTTTGTATATAACAAAAGCAACCAGTCAAGTATCCAGATGGCTCCATCAATGTCGTTCTCTGGTTGGTTGGTTTGAGCCTAGTGAGGCTAGGTTATTGGGCATAGATTTGGTTCGTGATGCTTTGGATAAGGAGAAGTTGATTCAGGAGAGGCTTCATACAGCGCATTCCAGGTAGAAGAGTTATGCTGATAGGAACGTTCGTGATGTGGCATTCATGGAGGGTGAGTAGGTCCTTCTTAGAGTTTCTCCTACGAAGGGCGTGATGAGGTTCGGTAGGAAGGGCAAGTTGAGTCCTCGGTACGTTGGTCCATTTAAGGTTTTGGAGAGAATGGGTGAGGTGGCTTACATGCTTGCTTTGCTAACCAGGTTGTCGAGAGTTCACCCCGTGTTTCATGTTTCTATGCTTCGAAAGTATCATGAAGATAAGTCACATATTTTGTACTTCAGCACTGTGCAGTTGGATGAGAATCTGGCTTATGAGGAAGAGCTAGTGGCCATTTTAGATAGGCAGGTTCAGAAGCTCAGGTCTAAGGAGATTGCATCAGTGAAGGTCCATCTGAGAGATCAGTCGGTTGAGGAGGCAACTTGGGAGACCCCACATGATATGTGGAGAATATACCCTCACCTTTTTGATACTTCGGGTATGATTCTAAACTCGTTCGAGGACAAATGTTTGTTTAAGACGGGGAGAATATAGCGACCGGACCGATCGTTTTATGAATTTGAACCCCATTTTCCACTTGATGTTTCTCATATGCTTGTTTGTTGTTTGATGACTTGAGGGGATGGTTGTTTTGGTTTCGGGGATGTTTTTGAGTGAATTGGAACACTTGGTTCCTTTGTTGGAAGCTTAAGTTGTAAGAGTTGACATAGGTTTGACTTTTGTATAAATGATATTGGATATGGGATTTGATGACTCCTATAGGTTCGTATGGTGATTTTAGACTTATGCGTATGTTCAAATTTGGATTTGGAGGTCCCTAGGGTGTTTTGGCTCTATTTGCCGAAAGTTAGTAATTTGAAGGTTTAGAGAGTTCCTAAGTTTGATCAGGAGTTGACTTTGATAATATCATATTCGGATTGTTGTTCCAGAAGTTTGAATATGTTTGTTTTTTCATTTGGGACTTGAGTGCAAAGTTTGGATATAATTCGGATTGGTTAGGCTTGAATCGGATACTTGGTTGGAAGTTTGGAAGTTAACGAACTTAAGAGAAGCTCAACTTGTGCTTTGATAGTCCATTCTTGATTTTGATGTTAGTTATGGTGTTTTTGAGAATTTTGACAAGTTTTGATAAGGTATTGGTACTTGTTGGCATGATTTAATGGGGTCCCCGGGGACTCGGGTGTGCTTCGGGATAGTTTCGGACCATTTCTCTTTGGTTGGCAATTGCTGGATTTCTGGTGTTTAGTAGTGCTTCGCGATCATGAAGCTTGTCTCGCAATCGCGGAGAAGGGGGGCTAACAATCGAGATTTTCCTTTTCGCGTTCGTGTGGATGGAGTCGGGTTCGTGGAGAGATGGGAGTAGGAGCAGGAGCATCGCATTCGCGTGTAGGGGGCCGCATTCACGATTGAGCGGTGCCAGGCAGAAGGATTACCTTCGCGTTTGCGAACTAGGCTCGCGTTCATGTAGACTTAGAAGGTCAGACACCGTGTTCACGAGGGGAAATTCGCGTTCGCAAAGTGGAGCAGCAGATGGGCTAATTTTCAGCCTTCGCGATCCCGAAGGGTGTGTCGCAATCTCAATACATACCACTGGGTAGATTACTTTATGGGTAAATTTCACGATTTAGCCATTTTTTCATATTTTTGGACCCTAGACTTGGGAGAGGCAATTTTAGCTTGGAGATTTTCACACAAGACTTTGGGGTAAGTGATTTTTACACATTTTCTGTATTATTTCAAGAATCTACATGGATTGTTCCCACCCAAAATATGGAATTTTGAGGGAAATTTGGGGGGTTTTCCTACAACTTAAGAGAGTGAAAATTGAGGATTTGAGGGTCGAATTAGACTTGGTTTTGGAATCTAATCACATGGTTGGACTTGTGAGGTTATGGGTAGTTCGGATCTACCCCTTGATTCGGGCTTTGACCATTTAGGCCCAGTTAACTTTTGTTGACTTTTGGGGAATTGAATAAAGATTAAAGCTTTATTGTTTGGAATTGATTCTTATAACTTTATTTGATGTTACTGAATTGTTTTTTGCTAGAGCCGTTCGGAGGCTGATTTACCATGGAAGGTATTTTTGGAGCACTGATTTTTACTTGTTTGAGGTAAGTATCTTGTCTAGCCTTGTTTTGAGGCACTAGTTGCTTGAATTGTTGATGATGCCTATGTGCCAAGGGTAATGCACATG
The DNA here is from genome assembly GCF_000715075.1 of Nicotiana tabacum. Taxonomy (NCBI): domain Eukaryota; kingdom Viridiplantae; phylum Streptophyta; class Magnoliopsida; order Solanales; family Solanaceae; genus Nicotiana; species Nicotiana tabacum. Next base: position 46,898,614 of record NC_134093.1, on the reverse strand, counting down.
CGGAGGGATGAGCATGTGTGCATGCACCGGGTTTTATCCATGTTAAGGGTAGTTCTTAGGTTGCGTTCTATCTTGTATTAGATACTATGCTTCTTGCTATCATGCTTCATATGTTTGTACCCCTTCGTGAGCTTCTTGATCATGCTAGAGATCATGTGTAGGCTAATTTCATGTTCAACCATGGTAATTGTTATTTTGTGGCGTATCCGCCTAATCTGAGTTGTGGTAGCACAATTCGCACATGCATACATCATAGCATGTTACTTTTATCAGTCCATGAGTATGTGATTTGATATCCATTGTTTGTATACATAGATTCTTGTATATGCGTTTTGAGTGATATGGACTGGATTGGCAGTACGTGAGTGATTCGTATGGTTTTAGTTAAGATAGCACGTAGTGGCCCGTGCGGTTGTTATATTATGGCACGTCAGTTGTCCATGTAACGTGTGGATAAGGATCCATCTCCTAGGTTTGTCCTCTCATGCTTCTCTCTTGATGACGTACACGCAGTATGAGAAAAATTTATCAGTGTTAGTTTTTTGCTTCTCTTCTCTATTTGCAAACACCTCGGGTGTATACATGATTTTATCGCATATCTTCTCTATATGCTAGTTATGGAATGTATATATACCTCTTTATGCATATCTTCTCTATATGCTGCTTTGACTGAAGGATGAACACACGGTAAATATCTTCTGTATATGTTAACATATGTACATTGACTTGATTATTTATGCATATCTTCTCCATATGCAAATGTTGATGATTCTCTGGTGATAGTCGCATATCGTCTTTATATGCTGAGATGTTAAATTGTTATAAGACTTGTGCACGTCTTCTTTATGTGCACTAATTGATTATACATGTATATCATGCTTAGTTAGGCACCATTACTGTGTACTTGTATATTTATGACTGAGCAGGTTGTTAAGTAAGTATTGTTGGTACATCTTGCCATTACTATCTCGCCGAGGTTAGTCATGATACTTATAGAATATATGGGGTCGGTTGTACTTAGACTACACTTTCCACTTAATTGTACAGATTTCGGAGTTGGACCTAGTCGAGCTTTGTGAGCTGAGTTGGTTGTTTTGTTATGGAGACCGAGGTAGAGCTGCTTCCTAATCGCAGTCCCTGGCATCTCTTCTTATTTTCCTTTATTGTTGTTGTTGTTTTAGACAATATTCCTATAGTTCACACTTGTATCGTACTGTGGAGATCATGACTTAGTGTTACCATTTCTGGGGAGTTGTATTATGATTTGACATTATCTATGGTTATTTGTCTTTCAGACTTATCTATTATGTAATTCGTTATCATGTTTCGTTATTTTTTTATAACTAGCTTGCCTAGCAAGTAAGTTAGGCGCCATCACGAGTGCTGGTGATTTTGGGTTGTGAAAATAGTGATGCAAATTGGATTACTGGATCAACCGAATCTAAATCCACACGTGGATACGTTTTTTCCATTGGCGGAGGAGAAATATCTTGAAAGCCATCCAACCAGGCATGCATTGTCTGCTTTAAAAAGGAGTCTAGCTTTAGACAAAGCTGGTAAAGAAGCTAAATGGATTCGGAATTTCTTAGAAGATATTTCATTTTAGCCCAAAGTGTTGGCCGCTCTAGGCATACATTGCGATAGTCAAGGCAATAGAAAGGGCTGAGAGCGTGATTTATAAAAAAAGAATCTTGTCACATGCGGTGAAGATATAAAACCGTTAGACATCTATTCTCTAGTGAAATTTTCACAATTGACTACATAAAGTCAAGAGATAATATATCAGATCCATTTATAAAAGACCTATGGTTAATTCCCTGTGGGATTCGACTCCAGACTTATTAACCGGATTATATTTGCAACGACCGCCAGACCTCTTAGGAGGCATATTTGGGCGTGATCAGGTTGTCTCGGTAGTGTTTACTGGTAGAGTTATCTCCCTTTTCGTGGTCTCGCACGCCATGTTGAATCCATTCAATATTCGGACCGCTGGTACGATTTGATCATGTAACCCCAGTTGTCTACAACCCTCAATCTGATGTTGTTGGCCAAACTACCTGGATCAATCAATACACGTTTAACCCGGGATTTATTTACGAGTACATATATTATCAGTGCATCATTGTGAGGCTGTAAGATGCCCTCGGCGTCTTCATCACTGAATGAGATAGCTCCTTCCGCAACGTAATCCCGGGTGCATTTTTCTCTGGTGATAGAAACTTTGGTGCATTTTATCATCTGCCCTCAACTCCCCCAATGATCATGTTGATTATGTGTTGAGGCTCCTCTTGTTCAACCTGTTTGTTGGCGTCCCTATTTCTGAAGTGGTTTTTGTCTCGCTCGCTTAGGAATTCTCGAAGGTGCCCATTGTTGAACAATCGAGAAACTTCTTCCATTAACTGTCGGCAATCCTCGGTCCTATGACCGTGAGTACCATGGTATTTAAACATCAAATTAAGATCTCTTTGGGTTGGGTCAGACTGCAACGGCCGGGGCCACTTAGTCTCTTTGACGCGCCCTTATGGTTGGCACTATGCTTGCAGCGTCCACGTTGAAATTATACTCCGATAATCCCGGTGCCTCACTACTCCCGAATGACCTGTCAAAGCTACTCTTGTTCATCAGGACCCGGCCGCTCTGTCCTCGATTGTTTCTAGTCTCGATCTTTATCGGGTGGCGCCTGGATCCATTTCCCTCTGATCCGCATTGTATGGCTCATATCGATCTCCGACCGGCATCGGCTCTTGATCAATGGTTCTCTTAGACCTGTCATCGGTTCTAATAGGGTAAACAGACCCGGAAGGAGCCCCGAGTTGGTCGTCTTCGACCCTGATCTTTGATTGATATTTGTTGTGGACGTCGGCCTAAGTGACCGCTGGGTACTCCACCAAGTCTTGCTTTAGCTGTTGAGAGGCCACGTAACTTCGGGGGTTGAGCCCTTGTGTAAATGCCTGAACGTCCCAATCATCTGCAACTGGTGGTAGATCCATGTGTTCCATCTGGAACCTCGACACAACTCCTTGAGCATCTCGTTGTCCCTCTGTTTGACCTTGAAATGGTCTGACTTCCTGGTCTCGACCTTAATGGCTTCGGCAATGGCCTTCACAAAATCATCTTCAAGCATAGCAAGCGAGTCGATAGAATTCGGAGGCAAGTTATAATACCATATCGTTTCTCTCTTGGACAAGGTTTTCCCAAATTATTTCAGCAACACTGACTCGATTTCGTCGTCTTCCATGTCATTTCCTTTGATCGAGCATGTATAAGAGATTATATGCTCATTTGGATCCGTGGTCCCATTATACTTGGGAATGTCGGGCATTCAAAACCTCTTTGGGATCGTCTTTGGTGCAGCGCTCGGGAAGGAAGGCTTTGATTTGCGTGTCACATTATGTCATAATAAAAGAAACCTTACCCTTTATATAGTAGAGGAATTTCAGTCCTAATACAGTCTAAATAAAGTAAAAGTCTTCTTTTTTCGTTAATGTCGATCTGCCGTTGATACTGGACGGGATTCGCGCCGTAATATCCAGTTGAGGGAGAATATTACGGCCATCTACTCGTCATGTATAACCATTCTCCACGTTTCCCGAGGTCCATAAGCTATACTTGGTCTGGGTCAGTTATTTCATTGTGCCCGATCTTAGATACATTGTTCATTCCTCCCGGGTTTCGATACGAGGGGTTCTTGAGCCTCGACTATAATCATGCTGAGCCATGCTTCCCTTTTGTTTCCTTATCGGAAAATCGGGAAAAATTCTGCCCCCGATTTTACCCGTACACACCGATCTTTTCCTCTTTGAATGTGGCATTGATTCTGTATCACTACAAAGCTTCTTGAGGGGATGGCTACTCTTTTGCTGGATGATTTTGTGTATGATTTGGGCAAATTTTCACTTTAGAAGTCGTAGAAAGTGAAATTCGCTATTAGTGATTAGTACATGAAACTTAGATCTAATAAAAAATTTGATACAAGGACAATGATTGATGCCTTCAGAATCCACAACTATACTTAACGGTGCAACAACTTAAGAAATAAAGTTCATCTTTGGACAATCAAGCATAAGATTTTACATTAAATCATTTCCATTCTGTACCCAAAGTTAGAGATTCTATAAATACTCACTCAACTACTTTCTACCTTGTGTTGTATCTAGGGGTGGCATGTGGGCCGGTTAGGATCGGGACCGGCCCAGGACCGTAAGTACAAATGGGCGGTGGGCCTAAACGGTCCTAACCGGATAGGACCGAAACCGTGAGGAGGTGGGCTGGGTAGTGGGCCGGTCCTATAGGGGAGGCCCGCGAGTCCGAGACCGTTTGGGACCGGGACCGGTTGAGAAGTGGGCCGGTTCAAGCGGTCCTAAACGGGCCTATCCGGGCCCAACTTTTAAAAAAAATAATTTGACCGTTTGGCCATTTAAAAACTAGCCGTTTGGTCTGCCAAAATAGTCGTTGGCTATTTGCAAAATAGCCATTTAACCTTCCAAACTTTATTTTAACCCCAAACTTTTTATAATTATACCTTTTTCCTATTTTCAACTATAAATACCCCCTCATTATTTCATTTTTCTCACAAAATTATCAATCTCTCTCAATCTCTCTCTAATATTCTTCTATAATTGCTTACTTAATTGTTACATTTTGTGCAAATTGTGAAGTTGGTGAATTGAAGTCTTCAAGTCTTCAATGATAATTAATTTTCAACAAGTTGTTCGTCAATTCGGTAAACTCGTTCCAACTCTTAAGTTTTAATATTATAGTTTTGTTTGTTTTATTTACTTTGCTTGATTAATTAAGATGGTTTATTCCTTAAAAATAATATTTAGTAAAAATAAGGAAAAATCCAAGAGTGGTAAATCTAGTGGCCAATCTGTTCCTCCTCCACTTCCCCCGGCTCCCTGACCTAAACCCGTTACCTGTCCTACACCTCCTATTCTTGATAGCAATAATAGTTTATTATAATTTACCGAGAGTTAATTTTGCCATAATATTGCACCCGGTGAACAATTAAACCATGAATATATGAATGCTCTTTATGGTAATCCAACTATTGATGAAAATGATGATGGAGAAATAGATTTTGATGAAACGCAACCGGATGACGATACACCCACTAGTCCTGCTCCTAAAGTTAACCCAACTAATAATAATCCAAATAATGCCCCGTCTGACCCTCCTCTTACTGTCCCTACTTTTTCTAGACAACCTTCTAAACGGGCAGAAACATCTCTTGTTTGGCCATTTTTTACTCAACTAAGAGAAAAAAATAGGGCTAAGTGTAAAACTTGTGGCAAATAGTTAGTTTTTAAATATGTTGGAAGTCGGGGGGAGGGGGGGACGGGAAGTTTGACTAGATACATATTGCTACACCCTCAAGATAAAGCTTGATATTTTCGTATGAAAGCTTTGGCCGAGGGGACAAGTGCACCTAGTCAGGCTGACCTTAGTACCGGGTCAAATTAATTTCAACCGAAAATTAACACTATTACCGGTGGTATTTTATATTATGATCCAAAAAAAGATCGGGAAGAATTGGCAAAAATGATTACTGTTATGTGCTTACCCTATAGTTTTCCTTCTAACCTTCACTTTGTGCATTATATTAGAAAAATTTATAATCCTACTTATAAAGGTTTACCTCGCATAACCGTAAAGAGCGATCTTTATAAATATAAACATGAATATGAACAATATTTGCGCTATTTATTTACTCATATAAATTATCGTGTTGCTATTACAACTAATATTAGTAGAAGTGGTAATGACTATGATTACCTTACTATTACCAGTTATTGGATTGATGAGGATTGGATAATGCAAAAGCGCATTATTGCTTATAGAATAATTAATTCACGTCACACAGGGCAATTTATTTCTAGCACGATTACGGATATTTGTAGATATTTTTGTATTAGTGATAAAATAATGTCAGTTTCAATGGATAATGCTACTAGTAACACAAATGTTGTAGCCTTTCTTACCACTACACTAAGTCTTGCATTTAGTAACATTTTTCATGTTAGATGTATTTATCATATTTACCATTTAATTGTGGGTGATGGTATGCGAATTTTAGATGTTGAAATTGAAAAGGTTAAAATGGCTCTTAATTGGCCTTTTTATTCAAACCGTAGAAGTAGACTTAGAGAATATTTTAAAAGATGCGATGAATTTGGCCTAAGAGAAAGAAAGGTTTCTAAACCTTGTTCGCCTAGATGGAATTACATGTATGAAAGTTTAGTTGTTGTATATGAATATAGAAACCCCATAAACTCAACGTTTAATGCTCATGTAAGTGATGATGATGAGCACCTTACAAATGCAGATTGGGCTAATGTTAAAATGCTTGTAGATTTTTTAGAATAATTTCATATTGCTACAAATAAATTTTCTGGGCAATATTATCCGACTATTTCTAACTGTTTAGTTTATATTACAGAACTTGCAAATTTATTTAATCATTTTTCAGAGGGTGGGAAAATTTATCAACTTGCTATTGATTCTATGAGAAAAAAATTTAAAAAATATTTTTTTCCTATTCCCCCTATTTACGGTGTTGCTGCATTGTTAAATCCTACTATGAAATTAGGAGGTCCTCAATTTTGGTATGAAACTGTTTATAATGGTTTAGCACTTGAAGATGAGGAGTTGTCTAAACTTCCGGACGCAATAGCCTTAATTAAAATAAATGTTCAAACAATTTATAATGCTTATCAAGTTGCATTAGATCATGCTAGACCAAATGTTCCAACTCCTTCTTCTTCTAGTTCTCAATCATCTAAAAGAACTGTGGGAGTAAGAGCACTTAGTACTTGGGCAGGGTTCAGGGATTCTCAAGGTTCTAGTACTAGTGATTTTTCACAACTAAATTAGCTTGAAATTTATTTATCACAGGGAATTGAGGAAGTGAATCCCGATGGCTCCTTTAATATTTTGAAATGGTGGAAGAACAAAGAAAAATACTTTCCGATTCTTTCAAGGATGACCCGAGACATTTTAACTATTCAAGCTTCAACAGTGGCATCAGAGAGCGCTTTCAGTCAAGCAAAACTTCAACTCGGTGATTATAGAGCGTCTATGAGAGAGAGCTTGGAAAAATCAGTACTTTTCAGAGATTGGATCCGTTCAGAAAGAAGAAATTTTGGACTTGCTGAATCACAACCAGAGGTAGACGAAGCTTACGAAGAAATGCTAGCTGAACTTGCGGAGGATGATGCTTCGCCTGGAAGCGGTGATGACCAAGCTTCATTTCCGCCACCACCAACGAAAATTCCTCCGGACCTTGAAGGATTTATGAAATTTGTAAGAGATACCATGTAAATTAATATGTAACTTGTATTTTGGCACATCTTGATTAGTTTCTTTTTCTTCTCAATGGTGGTATTAGCACCTTGTTGTGCTCATTCCATATGGGGGAGGAAGATTAAGAAAGATATTGCCATAATTTTTTAATGCTATAATAAAATTATAACGCATTGCTTTGAATATCTCTTTAAAATATTTTTATCTTTTTATATATCTTAAGCTATATATATATATATATATATATATATATATATATATATATATATATATGTGTGTGTGTGTGTGTGTGTGTGTGTGACAATTCTATAATATAATTTACAAATTGCCTTAGATATTTTTATTACCATTTTTTTCTCTAACTTGTATAAAAAAAATTTAAAAATAGAAAGTATCTGTTGGGCCCGTTTGGGCCCGCTTAGACCCGGGACCGGCCCAATTAACCCGGGATCATTAGTTCGTGATCCCGGTCCCGAACCGGTTCCAACAAGAAGCCCGCGAAGACCGGGACCGCTTAAGACCGGCCCACTTAGAGATTCTAGAAACACTCATGTGTGCTCAACTAATTTTTACTTTGTGTTGTATCAATGTAAATGTAAATCTACAAGTATTTTCCTTGTTTTCCCCAATTCTAGGGATGACAAGCGGTGCGGTTGCGGGGCGAACCCGCAATCGTTACAGCAAAAAAACTGATAAAGAAACAAGTCGAAAAAATAAACTTTAATTAACACAGAAATTCTCTGCTATGTCAAGAGCTAGTAAAAGTACACGAATTGCTAAAAGTCCACAACTTTCAACTTTTGCATTCGGTTCATGAACCAAGAGATTTGTTGAACTACTTTCTAACCAAACAATATGTCTATTGTCTATTCTTTCCTTTTTCTTGGTCTAACCTTTTAATCTTTTACTTTTGACCAAATATAGGTTAAACTTTAAAGTAAAAGATTGTGGAATATCAGATAGATTATTTGTACACAAGCCTAAGAAGATTGATAAAAAGCAAAAGGCAAAGATGCAGAATCAGTAGCATAAAACCACAGGAAGTCACCGGCAATGCCAACAGTTATAGTCCAATCGAATATCACTTCAAATCATTTCCCTCTTTTTTTTTTCTTTTTCTTTAATTTAATATTTTTACCAATAATGCAGCTCCATTATTCAGACGGGTTCTGCATAGAGTGTGAAATGGGAATGGGCACACTGACTAAGACCTTAGGGGTCGTTTGATTCAAAATCAGATTATCCCAATATCATAATCTTGAGATTATAACAAGGATATATAATCTAACCTTCTATATGGAATACATAAAATCTCAAAAATTTGATATAAATTTTATTCTGATTTTAACTAATACTCAAAATCAAATACTGGACAAATTTAATCGCAAACTTTTTTCCTGGGATAACCCTTAATCCCTATAACCAAACGGCCCCTAGGGTTTTGATTTAGAGTTTTAGTGAGCGTTTGGAAATAAGATCTGTAAAATTCCCAAAAAAGTGAAAAAAATTTCAAGTGAAAATAATATTTGAAAATTAGAGTTGTGTTTGGACATGAATATAATTTTAGGTTGTTTTTGAAGTTTTGTGAGTAATCTGAGTGAAAAATTTAAAAAACAGCTTTTTGGAGTTTTTTAAAATTTCGAAAAATTCCAAAATGCATCTTTAAGTGAAAATTAAAAATTTTATAAACAAACACTGATTTTGGAAAAAAGTGATTTTTTTTGAAAAAAAAGGAAAAAATTCTTATGTCCAAACGGGCTCTTATAGCCTGTTTGGCCAAACTGGAGAAATCAGCTTATTTTGAGAAGTGTTTTTTTCAAAAGTGCTTTTGAAAAAAATACTTTTGGACAGAAACAGTTTGGCTAATCACTCTAAAAAGCAATTTTGAGCAATAATTTGTGTTTGGCCAAGCTTTTCAGAAAGTGATTTTAAGTATCAAATTACAAATAAGGATATGAATATATTTATTTAATAGTTAATATTATAAGTAAATAAATAATCTCAAAAATTTGTTATTACAGGCAATAATTAAATCTTTTTATTTTATTTTAGTAAAATATGAAAATAAAATCTAAAAGTACTTAATTCTTTTAATATAAGTTAAATATATTAAAAATTATTCAACAAATATAAAAGCATTCACCCCTAAAGTCACTATATATTATAAAGTTATCCTAAAATAATAAGAAATATGTATACATTAATATCCTAAGTATTAGGTTTAACGGTTATTTTGGTATATACTATATTTTGTTAAGGGTATTCTTGATAAGAAGAAAAGTCAAAACTATTTCTGCTTCTGCTTTTGGGAAGAAGCTATTTTTTTCTGCTTCTCATAAACTGCTTCTGTTTCTTCCCAAAAGTACATTTTTTCTCAAAAATACTTGACCAAACACCTCAAGTTAGAGAAAAAAAGTACTTTTAAAAAAAAATAAAAAACATTTCTAGCCTCTTGAGAAACTTGGCCTAAATTCACAAACATCTACAATAAGTAAAAGTAACACAAGCCCCATCACCTGCACCCCACCCCCACCCACCACCCCCTCTTGTCTCCAGTCTTTTGTTCAGTCAGAAGGGGCAACACGAATCTTGCTGACTAATTGGATCATGGAATTATCAGTTACATAGGTAAGAACTAATGCTCCCATAGGTTCCTTACCATCCGTATTAACTTACTACTTCGGTTTCTTGTTTTGAAAAACTGGATTTATTTCAAATTACTTGATATTTAAATGATAAGAAGTAGTATCTAATAGTACTTAATTCTAATTTTTCAGTTTCATCCTTATTGCTCTAATCAGTGAATTGTTGATTAAGAGAGATATTTAAATTAAAGATAAATGGTAATTTAACTTAGACAAATACTCTTATAAGTAAAACTAAATTAAAGATAAATGGTAGTTTAACATGTTAGATCTCAATTAATTTCAATGATGTAAAATAATCAATTACTCCTTATGTGCAGGAACAGATTCTGAGCAACAAAATGGAGGCATATGGAGGCAAAAATTAATCAAACGAAAAAAGTAAAAAGAAGCGGAAAAATCAATCAAGGAAGATGGCAAAATTAATTAAAAGAGATATTATAGGAAGGATCTCAATCAAAGGAGATTAAGGGCATAAAATCATCCGCTAAAGATTCTCCCACATAAAGACGTCAATCAAAGCATCAATCAAGGGTTTGGCAATGGGAATATTCTCTCATTTAAGAAAAAAAATTATTCAAGTCCGCGAGTCAAGGCAAGTCAGGAGAAGAATCAATCTTGGAAAGAATCAATTTATGATTCCTTCTGAATACAACTCCCTTGGGTTCACAATCTCTCAAAAAGATGTACAAGACTTGGAGGCCTTGAGAAGTATAAATACCTACTGCACGAGCCTTGGAACGATATACTTTGATCAAACCAACTTCAATCTCCTTGTTCTACTTCAAATAGAATACTGTAGTCTGCTTTAGATTTCCTGTGTAACAAAGAAGAGAAGAGAGAGAAAAGAACATTGGTGAGGCATTATATCAATTATAGAGAGAAGAACAAAGTGACAAAAGCTGTTGGTATATAACAACATCAACTCATCTGTACTAAGCCACTTCATACTTGAAAGAGATCACCCTTGCAACCCAATAGGACTGGACGTAGGATTCACTCTGAATCCGAACCAGTATAAAAACATACTGGCAAATTTGTCGACTACCTCGAAAAAGAAAAAAAAAAATTATAATTCAGCCCCTCTTGCACTTTCATAACATAGACAAATACTCTTATGAGTACGACTAATGGATGTCTTTCTTAAGGAGTAAAAAGAAATTTTAAAGGACAAATAATTTGGACCGAATATAGTGTATGATAATCGTTATATTTAGACAAGTATCAAAATATTAGTATAACTTTTTTCTGTACTCCCTCGGTCGTACGGATAGATATTTACTCACATATTTGATGTTTTCAGAAAAACTTAAATTACATAACTATAATTGATTAATATATTATGATTAGTTAGTATATATATAATACCCTATATCTTTAAATAAGGGTGTAATAATAATAATAATAATAATAATAATAATAATAATAATAATAATAATAATAATAATAATAATAATAATAATAATAATAATATACAAACTTTTTACGAATTTCAAAATCCAATTGTAAATTTTGATGTCCTCATTCCTCACATTATCTTTCCCTTTTCTCTTATTCGATTAACCCGACCAGAGAAAACACATCCCTCTTGTCTTATTGCTTTCTTTTCGACTCTCAATCTGAAAAACAAGTGGTAACAATTCAAAATTTGCTGCTCGTGAAGTTGTCGTGGTCCACTTTAATTACCATATTTGAACTTTAATAGGTAGATTTTGGCCATTAGATTTAGAGTTTTTCACCACAAAATAATGGACACAAAACACGTTAGGTTAAAAGTTTGAGTATTATTCACTCATGTGGAGGCTAGGAAGGTACGAACAGTCGTTTCCTAGGCTAGGGAGGTACGAAGAGTTGTTTCCTTCGTATCACACTTGTGGTTATCTCGGTCTATAAACTCTTCTTTTAAAAAAAAACAATCATCCTATTCACCAGTATTCATCACCCGACTAATCTAATTTCTCATTAAAGAGGAAACACTTCCGATTAAGATCTTGCTTATTACAAGATTAGTATTCGAGACTTTTAGTTAATGGTGTAGGGGATCTCATCCATTGTATACCGTCAAATCGATTTTGACAGTATGATTAGTCAAGATTGGAACATAGTGGATCAAGGAGCGTCTTCGTAATATCATGATAAGATCTGAAGCCAGGTCACCGAGCTCATGTTTTAGGAACCGATCGAGTTCCGAGCTCGAATCCATTATCGAGTTCGAGCCAATATCGAGCTATAATGTGAAGCGGAGTTATCGAGCTTAAGAGCCAGAGACCGACCAATACCGAGCCCGAGTCAGCATCGAGCTCAAGTCAATATCGAGTCCGATCAAGATCGAGCCAAGGGACAAGAGCCGTTACAGCCGAACTAAAGGAGAAAATCTCGGCGGGAATCAGGGAAAAACTAATATATCATGGGTTCCCCACTATGTATTTTTAATTATATCCAAAGTAGGATCCCTCCACTATAAGAAGGATGGATATTATTTCTGTAGTGGGGGAATCAAAAAAAGCATTCATACAATATAACTCAGATACTATTGATACACTCTCATTTTGGGAGATTATCCTTTTGAGCTTTATACATTGATTCATCTACTTTATCCATAAATCATTCTCCATTCAATTTGGTTGGTATTTCATTCTTTAAAGTCAATATTCGATATTTCTACTTACTTTTACTATTTGTGTCAAGTCATACCACGTACCCTTAGAACTACGTACAAATTTAACTCTATCCGTTTTTCGGGTAAACAGTTTGGCGCCCACCGTGGGGCTAAGGATAACAGTGGTTATTTGGTACGAATCTCTATAAACACACCATTTTACACTTGCTCTTGGAAGTATCTTTGATTTCAGGTTGAAAATGACGAATTCTTAATTAATGGCCCTACCTATCGACAACGAAGTTGGCCTTCAAGATAAGAACAACAACTTAACCCCCGGGGGTGGAAGGCCACTCATCGATCCCGTTAGAGCTCAGGTCAAAGAGCCAATAGACGTCAATTCACATGCGGCCATCGAGGCAAACCAACGTTTCGACCTTGAAAACAACATTCATGGTGGAACTCGGTCTGCAGCTCAAAATATCCAAAACGCTGAGGAAAACGGAATCAGCTTGCGTATGATCTTCGAGATGTTGCAAGCTCAACAAGTAGTAATAGCCCAGTTACAGAGCCAAACCCAGGCACCGACCAGACTCGAGCTCAGTCCACCCCAAGAAGTCACCCACAAATTGGGGCCAGCTATAGTAAGGTCAAATGAGCAAGAATCAGGGACTAATCCCGAAATTGTTAAGATGCTCGGAGAACTGACAAAACGAATAGAGTCAGGAGAAAGAAGGATCGAGGCAAACGACAAAAAAGTGGAAACATATAACTCCAGGGTTGATCAGATCCCGGGGGCACCACCGATATTGAAGGGCTTAGATTCAAAAAAATTCATACAAAAGCCTTTTCCTCCGAGTGCTGCTCCTAAACTGATCCCAAAGAAGTTTCGCATGCCCGAGATTCCCAAATATAATGGAACAACCGACCCCAACGAACATGTCACCTCTTACACATGTGTCATCAAAGGAAACAATCTAGAGGACGATGAGATTGAATCTGTATTATTGAAAATATTCGGTGAAACCTTGTCAAAGGGAGCAATGATATGGTATCATAATTTACCATCTAACTCTATTGATTCTTTTGCTATGCTTGCAGATTCTTTCGTAAAAGCACATGCTGGGGGTATAAAGGTCGAGACCAGGAAGTCGGACCTATTCAAGGTAAGACAGAAGGATAACGAGATGCTAAAAGAATTCGTATCTTGTTTCCAAATGGAGCGAATGGATCCTCCACCAGTCACAGACGATTGGGCTGTTCAAGCTTTCACTCAAGGTCTAAACGAATGAAGCTCGATGGCTTCACGGAGGCTGAAGCATAACCTGATCGAGTACCCAGCTATTACTTGGGCTGATGTGCACAATCGGTATCAATCCAAAATAAGAGTTGAAGACGACTAGTTAGGTTCTGGGTCCGATATTAAAAGGGATATCGACCGAGAACCAAGGTCAAACAAGGATCGATATCGGCTGTATAACGGAGATCGTAGGGGAAGCGACCTTCACGCGACCCGGTACGAGGCGAAAGGAGAAATAATCGAGGACAAAGGTCTCAAGGGCTGATGAACAGGAATGAGTTCGACAGGCATACCGGACCTAAGAAAGAACCTCGGTTGTCAGAGTATAACTTCAGCATCGATGCATCTGCTATCATTTTGGCTATCGGACGTATCAAAGATACTAAATGGCCTCGACCTATACAGACTGACCCTGCCCAGAGGAATCCCAATCAAATGTGCGAATATCATGGCACTCATGGCCACAGAACGGAGGATTGCAGGCAACTAAGAGAAAAGGTATCCCGGTTATTCAATAAAGGGCACCTTCGAGAATATTTAAGTGATCGGGCCAAAAATCATTTCAAAAACATGGATTTCAAAAGACGAAACAAACAAGAAGAGCCACAACACATCATCCACACGATCATCGGTGGGATCGATACCCCTCAAGGGCCGGTGCTTAAACGCACTAAGATGTCGGTTATAAGAGAAAAACGATCTCGAACTCAGGATTACGCACCCAAAGGAAACCTGTCCTTTAATGATGAAGATGCAGAAGGAGTCATGCAACCTCACAATGACGCACTAGTAATATGTGTACTTATGAATAAGATTAAAGTTAAACGTGTGTTAATCGATCCAGGTAGCTCGGCCAACATTATTAGATCAAAGGTCGTAGAGCAGCTCGGCCTACAGGACCAGGTCGTACCCGCAACCCTGGTTCTAAATAGATTCAATATGGCATGTGACACTACCAAAGGCAAGATAATTCTGCCAATAAACGTGGCTGGAACCATCCAAGAAATGAAGTTTCACGTAATTGAAGGCGATATGAGGTACACCGCCCTTTATGGAAGGCCGTGGATCCACAATATGAGAGTTGTACCTTCGACCCTCCTCCAGGTTCTAAAATTCCCAACATCGGAGGGAGTCAAAACAGTTTACGGAGAACAATCGGCTGTGAGAGAAATGTTTACCATCGAAGAAGCAACTCTGATATCTTCACTATCATCGGCAAAAGGATCGGGCTCGAAGGAGGAACGGAATACGAAATAGCAATCACAAATATCAGCCCGACCCAATTAAAGAATCGGAAGACTGATGAAGATGATGAACATGGGATTCATCGATCCTTCGTGGTCCCCGATGATTCTGACGCTACTCAATCTATGATCGAAGAACTGGAGCAAGTCAAACTAATCGAATATCTGCTCGAACTAAAGGTATACCTGGGCACGGGGTTAGATCCCAAGCTCAGGAAAAAGCTTATTCAATTTCTTATAGCTAACATAGACTGTTTTGCTTGGTCCCATCTTGACATGACAGGGATCCCACCGGGAATCACCACTCATAAGCTAAGCTTGGACCAAGGTTCCACCTGGTAAAACAAAAAAGAATGCCCCAGTCCAAGCTGCCTTCATCAAAGACGAGGTAACAAAACTTCTTAAAATAGGGTCCATTCGAGAAGTAAAGTACCTCGAATGGATGGCAAATATGGTGGTAGTCCCTAAAAAGGGGAACAGGCTTAGAATGTGTATAGATTATAAAGACCTGAATAAAGCATACCCTAAGGATTCTTTTCCTTTGCCTAATATCGATCGCATGATCGATACCACGGCCGGCCACGAGACTCTCAACTTTCTAGATGCCTATTCCGGGTATAACCAAATACAGATGAACCCGGAGGATCAGGAAAAGACCTCATTTATCACTAAGTATGGGACTTACTGTTATAACGTAATGCCATTTGACCTAAAAAAAATGTTGGTGCAACCTATCAACTCCTAGTAAACAGAATGTTCGAAAAACAAATAGGAAAAATAATGGATGCTTATATTGATGACATGTTAGTTAAATCCCTGCTAGCAGAGGACCATTTAAAGCATTTGTAGGAAACTTTCGACATACTATGGGAGTACAATATGAAGCTCAATCTCAAAAAATGTGCTTTCGGGGTTGGCTCGGGCAAGTTTCTCGGCTTCATGGTGTCCAATCGAGGAATCGAGATTAAACCCGATAAAATCAAAGCAATCGAGGACATCACAGTGGTAGATAATGTAAAGGCCGTGCAAAGGCTACGGGACGGATAGCCGCCCTGGGACGATTCATTTCGAGATCCTCGGATAGGAGCCACCAATTTTTCTCTCTGCTTAAAAAGAAAAGCAATTTGCATGGACTCCGGAATGTCAGCAGGCTTTGGAAGAGCTAAAACGTTATCTATCGAGCCCTCCATTACTTCATACCCTGGAGGCAGACGAACAACTCTTCCTGTATCTAGCTGTTTCGGAGATAGCGGTAAGTGGAGTCCTAGTTTGAGAAGAACGAGGTATGCAATTCCCTATTTATTATATCAGTCGAACTTTAGGTGAGGCCGAAACTAGATATCCACACTTAAAAAAATTAGCGCTTGCTTTAATAAGTGCCTCTAGGAAACTAAAACCATATTTCAAGTTCCATCCGATACATGTTGTGACAACTTATCCTCTACGAAATATTTTACACAAGCCTGAGCTTTCAGGTCGATTGGCCAAATAGATCATAGAGATCGGCGGGTACGACATCGAGTATAGACCTCGAACCGCTATCAAATCTCAGATCTTAGCGGACTTTGTGGTTGACTTCACGCCGGCCTTGGTACCCGAAATTGAAAAGGAATTACTGATAAAATCGGATACCGCTTCGAGAATCTAGACCCTTTTTATGGATGGAGCCTCAAACACAAAGGGGTCTGGACTGGGCATCGTACTAAAATCGCCCACAGGTAATGTAGTTAGACAGTCTATTAAAACTACAAAATTGACTAATAATGAGGCCGAATATGAGTCCATGATTGCAGGTCTCGAACTAGCTAAAAGCTTGGGATCAGAGGTTGTGGAGGCTAAATGTGATTCCCTCCTCGTGGTAAATCAAGTCAACGGGACTTTCGAAGTCCGAGAAGATCGAATGCAGAGGTACTTGGATAAATTACAAAGGACTCTACATCGATTTAAGGAATGGACTTTGCAATATTTGCTTCGAGAACAGAACGGTGAGGCCGACGCTCTTGCGAACTTAGGTTCTTCGGTCGAGGATGACGAACTCAACTCGGGGACTGTCGTACAACTCATGAAATCGGTAATCGAAGAAGGTCATGCTGAGATAAACTCCACGAGTCTAACCTGGGATTGGAGAAACAAATATATAGAATATTTCAAGAACGGAAAACTTCTATCAGATCTAAAGGAATCGAGAGCTCTGCGCAAAAATGCTGCATGGTTCACCTTATCCAATGATGGAACGTTGTTCAGAAGGATGTTCGATGGTCCACTGGCAATATGTTTGGGACCGGGAGATACCAACTACATCCTGGGTGAGATTCACGAGGGCACTTGTGGGAATCATTCCGGTGCCGATTCATTAGTCCACAAAATAATCAGAGTAGGATATTATTGGATCGATATGGACAAATATGCTAGGGAGTTCGTTCGAAAATACGACAAATACCAAAGACATGTGCCCATGATTCATCAACCCGGGGAACTTCTCCACTCGGTCCTATCTCCTTGGCCTTTCATGAAATGGGGAATGGACATCGTTGGCCCACTCCCATTAGCCCCAGATAAGGCTCAGTAAATTTTGTTTATGACTGATTATTTCTCTAAATAGATTGAAGCATAGGCTTTCGAGAAAGTCAGAGAAAAGGAGGTGATAGACTTCATTTGGGACCACATCATATGTTGGTTCGGGATGCCATCCGAGATTTTATGTGATAATGGAAAACAATTCATCGAAAGTAAAGTAACCAAATTTCTCGAAGACCACAAAATCAAAAGGATACTATCGACGCCTTATCATCCCAGCGGGAACGGACAAGCTGAATCGACCAACAAAACCATCATCCAAAATCTTAAAAAAAGATTAACCAACGCTAAAAGAAAATGAAGAGAAATACTACCCGAAGTCCTATGGGCATACCGCACAACATCGAATTCGAGTACCGGAGCGACACCACTCTGGTTGGTTTATGGCGCCGAAGCTCTTATCCCGATTGAGGTCGGAGAACCCAGCATCAGGCTTCGATATGCAACAAATAAATCAAATAATGAGACGATGAAGACGAGCCTAGAATTATTGGATGAAAAATGAGAAGCAGCTCTCGTCCGATTAGCCGCCCAAAACCAGCGGATTGAAAGGTATTATAATCGAAGAACCAATCTTCGATATTTTAAAATCGGGGACTTAGTGCTAAGGAATGTCACCCTCAACACTCGAAATTCAAATGAAGGAAAACTGGGTACGAACTGGGAAGGACCGTATCAGGTTCTCGAAATCGTCGGAAAAGGATCCTACAAGCTCGGTGTAATAAACGGCAAACAACTACCAAACAATTGGAACGTGTCGCACCTAAAATGATACTACTGTTAAGGTACGACCCTCATATGTTCATTTATATTTCTAAATTAACCCTCGCTGGTGTTCGATTAGAAACAGGGATGGATCACTCAACTAGAGCCTTTAGGCCTGAAAGCACGCGTTGCACTCTTTTTTCCTTAGACCGGTTTTGTCACAAATGGGTTTTTTGGCAAGGTCTTTAATGAGGCAACCATTGATCGTGCTAACTTAGAACAATTCAATAGTATCTGAGGCCTCTTTACAATCAACCTCGAATACTGTGGGCATTACCCTCAAATATATCAAGTTCGATTATCAAGTTCAAGGCAAGTAAGTTACTTCACAACACTAGGGTTTCGATAGGAAAAATTGTAAAGAGCCAAATGGTCAAAACGAGCCATGCTCATGTAGTTTGCTCGACCCCTGGCATAAAACATGAACACATGTATAATGACATAAAGAGAAATTTCTTCTTTGTCGATATCTCATATCTCAGAATCCATCCTCTATTTTGTTATCTATTATTCAAACACACTTGAGGGCCGACCATTACCCCGTAAATCGGGGATTGCCAACCGAAAAATCAACGAGATCAAGCCCCACATAAGCCTACGGGCTACATTACTTCGAGTTCGAGCAATCACTCACTCGACCATAAAGCCTACGGGCTACATTACTTCGCGTTCGAGCAAGCACTCACTCGACTATAAATCCTACGCGCTATATTACTTCGAGTTCGAGCAATCATTCACTCGACTACTAAGCCTACGTGCTACATTACTTCGAGTTCGAGCAAGAACTCACTCGACCATAAAGAATACGGGCTACATTACTTCGAGTTCGAGCAAGCACTCACTCGACCATAAAGCCTATGGGCTATATTACTTCGAGTTCGAGCAAGCACTCACTCGACCACTAAGACTACGGGCTACATTACTTCGAGTTCGAGCAAGCACTCACTCGACCATAAAGCCTACGAGCTATATTACTTCAAGTTCGAGCAAATCACTTACTCAACTATTAAGCTTACGGGCTACATTACTTCGAGTTCAAGCAATCACTCACTCGACTATTAAGCCTAGGGGCTACGCTTACTTCGAGTTCGAGCAATCACTCAGTCGACTACTAAACCTAAGGGCTACTCATTATTTCGAGTTCAAACAAACATTCATTCAACCATTTAAGCCTGAAGGCTACCTCAATTCGTACCTGATAAACGAAAGGGCCTACCCACAAAGCCCGAAGGCAACGGTAATTAAAAGTTTGAATTATTTAGCTTAAAAGGCCATTTTGCTGCAAAGGAAGAAAGTTTTATATATATGCAAATCTTGTACAAAGGCAACTTAGAAGTTCTTTGCAAAAAATCAAAAATAGCCTCGGAGGCAACAACTACCTAAGGTCCTAAATGGCTTGATCCTCCTCAGAGGCCGTATCCTCGGCATCTTCCTCACCTTCAGACTCACTCGAGTTATCGGAGTCTTCCTCAGGAAAGGCCAACCTTCAAGCCTTGTTCTCTTCCGCCCTGGTAACTTCAATCTCGGCCCAAACATCAAAGCCCTGAGCACTGACCTCCTCGAGAGCTTCTCTCTGAGCTTGCCATTTAGCATGTTCGACCATACTTTTGGCTTTGGCTTGGTTAACCTCAACATCGATCCTGAACTGAGCCACTTTAGCATCGACTCTTTTATTGGCCTCAATCATCTTAGATCTGGCCACTTCAAGTTCATTAGCCAAGCATGCTTTATCAGAAATGGAAAAATCCAACTGATGCTGAAGCTCTTTCATATTCTCGATCGGCCCCGAGGCGTTTTCTCTCACAGATTGAATTTGGGCATCAGACAACTCCAACTGAGCTTGAACGGCTTCCTTTTTCGAGGCAAGGATATCCATACTCTTTTTAAATTCTTCTGCCTTGGCCAGTAGTCCATCTACCTGTGAGTTAAGCCGTCTAATCTGCTCGATCCTCTGTTGAACCTGCAGAATCAGATCGTTAGTGGTTATCTCTTTTTCATCTTCACTATCATGGAAAATTGGGAATACCTGCTCAGCTATCTCCTCATGCTCTTCCCGAGCTGCTGTCAAATCTGCTCGAAATTTTTCACTAAGGAGCTTGTAAGAGTCACTCTTCTCAGTGAGGCTCCAAACCGCAACATCGTACTCCTCTCGGATCCGGAGGAATGCCTCGTGATGGAACACCGAAGCCTACCAACAGAAGGAAAAATGTTAGAATTACCTACAATTCTAAGTATAAAAGAAACAACAATGATGCCATCAGAGTTACCCGATTCAAAGCATGTTGGGCCTCGTTGAAAAGATAGACGGGACCCACCGCATTTATCATTGATTGATCCTCTTCATTCACCAAGGACCGAAGGTAACTGGCAATCCTTGCGGGGGGAGAAACAATTTGGGTATCCTCATGCATGGAGAGCACTATCTTCCGCCTACGGTCGGGATCAACACTCGGGGCTGGGAATCGGTCCACCAGTTTGTGAACCGATGAAGGCTCGGTAGGACCCGACCATGATGCTTTTTTTGGTATCGGCATTCCACCAAAAGCGGTAACCTCCTCCGAGGCAGCTGACTCGAGCCCATCCAGAAAACCGTGGATATTGGTCGACTCCTGAATGCCCTCGTAGGGCCGACCTTCCAACATACTGGACGCCCAAATCATGGCATCCGAAATATGAGGGGATCCACTAATACCAACTATCCCGAGTTCATCCCTCGAAATATCTTCTACTGCCCGAGAAGTCCTACCCTCGGTCTCCCCTTCAATCATCTTAGCTCGAGAAGGGATAATCTCGGCTTCTTCTTGTTCCGGGATTATGGCCAGGATTCCATGATTTGCTTACGCCAATTCGGAAGACTGTTGAATCACAACATTAGCCCGTACACAGGCTAAATCCCCTTCTCCTTCTTCGGGCTCGTCCCTTAATTGGCGGACCACTTCCGAAGGCATAATACCGGAGCCCCCCTTTGGCTTGCGAGTTCTCTTAGCCAGATTTTTCTCTTCCAAGCCCGGGGAGCTCGGTAAATCTTTTCTCTTCCTTTCTTTAACCTTCTTCGGGGCAGGAACCTCTTCATCACCAGATGGGGGCCTCATGGCTACATCCTTCCCGAGTCTTACAAAAAAAAGGAAAAGGGAATAAGCAAATAAAGAGAATAAATAACAGACAAATCGAGAAAGAGACTTACCATGACTACGAGCCTCCCATCGACCCTTTGATAATTCGACCCAAGCACGCTCGGAGTACGGTCTCTGCTGCACCAGACCTTCAACCCATTGTTTAAGATCCGAAATCGGTTCCGGCATCCAAGCTACAGCTATGACAAGAAAAGAAAAATGGATCAACAAATTGAAAGGCAGTCACAAAATTAAAACGAACAAAGGGAAACGTTTACTCACGATTCGTATTCTATTTCTCGAAAAATGTCAAGTCGTCGGCAGAGATCAGGTCTGAGGTTTTGATTCGGAAAAAATGGCCCATCCAACCTTGATCGTGAGTCTCATTAATACTCGAGAACGGCGCTTTCTTTGCTCGGCGAACAAGCTTGATTAACCCTCCTCGGTAAATACGGGGACTATAAAGGCGCATAAGGTGATCGAGGATAAGGATACGCCCTCGATCTTGCTCGAGAAAAATTGGAGAAGAATCACTATCCTCCAAAAGGAAGGATGGATCTGGCCAAGGGTCACGTCATACCTCTTGCAAGAGGCGACGATGACGGGGTCTAGAGGACCCAACTTGAAAGGATAAGTGTAAACACTTAAGAACCCTTCCACGTGTGTAGTAATTGATTCGTCAAGTGATGGGACTACTACGAGCTTATTATCCCAGTTGCATTCTTGTATGACTTTCTCGAGAACTTTTTCGGTATTGAACACTGGTACCTCGACATCGGCTCACATCGGCCCGGTACCGGAGAAGGCTTTTCAATTTTAAAATCACCTACAGTTGAACACCCTACCGGAATGAATTCCTCAGGGCGAGGCTCCTCCACATCTTTGCCACCGGTGGGTCGAGATGAAGAAGCGGCCTCTATTTGCGGAACAATTTTAGACCTTTTTGCCATCTATAATTCTGTAGACGAAGATTGGAAGTATTTGGTGTTTAGAGAAGGAATTTGCAGTGAAAATTACAAATTTGCAGAGGAAAAACTCAGAAGATGCGAAAAGGAACTTAGAAGATTTGAAGATCTGAAAGTGAAAAATAGTGAAGAGTGGGCTATTTATAGATTGGGCAATGGCGGTTCAATATCAGCAGTAGCCGACCGTCGTCTGACACGCATTTAATGCTTTGGTAACTGAACCGAAAGGACATCTATCACGTACGTCATGGTCGGGCTCGATGCAAACATCAGTATATATCTAGTCAAGCCATTGAAAAATCATGTCATTTTTTGCCACATTCTTCCCGAGAAACGAGGGGACTATCTGTATACGGTCAAACCGGTTTCGACCAATGTATGATTAGTCAAGATTGGAACATAGTGGACCAAGAAGTGTCTTCGTAATATCATGATAAGATCTGAAGCCAGGTCATCGAGCTCATATTTTAGGAACCGATCGAGTTCCGAGCTCGAAGCCATTGTCGAGTTCGAGCCAATATCGAGCTATAATGTGAAGCGGAGTTATCGAGCTTAAGAGCCAGAGACCGACCAATACCGAGCCCGAGTCAACATCGAGCTCAAGTCAATATCGAGTCCGATCAAGATCGAGCCAAGGGACAAGAGCCGTTACAGCCGCACTAAGGGAGAGAATCTCGGCGGGAATGAGGGAAAAACTAATCTATCATTGGTTTCCCACTATGTATTTTTAATTATATCCAAAGTAGGATCCCTCCACTATAAGAAGGATGGCTATTATTTCTGTAGTGGGGGAATCAAAAAAAGCATTCATACAATATAACTCAGATACTATTGAGACACTCTCATTTTGAGAGATTATCCTTTTGAGCTTTATACATTGATTCATCTAGTTTATCCAAATTATTCTCCATTCAACTTGGTTGGTATTTCATTCTTTACAGTCAATATTCGATATTTCTATTTACTTTTACGATTTGTGTCAAGTCATACCATGTACTCTTAGAACTACGTACAAATTCAACTTTATCCGTTTTTCGGGTAAACATCCATCTGACCATATACTTTATTAGTAGTCTATAAATCTATACTATTTTCTCCCTTCCAAAAGAATGTTTGTCTGCAAAATTTATTCTAAGAGTGTGTCTGAATTGGCTTAAAAGCTAGTCAAATCAATTTAAAAGTACTTTTTAGTTTGTTTTTGTGATTGGCAAACTCAATTTTAAGTCAAGTACTTTTAAGCCAAATTAAAATAACTCAAAACATGTCAGAAGCAATAAGTTGGTCTACCCCAACTTATTATTTTTTTTGGCTTAAAAGCACCTGGGGTTTGACCAAGCAAATTACCTTATTATCTCTTATATGTTCTTGTAATTCCCGAAGTAGCCTCTCTTACTAAAAGCCATAACCCCATTCCTTTCTCCCATTCTCGTTGTTACTTCCTACCCGTCATAGCAGGTAACTTTTCTGGCCTGCGATTGCGTTTTTGCCGTGTGAAATGTTTTGGTTGTTAGCACAGTAATGTAACCAAGTTAGCTGTTGAATGTAATCTAAAATGCTTGTCATAGTGGGATCGAAGTTATCTTATTATTGCATGAAATTTTTACACTTATTGTAAGTAGGCAATTTTGATGAATTATAGCACTATCATTTTCAACGTCGAATTCAAACTGATGTAATGCAAATATGCGATACCACACATATTTTGCATTTCTCACATTGCTAATGAAACTTACAGCGTTGAATGATTGTATTTTCTAAATGAATTTTGTTCATTATTTATATATATTATCTACTTACAAACTTTTGTTAAACTAGTCTCAGGGTACGCGCTTTGCGCATGTATTTATATTTTTTTTAAGAATCACATAAATATTATTAAACCATATGTTTGAATTATACAAAATTATAAAATAAAATTTAGAGAAAAATTCCTGAAAATTATGAATATTTTTCCCATTAGTTAGCTCAATAAACGAAAAATTATGTCTCACAAAAGTTTTCAGATACCTAATTGTAATTTAAGGGTACTTTTGTCGAAATATTTTGTGAAAATTCATATGACCTGAAAACAAAAACATAAATGCTTTTCGTATGATTTTCTAAATATTTATCAAACAACACAAATGAAAAAATTAAATATTTTGGTCTTTTAGAGATTGGGAATGAAAAAATTGGTCATACACCTAAAAAAATTGATACTGACAATGTAAAGTCTAAAAATGAGTATTAATGTTAAGTTAATATTTTACTACGAATAACTTAATATAACAAATAATATAGTGAGATATTCTCATTTATTGGACTAAATGCAAATAAAAAAATGATAATTTATTTATAATATATTTTATTTTATACTATTTTATCCTAATTACTTCAAATTAATCAATTTGACTCTTAATATACTACGCTATAATCGATTTTGCGCAATATTCCTTTTATCCTAAGAGTTTTGTCAACTTGACAAATAATTTTATTTATATGATGAATTTGAAAAGAATTAAATTAAATTTTTTGCTAATTAGTTAACTCAAAGACGTAATTATTTATTTCACAATTAAAGATAGTAATTTAATTTTTATTGATTCAAATTCTTAATGTTTGCTCATCCCAAGTTTTAAGTCTTAATAAAATTCAAATGATATCTTCAACGGGTGAGACATTTCAAATGTGAAATGATGATCAATGGGAATATCCTGAAAATGATTACCGGATTTAATACCTTCTAAAGATGAATTACTTCTTTAAAGTTTAATAAAATTATATTTTAAAACTTGGCCTAATTTTTATTTGCAAATAGTAATAGATACATCAAAAATCGACTTAAAATTACCTTATCTACATGTTGTACCAAAGCTTAATGTCATGCACTATTGTTTATTCAATGTGTGTAACTTATCTTGAAAACATAATCTGTACATTGAGATCGAAAATATTCATTTAAAAATAGTTCAAATTTTCATAAATAAAAAATTGTTCAATTAAATTAATAATAATATTTTATTAATATGAATCATTTTTGTTTTGTTTTAACCTAATTTCCTGGTACCTTACCCATAGATAGATTAGAATTAGGTGGCAACACTGTCATACAATACAACCAAGAAGCTAATCATTGGCCTTGAACACACATTATCACTTTATGGTGGTTGTTAATTAATTTTAAAGTCAAAATATTAAGAAAAGTAAACATATTATAGTTATGTTACGAATCAAATAAGGAAAGAATTTTGAAATCCTACATATTAGAAATTTTGTGTATTATAAACAAGGAAGGATTCAATATTCAATATTTTAGCTGATTTTAAAATGCTAAATATTAGAAAAATAATAAAATGACTATTTTGTCTAGTGTGAACTTCATTTTAAAAGGGTAAAAAAGACGAACGACATTTCGCTAAGGGTATTCGTGCTTTTAATATAGTATAGATATAGATTATTTTAAAGAATCAATTTAAATTTATTAAACAGAATCTTACATAATGTTGTAACTCAAAATGAATTGAGACACACAAATATTTATATTTGAGCTAATAATAAACTAATTATTTGTGTTAATAGCTTCAAGAGAATTTCAGTCATTTTAATAGGAAAAAGTATTTTTCAGTAATTTTTTACCAAACACACCAACTGTTTATTTTCAGTTTCAGCACTTCTGCTTATTCATAAAACCAGCTCCGGCACTTAAAAAGTGCTTGCTTTTGTTAAGCTAATCCAAACGCGCTCTAAAATGTAAGCTTCAGATTCTAAAATTAAATTACTACTGATATTTGTATAGTTTTGTGGAAGTTCTTTCTTTAAGAAAAAAAAATTCACTTATTGAATCTTGCAAAGAAAAATAACATCTGACATTTATACTCCTATATTTTTTGTTTTCGCAGACAACATATTAATAAGCACGAGATTCTTGTTTTAAAATTCTGGAGTCTTTTCGATGTTTGTTGTTGATGGGAAAAAATAATTCTACCCCCCAATCTTACAGCAAATGGTCAATGGACCAAACTGTTGGTGGTGTAGTACAACATTAAACAGACGACAGAGCTCAAATATGTGTCTTTGAACGTTTGGCGATTTTTTATCACATTTCTGTTTAGATTATACTCAAATCTATTTTTGTTTTGTTATCTTTTTCTGTTTTTGCTTTTGTGAAATAGATGCAAGTGAATAGATGTACTTTTTAACATTTGAAATATATTTTTTATTAGCTTTCACGCTTTAATATTTTTTCTATTTTCGGTGGTTCATATTTGGTGGGGTATATTGTTGTCAGACTAGCACCACCACAATATTCCTATAGCAAATTCAAATATGATACTCTGTTTCAATTTATGTGAACTTATTTTCTTTTTAGTTTGTATAAAAAAGAATGACTTCTTTCCTTATTTGGAAACAATTTATCTTTATGTAATAATTTATAGCCACACAAAATATATATATACCTCATTTTACACCACAAGTTCAAAAGTCTTCTCTCTTTTCTTAAACTCCGTGCCCAATCAAATGGGTTCACATAAATTGAAACGGAGGGAGTATAATCTACGGATGAAGCCAGTAATACTGAATTCATTCTCGTAAAAATTCTAAAACTGAGGTGATATTATAAGAACAGCACTAAGGGGCGATAAGGTTATCGGGATTAAAATTTTGATATTTCATCACTTCGTTTGGTAGGCATTTAATTTCTAGTATAAACAATACCGGAATAGTTTTATAAAATAATTCTTGTATTATCTTATACTTGATCTGACAGGAGATAACTTATAAAGGATACGGAGTTATAACAACTAAAAGACCAAAATAACCTTGATTTTATTATTCTATATTAACATTTCTTTAAATGTAAAATTGTAATCTTTTGTACACTAAACGCTTTACATCCCATTTTAATATACTGAATCAAACACCCACCGGAAAAGTAAACACTAGATAATTCATTGATTATTAATTGTTGTATCACAATCTTTGCATTATAGTTCTATATAACTTTGTCTGCTAACCCCTAAACGTAAGCACATTGCATTTTTCAATTCTAACTTTATAGGGTAAAATTAGTTCACAATCATAGAGTGACACGTGGAACTGGGGACAGGCGGAAGACGAAGCGAGTGAAAATCAAGACCGAGGACAACAACTTCGGTTGGCATCGGGTAGACCCCGAAGAGAATATTGCTAACAAGCGCAAACGAATATTTGCCACCAAATGACATTCAATGAAGAATATTTCTCGGTATTAATAAACAATTCGTTACAGAGAATTTTGCATTCATAGCCTGCCGTTACATATTCATCAATGGCCCCATTATTGTCATTTATGAGGGGCTTGAACCTAGGACCTTGTTCCCTAGGTATAGCTATAAATAGTGACTTCAACAGCCATTGTAGGACACGAAATTTCTGACAAACTTATGCTACACATTATTCCAAGCTAAATAATACTTTATTTTCTGTCTAACAATATATTGCTTTCTTCGGAAGCCTTGCTCTCGGAATCAGGTTGTCTGCTATCTTATCTCGATTTCAATGCTAAATCTTGTATTTTATTTAATTTATTTATCATTTTGGAATTAAATCGATTCGCTTGTCTATAAACCACGCTATAAATTCAACTATACCATTTTACGGGTAAACAGTTTGGCGCCCACCGTAGGGCTTAGACAGTTGCGTAATTGAGTTGATCCTTGCGTCTATTACTAATATGTTTGATTCTTTGTTTCTTAGCAATAATTGTAAAAGGTGGCAGATAACGATGTCAATATCGCATACAACGTTGAGGCACAAGAAAATCTGCCTCAACACGAGGATTCGATCAGCGACACCCGCAGCGAGGAGGACGTAACCACGCCGGTTCATGGCAGGCAGTATCCCTGACACGTATGGGAGGCGACTCCTGATGACGCTGAAGACGAGCACGTTGTGAAAACGGTGAGGATCCTGAGAGAATAACAAAAGGCTATCATGGGCCATCTCTCACGACAAGACCAGGCCATGACAGAATTTAGGCAAGCGATGTCAGGTACCTCCAACAACACGAATGGAAGAGGTCCAATTCCTCCGGGTACTCCCGCAAATCAAACAGCGTAAATGCTTGATAACAACACCCCGAGGGGTGAGGTCGGCTTTGACGGGGCTGGGGGGATCGACAACAGATCTAGGAATAATAATGGTAATGATCTTTTCAAAATCGAGCTCATGCAGTTTATGAGGAAAATAAAAGCCCAAATTGACCAAATTCCAGGCGCACCACCAATGCTTAAGGGCCCGGACTCAAAGAAATATACCCAGTTGCCGTTCAAACCGAGCACAATACCATAGTTGATTCCGAAGCGGTTCAAAATGCCAGACGTACCAAAATATTATAAGACTTCGGATCCTCAAGAGCACATCACCACCTATACAACGGCGGTGAAAGGAAACGACTTAGCTCCACACGAGATTGAGTCGGTCCTGCTGAAGAAGTTCGGAGAAACCCTCACGCAGGGGACCCTAACATGGTACTCACTTTTACCCGAGCACTTAATAAATGCCTTTGAAATACTCGCAGACTCTTTCATCAAGGCCCATGCCGGGGCCAGGAAGGTCCAAGCCCAGAAGGCGTACATATTCAGAATTTCGCAAGGTGAATTTGAGTTGTTACGCGAGTTCGTGACCAGGTTTTAGAAAGAAAGGATGCTGCTACCGGCCGTGACAGACGAATGGGCACCTGAGGCATTTACTAAAGGGCTGAACCCGAGGAGATTTGATGCCTCCCGCAATCTAAAAGAAAGCCTGCTCCAGTTTCAGGCAACTACATAGGCGGATGTTCATAACCGCTACGAACCAAAGATAAGAATAAAAGATGATCAGCTCGGGTTCCTGGCATCAACTAAAGGCCGGGATCGAGAAAAGAAAAGATATAGCTCGAAGGATGATTTTGAAGTAGATCAACAGTATTCTAAGGACCAATTTTTGCCCTATGAAAGGGTCGAAGGACGCCGCAGAGTGTTCCGGTCAGTGAATAGGTTCGCGCCCGATAGAAGAATGGACCGTGGCCAGAATATCAGATTATTGCAAGATAAAGAGGTGTCGGGCTCCCGGGATTCCACCTATCCTAGAGTGTTCGAGTATAATTTCAATGTCAGCGTAGTAGAACTGGTATCGACGATGAGGAACATTAAGGAAGCATGGTTTCCGAGGCCGATGAGATCTGATCCCAACCACATGGGATCCTAATCTATGGTGCGAGTATCATGGTACTAACGGCTGATCCACTCCCAATCCACACTCAACAATGAGTGGAAGAGGTCGTTGGAAGAATAGTACCCAACTATGAGTCGGGGTCGATTTCCTTAGGGAGCTAAATGTGGGTGTTAGAGTGTACACTTGATTAATATAGAATAAATAGCTTAAATACGCTTTCAAATAAGATGGTTTTACAAATTACTTCTACAAACTATACTAATAATGAATAACTAGAGAAATGAAACTAGAGATTGATTAATTATTTTTGGTTGTTTTCAAATAGGTAAAAGGCCTAGGGATATAACCTCCGTCTAGGTGTTAGCCTAAATGGGTTAATTACGTTAACACTTGTTTGAGTGATCGGGGTATATTATAGCTCTCAACTCTAAATTACCCACTCAATACCTCTCGGTCAGAGAGTGATTTTGCCCAATTTGACTTTCTCAAGCCCAAATGGTTATCAAACCAAATAATTGATACGAGCTCAAGTCGGATTTTTCCTATCTCTAGTTCAAACCCTTTAATTAGGCTAGTCAAAACCTTAACTAGCCTAATTTCTTGTTAGCCAAGTTTTTCTAGACAAAGTCCCTCTTTCTCAAGTAAAGACCAAGTCAAAAAGGCATGAATCAATGTTTGTAACTATTAATTCTAAAATTAAAACATGAACAAGGCTAAATAATAAATACTCAATCATAAACAAGTTAGATTAATTACCCATAAGGTTTACACACTAGGTTGGGTCACAACCCTAGAAAATATCTAGCTACTCATAGTAAAAATGAAAGAAAATAAATAAGAAACACTAATTAAAATGATAAACTAATGTGTTTTTAATCCAAATTGGTCACAAACTACAAAAGTGATAAACTACAACTGCTACAGCTCAAAAAACTACAAAACTTAACCTAAAAAAATAATTTCTGTCTATTTATAGTGGCCCAAAATTCTCTAACAAAAATATTCTTCGGGAGGTTCTACGGGCGCACAATTCCATGTGCGATCCGCACTTTGCTCGAGTCTGCAGGCTGAGGGATTCTGCAGCCGCACAATTTGATCTGCGGCTACATTTTAGCTTCTGCGGCCGCACAATTTCATGTGCGGTCCGCACTTTTGGCATGCTTCACTCTTGGTTGTTTTGCTTTGAACTTTTTGAATTCTTGTCAGTGAGACCATGTTTTGCGGCTGCACAAATTGTGTGCGGTCCGCACTTTTCTTCAATCAACTTTTGAGCTTCAACACCAGATCTGCGGCAACAGAGAGAATTCTGCGGTTCGCGCTTTCTTCTGCGGACTACACTTTTGGTCTGCCGCGTTCCTTCTTGTCTTATGAGCCGAAACACTCCCTTTTGAGTTAGATTTCTTTATTAGAGTCCAATTCTCCAACATTTCTACAATTTGAACACTTTCATTAGTTTTGGAAACGTAAATCAATACTTTCGGGCTAAAACTAAAGCAAGAAGGTACTAATAAGTAGTTAAAATCCACACTCAACAACTCCCCCAAACTTAAATCTTTGCTTGTCCTAAAGCAAATAGATTAGTTCCCACCTCCTCGGAGTGAAAGGTCATTTCAAAGACTCAATGGTAAACCATTCATACTTAGTTGGGACCAACAATTACCCACACTACTCATGCATTATCGACAAGGTGACAAATCACATATTATGTACATATAGTTCTAATGTGACATTTAAGCTTCAACAATTGACTTTACTAATCAATGACTTTTGTTCTATCATGTAGATTATGGTAGACTCCAAACTCTTCCTCCTCTACCTTCCATTTGCCAAGCTCACTTCAAAAGTTAGCGCTCATTCTTTAGATCAAAGAAAGATTCACTCTCTCTCACAAAAGAATGTCACAAGTACAGCTTCAAGTACCATAGGCTTGCCCTTCATGTAGATCACCACTAATATAAGCTCACTCGGTTCAAAATCAAGTAGGATTTCTTTTGGGTTGTAATGAAGGATTTTGGATTGGGGTTGGATACCATATGGGTAAGTGGTTACACCTTTCCTTAAGCACTCTACATTTTCATATCTTGGCTCACATTTACCAACTCTTAGAGGCATTCTCTTTTTCTTAGGGGTTAGAGAGTCTTGACATCATTCTTTCTTGTTCATTTCATTCTTTTTCTTCCTTGATGCTCATGCTAGGGCTAATTACCTCTTTTTTTATTTCATCAACCCTTCCTCTTATTCTCTTTTTTTGCATTTTCTTTTTGTTCTTTTTATTTTCTTGCCTTCTCTTTTCATAGAGATCATTTCTTTTCTCTTGTTGTTGACTTGAACAAGGCTAAATAACAAATACCCAATCATAAATAAGTATTAGATTAATTACCCATTAGGTTTACATACTAGGATTGGGTCACAACACTAGAAAATATCTAGCTACTCATAGTAGAAATGGAAGAAAATAAAGAAGAAACACTAATTAAAGCCATAATAAAAAATTAAAATGATAAACTAATGTGTTTTTAACCCAAATTGGTCACAAATTACCAAAAGTGGAAAATTATACCAGCTACAACTCAAAACACTACAAAACATAACCTAATAAAATGATTCCCGTCTATTTATAGTGGCCCAAAATTCGCTAACAAAAATGCCCTTCGGGAGATTCTGCATCCGCACAATTCCATGTGTAGTCCGCACTTTGCTCGGGTTTGCAGGTTGAGGGATTTTGCAGCCGCACAATTTATTTGCGGTTGCACTTCAGCTTCTGTGGCCGCACAATTCCATGTGCGGTTCGCACTTCTTGCAAGGATTCATTCTTGTCATTTTGCACACTCTCTGAACTTTTTAATTTATTGTCAGTGCGACCATGTTTTGCGGACGCACAAATTGTGTGCGGTCCGCGCTTTTCTTCAATCAACTTCTGAGCTTTAACATTAGATCTGCAGCCGCAGAGAGAATTGTGCGGTCCGCGCTTTCTTCTGCGGACCACACTTTTGGTGTATTGCGCTTCTTCTTACCTTATGAGTCAGAACATTCCTTTTTGAGCTAGATTCTTCATTAGAGTCCAATTCTCCAACATTTCTGCAATTTGTACACTTTTATTAGTTTTGAGAACATAAATCAATACTTTCGGTCTAAAACTAAAGCAAGAAGGTACTAATAAGTGGTTAAAATCCACACTTATCAACGGCCTCCGGACTGGAGACTGCCGACATCTATGCGAGGAAGTGGCGACGTTGTTAAAAATGGCCATCTCAGATAGTTCTTAAGTTACCGGGCCAAAAACAATTATGAACGCAACCGAGATGACGCAGAGACCTTGAAGATAGGTGAAGACCCTCCCCGACAAACCATCAACATGATTTTTGACGGAAACGAGATCAATGGTGTGACCTTCTCCGTAGTAAAAAAAAGATAAAGGTGTCGGTGACTCATAGCAAGAGACTCTGGGAAGTCGCCGAGGACGACATCACATTCACAGAAGAGGACACCGATGGACTTCTACTGCCGCACAATAATGCCTTGGTAATTTCACTTCACGTTCTAGATTTAAAAATTAAATGTGTTTTGGTGGATCCAGGAAGTTCAGTCAATATCATTCAATGAAGAGTGTTGGAGCAAGTCAAGATAACCAGAAGCATCATCCCATCCACAAAGCTCCTCGCTGGGTTCAACTTAGCAAGTGTGACAACCCGAGGGGAGATCTTGCTGCCCACGAATGTCGAAGGGGTCATGAAGACTACTTTGTTTGAAGTAGTAGATGGCGACATGGGCTAAAACATAATTCTTGGAAGACCATGGCTACACGAGATGAAGGCCGTGCCATCAACATATCACCAACTTCTGAAATTCCCAACTCCAGAGGGAATCAAACA
Source organism: Nicotiana tabacum (assembly GCF_000715075.1). Taxonomy (NCBI): domain Eukaryota; kingdom Viridiplantae; phylum Streptophyta; class Magnoliopsida; order Solanales; family Solanaceae; genus Nicotiana; species Nicotiana tabacum. The sequence continues at coordinate 46,865,059 of NC_134093.1, read as the reverse complement.
AAAAAGAGGAGATCAACCGGCGGCAAGGGAGATGAACGCGGTCTCGGTTTCCAGCAGTAAAGGGAAAGAACACGCAGTATAGCAATTACAGGAACTGATGCTCGTTCCCAAACCAAATGAAGATGACAAAGGGGAGGAGCCATCGAAATCCTATCAGGTACCAAGGTATTTTCAGTTACCATAAGAAACGGACCAAATCCACGGCGGAAGAACTCAAACAAGTGGCATTGTTCGAAAAGTTTCTAGAGAGGAAGTTCCACTTGGGGACAGGACTGAACCCTGAGCTCAAGTCAGGATTTATAGAATTTCTTAAAACTAACGTTGATTGTTTTGCATGGCCGCACGCGGATATGACAGGTATCCCGCTAGAGGTTGTCGTGCACAAGCTAAGCCTGGACCCCAGCATCCCACCGGTAAGACAAAAGAAGTGCCCAATTGCCGAGGTCAGAAATAGGTTTGTCAAAGAAGAGGTAACTCGATTGCTCAATATTGGTTCAATCCGGGAGGTAAAATATCCCGACTGGCTAGCTAACGTAGTAGTAGTTCCAAAAAAGAATAATAAATTTTGCATGTGCGTAGATTAAAAGAATCTTAATTAGGCGTGCCCAAAAGACTCGTTCCCATTGCCAAACATTGATCAAATGATTGATGCAACGGCCGGGCATGAGGTGATGAGTTTCCTCGATGCCTATTCCTGGTACAACCAAATCAAGATGAACCCAGAGGATCAGGTTAAAACTTCATTCATAACGAACTTTGGCACATATTGCTACAATGTGATGCCCTTCGGGCTTAAGAACGCCGGAGCTACTTATCAGAGGCTCGTGAACAAAATGTTCGAAAAGCAAATAGGGAAAACAATGGAAGTTTACATAGATGATATTCTGGTTAAGTCTTTGAACACAGGTAACCATCTAAAACACCTTCAAGAAACCTTGACATCCTAAGGAAGCACAACATGAAGCTTAACCCCCGAAAAGTATGCGTTCAGAGTCAACTCGGGTAAATTTTTGGGTTTCCTGGTGTCACAAAGGGGGATCGAAGTCAATCCCGACAAGATTAAATCTATCGAGGACATCCCATACCAGTTGACAAATGTGAATGAAGTCCAAAGGCTAATCGGAAGACTGGCCACTCTAAGCAGGTTCATTTCTCGGTCCTGGGAAAAATGCCATCACTTCTTCTCACTTCTGAAGAAGAAGAACAACTTCAAATGGAGTCCGGAATTCCAACATGCTCTAAAAGACTTGAAACGGTATTTATCAAGCCATCTGTTACTATCAAAACTGGAGGAAGTTGAACAGTTTCTAATATACTTAGCGGTTTTGGAGGTAGCGGTAAGTGTCGTTCTAGTCTGGAAGATGAAGGTACGAAATCTCCTATCTATTATGTTAGCAAAATTTTAATGGGAGCAAAAACATATTATCCGCACCTCGAAAAACTGGCCTTAGCTCTCGTAGTCATCGCTCGAAAGCTTAGGCCTTACTTTCAATGACACCCGATAGCCGTGATGACAACGTTTCCCATGCAAAATGTCCTTCACAAACCTGAATTGTCAGGTCGACTGGCCAAATGGGCAGTCGAAATGAGTGAATTAGACATCGAATATAAACCCAGGACTTCGATCAAATCACAAGTTTTGGCCGACTTCGTGGCCGATTTCAGTCCCGAGCTGCTCCCTTTGGCCACTAAGGAATAAGTGATGGTGAGAGAAATGACATCAGGAGTTTGGACCTTGTTCACGGACGGAGCTTCCAACGTGCAAAGGTCCGGGATCGGGGTAGTCCTAATCACGCCCTCGGGAGATGTCTTGAGGCAGTCCAATAAAAATATTCCCTTGACTAACAATGAAGCCGAGTATGAGGCTTTGCTTACAGGACTTGAACTGACCTAGGGACTAGTATCTGAGAACATTGAAATCAAATGCGATTCTCAACTGGTGGTAAATAAGGTATATGGAATCTCCGACACCAAGGAGGAATGCATGCAACAATATATGGTAAAAGTACAAACTCTGCTCGCACGGTTCATGGAATGGTCAATCACCCACATCCGAAGAGGAGAAAATGCAGAAGCACACGCACTGGCCAATCTGGGCTCATCCACGAAAATGAAGGGTTCAGATCCCGGTACGGTCGTATAGCTCATGCACTTAGTGTTGGATGTGGACGGTTATTATGAAGTAAATGCGACCAACTTGGTCTGGGACTAGAGAAATGAAATCATAAACTACCTTGAGCATGGCAAGCTGCCCGAAGACCCGAAGGCATCCCGGGCACTTCGCACCAAAGCAGCTCATTACAGCTTCTGGGGAGGACAGTTATATAGAAGGTCGTTCCAAGGGTCGTTGGCCTGATGCTTAGACGCCTCCAAAGCTAATTACGTGATGAGAGAGGTTCACGAAGGAATTTATGGAGACCATTCAGGTACAAAATCGTTGGTGTTAAAATTAGTTAGGGCAGGATACTACTGGCCCCAGATGGAATGAGACACTCAGGCATTCGTTCAGAAATGCGACAAGTATCAATGCCATGCGCCGTTAGTACACCAACTGGCAGAGCTACTGCACTCGGTATTATCCCCATGGCCATTCATGAAATGAGGTATGGATATAGTCGGGCCACTGCAAATGGCTCCCGGGAAGGTAAGATTTCTCTTAATTTTAACTGATTATTTCACAAAGTGGGTTGAAGCAAGTCCGTACCAAAAAGTCGGCGAGCGCAAAGTGGTCGATTACCTGTGGGAGAACATAATTTGTCGGTTCAGTGTACCAAAGGAGATTGCCTACGACAACGGGCCATAGTTCATAAGCGCAAAGGTCACAAAATTCCTTGAAGACTTGAATATCAAAAGAATAACATCTTCTCCATACCATTCGAGCACAAATGGGCAAGCGGAGTGAACAAATAAGGTGCTTATCCAAAACCTCAAAAAGAGATTGGAAGCAGCCAAAGGAAAGTGGCCCGAAGAGTTACCGGGAGTGTTATAGGCATACAGGACGACGACCAAGTCAAGCACGGGGGAAACACCTTTCTCTCTCGTATACGGAGCAGAAGCTCTAATACCGGTGGAAGTAGGAGAATCGACCTTGAGGTACTTCCGGGCGGACGAAGAAACAAACAATGAAGCATTGCTAGTCAAATTGGAACAGCTTGACGAACGCAGGGAATTAGCGCACAAAAAGATGGTAGCACAGAAACAAAGAATGGAAAGGTACTATAATCGAAGGACCAATCTCTGCTATTTCAAAGTGGGAGACTTGGTTTTAAGAAAGGTGACTCAAAACACCCGGGATCTCAATGCAAGAAAGCTGGGTCCGACATGGGAAGGCCCCTACCGGGTCTCAGCTGTCACCGGGAAAGGATCGTATGAATTGGAAAACCAAGATAGAGTCAAATTCTCGAGCAACTGGAATGTGATTCACCTTAAAAGGTATTATTGCTGATGAGCACCGCTTATACTGAAAGTATGTGCTGCACTCTTTTTCCCTTCCTCTAGTTTTTGTTCCAATTGGTTTTTTCTGGCAAGGTTTTTAACGAGGCAGCAACAAAAATCATACTACGAAGGAAACTCCATCAGCAGAAGTAAGACCTTTAAACGACAAGGCATCGAAATGATAAACCACTGCGAGATGGTTAAATAGTCTTTGGCTCGGTGGCAAATTCCTAATGGGAAACAAAACTTGCCACCGAACCAAAAGCTATTCAACCATTTACAAGTGTTTTTCCTATAAGCCACTAGGGGTGGTTAGATAATCTTTGGCTCGATAGCAAAGTTCCTAACGAGAAACGAAGCTTGCTATTGGACCAAAGATTATCCAACCATTCACTAGTGAAATCCTCAAAAGAGCAAGACTTCCAGTGTTCCAATTCGTATTCTTCGCATTTGAACATTCGAACACTGGAGGGAATGATATGAGAATACAGCAACCTGATTGCCACAGAAATCGGGACTACAAAATTCGGGAACAAAAATGTATCATCGGGACCGGGGACTACGCGACCAGCCTCGTAGAAACAAGTTGCACAAATTAGCCACAAGTAATGGCAATTTTTTTCTTTTAGCAAAATGAATGCTTATGTACTTTTGAAGATAGAAGGAATAAAATAAAGTCCTTTTATTTTTATCTTGTTTCTTGTCCAAATGATGAATTGATTTTATCATTTGAAAGTTAATCAAGTACTTCAAATGCTAGTGCTGGAATGAACAGAAGACGTTCTCTTCAAGAGCACCGTAAATGTAAGATGACCCTCTCTTATGAAACCCTCACAATAAAGGATTGGTTCTGGAAGAAATTATGCTAGGAACCCCAAATGCTATCGGGTAAAAATGCACCTGAAGCCTTGCATAATTCGACGCAAAAAAGTAAGCTTTGCACAATGCTTAAACAAAAAGCACTTTTATTTATCAAACGTGTGAAGCAGCACAAGTAAACAAATTCAAAAAGTAAACAACAAAAGAAAAGAAAGCAAAAAGCTAAGCTACATCGCCCCTAGAACTCGGGGGAAGAGAAGAATTAACACCCTCGGGAGAAGTAGGTGGATCTGTCGTCGGCTCGGGATCTTGGCCTTCATCATTATTCTTTTAAAGTTTCTCCTTAGTTCCCGAGAACTCTGAACCGGAACCAGAAGAATCAGTTGCATCGGGCTGAGCAAGGAGGCGAATTCGAGCAGTTGACTCAAGCTCTCAGGACTTGGCGATTTCGTCATCAATATCAGTGACACCCACTTTGGCTTCTTCTAAGGTTTTTCTCCTTGTGCTATACATAGAATATGAGAGAATCCGCTCGGCTCTGGAGTTCTGATTTAAGTCGCTCAACCTCGGTCAAAAGGCCATCCCGCTCGGAACTCTCGTCGCTAAGGCTAAGATCAAGATCACGGATAATGGTTATATGAACCTTATTATGCTCCATGATCCTCTTCTACCTATCCTCTATTTGGACACATTTCTCCACGGCAGTAGCAGCCTCTTCAGCTTTGGAGTTCAAGGCTGCCTCTAAGTTATTCGATCTCTCAATGGAGGCAGATTCGCGCTCGGCGGCAGCGGGCATAACATTCATGACCTTAGACCATTTAGCCTTGGCTCCTTGGAACTGTACATTTAATTGAGAGGCTTCTTGGCTGAGGGCCATCACTTCCTATTAACTCTATTGAAACCGAGCCTCTAACTCATCAGCTTTAGCAGCTTTTGCTTCCAGCACCGGAGGCGAGCAACAATTTGGTCCCTCTTGGCCAACAACTGATCCCGCTCGGACCGGAGTCCTTCTTTATCGAGGATCAGTTTTTGAAGGCCCTCGGAAGCAAGGAAGTTGGCGTGCGAAGCAAAAATCCAAGTTAGAAACCCTATCATAGCAAGTCAAGAAGAAAGAAGTAGTAAAGAGAACAAATATGTTACCGCTGCTGCATTGTGCATGGCATTGTTTAACAAACACTCTCTCTCGAGAGAGTGTATTTTCTTCTTATCCTTTCCTGAAGCCAGTGGCTTCAGATAGTTGGCAAGTTTCACCGGCTGGGACAACAGATGGCACTCAGTAAATATCGAGAGGGAGACAGTCCTCCTCCCTTGGGGATCTGCAGAAGGGAGGGGGGAGTAGTTATGCCCCAAATTTCCATAGTCTAGGGATTGGAGAGAAGGGTCATCCTCCTCTCGGGAATCTACGGCCAGTGGGGGTGATGTAGTAGTTGCTGGTGATGAAGGTATGGCCGGTGTGGAAGGAGATGAAGCTGATGGTATTGTAGGTTGAGAAGCAGTTGTACCGGAGGCAGTGCTGGTTGTTGGTTGCTTACCAATTGAAGACGGAAGAGGCCTGGTACTCAGCCTCACAGTATCGGGAGCAACAACTGGGACCAGAAAGGGAGGGTTGGCATTCTCCACCAAGGCAAACCCTCCCCAGAGCGCTTGGGCATTGTCCTTGGTTGGGTTTGTAAGCTCTTCAGATTGAGCATTCTGTTGAGCTGATGAAGGATGTTGTCTCCTTTATAGGGAAGCCCCTTCATCACTGGCTTCCCATCATCATCAATCACCACCGTGACTGTGGCTGGCTCGGGCGCCGTTTTCTTTACCTTTTTATTCTTGCCCTCGGGCGAAAAAGAATGCCGCCTTTTTGGTTGCTTGTTCTCCGGGTGGGGACTCCGAGAGGAAGCGCTTGCACCAGAAGCAGATCCGATGACACATGTTCGGGTGAGAGCCTCCTTCAGCAGCCTCGCAGCCTCCATATGTTCAACCAAAACATCTTCTTCAGGGATAGTAATAGAGGTTAACTAGTTTTGTTATGCACAAAGATTAGGGAAAAATCGGTTTCGCGAGTCAACTTACCATGATTCTTGGCCCTCCATCCATATTTGGGGCCAACCTTTTTCACTGGTGGGTCTCAGGCATGGTCATGTCTTGAATCTTCTGAACCCACCGGTCCAAGCCTTCAACCCTTGGAGGTGTCCACCGAGTTGCTGAAATAATGAAAAGAGAAGGGTCAGCAATGACATGAAATAACCTTTTTTCAGAAAAAAGACAAACTTTGAACTTACGTATACGAGTCCAGGAGTCAGGGAAAGATGGAGTTATGATCGGGATGATATCCCTGATTGCAACAACGACAAACCACTCTATCCATCAACGGTCGTTGTCGTCAACTATGCTGGTGAGCAAAGCATGGTGGCCATATTTACTAAAATTTATTACTCCCCCACGGAAAATCTTGGGGAGTAGAGATTCATCATATGAGCCAAGGTGAACTCCTCATATGTTTCCTGGCACAACCGCCGCAGATAGGCCACTGTTCGCCACACCGAAGAGCCCACCTGTGCCATACAAACCTGGTGTCGCTGGCACAGCTCCAAAATTAAATGCACCCAAAGTGAATGGATATGTAAAAATATACATGAAGCCCTTCTTAGTGAAGGTTACTCGCTCCACGAGTTCGGGAGCAATGATGTTCAGGTCATGGCAATCACAGTTCTCCTTCATAGCAGGAATATGAAAGGGCGGATAGAAGAAAGGTATATGCTAACAGCCCAAGTGCGAGAACTTGAAGAAGGGAACTTCTCTTCAAAGTCCTTAGCTGTGTTGAGTTGTTTAGGGATGATGATGCTTACCATGGGAGGGCCAACATCAATATTGATTTCTTTGTCTTTTCTCTTCTTCGGGCCCCCACCGAAGAGAAAACCAGAGTTCTTAGAAGGGTTAGTAAAAGAAGCCATGATCGGCCAAAGATAATGAGAGTTCTTTAAAGAATATTAAAGAAAGATGAAAGCATCGAAGAGTTGAATGCACGTTGAGATAGTTTGTAAAACTGTTAAGTGTAAAAGAATAAGAATGAAGCGTATAAGTAAAGGAATAGGCGGCTAATATCGTGGCCATGATTACCTCAAAAACTGGCAAATATATTGCTAAATCGTGGAGTAACACGTGTTTAGGGTATTAAATGCGAAGAGACGTGCTTCTAATCAGGCATCAGAAACGTTTCGGAAGGGTTCTGAAAATTTTCCGCTAAGAAAGAAATCTTCACCAACTTTCCGGCGACATAAAGATGTGCCATCGAAAAATAGGGGGACTATCTGTATAGGGTAAAATCGATTCACATTAAATTCTCGAATGATAGAGTAACACGTGGAGTCGGGGACAGGCGGAAGACGAAGCGAATGGAAACCAAGACCGAGGACAACACTTCGGTTGGCATCGGTAGACCCCGAAAGGAATATTGCTAATGAGGGCAAACGAATATTTTCCACCAAATGACATTCAATGAAGAATATTCCTCAATATTAAATACAGAATCCGCTACAGAGAATTTTGGCATTGATAGCCTACAATTACATATTCATCAATGGCCCCCATTATTGTCATTTAAGAGGGGTTTGATCCTATGATCTTGTTCCCTAGGTATAGCTATAAATAGTGTCTTCAACAGCCATTGTAGGACACAAAATTTCTGATAAACCTATGCTACACATTATTCCAAACTAAATAATACTTTATTTTCTGTCTAACAATATTCTTATTGTTGTCTTCGAAAGCCTTGCTCCCGAGACCAGGATGTCAGCTATCTTATCTCGATTTCAACGCTAAATCTTGTATTTTATTTAATTAAATTATTTATTTGGGATCAAATCAATTCGCTTGTCTATAAACCACACTATAAATTCAACTGTAGCGTTTTACGTGTAAATATTAACATGTATAGAAGTGGGAGTCGGGGAGGATGAACGGGATAGTTTTGGGGCTTTCTAAATTTTGGACATGTTGAGCATAATTCCTCCATAATTGAAGGGTTGTTTTGGCCTTTTTCCGTTCAATAAAAATTTTTATCTCTTATTAACTCAGTATATATAATGAAATAATAGAAGAGGAATATTAAACCAACCTTTGACCCTGGTGTAGTCTCATAAGGTTGGACGACAATTCTATTAATTTAGCTATAAGGAAAATGACATTGTATTGCCGCTCTTAAAATAATATTTTAAAAAATATTATATATATATATATATATATATATATATATATGTGTATGTTATATATAAAAATTATACAAATTTTATATACTTTTTCGACTATCGAAGGTAAATAATTTCTAGCGCGAGCTAAAAGTAATAATATCCCTTAGCTATACGTGCTAATAGTCAATTCCCCCATAAGCATCAGTATTAGGGAAACATAATTTAATATCGTAAATCAAACGTTACACCGGTTATGCAGACATTAAGAAAATTATACAGAAAACAAATATTGCAATGTTTTTGAATTTTATTATATAACGTATCAAAATTCAAATGAAAGAACGAGTACAATAGTCAGATATGTTTTTCCGGATTCTATCCGGTGTTTGATACGTGTTTTAAATCCCGGACTAATTTAAATTTGTCTAGTATAAAACCTATTATTTTTATTCTTAGGGTTCAAATAAAAAACTATAGTTAAGGACAAAGTGATCCTATTTATTTCTTCAATCCCTAGGTGGCATGTCCCTACACCGTTGCTTCCTCGTGGTACAAGTGGGGGAGCACTTTGCTTCCTTGCTCAGATGTTCGTCTCGTCCGAGACAGGCACCTCATTTCCACCACAGTACTCTGAATCTACCACACGGGTGCTGTCATTTCTTTACTTTTCTTGGTTTCCTTTTTTACCTCGTCACTCCTACACTTTCTTACATATTACACTTTTGGTCCATCAATTTTACCTCCATCCATTCCCTTCTTTTTCCTTTTTTTGGTCCAAGAAAGGGAAACAAAGGGCTAAATTGATACTCTGCTCTTGGATGAAGAAAAATAAGGACAATCCTTCATACCATCCCACACCCCCAAGGGCACAATTGTAAGGCAGGAACAATCAATCAGTCCGATTTTGGGTCCCACAAAACAGTTTTTTTCACAGAAAAATGGATAAAAAACAAAACCAGTCCTTGTCATCTCCTTTTCCTGGTACATCAAAAGACAACATATATATCAATACTATTTTCTTTTAGAAGTAACTTTGGGGTTTAGACAATATTTAGCTGACGGTTGAGGAAAAAACAAAGTATTTAAAGATCAAGTTGAAAAGAAAAAATTGAAAGTTTCTGTTTGGACATTAATTTCATTTGCAAAAAAATCAAATAAGTTCTAGTGAAATACTCTTGAAACAAGTTTTACTTAGTCTGTTTGTCCGAAAAGTTTTTCACAAGAAATTGCAAATTTTTCTTCTATATGATTAGTTTGGTCTCTTTCTCTATTTTTTAATTAAGAATATTGTTTGACTTTAAGAAGCAGCGTCAAGACAATTTTCTAAATTTGAAACAAAACGGAACGTTAAATACGCAATAATTTATATATAGATAGTAGATTAGCATTGTGCTCACTTTGTCTTTTTCTTACAGGCCCCTAATAGCACATGAGTAATGAATCAATAGGATGGACTTCTATGACAATTTAAAATTTTGTCAAAATGTGTTTTTACAATATTTATAAAATAAAATAAAAAGTTCAAAAGTCTTATTCTTTTTTAGCTAAGAGAGGAACCTTTAATTGCGCTTGCATCCGAAGCTAAAATTTAAGGACCTCTTTTTCCTTTTCTGCCCAAGTACATGATTGATAATTTGCCTTATTAGACGGTGTCGAGGCAACTATTTATATGAATAAAGATGATATAGAATATTGAGTTTTCTAAGCTCGTGTGAACATCATTGAGACTTTGACACACATTTCTATTTGTAGTTATTGTTCTAAAAGAAAAGGTTAAAAAGAAAAGAAATTTTGATACTTTAATATAAATACTTTACGCCTCTAAACTACACACAATTGGATTTTGCTACCACTGGAATTTAGTAATATGGAGTTGTTTTCATTTATTAATACAGTGTCTTTAAGTTCCATGTAAATAAAACAAAAAAGAAATCTTATTGTTTACACCATCCATGCTGTATGTGAAAGTTTTTTATCGGGCACAAAATTCAGAATTAATGAAGACTTTTGACATAACTGTCAAATATATGCAAGTACCCAAATTATTCTTTAAATGAGATAGGGTTCACATATCTTTATTTTTTTAATCTCCTTGTTTTTGGTTTGATGTTATTAAGCGTAAAAATGAGAATATTAAATTACATAGTATCCGAAAAGAAAATTGTATCATTTTTTATCTGAAACAAACTAAAACGAAAAGATATCGAATAAAATTAAATTTTAAATGTATGATCTATTTTCAGAAATACAATTTTGAGCGAGTAAAGAGACTGTTAATGTGATGATCCGGCCGGTCGTCTTGTCTATTTGAGCTCTGTTTTTCTATTTGATATTTTTCGTGTGCTTGATTGTTGTTTTGTGACTTGCACGGATGCTTGGTTTAATTTTGAGAAGGATTGAGAGTGAATAGGAATACTTAGTTCTATTTTGGATAGCTTAAGTTATTAGAGTTGATCAATGTTTGACTTTTGAGTAGAGGATGATATTTAGCTTGAAGTATGTATATTTATATGCATATTGCCTCGCATTTTACTCATGTTTCGTAGATTTCAGATGTGAAATATAATGATTTGTGCTAATTTTTGGTGTTTTTATGTGTAGGAAATATCCGGAGGCAATAAGGGACGAAAGTGCGAGATTGGAGGCTAAAAAGAGGAAAACGGGAAAATTGCCACAAAGTAGTGCCACAAGCAGCGTGGGGTGCTACCTGTGGCGTAGAACTCAGAATGTTAAAAATTTCAGAGCCAGAGCTAGCGCCTCACGCTACCCTGGGCACTGGTGACGGAAAATTTCTCCTAGTTCGTCCGAGACAAGGTTATTTCGGCCCAACCGGCCGAAGACCTACCCAACACGTATAAAATCAAGACTAAGCCTATTTTGAGAGGGGATACTCCACTTTGAGAGGAAAAATACACATGAGGAACATCCGGGAACGAGGATATCTCAGTTTTCTTCATCTTTTTTTAGTATTCTCAATTATTCAACACTTGTGAATTTGTTTTGATATTATCATGAGTGGCTAAAACTCATAGTTCTGGGGTTGTGATTTAGCCATGAATATTATTATTTAAAGTTGACTTAACCTTAATTGTGTGGCCAACAGTTAGGCTCTATTTACTATCTATGCCATGCTTGGGAAAGCTACGTCTAGATTAGAGAAGAACTGAAGAAGGCATGATCTTAACTCTGAGTGGGGGGCGGATTTGTGGTTAGGATAGGAATATACCTACTCACCATGCTTAATTGAATATCTGTAACGACCCGACTTGTCGTTTTAAGAATTTACGTCCCGTACATCGACTTAAGATCCCGAGCAACTTCGTAATACATATTATGAGTTGCGTGTGTGGTTGAGTTTGGTTTTCAGACGATTTGGGATCAAATTGGGAGAATAATTCTTAATTAAGAAGTATAGAAGAAAAGAGTTGACCAGAGAGTCGACTTTTGAGCAAGCGACTCCGGAATAGAATTTTTATGATTCCAATAGCTCCGTATGGTTATTTTGGACTTAGGAGTGTGTCCGGATATTTTTTTCGAAGTCCGTAGTTGATTTTGGCTTGAAATGGCGAAAGTTGGAAATGAAAGGTTTGAAAGTTTGACTGGAAGTCGACTTTATCGATATCGAGGTCGGAATCCAGTTATGGAAATTTTGATAAGTCTGTTATGTCATTTATGACTTGTGTGCAAAATTTGAGGTAAAACGAACTTGATTTGCTATGTTTCGGCATCGAACCTAGAATGTTTCGACATTGATTCTTCAAGAATACGTGGTATCATATTAAAAAAATAAGCTCCAAATCCAGTTTTGATTAAAGCATTAGATCCGTATTAAAATTTTGGAGCCATAGCAAAAAGAATCGTCGAATTCGGACATTGTATGAGAGAGTTATGCCCATTTCCGCGCCGAGAACAATTTTCCGTCGCCGTCAGCGCCTGGGGTAGCGCGGGGCGCTAGCCCTGGCGCGGGGATGTTTAAAGGTACTGGAAACAGCACCACAGGCAGAGTCCCCATGCCACCTGTGGCGCCCGAATCAGCTGAACCCCATAAAATGGAGAGTTTTGCCATTTTTACTCATTTTTGAGTTTGGGGAGCTCGGTTTGGACGATTTTCACGGGTAAACATTAGCGTAAGTGTTCCTTATCCTATATTGATTATATTTCATGATTCCATACTCATTTATATCATGAATCCGTGAATTTATGAAAGAAAAATCAGACTTTTATAAAATCTTCCAAAAATATAAAATGAAGATTTGAATGTCAATCCGATATCAGAATTTGATAAAATTGGAATGAGTGGACTCATAATTGAATGGTTTGTCAAATTTTATGAGTTTTGTCGGGTTCCGAGACTTGGGCCCCACTGTTGATTTTTGAGTTAATTTCGTATTTATATTGTAAAATTTAGCAAATTCATATAGAATTAATTCATACAATTCGTGTTGAGTATATTGAATTGTTTGTGACTAGATTTGAAGCTTTCGCACATGAATTTGCGAGGCAAAGGCTTATTGAAATCTTAAAATTGGTTGCGAAACGAGGTAAGTATCTTCCTAACCTTGAGTGGGAAAATTACCCCTTAGGTATTAAGTCTTAGGTGGAAATTATGTAATTGAAAACTATGTACGCAAGGTGATGAGTACGTACTTGGTTTATATGTGCAAATTATATCGGTTAAAATTCGTAGACGCCCTTATGTATTAAATTGAAAAATTATTGGAACTTAGTAAATTCTTGATTAGTCATGCCTCATTCCTTGTTTGTCGAATTTGTATTTTATATGAAATTTGGTGTTATTTTCACTTGAATTTTTATATGAATTCCGTGTGTTGTTGATTTGATATTTCTTGGAAATAATCACGTTATGGATTTTTCATCAGCAAATAATTAATTAAATAAGTTTAAATTGAGGCGTTTATCTATTTATCAAAAAGTTAGATTAAAGAGGGCGTTGTCCTCTGATGAGTTATTTTCTCATCCTTGTGGTTGTTTTTGATTTTTTATATACGTTGTGTGGAGCCTTGGGCTATTAGTTGAGAAATTTATTGATTCTGCTACATATTTGAAATTTGGATGTGGGCAGTGGCAAATTATGATATGAATTGTTATATTGTGTTGTGGTTTAAGCACTCTCCTTGATGTTATTTATACTTTCCACCTTGCTTGTTAACGATATACATATCCTTGGTAAGAAAGAGTGTAAAGCAAAAAGGGTGATGCCGTGCCATTTGAGAGTGTAAAGCACGAAGGGTGATACCGTACCATTTGAAGTGTAAAGAACAAAGGGTGATGCCATGCCATTTGAGAGTGTAAAGCACGAAGGGTGATGCCGTGCCATTTGAGAGTGTAAAGCACGAAGGGTGATGCCGTGCCATTGAGAGTGTAAAGCATGAAGGGTGATGTCGTGCCATTTTAATTATATTATCACGTGAGGATGAGAGTAAAAGCACGAAGGGTGACGACATGCCATTATTTTTATATTATCATATGTTCATGGCACGAAGGGTGTTTCCGTGTAGGCGAGGATAAGATACATACATTATATTATGATATCTTTTTGTTGTGTATTCATTCAGGCCTTTATCTTGAGATGTTATTGTGCACCTATGTTTCTATGTGACTTGTAGTCGTTGTTGCTTCATGTGTGCCTCCCACTTTATTTCTTTTATTGTTTTTGCCGTTTCTCCTACCTAGTTGGTACTGTTATATGTATGCACAGTGAGAAAGAGATAAATGTACGAAGAGTGTTGCCGTGCCAATTGATTTGATCAACATATATACATTGGGTGAGAATGAGACAGGTGCACAAAGGCATTGTCGTGCCATTTGATTTGATATATTGAATATATTTCTCACACCAAAAAAGTTAAATGAGGTGTCACATGGTGACTTTTACTCGAAAGAATTATATTCGAAAAATATTTATTTGAAGGAATTATATTTGAAAGAGATTTATTTGAAAGAATTATATTTGAAGATATTTATTTGAAAGAATTATATTTGAAAGAGATTTATGTGAAAGAATTATATTTGAAAGATATTTATTTGAAGAGAGTATATTCGAAGTATATTTATTGGAAAGTATTATTTGAAAAGCATATAGGCGAAAGATTTATATTTGAAGGACTTGATTAATTGGTTGTACCAGCCATTTTTCTTCTCGTTTCAAAAGGATAAGAGGCCTAGGGCGATTTTTCAAACACATTTTCTTCACCAAATCATAGGTAAGTGTTCCTTAACTCGTTTCTTTCAATCTTTTACTTCATTTTACAAGAATTCAACCTAAAATCTAGAGTTTTCATGGTAGAATTAGGGGTTAGGGTAGAAACTAGGGATTTCGGAAATTTGAGGATTTACACCTCAATTTGAGGTCGGATTCCACAACTAATTATATATTCGGGCTCGGGGGTGAATGGGTAAGTGCATTTTGGTCCGAACCTCGGATTTTGACCAAGCGGGCCCGGGGTCGATTTTTCAACTTTTTGGAGGAAATTTTGGAAAATTTAATTCATGCAATATAATTGATTTCTTTGTTGAGCAATATTAATGGTGTTCTTGTTGTCCTGCTGTGTATATCACTGGCTGATTAGTGTTGCCATCATTGTTATTTGTTTTCTATTATATTTTGTATACTATATTGCACAGGTTATTAGACTAGTGCGTGTCTTGACTGTGCCTCGTCACTACTCCACTGAGATTAGTTTTGATACTTACAGGGTACCGACTGTGGTGTACTTATACTACACTTCTGCACATTTCTTTTTGCAGAGCCAGGTATTGGAGATATCGGACTCGGATAGAGTTAAAGTGTGATCGCAAGTATTCAAGGTAGAGCTTCTTGGTCGTCGCAGTCCCTTAGAGTCTTTCCATTTTTATTGTATTGTTAATTTTTTATACGAACAGTATTGTACATTTGGTCCTCGAGATTATTCCATGTGTTCAGTTAGAGTTCGTGACTCAGTATTACCATTATTGGGAGGTTGTTTGAATATGTCCGTTGTTGGTTTCAACATGTGTATTTGATTATCTATTTTAATAAAAAAATGGCTTGAATTGTTATTATAGTCGGCTTACCTAGTCGTAGAGACGAAGTGCCATCACGACACTTGTGGTGGGATTTTGGGTCGTGACAAGTTGGTATTAGAGCTCTAGGTTCATAGGTTCTACGAGTCACGAACGAGTCTATTAGAGTCTTGTGGATCGGTACAGAGACATCTGTACTTATCTTCGAGAGAATACAGAACTGTTTAGGAAATTTTCACTTCTTCCATTCCTGGCGTGCGGTATTTGTTGATCTTGGAATTTGAGCCTTTGTATCTCTATTCCCTCACAGATGGCGAGGACACGTGCTACCAAGTCAGCTGAGCAGACACCCGCATATTCTGCTAGGGTTGCAAGAGGCCGGGGCCGAGGAAGGGCACGTGCCGCAGCTAGAGCATATGTTAGAGCAGCAGTTCAGGAGCCGCCAATAGCTCCAGTTGGGGGACAAGTACCGAAAGCACATGTTGTTACCCCCAGACTTCATTAGACTTTAGCATAGTTCCTGAACATGTTTGGTACATTGACTCAGGCGAGATTGATCTCCGTTTCACTAAATATTTCACATATTGGGGGAAGAGTTCAGACAGGTTCACGTTGGTCAGGTTCTGAGTGAAGTACCGGTACAACCTGTTATTCCGGTTCAGCCAGAGGCATCAAAAGAAGAACAAAAGAGACTTGAGAGATTTAAGAGGTATAGTCTATGTACCTTTAGTGGCACATCTACCGAGGATGCCTAGGGTTTTCTAAAAAAATGTCACTGTATTCTCCGCACCATGGGCATTGTGGAAGTGAGCGAAGTTGCCTTTACTGCATTTCAGCTGTCAGGAGCATCGTATCAGTGGTGGCAAGTTCATAAAGAAGGTAGAGCAGCTGATGCAATACCACCAACTTGGGCTTAATTTTGGGCGATGCTTTTGAAAGAGTTTGTTCCCCAGACTCTCCGAGATGTGTGGCGCATAGAGTTTGAACGGTTGCATCAGAGCACCATGACAGTGTCAGAATATGCTATCAGGTTCAGTGAGTTAGCTCGTCATGCACCTATCTTGGTTTCTACAGTTAGAGAGCGAGTCCACAGATTCATTAAAGGGCTCGATTATAATTTTAAAATATGTATGGATCGAGAGTTGCAGATTGACATTCTATTTCAGCAAGTAGTAGAGATTGCCAAGATGTTAGAACGTGTTCGAAGTGACGAGAAGGAGTCTAAGGAGGCCAAAAAGTCTCAGAACTCTGGAGGGTTCAATGGATTTTACTCTTCAGCTATGACCCATTATGGCAGAGGCTCGAGCAGTCGGTCAGCTCAGTCCGCTCATAAAATTACTCAGGGTGATCCAGTAATATCTTATAGTACACCACCGACACGAAATTATTACAGTGGTTATTCCAATTATCTAGCAGAGACTCAGTACTAGCAATCGCGACCTCAGAGGGGTTATTATTAGTGTGGTGATACTAGGCACATTATGAGAGATTGTCCCGGACTTGGGAGGGGTGGATTTCATCAGAACATTCGGCTACGGGCCCCAATGCAGCTACTACCCCACGTGCACAACCAGTTAGGGGTGGAGGACATGCGGGTAGAGGGTGCCCTAGAGGGGGAGGCCCAGCCCGTTGATATGTTTACTATGGTGTGGCCGAGGCCACTACACCAGCTGATGTCGTTACAGGTACGATCACGAATTGTTATAAAGGGATATCTCTCCTTAATTTGATTCGGTTCTGAATATTGAGGCGAGTCCTCCTATTATGCTTCGCTTATGAGTGGGCTTCATAATTTTGTGACCCACTTATATGTTTATCCCTGTTAGGAGATTCGATGATGTTAGCCCGTGTATATCATTTTTATTTTGTACCCTATTGAGGACTATAAGTCCAAATGTGACTTTCTATTACTCTCTACGGTGGGTTTTGATGTGATTTCGGAATAATTCATTTCAATTTTATGAATAATATGCCCTATTGGTATGGGGGTTCATTATGTGTTGTGAAGATTGTTTACGGAATTTATTGAAAAGAAGAAAAAAGGAAATGGAAAATTTTTGTAGGCACAATGTGCAAAATACTTGTGATTCAGAACTAAGGACGAGATCCTCACATTTTAATATGATTTGATATGTTTAAACCAGGCTACGAGCCGCGGTGGAAGTTATATAAGGACGAGATCCCTGTGATAAAAATTTATGTGTTTAAATTCTCCCTTGTGAAATTAAATTTATACTATAGTACTTATAGGGAGTCATGCCTGTTAGGCTTATTTGAAAATTCTTGTATGAATTTTTCTGTGCACAATTTGCCATATTCGTGTTGTAATTATTGAGTTTTAGCCTGCGAGGTGAGTGCCCAGGTGGCGTTAAATATGACTCGTTAATTTGGCTAAATAATTATGAGGTCTTCATGCCTCGTGTCTCGTTGTTAGTAAAGTGGAAGTTTAAAATGAGATTTTGTTAACATGAGGTTAATTGGCGATGTTGTAATCGATTATGAACATCTATTAAGACAAGAGATGTGGTGATGGGCATACATATGATGTGCTTCATGTCCTAATATCATTATGATAATGCAATGCTTGTAATGCTAAGATTAGTGTTATTGATATATACATTCTGGTGCTTTGTTAGGTTGTGAATGTGTTGTTAGGAGTTATTTTAGTGTTACTCTGGCAGGTGGATAGGACCAATTACAGGGGAGACTCTGCCGAAATTTCTGAAAAATTTGGGAGTTAGTAAAATTTTGGGGATTGAGACGTGCGAAAGAAGAGATAAGTTATGTTATGTGTTTGAGGGCATACTCTACTTTTCATTCAAGGGCGAATGATCCTAAGTGGGGGAGAATGTAATACCCCGAAAATTTTTTGAAGTACTTCAATACTATCAAGAAAGTTGATGTGTGCGTAGGCACGAGTTGCTATATCCAGTTGAGACTAATACCATGCGTTGATGTGAAAATCAGGACTTTTAAAAATATCTGGAGTGTAAGAAATTGTTTTTAAAGTTTATAAGTATGTATGAAAGAAGTAATCATCAACTGAGATGGCTTTGTCGGATCCATGTTAAATTTGCGGTGACGTAAAATCACCCGCAAGTTATGTGTGTAAGCATGCCCTCAGTAATTTAATATCCTCAGAATAATTCTTGGCACGTTCGAGGACGAAAGTATGTTTAAGAGGGGGAGAACGTAACGACCCGACTAGTCGTTTTAAGAATTTAAGCCCCGTACATCGACTTAAGGTTCCGAACAACTTCGTAATACGTATTATGACTTGCATGTGTGGTTGGGTTTGGTTTTCAGATGATTTGGGATCAAATTGGGAGAAATATTCTTAATTAAGAAGCTTAGAAGAAAAAAGTTGACCAGAGAGTAGACTTTTGAGCAAACGACTCCGGAATAAAAATTTTATGACTTCAATAGCTCCGTATAGTGCTTTTGGACTTAGGAGTGTGTCCGGATATTTATTTGGAAGTCCGTAGTTGATTTAGCTTGAAATGACGAAAGTTGGAAATAGAAGATTTGGAAGTTTGACTGGGAGTCGACTTTATCGATATCGGGGTTGGAATCCAGTTATGAAAATTTTGATAGGTCTGTTATGTCATTTATGACTTGTGTGCAAAATTTGAGGTCAATCGGACTTGATTTGCTATGTTTCGGCATCGAACCTAGAATGTTTTGACATTGATTCTTCAAGAATACGTGGTATCACATTAAACAAATGAGCTCCGAATTCAGTTTTGATTGAAGCATTAGATCCGTATTGAAATTTTGGAGCCATAGCAAAAAGAATCATTTAATTCGGATATCGTATGAGAGAGTTTTGCCTATTTCTGCATCAAAAATGATTTTCCGTCGCCATCAGCGCCCGGGGTAGCGCGAGGCGCTAGCCCTGGTGCTGGGATGTTTAAAGGTACTGGAAACAATGCCACATGCAGCGCCCCCATGCCACATGTGGTGCCCGAATCAGCCGAACCCCATAAAACAGGGAGTTTTGCCATTTTTACTCATTTTTGAGTTTGGGGAGCTCGGTTTGGGCGATTTTTACGGGTAAACATTGGCGTAAGTATTCCTTATCCTATATTGATTATATTTCATGATTCCATACTCATTTACATCATGAATCCGTGAATTTATGGAAGAAAAATTAGATTTTTGTAAAATCTTCCAAAAATGTAAAATGAAGATTTGAAGGTCAATCTTATATCGGAATTTGATAAAATTAGTATGTGTGGACTCATAATTTAATGGATTATCGGATTTTGTGAGTTTTGTCGGGTTCCAAAATGTGGGCCCCGCTATTAATTTTGAGTTAATTTCGGATTTATATTGTGAAATTTAGCAAATTCATATGGAATTAATTCCTACAATTCGTGTTGAGTATGTTGAATTGTTTATGATTAGATATGAAGCTTTCATACATGAATTCGTGAGGCAAATATTTATTGGAATCTTGAAATTGGTTGCGAAACGAGGTAAGTATCTTGCCTAACCTTGAGTGGGGGAATTACCCCTTAGGTATTGAGTCTTATATGAAAATTGTGTAATTGAAAACTATGTACGCGAGGTGACGCGTACGTACTTGGTTTATATGTGCAAATTATATCGGTTGAAATTCGTAGACGCCCTTATGTATTAAATTGGAAAATTGTTGGAACTTAGTAAATACTTAATTTGTCATGCCTCATTCTTTGTTTGTCAAATTTGTATTTTATATGATAATTTGGTGTTATTTTCACTTGAATTTTTATGTGAATTCTGTGTATTGTTGATTTGATATTTATTGGAAATAATCACATTATAGATTTTTCATCAGTAAATAATTAATTAAATAAGTTTAAATTGAGGCGTTTATCTATTTATCAAAAAGTTGGATTAAAGAAGGCGTTGTCCTGTGATGAGTTATTTTCTCATCCTTGTGGTTATTTTTGAGATTTTATATACGTTGTGTGGAGCCTTGGGATATTTGTTGAGAAATTTATTAATTTTGCTACATATTTAGAATTTGGTTGTGGTCAGTGGCAAATTGTGATATGAATTATTGTATTGTGTTATGGTTTAAACACTCTCCTTGATGTTATTTATGCTTTCTACCTTGCTTGTTAATGATATGCATGTGCTTGGTAAGGAAGAGAGTAAAGCACGAAGGATGATGCCGTGCCATTTGAGAGTGTAAAGCACGAAGGGTGATGCCGTACCATTTGAATTATATTATCATGTGAGGGAGAGTGTAAAGCACGAAGGGTGATGCCGTGCCATTTGAGAGTCTAAAGAACGAAGGGTGATGTCGTTCCATTGAGAGTGTAAAGCACGAAGGGTGATATCGTGCCATTGAGAGTGTAAAGCACGAAGGGTGATGCCGTGCCATTTCAATTATATTATCATGTGAGGATGAGAGTAAAAGCACGAAGGGTGACGCTATGCCATTATTTTTGTATTATCATATGTTCGTGGCACGAAGGGTATTTCCGTGCAGGCGAGGATAAGAGACATACATTATATTGTGATATGTTTTTGTTTTGTATTCATTCAGGCCTTTATCTTGAGATGTTATTGTGCACCTATGTTTCTATGTGACTTGTAGTCGTTGTTGCTTGATGTATGCCTCCCACTTTATTTCTTTTATTGTTATTTCTATTTCTCCTACCTAGTTGGTACTGTTATATGTATGCACGGTAAGAAAGAGATAAATGAACGAAGGGTGTTGCCGTGCCAATTGATTTGGTCTACATATATACATTGGGTGAGAATGAGACAGGTGCACAAATGTATTGCCGTGCCATTTGATGTGATATATTGAATATATTTCTCACATCAGGAAAGTTAAATGAGGTGTCGCATGGTGACTTTTACTCGAAAGAATTATATTCGAAAGATATTTATTTGAAGGAATTATATTTGAAAGAGATTTATTTGAAAGAATTATATTTGAAGATAGTTATTTGAAGGAATTATATTTGAAAGAGATTTATTTGAAAGAATTATATTTGAAGATATTTATTTGAAAGAATTATATTTGAAAGAGATTTATACGAAATAAGTATATTTGAAAAATATTTATTTGAAGGGAGTATATTCGAAATATATTTATTTGAAAGTATTATTTGAAAAGCATATAGGCGAAAGATTTATATTTAAAAGACTTGATTAATTGGTTGTACTTGTATTCATTATTTGTTGAGCAATATTAATGGTATTCTTGTTGTCCTGCTGTGTATATCACTGGTTGATTAGTGTTGTCATCATTGTTATTTGTTTTCTATTATATTTTGTATACTATATTGCACAGGTTATTAGACTAATGCGTGTCTTGATTGTACCTCGTCACTACTCCACTGAGGTTAGTCTTGATACTCACTGGGTACCGACTGTAATGTACTCATACTACACTTCTGCATATTTCTTTTTGCAGAGTCAGGTATTGGAGATATCGGACTCAGATAGAGTTAAAGTGTGATCGCAAGTATTCAAGGTAGAGCTGCTTGGTCGTCGCAGTCCCTTGGAGTCTTTCCATTTTTATTATACTGTTAATTTCTTATTCGAACAGTATTGTACATTTGGTCCTCGAGATCATTCCATATATTCAGTTAGAGTTTATGACTCAGTATTACCAGTCTTGGGAGGTTGTTTGAATATTTTCGTTGTTGGTTTCGACATGTGTATTCGATTATCTATTTCAATAAAATAATGGCTTGAATTGTTATTATAATCGGCTTACCTAGTCGTAGAGACGAAGTGCCATCACGATACCTATGGTAGGATTTTGGGTCGTGACAATATCGTAATCTTAATGTATTCTTGTTAGATTGATTCCATAGGAATATAGGCATTAATCTATTTTGAATAGGTGAGTAGTAATTCGGGAGAATACTACGAGAGCAATTGTTCGATTAATTAGCAGCCATGAGTGAATTGTATGAAAGGGAGAGTTGATTAGAACACAATAGGATTGGTGAATCGATCGCAACCCTGGAATATTTATCTCGACTGAATACACAACAACTATTTTGCTGTTTGATAAATTAGTTACTTGTCAGAATTATTACTTAGTATAATTACACCTTTGAACTCTGATTGACTAGACTAATAATAATTTTGGTGAAACTAGTGGGTAGTTAACACAAGTCTCTGTGGGTTCGATACTCGATTTATTACTTATTACTTGTACGACCACGTGTACTTGCGTGTGCATTTGGGAGCAACAAGTTTTTGGTGCCGTTTCCGGGGATTTGAATATTGACTACTTCCTAGCTTTTACTTTAGTTGTTTATTTCATCAAGCCTAACATTTCTTATTGGTTGCTTTGCTTTCAAGAACTTTAATTGAATGCGAAGGGTCAGAAGCCAAGATAGACTTCAAAGCTTTGACCCCGAACCTGAGAGAACTTTTCACATGAGGTTGAGGAAAGCAAGGGACACATATAATCTTCAGGCACTTGTTCAACTACCCGAGAACGTGGCAGAGGAGCAACATATGGTTATTTAGGAGGTGGCGATGCCCAGCATTGCTAATGTCACCTCCAGCATTGTGAAGCCCAAAATCACTAGGTACTTTGAGCTGAAACAGAGCATGATCCAGCTACTACATGCAAATGAGGAGTTTATGGGTGTTCCACACGAGGATTCACAACAGTACATCCTAAACTTCTTGGAGATTAGTGATACTTATATCACTAATGGAGTCACTCCAGACTATGTGAGGCTCACACTATTCCTGTTTTCTCTAGTGGGCGAAATAAAGCGATGGTTGAAGGCAGAACCAGCTAATTCTATTACATCATGGAATAATCTGGTGAGGAAATTTTTGGCACGGTTCTTTCCATCATGCAAAACCGCAAAGATCAAAAGTGAGATAGTCACCTTCAAACAGAAATCGGGGGCGTCTCTGTATTCAGCTTTAGAGAGATTCAATGGGCTGCTCAGAGATTGTCCTCATCACAACCAGACAAATGAAGTGTTAGCTCACACCTTCATAGAAGGGCTCCATCTAGAGATAAAAATTGTGGTGGACGCTGCAGCGGGAGGTCAAATGTTGGAGAAACGTTTTGATGAAATTTATTCCTTATCGAACAAATTCACCAAAAGTAATCCTGACTGGAAAGGAGAGATAGGCAGACACACAGTGCAAATATCTGTAGGGGTCCTCGAGTTAGATGTTATCTCTGCATTATCAGCACAGGTTGTCACATTGTCCAACCAAGTCAATAAGATGACCTTGGTTATTAACAAACAACAAGCTCAGCCAGTGCAACAGGTTCAGAAATTTTGTGAAGTATGTGGAGAGGGTCACACGAGCGACTTATGCCCAGCTAATCCAGAGTCTGTCTATTTTGTGGGTAATGCAAATAGGGGTCAGACAAACCAGTATGGGAACACTTACAATCCTAACTGGAGGAACCACCCAAATTTTTTTTGGGGTGGAAACCAAGGTGCTCAGAATCAGTACATGCCACAAGCTTCTCAACAACAATATAGACCACCACAGGCTGAACAACCTACAAACTCGACGAGTCACATTGAGGAGATTCTAAAGAAATTTATGGTTGACCAGCAGGCATAAGCAGAAGTGATGAGAAATTTGGAGAGACAAATGGGGCAACTTGCCAGTTCCCAAAACATTCGACCAGTTGGAGCTCTTTCAAGCGACACTAAGGCTAATCCTAAGGCATCTATTAATGTTGTGTCATTGAGGAATGGGAGACAGTTAGAAGAAGTCCCATCGAAAAGGAGAAAGCAAGTGACCTTTAATGATAAACTATCCACCATAGAAGCAGAATCAGAAAAAGCAAAGGAGTCAGAGAAGCCAGCTGAGGAGGCGGTGGCTAAGCAACCCCTACCCTTAGTTGCGAGGCCAACACCTCCGTTCCCTTATAGATTGCAGAAAGTGAAGGATAATGCCGCTTATAAAAAATTTCTTGATATTTTGAAGTAGGTGCAAATCAATATTCCGCTGATAGACATCTTGCAAGAAGTGCCCATATATGCCAAATACATCAAAGACATAGTGGAAAATAAGAGGAGGTTGGCAGAGTTCGAGACTGTGGCACTCATTAAATAATGTAGCTCAAGAATTCAAAGCAAGCTACCTCAGAAATAAAAGGATCCAGGTAGTTTCACTACCAAAATCTTGATTGGTAAGCAAGTAGTCGGGTGAGCTTTATGTGATCTTAGGCGAGCATCAATTTGATGCCGCTATCTGTTTCCAGACAATTGGGGTTGGGTGAGCCGTGCCCAACCACAGTGATTTTACAGTTGGTTGATCACTCTGTTGCTCATCCTGAAGAAGTGATTGAAGATGTGTTAGTTCAAGTGGGTTCTTTCATATTCCCTACTGATTTCATTATCTTGGACTATGAGCTTAATCAGGAAGTCCCATTTATTTTGGGGCGTCCATTATTAGCCATGGGCTGAGCTATTATTGATGTATGTGAAGGAATGATGACAATGAGAGTGGGTGATCGAGTGGAGGTATTTAATGTGTATAAAGCACTTAGATTGCCAGTCCACTATGAAGAGCTATCCATGATTTTTGCGGTGGAAAGTGAGGTGACTTCATTGGTGCCTTATATGATCCCCACATATCCTCTTGAATGAGCCTTGATGGGGGATGAAGAATATAATGAAGATGAGATGCTGGAAGAAATTGAGCAAGTCCTTAACATGTCTTGCAAATATGTCCATGGGCTTGGGAGGTTCGAGGAGTTGGACATACCTGCTACTCTGATCCCTCCTAAACAATCTATTGAAGAAGCTCTAAAGCTAGAGCTCAAGCCCCTTCCAGCGCATCTGCGCTATGCTTA
Source organism: Nicotiana tabacum (assembly GCF_000715075.1). Classification (NCBI taxonomy): domain Eukaryota; kingdom Viridiplantae; phylum Streptophyta; class Magnoliopsida; order Solanales; family Solanaceae; genus Nicotiana; species Nicotiana tabacum. The sequence continues at coordinate 46,839,802 of NC_134093.1, read as the reverse complement.
CTCGGGGACTCTGAAACATTGCTAGTGATTATCTCATCCATCTTGACCGATGTGCAAGAAGAAAAGTTGCTTAGAGTGCTTTGTGAGCATAAAAAAGCTATTGGGTGGACAATTGTTGATATAAAAGGAATCAGTCCATCATTTTGTATGCATAAATTCTTTCTAGAAGATGGACACCGCCCCAGTATTGAGCAACAAATGATATTAAATCCCATTACGAAAGAGGTCGTGAAGAAGGAAGTAATTAAGTGGCTTGATGCAGGTATCATCTTCCCTATTTCTGACAGTAACTGGGTGAGCCCAGTGCAATTTGTGCCTAAAAAAGGGGGGATGACTGTTGTAGAGAATGAGAAAAATGAGCCAATTCCTACTCGCACCGTGACGGGGTGGAGAGTTTGCATTGACTACAGAAGGCTTAACAAAGCAACCCGCAAGGACCACTTCCCACTTCCATTCATTGACCAGATATTGGATAGATTGGCTGAGCATGAATATTATTGCTTCCTTGATGCTTATTCGGGGTACAACCAGATTTCCATATGCCCAGAGGATCAGGATAAGACCACTTTCACATGTCCTTATGGTATATTTGCTTTCAAGCGAATGCCATTTGGTCTTTGTAATGCATCGACCACTTTCCAAAGGTGTATGATGGCCATTTTCACTGATATGGTGGAGAATTTTGTAGAAGTCTTCATGGATAAATTTAGTCTTTGGATCTTCTTATGATGAGTGTTTGAAGAATTTAGGCAAGGTGCTGGCCCGTTGTGAAGAAACAAATTTAGTACTAAATTGGGAAAAGTATCATTTTATGGTACAAGAAGGGATCGTGTTGGTCCATAGAGTATCAAAGAGTGGCATTGAAGTTGATAAGGCAAAGGTGAAGGCAGTTGAAAAATTACCTCCACCGATTCCTGTGAAGGGTGTACGGAGTTTCTTGGGACACGCGGGGTTTTATAGACGCTTTATTTTCAAAAATTGCTACTCCTTTGTGCAGGTTGCTTGAAAAGGATGTCACCTTCAATTTTGATGAAGCCTGCCTAAAGGCATTCGAGGAGCTCAAAAAGAAGTTGGTGGATGCCCCCATTATTATGGCACTGGATTGGTCCTTACCATTTGAACTTATGTGCGATGAAAATGACCATGTTATTGGGGCAGTGCTAGGCCAGAGGAAGGACATGATGTTTTACTTCATATACTATATGAGTAAGACTCTTGATGATGCACAACTAAATTACACCACCACTGAAAAGGAGTTGTTGGCCATTGTGTGGGCCTTTGAGAAATATCAGACATACTTGGTGGGAACAAAAGTTATAGTCCATACCAATCATGCAGTAATCAGGTATCTATTTTAAAAAAAAAGAATCCAAGGCTGGATTGATGCGCTGGGTTTTGTTGTTGCAGGAATTTGATGTAGAAATACGAGATCGGAAGGGCATAGAAAACCAAGTAGTCGACCATCTATCAAGGCTGGAAAATCATGAGCACGAGAAGGAAGGTAGACAAACTAAGGAGGCATTACCTGATGAGCAGCGTGGGGCGCTACCCTGGGCGCTGGTGACAGGAAAGTTCTCCTAGTTCGCCCGGGACTAGGTTATTTCGGCCCAAGACCACCCCAACTCGTATAAAAGTAAGACTAAGCCTATTTTGAGAGGGAGATGCCACTTTGAGGGAAGAATACACACGAGGAACATCCGAGAACGAGGATATCTCAGTTTTCTTCATCTTTTCTTAGTATTCTCAATTATTCAACACTTGTGTATTTGTTTTGATATTATCATGAGTGGCTAAACCCCATAGTTCTCGGGTTGTGATTTAGCCATGAATATTATTGTTTAAAGTTGAGTTAACCTTGATTACAATTTACTAAGATATGGTTGTTTCTTTAATTTTGTGATTAATTGCTTAATTGTCTGGATAACAGTTAGGTTCTATTTACTATCTATGCTATGCTTGAGAACGTTGCTTCTATATTAGACAAAAATTGAAGATGGCATGATCTTAACTCTGAGTGGGGGGGGGGGGAGGTTGTGGTTAAGATAGGAATATACCTAGTTAACGTGCTTAATTGAATATCATAATCTTAATGCGTTCTTAATAGATTGATTCCATAGGAATATAGGCGTTAATCTATTTTGAATAGGCGAGTAGTAATTCGAGAGAATACTACAAGAGTAATTGTTCGATTAATTAGAAACCATGAGTGAATTGTATGAAATGGAGAGTTGATTAGAACACAATAGGATTGGTGAATCAATCGCAACCCTAGAATATTTGTCTCGACTGAGTACACAACAACTATTTTGTTGCTTGATAAATTAGTTACTTGTTAGAATTATCGCTTAGTATATAATCACACCTTTGAAATCTAATTGACTCGACTAATAATAATCTTGGTAAAACTAGTGGGTAGTTAACACAAGTCTCTGAGGGTTCAACACTCGATTTATCACTTTATTACTTGTACGACCATGTATTCTATGTGAAAGTATTTTATCAGGAACAAAATTCAGAATTAATAAAGACTTTTGACATAACTGTCAGATATTTCCAATTACCCAAATTATTCTTTCAATGAGATAGAGTTCACATATCTTTATATTTTTAATCTCCTTATTTGTTTTTGGTTGATGTCCTTAAGCGTAAAAATGAGAATATTAAAATTACATAGTTTCCAAAAAGAGAATTGTATCATTTTTTATACGAAACAAACTAAAACGAAAAGATATCGAATAAAATTAAATTTCAAATGTATGAACTACTTTTTCAGAAATACAATTTGAGCGGGTAAAGAGATTGTTAATGTGATGATCTGGTCGTTCGTCTTGTGTATTTGAGCCCTATTTTTCTATTTGATGTTCTTCATGTGCTTGTTTGTTGTTTTGTGACTTGAAAGGATGGTTGGTTTAATTTCGAGAAGGATTGAGAGTGAATAGGAACACTTAGTTCTATTTTGGATAGCTTAAGTTATTAGAACTGATCAATGTTTGACTTTTGACTAGACGACCTCGGATTGGTACTTTTATGGATCCAAATAGGTTCATATTATGATTTTGGACTTAGAGGTATGTTCGGATTTGGATTTGGAGGTCGTTGGAGGGTTTTAGCTCTATTTACCGAAAGTTGGCAACTTGAAGGTTTGGAAAGTTTTAAGGTTTGACCGGGAGTTGACTTTGATGTTATCGAGATCCGATTGGTATTTCGAAAGTTGACTTTAATATTATCGGGATCGGATTGGTATTCCGGAACTTTGGTTACGTTCGTTTAGTTGATTAGGATTTGTAAGTTTGGTTAGAATCTGGAATTTTTGGGCGTGATTCAGACATGTTTGACGAAGTTGGAAGCTTGAAAGTTAAGAGGTGAATTTTGATCGTCAATTCTTGATTTCGATCTTTGTTGTGGTATTTTGAGATTTTAGATAAGTCTAGCAGGAAAGGGAGGGAAATAAGGTAATAAGACTTGTTAGTATGGTTAATGGGGGCTCGTGTGTATTTTGAATTGATTCCGGATCATCATAGTGATTATGAACAGTTCTGGTGCTGGTGTGTTGCACCTATAATAATTTTTGTGCAGGTGCGAGACCACAGAAGTGGGGATTTGAGTTGCACCTGCGAGGAAGAATTTTGGGCTTGAGGCCCGCAGATGCGAAGGTGTGGTCGTATCTATGGTATGGTAGAAATAATGGGTTGGTCGCATTAGCCCCTTCGCAGAAGAGAGGGATGTGCGCAGAATCGAAGGGACGACTAGTTAAGTGAAGCTCGTAGATGCGAGATTTTTTTCGCAGAAGCAACAGTGTTGGCCGCAAATGTGGATTCCCTAGCAGAATGATATAATTTGAGGTTTTTTTTTTTTTTTCATTTTTCACTATTTTGAGTTTTGAAACTTGGCTAGAGGCAAATTTGGAAGGGGTTTTCACTAGTACTTTGAGGGTAAATAATTTTTACTTGATTTTGATTATATATCTTATTTCCCCATTGATTATTTCACTTAGAATATGAAATTTGAAGATAGTAGTGTAATCGGGGAATTGAGCATTAATTTAGACTCAGTTATGAACTTTAATCACATATTTAGACTCGTGAGATTATGGGTAGTCAGAATCTATCCCTTGACTTGAGTTTTGACCATGTGAGTATGCGTTGACTTTTGGGTATTTGATTAAAGATTAAAGTTTTATTATTTAGAATTGATTCTTTTGGCTTTATTTGATACTATGGTGTGTTATTTTACTAGATTTGAGTTGTTTGGAGGCCGATTTGCAAGGTAAGGCATTTTTGGAGTTTTATGTTTTGCTCGTTTGAGGCTAAGTATCTTGACTAACCTTGTTGCGAGGGAATAACCCTTTGGATTCAACCTTGTTTGTCTAATTGGAATGTGTGGGAAGCGACATATATGCGGGTGCTATATATGATTCATGACCGGATTAGACTATAGGTTTCTATTATACCTTATTTGAACTATGTGTTTTCTATAATTCATGTTTTAGTCATTTGTATGGCTATGTGAACTTCTTGAATCAAGCTAGAGATCATGTGTGTATGCTTGCTTTCTTATTTGAATGTGATACTCGTTGTGGTGTGACGTAATTGCCTAATTTGGCTTGTATTTGTACACTTCGCACATGCATACACTTTAGCATGCTATTTTATCAGTCCAAAAGTATGTGATTCAATATCCATTGACTGTATACATGTCTTTTTATATATGCTTTCATGTGATATGAATTAGAATGACCAAACGTGAGTGGTCTGTGCGGGTTGAGCTGTTATAGCACGTGACTTGTCCGTGCAATTGTCATGATTATAGCACGTGCGTTGTCTTGAAACGTATGGATACGGATTCATCCCTCTAGGTTCATCCTCTCATGTTTCGCTTTTGACAACGTACATACGTATTATGGAAAACTAATAAGTATTTGATTTTGTGTATCTTCTCCATATGCAAACACCTTGGATGTATACATAATTTTCGTTGTATATCTTCTCTATATGTTAGCTCTGAAATGTATACATGTCTCTTTATGCATATCTTCTCTATATGCCGCTTTGATTGAAGACTTGATTCATAGTTGATATCTTTTCTATATGTCAACCTGTATAACTTGTCTTGATTATCATGCATATCTTCTCCATATGCAAGTGTCGATGATTTATTGATGTTTGGCGCATATCTTCTCTATATGTTGACCTGTTAAACTTTTACGAAACTTGTGCATATATTCTCTACATGCACTAATTGGCTATACATGTACTTCATACTTCATAATGGCCCTCCGGAACTGGGCAAGTCTGCCCCATTCTGCGACCAGTCTGCGGTCGCATAATGCGCCGCAGAACTTTCCTCCGAAAATTTTTATGCTGGGTCTGCGATGAGTTATGCGGCCCGCAAAATGATTATGCGGCCGCATAATAGTTCAAAATTTTTGCCCAATTCTCTGCTTCAGTCTGCGGCCGATATGCAGTCCGCAGACCAGTTCTTCGACCGCCGAATGGACCGCAGAAATGCCCTATATTTCTAAAACTTTTCTACAACTCTCTAATGCCCTATTCAACCCAAAAAGTCCGAACCACGGCAATCAACAATGCATAAGTCTACTCCGACATTACGAAAGCCCGGGCTTTAGGTGAAATAATTACGGGGCCTTACAGGTTGCTCCCCAACTAGAATGTAAGCAAGACTCCCCATGCTCTTAGCCTTCTTACTCAATGCATCAGTCACCACATTGGCCTTCCCCGGATGATAAAAAATGGTAATATCATAGTACTTTAGTAGGTCTAGCCATCTACATTGCCTCAACTTCAGATCCATTTGCTTGAATAAATACTTGAGACTCCTGTGATCCGTGAACACCTCACAAGACACGCTATAAAGATAGTGCTGCTAGATCTTAAGCGCGTGAACAATGGCTACAAACTCCAAATCATGCACATGGTAGTTCTTCTCATGGGGCTTCAACTAACGCGAAGCATAAGCAATCACTATATCATCCTACATCAATACACAACCAACGCCAATACGTGAAACATCACAATAGACTGTATAAGAACATGACCCCGAAGGCAAAACTAGAACTGTAGTTGTAGTCAAGGCAGTCTTGAGTATCATTGATAACTTTCGTCACTATGTCGACGAGGTTAGACTTGATACTTACTGAGTACATGGGGTCGGTTGTACTCATATCACACTATGCACTTAATTGTGCAAATCCAGGAGTCGGACCTAATGTTGAGAGCTGAGTTGTTGTTGTTGTTGCGGTTGAGACCCGAGGTAGAGCTGCTTCCTGGCTGCAATCCCTAGTGTCATTACTGTTATTATTTCAGAAAATATGTTGTATTAGCAGAATTGTATTCATATATTAGAGCTCATGACTCAGTGTTACACAGTTCTTGGGATTTGTTATACTGATTTGGTATTTGTGTGTGATTGTTCGACTTTCAGAGTCATTTATTATTATTATTATTATTATTATTATTATTATTATTATTATTATTATTATTATTATTATTATTATTATTATTATTATTATTATTATTATTATTATTATTATTATTATTATTATTATTATTCGCAAAAAATCGTGATTGGCTTGACTAGTAAGTGGGGTTAGGCGTCATCGTGGCCGGTGGTGGTTTTAGATCGTGACAGCCAAAGGCCTGTATAAAACATATAGTAATTAATTTTCAATCTGTATATGTAGTAATTCCTCTTATCCAATTTATGTGATGTAATTTTTAAAATTTATCCCAAAAAAGGATATCTTTTATTTAATTTTAATAAGATGATTATAACATAAATTTTAAAAGTATTTTTTTCTTAAATACAACCATACAATAAATTCAGTGTAATTTCACAAGTAAGATTTGAAGAGGGTAGAGTATACAGAGAGCTTAACCTTATCTTATAAAGATATAGAGACTTCCTATTTTTCTTTCTTAAATGACCACAATAAATAGGACAGATGGGAGTAAGTAGAAAAATTGTACTAAAATATAAGGTGTCGTTTGGTATGATATCTTATCGGGTATTAACTTTGGTATGATTAATTCCCTTATTTGGTAGTATTTTTCAACCCAAGCATGTGTTATATTTGGTATCATCTAATGTATAACTAATACATAACAAACCATAGCATTAGTAATACCCTAATTTTTAATATATGGATAAGCATATATACACTCCTATGCAATGCATGCTATTTTCAATACACTAAATCAAACAATGAATAAATGAATAATCACAGTATAACTAATCACATTATTACTAATACACCATATTGAGAGTACTCTTCGTATACACCTTAACAAACGAGCCCTAAGTGAAAAGCTAAAACAAGAAAGAAAGAAAAAAGAAGGTACCATTGACAAACAAACATCAGTAAATTTCTCTCTCATCTTTGTAATAAATGACGAGGCTAATTAGGGTGTATGTCTTTGACTTGGACTGACACCTTCACACGCAACACTTTCAATAATAGAATCCAATCCCCCCACATTGAAGGCAGTCTCCTCCCCTGCAGCCATCTTCCTATTTTCTTCTGAGCTTTTGATTTTGCATTAACTCTCCCTATCTCCATACCAGTATAGCTTAATTGTAGCAAACACTCGTCTCTATATAACTTCACTATTTTTCGCAGCTCCATTTGGGCGATGGGCGTATTACACTGCCGCCATCATCATTTCCAACACACACCCTCCTGCTTCTCTTTTGCTACCATAGCCACATTAACTTTCCTTTTGCTCACCTCTGTTGTTTCAGCTCTTCGTCTCAACCCCACTCGACGACTCAGTGAGTTCACTTATTTCTCACTAATTTACTTTTTTTTTATATCAGTATAGTTTTTTCATACATACGACATATTGAATCTTTATATTATGAGTATATTTTAATTTATGGTCGTAGCTTGTAATAATCTTCATTTTTGGTGACTGATTATTTATAATTTTCTTTTTAAGTGACGTGTCTGTGGTAAAGAAGATTTACACTGTTAGCGCATAAACTCTTTGTAATGAATTTTTCTTTTTTGGTGACTGCTTATTACTATATAATTTATGTTTATAGCAAGCTCATCACTGATAGCTTGATTCTTTTTATTGAGTCTAATATTATATGTGAAAATACTTTTTGTTGATGAATAACGGTGAGATTCAAATGCACGAATTTTATACAATGTGCTGTTGAATTGTGTAATCTTGAAAATTAAGCTCTTAAGAGGGGTATAACGTATACATATATTATATGTGTATAACCAGAGGCGGACCTACATGGAGATGAGATGGGTCATCGGAACCCGCTAGCCTCGGTAAAAATCGTGTATATATATTTGTATATACATCAAGGACCCCTCAAATAATTTTAATATGCCCCCTCAAGTAGAAAAGCTGAACTGCTCTGTTGGTTTAATAAGTTGCATTATGTCCTCCCTCACTAGAAGATCTGGGTTCGAGGTCTGATACCAATTCTCTTTTTTCATTTTATTTGTTTTTTTTCTTTGAATTCAACATAGTATAGTATCATGTATTTAGTGGTCAACTTGTTTTATTTTTCTTTATCTTTTCTACGTTAAATGAATAATAATTTAGTACTAATAACTAGAAGGGGATAAAATATTCCATTAGCAAAAAATCAATCACCTTCTTTATCCTTATATCTTAGTTTATAAGCATTACCACTTTCTTGACATGTATAAAATTAAGTAATTCACCAAAAATTTCCCCAAAACAATAATTAAAAACTTCAAAAACCCCTCTGCTTTCAAGGATCACTTCGGCAAAGTAGCAAATATCTATCGATTCAACAACAGTGACTAAGACTCTGTTTGGATTGCTTAATAGACCTTTAATCTTGATCTTATTTGACTAAGTTCTTTTTATATTTTTGAACATCCTTTTAGTCACTGACTCATATTCATTAAGTTTTCAAGGAGTTAGTGTGCCAAATTTTATCGTTATTAGCTGACATATCTATGTCAAAGATAACGGTGGCTCCGTTGCGCTCAAATCGTGGGTCCGCCTCCTAGTATAACACTTGGGCAGTTGAGCGATAACATTGATATTTTTATTCTTGTTTAACCATTTGCAAAATATGGTGCGGAAAACCCAAAAATGTATCTAATACTCGCTAACTGCTAGAGATATTTATGTTTTTGTGAAGCATAGGCGGTGAGCAGCAAGAGATAATTGTGACTGAGAGAAGACTGAGTGGACTGGGTTCATCTCCACCCACCTGCAGATCCAAGTGTGGAAGGTGTTCGCCATGTAAACCGGTTCGAGTCTCCATTCAACCCGGTTTTAGTTTCACTTTAGAGTACTACCCTGAAGCGTGGAGGTGCAAGTGTGGAAACAATCTATTTATGCCTTAAAAGTATAGTAGATTATTACTCTTGTTTCTTTCTTATAAATTTGTACCTAATTTTGTTCACCACGTCTAATTAATCACTTATTCTACTCTCTTCACTGCCTATAATATCGAAATGCACCACCAAAAAGCATATACTAACTACTAAGTATCATAAACTTTTGCTATATTCTAAATTAGAGCTTTTTATTTTTAATTTTAATTATGTAAAGTTTTTTTCTCTGCTTATTAATATTATTCAAAGAAAAGATTCTCCAAAGAAAAGAAATAGTCAAAAGAACCATTTTGTTGTGTAGTTGTACTGCTGATTCTTCTCTTTTTCATGCGAATGACAGAACCTTGGAAACGTAATATTTTTTTTTTTTGAGACTTCAGAGATTTGTTCTTCGCTCTTTGCTCGCTGCTCATTGATTGCTCTCCCATAACACTTGTTATCTCTGCAAGTCAATTAATTTTATGGCTTTTTATAAATTTATTTTTAGTTTTATGATCATATTTTTTTTAATACGTGAAAGATTTATTTTTACACGTAAGAGATATGTCTTTTACATATAAGAGATCTAAAAAAATTATTTTCTTAATTTTAAAATTATAAAGGGATATAATGTACAAATACCACCTTTTTTCATGTATCTTTTTTTTTAATAATAATTCCTTCGGCTCATTTTAAGTGATTTTTTTGACTATTCTTACACATTAAAGAATCTACTTTAAAATATTAATTAACAATAAAATTGACCATGTTAACCTTTATTATCTATTTAATTTGTTTATTAAAAATGTAACAGATACTCCAATACTCTTTATTCCAAACAGAATATTTTATTAAAAAGTAATTAATTTTTTTTTATATTTAAAAAAATTAAATATTATGAATCACATAAAAAAAACCAAAAAACTTAATTAAAGTGGATCGGAAAAAGTAGTCCAGATCAAGTTCTCCTACTTCAATTAATTCACGATTGAAATTCACGCTATTTTTTAAATATATCATCCGATAATGGCAAGGTAAATCACTGGGTGAAGCCTGTGACTCTTTAAGAAATATCAGTCACCTCGTTTCAAGGAGCTTTGCGTGCATTACTTTGAGTTTAAATTATATGTATTTAACGATGCAAAAATATACACACAATTAGATCGCTTAAAATATAGTTACTATTGTATACGGGTAAAATCGAGGATAGAGTTATTCCTGATTTTCTGTTGTGAAACGAGGAATGAAGTTACTTGTTACAGGCTCGAGTGAGACCAAAAATATCCATAGATCGGAACCAAGAACAGACGAATGACATAACGGGTCTCGAGCACGGCCGAACCCAGAGGGAATCAAGCTCGAGTGAGATAAAGAATCGTGGGTAAAGAAAATGCGGTTAAAGGAGACAAACGGGGAGCCGAAATATCCGCCATCAGTTCTATCTCGAGGGCTCAATCGAGACCAATCGTTGACATTTAAGCTAACACAAGGCTTAACTACTACGTCACTTTGGTTTGATTGTTTTATCTCATTTCAATTCAACTATTTACTGTTCTTTGATCATTTGTGTTAAATTAAACCATATACTCTTTAAACCGCGTACAAATTTAATTGTTATCAATTTTAAGGATGCAAAAGACTTCGTACAAAAGTGTGACGAATGTTAGAGGCATGCCCCGATGATCTATCAGCCGGGGGAGCTACTCCACCCGGTCCTTTCCCCTTGGCCGTTCATGAAGTGGGGAATGAATATAGTAGGTCCTTTACCATGTGCACCCAATAAGGTTCAATACATTTTTCTTATGACTGATTAGTTCTCCGAGTGGGTTGAAGCACAGGCGTTTGAGAAAGTTAGAGAGAATGAGATTATCGACTTCATTTGGGATCACATAATTTGTCGGTCCGAGATACCAACCGAAATTACATGTGACAAGGGGAGACAATTCATCGGCAACAAGGTCAATAAGTTCTTCGAAGATCATACAATCAAAAGGTCAATAAGTTCTTCGAAGATCATAAAATTAAAAAGATTTTATCGACCCCTTATCACCCGAGCGCGAATAGTCAAGCGGAGTCGAAAAACAAGATCATACTGCAGAACCTGAAGAAAAGATTGACAGATTCAAAATGAAGGTGGAAGGAAATTCTACCCGATGTCTTATGGACGTATCAAACAACCTCGAGGTCGAGTATCGGTGAAACACCATTTTCTCTAGTCTACGGGGAAGAGGCTTTGATTCCAGTAGAAATCGGGGAACCGAGCTTAAGGTTCCAATATGCTACAGAAGCATCGAACGACGAGGCCATGGCCGCAAATTTAGATTTAGCATATGAATGACGAGAAGCCGTCCTGGTCCGGTTAGCAGCTCAAAAGCAGCGTATGGAAAGATATTACAGCCGAAGGGCAAACCTTCGATACTTTTGAATTGGGGACTTGGTCTTGAAAAAGGTCACACTGCATACCAAGAACCCGAATGACGGAAAATTAGGCCCGAATTGAGAAGGACCATAGAGAGTCATCAGTATAACCGGAAAGGGCTCGTACCAACTTGAGTCCGAAAGTGGCAGATAACTGCAAAACAACTGGAACGTGGCACACCAAAGCGGTACTACTACTAATATATGAAAATATCAGTTTTCTTTAAGATTTGTTACCCTTTGAAACTAACCCGTGCAGGTAGTTAATCGAAGTCAAGACCAAGAATCAGAGAATTAGGTCTGAAAGCACGTGTTGCACTCCTTTTGTCCTTCGACCGGTTTTTTTCGGAAGTGGGTTTTACAGTGATATTTTTAACGAGGCAACATGAAGCGTGCTACTTTAGTTTTGAAGACCGGTCAAGGACCGGAGACTGGGAACTGCCCACATCAGATCAATAGTACTCGAGCCCTCAAATTTTGGCCTCAAGTACTAGGGGACTATCACACCCCGTATCAAGATTCGAAGATCTGAGTTCGGAAATTTCGAAGACAATTTTATTTGACAATCGAAGCCAAGGCTTGAATAATAGAATTTATTGTAAGGGTCAAACGATCAAATGAATCGTGTCCCGATAGTTCATTCTTGCCACGGCGAATAGTTTTTGTATCTTCGACTATTTACACTACATTCAAAGTAATAAAGTGAGAAGTTTACCTTCTATACTTCATCGCTTCACGCTTACACGAGCAGTGTTACCGTTATATAACTTAGAATAAATATTGGGTTCAAAACCTTCTAAGCCCACAAGACATTATTAACCGAGGGCATGAAACCCCAATGGCAGTAAAAGTCCACGAGACTGTGCCCAATCATTTAAAGACCCCTAAGCCTACGGGTCACCCCGAACCGGGGACTGACATCTGACAATAAGATCAAGCAAATCGAGTTACAAAATCTCGAGGGCACCAAGCCTATGAGGCAGGGCCTAAATACAAAAGGCGACGGCCAACTTAAGGTCCGAAGTCATTGGAGCTTCGACCCCGATGTATAAACGACTTGGAGACTTCTGAGTTCGTAAATATAAAAAGTAAGGTCCTTACATATTTTAAGTCCACAAAGACTATGTCCGGTTTGATAAAATCAATCGGTTTTGAATTTTAGCCAAGGGAAAGGTCACCTTGGTCAAAGACTAACTGTGTCCGGATAAATCATTCAAAATTAAGACTTCGTTTCATTTTTGTTAGATCCTCCTAAGTCAAAGAAACTCGGAGTCGTTATTTGACCCAGATCTTATTTAGGCTTTGGATGTCAAACAATTTGAGCGATGACAAAATATATGCTAAGGCAATGATGATATATTAGTCATACTGAATCTGAGACACAAGTTATATATTCTAAGTCCTAAGCAAAAAGCAAATGCGGAAATTAAAGGACATAATGTATAGCCGAAGGGCAATTTTATATATTTACCAAAACATATTTACAAAGGCGCGAGAAAATGGCCCCAAAGAACAAAATGTACCAGTATAGAGAAACAAAAATAACATCAAATAAGGCATTCACTTCCTAATCTTCATCAGAGCCGAGCTCGCTATCTGATCCCTCGGGCTAGTACTTCTCTTTGGCCTCGGATTCGACCCACTTGGCCTCTTCAATCTTGGCTGCTACATTGACCTCCCCGGCTTGGATCTTCTCGAGAGCCTCCCTCCGAGATAGCCACTTCACATACTCGATCTTCGTTACAATCCAGGCATCGACTATCTCGATGTCAGCCTTATACTGGGCCAACATATCCTGGGCATACGAGATCTCGTTCGAAGCCACTTCCAATTTGGACTTTAGCATAGTATACTCTTGGCCAATAGTGTCACGCTCTGCAACAGCCGAGGCATGTTGTGCCCGGAGCTCCTCGTTTAGCCAAGACCATTTTTCAGCCTTGTCTTTCATCGCTCGGAGTTATACCTTGGTCGACGCCAAGTCCTCTTTGGTGGCATCCTGCTCTGATTCTAGGCGATCCATTTTGCATCTCAGATCATGGGCTGAAGCCTTGACCTCGTTTATCTCGGTCCTGGGCTGGTTGATCAGAGTTATTTTTTCCTAGACCTAGGAGGTTGCGGCGTTAGTATTGACATTTAGCCTCTCATTATCAATCTAGAGCACTCTTACCTTCTCAACCGGAAGGGCATAGTCGTGTTTTGCTTTCGAGGACTCCTTCTAGTCCTTCTCCAGTTTGGCTTAAAGGGCGGAGAGGTCGTCTGTGTCCATAAGGACTTCATCCTTTTGCTCACAGAGAGCTTTGTACATCTCTGTTTGCCGGACTTGTTCCTTGAGCTCGAATTCAAGATGGCTCACCTCCATCCTGGATCGGTGGAAGCTCTCGTGATGAAGCACCGAGGCCTGAGATATGGAGAAAGAAAACCGTTAAAAATAGTTAAGGCAACGGGAACTCGCTAAAATAAAATGGGAAGAGGATATACCTGATTAAGAACCTACTGAGCCTCATTGAAAAGGCTTGGCCCTCCTACCTCGTTCATCTTCATTTGGTCTTCATCAATTACCAAGGAACGGTTATAGATGGCCACTACGACTGGCCTAGACAACATGTTAGTGTTCGCTGGCACCAAAAATATGACCGTCTTCATTCGCTTGGGGTCCATAATCGGGGAGGCAAACTGTCACGCCCTGACCTCGGAGAGCGCGACCGGTGCTCAACCGAGATAACCCGACCGAGCAAGCCTGCTGGATTTCCTTTTACCCAACTCACCCATAAACAAAGAGAATATAATCTTCATTAATTAATACCACGAGGGTTCATGAATAACACTAGTTCATCACCATTAGTTACTTCATTTATAAGTCTCCAAAACAATACATTTCACAACCATAGTTTTACAGTGGAAGCATGAGATACAATTATGACATCTTTAGTTTAACTTTTTCATACTAATACACAACCCACACTATATCTACGGAGCCTCTAATAGATATTAAAGAGTACAATGATGGTGCCGGCAACAAAGCTTCAGCTATACCTCAAAACATAATACATACGGAACAAAAGATGCACAATCCCGGAATGGAGTGGGGCTCACTAAGTCAGCTGGGAAAAAGTGTACCGCTATCACTGGTCAATGCCTCCCACCGTGGAACCACCTGCATCCATTAAAGATGTAGCGACCCCGGCAAAAGGGATGTTAGTACATGTCGAATAGTACTAGTATGAAAACCAAAACATCTATTCAAGGACTTGGAAATACAACATGAATATGATGAATCATGGTAACAATAATAGGGCTTAGATAGCCATACAAGTCGAAACAGATGTTATTAAAAACTTCCAATAACATTATAAATTTCAAGTCGGGGGTCCTCTACAACTATCTTTACACAGAGCGGCCTTGCCTCCTCACCCCAAGGTATGCGGGTGGAGGTGCAATCACAATGCTATACAAAGCGGCCCCGCCGCCTCACCCCAATATATGTAGATGGAGGTGTACTCACAATACCACAACTCTACACAAAGCGGCTTCGCCGCCTCACCCCAATGTATGCGGGTGGTGGTGTAACAACAATACTAAAATCCTATATAAAACGGCCCTTCCGCCTCACCCCAATATATATGAGGGTGGAGGTGTAATCTCAATCACAATCTTTATACAATTTGGCATAATAACTTTCATTTGAAACACGACTTGGAGTTATAACATGAAGGCACGGAACCATACTTTGAACACATCCTCAATTAGTAGCACAACATAATAAGAGCATTTGAAACACGTATTGAATATATATATATTTTCCACAAAGCTTATTCGGAATAATCGATTTATGATGATCAACTAGGAACTTATAAGGGTAATGTGGGGTTTAATTCTAAGAGAAGAGTTTAGCCAACATACCTTGCTTTGAGCTTCCTTAAATTACTACAATGTTCGAAAACTCTAGCAACCTGAATCTATTTAGAAACATAACAAAATTGAACCATAATTAGGAAGATATTCGTGGGTTCACCTCATTTAGGCATTTTATCAAATATTAGGCGTGCATCCTGATTTCAAGGTTCTTCTATGGTGGATTCCTTCATCCCACAACCCAATCGTTACCCATTTGAGCCCAACAACCTTCCCATACATCTCGTTGGTACATGCATGTATAATAATACTCTCTCATACAAGAATCACACTCCCTATTACTCAAAATCCAAAATTGAAGAATTGGGGAAAAAATTCTTACCTTTTAGAAGCCCTAACAAGTTCCTCTTGATGAGATTTCAAGGATCGAATCAAGTTGAGTAGTGAAATCCTTATCCCTCCCTTTCCTCTCTCTAGAATAGCTCTCTACTTTCTCTAAAACATCAGGTAATCCCCCCAAAAATGAACCCTTAGGCTAGATAAATGAAATGGGGACCGGGTTATAAAATTAAAAAAATGAAGCCCCGACGCAGATTTGCAATCGCATATGCGACCGCATAACACTTCTGCGGTCCACAAATCGACCACAAAATTGGTGCTTCAAAACTGGGACCTTCGGTTTGGGTCTGCAATAGTTCTGTGACCCATAGACCTATTCTGCAGTCGCATAATGCATCGCAGACCTATTCTGCGGTCGCATAATACACCACAGAACTTCCCTCCGAAAAATCTCCATGTTGGTTCTGCGATTGGTGTGCGGCTCGTGAAACTATTTTGCGGTTGCATAATTGACCGCAAAATGTCATCCAGAATTTGCCCAGTTTTCTGCTTCACTCTGCGACTATTCTGCGGCTCGCAGAGTAATTCTGCGGACGTATAGTGGGCCGCAGAAATGCTCTATTTTCTAAATGTTTTTCTAAACTCCCCAACGCACTGTTCAACATAAAATTTCCGCACCGCGGCTCGCAATCTTGCCGCGAAGAATCTCTATAATTATTTACATATAAGTCTACCTCGGCACCACAAAATCCCGGATTTTAGGTAACATTTTATGGGGCCTTACAGAAACTACTTCTTGAGCTTTGAGCTCGAACTCGACCCACCTGATTCTGATTGCATAACCCTTTTCGGGATCACAAGGTGGCCAAAGCCAGAGTATTCTTCCAACATACCAATACCACACCCTGGAAAAATGAGTTAATGGCATCATCCACAGCCTGGGACATTTCGGTCGATTTCACTTCAGTAGCCCGAGCCTCATTTAAAGTGGCCTCCATTTTGGGCAGTGACTCGTGGATGTGGATAACGGTGTCACCTTTGGAAATGAACCTTCTCGGGACCGAGGGGCTTCTTGCGAAGTAGCAACCGCATGCTCTTCTTCGGCCCCCAAGTTAATGATGATTCGGCCTTACGAGCATCCTCCTCAGGGGACACCAACTCTTGATCAGTGTTTTCCCAGTCATTCGACTAGTGGTGATTAATTTCATGTCTTCGTCATCCTCGGGAAAATCCTTGTGCTGACGAAGAGCTTCCAAACCCGGGACCCGGGAATCCAAAGTCTTTTTGGTGCTCTTCTTGTCCTTGAGCATGATTCTTCTTCTTTTCTTGACCTCAACAGGAGCGTCCGAGGAGTCGGGGGATCTCTTTTTCTTCTTTGTTTTATCCTCTTTTTCTACGACAACTTCATCAACGGCCGGTAGAGAGGCAGAGGGTTTGGAAGATGAGGTTTATACCACGGTATCAACGACTTCTCAAAGCTTGGTGGTCTTTGGCAAGCCTGTGAAAGAAGGAATGAGTTGTGTCAATGTTGAAATAATGAGCGACAAGGAAAAGATCTACCAGAAAAGTGCACACACCATGGGAATGAGCCTTCCACTTGCCTTTAGAGAGCTTACGCCACTCACTCTCGGAGTAGGTAAGTTGCTTGCATATACCTCGATCCACTCCTTCCAATGCGGGATTGCATTGGGGACTCAAGGGATAGCTACACATCGAATGAGATATGTCATGAGTGGGAAAAGTAAATACAAGTAAAAACTTTGATGGCTTAAGAGGAAGTAAACATACGATTCGAGTTTTGCTTCTTAGGGAACACCATGAATTCAAGAGGAATTAGTTGCTCGCTCTTTATTCAAATGAACCTCCCCTACCAACCTCGGTCCCTATCCTTATCTATGTAGGAGAAAGGGGCCTTCTTTGCTCGACGAGAAAGTTTGATTAACCCCCCTCAAAAGTTTCGGGGGATGTACACTCGAAGCAAGTGATCAACTGTGAATCGTGGCTCCTTCATATTATTCGCAAAGTGGTAGAGAAGAGTCACGATCCTCCAAAAGGATGGGTGAACTTGCCCGAGGCAAATGTTATATCTCTTGTAAAACTCGAGGACTACCATATCACTAGGACCAAACATGAAAGGATACATGTAAACACTAAAGTATTCTTCCACGTGTGTTGTGATATACTCGTCGGGACTGGGAACAACTACGTCCTTGTCTTCCCTTATGCAGTCCTCTCGGACAGCCTCGTATGTCTCCTTGGTAATGGAGCAGACATACCTCCACGCTTCCTCACCCCGTTCTCTTTGTGCAGAGGCTTTCTCGACTTTGAAGTCATTATCTATGAAGCAACCACCGGGGATAAAATCTGTAAGAGGAGGTCCCAGGGCTACTACCGGAGGGACTGCCTCGGTGCCAGTGGCCGAGGAAGAGGTCATCGGTGCAGTGTTTTGAGGTACCGATTTTGAAGTCTTCGCTATCCCTATCTGAGAATATGAAGATCTGGGGATCTGATATGAAGATTTGAAGACCTGATATGAATATTTGAAGATCTAATATGAAGATATGAAGATTTGAAGATAAGGTATGAAGGTTCGAAGATGAACTATGAAGATACGAAGAACAAGTTGTGAAGGTTTGAAGGATCGACAAACGGATGAAAATATGAAAGGCCCAAAGGTAACTTAGGGAAATTTGAAGCCAGAAAGTAAAAAAGTGAAAGTGAGAAACCAAAACTTTTATAGGGAAAGAGTAATGATTGCGAGACATTTCGAATTCGGTAACTATCGAGGGTGTTCAACCGATGATGACTGGCGCGTGTCTAAAGTCAAAGCAGCATAATTGATGGGGCGTTTTGGTTTGTCAGCTTGCACATGATTTACGAGAGAAGGAACCATGGTCAATTAGTCACTTCTCATTGCTCCTATAATCTACTCTCTGAGAAGTGAGGGGACTATCTGTATACGGGTAAAATCGAGGATAGAGTTACCCCCGATTTTCCGTTGTGAAACGAGGAACGACGTTACTCGTTACTGGCTCGAGTGAGACCGAAGATACCCACAGATCTGAACCAAGAACGGACAAATGATATAACGGGTCTCGAGCACATCCGAACCCGGAGGGAATCAAGCTTGTGTGAGATGAAGAATCGAGCGTAAAGTAAAGGTGGTTAAAGGATACAAATAGAGAGCCGAAATATCCACCATCAGTCAGGTATTGCGGTGCGGATCATGCTCAGTACTGGCTGCGGATCTTATTTTTGTGGGAGAGAACGAAGGAAAAGATATTTACCTTATTTAGACTTGTATTACGATTAAATATCCTCTACTATATAAAGAAGGGGACCCCTTCATTTTTTGTGGACTGCTTTTCATGCATAACAAGGCAATAAAATTTACTTTGGCTCTCAGTAATTATTTTAAGTGTTCTTCAGTTGTTCACTCGTTTATTCGGATCCGAACACTATCTTGAGGGCTTAATCGAGACCAACTATTGACATTTAAGCTAAACACAAGGCGGCTTTACTACAACGTCACTTTGTTCTGATCGTTTTGACTCATTTCAATTCAATTATTTACTGTTCTTTGATCATTTGTGTTAAATTAAACCACATATCCTTTAAATCGCGTACAAATTCAATTGTTATCCATATTAAGGAGTAAACAACTATAAATTCATTGCATAAATATTGATCGGTAAGTAACTAAACCTGTTATAATACATTTAGTTATACTAATGATATAAAAAAATTATATTACACTATCAATATAACTTAAATTGTGTATCTTATTGCAAAACAACTATAGGCACAGAAAATGAGGGAGACCAAACCGGACCTCCTAATATAAGATTACATCTCTCTTGCATCATAACATATCTCTAAAGACAAGATCAAACTAAGTTGAATGTTGACATACCCCAATTTTGGAAGCCTGTTTTATCCATACAACGTTGTTTTTAAGAAGGGCATTTAGCATAGACTCAGACGTGCAGAAATATTTGAAAAGAGAACAAATATTTTATTCAAATTATTTTTTATACAAAAATAACGAGTCTTGGTCTAGTGATAAAATATTCCAGGGGAAAACCTTGTTGTATTCACAGAGTATCGTCCCAATATATACAGAGTTATGTCCAGCTAGCAAGTCTCTTAGATCCTATTTTGTTGGGTACATAATATATGCGAATATTACCTACCAAAAATACAAAATATAATTTTTATTATAACGACCCGGCCTGTGTATTTGAGCCTTGTTTTTCCTATTTGATGCTTCCCATATGCTTAATCGTTGTTTGGTGACTTACCAGGATAGTTGGTTTGATTCCGAGAAGGTTTTGGAGTGAATAAGAACGCCTAGTTCCATTGTGGAAGCTTAAGTTATAAGAGCTGATAAAAGTTTGACTTTTGTAAAAACAATCTTGGATGGGTGATTTGATGGTTCCAATAGGTTTGTATGCTGATTTTGGACGTAGGCGTATGTTCGAACTTAGATTTGGAGGTTCCAAGGTTGTTTAGACTCTATTTACCGAAATTTTACAATTTGAAGGTTTGAAAAGTTTACAAGTTTGATCGGGAGTTGACTTTGATGGTATCGGGTTCGAATTGTTATCCCGAAACATGAAATAGGTCTATTTTGTCATGTTACACCCCACATGTGAAGTTGAAGGATCTATGAGGTTTATGCACAACCAATCAGATGGCGACGCGTTACTGGGCAGAGGAGGCAACTGCATGCGACCAGATTTCGCCAGCTGTCTCACCGGACACGACAGCTAAAGTGGGGTGACCCATTTTGCATGAGGACCCGGCGGAGATTCCTATGAATGGTACCTATATAAAAAGGCAGTAAGGCTCACTCTCTTTCATTTTTCTCCCAGGAGTATCACTCATTATAATTCACCAAAAATGTTCTCATATCCCCTTTGAAGTTCCAAAATAGCTAAATTGAATCGGAAATAGTTCCGTTAAGATTTAGCTTAAAGAAACTGGGAAAGCGATTGTTGTAACATCTGTTATCTGGTGGTGCTAATTGTGAAGATCTGTTAGAGGCAAAGTTAACCATCATAAGTATAGTTAGTTCTTCCACAAGGTATGTAGGGCAACTTTATTTCTTAGCATAAGCTAGTGTAAGTCTCTCCTTCCTTCTGAATGAATCACGCACTGTAAGGTCTTGTAGTTCTAAGCTCCTTTAAAAAATGTTGTTCTTTTCTTCTACTGTCTTGCTGCTAGCATTTCTTATGGAGTCTAAAATATTCTAGTTGGTGTCCTCAGGTCGGAAAGTATAATTCGTTCTAAGTCCAAACTCAATACCTTTTGAAGTTGATTCTGCATTTCACTTATATGTATATGTGACTATTTTGCTTTACCGAGCCGCGCTATAGACGACCGGGTACGGTACCTACTGTACAACTATTGATAAGTTGGGAATGATGATAATGTTACCAAACCCTTGTGTGGCCAGGTACGATGATGTGTGAAGTGACATTACCGATCCCTCCTGTAGCAGGGTAAGATCGAGCTCTTATGTGGCCGGGTATGATGGTGTGTGAAGTGACATTACCGAGCCCTATTATGGCCGGGTAATATCACGCCCCAACCTCGGGGAGCGCGACTGGCGCTCAACCGAGTGAACTCGGTTGAGCAAGTCTATTAAACCTTTCCTACCCGACTCATTCATAATCCAAAAAGGGAACGCATCGCCATTTGTAAAAATAGGGAAGAGATCAGTTATATAAATATATAAATGTTGCTAGTTCATTTTTTATTAAATACATTATGTCATAGTTAAGTTTTCAAAATACAACACGATCCAATGACCACTCCAGCATACATACATGACCCACATAAACGTCTACGGAGCCTTTAAGGGTACAAAAGAGCAACATGACAATGCCGGCAACAAGGCCCCGATTATACCTCAAAATATGAAAACTTATATAAAAGAAGGACAACATGACCCCAGGAAGAAATGGGGCTCACCAAGACTGCTGTGATGAGTATGAGGGAGAACACCACTATCTACGATCAGCACTATCTGCGATGGAACCACCTACATCTATTCAAAGATGTAGTGCCCCCGGCAAAAGGGACGTTAGTACTGTCGAATAGTACTAGTATGTAAGGCAAACACCAATCTTAGTAGAATGAACAGTGAAATAAAGAGAAGGCAGTCACAACAATTAATAAGTACTTCACATAAATACAAAGAAATACCAATTAAGGATCACATAATTTCCAATTCAATCTTTCCATATTTTAGGTTAATAATCTTTAGTGCTAAAGCCACAACTCACAATACCACCGTATTTTTACACGGAGTCTGGTCTCGGCCCGACCGGCTAAGCCATCTCAAGTGAGACATATCCATATCCACAATGTGAATCAATAATTTCAACATAAATGCCACCATGTGTACAGCATGGCGTCCGATCTCGGCCCGATCGGCTAAGCCATCCCACTTGAGACATAACCTCTTTCAATTGTTCACTCAATTCATATTTCTTTCCCATCTTTCATTATATGGTACAAACAACCTCATTTATTAAGTAATTCTTGGCACTTGGGCACATTTTACAATTCAAGTCTTTCCCTTTTTATTCGTTCAAATAACGTCATCATTCATGTCGATAAGTACCATCACATAAGGCATTGCACACATAAGGGAAAGAGCTTGGAAAATCATAGTTACATTCTCAAATAGCACGATGACATGGTAAACATCTAAAATAATTAGGGAACATGAATCTTTCAACTCAACACACTAAGCCAAACAATTCTAGTAAGATCACGTTAGAACTTACACCAACTATTCGGACACCAGGAGTTCGATTCCAAGAGAGAAATTTTAGCCAACATACCTCAATCATGCTTCTTTAGACTCTACAATTATCTGAAACCCTTAGCAACCTCAATCTATTTTAGCAATATACAAATTGAACCCAAAATTAGGAAAATATTCATGATTCTAGTTCACTTTTTATTTTTCCCACACTCTTTATCACATGCATGCAAGATGAACCACCCTCATACCCATGAAGTTTATTAATTACTCATTTTTAGTATAAGTTTCAAAAATTTAGGGCTAGGGTATAGATTCTTACCTCTAGGATGGAGGCCTAGATTGCTTTCCTTGATAATCTTCAAAGTTTCAAGCAAGAATTGAAAAATAATTGATGAGGGTTACTTTCTCACTCTAAGGCTCCCTCTCTCACTCTATAGTATCAGAAAATGAGCTCAAAATAGACTAAAGGGGGTGTTTTAACGGAATGGGAGTCGGGTTTTAAATTAAGAAAATGGGTGCCCCGACACAGGTCTGCGATCGCATATGCGACCGCATAACGGTTATGCGGTCCCGCAAAGTGACCGCAGAAATGGCCCTCAGGGGCCTGAACTTACGGCCCAGGTATGCGACCAGTATGCTGTCCGCATACTCGTTCTGCGGTCGCATAATGCACCGCAGAACTTCCTCCGTAAAAATCCAAGAGGGGTTATGCGATCGATATGCGGTCCGCATAGTGGTTATGCGGTCGCATAATCGACCGCAAAGCTGACCTCAAATTGGCCAACATACTGTTTCACTCTGCGGTCATTATGCGGTCCGCAGAGTGATTATACGGCCGCATAATGGGCCGCAGAAATGCGTCCTTGCGAAATATTTTCCTCTAAGTCCGTGGGGTACTGTTCAATCCAAAAAGTCCAAACCGCGGCGATAATAAGGATCCTTACATCCTCCCCTACTTAAGATCATTCATCCTTGAATGAGGATCAAGGTTTGCTTAATATAGTTTCAGTTGTACCACATAACATCAGCCCCAAATTTTCCTAACTTCCTAACTTTCTGAAAATTTCGCCAGAGTTTCCTTTGTATTTAGGCCTATCCACCTGTCAGAGAGCCCCCAAAACACACCTTAGCAACATATATAGAATTAAATGACACAACAGAATGCAAAATAACACCAATGGAAGCCTCATAGGGGACATATAACTAGAAATGAGTGTCTTTATATTAGCCAAACAAGTGATACAAAAATTGAGGGGGGGGGGGGGAAGGGGTCAACATTATAGAGCTATTACATGGCTATTCAAACAAATGAGGGTACTTCTTTCTCATTTCATTCTCGGCTTCCCAAGTAGCTCCTTTGACTTACTGGTTTCGCCATAATACCTTTACGGATGCAATTTCTTTGTTCCTCAACTTCCGGACCTGTCTATCAAGGATAGCAACTGGAATCTCTTCATATGACAGTTCTTCCCTAACCTCGATGGTCTCAACCGGCACAATAGCGGACGGATCTCGAACTACCTTCTTCAACATGGACACATGGAATACCGGGTGCACTAATGACATCTCAGGTGGTAGCTCAAGCTTGTAACCTGACCTATCCTTTGAATGATTCTATACGGCCCGACATACCTCAGACTTAATTTTCCTTTCTTTCTAAACTGCATGATCCCCTTCATGGGAGATACCTTCAAGAACACCCAATCATCTTCCTTGAACTCTAAGTCTCTACGACGAACATCCGAATAGGATTTTTGACGACTCTGAGCAGTTTTCAACCGCTCTTTTATGATCTTAACCTTTTCCATAGCCTGATGTACAAGGTCTGGTCCTATTAGTTTAGCTTCTCTAACCTCAAACCACCCAACCGGCTATCTACATCTTCTACCATACAAGGACTCAAACGGCGCCATCTGAATACTAGCATGGAAGCTGTTATTATAAGCAAATTCTATGAGCGGCAAATGATCATCCCAGCTACCCTTGAAGTCAAGCACACACGCACGCAACATGTCCTCAAGCATCTGAATAGTCTGCTCTGCTTGCCCGTCAGTTTGTGGATGGAAGGCCGTGCTAAGATTTACCTGCGTACCCAAACCTTGCTGAAATTTCTTCCAGAAATTAGCTGTGAATTGGGCCCCTTGATCAGAAATGATGAAAACTGGAGTGCCATAAAGCCTGACTATTTCCTTGATATACAATTGAGCATATTGTTCCGCAGTGTCGGTGGATTTAATTGGCAAGAAGTGTGCTGATTTCGTGAGTCGATCCACGATCACCCAAATTGAGTCAAACTTACGTGGAGTGCGTGGTAACCCTACCAAAAAATCCATATTGATAATTTCCCATTTCCACATTGGAATTTCTATACTCTGTGCTAACCCACTGAGCCTTTGATGCTCGGCCTTCACTTATTGACAGTTTGAACATTTTGCCACAAAGTCCGCCACACCCCTCTTCATGTCATTCCACTAGTAAACTTCCTTGAGATCATGATACATTTTTGTAGAACCTGGGTGCACGGAATATCTAGAAGTATGAGCTTCTTCCATGATTCTTTCCTGAAGAGCATCTACGTTTGGAACACATAGTCGTCCTTGGTACCGTCATCCATGCCAAGAGAAAAAGCCGTAGTCTTATATTTATGAATCCCTTCCTTCAGCTGCACCAACACTGGATCCTTGTGTTGCTTCTCCTTGACCTCCGTCATAAGCGATGATTCCGCCCTATTCCGCACAATCACTCCCCATTCATTAGAGTCCGCAAGAGGAACTCCTAAATTGGCCAACTGGTGAACCTCCCGGGCCAAGGGCCTTTGACATGACTCCAAGTGAGCCAAACTACCCATAGATTTCCTGCTAAGAGCATCCGCCACCACATTAGCTTTCCCCGGATAATACAAAATATCGATGTCATAATCTTTGAGCAACTCAAGCCACCTTCTCTGCCTTAAGTTCAATTCCTTCTGCTTGAAAATGTATTGAAGACTCTTGTGATTTGTGAATACATCTACATGGACTCTATACAAATAATGATGCCAAATGTTTAATGCAAAAACCACCGCCGCAAGCTCTAAGTCATGAGTTGGATAGTTCTTTTCATGATTCTTAAGTTGCCTTGAAGCATATGATATTACCTTACCATGTTGCATTAATACATACCCAAGACCGATCCTTGAAGCATCGCAATACACCATAAACCCCTCGGTACCCTCTGGCAGGGTCAATACCGGTGCCGAAGTCAATCTTGATTTCAATTCCTGGAAGCTCCTTTCACAAGCATCGGACCACTGGAACTTAACCACCTTCTGCATCAATTTAGTCAATGGAGAGGCCAGAGTGGAGAACCCCTCCACGAACCTCATATAATACTCGGCCAAACCCAAGAAACTGTGAATCTCTGTTGGAGTAGTAGGTCTAGGCCAATCCTTCACCGCTGCAATCTTTTGAGGATCAACCTTAATTCCTTCTCCGGAGATGACAGGACCCAGGAATGTAACAGATTCAAGCCAAAATTCACATTTCGAGAACTTTGCATACAATTGGTGTTGATGAAGAGTTTGCAGAACTACCTTGAGGTGATCGGCGTGATCCTCTCGACTTTGTGAATACACAAGGATGTCGTCAATGAATACTATCACAAAGGAGTCGAGGAACAGCTTGAAGACTCGATTCATAAGATCCATGAAAGCTGTCGGGGCATTTGTTATTCCGAAAGACATTACCAAAAATTCAAAGTGCCCATATCTAAAAGTTGTTTTCAAAATATCCTACTCCCTTACCTTCAATTGATGGTACCCGGACCGCAAATCAATTTTGGAGAAGAACTTAGCACCTTGTAATTGATCAAACAAATCATCTATTCTAGGCAATGGGTATTTGTTTTTGATTGTGACTTTGTTGAGTTGCCGGTAATCAATACACATCCGCAGCAATCCATCTTTCTTTATAACAAAGAGAACTGGTGCGCCCCAAGGTGACACACTCGGTCGGATGAAACCTTTCTCCAGCAAATCCCTTAGTTGTTCCTTTAGCTCTTTTAATTCTGCCGGTGCCATTCTATAAGGTGGAATGGATATAGGCTGCGTGCCCGGCATCACATCAATTCTAAAATCAATCTCCCTGTCTGGTGGATATTCAGGGAGCTCATCCGGAAATACATCAGGGAATTCATTTACAATTGGTACAGACTCAAGGGCAGGCACCTCAGCAGTGGTGTCCGTAACTCGGACCAAATGATAAATACACCCCTTCCTGATCATCTTCGTGGCCTTAAGGTGAGAAATAAACCTACCTTTTGGCATAACATTATTCCCCTCCCACTCAACAGCTGGCTCATTAGGGAACTCAAGCCTCATGATTCTGGCTCGGCAATCGAGTTTGGCAAAACATGAATAAAGCCAATCCATTCCCATTATTACGTCAAAATCAATCATCCCTAGTTCAATAAGATCGGTCATGGTATCCCAAACACGCACCGTGATAACACAATCCCTATAAACCCGTGCGGCCATAATAGACTTGCCAACCGGAGTAGATACAGAGAATGGCTCATGAAGTTGTTCCGGTTCTATCCCGAAGCTCGTAGCAACATAAGGAGTAACATAGGACAAAGAAGATCCGGGATCAATAAGGGCATACACATCATGAGATTGAACAGTCAATATACCTGTGACGATATCTGGGGAAGCCTCTGCGTTCTGTCAACCACTCATAGCATAGAATTGGCTGGGTCCTCCCGAACTCTGTGCACCACCCCTAGCTGCACCATGCCCTGTGGGTGCTGGAGAGCCTCGAGCTGGAGGGGGTGCTGAAGATGTAGCAGTTGTAAGACTGGATGACTGAGCTATGCCCCTGCCTGCACCCTGATGGGATGCACGACACTCCCTCTGAATATGACCTCTCATCCCGCATCCGTAACATACTGGCTTGTCCAGGTAGCAGACTCCCGAATGTATCCTCCCACACTTAGGGCATGAGGCCCTCTGCTGCTGCTGGAATCTCCTTCCTGATCGACCCTGATGGTGGGACCCCCTGTTGTCCTGACCGGGCCTAAAGTGACTCCCCTGCTACTGACCGTGCCCTGATGGGGGGTACTAGCTGAAGACTGAGCATAAGACTGGGGCAACCCTGATGATCCTCCCCGAAAAGCTGATCTCCCACCTCCGAATGAATCCCCAAGGTTGCCCGCTGATCGGGCCCTACTACTACTTTCCCGTTCCATCCTGAGCTTTAACTTCTGAGCCTCCGTAGCTTGGACAAATGCCACCATCTTCCCATAGTTCATGTAGGAATTTAGAGCAGCTGTGGCAGCCTCATTAATAACCAAAGGGCTAAGGCCCTGCACAAATCGACGTACCCTAGTCTCTATAGTCGGCATCATATGAGCAACATACTTTGACAGGTGCACGAACTCTATGTGATATTCCCACACACTCTTACTACCCTGTTTAAGGGTTTCAAACTCCACAGCACGGGCTGCCTTAGTCTTGGCAGGCAAGAAATGGTCTATGAAGGCATCCGCAAACTCACTCCATCCCACCGGAGGGCTCCGCTCCACACGGGAATCCTCCCACATCTCAAACCAGGAATATGCCACCCCTTTCAGATGATAGGAGGCCAACTCTACTCCCTCTGTCTCCTAGCACGCATAACTCGGAGAGTCTTATGCATCTCATCAATAAAATCCTGAGGGTCTGCCCCGGTATCAGTACCTGTGAACACTGGAGGGTCTAACTGAAGGAACCTGTTTACTCTGGAATCAGAAGAATCTCCTTGCAAGCTAAATGAGGTGGGTGCAACATTTGACCTCTGAGCCTCGGAAGCTACTAACTGAGTCAGTATCTGAATAGCTCCTCTAAGATCCCCATCGGAAATACAGGGACTAGGAGCTGGGGCTGTAGGTGGAACAATTATATCGGCGGGAGGGATTGTGGTACCCTCCGCGGGTGTAGGAACTGGGGTAGCCTGTTCTGGAGTAGACGAATTAGGCAGTGTGATAGTAGGGGGATTATCCTCACTCTCATTATCAAGCAAGGGATCAACAACCACTCCTGGGGTGGTATTGGCTTCTTGGCCAATTCTCGCTCTCTTCTTAGGTGCCATTTACTGAAAGTTAGAACAATGCACGAGTTAGGGGAAAACAACCTCACCTTTCCTACCCGACTCATTCATAATCCAAAAAGGGAACGCATCGCCATTTGTAATAACAGGGAAGAGATCAGTTATATAAATATATAAACGTTGCTAGTTCAGTTTTCATTATATACATTATGTCATAGTTAAGTTTCCAAAATACAACTTAATCCAACGACCACCCCAGCATACATATATGACCCACATAAACGTCTACGGAGCCTCTAAGGGTACAAAAGAGCAACATGACAATGACGGCAACAAGGCCCCAGCTATACCTCAAAATATGAAAACTTATACAAAAGAAGGACTACATGACCCCAGGAAGAAATGGGGCTCACCAAGACTGTTGTGATGAGTGTGAGGGAGAACACCACTATCTGCGGTCAGCGCTATCTGCGATGGAACCACCTATATCCATTCAGAGATGTAGCGCCCCCGGCAAAAAGGGACATTAGTACTGTCGAATAGTACTAGTATGTAAGGCAAACACCAATCTTAGTAGAATGAACAGTGAAACAAGGAGAAGGCAGTCACAACAATCAATAAGTACTTCACAGAAATACAAAGAAACACCAAGTAAGGATCACATAATTTCATATTCAATATTTCCATAATTTAGGTTAATAATCTTTAGTGCCAAAGCCACAACTCACAATGCCACCGTGTTTTTACATGGAGTCCGGTCTCGGCCCGACCAGCTAAGCCATCTCAAGTGAGACATATCCATATCTACAATGTGAATCAATAATTTCAACACAAATGCCACCATGCGTACAGCATGGCGTTCGATCTCAGCCCGATCGGCTAAGCCATCCCACTTGAGACATAACCTCTTTCAATTGTTCACTCAATTTACATTTCTTTCGCATCTTTCATTACATGGCACAAACAACCTCATTTATTAAGTAGTTCTTGGCACTTGGGCACATTTTACAATTCAAGTCTTTCCCTTTTTATTCGTTCAAATAATGTCATCATTCATGTCGATAAGTACCATTACAAAAGGCATTGCACACATAAGGGAAGGAGGTTGGAAAATCATAGTTACGTTCTCAAATAGCACGATGACATGGTAAACATCTAAAACAATTAGGGAACATGAATCTTTCAACCCAACACACTAAGGCCAACAATTCTAGTAAGATCAAGTCGGAACTTACTCCAACTATTCGGAAACCAGGAGTTCGATTCTAGGAAGAAAAAAGTTAGCCATACATACCTCAATTGCGCTTCTTTAGATTCTATAATTATCCGGAACCCATAGCAACCTCAATCTATTTTAGCAATATATAAATTAAACCCAAAATTAGAAAAACGTTCATGGTTCTAGTTCACTTTTCCACACTCTTTTACCACAAATGCATGCAAGATAAACAACCCTCCTACCCATGAACCATCTTATTAATTTCTCATTTTTAGTATAAGTTTCAAAAATTTAGGGCTAGGGTATAGATTCTTACCTCTAGGATGGAGGCCTAGATTGCTTTCCTTGATAATCTTCAAAGTTTCAAGCAAGAATTAAAGAATAATCCGGGCTTGAACGAATATCTTTTGGCTACCGGTGTACCGGAACCCGGTTAGCCCGCTAACCCTTCAGCCCGGTTTGTGTTGTAATTTTTTTTTATTTATAAATTTTGACTGTTGTCAACAGTCAAAATCAAAAATGACCGTTGGGCAATGGCCATGTTTTGCACTTTTAGCCATTTAGGCTTATCCCCTTACTAAAATAGCTCCTCCATCCCCTTATAATTGATAAATTATATTCTTAGCCTTTTAATAACTTTAAATAGCCCCCCTCTTCTTCATTTGTTTTTCACAACTTGCTCTCTTCTTCTACTCTAATTCTCTCTCAATTCCCTTTTGATTATTGAATTGCTTATTGCTCTCAAGTTCTCAATTAATTAATATTTCAAGTTTTATCAATTATTTACGGTAGCCACTACAAAATTACAATTATCAAGTGAAGTGTGGTTACCATATTTGTTAGGTTCAAGTTAAATCATACCCCATGCTTCTAGATTGCGTTCACATATTTGGGAACACTTTGAGGTGGTAGAAGAAAATGAATAAGTTCGCAAAATAGAGTGCAAGAACTATGGTCGAGTTTTTAACGTTCATCAAAGTTGGGAGGGCACAACTGGTTTAAGGAGGCATATCAAGGGTTGTCTTGTGCGTCCTCCAAAAATTCGTATTTAAGTTGATTTGTGACAATTTGGGTTATTTTGAATTTGTTAGACTTATTTAAGTTTAATGTGTTAGTTTGTAAGACAAGTTAATTTGAAGTATTATTATACAATGAAAATATGAAATGAAAGTATTTGAAGTTTGATCCTTACATATTGGTCTTATTAAATAATTTTATGTAGCCACTTAATTTCAATTTTAAAATTTTAAAATTCAAACTTTAAATTTAAACTTTAAAGTTTAATTCTAAGCCTTAAAAGTTTGCAAACATTTAAATATCAATAACATTGAATAAGAAAAAATAAATATACAAAAAAAAAATTGAGCCAGCCCGGTCCAAACCCGTTAAGCCCGAACTCGGACGGGCCCACCAAAACCCGAAAAATCCCAGCCCACTACCAGCCCAGAACAATAACCGGACGGGCTATATTTTTGTGTCCAGCCCGGACCATCCTGTCCGGTTAACACCTCGAGTCCACTATGAGGCCGGGTACAGAGTGATAAAATATGCCGCGAAGAAGGGCTGAAGATATGTATAAATATGAATAATATAAACTAATGCATGGCCCCAATGGGTGGCTTGGGTTCATAAGAGTTGCATACATTTATGATTCATGGTTCATAGTCTCCATAGT
The DNA here is from genome assembly GCF_000715075.1 of Nicotiana tabacum. NCBI lineage: Eukaryota > Viridiplantae > Streptophyta > Magnoliopsida > Solanales > Solanaceae > Nicotiana > Nicotiana tabacum. The sequence goes on along the minus strand of NC_134093.1, from coordinate 46,808,128 downwards.
TTGGTTTACGCCCCCGGTGGCTTGTCCTTGGTGTCCAGGATAAGATTACGTACTGACGCCCTTCTCTTTTGGGCACTTTGTTCATGCCCACAGGTGCAGATAGACCCGGTGACATTCCTCCCTAGTAGGGTGTTGTTCCACATTATTTGGTTGTTGCTCTCCACTCCTACAAAGTACTTGTTAAGAAGTCAATAGGTACTAAAGCAGATTGTCATAAATGTTTTGGGTACGGTGGGGCCTTGTCCCGACCAAGTTGTGTAATATGTATATCTCTTTTGGTAATCTTAGAGGCTTGCAGACTAGTGTTAGTGTTTGATTGCGTGTAATGGTCGGGTATGACGATGTTGGTAACAGTAATGGTCATGTATAAAAGGATAATGTTTCTTTTGATAATCATCTGTACACATGTTAATTTTGGTAGTTTTAATTGGAGGCCCGACTTAATGAATAAAAAGAATATCAGAACAGGCGTCGGTTTGCACGGGCCTTCGGGCAGCGTGTGCCAGTCGCACCTCCCAAGGTTGGAATGTGACATGTTATTTTAAACTTGTGTGCAAAGTTTTATTGCATTTCGAGTTGGTTAGGTATGAATCGGACGCTAAGCAGTGAATTATTAAAGTTCTTGAACACGAAGGCATGCAACATGAGTTTTGATGCTTGATTCTAGTTGGTGGATGTCATTTTGATGATTTGAGATTACGAGCGAGTTCATGCGAGGTTTATATACTTGGGTGGATGTTTGGAGTGCGGTCTGAGGTACTCGGTGAGTTTCAGATTGATTTTTGGAAGTTGGGATTTTTGCTGGTACTGTAGACATCGCATTTGCGATGTTCTGATCGCATTTCGAGACTGTTCATCGCATTTGCGATGTTGGATTGGGGAGGCCAGCTTTGCATTTGTGAAGCTAGTGTCGCAATTGCGACTTCCACTTTTGGGAGGGATAGTTTGCTTTTGCGATGAAGGCTCCCATTTGCGAGATTTTGGGTCGCTTTTGTGACAGCTGCTGCATCAGAGGTTATGTTTGCTTTTGCGAGCCTTCGGTTGCATTTGTGAGGGTCACATTTGCAAACCCTGGTCGCAAATGCGACACCTACATCTAGGTTATAGAGAGCCATTTCGGGATTATGGCTCATTATCTCATATTTTAAACATTAGATTGGGAGAGGCAATTTTGGCTTGCATGTTTTCACACAAGGCTTTGGGGTAAGTGATTTTTACTATTTTAGTATTATTTCTAGAATCTATATAGATTATTAACACTCAAAATATGCAATTTTGAGGAAAGTTTTGGGGGGCTTTCCAACAACTTAAGAAAATAAAAATTGGTGATTTGAGCTATGATTTGGACTTGGTTTTAGAATCTAATCACATATTTAGACTCGTGGGATTATGGGTAATCGAGATCTACCCCTTGACTCGAATTTTGACTATGTGGGCCTAGTGTTGACTTTTTGGAAATTGAATAAAAATTAAAGTTTTATTGTTTGAAATTATTTCCTATAGTCTTGTTTGACCTTATTGAGTTATTCTTTCCTAGATTTGACCCATTTAGAAGTCGATTTAAGAGGCACAAAATTTTTGGAGTATTGATTCTCGTGCTTTGAGGTAAGTATCTTGCCTAGGCTTGGACCGGTGATATATTTCCCATAGGTCAATATATTATAGATGTGTTGGGGGTGACGCATATACTACGTGACGGGCATATGTGCATATATCGGGGTTATTCATGATCCGGTTAGATCTTAAGCTATTATTATGCCTTGCTTTGATACCATGTTTTCTTTAATGTCGTATTTTCTATATTTTTTGATATGTGAGCTATGATGCATGCTAGAAATCATTTCTAGGTCATCTATTCATCTATTTGGGACATGATAAAACTATTTTTGTTATATTGAGCTATTTCTCTTAGCAGTAGTCATACTTTTCAGTCATGATATTATATTCGCGTATTATATCTCCATCTCGGTGTATTCTTTATATGTTATCTCACATGTCATTAGTGTCCTTGTGTGTGTGTGTGATACGTGTTTGAGCTGAGTTGTGGCACGTTGGCTAATTCTATGCAGTATTTGGATCATGGTACAGTGAGATGTGAGCATATTGAGACTTGAGCGGCTTGATGACATATCTTGGTCCATATAGCCATATTGATATTGATAGTGAGGTGATGTTTGAGCAAGCGCTAGTATCCCAAGCCAAGGCAGCGATAGGTTGGGGGAGGCAGAGGTATGGGTGGAGCATGTGCCACAACTAAGGACCCTGCTCTAGCAGCTACTGTGGAATCACCAGTAGCTCCCATTGAGGAGTAGATCCTAATTATGTTGAGCTGGTGGAACCAACTTAGGTTCCCAAGGGTTTACTTGATACACCAATTGTTCAGGACACTTTGGTCCATATGGTTGGTTTGTTCGAGAATTTGGCCGGGGCATTTCCTACTGTTGCACCTACTTCCCAAGCAGGGGGCGGAGCGTAAAATCCAGCTACTCGTACCCAAGAGTAGATAGTTCATGGTTATCATACCACTAGAGTGTTACAAATTGGGGGAGTTCAGTATATTATTATTATGCATCCTGAGGAAAGACCTGCGATGTCGGCTGATAAGCAGAAGAGGCTACATAAGTTCACAAAGTTACATCCTCCTCACTTCCGTGGTAGACCTTCCAAGGATTCCCATGAGTTCTTGGATCGTTGTCACGAGATTTTGCACAATTTGGGACTAGTTGAGTCCAATGGAGTTGACTTTACTACCTTTTAAATACAGGGTCAAGCCAATGGGTGATAGTAGGTTTATGAGCTGGTCAGACCAGCTGGATCACCTCCTCTTACTTAGGCTCAGTTCTCCAGGGTCGTTTTGGAGAAGTTTGCGCCCTGCACTAGGAGAGAAGAGCTGAGGAGGAGCTTGAGCATCATCAGTACGGTCAATTATGAGTCACTAATTAGGAGATGAGGTTTATAGAGTTATTCGATCATGCTAATGTTTTGATTCTTTTCGATGAGGAGAGAGTCAGGAGATTCATTGATGGTCTTCACCGTAGTATCCGCCTTGCTATAGCTAGAGAGGTAGAGATCAAGACTTTATTTCACTAAATTGTAGAGATAGCACGTCGTATTGAGCACGTCCGCGGTGAAACTAGAGAGTTGATGCGGGGTAGGAACAAGAGGTCCCGACATTCATGTAGCTTCGATGGTGCCTCATATGGAGGTCGAGGTCGATTTGGGAGAGGCTATTCTAGCAGGCCGGTTTATCATACACCACTACCCGGTCGAGGAGCTTCTGTGCAGTCTTCACTCAGTGCACTTCCAGCATAGAGTTCTCATCGCGCTTCATCTATTCAAGGTTCTTCGGCACCAAGTTCTTTTGGTGGATATTCTAGTTCACGGGATTCGACTCAGGCCCCGCTATCATTTCTGATAAGAGGTTGCTGTGAGTGTGGAGATTTGGGGCATGTCAGGAAATACTGCCCCTGCTTTCACAGAGTTTCAGGGCAACAGGGAGGTCAGACAATGATTCTGTGCTGGTTGCTACACCACCTACTTAGCTAGTCAGGGTGGATGATGTTACACCCCACATGTGAAGTTGGAGGATCTATGAGGTTTACGCGCAACCAATCAGATGGCGACGCGTTACCAGGCAGAGGAGTTAACTGCATGCGACCAGTTTTTGCTAGTTATCTCATCGGGCATGACAACCAAAGCAAGGCGACCCATTTTACATGAGGACCCGACGAGGTTTCCTATGACTGGTACCTATATATAAAGGCGGTAAGGCTCACTCTAGTTCATTTCCCAGGAGTATCACTCACTATCATTTACCAAAAACATTCTCATATCTCCTTTGAAGTTCCAAAATAGATTAAATTGAATTGGAATACGGTTTTGTTAAGATTTACTTTAAAGAAATTGAGAATCAATTGATGTAACATCTGTTATCTGGTGGTGTTAATTGTGAAGATCCGTTAGAGGCAAAGTTAACCATCATAAGTATAGTTAGTTCTTCCACAAGATATGTAGGATAAATTTCTTTCTTCGATGAGCTAGTGCAAGTGTCTCCTTCCTTCTGAATGCATCCTGCATGGTAAAGTCTTGGAGTGTTAAGCTCCTTTCAATAATGTTGTTCTTTTCTTGTACTGTCTTGCTGGTAACATATATTGTGGAGTCTAAAATGTTCTAGTTGGAGTCCTGAGGTCGGAAAGTATGATTCGTTCTAAGTCCAAACTCAATACTTTTTTGAAGTTGATTCTACATTTCACTTAAATGTATATGTAACTAATTTACTTTATCGAGCCGTGTTATCAACAATCGAGTATGGCACCTACGGTGCAACCACTGGTCAGTTGGGTGTAATGAGAAACATTACCAAGCCCTCTTGTGGCGGGGTAAGATGATGTGTGAAGTAACATTACCGAGCCCTTTTATGGCCGGGTACGACCGAGCCCTCCTGTGGCTGGGTACAATGATATTGAAGTGAGGATACCGAGATCTCTTGTGGTTGGGTACGACCGAGTCCTCTATGAGGCCTGGTTTAGAGTGACAAATGTGTCCCAAAGAAGGGCTAAAGACATGTATAAATATGTATAGTATAAACTAATGCATGGCCCCAATGGGTGGCTTGGGTTTATAAGAGTTGTATACAGTTATGACTCATGGTTCATAGTCTCCACAATTTGGTTTACGCCCCGAGTGGCTTATCCTCAGTGTCCAAGATGGGATTACGTACTCATATATCCTATGTTATATCTCTGATTTACATGTTAGGGCCTTACATAATCAGTACATTTTTCGTACTAACACCCTTCTCTTTTGGGCGCTGCATTCATGCCCATAGGTACAGATAGACCCAGTGACATTCCTCCCTAGTAGGGTCATGTTCCAGCTGATTTGGTTGTTGCTCTCCACTCCTTCAGAGTAGCTGTTCCGAAGTCGATAGAAGATGTCATAAAGGTTTTAGGTACGATGGGGCCCTGTCCTGACCAAGTTGTGTAATATGTATATCCCTTTTGGTACTCTTAGAGCCTTGCAGACTAGTGCTAGTGTTTGATTGCGTGTAATGGTCGGGTATGACGATGTTGGTGACATCAATGGTCATGTATAAAGTGATAATGTTTCTTTTGTTAATCAGTTATACGCATGTTAATTCTGGTATTGTTACTCGGAGGCCTCAATGGCTGGCTTAACGAATAAAAAGAATATTAGAACAGACGTCGATTCGCACGGGCCTTCAGGCAGCGTGTGCCGGCCATACCTCCCAATGTTGGGGTGTGACAGAGGACAGCCGGGATGTGATTGTCCAAGAGAGGGAGCTCAGTCTAGTGGAGGTCAGGCCAGATGGTATGCTTTCCTAGGGAGGACTGAGGTTGTTGCTTCTGATATTATTTTACAGGTATTATTTTTCTGTGCCATAGAGCTGCTTGAGTATTGTTTGATCTCGGCTCTACTTATTCATATGTTTCATCATACTTTGCTTCTTTCTGGATATGCCACGTGATTCACTTGTTACCCATGTTCATGTATCTACATCGGTTGGGGATTCTATTATGGTGGATCGAGTTTATCGGTCCTGTGTGGTCACTACATATGATTTTTAAATGAGGGTGGACTTTCTATTATTAGATATGGTAGATTTTGATGTGATCTTGGGTATGAATTGGTTATCTTAGTACAATGCTATTCTTCATTGTCAAGCTAAGACCATGACATTGGCTATGCCGAGGTTGGAGTGGAAGGGTTCTCTTGGTTGATACTCCTAGCATAGTGATCTCATTTTTGAAGGCTCAATGGGTGGTTAAGAAGGGATGTTTGGCTCGTCACTTGTTACCCATGTTCATGCTGATACTCATACTATTGAGTCAATTCTAGTAGTGAGGGAGTTTCTGGATATGTTTCCTGTAGACCTACTGGGCATGATACCCGATAGGGATATTGATTTCGGCATTGATTTGGGACTAGGAACTCAACCTATTTCTACTCCACCGTATCGTGTGGCTCCTGCTGAGTTGAAAGAATAGAAAGAGCACTTATAGGAGCTGCTAGATAAGGTATTCATTATGCCTAGTATGTCACCTTGGGATGCACTGGTGTTGTTTGTTAAGCAAAAGGATGGTATATGAGTATGTGCATTGACTACCGGCAGTTGAACAAGGTTACCATCAAGAATAAGTATCCATTGTCGTGCATTGATGATTTATTTAATCAGCTTCATAGTGCTCAAAATTGATCTAAGATTTGGGTATCACCAGTTGAAGATTAGGGCTTCTAATGCCCGAGCAGCTTTCATGCATTTGATTAACAGTGTGTTCCACACTTATTTGGTTTCTTTTGTCATTATGTTCATTGATGATATATTGGTGTATTCCCGTAGTAGGGAGGAGCACGAGCAACATTTGAGGTTGTGCTTTTGACATTTATCAAGAAGATGATGTATGCTAAGTTCTCCAAGTGTAAATTTTGGTTGGACTCGGTGATATTCTTAGGCCACGTGGTGTCTAGTGATGGGATCAAGGTAGATTCAGAGAAGATTGAGTCAGTTCATAATTGGTTTAGACCTTCTACCCCTATGGAGATCAAGAGTTTCTTGGGTTTGGTGGGCTATTATCACCGCTTTGTAGAGGGATTTTCATCTATCGCAGCTCCATTGACCAAGTTGACTCAGAAGAGTGCTCCATTTAGATGGCCTGATGAGTGTGAGGAAAGATTTCAGAAGCTCAAGACTGCTTTGACTATAGCTCCAGTTTTGGTATTTCCCTCAGGATCAGGGTTTTATACTGTCTGTTGTGATGCTTTGCGTATTGGCTTTGTTTGTGTGTTGATGCAAGACGGTAGGGTAATTGTCCATATGTCGAGCCAGTTGAAGCCCCATGAGAAGAACTATCCAGTACATGATTTGGAGTTAGTAGCTATTTTCCATGCGCTCAATATTTGGTGGCATTATTTATACGGCGTGTCTTGTGAAGTGTATATGGATCATCGGAGTCTTCAGCATCTATTCAAGCAAAATGATTTGACCTTGAGGTAATAGAAGTGGTTGGAGTTATTGAAGGATTATTGTATTACTATCTTGTATCAGCGGGGAAGGCTAATGTGGTAGAGGATGCCTTGAGTAGGAAAGCGGAGAGTTTTGGGAGTTTGGCATTTATTCCAGATATGAAGTGGTCTTTGGCTATGGATGTTCAGGTTTTGACTAACAGATTTGTGAGATTGGATATAGCCGAGCCTAACACAATTCTCGCTTGTGTTGTGGTGTAGTCATCCTTGTTCGAGCGCATTGAAGCTCACTAGTATGATGATATCCATTTGATTGTCCTTTAGGACACTGTGTTGCGCGGCGGAGCTAAGGAGGTTACTATCAGTGATGATGTTGTATTGCGACTTTAGAGTCAAATTTGTGTTCCCAATGTGGATGATTTGAGGGAGTTTATTCTTAAGGAGGCTCATAGTTTGCGGTATTTATTCATCCAGATGCTACGAAGATGTACTGTGATTTGAAACAACATTACTAGTAGCTTTGGATGAAGAAGGACATTGTTGGATATGTTGGGCGATGTTTGAATTGTTAGCAGGTCAAGTATGAGTATTAGAGACTGTGTGGTTTGCTTCAAAAGATTGAGATATCAGAGTGGAAGTGGGAACGCATCACTATAGACCACGTTCATTGAGGAGATTTGACGTTGTTTGGGTCATTGTGGACAGACCGACCAAGTTTGTACATTTCATTCCAGCCATGACGTCCTACACTTTGGAGCAGTTGGCTAAGATCTACATTAGAGATATTGTCTGCTTGCATAGTGTTCCTATGTCTATCAACTCAGATCGAGGCACTCAATTTACTTCGCACTTCTAGAGAGCCATTTAGCGTGAGTTGGGCACGCAAATTTAGTTGAGTACTGAATTTCACCCTCATATGGATGGGCAGTCTGAGCGGCCATTCAAATTTTGGAGCATATATTGAAAGCCTGTGTTATTGATTTTGGAGGCCAGTGGGATCAGTTTCTACCATTGGCGAAGTTTGTATATAACAACAACTATTAGTCAAGCATCCAGATGACTTCATATGAGGCCTTATACTGGAGGCGATGTCGTTCGATGGTTGGTTGGTTTGAGCCTAGTGAGGATAGATTATTGTGCAAAGATTTGGTTCACGAAGCTTTAGAGAAGGTGAAATTGATTCAAGAGTGGTTTCGTACAACGTAGTTCAAGAAAAAGAGTTATACTGACAAGAAGGTTTGTCATGTGACTTTCATGAAGGGTGAGAAGGTTCTTCTCTGAGTTTCACCTGAAGGACATGATGAGATTTGGGAAAGAGGGCAAGTTGAGCCCTCTGTATATTGATCCCTCTGAGGTATTAGAGAGAGTTGGTGAGGTGGCCTACAGACTTGCTTTGCTACTCGGCTTGTCGGGAGTTCATCCAGTGTTTCATGTATCCATACTCCAGAAGTATTGTGAGGATCAGTCATATATATTAGATTTCATATTAGTACAATTGGATAAGAATCTGGCTTATGAGGAAGAGCCGGTGGCCATTTTGGACAGACAGGTTTGGAAGCTGAGGTCTAATGATATTGCATTAGTGAAGGTTCAGTGGAGAGGTCAACCAGTCGATGAGGCAACATGGGAGGCCGAACTTGATATGAAGAGCAGATATCCTCATCTTTTTGATATCCCATGTATGATTAGATTCTAAACTTGTTCAAGAACAAACGTTTATTTAAGAGGGAGAGAATGTAACAACCCAGATGTTTGTTTTATGTATTTGAGCCTCGTTCCCCTTTTTGATTCTTCCCATATGCTTAATTATTATTTAGTGACTTGCGGGGATGGTTGGTTTATTGTAAGGAATGTTTTGATGTTATTTGGAATACTTAGTTCCATTGTTGGAAGCTTAAGTTGTAAGAGTTGACGAAGAGTTGATTTTTGTGAAAACGACATTGGATTGGTGATTTGATAGTTATAACAGGTTTGTATGGTGATTTTAGACTTAGGCGTATGTTCGAATTTGGATTTGGAGGTTCATAGGATGTTTTAACTATATTTGCCAAAATTTAGCTTTGAGGGTTTGGAAAGTTCACAAGTTTGACCGAGAGTTGACTTTGATGGTATTGGGTTCATATTATTGCTTCGGAACTTGGGATGGGTTCATTTTGTCATTTGGAACTTGTTTGCAAAGTTTAGTTGCATGCCGAGTTGGTTAGATATGAATCAGATGCTTGGTTGTGAATTATTAAAGTTCTTGAACTTGAAGGCATGCAACATGAGTTTTGATACTTGATTCTTGGTTGTGGATGTTATTTTGATGATTTGAGCTTACGGGCGAATTCATGTGAGGTTTATATAGGTGGATGTTTGGAGTGGAGCCCGAGGGGCTAGTGTGAGTTTCAGATTGGTTTCAGATTGATTTTTGGAAGTTGGGGTTTTTGCTGGTGGAGCAGACATTGCATTTGCGATGTTCTGCCTGCATTTGCAAGGTCCGCATTTGCACTGTTGATCGCATTTGCGATGTTGGATTGGGGAGGCTTGCTTCGCATTTGCGAAGCTGGTGTCGCAATTGCAACTTCCGCTTTTGCAAGTGGTAGTTCGCTTTTGCAATGAAGGGTCACATTTGCAAGGGTTTGGGTCGCTTTTGTGACATCTACTACACATGGGTTATGTTCGCTTTTGCAAGCCTTTGGTCGCATTTGTATTGTCCGCATTTGTGAACCCCTGTCCGCAAATGCGACACCTGCAACTAGGTTATATAGAGCCATTTAGGAATTTTGGCTCATTATCTGATACCCTAGACTTGGGAGAGGCAATTTTGCCTTGGAGATTTTCCCACAAGGCTTTGGATAAGTGATTCCTACACATTTTTTGTATTACTTCAAGAATCTATATGGATTATTAACACTCAAAATATGAAATTTTTAGCAATATTTGAAGTTTTTTCCTAGAACTTAAGAAAATGAAAATTGGAAATTTGAGCTGTGATTTGGACTTAGTTTTGAAATCTAATCACATATTTGGGCTCGTGGGGTTATAGGTAGTCAGGATCTATCCCTTAACTCGGGTTTTAACCATGTGAACTCAGGATTGACTTTTGTTGACTTTTTGAAAATTGAATTAAGATTGAAGCTTTATTGTTTAGAATTATTTCATATAGCCTTGTTTGACGTTATTGTGTTGTTTTTTGCCAGATTTGCCCCGTTCGGAGGCCGATTTGAGAGGCAGCAGATTTTTGGAGTATTGATTCTCACGCTTTGAGGAAAGTATCTTGCCTAGTCTTGGCTTCAATGTATTTTCCCCATAGTTCATAATGTTTGATATATGTTAGGGGTGACGCATATACAAGGTGACGAGCGCATATGCGTGCACCATAATTTTTCATGATCCGAGTAGAATCTTGGCTATTATATGCCTTGCTTTGATACCATGTTTTCTACACTTGTTGACTATGTGAGCTATGATGCATGTTAGAAATCATGTCTAGGTCATCTATCCATCTATTTGGGATATAATCGAGCTATTTTTTCTATGTTGAGCTATATACCTTAGCCGTAGTCATACTTCTCAGTCATGATATTATATCTGCATGTTATATATCCATCTCGGTGCATTCTTTATATGTTATCTGTTGTTAGTATCCTTGTGTGCGCGACACATGTTTGAGCTAAGTTGTGGCACGTTGGCTTATTCCGTACGGTATATATATTATGGCACTGTGAGATGTGAGCATATTGAGACTTGAGCGGATTGATGACTGATCTTAGGCTATAGATCCGTGTTGATATTGATTATGAGGTGACGTTTGCATCCAGACCCTATATTGCTTAAGTGATATTGATTATGGTGTATTGATATTGATTGTGGGGGGACGCCACATCGAGACCCATATTGGGCTGAATGATATTGATTGTTGACTTTTGATCCGATCAGCATTTAGGCTAGGATCCGCTCCTCTAGAGTCGGGTATAATCATGTGAGTGCAGACAATGGATATGTGCTTAGTGAGGGCGTATTCTAGGTACTCGTACAGTGCTGAGTGTGTGATGATTCGAGGGCTTTAAGCCAGCCATCGCAAGTATGCTGAGAGTATGGTTGAGGAGTATTTGTGCCAGGCACTATGTATGTGCTGAAATTGTGTTTGCTTGATGATTAAACTGTGATGTAGTTGATTTTGGCATGAATACTTGTCATGTAGGCATTGAGTTGTATTTTCCTCATGTTGTTTGATATTTGATGTCATTAAAGTCAATGCCTTGATTGATATATTTAGAAAGCATTCTTATTTTCCTCTTAATGTGATAGAGTTGAACTTGATATTATTGAGTTGATTTTCCCTTTGTTATTATTATGTGTTATTGTTGTAGTTGGTTGTTAAACATGAGTGTTGGACCTTGCCAAGCTCGTCAATGCTTTCAGCCCGAGGTTAGACTTGCTACTTATTGAGTACATGCAGTCGGTTGTACTCATACTACACTCTACATTTAATGTGCGGATCAAGGTATTATTGATCGTGGTAGCTGCCAGTGAGCCGGATCCAGATTAGTTGGAGATTTCAAGGTAGCACTATTGTTCCGTTCGCTGGCCTTGAAGTCTTTTTATTTATTTCAAGTTATTAATGTTTAGTCTTTCAGATGGTATTGTATTTGACTCAGACCTTGTATTTACTTATTCTATAGAGCTCATGTATTTGGTGACACCAAATTTTGGGGTGATTTTTAGTTAAATTATTGTTTTGACTTCAGAATTATTGAAGTTTATTTCTGTATATTAGTTATTGGCTTTCCTAGAAAGAGATGATAGACGACATCACAACTTCGGTGAAAATTTGGGTCGTGACATTCATATTTAAGATTTAGAATTATTTCTAATACTCCCCCTCAACTTGGAGCTGGAGACTACGAATGCCCAACTAGTGAAGAAGAAAAGAAAATTGAGGATGTCCCAAAGCTTTTGTGAATACATTACTGAATTGAAAACGTGTACTCACATGAGCTGTAGTAATATTTCTTATCATAAGCTGCTCGTGAATATATTAACAATCAATTTCGATATGCTTGGTACATTTGTGGAAAACTAAAATGGCTACAATGTGTAGAGCGATCTGGTTGTCAGAAAACAACGACATTGGTTTCTGATGAATGACTCCTACATATGCCAAGAACGACTTGAGTTAAACTAGCTCAGCTGTAGTGGTTGCCATAGACCGATATTCACCTCTACGGAAGAACGTGATATAGTAGATTGTTTCTTGATTTTTCAAGAGATCAACGAATTTCCCAAGAGAACAAAATACTGAGTTAAAGAACGACATGTCAAGGGATAACTAGCCCAATTAGAGTCGCAAATTCACTATCAGTTGAGGAAAAAAGTCCTCGACTTGTGCTACTCTTCAAATACTTACGAACTTATAAGGCAACGTCATAATGTTTAACTCATGAAGCTCGAAGGAATCGTGACAAGATATGGACTGATTAGCAAATCACTGGTATATTGATGGTGAGGTAAATAAGACGTCCCATTAAGTGACAATAACGGCTAGGATCAGTGCACAAGTCACTTATTGCAAGGCCGAGACGCTGGTTTTGAACCATTAGAGTAGAAGTAGGTTTAGCTCCCAAAAGTCCTACTTTAGATACAATATCTAAAGCATATTTTCATTGACATAAGAAGAGACCACACTCACTATGAGTAAACTCAGACACCAAAAAGATATTTTAAGGGTCCGAGATGTTTAAGCAAGGTCGGCCAAAGCCTCAGGCCACTAAGGCAATGGCCTTAGGCCCCCAAAATACTTAGGGCCCCAAATTCTATAAATAATATATATAATATTTAATAATTATGCACTATTGATAGAATTTAAAATTATTTGGTTAAAATAGTTATAGCTAAAAGTTTTACACATCTTAAATTATAGTTACTGGTTAGTTGTTTCATTTCTTTAATTCATCCCAACTTAAATCGATCTTCTTACAATGTTAGTTTATAAAAATATTTCTTAATTCTTTGAGTGCCTTTATACATTTTTCAAGCTACTTTGATAAGTAAATATTAATTAAAATTCGTCCTTAACATTGAATGACTCTTGAAACATACTAGTAGTTACTACAATATTATTTGTTTCAACTTATATTTATAATTAAAAGTGCTAAGAGGAATTGTATAAGTAGAAGAATACTCTAATTGGCGAACTCAATCAGGGAAAAAGTGTTAATTCAATTACCATTAACAATTTCTATATTTGTTCCTCAGTTGAAAAAGTTTTTCAAAACTAAATCAATAAAGTTCAACTTGATAACACAAGAGAGATTAAACAAATTAGTTAGATATTGACAATAATTAAAACTAATTATAGTTCGATAAATTATAAGAGTAAAACAAATAATTAAAAACATTTAAGGCCTCGCTTTTTATTTTCGCCTTAGGCCCCATATTACGTCGAGCCGCCCCTGTGTTTAAGACGAAAACATTGTGCCAAATAATCCTTGAAATACCTCTGGAGTGTTTTCAGCTACCTGCGAATCATCAACATATACTAAAACACCAATGAATATCTTGCCCTTTTAGAATGTGAATAAAGTGTGATCTGCAACGTACTGAACAAAGCCGTATTTTCGAAGAGCTGTTGTTAACTTAGCGAACCAGTTGCTTAGAGACTGTCGGAGTTGATACAAGGATTTGTATAACTTATAAACCAAATTCAACTGAGATGGAATAAAACCTGGAGGAAGCTTCATATAGACATCTTCATGTAGATCGCCATATAAAAAGGCATTATTGAAATCGACTTTTTCCATTTGGTATACCAAGGCTTGCTTATTATGGAATTAGAACTTTTCCATGTCAATGTATCGTTCCTCCAGTGAACTTCTTCGGACAGAATTGCCCGATGATGAGCCTTTTGCAGTCCCTGATTTCCCCTGGATTAAGCTCACGAGAAATGACTTTGATTCACCCTTGAGAGAGCGTGAACCCAAGGGTCTCTTTTTTTAGTTTGCTGTTGAGCAAAGCATTGCCAACTCTACAAAATTTGCTACCTAATTGTGGAAGATCGTGGGTTAACTAGCACACAATTACACACAAAGCAAATAGAGAAGAAAAATCAACACAAGAATTTAACGAGGTTCGGCTAAGGGGGCAGAAACAAAGAGAGTTTTCCTCTATAAATGAGAAGAAAAGCACCATACAATCTCTAGAATCCCCAACTACAACCCCTATATATAGATCCCAAATAGTCTCAAATCTATAAGAGAAGATTTTCCAATTTGATAAGGAAAATAGGGTTTCCTTTCCCAAATCTATTAGGACAATGGGTTTTCCCAAACCTATAAGGATTATGGGTTTCATAAAAATACAAGAAAATAATTTAAGCCACAAAATAACAAATCTTCCCCTTGGCTTGAATTCTCTTCATCAACAGGAATGTCTCTCTACCTTGCCCTCAGCCCTCGCAAGGGCTCTACCCATAGCCGCACACATCAACCAAGTTTAGGCAATGCCTAAACTTATTAAGAGACTCAATCTCTTTAGCCATAGCACTAATCCGTCGATTTGGTTTTGTACTATGAATAGCTTCTGGATAGCTATAACACTCAAACGCATCAACGGCCTCTACAACTGCCAAAGCAAATCCCACAAGATTTGTGTATCCAAGAAGATTCCCATCAACTATGTTTGCAAACCTTTGCGGTCGGTTGATCACTCTCTTCTCTCTGCATATTGCAATGCTATATGGTTGATGTTGCACATGTGCATTAATATTATAATATTGATCAATATTTTGCACCTCCTCCACTTCCTCTACTTTAGAACTACTAGGCCGAGATAGTGGAGATTCAATTTCTAGCTCTATGCGGTCACTGACACCACGATTTGTTTTTTTTATTGTCTTCTCCCTCTGACTGTCCAGTGAGGTAGATTCATTGAATGTTACATCCCTACTGATAATTAGCCCTGGAGTCTTTTGATATGTGCACCACAACCTATAACATTTCACTCTAGTTGCATACCCTAGAAATATGCACTTCTTTATCCCTCGGCTCAAGTTTTCCATCCCTCACATGAGCATAAGCAGGACAACCAAATATCCTTAATTTCAATAATCAGCAGGCGAACCAGACCATACCACAAAAGGCGTTTTGAGCTAAATAGTTGTGGATGGAGATCTATTGACTAAATAACAAGTTGTATTGATTGCTTCAGCCCAAAACCCTTGCAAGCACATGAGTGTGAAAGCATGCTTCACGCCATATCATAAAGCATTCTGTTCATACGTTCTGTAACACCATTTTGTTGTGGTATTCCAACACAAGTACGGTGTCTCACTATGCCCTATTTGTTGAAGAAATTATCGAACTCAGAATTGTAAAATTCCAACCCATTGTCAGTTCGAAGACGCTTAACTTTTCTTTCCTGTCACGACCCAAATCAGAGGGCCACGACTGGCACCTGGTGCCTACTCAACCGAGCGCCACATACCTTATCTTTTTTTTTTCTATAAGACTCGTCACGGACCATGATAGGTCACATCAATATATGTAATTAACAATATTAGAACTTAACTCACATAATTAATTCAAAATGATTTATATAGATACATAGGGGCCGACAAGGCCGTTCACATGTCATACATAAAACTATACATAGGACACTGTCTACAAAATCTCTAAGAAAACATGACCATAACATATAAGTCGGGATAGGGTCTCTAACATCCTCATAAAAAAAGTAACATATATAGAACGTGACTCGGCAATACTCCAGGAAGATGTGGAGCTCACCAACCAAAAGCTGATATCTGGAGGCAGCCTATAGTGGATGGTCCTCACCTCGCCTATCTACACCTGCGTGGCATGAAACACAACGCCCCCAAAAAAGGGGTGTCAGTACGAAGAATGTATCGAGTATGTAAGGCAGCAATGAAACGTAATAATAATAAGATACTATCTCGGGGAGAGATAAGAGTCAACTTATAACTTCTGACTTGCCGCTGAGGGCCGTAACATATAGAGTAAAACCCATCTCCTATATATAAATAAAACTACAATATAATAGTTTTAGTTACCTCATTTGCGTGACGTTAACTGCCCAACTGATCAGTGGTAACTGTCCGACCGACCGTAACTCGGTGGTAAATGAATGACTGCCCAACCGGCCATAGCTCGGTGGTAAATATGTAACAGTCCAACTGGCCGTAGCTCGGTGGTAAATGAATATGCATGTCTGCCCAACCAGCGGTAAATAATGATACATAACTGCCCAATCGGTGGTAACTGCCCGACCGGCCGTAGCACGGTGATAAATTCATAAAGATGCATGTACATGTATCACTATATTATAAACATTAATATCTCTATCATATACCTCAATAGGTACTTAGATACATATTTAGACATGCTTGAATATCACTTTACGAAAATGAATAACATAGACATCCTTAACTGCTAAGAGTTAAACCACTTGTGGAATATCATTACGTTTACGTCTCGTTACTTGGATCATGCCAAAAGAAAGAAGGATTAGCCTTAACATACCTGGAGTAGGAAAAAATCTATATGATATTCTTGAAAAAGGTTACACCATACTCCTTTGGAACCGCAAAAGTTTACGTTGCTAAGGTGCTAATAATTCTTGCTAGAATTAATTTGGTCGCAAGAAATTTTATTGGAAGCTTGTTGAATTGAGTTTTAGCGACTGTTTTTCTTTGAAATGCTTTGAATTTAGGAAGAAAGATACATGATTTATCACTTTATCATTCTCTGTCCAAATGAAAACCAAACTCGTATAAAAATGAAACCAAACTTGTATAAAAATGAAACCAAACTTGTATGACTTCTACTTTAATGGCTTATTACTTTAGATAGCCACCAAAGCTATTATGACTAAGAGTCATATGTCTTATTTGGGGCTTGCTGCCACATGGGGTGGGGTTTTTTTAACTTTATCTTACAACCAATTAATTGATTAGGTAATATCCCGTTACCCGATAATTAACCAATTACCCACATAATTAAGAATTATTTTAAATTACTTAAAATTTTACTTATCTTAATACACTTTATACATAGTATTATCACGGTCATAGTATACCTTGTATGGTACTAGTCCATAACTATCTGGTATTATAGCTCGGACTGTATTTTATCCCAAAATAACAAACTTCGGCGATACTCAATTTCTTCGATTCGTTAACCCTCTGACCTTTATAACACTTACTTATCACTTGTTACAAATAGTATAAATGCTTATGATCTCAAAATAATCTCATTCCCGAGTCTATGTCTATTAACTTATGACGAAACTTTAACGTACGAAATGCGGGATGTAACATCCTTCCCCCTTTAGAAATATTCGTCCTCGAATGTTTAAACTTGCAAGATGTACATACATACTCATCAATTATAAATGTATATATTTTCTCGGGCTATTCTCCAATGAAATAAATATCAGGCTCTCACGGGGTCAGGACGTCGTCCCTCCCTAAAACTGCTTCCTAATCCATTCGTCACCTACGATTCTATTAATCTATCTTCTAGGCGCTGACTCCTACTAGTTATAATCTTAATAACCGGGTTCATACTTTGCTTTCAAGCTAACCTTGGATTTCCTTAACCCTTCAGACGTAATGCCAACTCAATCTTATATTAATCATATTAACTGGACAATTTGCGTAAATAAGATCAAACATTACCCATAGTCACAGTACCTGACACATCATCCGGTGTAGCCTCTGGGTCCTGATGACCTGCCAAAGCATATATGCGGTTCTGACTACCGCCGGAGCTAGATGCTCTACCCATGCCTCTCCCTCTACCAGCTGATGCCTGAGGGCCTCGCTCTTGAGGGCGTACTGAAGAGGAGGAGACTGTTATAGATCTGGTGGGCTGAACCATCCTGCTTCTACCATTTATAGGACAATCCCTCATGTAATGACTAGGGTCTCCGCAGGTATAGCATACATTAGACCCCTGACGACATTGTCCAGAATGAGCTCTACCGCATTGACTGCACCGTGGAGGGGGTGCCCTCATTTGTGTTGAATCCCTCTGATTCTGAAAATCCAAAATTCCTGAGCCCTAACCTGACTTAGAATAGACAGATCCCTCATAATGCAGCTTCTGCAACTGTCAGACACTTTCAATCGGGTATGGTAACATAGGATCGCCCGGAAAATCCTCTGGTCGCCTAGCAGACCTAGCCTTCTTATGCTAACCCCCATCACGATTCTCGTATTGCTGTCGTTTCCGATCCTCCAAATTCTGAGCATAATCCTGGATGCGGGAAATATACATACCATCGAGCAGAGCGGCCGTGAAATATTCATTAATCAGGTGCGGCCCAAGTCCTACCATAAATCGATGCACTCGGTCACTCATTTCAGCCACAATCAAGGGGGCATACCTCTCCAAGGAATCAAACTGGAGGCTATACTTCCGCACACTCATATTCCCTTGTTTAAGAGCCAAGAACTTGTCTACCCTTGCCTGACGAATCTCTGCCGGCAAGTAATAACGCAAGAAAGCCCCTGAGAACTCTTCCCATACCGCTAGAGATGCATTCGTCCCTCTAGATAATTCCCAAGTTTTATACCACTGAACCACAACATCCCGTAATCGGTAAGAGGCCAACTCTAATAACTCAGTGTCTGATGCATGCATCACCCTCAAAGTCCTCTACATCCTATCAATAAAGTTTTGTGGGTCCTCATCTTTGTTGGATCCGGTAAACACTGTAGGGTCCAGGTTGATGAAGTCTCAAACTCTCGCGCTAATAACCCTGTTAACGTGACCAACACTTGTACCTACCTGGCGCTGAGCCTGAGAGGCTACCAATCTAGTCAACAACCGTACTGCACTCTGCATATCCATATCCTCATCCTTAACAATAGGTAGAGGTACTGGGTTTGTCCTCATCTCCTCGGGTGCTTGCGAAATCGTAGAACTATGCGAGGGTATCGTATTTCCCCTCGGGGCCTCACTTTGGCCCTCACTAGACAATGGTACTCTACTCATGCCCCCATCTGCCACTACTTTACCCTTCTGACTAGCCGTAGCTTTCCTAGTCATAGGCACTGCTGCATATATAAAACAAGTCAAAGGTTAAGGGCTTTATTCCCTATGACTCTGCTCTATTGCACGATCTAATATCAAGAAGGAAGGGTAACCGGCCCCTAAATGCCCTGTCGTTTCTTGTTTATACAACGTGGTGCACAACACATTTACAAACAAGACTCTACTAGACACGGCTTGCAGACAATCCTAGGACAGAACTATTCTGATACCACTTTGTCATGACCCAAATCAGAGGGCCACGGCTGGCACCCGGTGCCTACTCAACCGAGCGCCACGTACCTTATCCTTTTTTTCCTATAAGACTCGTCACGGGCCATGATAGGCCACATCTATATATGTAATTAACAATATTAGAACTTAACTCACATAACTAATTCAAAAAGATTTATATATATACATAGGGGCCGACAAGGCCGTTGACATGTCATACCTAAAGCTATACACAGGACACTGTCTGCAAAACCTCTAAGAAAACATGACCATAACATATAAGTCGAGACACGGTCCCTGACATCCTCATAAAACAAAGTAACATATATAGAACGTGACTCGGCAATACTCTAGGAAGATGTAGAGCTCACCAACCAAAAGCCGATATCTGGAGGCAGCCTACAGTGGATGATCCTCACCTCGCCTATCTATACCTGCGTGGTACGAAACACAGTGCCCCAAAAGAAGGGGCGTCAGTACGAAGAATGTACCGAGTATGTAAGGCAACAATGAAACGTAATAATAATAAGATACTATCTCGGGGAGAGATAAGAGTCAACTTATAACTTCTGACTTGCCTCTGAGGGCCGTAATATATAGAGTAAAACCCATCTCATATATATAAATGAAACTACAATATAATAGTTCTAGTTACCTCATTTGCGTGACGTTAACTGCCTAACTGATCAGTGGTAACTGCCCGACCGGCCGTAACTCGGTGGTAAATATGTAACTGCCCCACCGGCCGTAACTCGATGGTAAATGCATGACTGCCCGATCGGCCATAGCTCGGTGGTAAATATGTAACTGCCCAACCGGCCGTAGCTCGGTGGTAAATGAATATGCATGTTTGCCCAACCGGCGGTAAATAATGATACATAACTGCCCAACCGGTGGACGACCCGACCGGCCGTAGCACGGTGATAAATGCATAAAGATGCATGTACATGTATCACTATATTATAAACATTAACATATCTATCATATACCTCAATAGGGATTTAGATACATATTTAGACATGCTTGAATATCACGTTACGGGAATGAATAACATAGACATCCTTAACTGCTAAGAGTAGAACCACTTATGGAATATCATTACGTTTACGTCTCGTTACTTGGATCATGCCAAAAGAAAGAAGGATTAGCCTTAATATACCTGAAATGGGAAAAATCTGTATGATATTCTTGAAAAAGGTTGCACCGTACTCCTTTGGAATCGCAAAAGTTTACGTTGCTATGGTGCTAATAATTCTCGCTAGAAATAATTTGGTCGCAAGAAATTTTGTTGGAAGCTTGTTGAATTGAGTTTTAGCAACTGTTTTTCTTTGAAATTCTTTGAATTTAGGAAGAAAAATATATGATTTCTCACTTTATCATTCTCTGTCCAAATGAAAACCAAACTCGTATAAATATGAAACCAAACTTGTATAAAAATGAAACCAAACTTGTATGACTTCTACTTTAATGGCTTATTACTTTAGATAGCCACCTAAACTATTATGACTAAGAGTCATATGTCTTAGTTGTGGATTGCTACCACTTGGGGGTGGAGTGTTTTAACTTTATCTTATAACCAATTAATTAATTAGGTAATATCCCGCTACCCGTTAATTAACCAATTATCTACATAATTAAGAATTATCTCAAATTACTTAAAATTTTACTTATCTTAATACACTTTATACATAGTATTATCACGGTCGTAGGGTACCTTGTATGATACTAGTCCATAACTATCGGGTATTATAGCTCGGACTGTATTTTATCCCAAAATAACAAACTTCGGCGATACTCAATTTCTTCGATTCGTTAACCCTCTGACCTTTATAACACTTACTTATCACTTGTTACAAATAGCATAAATTCTTATGATCTAAAAATAATCTCATTCCCGAGTCTACGTCGATTAACTTATGACGAAACTTTAACGTACGAAATGTGGGATGTAACATTTTCATCTGCCTATCAACTATCGTCTTCCATTTAACAAATGTCAAAAATTTCTCATCTTTTATTTTCAAAAAATACACCCACACCATCCTTGAGTAATCATCAATCAAAGTCATAAAATATTCGGCACCACTCTTGGAGGGAACTCTGATTGGATACCACAAGTCTGAATGTATATAATCTAACTAGTCTCTAGTCTTGTGCTCTGCCTTCTTGCTGAACTTTACCCTTGTTTGTTTACCATACACACAATGCTCACAGAAATTCAAAATTTAATTTTTGTACCCATCCAGCAAGTTCTGCTTGCTCAACAAAGACAATCTCATGTCACTCATATGACCAAGTCGCAAGTGCCACAACTGAGACTGATTCAGATCACTTTTCCCAGAAGCTACAGCAGCTTCCCCTTCAACTACACTGGCCTGAAGATGATACAATTTATAATGCAATTTACCCTTCATGAACACCATAGAGCCTTTACACACTTTAAGTATTCCATTCTCAGAGTGAAACTTATACCCTTGATCATCCAATGTCGAAAGAGAGATCAAATTTCTCTTTATCCGAGGAACATGCCAACACTCAATGTTTCTGATAATTTCATCGAACATTCTAAATCTGATATTTCCAATCCCCTCTACTGGTAATGGATTGTCATCTCCTATGTAGACAGTCCCACTGATCTACTTGTAAGTTGCAAACCAGTTCTTGTGTGGACATATGTGAAAAGTAGCACGAGAATCAAGAACCCAAAAATTCTGCCCATGACTAGAACTCACGGCACAGACTTTCCCTACATAATCACTATCATCAGAATTATTGCTAGTGTCAACAATATTTGCCGAATTATCTATTTTCTGCTTTTTGTTTTTTCTCTTTCAACTCGGGACAATCTCTCTTGTAGTGACCTTGCTCCCCGCATTCATAACAGTTCTGCTTCCTTGGTCTAGACTTCGATCTAGCGATAGATATTTTCCTGTTAAAGTCCTTTTGTTGTGTTCTTCCTCTACTCACAAGACCCTCACCCTCAGTTCTGCCGTTTGGAAAGCTTTTTTTCAACTCTTTAGATTTTAGTACATTAATAACATCTTCCACTGAAATACTATTTTTTTCATATAGCAGCGCATAGGCAAATGTATCATAAGACGGTGGTAAAGAACATAACACAATCAAGGCCCGATCCTTACTCTCAATTTTGATATCCACGTACTTCAGGTCCATTATAATTGAATTAAACTCATCAATGTGAGTTTTAACAGGTGTACCTTCGTTCAAACAGAGATTGTATAACCAATTTTTCAGGTAGAGACGGTTTATCAACGATTTATTATAATACAGATTATCCAGCTTCTTCCATGCCGTTGCTGCATAAGTTCTTTCAGAAATTTTCCGAAGAACGCTATCGGTAACGCTCATGAAAATCGCACTCAAAGCCCTCTCCTTCAGGTCTGCCTTCTCTGTCTCTTTCATCTCTTTAGGAAAAACCTCATCAATTGCCTTCCATAACCCTTGTAACACCAGGGACGATTTTCATCCTAATCTTCCATAGACTGAAACTAGAACCTCCGTCAAATTTTTCTGCTTCGTACTTCATTGAAGATGATGAAGACATCTTACCCTAGATTATATGTAGAAATCCAAACCTTACTCTGATACCAATTGTTGCGAAAAATTATGGGTTAATTAGCACACAATCACACACAAAGTAAATAGAGAAGAAAAATTAACACAAGGATTTAACGAGGTTCGGCTAAGCCTAATCCTCGGGGCAGAAGCAGAGAGAGTTTTTCACTATGAATGAGAAGAAAAGCACCATACAATCTCTAGAATCCCCAACTACAAACCCTATATATAGATCCCAAATAGTCTCAAACCTAGAAGAGAAAGGTTTCCCAATTTGACAAGGACAATAGGTTTTCGTTTCCCAAATCTATTAGGACAATGGATTTTTCCAAACATATAGGGATTATGGATTGCCTAAAAAATAAAGGAATAATTCAACCACAAAATAACACTAATGTATTACACGTCGAAAGTAGTACACCCTATATTGCTGCTCACCCAGCTCAATCGAAGTTTGATCCTATATCACACATAATTTATCAACAAATATCACAAGGCATTTAGGATCTATAATTAATTGCCCAATAGAAATAAGATTATAAGATAAATCAGGCATAAATAGAACATCTTATAATATAAGACTAGTTGTCCTGACTTAGTAGCTGTCATTTATGTATCATCAGGAAGACACACTGGCAACGGATCAATGTCAACAATATCGAATACTTCTAGCAAGTTTAAATTTCTTGTAACATGATGTGAGGCACCACTATCAATAATTCAATTATCTAGTCTATTGATATATTCTTTACCAAATAATTTATCGCTTTTGGACGAGTAAATTTAAATCAAAGACAAGACTCGCTACACCTGTTCAGTTGCCAACCGAGTGAAACTATCAGTGGCCGAGTCCTCGTGACTATCCGCAATGTGTACAGCAAGGTGCCATGCTGTTGTTATGGTTGCAAGCGTTCACCACGGCCTAGATTTCATTAATGGAGTAGTTGTGAAGCATTGTTACAGAGAAGAAAACAAAGTTACATATAGACTAGCTGATATTAGTGATGTTTTATACTTCAATACCACACAAGAGGGGTTATTTGTGTGGTGCCTGATTTTCGCGTGCACTAGATTGTCGAAGGACCTAGTTCTTCTGTGCGTTTCCTTACACTACAGTTGCGGGATAAATAATGCAGAAAGTAAAGAACACAAAGACTTTTATGTGAAAAACACCCGGTGAAAAAGGTGAAAAAACCACGACTTACTACACAGTAGGATTTTCTCCAAACACTTCACTATAACTGTGAGCCAACAACAAAAGTTTATAAACTCTTGCAAACCTAAGGATTACCTCTAACCCTGGTAGCAACCAGCCACAGGCTGTTGCGACTGCTTCAAGTTAACTCTAACTTGAACAATACAACTAGAGTTTACAACCTCTTACAAACCTAAGGATTAACTTTAACCCTTATAGAAGCACGCCACAGGCTGTTGCAACTACTTTAAGTTACCTCTAACTTGAAAGATACAACTCAGGTACCTAGTACAATTTGCTTCTTAGAAAGCTGAAAGATACAACTCGAAACGCCTACTACACTTTGAACTAGAAATAAAGAAAAACACATAAAACTCTTTTTGGAGCTGGTTCTTCAATCTGGTTTGTGTAGCTTCAGGATAGCACTCTTAAATCTCACAGGAATTGCTCACAAAATGCCTTGCTATTTTACTCTCAATTCGTGCTTAACTTCAGTATGTGTGCATCCCTGTAAAAGAGAACAGAACTGGTATACATAGAGTTAGTAAATAAAGGTTAACTAGAAGTCTAATGCTTTACTCTTCCTTGGTGGAAGAGTTCTAGTTTTCTCCAACTTCTAACCCTTTCCTTATCTTGGATAGAATTCTCTTCAAGTAAGGAGTCCTTCTCCTTATCAATTATGCAATCTTTTCGTTCAGGGATTATTAGAAATAATCACTTATACTTATCCCTTTCACGTGTATGCCTTTTGCTTGATTCTGCCTGTCACCTGCGTACATTGTCCATGGACCTAGTTCATGTATGTGTTCCTTTGTCAATCATCAAAACAAAATTACTCAGGCCAACAAATTCCTCCTTTTTGATGATGACAAACTTCGTGCTTTTCGTAAGCATGAAACCTGTTTCAACTCAGCTCAACATCAACACACTATTAGAACATTTTTCATTTTAAAGACACAAATCATCAAGGACCAGGTTCATTAGGTTATAAACATCACACTCCAAAGCAAAATCACACCATATCTTCCCCCTTTTGGAATCATCGAAAAGTTGCATAATTAAGTTAAGTAACCATATTTTAGCAGATATCACTCATGGCCACTGGGCTACTTCAAATGCAATCATAGATTCAATTTTCTCTTTATCAATCTAATGATATTAGCCATCTAAGAAATATCAACAAACAATTAGAGCAAAAGTAGTGAATTTCATTGATTGATAAGATCTTACCACAAACCATAAGAAGAAATAAAAACATAGAACCATGAACAAAAGACAGAGAAATCTGACTTGGGTCACTGGTTACAACTAGGCTTAGGAAGGGTTAAAAACTGAGAAGGACCAGGTTCTTGGTTCTTGGCATGCAACAGTTTCAACATATCTTGAAGAATACTATCATTATTCTCCTTTTACTTTGAAAGCTCACACTTGAGAGAGTCTATCTCATCCTCTACTTCAGCCAATCCTTTCTTCAGCCTTTCAATCTCAGCATCCTTAGCCATTTTCTTCCACTATTTGAGCCTCATTGCTCCTTTTAGCAGACCTAGTTCTTTTAGACACAATTGAGCCCTCGGCCTCTGTTTCTCGAGAATTATTTTTAGAAGTCTTTATCCTTTTGGCACTAGGTGTGAGTACTTCCACATCCTCATATTCATCTTCAAGAACCAGGTTCATCTCCTCAATCTGGACTACTCCACTTGGCTTACCAGCCTTTATTTTTGCAAGCAACTTTCTTGGCATTCTCAATTAAGGCCTTTTTTAACATTGGCCTCACTCTGCTTCTTCTGTCTCCTTGTAGTTCTTCCTCTTGTGGGATGAGTTGCTACAGGGATAGAAGGAGCACTCTTTCTCGTAGTGTCATGCATGCCCTTTCCTGCAGTCTTTCCAACTTTGTTCTTCTTCTTTTTGATTGTAACTATTTGACACATTTTGCTGTAGATTAGGACTCTTGTCTATTTTAGCAAGAGAAGGAACTGGTTCATGAAACCGTTTCCTTAACCTAACCAGCCCATTTGTTGTACTTCTATCACCAAAACCATCACCTATCTCCTGTGATTCTATCCCCATGCTTTCATTCATAGTCTCCTCATTATCACTAATCTCTTTACTTAATACAATCATTTCTCCAGCTTCTTCATTCAAACCAACAAGAGTGGGTAAAGGAGATCCATCTACTCTTTCTTCTCCCTTTCCTTTCACATCTACTTCAACACCCTCACTCTCCTTTTTTTTTTCATTTTTACCACAAACATTTCCAGACCGACCAGTTTCTACACCAGCAATCGTACCAACTAACACAAACCTATTTTCAAGATTCTCAGCAATTTTAGTAGCAACATCAGAAATTGTTTTTAACTTAGAAGTTATCTTCTCAGTTTCAGATGAAACTGCTCCTTCCCCCCAATTGCAGACTTGAAGGACTCATCAGATTTTTAGGGTTCTTTTGCTTGACTGGTTGTAACATCTCACTCAATTTCTTAGCTTGTTCTCTACTGGCCACTGTGTTGCATGCAATCATTTTGATATGCTTTTTCTTAGGGATTTGGGTGGTTGAAACTGTGGGTGAAGGTTCTTTGATTGGTGAGTAAAGGTTCAGATTTTTTGGGATTCTCCTGGGTGTTTGCCATTTGATCAGTTCAAAAACTTGAGATAAATAGAGAGAGTTTTGAGGTTTTGGAGATTTTGATCTTTCGAAAATATTTGAGATAAGAGGGTAAGGTTAGATAAATTTAAAGATGAAAAGGCTGAGTGTGTAATAACAACTTTTTGGAGGTTAGAAGTTTTTCATCTTGGGAGTTTTAGTTTAAAGAGGCGTCAGACTCTTCCCCATAAATCTTGGTAATTATGGCATGTAAGGCTCTTGGTGAAACTGGTTTGTAACTGATTGGTTCAAAAGTAGTTTGGGATAAAGTGGGACTCTTTTCAGTTCATGATCCATATGTAGCTATTTCAAATTATGCGGAGTGTAGAATACATACCTTATAAGCTCAATGAACCATGTTCTTCACTGAAAGTTCTCTTGTGTAAGATTGATTTTTTCCAAGAAAATAAGGATAATATCATTAGATGTCAGTGAGACATTTTAGCACATGGCACAAGAGTATACTAATAAAAGTATGAGACTGAGCAATATCTAATCTAATTATTCACAAAATTCATAAATTATCTATCCAATCATTGAATTAGAATCGGTTTCTTTTAGGTGATCTTAACCATCCCTAATTCTAACATGTTCCTTTAAAAGTGATCCCTCCTCAAAGCTTTTGTGAATATGTCTGCAATTTCCTTATCAGTAGCACAAAATTCCACAGTGATCAACACCTCTCAAAATTATCCCTTTGAAAACGATGCCCAACATCTATGTGCTTAGTTCTTTTGTAATGGACTGGATTCTGGTCATACTAATTGCACTAGTATTATCACAAAAGATGGGGATACAACCTTTGAATATCATAGACAGAGGTCAGTGGTGCCTTTTAGGTATCTCAAGATCCTCTTGACAGCAGTCAAGTGCGACTCCTTTGAATTTGCCTGAAATCTAGCACAAAGTCCTACACTAAAAACAATGTCAGGTCTGCTAGCAGTAAGATATAACAATGAGCCAATCATTCCCCTATACAACTTCTAATCAACAGATGAACCGGGTTCATCCACATCCAATTTTGTAGTTGTTGCAATAGGAGTGTCAATTTCTTTGGAATCTTTCATTTTAAACCTTTCAAGAAACTCTTTTACATACTTCTGCTAATGGATCATAGTTCCATTTGAATTTTGTTTAATTTGTAAGCCTAAAAAGAAATTAAGCTCACCAACCATGCTTATTTCAAATTCACTCCCCATTAGTTTAGCAAATTCTTTACTTAACTTATCAGTGGTTGCTCCAAAGATTATATCATTAACATATATCTGAACTACCAAGAGATGCTTACCTTTTTCTTTCAAAAATAAAGTATTGTCAATTTTACCTCTCTTGTAGCCATGCTTAGGAAAAAAATTTGATAATCTTTCATACTATGCTCTTGGAGCCTGCTTGAGCCCATAAAATTCCTTGTCAAGCTTGTGCACGTGATCGGGACATTCCTTGCTTTCAGAGCCCAGAGGTTGCTTGACAAACACTTCTTCCTTTAGATAGCCATTGAGGAAGGCACTCTTGACATCCATCTGGTGAAGGGTGAATTCCATGTAAACTGCAAAGGCTATGAGGAGTGTTATTGCTTCCAACCTTGCAATTGGATCAAAGGTTTCATCATAGTCTATACCCTCCTCTTGGCTATATCCTTGAACCACCAATCTTGCCTTGTTCCTTGTAACTGTTCCATCTTCATCAAGTTTGTTTCTGAAGACCAATTTTGTGTCAATTACTGATCTGTCCTTGGGTCTTGGTACTAGATGCCAAACTTGACTCCTTTCAAATTGGTTTAGTTCATCTTGCATTGCATTTACCCAGTCTGCATCTTGCAAAGCCTCAGCAACATTTTTAGGTTCAATAAGAGATAAAAAAGCATCAAAAGCACAAAGATTCTTCAACGAAGATCTGGTTTTGATTCTAGAGGTTGGATCAGTAATTATGTTCTCAATGGGATTAGAACTTTGATACTTGTAAGGTTTCATAACCAAATGGTTTCCCCTGGGTGTTCCTTCAATGTTTTGTTGCTGAGGAACAGGTTCATGGATAGGTTCCCTCGAGATTTGAGGATCACTTCCACTTTGTTCAGTTCCCCCTGTCAAGTTGCCCTGGGTGGAAGGACCTGTTCCTACTTCTGGTGCAGCTTCAGTGTGGGTTGTGGTTTCATTTGATTTTCTCACCAGCCCAATTGCTTCATCATCATGTTCCTTCCTCTCAGAAAGAATGTTAGTTTCATCAAAAACCACACGTACACTTTCTTCTACACACATAGCTCTTTTGTTATAAATCTTATAAGCTTTACTATGTGAAGAATATCCCAAGAATACTCCCTCATCACTTCTGGGATCAAACTTACCTAGGGAGTCTTTACCATTAATTTGCACAAAGCACTTGCATCCAAATGCCCTAGGATGGGATATGTTTGGTTTTCTCACTTTAAGTAACTCATAGGGAGTCTTCTCTACAAGAGGTCTAGTCATGCACTTATTTATGATATAGCATGCAGTGTTTACAGCTTCTGCCCAGAAGCTATGGGGAAGATTACAAGAAGCATAGTCCTAGCCATATATTCAAGTGTCATATGCTTTCTTTCCACTACTCCATTTTGTTGTGGAGTTCTAGGAGCAGAGAAATTATGATCTATGCCATGCTCATCACAAAATTCAGCAAATTTAGCATTCTCAAATTTAGTGCCATGATCAGACCTAATTAATGCAAGTTGATTACCTAGTTGTTTCTGAGTTTTTCTAACGAAAGAGGTTAACATGTCAAATGTTTCATCTTTAGATGTTAAAAATAATGTCCAAGTAAACCTAGAATAATCATCAACAAGCACCATCACATATCTTTTACCACCTCTGCTTAATGTTCTCATTGGACCACAAAGATCCCTATGGACCAGTTCCATCATCCTGGTGGTGCTTACCATTTTCTTAGATTTAAAAGAGAATCTTACCTGCTTCCCCCTTGCACGAGCCTCACAAACTTTATCTTCCTTGAACTTGATATTAGGCAGCCCTATCACCAGGTCCTTGGAGACTAATTTGTTGAGTTGACTCAGACTGGCATGTCCAAGTCTCTTGTGCCAAATAAGGGGATCATTATCCAACACACTTAAGCAAGTGAATTCATTTTCTGAAAGTGTGGACAGATCTACAACATATATATTGTTCATTCATTTTTCTTGCAGAACAATCTTGGCAGTGGTAAGATTAATCACAAAGCATTTGGTAGAGGTGAATGCTACCATGTTACCTCTATCACACAATTGTGATACACTTATTAGACTGTACTTTAGTCTATCTATCAGGTAGACATTCTCAATAGAGTGAGAATCAGTCTTACCTACTTTTCCAACCCCAATGATCTCACCTTTCTTCCCATTTTCAAAGGAGACATTACCTCCTTTGAGGTCCTAAAGTGAAAGGAACTAGTTTTTGCTTCCTGTCATATGCTTTGAGCAGTCATTATCCATGTACCATATTTGGTTGCTCCTCTTCACTTGGACCTGCAAAAGGAAGTCAAGGGTTAGTCTTAGGAACCCAAACTAGTTTGAGTCCCTTTTTATAGACAAAAGGATGAATCAAATTCTTTTTAGCTCAACTTGGTAGCCTATTTTTCTCTTGAACAGATTCTTTGTCTTTTGGCTTGCCTTTTCTTTTGCAGTGCATTCACTCTTGTAGTGACCAGTGTTTTCACAGTGTGTGCAAATCTTATTCTCAGGGAGTGTTAGGTACTTATTTTTGGGATCCCATTTAGGTGCAGAGTTCCCAAAGCTAAGTCCCTTTCTGTTGCTACTATGGCGTTCTTGTAGCCATGAAAGTGCATTGGAGGACCTGTTCCATTTACATGTTCTCTCAAGCTCATGTTTAACCTTTGTTAAGTCCACTTTCAAAACTCTTACATTTTCTTCCTTTTTGTATAGCTCATCTTTAACCTTCCTTAAGCCATCATCTAGGTTGAGTTGTATATCACTTGCTATCTCTTTTCCTGTCCCTAAATTTAACTTTATATTTCATATTTAAGTTCTAAGACATTTGATTCAAATGCATGAACCCGGTTCTTTAATGCAGTATTTTGACTTATAGTCTCACTAACCCTAAGTTCCAGGTTCTTACACATTGCTTTCAAAATCACACATTCCTTAGACGGCTAATCCTTTTCATAACTAATATTCTTAGATCAATTAAAGTTAGCAACAATTCTGATAGTCTATCTTTAGAAAGGAGTTTAATTTTATCCTTAAGATCCAGAAAATTTATCTTAGATTCTTCATCAGGTTCATCTTCAGATTCTCGAATTGCTATGAGAGCTCGTTCAACATTATCATCAGTGTCCTCATCTGAACTATCTTTCCAAGTAGAAACCATTGTTTTGAATGACCTTTTTTGTAGTGTTCTTATCATGAACCTGTTCCTTCTTTCTGTTCCTTCTTTCAGATTTCTCCTTTTTTCACTCGACTTCCCACATAGGACAGTTCTTGATCATGTGGTTCTTTTTACCACATTTGAAGCACCCATCAGTCATCTGCAAATGATCTCTTCTCCTTTTCTTCCACAAAGAATAGGAGTGATCATTGAATAGTGGTAGCCTAGTGGTGGATTGGTCTTTACAGTTTTCAGGTAGTGCACTCATCTTGATCTTTTCCTAAGGTGTTAGCCTCTTCAAGGATAATCGGCTCTGATACCAATTGATATTGTATACTTCAATACCACACAAGAGTGGGGGGGTGATTTTTGTGGTGAATGATTTTCGCATGCACTGGATTATCGAAGGACCTGGTTCTTCTATGCGTTCCTTACACTACAATTGCAGAATAAATAATGCAGAAAGTAAAGAACACAAGGATTTTTACGTGAAAAACACCCGACTCAAGAGGTGAAAAAACCATGACCTACTACCCAGTAGGATTTTCTCCAAACACTTCACTACAACTCTGAGCCAACAACAAAGTTTACAAACTCTTGCAAACCTAAGGATTACCTCTAACCCTTGTATCAACCAGCCATAGGCTGTTGCGACTGCTTTAAGTTAACTCTAACTTGAACAATACAACTAGAGTTTACAACCTCTTACAAACCTAAGGATTAACTCTAACCCTTATAGAAACACGCCACAGGCTGTTGCAACTACTTCAAGTTACCTCTAACTTGAAAGATACAACTCAGGTACCTAGTACAATTTGCTTCTTAGAAAGCTGAAAGGTACAACTCAAAACGCTTACTACACTTTGAACTAGAAATAAAGAAAGACACATAAAACTCTTTATGGTGCTGGTTCTTCAATCTGGTTCGTGTAGCTTCAGCATCGCACTCTTAAATCTCATAGGAATTGCTCACAAAATGCCTTGCTATTTTACTCTCAATTCGTGCTTAACTTCAGTATGTGTGCATCCCTGTAAAAGAGAACATAACTGATATATATAGAGTTAGTAAATAAAGATTAACTAGAAGTCTAATGCTTTACTCTTCCTTAGTGGAAGAGTTCTAGTTATCTTCAACTTCTAACTCTTTCCTTATCTTGGATAGAGTTCTCTTCAAGTAAGGATTCCTGCTCCTTATCAATTATGCAACCTTTTTGTTCAGGGATTATCAGAAATAACCACATATACTTATCCCTTTCACGTGCATGCCTTTTGCTTGATTCTGCCCATCACCTGTGTACACTGTCCATGGACCTAGTTCATACATGTGTTCTTTTGTCAATCATCAAAACAAACTTACTTAGGCCAACAATTAGCCATACACATCAGCGACACATCATATTCTCCAACAATGAAGCTTTACCAAGACAGATTAGAGATGGCCTCTTTTGGAATCAGGCAAATAAAAGCATCAGTTTGATCAACCTTGAGAAGTGTACAGTTGTTGGTGCAATGCCACATTTTATTTTCTTTCCTTTTTAATACTGTTTATTCAAGTGTTATAGAGTTTTATTTACCCATAAAATGGTACAGTTTAATTTGCGTGTGGTTTCTAGACAAGTAAATTAATTTGATCCAAAAGATAATGAAATAACTGATGAAATATAAAATATTTAGCCTTAGAATATAGATGGAACGACAGAGGTGATGAGTCCAGGAATTGTGTTTCCGGACACAATAATGATGAGATCAAAAGCGAGAAAATAAAATTGTATTAAAATGCTGTATCGAATGTAGTGTAAGTTAGCCAGAAAATTCGTGTTTATTACAATGATAACTGAGCGCTCTATTTATAGTTATATCTAGGGAAGGAAGTCCTAGGATCATGCCCTTCTTTAATGTCAATTATGAGGGTCATTGATGAAGATGTAACGTTAAACATAAATGCCAAATTCCTTATAACAGGCCATCATCCTTAGTGCTACAAAATATTCTGTATTAAATATTAACGGGCGCAAAGCATTTAATACTTCTTATATGATCGTTATTCCTTCCAGTGACAAGCGAAATAGCTATGTTCGGTGTCCATCCCTAACTTGTGTTCCATGTGTCCTTCCTTTAAGTGTTCACGTGTCATGTCGTAATTCTCCCTATACAAATAGTCCCCCTGCTTTCCGGTGACACACTCTTGAGTTACCGAGAAGTTGGTAGAAAACACCTTTTTGGCAGGAATTACTATAACTCCCTTTGAAATTTTCTGACAGTTGATTAGACGCACGTCTCTCCGCATTTAATGCCCCGAACACACGTCATCCCACGATTCAGCACAACATTTGCCGATAATCGAGGTAATCGTGGCCATGAATTTAGCCGCCAAAATTTTACTTATACGCATCATCCTCCTCTTATGTACTTCATAATTTCTCAAACTTCTAACTCGCATCTCTATTTCCCAACCTTTCTCTAATCTTCTACGAACAAGAAACTTTCCTTCCTTATATTCCAATGGTTTCCTCTCAAAATGTGCTAGTTCTTCAAAAGGGAAGAACAAAACCGAGGATTTCGTTCCTCCAACAGTGGGTTCCATCATCCCAAGAAGGCTTAGTACTTCGAAGGATTTTGAAGAGAAATTTCCTACTGCTAACCCTTACACATGGGCTGCTAGTAGGTACCCTTCTTCTATTCATCCTTCTAGTATTCCTGTTCTGAAGGAGGACTGCCGCAGCCCTGAGTTAGATATTATTGCTCCTGATTTATCAGAGCGAGTGACCCTTCCCAAGGAAGGTTTTACATATTTTTTCACGTATCCCTTTACTTTGGGTGCGTTCTCTTTAAGCGGAGAGCTCGATCCCGTGATTGCAAAATTTTGCCTTCGCTACCAAGTGTGCTTGGCACAGGTGAGCCCTTCAGTATGGAGGATGGTTGCCTGCCTTCGACGCATGTGTCAGGAAATTGGGGAAGAGCTATCATTAGCTCGTATAATGGCCACCATGCTTTGTTGACTAGCATGGATGATGACAACAACCGTGGGTGGATGGAACATTTGTTGCAGTCGCCACCAGTGACATTATTCCAAAAATGGCTTCATCTTTTTTGGTTGTTTGGAACCGTTCTTGTAAGTTCCCTTTAATACACTTTCTCTTACTAAATATTTTATGCCTGTATTGATCCTTCAACCTTCGTATATTACAGAAACTCGATGGACCCCACTGGTGGTAGAAGGCTTGGATCGGTGGGTTCAGAAGATCTTGGACATCACAACTCCCGAAACTCGTTTGTGGAAAGAGTTGTCCCTTAAATACAGGTGGAAGGCCAAAAAATCATGGTAACTTTATTTTACCTTGTTTCCACTTTTTGTATATGAAGAACTTGGTTGAACCCTTCTGACTTGTTCACGAAATTAGGTCTACCTGCGGGCTCAGTTGATGTCCCCGATGAGGATGTTTTAGCTGACCCTGCTGATGTGGCGAGGTTGCTTCAAGAGGTACTTACTCAAACAGGCATATCTGGGCCTGCTTCAGGCGCAAACGTTTCTTCACGGAGTCCCCGGCTAAAGAATAAGCAACCAAAGAGAAGATGTTCCTCTGCGGCAGGGGAAAAGAATAAGAGGGCAAAGGTTGATGCCCCTGAGTCATCTCCAGTTATGATGATGACCGGTCCTCCTTCCGGGCCGATCATAGACACTGTGATGATCGATGATGATGAAGAATCTAGTGATGGGGGGAGCTTCTTTACATAGAAGGATACGATCCTCATCATCTCAACAGGATGCTCGACCTGTTGAGACAACTGCACCAACTTACGATGACGTCTCAGCACTTTGGGGAGTATCTGATTTAGTTGAATATGCTAACTCCCACTTCCGGGCCCCAATTGCTGTAACCGGTACTGCGGGGCTGAGTACCGGGTCCATGCCGTCTTTGGATGGCGAGCATTAAACAACCAGCACTGCATTTGATACAGCTGCTTCTCACTCTTCAACTCCATCAGCTTCATCTCCACCTTCACCATCACCAGCAGCTGCTACATTATTTCCATCTTCATCCACTCTTCTAACAACAGATGCTACATCATCTCCATCGGCCGCACCTGACCATGAAGAAGGTATCCCTCCTCCACAGTCCCTAGTTCATGGGAATATAGGGAAAAATTATGTTCCCCTTCTGAAGATCCACAAAGGAGGAGGAATATTACTCTTTCGGTCTCTACTAGGTACAACCTGCTATCTCGGCCGGTGGAACTTGCTAATTATCTGAAGCCTTTGGCTTCATAAAAAGACTGGAAAAAGATTTAGACACTCTCGGGGGAGTATTTGTTGAACAATGCTATGCATAATGCTGCAACGGTACGTTCCTTTCTTCTTCTATTAGTTCCTTTGCTTTTGAATAAATGTACTCTAAGTTTTACCTCATCTTGTTTTGTAGGCCAACTTTCTTGCTTCTGAGGGCCTTCAAAGATTGATTCGTGAGAAGGAAGAACTTACTTCTGAACAGGATTAGCTTTTGGCGGAACGAGACCAGACTGTTCGCTGCCTCTCGGAACTGGAAACCAAGGCTATCGAGGTTGTTGCTTTGGAGGCTCATTTGCATTAGAGCGAGCAAGAAGTGGTAACCCTTAGCCAAGAAATTGGGCCGCTGAGGGTTATATTTGATTAAGTCAAAACTAAATGGGCAGAAGTCCATAACGTCGTTCTTGCTGCAATCGATCGTGAGGCTGCCTCCACTGAAAGAGTGATTAATTTGGAAGCATCCTTAAACTCCAAAAGTGAAGAGCTTGCTGCTGTGATGGAGAAACATTCCCAGCTAGAAGAGAAGTACATGAAATTTATCGAGCATAATAGGCTCTTTAGTTCAACTGTCCGTGAGCTCGATGTCAGTCTCAAATCTGCTAGGTCCGACCGGGAAAACCTTTCCGCCGAAGTTACTCATCTCAAAGAAGAACTCAAGCGTTGAGTGGCTTCCCTCATTGTTGAAAAAACGTATTCCATGTATAGCATGAGGAGAAAAACCTTGGAAGAGTCCAAGGCTGGTATCATTCACATTGGTGTCGAAATTGCTAAGGCCTTGAAAGCTTGAGTTGGCTGCAAAAAATGGACTCCCAGCGCAGTCTGACGCTCCAGGTTCTTCTGATTCTGGTTCTGATTTTTTGGAAATTGAAGAAGGATCGGAAGGCGATGATGTCGAAGGACAAGCTGGGGAAAATGTTGAGCCATCGGTGGAACCATCTACTACTCCTGGGGATGCAGATTCTTCTCTTCCTCCTGATTTCGGAGACGTTGCAGTTTAATCTTTTGTTTCTTTTTCTATTTTATACCTTTATCAATTTAACGCGTCCTTGTAAATAAAAATATATTTTTTCTCAAGTATCGTTTGAGTCTTACTTTCGTTTAAATATTCATGCAAGTCTTTAACTTTTGTACTTATTCAAGTATTCTGTGCATGTTGTTCTGTTCGCACTTTATTATGTGTAATCTTGGATGCTTTTTTTTCTAAGAATTTTGGTTCCGAGTATTATCCCTTTTTTATGAGGGTTTCCATGAGTATTTGCGCAGATTTTCTTTTTGCGTCTTTTTCTTATGCGGCTTCTAGTGTATTTTTCCCCGATGGCATTCTAGATTCTAGGCATTGATTCTTCCGGAACCAACCCTTTAACGAGAGGGTTTTTATAAGGGAGGCCCCTCTTATGTTTACGGTTCTCTTGAAGAGGACGTCTCCTGTTCATTATGGTACTAACATTTGAAGTACTTGTTTAACTTTCAAATGGCAAAATTTACTCATCGTTCAGACAAGAAACAAGATAAAAACAAAATAATTTCTTTTAATTTAATTCCTTTTATTTTCAAAAGTACATAAGCATTTTGCTATGCAGAAAAGAAACTACCACGACTTGTGGCTATCTTGTATAATATGTTTCTACGGGGCTGGCTGTGCAGTCCCCGGTCCCGATGATGTATTATGTTCTTGAATTTTCGTTCCTCGGTTGACATGGCATTCAGTGTTGTTGTATTCTCATTTCATTCCCCCCCTAGTGTTCGAATGCGAAGAATGCGAATTGGAACACTGGAAGTCTTATATCTTCGAAGATTCCACCAATGAATTGCTAGGTAATCCTTCACTCGGCAACATATCTTGTTTCCCCTTAGGAACCCATGTTCTCGAGCGAAAGAATACCTAACAGTCCTCTAGTGGTTTGTGCTTGTGAACGATCGAGTAACCTCTGTTTGGTAGCAAACTTAACTTCCCGGTGGGAATTTTCTATCGAACCAAAAATTACCTAATCTCCCCCGAGTGAAGCCTTGGCATCGGATATCTTATTGCTGATGTCTTTGTAGTATGCTTTCCGTCGCTTTCTCGTTAAAAACCTTCCCAGAAAAACCCAATTGGGACAAAATCTGAATGAAGGGAAAAACGTGCAGCACATACTTTCCGTTTGACTGTTGTTTGTCAGCAATAATACTTTTTGAGGTGAGCCACGTTCCAGTTGTTGGGAAACGTGTCTCCGTTCTGGTTCTACAACTCGTATGATCCTTTCCCAGTGATAGTTGTAACCCGATAAGGGCCTTCCCATGTTGGGCCTAACTTGCCCGCGTTGAGTTCCCGGATGTTTTGAGTTACCTTTCTCAAGACCAAGTCTCCTACTTTGAAATAACGAAGGTTGGCTCTTCGATTATAATATCGCTCCATTCTCTACTTTTGAGCTGCCATTCTGACATGCGCCAAGTCCTTGCGTTCCTCAAGCAGCTCTAAGTTGATTAGCATTGCTTCGTTGTTCGATTCTTCATTCGCCTGGAAATACCTTAAGGTTGGTTCCCCTACTTTTACCAGTATCAAAGCTTATGCGTCGTACACAAAGGAAAAAGGGGTTTCTCCCGTGCTTGACTTGGTCGTTGTTCAGTAGGCCCATAGAACCCCAGGTAATTCTTTGGGCCAGTTGCCTTTTGCTGCCTCCAACCTTTTCTTTAGATTTTGTATAATCACTTTGTTTGTTAACTCTGCTTGACCATTCGCGCTCGGATGATAAGGTGAAGAGGTAATCCTCTTTATCTTCAAATCTTCAAGGAACTTTGTAACTTTTGCGACGATAAACTGCGGCACATTGTCGCATGCAATCGTTTTTGGTATTCCAAACTTGCAAATTATGTTTTCCCACAGGAAGTCGACCACTTTGCATTCTCTGATCTTCTGATAAGGACCTACTTCCACCCATTTAGAAAAATAGTCAGTAAATATTAAAAGAAACCTTACCTTTCTGGGAGCCGGTGGTAGTTGTCCGACGATGTCCATCCCCCATTTCATGAACGGCCATGGGGACATAACCGAATGTGGGGGTTCTACCGGTTGGTGTACTAGTAGTGCGTAGTGTTGGCACTTATCACATTTTTGTACGAAGTATTTGCCATCTTGTTCCATACGAGGCCAGTAATACCCTGCCCGAAATAATTTCAGCACCAAATAATCTGCATCTGAGTGGTTGCCGCATATCCCTTCGTGGACTTCTCTCATGACATAGTTAGCTTCCGATGCTCCTAAGCACCGAGCCAACAGGCCTTGAAAGGATTTTTTGTACAATTGGCCTTTCTTGAAGCTATACCATGCAGCTTTGACGCGTAACTCTCTTGATGTTTTAGGGTCTTCGGGCAACTTTCCATGCTCGAGATAATCGATTATTTAGTTTCTTCAGTCCCGGACCAAACTAGTCGAATTCACCTCATAGTAACCACCTGTGTTCAAGACTGAGTTCATCAGTTGTACTACCGTTCCTGATTCCGATCCCTGGACTTCGATCGATGAGCCCAAATTTGCCAATGCATCTTCTTCAGTGTTATCTTCCCTCGGGATATGAGTAATTGACCACTCTCAGAATCATGCCAATAAAGCCTAAACTTTTACCACGTATTGCTGCATACATTCTTCTTTGGTGTCAAACATTCCGTAGACCTGGTTCACCACCAATGGCGAATCATATTTGATTTTGATGATTTCAGAGTTAAGCCCCCAGGCCAATTCGAGCCTTGCAATCAAAGCTTCGTACTTTGCTTCATTGTTAGTTAAAGGAATCGTTCTGATGACTTGCCTTAAGGTTTCCCCCGAAGGCGTGATCAAGACTATTTCAAGCCTGGACCGTTTTAAGTTTGGAGCTTCGTCCGTAAATAAGGTCCAAACTCTCGATGTCGATTCTGATACCATTATTGCCTCCTTGGCTGCCAGAGGCAATAGTCCCGGACTGAAATCGGCCACGAAGTAAGCCAAGACTTGCGACTTAATTGCAGTCCTCAGTTTATATTCTATATCGAACTCGCTCATTTCGCAGGACCATTTGGCCAATCTACCCGAGAGCTCGGGTTTATGGAGGATGTTCCTCAGAGGGAAAGTAGTCACCACAACTATTGGGTGGCATTGAAAGTAGGGCCTTAGCTTCCGTGCGGTGACAACGAGAGCTAATGACAACTTTTCCAGATGTAGGAAGTGAGTTTCTGCTCCCGTTAAAATTTTACTAACGTAATAGATGGGAGATTGCCTACCTTCGTCCTCCCGGACTAAAACTACACATACCGCAACTTCTGAAATCGCAAGGTAGACTACGAACGTTTCACCTTGATATTTGGCATATTTCGATATGTGTTGATGTTACTTTACCCATGTTTTAACCGCTTCTTGATATTATTTGATCTTTAAAATGCCCAACATGGTTTAATTATTGGTTTTATGACTAATTGAGTTGTGTGTGGTGAATTAGGGTGTTTGGAGTGCAAAATTATGAAGAAAAGGTGCTCTAGGTAGAGGAAGAGAGATTGGATGCGTCGCATCCAACCTAGAAAAACATCATCTTTCGTGCACCCTTAGCAGTGAAGTCGGCCCATAGCGTCCGCCATAGCATCCGAGACTGGGAAGTAGAAGAGAAGGGTGGATGCGTCGCATCCACCCTCGCATGCAAAACTAGGAAGTAGAAGAGAAGAAGGATGCGTCGCGTCCACCCTCACATGCAAAGTTAAGAAATGGAGGACGAGGTGGATGCGTTCGCATCCACCTTAGCATCAACCCCTGAAGCCGATTTGGACTAGGGTTAGGAGAACTCTAGCCCACGACTTTTGTACGCAATATATAAGCTAAAAACGCCTCTTTTAGGGCAGCTAACATATTGGGAAGAGGGAAAAAGCCACGAAAAAGCTGTGGAGGCCGGAATTCATCAAGTTTCTTCTTTCTCCCACCAAACTTAGTAATTTTTATGTTTCTTTGTATGATTTGTTGTTTGGCTACCATGTCTATGTGGAGTTAAACTTCACGTTCTAGGGTTGTGGTTCTTTCATGACTATTGTTATTCGGATATTGATTTTGACTTCTTGATTTATCATATTAGTTTATTTATTCAATCTTGTGCTTAATTATTTAATTGCTTGATCACCAATTGAATATTATCTACGAATCTAGAATTGAACTCGAAAGTGGGAATTCTAGATTGCATATAGGATTGAGTAGGGCAAGTTCTTGAACTCGGGCATCGGGGAACGGATTCGTGGTTAGGATAGACATATACCTAATTGCCTTGCTTGGTTGATTTACAGGAATTATAAATGCGTTCTTGTTGAATCTAACTCCATAGACATATAGGC
Organism: Nicotiana tabacum; assembly: GCF_000715075.1. Lineage (NCBI taxonomy): Eukaryota > Viridiplantae > Streptophyta > Magnoliopsida > Solanales > Solanaceae > Nicotiana > Nicotiana tabacum. Next base: position 46,767,505 of record NC_134093.1, on the reverse strand, counting down.
GTTAGGTTAGCTTGAACAGGCGAGTAAGAACTCGACAGATTCTTATGAGCAATATTAACCCTGTCAACCAATAAGCTAGATAAATTAGTCGGTCAATTCAATTGAAGAATACAATAGGATTGTTAGATAGCCCATAACCCTAGATCGTTTTCATTACATTGATATCATAAAAATCTGCTCTTTCTCTGTTCAAAGTTTATTATTTATATTTTTTTATTTAATTAGTTTAGAATAAAATATTTTTAGGTTTAATTCTTGTTTAGATAATTAGGATAGTCTAATTTAGTTAATAGTTAATCATAAGTCCTCGTGGGTTCGACATCCGACTTTTAGTCACTTTATTACTTGACGACCGCGTATACTTGCGTGAGTGTGTTTGGTCGCAACAAGTTTTTGGCGCCGTTGCCGGGGACTTAGAAATTAGCTATTTTTCTAGATTAGACATTTTTTTTTATCTATTCTTTTTTTTTTTAGTTTAGTTAGTATTTGTTATTTATTTTAACATGGCATCTTGGAATGAAAATTATTCGAATGATGGTTATTCTTATTTTGATGATCCTTGTCCATATTGTGGAGGACCCCGCTGGTGGAAAAATTGTCAGAATATTTCTGGAACCGATTTGTGTGCACAATCTCAATCCTTTGAGTGGAATATTTGTAATATGTGTGGTGGTCAAGATGACCATTGGGATGGTTGTCCTAATCCTGTTCATCCTTCTCTGAGCCCTTATTATGATCTTTCTAATGATGTTTCTGAGTTTGATAGGGGCAATGAAGTGCAGGATATGGAACCTGATGCATATATTAGGGATATTTTGAGGCAAGTAGCAGAGCAACAGGATGAACTCAAAAAAGATATGAAAAAAATGAGGGCAGCAATCACAAGAATGAAGGCCAATATGGAAGAATTGAATGAAGAGAGCGAGTACCAGCAAGAAGATAATTTTGAAAAAGTGGAGATTTTGAGCCATATGTCGCTGGTGGAATAATCCGAAAGATTAGAAATATATGAGGCTCAACGTGAGGAAATTACAAATGAGATGAGATACTTTATAGAAGGAAGAGCCAAATTGGGACAAGAGATCGATAAATTTGGCACTACTATTCACGACATAGAGGCTCAATTGAATACAAAGGTTGATGCGTCTAACGCCCAACAAAACAGTAATGAGTTGTGTAAAGCTGAAAATGAGCTTATACGCCAAATTGAGGAGCTAAAAGTGGAGAGCCAATCACTCGAGCATATTTTTGTTGATGATGCCCATGTTGAGAAAAGTACACTAGAGCCATGTGAGGAAGTAGATAATGTTATATTTGAAGATTCTTGTGTATGTAACTATGAGGATGTAAAGAGTAATACAATTCTAGAGCTAGAGCGTATTGGTCCTCATTCCAATCATTTTTCCACATTGTGTTTAGATAGTAAGATAGTAATCAAGCCATCTGAGCCTATGGGGGAGTCAAAGAGTGAGGATGAGAGTGCTTGTATTCTTGAATTTGTCATGCCAAAAAGCAAAAAATACATTCCTCATCTAAAGGCCGAGAAGTGTAGAGTGAAAAATTTATTACTTGGCCTGGTTATCATTGTAGCCCCACCACTGGAGCATAGCCACAGACTGGATGCCATGTTAGGGGTACAATTCATAAGTTCGAGGTGGAGTCAGAAAGTGAATCAAGTCGTGCCGCTACGTTAAATCAGGCGCTTGTTGGGAGGCAACCCAGATTTACTACTTTCTTTTATTTTTGTTTATATTTTATTTTATTTTATTTTTATTATTTTGTAGTATTTATTTTTGTTTTGTAGGATTATGAGCATAGGAAGCAAAGCCATTAGAAGAGTGCAAAAGCGAGCTAGATGGTGAGGACTAAGTGTGGGGTGCCCACACAAAGGACGATGTCTGGGGAAAGTCTGAGTACCTCGTGAGCCGCTATTGCTTCGGCCTTTGGCCTACCAGGGAGTCTCGTTTACCCTCTTATTATTTATAGTGTGCATTGAGGACATTGCAAAATTTTAAGTGTGGGGTGAAGAGATCGTTTGGATGAGTTTCTGTGCTATTTTAGCTTAGTTGTAGTACTCATTCTTAAGTGTAGTAGCTTTTGTGAAAAAAAAACGAAAAAGTAGAAAAATTGGACTTTTCCCGACGATTGATCTCCTAGACAGTTTTCTTGAGGGATTAAAGTCTAAACAAAAATCCAAAATATGTCTTTTAGCTTTCTTTAGGTAGTAATAATCCCCTGTGGTTTTTCTTTGTGCCTCGGTTCTTTTCCATGGGATGTAGTTTGAACCGGGTAGCTTTTTTCTTTCCGAGTAGATTAGGAATTTAGGGAATAAAAGGAGCAAGAATGATGAACCTAGGCGCCCTTGACTTGTTTGATAGTAACATATTTATGCTTTGGCATGTGTAGTATCTTCTGTATGATTTGAATTTATTGATGATGCCTTGTTAAATTGGATAGCATGTTTTGTGGCGCCTATGTCTCGTTTACATGACTTATGTTCACCTTGTGTTTAATACTTAATATCTCGTGGCTCCGTGAATACTTACATTGTTTGAGAGTCGGAATGTGATCGTCCTTAGTGAGTCATGTGCCATGTGTGGTGAGGTTTTTGTGTAGTCCATGTATTGTACTTGTGTCTAGAACTTGCCCGGTATGTGAGTTGAAGCGAAATTTTAGGTGATGCTCGGTTTGAAAAATGATTTTAGGCTTTCTTTGATCTTTTTGAGCTTATTGCTTATCACAAATAAAATCTATCCCTAGTTAACCCTTTTGAGCCTGTAGACCTTTTATTTGGTACCCACATTACAAGCCTATACCCTTTTTATTTTTAATTGACATTGTTTTAATCCTTTTACCTCTTAAAGCACTTTAATTGTTAGATGAGCGCTAAAAGAAGTAAGAAGGGACTAAGTGTGGGGTGACTTTTGAGTGGAACCAATGAAAGAAAGAAGGGTGCAGTTATTTTGTAAAATAATACACCACTAGCGGAAATTGAAAGAAAAAAAAAGAGAAGAAAAATCTGGAAAAAAAAAAGAAAGAAAAATATAGAGGAATAAATTGTTGTCTTGTTCTTGCTAGTGGGTATGAATTAAAGTAGTGCTTAAAGAAAGAGGAAATATTGTTGGGGTGATATTATTTGTGAAATTGAAGTGGTGTTGAAGAATTTGCGCTTAAGTTATTTGATGATGTGTTAAAGTGCTTAGGAGGTTGAGTCACTATTCCTAAAATATATCCTACCTTTCCCTTAGCCCACATTACAACCATGAAAAAGTCCTAATTGATTTTAGATCGAGCGAGCTTATATTAGTAGATATTTACATTAAGGGCAAGCCTATGGTACCAATTGCATGCATGTGACTTCTCTGTGAGAGTGAGCGATTTTCTTTGATATATGTGAGTCATTAAAATATTTGATCATGAGATTCGAATGTGTGGATTGAACTCGCTCTCTTGTTCTTGTTGTGAGGGCACATGATTTCACGAGGGATAGGTAACGTTATTAGACTTCTCTATGATGTTGGTTGTTCAAGCCATGAGTGTATAGTTACATTGAGTCGGTTTTTGAGGTTAGGGTTGTTGTGAGTATGCTGTCTTTGTTCGAATATGTTTAAAGAATGGCATAAGTAAAGGGAAGTGTATGTGATGCATAGTCTAGAACCTAATTATTGCAAATAACCATGGTCATAGGTGCAGTGTGCTTTGAATGATAAGAGCTTAATTTTGTTTTGTCTACTATAGGATGGTTTGTCCGAGGACGAACAAAGGTTTAAGTGTGGGGTAGTGATATTTGGCATATTTCGATATGTGTTGATGTTACTTTACCCATGTTTTAACCGCTTCTTGATGTTATTTGATCTTTAAAATGCCCAACATGGTTTAATTATTGGTTTTATGACTAATTGAGTTGTGTGTGGTGAATTAGGGTGTTTGGAGTGCAAAAATATGAAGAAAAGGTGCCCTAGGTAGAGGAAGAGAGATTGGATGCGTCGCATCCAACCTAGAAAAATATCATCTTTCGTGCACCCTTAGCAGTGAAGTCGGCCCATAGCGTCCGCCATAGCATCCGAGACTGGGAAGTAGAAGAGAAGGGTGGATGCGTCGCATCCACCCTCGCATGCAAAACTAGGAAGTAGAAGAGAAGAAGGATGCGTCGCGTCCACCCTCACATGCAAAGTTAAGAAATGGAGGACGAGGTGGATGCGTCGCATCCACCTTAGCATCAACCCCTGAAGCCGATTTGGACTAGGGTTAGGAGAACTCTAGCCCACGACTTTTGTACGCAATATATAAGCTAAAAATGCCTCTTTTAGGGCAGCTAACATATTGGGAAGAGGGAAAAAGCCACGAAAAAGCTGTGGAGGCCGGAATTCATCAAGTTTCTTCTTTCTCCCACCAAACTTAGTAATTTTTATGTTTCTTTGTATGATTTGTTGTTTGGCTACCATGTCTATGTGGAGTTAAACTTCACGTTCTAGGGTTGTGGTTCTTTCATGACTATTGTTATTCGGATATTGATTTTGACTTCTTGATTTATCAGCTTAGTTTATTTATTCAATCTTGTGCTTAATTATTTAATTGCTTGATCACCAATTGAATATTATCTACGAATCTAGAATTGAACTCGAAAGTGAGAATTCTAGATTGCATATAGGATTGAGTAGGGCAAGTTCTTGAACTCGGGCATCGGGGAACGGATTCGTGGTTAGGATAGACATATACCTAATTGCCTTGCTTGGTTGATTTACAGGAATTATAAATGCGTTCTTGTTGATTCTAACTCCATAGACATATAGGCGTTAGGTTAGCTTGAATAGGCGAGTAAGAACTCGACAGATTCTTATGAGCAATATTAACCCTGTCAACCAATAAGCTAGATAAATTAGTCGGTCAATTCAATTTAAGAATACAATATGATTGTTAGATAGCCCATAACCCTAGATCGTTTTCATTACATTGATATCATAAAAATCTACTCTTTCTCTGTTCAAAGTTTATTATTTGTATTTTTTTATTTAATTAGTTTAGAATAAAATATTTTTAGGTTTAATTCTTGTTTAGATAATTAGGATAGTCTAATTTAGTTAATAGTTAATCATAAGTCCTCGTGGGTTCGACATCCGACTTTTAGTCACTTTATTACTTGACGACCGCGTATACTTGCGTGAGTGTGTTTGGTCGCAACACACCTTCTTTTGGTTTTGAGAGCAACAAAGGGCATGACAAATATTTCTTCAACTCCTTCAAGGCTTGCTGACACTCCGGTGTCCATTTGAAATTATTTTTCTTTTTGAGTAGTGCGAAGAAGCGATGACACTTTTTCGATGAAAGGGAAATGAACCTGCCCAAAGCTGCCAATCTCCCTGTGAGCCTCTGGACTTCTTTTACATTAGACAATTGATCTGGGATGTCCTCTATAGCCTTGTTTTTGTCGGGATTTACCTCAATTCCCCTTTGTGAGACTAGGAATCCTAGGAACTTACCCGAACGTACACTTCTCGGGGTTAAGTTTCAAATTGTTCTCCCTCAGGATGTCGAATGTTTCTTGCAAATGCTTCAGGTGATCACCTGCATTCAAAGACTTAATGAGCATATCGTCTATATATACTTCTATAGTCTTTCTTATTTGTTTTTAGAACATCTTATTCACGAGTCGTTGATAAGTGGCTCCGGCGTTCTTTAACCCGAATGACATCACATTGTAACAATATATGCCAAATTTCATTATAAACGAAGTCTTTTCCTAATCTTATGGGTTCATCTTGATTTGATTGTACCCAGAATAAGTATCGAGGAAACTCATTAACTCATGCCCGGCCGTGGCATCAATCATTTGATATATTTGGCAACGGGAATGAGTCTTTCGGGCACGCCTTATTAAGATCCTTATAATCCACGCACATGGAAATTTATTATTTTTCTTAGGAACTACTACTATATTGGCTAACCATTCCGGATATCTTACCTCTCGGATTGAACCAATCTTAAGTAAATGGGTTACCTCTTCTTTGACGAATTTATTCCTTGCTTTGGCAATAGGGCGCTTCTTCTACCTTACCGGAGGTATGTTGGGATCCAAGCTTAACTTGTGCATGGCTATCTCCGTCGGGATTCCTGTCATATCCTCGTACGACCATGCAAAACAATCGGCGTTAATTTTAAGGAATTTGATAAAAGCAATCCCGAGCTCCGGGTGCGGTCCTGTTCCCAAATGGAATTTCCTTTCTAGGAATTCTTCGAACAATGCAACTTGCTCCAATTCTTCTACGGTGGACTTCGTCGCATTCGTCTCTTCTGGTACTTGAAAATACCTTGGTACCTGGTATTGTTCTGACTCTTCTGTCCCCGGGCTAACTTCATCTGGTTTGGGGGCAGGTGCCGGTTCCGGTAATTGCTATGCCGCACATACCTTTCCTTTGCTACTGCAGGCCGAAATTGCATTCATCTCCCTTGCTACCAGTTGTTCAACCCTTATCTGTTTGATCCCCTCGGGTGTCGGAAACTTTAACAATTGGTGATATGTTAAGGGCACAACTTTCATCTCGTGCAACCATGGTCTTCCCAAGATGATATTATATCCCATGTCTCCATCTACCACTTCGAAGAGAGTTGTCTTCATTACTCCCTCAGCGTTCGTGAGCAGCAATATTTCTCCCCGGGTTGTCATGCTTGTGAGGTTGAATCCGGCGAGAAGTTTCGTTGCCGGGATAATGCTTTCAGTAAGTTTAGCTTGCTCCGGTACTCTCCATTGTACGATATTAGCTGAACTTCCTGGATCCACTAAAACACGTTTAATTTTAAAATTTAACACATTTAAAGAAATTACCAGTACGTCATTATGCGGTAGCAGTAATCTGTCTGCATCTTCGTCCGTAAATGTGATATCGTCTTCCCGGTGCCTTTTACTATGAGTTATCAATATTTTTGTCTTTTTCGCCGCCGAAAAGGTGACCCCTTTTATTTCATTTCCTCCGAAGATCATGTTGATCGTTTGCGTGGGGGTTCTTCTCCTGCTTTCAAGGTTTCCGCGTCACCCTTGTTCGGACCATAATTGTTTTTAGCTCGGTCACTCGAGAATTCTTTGAGGTGACCATTCTTTAACAGTGTTGCCAATTCTTCCCGGCGGTGTCGGCAGTCCCCAATCCGGTGGCTGTTAGTGCCATGGTATTCACACCATAAATTGGATCCCTCTGGCTGGGATCAGATTTCATAGGTCTTGGGAATTGTGCCTCTATGATATTTCTCATGGCTGATAGAAACTCCACCATACTGACGTTGAAGTTATACTCCAACAACTTTAGGTAAGTAGAATCTCGCGACCCCGAGATTTCTCTATCCTGTAGCGATATGTTGTTCCGACCACAATCGGTCCTTCTATCAATGGTGAACTTGTCTGCTGTCTGAAAGCTCCTGCCACGACCTTCTGTCCGCTCGTAAGGCAAAAATCGGCCCCTCAGAGTCCGTCTATCCGTGTCAATATCATCTTTCGTTTTTTCTCTATTCTTCTCCCGTCCTTTGGTCGACAATGGAAAACCAACATGATCTTCTTTGATCCTTATTTTCGACTCGTATCGGGGTTGGACATCCGCCCAAGTCGTTGCTTGAAACTCGAGCAGACTTTTCTTCAACTTTCGGGAAGCGTCAGAACTTCTCGGATTTAAACCTTTGGTGAATGCTTCAACTGTCCATTCATCCGGGACTGCCGGTAGTAACATACTTTCCTTCTGGAACCGGGTAACGAACTCTCGTAATAACTCGGATTCTCCCTGCGCGATCCTGAATATGTCAGCCTTTCGGGCTTGTACCTTTCTGGCACCAGCATGAGCCTTGATGAAAGAATTCGCGAGCATCTCAAAGGAATCAATGGAATGCTCGAGCAATAATGAATACCACGTTAAAGCTCCCCTCGTGAAAGTCTCACCAAATTTCTTTAGCAACACGGATTCAATTTCGTGAGGAGCCAAATCATTTCCTTCCACCGTTGTTGTGTAGGTGGTAATGTGATCCTGTGAATTTGAAGTTCTATCATACTTTGGCACTTCGGGAATTTTGAATCGCTTCGGGATTAATTCCGGGGTCGTGCTTGGTTTATACGGCAATTGAATATACTTTTTCGAGTTTCGGCCTTTTAGTACTGGTGGTGCGTCCGAGATTTGATCCATGCGAGCATTTACTTCCTTCATGAACCATAAAAGTTCATCTTTGAGCGGATCGTTCTCGTTGTTGAGGCCGGATCTACTCCCCCAGCCCCGTCGGAGCCAAACTTCGCCCCTAGGAGTGTTATTATCAACTTTCTGCGTTATCTGGTTCGCGAGAACATCAAAAGGAACTGGATCTTGCCTGTTTGCATTATTTGAGGCACCCGATAGCGCCTGCTTCAGTTCCGTCATAACCTGATCCTGTCGTGTGAGATGGCCTAGAATGATTGCCTATTGCTCTTGCATGACTGTTACTGCATCCGCCACATGCCCCTCAGCAGCAGCATCAGGAGTTGCCTCCCGAACCTATCGAGGGTACCACCTGTCATATACCGGTGTGGTTGAATCCTCGAAATGTGGTTGTTCCCCTTGAATTTCAGGGTTGCGTATGCTGTTAACAATAATATTTGCCATTTTTTGTGATTTTTTTCTAAGACAAAGTAATCAAAACACCTTAGTAAAAAAAGCAAGGATCAATTTAATCATTCGGCTGTCTAGGCCCCACGGTGGGCGCCAAATTATTTACCCGTAAAACGGTACAGTTGAATTTGTTCGTGGTTTCTAGACAAGTGAATTAATTTGATCCAAAAGATAATGAAATAACTGATGAAATATAAAATACTTAGCCTTAGAATGTAGATGGAACGACAGAGCTGATGAGTCAGGGAAGAAGGTTTTCGGGTACAACAATGATGAGATCAAAAGCGAAAAAATAAAATTGTATTAAAATGTTGTATCGAATGTAGTGTAAGTTAGCCAGAAAATTCGTGTCCATTACAATGATAACTGAGCTCTCTATTTATAGTCATGTCTAGAGAAGGAAGTCCTAGGATCATGCCCTTCTTTAATGTCAATTATGAGGGCCATTAATGAAGATTTAACATTAGACATAAATGTCAAATTTCTTGTAACGGGTCATTATCCTTAATGCTGCAAAATATTCTGTATTAAATGTTATAAGGCGCAAAGCATTTAATACTCCTTTTATAATCGTTATTCCTTCCGGTGACAAGCGGAATAGCTATGTTCGATGGTCATTCCCATCTTATGTTCCACGTGTCCTTCCTTTAAGCGGCCACGTGTCATGTCGTATTTTTTCCTATACAAGTTTGGGATCCCAAACTCTCAAATAGCATGAAAGGGGCCGTGCCGATTTTCCTAATGCTGTGTGATTTCTGGAAATTTAATAAATGTGGCCTGTTCGATTTAATATATAAGAGTGGAGACACTTCATTCACCCGCCACATCCCTAGTGCTAATAATGAATGTTGAGCATTATTTCAGTCCCTAGCAGTGGCGTAATCCTATGCCACGGGTGGTCAAGCACACAAGCTAAAATATTTACAGCAAATATAAATTTGATACTATTTTATATGATTATATATATTATATTTTGAATACCTTTAACATAGTTGAGCGAGGCAGTCCAGTATATTCAAAATAACGTTCATGAGTTTAAAATTCTTCCCATTTTATTTGCCAAAATTAAACGGAGACAATCATGTGTGGTCTATTTAATTCTTTTTCAATCTAAAAAATTTCCTAATGAAGTAATTCTTAATACTTAAAATTGGTGTAGAAATAAACAACTAATCTTAAAAATAAAATTTTAACTAAAAGTTATTTCTTAAATAAATTTTAAGCTCTACAAAAATTTTTTCAACAAAAACTCTCTACAAACTACAAATCCTCTCGCCTCTCTCTTTCTTTTGGTTTTATGCTTATTTTTATTAGTAAAATTTCTAATGTCGTCTTTTTGTTATTTTAATTTTGATTTATAAAATTATAATTCTATTAACTTTTTTATTGTTTAGCTAAATGTTGCGTAGTTTCATTTAGAAAATCTGGTACATCGTTCATGAATAAAAAATATTATTAACTTGCTTAAAGTTTGAATACCCTTAACGAAATTTTTGACTACGCTACTGATCCATAGCTTGTAAGATTGTGCCAAGCTTTTTCTCTGGAGAATTCTATTGCATTTGGTGGAATATTCCGATTCACAAACTGAACGTATGGTGAAAAACTCCATCCCATTGTAGATATTTGATTAAACTACGAGAAACAGCCAAACAAACTTTCGCCACATAAATTAAATAAAAATCACAGTGTACACGTGGCATAAAATAACAGCATTAAACTCCAAATATCAGTGATATATTAACCCAATGAACTTAGCATTTCCCAAAATACTGTAACTCTATATTGAGGTCGATCTTACCTAAGAAAGGTAGTATCAGCAGACATGGCAATCGAGGTGAGTTTATTGATAGGTTATTTATTTATTTATTTTTGATAGATTAGTTAAATTTAAAAAACAAAAATTACTTTTGTTTTACTACAAATTATTGATTGATTAATTGATTGAGTATAAGTTTAGGCATGGTTCATGGATGAAAATTCAGAAGATCAGAGGCTACCTCACCACAAGAATCCACCGGAGTTTGTGTCTGTGGATCACTTGGCAGAAATTGGAGTATTGTACTGGAAACTGAATCCTAAGGAGTACGAGAACGATGAAGAATTGAAGAAAATTCGTGAGAATAGAGGATACAGTTACATGGTATTTGTCTTTGTGCTTTATCTATTTCTTCAATTCATCTTTTGTGAGTGTTTCTTAAATTGATGATATCAATTTGAAGACTAGGGCTTACTTGAGGAGTCTTTGAATATTTATTAAAGATATAACTAATAGAGTATTGAAATATTATGGACCAAACAGAACAATTGTTGTTTATGATATTATGGATTCATACGGCCTACCTCAACTAGCTTGGGTTTGAGGTATAATTGCAGTTGTAGATTGGAAAATGTGCATCTTTTGACTTTTTATCTCTTTTCTTTGATTAAGGACAACCTGTTAAATTATTGCAGTGACTGTAACTACGTATTTCCCAACTTGAACATCCCCATGATATGAACTAAAGTCTGTAAATTGATTTGCTTTTGGAAGTGCTTTTTTTTTTGGGTTCTTTTTAAGTCTGACTTAATCCGATTTCTCGATTCTTAGGAGCACTGAGTTAATCCGTTTTCTCGATTCTTAGAAGCACAAGCAGAGGTAGTTTTAAAGATTTCTAAAATTTCGGCCATCGCTCTCATTAGTCTGAGCCATCTGTTATTCTTTCTTCATCTCTGCCACTTTTATACCTAATACAATTCTTGCAGAAAAACTCTGTTTTGTGATATTTCATGCTTAAATTTGGTGATTCAAATTATTAGCAGAGATCCTGCTAACATCTTAGGATGAAAAATATGAAATTGCAATATATTAGGCCTAATGTCCAAGTATCAAAATCAAGAGCTCAAAATCATTCTCCATGTATAGCAATAAAATCAAGCTAGTGTAACAAGGTTTAAGGTTGACTTCAGGTTTGTTTATCTATGTCTCCAGTCATGTTAACTGGTCCAAACACGCTCTTGAAGTGTTAAGAACCTCTAAGCAATCTGTAAAGCTTCTACTTAAAAATTTTTTATTTGTAAATTTTCCTAGATATTAAAAGATTGAGCTTCTGTAAGTCTTCTGCAATTAAAAGGAGGCAGTTGTTTATCAGTGGATAGTTGGAATTGGGAAGAGATGGCGAGATAAGAATACGTTTCTGCTGAACGTGTGACAAAATTATAGAGTAGACATGTAATTGATGGAAGTAAATAGTTAGAAACTCTATCTCGTGAGACAATACCTTAGTTATGGGTTATGGGAATAGTAGGTTAACTTCTAGGATGGCTTTCACATATACTAAGACAGTGTTGCATTTATGGACAAGATGATCCTTTTTGGGTCCTTGCATATTTGGTTCTCTATATCCTTTGATTAGTTTCAGGCATTCGATCAGGGACTTTGTTTTAATTGTTGAAACATGTGAATAATTGTGCAACGGGGTGGAAACACACAGGACAGATATAGATGGAGACATTGGTCAAAACTAGCATGAATGAAAGTTAAGTTGATAATTATAGAGGCTAGGGGAATTAGGTTGAATGGAATGGTTCAGGTTTCTCATCTTCTGGATAGAGTATAATATAAAGTGAGATGTTTTAGTGGTGCTTTTTTGTTTAACATGTGGTGTCTTAGAGTGATAAGGATCCAAGAAGGTAGTGATTCAGCTATACGTGAACTTCCAGCAGCCCAAGGGAGGTGGTGATGAGATGCAATGTAATGCAACATACCTTATGCCAAAATCCCAATAATCTGTGTCCAGGGAGATAAAAGGCAGTGAGGAGCATGCAAATATGTGGCTGGTTTTCGGTCTTCTGAAACCTTCTTCCGCTCTTTTTGCTGTATGTGCTTTTCAAATGAAATCTTTTCTCAATTGAAGCTGTATGATAGTGAATATAGAATTGCCACTATCATAGCATGTTAAACATGCGCATTCTATACATCAGCTATTAGAAATGTGCGATTTAAGGTTCAGTATTAGTGGTCATTTATTGTTTTGTTCGGGGGTCACAAGTAACTACTCAATGCACGCAAAACCGAAACTTGCAACTTCAGTTTCTTAGTTCTATAAGTCTATCGACTTTAAGTGTAGCTTTACCAGAACTCCCTATAGAGCGCACATGATCTTATTCTCTCGTTCTGTTCAGACTGTAATAATTGTGTCCATTTTAAACTCTGGATCTGTACCAGCTATCTAGAATATGCTGCAGCTTCATTTTCTTACTTCTGTCCCGCTTTTGCCTTGAAGGATTTGCTGGATTTGTCCCCTGAGAAGGTGGAGAGCTATGAGCAGAAGTTGAAGAATTTCTACACAGAGCACATACATGCAGATGAGGAGATACGCTACTGTCTGGAAGGGAGTGGATATTTCGATGTGAGAGACAAGGAAGATCGCTGGATTCGCATCTGGATCAAGGCTGGTGATCTGATCATCCTACCTGCGGGGATTTACCACAGGTTCACTCTCGACACTGGGAACTATGTCAAGGTATGTAGAAACTTGAGTTTCTCTTTCAGTAAGCAGAGAAGAAAAGTTGGCTTGCCAGTGACATTAACAAAGATCACACAGAGTGCAGTTCTCTGTTTGAGTGCTTGTAAAATTTTCATAGTTCAAGCTCTATCGTAATCAATCAAGTGAATATGTGTGCAGTTGATGAGGTTGTTCGTGGGAGAGCCGGTGTGGACAGCTCACAATCGACCACAAGAAGATCATCCAGCAAGGAGGGAGTATATCAAGAGTGTTACTGAACGAGCAGGAGTGCCTCTTGCAGCACACTGAGACATTTGTTTCTTGTTGAATGGAGCTCGTGTGAAGCAGATTATTAAGAACTTGGAAATAGGATTTGCTGCATATTGCTGTAAGTTGGCATAGAATATCTTCTGTATATCTGGAGAGAGTGTAGAAAATATACTTATTTGAGGCAACAAATGAATATATTTGGACTAGGAGCTTAAGTTGGCCTCTGTTATCTAAATGAACTCCTAGTTGGTGAATTTATGCTATGTTCAGATATTGCCAATGGCCTGTGGTCACAAGGGCCAAAATATTTCCCTAAAAGTTGTATACATAAAACAAATACTCCTATGAGGTTTTTAATACATAATTAGTTATGGCCTTGATATATGAAGTTCCTATTTTTCCAAATGAAGATTTGACTATTAAAAGTCTTTAAAATTAGTTGCAACTTTATCTTTCATTAGGCATACAAACCAATCTTACTAAGATTTTCCCTTCGTCCACTATTAATACTTATCTCATTCAGACTCTAAATTCTTTTAAAAAGAGAAGTAGTTTTTTTGAAACTCTATCTTCCCCATAGGCAAGAATTATAATTTTTTCAAACATAAAGGTAATTCCTACTTTAGGGGATATAAAGGGGAATAGAAGGGAGAAACGAAAGAAAGAAAAAGTTGATGGCACGGAAAATTGCTTAAGATAAACGCATTATAGCTCAAAAGGCTTATTCCAAATTTTCAAAAGCTGATTGAATTTTGGACTGGAACTATCTTTGTAACATAATACAAATTGTATTTTAAGTTCAACGCTTACTAGCTAAAACAGTCTGTAAATACTGAAATTTGATCGGATGAAGTCCATATAAAATACTACTAGCTAAATCTTAAATACAAGAAGTATTGACTTAATTAAGCAAATATTCTGAGGTTAATAAAATTGAATTAAACTTAATTCAAATTATGCGATTTAAGTGAAATCTAATTTCATAATGCGAGGTTATTAAGCTGGACTCTACAAAATGTGCCAATCCACATATTTCAAACGTAAAAATCCTTTAGGGCTCATTAGTCACTATCACATAAAGTATATATATATATATATATATATATATATATATATATATATATATATATATATATATATATATATATATATATATATATATATATATATATTAACCAAGCCAGCATTTTGAGTTAACATTTTGACTCAAACTCAGAATCAGTCATGTGTTTGATTTTATTTACGCGCTTTATTTGGAAAATTTTGAGGAAGTTCGATTATTGCAAATTGTTAGTGAAAATTCTGATGAAATGTATTATTGAATAAAAATATTTATTGGAATGCAATTATTGTTAAAAAAACTTGCGTGATGTTTATAAAATATAATGTGAACAAAATTATTAATATAGAATTATTAAGAAACCTTAAAAACCATTCGTCAGTTGTTTAAAACAGTATCCCATCTCCAGTTAGATTGTTTATTACTTCATACTTAATTCGAAATTAAAAGTTGCATTCCCATGCGACATGACAATGTGATTAGCAGCCTTAATGGACCAGTTATTCATGGATTTGGTCAAAAAGTTAAAAGAAAAGCTTTTAATGAGAATTTTATTTACATTATAGTATAGATTAGTTGATTACTGAAAGTGAAGGTGTATCTGAAGTTACCAATAATAATAAACAAGACACTAGTAGGAATATATTTTAAAATTTCATCATGCCAGGGTGGATTCAATGCTTCACTGGTTTATCTAAAACCAATATTTTCATCGCGGGTATAATTTTTCTATAAAAATTCAATAAACATTTTATAAATTTTAGATCTCAATTCGTAATTACAAAAGATATAATAATAATTTAATAATAAGAACCTTAAAAATCAAACCCTGATATTAATATCTTTGCATAAACGCCTCTGTTATAATGTATATGGCCTTTGAAGATAATGCGCATGGCCTTCGAAGAGCTGATAATGGAACTTTGCAATCCATTATAAATTCAAAAAAATTATAAAGAATTACTATTTGTTTGAAAAAAATATTTAGTATCTTTTAAAGAATATAAAAGTTGGTAAATATTACGAAGTTATTTTTGTCGCTCGACATTTTGCTATGAAACTTCTTGCTTTTGTAATAATATGAATAAATAGATTGTCTATTGCGTATTTCATATATATCGAATTCTAAGCATAATGTACATAGCACTAACTTATTGTTGAATAAATATTGCAACGTGATATCAAAAAAGAAGACTAAAGTAGCTTCAAATGATATTATCGCCTCTTCGAAAACTAAATGGATCTTTGATGAAATTGGATCATGTACAAATTGTAAATGAAAATTTTGTTTAAATGGATAATGGGATGCACTTTATTTAAGAAAAAAAGGAAGAAATTTATATTGGAGTGCAATTCTTTTATTATAAAATAACTCTAATTAAACCTTAAAAACCTTACATGAATTGTATAAAACAATAACTTCTCCTCCCACCTCCACTTAAATAGTGTTTAATACTTAAATACTAAGAGTTGCATTCCAATGGACAGTGACAACGAGGTTAGCAGTTTTAGTCGACCAAGTCTTCATGAATTTGGTTTAAAAATTAAAAAGAAAATATTTAATGAAACTTATATTTGTATTAGTATATAGATTACTGAAACTGAACGTGTTAGCAATAACTAAAAAATAGACACCGGTAGTAATAAAATTATGGAGATTCACACCCAACTAGCCTCGAAAAAGAAAAAGTCGGTTGACTTGGACTTTATAGTGACATGATCTTTAGTTTTTTGAAAAACCAAAGTTTTGAAAAAAAAGAAGTTTCCACTTGCGGGAAAGAAAATAAAAAGACGATGGACATTGATTTAAAAATGGTTCTCACTGCCACTATATATTTTCTTCTAGCATTTTACATTAGTATCAGATTTTCAATATTCGTCCACGTTCCAGAAGAGAGATTAGCAAATAAGGAAAGATGGTTTCTATTGCAACGGTATGTAATTGACAATTTTTCTCTTTCTATTTCCTTAATTTTTCATTGATTGTTCTTGGAAGGGATATAAAAATCTTCCTCAACTTTCATGGGTGTTTTTGTAGTTTCTTGATGCTATTTACAATGTTTATTATGCGTAATTTCTATTGGAATTATAGATAAACAAAGTAACATCCGATGCATGCAGTTTCATGCATGATGTATAAGAATTTTAGTCACACTATATAGTAAGTTATTATCCAATCACTTCTTCTCTTTCTACCAAATATTTTCATGTCCATAAAGTTACATTAGTGCACGGTGGAAAACTGACCATAGCTCTATAATAATATTACGGGGTTGGCTTGTATTAGGTAAGTCCCAACCTGCTGTAGATAATAGAGATATCTTTTACAATCAAGAGTGACACTATACTATTCTCTTTTTTTCTTCCTAATTAGGAGGTGTGTTGGGTGGTACTTCAACTAACTTTTTGAAACTAAATACCTTTACTTGATCATTTTTTTCTCTAGCTAGCCAGATGTTAAGGCGCATTCTTTTTATTTTAAGATGGAATGAAGACTAATTGAAAGTTTCTCTACACAGATTTTAATTTCCCTTGCCTTCTTTTGTGGATTCGGGGTCTGTCAACTATCAGAAGTAGCTGTAAAGGATCCGAGAGAGGAAGTGATAGAGGCATGGTACATGTTTGTCAATCAGAGGCTTTCCCTTCACCGCCACCCTAAGGAATTTCTGTCTCTTGACAAGCTTGCTGGTAATACATTACGTTAATATATATTACTCCAACTGTTTCAGTTCATATGGTAATATTTTCTTTTTAGTTTGTTACAAAAAGAATAATAACTTTTTAAATTTAGAAAAAATTTAACTTATTGATAGTAGGTTATATTTATACAATTTAGACACTACTTACACTCTAATTTAGCCGCACTTTATTGATATTTGAATGCTAAAAGATAACAAAATGCTCTAATTAAGAATTTGATGCTTTGCAGGAGCTACTCCGAGCTAGGAGGGAGCTAACGAGTGTTTTGGAGTCAACATGGAGTGTGAAAGGCCAATCGAAGGTTAGCCCGGTCGAAAAGGAGCGAGAAAAGCAAGCGAGACGACCCCTCCAGGTGCGCGGCCGCGGAGTAGGCCGCGAATTGGTCTGCGAACTCAAGGCAGTGAGGCAGTGAAAATCTGCGGGTGGATCCGCGGTCGAATCCGCTGCCGCGGACAGGCGGACGAAAGCCAAACACGCAGGGTTAATTATGTAATTTCCTAGGCGACTAACGTAAACCTATATGAAACCTAAACTCGCCCATAAGTGGGATATAGCTGTTTTTAGAAGATTTTAGAGGCAAGAACGAGGGAAAGAAGACGGATAATTTCCTAAGAGTTTTCATCTTCTTCTTCATACTTCTATTTGTTGATTATGAATTATTTTAGTAATTTATTTTCCATTAGTATGAGTAGCTAAAACTATTATCTAGGGTTGATGGAACCAATTGTTGGATGAAGTCTTGACTCTATTTTGTTATAATTGAGCCGTGTTTGTTCTATGATTGTTCATCTACGTATTGTATTGTGGTTAATTGGAAGGGCCCTCGATTAATCGTATCTAGTTACCTTGTGTTGCTTGAGAAAGAACACTTGGTTAGATTGTTGTTGAACAACATCACTTTTGGGTAAGTTAAGAGATTAATTACTTGAATTTAAAAGTGGGGTTAGAAATAACGAAGCTTTGGTGGGATAATTTTGAGTGCATAAATTGTTAACTAGAGTAGTTCGAGAGAATGCTTCTAGTAAATTATCGTGATTGATCGAGAGGTAATTACGGTAGCCCGGAACTCATAATCCTCATAGAGTATTACGGCGAGATTATAGCTGAAGAATTGAGAATTAATCCGGCAATTGGGGAAATCAATAGCCCTAGATCCTTTTACCCTTGAATTCAATTTTAGTCTTGATTATTGCTAATTTTATTGTCATTTTTCCTTAGCTAAATAAATTCCCCTGATTATTCATAAAACTCTTGCATCCGGAAGTTGTCTGAGCTTATCATTAGCATTATTTAAAGTTGTAGTAAATAGGTTAGTTCCCTGTGGGATTCGACTCTGGATTTGAACCGAGTTATATTTGCAGCAACCGCTTAGTCCTTTTTACAAGGCATAGTTGGACATGATCACTTATTTTCTTAAATTTTACGCTTAATGACAGGTTTTTATATACTAAAATTTGATGTAAACCTTAATTATTAATACAAGTTGAAGTCCTAAATTGTCCTACTTATTTTCTTTAGTTACTATATGTGAAAATTTCGGAGCTTGGAGTGCTCAGCTGGAGACTTGATGCAGACAAGTATGAGAGAGTGATGAGGAGTTGAAGAAAATTCGAGAATCACGTAAATATCTTTACATGGTAAGTTGAAATTTACGTAAGCGGAAAGCATATAAGGCTCATAGTATTAATTGGCCATAAATACTAGTATTTCAAATTCTAAACGTCAACTTCAAATTAATACTCTTATTGTTCAATTTCAACTAAAATATTGTCCAAACGCTTACTATATAATTTCTTCAGGACATGATTGAGGTTTCCCCTAAACAAATAGGAAATTACGAGGAGATGATGAAATTCTTTGAAGAACATTGATGAGGAGGTCCGTTAGTGTCTTGCAGGAAGCGGTAATAATGCTAGACTTTATTAATTTGACTTTTCAAATCAATCTATCAACTATACAAAGTTTAAAATATGCATCTCTTCTTGTAGTAGGTTATTTTCATATTTTATCATTTATTTTATTATTTTTTGGATCAAATTAATTCAGTTGTCTAGAACAAATTTAATTATACCGTTTTTCGGGTAAACAAGAACATTAATGAGGAGGTTCGTTACTGTCTTGCAGGAAGCGGTAAGGCATCTCTTGACTTTTCAAATCAATCTGTAAACTATATATACTCTTGACATTGCTAAAATATATATGCATCGCTTCTTGTTGTAGGTTATTTTGATGTCCCGGATAGTAATGGCGCTTGGATTCGGATATGGGTAAAGAAAGGTGGACTCATTGTTGTGCCTGCTGGAATTTATCATCGCTTCACACTTGATTCAAGCAATAACATTAAGGTACTTAATAAGACCATTAATTCCTAAGCAAATGATGAAGAGCAGCGTGAGTGCGCGAATATTCATTTTTTTGAGTACGGGAAATCCCAAAAGGAGATAAAAATATAGTAGGATTTAGGAACTAAATTGATAAAATTAGACCACAATGAGTATATAACAATGATTACATCCTCATTGCGTAAATATTAACATAAAGATGTCAAAGATAAACAAAAATATTACCCAAAATTAAAAAATTTTAAAAACCTTCAATTGCAATCCAATGAGTTCTTCAAGAACTCAAAGGTGTCGGTAGAGTCTTACCCAAATTTATCAGCCAAAACACTACAGTGCTCCTATTTATTTTGTTGTTAGCTAAACAGAGAGTTTAGCCCCAGCCCCCAAGTCCAAATATACTAGACTATTAAAAGCTTTTCCATAACTAACGGAGTCGTAGGCTAATGGGGTATGTGAAATTTTACTTGAATTAAGCTCCAAGGGTGGTCAAATCCGTTTTCAATATTAGTCAAACTTTTTTAGTTCTTGATCAACCCTTTCGATCTTTTTTAATGATCTAATCTCGCGGTTATGTTATCGTCACTGCTCCCTCATGGTTTAAGGCTAACATTGGTTGCACTTTTTTGTATTATACTCCCACCATTTCAATTTAGATGACACATTTCGTTTATCGAAAATCAAACTGTGTGAAGTTTGACAAATATTTTAAAATATATTTTGTTATCATATTGACATGTGAAAAATTATAACTTATATCACTTTTCGTTTAGTTTTTGAATATTTGAAATTTAATTTTAAAATAGTAAGTTGAACTAATTTAATTTAATTTTAAGATTTAGTCAAATTAACTCTCAATAAGCGAAATGTGTCATTTAAATTGATACAATGAATACAATCGTTCTCAAATGTGCCATCTATGAAATATGATTTTTGTAGGCAATCCGGCTCTTTGCTGGTGACCCAATTTGGACAGCGTACAATCGTCCGGATGCAGATCAACCACCTGCAAGGTCTGTTTTATAAACCTTCCTTATCCTCTTTTTTACTTTGTACTTTGATCATTAAAAAAGGTTAATTATTGGGCATGGACACTAATTAAAGAACATATATACGGGTAAAATCGGGCCCACTGAACACCTCGATTTTCCGGTAAGTCAAACGGAGCAGGAACGTGACCGTAATGAATCGGAGTCAAAGCGAGGAACCCCTTGTATCGGGGCTCGGTGTTGCTCCAAAACGCACACGCAAGTATACATGGTCGTACAAGTAATAAGATGATAAGTCGAGTGTCGAACCCACATAGACTTGTATTAACTATCCACTAAATTCACCAAGATTGTTATTCAGTCGAGTCAATCCGAGTTCAAAAGTGTGACTATACTAAACAATAATTCTAACTAGTAACCAAATTATCAAGCAGCAAAATGATTGTTGTGTATTCAGTAGAGACAAATATTCCAGGGTTGCGATCAATTCACTAATCCTACTGTGTTCTAGTTAACTCTCCCTTTCATACAATTCACCCATGGTTGCTAATTAATCGAACAATTGCTCTCGTAACCTTCTCCCGAAGTACTACTCGCTTATTCAAAATAGATTAACGCCTATATTCCTATGAAATCAATCTATTAAGAACGCATTAAGATTACGATATTTAATTAAACACGGTGACTATGTATATTCCTATTCTAACCGTAAATCCGCCCCCTCTCAAAGTGAAGATCGTGCTCTCTTCAATTCTTCTCTAATATAAATATGGCTTTCCCAAGCATAGCATAGATAGTAAATAGAACCTAACTGCTGGCCAGACAATTAAGCAATTAATCACAGAATTGAAGAAACAACCATATATTGGTGAATTATAATTAAGGTTAAGTCAACGTTAAACAATAATATTAATGGCTAAATCACAATGCCAGAACTATGGGTTTTAGCCATTCATGATAGTAATCAAATAATTTCATAAGTGCTGGATAATTGAAAATACTAAGAAAAGATGAAGAAAACTGAGAAATCCTCGCTCCCCGATGTTTCTCGTGTGTATTTTTCCTTCAAAGTGGCTTCTCCCTTCTCAAAATAGGCTTAGTCTTGCTTTTATACGCGTTGGGTAGGTCTAGGGCCGAAATAACCTTGTCCCGAGCAAAGTTGGAGAAATTCCCGTCACCAGCGTCCAGGGCAGCATGGGGCGCTGGCGCTGACAAATTGAACATTCTGTCCACGGCGCTGCTTGTGGCGCTGGAATTCAACATTTCCCATTTTTCTTCCGTTTTGGCTCTAATCTCGCACCTTTCGCCCTCAATTGCTTCTGGATGATTCCTACACATAAAGACACCACGAATTAATATAAATCAATACATTTTATATCTGAAATCCACAAAATATGAGTAAAACATAAGGCGATATACATATAAATATATATACTTTAAGCTAAATATCAACACCCCACACTTAGACTTTTGCTCGTCCCCGAGCAATGGAACTATTAACTATATCCCAACTACGTACAAATCTCAACTAGAGAGGTGCATTTCAATTTTTGTTTTTAACCATACTCTCTACCCTTGACTATGATCGATACCAGCAATCAAGCATGAACATACAAAATTCACATTCTTCCCGTTTTAAACATGCCCAACTATATCCATCTCAATTCAATCAATTCAAACAACCCATCTGTAACCACCCTACCTCAAAAGTCGACTCGTTACCACTAAGCTCTCTCAACTCGCGCACTTACCCAACAAGAGACATTTACAACATTACCAATCCTTCATGAGATCATGTGCCCTCACCAACAAACAAAAGAGTGAATATAGAATAGTCCAGACATTCAAGTATGCTTTTGAATATAAATTAAGGATATCACACAATTGAACAAAATTCTCTCACTCTCACAAAATATTCATGTGCATCCCGTGGTCGTACCATAATCTTGCCCGTAGTGTACATCTCTACTAATCTAAGCTAGCCAAATCTAGGATTAATTGGGACTTTAAGGTTGTAATGTAAGCTAATGGATGGGTAGGATACATTTAGGAATAATTACTAACCTTTCTAAGAACTTTAATACACTACACTCACAAATCGAGCACATATTCTTCTCAACCTATTCACTCGCCACAAACCATATACAACATAGCCCTTATTTTCATTAAGCACTTCTATACTCTCACTAGCACAAATTAGTAAGATTAGAAGGTGTGTGTTTTCTTACATTATTTGACTATCATTTTTTTTTCTTGCATTTTTTTGTTTTTCTCTTTTCTTTTTTTTCTTTTTTCTACACACACTCCATACATTAAGGTTCATCGGCTAGTGACCCTGTTTTTTCAACTTTAGTTCACCAAAGGGCCCTTCCATGGTTTTACTCGAAAGCTACTCCCTAATCTCTCACCTTACATCTTTTAGTGACTAAGTACCTTAGATGTTAAAGATTCAACAATCTCAATTAAGATAGTGGTACGACTTGTAATGTGGATGCCAAAGAAAAGGTCTATAGGCTCAAAGGGGCTAGCAACAGAAAATTTTATCTTCAAGTGACAAGCATATCTATTTTCAAGCAAGAAACGCCTACGTTATCTCCTAGATTAGCACAACTTAACAAATTCGCTTCGATTAACACACGGGGCAAGTTCTAGACTACACAAGATAGTACAGAGAATCACAATTCCTCACACACACATTGCACATGACTCAATCAAGACGGTTCTGTTCAACTCTCAAGTCAAACAAACTCATATAATTGAGCAATTTAAGCAATAATGCACTATGTGGCATACAAGTCGAACAACTGAGAAAAGGCGTCACAAAATAGGCTATTTACTTTACTTAGGCATCACAATTCAAACCAAATGCACGAGAAAATAAATCGCACATCATAGCCTAATATGCCAGCACCAAACATGTCACTAGGTATCTCAGAGCAACTCAGTTACTTCCTAACCTACTCCTAATAAAAATAAAGTACCCGGTTCGAGCTACACCCTTGGAAAAGAACCGGCGCCAAAGAAAAACCAAAACCTAACTATCCTAAAAAAAAATCTTTTTGGTATTTTTAATCGGACTTTATCCCTCAAGAAAATTATCCAACAAATCCATCGTCTGAAAAAGTCCGAGATTTTTCTAATTTTTTTTCTTTTTTTTTTCTAAAACAAACTAGACTAAATAAAAACTAATAAAAGAAACAAATTGATACAATTTATACAAAGTACATCACAAGTAGTAATTCTCCGACCCCATACTTAGCATATGCATAGTCCCCGATGCATGTAAAAATGTAAAGCAAAGTAGGGTGAAAGGAAAACTCCGGGCGCATCATCATCAGGTCCCAGGGGCACCAAAGCCATAAGCTCCGTGACATCATCACCAATCTCATCTTCCGTGTCGGAGCCTTTGCAAGTGTGTGTGTCCTTCTACGAGTGAACGGGGCTGCCATGTGCAATCCCCAACATCTCTTTGGAAGAACTAGACAAATCATTGCGTAAATGCATATGCTCCTCGTCTGATACACTCATCCTGCTCATGATTATATTTAAGGAGTTATAGAGATACCTGTTGAAGTTTTCGTCTCTTTCATTCTGTGCTGCCTGAGTGAGCTTAGACGTAGTCTCCAACAAAGATATGATTTCCAACAACCCTTTAGGAACCTCCACCACCTCGTCATATCCGAGGTATTCCGGCACCTCCCGGGAGAGCATATATTGCGTGAGCAAGTTGACAAAGAAAAACCTTTTAATATTCTACCCTAATCGTGTGCGGTCCATCTCCCCCAGCATGATCTCGCCCACATTAATGGGTTCCCAGTCATCAAAAATAATATCACACACACTCGAGCTCGAGTGCATTCGCTGTTATGTTCAACTGGCATGAGTCGAGCCTGCACGAAATTCAACTGGCATATATGCATTAAAACCAATCTCCCAAGTATGTAAAATCATTCCCACACACCCCACACTTAGCCCAATATCATATACAACCACACTCGATTACTCAGACTTCACCGGTGCACAAAATACTCATTCAAACATTTGAAAAAACACCTTGTGGGCATGAAGTGTGTGCACTTTAGTTTAACAATGGTGGAACATGGTGGCCCTACCAAAGTTTAACGAAGTAGAGGGAATTCTAGTTTACTACTCCGTATACAATACAACCACAACCTAATTTCATCCCAAATTCGGGCCACCCACCATAGAACAAGTCTTAAAAAGCAACTTAGGGGAAACATTTGGGATTAGGGTATTTGGGAGGGTGATGTTTATTCTCATCTACCAATTAAAAGAATAAGAAGAAAAAGAAGAAGAAGACATACTTGTAGGATTTAGGATGAGAGCAAGAAGGAAGCTTGAGAAAATTGAGGGAGAGAAGGAGTGAAGAAGCACGACAGAAGCTTTACAGAGGGAGAGAGTTACGGTGAGTGAGTGAGAGAGAGAAATAAAGTTAAGGTGTTAGAGTTGTATTTTAATTTAAAATAGGTATGGGTATGGATTGTAAGGTGGGTTATAATGTTAGGATATATGGGTCGGGTTTTATGGGTATGGGTATGACCCTAATAACCAAAAGAAAAACTTAAACTCACCCGTACCCCCAGCCCAGCGCCCCACGCTATGCCTGGCGCTGAGAGGTTTGGACATTCTGTAAAGGACGCCCCAGGCAGCGTGGGGTGTTGGCCTGGGCGCTAATTCGCGATTTTTTTTTTAAATAACATCCCGATCCCCCGAGCCCTTTATATATCTAATTTACATGCCCCAAATCATTCTACCTATAAATTCTATGTCTACAAAGAAAATGCAAACTCTAGTCTACTCTAACTAAAAACAATTTAAAAACTAAGCTATGAAAGCAATAAAAATTGGGTTTCCTTCCAACAAGCGTCCGATTTAATATCGCGGTACGATGCAGGGCCTCACTTACTCATCAGCGAGTACTACTTTGGTCTTCTCATGATCAATGATTCCTCTCTAATAGTGCTTGACTCTGTGTCAATTCACTAAAAAATTTCTTTCACCATTTAAAGCGCGCATCTCAATTAAACCATAAGGAGTGACTCTCACTACCTCAAATAGACCTGACCACTTCAATT
This sequence comes from Nicotiana tabacum, assembly GCF_000715075.1. Taxonomy (NCBI): domain Eukaryota; kingdom Viridiplantae; phylum Streptophyta; class Magnoliopsida; order Solanales; family Solanaceae; genus Nicotiana; species Nicotiana tabacum. The sequence goes on along the minus strand of NC_134093.1, from coordinate 46,741,949 downwards.
TTAACTTCTCAGGAAATAGCTTAAGCCTAGAATTGAACAATAGAACATGTTGGCCTGGCTCGAAGTGACGTGGCTTGATACGCTTGTCATGCCATCTTTTCGTTTTCTCTTTGTAAAGCTTATAATTTTCATAGGAGTGAAGCCTGAACTCATCTAACTCATTCAACTGCATGAGTCTCTTCTCGCCAGCGACTTCAAGGTCCATATTCAAATTTTTAATGGCCCAGTACGCCTTGTGTTCAAGTTCAACAGGCAATTAACATGCCTTTCCATAAACAAGCTTATGCGACGACGCCCCAATTGGTATTTTGTATGCAGTTCTATATGCCCACAAGGCATCATCTAACTTTGTAGCCCAATCCTTCCTATTCTCACTCACCGTCTTCTCTAATATTTGCTTTATTTCTCTGTTAGACACCTCAACTTGTCCAATTGTTTAAGGATGATATGCCATAGTAACTCTATGGCGGACTCCATATTTATCTAGAAGGTTATTCAACAACCGATTGCAAAAATGTGTCCCTTCATCACTAATCAAGGCACGTGGAGTCCCATACCTCATAAATATGTTCTTTTACACAAACGCCACTACCATCATAACATCATTTGTTGGCAATGCAATCGCCTCTACCCATTTTGACATGTAGTCAACTACTAGCAAGATGTATTTGTTTCCTCTGGACAATGAGAATGGTCCCATAAAATCTATCCCCCACACATCAAAAATCTCGACCTCCAGGACGTTATTCAAAGGCATCTCATGCCTCTTTGTGATTGTTCATGTTCTTTGACACTAGTCACACTTCTTAACAAATGCATGGGCATCCTTGAATAATGTTGGCCAAAAGAATCCATATTGTAATACCTTTGCAGCTGTTCTATCACCTCCATGATGGCCCCCCATAGGGTGATGCATGACAATCATACAACACTAATTCCACCTCCTTTTCTGGAATGCATCTCCTCATCAACTAATCAACACACTGTTTGTACAAGTATGGCTCATCCAGTAGTAGAAGTTCACATCATGTAGAAACCTCTTTCTAGCTTCAGATTCAATTTCAGGAGGAAGTACCCCACTTACAAGATAATTCACATAGTCCGCGTACCATGGGGGAGGGTCTTGGGTGATAGCAAAAAGTTGCTCATCAGGAAATGCCTCTTTAATTTGTCCACCATCCTCCATGTGGTCATGATTTTCTAGCCTTGATAGATGGTCAGATACTTGGTTCTCTGTGCCCTTTCAATATCGTATTTCTACATCAAATTCCTGCAACAACAAAATCCAACGCATCAATCTAGCCTTGGATTCTTTTTTGTAAATAGATACTTGATTGCTGCATGATCAGTATGGACTATAATTTTTGTTCCCACCAAGTATGCCCGAAATTTCTCAAAGGCCCACACAACAGCTAACAACTCCTTTTCAGTGGTGTAATTCAGCTGTGCATCATCAAGAGTCTTACTCGCATAGTAGATGGAATAAAACATCTTGTCCTTCCTCTGGCCTAGCACTGCCCTAATAGCATGATCACTTACATCACACATAAGTTCAAATGGTAAGGACCAATCCGGTGTCGCAATAATGGGGGCAGCCACAAACTATTTTTTGACCTCTTCAAATGCCTTCATGTAGGCGTCATCAAAATTGAAAGTTGCATTTTTTTTAAGCAACCTGCACAAGGGAGTAGCAATATTTGAAAAATCCTTAATAAAGCGTCTATAAAATCCCGTGTGTCCCAAGAAACTCCGGACACCCTTCACAGAAATGGGTGGAGCTAATTTTTCAACCACCTCCACCTTCGCCTTATCAACTTCAATGCCACTCCTTGACACTCTGTGACCAAACATGATGCCTTCTTGCACCCTATAATGGCAATTTTCCCAATTCAACACTAGATTTGTTTCTTTACAATGAGTCAACACCTTGCTCAAATTCTTTAGACAGTCATCATAAGAAGACCCAAAGACTGAAAAATTATCAATAAAGACTTCCACAAATATTTCCACCATATCGGTGAAAATAGCCATCATGCATCTCTGGAAAGTGGCTGGTGCATTACAAAGACCAAACGACATTCGCTTGAAGGAAAAAGTGCCATAAGGACAAGTAAAAGTGGTCTTCTCCTGATCCTCTAAGCATATGACAATCTGGTTATACCCTGAATAACCATCAATGAAGGAATAATATTCATGCCCCGCCAATCTGTCCAACATTTGGTCAATGAATGGAAGTGGGAAGTGGTCCTTGCGGGTTGCTTTGTTGAGCCTTCTGTAATCAATGCGAACTCTCCACCTCGTCACGGTGCGAGTAGGAATTAGCTCATTTTTCTTATTCTCTACCACAATCATCCCCCCCTTTTAGGCACACATTGCACTGGGCTAATCCAGTTGTTGTTAGATATAGGAAAGATGATACCTGCATCGAGCCACTTAATTACTTCCTTCTTCACGACCTCTTTCATAATGGACTGATTCCCTTGATGTCAACAATTGTCCACCCTATAGCCTTTTTATGCTCGCGATGTATTCTGAGCAATTTTTCTTCTTGTACATTAGTCAAGCTGGATGAGATAATCACTAACAATGTCTCAGAGTTCCCCAAATAAGCATAGCGCAGATGCGCTGAAAAGGGATTAAGTTCTAGCTTTGGAACTTCTTCAATAGATGGCTTAGGAGGGGTCAGAGTGATAAGCCTATCCAACTCCTCAAATCCCCCAAACGCATGGACATAACTGCAAGACGTGTCAAGTACTTGCACAATTTGTCCCAACATCTCATCTTCACTGTCTTTTTCATCCCCAATCAATGCTCGTACAAGAGGATCTATGGGGCTCATATAAGACACCAATGACGTAGTAGCACTTTCCACCACAGAAATCATGGATAGTTCTTCATAGTGGGTTAGCAATCTAAGTGCTTTATACACATTGAATATCTCCACTCGGTCACATACTCTCATCATTATCTTTCCTTCGCATACATAAATAATAGCTCGGCCCATGGCTAAGAATGGATACCTCAAAATAAATGGGAATTCCTGATCAGGCTCGTAGTCCAAGAAAATGAAATCAGCAGGGAATATGAAAGAACCCACTTGAACTAACACATCTTCAATCACTTCTTCAGGATGAGCAGGGGAGCGATCAGCCAACTATAAGATTACCGTTGTTGGGCACGGCTCATCCAACCCTAATTATCTAAACATAGATAGCGGCATCAATTTGATGCCGCTATCTATGTAAGATTACCGTTGTTGGGCATGGCTCACCCAACCCTAGTTATCTAAACATAGATAGCGGCATCAAATTGATGCTCGCTCCAAGATCACACAAATCTCGCCCGACTGCATGCTTATCAATCTAGATTTGGATAGTGAAACTACTCGGATCCTTCAATTTCTGAAGTAAATTACTTTGCATTCTTGAGCTACATTCCTCAGTGAGTGCCACGGTTTCGAACTCGGTCAACCTTCTTTTATTTGACACTATGTCCTTGATGTATTTAACATATTTGGGCACTTCTTGCAGGATGTCTACCAATGGAATATTGATTTGCACCTTCTTCAAAATATCAAGAAACTTTTTATACGCGATATTATCCTTCACATTCTGCAATCTTTGAGGGAATGCGGGTGGTGGCCTCGTAACTAATGGTTGGGGTTGCTTAGCCACCACATCTTCAGTTGGCTTCTCTGGCTCCTTTGATTTTTCCGATTCTGCCTCTATGGTGGCCAACTTCTCATTAAAGGTCACCTGTTTTCTCCTTTTCGACTGGACTTTTTCTAACTGTCTCCCATTCCTGAATGAAATAATATTAATAGATGCCTTAGGATTAGCCTCAGTGTCGCTTGGAATAGCTCCAACTAGTCGAGTATTTTGGGCACTAGCAAGTTGCCCCATTTGTCGCTCCAAATTTCCCATCGCTGCTGCTTGGGCCTGCTGATCATCCATCCATTTCTTCATCATCTCTACTACTTGGGCCTGCTGGTCAGCCATTAATTTCCTCATCATCTCCTCAAGGTGACTCGTCGAGTTTGCATGTTGTTCAGCCTGAGGTGGTCTATATTATTGTTGAGGTGCTTATGGTTTGTACTGATTCTGAGCACCTTGGTTTCCACCCCATGAGAAGTCTGGGTGGTTCCTCCAATTAGGAATATAAGTGTTCCCATACTGATTTGTCTGGCCCCTATTTGTATTACCCACAAAACAGATAGACTTTGGATTAACTGGGCATAAGTCACTCGTGTGACCCTCTCCACATACTTCACAAAATAATTGATTGCACTGGCTGGGCTTGTTTTTTTGTTAATAACCATGGTAATTTGATTGACTTGGTTGGTCAATGTGAAAATCTGCACTGATAATGCAAAGACGACATCTAACACGAGAATCCTTGCAGATTTTTGCACCGTGTATTTGTCCATCTCTCCTTTCCAATTAGAATTGCTTTTGGAGAATTTGTTCAATAATGCATATATCTCATCGAAGATTTTCTCCAACACTTGACCTCCAATTGCAGCATCTACCACAATCTTTGGCTCAAGATGTAGCCTTTCTATGAAAGTGTGAGCTAACACTTCATTTGTCTGATTGTGATGAGGACAGTCTTTGAGAAACCCCTTGAACCTCTCCCAAACTGAGTATAAAGACTCCCTCGATTTCTGTTTGAAGGCGACTATCTCACTTCTGATCTTTGCAGTTTTGCCTGAAGGGAAGAACCTTGCCAAAATGTTTCTTCTCAGATCATTCCATGATGTAATAGAATTAGCTGGTTCTACCTTCAGCCATCGTTTTCTTCGCCCAACAGAGAGAACGGGAACACTGTAAGCCTCACATAGTCTGGAGTGACTCCGTTAGTGATATAAGTATCACTAATCTCCAAGAAGTTCTGGATGTTCTGTTGTTGATCCTCGTGTGGAAGACCCATAAACTGGCCATTCGCATGTAGTAGCTAGATCATGCTTTGTTTCAGCTCAAAGTGCCCAGTGATTCTGGGCTTCACAATGCTAGAGGTAACATTAGCAATGCTGGGCATCACCACCTCCTAAACAACCATGTGTTGCTCCTCTGCCATGTTCACAGGAAATTGAATAAGTGCCTGAAGATTATTCGTGTCTCTTGCTTCCCTCAACCTCTTGTGAAATGTTCTCTCAGGTTCGGGATCAAAGCGTTGAAGTCTATCCTGGCTTCTGACCCTTCGCATTCAATCAAAGTTCCTAAGAGCATAGAAACAATCAAGTAACGTTAGACTTGACGAAATAAACAATTAAAGCAAAAACTAGAAAGTAGTCAATATTAAAGTTACCGGCAACAGTGCCAAAAACTTGTTGCTCCAAAACACACACGCAAGTATACGTGGTCGTACAAGTAATAAGATGATAAGTCGAGTGTCGAACCCACATAGACTTGTATTAACTACCCACTAAATTCACCAAGATTGTTATTCAGTCGAGTCAATCCGAGTTCAAAAGTGTGACTATACTAAACAATAATTCTAACTAGTAACCAAATTATCAAGCAGCAAAATGGTTGTTGTGTATTCAGTAGAGACAAATATTCCAGGGTTGCGATCAATTCACTAATCCTACTGTGTTCTAGTTAACTCTCCCTTTCATACAATTCACCCATGGTTGCTAATTAATCGAACAATTGCTCTCGTAACCTTCTCTAGAAGTACTACTCGCTTATTCAAAATAGATTAACGCCTATATTCCTATGAAATCAATCTATTAAGAACGCATTAAGATTACGATATTTAATTAAGCACAGTGACTATGTATATTCCTATCCTAACCGTAAATCCGGCCCCTCTCAAAGTGAAGATCGTGCTCTCTTCAATTCTTCTCTAATCTAAACATTGCTTTCCGAAGCATAGCATAGATAGTACATAGAACCTAACTGTTGACCATACAATTAAGCAATTAATCACAGAATTGAAGAAACAACCATATATTGGTGAATTATAATTAAGGTTAAGTCAACGTTAAACATCAATATTCATGGCTAAATCACAACCCCAGAACTATGGGTTTTAGCCACTCATGATAGTATCAAACAATTTCATAAGTGTTGGATAATTGAAAATACTAAGAAAAGATGAAGAAAACTGAGATATTCTCGCTCCCCAATGTTTCTCGTGTGTATTTTTCCTTCAAAGTGGCGTCTCCCCTCTCAAAATAGGCTTAGTCTTGCTTTTATGCACGTTGGGTAGGTCTAGGGTCGAAATAACCTTGTCCCGGGCAAAGTTGGAGAAATTCTCGTCACTAGCGTCCAGGTCACCGTGGGGCGCTGTTCCTGGCGCTGGCAAATTGAACATTCTGTCCACGGCGCCACAGGTGGCGTGCTGCCTGTGATGCTGGAATTCAACATTTCCCATTTTCCCTCCATTTTAGCTCTAATCTCGCACCTTTCACCCTCAATTGCTTCCGGATGATTCCCACACATAAAACACCACAAAATATTATAAACCAATACATTTTACATCCAAAATCCACAAAACAAAAGTAAAACATGAGGTGATATACATATAAATATATATACTTTAAGCTAAATATCACTCGGGCAAAACACCTACCGTCGGGGGTATCGGGTTCATGTCCTCCGGGTCCGATTCGAGGATCAAGACTTTGGAGAGCATTACCAAACAGCTACACACAACTAAACAAGGGTGGTGATGTCCGTGCCCAAATAGATATCACGGCGTGAATCTCGCCCCGTATCGGAAGAAAATCAGTGATTAGTAAAACATAAGTTTTTTACCTTTTTAGAATTGTACTTAGGGTAAAACTCCCCTACTATATAAAGGGGGAAGCTTATTATTCATGGGACACACATTCAAGGCAATTTATTTTAATTCTCTTTATTGTTCAAAGTTCGTATTTTTGTTCTTAAGCTCTTCATAAGTATAAGCTTGGAATCGAGGGCAGGTTCCTCATCGAGCCATCAACCGAGCTCGGAATCATTCTTATCATTGGTTTGGCCATCTATTACATCTTTCATTCGCTTAATCCAACGTCATTAATCACTTATATTGAATTAATCCACATATCTTTAAAACCACATATAAATTCAATTGTTATCCATTTTTTAGGGTAAACAGTTTGGCGCCCACCATAGGGCTAGGAATAATAGTGATAATTTGATACAAATTTCCATAACGCATTCTGGTTTACACTTGTTTTTTGAGATTTTAACTTTAGGTCAAATTAAAAATGTCGAACTCTCAATCAGCTCATTTGAACATTGACGGTGAGTCTGGACACCATGGTGAGAACAATGATGTAGTGCCCAACAACGAGGTGCCTCATGTTGATTAAACAGAGTTCCAGTCGCGGACCCGATAGATGCTAACTCACATGTGGTCTTCAACGCAAACTTGCCTATCTACCCCAAAAACAGCGTTCGCGAGGGAGCTCGATCGATAGCCCGGAGTACACACGACGTTGAAGGTGATGAGATCAATTTATGGGTGATCTTCAAAATGTTACAGGCTTAATAAGCAGCAATAGCCCAGTTGCAGGAACAAAGCCGTGCCCCTAGTAGAGTTGAGCCCGAATCATCCCGGGAAAACACTTGCATAAATGAACCAGCCAATAAAAGGCCTGGTGAAGTTGAACCCGGGACCAACCTCGAGATAATAAAGATGCTCGAGGAACTGACAAAGCGGGTGGAATCATGAGAAAAGAAAATTGAAGCCAACGACAAACAAGTGGAGACCTATAACTCTAGGGTTGATCAAATCCCAGTAGCGCCCCCGATATTGAAAGGTATGGATTCCAAGAAATTTGTTCAAAAACCTTTTCCTCCGAGCGCAGCTCCGAAACCAATCCCAAATAAGTTCTGTATGCCCGATATTCCAAAGTATAATGGGACTACAGATCCAAATAAACACGTGACCTCCTACACGTGTGCCATCAAGAGGAATGACTTAGAAGATGACGAAATGGAGTCGATTCTGCTGAAAACGTTTGGAGAAACCATGTCTAAAGGAGCAATGATATGGTATCAAAACCTGCCCACTAATTTCATTGATTTGTTTGCTATACTTGCAAATTCCTTCGTAAAAGCTCATGCCGGGGCCATCAAATTTGAGACCAGAAAATCGGACCTCTTTAAAGTGAAACAAAGAGATAACGAAATGCTCAGGAATTCGTATTGAGGTTTCAAATGGAAAGGATGGACCTACCCCCGATTGTGGACGATTGGTCCGTTCAAGCATTCACTCAAGGACTCAACCCCCAAAGCTCCTTGGCTTTACAGCAGCTTAAACCGAATTTGATAGAGTACCCAGCGGTAACTTGGGCTGACGTCCATAACAGGTACCGATCGAAAATCATGGCTGAGGATGATCAGCTCGAGGCCCCCTCTGGGTCTGTGTATCCCATCAGAACTAATGACAGGTCTAAAAGAGTCGTCGATCATGAACCAAGACCAAGCAGAGATTGGTATCAACAGTATAGCGGGGATCGAAGGGGTAACGGATCGAGACGTAACCGTATGAGGAATGAAAAAATAAGCGATCGAGGTCATAATAGTTGGGGACTCATGAGCAAAAGTGGTTTCGACAGGCCAATCGGGCCCAAAGAGGCATCGAGGTTATCAAAATACAACTTCAACATCGATGTTGCCGGCATCGTGTCAGCCATCGAACGCATTAAAGATACCAAGTAGCCTCGGCCATTGCATTCTGATCCTGCCCATAGAGACACCAACCTGATGTGTAAGTATCATGGCACTCACGGCCACAGGACCGAAGACTGCTGATAGCTAAGGGAAGAAGTGGCCTGGTTATTCAATAATGGACACCTCCAGGAATTTCTAAGTGATCGAGCCAAAAACCACTTCCAGAATATGGACTCCAACAAGCAGACCGAGCAAGAGGAACCTAAGAACGTCATCAACATGATCATCAGTGGAGTCGACATCCTCCAGGGGCCAATGCTAAAGCGTACTAAGGTGTCCATCACAAGGGAAAAACGAACCCAAGATTATGTCGGAGGGGACCATCTCTTTCAATGATGAAGACGCTGAAAACATCGTGCAACCGCATAATGATGCACTGGTAATTTCTGTACTCATAAATAAATCTCGAGTTAAGAATGTGTTGATTGATCAAGGTAGCTCGGCCAATATCATCAGATCGAGGATTGTAGAGCAGTTGGGTCTACAAGACCAAATAGTGCCTACAGTCCGGGTCTTAAACGAATTCAACATGGCATGTGAAACTACTAAAGGGGAGATAAACCTGCCAGTGAACACCGCCGAAACCATTCAGGAAATGAAGTTCTACGTCATCGAAGGGGGCAGCCCTGTGCCTAGGTATACCTTCCGATCAGCCAAATGTTCAATCAATATGACTTGCTCTAGATCCTCCACCGTTGATTTGGTGGCACTGGAATCGGCAGGGGCGATGAATGACCTAGGAACTCCGTAATCATCATCCTCGCTAGCCTCTTGCTTCTCCGGTTCGGTCGGGGACGGTGTCGATGATTGCTATTTAGTTTCCTCCTTCCTGACCGACCCCGAGCTTATTGATGTCGAGAATGCAGACATCGAGATCACCTCATCGACTGCGACCATTTCTTTTACGGTCGGTTATTCTCCGTAAACTGTCTTGATCCTTCCTAGTCTTAGGAAAAACTCATTAAATTACTTATAGCTAACGTGGATTATTTTTCTTGGTCCCATCTAGATATGACAAGGATCCCACCAGAAATGACCACTCAAAAGCTAAGCTTGAACCCAAAGTTCCATCCGATTAAATAGAAAATGAGGCCTCAATCCGAAGTCAAACATGCATTCATCAAAGGCGAGGTATCCAAACTCCTTAAAATAGATTCCATTCGGGAAGTTAAGTACCCAGATTGGTTGGCTAACGTAGTAGTAGTGCCTAAAAAGGGAAATAAATTAAGAATGTGCGTAGATTACAAATACTTGAACAAGGCATGCCCCAAGGATTCTTTTCCTTTGCCCTATATCGATCGCATGATCGACGCAACGGTCGGGCACGAGATACTCAGCTTTCTCGACGCCTATTCCGGGTACGACCAAATCCGGATAGACCCGGGCGATCAACAAAAAACTTCATACATCACTAAATTCGGCACCTATTGTTATAACGTAATGTCGTTCCAACAAAAAAATGCCAGTGCCACTTATCAACGCCAAGTAAACCGGATGTTCAAAGAACAAATAGGAAAATCAATGGAGGCTTACATTGACGACATGTTAGTTAAGTCCCTGCGAGCAGAGGACCTTTTGGAATATTTGCAGGAAACTTTCAACATAATGAAGAAATACAATATGAAGCTGAGTCCTAAGAAATACGCATTCGGGGTCGGGTCTGGGAAGTTCCTTGGATTTATGGTGTCCAACCGGGGGATTGAGATCAATCTCGACAAAATCAAAGCTTTAGAAGACATGACCGTGGTGGACAATGTCAAGGTCGTTCAGAGGCTAACCGGGCGCATAGCCGCCCTGGGTCGGTCCATATCAAGGTCCTCCGATAAGAGCCATCAGTTCTTCTCATTATTGAAGAAGAAGAATAACTTTTCGTGGACCCCGGAGTGCCAGCAAGCCTTGGAAGAAGTCAAATGGTACCTTTCGAGTCCACCTTTACTTGATACTCCGAAGGTAGATGAGCAGATGTACCTGTACTTAGTAGTATCCGAGATAGCGGTAAGTGGAGTCTTAGTCCGGGAGAAAGAAGGTATGCAATTTCCTATTTATTATGTTACCAGTACTTTAGCCGAGGTCGAAACAAGGTACCCTCACCTAGAAAAGTTGGCGCTCGCTTTGCGTAGCACCTCCAGAAAGTTAAAGCCATATTTTCAATGCCATCCCATATGTGTCATAACTTCTTACTCGCTGAGGAACATAATGCACAAACCTGAGCTCTCGGGACGATTGACCAAATGGGCCATAAAAATTAGCGGGTACGATAATGAATATCGACCTCGAACCACCATCAAATCTCAAATTTTGGCAGACTTTGTGGTGGATTTCACGCCAGCTTTAATACCCGAAGTCTAAAGGGAATTGTTGTTAACCTCAGGGACTTCAATGGGAATCTGGACCCTCTTTATGAACGGTGCCTGAAACGCAAAAGTGTCCGGACTCGGCATCGTGTTGAAGCCACCTACGGGTAACGTAATCAGAAAATCTATTAGAACTGTGAAATTGACTAACAATGAGGCCAAGTATGAGGCCATGATTACAAATCTCGAATTAGCTAAAAGCCTGGGCGCCGAAGTGGTCGAAGCTAAATGCGATTTCCTTCTTGTGGTAAATCAAGTCAATTGGACATTCGAAGTGAAAGAGGAACAAATGCGAAGATACTTGGATAAATTATAAATATCTCTGCATCGATTTAAGGAATGGACCCTACAACACGTGCCCCGGGATCAAAATAGCAAAGCCGATGCCCTAGCTAACTTCGGGTCATCGGTAGATGATGGTGAATTCAGCTCAGGAACAGTCGTACAACTCATGAAATCGGTAGTGGAGGAAGGCCATGCCGAAATAAATTGAACAAGCTTAACTTGGGACTAGAGAAACAAGTATATAGATTACCTGAAGACCGGGAAGCTGCCCTCAGATCCTAAAGAATATAGAGCTCTGCGCACGAAGTCGGCCAGGTTTAGCGTATCCGAAGGTACCCTGTTTAGAAGAACGTTCGATGCCCCACTCGCCATATGCTTGGGCTGATAGACACCGAATATGTTTTGAGGGAAGTTCACGAAGGCACATGCGGAAACCATTCAAGACAGAATCTTTGGTTCTTAAGATAATCAGAGCCGGCTATTACTGGATCAACATGGAGAAATACATGATGGACTTTGTATGGAGATGTGACGGCTATCAGAGGCATGCACAAATGATCCGTCAACCCGGGGAGTTACTACATTCGGTCCTTTCCCCTTGGTCATTCATGAAATGGGGAATGGACATTGTCGGTCCCCTACCATGGGCACCCGATAAGGCTCAAATTATACTATTTATGACTCACTATTTCTCTAAGTGGGTTGAAGCTCAAGTATTCGAGAAGGTCCGGGAAAAAGAAGACATCGACTTTATTTGGGACCACATAATATGCCGCTTCGGTATACCGGCCGAGATAATGTGTGATAACGGGAAGTGGTTCATCGGCAGCAAGGTAAGCAAATTGTTTGAGGAACATAAGATCAAAAAGATCTTGTCAACACCCTACCACCCTTGTGGGATTGGACAGGAGGAATCTACGAACAAGACCATACTTCAAAACCTTAAGAAAAGGTTGACCGATGCCAAAGGAAAATGGAAGGAAAGTTTGCCCGAAGTCTTGTGGGCATACCGTACGAACTCAAATCTAGTACCGGGGCCATTCCGTTTTCATTGATCTACAGTGCCGAAGAACTAATACCAGTTGAGGTGGGAGAAACGAGCCTCAGGTTCCGATATGAAACCAAAGAATCAAACAGTGAGGCCATGAGCACGAGCCTGGAATTATTGGATGAGAGGCGCGAGGCTGCCCTAGTCCGATTGGCCGCCCAGAAACAGCGGATAGAAAGATATTACTACCGAAGAGCCAACCTTCGACACTTCAATGTCGGGGACTTGGTGTTAAAAAAAATAACACTGAACACCCAGAACCCGAATGAAGGGAAGCTGGAACCGAATTGGGAAGGACCATATCGAGTCATCGGTATTACCGATAAGGGTTCATATAAACTCGAAGCAGGAAACAGTGCACAACTACCAAACAATTGGAACGTGACCCACTTAAAACGGTACTACTGCTAAGGTATGACCTCATTCACTTCATTTTTAATATAATGAACGGGCTAACACATGCAGGCAACAACCAAAGAAGAATGTAGCTGTAAGGTCTGAAAGAACGCGTTACACTCTTTTTCCCTTGAATCGATTTTGTCCCAAATGGGTTTTCCGGTAAGGTTTTTAACGAGGCAACAGTAAATTATGCTAACTCAATGTCGAAGACCGGTTTTAAATCGGAGTCAATGGTCGCATAAAAAGTATCCGAGCCCTCTCAAAGATCGACCTCGAATACTGGAGGTCATCACCCTCGGGTCAAGATTTTTAGCAAGGAAGGAAATTTTGTACTCGAACAATCTAGGCTCGGTGGTTAGGATTTCTTGTAAGGGTCAGATGGTCAAGTGAGTCATGCTAGCGTAGGCCACCTCCGCCATAATACAAGCTTTTACACGCTTACAATCTTGTACGTTACGCACAGAAATGAAACAAAGTTTCTACCTTGCTAACAAATATTTTTTGCTTCTTAAAAGTATCGAGCCTAAGGGCTATTCCTACCTCGGAACTATTGAGCCAAGGGCCACCCTTATCCGAGCCCAAAGGGCTACTCCCACTCACGGACCTAAAAGGCTACGACCACCCTAAAAAAGGTTCGGAGATGTCCGAAGCCCGTAATCAAAACATAAGGCCTTCAACAAAATTCTAAACTTGTTCAAAGGTTACCCTCGGCAAAGATATAGTATAAAAAAATTTAAACAAGCATCATAGGGAAATTTCCGATCACTCTGAGCTTTCATTAGTTCGAGGAAAAATTACATCGAGGAAAGGTCTTGTACAGATCTCCGAAAATGACTTATTACTATGTTGGACTCTGTTCTAAGGCATTAGAAATATTTGCAATTGTAAAAATATGCTGAAGATAATAGACTTGAAAATTGCCAAAAGGAAAAACTTTATATATTATGGGCCTGAGTCTTTTTTCCCTTTCGATCTCGGCAGATAGGTCGAAGCATCGAGCATGTATTTCTTCAAGGGCCTCCCTTCGGGAAAGCCGCCTCATATACTCAGCAGTAGCCTACAGGCGGGCCTCGGCTGCTTCAACATTGGCCTTATATTGGGCCTCTATCTTGTCAGCATCATCCGAGGTTGCTTCTAACCTGGACCTCGTTGTTTCGAGCTCCTTGCCAAAGGCATCCCGTTCATCGATGGTCGAGCCCAATCATTCTTGGAGGTCCTCATTTTGCTGAGCGCGTGTATCAGCCTTCTCTTTCATCACCCGAAGCTGAACTTCCACCAAAGATAGCTTGTCCTGGGCGGTATCCTTCTCCGAGGCCAGTGGGTCCATCTTGTTTTTCCACCCGTCGGCCATCACTTGGATCTCATCCATCTCCTTGCAGTGTTGCTCGATCTGGTCGATCTTTTGCTGGACCTGTGAAGTATTGTTGTTAGCGTCTGTGACCAGACCTTCATTTCTAACTTTGAAAACCTTTACCTTTTCCACCAAGTCGGCGTGCTCCTGTCTTAAGGCCGATGCATCTTTTTGACCTGCATCCAGCTCGGCCTGGAAGTTCTTGGCGACCCCCTCTTGCTGCTAACTAAGAAGAGTGTACATGTCCCTTTTTTGGGTAAGCTCCTCCATCTCGAGCTTGAGTTGATTGACCTCAACCTGGTACCGAAAGAAGCTCTCGTGATGAAGTACCGAGGCCTACAAAAACGCAAAGAAAACGTGAGAAACGTCAAACACAGATAACTATAGATAGATTGAAGGGAATGATGCCTTACCTAGTTCCGCGCCTACTGCGCCTCATTGAAAAGGCATGGCACGTTCTCCGCAATCATTTATGCTTGGTCCTCCTCGGTCACCAGGCATCGGAGGTAGCTAGCTACCCCCACAGGAGCGGACAAAACCTGGGCATCCTCCGAGATGGTTAGTATCATCGACCTCTTACAACCATGGTCCACGCTCGGAGCGGGGAACTGATTGACCAATTTTAGGATCGAGCTCGGTCCGCCGGCTTCCGAGGAAGTGTCTTTCTTCGGAACTTCTAGATCACCCAGACCTGAAAAGTCTTCCAAAGCGGACGAGTCCACTCCGTTGAAAAAGGAGTGAAGAGGATATTCCGCACCCTGGCTCCCCTCATTGGATTTCTCCTTTCTCGCTTGGTACTCCTCAAGAATAGACTCAGTATAGGAGGGCGTCCCCAAGATCTCAATTATACTGTGTGCTTCCTTTGGAGGAGAACTGGCATCCTGTGAAGTTTCACCCCGAGTATCCACGTCGGTCTTTTGAGTTTGAGGGGGTCGATCTCGCGAGTCTCCCCCTCGGATGCATCCTAGTTTCCGGGATAAGTCATACCGTGGGTTACAAAAATAGATTCATCCTCCGGCTCGTCCCTAAGCTAGAGGAGGGAGTCAGAGTCTGGCACCCGGGAATTGGAGCCCCTCCTTGCTTGCGGAGCACCCGCTTCTTCGGTTTCTTCACCTCGGAGCCCAAGGGTTTTCTCTTCCTCTTCTTTTTTCCTTCCGTTGCAGCAATGGATGGATCAACGGATGGGGGCACATCTTCATCCCCTTCCGAAAGCCTAAGTTCGGTGGTCTTAGGCAAACCTGTAATAACAAAGAGGGAAGAGGAGTCAGTATAATAAAAGGTGAAGACATAGTGTTGGCTACTCGGAAAGAAGCCTTACCATGAGAACGAGTCTCCCATTAGCCCTTCGAGAGTCCGCGCCATGTGTGCTAGAAGTACGATATCTGAGTACGGATACCCTCAATCCACTCCTTTAACCGGGGGACCACATTCGGAACCCGGGCGACAGTTGCACAGCCACAAGCATGAATGAGAAGATAGAAATGGAAGAAGAAGAATTATTGATGTTGAGAGAGGGAGTCGCACTTACGAGATACATTCCACTTCTTAGGGAATGACATATATTCCGGGGGGATCAAATCCTCGGTCTTCACCTCAGGGGAAACCGCTTCAGTGCCAGCGGCTGGTTGAGAAGATGAGGAGAAAACTTGTTGAGGAACGGTTTTCAATGTTTTGGCCATTGTCATCTGAGGGAGTGTTTGAAAATTTGAGAAAAGAACGCAATGTTTTGGGAAAACGGCTTGTGAAGATGAAGAACAGAGTATGAAGATTTGAGGAAAATCTGGACAGAAATCTGGAGATTGTTATGGAAATTAAAGAATAAGGATGAAGATATGAAGGTTTGAAGAAGGTTTGATGATGGCTGGAAAGCTCGAAGGTAGTGATTTGGTCGAAAAGTAGAAAAGGGACAAAATGAGGAAGCTTTTATAGGGAAACGGTCGACGCTTCGCATTCGAAGGTGACCTGCCAGTGAGCGATACGTGTCTGAAGTCAGAATGATGTGATTGATGGGACATTTTGGCTCCCTCGCCGTAACGTACAAGGAAGGAACTGGAGTCATCTGTCATTTCCCATCGTTTTGGAAAGCTTATTCTCTGAGAAACGAGGGGACTATCTGTATACGGGTAAAACCGGGCTCACTGAACACCTCGATTTTTCGGTAAGTCAAACGGAGCAAGAACGTGACCGTAATGAATCGGAGTCAAAGCGAGGAGCGTCTCGTATCGGGGCTCGGGCAAAACACCTGCCCTCGGGGGTATCAGGGTCATGTCCTCCGGGTCCGGTTCGAGGATCAAGACTTCAGAGAGCATTACCAAAAGGCTACACACGACTAACCAAGGGTCGTGATGTCCGTTCCCAACCGGATATCACGGCGTGCATCTCGGCCTGTATCGGCAGAAAATCAGTGATTATCGAAACAGAA
Organism: Nicotiana tabacum; assembly: GCF_000715075.1. Taxonomy (NCBI): domain Eukaryota; kingdom Viridiplantae; phylum Streptophyta; class Magnoliopsida; order Solanales; family Solanaceae; genus Nicotiana; species Nicotiana tabacum. The sequence goes on along the minus strand of NC_134093.1, from coordinate 46,725,406 downwards.
GATTTTTACATTTCTTAGAATTGTACTTAGGGTAAAACTCCCCTACTATTTAAAGGGGGAAGCTTATTATTCATGGGACACATTGTATCACGCATATCAAAGCAATTTATTTCAATTCTCTTTGTTGTTCAAAGTTCTTATTTTTATTCTTAAAGTTCTTCATAAGTATAAGCTTGGAATCAATGGCAAGTTCCTCATCGAGCCATCAACCGAGCTCGGAATCATCATTATCATTGGTTTGGCCATTTATTACGTCTTTCATTCGCTTAATCTAACATCATTAATTACTTGTATTGAACTAATCCACATATCCTTAAAATCACATATAAATTCAATTGTTATCCGTCTTTTAGGGTAAACAGAACATATTTTTATTTGCAGGAGAGAATATGTTGAAACTTTTGGGGTGATCAAAGAAGGCGTTGCTACTCATGATGTTGATAGAGTTGAAGAACTTGAAACTTTATTAGGCTGTAATAAATGTTTCCATGGTCTTCCAAATCGTATATGCCTTGCTCAGCTTGCTAAATGTTGAATTCTAACATGTAAATAAGTCCCTTATATATGGGAGATTGAACTTCATAATATTAATACTAGTGGAGTCTCTATTCGTTGAATTTATACACTCTTGTTGCATATATTTTGAATCTCATAACTGATGCCTCTTCAACTATGTTGCTAGGACTCCATTATGCAGCACAACACCAGTTACGGCAACCTTTTTGTTGGTGTATTTTGAAGAATTTGCACGAAGTACTGTCACCCTTATTACACCAGTTGCACGAAGTAATGATCCACACAACATAGCTCTTCAATATATTACTTCAACTTCTCTATGGCTTCTTTTGCTGAATCCTCCACTCATGACCTTGCAAGAATGTACATATGACACGCTTGACAATGTAAAATATTTTTGTACTATCAGCATAAACTATGATGTCATGCATGTTATCACTTTATTGAGTAAATATATATTATACCATTAATACACTGTGCACAAAATTTAAACTCTAGTATTTAGTATTTAATGTAATATAATAGTAATTTATTTGTGATTTATGGATCAACACTTTGTTTTGCAAGGGCTGCTACGTTTACAGCAATGATGTTACTAGAGGCTGCTGCATTGACAGTGGCAAGGTTATTAAAAAAATGCATATTCCCTTCTTCGCAAGAAGAAAAAAAATATTATAACTGCCGATATCGTTGTCGCTTAGTAACAATAGACAGTCATGTTCTATGTGATTATTCTCTGGTTGTTATTTTAAGAGAATGTAATGTCATTACTCTGAAAGGGGAAAATTGATACCAGGCGATAATATATAATAGGAATTGACAAATTTTCTGCCTTAGATTACATTAGCAAAAATGTGACGATCCAATAGGTTATTTCGAGAACTAGCTTCCTTTTCTGTGTTTCGAGACCTTCCATAGCTCAATTTGATGATCTATGATTTGTGTACGTAGTCTGTGTCATTTTTCGAAAAGTTTATATGTGAAATTTTGAAGAAAATGTGATTTCTAGTTTTAAAATGACTAGATTGACACGGTCAACGTTTTTTATAAACGACCTCGGATCGGTGTTTTGACAATTCCGGTAGGTTCATATGATATTTTTAGACTTGCACGCATGTGTTGGTTGGGGTTCCAGGTGTCCCGAGGCTGTTTCGGCGTATTATGTGAAAAAATAAAAAATTGAGTTTCAAACTTAAAAATCTAGAGTTTTGATGATTGATTATTGATATTTGATGTTATTTTAATAATTTGGGATAGCGGACAGGTTTGTATAATGTTATTACACTTGTGAAAATATTTGGATTGGAGACTGAAGGGCTCGGGTGAGTTTCAGATGAGTTTTAGGAGGTTTTGGGACAACTGATGTATTGCTGGTGTGGACTTCCTGCAGATCTCGCATTTGCGAGGTACTGCTCGCAAATGCGAGCATCGCTCTTGTGAGTGATTGCTCGCATTTGCGATGGTCGCAATTGTGTATAAGAGTTTGCAATTGGGACATCTATAACTGGGTAAAGGTTGGAAATTTCTGGATTAGCCCATTTTATACCTTTTTTGAACCTTAGACTCCATAGAGGCGATTTTTTGAGAGGATTTTCTTCTCAAATTTATTGGCTAGTGACTTCAACTTGTTTTCAATGAATTTCAATTACTTTCTCATGAATTTTATCATCAAATCTATGAATTTCAAGGTAGAAATTAGGGTGTTTTGGGTATAATTTAGAAATTTTATAAAATTAAGATTTAGACATTAAATTGTTGGAGAATTTCGAAACAAATCATATATCCGAGCTCGGGGTAAATAGGTAATCGGAATTTGGCCAATCTCGGATTTCGGCCACGTGTGCCCAGGTTAACTTTTTATTGATATTTTCAATTTAGTTAAAGATTGACCCTTTTTCATTCGTGTGTAGTTTCTAAAGCTTGTTTTGAGTTGTTTGAACTATATTTGATTGGTTTGGAGACTTGTACTAAAGGAAAAGTCGTGTTGGATTGTTGATTGTGTTCAGGAAAAAGTAAGTATCTTGGTTAACCTTAATTTTAGGGAAATAAGGTAGAATCAAGTCCATTTACTATGTGAATTATGTGTTGGGGGCGTATTATATGCAAGGTGACAAGTGTATATGCGTTGGCCATGGGATAAGCATGCGGGTTGAATTAATCTTACTTTTACCATGTTATTGTGTGTACTGTGTCTCTCATGCCTTAGATAGATTGTTAATTTTTTGATTACGCACTTTCATGTTATTTCTTATGTTGAGATTGTTGTGATATTGGGCGCTAAGAACGTGGAATTTGTTGATTGGCACTAATTGTTGGAAGAATCTGGTATGACGAGTTGTGTTCAAATACTATTATTGAAATTGAATTTTCTTCCCACTTATCGTTAATTATAATATTTTTCTAATAAATTGCTCTGGACAGGAGCGTTAGTCGATATGGAGTAGGCGAAGCGTATCGTTCGTAATGGAAAGAAAATACCATAAAAGTCAATTATTTGTTGATAATATACTTCTACAATGTATTTCATGTGAGTAAACACATGAAATTTCCTAAGTACTACCGTAGGTATAAATATCCCCATATAAATCCCCAAGAATAAATTCCTAGCTAAAATCGTAACAACTTTATTCCCATATAATTTTGCAGGTACTAATATCCCCAAGTAAATCCCTAAGAATAAATCTCCAACTAAAATAACAGCAACTATATCTCCAGGTAATTCCACAGGTACGTATATCCCTAGGTAAATCCCCACGAATAAATCCCAAGCAAAATCTGCAGCAACAATATCCCCAAGTAATTTCAAAGTAAATAATATCCCCATGTAAAACCCCATGTGATTATCCCTAGCAAAACTCGCAGGTAGTCTACCTGGAGATAGTCATGCGGATTATCAAAGGAAAAATTATTATTATTTTTTCGTTCGCTTTCCTGCGGATTTACATGCGAATATTGTATATGCGGATTTAATTCTCAACTACTTCCACAAGTGTTATTTTTGCGCTAGATGGCGCTAAATATACATGCGAAATTTTCTGGGAATTCCGTTTTCGCAAGTACAATATTTTTATATTTAGAAATTTTAGATTTTCCCATGAAAATCCGCATGTATTACCTAGAGAAAAAAAATTCATGTAAAATCTCCATGTAAAAAAAAAATTATAATTAATGATTATCAAGGAGTAGTGAAACTCGCTGCTATAGTCATTATCGTCGAGTAGACTGACTATAAATGTGATATATTAGTTTATATAAGCAATATATAAAGAACAAGATGATTATCATTGAGTAAACTAACTATAACATTGATAGATTGGTTTATTGGTTTATAAACCAATATAAAGGTGATATAAGCAATATATTGCTTATATAAACCAATATATTACCTTTATACTCAGTTTACTCGACGATAATACTTATAGTAATCTTACTACCATTGAGGTGATGATGTTTTGCCACATGTTAGCTTTTGGCCTCGATGATAGTAAGATTACTATAAGTATTGTTTTATTAATTATAGTTTTATCTTATTAAAATAATTGTTTTAGTGATAAAAAAATTATTTATTTATTTCGAACACAATTATAAGTACAACGATAAATCTCACTAAGACATCCATTCAATTACTCTTTGATATTAAAAATATATAACTTTTAGATCAAAGAATAAAAAAAATCAATTTGCACTTGCGGACAATATATAATGACATCAAATTGGGTAGGATAGTCAAAAATTGAAATGTTATTTTGAGCCATGTGAATTTTATTTTTTGAATTTTTTAAAAAGTGAAAATAATATATTTTTTCCATGACTCATTATTTATCTGTTTTTAACAACGAGATAGTTGTATTTATATATTCAAGAATTTTCATTTAAATAAATAAATATAGATTTATAAAAATAAGAATTATACATAAAATTAACTAAATACAAATGAAAAGAAATAAAATGCGCAATTGAATTGTTTCCCTCTTAAGTTTTTTTGCCAAATACAGAACGTGTGGTTTTTCCCTCTCTAAGATGGCTCTCAATTTCTGAAACCCTTCACATTACAATATCAAAATCTAGGGCTCGAGGGTTTCTCCAAAATACAATTATTCTCGATTGAAGGCTTTCCTCTCACGGTCGGCAATCCTCGACAAAGGCCTGAAGAAGGTAACTTGCATACCTTCTTGCTTCTTCATCTAGATAGTTTTTATCTCCTTTGTACATGGCTTTAGGTGCTTAAACTTTGGTCCAGTCATGTTATGGTCTTAATATTCATTATAGTTGTATTTGTCAATTTTCGGGGCCATTGTGAGAGTTCTTTTGAAGAGATATGTGGAATGGCTAAAATAACTTCATCAACTAATTCTTAAATGGCAAAAAACTTCTTTTCCGCAGACAAATACTTGTTTGAGTAAACTGATTGGAATCTAAGAATCTCTTGTAACGAGATGATTGGTCGTTTTGAAAATTAGCGTCTCGTTCGGCGGCTTAAGGTCTCGAGCAGCTTCATATTATGTATTATGACTTGCGTGTGTAGTTGAGTTCGGATTTTGGATGATTCGTGATCAATTTGGAAGAATGATTCTTGTTTTAGAAGCTTAAGCGGTAAGAGTTGACCGAAATTTGACTTTTGTGTAGACGACTCCAAAATGAGGTTTTGATGATTCCAATAGCTTCGTATGGTGATTTTGGACTTAGGCGTACGTCCGGATTTGGATTTGGAGGTCCGTAGGATAATTTGAAGCATTTCAGCGAGAATTGGAAAGTTGAAGTTTTGGAAGGTTGAGAGGTTTGACCGGGAGTTGATTTTGTTGATATTGGGCTCGGATTGCGATTCCGAGAGTTGGATTCGGTATGCCATTTGAGACTTGCATGCAAAATTTAAAGTCAATCGTAGTTAGTTTGGTATGAATCGGCATTAGTTTTGGAATTTGGAATTTTATAAGTTTCTTAGGCTTGAATCGATGCGCGATTCATGATTCTATTGTTGTTAGAGGCAATTTGAGGCTTCGAGCAAGTTCGTATCATATTTTGAGACTTGTTAGTATACTTGGTTGGGGTCCCATGGGGCTCGGGTGAGTTTCAGATGGGTTTGGATTGTGCCGCGCTCTTATTTGATATTTCGACGTCGTTTCTTTTGCCATAAAGGGTACCACATTGTGCAAACGACCTTTTATTTGTGATTTGATTGAATCATCAGATCCGTATCGTAATTACAGAACCATAGCAACAAGAATTCTCGCATTCTGAGGTCGTATGAGAGAGTTATGCCCATTTCCGTATCGAGAAAGACTGCTGCTTTTCTAGTGTTTGAGGGATCAGAGGCAAATCGCATGTGTCAAATACGATTTATAAGTCTCATGTGAACTGCGACTTATAAGTCTCAGGTGTGAAATGCGATTTATAAATCTTAGGTGCCAAATGCGAATTGCTTGGAGAGGTTTCTAAAAACTGGGCGTTTCACCATTTTTAACATGTTTTGAGTTGTAGACCTCGGATTTGAGCGATTTGTGAGAGGTCCTTCACGTGTTCAATTCTGGTAAGTGTTCTATATCCGAAATTGATTATATTTCATGATTTAATACTTATTTATATTATTAAATTAGTTAATTGAATGGAAAAAAATGGGAAATTTTGTAAAAATCTTTCAAAATATAAAATGAGGATTTGAAGGGCGATTCGATATCGGAAATTGATAATTTTGGTATGTTTGAACTCATATCAGAATGAGTGTCCGAATATTATGAATTTTGCCAGGTTGTGAGGTGCGGGTTCGGGGTTGACGTTTTAGTTTTTGTTAAAGATTGAAACTTTATTATCTAGAATTGTTTCTTATGAGTTTTATTTACTATTTGAAGTTTTTTTTTTGATAAGGAAATTTGATGGTGTGAATCTTTGAACTCACGACCTCATCTACCGAACATGATTTGAAGTTATTTTGGCTAGATTTGAGTCATTCGGAGGTTGTTTCACTCGAGAAGGTCATTTTAGAGTAACGGTCTAGCTTCATTGAGGTAAGTATATTGCCTAACTTTATGTGGTGGAAACTACCCCTTAGAATTTGAGTCATCTGTGCTAATGGTATCATGTGAAGGCCATGTACGCGAGGTGACGAGTACGTACTCGGGCATATTTGTAAAAATTTGACCGTTTAGGGCTCTTAGGTTCTAATGTTCATTAGATATGAAGTTATTTTGTCATTTTAAATCCCCCACTTACTAAATTGACCCTTACGTATCTTTTTGGAATTAATTATTTCATGTTCTACCCTTATTGCCAATTAAAATTTTATGTGCCTTAACTGAAGTTGTTGCCTCTTTTATTGTCATGCTATATTTTCCGTAATTGCTTAAACTTAATTGAAGCTATTATTATCTTTTCCGTAATTTCGTAACCCTAAATGAAGTTATCATTATCTTTTTCGTAATTGCTTAACCTTAATTGAAGTTATTAGTATCTCTTCCGTAATTATTTAACCATAATTAAAATCTCTCTTACCTCTTCTGTAATTACTTAGCCTTAATTGAAGTTATTATTGTCGCTCGTTCTTCCATTTATTTGTGTTCTGAAGTTCTTGTGTCGATTTACTTATCGTATTCTCGTGTTATTGTTATTGTGATGTCGTATTCAGTATTTTTGCATCGAGGGCTATGTGTGGTTGTAGTATAGAAACTTTTTTGAGGAAATGTTGTGGCATATGGGCACATGTTGTGAAAGCCATTTTATTACATTATTATGTTTTGGCAAACATGGTATTGTTGTGAGAATTGTGGGGGTGTTCGCACGTGAATTGTCCGTGTTGTTATTATTATTGATATTTGTACATGCGGCATGACAAGGCGGGGTATATATGTGGGTTTGCGCATATGGCGAGACATGGTGAAATATTATTATGTGCGTGTGGCGAGACAAGGCGGATATTTATTTTATTGTTGCGCACATGGCGAGACAAGGTGGGCTATGTCGGGGAATGATTTGTGATGACTTGTGATGGCTTGGGGCATTGTTATTGTTGATATTTGTGTAGTGGTGTGCCTACCTTGTGTGAGTTATACTGTGTACATTTTGGGGTGATCGTTTCTTATGTACCATTCATTGTCTCTACTCTTACTTGTTAACTTGAATTGTGGTAGAACACTTGCACCAACATAAACGTAAATAAATCACCCATATCGGTTTAAGAAGATGAATCCTAATGTTATTAACCATTTACATGTACTCCCGTTTACTTGCCTTCTGTGTGAGAGTTGTTCTATCGGCACGTGAGTTGTCTGTGTGGTCATGAATCCTTATTATTGTTGGCACGTGAGTTATCCGTGCGGATATTTGATATTGTCACTCCCTTGGCACGTGAGTCGTCCGTGCAATTATGAATTGTAGTGTAGGCACGAAATGCCAAGTGATTAAGGTTCATGAGTTAGACCCCGTGAAATGTGACTATGAGGTGAAATAACTCGGGAAAGTCCTTGAACAAATCTTGTGAGAAAGTGGTTGCTCTTATTGAGTGTTACTTGTTTTTCCTTACTTGGTTTCATCGGACTTAAACTGTATTCAGCTTACTCCACGACGTTATTACCTGTTGTGTCTTGTTGCTAATTGTTGCTTTTAGTATCCTATTACCAACATTGTTTCATTTTTGTTATCATACTTAGCTTTAGATTGATATTGTTCCATGTTAGTTTCACATTCATACTTGTACATGTTATTAAGTCTAGTAGGTGTCTTTACTGTCCCTCGCCACTACTCTACCAAGGTTAGTCTTGATAGTTACTGGGTATCGCCATGGTGTACTCATGCTATGCTTTTTACAGATTCAGATACTCGTAGTTTGTTGATCATTAGCTAGTAGATCGGGCATCACTATGGAGACTCAAGGTACACCTGCTGTTACGTTCGCAGGCCTCGGAGTCACCTTATGAAATTTTACTTTGTACTGTTTATTTCTATCCCGTAACAGTTGTATATAGAGATCTTCTAGTAAACTCAGTAGAGTTTATGACTTGACTGCCGGTTTTAGTAGCGTTTTGCGGATTGGCGGAGTCTATACTTATCTTCGAGAGGCTACAGAACTATTAGGGCAGTTTCACTTCTTTTATTCCTATCATGCGGATTAATTGATCTCGGAGTTTAAGCCTTTGTCATTCTATTCTCTCACAGATGGTGAGGACATGGGCTGCAGTTACTGATGACGCTGCTCCTAGAGCCGCTATTTTCAGAGGCCGGGACAGAGGCATAGGCAGGGGCCGAGGAGGAGCACGTGTTACAGCTAGAGCACCTGTCAGAGCAGCAATTGAGGAGCCACCAGTAGCTCATGTCGAGAGGATAGGCACCGGAGGTGCCTGTTGTCGTTACCGGACTTCAGGAGACCTTAGCACAGTTCCTGAGCATGTTTGGTACATTAGCTCAGGCGGAGTTGATTCCGGTTGAACCAGCTACTTCACAGACCAGGGGAGGAGCTCAGACTCCCGCCGCTCGTACTCCAGAGCAGCGAGTCTATGTTGGTCAGGTTCCAGGTGTCATGCCGACATAACTTGTTGTTCCAGTTCAGCCCGTGGTTAGGGCAGCAGCATCTGAGGAGGAACAACTTAGACTTGCGAGGTTCAAGAAGTATTACCCTCCTACCTTCAGTGGTTTGAATTTAGAGGATGCTCATAGTTTCCTAAAAGAGTGCCACCATATTCTCCGCACTATGGTTATTGTGGAAACGAGTGGGGTTGCTTTTACTACATTCCAGCTTAAGGGAGCGGCATATCAGTGGTGGCAAACGTACGAATTAGGTAGCCCAGCCGATGCAGCTTCACTTTTATGGACTCACTTCTCAGAGATGTTCTTGAGAGAGTTTATTCCCCAGACTCTTAGGGATGCCTGGCACGCGAAGTTTGAGCAGCTGCGCTAGGGCACTATGTCAGTGTCAAAGTATGCCGTTAGATTCAGTGATTTGTCCAGACATGCACTTGCTTTGGTTTTTACAGTTAGAGAGCGAGTCTGCAGGTTCATTAAAGGGCTCAGTCATGATATCCGGTTCAACATGGCTTGGGAGTTGGAGACAGATGTTCCATTTTAGCAGGTGGTAGAGATCGCTCATCGATTAGAGGGCATGTGGGACCAGGAAAGAGGGGACATATGGGATCAGGAGAGAGAGGACAGGGAGGCTAAGAAGTCTCGTGGATCGGGAGGATATACTAGTCCTTATTTTGGAGGCAGGGTAAGCCATGGTAGAAGTTTCGTGGGTCAGCCAGTTTAGTTTGCACTTCAAACTTTGCACGGTGCTTCAGATATCCATGGGTCTCAGAGTGCCCATACCGGACAGCTTTCGCAGCCACGCCATCGGAGAGGTTGCTTTGAGTTTGGAGATACCAGCCACATTGTGAGAGATTGTCCCAGACTTCGGATAGAGGTGTCACAATAGGGTATTTAGGCTATGTGTTCTGCTCCAGTTGCTGATATCCCTGCACTTAGGGTGCAGGTCAGGCGAGTAGAGGGCGCCCAAGAGGGGGAGGTCCGACTCGTTGATGTGCTTTCCATGGTAGGTTGAGGCCATTGCACCAGATGGTGTCGTTACAGAGTATGGTTTCGATTGTTATAGAGGAGCATCATTCTTATTTTGATTTGGTTCTGCTTATCAGGGTGAGTCTTCTTATCTTGCTTCATATATGGGTGAGTTTCGTGATTTTGTACATTGCTTATGTGTTTACCCCTGTTGGAAGATTCTATAGCGGTAGCCCATGTCTGTCATTTTGTTTTGTTCACTCTTGAGAGCTGTGAGACTATAAGTGACTTTTTGTTACCCATTACGATAGTTTTTATGTGATTTCTGGGTGGTTGGTTATGATTTGTGAATTAGATGCTCTACCAATGCGGGAGTTCAGCATGTGTTGTGACCTTGCTAGTAGAAATTAAATAAGTGGAAGGTTTTGGTTGGTATGATGTGTATTCTACTTGTGATTCAGAGCTGAGGATGGATCCTAGTGTTTCCATGAGGTTTGTTATGTTTGGACCGAGCTGCGTGCCGTGATGAAGTTATATTAGGATTAGATCCTAGTGATTTGTTCATATACTTTGATTCCCTTGTGGAATTAATTCGTAGTATGCTACTGATAGGGAGTTGTGCCTGTGGGCTTGTTTGTTAGTTATTTAATTTGTTTTCTTATATATTCAATCATATTCATGTTGTACTTATTGTGTTTTAGCTTGCGAGGTGTGTGACTAGGTGACGTTGGATGTGACTTGTTGATTTGGGTGAATAGTTATGAGGTCTTCATGTTTCTTTCATTGTTGTCATTGTTTTGAAGGTTTGGCATAGGGTTCTAGTGGATATGAGGTTAATTGCCGGTGCTGGATTTGATTATAGGCATCTTTTATGATCTGAGATGTTGTTATGGGCATATGTGTGATGTGTTACGTCGTGTGGTTATACCTGGTAGGTGTAGGCATGAGTTGTTGCAGCTGGTTGAGGCTGATACCTTGTGTCGGTGTGTGAATATGGTCTTTTGGAAATGATCGGAAGGTGAGGAATTTGGTTCTAAGGTTATCAGTGTGGGTGGAAGGAATAATTTTTAGTTGGGATAGTATCGTCGGGCCTATATGGATTGGGGTGATGTGAGATCGCCCGCGGGTGTATGTATGGTAAGTTCACTCAGTGATTCATGACTTCGAAACGATTCTTGGCATGTTCGAGGACGAACGTTTGTTTATGAAGGGGAGAATGTAACGACCTGACCGGTCGTTTTGAGAATTAGTATCCCCTTCGACGGATTAAGGTCTCGAACAGATTCGTATTATGTATTATGACTTGCGTGTGTGGTCGAGTTTAGATTTCGTATGATTCAGGATCAATTTGGAAGAAGGATTCTTGTTATAGAAGCTTAAGTGGTATGAGTTGACCGGAGTTTGACTTTTATGTAGACGACTCCAAAATGATGTTTTGATAATTCCAATATCTTCGTAATGTGATTTTGGACTTAGGCGTGCGGCGGGATTTGGAGGCCCGTAGGATAATTTGAAGTATTTCAGCGGGAATTGGAAAGTTGAAGTTTTGAAAGGTTGAGAGGTTTGATCGGGAGTTGACTTTGTTGATATTGTGCTCGAATTGCAATTCTGAGAGTTGTATGAGCTCTGTTATGTCATTTGAGACTTGCATGCAAAATTTGAAGTCAATCGGAGTTGGTTTGGTATGAATCGACATTAGTTTTGGAATTTGGAAGTTCATAAGTTTCTTAGGCTTAAATCGATGTGCGATTCGTGATTCTAGTGTTGTTATAGGAAATTTGAGGCTTCGAGCAAGTTCGTATCATATTTTGAGACTTGTTAGTATACTTGTTGGGGTCCCATAGGGCTCGGGTGAGTTTCAGATGGGTTTGGATTGTGTCGCACTCTTATTTGATCTTTCGGCGTCGTTTCTTTTGGCATAAAGGGTACCACATTGTGCAAACTATATTTGATTTTTGATTTGATTGAACCATCAGATCCATATCGTAATTACAGCACCATAGCAACAAGAATCGTCGTATTCCGAGGTCGTATACGAGAGTTATGCTCATTTCTGTGTCGAGAAAGACTGTTGTTTTTCTGGTGTTTGAGGGATCAGGGGCAAATCGCAGGTGTCAAATGCAATTTATAAGTCTCAGGTGTAAAATGCGACTTTCCTAGTGAGGTTTCTAAAACCGGGGGTTTCACCATTTTTAACATATTTTGAGTTATAGACCTCGGATTTAAACGATGTTTGAGGGGTTCTTCACGTGTTCGATTGGGGTAAGTGTTCTATATACGAAATTGATTACATTCCATGATTTCATACTTATTTATATCATTAAATTAGTGAATTTAATGGAAGAAAATGGGAAATTTTATAAAAAGCTTTCAAAATGTAAAATGAGGATTTGCAGGGCGATTTGATGTCGTTTCAAGGTGCGAGCTCGGGGTTGACCTTTGGGTTGACTTTTTATTTTTTATTAAAGATTGAAGCTTTATTATCCATAATTGTTTCCTATGAGTTTTATTTATGATTTGAAGTTAAGTTGGCTTGATTTGAGTCGTCCGGAGATTGTTTCACTCGAGAAGGTCATTTTAGAGTAACAGTCTAGCTTCTTTGAGGTAAGTATCTTGCCTATCTTTGTGGGGGGGGGGAAACTACCCCTTAGGATTTGAGTCATTTGTACTAATTGTGTCATGTGAAGACCGTGTACGCCAGGTGACGAGTACGTACTCGGGCATATTTTTGGAAATTTGACCGTTTAGGGCTCTTAGGTACTTATGTTCATTAGATATGAGTTGTTTTGTCATGTTAAATCCTCTATTTACCAAATTCACCCTTATGTGTCTTTTTGGAATTAATTGATCCATGTTCTACCCTTATTGCCAATTAAACTCTTTTGTGCCTTAACTGAAGTTGTTGTTTCTTTTATTGTCATGCTATCTTTTTCATAATTGCTTAACCTTAATTGAAGTTATTATTATATTTTCCGTAATTTCTTAACCCTAAATGAAGTTATCATTATCTCTTTCGTAATTGCTTAACCTTAATTGAAGTTATTAGTATCTCTTCCATAATTGCTTAACCTTAATTGAAATTACTATTATCTCTTTCGTAATTGCTTAGCCTTAATTGAAGTTTGTTATACCTTTCATTGTTGACGTATTCTTATTTGGGGTCATTGATTCATGCTATCTCTCTTATCATCGAATTGTACTTTTGTGGAATCATTGTTACACATTATCTCTCCCTTGTTGAGCTATTCTTGTTGAGACCATTATTCCTTGTTGTGTCTTTCTTTGTGAGCTCGTTCTTCTATTTCTTTGTGTTCTGAAGTTCTTGTGTTGATTTACTTGCCGTATTCTCGTGTTATTGTTGTTGTTGCTATCGTACTCAATGTTGTTGAGCCGAGGACTTTGCGCGGTTGTGGTATTGAATCTGTTTTAAGGAAATATTGTGGCATATGGGCACATGTTATGAAAGCCATTTTATTGCGTTGTTATGTTTTGGAACACGTGGTATTGTTGTGAGAAGTGTCGGGGTATTCGCACGTGAGTTGTCAGTGTTATTGTTATTATTGATATTTGCACATGCGATGTGACAAGGCGGGCTATATATGTAGGTTTGAGCATATGGCGAGATAAGGTGAGAATATTATTATGCGCGTGTGGTGAGACAAGACGGTCATTTACTTTATTGCTGCGTATGTGGCGAGACAAGGTGGACTATGTCGGGGAATGATATGTGATGACTTGTGATAGCCTGGAGGCATTGTTATTGTTGATATTTGTATAGTGGTGTGCCTACCTTGTGTGAGTTATACCATGTACATTTTGGGATGTTCGTTTCTTGGGTGCCATTCATTGTCTCTACTCTTACTTGATGATTTAACTTTTGATAGAACACTTGCACAAGCATACACGTAAATAAATCACCCATATCGGTTTAAGAAGATGAATCTTGATGTTATTGACTATTTACATGTACTCTCGTTTACTTGCCTTCTGTGTGAGAGTTGTTCTATCAGCATGTGAGTTGTCCGTGTGGTCATGAATCCTTATTATTGTTGGCACGTGAGTTGTCCGTGCGGATATTTGATATTGTCACTCCCTTGGCACGTGAGTCGTCCGTGCAGTTATGAATTGTAATGTGGGCACGAAATGTCAGGTGATTAGGGTTAATGGGTTGGGACCCATGAAATGTGACTATGAGATGAAGTACCTCGGGAATGTCCTTGAACAAATCTTGTGAGAAAGTGGTTGCTCTTATTGAGTGTTACTTGTTTTTCCTTACTTGGTTTCATCGGACTTAAACTGTATTCAGCTTACTCCACGATGTTATTACCTGTTGTGTCTCATTGCTAATTGCTGCTTTTAGTTTCCTATTACCAACATTGTTTCATTATTGTTATCATGCTTAGCTTTAGATTGATATTGTTCCCTGTTAGTTTCACACTCATACTTGTACAGGTTATTAAGTCTAGTAGGTATCTTGACTGTCACTTGTCATTACTCTACCGAGGTTAATCTTGATACTTACTAGGTACCGCCTTGGTGTACTCATGCTATGCTTTTTGTACATTTTTGTGCAGATCCAGGTACTCGGAGTTTATTGATCATTAGCTAGCTGATAGGGCATTGCCGTGGAGACTCAAGGTATACTTGATGTTGCGTTTGCAAGCCTCGAAGTCACCTTCTGAAATTTTACTTTGTACTATTTATTTCTATTCTGGAACAGTTGTATATAGAGATCTTCTAGTAAATTCAGTAGTGCTTATGACTTGTACTGCCGGTTTTGAGATTGTAAGCTTTGTATAGAAAAATTTATGTTCATGTTTAATAATTTTTTCGTTGAGTTTGCCATTAATTCAGTAAGTATTAGGCTTACATAGTCTCTAAGACTAGGTGTCATTACATCATCCTACGGAAGAAAATTGGGGTCGTGACATCTCCGCTGGAACTATAATGATAGTGATGATCATCTATATTGTTAGAGTTATATGTAGAAGAAAACAATAGTGTAATAGAATTTCCAAATGCCTCGTGCTGCAAAACTTTTTAAGCCTGATCTTATTGTCTTTACAGTATTTTTAATATATAGTTAACGAAGTGAGAAGATAAAAGGAACAAAAGAATAACAAAAGTGAACGAGGAAGGATGGCGTCGAATAATAAATTGGACCAAAGGTATTATATACTGATAATTGATACCTTAAAAGTTTCTCTGGAACTAAATTTAATTGTTTGGTGTTAAGGCACTGTGCTTACTGCTTTGGTTGGTATTACTTATCTGTGTTTACTTATATAACACTGGTGGCATACCTCATCTAGTGTCCGCATGTCATTGTTTATGTGTCTAAATACCTTTAACTTTTGGTATAGATAATGAGAATTCTTGAGCATTGAAAATGGATGGAAAATAGACTTCTCCCAGGTCTAGGGATATACAACTGAATTTATAAGTGGCATGAAAAATTTATTGAATTTGCTTGTCGTCAACAGAAGTACTTATCTGAGGGAGTCATAAGGTGTCCTTGCAAGCATTCTAAAAATATGAAGCACCTTACGCTAGATGAAGTTAATGCACATGTTTATCGAAGTGGGTTCACACCAAGATATTGGTATTGGACATCACATGGAGAGGCACCTCCCATTAATTTGAATGAATATAAAAATGCAGGTTCTTATAGTAGTCATCAAGGGTGTAAATTTGACATGGCTTCAAACAGTCAAAGTAGCATTCTAGGGGATGATTATGAAAAAAAGAAAGAAAATTATTAGCTTCCCAAAGTGCATCTGTTGATGGAGAAACTAATTCAGCCATCGAGCAATCTCAATTAATTGAAATGGATATTTGGGTGCTATCAGTTGGTGGAAAGAAAAAAGGAAGAGTTGCAGGTCCTGGCTCTTTGGGTCGATCTGTAAAAGTACCTAAGAAAACAACATTTGATGTGTCAGAAGAAGTTGATGATCGGATAGAGCCCAAGTTCATGTGTTAAATGTTGAGTTATATAATTAGTTGGAAGAAACACAACACCAAAATGAAGAGACGAGGCGCCAAAATAAAAAAATGAGGCGCCAAAACAAAAAACAATAAGGAAGGAGCTAGGTGACACAAATGAGAAATTAGCAGCACTGATAAAGCATGTGGGTTACCTGGCATCATCTTCAAATCCACAACCATCATCTTCGAAAGACAATCAAGATTCTCAGAGTGATAATGATGATAACAACAACTCGGTAGATGAGTATGATTAAGATTGAGATAATTGGTTGTACTAAAGATGAGTATGATCAGGATTGAGATACTTGGTAGTACTATTTAAGATTTACAGTTTAGACTTTTAATTTTTTTTATTTAGGAATTATGCATTATTCTTTATTAATTTATAGATCATATTTTGGCTATATATTACTTCAGATTTGTGCAGAGTTGTTTGTTTGAGAAAAAAAAAAAGATGAATATCATATGTACATTGAATTGTGTGGAATATAATTTGGGACTAAATACTAATAAATTTGCTTTTGAAAAATGTACAAGTTACTTGTGGATTTTCATGGGGAAGTGTCTTGAAGCGGATAAATCTTTTGTTAGAAATTTACCTTCAAATATACAGTACGTGGGAATTTTGTAAGGATTTTGTTTGGAATTCTCCTGCGAAATTATCGCATTAAATTCCCACGAAATTCCCTTTTTCCACGAAATTTTTATTGAATATTTTCTGCAAATTTACTTGGAAGTTTTGCTGCGGAATTACATGTGAATATTTGCCCATGAAAATCCCTAGGAAAACTCCTTTCATTCATAATTTTTTACCAAAATTTACTTACGACTTTTTGGTATTTCTTGCGAAAAAGGTTGGAAGTAACTTACATAGGGATTTAACATTCTCAGGTAATGTACCCGCGACCAATTTATCCCCAGGTAATGTACCTGGGGAATTTAAAATTCGCATGTAATAGTTACCCACAACCTTTATTCCTGCGGATTCCCGTTTGCATGAAAATCCCAAAGTAAGTATTTTACCTGTGAATTTTACATTATAATCCCTGAAAAAATCCCTATGTAAATGACACTTTTCTTATAGTGTTGCTTGGTATTGTGTTGTTGTGATTGCTTGGTGAGGAAGAGTGAAAATCACGAAGGGTGATGTCGTGCCTTATTTGCATATTGATATTATTGCTTAAGTGAACGTGAGGATAAAGCATGAAGGGTGATGTTTTTCATTTTTTATTTTTATTATTATTATTATTATTATTATTATTATTATTATTATTATTATTATTATTATTATTATTGTTGTTGTTATTATTATTATTATTATTATTATTATTAGTATTAGTATTATTATTATTATTATACGAGGATGAGAGTAAAAGTACGACGGGTGATGCCGTGCACATGTTTCTTTATTATTATTATTATTATTATTATTATTATTATTATTATTATTATTATTATTATTATTATTATTATTATTATTATTATTATGTGAAGATGAGAGTAAAAGCACGAAGGGTGATGCCGTGCACATGCTTTATTATTATTATTATTATTATTATCATGTGAGAAAGAGAGTAAAAGCACGAAGGGTGATGCCGTGCACTTGCTTTTATATTATTATATGAGGATGAGAGTAAAAGCATGAAGGGTGATGTTATGCATATGTGTTGATTTCGCTACGATTTAACTTGATACTTGGAATGTGAAAATGACTCGATGGTTTCGTTATTTACTTTGAAAATAGGTTTACTTGGTGATTCTTTACTTATTGTTTCCGTTTATTTTCCCCTTTACATGTCCTTATCCCATTGTTATATTTGATTCTTTATCTGTTATTTTGCTACTTCTCGATATATAAATTCACATGTTTATCGTAGGTGTCTTGTCTTAGTCTCACCACTACCTCGTCGAGGTTAGGTTCGATACTTACAGAATATATTAGTGTAACGACCCGGCCGGTCATTTTGAGTATTTATCCATGATCCCCTATTTATTTCCTTCTCTATATTATTTTGTGATTATGTAACTTGCCGGGGTATTTGATTTTGGTTTCAGGTGAGTTTCGAAGTGAAATGGGACACATAGTCCCTAAGTGGAAACTTTAAGTTGAAAGAGTTGACCATAGTTTGACTTTTGTATAGACGACTCCGGACGGAGTTTTAACGATTCTAATAGCTCCGTATGGTAATTTTGGACATAGGAGTGTGTCCGGATGTTGATTTGGAGGTCCGTATGTCGTTTCGGCTTGAATTGGCGAAGGTTAGAAAGTTGAAGGTTTGGAAGGTTGGAAGGTTTGACCGGGAGTTGACTTTATTAATATCGGGGTCGAATTTCAATTCCGATTCCGAAAGTTGAAATAGGTCTGTCATGTCATTTATGACTTGTGTACAAAATTTGAAGTCAATCGGAGTTGTTTTAATAGGTTTGAATTGGGTTGTGATTCATAGAATCGATGTTGTTTGATGTGATTTTTGGCCTCGAGTAAGTCTGTTAGGTGTTTTGGAACTTGTTGGTATATTCGGACGAGTTCCCCGGGGCCCCGGGTGTGATTCAGATTGAATCTAGAACAAATTTGGGACTTGATCATTTTGTTGAAGCTACCGGTTTATCCTGTTCTGGTTTCCTTCTACGTATTCGCTAAGGTTCACCCGCGATCGCGTAGAGTCATCAAGGGCAGCTGGGATTTTTTCCTTCGCGTTCGCGAAGGTAAGGGCGCGATCGCGAACACGTGAGGTATATCGCGAACAAGTTTGCTAGGCATGTTCATCGTGAACACGTGAGGTATATCACATTCGCGTTTAAGGAAGACGAGGCTGGGGGCTGAGGCACGCTTGTGCATCGCATTCACATTAACTTGGACGCAGTCACGTAGGGGGATGAAGCTTGTTCATCGTGTTCGCGATTGGATTTACACGATCACGAAGGGTGTTTTATTGAGCTGGGGAGAATTGTTCTACGCGATCATGAGTCTTTATCAGCGATCGCGATAGAGAACGACTGGGCAGCAGTATTAGAATTTCAAAACGAGAGTTTCATCTCATTTTTAATTTTTGGACCTAGAGAGCTCGGTTTGTGGCGATTGTTTCATAGGTTTTTCAGGAAATTCATCGGGGTTAGAGATTCTAACTCGGTTTTGAATATATTACACGAATCTATTATTATTTTCATTATTTAATTAGTGGTTTGAGTTGGAAATTGGGGGGGGATGTAAAAACTTCTTAGGCTAAAATTTGGGATTTGAAAGGCGATTTGGGGTCGGATTTGAGTAATTCTTGTATGGTTTGACTCGTTATCGAATGAGCGTTCAGATTTTATAATTTTGGTCGGGTTCCAAGATGAGTTGGCTTTTTGTAAAGATCGTAACTTTATTATTCGAAATAGTTTCCTATAGTTTATATTTATGGTATGAAGTTATTTTATCTAGATTCGAGCAGTACGGAGTTGGCTAATCGAGGGAAAGGCTTACTAGTAGATTGAGTTAGCGTATTTTGGGGTAAGTATCTTACCTAACTTTGTGTGGGGGAATTGCCCCTTAGGATTGGTATTGTTTTGTGATAATTGTGATGTGTGAAAGCCGTGTACGCAAGGTGACGAGTGTGTACACAGGCTAAATATGAAAATTGACCAATTTTAGCTATGTAGATTCCTTTCATGCCTTAATTGATTTATATTAACATGTTATATTCATCATCATTAGTCTATCTTCATATGCTTTACTTGTTTTATCTCTTTTTTATTAATTGCCTTTATATGTTTAGTTGAAGAATTGTTTCCTCTATTCTTTATTTATTATTTGAGCGTTGATCTCTTTACTTAAAGTTGTTATTTAAGGAATATCTTGTTGTTGAAATTGGTATTGGGTTATAAAGGCCGTGACTTACATTGAGGCAAAGTCGTAAAGTTATAAAATACTATTCTTGTTGAGTTATTCACTTCCAGTTGTTATTGTGAGACTCTTGTGCATATTGTGGTTGAGCCATGGGCTATTTGTTGTGAAAGCACTATTGTTGTTGGTTTCTTGGCAAGTTGTGTTATTGGGCACTTGAGGTGCGATTTGTGATACATTGTGATATTGATACGCATGCGGTGGTATAAGGTTTTGAGGTTGAAACGTATACGGTAAGATAAGGTGGGCTTGATACGTCTGTTGCTAGTAGGGGAACTATTTGAAGCCACGCGGTGTGATAAGGTGGGTTAAAATGCGGGATGCTATTTCGGAAAAATAATTTTCAAAACTAAATGCAAGGCTCCCGCGGTGTTATAAGGAAAGATTGTGAAATGCTTTGTGATTTGAGACAATGAGACAGTACCTAGGTAGTGATTCTTGTTGATACTTTTCTATTACTTCACTTGTGTTTTGTAGCTTGTTTCGTGTCATAACATTCCTTGTTTTCCTCCCGTGATGCATTATTTGCCTTAGTTTAGTGTAGCTAATCTCGGTGTATTTCTTTATTGTATTATTTCTAATGCTATCATTATTTCACTATTATATACATGTTCAACTTCTTATTTATCCAGTAGGGCCTTGACCTGACCTCGTCACTACTCTACCGAGGTTAGACTTGGCATTTATTGGGTACCGTTATGGTGTACTCATGTTATGCTTCTACACATACTTTTGTACAGATCCAGGTACCTCCTACCAGTCCAGGCACCAGTGAGACGAGCCTAGTTTGGAGACTTCAAGGTATACCTGCCGGCGTCCGCAGGCCTCGGAGTCACCCTCTATCTAGTCTATTTTCTTTTCTTATCCTTTTATAGATACTGATGTATAGGGATTTTCAGTACCATCTTATAGAGCTTGTGACTTATTTTCACCAAATTTTGAAAAGTTGTGTTCTGTTGAGTTATGGAGTTTTCTTATTTGATAACGGTTGAGTATTTGAGAGTTTATTCATTATTTTCAGTTATATTCTGCATGTATGTTAGGCTAACCTAGTCTTAGAGACTAGGTGCCATCACGACATCCTACGGAGGGAAATTGGGGTCGTGACAAGTTGGTTTCAGACCTCTAGGTGCATAGGTGCTATGAGTCACAAGTAGGTTTAGTAAAGTCTCGCGGATCGGTAAGAAGATGTCTGTACTTATCTACGGGAAGCTATGGAACTGTTAAGAAAAAGCTTCACTTCTTTGATTCCTTATCGTGCGAATCTGTTGACTTCGAAATTCTAAATCTCTGTCTTTCTATTCTTTCATAGGATATGAGGATACGCACAACTGGATCTATTGATCAGACACCCGCGCCCCCTGCTAGAGCCACGAGAGGGTGGGGCTTGGGCAGATGTCGAGGACGGGCACGTGGTGCAACCAGAGCGCCTGCCCGAGTTACTACATAGGAGCCACCAGTAGGTCCAGTTGGAGGGAGGACACCTGAGGCGCCTGTTACTACCCCTGCACTTCATGAGACTCTCGCCCAGTACTTGAGCATGTTTGATATTCTAGCTCAGGCATGGTTGATCCCACTTGCACCGGCCACATCCCAGGTTGGGGGAGGAGCACAGACTCCCGAAGTTCGTACCCCAAAGCAGCGGGTCCAGGTTGACCAGGTCCCAGAGGTCATACTAGTGCAGTCAATTGTCCCTGTTGACGGCCAATTTTGACCCTCCCTTTTAAAATTAATTTATTCACGCTTAACAATTTACAATAAATGCTTTAAAGGTATTTTTCTACTAATGAATATCTATTTTATAAATTAATTAAGTATTAGTTTCAAAATTAATCACATAGTACTAATATTGTGTAATTACAAATATATTTACTATCATAAAATAACGTTTGTATGTACATTACATAGGTTTTACAATTTGACAAAATTATTCTTTAATTTTTAAAATTAGGCTACTCTATTAATATTTTGAAATTAGCGCTAATTTAAAATATGTGTCATTTATAGATAATTAAAATAATTAGTAACATATAGTAATTATAATTTCACCATATTTTATTGAAATTGTTAAGTTTATTTAAATTGATTTTAAAAGGGATTATTTTTAAAACTAACAGGCTACAATTGCAATTCCTTAACCAAGCACAAAGTGGATATTCTTTAAATTAATTTTGGCCAAAATACCAGGTCCAAATCGGAACAACCCAGGCCAAACACTCCATCCTCTTCCAACTCGGTAATCCTTTCCATTACCTCTCAACCAATCATGACCTGATATATCACCCGTTGATCCCACTCACAAAACAAACACAGGCGATTTGAACCGTTGATTCAAACCATAAACGGTCACAAATTATTCCCTATTTTCCATTTAAATCCCGACCCATTATTAGAAATTATCTTAGCCGTTGAATCACATAGATCCAATGGTCCCCATATTTTCCTAAAATCATTTTTTCTTAAATAAGTAATGCCCCGATATATCAGGGTAGTTGATCAAGTGATCCAACGGCCCAAATCATTTTCCCCCATTTTAACTCAGAGACCAACTGGTCTCACACCCCAAACCCTAACTCATTTCACCTCACCTAGCCGCCTTTCTTTCCTCTTCTTCTCTCTTTATCTCGTCTGCCCTAAACCATCATCAATCAACAAACCTTGCAAAAAGTGGTGTAAGGTCGCGAAATCGACCTCAAATCATCTCATTTGTCTTCCATATCCAGGATTCCCGCTGGACTTTTACCTATTTTATCACCAAATCAAAACTCCCAAAATCCGAAGTTTAATCTCAGAGATGAGATTTCAAATTGTCATTGATATTTCAAATTCATGGCATACATGGCTATTCCTTTTGTTCCTGCACTCTCAGTCCCGTCATTCTTTCCATTTTCGCCTTTCAAATTAAAAACCCTAGTCGAGAAAATGAGAACTCAAAGGTGAAACTTCAAACTCGCATGTTTCGTCCTTCGTTCTTTCAAATCAAAGCGAGCAGGAGGTGTTAGATGGCTTCATCATCAATATTCGACACCCAGAGGTCAAATGAAATGACCTTTAGGTATTAGGGTTTTGACCGATGGTTTCTTGTTCCTCAACGTTCAACGATTCACTCCACTCCAGTACTTAGGTAAAATCATTACTGATTCTACCCTCTGTCTTCTGATTTTCACTCGATTAGCTACCATCATCTACCATGTGTCACTCTCCACTACTGGTTTGAATTCATGAAGCCTTAGAGCATTGAATGCCACTGTAAATAGGGATCTTTAATATTCTTACCGACACAACCTAACACAACAAACTAGAGAAACCAAAACACTAAGAAATTAGGTTTTCTCATGATTAGATCTCTTACTGTTTTCTTCTATTTTGTCGAGTTCTTTGCTGGTTCAAGCTTAAAAGTTTTCTGGGATCTTTGAGCAATAAAATGGAATTCGTTTGGTCTGCTGCCCTTGAGAAGGTCAGCACCTTTGTTTCCCTTTTCTTTTGTTTGCCTCTCTAAATGATTTAGATATGTTCATGTTAAGTTCTGTATATTATAATTATACTATGTATGTTGGACTTGTTTTGATAATCATGTTTTGTTAGCATAATAATCTTTTTACGAGCAGCCTATTCCATTATTATTCCTAAGTGATAATCGATTAGTTGAATGATAATTATTGATCTTTGTTCTGAGCTTTCTTACAACCTCTATGCCTAAATTCTTATATGTTTATGTTCAATGTAAACTTCATAGTTCCTAGTGACTCATAATGAGCTTATTCCTATTTTATTGCACTTCTGTAATTTTATGAGCTCTAAAAGCTAAGTGTGCTATTTGGTAGCTATTGAAATCTGAATTTGTTCAAAACTTGTGTCCTTGTCCTTTAACCTTAAGTTTGAACTTCCAATGTTCAAGAACTTTCTTGTCTGTATGTGTTTCTTTAAATTGCTTTTGAATTAGCACTATGGTCTTTATTCTGTTTGATTACTATCATCGATAAGCCAATCATGTTCATGTTTCCATTCCACCAATAATACTGTTATAATGTACACCTCTGCATATCATTCCCATGTATTCTATATGTTTGTAGTCAGGTTCATTATGTGGTAATCTTAACTGATATACCATATGTCCATATCACTTAACTAAGTTGAAGGAGTCTGAGTGCCTAGATGCTTTCTTCTCTGCATCTATACCTGTTAATTCTAAGAGTGATATCTGAGTTGTCACTATGACTTTTCCATGATCATGTTCGACTGTTGCATGCATAGGAACATTATCTTACTTACATCAAGTTGTTCCTTCCTCGTGAATCTTTGTTGCATATACATTATGTAAGATTAACTATTTTCCTCTTTTAATGTAAGTCATAATTTGTTTAGATAAAGTCAACTAGTAATTGTTGCATAACTAGTTTTTTCTATTCTATAATCAGTTGAGATCTTCATACACATGTGCAATACATCCATGTCCTTAGTCTTTGAACCCCTGGGGTTTATTGAAAAGTCTGCATGCATCTATAGTTAGTTTATCTCTCATGAAGAAATAATTTAGGCCTACTGCTAAAACCCATGATACACTTGAAGCATGATTACTTCACACCAATATCTTGAGCTAGGTTCATGTTCAGTTTGAACTTGTTTGACACAATGTTTTCATCTCTTCTCTCCACTTGCTTGATCAGTTTGATTTTGTAATGTGTAAAGTTCCTATACTTGTTTGAGGTCACAACCTCATTTATTCTTCCCATAAGTAGTTGACTGAATGTTGCTAGTCTTTGCTTAATTCTGCAACACCATACTCTGTTTTGAACTATGCTTAGTCTTTCTTCCTACTGTTGATCTAAAACTAGATTTGATTCTTAAACCTTATTGAAGTCCCTTTGTTGATATTGCCTGAACATGATAACTGGCTGATATTATTAGAAGCATGATCCTATTGATACCTTAGGGATATTATGTTTAAATCTGTGAGTGTGTAATCATGATGAGAATTCAGACCCATGACCTTGATTATATCTCTGAAACAATTGTTGACTATGACTGTTGGTTTGAATCTGCCTTGATGTCTTTAAGTTGCCAAGTGATATTATCACTAACTGTTTGAATATGCTATGCCTTAATGATTCATTCCTGCAATGGTGTGATCATGAAACTGTGTGTATTCTAAACTCAGCCCCTCTCCCTTTAATTTTCCTTGATATATTTTTCCTATTTAGTATCATAGTAGTATGAATTCTCTTGTATTATTTTATTAAGAGGAAAGTATATATGTTGTGGTAGGAAGTACTTTAGTATTTAGTTCGCATTGGAAGGGTCTCATTGGCACTTAAACCCATAAGGAAAATATGTCGTTAGTGATTACGGGTATTTGGGAGCAGAGTTTGACTTTAGGTTGGGCTGCCCTCCCCAGCACAAGCATTGCCCTGGGCCTTGAGTCCCTCGGGAACTTTGAAGTGTAGGGGGATCCAAAGGGAGCTTCGACCTTGAGTGAGGTTTCCTCTTTAGCTCTTAATTCATTGACACATTCAGTTCTTTAAGGGTTCAGTGTTTAATGACAACGAAAGTGTTCCAATGTGAATTATTTGCTTGGTAAAGCCAGCACATTAATATGTAACTTCCTCTACCATATCAATATAGTTCTTGCTTTAATTAATTGTTTATGTATTTGTCATGTACATTGAAGTGTTCTGTAGCTGGAATATGTTTAAAGTTTTAGATACATGTCTAATGACTTTCTTATATTTTACATGTACATCTGTTTGGGCCTCTGAGTTCTTGATGAACTCAGGCCCAATTCCAACTCTATTGCACCGCGTCCAGAGATCCAAACTCAGTTGTGATCGCTCTCCTTTACTGTTGTGCCTATATTCTTGAGGCCCAATCCTAAAGTCCAGTCCTCTTTCCCTTAACTTTTTTTATTATTATTACTACCTCTTTAATCTAGTTTACCGCCTCTACTAGTTTAATATTGTAGTTGTATTTGTTATGTCTTTATTGTTATTTTATCCCTCATGTATATAACAATCATATATTAGAACACATGCTCTCTTTTGTTTCTTTATGCTTTAATATCATATGAACTTAGGCAAGCCTTAGGAAATATAGGATTTTTAAAAGGGAAAATTAGCTAACAGTAGGTCTTTAGTTCGCAAGTTGTAATCTACTCGATAATTGCTATGTTTTTCACTCGCCCTTCTCTTCTTGAAAAGATTTTGAAATACAAAACTTAGTGAAAAGCAACTCTACTTCTAAAAGGAAAACCACACTTCAATTTTCGTTTTCTCAAAAGAAAAATCAGAACTTCAGAAGATCGTCGCTTTAAGGAATTTCCAGCAAATGACCTTTTCTTTGAAAATCCTTCGAATCTAAGGTAAATCCTAGACATACTTTTTATCAAAGAATCTTTCATCATTATGTAAATAAAGATCCCCCAAATCAAAGTGTTTTCATAACTTAATATCTTTTATAAACTTATAAATTATAGACCACTTATGTACTAATTTCAAAACTTTTTTAATATTTCTTATGAATGATTTCATAAATTCCTATCCCTTTAAGACTCTGTATCCTTTCTATCAATATCATCCTTAGGTGTACAGTAAGCCATCTTTCTTATTATTAATCAAAGCTTTTATACAAATAATTGATCTCAAACTTAGTCTAAAGCCTATGGAGCTACCTCAGGTAGATTTTAAGGGGTACCTAACACCTTTCCCTTAGAAGAACAAGAACCCTTACCCATAATCTCACCGGTTAGAAGACTAATAAAGAACGTGACTTAGTAATTAAATAGGTACCCTACTATACCTTTAAAATATTAGGTGGCGACTCTTTTTCATCAACAACAGAGAAATCACAAGTTGAATCCTATATTAACTAGTGCAAGATAAGGTGCAACAGTCCTAGCTCAGCCTGAGGTTAGGGCACCAACATCTAAGGAGGAGAAGATCAGGCTCGAGAGGTACAAGAAGTACCGTCCTACATTCAGTGGCCTGGCTACAGAGGACGCACATGGTTTTCTTGTGGAGTGCCACCGTATCCTCCGTACTATGGATATTGTGGAGTCGAGTGGGGTTGCATTCACTACATTCCAGCTTAAGGGAGTGGCTTATCAGTAGTGGCGAGCATATGAGTTGGGTAGCTCGGCCGAGGCAGCTTCACTCACATGGGCTCAGCTCTCAGAGATGTTCATGAGAGAGTTTGTTCCTCAGAGTCTTCAAGATGCATGGAGCGTAGAGTTTGAGAAGTTTCACCAGGGTGCTATGACCGTATCAGAGTATGTTGTCAGGTTCAGCGAGTTGTCCAGACATGCACCAGCGTTAGTCTCCACAGTTAGAGAGCTAGTCCGTCAATTTATTGAGGGGCTCAACCATGGTGTTAGATTCAGCATGGCTCGAGAGTTGGAGGCTAATACCCCATACCAGCAGGTTATGGAGATCGCTCGGAGATTAGAGGGTATATGGGATCGGGAGAAAGAGGAGAGGGAGGATAAGAGGCCTCGAGATTCTGGTACATATAATGGTGCTTGTGTCGCAATTGCAGCCCTTCATGGTAGAGGTTATGTGATTCGTCCTGTTCATTCAGCACTTCAAGCTTCCAGCGGTATTCTGGCCACTCCCAGGTCTCAGGTTGCCCATTATGCAATGCCACTGTCTAGTGCACCTCCTGCACGAGGTGCTTTCAGCAATTAGTCCAGCCGAGCAGGCCCGATCCAGTCTCAGCAGTCACATCCTCAGAAATCTTGTTTTCAGTGCGGAGACACTCGTCATATGGTGAGGGACTGCCCCTGACTTAGGAGGGGTGCACCTCCATAGACCACTCATGCTCCACGTATTCGACAGGGTCCTCAGGCTTCTCAGGCTATGGTTACCGCACCAAATTCCACTCCACCTACACAGCCAGCCAGAGGTGGAGGTCGGGCGGGTAGGGGTCGCCCTAGAGGGGTAGGCCATGCCAGATGTTATGCTCTTCCGACTAGGACAGATGCGGTTGCATCTGAGTGAGTTATCACATATATTGTTCCAATTTATCATAGAGATGCATCAGTCTTATTTGATCCAGGCTCCACTTATTCCTATGTATCATCTTACTTTGCTCCGTATTTGGGTATATCCTGCTATTCTTTGAGTTCTCCTGTCTATGTGTCCATGCCTGTGGAAGATTATATTGTTGTTGACCGTGTGTATCGATCGTGTTTAGTTATTCTTGGTGGTTTTGAGACCAGAGCTGACATATTTTTGCTCAGTATGGTAGATTTTGATATTTTTTTGGGCATGGACTGGTTGTCGCCCTATCATGCTATTCTTGATTGTCATGCCAAGACAGTGATGTTGGCTATGTCAGGTTTGCCACGGTTGGAGTGGAAGGGTACTTTGGATTAGGTTCCTAGCAGGGTGGTGTCTTTCATTAAAGCATAGCGGATGGTTGGGAAGGGGTGTGAGGCATATCTAGCCTTTGTGAGAGATGCCAGTGTTGATACTCCTATCGCTGAGTCAGTTCTAGTAGTGAGGGATTATCCAGATGTATTTCTGACGGATCTTCCGGGCATGCCGCCCGATAGGGATATTGATTTTGGTATTGATATATTGTCGGGCACTCAGCCCATATCTATTCCACCATATCGTATGGCCCTAGTGGAGTTGAAGGAGTTAAAGGAGCAGTTGCAAGAGTTGTTTGATAAGGGCTCCATTCGGCCCAGTGTGTCACCTTGGGGGGTGCTCTGGTCTTGTTTGTAAAGAAGAAGGATGATTCTATGCGCATGTGTATTGATTATCGACAGTTGAACAAGGTTACAGTGAAGAACAGGTATTTATTGCCACGCATTGATGACATATTTGATCATCTATAGGGTGCCAGAGTGTTCTCAATAATTGATTTGCGGTCAGGCTATCATCAATTGAAGATTTGGGATCTGGATATTCCGAAGACTGCCTTCAGGACTCGGTATGGTCATTACGAGTTCTTTGTGATGTCATTTGGGCTGACCAACACCCCAGCAGTATTCATGCACTTGATTAACAGTGTATTCCATCCCTATCTTGACTCATTCATCATTGTGTTTATTAACGACATCTTGGTGTACTCCCGGAGGTGGGAGGATCATGAGCAACACTTGAGGATCGTGCTTCAGACCTTGAGAGAAAAGAAGTTGTATCCAAAATTTTCAAAGTGTGAATTTTGGCTTGATTCATGGTGATTTTGGGTCATGTAGTGTTGAGTGAGGGGATCGAGGTAGATCTGAAGAAGATTGAAGCAGTGCAGAACTAGCCCAGACCGTCTTCAGCTACTGAGATTCAGAGTTTTCTTGATTTGGTAGGGTATTACCATCGATTCGTAGAGGATTTCTCATTTATTGCAACACCTATGATCAGATTGACCCATAAGGGTGCTTCGTTTAGGTGGACCGAGGAGTTTGAGGAGAGCTTTCAAAAGCTCTAGATTTCTTTGACTACAGCCCTAGTGTTGGTATTGCTTACGGGTTTGGGGTCTTACACTGTGTACTGTGATATGTCATGTGTTGGCCTCGGCGCAGTGTTGATGCAAGATGGTAGGGTGATTGTCTACGTGTCTAGACAGTTGAAGGTACATGAGAAGAATTATCCTATCCACTACCTTGAGTTAGCAGCTATTGTTCATGCCTTGAATATTTGGCGACACTATTTGTACAGTGTCCCTTGTGAGGTCTATACCGACCACCGGAGTCTACAGTATTTGTTCAAATAGAAGGATCTGAACTTGCGGCAGAGGAGATGGTTAGAGTTGCTTAAGGACTATGATATCACCATTCTATATCATCCCGGGAAGGACAATGTAGTGGCCGATGCCTTGAGTCATAAGGCGGAGAGCTTGGGCAGTTTAGCATATCTACCGGCAGTGGAGAGCCTATTAGCATTGGATGTTCAGGCCTTGGCTAACCAGTTTGTTAGATTGGATATTTTGGAGTCGAGCTGAGTTTTGGCTTGTGTGGTTTTTCGGTCTTCTCTTTATGATTGTATCAGAGAGCGTCAGTATGACAACCCCCATTTGCTTGTCCTCAAGGACACGGTTCAGCACGGCGATACCAAGGAGGTTACTATTGGGGATGATGTTGTGTTGCGGATGCAGGGCTATGTGTGCCTAATGTAGATGGTTTGCGTGAGTTGATTCTTTAAGAGGCCGACAGTTCGTGGTACTCTATTCATCCGGGTGCCTCCAAGATATATCAGGACATGAGGCAGCACTATTGGTGGAGGAGAATGAAGAAAGACATAGTGGAATATGTAGCTCGGTTCCTAAATTTTCAGCAGGTGAAGTACGAGCATCAGCGTCCAGGTGGATTGTGTCAAAGGCTAGAGATTCCAGAATGGAAATGGGAACGGGTTACTATGGATTTTGTTGTTGGGCTCCCACGGACTCAAAAGAAGTTTGATGCAGTATGGGTGATTGTGGATAGGTTGACCAAGTCGGCTTATTTCATTCTAGTGGTGACTACTTATTCTTCAGAGCAGTTGGCTCAGGTTTATATTCGCGAGATTGTCCGACTTCATGGCGTGCCGGTATCCATCATCTCTGACCGGGGTATACAGTTTACATCACGATTCTGGAGGGCAGTACAGTGTGAGTTGGGCACACGGGTCGAGTTGAGTACAACATTCCACCCTCAGACGGACGAACAGTCCGAGCGCACTATTCAGATATTGGAGGATATGTTTTGTGCCTGTGTGATGGAGTTTGGGGGTTCTTAGGATCAGTTCTTGCCGTTGGCGGAGTTTTCCTATAACAACAACTATCAGTCGAGCATTCAGATGGCTCCATATAAAGCCTTGTATGGGAAGTGGTGTCGGTCACCGGTGGGTTAGTTAGAGCCAGGGGAGGCTAGGCTATTGGGTACTGACTTGGTTAAAGATTCTTTGGAAAAGGTTAAATTGATTCAAGATCGACTTCGTACAGCAAAATATAGACAGAACGGTTATGCGGATAGGAAGGTTCGTGATGTTGTGTTCATGGGTTGAGAGCGGGTCTTGCTCTGGGTTTCGCCCATGAAGGGTGTTATGAGGTTCGAGAAGAAGGGCAAGTTGAGCCCTAGGTATATCGGACCTTTTGAGATTCTTGAAAGGATTAGAGATGTGGCCTGCAAGCTTGCACTGCCACCTAGTCTAGCTGCAATTCATCCAGTATTCCATGTTTCTATGGTCTGGAAGTATCACAGTGATCCGTCTCATGTGTTGGATTTTAGCTCAGTCCAGTTGGACAAGGATTTATCTTATGTTGAGGAGCCGGTGGCCATTTTGGATAGGCAGGTCCGAAAGTTGAGGTCGAAGAACATTGCTTCAATGAAAGTTCAGTGGAGGGCTTAACCAGTCGAGGAGGCGACTTGGGAGACCGAGCCTGATATGCATAGCCGTTATCCTCATCTTTCACTATTTCAGGTAATGTCTCTATACTCGTTCGAGGACGAAGGTTTGTTTTAAGAGGAGGAGGATGTAATAACCCGGCCGGTCATTTTGAGTATTTTAGTCTCGATCCCATATTGCCTCCTCTATGTTATTTTGTGGTTATGTGACTTACCGGGGTGTTTGTTTTTAGTTTCGGATGAGTTTCGGAGTGATTTGGGACACATAGTCCCTAAGTGGGAACTTTAAGTTGAAAGAGTTGACCGTAATTTGACTTTAGTGTAGACGACTCCGAAACGGATTTTTGATTGTTCCAATATCTCCGTATGGTGATTTTGGACTTAGGAGCATGTCCGGATGTTGATTTGGAGGTCTGTAGGTCGTTTCAGCTTGAATTGGCGAAAGTTAGAAAGTTGAAGGTTTGGAAGGTTAAAAGGTTTGACCGGGAGTTGACTTTATTGATATTGTGGTCGGATTCTGATTCCGGAAGCTGTAATAGGTTTATCATGTCATTTATGACTTGTGTGCAAAATTTGAAGTCAATCAGAGTTATTTTGGTATGAACCGGCATTAGTTTTGGAATTCGGAAGTTCATAGTTTCAATAGGCTTGAATTGGGTTGCGATTCGTAGAATCAATATTGTTTGATATGATTTTTTGCCTCGAGTAAGCCCGTTAGGTGTTTTGGGACTTAATCATTTTGCTGAAGCTGCCGGTTTTTCCTGTTCTGGTTTCCTTCTACGCGTTCGCAAAGGTTCACCCCGGATCGTGTATAGTCATCAGGGCCAGCTAGGATTTTTCCCTTCGCGTTCGTGAAGGTGAAGATGCGATCGCAAAGTTTGCTGGGCTTGTTCATCACCAACACGTGAGGATATCGTGTTCGCGTATAAGGAAGGTGAGGTTGGGGCTGAGGCATGCTTGTGCATCGCGTTCACGTGATCTTGGACGCAGTCGCGTAGGTGGAGGAAGCTAGTTCATCGCATTCGCGACTAGATTTACACGATTGCGAAGGGTGTTTTATTGAGCTGGGGAGAATTGTTCTACGCGATCGCGAGTCTTTGTCCACGATCGCGATAGAGGACGACTAGGCAGCAGTATTAGAATTTCAAAACGAGGGTTTCATCTCATTCTTAATTTTTGGACCTAGAGAGCTCGGTTTTTGGTGTGTTTTTCGTGGGTTTTTCAAAAATTCATCGGGGTAAGAGATTCTTACTCGGTTTTGATTTTATTACACGAATCGATTGTTACTTTCATCATTTAATTAGTGATTTGATATGAAAATTTAGGGAAAAATTGTGAAAACTTCTTAGGCTAAAATTTGGGGATTTGAAAGGTGATTTGGGGTCGGATTTGAGTAATTCTTATATGGTTGGACTCGTTATCGAATGGGTGTTAGGTTGACATTTTGAGTTGACTTTTTGTTTCTTTGTAAAAATAGTAACTTTATTATTCGAAATAGTTTTCTACAGTTTATATTTATGGTATGTAGTTGTTTTGGCTAGATTCGAGCCATTCGGAGTTCGATAATCGAGGGAAAGGCTTACTAGCGGATTGAGTTAGTGTGTTTTGAGGTAAGTATCTTGCCTAACTTTGTACGGGGGAATTACCCCCTAGGATTGGTATTGTTTTGTGATATTTGTGATGTGTGGAAGCCGTGTACGCAAGGTGACGAGTGTGTACACGGGCTAAATGTGGAAATTGACCAATTTTAGCTATGTAGATTCCTTCCATGCCTTAATTGAGTTATCTTAACATTTTATATTCATCATCATTAGTATATCTTCATATTCTCTACTTGTTTTATCTCTTTTTTATTAATTGCCTTTACATGTTTAGTTGAAGAATTGTTTCCTCTATTCTTTATTCATTATTTGACCGTTGAGCTCTTTACTTGAAGTTGTTATTTAAGGAATATCTTGTTGTTGAAATTGGTATTAGGTAATAAAGGCCGTGATTTACATTGAGGCAAAGTCGTAAAGTTGTGAAATACTATTCTTGTTGAGTTATTCACTTCTGGTTATTATTGTGAGACTCTTGTGCATATTTTAGTTGAGCCATGGGATATTTGTTATGAAAGCACTATTGTTGTTGGTTTCTTGGCAAGTTGTGTTATTGGGCACTTGAGGTGCGATTTTTGTGATACGTTGTGATTTGATACGCATGTAGTGGTATAAGGTTTTGGGGTTAAAACACATGCGGTGAGATAAGGTAGCCTTGATATGTGTGTTGCTAGTAGAGAAACTACTTGAAGCCACGCGGTATGAAAAGGTGGGCTAATACGCGGGAATTTATTTCGGGAAAAATGCTTTTCAAAACTAAATGCAAGGCACCCGCGGTGATATAAGGAAATATTGTGAAATGCTTTGTGATTTGAGACTACGAGGCGGTACCTCGGTAGTGATTCTTGTTGATACTTTTCTATTACTTCACTTGTGTTTTGTTACTTGTTCCGTGTCATAGCATTCCTTGTTTTCCTCCCACGATGCATTATTTGCCTTAGTTCAGTGTAGCTAATCTCGGTGTATTTCTTTATTGTCTCATTTCTATTGGTGTCATTATTTCACTATTATATACTTATTCAGCTTCTTATTTATTCCAGTAGGGCCTTGACCTGGTCTCGTCACTACTCTACCGAGGTTAGGCTTCGCACTTACTGGGTACCGTTGTGGTGTACATGCTACACTTCTGCACATCTTTTTGTGCAGATCCAGGTACCTCCTACCAGTCCAGGCACCAGTGAGACGAACCTAGTTCGGAGACTTCGGGGTATACCTGCAGACGTCCGCAGGCCTCACAGTCACCCTATAGCTTGTCTATTTTCTTTTCTTTTCCTTTTATAGATACTGATGTATAGGGATGTTCAGTACCATCTTATAGAGCTTGTGACTTGTATTCGCCGAATTTTGGGAAGTTGTGTTCTGAGTTACGTAGTTTCCTTATTTAATAATGGTTGAGTATTTGAGAGTTTATTCATTATTTTCAGTTATATTCCGTATGTATGTTAGGCTTACCTAGTCTTAAAGACTAGGTGCCATCACGACATCCTACGGAGGGAAATTGGGGTCGTGACATTGGGTCGGTTGTACTCATACTACACTTATACACTTCTTGTGTAAATTCTAATATTGGTACCAGCGGAGTCCCGAGAGGTACTTAGCAGATACCAGATGGTGATTCAAGGTAGAGTCGCACTTTGTTCCCAGCCTTAGAGTCACTTTTCTGTTTTCATTATATTGTTTCCATTTTATTTCGGATAATGTTGTATTTCTTTCAGAACATTGTATGTAGAAAAATCTAGAAGCTCATGTAGTTGTGACTCTACATCTTTGGATGGTTTGCGTAATTGTTGAATTTAGTATTATTATGTTTATCTCGAAATTGCCTTTACATTATGTTGTTATTCTCTTGTTAGTCTTTTATAGCAGTTCTTTTTATTTATTTGTTGTGTGTTGGCTTTCCTAGCTAGTGGTGTTAGGTGCCATCACGACCCCAATTAGTTGGAATTTTGGAATGTGACACAAAAGTAGCCTAAAAGTTTACATTATATAGCCAAATTCAAAAAAGACCTATTTCTCTATTTATGCTCCCTCCCCGTAACCCGTTCTTTACCTCTCTTTGTCGTCTCCCTTCCCTCATATTTTATATCTCTCTCTCTCTCTCTCTCTCTCTTTCTCTCTCTCTTTCTCTCTCTCTCTCTTTCTCTCTCTCTCTCTTTGTAATGACCCAGCCTTTCGTTTTGAGCATTTGTATTCCGTTCATCTATTTGAAGACTTGAGTAGATCTGTATGATATTTTATGACTTGCATGAATCGTCGGTTTTGATTTCCAGATGATTCATGATTGATTTGGAAGAATAATTCTTAACTAGGAAGCTTTAAGTTGGGAAAGTTGATCAAGTTTGACTTTTTGGTATTTGATCTCGGATCGGAGTTTTGATGGTTTTGACAGGTTCGTATTGTTATTTTCGACTTGGGCATATGCCCGGATTTGCATTTGGATATTTCTAGAAGGTTTCGGTACTATTTGGCAAAAGTTGGCAGTTTGAAGGTTTGGAATATTCATAAGTTTGATTGAGAGTTGACTTTGATGATATCGGGTGCGGATTGTAGTTCTGGGAATTAGAATAGCTTCGTAATGTCATTTGGGACTTGTGTACAAAATTTGAGGTCATTCCGGTTTGATTTGATATGGTTCGGCACGAGTTTTGGAAGTTGAAAGTTCAAAAGTTTATTATGTTCGATTTGAGGCGTGATTCGTGGTTTTGTTGTTGTTATGTGTGATTTGAGGCCTCAAGTAGGTCTGCATTATGTTTTGAGACTTGTTGTCATGTTTGGATGGGGTCCCGAGGGGCTCGGGTGAATTTCAGATGAGTTTTGGATCATTTCCATACTTTTTGGCACTACTGCTTTTTGGTGTTTCAGACCTTCTGTGCGATCACGAAGATTGGTCCACGCTCGCATAGTATATTAGTGACGAGCGCAAAACACAAGACGAAATTGATGCTCGCTAGCCAAAGATAGTATAGTATAATTATCATCTCCACATGGATTGGATTTAAATATTGCTCTAGTAATTTCTGGTTTAATTACTATTCAGGAGGATCAACATTTGAGTTAAATGATTAAGAACTACAATTAACTAGTAAAGTAAAGCAATTGACAATTGACTGCAACAAACTAGAGATTAGAAAGTCAGTTTCTTATCAATGTGAGAAATAAGGGTTTTGACATGATAGGTGCAAGGTTGTTATTCTCGATATGATACTGTTATATTTCACTCTTGAGGTTCTATCGATTCTCATGAATTCAATAGGTGATTAGCTTATGCTTCCGATTCAAACTCCTCTCTCGATTAAATCTAAATCTTTCAAATAAACTAATGTGAAGTACAGTGAAACTTGCAAGAATCTATTGATTGGAATGATCTAAGAGAAACTTCTCACGAATATTTCTCAATCTCAACTTAAACGGTAACTCAAAAAACTCTCTCGATTACTTCAAAGAATCACCAAAATAAACTAAGGCATACGCTGCAATGATATTCAATAAGATGTTTTTTCTTTCGATTAAACATTATAAAGAATAAAATCACAACTCTATTAAAGCTCCTCCAACAAATTCAAGCAATTAAATAGTAATCAAATCCATAGATAACAACCAAATCACCATATCATGTCAAACCCTAAGGTAAACTACTTCATAGATATGGAGAAAGTCATCAAAAATAAATTTAAGAACATAGAAAACATTACTCCAACGTTAAATCCAAACTCGCATATTGAATTGATGGAAGAATGATGAAATCCTGTGTCTTGAAGCCTCCAATGCTCTCCAATAGTTCCCTAGGTCAAAAGTCCTCTAAAAATTATGTTTTTGTTGTATTTATACCATATAGGAATGGGCCCGGATGAAACTATCCTTTCCAAACCTAAGTAGGAGAAATACTCTGTAAAATTTGCACATGGGCGGTGCATGGGGCGCCGCCCCACGCGGTACGCCTTTGGAGAAGTTCAGAGAGTTGATTTTTACACTTTGCAGGAATTTTGCACTAGCGCCTCGTGCCCCGCTACACATGGCGCGGCGCGGTAGTGCAACTTTCTCAGAGTAATTTTTATTTTCTCACTTTTTGACATCCAGACTTTGTCCTCGACCCTCGAACGTAATCTCGGCTTAATTTCTTGGGATTTTACTCAGACTTCAAAGCTTCAACTTATTCAAATTAGCTCCAAATTATCTTAATAGCTCGTAATCATTTCCTGCAAGGTATAAAATACGTAATAAGCACAAATTATCATTAATTAAGTTCAACCACATGTAAAATGCAGTGATTAGAGTGCAAACTATGACTAAAATATGGGTTTCTAGCCTACCATCAACACCCCACACATACCGTTTCTCTTCCTCGAGCAATCAAACTACACTTCACATAGAGACGACCTTCTTATCAGAAAACTTCACTAACGCATCATACCAAGAATATTTAAAGCAGGCTAAGCACCCTATCATAACATCCTAGCCTCAAGACTCGACTCAAAAGCACCACGCATTTTTTACAACATGCTCACTTACTCTAACACAGAGGTCAAAGACTTTACCTTACCTTCACAAATCATGTGCCCTCACACAAACAATAGAGAGTAGTTCCACACACAATACAATTCAAGAATAAATAGGAACTCAAGATAGAAAGAATTCACTCACTCTCAGATTTAAAATTCATATGCCACAGAAGAAGCACCATAGGCTTGCCCATAGTGTAGTACTCTACTAATTTGAGCTCATTCAGTCAAGGATCAAGTAGGACTTTATTTTGGTTGTAGTGTAGGCTGCAGGACAGGTAGGATACATTTGGATATAGTGGCTACACCTCTCTAAGCACGTTAATACATACAATTTCATAATTTAAACCCCACACTTGTGTTGAACCAAACCCCAACCTTCATACATAATAGCATCAAGCTCCCAATATCTTTAAGCACAAATAAGATAAGAATTACCACTAGCATGAAATCCATTTTTTCTTTTCTAAGTTCTGATTTTTTTCTTTTCAAGCACACTCACTCTTTTTTTCCCTTTCAATTCCCTACAAGTAGCTCTCACAATTTTTTCAAATAATGCACCTTTCTCCTTTTTCTATAGTTCCACTCAAAACCTGACCATACCTCACTTAGCTTTTACAAACTCATAACAAAATCAAGTGCTCACGAGAGGTAAAATGTTCAAATAGAGAGATAATTCAAACAAAGGGTCAAGCTTATAGCGTGGTTGCCAAAGAAATAGGATTACAGGCTCAAAGGGGCTAACTAAGATACATCACATTTAGGTGGGTAAAAACATATATCTGGCTCAATAAAGAAATACCTATATCACTTCCTAGACTGAACAAGACTACTATTTTACTTTTCAAACACACGGGGCAAGTTCTAGACATCAACCGACATGCACGGAATATTACAACAACCTCACACACATATTGGCACATAACTCACTCAGGATCGGATATATCCCGACTCTATAGTCAAAGCAGTTAAGCAAAGTTACAATCACACAAATTAAGGTACTTATTTAGGAGTCAAGAACTTAGCCTAGGCATCACAACTAAGGCACTCACATCTCTCAAGGCACAATAAAGTCAAGAAAAGTCATCTCCCTTTTAATATCCTAGCACAAGACTTCACTAGTCTTACTAAAAGAAAAACTAACTACACCCAGTTCAAGCAAAACCCTTGAAAAAGAACCGCGACACAAAGAAAAATCAAGAAAGAATTATTACACTACCTAAGTACAAGAAAATATTTTTTTTTCGACTTTAATCCCTCAAGAAGACATCCGAGGAAATCCATCATTGGGAAAAGTCAAAAAAATTCCAATCTCAAAAGAAATGATTACAAACACACATATACATATATACATTCCCCACCCTACACTTTAAATTGTGGCATGTCCTCATAACACACAAATAAAAAAAATAGGAGGTAAAGGAAACTCCCCTGAATTTGTTTCTCTTTCGAGAACTTATGAACTCCACCCCTAATTCTGAATTCATTCCTCGTTTTTGCTCCTTGGGATTCTTTATGGAGCTCACCAAGGCCAAAGTCCTCTAAGTATATCTGCAAGCCCGCTCTTTTCTTTCTTTCTTGGCCTCATTTTGAGCGGTGAATTGTTCTTGTAGGATCATCCTCAACTTGTTTATGCATTCTTTCACAGGATCAATCCATGCATATTCTTGTAAATCTCCAAAAATAAAATCCACATGATCAAAGTTAGAATAAGAAAACAAAGAAAAAATGTCATGTGAATATTCCTATGGTATGTCCAAGACCATTTGTTTATCATTCTCTTCTACTAAAGGTTGTACATGTGGAAAGGTGGATGGGTGTTTGAACTCTTCTTCCATTGCTTCACACTCAACCAAAGCCTTATCTTTAATAATCTCAGTTGAATCAGAGTCCTCTTGCAATGTGGAAAGCTCTCTCTGTAGATTCTCATCCTCCTGGGTAGACTCATTCTCACAGGGTATCTCCTCCATATATTTACTATCAAAATGCAATGAGCTTTCTGAAAGTATATTTACTAGCTTACTCACTCACGTTGTTAGGTTCTTAATGGCTTCAGCATTTTATATAAGTTCTTTTTGATTTTGTAACAATCTTTCTTCAACACTATTCATGAACTTATAATAATCTCATCTAAACTATCATTCTCCTCTTGAAGTGGTTGTCTCACTTCGCTTTCATTCCAGTCATAATAAGGGTATTCATTCCATTCAGAGTCAAAATTGTTCCCATATGAAACCTCATACCTGTATGGACTAGAAATAGAGTGAGATTGTTCAAAAGACGCACCATAGGAAGAACACTTACCTGTTTGACAGTCAACCCACATATGATTTCCATTACATTTAAAACAAATAGCAAACTTGTGATAATGTTCCACTGCTAACTCTTCAACCGTTTTCTTAGACTGGTTGTACTCCATTTTCAACAGCAATTAGAGTTCAATACTATAAATAATTCTTTAAGTTTTCTTCCGAACACTTGTTAAAGAAATCTCGAAGACAAGTTAACTAAACAAAAATAAAAATAAAAAATTAATGAAAGTTAATTCCTAAATTAGCACCAAAAATTATTATGAACACTATTGACTACCAATCCCCAACAACGGTGCCAAAATTTGACGAGCGCAAAGCACAACACGAAATTGATGCTCGCTAACCAAAGATAGTATAGTATAATTATCGTCTCTAGATGGATTGAATTTAAATAATGCTCTAGTAATTTCTGGTTTAATTACTATTCAGGAGGATCAACACTTGAGTTAAATGATTACGAACTATAATTAACTAGTAAAGTAAAACAATTGACAATTGACTGCAACAAACTAGAGATTAGCAAAGTCGGTTTCTTATCAATGTGAGAAATAAAGGTTTTGACAGGATAGGTGCAAGGTTGTTATTTTGGATATAATACTGTTATATTTCACTCTTGAGGTTCTAACGATTATCATGAATTCAATAGGTGATTAGCATATGCTTCCAATTCAAACTCCTCTCTCGATTAAATCTAAATCTTTCAAATAAACTAATGTGAAGTACGGTGAAACTTGCAAGAATCTATTGATAGGAATGATCTAAGAGAAACTTCTCACGAATATTTCTCAATCTTAATATAAACGGTAACTCAAAAAGCTCTCTCGATTACTTCAAAGAATCACCAAAATAAACTAAGGCATACGCTGCAATGATATTTAATAAGATGTTCCTCTTTCGATTAAACACTATAAAGAATTCAAGCATTAAACAGTAATCAAATCCATAAACAACAACCAAATCACCAAATCATATCATACCCTAAGGTAAACTACTTCATAGATATGGAGAAAGTCATCACAAATAAATTCAAGAACATAGAAAATATTAATCCAACGTTATAATCCAAACTCGCGTATTAATTGATGGAAGGATGATGAAATCCTGTGTCTTGAAACCTCCAATGCTCTCCAATAGTTTCCTAGGTCAAAAGTCCTCTAGAAATTGTGTTTTTGGTATATTTATACCATATAGGAATGGGACCGGATGAAACTATCCTTTCCAAGTTGCACATGCGCGGCGCATAGGGCGCCGCCCCACGCGATGCGCCTGCGGGGAAGTTTAGAGAGTTGATTTTTACACTTTGCAGGAATTTTGCACTAGTGCCCCGCTACGCATGGCGTGGCGTGGTAGTGCAATCTTCTCATAGTAATTTTTGTTTTCTCACTTTTTGACATCCAGACTTGGTCCTCGACCCCCGACGTGATTCGGGCTTAATTTTTTGTGCTTTTACTCAGACTTCAAAGCTTCAACTTGTTCAAATGAGCTTCAAATTATCTTAATAGCTCGGAATCATTTCCTACAAGGCATAAGACATGTAATAAGCATAAATAACCATTAATTAAGTTCAACCACATGTAAGATGTAGTGATTAGAGTGTAAACTATGACTAAAATACGGGTTTCTAGCCTACCATCAATAAGTGGAGCTGGCCTTTTCCTTCATCATGTTCGTGACAGTGTTACCACATTCGTGTACCTTTTTGAGGCCTGATCTTCGCATTTGCATTCGTCAGCTCGCGTTCGCATAGAGTTAAGTTGAGAAGATGGGAGCTGGAGATTTCTTCTTCGCGTTCGCGTTGGTCTTGTCGTGATCGCGTAGTGCAGGTGCATGTGGTCATCGCGTTCGCATGGAAATATTTTTTGAACGCGTAGGGTATTTTTGGATGTTGTCGAGTTTGTTCTTTGCGATCGCAAAGGATGTCCCGCAATCGCGAAGGGTACGCCTGTCCAGTGAGTTACAAGAACTCTATTTCGAAGGTTTCAGATATTTTAGCATAGTTTGAGCTATGGAGCTCGAATTGAGGTGATTTTCACCACATGGAATGGGTTAACTATTTTATACTCGTTTTTTATTATATTTTATGAATTCATTTTTGTTTTTGGAATTTGATTGATAATTTCAAATTAGAATTTGGGGATTTTTGTCTAAAACTTCATAAAGTGGTATTTTTAGTTTTGAACATTGATTCGGAGTCGGATTGGAGTGAAACTAGTAGGGTTGGACTCGTAAGTGAATGGGTTGTCAAATTTATTGAGTTTTGTCAGGTCCCGAGCTGCGAGCCCGGGATAGCATTCCTAGAGTATTGTTTGGCTTGCTTGGTATTGGATCCGGCTTGTTCGAAGTAAGTAACACTTATAAACTTGATGCTGAGGGAATGAACCCTGAATATACGTGTTATGTGTTTGGTGTTGAGGTGACGGGCGTGTGGGAGTACACTGTGTGAATTATGACTCAGTTGATTCTGTGGTACTGTGTAGTTATCTATCTTGTTTCTATCCATGAGATTCATACGTGTTAGAGTGATTGATTTGTGATTAATGCTAAAAATCATGTTTAGGCTATGTACTTATTTTGTTGGGACCCACTGAGGTCATTTCTCATGTTGAGTTATTTGCTTAAATTGCAATTACATACTAGTCATACTAATTTATTTGAATATCATATCTCAGTTTCTACTATCATTTGTTGTCACGTCATGTTGTCATTCTTTGGGTTGATTGGCATGAGATTTGTGAGCCTGAGAGACTGGAGAGATTGATGACTGAGTGAGGCTGAGGGCCTGGCTGCGAGTAATATTTATGGGATTGGGTTGCACGCTAAAGCAGCCTTTATTGATTCATGATGGGATCGGTTGCACGCCGCAGCATGCCATGATTGGATTATATTAGTGCTTGGGCAGGATCCGCCCCTCCGGAGTCTAACACACCATCAGTGAGCACAGGTACCTATAAGTGCGAGTGCCGAGTGCGAGTGCCGAGTGATTGAGAGTGTTAAGTGATTGGGAGGTGCTGAATGGTTGAGAGTGTTGAGTGAATGGGAGGTGCTGAGTGATTAAGCGTCCTAAGTGAGGTTGAATACTCCGAGAGCATAAGCATATGAGTTTATCACTGTGGTGTATTACATTTGACATGCATTCTTGGAATGTAGGCATAGAGATGCATTTCCTCATGCTATACAGAATTGTGATATTTATGACTTCACATGCACATTGACATGTAGGCATAGATATGTACTTTCCTCATGCTATCTAATAATGATGCATCTTACCTACTGTTGAAAGTTTTTGGAAAAAATCACAGTTTTTCTGACATATTCACATTTTGGTGACTTCGGTGAAGGATTTGGGATTTACTGTTATACCTGAAAAGCATTCCTATTTTCCGTAACTATGAACGAGCTGAGCATCATATCTTTGAGTATTACTTGTACTGTTTTCATTATATTGTTACCAGTTGTTCTTGTTTGTTGGTGTTGGACTCTGACTGTTGTCTACGCTCGTCATTGCTTTCAACCTAAGGTTAGGTTTGTTACTTATTGAGTACATGGGATTGGTTGTACTCATACTATACTTCTGCACCTTGCGTGCAGATTTTGGAGTCGATGTTGCTGTGTATGGTGGGAGCTGGCAATGAAGATATACCTACACTCCGATTGTTGCTACCTCTTGTTCATGGTAGCTTTAGATTTATAAAAATCTGTTTATGTACATTTCAAACATATGATGTATTTATTTCATACTAGCTTTGTAAACTCTAAATCTTAGAAGCTCATGATTTATACTACCAATCCTTGGGATTTTTGCATAAAAGTTTAGTTATTTCATCATTTATTTTCTCTGTAAATCTCGTTTGAGTTGGATTGTTGTTAATTGGCTTACCTAGGTTCATAAGTTCTACGAGTCATGAGCAAGTATCTAGTAGAGTCTTGTGGATCGGTATGATGGCGTCTATACCTATCTTCGAGAGGCTACAGGACATTTAGGATAAACTTTCCATCTTTCTTTCCTTATCGTGCGACATTGATTCAGCTTGAAGTGTATCTCCTTGAATTCCTTCCACTCACTCGTACGTGTATGTGAGCGCTCGGTATCAGCGGTGCATCAATGGTTTGTGGATTCCATGGTTTAGATGGGAGATGTGTTGCTAAGTTGTGGAGTTGGGCCAGTCTGGAGGACTTGAGGCCAGGTTTAGACCGCAGCTTAGGCTCGGTAGTTTTAGTTGTATGAGCATATGCTTTTGGACTTATATGTCTGGTAGTGTCCGTATGAGTGGAATTTATGGCTCGTTGAGTGGTTGGATGGCTATATGACGAGTATGATGTGATTGCAGGATGTGTTCAGATGGTTTGAATATGATTAGAAGAGTTTGCTTGAGATGTGAAAAGGTCTATTGGGTGCTCGATTTCTGTGGATGTGTTATACAGTCTGGAGTTATGAGAGTTTTGAGGGATTCTTTCATGTTATTTCATTCGGGGAACGGAGTGGAATCTCATGTCTTTTTGATGAGTTCAGGCTCAGGAAGATTAAGTGTTGCGTAGTAGTTGTGGCTGTGAAAGGGTATAGTGGAATGCCAATTTGAGGCTAAGCATGTGGGTTATCTCTTGCGGGGTGGTCTACGGATGTGTGGTCCTTATGATGTTGTGTGGAGAGTTTCTTTTCTACCAGTGGGTTATATGTGTTGCAATTTGAGTTTGGGTCAGTTGAGAAAGTTGACCTGACTGTCACGAGGATGAATGCGAGATTAGAGGATGATTTGAGGTATTTTATGGGCTGTGTTACAGGAGCTTGTAAATGATTTAGTTGAATCTCACTGCGGGATTATGGCAGTAATAGAGTATGGGTATTGTGAGTTATCGGGTGTTTTGTTCTATGGCTTTGAGCCAAGTGGGAGAGTATGCTATTGGCGATTTGATTGCATGGTTATGTGTTATATTGATTTCGATTTGAGAAATACTTGTGGATCGGTTATGACTTGCAGAGGCTGGTTTTGAGAAGGACTTAAGCAATGAAATTTCTGGATGTATGGTGTATTACACTTTATAGGTATATGGGAATCATGGAATGATTGAGTTGTTATTTGTGAAGGATGTAGTGCACATGGAGTAGGAATTTGCTCGGTTGTGTTAAGGTGGGGTTACTTCTTTGGGTGTTGTCATGCTAATGAGGCGCAGGCCGTTCGGCCTATTTGGGTGGTGCAATTGAAATTTGCGCATGGTGGATGACTCTCAAAAAGGTTCTAATGGATTCAAGATTTATATGTGGCAATTGAGAATTTATCGGATTTGTATATGGCTAGAATCTGAGATTTGCATTAGTTGGTGTCGAGACTCGTGATATTTTGTGGAGATGTTTGGAGGCTAGAGGTGTACTTGTTGCCTACGTTAGGTTAATTAAGGACA
This sequence comes from Nicotiana tabacum, assembly GCF_000715075.1. NCBI lineage: Eukaryota > Viridiplantae > Streptophyta > Magnoliopsida > Solanales > Solanaceae > Nicotiana > Nicotiana tabacum. The sequence continues at coordinate 46,680,419 of NC_134093.1, read as the reverse complement.
TGTATGATGGAGTAAAGACCCTAGTGAGGACTGTAGGTAGGGATTCGAACCATTTTCTAGTTATGATGTGGTTGCATCACGGGTCGCACTCAGCCCTTTTTTTTTGCTCTGGTAATGTACGTACTGACATGCCAGATCCAAGGGGAGGTGACACGGTGTATGCTATTTGCAGATGATATTATGAGACCCGAGATGGTGTGAACGCACAATTAGAGGTATGGAGGCAGACCCTGGAATCTAAAGGTTTCAAGTTGAGCAGGACCAAGACAGAATACTTGGAGTGTAAGTTCAGTGGCGAGACTCAAGGAAGGGAAGAGAGGTAAGGCTGGACTCGCAGGTCATCCCTAGGAGAGGGAGTTTTAAGTACTATGGGTCTATTATTCAGGGGGATGGGAGATTGATGAAGATGTCACACATCGTATTGGGGCGGGATGAATGAAATGGAGACTCGCTTCCAGCGTTTTGTGACAAGAAGGGCCACCAAAACTTAAGGGTAAGTTCTACAGAGTGGTGGTCAGACCAACGATGTTGTATGGGATTTAGTGTTGGCCAGTCAAGATTTCTCATATCCAGAAGATGAATGTAGCAGAGATGAGGATGTTGAGATAGATGTACTGGCACACCAGGTTAGATAGGATTAGAAATGAGGTTATTCACAACAAGGTGGGTTTGGCCCCTATTAAGGACAAGATGCGAGAAGCGCGGCTTAGGTGGTTTATTCATGTGAGGAGGAGGAGCACAGATGCCCCGGTGAGGAGGTATGAGAGGTTGACATTGGAGGGCCTACAAAGAGGTAGAGGTAGGCTAAAGAAGAGTGGGGAGAGGTGATTAGGCAAGACATGGCACAGCTTCAGCTGACTGAGGACATGACCCTTGATAGGAAGGTATGGAGGTCGATGATTAGGGTATTAGATTAGGTAGTCTGGAGTGTTCATAACAGTAGTATTGGCACGGAGTTTCTCTTTCTGTTGGTAGTAGGTTTTTATGACTAACCGTTATTTTCTTTCATTGTTGATCACCTTACTATCTTGTTTTATTCTTCTTTTATATGGCTTTTTGGTACTGTCCCTTCTTGGCTATATTTTCATTAATGTGGTGCTTATGCTTTCCTGAGCCAAGGGTCTAGGAAACAACCTCTCTATCCTCACAAGGTAGGGGTAAGGTCTGCGTACACATTACCCTCCCCAGACCCCACAGTGTGGGATAATACTGGTTATGTCATTGTTATTGTATGGATTCTACATTTTAGTATCAGGAAGGTAAAGAAAATGGTTGTAGATTCACATAAGGTCTCTTCACAGTGTATATCTCGTGTGCGGTATTTTGAGTGTTTAAATGGGAATACAGTGGCTTTTGGACTTTAGGGCAATATGGTTTCATGCTAGGATCTCGTGTGGAGAGTTTTGGTTGAGTATCATGGTATTAGGGCAAGGAGAAGTGTTAACTTGAAGGCAGTTCAAAAGAAGCCCAGAGGAAATAGGACAGCTTGGTGGTAGATCGGATCAACATAGTAATAGATATGATCGGTTCTTTGGGTACTTATGATGTGGTGAGTCTCTACAGGTGTTTTGTGGCAATACTCTTAGGATTGGCGACCTGCATGGCTTGGTTGGATTAGAGGGATTTAATTGTAATGGCTTGGTTACGTGCAAATGGGTTTCGAAGTGTTCTCAATGATTTCCACCATAACTTGAGATGGATTTATCTACAGGTATGAGAGGTATGCAGCGTGTTATGATTTTCTCCTGGATGAGATCAAGTGGAAGGTTTCTGACTAATCGGGTATGTATTATGTTTGTGACTCAAAGTTGATTATGAGATTCTCGTGCTTTTAATATGATGTCATGATAGATGTGGTGCGTCATGTGGGATTGAGATTTGCATGTACAAGGTGGCGGTTCAGTTTTGGAGGGAAGGTTATGAATTCTTAGACAGCAGGGACGGTTTCGGGGATTAGATGAATGCTATTACTACATGACATTTCCTGAGAAGAGTACGCATTTCAGAAGACGCACTGTGTTTTGACTTACGGATGCTTCATTGGTATTGTGGTACTCGCCTGGTTGATCGACTATTGATGTTTAGCGTTTTGCTATGTGGAACGAAATAATTATGGAAGTATTCCTCGTGGGATAATCGTGTATAGGAGATGGGTTAGCCATTCGAGTGGTGGAGTTGAGATCGGCTATGGTGATTCATGTGTTCTATGCATTTGGAGACTGGGAGTTCTCAGAAGCAGATTTTCTCGGGCTTGTGGACTGTGAAGATGTGGCCAAAGTTATCTAGATGATAGTACGTGCTATGGTTAGGTCATTGTGGACTTTTGAATGGCCATTTATCCATTTATGGATGACTAGAGTTGATTTGGGGGCCCATTGATAGGACCAATGAGGATGTGCATTCTACATCGGGTCAAATTTGTTGACTCAGCACCGTTATTACGGAAAGGTGTGTCATTCGGTTAGAGTTGAGCTTATTCGTGTTCTAATATATTCTATGTGTTATTCTTCTATGCTACGAGAGGTTGTGATCTGTTGGCTAATTATACACTAGATGCGTTTATGTCTGGGCCTTATAGCGAAATTCGAGCGAGATGGTTATTGGGGTGTGGAATGGTTGATTGCACCTTGGTTATGGTCTTTCATGTTTGTGGTATATGGTGTTATTCACTTCTCCATGGTTATGGTCATGCACTTCATGTACCTGATGTCGAATTGCGTGTAGTTGTTGATTTTGAGCATTGTAGCTTGATGTATTTCATACGGGCCAGTGTTTGGATGGGGTCAGGCATTGCAGCGGGGTTACGTTGGGATATGATTCGTTGTAATAGATTCATGAGTTTTTGTTCTACTATGTGTGATGGGTTAGTAGCATTGCGTTTGTGGTGGTACTTGTTGAGCTTACAGGGAGGTTCTCTCGTTTGAGTCATTTTCCATGTTTGAATATATTTGAATTGTTACGTATTGGTGCACAAATTGCACGGTTGTGGCTTTAGTTGTATTGGTGTGGCATGTCAATAGGATAGTTGTGTTTGATGAGATAAGGTCATTGGACATATAATGGATACTATCAGATTTGATTATGGTATGTTTGGAAGAATAATATCGGAAGTCAGCTTAAGATTTGGCTTTGGTCCTTATCAGACGAGAGAGAGCTCCATGGCTTATTGATCTGATGAGTGGTTATGAGTTTCTACATGTTTCTTTCATCAGCGGCAGTGTACGAATGTTTTGAACAAGGTTTTATTTTATATGAGGTTTACTACCGGTATCGGGTTTGTGTTGAGCAGCTACTATGATCGGGAATTATTGCTACGAGTGTGTGAGTTGTGTGGTATATCATGTGATTACATCTTGGGTTATGGATATGACTTGATACAGCTTTTTCAGACTTATATAGCGTGTAGGTGCGAGATGTGGTCTTGTAGGGAATTTCAGGTGTTGGAAATTAGGTTCTAAGCTTACGGGCTAAGGTTGAAGTAATGATCTTCAGTTATGTTGCATTGTCATGCCTACATAGAAAAGGGTGATGTGGGATCACCCCCGGGTATGTGTGTGGTAAGGTTACACGGTGATTTGATGGCTTTGGAACGACTCTTGGCACGTTCGAGGATGAACGTATGTTTAAGTGGGGGAGAATGTAACGACCCAGCTGGTCATTTTGAGCATTTGCATTCCGTTCAACTATTTGAAGTCTTGATTAGCTTTGTATGATGTTTTATGACTTGCATGAATCGTCGGTTTTGGTTTTTAGGTAATTCAGGATTGATTTAGAAGAATGATTCTCAACTAGGAAGCTTTAAGTTGGAATTGTTAACCAAGTTTGACTTTTTAGTATTTGACCTCGGATCGTAGATTTGATGGTTCTATTAGGTCTAGATGATGATTTTCAACTTGGACGAAAGTTGGCAATTTAAAGGTTTGGAATGTTCATAAGTTTGACTAGGAGTTGACTTTGATGATATCGGGTATGTATTGTGGTTCCGGGAATTGAAATAGCTTCTTTATGTCATTTGGGACCTGTGTGCAAAATTTGAGGTCATTCCGAGTTGATTTGATATGGTTCGGCACGAGTTTTGGAAGTTGAAAGTTTAAAAGTTTATTAAGTTCGATTTAAGGTGCGATTCGTAGTTTTGATATTATTATGTGTGATTTGAGGCTTAGATTAGGTCTGTGTTATGTTTTGAGACTTGTTGTCATATTTGGACGGGGTCCCAAGGGGCTCGGGTGAGTTTCGGATCATTTCCATGCTCTTTGGCATTGCAAATTTCTGGTGTTTCAGACCTTCTACGCGATCACAAAGATTGGGTCGCGATCGCGTAGTGTTACTGCGTTCGCATACCTTTGTGAGTCCTGAGCATCGTGTTCGCGTTCGTCATCTCGCGTTTGCATAGAGTTAAGTTGAGAAGCTGGGAGCTGGAGATTTCTTCTTCACGTTCGCGTTGGTCTTGTCACGATCGCGTAGTGCAGGTGCATATGGTCATCGCATTTGCATGGGAAGTTTCGCGAACGCGTAGTGTATTTTTGGAGGCTGTCGAGTTTGTTCTTCGTGATCGCGAAGGATGTCCCGCGATCGCGAAGGGTACGCCTGTCCAGTGAATTATAAGAACTCTATTTCTAAGGTTTCAGGCATTTTAGCATATTTTGAGCTATGGAGCTCGGATTGAGACAATGTTTTAGGCAATTTTCACCACATGGATTGGGGTAAATATTTTATACTCGGTTTTGATTATATTTCATGAATCCATCTTCGTTTTTGGCATTTGGTTGATGATTTCAAAAGAGAAATTAGGGGGTTTGTCTAAACAATTTCATAAAGTGAATTTTTGAGTTTTGGGCATCGATTCGGAGTCGGATTTGAGTGAAACTAATATGGTTAGACTCGTAATTGAATGCGTTATCAAATTTTGTTAGTTTTTCGGGTTTTGAGGTGCGAGCCCGTGTGACTTTTTGGTTGACTTTGGGCTTTTGATTAAAGATTTGACCTTTATCGATTGGGTTTGTTTCCTTTGGCATTATTTGATGTTCTTGAGTTGCTTTTGGCTAGTTTCAAGTCGTTCGGAGATCGGTACGTGCGGGATGGCATTCCTAGAGTATTGTTTGGCCTGCTCGATATTGTATTTGACTTGTTCGAGATAAGTAACACTTCTAAACTTGGTGTTGAGGGTATAAACCCTGAATATACGTGTTATGTGTTTGGTATTGAGGTGACGCACATGCTAGGTAACGGGAGTGTGGGCATGTACCGTGTGAATTATGACTCGGTTAATTTTGTGGTATTGTGTAGTTATCTATCTTGTTTCTATTTATGAGATTCATATGTGTTAGAGTAATTGAGCTGTGATCCATATTAGAAATCATGTTTAGGCCATGTACTTATTCTGTTGGGACCCACTGAGGTCATTTATGATGTTGAGTTATTTGCTTAAATTATAATTATATACTCAGTCATATTCATTCATTTGCATATCAAATCTCAGTCTCTGTTATCATTTGTTGTCACATCATGTTGTCATTATTTTGGCTTATTGGGATGAGATTTGTGAGCCTGAGAGACTGGAGAGATTGATGACTGAGTGAGACCGAGGACCTGATTGTGAGTGATATTTATGGTATCGGATTGTACGCCGCAACAGGCTTTATTGATTCGTGATGGGATCGGGCTGCACGCTGCAGCATGCCATGATTGGCTTATATTAGCGCTTGGGCAGGATCTTCCCCTCCGGAATCTGACATACCAGCAGTGAGCACAGGTACCTATGAGTGCGAGTGCCGAGTGATTGAGAGTGTTGAGTGATTGAGAGTGTTGAGTGATTAGGAGGTGCTAAGTGATTGAGTGTGCTGAGTGAGGTTGAATACTCCGAGAGCATGAGCACATGAGTTTATCACTGTGGTGCATTACATTTGACATGCATACTTGGCATGTAGGCATAGAGATGCATTTCCTCATGCTATACGATATTGTGACATTTATGACTTCACATGTACATTGACATGTAGGCATAGAGATGTACTTTCCTCATGCTATCTCATAATGAAACATCTTACCTGTTGTTGAAAGGTTTTGGGAAAAATTACAGATTTTCTGACATACTCACATTTTGGTGACTTCGGTGAAAGATTTGGGTTTTACTGTTATACCTGAAAAGCATGCTTATTTTTTATAACTATGAACGAGCTGAGCATCATATCTTTGAGTATTACTTGTACTATTTTTATTATATTGTTACGAGTTGTTCTTGGCTGTTGGTGTTGGACTCTGACCGTTATCCAAGCTCGTCACTATTTTCAACCTAAGGTTAGGTTTGTTACTTATTGAGTACATAGGATCGATAGTATTTATAAAACACTTTTGCACCTTGCGTGCAGATTTTGGAGCTGATGTTGCTGTGTATGGCGGGAGCTGGCATTGAAGATGTACCTGCGTTCCAGATTGTTGCTACCACTAGTTCTTGGTAGCTCTAGATTTTAGATTCTATTTATGTATATTTCAAACAGATGATGTATTTATTTCATACCAACTTTGTAAACTCTAAATCTTAGAAGCTCATGATTTGTACTACCAATCCTTGGGATTTTTGTATAAAAGTTCAATTATTTCATCATTTATTTTTTCTGTAAATCTTGTTTGAGTTGGGTTGTTGCTAATTGGCTGACCTAACGGGTTGGGTTAGGTGACATCACGACCAGTTAAATTTTTGGTCGTGACACTCTCTCTCGCTCTCATAGTTTAGGGAAGATTATTGCAAATTATGTACAAAATTCGTTGAGGAATAATCTTGTTCCTTTTGCTTTTTGATCCCACCAGAGATTATGTTTCCCCCGAAGAAGCCAGATAATTTCTTACAATTCTCCTCTTCCTCATGAATTTTCACATCTTTTAACTACCCTAATACGTTTTTGAATTTGAACATCCAATTTTTAAAGATCACATATTGACTGGTGGTGGTTGTCACTGGTCCATTCCCTTCAGTGCGATTACAATTATTCTCTAAATCACACGAGAAGCATATAAAATTGTTTCCCATTTTTAGTGCATTTTGCAGTTCCCTTCTGCACAATGTCTACCTGTGTGTATATCACATTATATATTATGATATACAACCGATACAATCCCTTTTCTACCCTAAAATTGGCATTGGCTAGAACATTTATATACAAAGAAGGAAAATAAATCTAATACACATTTTGATATACAAAAAAATAAATAAATATTTTTTGATAGACATTTTGATATACATAAAGAAGAAAAATAAAGTTGCGATACATATTTTGATATACACATTATTTGATGTATTATACACTGGATATATAAATAATACAATTATATTTTTATTATACACTGGGTATAGAGATAATAATAAATTATAGATAAATATAATTATAATTTTATATTTTAGATATACATATAAGAAAAGAAAATTGATATTGTCTTTCATAGTTCAAACAAGAAAATAAAATTATGATATACATTTTGATATCCCTATTATTGTTGTGATATATATTTATTGGCCACCTAATATTAATAAATGAAAAATAAGTTAATTCTAGTCAATTAGTAGGCTGAGTTATCACACGTGACAAAGTTCCTTGAAAAAAAACCGATAATTTATGGGCCTAGAGAAGCTAGCTTTCGGCCTATGGCCTCTAGGGCCACAACTGAAGGAGGAAGTGCACAGTTAGCCACTAATAAGACATGTATTTACTTTTAAGTCACTGTTTAAAATATTTTTAATTTTTAGCCACTGCTTTAATAAATTTTACCCGTCCGGACGAAAATACCCTTCTGCTCATAAAGTTCAGGACCAAGTGTCCTTAACTTATGAGCTTGTTACTGTAAGTTCAGGACTAGTTGTCCTTAATTTATGAGCTTGTAAGTCTAAGTTTAGGACTACTTGTCCTTAACTTTTGAACTTGTAACTCTAAGTTCAGGACTACATGTCCTTAACTTTTGAACTTGGAACTCGAAGTTCAGGACTACCTGTCCTTAATTTCTGTGCTTGTAACTCTAAGTTAAGGACTACTTGTCCTTAATTTTTGTGCTTGTAACTCTAAATTAAGGACCAAGTGTCCTTAATTTTTGAACTTCCAACTCTAAGTTCAGGACCAAGTGTCCTTAACTTATGAGCATGTTACTGTAAGTTCGGGACTAGTTGTCCTTAACTTATGAGTTGTTACTGTAAGTTCAGGACTAGTTGTCCTTAATTTATGAGCTTGTAAGTCTAAGTTTAGAACTACTTGTCCTTAACTTTTGAACTTGTAACTCTAAGTTCAGGACTACATGTCCTTAACTTTTGAACTTGGAACTCGAAGTTCAGGACTACCTGTCCTTAATTTTTGTGCTTGTAGCTCTAAGTTAAGGACTGTCTATCCTTAATTTATGTGCTTGTAACTCTAAGTTAAGTACCAAGTGTTCTTAATTTTAGAACTTCCAACTCTAAGTTCAGGATCAATTGTCCTTGACACATCTAACTCCGCAATCTCAATTTGTACCTCCAAATTCCAATGGTATAAGTTTCTCTATTAGTATAATTCTCTATTGGTATACCTGTTTGACTAAGGTAAAACGGCAACCAGTACAAAAATATGTATGCTACCAACTTTGAGAAGAAAAGATACAGTACAAATAGAATCACTCCTGGTATTAGACAAGCATCAAGAAGACCAACACTTCTCCTATTTCCTGAACCATGCCGACGGACATTGTCATGTCTATTTTCAACCACATTTTCTTTCATTGTACTTAATCGAGAGAGAAGCGAGGGTTTGGGAAGAAAGGGTAAAAATATCTTTTCATATTAATTTTAATAGAGTAGTGGCTATTTTTGCTCAACATTAGAATTGCTGGATAAAGAATAAATACCACCTTAAATAGTGGCTACCCCACGCTATTTTTACACAACTGAATGCATCTATATTTGGGGGGTGGGGGTTAATGTTGGTTATGGCCTCTGGAGTCAATAAGCTTGAGTTGATGAACTTGTATTGTTATCCGGGGATTCAAAGTAGGCGTTTGGACATAAAAATTATAAATTTTGAAAAAAACAATATTTGGAGTTAAGTTAAAAAATGGTATTTGGAATTTGAAATTATGTTTCGACATGCATTTTACTTGAAAAAATATAGTAGTTTTGTGAGTGGGAAAAAAGAAATTTGAAAATTTTTAAAAAATGGTGAAACCTACTTTTTGATTTTTGAAAAACTCGTTTTCAAAAAAATTCTAAAAACTTACAAAATTTTATAGACAAATACATTTTTGAACAAAAATTTAAAAAAAAGAAAAGAAAAGAAAAAGAATTATGGACAAACGGGGCCTTAATATTTTACTAATGGCTTTGTAAAATAAGCCCCTTATTTAGCCCAATGTGATCTTTAACTGTGCGAATAAAGGTTAAGGGTTAGGTAGTCGAGCGTTGACCTTGTTTGTAACAATAGCTTTGATACACCATGTCACGATCCAAAATTCCTCCGAAGAAGTCGTGATGACACCTAGTCTCTAAGACTAGGTAAATCTAACACTTAATGAATTAATGATAGAATTTAACCAAAACAACTATTAAACATGAACCATATATTTCTATATAAAGCCAACGATCCCGATATGATACAATATCCCAAAACCGGTAGTACAAGTCATAAGCTTTACTGAGTTCACTAGGAAATTTCTAAGTACATCTGTTTCGAAATAGAAATAAACTGTACAAAATAAACTTTAGAAGGTAACTCTGAGGCCTGCGAACATGACGACAAGTATACCTTGAAGTCTCTGCAGCAATATCTGATCAGATATCTAATTATCAACAAACTCCAAAGTACCTGGAACTGCACAAAAATATGCAGAAAGCGTAGCATGAGTACACCACAGCGGTACCCTGTAAGTATCAAGATTAACCTCGGTGGAGTAGTAACGAACAACAGTCAAGACACCTGCTAGATATAATAATCCGAACAAGTATAAATGTGAAACTAACAAGGAACAATATTAATATAAAGCTAAACATGGTAAAACGACAACAGTACTTGCAATAGAAAACTAAAAGCAATAATTATCAACAAGGAACAAACAGTTAATAACATTGTAGAGTAAGCTGAATACAATCAAATATGCAAATATCAATAATAACAATAGCACGGACAACTCATGTGCGAACATCCCGACAATCCTCTCAACAATATCATGTGTGCCAAAACATAACAACACAATATAACAACTCGCATCACATGTACCCGTATGACACAGTGTTTCCTCAAAACAACTCCAGTAATACAACCGCACATAGCCTTCGGGAACACTGAGTGCAACAACAACAACAACAATAACACGAGAGTACGACAAGTAAATCAACATAAGAATTACAAAATACAAAGGAACAGAAGAACGAGCTCACAATGAAAGACATGACAAGTAATAATGGTTTCAACAAGAATAACTCAACAATGAGAGAGATAGTATGTAACAATAATTCCAAATAAGAATGACCCAACGATGAGAGATATAACATGTAACAATGAATATAAATAAGTACAACTCAACGATAAGAGAAATAACATGTAACAATGACTTCAAATAAGTACAATTCAACAATAAGAGAAATAACATGTAACAATTATTCCAAATAAGTACATCTCAATGATAATAGGGATAACATGTAACAATAATTTCAAATAAAGATAAGTCAACAACGGAAGAGACACACGGCAATAAAAGAGGCAATAACTTCAATTAAGGTATATAAGAGTATATTTGGCAACAAGGGTAGAACATGAATCAATCAACTTCGAATAAAACACGTAAGGGTAAATTTAGTAATGGAGAATTTAACATGATAAGACAACTTCATTATAATATACATAAGAACCTAAGAGTCTAAGCCGGTCAAACTTCTACATACAAGCCGTGCACACACTCGTCATATCGTGTACACGTATTTTACGTAGTTCAAATAGTACAAACAAACCAATCCCTACAGGGTTGTTCCACCACATAATGTTAGACAAGATACTTACCTCAAAAGCCCTCAATCAATTCTCAAAAATAGCTTTTTCTTTACAATTCACCTCCGCTCGGCACAAATCTAACCAAAATTGACTTAATAACATCAAATAATGTAAGAGAAATCAATTCCAATAATTAAAGCTATGATCTTTATACAATTGTTCAAAAGTAAACAAAAGTCAACCCCAGGCTCGTCCGATCAAAATCCGGGTCCAATGGTAAATTCCGACTACCCATGACTCCACGAGTTCATATATGTGATTAGTTTCAAAATCTGAGTCCAAATCGATTGTCAAAACTCAAATTCTTATTTTTTAAAAACTTGACAAAGTTTCACAAATTTTCACTTTGATTTACATGATTTTGATATTAAAATCTAAGATATATTGATAGAATATGATCAGAAATAGATTAGAATCACTCAGTCGAAGTTTGTAGATGAAAATCCTTCTTCAAAATCGCCTCCTACCGAGTCTAGGGTTCCAAAACATGAAAATGAGACCAAAATTCTGTCCCTCAACTCTTATGTCCAGTCGTAGATGTCGCAATTGCGACCTGGAGTTCGTAAATACGAACACCGCAAATGCGAAGAAACCATCGCAAAAGTGAAGTCCCTCACACATCTGCTATAGTCACAAATGCGAACCTAAAACACTTCGCAAAAGCAATCAGGATGATCGCAAATGCGAATCAAGTTTACCTAGCCCCCATCGCAATTGCGAACCCTTCGTTCGCAAGTGAGAACCTAGTAGCTTACAGTTAACATCGCAATTGCGATCTAAAACTCGCAAATGTGAGACCTGAGACATCTGTGCAAAAATCAACAGAACTCAAACTTTATCAAACATCCCGCAACGCGTCCGAAACTCACCCAAACCCCCGGGGCTTCAAACCAAATATCAACACAGTCTAAAAACATAACACGAACTCGCTCACATGATAAAATCATCAAAATAACATATGAAATCATGCATCGGACCTCAAAACACATGAATTCAACATGAAACTCAAGAACTTCTAAAAATACAACCGCGCGTCTGATTCCTATCAAATTAACTCGGAATGACGCCAAACTTTACAGACAAGTTCCAAATGACAAAATGAACTTATTCCAAGTCCCGAAATAGAAATTCAAATATGATAGCTAATAAGTCAACTTTATCAAAATTCAAAACCTTTAAATTGCCAACTTTCGGCAAAACAACACAAATCAACCTACGGACCTCCGAATTCAATTTCGGACATATGTCCAAGTTCAAAATCACGATACGAATACATCGGAGCCATCAAAATACCATTCTGGAGTCGTTTTCACAAAAGTCAAATATCGGTAAATATTTTCAAATTAAGCTTCTAAAGTGAGAACCACTTGTCCAAATTTATTTTAAATCATCCAAAAATCAAATTCGAGCATGCACGCAAGTCAAAATACACAATATAAAGCTACTAAAGACCTTGAATCACTGAACAGAACCTTAACGCTCAAAATGACCGGTCGGATTGTTACACACCACTTAGTATTTTTTGTATTTTTTTCGTATCCCTGGACTTCTATTACTACTTGTTATTGTCTTTGTTTCAGTTTTCTGATTGCATTACCTATTGCTAATTTTGTATTTTCATTTCGGTTGCAGATTGGTTTGTTATCCCCCCCCCCCCTCCCCCTCCCTTTTTTTCCTTTCTGAGCCGAGGGTCTCTGCCTTCTTAAAGGCAGGGGTAAGATCTGCGTACGCTCTACCCTCCCTAGACCTCACTTGTTGGGTTATACTGGGTTGTTATTATTATTGTTGTTGTTGTTAGTTAGTTGTTGATATTTAACTATGCAAGAGTCATATTACGAGTGAAAATCATTTACGCTCCCAAACTTTGTGTTAAAAATCAAACTCCCCCCATCAACTTTGAACAATAGTCATTCTTCCCATTTTATCCTACACAATACTTTTTTTGCCCTTGAATTTTCAATTTCTTCCTCTATGTAATACTTTTTTATTATATGATATATTCTTTATGGTTTTAGCTATAATTTAAATTATGTTATACCTATTATAAATTGTCATTTAAGTTCATTAAAATTATAAGTAGAATAATCCTTTTATAAATGTTATAAATTTACTGTTATCTTTATGATTGTTATTTTAATGTAATACATATTAACTATATATTTAAGTTATATTTTCTCGGTGGAGGAGCGAGAAATTCATATAAGAGGATTGAAAAAACCCATAAAATATCATTTTTAGGATCTGAACTTGTGACTTAGGAGAGCTTTTGAATCTCTATACCACTTCAGTATCTTCTTATGTCAAAGGGATTCAAAATTTGATATAAAACAAAAAAAATTACTTTTGTCCTATTTACACAGTCTAATTTTCTAGCGAGAGGATTCAATTGAATCCTCTTACCTCTTTCGCCCATTAACTTTCTCTCTTATTCTTTATTGTAGATATATATTTTTGGATTTTTATTACCATTAATGAACTAATTTATAAATTTATATTTTAGAATTCATTTATTATAAAGTATAACATAATTTAAATTAAAGATAAAAGCATAAAAAATATCATAGAATAAAAAAGTATTATATAGAGGGGGGAATTAAAAAATTAAAGGCAAAATAAGTATTTTGCCGGATAAAGAAAGAAAAATGACTATTGTTTAAAGTTGAAGAGGGAGTTTGATTTTTAAAGAGTTAGGGTGTGTAAATGATTTTCACCTGTCATATTACCCCTGAACTCGTTTGAATCGCATCATAGACCCCCTTATTATAGCACCAGACGCCACATAGAGCGTATTACGCTCTCTTAAGGGGAGTGAGATGGGATAAAAATACTTCATTTAATGTTTAGCATTTCTTTCATTTTTCTTTTTACCTTTTTCATTCTTTTCTTTTTTATTTTTTGTTTTATTTCTCTTCAATGTATTTCTTTTTCCCCTGCCAATTTCAAGTCCGGCAACCAGAAAATAAGTTCGGCCACTGGAAAATTTATCGCCGGCGTAAACAACCACCATAATTCTTTTTTAATTCTTTTAATTTTTTTTTCTTTAGCTTATTTCTACTACACATTATTTCACTGGAAAATTCCATAGCTTTAGCCGGAAATAATTTGCTCTGATAACTTTTCTTACTATCTCCATCTTTAAGTTTTCTTTTTTTCTTTCCTATATCAGATTTTGACCCATATCTATTTTTTCTCTATCCAATACTCTTTCAAAGGTACCATTTTAGCCGAATTGTTTTACTCCAACGACTCCTCATGTCCTACACATTTCTTTTCTTTTCTTTATTTTTGTTGTGCCTTTCTTCCATAGAAAATGAATTCAGGTAAGAAAGACAAAAAAAAAAAAATGCATCAAGGTTAAGGGACTACGGGAAGGGGCCCAGAGGTGGTGAACGGTGGAGGGGTCTTACAGGAAACGGAAAAGGAAAAGGATGGAGAGGAAAAATGATATCTTTTTGGTTTAGTTCTTTAGGGGGTTATACTAAAAATATATAGCCTTTTTTTCCTTTTATTTTTTCATTTTTTGACAATATGACACATCGCAAATCTTAATTGATGCATAGTGTGATGACCCGATAGGTCATCTTATATTTTAAAACCTAATTTTGCGTTTTAAGATCTCAAAAATCTCATATTAACCTTCCTCGATTTGCGTGCACAGTCCGGGTATTGGCCCGGAAGGCTTATATGTTAAAAACTGATAAAAATAAGAAATTGTTTCCTAAAAACTTCAGTTGAGTTGACTTCGGTCAATATTTTTGATAAACGGGCCCAGATCTGACGGTCCCGGTGGATCCGTATCGAAATATGGGATCTAGGCGTATCCCCGTAATCGAATTTAGAGATTCCTAACTTGAGTTATGAATTTTTTATGAAAATTAAAAGTCTGAAAACATAATGGTTTTTAAGAATTGGTTGATGCTTGGCCTTGTTGATACCGGGTCCGTATTTTGGTTCCAGAGCCCGGTATAGGTCCAATATAATATTTATGCCTTATCTGTGAAATATGATGAGAAACGGAGTTGGTTTGACATGATTCGGACGTCCGATTGTGAAAATAGGAATTTTAAAGTGTTCTTGAGAATTTTATTTGATTTGGTACTAAATTCGTAGTTTTAGGTGTTATTTTGGCGATTTGATCGCACGAGCAAGTTCGTATGATGTTTTTAGACCTGTGTGCATGTTTGGTTTGGATCCCCGAGGGCTCGGGTGAGTTTCAAATAGGAAAAATATGGTTTCTGCAGTTTCAGTGCCTTCTGGTTTCCTTCTTCGCGTTCGCGAAGGCACTCTCGCGAACGCGTAGTAGAAACTGAGCTGGCTGAATTTTGCTTCTTCGCGAATGTGAAGGTTGGGTCGCGAACGCAGAGCGATGGGGACTATACCCTTCGCGAACGCGTAGTGATAGGGACCTGGGGGAGGGGGTCAGTCACTCTTCATCGCGAACGCGAGCAAGGACTCGCGAACGCGAAGGCCAGGGGGGCGTAACCTTCGCGAACGCGATAACAGTTTCGCGATCGTGTAAGCTTGGCAAGCTCTGCTCTTCGCGAACGCGATGAACATTGTCGCCCATCTGTTAAACAGTCACGTTACGGGACTTAAGCCATTCTTTCACATTTTCAAAAGTTAGACGGCCTAAAGACGATTTTCAAAAGATATTTTCTTCCCCAAAGTGTTGGTAAGTGGTTCTAAACCACATTCTTTCAACTATCCATTACATTTTATAAATTTTCAATATAAAATCTAGAGTTTCATGATAGAGTTGGGGGTTTTGGGTAGAAACTAGGAATTTGGAAAAAAAGGTCGGAATATTGAAATTTGGGGATTTAGACCTCAAATTGAGGTCGGATTCCAAAACCAATTATATATCCAGGCTCGGGGGTGAATGGGTAAATGGATTTTGGTCCGAATCTCAGGTTTTGACCAAGCGGGCCCGAGGTCAATTTTTGACTTTTTGGGAGAAAGTTTGGAAAATCTACATTTATGCAATGTAATTTATTCCTTTAGCAATATTTGATATTATTAAGTCATTTTTAATAAATACGAGTGGTTTGGAGGTGGATTCTAGAGAAAAAGTTGTGATTGAGTATTGAGTGGCCTTCGAAGCGAGGTAAGTATCGTGGTTAACTTTGACTTGAGGGATTAGGCATTATTCGCTTATTTGCTACATGTTTGTATGTTGAGTACAACGTATAGGTGAGGTGATAAGTACCTATGCGTTGTTGTCGAGTCATAACATGCGAGTGAGTCTTATTATTGTAATCGTGGTATTCCTTGATCATATTGTTCATGATTAGACTAGCTATTTGTTATGTTGAACAACGCTTATTATGTTTCACGGAAATTGGTATTGATTGGATATTGACTCGAAGTTGAGGTTAGTAACGTGGAATTGAATGTTGAAGTAAAACTTGTTCTTGATATTTCTATCTCCCTGTTGTTATTGTTCATTGTCTTGGTGAGGGAGAGTGTTAAAGCACGAAGGATGATGCCGTGCAACGTTTTGTGAGTGAGTGATAATGCACGAAGGGTGATGTCGTGCCATGTTATGAGAGAGAGTTAATGCACAAAGGGTGATGTCGTGTCGTTTCTATTGTTTCTTATGGTGAGGTTGAGAGTAAAAGCACGAAGGGTGATGCAGTGCACTTTCCTTTACTGTGTTTACTTGTTTCTTTCTGTTAAAGATATATCGATTGATCATGTTCTCATTCCTGTTGTGATTCCTTGCCAGGTAATCCCCTCAGCATGTCCCATTCCCAATATTTCTTCCCCTTCTATGCATTTCCTTTATTGTTTCATTTGTATCGAAAATAATTGTATTTCCTTCAGACACCTTACTTGTAGCTAAATCTTAGTAGTTTGTGGATTGTGACACCAGTTTCTGGGTAGTTGTGTATAAGCATTAAAGTTGTTATGGATTTCCGCGCTTTTTTTCTTTTTACCTTGTTATAGCTTATTTACTGTCAGTTATTGAAATGTACAAGAATTTGGCTTAATAATCTCTATTGTTGGCTTGCCTAGCAAGTGAAATGTTAGGCGCTATCACAGTCCTGACGGTGAGAATTCTGGATCGTGACAAGTTGGTATCAGAGCACTAGGTTGCCTAGGTCTCACGATTCACGATCGAGCTTAGTAGAGCCTGGAGGATTGGTACGGAGACGTCTGTGCTTATCTTCCAGAGGCTATGAAGTTTAGGAACAAATTTCACTTCTATTCTTCTCTGTCGTACGATTTTGTTTTCTCAATACTGATTGAACTCTTCTACTCTTATTCTCTCGCAGATGGCGAGAACACGTACCGTTTCCTCATCTGAGCAGCAGCCAGAGCCCCCAGTGGCAGCTCCTACGAGGGGCAGAGGTAGAGGTTGAGGCCGTGCCAGAGTCCGAGGAAGGGGCAGGGCTCAGCCCAGAGCTCATGCAGCAGTACCAGCAGTGGAGCCTCAGATAGAGTTGGGCGAGGAGGTTCCAGCCCAGACTGTTCCTGCCGGACCAACTCAGGTTCCAGAGGGGTTCATTGCCACCCCAGTACTTCAGGACGCTTTGGTCTATTTGGTGGGCCTTATGGAGAGTGTGGCCCAGACTGGCGCATTTCCCATGGCACCAACCGTCTCTAAGGATGGAGGAGGAGCCCAGACTCCCACTACTCCCACTCCGGAGCAGATAGCTCCCCAGTATCAGGCTCCAGCAGCTCAGCCAATCAGAGTAGTTCAGCCAGTTGTTGCGGCACAGGCCGAAGATGGATCAGCTATGTCTTCTGAGGCTTTATGGAGATTGGACAAGTTCACCAAGCTCTTTCTAGTTTACTTCAGTGGTGTTCCTTCAGAGGATCCCTAGGAGTATCTCGATAGCTGTCACGAGGTTCTACGGAACATGGGTATAGTGGAGACCAACAGGGTCGATTTTGCTGCATTTTAGATGAATGGTTCCGCCAAGAAATGGTCGAGAGATTATCTGTTGACCAGACCAGCTGGGTCGCTTGCTCTTACTTGGGACCCATTTTCTCAACTCTTCCTAGAGAAGTTTCTCCCTATCATATTGAGAGAGGAGCATCACCATCAGTTCGAGCGTCTCCAGCAGGGCAGTATGGCTGTTACTCAGTATGAGACCCGTTTTATGGATTTGGCCCGTCATGCTCTTATTCTACTTCCTACCGAGAGAGAGAGAGGGTGGGGAGTTTTATTGATGGACTTGCTCAGCCTATCAGATTGCAGATGGCTAAGGAGACTAGGAGTGAGATTTCTTTTCAAGCGGTTGCCAATGTTGTCAAGCGAATCGAGATGGTTTTAGCTCACGGGAGTGGTCAGGGGTCTGACAAGAGGCCTCTTCACTCCGGTGGATTCAGTGGAGCCTCATCTGGAGGCCGGGGTACTTATGGCAGAGGCCATCCTCCCAGGCCCTCAGATGCATTATTCCGACCAGCTAGCCTATAGTGCACCACCAACCCCTATTAGTGCACCTCCGCTCCAGAGTTTTCAGGGTGGTTACTCAGGTCGACATGGTCAGTTTCACAGCCAACAGTCACAATAGCCGAGGTCTTGCTATACTTGTGGTGATCCGAGGCATATTGCTAGATTTTGCCCTCGGACATCGGGAAGCTCACAGTATTAGGGTTCTCGTGCCATGGTTCCGGTACCAGTTGCTACACCACCATTTCAGCCATCCAGAGGCAGGGGTCAGGCAACTAAAGGTAGGGGCCAGACTGTTAGAGGTGGAGGTCAGGCCGTTAGAGGTGGAGACCAGCCAGCTAGAGGCCGTCCCAGGGATGTAGTTCAAGGTAGTGGGGCCCAGCCCCAGTGTTATGCTTTTTCAGCTAGGCCTGAGGCTGAGTCATTTGACGTTGTTATCACAGGTATTGTTTCAGTTTGCAGTAGAGATGCTTCAGTTCTATTTGATCCGGAGTCTACTTACTCCTCTGTGTCATCCTATTTTACTTCATATTTGGTTGTGCCTCGTGATTCTTTGAGTGCTCTTGTGTATGTGTCCACACCAATGGGAGATGCTATTGTTGTAGATCGTGTTTATCGTTCGTGTGTGGTCACCATTGGGAACCTTGAGACTCGTGTAGATCTTCTACTTCTCGATGTGGTTGATTTTGATGTCATTCTGGGTATGGATTGGCTATCACCTTATCATGCTGTATTGGATTGTCACACCAAGACGGTGACCTTAGCCTTGTCGGGGTTGCCTCGATTAGAGTGGAGAGGGAATCCTGGCCATTCTACTAGTAGGGTTATCTCTTATGTGAAGGCTCGGCATATGGTCGAGAAGGGGTGTCTAGCTTATTTGGCTTATGTCTGCGATTCTAGTGCAGAGATTCCTGTATTGGATTCAGTGCTAGTTGTTCGTGAGTTTCCAGAGGTGTTTCCTACATATCTGCCGGGGATGCCACCCGACAGGGATATTGATTTTTGTATTGATCTGGCTCCGGGCACTCAGCCTATTTCCATTCCGCCATACCACAAGGCCCCATCAGAGTTGAAAGAATTGAAGTAACATTTGCAAGATTTACTTGATAAGGGCTTCATTAGACCTAGTGTCTCGCCCTGGGGTACACATGTGTTGTTTATGAAGAAGAAGAAGGATGGATCGATGAGGATGTGCATAGATTACCGGCAGTTGAACAAAGTCACCATCAAGAACAAGTATCCATTTCCGAGGATTGATGACTTATTTGATCAGCTATAGGGTACCAAGGTGTTTTCAAAGATTGATTTGAGATCTAGCTACCATCAGTTGAGGATTAGGGCATCTGATATCTCTAAGACAGCTTTTCGGACTCGGTACGGGCATTATAAGTTTCTGGTGATGTCCTTTGGGTTGACAAATGCCCCAGCAACATTCATGGATTTGATAAACCGAGTGTTCAAGCCTTATTCAGACTCCTTTGTGATTGTGTTTATGATGATATCTTGATCTACTCCCGCAGTCGAGAGGAGCATGAGCAGCATCTCAGGATTGAGCTTCAGACTCTGAGAGACAACCAGTTGTACGCTAAGTTTTCAAAATGTGAGTTTTGGTTGAGTTCAGCTGCTTTTTGGGGTCATGTTGTATCAGTAGATGGTATTCAGGTGGATCCTAAGAAGATTGAGGCAGTTCAGAACTGGCCTACACCTACTTCAACCACGGAGATCCGTAGTTTCTTGGGTTTGGCGGGTTACTACCGTCGGTTTGTAGAGGGGTTCTCATCTATAACAACCCCGTTGACCAGGTCGACCTAGAAGGGTGCCCCGTTCAGATGGTCAGATGAGTGTGAGGCGAGCTTTGAGAAGCTCAAGATAGCTTTGACTACGACATCGGTATTGGTATTACCCTTAGGTTTAGGATCTTATACAGTATATTATGATGCATCTCGTATTGGTCTAGGTGCAGTATTGATGCAGGGTGGCAAGGTTATTACATATGCTTCGCGACAGCTGAAGGTTCACGAGAAGAATTACCCTGTTCATGATCTAGAGCTGGCAGCCATTGTTCACGCGCTGAAGATTTGGAGGCACTATCTTTACAGCGTGCCATGTGAGGTATTCACTGATCATCGGAGCTTGCAGTATTTGTTCAAGCAGAAGGAGCTCAATTTGAGGCAGAGGAGGTGGTTGGAGCTATTGAAAAACTATGATATCACCATATTGTATCATCCTGGGAAGGCCAATGTGGTAGCTGACGCTTTGAGTAGAGAGTCGCTAGTATGGGTAGCCTTGCATATATTCCAGTTGGTAAGAGACCGCTTGCATTTGATGTTCAGTCCTTGGCCAATCAGTTCTTGAGGTTGGATGTTTCTGAGCCCAGCCGTATTCTAGCTTGTATAGTTGCTCGGTCTTCTTTGTTGGAGTGCATCAGAGATCGGTAGTATGACGACCCTCATTTGCTTGTCCTTAGGGACACAGCGCGGCACGGTGGTTCCAAGCAGGTTACTGTTGGAGATGATGGAGTTTTGAGGATGCAGAGTCGTATTTGTGTACCTAATATGGATGGACTTCATAATTTGATTCTTGAGGAGGCCCATAATTTCCGGTATTCCATTCATCCGGGCGTCGCCAAGATATATCAGGATTTGCGGCAACATTATTGGTGGAGGAGAATGAAGAAAGATATAGTTGCATATGTGTCTCACTGTCTAAATTGTTAGCAGGTAAAGTGTGAGTATCAGAGACCCGGTGGTTTGCTTCAAACGTTGGAGATTCCTGAGTGGAAGTAGGAGCGTATCACTATGGATTTTGTTGTTGGACTCCTCCCACAGACTCAGAGGAAGTTCGATGTCATTTGGATCATTGTGGACAGGATGACTAAGTCAGCGCACTTCATTCCTTTTGCAGTTTCATATTCTTCAGAGTGGTTGGCTGAGATTTATATCCGCGAGATCATCCGTCTTCACGGTGTGCCCATGTCTATCATATCTGACCGAGGTACACAGTTCACCTCGCACTTCTAGAGGGTAGTACAGCGTGAGTTGGGCACGCGGGTTGAGTTGAGCACAACGTTTCATCCCCAGACAGACGGACAGTCCGAGCGCACTATTCAGATCTTGGAGGATATGCTCCGTGCATGTGTTATAGACTTCGGAGGATCGTGGGATCAATTCTTGCCCCTTGTAGAGTTCAGCTACAATAACAGCTACCAGTCGAGCATTCAGATGGCTCCCTATGAGGCATTATATGGTAGGCGGTGTCGGTCGCTAGTTGGGTGGTTCGAGCCAGGGGAGGTTCGGTTGTTGGGAACAAACTTAGTACAGGATGCCTTAGATAAGGTTAAGATTATTCAGGATCGACTTCGCACAGCTCAGTCCAGGCAGAAGAGTTATGCCGACCATAGAGTTCGTGATGTTGCATCCATGGTCGGGGAGAGAGTGTTGCTTCGGGTATCACCCATGAAGGGTGTAATGAGGTTCGGAAAGAAGGGCAAGTTGAGCCCTAGGTATATCGGACCTTTTGATATTTTGGATAGAGTGGGAGAGGTGGCTTACAAGCTTGCATTGCCACCGGGGTTATCATCAGTTCATCCGATGTTCCATTTGTCCATGCTTCAAAAGTATCACGGTGATCCGTCCCATGTGTTAGATTTCAGCTCTGTCCAGTTGGACAAGGATTTGACTTACGAGGAGGAGCCGGTGGCTATTCTAGCCCGGCAAGTTCGCCAATTGAGATCAAAAAGTCATCCTTCAGTTCGAGTGCAGTGGAGAGGTCAGCCCATCGAGGCAGCTACTTAGGAGCCCGAGTCGGACATGCAGAGTAGATATCCACATCTTTTCACCAGCCCATGTACTTTTCTATGTCCGTTCGAGGACGAACGGTTGTTTTAGAGGTGGAGAATGTGATGACTTGATAGGTCATATTATATTTTAGAACCTAATTCTGTATTTCGAGGTCTCAAAAACCTCATCTTAGCCTTTCTCGATTTACGTGAGCAGTCCGGTATTGGCCCGGAAGGCTTATATGTTAAAAACTGATAAAAATAAGAATTTTTGCCTAAAAACTTTAGTTGAGTTGACTTCGGTCAATTTTTTTGGTAAACGGGCCCAGATCCTTGTTTTGACGGCCCCGATGGGTCGATATCAAAATATGGGACCTGGGCGTATGCCCAGAATCGAATTCAGAGGTTCCTAGCTCGAGTTATGAATTTTTGATAATAATTAAAAGTCTGAAAATTTAATGGATTTTAAGAATTGGTTGATGTTTGGCCTTGTTGATATCGGGTCCGTATTTTGGTTTCAGAGTTCGGTATAGGTCCAATATAATATTTATGACTTATCTGTGAAATATGGTGAGAAACGGAGTTGGTTTCACGTGATTCGGACGTCCGGTTGTGAAAATAAGAATTTTAAAGTGTTCTTGAGAATTTTATTTGATTTGGTGCTAAATTCGTAGTTCTAGGTGTTATTTTGGTGATTTGATCGCGCGAGCAAGTTTGTATGATATTTTTAGACCTGTGTGCATGTTTGGTTTGGAGTCCCGAGGGCTCGGGTGAGTTTCGGATAGGCTATGGGATGTTTTGGACTTGGGAAAAATATGGTTTCTGTAGTTTCAGTGCCTTCGCGTTCACGAAGGCACTCACACGAACGCGTAGTAGAAACTGGGCTGGCTGAATTTTGTTTCTTCACAAACACGAAGGCTGGGTCGCGAACGCGGAGCGATGGGGACTTTACCCTTCGCGAACGCGACCAACTCAACGTGCACGCGTAGTGACAGGGACCTGGGGGAGGGGGTAAGTCACTCTTCATCGCAAACGCAAGCAAGGACTCGCGAACGCGATGGCCAGGGGGCGTAACCTTCGCGAATGCGATAGGAGTTTCGCGATCTCGTAAGCTTGGCAAGCTTTGCTCTTCGCGAATGCTATAGTGTCCTCGTGAACGCGATGAACACTGTCGCCCAGTTATTAAACAGCCCCATTACGGGACTTAAGCCATTCTTTCAACTTTTTAGAAGCCAAACGGCCTAGAGACGATTCTCCCAAGCTAAATTCTTCCCCAAAGTATTGGTAAGTGATTCTAAACCATTTTCTTTCAATTACCCATTACATTTTATGAATTTTCAACATAAAATCTAGAGTTTCATGGTAGAGCTGAGGGTTTTTGGGTAGAAACTAGGGATTTGGAAAAAATGGGGATTTAGACCTCAAATTGAGGTCGGAATCCAAAACCAATTATATATCCGGGCTCGGGGGTGAATGGAAAAGTGGATTTTGGTCCGAACCTCGGATTTTGACCAAGCGGGCCCAGGGTCGATTTTTGACATTTGGGGGGAAAGTTTGGGAAATCTAAATTTATACAATGTAATTGATTCCTTTAGCAATATTTGATATTATTGAGTTATTTTTGAATAAATACGAGTGGTTTGGAGGTAGATTCTAGAGGAAAAGCTGTGATTGAGTATTGAATGGCCTTCGGAGCGAGGTAAATGTCGTGGCTAACTTTGGCTTGAGGGATTAGGCATTATACGCTTATTTGCTACGTGTTTGTATGTTGAGTACAACGTATAGGTGAGGTGACAAGTACTTATGCGTTGTTGTCGAGTCATAACATGCGAGTGAGTCTTATTATTGTAATCGTGGTATTCCTTGATCATATTGTTCACGATTAGAATAGTTATTCGTTATGTTGAACAACTCTTATTATGTTTCACGGAAATTGGTATTGATTGGGTATTGACTCAAAGTTGAGGGTAGTAACGTGGAATTGAATGTTAAAGTAAGACTTGTTCTTGATATTTCTATCTCCTTGTTATTATTGTTCATTGCCTTGGTGAGGGAGAGTGTTAAAGCACGAAGGGTGATGCCGTGCAACGTTTTGTGAGTGAGTAATAATGCACGAAGGGCGATGCTGTGCCATGTTATGAGAGAGAGTTAATGCACGAAGGGTGATGTCGTGCCATTTCTATTGTTTCTTATGGTGAGGTTGAGAGTAAAAGCACGAAGGGTGATGCCGTGCACTTTCCTTTACTGTGTTTACTTGTTTCTTTCTGTTAAAGATATATCGATTGATCATGTTCTCATTCCTGTTGTGATTCCTTGCCATGTAATCTACTCAGCATGTCCCCTTCCCAATATTTCTTGCCTTGCTTCTTTAGTTGTTGTTATTGTTGTATATATTGATATATATTGCATAGGTTTATTTGTAGGTGTCTTGTCCTAGTCTCGTCACTACTTCGCCGAGGTTAGACTCGACACTTACCAGTATATGGGTTCGGTTATACTGATACTGTACTCTACACTTTATGTGCAGATTTTGGTACCGGACCGAGTTGACCCAGAGTCTAGCTGATGGCTTGATCTGTTTGGAGACCCAAGGTAGTCCTATTGGCATCCGCAGGCCCTGGCGTCCCCTTCTATGCATTTCCTTTACTGTTTCATTTGTATCGAAAACAGTTGTATTTCCTTCAGACACCTTACTTGTAGCTTCCTTCAGACACCTTACTTGTAGTTAAATCTTAGTAGTTCGTGGATTGTGATGCCAGTTTCTGGGTAGCTGTGTATAAGCATTAAAGTTGTTATGGATTTCCGCGCTTTTTTTTCTTTTTACCTTGTTATAGCTTATTTACTGTTTAAATTGAAATGTATAAGAATTTGGCTTAATAATCTCTATTGTTGGCTTGCCTAGCAAGTAAAATGTTATGTGTCATCACGGTCCCGAAGGTAGGAATTCCGGGTCGTGACACTATAGATCAGCTACTTCAAATCAGCTAATCCAAATGGGCTCTTAATCTATACTATATTAAAAGCACGAAGGCCCTTAGCAAAATAGTGTTCGTATTTTTACCCTTTTAAAATATAGTTCACATGGGACAAAATAGTCATTAGATTAGTTTCCTAATATTTAGGAATAATCATTTAATTATTTTTCTAATATGTAAGAGTATTTATTTAATTAAACTAAAATTGTATATATATTAAATATTCCTTGTTTAAACTTCTATGTGATGAGGCCTAACGTATGCTATAAGCATGAAAAAATCTAAACAAAACATTTCCTTTTTTTAGAAAAAGAAAATTTACGGCTTAGAATAGGTAGTAGATTGTTGTTGGCCAATGAAAAGTATCATTTTTATGTCCTAATTTTAGTATAAAAATATTCAAAGCACTTTCAAATATTTTTTTCTATCTATATTTATTTTTACCAAAGTAAGAAAAAAAAAGCTCAAACAATTAATATTCTTTAATTACAATTAGTGCAAAAGAAGTTTAAGCAAATTTATAATTATAGATTATATTTTAGAACATTATTTTATGTATGTTTCATTAGGACTAAGCATGAAAACCTAATCAAAGCCAACGGTATAACACTAGAAAAGTAAATGAATTTGAGTGGATTTTATTTTCTAATTTCTCATGTTATTCAATGAGAATACACGTTATACCTACTTTTGAAATTCTAATTACAATTAAATTCTAGCTTTCTAGATATTGTTTTTGTATAATATTTGAAAAGTACACTCATCAATAAAAAGATAAATTACTAAAAAGATATTTAATAATATAAAAGATCTATCAACTCAAAAATCTAAAAGTGCAATATTAGATTAATTTTTTACTCTTCAACAATGCAAAACTTTTATTGGATAAAATTAATAACTACAATTAAATATTTAAAACTATGAATGAGCTAATATATGAAGAACTTGAATGAATAAAAAACAATGTTAAAAACAAATAATTAAATCTTTGAATTACTAATTATCGAAAGAATTCAATTTAATTATTTTTTTAATTCATCATATAAGTAAATTAGTTTTCAAGTTAATAAAAATCTTAGGATACATAAATTTATCTCCATAAAAAGAGTATTAGCATTGAACAAAATGAACAAAATTAGTTAAAATTAGAATTAAGAATCAAATTAGTAAAAATACAAACTTAAAATAATAAGGATGAAATAGTGAAAGACAAAATATATTCTAAATAAGTTGTCATAAATTATTATTATTATTATTTGCATTATTCCAAAAATGGCAACTTTTACAGTTTCTATATATTAAGTTAATAGTTGTAAAATAGTAACTCAAGATCAGTTATTTTTAGATTTTATATTGTCACTTATTAATTTCTTCTATGAGCTATAAAACCAACCTCATCGTTTCTAAAGACCAAAACATTCAATTTTTCAAATTATTTGAGTTATCTTCGTTAATAAAAGTATTTTATGTTATTTGTATGTTTTCAGTATTAGACTATAGAAATAACAATAATTTTCGTAAGATACTCCCATAGAAATTCTTAAAAATCACAATAAGGTATATGAGAATTTCAATTGGCAAGATTCTTTCCTTTATTGAGCTAACAAAATGGGATCACGAGTCATCATTTTCAAGAACTTGCATTTTTCTTTAATTTTAATTTTATAAGTCAAGCTATTAGTTAATAATATTTATATTCATTTTTAAATTATATATTCAATGATATAGATACACGCGCAAAGCACGTACCCTAAGACTAGTACTTTTCAAATAGGGTAATAGGACTCCTCAATAGTTAAAGGTCGCAACGTGCTAAAGTGGCCAACTTCGGAGGGGAATTTTATGTATTTTCCCTATTGTCTTTCTACAAATGAGAAGTTTTGGCTATCTAAGTCATTTGAATTTTAAGATTAGAGTTGTGGTCTAATGATTATAATTTTGGCTGACATTAGTTAGGCATAGAGTCTCAGTAAAGACCTGCGTCTGTCACTATTAATAGGTTATTCCTACTCAAAAGAAAATCAAAGAAAAAAGATCTATTGAAATTCTATTTTTCCCTGCACTACTGTTTGACCCAAAATCTAGATTTTAGGTATAAACAATTAAATTTTTTAATAGAATAGAGTTAATCTTAGCCAATATTAATATCCAAAAAATTATTTAACTGACTTCGTGGTAGAATATCACAAGTTCCGTTTGAATGGCAGTAAATATGTAACAATAAATAGTATTCAATGGCCCAAGAACAAAGAAAATAGCATTAAATAGTAGTAAATGATATATGATGGCATTTATGTAAATAGATGCAAGTGAAGTAACCGAAAAAGGGGTGAGATTTTGTGATATTCTTCCTGACAATGATAAATGATTGATGAGCCTTTGAATATTCGATTTCTCCTTGGATCGTGGGAGAAAAGTTAGACACAAACTTGGAGGAAAGATGTATTTTATATGTATGTAATAAAGCAAAAATCTTCAGAGAATATAAATATATTATTTTTTACTATGAGTGTCCAATCCACTTTTGTAGCTATATATCTTTATATTTATAAGGGCATATGGGCCACAAAAACCCTAATAGTACAGATCGGAATAATATTTACAGGAATATTCTCTTTAAAGTCTTATCATTAAAACTAGTAGTTACTATCTTTTTAAAGGGAGTGCTCGTCCTCGTTCCTCTATTGCATCAACTCGACGTCGTCTTCGTCCTTCGTCAGATTACTTCGACCTCGCCTTCGTCCTTTGTTGAGAACATATTGGCGACACATGACAGCCTTCGAAGGCTCTCTTAATATTGACTCGGCCCACATATAATTAGGATAATATTTAGCCTGTGCAGTTAGTCCCTCTGCTTGTTGAGGTCGTCTTCGTGGGCGGGTTCAATGAGCGGATAATACCATTCATGGTCGTCTCTGTGGTCGAGTTCGGTGAACAGATAACATCGGCCGTGAGTGTTGTGACGAGCAAGTGATGTAATTCTTTGCGGACCATATGTTTCAAACCCCTAACTTTCCCGGGTAATTTGTTGGAACCATTTGGTCCAAGAGAAGAGATGACGTCATGACTTCATGCATCATGATGATGCCGATTCCCGATGCATTGCGTCGATTCACGTCTGACCTTTGATAGGCTCTGCCGTTTCGATTCTAGTGCCAATTATGATGAACCATTTCGATTTTGGTGCCATAAACTCTATAAATAGGGATGGCCTTATCGAGATTCAATCTTTTATACTCTTTTCATTTCTCTTTTGGAATTCCTTCTCCTGCTTTATAAGATTTTGCTTCATTTCCGATTTCCCTCTTTGTCTTCTTCTTAATCTCCATAACTATGTCGAACCTTTCACCTGATACCAGTATGGAGGACTATTCTGTCCCTTTGGCCATCGTATTCCTCGTTCATGGGGAAGATACTGCTGACGTCGTTGAGGAGGAAGCCCTCCCCTCTATGGTGGAGATCATACCTCGATACCCCGATGCTAAACCCGACTCCCACAAGCCACCAGAAGTGGTGACAAAAAAGTTCCAATCCACGATGACGGTTGAGCGCTTAACTGAGCTTAAGAATAAGTTTGTCCTTCCTGACTACATGGAATTAGTTCCTACTAGTGAGGATGAGATACAGATCCACCGTCCTGGGTACTGTGCTCTCTATGCCTATCCGTTCACCATCGACCACTCTTTCCCCTTCCCTTCGCTGGTAGAAGAGTTTTGTCGCCACTACAACGTGTGTCCTACGCAAATCGCCCCTTATGTTTTCAAGGTGATAAAATCTTGGGGAAGTTCGTCGAACTAGCTGGAGTCGAGATCATTGTACGTCACTTGGTGCGTCTTTTCGCACCACATTTTTATCGAGGAATGATGCTGAAACTTCGCCATCGTGGATGAAAGTGCTTGGTGGTGAAGATGGATGACAAGGGTAGTTGATAGTTCTATATCGACTACATCTTCGTCAGGACCGAGATCGTGGTTTCTGGCGTTACTGGCTTCCCTGAGGCCTAGAACCCCACGCGTAAGTATTCGTGTTGTTGTTTCTCCTTTTTTCTTTAAAACTTTGTTTGTTTTGGATTGGTAGAATAACTTTTCTCTTTCTGCAGCCACTAATCGGCCTCTTTAGTTGGTGGTATATCTCGCCAACTGGATTAGGCGGATCCTTCCCTGTACGAGGAGGATTCGCTACTAGCCGAGATTCTTTTAGAAGTTCAAACCGGCTCTCCCCTCGATAGGTAATCCCATTCTTCCAGTTGATGCCGTAATTACATTGGTGTACACTCGTCGTGTTTACTTTTCTCTCCCATTTTGTTCTTCTCTAGGTTCCGTTAGGGGGGCACGAGAAGGGACAGGGCGTATATGCCCTCGTTCAGGAGGAGAACAGTTGCCACGCCTTTTGCTTCTGCCCCTATTTCAGCCGCCGCGCCCGCCCATTCCTTGCTTACCCTACTTGATGAATATGAGGAGGTTCCTAATTGTGACACGAACCTGAGGCCCCATAAGAGGAAGGTCGTGGACATAGAAGAAACTCCCTCAACTGTCGACATGTTGGAGGGCGAGCTCATGGTACTGGAAACGGTAGCAATACACATTGTGGAAAATATTGTGGCCACTTCTAAGGCCACCCAGCCAGAAGTCACTGATTCTGACGTGATTGTGTGCCCCGAGGAGGAGGGAGTTGTGGAGGAGGCAATTGGCGATGACTCTACGCCGAAGGGGCATGAAGAGGCTTCTTCCTCCAGGCCGGTATGGGAGGCTTCTCCTGCTAATGGGGATAAAGGTAAAGGCATCACCGACGATGGTGATGAGTCGGGTTCGGACATGGACCCTAATGATCTGACGATGATTGACGAAGGGACCACCCAGATCGAGATAAGGACGGACGGAGCTTCAAGGACTATCACGATCCCAAGGGATCATGATCAACTAAAAAATAGCGAGGACGTGGTCAACGCTCTCGGTCCTCTCTGCTTTGAAGCCGAGCGAGTGACCCTTTAGCCTTTGATCGATGGCACCCTATTGAAGAGCATTGCCGGTCTCGCCCTCAGGGTAAGTGTCTTCTTCCTCGTTCTTTTTCTTTTGCCTCGTGCTATTTCTAGGCTCTAACTCCTATTTTCTCTTATTTTGTAGACCATTATACTGGAGATTGAGAGTGTGAGAAGGGAGATGAAAAGGAAAGATATTTATCAGAAGTTGAAGGGCAAATACCAGGAGTTTCGTGATAAGTATCGGGATGCTCGAAGACGACTCTGCAAGGAGGGCGACGTGTCGGCCGTAAGGGAAGAGCTAAAAAAGAATGATGAGGAGTTGATGGCATTTGTGGATAGCTTCAGCATCCTTGAGGGGACGCTGAAGAGGAAGGAAGATGAGCTCGAGCTGAGCAAGGGTATGGAGGCCCAATGCATGGACCTCCAGAATTAGGTGGTTCAGCTGCAGAGTCAGTTAGACGAGTGCCGACTCCAAGGGGAGGCTCTATAGGGGAGGTTGCTGAGAATTAAGGGATGCTTGAACAGGCGGAGTTCTCTCAACTGGATGTACGGAGGAAGGTGGATATCCTCGAGTTGGCAAACAGAACTCTCCGTTCTGAACGAGACAATATCCAATCGACTGCGGAGGCTAAGGAGGTTATACTCGAGGAGAGGATTGGGGAGTTGGATAAGAAGAACTCCGAGCCGCATGACCGAGTTTTTGCTCTTGAAGCCGAGAAGGCCCAATTTCTTGCGAGGACCTCGATGTCTAATGCTTCTGAGTATCCCAACATACCTCGAGAGTTGTACGAGGAGTGGATCCATGCTAAATCCCGGCTGGACGTGATCCGCGATTTTCATAAGGCGGGCTCTATTTTTTAGACGACCCTCGAGGATGCTCAAGTTAAATCTCGTGAGGCTCGGCTCGCCTACGACTACGATCCTGTCACACCTCAGCCTGGTTCCGAGGAGGATGAGGAAAGGGGCATAGACCGGCTCGCAGATGGTGCTTGGTATGATTCCTCTTACCTTCACAACGAGGATGGAGAGGATGTCGGAGGCCAGGATAGTGATGGCCATTAGTGTTTGCTTTAACTTATTGTATTTTTTGTTGGTGTCTTTGAGCGCTTTTGTAAAAAACTCTTCATCTGAATATGAATATCAAAGTTAATTTTTGGTTTACATGTACCTTTTTCATTTCTGCATTTTGTTTCTATACTTGTATGTTTTTGCTATAGGTGTTTGTTAAAGCTAGTCGGGCGTACTTTTAAGTTAAGTTGTGGCCGAGGGCCGATAGGTGTTGTCCGGGCTTGGTCAAACTTCCCAGTCCTAGTATATCTAGTCCCTTCATTGTTCGACTTGGAAAATTTTGAGGAGTCGGGCAATGAAAAGTCTGTCTGCACTCGTTCGTTCCAACTCGAGGTGTCCTTCTCGTCGCCTCGCTAAAAACCTTCATTGAGAAAACCCTATTAGGACAAAACTCAAGTGAGGAAAAAAAGAGTATGACTTGCGGGGAACTTCTTGTTTCTTAGAAGTTGAAGTTATTGAGATCGATGATATTCCAATTGTTTGGTAAGAGCTTCCTTTCCATAGTTTCCAATTGGAACGAGCCTTTGTCTACTTTGCCTACAATTTTGTACAGTCCGTCCCAGTGCTTCCCAATTTGTCTTCGTGTGGATCCCTGCTTGCTTGGGTTTTGGCTTTGAGTACGTAATCTCCGACCTTGAGTAATCAAACCTTTACCTTTTTGTTGTAATAGCGTTCTGCTTGCTATTTTTGAGCGACTATACTTATGTACGCCATGTCTCGTCGCTCCTCGACCTCGTCGAGAACTTGCCTCCTATTCTCATCATTGTTGGTTCCTCTTTCATTGGAGTACCTCAAGCTGGGTCCTCCGACTTCGACTGGTATGACCACTTCTGTTCCGTTAAAGAGGGAGTAAGGTGTCTCTCATGTGCTCGTCTTTGGGGTAGTCCTGTGCGCCCATAATACTACTGGGAGTATTTCTGGCCACAGTCCCTTTGCCTCTTAAAGTTTCTTCTCATGATGTTTAGTATTGTCTTATTGGAGGATTCCGCTTGTACGTTGCCAGCTGGATGATAAAGAGTTGAAAGTATTCTTTTGATATGCCATTTTTTGAAGAACTCGGTGGTTCTTCTTCATGTGAACTGGGGTCTGTTGTCGTAGCTTAACTCTTTAGGTAGGACGAATCGGCATATGACGTTTTTCCATATGAAAGTGATTACCTCTTGCTCGCAAATTTGGGAAAATGCCCCTACTTCCACCCATTTGGAGAAATAGTCAGTTAAACTTAAAAGAAATCGTACACTACCTCGTCCCGGCGGGAGTGTACCCACGATGTCCATTCCCCACTTAATAAATGGCCATGGAGAGGTGACAGAATGAAGGTATTCGCCTGCTTGGTGGATTATTGGGGCGTACTTCTGACATTGCTCGCATTTCTTCACGAACTCTGAGGCATTTTTCTTCATGGTGGGCCAGTAGTACCCAGCCCGTATGAGGCACCTGACGAGTGGTCGATCACCGGAATGAGCACCGCAATGGCCTTCATAGACTTCCTCGAGAACGTGTTGGGTTTGGTTTGGGCCTAAGCACTTTTCCAAAAGACCGCCATACGCTCTCTTGTATAAGTCGTTATGAAGGAGGCTGTATCTAGTTGCTTGCATTCTTAGTTTTTTAGCTTCCTTTTTGTCGTTTGGGAGGATTCTATCCTGCAAATACATAACAATACAATTACAACAGTCCCAAGTTAAAATTAGAGATTTTACCTCGATTTGGTCTAGTGACGATTTAAGGAGATGGACTATGCTTTTGTCTCCGACTGTTATGCTTTTGGTGGCGGCGGCCAATTTGGCAAGGCCATCTGCTTCGATGTTTTGAGTGCGTAGGATCTGGTCAAGCTGGCATTTATCGAAATTAGGCAGTAATTTACAGATATCGGCTTGATATATTTGCAACCTTTGTTCTTTGATTCGGAAAGTCCCTAAAACTTGGTTGACTAAGAGCTGAGAATCACAACAGAGTTTCAATCGCTTCGCCCTTTATTTGAATGCTAGTCTCAACCCTGCAATTACGACCTCATACTCGGCCTTGTTGTTAGTCATATCTGGGCATCTTATGGACTGACGAATTACTTTACCGGCAGGGACCTCGAGTACGAGTCCTGATGGTAGGCTATAATCTCGTATTTTAGTCGCTTATTGCACTCTAATTCGCTGCACTTTACTTACGTTGAGCTTTAATTAGGCGTGTTTTGCACTTATTGTGTGTTTTATGCCCTGTAGGAGTGATTCCGAGCTATGTAGATGTTGTGGCATGAATTCCTGCTATTTTGGAGCTTTGAAGTCTAATTAAAAGCCCAAGGGTTAAGTTGGAATCGTGTTCGGGGATCAACGGATGATAATGCACTTTAAGAATGAAACGAAGAATCGAGCAGGCATACTGCGTATTATCCAGTAAAATGCACATAAAATTTTGCTCATAACTCTGTTTGGGCTCCACAATATATCATTGGAAATCTATATAAAAGGGCTACAACTTTCATGTTTTATGTTTTCCTAAATTCCCAACTTACCACCAAGGTGCGCGACCAAGTGCGCGATCGCGCACCTAGGCGCGCACTTGGGGCAGAACAATGTGCAAAATGCGCGACCAAGTGCGCGAGCAGGTCTTCAAGTGCGTGAACGCACATGTCCTGTCTGGGAAAAGTCCTATTTCGCTAAGAAAAGGGTAGTTTCGTTCGGGATTTGTTTTGGGGGTGGATTAAATACCCCAAAACATCATTTTTGACACACTTTTGACATACCTTAGACCTAGGGAAGCTTAGGAGAAGAAGGAGAAGCAAGAGCACAAGAATTTCATCCTTCCTTCCTCACTCAAATCTGGGTTTGGATTGTATTTATGTTTTCCTCTATTTTTGTTTCATTTGTGAAGAACTCCTCCATGTCTATGGAGTAGAACCATTTGGGTTTTGATGGATTTGGTGTATTGATGGTTGTTTATGGATTATAACTCTATGTTTATGTATTTGAATCGTTTTTGGAAGATTTAATTGTTGCATCTATGTTCACTTGTTCTTGTAATCGAAAGAGGCATAACTTATGATATATTTGCACTATGTTGCTGGTTGAGTTCATACTTCTAAGTAATCGAAAGAGGCTAGTTGAATCCTTGATTAAACCTAGTTAGGAGGATAATCGAAAGAGGTACTCCTAAAGATAAATCCATTACAAATTCTTGCATATCTTCACCGAGCTTAACTTGGTTCATATTGTGAGGTTGAAACTTAATCGAGAGAGGAGTTTCTACTAAGAATTTGTACCGATAATTAAGTGAATTCGAGAGACTCACTTGAACATTAGAAGTGAATTATCTAGAGTTAGATCCCGAACAATTATCTTGCACCTATCATATCAACCCATATTTTCTCCCATTGAAAACTTCTTTGCTTACCTTTGTTGAGATTGTCATTAGTCAATAGTTTAGGTTCTTATTTAGTTTCAATTCTTAATTGTATAAATCTCCATTGTTGATCCTCCTGGATAGCAATCGAGCTACGAACTACGAGAATACTATTTAAATCCAATCCATGTGGAGACGATAATTATACTATACTATCTTTGACTAGCGAGCACAATTTAAGTGTGTGTTTTGCGTTTGTCAAGTCCCAGTCCGGACCCGAAAGCATTGTATGTGTCATCGGTGTACATGACCCAAAGGTCTTGTGTGTGAAGAGAAGCTTGAGCGGCTTCCTTCTCGGCCTCAGGTATTACTTTTGCGCTAGAGTCTGTGACGAAGTCGGCGAGCACTTGCGACTTTATTATTGTTCGAGTCTGATATGTGATATCGTGCTCACTTAGCTCGATGGCCCATTTGGCCAACCTCCCCGACAACTTTGGTTTATGTAAAATGCTTCTTAAAGGAAAGGTGGTGACGACCGAGATAGGGTAGCACTGGAAATAGGGTCTAAGCTTACGTGAACCTACGACCAGGGCCAGTGCTAATTTCTCGAGGTGTGGGTACCTCATCTTGGCGTTGAACTAGGACCACACTTACTTCTACTTCGAAGGCGGTGAGGTAGACGAGGAGGTGCTCCCCGGGATCGGGCTTTGAGAGTAAAGGTGGTGATGACAAATACGCCTTCAGTTCTTGCAGTGCTTGTACGCACTCGGGCGTCCACTCAAGGCCATTATCCTTTTTGAGTACGCCGAAAAATGTATGACATCTATCAGACGACCGAGAGATAAATCTAAATAAGGCGACAATTCGACCAGTTAATCTTTGGACACTCTTCTTAGTAGTTAATTGTTCAGGTATCCCGTCGATAGCCTTGATTTGATATGGGTTGACCTCAATTCCTTGTTGCGAGACTAAGAAGCCCAAAAAGTTTCCCGAGGCTACGCCAAATGTGCATTTCTTGGGGTTTAGTTTCATCCAGTATTGTCTGAGTATATCGAAAGCTTCCTTTAGGTGATCGATATGATCCTCTGCCTTCACGAATTTGACTAGCATGTCGTTGATATATACCTCCATAGTTTTGCCGAGTTGGTCTTTGAACATTTTTGTGACCAACCTTTGATAGGTAGACCCTGCGTTCTTCAATCCAAACGACATTACCGTATAATAATATGTTAACCTATGGGTGATGAACGTGGTTTTTTGCTGGTCCTCTTCCTCCATGAGTATCTGGTTGTTACCCGAGTATGCGTCCAGAAAACTTAAAAGTTTGTGCCATGTTGTTGCGTCGATGAGTTGGTCGATATGCGACAATGAGAATGAATCTTTCGGGCATGCTTTGTTTAGGTCTGTGAAGTCCACACACATCCTTCATTTCTCATTTTTCTTTTTGACCATCACTATGATGGAGTCGTTCGCTAATAACTTCTCCACTTCCTCATGGATGACATCATTGATGGTGGGGTTGAACTTTCGTCGGACCTGCCTTACCGGGGGATAGAAGGGGTCGACATTTAGTTTGTGTGTGACAATCTCTTTGGGGATGCCCGACATATCTGCATGGCTGAAGGCAAACAAATATGCATTAGTTATTAAGAATTGACTAAATTTTCTTGGTTCTCGGAGTTTGCAGCCGATTTAGTCTTTTTTACTGAGGTAGATATGCTCTAATTGAACGGGGTCGAGGTCCTCTATGGTTGACTCTGCGACTTCGACCATTTCGGGGTCCATAATGACTTTCTTAG
Organism: Nicotiana tabacum; assembly: GCF_000715075.1. NCBI lineage: Eukaryota > Viridiplantae > Streptophyta > Magnoliopsida > Solanales > Solanaceae > Nicotiana > Nicotiana tabacum. The sequence continues at coordinate 46,644,089 of NC_134093.1, read as the reverse complement.
CTTCATCTTGTGGTGACCTCGACCTTGATGATTGCTATGTTTCTTTTTCCTTATCTTTCTTTTGTTGAGTTATCGTGTTGTCCATGGCGATATGGTAGCATTCTCGAGACGTGCGATATTCCCCTCGTATGCTGAATATTTCCCAAGGTATTAGGAATTTGATCACCTAGTATAAGCCGGAGGGAATGGCTCTCATAGGGTGTATCCATGGTCGGCCCATGATGGCGTTGTACTCGGTAGACTGGTCCATGATGTGGAATGTTGTCTCTAGAGTCATCCCACCGGCGGGAAGTGTAATTTCTCCGGAAGTCCATTCAACTGCATTGTTAAAACTGATTAGTTTGATGCAACATGGACTATCTTATCCTCGAGTCTCATCTGTGCGAGGACTCGGGGGTGGATGATGCATGCCCCACTTTCGTCATCTACCATGATTTGTTTAACATCAGAATCTAAATTTCGTAAAGTAATGACAAATGCATCATCGTGAGGGAAAAATAAACCGTCGGCATCTGACTCGTCGAAGATGATATTTTCTTTGAGTCTGTCATATCGTTCGTGAGTGATCGATTTTTTGAGCTTGTGGGTGGCGGTGAACTTGATGTCGTTGTCTCTTCCACCAATAATTATATTGATAGTATGAGCTGGTGAAGGTGGCTTTGGCGGGCTTGGACATTCTTGACCCCTTGCTAAGGTGCTCCTGCCTTTATCGCTGAGCAGTTCTTTGAGGTGCCCTTGCTGTAGCAGGTTCGCTACCTCTAGCCCTATGGCGATCCATCTTCTGTTTTGTGTCCACGTTCTAGGTGGAATTCGCAGAGGGCGTCGAATTTCTTGGTGCTTGGATCAGACCTCATCTTTGGCGGCCATTTCACCTTTATTCCAAGCTTCTTAGGGGCATAGACCACCTCTGTAGGTGAAACACAAAAATTATGAGCAGATAATAAGGGGGCATATCTCTATCGTTCATGTGAGTTCCTGATCTCGACCTAGACAGGCCATCTTTATAACGAAAAGGCGGAGGAGTGCTTGGATGTGAGACTGGGTGATCTCTCCTCATGTTATCTCTGCGTTATTTCCTGGGCTCGGATTGTACCGATATGAGTCATCGAGATGGTCCATTGAGGTCATCATCATCTGCTCTGACCTCGGCACAGTTGGCATTATGAATTTCATCCCAAGTGGTTGGTGGATACTTCATTAACTGACTCAACAACTTTCTGGTTACTCTTCAATCCTCTTTGCTCAAACCATTGTGAAAGGCCGCGATGGCCATCACTTCGGAAACATTTGGTAAGTTCATCCTACCCTGTTGAACTGGGCGAGGAAGTCCCTCTCCTGGGTATTATTTGATGGCAAAGATATCGTTCGCTCTTATTTTGGCTTTCTTGGCCCTGGCATGTGCCGTCACGAAATTAACGGCCATCTCTTTGAACGTTTCTATGGAATGGGCTGGTAATTATGAATACCATGTTAATCCCCTCCAGTGAGGGTTTCGCCAAATATTTTCAGCAAAATGGAGGACACTTGCTCCTTGGTGAGGTTGTTTCCTTTCATAGCGGTGACGTAGTGAGTCACATGATCTTCGGGGCCAGTCGTCCCATTGTATATTCAGAGATATGGGGGCATCTTGAAAGTATTTGGTATGGCATGTGGAGCCGATTCCTCGCTATATGACTGTTGTATAAATCTACCGGTGACCCTTTTTGGCATCAATTTTAGGGCGGCAGGTACCTTGTCTACTTGTTCCTGGTGCTCTTTCATTTGGTCTTTGAGCGTCTTGTATTTCATTTTCCATTTCTTCCATTCTTTTCAGCACAGCGGCGAGGACACTGTCACCTGCATTGTCAGTAACATTGTGAGTCTTACCTGAAGTCGGAGGGTCTGTTTGTTCGTCCTATTCGTCCCCTCGCTGTGTTGCATGGACTCTCGTGGTTTCTGTAGTCGTGCATGCAGCTTATGTGCTGAGCAAACTTACTAGGGTATCAGTTAGCCATGCTTCGAGGAGCTTTTTCATAGCTGGTGGCATCCTCTCTCCCGAGAACGTGAAGGGTCCTTTCCCATTTGGTTTCGTTGTGCTGCAGAAAGGTGTGGGTTAGCCATAAACTAAAATATTGGCTGAGAAAATCCCCACAGATGGCGCCAAATGGTTTGACCCAAAATCTAGATCTAGGTATAAACATTAGATTTTTAGTAGAATAGAGTTAATCTTAGCCAATATTAATATCCAAAATATTATTTAACTGATTTCGGGGTAGAATGTCACAAGTTCCGTTTGAATGGCAGTAAATATGTAACAATAAATAGTATTCAATGGCCGAAGAACCAAGAAAATAGCATTAAATAGTAGTAAATGATATATGATGGTATTTATGTAAATAAATGCAAGTGAGGTAACCGAAAAAGGGGTGAGATTTTGTGATATTCCTCCTGAAAATGATAAATGATTGATGAGTCTTTAAATATTCGGATCCTCCTTGGATCGTGGGAGAAAAGTCAGACACAGATTTGGAGAAAATATATTTTTTATATGTATGTAATAAAGCAAGAATCTTCAGAGAATGTCAATATATTATTTTTATGCTATGAGTTCCCAATCCCCTTTTGTATCTATATATCTTTCTATTTATAAGGGCACATGGGCCACAAAAACCTAATAGTACAGATCGGAAGAATATTCGAAGGAATATTCTCCTTAAAGTCTTATCATTAAAACTAGTCGTTACTATCTTTTTAAAGGGAGTGCTCGTCCTTGTTCCTCTACCGCATCAGCTCGACCTCGTCTTCGTCCTTCGTCAGATCACTTCAACCTCGCCTTTGTCCTTTATTGAGAACATATTGGCGACACGTGGCAGCCTTCGAAGGCTATCTTAATATTGATTCGGCCCACATATAATTAGGATAATTTTTAGCCTATACAGTTAGTCCCTCCGCTTGTTGAGAACGTCTTCGTGGGTAGGTTCAACGAGCGGATAATAGCATTCATGGTCATCTCTGTGGTCGAGTTCGCTGAACAGATACCACCAGCTGTGAATGTTGTGACGAGCAGGTGACGTGGTTCTTTGCGGACCATATGTTTCAAACCCCTGACTTTCTCGGGTAATTTGTTGGAACCATTTGGTCCAAGAGAAAAGGTGACGTCATGACGTCATGCGTCATGATAATGCCGATTCCCCATGCATTGTGTCGATTCACGCGTGACCTTTGATAGGCTCTACCATTTCGATTCTAGTGCCAATTATGATGAACCGTTTCAATTTTGGTGCCTTATACTCTATAAATAGGGATGGCCTTATCAAAATTTAAACTTTTACACTCTCTTCATTTCTCTTTTGGAATTCCTTTTCCTGTTTTATAAGATTTCGTTGTATTTCTGATTTCCCTCTCTGTCTTCTTCTTAATCTCCATAACTATGTTGAACCTTTCACCTGATACCAGTATGGAGGACTATTCTGTCCCTTTGGCCATCGTATTCCCCGTTCGCGGGGAAGATACTGCTGCCACCTTTGAGGAGGAAGCCCTCCCCTCTGTGGTGGAGATATACCTTGATACCCCGATGCTAAACCTGACTTCCACAAGCCACCGAAAGTGGTTACCGAAAAGTTCCAATCCACGATGAAGGTTGAGCGCTTAACTGAGCTTAAGAATAAGTTTGGCCTTCCTGACCACATGAAGTTAGTTCCTGCTGGTGATGATGAAATACAAATACACCGTCTTGGGTACTGTGCTCTTTACGCCTATCCGTTCATCATCAGCTACTCGTTCCTCTTCCATCCGCTGGTAGAAGAGTTTTGTCGCCACTACAACGTGTGTCCTGCGTAACTTACCCCTCATGATTTCAAGGTGATAAAGATGTTGGCGAAGTTCGTGGAACTAGCCAGAGTCGAGATCACTGTACGTCACTTGGTGCATCTTTTCGCACCCCATTTTTTATCGAGGAACGATGCTGAATCTTCACCATCATGAAGGAAAGTGCTTGGTGGTAAAGATGGATGACAAGGGTAGTTGACAGTTCTAGCTTGACTACTTATTCGTCAGGACCGAGGCCGTGGTGTCTGATGTTACTGGCTTCCCTGAGGCCTGGAACCCCACACGTAAGTATTCGTGTTGTTATTTCTCCTCTTTTTTAAAAACTCTGTTTGTTTTGGACTGGTCGTATAAGTCTTCTCTTTCTGCAGCCATTAATCGACCTCTTCAGTTGGTGGTACATCTCGCCGACTGGATTAGGCGGATCCTTCCCTGTACGGCGGGGATTCACGACTGGCCGAGCTTCTTTCAGAAGTTCAAACCGGCTCTACCCTCGATAGGTAATCCCATTCGATGCCATAATTACTTTGGTGTACGCTCGTCGTGTTTACTTTTCTCTTCCTTTTTGTTCTTCTCTAGGTTCTGTTAGGGGGGCCAGGGCGCCTGTGCCCTCGTTCAGGAGGAGAACAGTTGCCACGCCTTCTGCTTCTGCCCCTGTTTCAGCCGCCGCGCCCGCCCCTTCCTTGCTTTCCCTCGTTGATGAAGATGGGGAGGTTCTTCATTATGACACGGACCTAAGGCTCCGCAAGAGGAAGGCCATGGATGTCGAAGGAACTCCCTCGGTCGTCGACATGTTGGAGGGTGAGCTCCTAATACGGGAAACGACAATAATACACATCGGGAACGATGTCGTGGCCACTTCTGAGGCCACTCAGCTAGAAGTCACTGATGCTGACGTGATTGTGTGCCCCGAGGAGGAGGGAGTCATGGAGGAGGCAATTGGCGATGACTCTGCGCCGAAGGGGCATGAAGAGGCTTCTTCCTCCAGGCCGGCATGGGAGGCTTCTCCTGCTAATGGGGATAAAGGTAAAGGCATCGCCAACGATGGTGATGAGTCGGGTTCGGACATGGACCCTGATGATCTGACGATGATTGACGAAGGGATCACCAGATCGAGATAAGGACGGAAGGAGGTTCAAGGGCTATTACGATCCCTAGGGATCATAATCTGCTAAAAAATACCGAGGACGTGGTCAACGCTCTCAGTCCTCTCTGCTCTGAAGCCCAGCGGGTGACCCTTCAGACTTTGACCGACGGCACCCTGTCGAAGAGCATTGCCGGACTCGCCCCTAGGGTAAGTGTCTTCGTTCCTCGTTCTTTTTCTTTTGCCTCGTGCTATTTCCGGGCTCTAACTCCTGTTTTCTCTTATTTTGTAGACCATTATACTGGAGATTGAGAGTGTGCGAAGGGAGAAGAAAAGGAAAGATATTTTAAGATTAGAGTTGTGGTCTAATGATTATAATTTTGGCCGACATTAGTTAGGAATAGAGTCTCAGTAAAGACCTGTGTCTGCCAATATTAATATGTTATTCCTACTCAAAAGAAGAAAATCAAAGAAAAAAGATCTATTGAAATTCTATTTTTTTTCGCACTGACTGTTTGACCCAAAGTCTAGATTTAGGTATAAATAATTAGATTTTTTAATAGAATATAATTAATCATAACCAATATTAATATTCAAAAGATTGTTTAACTAATTTCATGGTATAATGTCATAAGTTCCTTTTGAACGGCAGTAAATATGTAACAATAAATAGTATTCAATGGCTCAAGAACAAAGAAAATAGCATTAAATACTCTTAAATGATATATGATGGCATTTATGTACATAAATGCAAGTGAGGTAACCGAAAAAGGGGTGAGATTCTGTGATATTCCTCCTGATAATGATAAATGATTGACGAGCCTTTGAATATTCGGATTCTCCTTGGATTGTGGGAGAAAAGTTAGATACAGATTTGAAGAAAATATGTATTTTATATGTATGTAATAAAGCAAGGATCTTCAAAGAATGTCAATGTATTATTTTTTACAATGTGTGTCCAATCCACTTTTGTAGCTATATATCTTTATATTTATAAGGGCATATGGGCCACAAAAACCCTAATAGTACAGATCGGAATAATATTTACAGGAATATTCTCTTTAAAGTCTTATCATTAAAACTAGTAGTTACTATCTTTTTAAAGGGAGTGCTCGTCCTCGTTCCTCTATTGCATCAACTCGACGTCGTCTTCGTCCTTCGTCAGATTACTTCGACCTCGCCTTCGTCCTTTGTTGAGAACATATTGGCGACACATGACAGTCTTCGAAGGGTCTCTTAATATTGACTCAGCCCACAAATAATTAGGATAATTTTTAGCCTATACACTGACAACAAAATTGGCTATCATGAAATTCAATGAAGGGGGGTTAGTCGGGGAAAAATGAAAGAAAAAGAACGAAGGAAATGATGGTAGAGAAAATTGCTTAAGGTAAACGCATTAGACTTTGATACGACTAAAATAAATTCCTTATTTGGTTTAGTATGCAACATTAATACCAATTGAATTTATGTTCGATGCTATAACATTCATGTATATCTATTAGGCTGTTACGTAATGAATGAACTTTTTGGTCTCATATTTCTTATCTGTCTCTAAGTAATTGATTTTTTGAAAATTTGAAGTCAACGTCAAATTGCATAATCTACAAGCATGAAAAGTGACGAAGTAGTGAACTCATTGTTGAACAACTATAATAACATAATCTCATGTAAGTGGAGATTTGCATTTCGATAACATTGGATCACACTAATGCAATACAAATTTTCAAGTAATTAACTTGCGTGATATTTGTAAAATTATATGGAACTTTAAGAGAGAGAAAACGGAAATTTACTGAATATGCAAGAAAAATTATTACAATTGTTCAAAACAGTTTTCGCCTCATCTCCACTTTAGTAGCTTCTTAAAACGTAATTAAAATGTAAAAAATTGCAGCACATATAACTTGGCAAAGAGGTTAGTAGTTGGTCTCAAAGAGGTGGTTGAGTAGTTTAGGCCTAACACAAAAATTTGGAGACCTCGGGTCCGTATTATTATTGCCACTTTTTGTGTGAATTCATTTATCTCAGTTTTGATAGTCAGCTTTTGTGTTTTAATAGATTGACCGATTGGTTAATCAACTGCACACAACGGACTTTAGTATCTTATCACTAAAATAAAGAAGAATAGCTACTTCAGTTTTGATTCATACACGACGCAATTTTGATTCAAGGGGTGTTCTTGATAAACACTTATCCCATTAAGTATTTATATTAGTTTAATAAATATATAATATATGTTTTTACAAATATATTTATCACTAAATTTTAGTTAATTAATTTTTATTTCTACTTTATTTTATTATTATTATTTAATTAATAATAAATTAATATAATTCGATGCACACACTCCATAAGATTAAGTTTTTATGTGTGTTCGGTTAAAACACCAGATGAAAAAAAATATATATGTATATATTTGATATCGAACGTCTATGTGAATTTGTCAAAAAAGAACAAGATACTGGTAAAATTGGCGAGTATGCGTTTCCCACATCCCACCTACCATTTTCACCCATAAATGACAAAAACACCCTCACTTCAACTAACCTCAAAACAGTGAATTCGTTTAACCTGGACGGATCACAGATTTTTAGCGTGAAAACAAAAAGGTTAATTTAGTCTTTTGACAAATTAGTACGTGCCGGTATAAGATAAAACACTTGAGAAAAACGTGAGACTCAGATTTAAGGAGGGTTCTATAATTTTCCTCTGCAATTCTCACATTTCAAGATTCCGTAACGCTCCGAAATTCAGAAGCAATAACAAAAAATGGGTTCCATCGAAAAGGTATGTTAATTATAATCTCTTCTTCTGAATTTTATTTTCTAATTTTCATTCTCTTTGTGCCCATTAGTTTTGTTAAATTTTTGTGTTTTCGTGTTCTAGATGCTATTTATGATGGTTTGGTAATTCCTTTTCCTGGGAAATCTTTTGATCTGTTTCTGAATTAAATTTTCTTAAATGTTTTTGGGTTCTTGTGATGCTATTTATGATGTTTTATGAAAGTTCCAGTTCGTTTTTACTTGGGGAAATTTCTTATAGAAATATGTTTGGTTGATAACTTGTTTGATACGCATACATCTAATATTCGTCGTTGTTTGTGCATACACATAAAGATAGGGATTTTGCAACTGGGATTCTTATTTGTTTTATCTTTCTTACTTGATCTTGATCTTGATTTTGATTGCTGTAAAGGGTTTGATCAGTTTTATGTTTTGTTTGGATTTTATAGGTTGTTTGATACACCCAACATAACCCCCCCCCCCCCCCCCACACACACACACACACACACCAACCTTTTTGGGTGAGAAAACTGTCAAAATGTTTTTGCATTTTATGAAATCTTTTATGACATTCAAGCTATCTGACTTGCAATTTCTTATTCTGCAAAAAGCTAATAGTTTGCTAGGATGCATATTGTGCTCCTAGACGATGTTTCCCTTGGGAGGGTTGGGGGGGGGGGGTTCGATAGAGCAGAGCTGATTACCAGTGGCGTAGCTACTCTATGCCAAGGGTGGTCAAGCGCATATCCTTCGCCTAAAAATTATATTGCGTATGTAAGTTAAATACTACTTTTTAAGGATATATATTATAGTTTGCACACCCTTAACACAATTGAGTGAGGCAGTCCAACGGCTCAGGGTGTTCAAAGTGACGTGTTGTTCATGGGTTCAAAGTTTTGCCCATTTTGTTTGCCAAAACTAAATGGAGACCACCACGTGTGGTCTATTTGATTCTTTTGCAATCTAAAAGTTTTTCTAACAAAATAACTCTTAAACTTATATTTGTGTAGAAATAAATAACTAATCTTAAAAGTAGTTTTGTAACTAAAAGTTATTTCTTAAATAAATTTTATGGTTTAAAAGTTAAGCTCTACAGAAATTTTGGTACACCATTCACAACAACAACAACATACCCAGTATTATCCCACACTGCAGGGTCTGGGGAGGGTAGTGTGTACGCAGACCTTACCCCTACCTTGTGAGGATAAGGAGGCTGTTTCCAATAAACCCTCGGCTCAGGAAAGCATAAGCACCACATTAATGAAAATATAGATAAGAAGGAACAGTACCAAAAAACCATATAAAAGCAGAATAAATACAACAAGATAGTAAGGTGATCAACAATGAAAGGAAACAACAGAAACTTACTACCAACAGAAAGCGAGACTGCGTGCCAATACTACTGTTATGAACACTCTAGACTACCTACTCTACTATCCTAATCCTCGACCTCAATACCTTCCTATCAAGGGTCATGTCCTCGGTCAGCTGAAGCTGCGCCATATCTTATTGACTTGTTTAAAGTTTGAACACCCTTGAAGAAATTCCTAGCCACGCTACTGCTGATTACCCCATTCCAAACCGTTCGGTTTGATTGCTAAAAATAAATAATGTTGACTGTAGGAAAGTTGAAAACTAACCTATTGTCTATTTCATTGTACCAGATAGAAGTCATTATAGATGAAAAAGGGAGTTGTGATGAATAGAAAAAGATCAACAAAGCAAAATTATATGACGTTCAAAGAAAGTTGATCAATTTATGAACGAGCTAGATCTTTTAATAAGGTGCGAGGAATAAGAAAACTAGTCTCAAATATGAGTTGTGTTTCAAAATTTAGGGGTTTATAGCAATAGTTGTAATGTCCATGAAGGTACTTTAGTGTATCTTGGGCATAATACAACAGGACATATTTCTGGATGGCTTGAGTTAGTTGCAAACTGCTTTAAACAGTATAGACAGCTTTTATGGTGGAGAGTGATTTGCTTAAAGGTGAACCATCCGAGTAAACCATGCCAAGAAGTGCAAATAAAATGATATACGTACAAGACAAAGAGAGGTTTGGATTTTATTGGTTGAAGAGGGATGGCAGGCCATTATTGCCTCGTCATGGTCTTAATAATGGTTGCATTTTCCTACAAGTTGATGTATTTGGTCATTGCCTAGGGTAGAGTATGGTTTTCTAATATGGTGATTGTCTTTTATTTGGCCATACAATAGAGTGCAACTTGATTTTTTTTCATATCAGGTAGAGTGCAATGTGACTTTATTACAAACATGGGTACAAAGTAAAAACGGCATAACACAACGGGGACAAAGTTTCAGTAGACGACAGAAGCTCCATATTAGCTGTTGAATAACATTTTTGTAATAAACGCCACCCCCCCCCCCAACCAAACGACATGAATGTGAGGTCTCATACCAACTAGAGACTCAAAGTACAATCAAACGGTCTTGCAGGGTACAAGCCCTGGCAATATGATTATGATGATTAGTAACTTCTAACCAACTGTCTTATAGTAATTACTTACAGTTTTATTTGATTTGTATGTGCTCCACTAAAAGTTTTGAATTTTTCGGTTTTATTGCAAAAAGCATACAAGTCTTATAGTTTTGAGGCGTCTTCCAAGGTGAGAAACATTGAAGAGCTGGAAAGCCTGTCTCATGTGAACTCTGAATGAGATCTTGAATAGGTAACAGTCTGGGAACAAACGGTAATTACTTTCCAGAGTAAAGGAAACAGGTTCTGGTTCTGAGTTTGTTATAATAAGTTAGCTCCTCTAGCCTGGATGAAGAACTTATAATACATTTTACAACAGACAGCAAATGAAAAAACAATATGAATCAGGCATACTTGGGCAAGCTTATTTTAAAAGGAGAATAAAGACGAGTTGAGATATATGCTACACTGATTTTATTTTCCGTGCCTCCTTTTTTTGGTTTGGGTTTAAGGATCATGTTAAGCATAACTTGAGTACTATCAATACCTTATATATATATATATATACTATCTTAACCACATGGTTATACCTTTAGGCCATTTAGTTTAACATGTTAACAGAATATTTGGGTACTTTATCGGAGTTCCTTGGCCCCCTAAATCTGCAAAGGGGAGAATGCTCTTAGATCTGTTTTTGAATGAATTTTCACTGATTGAAACAAAGTATATTTTACCATAAAATTAGTGAGTTGGAGAAGGAACTGGGAATTATTTACAAGCTCTCTTAGTTTTTTCAATTCCTGCAGGATCCACGAGAGGACGTCGTACAGGCATGGTACATGGATGACAGCGATGAGGACCAGAGGCTTCCCCATCACCGTGAGCCAAAGGAATTTGTGTCTCTTGACAAACTTGCTGGTAAAGATCAGGCTAAGTTTTATATCTATTTAATTTATCTGTGAGGAACAGAAAAACCCTCTTCATCCTTCCTCTCAAAAAGACATCGCGTGGGTTTTGGGGACAGTTTATACTTTTCCTCCAATACCTTCAGATAAGTCTTTGGACTTCTCTGGATTAGGATCTCTACCTGGTAAATTGTTGTAAGTGGATAAGTGACTTTCCAGTTAATACTGCTAATCTAATTTTTATTAACTCTCTTGGTATTTTGGGCGTTAGAAATTGAATAGGTGAAAATCTTTTTTATGTTGTGATTGCCTGATTGGTGGGTGAGAATCCCACGTGGATAGGAAGTTGTATCTTTTTTCCAAAATTCCAATCGGGTACTTCATCATATGATGAACAAAGAATAATAAAAGTGAACCGACCCTTAGCGTAGGTAGTCCTTGTCTTTTTGATGACCGAGAAATTCGTTTGAGGCCAATCCTTAGGACCAACCACAGCCTTTGTAACCCGGGCATAATGGGTCCTCCCCCTCTAACCTCTACCTAAATACAGGGCTTACTTTGCATGCCGCAGGGCTCGAACCTGTGACTTGAGTCACAAGTCCCTTAACCTTTGCACCTTGAACTAGGCCGTTAGGGCATAGTGTAGGTATTCCTTACAAGTTGATTGCTGGATTTGGCCTGCCTTCATACTCCGTTCATAATTCGTGTGTGAATATTTCAGAGCTTGGAGTGCTCAGCTGGAGACTTGATGCTGACAATTATGAGACAGACGAGGAGTTGAAGAAAATTCGGGAAGCTCGTGGCTATTCTTACATGGTATGTTAAAAGTTACAAAATGGAGACCTTTCATCTGTTAAATTGATATATCGTGGTCCTTATCTTTTAAAGTTTTGGGAAATGCCAAAGCATTAAGGGTTCACAATTTACTTCAGGATTTCTGTGAGGTTTGCCCTGAGAAACTACCGAATTACGAGGAGAAAATCAAGAACTTTTTTGAAGAACACCTGCACACCGACGAAGAGATCCGTTACTGTGTTGCAGGAAGTGGTATGATTGCAGTAAATTGATTGGGCTTTGCAAGTCCAGCTGCCCACTATACTGCTTTTTCTAAATATATACTTCCGGATGTAGGTTATTTTGATCTCCGGGATCGGAATGATGCTTGGATTCGTGTCTGGGTAAAGAAAGGTGGAATGATTGTTCTGCCTGCTGGAATTTATCACCGCTTCACACTTGATTCAGACAATTACATTAAGGTACTTCTTAAGAGCATGCATTAACATACATGGTTAATGATGAAAAGAGCATTTCCATTTTCCTTTTATTGCTTCCCCTGTCAAGACACGTTTTTGGCACTTGCTCTTGATTGCACTTCTTGCATGGTATATTTGATCAGAGGAACGGTTTTCAATTGTGTTGGTAATAATATTTGGTTTGTGTAGGCAATGCGACTCTTTGTTGGTGACCCAATTTGGACTCCATACAATCGCCCACATGACCATCTCCCTGCAAGGTCTGTTTCTAGGCACTTGCTATACTCTATTTTTACTATCTGGTCCTTGTTATAGTTGGTTAATCAGAAACGGTCTTGGGCGTGGAAGCTAATGAATTTTTTTTTGATAATGCAGGAAAGAATATATTGAATCGTTTATCCAAGCAGAAGGCGCTGGCCGTGCAGTTAATGCTGCTGCTTAAATTTACTAGAGGCGAAGAAGTTGAAATCCTTATAGGCTGTAATAAATGTTACCATATGATGGTTGTGTGGTTCCTGAAGTGTGCGCCTGGCTCAGCTTGTTGAATGTTGTAATTCGAGCACTAAATAAATCTCCTATGGGGATATTGAACTTAATAGTTATATACAAGTGGAGTCTATGTTGTGAATTTAAACATTTGTGCATGTCGAGTGGTACAATATTTCCTGTTTCGGGGCGTAATTAGCTCTGCCATTTTTGTTGTTGGATTGCAATGACATGAACTCTTGAACTTGTTCTGTGTCCAACATAGTCCTCTTTCCTTTTGCGTCCAACATAGTCCTCTTTCCTTTTGCAGAATCCTCTCTCTGTAAACTTGCAAGAAGATACAGGTACATGCTACTCCTAATCCTATTTATGCATAAAACCTTTACTAATTGACCTTGAGTATGATTTGGCAAAGTCTTTATTATCAATAAATAATTTTTGGGGATGGAAAAATATTTCTGTCCTCTCCCTCTCACAGCAATAAACTTACCCATTTAAATTGGCAAAAGTGTATTTCAGAAATAAAAATAGTAGAAGCTCTGGACGCTGCTAGACAGTTTAGACAGCACCAACACTTTTTTGTTTCATTGGATTTTGGAGTAGCTTGTGTTGGGAAAAGTGGGGGCCTGGGATCTGCCCTTCTTCTACATTCATCTGATACCTCAATTAAAATATTACTGGATATCGTTAGATAGTAATAGTATTATTTTTCTGATCAGCTAATCATGACACTTTTCAGCTTTTCTTTCAATGCATGGATTATAGTTGTAACACGTGCACTGCTTTTATTTGGCTTGGTCTGATGTTGCTACTTTTTTTTGGTAACTAAAAAGAATTTATTTACTTGGCTTGGTCTGATTTAGGTAGTACTACACTAGAATTCAGTTTACGTGAACCTATTTTCTTTTTGGTTCGTTCGAAAAAGAATGACTCCTTTCTAAATGTGGTAATAATTTAGCTTAAACTTACAATTGTACCCTTAATGAGAAGTTTTTATAACCACATAAATACTCTGGACCCATTTTTGACTTGTTTAGGACCACAAATTTCAAAAGTCTTTATGTTTTTTTAAACTCCGTGCCCAGTTAAACATGTTCACATAAATTAAAACGGGGGAGTATCTATTTTCGGTGACTAGAGATTTTTTATTTACCAACTGAGAACTATGTGCAAGACCAGAAACAGAACTGAAATTTGGACATAGTCCCAAGTACCAGAACTCAACTGCCTATGCTTTCCATCTTCTGTACCACATATACGTAAGGATAAAAACTTAGATCTTGGCTTCTAACTTCCTCTGCAGACTGCTTCCTGAACTATCAATCGTGTGAGCACTTGAGGACTTCTTTGTTTAGCTTGAAAGACTCATATTGCGTTCTTTCCAGATAATATAGATGCTACAGGATAATATAAAACCAGTCTGAACATTTCACCTAGTGCATTCTTCCCACTTCCATTTGTCACTTCATTCCATTGCATGGCAGATCTTGATACTTACTACCCCATTTACTAACTGCTGGTACTAATACTCCTTACTTCTATTAATTGATGAAATATTAAACGTTTGATCATCATTTGTCTTGGTCTATACTCCAGCAGACTTAGTGTTAACTTACCTACTAAATCAACTGACCAATGCAAACTCGCTTTCTATCCCTCCTTCCAACGGTAACATTTTTTAACGAGTAAAACACACGCGCCTCCCCATGGACCCGCCGGACAGCGCCATTCCGGCGCGTCTGGATGGGCAAAACGCTTCTACTAAACAGGCGAAGCAAACCATTGAAGCAATTGAAGGCAAAATCTCCTATGCAACCACAGTTACAAACTCCCCAAATTCAACCGTGTGCCCTAACCGCCATGAACGAGACTCTGTAATTGCTACACACACCACACACAATGGTATGCCGACAATCATGTTCAAAGCGTCAAGACTACTATGAAATCATGGCTTCCGAATGCAAATTCACTCTAGTTGGCAGATTTCTAAAACTTCGGCCCCAAATAGATCGAATTAGATCTAAATTTAAGGAATTGATTTCGCTAAAAGGATCGTCCAAAATTGGCGTGTATGACAATTTCAATGTGTTTCTAGATTTCACTAATGAAGAAGATTTCTCCATGGTTTGGTTCAAACGAGTTGTAGAGATCGAGGGACAACAGATGTGGCTTCAGAAGTGGTCACCGGATTTTAAACCGGAGGAGGACCTTCCAATTGCTCCGGTTTGGGTACTTCTTCCAATCCTTCCTTTTCATATGCATACATGGCAGTATGTAAAACAAGTTGTTAGCACTGTCGGTACTCCACTCGAAATGGACTTAGTGACTAGGGGTAGAACAAGACCAAGTGTAGCTAAGGTTAGAGTGGAGATTTACCTGTTAAAACCATAGCCAGATTCTGTGTATGTGGGACAAGTATATGATAATGCTCCTCAAAAAGGATTTGTTCAAAAACTCCGGTATGAAGGAATTCCTAAGTACTGCAAATTCTGCAGAAAATTGGTACACAATTTGCTAAATTGCCGGGCCATTGAAAGAAAGAAAGCAGCGGAGGAGAAAAAGGCTGAGATAAAGAGGAATAAAAAGGCTTTTGAAGCAGATATTACCACAATCAATGAAAATGGTAAGGCTCATGGAACTATGGATGGCAGGAGAGTCATAGGTACAGAGAAAATGCCAAATATTATGCAGAATGAAGCTAACAAGCAGCAGAGAAGGAGGCGACCAAACAAACTCCTGAGGAGGAAAATTTTTAGCAGATTGATAATATCCAAAACAGTATGCCCACTCAACACAAAGAACAAGCGGATGATATCAATGACATTAAGACCGGAACTTCCAAAAAGAAGAGAAAATTCTGCAAAACAAAGAGACTCCCACAAAAGAAATCCAAAGTGTCATTTAAACCAATATGGTATCAAGTCAACGGCAGCAGAAGGTTTAACAAAGGCAAGGTGGATCAAGCCAATCGACAACAGCAAGAACAAGGAAAAATGGATGAAAAAATGCTGGTGTGAAACTTGATATAGGAAACAATGATGATAACAGGGACAACGACTCTAGCAACGACTTCAAAGAGTGTAGTAAATCCAGTCCAACAAATAGAAAGTTTGAAGGATCAGAACATGTGGTGCAAGAATCCTCTAACATTCAAGGAAATATGGTTCAAGAAAAGGAAGGGAGCAGTCAGCACACCAACACTCAACAAGCTCAACATGACCTAACCAAATACATCACAACTAATGAGGGTTCAGTCAGCGTTCCTTCAGAGATCAAAGTAATGGCGGGGATTAATATAGTAGTCCAACTAGACCTTGAATCCCCACAGTCATCTACAAATAAACCTCACCCTACGAAGAAAGCTGATCATCAGATAGAGGTGAATTTACCAAATAAGGTTACGGTGAGGATTTCTGAAGACCAAATGCAAAATGCCCAAAGCAACCAAAAAGACAATGAGGGATTCTCACTGGTCCAAAAGAGCAAGAGCAGAAACAGAAGCAAAAAGATGGGAAAGAAAACTAAAGAGAAGCAGAACTCTTCCAATGTGGAAGGGAGTACAAACTAATCTTCCATCGACTTATGATAAATTCTATCTTTTGAAATATTAGAGGTGTAAAATCAAAAAAAGCCATTCCCAGGCTCAAAAAACTCATCAACGTGTACAAAGTGGAGCTTGTAGCAATATTTGAACCTTTTGTTAGCATTAATAAAATTGAAAAGTATATGAAATTCCTTGGCTTTCAACATAGTATGGCCAACAAGAATGGGAAGATTTGGTTTCTTTGGTTAGGGAACTATCAAACCAGTGTGGTCGACAATAAAGAGCAGCAGCTGACCATCAAGATGCAATACACCCCCGCTAATTGTGATCTATTTCTCACAGCAGTATGTGCCAAATGTACTGAGAATGAAAGAAGAGAGCTTTGGAGCAGTTTGGAAGACATCCACACTCACATCAATGGTCCTTGGTGCATTGGGGGTGACTTCAATATAATATTAGATCCAGATAAAAATAAAGGGGACAATCCTTACAGAATGCACAGAAGTTTTGAGTTCAGTAACTGTATGGACAATTGTGAGATGGTGGATTTGGGGTTTGTAGGCCCTAGATTCACGTGGTGCAACAACTGGAGAGCTAGAAAAAGGATTTGGAAGAGACTCGACAGAGTCTTTGTTAACGACCTATGGGCCCAACTTTTCCAGATTAATATGGTCAAGTACCTAGCTAGAGCTGGCTCAGATCATAGGCCTCTCCTCATCAAATGTCAAAAGGAGCCTCAAGCTGGCATCAAATACTTCAAATTCCTAGATTTCTGGGCCGAGCAACCATCATTCATGAACCTGGTAGAAGAGATTTGGAGCATTCAAGTTCCTGGAAACCCCATGTGGAGGCTACAACAGAAATTGAAACTTCTTAGTAAGAGTCTCACAAGATGGTCGAAAGCGAAGATTGGAAATGTTTTTGAACAAGTTAACATATGGGAAGCAAAAATGGTAAACCTGGAAGAGATTGACACTATTAACAACACAGATCAATCCAGAGAAGAGCTCAATAAAGGCCAAGCAGAATACATCAAGTGGCTACGTATGCAAGATGCGATCCTTAGACAGAAAGCTCAGCAGAAATGGTATGAAGAAGGGGATAGCAACACCAAATACTTTCATAGTTTTATTAGAAACAGGAGATGTAGGCTCCATCTTCACACGATCAAGGATCACAATGTCTCATGGGTCCAAGGGGATGAAAATATTTCAAGGGTGGCTGTGCATCACTTCAAGCATCTGTTTAACCTTCAACATCAATTCAGTAATCATGAGGTCCTCAACTGTATCCCTAAATATATCACTGAGGAAGATAATGATATGCTCAATGATATACCTAACGAGGATGAGATCAGAGATGCTGTATTTAGTATGAATGCTTCAAGTGCAGCGGGACTGGATGAATTTAATGGCACCTTCTATCAAAAATGCTGGAATATTATCAAGTATGATATTGTAGACTTTGTGCAGAACTATTTCAATGGAAGGGGCATGACCAAATTCTATAATCATACATGTCTGATTCTAATTCCCAAAGTCGACTCCTCAACCAACTTCTCTGAGTTCAGGCCTATTAGCCTGAGCAACTTCACCGGCAAAATCATTTCTAAAATTCTTTCTAGAAGACTGAACCCTATGCTTGAGAAAATAATTTCCATTAATCAAAGTGATTTCGTCAAGGATGGGATGATTACTGACAATGTCTAATTAGCACAAGAAATTGTCCACAACATAAGGCAGAACAACAATGGGGGTAATGTGGTTATCAAGCTGGATATGGCTAAAGCCTACGATAGAATGTCCTGGAATTTTCTAATGGCCGTCATGAGAAAATTTGGCTTTTCAGAAGCTTGGATTGATATAATTTGGAGATTGGTTAGTGATGTGTGGTATTCTATCATTATTAATGGGTCCAGAAAAGGCTTCTTCACATCCTCGCAAGGTCTCAAACAAGGTGACCCGCTATCTCCTTCCCTGTTCATTGTTGGAGCTGAGGTACTGTCCAGGTCCTTAAACAATCTTACTACTCACAACAACTTCACCCCATTATCCATAGACCATAGAGGGCATATCATTACTCACCTTGCTTATGCCGATGATATAATGATATTCACTAGAGGTGATAAGCACTCGATAAAACTCATTAAGAGTCGGATAAGAAGGTATGAAAAAACATCAGGTCAAAAAGTGAACAACGACAAGAGTTTCTTTGTTACTGGTCTGAACACCTCTGCTAGCAGAATTAATAGAATTAGAAGAAATTCTGGTTATATGGACAAGCCCTTCCCTTTCAATTATCTCGGATGTCCAATCCACAATGGTAGGAAGAAAATTAGCAACTTTGATCGCATGCTAGCCAAAATTGTGAAAAGACTCAATGGTTGGCAGGGGAAGATGCTTTCCTACGGAGGGAAGATAACCTTAATCAAACATGTCCTCCAATCCTTGACTACCTACATTTTATCTGTTATGAACCCTCCCAAAGGCATCATCAAGCTTATGGAAAAACACTTCAACAATTTCTTCTGGGGGGCTTCTGAAGGAAAAAATAACTATCACTGGTTCTCATGGAATAATCTCTTCCTACCTAAAGATGAGGGGGGTGTGGGGGTCAGGAGAATGGAAGATATCACTGAAACGCTCTCTCTGAAAAGATGGTGGAGATTCAGGACTCAACCATCCCTCTTGGCCACTTTCCTTATTGCTAAATATTGCAAAAGAGCTCACTTGGTTACCAAAGTTCCTATCCCATCTGACTCTCACATTTGGAGAGATTTGACGAAGGCAAGGACCAAAGCTGAGCCAAATATCATTTGGAAATTCAAGCAGGCAACTCTAGTTTCTGGTGGGATAACTTGACGGGCAAAGGTGCTTTGGCCAAGGTAGTTCAGGGCCTGGCTAAATCTCCCAAGCTACTCGTTAAAAATTCCATCCATGAAGGTACCTGGGACACCAACAAATTGGCAGCCACTATCCCTCCTCACATATTGGATACTGTTACTAAGGTGGATATTAGCAACAGAAATTTTAAGGACTTTCCAATATGGAATTTAGCTGAAGATGGTCAGTTCAATAATAAATCGGCTTGGCACTTAGTGCGAATGAAAAAGCAGAAGAATAACTTCATTAGTAAGATTTGGCAAAAGTCTATACCTTTTAAAATCTCCTTCCTATCCTCGAGGTTACTCAAAAGGCGACTACCGTTTGATGATATTATTGGTAAATTTGGCACTAACATTGTTTCTAGATGTTCTTGTTGTTGTTTGCCGCAAGTGGAGACTATGGAACATGTATTCAATAGAAGCGAGGAAGAAAAAATAACATGGAATATAATTGGCAATCCGCTGGGAATAAGGCATCAAATAGAGCCGGTGATGGGCACCTTCAAGAGATGGTGGGAAACAAGCTCAAAGAACAAGGTCCATAACTTAATCCTTCAAATAGCTCCTTTAACAATATGCTGGGAACTATGAAAATAATGGACATCGTGCAAATATGGTAATCAGAAGAAGTTCCAACCCAACATGATGGTGCATCAAGCTATCTGGAATATCAAAGGTGCCATTTCGAAGATTATACCAAGCTAGGACAACCACCTCCCTTGGCCAGATTTCTGCCTAAGAATTGAAAAGTTGAAACCAATGCAAAGCTGGAGTCAAGTGTTGTGGTCGACACCAAATCAGGGATGTATCGAAGTTAATATCGATGGTAGTTACATCAGAGAAAACAACAAAGCAGGTATAGGAGGCATCGTAAGGAATAGCAACGGTGATCTTATTATGGCCTTCTCGAAGGCTGTCCAGT
This sequence comes from Nicotiana tabacum, assembly GCF_000715075.1. Taxonomy (NCBI): domain Eukaryota; kingdom Viridiplantae; phylum Streptophyta; class Magnoliopsida; order Solanales; family Solanaceae; genus Nicotiana; species Nicotiana tabacum. The sequence continues at coordinate 46,623,983 of NC_134093.1, read as the reverse complement.
GTGATAACAATAATATTGCGGAGGCTCTAGCTGCTGAGTTTGGAATAAAATGGTGTAAGCTACAAGGCTACACTAATTTTATCCTCGAACTTGATTCTATGGTGATTGCAAACATGTTGATAAATAGGGACACCAACAATCTAAAAATCAAACAAACGATTGATAGAATGCTGCAGACTATTCAACATGACAATGTAAGAGTTAAGCATTGTTACAGAGAAGGCAACCAAGTTGCAGACTGTCTTGCGAAACTGGCCTCTACCTCGGGTAATAGCATGACTATCAACTCATATCAACAACTTCCTACATGTGCTAAAGGCTATTTCCTTTTGGATAAGTGGCAAATGCCAAGTATCAGAACCAAATTCGACAAAACTAATTTTTTTTTTGTCAGCTAGAGTTGTATCCTTCGATCTTCCCAGAAGGATAACCCCCTTCCGTATATTTCTCCTCTGGTTCCTTTTTTTTTTTTTTTTCTGTTGTTTGTTTTGGGTGATGGAATCACCAAGTTGTATTTTATGAGGTTAGGCCTAGCCCCCCTTATTGATCCTTTTTGAATACAACTGTGCCCAGCAAAAAAAACCCTACTAAATCAACAAAAATCGTTATTTAACCAAGCATATCAAAGGTTGAGTTTTTTGTTGCTAAACTATGGATGTAAAAGTAAAACGAGAATTCAATCTAGGACATTAGATAATTATTATTTAGAGTTACTTCAGTAGAGATGAATATTTCAAGGTTGTGTTAAATTTGAGTCTTAGCTAATTCCCTTCAAGTCGAATCATTTATGGTTGCTAATTGACCGGATTATGTGTTCTTATAGTATTCTATCGAATTACTATGCGCCTGTCCAGGATAATTTCATGCCTATATTTTTATGGAATTAATCTATCAAGGGTGCATTAAGATCATAATATTCAATTAAACATGGTGACTAGGTATAATTCTATTCTAACCACAACTCTGTCCCCTAATTTTAGAGATAAGATCATGCTTTCTTTAACTTTTCTCTAATTTAAAAATGACTTTTTTCAAGCAAAATCTAGATAGTTGATAGTAACTGTTGGCTAGACAATCAAGAAATTAAGTACAGAATTAAAAAAGTAATCGTATAATAGCAATCTGTATTAAAGGCAAAAGTAGTAATCAAACATCAATATTCATGGCTAAACACAACCCTAGAATAAAGAGACTTAGCCACACATAATCATCATAATAAATTCAGAAGTATTTGAATGATTAAAGTACTAAGAAAACATAAAGGGATAATACATAATTACCCCATTGGGGTTTAACCAATTTGCCATATGCACCCTTTATCTTTGCAAGGGTTCTATGACCCTCCATATATGCTTGAAGTGAAATTATTACCCCTTTTATGACAAGCACCAGTTTCACACAGATATGTGAAACACACGCACCAACCAGGTGACGCCACGCCAGTTTTAAATACTACTTTTTATTTTCTTTTTATTCATTATTTTTTCATTTGACCTTATGTCCTTTTTTCTCTTTTTCTCTCATTTGTTTTCTTTCTTCTTCTCCTATAACCTCTATCAAGTTGTTTCTGCCATAGCACCACCATTATTGATGTAGCCACCACCCCTCATTCTTCCCCAACCTCCTTTTCCAGCGAATCACTCCCATTCTCAACCCCTTTCTCTTTTTTCTCCAACTAAGCCCATCACCGAATCACTGCCCCCCCCCCTCCCCCACCCCCAAATTTCGTCAGTTTTAGTAAACTTTTCATTTGACTCCAACTCAAAGCCTCAAGCTCTGATTTTAATACTCAAATCAGTCTTCAATTTTTGCATCTTCTCCTTGGACTTTAAGAAATCAAAGCAGGAAAGGTTAGCATAGGTTAAACATTAATTAATCAAAACGAAAATAAAACAAAAAAAGAAAAAAAGAAAATGACTGATAATTAATGTAAAAGCTAATGACATGATGGTGGTTATGGTGGATGAAGGTGGCGGGCTGTATGTGGGAGAAGCAAAAGGAAGAAAGAGAAAAAATAAAAGAAAAAGAAGAAAAGGAAAAGAAAATATAAAAAGAAAAGTAAAATAAATTAAAAGTACATTTTAATTTTAATAAAGAAAAAATACGCTTAGTTTTATCCTTTATCGCGCTACTTTGAGGTGCAAAATATTCTCCGTGCCACATAAGCATAAAAAGGGGATAATAATTTCACTTCAAATATGTATAGGGGGTTATAAGACCCCTGCAAAGATAAAAAGTGCATCTAATAAAATGGCTCAACCTCAATGGGGTAATTATGTATTATCCCAAAAATAAATAATAAAAGAATTCTCTAATTCTTGCTTCAACTTGCTCACAACATGCGTTTTGCCTCCAAAGTGTCGTGTTCCCCTCAAAATTAGGTTTAAAAACCCTTTTGCCCTTTTGTATGAGTTGGGGTGTGTAGGACCGAAAGAACCTTGTCCCAAGCGGAATAGGACAAATCTCGGACTGAGAGTCCTGGCCAGCGCGTCGCGCTAGGCTGGCGCTGGACCCTCTTTATGCTCTTGTCTCACCTGCCACAGCACTACAGGCAGCGCCTATCACTGGTTTTGACGATGGGCGTGCACCTCGTTCAATTTTTTTCGTTTTCCACTTCAATTCGTACACATTCATCATGTGTTGCTCCCAATCGATTCCTACACATATAAACACCAAAATTAAGCTCAACTAATTACAACACACATAAAAATAAATGAGATTCAAGTAAAATATGAGGCGATGAGCATACAAATGCATATACTTTTAGCCGAATATCAACACCACACACTTAAATTCTTGCACTCGAAGCCTCAAATCACATCAAACAACGCCAAAACCACGAATCGCACCCCAATTCAAGCCTAATGAAGTAATGAACTTCCAACTTCTAAAACTAATGTCGAATCATATCAAACCAACTCCGATTGACCTCAAATTTTATACACAAGTCATAAATGAAACAATGAACCTACTCCAACTCCCGGAACCGAAATCCAAACCCGATATCAACAAAGTCAACTCTCGGTCAAACCTTTCAAACTTCCAAACCTTTAACTTTTTAACTTTCGCCAATTCAAGTCAAGACGACCTACGGACCTCTAAATCAATATCCGGACATATGCCCGAGTCTAAAATCACCATACGAAGCTTTTGGAACCATCAAAAATCCATTCCGGAGTCGTCTACACAAAAGTCAAACTCCGGTAAACTCTTTCAACTTAAGCCTTCAACCTTGAGACTAAGTGTCCCAACCTATTCCGAAACCTCCCGGAACCAATCCAACTTCCCCGGAAAGTCACATAACTGCAAATAAGCATAGAAGGAGTGATAAGTAGGGGAACGGGGCTATAATACATAATACAGACGACCGGATTGTTACATTCTCCCACTCTTAAATAAATATTCATCCTCGAACGGTTCTAGAATCATACATGGAGTCTCAAATAGGTGTGGATAGCTGCTCCGCATCTCCCATCCGGTCTACTAAATAGCCTCCTCGACTGCCTGGCCCCTCCACTGAACTTTCACTGAAGCTATATTCTTTGATCTCAACTTTTGAACCTGCCGATCCAAAATGGCCATCGGCTCCACATCATAAGTCAAATCCCCATCTAACTGCACTGTACCAAAATTCAAAACATGAGACGGATCACCATAATACTTCCGGAGCATAGAAACCTGAAACACTGGGTGAACACCCGATAGGCTAGGTGGCAATTCAAGCTTGTAGGCCACCTCTCCAATCCTCTTTCGAACCTCATCACACTCTTCATGGGCGAAACTCTGAGTAACACCTTCTCACCCACCATATATGCAATATCACGAACCTTCCTATCGGCATAACTTTTTTGTCTAGACTGTGTTGTACGAAGCCGATACTGAATCAACTTGACTTTCTCCAAGGCATCCTGAACCAAATAAGTGTCTAATAACCTAGCCTCTCCGAACTCAAACCAACCAACTGGAGAACGACACCGCCTCCCATATAAGGCCTCATAATAAGCCATCTGAATACTCGATTGGTAGCTGTTGTTGTAGGCAAACTCTAAAAGTGGTAAGAATTGATCCCAAGAACCCCAAAAATCCATAACACATACACGTAGAATATCCTCCAAAATATGAATGGTGCGCTCGGACTGTCCGTCTGTCTGGGGGTGGAATGATGTACTCAACTCAACCCATGTGCCCAACTTTGACTGCACTTCTCTCCAAAATTGCGATGTGAACTACGTTCCCCAATCAAAAATAATGGACACTGGCACACCATAAAAACGAACAATCTCACGGATATAGATATGAGCCAGCCGCTCTGAAGAATAGGTGGTCACAACCAGAACGAAATGTGTGGACTTAGTCAACTAGTCCACAATTACCCAAACTGTATCAAATTTCTTCAAAGTTCATGGGATCCCAACAACGAATTCCATGGTAACACACTCCCATTTCCACTCGAGAATCTCAAGTCTCTGAAGCAAACCGCCCGATCTCTAGTGCTCGTACTTCACCCGTTGACAGTTCAAACACCGAACCATATACTCCACTATATCTTTCTTCATTCTTCTCCACCAATAGTATTGCCTCAAGTCCTGATACATTTTGGAGGCACCTAGATGAATGGAATACCGCGAACTGTGGGCCTCCTCAAGAATCAACTCATGCAACCCATCCAAATTAGGCACACAAATCCGACCCTGCATCCACAACACCCCATCATCTCTAATAGAAACCTCCTTAGCATTATCGTGTTGCACCATGTCCTTAAGGACAAGTAAGGGGGTCGCCATACTGACGCACTCTGATGCGCTCATACAAGGAAGACGGAGAAACCACGCAAGCAAGAACCCGGCTAGGCTCCGAAATATCTAACCTCATGAACTAATTGGCCACAGCCTGAACATCTGATGCTAGCGGTCTCTCATCAACTAGAATATATGCAAGGCTACCCATACTCACAACCTTTCTACTCAAGGCATCGACCACCACATTGACCTTCCCGGGATGATACAAAATGGTGATATCATAGCCTTTTAACTGCTCTAACCACCTCCGCTGCCTCAAGTTTAGATCCTTTTGCTCAAACAAGTGTTGCAGACTCCGATGCTCTGTGAATACCTCATAAGACATGCCGTAAAGATAATGCCTCCAAATCTTCAATGCATGAACAATGGCTGCCAACTCTAAATCATGAACGGGGTAGTTCTTCTCATGGGGCTTCGACTGACGCGAAGCATAAGCAATCACCCTACCCTCTTGCATCAAGACACACCCGATGCCAATCCGCGAAGCATCACAATAAACTGTATATGAACCCGATATTGAAGGAAAAAACAGAAACTAGAGCTTTGGTCAGGGCAGTCTTGACCTTATGAAAGTTCTCTTCACATTCATCAGACCACCTGAATGGGGCACCCTTCTAGGTCAATCTAGTCAAAGGTGCAACAATGTACGAGAAACCCTCCACAAAATGGCGATAATACCCGGCTAAACTAAGAAAACTCCGAATATCAGTAGCTGAAGATAGTCTGGGCTAACTCTAAACTGCTTCAATCTTTTTCGGATCTACCTTGATCTCCTCACTGGACACCACGTGCTCCAAGAACGCCATAGAATCAAGCCATAACTCACACTTAGAGAATTTAGCATTAAGCTTCTCCTCCCTCAAGGTCTGGAGTACAATTCTCAGATATTGCTCATGATCCTCCTAGCTGCGTGAGTACATCAATATATCACCAATGAATACTATGACAAAAGAATCAAGTTATGGCTGGAATACACTGTTCATCATATGCATAAATGTTACTGGGGCATTGGTCAGCCGAAAAGACATCACAAGGAACTCGTAGTAACCATAACGTGTCTTGAATGCCGTTTTCAGAATATCAGAATCCTGAATCTTCAACTGATGATACCCATACCTCAAATCAATCTTCGAAAATACTTTAGCTCCCTGAAGCTGGTCAAATAGGTCATCAATGTATGGTAGTAGGTACTTGTTCTTAATTGTAACTTTATTTAACTACCTGTAATCAATGCACATCCGCATAGTACCATCCTTCTTCTTCACAAACAGAACCGGCGCACCCCAAGGCGACACACTAGGCCTAATGAATCCCTTATTAAGTAGCTCTTGAAGCTGTTCTTTCAATTCCGTTAACTCTGCTGGTGCCATACGATATGGAGAAATAGAGATGGGCTGAGTGTCCGGCACCAAGTCAATACCAAAATCAATGTCCTGTCAGGTGTCATGCCCGACAGGTCTGTAAGAAACACATCCGGAAAGTCCCTCATTATCAGAACAGACTCAATGATAAGAGTATCAGCACTAACATCCCTCACAAAGACCAAATATGCTAAACACCCCTTCTCAACCATCCGTTGAGCCTTCAAGTATGAAATTACTCTACTAGGAACATAATCTAGGGAACCTCTCCACTCAACCCTAGGCAATCCCGGCATCGCCAACGGTACTGTCTTAGCGTAACAATCCAGAATAGCATGACATGGCGATAACCAATCCATGCCTAAAATCACGTCAAAATCAACCATACTAAGTAGTAAAAGATCAATTCTCGCCTCCAATCCCCCCAATAGTCACCACACACGACCGATACGCATGGTCCACAATAATAGAATCACCCACCGGTGTAGATACATGAATATGCATAACTAAGAAATCACGGGGCATATCCAAATAGAGAGCAAAGTACGATGATACATATGAATTAGTGGAACCAGGGTCAAATAATATGGAAGCATCCATGTGGCATACTGAAACAATACCTATGATCACCGCGTCTGAAGCCACTGCCTCTAGCCTAGAGGGCAAATCATAGCATCGAGCCTGACCACCACCTTATCGACCTCCCCCTCTAGGACGACCTCGAGCTGCCTGAGTCCCATCTCGAGCTGGCTGAGCGGGTGGTGAAGCAACTGGTGCAGGGGTCATAGACTAGCCTTCCTGCTGCACTGGACCTCTATAGTGACGGGGGAAATACTTCCTCGCATACCCCAACTCTTCATAGTCATAATAACCTCGAGCTGGAAATGACGGTGGGGCCTGAATCGGACCCCGAGAACTAGAATAACCACTGAAAGAACTCGGTACCGAGGAACCCTGCACTGATGGAGCACAATACGAATTCTGAGCTAGAAGTGAAGTGAAAGATGACTGACTTGGATGAGTACTGTATGAACCATGACTAGCTGATGCACCACGATAAACTGAATGAGCCATTTGAGCGGGCCAGTAAAGATGACCTTCTGTGATATGACTAACCTCCAGATGAGGTACCACTGAAACCACCAAATCCACGGGGCCTCTTGCCCTCATACTCCTCGCGCTCAAGCCTGCGAATAGACTCCAAGCGCCTGGGAATCTCGACCACCTGGTCAAACATAGCATCCGTTTTGGCCTCTCGGGCCAAGCTGTAACGTAGGCCATAGTTGAGGCCATCGATGAACCTTCTGATCCTCTCTCTCTGTGGGAACTCACTATATAGCATGACAGGCCAAATCTGCGAATCTCATCACATACTGGGTCACAGTCATATCTCCCTGGCGTAGCTACTCAAAATCTCTATGCAGCTCCTCCCTACGAGTCTGTGGGACAAACTTTTCTAAAAAGATAATGGAGAACTCATGACATGAAAGTGGCATTATGCCAACTGGCCTACTCTACTCATAGGCCTACCACCATCTGTAGGCTTCCCCTGTCAGCTAAAAAGTGATAAATATAACTCCACTAGTCTCCAAAATACCCGCTATGTGAAGAATCCGTTGACATCTGTCTACAAAATTCTAAGCATTCTCTGACTCCTCCCCACTGAACTATAAAGGCTTAAGCCTCCCAAACCGCTCTAGTCTTTTTTGCTCCTCATCACTCAAAGGTGGGCCAACCTCGGCCCGAGCAGTAGCAACCGGCTGGGTTGGTAGTACCCCCGGTGTCTAGAGTCCCTGAGCTACCTGCTCTGGAGTACGGGTGGCAGGAGTCTGGAACCTCCCCCGACCTGTGAAGTGGCTGGTGCAGCTGGAACCGAAATCGCCTGAGCAAGGTCCATGCATACAGTCAAAATCTGGGCTAAGGCCTCCTGAAGGCCTGGGATAACAATGGTCACAGCTGGTGCCTGAGCTGGTCCCACCGGCTCAACAATATCTGGTATATTCTCCTCAGCTAGAGCAACTGGTGGCTCCACAAGTGCTACTCTGGCTGTAGTAAGAGCCACACCTCGGCCTCTACCACGGCCCTAGATGGTGGTACTGATGGCCGTCCACGTGATCCAGTCGCACGTGTCCTCACCATCTGTGAGAAAATAGAAGAGTCAAGGTTCAAACTTCAGAAATAACAAATTCGCACGATAAGAATGCAAGAAAGTGAGGTTTACTAATAGTTCGGTAGCCTCTCGAAGATAAGTACAGACTTCTCCGTACCGATCTGCAAGTCTCTACTAAACTTGCTCGTGACTCGTGAGACCTAAGCAACCTAGTGCTCTGATACCAACTTGTCACGACCCAAAATCCACAAGTCATGATGTAACCTAACCCAAACCCGCTAAGTAAGCCAACAGTCACATAATAACAATGAAATCGAATAAACATGGTCTAATAACTCAACAACAGAAAAAATGTCATAAAGTATCTGAGAATAAACTCATAATGCTACTACAACTAACCCCAAAATCTGGTATCAACGAATACACGAGCACTACTGAATAACAAGTTACAAGCAAAATCCTCTAATACAACTGTCTGAACAAAAGAACAGTAAAGATATAGATAACAGAAAGAAACTCCAAGGACTGCGGATGATATGGAAGCTACCTCGTAGTCTCCCAGAAACTGGAAACAACTCAAGTCTGAAAATCACCTCGATCGAATGTACCTGGATCTGCACACGAAGTACAGAGTGTAGTATGAGTACAATCGACCCCATGTACTCAATATATAACAACCGTAACCTTGGGCTAAAAGTAGTGACGATCTCAAGACAATAGTGCAATGCCAAAACCAATAACCGATAACAATTCAGAATATAAAGGATAAACCATAGAAACAGTAGCTCAATGATACCAAGTTCAGCTTGTTCACATTTCAGAAATTTAGGCATGCTTTCAAGTATAACAGTTTAAGCCCAATACAAATAAAACAGGTCAATTATCAGTTAGCATGAGGAAAGTACATCTTTATGCCAACGTATCAAGTATACATGTCAATCAACAATATCACAGGGGATCCATCCAAAATATTCACACTTAGCACTGTACGGGTGCCTGGCATAACTGCCCATGATCAAGCACGTATATGGAATACTGTGCCTGTGCCCACTGCTGGCATGTCAGACCCTAGAGCGGCGGATCCTACCCAAGCGCTAATCATAATCATTTAGCCCAATAGTGAGGCCTGGTGCACGCGTCTCCCCAAAACAATAACACTTAGACCAATATGGGCCTGGCGTACACTTCACCTCAAAATCAGTACCAAACTGGCTCTAAGGCCCAAACTCAGTCATTTACCATTCAGTCTCAGATAAATACATCTCAAATACTCAGTTTAATAGTATTACCCTTAAGCGGTATCAACAACATGTGAGGAATCAAATAAGAATTAATGAGACAGAGATGTCATACACAGATATAGTATCATGACTGAGAACATGTGTGCAAATAAGGTATACAACTTAGAAACTACAAGAATAACCCTATCAAGTCTCAATCATTTAGTACTTAGCCTAGACATGTTGTCATAACATGAATCACAGTTTAAATAATCAAACAAGTAGAGGAAACGTGGGGGATAACTTTATATGATAGCAAAACAAACTCGGTAATAGCCTAAAGGCCTTCCCAAACCATAACACACCAGTACACGTACACATGTCCATAACTTAGCACGTGCGTCACCCCAATATCTTTCATATAACATAGTTCTCAAGGTTAAATACCCTTAAATCCAAGTTTAGATGTGTTACTTACCTCAAAACGCATAAATCAACACTCCAACAAGCCCTTCCCACGCGTATCAGCCTCCAAACGACTTGAATCTAGTCACAAATAACTCAATATCAACAAATAATGCCGTAGGAAGCAACTTCAAACAATAAAGTTTCGATCTTTATCAAAATTAAAAAGTCAATCCCGGGCTTGCACCTCGGAACCCGACAAAATATACAAATTCCAGACGCCTATTCGATTACAAGTCCAACCAAAACAAAATTATCCGACAATAAATCGGCCTTCAAACCTCCATTTTTCACTTTTAAAAAATTTCTACAAAATCCCCAATTTTTTCACTTTAATTCACTAATTTCATGCTAAAAATAAAGATGGAATCATGAAATAATGACAAATCCGAGTAAAAAAATATTTACCCCATCCAAATATTGAAAATCCCCTCTAAAATCGCCTAAAACCGAGCTCTACAACCAAAATTATGAAATAATAACTCTAACCCTCGAAATGGCTTTTTAACATTCTGCCCCAGGTGCCTACACTTCGGGAACGCGGAAGAAGCCTTGCGTTCGCGAAGCAAAACATCGCCTTCAGCCAAAATCCTCCTTCGTGAACGCGATGAAAAACTAGACCATGCATGGACGAACGCGTTCCCTTCCTTGCGAACGCGAAGAAGCACACACCAAACACCAGATCAGCTATCCAAACATGAGGAGAATGGCCTGAAACTCATCCGTAACACATCCGAGACCCCTGGGACCTCAACCAATCTTATCAACAAGTCCTAAAACACAACACGAACGTACTCGAAGCCTCAAATCACATCAAACAATGCCAAAATCACGAATCGCACCCCAATTCAAGCCTAACGAACTAATGAACTTCCAACTTCTAAAACCAATGCCAAATCATATCAAACCAACTCCGACTAACCTCAAATTTTGCATACAAGTCATAAATGACACAACAGACCTATTCCAACTCCAGAAACTGAAATTCAAACCAGATATCAACAAATTCAACTCTCGGTCAAAGCTTTCAAACTTCCAAACCTTCGTCTTTCCACCTTTCGCCAATTCAAGCCAAAACGACCTACGAACCTCCAAATCAATATCCGGACATACGTCCGAGTCCAAAATCACCATACAAAGCTATTGGAACCATCAAAACTCCATTCTGGAGTCGTCTACATAAAAGTCAAACTCCGATCAACTCTTTCAACTTAAGTCTTCAACCTTGGAACTAAGTATCCCAATCAACTCCGAAACCTCCTCGGAACCAATCCAACCACCCCGGCAAGTCACATAACCGCTAATAAGTATAGAAGGAGCGATAAGTAAGGGAACATGGCTACAATACACAAAACGACCGGTCGGGTCGTTACAAAAACTAAGTCTCTCATTCACAATCAATGTGGGAAACTTGATGTTGGGCATATTTTTATATGTTTCGATATTAATTTACTCGTATTTTCACCGCTTTTTGATTCTAATTCGTGTGAAATATAACCAACTTAGCTTGATTATTGAGTTTATATTAATTGAATGTTATTGTGATTTATTAGGAACAATTGAAGCTAATTGTGGAGACAAAATGAAGACAAAGAAGGAAAGTTTGATAAAATTATAAAAGAAAGAAAAAGCAAGAAAAGAATAAAGAAATGAAAGAAATAAAGAAGAGAATAAGGAAAGCTTACCTGGAGAGACGTGAAGCAAAGTTAGGCATTCAAAGCAAGTCTCCAACGAAGAAACAAAGTAGCAGCAGGCGACGCGAGAAATTTCCCTCGCGTTAATTGCCGCGAGGCTACGTCCAACGCGAGAAAGTTGGTGCGTCTCACACCGCTGTCACCGCGATGCGCAGTATCCGGATTTCAAGGCTATTTTGTCTTCTTTTTAGTTTTGGATTTGGTTATTTTTTTAAGTTTTTTTCTACACTTATAAATAGTCATTAAATACGATCTTTACAAAACTTTTGACCAAGGAAGAACACGGAGCTGCCGTGGAGGTCGGAATTCATCAGATTCCATCTTTCTTCCGTCAAACTTAATAATTTTTATGTTTCTTCGGATGATTTATTGTTTGGCTATCATGTCTATGTGGAACTAAATTTCGCGTTCTAGGGTTGTGGTTAATATGAATATTGACGTTTATTAACTACGTCTTTGTTAACTCAAGTTATCATCTTTAGTTGTTTCTCTAATTCTGTGCATAATTGCTTAATTGTTTGACCAACAGTTGAGTTCTATTTACTTGCTAAGCTATGCTTGGGAAAGCCGTGTTTAGATTAGAGTAAAATTAAAGAGAGCTTGTTTCTGAACCCGTGGCTCGGGGAAGGATTTCGCGGTTAGGATATGAATACTTAACGGCCTCGCTTAGTTGAATGCCGTATTATATTCGTTCATGATAGATTCAATACCATAGGAATATAGGATTGATATATTGTGAATAGACAAATAGTATTGTGGAAACATGCTATTCATATAAACCATTCGGTCAATTAGAAATCATAGATAATTCGGATTACCAAGTGTAATTTACGAACTCAATAGGATTGATAAACCGATCACAACCCTGGAATCTTTATCTCCTCTGAGTATAATCTAACAACACACGTTTGCATTCTTGATAAATTAGTTACTACTTATTTAATTTTCGCAATAGTAGATTAATAGAAAAATAACACTCTTGATTATTTTGGACAGTTAATTGATTTGAATTAGCCTAGTTAACAATCATTCTAAGTCACTGTGGGTTCGACATCCGACTTTCGAGTCACTTTATTACTTGACGGCCACGTAGTTATTGATTGTTTATCTAATTTAAGCTTTTAATTGATTTCTGTTCAATATATATATATATATATATATATATATATATATATATATATATATATATATATATATATATATATATATATATATATATATATATATATATATATATATATATATATATATATATATATATATATATATATATATATATATATATATATATATATATATAGCATCTTTGAACGAAAAGTGTTAGAATGGTCAGTATTCTTGTTTTTGTGATCCTTGTCCATATTGTATAGGACTCACTTATGGCAACAATATAAAAATATTTTCAGGAACGAGTTGTGTGCACCATTATAATTCTGTACTATTTGTGGTAACTTTTGGAATAATTGTCCTAAGTGTTGTTATCCAACCCCAATCCCTTATTGTGATGATTCTGATAATGCTTGTGAGTTTTAAAGGAGTAACGAATTAGTTAATGTAGAACATAATATTCGCAATCTGGATATGCGCAGGAAATTATTAGATGAATATGGAGGTCTCCGTGAGAATATTACGGATGAGATGAGACACTTAATAAAAGAAAGAGATGAACTAGGACAAGAGATCGATAAATTTGGCATGGCTATTCACGACGTTGAGGCTCAATTGCGTGCACATGTTATTGCATCTAACGCCCAACAAAATAATTCTGAGTTGTGTGAAGCTGAAAAGGAGCTTATACGCCAAATTGAGGAGCTAAAAGTGAAAAGTCTATCATTCGACTATATTTTTTTTGATGATGTCAATGTTGAACAAAGTACACTAGAGTCATATGAGGAAGTAGATAATAATATATCTGAATACTCTAGTGTGTGTACATATGAGAATGTAAATAGTAATACAATTCTAGAGTTGGGCGTATTGGTCCTCATTCCATATATTTTTCAACACTATATTTGGATGATGACATAAAAATTGAGTCATCTGAGCCTTTAGACAAGTCAAATGATAGAGGGACAATGTGCTCATATTCTTGAATTTAACGTTCCAGAGAGACATAATTACATGTTTCAGCTGAAGGCCAAGAAATGCAAAATAATATATTGGTTACTTGGCCCAATCAGATTTGTCCCACCACCCTAGGAGCTTAACTGAAAGCTTGAAGCCAATTAGGGGTTCAATTCATAAGTTCAAGCCGGAGGCAAAAAGTAGTTCATGTCATGCCGCAACGTTAAATTAGACGCTTGTTGGGAGGCAACCCATCTTTACTGCTTTCATTTTTATTTTTATTTATATTCTTTTTATTGTGTTATTTTATAGTGTTTGTTTTTGTTTGTAGGATTATGAGCATAGGAAGTAAAGCTATTGGAAGAGTGCAAAAGCGAGCTAGATGGAGAGAATTAAGTGTGGGGTGCTCACACAAAGGACCATGCATGGGAAAAGTCTGAGTACCTCGTGAGTCGTGATTGCTTCGACTTTTGGCCTTTTAGGGAGTTTCTTGTCCACCCTCGTTATTTTTTGCTTTATTTGTGCATTGAGTACACTGCACTCTTTTATGTGTGGGGTGGGAGAATTTCATTGGATAATTAGTAATATTATATTAGTATGTTAGCTTCTTATTTTTGTTTTAATTTTGTTTAGCTGCTTATTTTTATTGTGTCGTAATTAGTTGTGTAGTATTTTAGTAGTAGTTTTAGTAACTTAATCTATAAAAAAAATAAAAATAAGAAAACCCGAAAAAAAATATTCGACTTTTTGCGACGATGGATCTCCTAGGCAGCTTTTTTGAGGGATTAAAATCTAAATAAAAAAATATAAAAACATGTCTTTTTTTGTAGGTAGTAATAATCCTCCGTAATATTTTTGTGCCTCGGTTCTTTTTCATAGGATGTAATTTGAACCGAGTGGTAGTTTTTATATATTTTTAGAGTAGATTAGGATTTGGAAAATAAAAGGGGGAGGAAGATGAGATTCCTAGGAGCCTTTGACTTGTTTTGTAGTAGCATATTTAGGTTTTGGCATGTATCTTCCCTATATTTTAAACTTGTCATGATATCTTGATGAGTTGGATATCATGTTTTATGACGCCTATGTCTCATTTTCTTGACTTATGTTCACTTTGTGCTTAATGTTTAATATCTTGTGGCTTCGTGAATACTTGCATTAGTTTGAGAGTCGGAATAATATCGTCCTTAGTGAGTCATGTGCTATGTGTGTGGAGAGATTTTTGTGTAGTCCATGTCATTATAATTGAGTCTAGAACTTGCCCGGCATGTGAAGTGAAGCGAAATCCTAGGTTTGCACGGTTTGAAAAATAATTTTAAGCTTTCTTTTATCTTCTTGAGCTTAATTCTTATCACAAATAAAAATTATCCCTAGTTAACCCTCTTGAACCAATAGACTTTTATTTGGTACCCACATTATAAGCCTATACCCTTTTTGTTCTTAATTGATATTATTTTGATCATTTTACATCTTAAAACACTTAACGTGCAAGATGAGCGCTAAAAAAGTAAGGAAGGAACTTGGGTGGCTTTTGAGTGGAAGAAAGAAAAGTGCACTTGTGTTGTAATAGATACATCACTAGCGAAAATTTTAAAGAAGAGAAAACTTGCAAAGGAAAAAAATAGTTGAAAAAAGAGAAGAAAAAAATATGTAGATAAATAAATTGACATCTTGTTTTGCTAGTGGGTGTGAATTAAACTAGTGCTTAAGGAAAAAGAGAGCGTTTTTGGGGCGATTTGTTTGTGAAATTGAAGTTGGAATTGAAGAATTTGCGCTTAAAAAATTATGTGATGTGTTAAAGTGATTAGGAGGGTTAGTCACTAATCCAAAATATATCCTAACTGTCCCTTACGCCATATTACAACCTTGAAAAAGTCCTAATTGATTTTAGATCGAGCGAGCCTACGTTAGTAGAGGTTTAGATAAGTGCAAGCCTATGATACCTTGTGCATGCATGTGACTTCTTTGTGAGAGCGAATGACTTCCTTGATATATGTGAGTCCTCAAACTATATTTATGTGACGACCCGATAGATCGTTTTGAGTACTAGCCTTTATTTACATATTTTGAGACCTCTATTAACTTCATCTGGTATTTTTTAATTTGCGTGCATGGTCCGTGTCATTTTCCGGAAAGTTTTTACGTAAATATTTGAAGAAAAAGTGATTTTAGGCTAAGTCTAGGACTTGAGTTGACCACAGTCAACATTCTTGGTAAACAACCTTGGATCAGTATTTTAACAATTCTGGTAGGTTCGTATGATATTTTTGGACTTGTATGCATGTTTGGTTGGGGTGCAGGGTGACCAGAGCGCATTTCGACGCGTTATGTGAAAAATTGTGAAAATGCATTTTAAGTTGAAAATGCTTGAGTTTTGATGATCGATTCATGTTGTTTGATGTTATTTTGGTGATTTGAGGTACGATCAAGTTTTCAGGATGTTATTACACTTGTGTGCATGTTTGGTTTGGTGTCTGAGGGGCTAGGGTAAGTTTCGGATGAATTTGGACAATTATGCAACTGTTGGTGCATTTCAGTTGCTGGTGCTTGTTGCAGATCTCGCAATTGTGAGGTCAGGTTCGCATTTTCGAGCCTCACTTTTGCGGCCACGTTATCGCATTTGTGAACTGGGAACTGGGGGCTGTGATTCCGCATTTTTGAACAAATGTTAACTTTTGCGATGAGGTCTGGGATCGATTTTACGATCCTGGGGTCGCATTTGCGAGTGGAGCAGCTTTGCGAGGCTTGGCACACATTTGCGGGGGGGGGGGGGGGTCCTTCGCAAATGTGATGGTTTCATCGCATTTGCAACGTTTGCATGACTTTTGCACATGTCGCTTTTGCGATCACTATTTTGCAAATGTGGGCTTCACAATTGTGAACAAGAGTTCACAATTGCGATACCTGCGGCTGGGTAAAAGAGGGAAAAATTGGAATTTTGCTCATTTCACTCTATTTTTTCAACCCTAAACACTCTAGAGGCGATTTTCTTGAGAGCTTTTCTTTGTAAAATTATTGGTAAGCAACTTTAACTAATTTTTAATCAATTCTCATTACTTTTCATGCATTTTTAAAATCAAATCTTGAAATTTTATAGTAGAAATTAGGAGTTTTGGGTAAAATTTGGAAATTTTATAAAATTGAGATTTAGACCTCAAATTGAGGTCAGATTTCGAAAAATATTAAATAGTCGGGCTCGGGGGTGAATGGATAATCGGATTTTGGTTCGAATCTCGGAAATATTGACCAAGAGTGCTCGGGGTTGACTTTTCCAATTTTATCAAAGATTGAATATTTTTCATTCATGGGTAGTTTCTAAACCTTATTTTAAATTATTTGAACGATATTTGACTAGATTTGGTTGGTTTGGAGGCTTGTTCGAAAGGAAAAGTCATGTTTGATTGTTGAGTTGGTTGCGCATAGTGGTAAGTGTCGTGTCTAACTTTGACATGAGGGAATTAGGACTTGTTGGTCTATTTGTTATGTGAATTATGTGGGGAAACAACGTATATGCGAGGGGACGAGTGAATATATGATGTCACAGGTTAAAGCATGTGGGTTTGGGATATTTACCTTTATGTCATCACTTATTCCAACTTATTCCATGTTATCTCTTGTTATATACATTGATTGCTACTTGATCTTACTTGTTATCCATGCATCACTTGTTATCTGTTATTTAAATTGCTACTTGTTTGATTAATTCATTTCTCACTCAATATCTGTTTACCTGCTATATGTTCCTACCTGAATTAATTATATAACTTCATTGTTTATATTTTCTAGCCTTTACTGTCTTTACATTACTTGTTGCACTTTATTCTGTTATTCTGATTTCTGTGAGTTCTTTAGTTATTCTTGTATTGGTGATTTGTAGAGAATTATGAATACGAGGTATTGGTTATCCTCCAATGGTATTGGTAATTCCTTGATGTTTTGTACGCTTTATTTCCCTTTCGTGTTGAGATTTTGTTATTGGTTGTGTTTAGTTGTTTATGTTTACATGTTGATACTGGGAATGGATTGCATACCGCAACAGTATTAAAATGAATTGATATTGGGATCGGGTTACACGCTGCAACAAATAATGATATTATATGATATCAAGATCGGGTTACATGCCGCAATAGATATTGTGATAAATGTGTGGATAGAGTTACACGCCGCAACAAGTATTGAAATAATTATTAGGATCGGGTTGCGCACCGAAACATGGTATGATGTGATGTAGATGTTTGTAGTTATAGAGTCTTATCTCGATACTGTGATATGAGATTTGAGATCATGTTATTCTAGGGCCCTCTGATACTTTCGGATCCGTTTCTATGAGTTTATTGCTTTATCTGTATTTTCGTATTCCGTTATTATTATTCATATAGGTTTATTATTAGTGTCTTGCCATAGCCTCGTCACTACTTCATCGAGGTTAGGCTTGACACTTACAGATTATATAGGGTCGGTTATACTCATACTACACTTCTGCATTTCTTGTGCAGATCCCTGTGTTGGTCCAAGCGGTGCATAGAGGAGTTCGCTCGGATCTTACTTGCCCAAGAGACTTGAGGTAGAGATGTTGGCGTTCGCAGTCCCTGAAGTTCCCTTCTACCTTATTTCCATTATTTATTTTGCTTCAAATAGATGTATTTCATTTAGACCTTATTTGTGGTATTCTAGTTGTTCATGTACTCGTGACTCCGGATTTCTAAGATATGTTTAGACTGCACTACGTTTGTATTTATCACATCTATTTCAGATTATTTTAGTTTGTTATTAATGATCTGCTTTTAAATTGCTTAAAACGGTTAAGTAATTAGCTAATGTTAGCTTGCCTAGCAAATGGATGTTAGGCGCCATCACGGCCCCACGGTTGGGATTACAGGTCGTGACAAGTTGGTATAAGAGCACTAGGTTGTGTAGGTCTCACGAGTCATGAGCAGGCTTAATAGAGTCTAGAGTATCGGTACAGAGATGTCTGTACTTATATTCTATTGGCTATAGGGCTTTAGGAAATTTCACTTCTTTCTTTCTTTATCGTGCGAATTTATTCGATCATTGAAGTTGAACTATTCTATTCTCGTTCTCTCATAGATGGTGAGGACACGCGCAACATCCACACCTGGGCAGGAGCCGGAGCCCCAGGTTCCAACCACTACCATGGGTAGGGGACGGGGCTGAGGCCGAGGTAGGGGCCGAGGCAGAGCTCAGCCTAGAGCACGCACAATAAGACATATTGCAGAGCCTCAAATCGAGCAGGAGGAGGAGATTCCTGTTATGACTGTACCAATTAGACCAGCACAGGTCCTAGAGGGGTTCATTGCCACCCCATACTTCAGGATTCCCTAGTCCGCTTAGTGGGCCTTATGGAGAGTGTGGCCCAGGCCGGTGCATTTCCTGTAGCACTAGCCATCTCTCAGGCTGGGGGAGGAGTCCAGACTCCCGCTACTCACACTCTGGAGCAGATCGCTCCCATAGTCTTTAGTAGTTCCATCGGTTGGAGAAGTTCAGCCCGTTATTGCTACATAGCCGGTGGAGAGACCCGCTATGTCGTTAGAGGGGTTGAAGAGGTTGGACGAGTTCACCAAGCTCTGTCCTATTCATTTTGGTAGTAAACCTTTTGAGGACCCACAAAATTACGTGGATCATTGCAACGAGGTATTGTGCAACATGGGTATTATGGAGTCAAATGAAGTCGACTTCGCAGTGTTTCAGATGACCGGTTCTACCATGAGACGGTGGCAAGACTATATTTGAGGCAGACCAGCAGGTTCACGTCTACTCATTTGGGATAAGTTTTTACATCTACTCTTGGAGAAGTTTATCCTTTTTACTCAAAGAGAGGATTATCGCAACCAATTTGAGCGCCTTCAATAAGGTAGCATAACTGTTACCCAGTACGAGACAAGATTTATGGACATATCTCGCCATGCAGTTGTCTTGATCCTTACTGAGAGGGAGAGGGTGCGGAGATTTTTAGATGGCCTTACTTATGGTATCAGGTTGCAGAAGGCCAAAGAGACTGAAGATGATATGTTTTTCAATATAGTTGCAGAGATTGCTAGATAAATTGAGAGGATTCGTCGTCAGGGCAGGGAGGCTACATCTGAGAAGAGGCCTTGTCTTTTTGGTGGTTTCTATGGTGCCTCATCTATTGGCAGGGTTCATTTGTTAGGGGCCATCCTCACAAGTCGATTCAATCAGCGCTTCAGGTAGCACACGGTACTTTGGGCAGTCATGGTTCTTATGGGTCTCGTTCTGAGCAGCCAGTATTCAACACACTTCAGCTCCTATTAGTGCACCACCACTATAGAGTTACTAGTAGTCATTTGGGTCATCAAGGATCATCTCAGATTCAGCAGTTAGGCCAGCCATGGGGTTGCTATGAGTGCGGAAACGCACGTCATATCAGGAGGTACTGTCCTTGATTGAGGAGCAACATACCACAACAGGGTACTCATGTCATGATTCTGGAATCGGTTGCTCCACCACCCGCTCAGCTAGCTAGAGGCAGGGATCAGGCAACTAGAGGTGGTAGTCAGACCGTTAGAGGTGGAGGACAGCCGGTTAGAGGCCGTCCAAGGGCATAGGTCAGAGTGGTGGGGCTCAGCCTCATTTCTATGCATTCCTAGCTAGACCTGAGGCAGAGTCGTTAGATGCAGTCATCACAAGTATTATTCCAGTTTGCCATAGAGATGCATCAGTTCTATTTGATCCGGGTTCCACTAATTCATATATGTCATCCTATTTTGCTTCATATTTGGATATGTTGTGTCTACGCCTGTTGGGGACTCAATTGTGGCAGAACGGGTATATCATGTTTGTTTGGTCATTATCGGGAGCTATAAGACTAGTGTAGACCTTCTAGTACTTGATATGGTAGATTTTGACGTGATCTTGGGCATGGATTGGTTGTCACCTTATCATGTTATTTTGGATAGTCATGCCAAGATGGTGACATTATCCATGATGGGGTTGCCTCGATTGGAGTGGAGAAGGACTTCTGGCCATTCCACTAGCAGGGTAATTTCATATGTGAAGGCTCGACGTATGGTCGAGAAGGGGTGTCTAGCATATTTAGACTATATCTGTGATCCTAGTGCGAAGGTTCCTTCTATTGATTTGGTACTAGTTGTGCGCGAGTTTCTAGAGGTGTTTCCTACAGATTTGTTGGGTTGCCATCTGATAGAGATATAGACTTCTGCATTGACTTGGTTCCGGGCACTCAGCCCATTTCTACCTCACTCTACCATATGGCCCTAATTGAATTGAAGGAATTAAAGGAGCAGTTGCAGGATTTGCTTGATAAGGGATTTATTAGACCCAATGGTTCACCTTGGGGTGCACCGGTGTTGTTTGTGAAGAATAAGGAAGGAACGATGAGGATGTGTATAGATTATCGGCAGTTGAACAAAGTCACTATGAAGAACAAGTATCTGTTGCCGAAGATTGATGAATTATTTGATCAGCTTCAGGGTGCCAAGGTGTTTTACAAGATTGATTTTGAGGTATGGCTACCATCAGTTGAAGATTAGGGAATCAGATGTCCCTAAGATAGCTTTTTAGACTCGGTATGATTAGTATGAGTTTTTGATGATGTCATTTGGCTTGATTAATCCCCAAGCAACCTTTATGGATTTGATAAATCGGGTATACAAGCCCTATCTGGATTCTTTTGTGATCGTCTTCATTGATGATATTTTAGTTTACTCTCACAGTCGAGAGGAGCATGAGTAGCATCTTCGGATCGTACTTCAGACTCTGAGGGATCGTCAGTTACATTTCAAGTTTTCAAAGTGTGAGTTCTAGTTGGACTCGGTTTCCTTTTTGGGCCATGTTGTATCTTACGAGGGTATTAAGGTGGATCATAAAAAGATAGAGGCAGTTTAGATATGGCCTAGACCTACTTCAGCTGCAGAGATTCTGAGCTTCTTGGTTTTGGCGGGTTATTATCACCGGTTCGTGGAGGGATTCGCATATATCTCAGCCCCATTGGCCAAGTTGACCCAGAAGGGTGATCTTTTCAGATGGTCCTACGAGTATAAGTTGAGCTTTTAGAAGCTCAAGACTGCATTGACTACAGCCCAGTGTTGGTGTTGCTTATAGGTTCGGGATCTTACACCATGTATTGTGATGCATCGGGTAATGGACTTGGTGCGGTGTTGATGCAAGATGGTAGGGTGATTGCCTACGCGTCTCGGTAATTGAAAGTTCGTGAGAAGAATTACCTTGTGCATGACTTAGAGTTGGCAGGCATTGTTCATGCGGTTATGATTTGGAGGCACTATCTTTACGACGTTCCATTTAAGGTCTATACCGACCATCAGAGTCTTCGGCACCTGTTCAAGCAGAAAGATCTTAATTTTTGGCAGCAGAGATGGCTAGAGTTGTTGAAAAACTATGATATCACCATATTATATCATTCAGGGAAGGTCAATATATTGGTTGATGCATTGAGTAGGAAGGCTGAGTGCATGGGTAGTTTGGTATATTTACCGGTAGTGGAGAGGCCACTAGCTATGGATATTTAGGCCTTGGTCAATCGATTTGTGAGATTGGATGTTTCAGATCCTAGCCGGGTTCTTGCTTGTGTTGTGGCACACTCTTTGTTGTTGGAGCGTATTAAGGCTTGACAGTTTGATGATCCTCACTTATTAGTGTTGAAAGAAACGGTGCAATGGGGTGGTGCTAAGGAGGTTGTGATTGTAGATGATGGTGTTATGCGGCTTCAAGGCCAGATTTTTGTTGCAAATATTGATGGGTTGAGAGATTTGATCCTTGAGGAGGCCCACAATTTGCATTATTCCATTCACCCAGGTGTCACGAAGATGTACCGTGACTTGAAATAACACTATTGGTTGCGAAGAATGAAGAAAGAAATCGTTGCTTATGTATCTCAGTGTTTGAATTGTCCATAGGTGAAGTATGAGCATCAGAAACTGGGTGGATTGACATAGAGATTGGAGATATCAGAGTAGAAGTGGGAGCGCATCATTATGGATTTATTGGTAGGCTTACCACAGACCTTGAGGAAATATGATGCAGTCTAGATTATTGTAGACCGGTTGACTAAGTTCACACACTTTATTCCGGTGATGACTTCCTATTCTTCAGAGCAGTTGGCTCAAATTTACATCCGGGAGATTATCTGCCTGCATGGCGTGCCCATTTCTATCATTTCTGATCGAGGCCGTAGTTCATATTGCATTTTTGGAGAGTCATGCAGCGTGAGTTGGGCACACGGGTCGAGATGGGTACCACATTTCATCTTCAGACGGACGGACAGTCCGAGCACACTATTCAGATCTTGGAGGACATGTTACGTGCCTATGTTATTGATTTCGGAGGTTCATGGGATCAGTTCTTACCTCTAGCAGAGTTCGCCTACAACAACAGCTATCAGTCGAGCATCCAGATATCTCCGTATGAGGCCTTATTTGGGAGGCGATGTCATTTGTGAATTGGTTGGTTTGAGCCCGGAGAGGCTAGATTGTTGGGCACTGATTTGGTCTGTGATGCTATGGAAAAGGTTAAGGTGATTCAGGAGTGATTTCGTACAGCTTAGTCCAGGAAGAAGAGTTATGCAGACCGGAAGGTTCGAGATGTAGCTTACATGGTGGGTGAGAAGATTCTTCTCTGAGTTTTGCCTATGAAGGGGGTGATGCAGTTCGGGAAGAAGGGCAAGTTGAGCCCAAGATTTATTGGCCTGTTTGAGATATTGTAGAGAGTTGGCGAGGTTGCTTAAAGGCTTGCATTGTCTCCTAGCCTAGCAGAGGTACATCTGGTATTTAATATTTCCATGGTTAGGAAGTACCATGAGGATAAATCACATGTTTTGGACTTCAGCATAGTGCAGCCTGATGAAAATTTCACCTATGAGGAAGAGCTGGTAGCTATTCTAGACCGACAGGTTCGTAAGTTGAGATCTAAGAGTTTTCCTTCTGTGAAAGTGCAATGGAGAGGTCAGCTGACTGAGGAGGCTACGTGGGAGTCCCAGTCCGATATGCAGAGTATCTACCCCCACATGTTTACTAGTTGAGGTACTTTTCTATGTCTATTCGAAGATGAATGTTTCTTTTAGAGGTGGAGAATATGATGACCTGATGATCGTTTTGAGTACTAGCCTTTATTTCCATGTTTCGAGACCTCTATTAGGTTCATTTGATGTTTCTTGATTCGCTTGTTCGAAAAGTTTTTACGTAAAAATTTGAAGAAAAAGTGATTTTAGGCTTAAAATGAGACTTGAGTTGACCACAGTGAACATTCTTGGTAAACAACCTCGGACCATAGTAAACATTCTTGGTAAACGATCTAGGATCGGTATTTTGACAATTCTGGTAGGTTCGTATAATATTTTTGGACTTGTACGCATATTTGGTCGGGGTCCGGGGTGACCCGAGCGCATTTGGTGCGTGAAAAATTGTGAAAATCAGTTTTAAGTTGAAAGTTCTTGAGTTTTGATGATCGATTCATATTATTTGATGTTATTTTGACGATTTGAGGTAGCGAGCAAGTTTGTAGGATGTTATTACACTTGTGTGCATGTTTGGTTTGGAGCCCGATGGGCTCGGGTGAATTTCAGATGTGTTGCGGATAAGTTTGGACAATTATGAAACTGCTGGTGCATTTCAGTTGCTGGTGCTTGTTGCAGATCTTGCAATTGCGAGGTCAGCCTCGCATTTGCGAGCCTCGCTTTTGTGGTCACACGATCACATATGCGAACTAGGAGCTGGGGGCTAGGATTCTACATTTGCGAACAAATGTTCTCTTTTACGATGAGGTTTGGGATCGATTTTGCGATCCCGGGGTCACATTTGTGATACCTTGCTGACTAAAGCAGCTTCGCATTTGTGAAACTTGGCACACATTTTCGAGGGGGGTGTCCTTCGCAAATGTGATGGTTTTGTCGCATTTGCGACGTTTGCATGACTGTTGCACTATTCACGTTTGCGATCAGTGTTTCGTAAATGCGGGCTTCGCAATTACAAACAAGAGTTCGCTATTGCAATACCTGCAGCTGGGGAAAAGTGGAGAAAGTCGGGATTTAGCTCATTTCACACTATTTTTAAACCCTAAATACGCTAGAGGCCATTTTCTTTAGAGCTTTTCTTCCCAAAATCATTGGTAAGAAACTTTAAGTAGTTTTAATCAATTTTTAACTTTTCATGTATTTCATTAAATCTAGGAATTTCATGGTAAAAATTAGGGGTTTCGGGTATAATTTGAGAATTTTATAAAATTAAGGTTTAGACCTCAAATTGAGATTGGATTCCGAAACAAATCACATAACCGAGCTTGGGGGTGAATGGATAATCGAATTTTGGTCCGGATCTCGGATATTGACCAAGCGAGCCTGAGGTTGACTTTTGTTGACCTTTTCAATTTCATCAAAGATTGAACATTTCATTTGTGGGTAGTTTCTAAAGCTCATTTTGAATTGTTTGAATGATAATTGGCTAGATTTGGTTGGTTTGGAGGCTTGTTCGAAAGGTAAAGTCGTGGTTGATTGTTGTGTTGGGTGCGCAAAGAGTTAAGTGTCATCTCTAACTTTGACATGAGAGAATTAGGAGTTGTTGGTCCATTTGTTATGTAAATTATGTAGGGAAAGAACATATATGCGAGGTGACGAGTGTATATACACAATCGCAGGTTAAAGATGTAACAATTTGGCCGGTCATTTTTAGTGTATTATCCCTGATCCCCTATTTATTGCCTCCTCTGTGTTATATTGTAGTTACATGACTCGCGGGATGTTTGCTTTTGGTTTCGGAGTGAAATGGGACACATAGTCCCCAAAACTGGATGTTTAACTCGTATGAGTTGACCGTAGTCTGACTTGTGTGAAAATGACTCCATAATGGAGTTTTGATGGTTCTAATATCTCCATATGGTGATTTGAGTCTTAGGAGCATGTTCAGATGTTGATTTGGAGGTCCGTAGGTCATTTTGGCGTTAATTAGCGAAAGTTGGAAATTTGTGAAATTTTGGGAAGTTTGACTGGGAGTGGACTTTTTGATATCAGGGTCGGATTCCGATTCTGAAAGTTTGAATAGGCCCGTAATGTCAATTATGACTTGTGTGCAAAATTTGGTGTCAATTGGAGTTGTTTTGGTATGTATCGGCGTCGGTTACGGAATTTGGAGGTTCATAGTTACTTAAGCTTAAATTTGGGTTGCAATTCATTGAATTCATGTTGTTTGATGTGGTTTTTGGCCTCGAGCGGGTCCGTTAGGAATTTTACAACTAGTTGGTATACTCGCATGGGGTCCCGGGGGCCGCGGGTGTGATTCGGATCGATATCGGATCATTTTAGACTTGTGTAAATCTGTCGAAGCTGGGCTGTTTCTGGTGTCTTCGCACCTGCGGAGGGATCGGCCGTAAGTGCGGGCTCGCAAATGTGAGCCACTGGTCGCAGAAGAGGATTTCTCCTAGGCCAGCTGGGATCACAGGTGTGATCAATTGTCCGCAGAAGCGGACTCACGGATGCGGAAGCTACCTTCGTAGAAGCGGAACTTGGGGAGACATCCTTGGGCTTGACCACAAATGCGGTCCTTTCTCCGTAAAAGCTGTCTCGCAGATGCGAGCCCTTATCTGCAGATGAGGAAGCCCTGGACTTAAGTTTTGATGGTTTTTCGGAGGTGCAGCGTCGCAGAAGCAGAAGTCGCTGGGCAGAAAAAGGGAATTCGAGGGTTTGATTTCATAATTCGTTTTGCACTTTGGGAGCTCAGTTTGAGGAAAATTATTGAGGGATTATCAGAGGAATTGTTGGGGTAAGGATTCTTGATATCTTGTTTTTGATTAATATGAATCTACTGATAGTTACATCTTTTATATAGTGTTTTGGAGTTTAAAGTTGGGGAAAAATGGAGCAAACTTCTTAGGCCGAATTTTGCATATTTGAGCGGGATTTTAGTATCGGATTTGTGACTTGATATCGAATGGGTGTTTGGTTTTTTGTAAGTTTGGTCGGGTTCCAAGGCATGACCCCGGTTGAAATTTTGGGGCAATTTTTTAATTCTTTGCTAAGATCATAATTTATTCATTTAAATTAGTTTCATATAGTTATAGTATGAAATTCTTTTGGCTAGATTCAAGTTGTTCGGAGTTGGAAAATCAAGGGAAAGGCCTTCTAATTGATTGATTTAGCGTGGTTTGAGGTAAATGACTTGTCTAGCCTGGTGAGGGGGAAATTTCCTTAGAATTTGGTACTGTTGTGATAAAATGTGATACGGAAGGCCGCGTACACAAGCTGACGAGTGCGTACACGGACTAAATGTTGAGATTCTGGTTTTAGCTATGTAGCTTCTTTTTTCATGCCTTAGTTGAGTCACTTTAGCATGTTATAGTCACCATGTTTAGCCTAATTTCACATGTCTACTTGTCTTATCAATTATTTGCAACTTTACTACATGTTTAATAGAATTACTTGCTTCTTAATTCCGTATTCATTATTTAATTGTGAAAATTCTTTACTTGAGATTTGTTATCCTTGAAATATCTTGCTGTTGAGTTTGGTGTTGACTAGTAAAGGTTGTGGTTTCTATTGAAGCAAGGTGTAAGTTGTGAAGTGTCATTTTATTTAGTTGTTATGCTTGGGCTTCCATGTTATTGTTGAGGTGATTATTTGGTTGTGTGCACGAGGTTTCTGTCGTGCCGTTGTGTTGTTACTATTTACACAAGGTTTCTGTCGTGTCATTGTGATTATTGATAAACATGCGGTGGTATAAGGTCTGGGTGTTGAAATGTATGCGGTGATATAAGGTGGGCTTGATACGCGTGGCTAGTAGAGGAACTACTAGAAGCCATGCGGTGTGATAAGGTGGGCTAAAACGCGGGGTGCTATTTCGGGAAAAAATGATTTTCAAAACTAAATGTAAAGGCTAGCGCGGTGATATAAGAAAAATACTGTGAGTTACTTTTATGATTTGGGACTACGAGGCGGTACCTCGGGAGTGCCCCTGCTGATCTTCTTTATTTGCTGTATTGTTTGGTTGTTGTTTCCTTAACATGTAAATTTTCTTATTTTCCTTTCGTGTTGTTACTTCCCATAAATTCCTTATTGTTTCACTGCCCTATCATTTTCATTATATCATTATATCTTCTGTCTTGTTCCTTATTATCTCCAGTAGGGCCTTGACCTGACCTCGTCACTACTCTACCGAGGTTAGGCTTGGCACTTACTAGGTACTATTGTGGTGTACTCATACTTTATTTTTGCACATGTTTTGTGCATATCCAGGTACATCCTATCAGCCTCGGTATTAGCGCGTGAGTGGCTTGCTTTGGAGACTTCAAGGTACACCTACCCGCGTCTGCAGGGCCTCAGAGTCCCCTTCTACCATGTTCTTCTTTATTTCTTTATGTTTTGATAGACAATGATGTATAGGATTGTCCGAAATTGTATCTAGAGCTTGTGACTTATATCTCACCGGGTTTTGGAAAATTGTACGCATTGAGCTTATAGTCTATTGCTGAAATTATTGAAGTTATGAAATTTTAAGTTTTTATTTGATGTTTCCGCATATTGTTAGGCTTACCTAGTCTTAGAGACTAGGTACCGTCACGATATCCTACGAAGGGGATTTAGAGTCGTGACAAGTTGGTATCAGAGATCTAGGTTCATAGGTGTTATGAGTCACAAGTAGGTTTAGTAGAGTCTCGCGGATCGGTACGGAGATGTCTGTACTTATCTTCGGGAGGCTATGTAACTATTAGGAAAAGCTTCACTTCTTTGATTCCTTATCATGCAGAATTTTGACTTTGAATTCTAAATCTTTATCTTTCTATTCTCTCATAGATGGTGAGGACACATACAGCCGAATCAGGTGACCAGGCACCCGCGCCCCCTGCTAGAGCCGCGAGAGGCCGGGGCCGAGGTAGAGGCCGAGGACGCCCATGTGGTGCAGCCAGAGCACCCGCACGAGCTGCTACAGAGAATCCACCAGTAGCTCCAGTTAGAGGGCGGGCACTTGAGACGCCTGTTACTGCACCAGCCCTTCACAAGACTCTCGCCTAGTTTCTGAGCATGTTCGGCACTTTGGCTTAGGCAGGGTTGATACCACTTGCTCCTGCCACATCTCAGGCCGGGGGAGGAGCACAAACGCCTGCCGCCCGTACCCCAAAGAAGCGGGTCCAGGTTGACCAGGTCCCAGAGGTCATACCAATGCGGCCGGTAGCCCCAATGCAGCTCGAGGTTAGGGCAACAGTTTCTAAGGGGGAACAACTCAGGCTCGAGAGGTACAAGAAGTACCACCCTCCTACTTTCAAAGGCTTGGCGTCAGAGGATTCCTAGGATTTTCTTGAGGAGTTCCACCGTATCCTCTATGCTATGGGTATTGCAGAGTCTAGTGGGATTACTTTCACTACGTTCCATCTTAAGGGAGCGGCTTATCAGTGGTGGCGAGCATATGAGTTGGGTAGTCTGGCCGAGGCAACTTCACTCACTTGGACTCAGTTCTCGAATATGTTCTTGAGGGAGTTTGTTCCCTAGAGATGCTCAGAGATACATGGCGCGCAGTGTTTGAGCAGTTGCACAAGGGTTCTACGACCGTGTCGGAGTATGCGATCCAGTTCAGTGATTTTTCTAGGAATGCACCAGCCTTGGTTGCTACTGTCAGAGAGCGAGTCCGTCGATTTATCGAGGGGCTCAACCCCAGTATCAAATTTAGCATGGCCCGAGAGTTGGAGATGGACATCACATACCAGTAGGTAGTGGGGATCACTAGGAGATTGAAGGGTATGTTGACTCGGGAGAGAGAGGAGAGGGAGGCCAAGAAGTCTCGAGATTCTGGAACATATAGTGGTACCTTGATAAGTAGGGATTTTAACTACTTATTAATGCCTTTTAGCTTTTGTTTTAGTCTAAAATCAGTAAATTGCGTTCCCGAAACTAATGAAATGTGCAAAATTGCAGGAATGTTGGAAGTTGGACTCCCGAGATGAAATCCGGCTCAAAAAGAAATAGTCCAAGCACAAGGCAACAAAAGGGAACAGAAGCAATAAAAGTGTGGTCCGCACAAGAAATTGCGGTCCGCAGAATTCCATCTGCGCCCGCAAATAACAAAGGAAAACTCATCAGACTTTCTAGAAAATTGTGGACCGCACATGAATTGTGCGGCCGCAAAAAAAGAGCTTGAGACCAACTCCAGAGGGTGTGCAAATTTTCTATGTTCCGAGTGCCTCAGATTTGCGGACCGCACAAGAATTGTGCGGCCGCAAGAGAAGTGCCTTGCGGCCGCAGACATAAAAATGTGAACCGTAGAAGACTAGGCTGCCGCCGCAGTTCTAAATCTGTGGACCGTAGAAATATTGTCTCGTGGCCGCAGTTCAGAATTGTGCGGCCGCAGAATCCCAGCTCCTGCAAGATGAAGAATTGTGCGGACCGCACATGGAATTGTGTGGCCGCAGAACATCTCAAAGGGAATTTTTGTCCGAAATTTCAAGCCTTGTATAAATAGACAAGTTTCATAAAATTAGGTTAAGTTTTGACATCAGCAAGTCTTGTAGCCATTTTTCTTTGCCTCTTTTGGAAGTTTTCTATATTTTGGTGTATTTTACTATAGATTTTTTCATTTTAACTTTACATTATGAGTTTAATTAGTATTTCTTCTTCTCTTTCTACAATTTCAAGCATGAGTAGCTAGATTTTTACTAGGGTTGTGACCCAACCCTAGTGTGTTCACCTTATGGGTAATTAAATTAGTGTTTGTTTATGATTGGGTGTTTATTATTTAATCTAGTTCATGCTTTAATTTATGGAATTAATGGTTGTAAATATTAGTTCATGCCTATTTAACTTAGTTTCTACTAGAGAAAGAGAGACTTAGTCTAGGAAAACTTGGCTAAAAAGGAATTGGGTCAATCGAGAGATTGATTAACCCAATTAAAGGGTTCAACCTACAGATAGTAATAACCCGACTTGAGCTTTTATCAAATGTATTGTGTGATACCCATTTGGTCTTGAGAAAGCCAAATTGAGCAAAACTATTCTCTGACCGAGAGGTATTAAGTGAAAGATTGAGAGTTAATAGCTATAATACACCCCGATCAACAAAACAAGCATTAAGGTTTTTATCACATTAGGCAAACACCAAGATAATGGTCACATCCCTAGGCCTTTACCTATTTGAAAAAACATCAAAAACAATTATCTTAGTCTTATTTCTTTATTTTGCAAACTTTAGTGTTAAATAGAAATAGAAACAAAACCTTTTCTTGTGGAAGTGCAAATTAAGATAATTCAATTTCACGTATTAGAATATATACTCCTAACTCCCATCTAGCTCCATGTGGATTCGATCCCGACTCTTTGTTGGGTTACTATAATTGAAATCGACCGTTTTATACCTTGTTTTGAGATGTGCATTTGAGTGTGGTTCATACCCGTGCCCCAGTTGCAGCTCGTCATGGTAGGGGCTATATGAGCCACCCTGTTCATTCAGTACTTCCAGCTTCCAGCGGTATTCCGACCATTCCTAGGCCCCAGGCTCCCTATTATGCACCGCCATTTTCTAGTGCACCTCCTACACAGGGTGCTTTCAGTGGTCAGTCCAGCCGATCAGGCCCGAGCCAGCCACAACAGTCACGTTCTTCGAGATTTTGTTTTGAGTGTGGTGACACTCGTCATATGGTGAGGGATTGCCCCAGACTCAAGAGGGGTGCACCTCCACAAATACTTAGGCTCCGCGTATTCTACCGGGTCCTCAGGCTTCTCAATACATGGTTACTGCACCAGCTTCCACTCCACCTACAAAGCCAGCTAGAGGTGGAGGTCGGGCAGGTAGAGGTCGCCCTAGAGGGGAAGGCTAGGCCAGATATTATGCTCTTCCTTCTTGGACAGAGGCAGTTGCATCCGACTCAGCCATCACATGTATTGTTCTGGTCTATCATAGAGATGCATCAGTCTTGTTTGATCCAGGCTCCACTTAATCCTATGTGTCATCTTACTTTTCTCAAAATTTGGGTGTATCCCGTGATTCTTTGAGTTCTCCCATCTATGTGTCCACACCTGTGGGAGATTCCCTTATTGTTGACTGTGTGTATCGGTCGTGTTTAGTTGTTCTTAGTGGTTTTGAGATGAGAGCCGACCTATTATTGCTCATTATGGTAGATTTTGATGTTATTTTTGGCATGGACTAGTTATTGCCCAATCATTCTATCCTTGATTGTCACGCCAAGACCGTGACGTTGGCTATGCCCGGTTTGCCACGGTTAGAGTGGAGAGGTACTTTAGATTATATTCCTAGCCGAGTTATCTCATTTCTAAAGGCTTAGCGGATGGTTGAGAAGGGATGTGATGCGTATCTAGCATATGTGAGCGATGTTAGTGTTTATACTCCTACCATCGAGTCAGTTCCAGTAGTGAGGGATTATCCAGATGTATTCCCAACAGATCTTTCGGGCATGCCGCCCGACATGGATATCGACTTTCGTATTGATTTGTTACCGAGTACTCAGCCCATCTCTATTCCTCCATATCGTATGTCCTCACCAGAGCTGAAGGAGTTAAAGGAGTAGTTGCGGGAGTTCCTTGATAAGGGCTTCATTCGGCCTAGTGTGTCGCCTTGGGGTGCTCCAGTCTTGATTTAAAGAAGAAGGATGGTTCTATGCGCATGTGTATTTATTATCGCCAGTTGAACAAGGTTACAGTGAAGAACATATATGCATTGCCACGTATTGATGACCTATTTGATCAGCTACAGGATGCCAAAGTGTTCTCCATGATTGACTTACGTTCAGGCTATCATCAGTTGAAGATTCGGGATCCAAATATCCCGAAGACTGCCTTCAGGACTCGGTATGGTCATTACGAGTTCCTTGTGATGTCATTTGGGCTGACTAAAGCCCCAGCAGCATTCATGCACTTGATGAACAATGTATTCCGGCCCTAGCTTGACTCATTTGTCATTGTATTTATTGACGACATTCTGGTGTACTCCCGGAGCCGGGAGGATCATGAACAGCACCTGATGACTGTGCTTCACACCTTGAGAGAAAAGAAGTTATATGCAATATTTTCAAAGTGTGAATTCTGGCTAGATTTGTTGGCATTTTTGGGTCATGTCGTATTGAATGAGGGGATCAAGGTGAATTTGAAGAAAATTTAAGCAGTGCAGTGTTGGCCCAGAGCGTCTTCAGCTACGGAGATCCGGATTTTTCTTGGTTTGGCGGGGTATTACCGTCGATTTGTAGAAGGTTTCTCATCTATTGCAGCACTTATGACCAGATTGACCTAGAAGGGTGCTCCATTCAGGTGGACTGAGGAGTGTGGGGAGAGCTTTCAAAAGCTCAAGACATCTTTGACTACAACCCTAGTGTTGGTGTTGCCTTCAGGTTTTGGGTCTTATACTGTATACTGTGATGCGTTGCGTATTGGTCTCAGGACGCTGTTGATGCAGGATGGTAGGGTTATTTCTTACGTGTCTAGACAACTGAAGGTGCATGCGAAGAACTATCCTGTCCACGACCTCGAGTTAGCAGCTATTGTTCATGCCTTGAAGATCTGGCGACACAATTTGTATAGTGTCCCTTGTGAAGTCTATACCGATCACCGGAGTCTACAACATCTATTCAAACAAAAGGACCTTAACTTGCGGCAGTGGAGGTGGTTAGAGTTGCTTAAGGACTATGATATCACCATTCTATATCATCCCGGGAAGGCCAATGTTGTGGCCGATGCCTTGAGTCGCAAGGCGGAGAGTTTGGATAGTTTAGCATATCTACCGGTAGCAGAGAGGCCATTAGACTTGAATGTTCAGGCCTTGGCCAGCCAGTTTGTTAGATTGGATATTTTTTAGCCGAGCCGAGTTTTGGATTGTGTGGTTTCTCGTCTTCTCTTTATGATCGTATCAGAGAGCGTTAGTATGACGACCCCCATCTGCTTGTCGTCAAGGACACGGTTCAGCATGGCGATGCCAAGGAGGTCACTATTGGAGATGATGGTGTATTACGGATGTAGGACAGGCTATGTATGCCCAATGTAGATGGCTTACGTGAGTTGATTCTCCAGGAGGCTCACAGTTTGTGGTACTCCATTAATCCAGGTGTTGTGAAGATGTATCAGGACCTGAGACAACATTATTGGTAGAGGAGAATAAAGAAGGAGATAGTGGAGTTTGTAGCTCGGTGCCTAAATTGTCAGCAGGTGAAGTATGAGCATTAGCGGCCATGTGGATTGCTTCAGAGGTTAGAGATCCCAGAGTGAAAATGGGAGCAGATCACTGTGGATTTTGTAGTTGGAATCCCAAAGACTCAAAGGAAGTTCGATGCAGTTTGGGTGATTGTGGATAGATTGACTAAGTCAGCTCATTTCATTCTAGTGGTGACTACTTACTCTTCAGAGCAGTTGGCTCAGGTTTATATACGTGAGATTGTGAGGCTTTATGGCATGCCGGTATCTATCATCTTTGACTGGGGTACGAAGTTTACATCGCGGTTCTAGAGAGCCATACAACATGAGTTAGGTAATCAAGTTGAGTTGAGCACAACATTTCACACTCAGACGGACGGGCAATCCGAGCGCACTATTTAGATATTGGAGGATATGCTCCGTGCTTGTGTGATGGAGTTTGGGGGTTCTTGGGATCCGTTCTTTCCACTTGCGGAGTTTGCCTACAACAACAGTTATCAGTCGAGCATTCAGATAGCCTTGTATGAGGCTTTGTATGGTAGGCGGTGCCGATCTCCGGTGGGTTGGTTTGAGCCGGGTGAGGCTAGGCTATTTGGTACAGACTTGGTTCAAGATGCTTTGAAAAAGGTTAAATTGATTCAGGATCAACTTCGTATAGCCCAATCCAGACAGAAGAGTTATGCGGATCGAAAGGTTCGCGACGTCGGGAAGAAGGGCAAGCTGAGCCCTAGGTATATCGGATCTTTTGAGATTCTTGAGAGGGTTGGAGAGGTAGCCTACAGACATGTGCTACCACCTAGTCTAGCTGTAGTTCATCCAGTGTTCCATGTTTCTATGCTCCAGAAGTATCACGACGATTCGTCTCATATGTTAGACTTCAGCTCAGTCCAATTGGAAAAGGATCTGTCTTATGTTGAAAAGCCGGTGGCCATTTTGGACAGGCAGGTTCAAAAGTTGAGGTCAAAGAATATTGCTTCAGTAAAGGTTCAGTGGAGGGGTCAGCCAGTCGAGAAGGCAACTTGGGAGACTGAGCATGATATGCATAGCCGTTATCCTCATCTTTTCACCACTTCAAGTATGTCTCTATACTCGTTCGAGGATGAATGTTTGTTTTAAGAGGGGGAGGATGTAACGACCCGACCGGTCATTTTGATTGTATTAGCCCCGATCCCCTATTTATCCACCCCTCTGTGTTATATTGTAGTTACATGACTCGCCGAGATGTTTGGTTTTGGTTTCGGAGTAAAATGGGACACATAGTCCCCAAAACTAGATGTTTAAGTCTTAGGGGTTAACCATAGTCTGCCTTGTGAGAAGACGACTCCGGTATGGAATTTTGATGGTTCCAATAGCTCTGTATAGTGATTTGAGTCTTAGAAGCGTGTTCGGGTGTTGATTTGGAGGTCTGTAGGTCATTTTGGCATTAATTGGCGAAAGTTGAAAATTTGTGAAATTTTGGAAAGTTTGACCGGGAGTGGACTTTTTGATATTGGGGTCGTAGTCTGATTCCGAAAGTTGGAATAGGTTCGTAATGTCGGTTATGACTTGTGTGCAAAATTTGGTGTCAATCGGAGTTATTTTGGTATGTATCGGCGTCGGTTCCGAAATTTGGAGATTCATAGTTGCTTAAGCTAGAATTTGGGTTGTGATTCATTGAATTCATATTGTTTGATGTGGTTTTTGGCCTCTAGTAGGTCCGTTAGGTGTTTTTCAACTAATTGGTATACTCGGACGGGGTCCCGGAGGCCCCGGGTGTGATTCGGATCGATATCGGATCATTTTAGACTTGTGTAAATCTGCCGAAGCTGGGTTGTGTGGGCTCGCAAATGCAAGTCACTAGTCGCAGAAGCGGATTTTGCCTAGGCCAGCTAAGATCGCAGGTGCGATCAATTTTCCGCAGAAGCAGACTCGGGGATGCGGAGGCTACCTTCGCAGAAGCAGAACTTGGGGAGACAGCCTTGGGCTTGACCGCAGATGCGGTCCTTTCTCTGCAGAAGCGGTCTTGCAGATATGAGCCCTTATCCGCAGAAGTGGAAGCCCTGGAATTAAGTTGGGACCGTACCTGCGATGCTTTTTCTGCAGGTGCGACATCGCAGAAGCGACCCATTGGCCGCAGAAGCGGAAGTCGCTGGGCGGAAAAAGGGAATTCGAGGGTTTGATTTCATAATTCATTTTGAACTTTGGGAGCTCGGTTTGAGGCAAATTATTGAGGGATTATCAGAGGAATTGTACGGGTAAAGATTCTTGATATCTCGTTTTTGATTAATTCCCATGAATCTACTGATAATTACATCTTTTAGTTAGTGTTTTGGAATTTAAAGTTCGGGGAAAATGGAGCAAATTTCTTAGGCCGAATTTTGCATATTTGATCGGGATTTTAGTATCGGATTTGTGTAATTCTTATATGGTTGGACTCGATATCGAATGGGTGTTCGGTTTTTGTAATTTGGTCGGGTTCCGAGACGCAGGCCCGGGTTGACTTTTCGGGCGATTTTTCAAGTCTTTTCTAAGATCAAAATTTATTCATTTAAATTAGTTTCCTATAGTTATATTTATAGTATGAAATTATTTTGGCTGGATTCAAGCCGTTCGGAGTTGGAAAATCGATGGAAAGGCCTTCTAATTGACTAATTTAGCGTGGTTTGAGGTAAGTGACTTGTCTAACCTTGTGCGGGTGAAATTCCCCTTAGGATTTGGTACTGTTGTGATAAAATGTGATATGTGAAGGCTGTGTACACAAGGTCACGAGTGCGTACACTGGCTAAATGTTGAGATTCCGATTTTAGCTATGTAGCTTCTTTTTCATGCATTAATTGAGTCACTTTAGCATGTTATAGTCACCATGTTTAGCCTAATTTCACATGTCTACTTGTCTTATCTCTTTTTTGCAACTTGTACTACATGTTTAGTTGGATTACTTGCTTCTTAATTCCGTATTCATTATTTAACTGTGAAAATTCTTTACTTGAGATTTGCTATCCTTAAGATATTTTGCTGTTGAGTTTGGTGTTGAGTTGTAAAGGTTGTGGTTTCTATTAAGACAGGGTGTAAGTTGTGAAGTGTCATTTTATTTAGTTGTTATGCTTGGGCTTCCGTGTTATTGTTGAGGTGATTGTTTGGTTGTGTGCACGAGGTTTCTGTCGTGCTATTGTTACTATTTACACGAGGTTTCTGCCGTGCCGTTGTGATTATTGATACGCATGCGGTGGTATAATGTCTAGGTGTTGAAACGTATGCGGTGAGATAAGGTGGGCTTGATACGCGTGGCTAGTAAAGGAACTACTAGAAGCCATGCGGTGTAATAAGGTGGGCTAAAACGCGGGGTGCTATTTCGGAAAAAATAATTTTTAAAACTAAATGTAAAGGCTCCCACGGTGATATAAGAAAAATACTGTGAGTTACTTTTATGATTTGGGACTACAAGGCTGTACCTCGGGAATGCCCATGTTGATCTTCTTTATTTGCTATATTGTTTGGTTGTTGTTTCCTTAACATGTAAATTTTCTTATTTTCCTTTCGTGTTGTATTAGCTTTCCTTGATTCCGTGTTGTTACGTCCCGTAAATTGTTTATTGTTTCACTACCCTATCATTTTTATTATATCATTATATCTTCTATCTTGTTCCTTATTATCTCTAGTAGGGCCTTGACCTGACCTCGTCACTACTTTATCGAGGTTAGGCCTGGCACTTACTGGGTACCATTGTGGTGTACTCATACTACGCTTCTGCATATATTTTGTGCAGATCCAGGTACATTCTATCAGCTTCGGTATTAGCGCGTGAGTGGCTTGCTTTGGAGACTTTCAAGGTATACCTGCCCGTGTCCGCAGGGCCTCGGAGTCCCCTTCTAGCATGTTATTCCTTATTTCTTTATGTTTTGATAGACAGTGATGTATAGATTATCCGACATTATATCTAGAGCTTGTGAATATCTCACCGTATTTTGGAAAATTATACGGATTGAGCTTATAGTCTATTGATAAAATTGTTGAAGTTTTGAAATTTTAAGTTTTTATTTGATATTTTCGCATATTATTAGGCTTACCTAGTCTTAGAGACTAGGTGTCATCACGACATCGTACGGTAGGGATTTGGGGTCATGACAAAAGCATGCGGGTTTGGGCTATTCACTTTTATGCCATCACTTATTCCGTGTTATCTCTTATTATATACTTTTATTACTACTTGATCTTACTTGTTATCCATGCCTTACTTGTTATCTATAGTTTAAATTGCTACTTGTTTGATTTATTTATTTCTCGCTCAATATCTGTTTACCTGCTATATGCTTCTACCTGAATTAATTGTATAACTTCATTGTTTCATGTTTTACTAGCCTTTATTGTATTTATATTTCTTGTTGCACTTTATTATGTTATTCCAATTTTTGTGAGTTCTTTAGCTATTCATGTATCAGTGATTTGTAGAGAATTATGAATACGAGGTAGTGGTTACCCTCCGTTGGTACTGGTTGTTCCTTGATGTTCTGTACATTTTATTTTCCTTTTGTGTTGAGATTTCGTTATTAGTTGTGTTGAGTTGTTTATGTTTACGTGTTGATATTGGGAACAGGATGTGTGCCGAAATAGTATTGAAATGAATTGATATTGGGATCGGGTTGCACGTCGCAACGGATAATGATATGATATGATATTGGGATTGGGTTGCACGCCGCGACAGATATTGTGATAAATATTGGGATCGGATTGCACACCGCAACATGTAGTATGATAATTATTGGGATCGGATTGCATGCCGCAATTGAGTATGATATGCTATAGTTGTTTGTAGTTTTAGAGTCTTATCTCGGTACTGTGATATGAGATTTAAGATCATGTTATTCTGGGGCACCTCTAATAGTTGACTTTCGGATCCGTTTCTATGAGTCTACTGCTTTATCTATATATCTGTATTCTGTTATTATTATTCGTACAGGTTTATTGTGAGTGTCATATCATAGCCTCGTCACTACTTCGTCGAGGTTAGGCTCGGCACTTACAGAGTACATGTGGTCGATTGTACTCATACTACTCTTCTGTACTTTTTATGCAGATCCTGATGTTGGTCCCAGCGATGTGTAGGAGTTCGCTTAGATCTTACTTGCCCAGGAGACTTGAGGTAGAGCTGTGGGTATTCGCAGTCTCTAAAGTTCCCTTCTACCTTGTTTTCAGTATTTTATTTTGCTTCAAACAAATGTATTTCATCCAGACCTTACTTGTAGTATTCTAGTTGTTCATGTACTCGTGACTCCAGACCACTCGGATATGTTTAGACTGTGCTACATTTGTATTTATCACATCTATTTCATATTATTTCAATTTCGTATTATTAATGATCTGCTTTTAAATTGCTAAAAATGGTTAAGTAATTAGCTTACGTTGGCTTGCCCAGCAAGTGGATGTTAGGCGCCATCACGATTCCATGATTGGAATTTCGGGACGTAACAATTTGATCATGAGATCGATTCGAATGTGTGGATTTTACTTACTCTTCTTGATTTTGTTGACAGGGCACATGATTTCACGATGGATAGGTTATGTTATTAGACTTCTCTTTGATGTTGAATATTCAAGCCATGAGTGCATTGTGACATGGAGTCATCTTTTGAGGCTAGGATTGTTATGAGCATGTTGTCTTTGTTGTGAATATTGACATAATTTAAGGAAAGTGTGTGTTGAATGCATATGCTAGAGCTTAGTTGTTGCTATCAACCATGGTCATATGTATAGTATGCTTTGAATGGTAGGTGCTTAATTTTGTTTCGTCTATTATAGTTGTGTTTTATTCGAGGACGAACAAAGATTTAAGTGTGGGGTGGTGATATTTGACATATTTTCATATGTGTTCGATATTAATTTACTCGTATTTTTACCGCTCTGTGATTCTAATTCGTGTGAAATATAGCCAACTTAACTTGATTATTGAGTGTATATTAATTGAATGTTAATGTGATTTATTAGGAATAATTGAAGTTAATTGTGGAGACAAAACGAAGACAAAGAAGAAAAGTTTGATAAATTACAAAAGAAAGAAAAGGCAAGAAAAGAATAAAGAAATGAAAGAAATAAAGAAGAGAATGAAGGAAAGCTTACCTAGAGAGACGTGAAGCAAAGTTAGGCATTCAAAACAAGTCTCCAACGTAGAAACAAAGAAGCAGCAGGCGACGCGAGAAATTTCACTCGCGTTAATTGCCGCGAGGCTACGTCCACCGTGAGAATGTTGGTGCGTCTCACGCCGCAATGCGCGGTGTCCGGGTTTCGAGGCTATTTTGTCTTTTTTTTTTTTTTATGTTTAGATTTGTTTATTTCGCCTAAGTTTGTTCCTACACCTATAAATAGTCATTAAACACGATTTTTACAAAACTTTTGATCAAAGGAGAGCACGGAGCTGTCGTGCGTGCCAGAATTCGCCAGATTCCATCTTTCTTCCATCAAACTTAGTAATTTTTATGTTTCTTCGAATGATTTATTATTTGACTATCATGTCTATATGGAGCTAAACTTTGCGTTCTAGGGTTGTAGTTGTCATGAATATTGACATTTATTAACTATGTCTTTGTTAGCTCGAGTTATCATCTTTGGTTATTTCTCTAATTCTGTACATAATTGCTTAATTGTTTGGCCAGCAGTTGAGTTCTATTTACTATCTATGATATTCTTGGGAAAGTCGTCTTTAGATTAGAGTAGAATTAAAGAAAGCTTGTTTCTGAACCTGTGGCTCGGGGAAGGATTTCGAAGTTAGGATAAGAATATACCGAAGGGCCTCGCTTAGTTGAATGTCGTATTATATTCGTTAATGATAGATTCAATATCATAGGAATATATGATTGATTTATTGTGAATAAACGAATAGTATTGTGAAAACATGTTATTCATATAAACGGTCCGGTCAACTAGCAACCATAGATATTTAGGATTAACGAGTGTAATTTACAACCTCAATAGGATTGATAAACTGACCACAACCCGGAATCTTCATCTCCTCAGAGTAAAATCCAATAACAGACATTTGCATTCTTGAAAAATTAGTTACTACTTGTTTAATTTTCGCAATAGTAGAATAATAGAAAAACAACACTCTTGATTATTTTGGATAGTTAATTGATTTAAATTAGCCTAGTTAACAATTATTCTAAGCCTCCATGGGTTCGACATCCGACTTTCGAGTCACTTTATTACTTGACGGCCACGTATACTTGCGTGTACTTAGGAAACCAACAAGTTTTTGAATGAGAAAACAAAGCTAAAGAGCGTTAGCACATAATCAGAAAGCTCATTATATTATGCATTATATGAATATCTCATAACAACAATTTGTTTTTGTATACGGTCGAAATAGATTTCGGTCTTCCTACGTTCGATCGAGTTCGAGTGGCAAGAAATCAGAGTAAGATTTTGGGAGTGAGCTCCGAAGACAGTACAAATGAGCCTCGAGTTCGAAGGCTGCTCGAGAAGTCGGCTCGATAATCTCGATAATCTTATCGAGCCCGTGACCAAATCGATCTGCAAGGCATTGCTTCGAGGTCGAAAATGCGCCACCATCCCGAAGGTCAAACTCAAGCCAAGACCGAAGGGCCGACCCAGTAACGAGTTCGAGCCAGTATCGAGCTCACAGACAAGAGTCGTTACAACCGCACCAAGAGAGAGAATCTTGGCGGGAATCGAGGAAGAGACAAATCATCATGGGTCCTCCACTATATACTTTATTTTATTATTTTGTTATAAATAAAGTAATGACCCTCTATTATAAAAGAGGGGATCCTTGTAAGCTATGGACATACTGAATAGACTGGAACAAAAGATCTTTTCTCATATACAAAGATATCTTCTTGTGCTTGTTTTACTTTATCTTACTCATTCTTTCTGTTCACCATTCCCATTCTCATAGTCAAGAATACTCGTATTGCTATCTTTGTATCAAAGGGTATCACGTATCCTTAGAACCATACATAAATTTAACGTTATCTGATTTTTCGGTTAAACAATTTGGCACCCACCGTGGGGCTAAGGATAACAGTGATTGTTTGACATAAATCTACAGTACACACCAGTTTACAACTTCAAATCAGCAATAGCTTTACCTATTGACCACGAAGCCGGCCTTCAAGATGAAACCAACAACGTGGCACTCGGGGGGCGGAAGGCCACTTGACGATGGCACTGAGGCTCGAATCGAAGTACCCAAAATTCGAGCTGAAGTACCATTGGATGTCAATTCACAAATAGCTCTGGAGGCGAATCAGCGTTCCGAACCGAAAAAAAGCATTCAGGGCGGTACTCGATCCGTAGCCCAAGACACCCATAACATGGGGGAAATCGAAGCCATCTTACGTATGATCTTCGAGATGCTACAAGCCCAATAAGTAGCGATAGCCCAGTTACAGAGCCAAACTCATATACAAAGCAGGCCGGATTCCAATCCGCTTCGAGAAATCACCCCTAGAACGGAGCCCGCCATAGTGAAATCAAACGAGCAAGAATCGGGGACCACTCCTGAAATTACTAAATTGCTCGAGAAACTCACAAAACGAGTCGAAGCCAATGACAAGAGAGTGGAAACATACAATTCCAGGGTCGATCAAATCCCGGGGGCTCCACCAATGATAAAAGGGCTTGATTCGAAAAAATTCATACAAAAGTCTTTTCCCTCGAGTGCGGCCCCAAAACCAATCCCCAAAAAATTCCGTATGCCCGAAATTCCCAAATATAACAGTACGACCGATCCTAATGAACACGTCACCTCTTACACATGTGCCATCAAAGGTAAAGATTTGGTGGACGATGAAATCGAATCCGTGTTGTTGAAAAAGTTCGGGGAGACCCTCTCGAAGGGAGCAATGATCTGGTATCACAATTTACCGCCAAATTCCATCGATTCTTTTGCCATGTTAGCAGATTCGTTCGTAAAGGCACATGCTGGTGCCATAAAGGTTGCAACAAGGAAATTAGACCTCTTCAAAGTAAAGCAAAGGGGTAATGAAATGCTGAGGGAATTTGTATCCCGATTTCAAATGGAACGCATGGAATTGCCACCGGTCACAGACGATTGGGCCGTACAAGCTTTCACCCAAGGGTTGAACGAGCTAAGTTCGACAGCATCACGTCGGCTGAAACAAAATTTGATCGAGCATCCAGCAATAACTTGGGTAGATATACACAACCGATATCAATCGAAAATTAGGGTCGAAGATGACCGGTTAGGAGCTCCGTATGGACCCGTGCATCAGAACAGGACAGCTACTAAAAACCAAAGGGAGATCGATAGAGAAAAAAGGTCGAACAGAGACCGATATCAACCGTACATCGCAGATCGGATGAACAACGGTTCAGCACGTAATATAGTTCGGAACAATCGAAGGATTGATCGAGGGCAAAATTCTCGGGGACCTATGAGCAAGAGCGGCTTTGATAAATATGCCGATCCAATAGAAGCACCTCGGTTATTAGAGTATAACTTCAGCGTTGGTGCATCCGCCATCGTGTCGGCTATCGGACGCATCAAAGACACTAAATAGCCTCGACCCATGCAGACCGATCCTACCCAAAGGAATCCCAATCAAATGTGTGAATATCATGGCACCCATGGCCACAGAATGAAAGATTGCAGGCAACTAAGAGAGGAAGTAGCCCGCTTATTTAACAAAGGGCACCTTCGGAATTTCTGAGTGATAGGGCGAAGAACCATTTTAAAAACAGGGATTTCGGCAAGAAAAACGAGCAAGAAGAACCGCAGCACGTCATTCACATGATCATCGGCGGCGACGATACCCCTCAGGGACCAGTGCTTAAACGCACTAAAATATCGATTGTGAGGGAAAAGAGATCTCGGACTCAAGATTATGCACCCATATGGACTTTGTCCTTCGATGATAAAGATGCAGAATGAGTCATCCAACCTCATAACGATGCACTGGTAATATCCGTACTCACGAATAAAACTAAAATTAAGCGTGTGTTAATCGATCCAGGTAGCTCGGCCAACATCACCAGATTGAAGGTCGTAGAACAGCTCGGCCTGCAGGACCAGATCATACCCCGCAACTCTGGTTCTAAACGGATTCAATATGGCATGTGAAACCACCAAAGGCGAGATAATCCTACCAATAAATGTGGCCGGAACCATCCAAGAAACAAAGTTTCACGTGATCGAAGGCGATATAAGATACAACACCCTTTTCGAAAGT
The DNA here is from genome assembly GCF_000715075.1 of Nicotiana tabacum. Taxonomy (NCBI): domain Eukaryota; kingdom Viridiplantae; phylum Streptophyta; class Magnoliopsida; order Solanales; family Solanaceae; genus Nicotiana; species Nicotiana tabacum. The sequence goes on along the minus strand of NC_134093.1, from coordinate 46,579,967 downwards.
CCATGGATCCACAACATGAGAGTTGTACCTTCGACCCTACACCAGGTCCTCAAATTCCCAACATAGAGAGGTGTCAAAATAGTGTACGGAGAACAACCGGCCGCAAAAGAAATGTTCACCGTCGAGGAAGCGAAATCAATGTCCTTGCCTTCGCCGATAAAGGGATCGGGCACAGAAGGAGAACGAGACACCAAATAGCAATCACAGATGTCGGCTTTGACCCATCCAGATAACCAAAAGATCGAAGAAGATGATGATCAAAGGGTCCCTCGATCTTCCATGATTCCCGATAACTCCGACGCCACCAAATCAACAATTGAGGAACTAGAGCAAGTCATACTAATCGAGCACTGGCCCGAGCGAAAGATATAACAGGGATCCCACCGGACATAACGACGCATCGGCTAAGCTTGGACCCTTGGTTCAAACCGGTGAAGCAAAAGACAAGACCACAGTCCGAGGAAAAGAACGCATTCATAAAGGATGAGGTAACCAAACATTTCAAGATAGGGTCCATTCGGGAGGTGAAATATCCCGAATGGTTAGCCAATGTAGTTGTAGTGCCTTAAAAAGGGAACAAACTTAGAATGTGTGTGGACTATAAAGATTTGAACAAAGCATGCCCCAAAATTCCTTTCTGCTGTCCAAAATCAATCGCATGATCGATGCCACGGCCGGCCACGAGATCCTCACTTTTCTCGATGCCTATTCCGGGTACAATCAAATCTAGATGAACCCAGATGACCAGGAAAAGACTTTATTTGTCACCAAATATGGAACATATTGTTATAATGTGATGCCCTGCGGGCTAAAAAATGCAGGGGTTACTTACCAACGCCTAGTAAATAAAATGTTCGAAGAACAAATAGGTAAATCAATGGAAGTTTATATTGATGATGACATGCTAGTTAAGTCCTTGCGCGTAGATGACCATTTGAACCATTTGCAAAAAACATTCGAGATTTTGAGGAAATACAACATGAAGCTCAACCCCGAAAAATTTGCTTTCGGGGTCAGTTCGGGCAAGTTCCTCGGCTTCATGGTGTCAAATCGGGGAATCGAGATTAACCCCGATAAAATCAAGGCCATCGAAGAAATCACCATCGTGGATAGCATGAAAGCTGTACAAAGGCTAACGGGACGGATTACAACCTTAGGCCGATTCATTTCGAGATCATCAGATCGAAGTCACAAATCTTTCTCTCTACTCAAAAAGAAGAACGATTTTGCTTGGACCCCGAAATGCCAACAAGCATTAGAGGAACTAAAACGATATCTATCGAGCCCACCACTACTTCACACTCCAAAAACAGATGAAAAACTTTGCTTGTACTTGGCAGTATCAGAAATCGCCGTAAGCGATGTCCTAGTTCGAGAAGAGCAAGGTACGCAATTTCCCGTTTATTATATAAGTCGGACCTTAGGAGAAGCGAAAACTAGATATCCGCACCTAGAAAAATTGGCACTTGCACTGATAAGCGCCTCTAGAAAGTTAAGACCGTACTTTCAATGTCACCCCATATGCGTATTAACCACTTACCTGCTTCGTAATATTTTGCACAAGCCCGAACTATCAGGCCGATTGGCCAAATGGGCCGTCGAACTCAGTAGGTACGATATCTAATATCAACCCCGTACGGCCATCAAGTCTCAAATTTTAGCAGACTTCGTAGCTGATTTCACGCCAACCCTCGTACCCGAAGTCAAAAAAGAACTCCTGTTGAAATCGGGTACATCATCGGGGGTATGGATCCTTTTTACGGATGGGGCTTCGAATGTGAAGGGGTCCGGGCTAAGCATAGTTTTGAAAGCACCCACGGGTAACACCTTTAGGAAATCTATTAAAACTACCAGGTTGACTAACAACAAGGCCGAGTATGAAGCCATGATTGCAGGTCTCGAGCTAGCTAAAAACTTGGGAGCAGAAGTCATTGAAGCCAATTGTGACTCTTTGCTAGTGGTGAGTCAAGTAAACAAAACCTTTGAAGTTTGAGAAGGTAGAATGCAAAGGTATTTAGACAAACTGCTTGTCACTTTGCACCATTTCAAACAATGGACTTTACGGCATGTTCCACGAGAACAAAACAATGAGGCCGATGCACTTGCAAATTTGGGATCGTCGGTCGAGGTAGATGACTTGAGCTCGGGGACTGTCGTTCAACTTTCGAGATCGGTAATCGAAGAAGGTCATGCCGAGATAAACTCTACAAGCTTAACCTGGGATTGGAGAAATAAGTATATTGAATACTTAAAGAGCGGAAAGCTCCCATCGGACCCTAAAGATTCCAAGGCCCTACGGACTAAAGCTGCTCGATTCATGTTGGCTTCGGATGGAACGCTATATCGAAGGACATTCGATAGACCGTTGGCAGTATGCTTGGGTCCGGGAGATACCGATTACATCCTACGGGAAGTGCACGAGGGCACTTGTGGGAATTACTTCGGTGCCGATACATTAGTTCAAAAAATAATCAGAGTAGGGTATTATTGGATCGATATGGGCAAAGATGCGAAGGAATTTGTTCGTAAATGTGACAAATGTCAAAGGTTTGCATCAATGATCCATCAACCCGGAGAGCAACTTCACTCAGTCCTACCCCCATGGCCGTTCATGAAATGGGGAATGGATATCGTCGGCCCTCTGCCATCGACCCCAGGTAAAGCCAAGATATTTTGAGTCTTTTGACTGACTATTTTTCTAAATGGGTTGAAGCACAGGAGTTCGAGAAAATAAGAGAGAAAGAAGTTATAGACTTTATTTGGGATCATATCGTATGCCGATTCGGGATACCCGCCGAAATAGTATGTGACAATGGGAAACAATTCGTTGACAGCAAAGTAACAAAATTCTTCGAAGATCTCAAAATAATAAGGATACTATCAACACCATACCACCCCAGTGGGAACGGACAGGCCGAATCAACGAATAAAACTATCATTCAAAACCTAAAGAAGAGGTTGAACAACGCTAAAGGAAAATGGAGAGAAATCCTGCCCGAAGTCCTTTGGGCATATCGGACAACGTCAAAATCCAGTATGGGGGCGACCCCATTATCCTTAGTATATGGGTGCGAAGCGTTGATACCAGTCGAAGTCGGTGAACCCAGTACCAGATTTTGATTCACGATGGAAGAATCAAATAACTAGGCTATGAATACCAGCCTCAAATTATCGGACGAAAGACGAGAAGCTGCTCTCGTCTAATTGGCCGCCCAAAAGCAGCAAATCGAAAGATATTATAATCGAAGAACCAAGCTCCGCCATTTCAAGCCCGGGGAGTTAGTTTTAAGAAAAGTCACCATTAATACCCGAAATCCGAACGAAGGAAAACTAGGACCAAATTGGGAAGGACCATATCAGGTTCTCGAGAACGTCAGAAAGGGATCGTACAGGCTCGGCATTATAAACGGCAAATAACTATCAAACAGTTAGAATGTGTCACATCTAAAATGATACTACTGCTAAGGTACGACCCTTCCATATTCATTTACATTTCAAAACTGACCCCTGCATAAGTCCGAACAAGAGCTAAGATGGATCCTTCGCTTGAAAACACGCGTTGCACTCTTTTTTCCTTTCGTGCTGCACTTACAACAGTATCTGAGGCCTTTGTACAATCGACCTCGAATACTGGGGGGCATTAGCCCTCAAATATATCAAGTTCTGATGCAAGAAAGTTATTTCGCAACAATGGGGTTCCAGTAGGAAAAGTTGTAAGAGCCAAAATGGTCAAAACGAACCATGCTCATGTAGTTGGCCCGAACCCAGACGCGAAACATGAACACATGTATCAATTTGCAAAGAAAGTCCTCCTCTTTACCGATATCTTATATCCAAGAAAAATTCCTCTATTTGAAGATTTATTATGCAATCAGAATTAAGATAAACTCGATCACTAAGCCTATGGGCTACTATTATTACGAGTTCGAGAAAGCACTCACTTGACCATTACGCCTACAGGCTATATTACTTCGAGTTTGAATCATTCACTCAATGAATAATAAGCCTACGGGCTACTTTTATTACGAGTTCGAGCAAGCACTCACTCGACCATTACGCCTACGGGCTACATTACTTCGAGTTCGAATCAATCACTCGACAAATAAGCCTACGGGCTACCTTCATTTCGAGTTCGATCAGGCACTCACTCAACCATTATGCCTGCGGGCTACATTATTTTGAGTTCGAATCATTAACTCGACGACTAAGCCTATGGGCTACTTGCATTTCGAGTTCGAGCGAGCACTCACTCGACCATTATGCCTACGGGCTACATTACTTCGAGTTCGAATCAATCACTCGACATCTAAGCCTACGGGCTACCTTCATTTTGAGTTCGAGCAGGCACTCACTCGACCATTACGCCTACGGGCTACATTACTTCGAGTTCGAATCATTCACTCGACGACTAATCCTACAGGCTACTTTTATTTCAAGTTCGAGCAAGCACTCACTCGACCATTACACCTACGGGCTACATTACTTCGAGTTCGAATCATTCACTCGACGACTAAGCCTACGGGCTAATTTTATTTCAAGTTCGAGCAAGTACTCACTCGACCATTATGCCTACGGGCAATATTACTTCGAGTTCGAATCATTCACTCAACGAATAATAAGCCTAAGGGCTACTTTCATTTCGAGTTCGAGTGAGCACTCACTCGACCATTACTCCTACGGACTATATTTCTTCGAGTTTGAATCATTGACTCAACTAATAAGCCTAAGGGCTACGTCACTTCGAGTCTGAAAAAACAATCAATCATAGAGACTACGAAGTCCAAATTTGATTAAATTATTAAGATCCTTGTGAAAACATTTGTAAGGCACGTATAAAGTCTTCACGAAACATAAGCAAGTCGGCCAAGTTGTCTATATACAAAATTGTCTATGTGATTCATTACAAACATAAAAGATTAAGAACTAAGCTTTATGGTCATCCTCAGGGGCGTTTACTTCTCTGTCAGGCTCTTCCCCGTCCTCGGATCTGCTCTTGCTACCGTCATGATCATCATCATCGCCATCAGAAGCCAAGGCTTCAGCTTCAGCTTCGAGCTCTTTAGCCTTTTTTATCTCTTCAGTAAGGTCGAAACCTCGAGCGTGTATCTCCTCGAGGGTCTCCCTCCGAGACCTACATTTAGCAAGTTCGGCAACCCAATGTGCTTGAGTGTCGGCAGTATCCGCTGCCTCTCGTGCCTCCATCTGAGCAGCATCGGCATCACCCCGATACACGGCAATGGACTTATCCGCCATGACTTTCGATAACTCAACCTCCGCCTTGGCCTCAGCAAGCCGTGCTTCAAGATCCTCGATCTTCTTAGCTTGAGCCGAACCCTTTTTCTTGATGCTTCGAAGCTGAACATCGGCCGATAATAATTTGGTCAAAATGGTTTCTTTTTCTGCAGCCAGGCGGTCGATAGTCTCCTTCCACCGATTACATTCAGCTTTGATTTGATCAACTTCTTCCCGAAGTAACCCGATCTTTTCAACCTTTTGCTGCAGCTGAGATAACGAAGGGTTAACTTCCACATTTGAGTCAAACCTATACTTTAACAGAACGAGGCTCACCTGCTTATTGAGTTCGGCCTCTTCTTCACGAACCTTAGCCAAATCCTCTTGGAGGTCTTTTATAGCCTCGTCCTTTTGGTTGCAAAGAAACCGCAGGGCGTCTCTCTTCCCCGAGACCTTCTGAAGATCGACCTCACACTGGCTAAGGTCGACTCAAAACCTACTAATGGCATGCACAGTAGGGAAATAACACAAGTCAAGTTTGGAAAAGAACAAAGAAACCAAGTATAGTAAAATCATTACCCGAGTAATGAAACGTTGGGCCTCTTCTAGTAGAAGAGAAGCGTCACCAATATCGGAAGCATCATCGACTCCAGTAAAGCAATCCCGAAAAGGGTCCCCTACACTAGAGCCTCCGCCCATATCGGGGATCTTCAATTCTCGAGCTTCCTTTAACGCCTCCTCAGAAAAGGTTGGAAGGGAAGGCGAATGACCCACTATCATAGCCCCAAGCGAATCACTCGGGGCGCTCCGATCAAGACTTGGGATTCCAGGACCGACCCCGACCGGTACAGCCACCATCGGCTCAGGAGCTCTAGTGACCTCGATAGCATTCGCAGATTGGATTACCAAAGCCGAGGCATCGTCTTCTTCTTCTTCTTCTTCTCTCAGTCGTTGGACCGAGTCAATCGGAAGAGCAATTGCCTTCCTCCTCACCCTTCGAGTTTTGGGCTTGGGGTCCTTTGACCGAGAGGCAACTTTTCGCTTCTTATCTTTCCCCGGTTTCGGGACCGGGGACTTGGTTCCATCTTCACTGCTCGAAGGCTTCAAAGCAACATCCTTGGTTACACCTGTATGAAAGGAAATCGGTAACGAATGGAGCACAAAGAACACTTCGAAGGAAACGAGAAGTAAAACCTTACCATGATTCTTGGCCTCCCATCTATCTTTTTCCAAATCACGCCAAGCGCATTCGGCATAAGAGGAAGTCAAGGCTAACTTCTGAACCCAATCCTCGAGGTCGGGTACCGCTTGTGGAATCCAAGGGGCAGCTGTATATCAAAGAAAGACATCAGAAAAAATCAGGAAAAGATACGAAAAGCAATGTCTTATGAGACCCACTTACGGTCGAAATTCCATTCCTCGGGGAACAGCATCTTCTCTTCTGGAATAAGGTCACGGGTCCTCGCCCGAATATAACGGCCCATCCAACCCTGATCCTTGTCTTCGTCGATGCTCAACATCAAAGCCTTCGATGCCCGACGATGAAGTCTGATTAGTCCTCGAAAGATTTGAGGCCGATACAATCGTATGAGGTGATTCAGGGAAAAATCTAGCCCCCGGCTTTGATGGAGAAGAAGCGAAGTAGGATTACTATATGCCATAGAGAGGGATGAATTTGACCGAGGGTGACCTGATATCTTTTGCAAAAATCAATGATCACCGGGTCGACCGGACCTAATGTGAAGGGATAAGTGTAAACACTTAAAAACCCCTCCACATGGGTGATGACGCTCTCTTCAGGGGATGGAATTTGCAACACAACCTCGAAACCCCAGTTGCAGTCTTTCCTAACGGCCTCGAGATGACCCTCCGTTATAGAGCACATGTACATCGACACATGCTCGCATCGATCCGGAACAGATGAAGGATTCTCGACCTTAAAATTGATCTTCAGAGTACACGGGCCGGGAATATAGTCATGGATGGACGGCTCCACCGGCGCCTTGTCGCCAGATGGCCGTGAAGAAGAATCTTTCTCCTTCTGAGGTACAGTTTTCGAAATTTTGGCCATTGATATGAGAGGAAGAAAGGCAAAGGAAAGTGAAAAATTGACGGCACCAAAACTCTGGTGTAGATGGCTCTGCAAGCGACGAAATAGAGAGAAAAGATAAGAAAATTTGGAAGAGTGAAGGCGTAAAAATGGTAAATGTTAGATGGAAGGGTTATTTATAGGCTCGCATCATGACAGTTCAATATCAGAGGTGGCCGACCGCCATCTGACAAGCATTAAATACCTTGAAAGACTAAATCGATGGGACAACTATCACATACGTCATAATCGATCCCTGTTAAAACGTCATCTTATAACCCGATCGAACCGTCAAAAATCATTTCGATTCTTACCGCATCCTTCATGAGAATCGAGGGGACTATATATATACGGTCGAAATAGATTTCGGCCTTCCTACGTTCGATCGAATTCGAGTAGCAAGAAACCAGAGTAGGATTTTGGGATTGAGCTCCGAAGACAGTACAAACGAGCCTCGAGTCCGAAGGCTGCTTGAGGAGTCGGCTCGATAATCTTATGGAGCCCGTGACCAAATCGATTCGCAAGGCATTGCTTCGAGGTCGAAAATGTGTCACGCCCATCCCGAAGGTCGAACTCAAGCCAAGACCGAAGGGCCGACCCAGTAACGAGTTCGAGCCAGTATCGAGCTCACAGACAAGAGTCGTTACAACCGCACCAAGAGAGAGAATCTTGGCGGGAATCGAGGAAGAGACAAATCATCATGGGTCCTCCACTATATGCTTTATTTTATTATAAATAAAGTAATAACCCTTTATTATAAAAGAGAGGATCCTTGTAAGCTATGGACATACTGAATAGGTTGAAACAAAAGATCTTTTCTCATATACAAAGATATCTCATTGTGCTTGTTTTACTTCATCTTACTCATTCTTTCTGTTCACTATTCACATTCTCATAGTCAAGAATACTCGTATTGTTATCTTTGTATCAAAGGATATCACGTATTTTTAGAATTATACATAAAATTTACGTTATTTGATTTTTCGGGTAAACAGTTTTAATCACAAACTTGTTGAGGTCGATTACTGTTTTTGTAATTAACACTGAACGACAGCACAGTGATTCTCTTACTTCTTCTCTTCTTTAATCTCCATATGTGCGAATTAGAGTAGGAATATTCTACCAGCTTTCCACAAAAAGATACTAGGAACTCAATTGACGCGGACCAATGTTTCTAGCGGCTTACTACTTTTATATAATCCAAGTAAGTACAGAACCCCTTTTTGGAATTATTTGCCACGATAGTAACTAAACCCTCTTAACGTCCATTTTTATCAAATGAGTACTACTATAAATAGTAATCCTAATTGTTTAGAGTTATTAACCGAAACAACTTAAGAGACAAGTCATCTATTCAATTTATTTATTTATTTTATTGATAGTCGTATATCAAATTTTTTGTTTAACCTAATAATACTCGATTTGAGTAAGCTGTTTCTTCCAATAGATTATATAAAGTACGCAAAATTAAACATTTGCTTAATGCAAGTCCTAGATGCTTCGTTCCATCGCATTCAAGACGGTGGACCCTTTAATAATTATAAATGACAGAAGCTGCGCACATGCCAATTTAAACTTTAATTTAATTAGCGCATGTAATAATGTGCACTGGCCAAGATATTTTCCATACTTTTGGGACGCAGGCTAGATATTTCAAACCAACTTTTACTTTACATTCCCAAGAATTTCGAAATGAAAAACAACATTATATAGGACAGTTTCTTAAGCATAATATCCTATGTAAAACTTGACATGCAGTTGATATTTGCATCAAATTATACTTAATTTATGTGAACCCATTTAATTCGGCACAAAATTTAAGAAAAGAGATAAGACTTTTAAATTTGTAGTGTAAAATGAGCCACATATATTTTGTGTGGCTATAAATCATTACATAAAGGTAAATTGTTTCTAAATAAGGAAAGGGGTCATTCTTTTAGGCACGGAGTGTGGCTAAATATGTGAACCCATTTAACTGGGTACGAAATTTAAGAAAAGAGAGAAGACTTTTAAACTTGTAATGTAAAATGAGGCACATATATTTTGTGTGGCTATAAATCATTACATAAAGGTAAATTGTTTCTAAATAAGGAAAGTGGTCATTCTTTTTGGCACGGACTAAAAAGGAAATATATTCACATAAATTTGAAACGGATGGAGTATTAATTTATTTTGATCAAGTAATAAATTATAATAAAAAACTGTATTATATATAATTAATAATAATACTATATACGAAGAAGCCTGTTATGTATTCTTTCAACTCGTGTATTTAAAATTTTCAGCTCTACGAGATCTGAAATTTTGATTTCCAAAACCAAATTGCCATCCACTACCTTAAAATCTGCAAGTGGTCCATGTGTGAAAGTAGAAAGAAAAGATATTAATATAAAATGAGAAGAGAACAAAATTTCCAGTTAAAAGAACTGTATCAATGTTTTTGTGGGGTCTTACCGTCTTTGATAAATCATTACATCATTTCCTTTGATTAGCCATAGTGATATTTACCAGCCCTAGAAATATCTAGAATTCATAGTTTGTTTAGTTTTCTTGAATGCAGGTTTGGTTGAACAGGCTGAAAGATATCTTTATTACAGATATGAAAGTTAAAATTAGTAATGACTTTATGTTTATATATATACCCTCTGATGTTTCCCTTTATATGGAAAATATGTGGGGTCCATCCCATTGGTTGGCAATAGTCTTGTGCCTATTTTGCTTATGAATTTACTTAGTAAGAGAAGCCCGGCGGAAGATTTTACTTGGAGCCAAAGTATGCAAAGATGTGGAGAAGAACTAAAATTCTCCTCTAGAACACTTAGAGCCCAAAGTTATTTTCTCCTATAAAAGGAGGAGCTCTCTCACTTCTTCAAACACACTAAAAAACAGAGAGAAATAATAGAAGTTAGAGAGAGTACTTCACAGATCGTGTAGTCTGTGAGATAAATAGTGAGTGCGAGAAATATTGTTGTGAGGTATTTAAATAAAGAGTGTTATTTCTTTCGAAGTTGTACTAGTCTCTTGAAACTACTAAGCTGTAATATTATAGTGGTAATATTGCTCTAGTCGGATATTGAATTTTACCCTGTTAAAGATTTGGTATCTTTGTTACTCTCTTGTGTTTTGTTATTTATCGTGAATATTATTCCTGGGCGGGGTTTTTATTATTTTCCCAACAACGTGGTATCAGAGCCATGTCGAATAATGGTACGCTGTCTTTTCAGTACCCCCACCTCACAAATGATAATTATGAGAAATAGTGTCTACGTATGAAAGTCATTCTTAGCTCCTAGGATGTGTGGGAAATCGTAGATAGAGGGTATGCAAAATTCGATAATAAAGACACTCTACCTCAAAATGAAAAAGATGTCTAGATAAAGACAAGGAAGAAGGATCAACAAGCACTCACGCTCATCCACAAATGTCTGGATGATGCCATGTTTGAGAAAGTGGCAGATGCTACCACCTCAAAGAAAGTTTGAGAGATTTTACAAAATTCTCTTCAAGGAGTTGACAATATGAGGAAGATAAAACTTCAAACTCTAAGGGATGATTTTGAAGTTTTAAAAATGAAAGAACCCGAATGCATTTCAGATTATTGTTCAAAAGTGAAGGTTGTTGTGAATCAATTAAGAAGATACGGGGAGGACATAGAAGGTATCTGTGTGGTAGTAAAGATCATTTGCACTTTAACACCTAAATTTAATTTTATAGTGTGTGTTATTGAGGAGTCTAAAGATTTAGACTCTATGATGGTGGAATAATTGGAGGGTTCTTTACAGGCACACAAAGAAAAGATCAAAAGGAGACAAGAAGTTTCATTGGAGCAACTTCTTAAAACTTAGGTATCCTTCAAGGATTATGAAGGTGCAAAGAGCTATAGAGGAAATGGACGGGGACAAGGTAGTGGCAGTCATGGAAGAAGAAGAAGTAATGATAACAACTTCAACAATGAAGTTAAAACCCACCCAACATTCAGAAGTCGTGGTCGTGGACAAAGAGAAGGAAGAGGACGTAGCTACAATCAAGAAAATAATGGACAAAGGTATGATAAATCAAAAATTGAGTGTTATAATTGTCATAAATTTGGCCATTACTCTTGAGAATGTCATAGAAATATTAAAGAGAAAGATAACCTTGTTGAGAACAAGAAAGAAGAAGATGAGTCGACATTGTTGTTCGCACTCAAGGAAGAAGATAGGGATGATTGTAGCTCGTGGTATTTGGACAATGGAGCAAGCAATCATATGTGTGGATGCAAAGAGAAGTTTGTGGAGATCAATAAGACGATAAGAGGTAATGTGTCCTTTGGAGATACCTCAAATATTCAAATCAAAGGGATAAGTACGATTCTGATCTCCTATAAAAATGGTCACCACAAGTTAATTCATGGTGTTTATTATGTCCTAAAATTAAAAAGTAATATTTTGAGTTTGGGCCAATTTCTTGAAAAGGAATATGACATCCACATGAAAAATATGCATCTTTCGCTTAGAGATTCAAGTGGAATTCTAATTGCTAAAGTGCATATGGCAAAGAATAGATTATTTTCTCTAAATCTTAAGACAATTGATGCAAAGTGTTTGAAGGTTAATGTGCAAGATGAATCATGGTATTTGCACATGCGATTTTGGCACTTGAATTTTGAAACACTTAAATCGATAGGATAAAAGAATATGGTGCATGGGATACCATCAATCAACCATCCCAATCAATTGTGTGAAGCTTGTCTTCTTGGAAAACATGCAAGGAGGAGTTTTCCAAAGGAGGCCATGTCAAAATCAACCAAACCGCTCCAGCTTGTTCACACTGATGTATATGGACCAATCAACCTATCTTACTTTGGTAAAAGTAAATACTTTTTGCTTTTCATTGATGACTTTAGCAGAAAGACTTGGGTTTATTTCTTGAACCAAAAATCTGAAGTTTTGCTGCTTTTAAAAATTTTAAAGTACTTGTGGAAAAAGAAAGTGTCTATGAAATAAAAGCTTTAAGGTCTGATAGAGGAGGTGAATTCACTTTAAAAGAATTTAATAATTTTTGTCAGCCTCATGGAATTCGTCGCCCTCTAACGGTACCTTATTCACCCCAATAAAATAGAGTTGCAGAGAGAAAGAATCGAACGATTCTCAATATGGCTAGATGTATGTTGAAAGCTAAAAGTATGCCCAAGGAATTTTGGGCCGAAGCTATTTCTTGTGCAGTTTATTTGAACAACAGGTCTCTAACAAGAAATATTAAAGATCAAACCCCTCAAGAAGCATGGAGTGGAAGAAAATCAAGTGTCAAGCACCTAAGAATTTTTGGGAGCATAGCCTATACTCATGTGCCACAACAAGGGAGAGCGAAACTTGACGATCAAAGTGTTAAGCATGTGTTTGTTGTCTATGATACGAGTTCAAAAGACTACAAGTTATACAACTCAAGTAGCAACAAAGTGGTAGTAAGTCGCGATGTTGAATTTGATGAAGAATTGGCATGGAATTAGAAAGCTCAGGAAGAAACTTCATATGATTTTCTTTCATAGTTTGGTAATGAAAAAGAACCAGAGACCGTAGAACATGTGCAGGATATAACTCCAAATCCTTCTTCAACCAATGTTGCATCTTCTTCTTCTCAATAAAGTTCAAATGAGCAGTCGCAAAGGATGAGGAATATTCAAGAGCTCTATGAGGACACATAATAAGTTACTAATTTTAATTTTTTATGTTGTCTCTTTGCTGATAGTTAACTAATGAACTTTGATGAAGTTGTTACAAATAAAAGATGGAGACAAGCCATGGAGGAGGAGATCGAGTCAATAGAGAAGAACAACACTTGAGAGTTAAAAACTCTTCCCAAGGGACAACGAGCAATTGGAGTAAAATGGGTACACAAGATAAAGAAGAATGTTGATGGAGAAGTGGAGAGATACAAAGCACGACTTGTGGCTAAAGGCTACAAGCAAAGGCAAGGCATTGACTATGAAAAAGTTTATGCACTTGTTTCCCACATGGAGATAATTTGTTTGCTCATCTTTTTGGCAATGCAAATGAAGTGGAAGATCCATTAACTAGACGTTAAGTCAACATTTTTGAATGACTATCTTGAAGAAAAAGTCTATGTTGAACAACCATTGGGCTTTGTGGTCAAAAACCATGAAGATAAAGTGTTGCGATTGAAGAAAGCTTTATATGGATTAAAGCAAGCCCCACGAGCATGGAATAGTTGCATCGACAAGTATTTTTAAGACAATGAATTTACTCGTTGTCTCAATGAATATGCTCTTTACCTTAAAATTTATATTAATCGAGATATCTTGCTTGTTTGTCTTTATGTTGATGATCTTATTTTTACGGGTAATAACCCAAGTTTGTTTGAACCTTTTAAGAAAAATATGTCCCGTGAGTTCGAGATGACGGACGCATGACTCATGTCATACTACTTGGGCCTAGAAGTGAAGCAGATAGAGGATGGAATTTTTATCTTTCAAGAAAATTATGCAAAAGAGATATTGAAGAAGTTCAACATGCTCGATTGCAACCTTGTGAACACGCCGATGGAGAGTAGGCAAAATTGTCCAAGCTTGATGAAGGAGAAAAAGTGGATCCCACATTTTTCAAAAGTCTTGTGAAAAGTTTGAGGTACTTGACTTGTACCAGGTCATATATACTCTTTGCAGTTGGAGTATCGCTTCACGGAAGCTCCTAACTCCACTCACTTGAAAGTCGCTAGAAGAATTTCTTCGTTACCTAAAATGTATGATTGATTTTGGGCTATTTTACTCTTCTTCTAGTAATTTTAACCTTTTGGAATTTTGCAATAATGATTATGCGGGAGATATTGATGATAGAAAAAGCACAACCGATTTTGTATTTTTCTTGGATGATTATGTTATTTCTTGAAATTCAAAGAAACAATCAATTGTTACTCTCTCGACTTGTGAAGCTGAATATGTAGTAGCAACATCCTATACATGTCATGCTATTTGGCTGAGAAGATTATTGAAGGAGCTTAATTTACAACAGATTGAAGCTACGGAGATTTGTATTAACAACAAATCTGCACAAGCATTTGTGAAGAATCCAGTGTATCATGATCGAATCAAGTATATAGATACAATGTATTACTTTATTAAAGAATGCATTGCCAAGAAGGAAGTCAAGCTCGAATATGTTAAGTCTCATGATCAAGCTGCGGATATCTTTACAAAACCTCTCAAGTTTGAAGATTTTCAGAGATTGAGATTAAAACTTGGAATGAAAAAGAAAAATTAAAATTAAGGAAGAGATTGTGGGGTCCATCCCATTGGTTGGCAATAGCCTTGTGCCTATTTTTCTTATGAATTTACTTTGGCAGAGAAGCTTGGCGGAAGATTTTACTTGGAGCCAAAGTATGCAAAGATGTGGAGGAGAATTAAAATTCTTGTATAGCACACTTGGAGTACAAGGTTATTTTCTCCTATAAAAGGAGGAGCTCTCTCACTTCTTCAAACACACCGAAAAACAGAGAGAAGTAATAGAAGTTAGAGTAAGAAATCCATAGATTTGTAGTATGTGAGATAAATAGTGAGTGCGAGAAATATTGTTGTGAGATATTTAAATAAAGAGTGTTATTTCTTTCGAAGTTGTAGTAGTCTCTTGACACTACTAAGCTGCAATATTATAATGGTAATATTGCTCCGCTCAGGTATTGAATTTTACCCCGTTAAAAGATTTTGTGTCTTTGTTACTCTCTTGTGTTATTGTTATTTATCGTGGATATTATTTCTGGGCGGGATTATTATTATTATTTTCCCAACAAAATAAAGGTCAGATTTTCATTTTCCTCGAAATTATTTTGGGTGGAAACAGAAAAGTTACTCTAAAACGCGAAACCGGCAGTGTTGATCCAGTTACACCTATTACAACGGACATTTTAATCTCAAGTAAATTAGGTTGGTTAAATGAATCTTCAGTATCTATGCCACTTCACTTAATCTAGAATCCCCTTTGTGTTTAAATGTGCTGTGTTTTATCTTTGTATATCCATTGACATGTGGCCAACGGGAGGTGGAGAAGGAGCCAAACAAGGAAGAATGGATGAGGGAGAAATTAAGTTTTACTCAAGGAATTTGCCTTATAATTAATAGGCTAAGCATGTAAAGAAGAAAGCTTTGGAAATATAATTTTGTATGCAAACTCATTAAACAGATGCAATTTGTTCATGTTATGTCAAGAATTTTAAGGTAGTAGTTAAAAGAGCTAAAAGAAAACATAGAGAATGAAGGTATAAATTGATATCCCTTATTGCATTAGCTATACAAAATCAATAATATTCTTTTTAATATAAAATTTCACATTTATTTTAATTCAAAAATAATCTTTATATGATTTTAAAAAAAATTATACTCATTTAGATAGATTACACGCGCAACGCGCGCACCGCATGACTAGTATAATAAAAGCACGAAGGCCTTTAGTGAAATATCGTTCGTCTTTTTACCCTTTAAAAATAGAGTTCACATTGGATAAAATAGTAATTTAAATTATTTTTCTAATATAGAAGAATAGTCATTTAATTATTTTTCTTATATTTAAGAACAATCATAATTATTTTCCTAATCTATATATAGCGTGTCTAAGACCTAAATAAAGAAGGAGAATGACAAAATAGATTGGCCACCATAATAACTGTTTTACTAAAGATAACATAAATAAAGAATAGGGAAAACTATCCAAAGTGTCACTTCATAAATAATTTTACCAAAACTAGCCCAACAAAATATCTACCAAAAATAGGGTGGCTATGCCACTGATTAACCCATACTTTAAAATATTATAATAAATTCAGTACTAATTAAGAATTTTAACATTTGAATCCTTCAACTTTACTAGAGTTATGTGTTCTTGAAGACACGAAAAAGCAAGTATGATATCTTGTGAAATAGAAGTAATAAAATCATAAAACTTGAATAAAGTTTAAGTTGAATATATTGCGTAGAGATAATTGAGAGCTTCTATGACAGAGTTTCTTCTTTATTGAGTTAACTAAATCGGATAAAAAATCATCATGTTCATGATTTTACACTCTTTTCTTTAACTTTTATCATATATCTCAAACACAAGTTTTAAAATAATAATTGATATATACTAATTTTTAAAATTTGGGTACTTCTCAAGACGAGGTACACGCGCGATACGCGTACTCTAAGACTAGTTATATATATATATATATATATATATATATATATATATATATATATATATATATCTCACTTCAATATTTAATTTTTTGAATAATATTAATACATACTAAATCAAATAATAAGTGAAGTAGTTGTTCTCTGACCAATCAATGCAGAGACCCGACCATGCCCTACCCATTTCGTCTCATCCTAATGGATGACTCTCTTAATTACGTTGCACTCGGACCCGAGTCTTCACGTTTACATTTCTCCGGCCGCAATTTAATAAGTAGGCAAAATTAACACAAGATTAGAATCATCCCCTTTATTTTAAGTAAGGCATTAAAGCCAAGTAAATAATTATTAGAAAGAAGTTGAAGCTACCTATAACAGTACTATAAGAGGGAAAAAAGAGATCTAGGAGTTATCCTGTTTTGCGTATCAAGTATTTTGAGACATTTTCAAAATGTTAGAATATACTGCTTTTCACCGGAAAAAGAAAGATACCAGACTAATGAAGAATTTAGAACTGTTCTCCTACCAAACCTTCCTAAAGGGTTAGTGCGGAGGGATTTTGGGAAAAGGAAAAAAAAAAAAAAAAAAAAGGGTAGATCAGGGACTGAAAATATCTAAGGACCATTCCATAATAAACTACTATTGTTATTTTCATAACCAGTATTGATCAAGCTGTGACCTAACAGCTCCTTTTTCCATCTCTCTCTCTCCTCCCTCTTGACCTCCATTACAACATATTTCCATCTCCTTCTCCTTCTCTTCCATATCTAAATCCAATCTTTCTGACTTTACAAACTGTTTTTGCAACTATTTTATCTCTCTGTATCCACCATCTTTTTTGGAAAATAATTCTTTGTCTATCGTCCCTTTTTCTTCATTTTTCCATCTAAATCTTGATTCTCCTTACTTCCAACCCTTCCTCGCAAACCCTAACTCCTTAAACCACTCCAAATCAACAGCCTTTGAAGATAAACCTCCAAAGATATATGTTATAGCATCACTCCCTTCTCAACTTAAAAATACATTATATATATATATATTATCCTCATTTGTTATTTTCTCTATCAAAGCTTATTATTCTTTTGAGCTTCACCTCATACGATTTAATTTTTCTATCCCTTGTTTCTTCAAGATTTTAAGTATGGATCCTAGTTTTGCTCCAATAAAAGAAGAGGTTCCTGGATCTAGTGAGCCTTCTTCTTTTATGTGGATTCCTCAACCAATGGAGGGGCTTCATGAGAATGGCCCTCCACCATTTCTAACAAAGACTTATGAACTTGTGGATGATCCAAACACTAACGATATTGTTTCTTGGAGTAGAGGTAATAACAGTTTCATTGTTTGGGATCCTCAAACCTTTGCCATGAATCTCCTTCCAAGGTATTTCAAGCATAGCAATTTCTCAAGCTTTGTCAGGCAGCTCAATACTTATGTAAGCATTATTTTCTCCAACCAACTCAAATAGTATATAGGGGTATATATAGGTAGATAGTGAATGGAACAAAAAAAGTTCAAGACTTAAAGTTCTACATACTGACACAAATAGTTGTTGAGTATTTGTATAGTGCTCTAGAATTTTGTTATGATTTGCGCTCATGTTCGTGAAGTTTCTGTGGAATACAACTTGCACTAGATTTGTTTCCTTTAGTGGCAACTTGCACTAGATTTGTTTCCTTTATTGGCAAGTTGCAATAGATTTGTTTCTTTTGTTTAAAATGACAGCTCATTTTAAGT
Source organism: Nicotiana tabacum (assembly GCF_000715075.1). Lineage (NCBI taxonomy): Eukaryota > Viridiplantae > Streptophyta > Magnoliopsida > Solanales > Solanaceae > Nicotiana > Nicotiana tabacum. Next base: position 46,561,752 of record NC_134093.1, on the reverse strand, counting down.
GCTTAGAAAATTATATAAATTGGCAGCTCAATCACAAAGAAAGGGAAGTGAATCTTCGGTTACAAAACAAAAATGAAATATTCAGTTTCCTACGAGTAATTAACATTACAATATCAGCCAATTCATATTACCGTCTGTCCAGCTACATTTCATTAGTGTATGCAGTTCTTTTGTATCAGTAGCAATTTTTGTACGAGTTTCTTGACATCTTATAATTTCTACAGGTCTTCTAAACTTCCAGACTAGCCAGTGAGTTAACAATACTCCCTCCGTTTCAATTTATGTGAACCCATTTGACTGGGCACGAAATTTAAGAAAAGAGAGAAGACTTTTGAACTTGTGGTGTAAAATGAGGCGCATATATTTTGTGTTGTTATAAATCATTGCATAAAGGTAAATTGTTTCCAAATAAGGAAATGAGTCATTCTTTTTTACACGAACTAAAAAGAAAATAGATTCATATAAATTGAAACGGAGGAAGTATAATTTTATTATGAGTTTAACTATTAAACAGGAAAGTGTACGTGAAGAAATTTTTATACTATCATGTCAACCAGTAAAATATAACTACAGATGAATAGACCGTAAAAGGTATATTTAGTAAACTGGAAAATAAGGTAGGTACTAATAACCAATAATAAAAAATTGTAGAAAATAAAATCGTTGGTTTTTTCGTGGTCCTTTCTTTTTTTCTTTTCCTCCCTAATGGAAGAGTACTAGCAATGTGAATTATCATGCAGGGATTTAGGAAGGTTAATCCAGACGAATGGGAGTTTGCTAATGAAGGTTTTTTGAGGGGGCAAAGGCATCTCTTGAAAGCAATTAGGAGGAGAAAGACAAGTTATTTCCATCCTAGCCAAGCTTCAAATCAAGGTATAGACTCTTATATTGAATTGGGAAAGCTTGAATTAGATGGAGAAATTGATCGAGTAAGGCGCGAGAAGCAGGTTTTAATGATGGAACTGGTGAAGCTTAGACAACAGCAGCAGACTACTAAATCATACCTTAAAGCAATGGAAGAAAAGCTTAAAAGGACAGAACAAAAACAGCAACAAATGATGAATTTCTTGGCTAAAGCAATACAAAATCCAAGATTTTTGGAGCAGATGTTGCAGCAAAAGGAAAGAAGGAAAGAACAAATAGAGGATGAAATTAGGAAGAAGAGAAGGAGGCCAATTGATCAAGGTCCTAGTAATAATGTTGGAGTTATAGAATTAGGTCATGGTGTGAATGATGGAAATCATAGTATAAAGCAAGAATCTCAAGAATATTATGGTGAAATTTATGGATTTGGTGATTTTGAATTGGAGAGACTTGCTATGAGTATGCAAGGACCAAGTGGGAACACAATCAGTATTGAAGACTACACCATTGAGAAAGAAGATATAGGAGAATTAGAAAGTGAGCATAAATCAATTGATGAATGATTTTGGGAGGATTTGTTGTATGAAAATGTTGAAGATGATATCACTGTACTTGGTATTGAAGAAAAAGATGAAGATGTGGATGTTTTGGCTCAGCAGCTTGGATTTTTGGGTTCTAGACCAAAGTAAAGAGCTTGGTACTTATTTCTGGTTTAGTTATGACTTGACTGTCCACCACTATTAGTATTCCATTCCTAATTTGGCTTTGATTATTTTATTTATATCCACCGACAGTGTAAATAATTTTCTCATTGTCAATGTAGTTTCACCTTTTAGTGACAAAAATCTTAGTTCCATGATTTCTATGGCTAAATTTTAGAACTACAAGTTAGATGCTAATTTGAAGTTCTTGGAACTTGAAATCTTTGGTTATGGAAAAGTGCCATTCATTCTTTCTATCCATGACTTTAAAATAAGCTAGGTGAGCCTAATTAAATAGGTCTATTGTACAACACATACATCCTATTAATTATATTTCTCTACATATTTTCTAAAGGTAGCTTTTCTTTTGAGAGTAATTAGAAGCAGTATAGTCAATGTTAAGATCAAGTTACTGCAATGTTTCTTCGGCAGTAATATGTAGTCTTGATTTCCAATAAAGACTTTGAATAAAGTTAGGACTGATGCTTAGCTATGAAAAGATATAGAAAGTGAAGATTTTCTTTGTACCTAATGAAGCTAAGAAATATCTCTGATACTGTTGAATATTGAGGGATTATAAAATAGACTAATAGCTGACGGTACGTACGAAAATCAGAGATTGGAAATGTTAGCAAATTAAGAAAAGGGTAAACCAACACGACTGCGGGTTAACTTGGTAAAATAGATTAAAAAATAATTAGGCACCATTTTATATATAGTGCGGTTATTCATCGCGCAATATTTAAACTTAAAATGGGCGGCAGGTATAGCGCGCATATATAAGGCGCTATAGTATAGCGCCTTATATATGCGCGCTATACCTATATAAAAAACCGTGCCATCTCCTTCCCCCACCAGACGCGAACCAGCAAACCCCAAAACAAAAAAATCGCTCCCCCCTCCATTTTAAAAAAACAAAACTCAGTGGAGCCTACCCTTCCCACAAAAAGTGTATCTTCTCGGTATGTAGCAAGATTACACTTGATCTAAGGCGTTATCGCGTAGTGGATTGGTCGTTTCGGCCCTCAAATCATCAAATCCTCACCTTTCAAAAAATTATAAATTGAGGCATTCCGACTTACTTTTTATTTACGAACAAATATTTCAGAAGACTTAAAGGATCCTGAATGAATTTTCACTAAATTCTGAAACTCCTCAAATAAGAAAAAACTCAGTCCGGAGGGTACAATTATTTGATGTATAGCACATGCATAATAGGCGCTATATCATATGAATTATTAGTGGGTCAGTTAAGTGCAGATGAATTATTGGTGGGGTCACATTTTATATATAGCGCGGTTATTCACCGCGCTATACCTTAACGGACAAAAGTACCGTTAAGGTATGGCGCGGTGAATAACCGCGCTATATATAAAATGGTGCCCAATTTTTGTTAAACCTATTTGGATCGCTCGAGTCTAAAAGATTCACACTTTGATTCCGGACTCGTATAAAGAGGCGATTCATGAAATGTTTTATGTTTCTGAAAATGAGACAGTGATAAAATATCACCTTTATGTTGATAATACCAATGGAATATCTTCAGCAGCTTTTAGATTTCAAGTCTAATGCAAATTCAGATGGATTTATTCCGACATATTGCCATATATCTGAATTTGCATTCCAAATTGCCTTTCAGAAGTCTGCATATTATAAGTTAGTAAAACGCCGAAATGCACTGCTGACCTAAGGATGTTTCTATACGTGCAAGTCTTCAAGAATGGCATAGTGTCCCTATATCTTTTTCTTTAAACTTTAATTTAATAAAATGGGGGTACAAAGCCACCCTAAACATAAGCCTATGGGCAATGAATTTGAACTTGGTAAAGCTTCAGTTATTGCCATTATCCATTCACTTTGTTAAAACTTAGGGTTACCAAGTTGCGGTACATATCAAATTGTCCAAAGTCCATCGCAGAATTGGAAGGACACCTAAAAGAATAACTTTAAAGTTATATCATAGAATCGGAAAATTATTGAATTGGGAATCATAGACATCGGAAAATTATATCATAACATCAGTGGAGAAGTCGGGAGGACATCTAAAAAATAACTTAAAGTCGAAATGGGCTGAAATCCACCTGCAGTTTTTCAAGCTTTTTAATTATAGATTAGATTATTATAAATAATTATAACTCGTTAGAACTCAATTGACTATTTGCGCACACAGTAACATGAGATTGTAGCAGTTAAAGGGGAGACTTGATTTTATATTCCATAACCAATATTACTTTAATCATATAATCATTTTTGCAGGAAGTTGGTAAAATACAATATAGAAGATCCGTAAAAAAAACACATAAAATGTTTACAATATTATTTTTTTCTATTTAACCAGTAGGTGAACGAAGGCAAATTTGTGTTTAACTACACGGACTTTTCTTAAATAATAAGTTTAAGTAAACGGAACAGGTTATAGGAGATGTATTCAATGAATCTACATCTGCTTGCTCCCGCGTGCCTTGGCTTGTGATAAAGCCGAATTTGATATAAGGCAATTAGTTTAGCACACATGTTTGCACGAGCAGAGACAGACACACACAAAAAGGTCATCCTTGTTGCGGCTTTCCTCGAAATCTGTAAATGTTTACAATGCTTAGTTGTGGTTTCAACTTTCAACATGACACATGTTCTTCACTTGTTCCTGCTTTCTTCCTTACGAAATAATTTTTTTCTCACTGGTTAACTTCTGTGGCTTTTGCTAGGCTTCAAATGACAAGTGGAACTAAAATAAAATGACAAGTGGAACCTAAAGGCTTCAGGAGTTAGGTTTAGGAGAATATATATAGTTGCCTGTGTTAGGTGAAGTTAATTAGGTTTCTTGGGTTAATTCAATATTATTCTTATAAAATTATGATCTAATATATTATATTATTTTAATAAATATTAGTTATTATTTTATTATTTAATATAGTATACAGAAATATAATAAAATCTATACAAAATCAAAGAATATACATTATATAGTAATCAAATAAATTGTGTGTTCCTTATTTATTCTTTATTATTATTAAATTAGCAAGTACTTAGTATTATAAATTTACTGATACGACTTTTTATTAACTTTTCAATTGACTTAATATTTTGATATTATTTGTCTTTTAATATAATATAGATATATATTTTCTCACTCTAAAAATATTTTTATTTTTTTAAACTTATGTTATAGACTATAAGTTATAGTATATATATACACACACTAATCTTATGTATAATATTCTAATAGTATCTTTATATTTTTATATTTTTTATTATAAAATTATGAGTTCTATTTATTAACTAAAATTTCCTACATGAGAAATTTAATTAGTAATATATAATTTACCATATAGCTTGAAATTCTTTTTTTTTTTTAGTATTCTTCCTTTATGACTTAATAGTGTATTATAATTTTAGTTATGTGTATATGTACGGATTTTCTCATCATAATTCTATTTATAAGTCTTATATTTTTATATTTTGCCACAAATATATATTTTATTTCTTTTTTTGTTCCTTGATTATCTAATTGTATTATTCATTATTTAATATTTTTAAATTGACATGTAAATTTTTAATAAGTTACCAATTTAGTATAATACAATTAATATAATTTTGTATTACTCTTGAAATTTAACTTGACTTTATTTTGTATGACTTTATTAGATTATTTAGATATTTAAATTTATCAATAATATTTTTGACTATTATTTATTTACTTAATTTTATCAAATAAATTTAAAGTGTGTATAGAATCACATTATATCTTTTAACGATCCGACCGGTCGTTTTGCTTTCTAGATATTCATTTTTCTAATTAAGACTCTCCGTATGTACTTTTACTGTTTTATGACTTGCGAGGATGGTTAGGTATGGTTTGGAAGGGTTCGGGTTGAAATCGGAACACTTAGTTCCTTAATAGTGGCTTAAAATGGTTAAGTTTGACTTGAGTCAACGTTTTGAGTAAATGACCTAGGAATCGGGATTTGACGGTCCCAATAGGTTCGTATGATGATTTTGGACTTGACCGTATGTTCGGATCGGGTTTTGGATGACCCGCGAGCATTTCAGCGCTTACTATTGAAAGTTGGCGCATTGAAGGTTTTCAAGTTTTTTAAGTTTGGTTTGGAGTAGGTTATGGTGTAATCGAGGCCCCTTTGGGATTCCGAGACTTTGAATAGTTCTGTATGGTGATTTAATACTTGCACATAAAATTTGGTGTCATTTCGAGTAGTCTAAGTATGATTCGATGCGTTTGGAGTGAGTTAAAAAGCTTGAAGTTCATAACTTGATTCAATTTGGTTTTGGGGTGCAATACTTAGTTTTGATATTGTTTTACGTGTTTCGAGAGTTTGCGCAGGTCCGTATTATGATTATAGACTTGTTGGTGCATTTGGACGAGGTTCCGGAGGGCTCGGGTGCGTTTCAGACCGCTTGGAGCTAAGTCAAAATCTGTTGGTGTGCTATTTTGGTTTGCTTCTTCGCGAACGCGAAGGAACCCATGCAATCACGAAGAAGAATTAGGGACTGTGTGGTTTTGTGCGTCGTGTTCCTGAAGGCTTTGGGCCAGTGGCCTTCGCGGGAGACCTATCGCTTTCGCATAGAGTCAAGGGCCTGGGCAACCCAGTTGCTATATGCGTTCGCGAGCGATGGAACGCATTCGCGATTAGTAGACGGCTCAGTGCACGCGTTCGCGAGTGTTCTCTCGTGATCACGAGGAGGAATGTTTCCTGGGATCATCAGTTTTGCCTTCACAATCGCGAGGTCTTGTTCGCGATCACGATGAAGGTACAGACCTGGGTAGAATGTTTTAAAAGTCGGGACTTAGGCTTTTTGGTCCATTTCTCTCACTTGTTGGTTGATTTTAGAGCTCTTTCAGGAGGGATTTTCACCTAGCACTTTGAGGTAAGTAATTTCTACACAATATGAGTTTAATACATGCATTTTGGATAGATTCTTAACATATAAATTATAGAAATTATGGTTTTAGTTGAAAAACTTAGGTTTTGCTAAAAATGGGACTAAACCACTTAAATAATTATGGAATTAGGTAGAAATTATATATTTGAGTTCATGAGGTTATGGATAACATTTATCTTCAAAATTTTCTGAAATTCAGGCACGTGGGCCCAGGAATGAATTTTAGGAATCTTCCAATTTGGGTTGGGTAATGTCACGACCCAAAATCCACTATAGGACATGATGGCACCTAATGCCTCTGTCAGGCAAGCCAATAGTGATTTATCAATTTAATTACTCATTTTATTACTTTCAAAATCATAAATTTTAATAAGGAAGGAGATTTACACTTCTAAATCTACGGGAACGTACAACATTCGTAGTTTATAAAAGAAATAAAAGGCGATAATAATATACGAAACCGTAAGCATCAATTAGTATAATCCCAAAACCCAGTGTCATAAGTATATGAGCATTTTCTAAGGAGTACAATAATAATACAACATCTGTACATAATGTAAATAAGACAGGATAAAATAAATAGTACGATGGAGACTCGATGGACTGCGATGCGTAGCCTGGAATGCAGCTCACATAAAGTTCCCTCAACAGGTGCGCCTACGCGCCAAGATGATCATCAAATGAACCTGTCATGTAACGATCCGGCCAGTTATTTTGAGAATTTGAGCGCCGATCCCCTAATAACTATTTTCTCCATGTTTGTTTCCGCTATTGAGTCTTGCCGGAGTGATTGGTTATGGGATTCAGAGAGTTTTGAGACACTTAGTCCCTAGTTGTGAGTTTAAGCCTTAGAGTTTGGACCGTAGTCGAAACTGTGTGAAGACGGATCCGGAATGGAATTCCGTCGACTCCGTTAGCTCCGTTGAGTGAATTTGGGGTTAGGAGCGCGTTCGAAATGCATTTTGGAGGTCTGTAGTAGATTTTGGCTTGAATTGGCGAACGTTAGTTTTTCGGCGATTTCGGCCGATAGTGGAAATTTTGATATCGAGCTCGGAATGGAATTCCGAAGGTGGATGTAGGTTCATAGTGTCATTTGTGACATGTGTGTAAAATATGAGGTCATTCGGTCTAGATTTGATGTGGTTCTGCGTCGTTTGTAGAGTTTGGAAAATTTTAAATTCTTAGGCTTGAATCCGGGCTTAATTCATGATTTTGGTGTTGTTCGATGTGGTTTGAAGGCTCGACTAAGTTCGTATGGTGTTATAAGATTGGTTGGTAGGTTTGGTTGAGGTTCCGGGGGCCTCGGGTGTGTTTCGGATGCTTAACAAAATGAATTTGGACTTAGGAAAAATCTGGTGCTTTTGCTGGTTCTGCTGCAATCGCACCTGTGCAAGGCTGCCAGCAGGTACGACCCCGCAGGTGCGAGAAAATTAGCGCAGAAGCGGAGTTGGGTGGATTGGTCAGGGGTCACAGGTGCGTGGGAAAAGGCCGCATCTGCGATGCCCGCAAATGCGCAATACTATTCGCAAGTGCGCAAGTTACGCAGAAGCGGAGGGGATTTCCGTAGGCGCGCACGCGCAGGCGCGGCCCTTTCGTCGCAGGTGCGAAGGCAGAGGGGGGCAAGTGAATTGCGCAGATGCGCACTTTTTTCACACAATCGCACCCTCAGGTGCGAGCCCAGGTTCTGCTGGTGCGGAAATACCTGGGCAGTGGTTAAAACCGAAGGGCTTCACGATTTTTGCCATTTTTGACTTTGCAAACTCGGTTTAGGGCGATATTTGAGAGTATTTTCGAGGAATTTCTTGAGGTAAGTCCCTTGTGCATATGTTTGATCAATAATATTGCTTTGCCATGTATTTTCCCACCTAATTAGTGTGTATTTAAGGTAGAAATTGGAAGTTGGAGGCTAGGGATTTGGAAGTTTGATTTGTGGATTTGGAGGACCATTTGGTGTCGGATTTTAGTAAATTTGATATGGTTAGACTTGTGAGTGAATGGGTGTTCAAAATTTATAATTTTTACCCGATTCCGAGACGTGGGCCTGGGGAGACTTTTTGGGCGTTTTTTCTAATTTCATGCTTTAGCTTCGAATTAATTAGCTAAATTAGTTACTTGTAGTTATATTTACATTATGCAATTAATTTGAATAGATTCGGGCCATTTGGAGTTGGATACTCGTGGCAAGAACGTGATATCGAGTTGATTTGAGCGGCTTGAGGTAAGTGACTTGCCTAATCTTGTGTTGGGGACTTTTCCCTTAAGATGTTCGATATTAATTGATGTGTGGGCGCCGTGTACATGAGGTGACGAGTACGTACATGGGCTATTATTGCAAAAACCCCATTTTTCCTTTCTAAATCATAAACTATTTTTCCTTATTAAATTGCACTAATACGTTTAATTGTTAATCTTAGACTAGAGAAGCATGCTTACGTGTTTTAACTGCCTATTTGACATTTTGTGGGCCATACTTAGTTAAGTCCCTACTTTCCTTATCTGTGTTCAGTATAAAATGTATAACTCGATGTCATACCTGCCGTTTCATCTTGCATTGCATATTTAAATTGGGACTGCGGACGTATTCCGGGAGATCCCCATGTACTACATATTTACTTTGGGACTACGGACGTATTCCGGGAGATCCCCCTGTACTGCATATTTACTTTGGGACTACAGACGTGTTCCGGGAGATCCCTTAGCACTGCATATTTACTTTGGGACTACAGACGTATTCTGGGAGATCCCCCTTTACTGCATATCCATTTGGAACTACGGGACGGTATCCCGGGAGATTCCCCATTATGTTTACCTTGTTATGAGTTGAGGGCTCCCTTAACTATTAAATTTTCGATAATTTCTTTAACTGTGTTACCGTAAATTTTTACTTATATCTTTTACTGTTTTATTTATTATATTTACTCTGGTAGGGCCTTGACCTGACCTCGTCACTACTCGATCGAGGTTAGGCTTGGCACTTACTGGGTACCATTGTGGTGTACTTATGCCCTTTCCTACACATGTTTTCGTGTGCAGATCCAGGTGCGAGCTATCAGCCTCGGGGTTAGTGCATGCTGCTGATTCTAGGAGACTTCAAGGTACTACTGCTTGTGTCCGCAGATCTTCGGAGTCCCCTTCTACTCCCTCGCCTAGAGGCTTTCTTTATTACCTTCAGACTTTTGTATAGAACTACATAGATTATAGCAACTTGTGACTTAGTGATATTCCGGATCTTGGGAAATTATTTTGTATATGCCGAGTGGTACTACTCTTGGCTATTCACAATATGCAGTTTATCTTTAAAATTCTGTGTTTTCTTTATATTTTTCGTAATATTAGGCTTACCTAGTCATAAAGACTAGGTGCCATCACGACACCTTACAGAGGGTTAATTTGGGTTGTGACATGTCAGATCCTGCATATTTAGTACAGAAGTACAACATGAGTACGCAAATCAACGCGTACCCAGTAAGTATCTAGCCTAACTCCGGAGAAGTAGTGACGAGGGGTCAACATCGACACTTACTAGAGGTCCAACAAGAAATATAATAACACAATAAACAGATGTGAAGAACACAACCACAATGGGGTGATTTCGTTAAGTTACTTAATCTTCCAATTATTTCTTTCAAAGTATGAATTTCTCAATCCTGTATTCTACCTTAACAACTCTGAAAATGTCAAGTTCCAATATCAAATGAATAAGGAACACCGTATAAAATGCCGGGCATAAGTGGAAAGATAATCTCGTGAATGTTCGGACTACCAGCGATAACGCACGATTATGCCGAGGTCATTCGGCCCGATATAATGTGTACACTGTCGAGGGTCGAGCGACATGAACCATAGATGCATCTATTATACTATCGAGTCATTCGGCCTGCTTCACAAGAAAGGAAGGAAATTATCGAATTACGAGACACGTGCTTACAATACAGTATATGGGCACAATAATAAATATACCCCTTTACATTTACCAAATATCTTGGCAACAACTCAAGGTGATAAAGCTCGACCTAATATATTTATATGTTTCTAAATCAATTTCAGTTAAAATTTCAATTAATTAAGCTAGAAAAATGAGTCCAAACAATTCAAATATTACATGATAAAGTCCTACGTCTACCAGAACATAAACATGTTTTAGCTACGTACGGACTCTCGTCACCTCGTGCGTACGTAGCATCCACAACTAGTTGCACATAACAATAAATATCACCTAGGGGTAGTTTCCCTCTCACAAGGTTAGATAGGAGACTTACCTCGCTCCGAAGTTTCATAACCGGCTCCTAGGTCTCTCTAACACCTCCAAACAAAGCCTATCGATCCGAAACTAGTCAAAAATGTGCAAATCTATCAAAATATACTCCAATGCTTACAATTTAACATTTTATAACAATTCCCAACTCCGCTCGAAAAGTTAATAAAGTCAACCCTCGGGCCTACGTGCCCGGATTCCGAAATTGTTCGAAGATATACTTTACCCATAACATTAGGAACTCAAATACATGATTTATTCCCAATTCCATGTCCAATTTCGTGGTCAAAATAAAAAAAATACCAATTCTAGGTTTTCTACCAAAATCTCACAATTTACATGAATTTTCATGTATAAATCCGTATATAACTCACAATAGGTGGGAATAGCTTACCTCACAATGGATGACAACAACTCCTCTTCAAGAACCCCAAAGTCACCCAACTAAGTGAAAAATGTGAGAGGAATGGCTAAGTCTCGAATTTAAACACCCCACTTGCCCAGCGACTCTCGAAATAATGTGGTCACATGGGTGTAGTGGCACGAGTAGGTGCACACAGAGTCAAACAGTGATTTTGGACAACTCTGGAACAGTTCTTGGCACGTTCGAGGACGAACATATATTTAAGTGGGGGAGAATGTAACGACCCGACCAGTCATTTTGAGCTCTAGTGCGTCGTTCGGCGGTTTGAGGCCTTGAGTAGCTTCACTTCATGTTTTATGACTTGTACGTGTTGTCGGAATTGAATTTCGGGAAGTTCAGAGTTGATTTGGTAAGAAAATTCTAAATTCGGAAGCTTTAGTTGGAAGAGTTGACTAAGGTTTGATTTTTGAGTAAACAACCTCGAAATCGTAAATTGAAGGTTCCAATAGGCCCATATGATGATTTCAGACATATTTTCGGGTTGAGTATCGGGTGGCCCTGGAGCATTTCGACGCTTATTGTGGAAATTGGCATTTTGAAGGTTTTAGAATTTCCTAAGTTTGGTTTGAGGTGGACTTTGGTGTCATCGATGCCCGTTTGGGGTTCCAAGCCTTGGAATAGGTTCGTATCATGATTTGTGACTTGTGCGTAAAGTTTGGCATCATTCCAGAATGTTTAAGTATAATTCGGACGCGTTCGGCGAAGTTTGAATGTTTGAAAGATTAAAGAAATATTTCGGTCGTCGATTCATAATTTTGATGTTGTTCGACGTGATTTCAGGCTTCGACTAATAGCTTGTTTGGCCAAGCTGCAAAAATCGCCTTATTTTGAGAAGTGTTTTTTCTCAAAAGTACTTTTGGTGAGAAACAATTTGTGTTTGGCTAATTAATTTGAAAAATACTTCTAAGCAGCAATTAGTGTTTGGCCAAGCTTTTAAAAACTACTTCTAAGTGTATTTTTTTCAAAAGTGCTTTTCAAAAAGGTGTTTTTGGAGAGAAGCTATTTTTTTCTGCTTCTCCAAAATTGTTTCTGCTTCTCTTCAAAAGCATTTTATTTCATTACAAAAGCTTGGCCAAACACCTCAATTTTTGGAAAAAAGCACTTTTGGTTTAAAAAAAAAAAGCACTTTTGGCTCAAAACAAGCTTGGCCAAATAGGCTATAAGTTTGTATCATGATTTGGGATGTGTTGGTATGTTCGGATGGGGTCCCGGGGGCCTCGGGTTTGAAACGGATTGAAATCGGATTGAAATTTTAATTTGAGGAAATGATAGAAACTGCGAAAATCTGGTGTCATCGCACCTGCGGTGGTTTGGTCGCAGGTTCGGACATGCAGGTGCGATGGAGGTTGTCGCAGAAGCAAAAGAGGCCAGCTGGATGAAGGGCCACTGGTGCGGAGTTTGGGCGCGCAGATGCGCATCCGTTGAAGCGGAGGAGGCACCACAGATGCGGAATCTGGGCCTTTGATGCTGGACCGCAGGAGCGGTCAGTGCTCCGTAGAAGCGAGACCGCATGAGCGGTTAGTGCTCCGCAGAAGCGAGGTCGCAGAAACAGACTTGGCTGGGCTTAGTGGGAACCGCACCTGCGATGGGAATTTCCGCAGGTGCGGAGTTGCAGAAGCGGCTACTCATCTGCAGATTGAACTCTACTTGTTAATTTAAGTGCTTAAAATATATTGAGACTTGATAAAGGATTCGTAAAGACCGAACTTCATTTACTTTATGTTTTGGCGAGTTACTTGACCGTTGTTAGAAATTGTGCCTCTTGTGTGTATTAGTCTTGTGATAGCCGTTAAATCGAATGTTCATAGAGTATCCTCTCTTCTTGTGGAGAGGGCCGAACGTCTCCGCAGTATAATAAATGCATCTATTGTTCGTGCCGGTCAACTCTCAACAGTGTACACATTATTCTGGATCGGGCGATACGACCTTTGGCATAAATCGTGCGTGATAATGCTCGGAGTCCGATTACACTTGATATTATTTTTATGACTTGAGAAATTATAATTTACTCAATGGCCCGTAATTTTTGAAGTTAGTATATGTTAGTGGAGATTTTAAATTGACTTTTAGTTAAATAATCACTTATTTACTATTTGTTATTGTGTTATTATTATTATTATTATTATTATTATTATTATTATTATTATTATTATTATTATTATTATTATTATTATTATTATTATTATTATTATTATTATTATTATTATTATTATTATTATTATTATTATTATTATTATTATTATTATTATTGATGTATTCCATGCCTATTTAGAATTTTCGTATTTTATTTATTGGCCCATAGTAAGTGTCGATATCGATCCCTCGTCACTACTTCTTCGAGGTTAGACTGGATACTTATTGGGTACATATTATTTATGTACTCATGCTATGATTCTGTACTTAATTGTAGAGGCTTTGAGGTAGGCGATCATTCAGGCGCGCACCCCCGTTACTCTAAGGCATAGTGGTGAGCTGCTCTCTGAGTCCGTTCTGCAGCACCCGCAGTCTCTCTTTTATATTTACTTTCTGTCTACCTTATTTTAGACAGTAGCATATGTGTTTTGTATATTCTACTAGTTGCTCATACACTTGTGACACCGGGCTTTGGGAACATTCTAGTAGACACTTTATAGTTTTGAGTATTTATTTCACTGTATTTGCTCTTTCATTAGTTTATGCTTTTCCTTACTATAATTTCCCACTTCTCGGCTACTTAACAAATAAAAATCAACTACTTTGAAATTATTAGAAAGAACAAATACATGCCTAGTTCACCGTTGGCTTGCCTGGCGGCGACGTTGGGCGCCATCACGGCCTATAGGAAAATTTGGGTCATGACAACTTAGTATCAGAGCACTAGGTTCACGTAGGTCACACAAGTCATGAGCACGCCCAATAGAGTCTTGCGGATCAATGCGGAGACATCCGTACTTATCTTCGAGAGGCTATAGGGTGTTAGGAAACTACTCTTTCTTCATCTCCTATCATGCAGTTGATGTTGTGCTAAGTATCTTTCTCTTTTTCTCTCATAGATGGTGAGAACGCGCGTGGCAGGTGTATGTTTCCGTGGAGGATCTGTTCCCCCTATTTCTAGAGACCGAGGCAGAGGCAGAGGCAGAGGCCGAGGGAGGGCTCCAACTCGTGCTAGAGGACGAGGGTGTCCTAGAGTTGCCCTAGTTGTTCCACCAGTGGATCCAGTGGAGGATCCTATTATTGAGGAGCAGGGCAAGGTGCCTGCAGCGGAGCCGACCCCTAAAATTTGACGCTTGTTGAAATTTTATTGAGACACTTGGCATCATCGCATTGATTTGCTTCTCCTATTCTATATAGATAGATAGATAGATTTGCTTCTCCTATTCTATATAGATAGACTATTACATAATAAGTTATCTTTATATTTTATTTATTTCTTGAACTTATTTTATGCTTTTGTCTTTAGTTTAATATAATATTTTTAGTTACATGATCTTATCCATATAGCATGACCATATGAATTATTATTCAAAAACTTTCTCATCTCAAAAAATAAATTAGTCTTATCATTTTATATATCTCTACATTGAAGTTATTTATTTATATATATTTTTCTTTTTTATAACAGTTTTATTAAAAACATATAGATATTTAATTATTTTTAATTCAAATTCAAAAAGAATAACTAATTATTAATAACACATAATGCATAATTAAAATTTTTAAAATTTAAATTAAAAAAGAAAATAATTATTACACAACTTAACTAAATTTGTCCTGAAATTACCAAGTGTCTTTTATTATGTTGCCACTTGGATTAGATAGATGTACATATGTATATATAAGATAGATAGATAGATGTATATCTGGAATATTTAGATAAACATTTAGCCTAAATGATAGGCTAAATAGTGTCGTGTTGAACTTATGCATACTAATCTACTTTTAAATCATGTTTTGCTACTAGATATACATTGTATCACCCAACGGTTCTAAAGATGAGACTGTAGAGCCCATGCAGTTTAACAGTCCAGGCAGTAAACCCTGGTTATAACAACATAACCGGTGGTCCTTAGACTCATATTAGCCAGGTGGGCGTTCAGAGAGTCATGAGAAGGACCGTGGTTTAGGGTTTGCTTGACAGAACTGTGTCTTGAAAGGCTAGTTGGATAATTATTTAAAAGAGGAACAACACGCATAAATAATGAGCGCCATAAAAGTAGAAAATGGACAGAATGTTCAAAACACTATCTATTCGTTAGTTCTTAATATCATAGAACACTTCTCAGGAAGATGGTCAGACAATAGTGAGACCTTAAGGACTATGCTCCAAAACCTTAGATATAAGACTCTAACATCTTTTAGGTGGTATAAAGATGTTTTTCTATCTAGAGTTATGGAATTACCAGAATGTAATAGTACTCACTGGAAGTCTAAATTTATTGATGGACTCCCAACACTCTTTGCTAAAAAGGTTAGAAAAGCTCTTCGTGGAACAACAATGAGTATAGATTATAATAGATATTCCTATGAAAAGCTTATTAGTGTATTTACACAGGAGGATTTAGCTTTGTGCATTGAGATTAAGCTATATCAGGAAATTAAGCGGCATCGTCTTAATGAAAGACAACAACTAGGGGAATTTTGTGAACAATTTGCCATAGATATCCCTAAGAATAAAAAAGAGTCTCATAGAGTAGGACATTATGCTAAGGATTGTAGAGTCAAGGATAAGATTAAGATTCTTGACGTAGATGATAATATTAAGGACTCTTTATATAAGATTCTGTTAAATTCTTCTACGAAAAATTCTCCAGAAAATAGTGATAGAGAAGATTCATCCACTGATGAAGATCTAAGGATTTTAAATGAGGAAAATTATATTTCCTCAGATGATCAGTGTGGACCTTGCAAGCAGAATCAATGTTGTAATAACAATACAGATGATGAGTTTTATAATATATATTCACAATTTAAGGACTTGGATATTAATGTCCTGACTAATGATAATTTATTAGAATTTCTCAGGGTTATTAAAGATCCAGAGTTAAGGTCCCAAATTATTGATAAAATGGACGAAATACTTGTAACGACCTGACCGATCATTTTGAGAGTATTATTCCCGAACTCCTATTTATTGATCCCTCTATTTCATTTTGTGGTTTTGTGACTTGCTGGGGGTGCTTGGTGTCGGGTTTGAGAGAGTTTCGTAGTGGAATGAGACCCATAGTCCCTATTTTGGAAGTTTAAGTTCTAAGAATTTACCGTAGTTTGAATTGTATGAATATGACTCCGTAATCGAGTTTTAATAGTTTAAGTAGCTCCGTAGGATAATTTTGGTCCTAGGAACATGCCCAGATGTTGATTTGGAGGCCCGTAAGTCATTTCGGTGTTAATTGGCAAAAGTAGGAAAACTGGATGATTTTTGAAAATTTTGATCGTGTGTGGACTTTTGATATCGTGGTCGGATTCCGATTCTGAAAGTTGGAGTAGGTCCGTAATGTCAATTGTGTGCAAAATTTGAGGTCAATCAGACTTGATTTGATAGGTTTCGGCGTCGAATGTAGAAGTTAGAAGTTCTAAAGTTTATTAGGCTTGAATCGATGTGCAATTCATGTTTTTATCATTGTTTGATGTGATTTGAAAGCTCGACTAAGTTTTTATGATATTTTGGGACTTATTTATATATTTGGTTGAGGTCCCGGGGGCCTCGGGTCAATTCCGAATGATTAACGGAACAAAAATTTAACTTAGAGCAAATCTGGAAATTTTTGCCTTCTCGTGCAATCGCACTTGCGACATTTTGCTCTCAGGTGCGAGCTCGCAGAAGCGAGTATGACCATAGAAATGGAGTCGCATTTGCGGAAGGCCAACCACAGATACGGAAATAGGAGAAGGGGAGCTGCTTCAGAGAAGCGATGTTCGTAGAAGCGTGATGAGCCGCAGAAGCGTGAACAAGCCTCGCATTTTTGGGCAGAAAAGGGCTAAGTTCGAGGGATTGATTTCATTCTCCATTTTTGAACCTCTGTCGTTTTGAGTATCACAGCCCTGTTCCCCTATTTACTGCTCAATTTATGCCTTACAGTTGATATATGACTTATCGGGTTAGTTGGTTTGGGTCCGAAGGGAATTCGGAGTGAACTGAGACAGTTAGTCTCTAAAGTAGAAGCTTAAGTTGGAAAAGTCAACCGGATGTTGACTTATATGTAAATGATCTCGGATTTGAATTTTGATGGTTCCGTTAGCCCCGTTAGGTGATTTTGGACTTAGGAGCGCGTCCGAAATATGATTTGGAGGTCTGTAGTGAAATTAGGCTTGAATTAGCGGAAGTTGGAAATTTGGCGATTTCGGTCGGCAGTGAAAAATTTGATATCGGGGCCGGAATAGATTTTCGGAAATTGGAGTAGGTTCGTGCTATCATTTGTAGTGTGTGTGTAAATTTGAGGTCATTCAGACGTGGTTTGGTAGGTTTCAGCGCCGGTTGTGGAATTCGGAAGTTTAGAAGTCCTTAGGTTTGAATCAGAGGGTAATTTGGTGTTTCGATGTTGTTTTGAGTGTTTCGAAGGTTCGACTAAGTTTTTATGTTGTTATATGACTTGTTGGTATATTTGGTTGAGGTCCCGAGGGGCTCGGGATGATTCCGGGTGGTTAACGGATTGTTTGAAGTTGGAAAGAAATGCAGCTAAAGCTGCTGCTACTGGTATTTCCGCACCTGCGGATGGGGGAGCTGCAGGTGCGAGGGTGCAGAAGCGATTAGAGAAGTCGCAGGTCCGGGCAAGGCCAAGGTGGGCTGGAAGCACAGGTGCAAGAAATCTATCGCATCTGTGAGCCCGCAGGTGCAAGACCTGGGGCACAGATGTGAAAGGGAGGAAAATGACTGGCTTCGCAGATGCGGAGAATTATGCGCAGGTGCGCAAGCGCATGTGCGAAAGGTTGGCCGTAGATGCGGAACCTGGGATCTTGAGTGAGTTCCGCACCTACGATGGAAATTCCGCAGGTGCGGCATCGTAGAAGCGGAAAAAAGGGGCCGCAGGTGCGATGCTGCTGGGCAAAAAACCTCCAGCTTGAGGTTTTGTCTTTCATTTTTGATTTTGGACTAGAGAAACCCGGGAGAGAGGCGATTGTTCGAAGGTTTTCAAGGAGCAACGTTGGGGTAAGTGATTCTAACCCATAATGGTATAAATTTCGTGAATCTATGGGTTTGTTCATCATTTAATTAGTAGGATTTTTTAAGTGAAATAAGGGGGTTAGGGCTTGGGATTTTGGAGAGTTTAATTTAAGGATTTGAGGGACAAAATGATGGATTTTGATAAATTTTATATGTATGGACTCGTGAGTGAATGGGCTTTCGGGTTAGGTAACTTTTGTTGGATTTCGAGACGTGGGATCGGGGGCCGGGTTTGAGTGAATTTCGGGATTTGGCCTATAAATTGGTATTTTCCTTGTGGGGTTTGTTCCTTTCGCTCATATTGATCATATTTTATTGTTCGTTGCTAGATTTGGGTCATTTGGAGGACGGTTCGAGAGGAAGGAGCATTTTAGAGTAGGAGTTCTACGCGATTGAGGTAAGTAACCGTTTAAAATCTGGTCCTGAGTGTATGAAACCCCGGATTTTTCTGTCATGTGAGTATTTTGGAGGTGACGCACATGCTAGGTGACGGGCGTGTGGGCGTGCACCGGGGGGATTGTGACCTGGTCCATCCCGTGGAAACTGTAAAGTTGAATAACTTGTTGATAGCTATGTGCTCCCTATGTGTTGTAGAAATTTGACTAGAAACCATGTTTAGGCTATATGTTGGTACTGTTGGGACCCACAGAGGTCGTGTACATGTTGAACTATCTGCTTAATTGCTGTTTGCACTCAGTCACAATTAACTTGTTATTTTATCTCAGTCTCTATTGTTCATTATTGATGCATCATATTATTGTTGTTTGGGCTGATATTTCTGAGAGCCCGAGAGACTGGTGAGATTTATGACTAAGCAAGGCCGAGAGCCTAAATGTGATATATATTATTATAGCACGTAATTTGTCTGTGCAACACGTGAGTTGTCCGTGTGGATCCTTCTGTTTATACTATCGCACGTGAGTTATCCGTGCAGCACGTGAGTTGTCCGTGCGGATCCAAATATGATATTATAGCACGTGAGTTGTCCGTGCAGCACGTGAGTTGTCCGTGCTTATAGCGTTTGGGCTGTAGGAGTCCCTCATGAGTCTGTACACCCCCAGTGAGTGCGGGTACTCATTGAGTGTGAGTGCTGAGGGCTGAGAGCCGAGTGATTGAGCTATTGTGACGAGCGGAGTGACTGTTGCCTGAGAGGTTGTACTTGCTTTCATTTGTCGTTGCACTTAGTTTCTATCTATCATTGTTGTGAAATTCTCTGAAAGATGTTATATCCGGATTATGTGAACTTGAAAATGTATAAATTGATTTGACTTAAACTGTTGGATTTAACGGCATGTCTATTCTCTGTTGGAATTATTGAAAATGGACTATAACTGTGTAGCTCGTCATTATCTTCAGTTCCTTAGTTATTATTATTACTTGTTGAGTTGGTAGTACTCATGCTACACCCTGCACTTCATGTGCAGATCCAAGTGTGTTTGATCACGGAAGTCATTGAGTTCGGGTGCGATCGAGTACCGGAGACTATGAGGTAGCTGCCGGCATCCGCAGGACCTTGTCTCTCCTTCTATATATTTCTCTCTCTTGTATTGATACTTAGGCACTGGTTGTATTAGTTTTTTTGTCTATATGCTCATGACTTAGTGACACCTTGTTGTTTGGGGCTAGTTTCCGCATTTTGATTCTATATTGAGTTAAACTTTGGTTTTTATGAAAAATTTCTTATATGAAAAAGTTTTAAACTACCTTTTCCATTGAGTTACTTGAATATATTGGGAACGTCGGCTTGCCTAGTACCATCGATAGGCACCATCACGACATGTTAGGTTTTGGGTCGCGACAAGTTGGTATCAGAGCTCTAGGTTACATAAGTCTCACGAGTCATGAGCAGGTTTAGTAGAGTCTTGTGGATCGGTACGGAGACGTCTGTACTTATCTTCGAGAGGCAGCAGAACCCTTGGGAAAAATTTCACTTTCTTGTATTCTATCGTACGGAATTGATTCATCTTGAAACATAACTCTTTGAATTCCTTCCACGCATTTCGTATGCGCATATGATCGTACAATATCAGTTGTGCATCGTTGGATTGTGATTCTATGAACGAGGTCCAAGATGTGTATTCTGTGTTTTCATGATGTGCCAGTCTGGAGAACTTGAGGCCAGGTTTAGACTACAGCTTGGGCTCGGTAGTTTCGGTTGTGAGAACTTGTACATATGGACCCCAATATCTGGTAATATCCCTACGAGTAGGATTTGTAGCTCGGCGAGCGAGTGAATGACTATATGGTAAGTATTATGTGACTGTGGGATGTGTCCAGATGGGTTGAATGTGACTAATAAAGTTTGCTTATGACTCAAGGGTTTGCTATTGGGTACTTGATTTCTGTCTTGATTTGACGTATAGTCTCGAGTTGTGAGTGTATTGAAGGATCTTTCACGTTGTTAAATTGTGGGGCAAATTAAATTCTCATGTCTTGTCAATGAGTTTGGACTCAAGAAGAGTAAGTGATTGTGCAGTAATTGTGGTTGCGAATGGGCATTTCTAATGTTGATGGCTCGAGAAAGATGATCTTCGAAGAGGCTTAGAGTCGGGAACATTTTATTGGTTCAGGTGCGACATAAATGCATTTTGATTTGATACAACAGTTGGGCAGCAAAGTATGAGGGAAGACATGACGGGAAGTGTTTCACGGTGGTTAAAGTACTAGCAGGTCAAGTAGGAGAAGTAGAGATTGAGAAGTTTCTTAAAGGAGATGATTTAACCGAAGTAAGAGTGGCAGATTAGCATATGGATTATGTGGTGGGGTAGTCACATGTCTTGAGAAAATGTTGAACGGTTGGGAATCATGATAGGAGGTGATTTGGCCTACAGACTTTATTTGGAGTGATGGTTACTGTACGAAGAAAGATTGAATATGGCAGAAATGGGTTTGTTTGAAATGAAGAGGGATATGAAGAGCTGATTATCATTTCAAGCACAATATGACTTAAGTTCAGAAGGTATTATTGAACTTTCAGTTGATGTCAATAGGGAAAGTGCAGACTTATACAAATGGTGGACGAGCATGAGCTTAGCAAAATTTACTAATTGCATAGTTGTTGCACCCGGTGCAGTGTCGTTGGAAGATATCGGTAAGGAATTCCATAGGTAGGTTATCTCCTGTGAGCAGTTAGTGGTGGCATGATATTGATGAAGCTTCTGCGAGGAATATTACTTGCTACCCGGTAAGAGGTAGAGTGTGTGACGTGGCTGGTGATTCAGAATGTTCATGAAAATCTTAACAAAATACTTCGAAAAGTCTGGTGGGTTAACGGTGCGAGATCTTGGTAACTGAGAAAGGGAAATCCTTGCGGGTTCTGATTTTATATAATGGAAGCTTAAGGCTAAGTGGGGGAGCGTGCTATGGAAAACTTGATTTTATGGTTACGTGTTAAATTTTAGTTTTGGTCTGAGGCATACTTGTGGTTTAATTATGACTTACAGAGGTGGAGATTGAGGACAACTCGGGTAAGTAAATTCCTGAATGCAGGTTATATTTCAGTTTATGAGTATATGAAAATCATGGGATGATCAAGTTGTTATTGTTGGATATAATACGCACGAAGTATGAATTTGATTGGTGACGTTAAGGTAGGGTTATTTCTTTAAGTGTGGTCAAGCTAAGGGAGCACGTGCCTTTCGGCCCGTTCGGGCGGTGTAATTTAGAATTGAGCAGAGTGAAGGACTCTCTAGAAGGTTCTAATGGGTTCAAGATATATATATAGCAATTGAGAATTTTTCCGGACTTGTGTATGGATAAAATCTGAGATTTGCATTTGATGGTGCCTGGACTTACGGAAATTCTGTATGGCTATGGATCCTACATTTTAGTATAAGAAAGGTAAGAAGAACAATTTTAAATTCATATATGGTATTTTCAGAGTGAGTGTTATAGTTGGGGTATTTATGAATAGTGCTTAAGAAGAATACAACTGCTTAAGGGCCGTAGGGCGTTGTGGTTCTATGCCAAGATTTGTGGGGTGAGTTGTGGCTAAAGATCGTGGCGATTTAGCAAGGAGAAATATCAATATGAAGACAAATTCGGAAAGGGACTCGGAGAAATAGGACAACTTGATATTATATATGATCGGTTCTTTTAGGTGCTTATGATGTGGGGGTTTTCTACAGGTTCTTTGTGGCAATACTCTTGGATTTGGCGACCTGCGTGGCTGGGTTGAGTTAGAGAGATTCAGTTCTAATAGCTTGGTTGTGTGCAAATGGGTCTCGAAGAGTTCTCAATGGTTTTTACCATGGCTCGAAGAGTATATTTCCTGCCAGCGTGAGAAATATGTTGCGTATTGGGATTTTCTTCGGGAGGAGATCAAATTGAAGGTTTCTGATTGTCGGGTATGTGTTCTGCTTGTGACTCAGTTTTGAAGGGAAGGACATAAATTCGTAGGCAGCATGGACGGTTTTAGATAACTAGGTAAATGATATTATTAATTGGTATGGCCTGATGAGAGTATACATTTCAGAAGGGGCAGTGTGTTTTGATTCATCGATACTTCATTGGTATTGTGGCACTCTCCTGGCTGATCGGCTACTGATATTCAAATTTTACTATATGGCACGGGAGAATTATAGAAGCATTTCTCGTGGGATGATCGTGTATGAAAGATGTGTTAGACATTCGGCAGTGGAGTTGGGATCAGATATGGTGATTCGTGTGTTCTATAGATTTGGAGACTGGGAGTCCTCAAGAGCGGGTTGTTTCATGGATGTGGACTGTGAAGTCATGGCTGAAGCTAGCCAGATGATAGTATGTGTTATGATTCAGTCATTGTTGGATTTTGGAGGATTATTTATCTATTTGTGGGTGACCAGTGTTGATTTGGGGCCCATTGGTAGGCACAATTAAGATGTGTATTCTACACCGAGTCTAACTGGTTGGCTCCATACTGCTATTGTTGAGTAATGTGCCACTCGGTTGATGTTGAACTTATTCATGGTCTGAAATGATCTGTGAGTTACTCTTCTATGCTACAAGAAGTTGTGTTTCATTGGTTATATACACACATGGTGCGGATCTATTGGGGGCCTTATGGCAGAATTTGAGCGAGATGAGTATTTGGATATTGCATGCTCGATTGCGTATTGGTTATGTTCTTTCAGGTTTTGTGTGGCATTTTTGTCATTTGCCTCTCCGTCATTATTGATTTTGAGCACGGTGGCTCGAAGAAGATAATATGGACCGACATTTGGATGGGGTCATGCATTGCAGCTGAGTTATGTTAAGGTATGAACCCTGCATTAGAATCGTGTGATGGTTCTACGGTGTGTGATGGATTTTCAGAATTTCTTTGTGGCGGTACTTGTGAATTCGGCGGGGCAGTTTTCTCATTTGAGTCATTTTCCATGACTGAATATATTTGAATTGTTGCGTATTGGCGCACAGATGGCACGGTTTGTGGCTCTGAGTCATATTGGTGTGGCGTGTTTGTGGGATAGTTGTGTTTAATAATATAAGGCTATTAGACCCATAATGGGTACTGTCAGGTTTGATTCCGGTATATTTGGGAAGACGACATTGAAAGTAGGATTAGGAGAGAATTGTGGTTTTGGTTGGGGCGAGAAAGCTCCATGGCTAGATGATCTAATGAACGGTGATGAGTTTTGATTGTTTCTCTCATCTTTAGAAGTGTGCGAAGGTTTGGAATGAGGTCCTGTTGAATGCGGGGTTTTATACTGGTAATTTGTTAGCTTTGAGTAGTTACTGTGATCAGAAATGGTGTTATGAGTATGCGAGTGGTGTAGTATGTTATGCGAATGTATCTGGGATTTTGGTTGTGGCTGAGGACAACTTGTTCAGGCTTATACAGTGTGTAGATGTGAGATTCAGGTCTTGAAAAGAATTCTGGATGTTAGAAATTTGGCTCCAAGGTTTTTGGGCTAAGGCTAAATCAATGATTTTCAATTATGTTGTGTGGTCAGGCCTATATAGAATAGGGTGACGTGAGATCACCCCAGGTATGTGCGTGGTAAGGTGAAATAGAGATTTGAAGGTTAAGAACAACTTATGGAACGTTCGAGGACGAACGTGTGTTTAAGTGGGGGAGAATGTAACGACCCGATCGGTCGTTTTGAGTATCACAGCCCCGTTCCCCCATTTACTGCTCAATTTATGCCTTACAGTTGATTTATGACTTATCGGGTGAGTTGGTTCGGGTCCGGAGGGAATTCGTAGTGAACTGAGACACTTAGTCTCTAAAGTAGAAGCTTAAGTTAGAAAAGTCAACCGGATGTTGACTTATGTGTAAATGATCTTGGATTTGAATTTTGATGGTTCCATTACCCCAGTTAGGTGATTTTGGACTTAGGAGCGTGTCCAAAATATGATTTGGAGGCCCGTAGTGAAATTAGGCTTGAATTGGCGGAAGTTGGAAATTTGGCGATTTCAGTCGGCAGTGGAAAATTTGATATCGAGGCCGGAATGGATTTCCAGAAATTGGAATAGGTTTGTGGTGTCATTTGTAGCATGTGTGTAAAAGTTGAGGTCATTCAGACGTGGTTTGGTAGGTTTCGGCGTCATTTGTAGAATTCAGAAGTTTAGAAGTCCTTAGGCTTGAATTCGGGGGTAATTTGGTGTTTCGATGTTATTTTGAGTGTTTCGAAGGTTCGACTAAGTTTGTATATTGTTATATGACTTGTTGGTATGTTTGGTTGAGGTCCCGAGGGGCTCGGGGTGATTTCGGGTGGTTAACGGATTGTTTGAAGTTAGAAAAAAATGCAGCTGAAGCTTCTGCTACTGGTATTTCCGCACCTGCGGAGGGGGAGCCACAGGTGCGAGGGCGCAAAAGCGATTGGAGAAGTCGCAGGTGCGGGCAAGGCTAAGGTGGGCCGGAAACGCAGGTGCGAGAAAGCTATCGCATCTGCGAACCCGCAGGTATGAGACCTAAGGCGCAAATGCAGAAGGGAGGAAAACGAATGGCTTCGCAGATACGGAGAATTATGAGCAGGTGCGCAAGAGTAGGTGCAAAAGGTTGGCTACAGATGCGGAACCTGGGATCTTGAGTGAGTTCTGCACCTACAATGGAAATTCCGCAGGTGCGGCATCGCAGAAGGGGAAAAAGGGGCCGCAGGTGGGATACTGCTGGGCAAAAAGGCTCCAGCTCGAGGTTTTGTCTTTCATTTTCGATTTTGGACTTGCGAAACTCGGGAGAGAGGCAATTTTTCGAATGTTTTCAAGGAGTAACGTTGGGGTAAATGATTCTAATCCATAATGATATAAATTTCGTGAATCTATGGCTTTGTTTATCATTTAATTAGTAGGATTGTTGAGGTGAAATAAGGGGGTTAGGGCTTGGGATTTTGGAGAGTTTAATTTAAGGATTTGAGGGACCAAATGATGTCAGATTTTGATAAATTTTGTATGTATGCACTCATGAGTGAATGGGCTTTCGGGTTATGTGACTTTTGTCAAATTTCGAGACGTGGGCCCGGGGGCCGGGTTTGAGTGAATTTCGGGATTTGGCCTATAAATTGGTATTTTCCTTGTGGGATTCATTCCTTTAGTTCATATTGATTGTATTTTATTGCTCGTTGCTAGATTTGGGTCATTTGGAGGCCGGTTCGAGAGGAAGGGGCATTTCAGAGTAAGAGTTCTACGCGGTTGAGGTAAGTAACAGTTTTAAATCTAGTCCTGAGGGTATGAAACCCCGTGTTTTTGTGTCAAGTGAGTATTTTGGAGGTGACGCACATGCTAGGTGACGGGCGTGTGGGCGTGCACCGAGGGAATTGTGACTTGGTCCGTCCTGTAGAAACTGTAAAGTTGAATAACTTATTGATAGCTATATGCTCTCTATGTGTTGTAGGAATTTGGCTAGAAACCATGTTTAGGCTATATATTGGTACTGTTGGGACCCACAGAGGTCGTGTACATGTTGAACTATCTGCTTAATTATTATTTGCACTCAGTCACAATTTACTTGTTATTTTATCTCAGTCTCTATTATTCATTATTGATGCATCATATTATTGTTGTTTGGGCTGATATTTCTGAGAGCCCGAGAGACTGGAGAGATTTATGACTGAGCTAGGTCGAGAGCCTGAATATGAGATATATTATTATAGCACGTGAGTTGTCCGTGCAGCACGTGAGTTGTCAGGGCGGACCCACATATAGATACTATAGTACGTGAGTTGTCCGTGCAGTACGTGAGTTGTCCGTGCGGATCGAGATATGATATTATAGCACGTGAGTTATCCGTGCAACACGTGAGTTGTCCGTCCTTATAGTGCTTGGGCTGTAGGAGCCCCTCATGAGTCTGAACACCCCAGTGAGCGCGGGTACCCATTAAGTGTGAGTGCTGAAGGCTGAGAGCCGAGTGATTGAACTGTTGTGATGAGCGAAGTGACTATTGCCTGAGATGCTGTACTTGCTTTTATTTGTCGTTGTACTTAGTTGCTATCTGTCATTGTTGTGAAATTCTCTGAAATATTTTATATCCGGATTACATGAACTTAAACTGTATAAATTGATTTGACTTCAACTGTTGGATTCAAAAGCATGTCTATTCTCTGTTGGAATTATTGAAAATGGACTATAACTGTGTAGCTCGTCATTATCTTCAGTTATTTAGTTATTATTGTTACTTGCTGAGTTGGTTGTACTCATGCTACACCCTGCACTTCATGTGTAGATCCAGGTGTGTTTGATCACGGAGGTCATTGAGTTCGGGCGCGATCGAGTACCGGAGACTACGAGGTAGCTGCCGACATCCGCAGGACCTTGTCTCTCCTTCTATATATTTCTTTCTGTCTTGTATTGATACTTAGGCACTGGTTGTATTAATTTGTTTGTCTAGATGATCATGACTTAGTGACACCCCGATGTTTGAGGCTAGTTTCTGCATTTTGATTCTATATTGAGTTCAACTTTGGTTTTTATGAAACTTTTCTGATATGAAAAAGTTTTAAACTACCTTTTCCATTGAGTTACTTGAATATATTGGGAACGTCGGCTTGCCTAGTACCATCGATAGGCGCCATCACGACATGCTAGATTTTGGGTCGTGACAGAAAGTTTGAGGGATTTTCTGAGGAAAAATTTGGGTAAGGATTCTTGACCCG
Organism: Nicotiana tabacum; assembly: GCF_000715075.1. Taxonomy (NCBI): domain Eukaryota; kingdom Viridiplantae; phylum Streptophyta; class Magnoliopsida; order Solanales; family Solanaceae; genus Nicotiana; species Nicotiana tabacum. Next base: position 46,534,400 of record NC_134093.1, on the reverse strand, counting down.
TTTTTGATTAATTTCCTCTAATCTATCATTAATTTCTTCATTTAATTAAGGATTTGGTTTGAGCAATTGGGGAAAAAGGTGGAAAATCTTTTGGCCGAATTTTGAAGTTTCAATCGAGAATTTATATCAGATTTGAGTAATTTTGGTATGGGGCACTCGATATCGAATGGGTGTTCAGATTTTATCATTTTGGCCGGGTTCCGAGACATGGGCCCGGGTCGACTTTTTGGGTCGATTTTTTAATTTTTGCTAAAGTCGTAGATTCGTTATTTAAATTAGTTTCTTATAGTTATATTTATAGTATGTAATTGTTTTGGCTATATTCGAGCCGATTAGAGTTGGGAAAACGAGGCAAAGGTCTTCTAATTGATTGATTGAGCGCTGTTTGAGGTAAGTGACTTGTCTAACCCCGTGTGGGGAAAATTCCCCTTAGGATTTGGTACTATTATGGTAAATTGCAATACGTGAAGGCCGTGTACGCGAGGTGACGAGTGCGTACTCGGGCTAAATGTTGAAAATCCGATTTTTGCTAAATAGTTCCTTTTATTTCCTTAATTGAGTTACTCTAGCACGTGTAGTAGTCATGTTTAGCCAAATGTGACATGTCTACGTGTCTTATCTCTTACTTGCAGTTTGTGCAACATGCTTAGTTGAATTACCTGCTTTCTTGATTTTGTATTCAGTCTTTAACTGTAGGATTCCTTGCTGTAATTTCATTGTCCCATTAGTTATGTGTTGTATATTTACTTTTGGGACTACGAGGCGGTACCTCGGGAGCGCCCCAATTGTATATTTACTTTTGTGACTATGAGGCGGTACCTCGGGAGCATCCCTGTTGTGTATTTACTTTTGGGATTACGAGGCAGTACCTCGGGAGCACCCCTATTATGTGTTTACTTTTGGGACTACGAGGCGGTACCTCAGGAGCACCCCTGTTATATACCTATATTTGCTGTATTGTTGTTGTTGTTTTCTTAACTTGTAATATGCTTATTTTCTTACGTGTTGTAGTTGTCTTATTGAATTCCGGGTCGTTTCTTCTGTGTATTTCTATTGCTACACTTCTCTGTCATCTCAAATATTATTATATCTTCTGCCTTGTTGTTTCTATTATTCCTAGTGGGGCCTTGACCTGACCTCTTCACTACTCTACCGAGGGTAGGCTTGGCACTTACTGGGTACCGTTGTGGTGCACTCATACTATGCTTCTGCACTTGTTTTTATTGCTGCTTTGGAGACTTCAAGGTACACCTGCTCGCGACCGCAGGCCTCAGAGTCCCTTTCTATTCCGTTCTTTTCTTATTTCTTTATATTTTATAGACAGTGATGTATATGATTATTTTGTACTGTACTTAAAGCTTGTTACTTATATCTTACCAGGTTTTGGGATTTTACGTATTGAGTTTTGGTAGTTTTATGAAATTGTTGGGATGTTTATGTTTTAATCTCTTATGTAATATTTCCGCGTATTGTTTAGGCGTACCTAGTCTTAGAGACTAGGTGCCGTCACAATATCCCACTGAGGGAAATTGGGGTCGTGACAAGTTGGTATCAGAGCTCTAGGTTCATCGGTGTTATGAGTCACAAGTAGGTTTTGTAGAGTCTCGCGGATGGTACAGAGACGTCTGTACTTCTCTTCGGGAGGCTATGGAACTGTTAGGAAAAGCTTCACTTCTTTGATTCCTTATCGTACGAGATTTTTACTTCAGATTCTAAATTTCTATTTTTCTATTCTCACAGATGGTGAGGACCAGCTGGATCAGATGACCAGAAAACCGCGCCCTCTGCTAGAGCTGGGTAGAGGCCGGGGCCCTGGTAGAGGTCGAGGATGTCCACGTGGTGCAGCCAGAGCACTCGCACGAGCTGCTACAGAGGAGCCACTAGTAGCTTCAGTTGGAGGGCAGGCACGTGAGACGCATGTTACTGCACCAGCCCTTCAGGAGACTCTCGCCAAGTTTCTGAGCATGTTCAACACGTTGGCTTAGGTAGGGTTGATACCACTTACTCCTGCCACATCTCAGGCCGGGGGAGGACCATAGACTCCCGCCGCCCGTACCCTAGAGCAGTGGGTCCAGGTCGACCAGGTTCCTGAGATTATACCGATGCAGCCGGTAGCTCCAGTTCAGCCCGAGGTTAGGGCAACAGTTTCTGAGGGGGAGCAGCTTAGGTTTGAGAGGTACAAGAAGTACCACCTTCCTACTTTCAGTGGCTTGGTGTCAGAGGATGCCCAGGGTTTTCTTGAGAAGTGACACCATATCCTCCGTACTTTGGGTGTTGCGGAGTCTAGTGGGGTTTCTTTCACTACATTCCATCTAATAGGAGCGGCCTATCAGTGGTGGCGAGCATATGAGTTGGGTAGTCCGGCCGAGGCAGCTTCACTCACTTAGACTCAATTCTCAGATATGTTCTTGAGGGAGTATGAACCCTAGAGTCTCAGAGATGCATGGCGTGCAGAGTTTGAGCAGTTGCAACAGGGTTCTATAACCGTGACAGAGTATGCGGTCCGGTTTAGTGATTTGGCAAGACATGTACCAGCCTTGGTTGCTACTGTTCGGGAGCAGGTTCGTCGATTTATTGAGGGGCTCAACCCCAGTATCCGATTTAGCATGGAACGAGAGTTGGAGATGGACATCGCATACCAGAAGGTAGTGGGGATTGCTAGTAGATTGGAGGGTATGTTGACTCGGGAGAGGGAGGAGAGAGAGGCCAAGAGGTCTTGAGATTTTGGCATATATAGTGGTACTCGTTCCCCAGCTGCAGCTCATCAGGGTAGGGGCTATGTGGGTCACCCTTTTCATTCAGCACTTCCAGCCGCCAGTGATGCTCCAACCACTCCTAGGCCCCAGGTTCCTTATTATGCACCGCCATTGTCTAGTGTACCTCGTGCATGGGGTGCTTTCAGCGGTCAGTCCAGCCGATAAGGACCAAGCGAGTCACAACAGCCACGTTCTCCGAGATCTTGTTTTAAGTGTGGTGACACTCGTCATTTGGTGAGGAATTGCACGAGACTCAATAGGGTGCACCTCCATAGACCACTCAGGCACCGCGTGTTCCACTGGGTCCTCAGGCTATGGTTACAGCATAGCTACCGCTCCACCTGTACAGCCAGCTCGAGGTGAAGGTCGGATAGGTAGAGGCCGCCTTAGAGAGGGAGGCCAGGACAAATATTATGCCCTTCCTGCTAGGACGGAGGCAGTTTCATCCGAATCTGTCATCACAGGTATTGTTCTGGTATGTCATAGGGACGCATCAGTCTTACTTGAGCCAGGGTCTACTTATTCTTATGTGTCATCTTATTTTTCTCCATATTTGGGTGTATTCCATGATTCTATGAGTTCTCCTATCTATGTGTCTCCACCTATGGGTGATTCTATTATTGTTGTCCGTGTGTATCAGTTGTGTTTGGTTATTCTTAGTGGTTTTGAGACCAGAGCCGATTTATTATTGCTTAGTATGGTGAATTTCGATGTTATTTTGGGCATGGACTGGTTGTTGCCCTATCACGCTATTTTTTATTGTCACGCCAAGACGGCAATATTGGCTATGCCAGGTCTATCATAGCTAGAGTGGAGAGGTACCTTAGATTATGTTCCTAGCTGGGTTGTCTCATTTCTAAAGGCTCAATGGATGGTTGAGAAGGCGTGTGATGCGTATCTGGCTTATGACAATTGAGTCAGTTCCGATAGTGAGGGATTATCCAGATGTATTTTCGGCGGATCTTCAGGGTATGTCGCCCGACAGAGATATCAACTTTGGCATTGATTTGTTACCGCGCAATCAGCCCATTTATATTCCACCCTATCGTATGGCCCCAAAAGAGTTGAAAGAATTAAAGGAACAGTTGTAAGAGTTGCTCGATAAGGGATTCTTGCAACCCAGTGTGTCGCCTTGGGATGCCCCTGTCTTGTTTGTGAAAATGAAGGATGGTTCTATGAGAATTTGTATTGATTATCGCCAGTTGAACAAGGTTACAATGAAGAACAGGTATCCATTGCCACGTATTGATGACCTATTTGATCAGCTTCAGGGTGCCAGAGTGTTCTCTAAGATCGACTTGCATTCAGGCTATCATCAGTTGAAGATTCGGGAGCCAAATATCCCGAAGGCTGCTTTCAGAACTCAGTATGGTCATTATGAGTTCCTTGTGATGTCTTTTGGACTGACCAACGCCCCAATAGTATTCATACACTTTATGAACAGTGTATTTCAGCCCTATCTTGACTCGTTCGTCATTGTGTTTATTGATGACATTCTGGTGTACTCTCGGAGTTGGGAGGATCATGAGCAACACTTGAGGACTGTGCTTTAGACCTTGAGAGAAAAGAAGTTATATGAAATATTTTTGAAGTGTGAATTCTGGCTAAATTCAGTTGTATTTTTGGGTCATGTAGTATCGAGTGAGGGGAACAAGGTAGATCCGAAGAAGATCGAAGCAGTAAAGAGTTGGCCCAGACCATCCTCAACTACGGAGATCCGGAGTTTTCTTGGCTTGGCAGGGTATTACCACTAATTTTTAGAGGGTTTCTCATCTATTGCAGCACTTATGACCATATTGAGCCAGAAGGGTGCTCTGTTCAGGTGGACAGAGTAGTGTGAGGGGAGCTTTCAAAAGCTCAAGACTGCTTTAACTAAGGCCCCAGTGGTGGTTTTGCCTACTGGTTGGGGGTCCTATATAGTGTATTGTGATGCGTCGCGCACTGGTCTCAGCACGGTGTTGATGCAAGACGGTAGAGTGATTGCCTACGCGTCTAAACAACTGAAGGTGTATGAGAAGAACTATCCTGTCCACGACCTCGAGTTAGCAGCTATTGTTCATGCCTTGAAGATCTGGCGACACTATTTGTATGGTGTCCCTTGTGAGGTCTACACCGATCATCAAAGTCTACAACATTTATTTAAACAGAAAGATCTTAACTTGCGACAACAGAGGTGGTTGGAGTTGCTTAAGGATTATGACATCACCATTCTCTATCATCTCGGGAAGGCCAATATGGTGGCCGATACCTTGAGTCACAAGGCAGAGAGTTTGGGCAGTTTAGCATATCTACTAGTAGCAGAGAGGCCTTTAGCCTTGGATGTTCAGGCCTTTGCCAACGAGTTTGTCAGATTGGATATTTCCGAGCCGAGCAAGGTTTTGACTTGTGTGGTTTCTTAGTCTTCTCTTTATGATCGTATCAGAGAGCGTCAGTATGATGACCCCATCTGCTTGTCCTTAAGGACACGCTTTAGCATGGTGATGCCAAGGAAGTCACTATTGCAGATAAGAGTGTATTACGGATGCAGGGCAGGTTATGTGTGCCTAATGTAGATGGGTTGCGTGAGTTGATTCTCCAGGAGGCTCACAGTTCGCGGTACTCCATTCATCCAGGTACCGCGAAGATGTATCAAGACTTGAGGAAGCACTATTGATGGAGGCAGATGAAGAAGGACATAGTGAAGTATATAGCTTGGTGCCTAAATTGTCAGCAGGTGAAGTATGAGCATCAGCGGCCAGGTGGATTGCTTCAGAAGCTAGAGATTACGGAGTGGAATGGGAGCGGATCACTATGGATTTCGTTCTTGGGATCCCATAGACTCAAAGGAAGTTCGATGCAGTTTGGGTGATTATGGATAGATTGACCAAGTCAGCTCATTTCATTCTTGTGGTTACTACCTACTCTTTGGAGCAGCTGGCTCAGGTTTACATTCGCAAGATTGTCAGGCTTTATGTCATGCCGGTATATATCATATCTAATCGGTGTACGCAGTTTACATCGCAGTTCTTGACATTCGTACAACATGAGTTGGGTACTCGGGTGGAGTTGAGTACAACATTTCACCCTCAGACGAACGGACAGTCTGAGCGCACTATTCAGATATTGGAGGATATACTTCGTGCGTGTGATGGATTTTAGGGGTTCTTGGGACCGGTTCTTTCCACTTGTAGAGTTTTCCTACAAAAACAATTAGCAGTCGAGCATTTAAATAGCCCCATATGAGGCTTTTTATGGTAGACGGTGTCGGTCTCTAGTGGGTTGGTTCGAGCCGGGCGAGGCTAGGCTAGGCTATTGGGTACAGACTTGGTTTAGGATGCTTTAGAAAAGGTTAAATTGATTCAGGATTGACTTCGTATAGCCCAATCTAGGCAGAAGAGTTATGCGGATCGAAAGGTTCGTGACATTACATTCATGGTTGGGAAACGGGTCTTGCTCTGAGTTTCGCCCATGAAAGGTGTTATGAGGTTCGGTAGGAAGGGCAAGTTGAGCCCTAGGTATATCGGGCCTTTTGAGATTCTTGATTGGGTTGGAGAGGTGGCTTACAGACTTGCACTACCACCTAGTCTCTCTGCAATTTATCTAGTATTCTATGTTTCCATGCTCCGGAAGTATCACGGCGATCCATCTCATAGGTTAGACTTTAGCTCAGTCCAATTGGACAAGGATCTATCTTATGTCGAGGAGCCGGTGGCCATTTTGGACAGGCAGGTTCAAAAGTTAAGGTCAAAGAACATCGATTTAGTGAAGGTTCAGTGGAGGGGTCATCCGGTCGAGGAGGCAACTTGGGAGACCGAGAATGATATGCGCAACCTTTATCCTCATCTTTTCACCACTTCAGGTATGTCTCTATACTCGTTCAAGGACGAACGTTTGTTTTTAGAGGGGGAGGATGTAACGACCCGGCTGGTCTTTTTGAGAGTATTACCCCTGAACCTCTATTTGTTGCTCTCTCTATTTCATTTTGTAGTTTTGTGACTTTCCGGGGTGCTTGGTGTCGAGTTCGGGAGAGTTTCAGAGTGGAATGGGACCCGTAGTCCCTAGATTGGAAGTTTAAGTTCTAGGAATTTACCGTAGTTTGAATTGTATGAAGACGACTCCGGAATTGAGTTTCGATGGTTCCAGTAGCTCCGTAGGGTGATTTTGGTCTTAGGAGCATGTCCGGATGTTGATTTGGAGGTACATAGGTCATTTCAGCGTTAATTGGCGAAAGTTGGAAAATTGTATGATTTTTGGAAAGTTTGACCAGTAGTGGACTTTTTCATATCGGGGTCGGATTCCGATTCTGGAAATTGGGGTAGGTCCGTATTGTCAATTGTGACTTGTGTGCAAAATTTGAGGTCAATCAGACTTGATTTGATATGTTTCGGCGTCGAATCTAGAAGTTAGAAGTTCTAAAGTTCATTAGGCTTGAATCAATGTACAATTCATGTTTTTAGTGTGGTTTGATGTGATTTGAAGGCTCGACTAAGTCGTATGATATTTTGGGACTTATTGGTATATTTGGTTGAGGTCCCGGGGGCCTCGAGTGGATTCCGGATGATTAACGGAACAAAAATTGGACTTAGAGCAAATCTGGAAATATTTGCCTTCTGGTGCAATCGCACCTGCGGAAGCTTTCTCGTAGGTGCGAGCTCGCAGAAGCTAGTATGACTGCAGAAGTGGAGTCGCATCTGCGGCAAGCCAACTGCAGATCTGGAAATAGGAGAAGGGGAGGTGCTTCACAGAAGCGGACAGGTTATCGCAGAAGCGATGTCCGCAGAAGCGTGATGAGTCGAAGAAGCGCTCGCAGGCCTCGCATCTGCTAGACTGCAAATGCAGAAGTCCTGGGCAGAAAATGGCTAAGTTCAAGGGTTTGATTTCATTCTCCATTTTTGGACCAGGGAGCTCGAATTGAGGCGAAATTTTGAGGGATTTGCAGAGGAAACATTTGGTTAAGGATTCTTGAGTCAATTTTGATTAATTTCAACTAATCTACCATTAATTTCTTCATTTAATTAAGGATTTGGGTTGATCAATTGGGGGAAAAGGTGAAAAACTCCTTAGGCCGAATTTTGAGGTTTCTATCGAGATGTTTGTATCGGATTTGAGTAATTTTGGTATGGGTGAACTTGATATCAAATGGGTGTTCGGATTTTATAATTTTGGTCGGTTTCCGAGACTGGGGCGCGGGTCGACTATTTGGGGAGATTTTTTTAATTCTTCGCTAAAGTCATAGATTCATTATTTAAATTAATTTCTTATAGTTATATTTATAGTATTTAATTATTTTGGCTAGATTCGAACCGATCGGAGTTGGAAAATCGAGGCAAAAGTCTTCTTATTGATTGATTGAGCGAGGTTTGAGGTAAGTGACTTGTCTAACTTTATGTGGAGGAAATTCTCCTTAGGATTTGGTACTGTTATGGTAAATTGCAATACATGAAGGCCGTGTACGCGAGGTGACGAGTGCATACTCGAGCTAAATGTTGAATACCCGGTTTTTGCTAAATAGTTCCTTTTATTTTCTTAATTTAGTTACTCTAGCACGTGTAGTCGTCATGTTTAGCCTAATGTCACATATCTATGTTTCTTATCTCTTACATGCAGTTTGTGCAACATGCTTAGTTGAATTACCTGCTTCCTTGATTTTTTATTCGGTCTTTAACTGTAGGATTCCTTGCTGTAATTTCATTGTCCCATTGGTTATGTGATCTATATTTACTTTTGGGACTACGAGGCGGTACCTCGGGAGCGCCCCTTGTTGTATATTTACTTTTGGGACTATGAGATGGTACCTCGGGAGCGCCCTTATTGTGTATTTACTTTTGGGACTACAAGGCGGTACCTCGGCAGCGTCCCTGTTGTGTTTTTACTTTTAGGACTATGAGGCAGTACCTCGGGAGCGCCCCTATTGTGTATTTACTTTTGGGACTATGAGGCAGTACCTCTCCTGAATTGTTGTTGTTGTTGTTGTTGTTGTTGTTGTTGTTGTTATTGTTGTTGTTGTTGTTGTTGTTGTTGTTGTTGTTGTTTTCTTAACTTGTAAGATTCTTGTTTCCTTACATGTTGTAGTTGTCTGCTTGAATTTCGGGTCGTTTCTTCTGTGAATTTCTATTGTTACACTTCTCTGTCATCTCATATATTATTATATCTTCTACCTTGTTGTTCCTATTCTTCCCAGTGGGGCCCTGACCTGACCTCGTCACTACTCGACCAAGGTTAGGCTTGGCACTTACTGGGTACCATTATGGTGCACTCATACTACGCTTATGCATATGTCTTTGTGCAGATCCAGGTGCATCTTACTAGCCCCGATATTAGCATGCTGTGTTGCTGCTTTAGAGACTTCAAGGTACACCTGCCCGCGACCGCAGGCCTCAGAGTCCCCTTCTATTCCGTTATTTTCTTATTTCTTTATATTTTGATAAACAGTGATGGATAGGATTATTCGGTACTGTACTTAAAGCTTGTGACTTATATCTCATTACGTATTGAGTTTTGGTAGATTCCTTTTATGAAATTGTTGGGATGTTCAAGTTTTAATCTCTTATTTAATGTTTCTGCGTATTGTTTAGGCTTACCGAGTCTTAGAGACTAAGTGTCGTCACGATATCCCACAGAGTGAAATTGGGGCCGTGACAATACCTGCAAGTCCAGAGATCGAAGAAATTCCTTCTCAAAAGGGACCATATACAATGTCTGGTGTTAAGAGGATTTTAAGAGAAAAATCCCAGGACATTGATAGGCCAACTACTATTCAAGACCTAAGGAATGAGATTAATAATCTCAAAGGAGAAATCTCAAACCTAAAGGCTTCAAACATAGCCTTAAATAAGAGAACTATTAAATTTGAAATATCCAATGTTCCCATAAGTCATGAATTCAGTACTGATATTACTAAAGAGAGTTTTGATAAAACTAATGTTGGTACCTCTAAGGATGCGACAAAAAGTAATTTCTTAGGGACAATTAATTTTGCGAAAGATGAGTTTCTACAAAAACTCCAGTTATTTACTATTCAAACGTTTTAAATAAAAGTCACTCTTTTAATAGATTATAACTTCAACAAAGAGTTTACTGCTTTATTTGATAGTTGTGCAGATTTAAACTATATAAAAGAAATAATAATACCTTCAAAATATTTTCATAAAACTACTCATAGACTAAGAAATGCTAGTGGAAATCAAATGGGTATTTCTTATAAATTATCAAAAGCTTATATTTGCCAAGGAAAAATTTGTATACCTGAAACTTTTGATTTAGTCAAAGATATATCTCATGAGATCATATTAGGAGTCCCATTTTTTCATCAAATAATACCATTTACTAGATAGGATATCCAAGGGTCTTAATGAGATTTCTGATAATATAACTGCAAAAAATAGATATATAGATTTCTTAAAAAATGAGATTTACAGTCTTGCTATAGAAGAGGATTTAAAAAATCAAAAACTTATAGTAAAAATTAATTTCCTAAAAAATCAGTTGTCACGATCCAAAATCCACTATATGCCGTGATGGCGCCTAACGCCGCCGTCAGGAAAGCCAACATTGATTGATCAATTTAATTACTCATTTTATTATTTTTGAAATCATAAATTTTAATAAGGAAGGAAATTTACACTTTTAAATCCACGGAAACGTACAAAAATTGTAGTTTATAAGAGAAATGAAAGGCAATGATAATATACAGAACCGTAAGTATCAACTAGTATATCCCAAAATCCAGTATCACAAGTGCATGAATATTTACTAGGGAGTACAACAATAATAATACAATATCTGGCTGGAATGTAAATAAGACAGAATAAAGTAAATGGTACGATGAAGACTCTCTGGGTTGCGATGCATAGCCTGGAATGCAGCCCATCATAAAGTCTCCTCAGCAGCTGTGCTTGCGCACCAAGATGACCACCAAATGAACATGTTGAATCATGCACATTTAGTGCAGAAGTGCAGTATGAGTACGTAAATCAACGCGTACCCAATAAGTATCTAGCCTACCCCCGGAGAAGTAGTCACGAGGGGTCGACATCGACACTTACTAGTGGTCTAATAAATCAACATAGTAAATTATAAACAGATAAGAAGCATAACAGTAGTAGTGAGATAAATCTGCAACTAACACAATCTCCAAAATTTCTTTAAACGATATCAATTTCTCATCTCGTATTCTATCTGAACAGCTTAGAAAATACCTAGTGCCAAGACTCGCTTCACAAGAAAGGAAAGGAATTATCGAATTACGAGACACGAGCTTACGATACAGTATATGAACACAAGGTGAGTATAACCTTTACCGTTTCTCAAATAACTTGCCAACAACTCAAGGTAATAAGGCTCGGCCTAATATATATATGCTTCACAAGAAAGGAAAGGAATTATCGAATTACGAGACACGAGCTTACGATACAGTATATGAACACAAGGTGAGTATAACCTTTACCGTTTCTCAAATAACTTGCCAACAACTCAAGGTAATAAGGCTCGGCCTAATATATATGTATATATTTCTAAATCAAGTTCAATTATAATTTCAATTAATTAAGCCAGCAGAATGAATTCAAATATTTCAAATATTACATGGTAAAGTCCTAAGTCTACCCGGACATTAACATGCTTTAGCTACGTACAGACTCTCTTCACCTCGTGCGTACGTAGCACCCACAACTAATATAGCACGTAACAATTACATCACCTAAGGGCAGTTTCCCCTTCACAAGGTTAGACAGGAGACTTACCTCGCTTTGAAGTTCCATAACCGGCTCCAATACCTCTCTAACACCTCAACTCAAAGCCAAACGTCCCGAAACTAGTCAAACAACGTGCAAATCAATCAAAATATACTCCAATACTTATAATTAATCAATTTATAACAATTTCCAACTCCGCTCGAAAAGTCAATAAAGTCAAGCCTCGTGCCCACATGCCCGGATTCTAAAAATTATTGAAAATAAATATTACGCATAATTAATATGGTCTATATCGAGAAAATCATCCAATTTTGTCCATGAATCGACTCTCAAATCAAGGATTTGCCATTTCTCAACTTAGGGGCTCCCAATATTTTTAAATCCAAACACAGATAAAAATAATAACCAATAGAAATAATCATGGATAAATATCAAAACAAAGGTAATATATTTACCCCCTTGTTGAGACGAGAACAACCCCCAAGATATGCCGAAAATACTAAAATTCTCAGATTAAAACACTGTCCAGATGATTTTTCTTCATCTCCTTCGCATTTGCGAAGAGCAATTTTTTGGGTTGACTGATCAACCCAAAAATCCTTCTTCGCGTTCGCGGAACCTCTCTCGCGTTCGCGAAGAACAAAACTTCGCACCAGAAACCAGCAATTTTGTCCGTCACGGAAATTGGCCTAACTCTCTCATACGACATCGAAATTCAATAATTGTTATTGCTATGGCTCTGTAATTATGATACGGATCTAATGATTCAATCCAATCATAAATCAAAGGTCGGTTTCTCAATATAGTGCCCTTTATGCCCCAAGAAACGACGCCGAAACATCAAATAAGAGCGCGACACACCCAAACCCCTTCGAAACACACCCGAGACCCCGTCCAATTATACAAACCATTCCCAAAACATAACACAAACCTGATCAAGGTCTCAAATCATACCAAACAACATCAAACTACGAATCAACGGTGAAAACCTTTCTTTAAACTTCCAAACATTCAAACTTTGACGAACGCGTCCTATTCATTCTTAACCATTTTGGAATGACGCCAAACTTTACGCAAAAGTCACACATCATGATACAAATCTATTCCAAGGCTCGTAATATTAAACGGATATCGATAATACCAAAGTCCACTTCAAATAATACTTAAGAAATTCTAAAACCTTCAAAATGCCAACTTTCCATATTAAGCGCCGGAATGCTTCCGGACCACCCGATACTCAACCTGAACATACGCCCAAGTCTGAAATCATCATATGAACCAATTGAAACCTTCAAATCTCGATTCCGAGATTGTTTACTCAAAAGTCAAACCTTAGTCCATTCTTCCAACTTAAAGTTCCGAAATTAGAATTTTCCTTCAGAATCAACTCTGAACTTCCCAAAATCCAATTCCGACCACATGTACAAGTCGTAATACATGAAGTAAAGCTACTCAAGGCCTCAAACCGCCGAACAACATGTTAGAGCTCAAAACGACCGATCGGCTCGTTACATCAATTTTATCTACAAATATGTGGTGACCACCCAAAGCAATTTTGGGAAAGGAAAAGACACATTGTAAGTCTTCCTTATGAAGAAGGTTTCTCGGAAAATAATATTCCAACAAAGTCCAGGCCTTGCCAGATGAATTATGAAGAAATTCCTTCTCAAAAGGGACCATATACAATGTCTGATGTTAAGAGGATTTTAAGAGAAAAATCTAGGTCTCACTATTGTATGACCATCTTCCTGAAAAGTGTTCTATGATATTAAGAACTAATGAATAGATAGCGTTTTGAACATTCTGTCCATTTTCTACTTTTATGGCGCTCATTATTTCTACGCGTTGTTCATATTTTAAATAATTGTCCCACCAGTCTTTCAATTGGCCAGTAAAACCTGCTACTATCATATCAGCAATGGTTTTCTCGGAATTTTTATTAACCTTATAGATAGTGTTGTACATAAGCATTCTATGTACCTGAGTATAAATCTGGCGGTCAGTAAAACCATTTATGTTCCATTCATAGATTTTTGTATCGTTATAACTTTGTGAGTAATGACTAAAATCAGGTTGCACTAGAAGTACATCTTGAGGAGTTGGCCTAGGATAATAGAACATCCTTTGGACCGATTTTCGAGAAAACTTTTTTGAGATTTTATTAATCTCATCAGAAAGTTTTATTCTCTTATCTCCATAAGATAGGTGCTCTAAATTTAAAGGACTAATTTTGAATCCTTCAAATTTTTCATCTAATAATTTCTTCAGGTCCTCTATACTTTTTAACTTAAAGTCTTTGACCTCAGGAAGAGGTTGTTTAACTTTTTAATTTCTTCAGACCCTTTTTTTATAAATTATTTCAAAATCAAATGGTGCTAGTAATGAAATGTCATCACTCAATGAAATCTGCAAATTAGGATATGCATTAAAATATACAGGGCCATTGGCTAAACTGGTTTGTACCGTCCGATCTTTAATAACTCAGAGAAATTTTAATAAAATATCATTAGTCAGGATATTAATATCCAAGTCCTTAAATTGTGAATAGATATTAAAAAAACACATCAATATTGATTCTACTTGCAAGGTCCACACTGATTAAATGAGAAAAATTATATTTCCTCAGATGATCAGTGTGGACCAGCCTTAGATGTAAGACTCTAACATCTTTTAAGTGGTATAAAGATGTTTTTCTATCTAGAGTCATGGAATTACCAGAATGTAATAGTACTCACTGGAAGTCTAAATTTATTGATGGACTCCCAGCACTCTTTGCTGAAAGGGTAAGAAAAGCTCTTCGTGGAACGTCAATGAGTATATATTATAATAGATATTCCTATGGAAAGCTTATCAGTGTATTTACACAGAAAGGTTTAGCCTTGTGCAATGAGATTAAGCTAAATCAGAAAATTAAGCGGCATCGTCTTAATGAAAGATAACAACTAGGGAAATTTTGTGAACACTTTGTCATAGATATCCCTAAGAATAAAAAAGAGTCTCATAGACATAAGCATGAGCCTTATAAACATAAAAAGGATAGAGGATCTTTTCATAAAAGATTAGAGCGTAAAAACAAAAGAAAAAATACTTATAAGTATAGAAAGGATTTCATAAAGTCTAATAGGCCAGGTTTTGGAGCATAGTCCTTAAGGTCTAACTATTGTCTGACAAAGAAGCATTTTGGGTTTAGATATTACTAAACCATTTTGTATGACAATCTTTTTAAATAATTCTAAATGTTTAAAATGCATTTCCAAATTTTTTGAAAATACTAGGATATCATCTATATAAACTATTATAAAATTAGTAAATGATGTGAAGATATCATTCATGATTTTCTGAAATTCAGAAGGAGCATTTTTCAAACCAAAAGGTATAACATTCCATTCATATTATCCCATTAGAACATTAAAAACAGTTTTATATTTATCGTTTTCAGAAATTTATATCTGCCAATAACCAAATTTCAAATCAAAATTTGAAAATATAATAGCATCATGCAGTCTATCTAATAAGTCTTTTTTATTTGGATTTGGATATCTGATCCACTTTAAAACCTTATTAAGGGGCTTATAATTGATAACTAATCCGGGGACACCATAGTTTATATATATATAAAGATGGCATTGGGCATAAAATAGATATGATTTTAAATATATAAAAAATTATTGTTTTCGTAAAAAAAATAGTTATTCATGTTTAAATTAAAATTCAAAAAGAGTAACTAATTATTAATAACATATAATGCATAATTTATTTTTTTTTAAATTTTAAATCGGAAAAAAGGAAGAGAGAAACATATTGAGACTTACTTAGACCGGCCAACTTCTGTTCTCGAATGAAGTTAGTTTTCTTTTTGCCATGAGCGATAACAAAAAGAGAAGTTGAATTCCTAGTACTTCCCAACTACAATATATATATATATATATATATATATATATATATATATATATATATATATATATATATATATATATATATATATATATATATATATATATATATATATATATATATATATATATATATATATATATATAACATGTGTCACGACCCGAAATCTCAACCATGGGATCGTGATGGTGCCTAAATTCACTTGCTAGGCAAGTCTACGTCAACCATATAATTAACCAATTCTAAAAATTTAAAACAGGATAATAATAATAATTAACGATTAGTATGAAATTCATATGATAAATCCATAAATAACACAGTAAATATTAATCCCAGATATCCGGAGTCGCGAGTACATGAGCAACTAAAATGCTACAAATACAGTATGAAATTAAAATTAACTTGTCAAGACCCCAATTTCTTCTCCGTAGGATGTCGTGATGGCAGCTAGTCTCTAAGACTAGGTAAGTCTAACATTCGTGCAAAATAACCGAAACAATGATTAACGTCTAAATAACTCAACATAATATGAAGGAAACTCCGCGATTCAACATAACTCCCAAAGACCCGGCGAATACAAGTCACAAGTTCTCTATTGTAGTACTGATATGTCACGACCCAAAATTCGCTAAAGGTCGTGATGACGCCTAACACTACCGCCAGGCAAGCAAATGGTGATTGGTCAACTTAATTACTCATTTTAGTATTTCGAAATCATAATTTTCATTAATAAAATAGTATGAAATAAACTTTATAGGGTAATGGTAATATTTACACAACTACAATTATGAACAACCCGTTGGAACCCTCAAAATCCGGTGTCACAAGCACATGAGCATTTTCTAAGGAATATATTAATAATACAACATCTATCCAGAAGGTAAATAAGATAGAGTAAAATAAATAATACGATGGAAACTGGGTGGACTGCGATGCGTAGCCTGAGTTGCAGCTCACATAAAGTCTCCTGAACAGATGCGCCTACGCGCCAAGATGATCACCAGATGAACCTGTAAGATCCTGCACATTTAGTGCAGAAGTGCGGCATGAGTACGTAAATCAATGCGTACCCAGTAAGTATCTATCCTAACCCCGAAGAAGTAGTGACGAGGGGTAGACATCGACACTTACTAGAGGTCCAATAAAATAATATGATAATTCATAACATATATGAAGTGCACATCAATAGTGGAGTAAATATGTAAATTTCATAGTATACCAATTATTTCTTTTAAAGTATAAATTTCTCGATCTTGTATTCTATCTTAATGTATCAGAAATGCCAAGTGTCAATATCAAATAAATAAGGAATCCCATAAAATATCGGGCATCGGCGGAAGGTTTATCTCGTGAATATTTGGACTAATAGTGATATAACGCATGATTATGCTGAGGTCGTTCGGCTCGATCCAAATAATGTGTATACTGCCGAGGGTCGAGCGGCACGAACCATAGATGCATCTATATACTGCTGAGGCGTTCGGACCGCTCCACAAGAAAAGGAAGAAAGTTATCGAATTACGAGACACGTGTTTACAATACTACACAGGGGCAAAGTGTTAAGGATTGGCCTATTATACGTATATTTATTTATAACTCAAATTCAATTATAACTTCAATTAATTAAACCAGCAGAATGAGTTCAAATAATTTAACTATTACATGATAAAGTCCTAAGTCTACCCGGACATAAACATGCTTTAGCTACGTACGGACTCTCATCACCTCGTGCGTACGTAGTACCTACAACTAGTTGCACATAATAATAAATATCACCTAGGGGTAGTTTCCCCCCTCACAAGATTAGACAGGAGACTTACCTTGCTCTGAAGTTCCATAACCGGTTCCAAGGCCTCTCTAACACCTCAAACCAATGCCCGTCTATCCAAAACTTTTCAAACAATGTGCAAACCAATCAAAATATAATCAAATACCCATAATTAATTAATTTAAACAATTCCCAACTCTGCTCGAAAAGTCGATAAAGTCAATCCTCGGGCCCACGTGCCCAAATTTTGAAAATATTTGAAGATAAACTTTACCCATAACACCACAAAATCAAATATATAATTTATTCCAAATTCCATGTCCAATTTCGTGGTCAAATTCTAAAAATATCAAATTCTAGGTTTTATACCAAAAAAACCCCAATTTCTGCTAATTTCTATGTTTATATCCTTATAGAATCCAT
This sequence comes from Nicotiana tabacum, assembly GCF_000715075.1. Classification (NCBI taxonomy): domain Eukaryota; kingdom Viridiplantae; phylum Streptophyta; class Magnoliopsida; order Solanales; family Solanaceae; genus Nicotiana; species Nicotiana tabacum. The sequence goes on along the minus strand of NC_134093.1, from coordinate 46,516,887 downwards.
GTATTTAACTCACAATAGGTGGGAATAACTTACCTTGCCATAGATGATGAAAACCTCCATTTGAAGCTCTCCAAAAATCGCCCAAACCAAGAGAGAAAATGAGTGAAATGAGCAAAACCACGATTTTTAAACAATCTGCCCAGCCGACTTTCTGCACCTGCGGAACACCAGCCGCACCTTTGGCTCCGCTTCTGCGGAAGCCACCTCACAGATGCAGCTTCCCCCAAGGTGCCAGCCTTCCGCTTGGGTGTGCCCTCAATCGCGGATGCGCATCCTCTTATGAGGAAATCACCCGCATCTGCAGACTCCCTAGCTCGAGCAACCTTCCGCAGCTGTGCGCCCATGACCGCAGCTGCGGCTCCGCAGGTGCGCCACAACACCCGCACCTGCGATCTTCCAACCCCAGACCACCTATGCTTCTATGCTCCTTCATCCGCATCTGCGCGCCCACAGGTGCGGTAAAGTCCTCGCACCTGCGTCTCCAACCAACTCCCAACTGCTTGTGCGACACGAGGGTCGCTTCTGCGGTCTCGCACCTGCGGCCCTTTCCATGCAGCGGTTGGACCAGACTCCAACTGCCTCAGCACTTCTCCCAAGTTCAAACTCGATTCGTTTTCAATCAGATTGGCACCCGAGGCCCCCGGAACCCTGTCTAAACATACCAACACATCCCAAAATACAATACGAACTTAGTCGAAGCCTTAAACCACGTCAAACAACATCAAAATCATGAATCGCTCCTCGAATCAAACTTATAAATTTTCAAATTTCCAAATTCTATATCTTGTGCCGAAATGTATCAAATTAATCCGGAATGACTTCAAATATCCCACAAGAGACATAAATGACATAACAAAGCTATTCCAGGGCTCAGAACTCCAAACGGACATTGATAACATCAAAATCCACTTCGAACCAAACTTATGAAATTGTTAAACCTTTAAAATACCAACATTCCATAATAAGTGCCTAAATGCTCCGGGGTGATCTGATACTCAACTCGAATATACGCCCAAGTCCGAAATCATCATACGAACCTATTGGAACTTTAAATCCTGATTCCAAGGTCGTCTACTCAAATGTCAAGCCTTAACAAATTCTCCTAACTTTATGATTCCGAAATTAGAGTTTTCTTTCCAAATGAACTCCAAACTTTCCGAAGTTCAATTCCGACCACAAGTACAAGTCATAATACATGAAATGGAGCTACTCAAGGCCTCAAATCGCTGGACGATATACTAGAGCTCAAAATGATCGGTCGGGTCATTACAAAATATCTCTATACATCAATGTCTATGAAAGGATAAGGAAATAGAATAGTCTAGGTTGAGGGGGACTCCAAGGCCTGCGGACGCCGACAAGTATACCTTGAAGTCTCCTAAGCTGAGCTCTCGCTAGAGCCTAGACTGGTAGGAGATACCCGCATCTCCACAAAAGATCTGCACAAAAGATGTACAGAAGTATAGTATGAGTACACCACAATGGTACCCAGTAAGTGCCAAGCCTAACCTTGGTAGGGTAGTGACGAGGTCACGTCAGGACTCTACTGGAATAAATAAGAAACATGACGAATAAGTTAACAATGCAATAATAATAGCAATGGAAATGAAAAAAGTAAGGAGTATGCCAAAATTAACTACACAGAATCAAGGAAAATAATGCATCACGGAAAAAACAAGAATTGTTAAATAAAGGAAATGAAACAACCAAACACAAGTGAAGTAATAGAGAAATACCAACAAGTGTCACTACCGAGGTACCGCCTCATAGTCTCAAATCACAAAAAGAATCCACAATCTTTCCTTATATCACCGCGGGAGCTTTGCATTTTGTTTTGAAAATTATTATTTTTAAAGCAGCCACACGTATCAAGCCCACCTTATCTCACCGCATGCGTTTCAACCCCAAAACCTTATACTACCGCATGCATATCAATATCACGATGTATCACAAATCGCACATCAAGTGCCCAATATCACAACTTGCCAAAGAAATCAACAACGGTGTTCTCACAATAAATAGACCATAGCTCAACCACAATGTACACAAGAGTCTCAACAATAACAACCAGAAGTGAATAACTCAACAAGAATAGTATTTCACAACTTAACACTTTGCCTCAATGTGAATCACAATCTTTATAACTCAATACCAATTTCAACAACAAGATATTCCAAGAACAACAACTTCTAGTAAGAATTCAATGGTTAAATAATGAATATGGAATAAAGGGAATAAGAATTTCAACTAAACATATAGTGCAATTAACAAATAAGAGCTAAGACAAATAGAGCATGTGAAATAGACTAATGATGATGAAGATAACATGTTAAGATAACTCAATTAACGCATAAAAGGAATCTACATAGCTAAAACCAGTAAATTTCTACATTTAGGCCGTGTACACACTCGTCACCTTGCGTACACGGCTTCCACACATCACAATTATAACAAACAACACCAATCCTAAGGGGTAATTCTCACACACGAAGTTAGGCAAGACACTTAATTCAAAACACGCTAACTCAATCCATTAGTAGACCTTTCCCTCGATTATCCAACTCCGAACGGCTCAAATCTAGCCAAAACAACTTCATACCATAAATATAAACTATAGGAAACTATTTCGAACAATAAAGTTATGATCTTTACAAAGAAATAAAAAGTCAACCAGGGCCCGCATCTCGGAACCCGACCAAAATTACAAAATCCAAATACTCATTTGGTAACAAGTCCAACCATACATGAATTACTTAAATCCGACCTCAAATCGCCTTTCAGAACCCAAAAGTTTAGTCTAGGAAGTTTTCACAATTTTCCCCCAAATTTTCAACTCAAATCACTAATTAGATGATGAAAATAATAATAGATTCATGAAATATAGTCCAATCCATGTTAGATTCACTTACCCCAATGATTTCCTTGAAAAACTCTCAAATATTCATCTCACACGAGCTCTCTAGGTCCAAAATATGAAAAATGAGATGAAACCGTCATTTTAAAACTTTAAATTCTGCCCAAGTGTTTCTTCTTCGCGATCGCGGAAAATGCTTCGTGACCATGATGCACAAATTTCACAGGATGCCAAAATACTCTCTGTGAGCATGGAACTCCACACACGAATGTGACTCACAAAGTCCACAAGCTACACGATCGCGGAACCCCTCACGCGATCGTGAAGAATAATACACGTTGACCTCCAGCCCCTTCTACCTTCTTCGCGGATGCGACCAATGACATTCGTTCGCGATTAACTGATTCTCCAAACTTCACGATCAGGTAACCCATCTCGCAATCACATAGAACAATTTTTCAACCAGTCGCCAACAACTCTTCGCGATCGCGAACCTCCATTCGCGATCGCGTACAAAGAAACAAGCAACAGAATATTCAACAGTCTTCAAAGTTTCGAAATGTGCCGAACATGATCCGAATTACACCCGAGGCCCCTAGGACCTCAAGCAAATATACCAACAAGTCCTAAAATATCATACAAATTTGCTCTAAGCATAAAATCACATCAAACAACACTAGAACCATGAATCGCGCATTGATTAAATCCTAAGGAACTTATGAACTTTCAAATTCCAAAACAAATGCCGATTCATACGAAAACAACTTTGATTAACTTCAAAATTTTGCACACAAATAATAAATGACATGATAGACCTATTTTAACTTCCAGAATTGGAAACCGACCCCGATATCAATAAAGTCAACTCTTGGTCAAACTTTCTAACCCTCTAAACCTTCAAGTTTCTAACTTTTTCCAATTCATACGCGAAACGACCTACGGACCTCCAAATCAACATCCGGATGTTGATTTGGAGGTCTGTAGGTCGTTTCGGCTTTCATTGGCGAATGTAGGAAAGTTGGAAGGTGTTGGCAAGTTTGACCGGGAGTGAACTTTTTGATATCGAGGTCGGATTCCAATTTCAGAAGTTGGAATAAGTCCGTAATATCATGTATGACTTGTGTGCAAAATTTGGTGTCAATCAGAGTTGTTTTGGTATGAATCACTGTTGGTTTCAGAATTCGTAAGTTCATAAGTTCTTAGGCTTGAATCGATGCGCGTTTCGTGATTCTAGTATTGTTTGATGCTATTTGATACTTCGACCGTGTTCGTATGATGCTTTAGGACTTGTTGGTATGTTTGGTTGAGGTCCCAGGGGCGTCAGGTGTGATTCAGACCTTGTTCGATGCATTTCGGATCATTTAGGAATGGCCGATGTTCTGTTGCCTCCCAGTTCTGGTTTCCTCTTATGCAATCACGTAAGAGGGACAGCGATCGCAAAGCTCTGAGATTTGGAAGCCATGGATTGGTTCTATGCGATCAGGAAATGGCTTATGCGATCGCGAATCTTGGTAGGTTAGTGCATCGCGAATGTGTGGGTGGTGTCGCGTTCGCGATGAAGGAAGGGGAGATCTAGGAGGTGAGTGCATTACTCTATGCAGTCGCATTTTGGTTCACGTGATCGCGTAACCTGGAAATGTTTCTCACCGCGTTCGCGTATAAGGTTTTTAAGCTGATGGAAATTTTGGTCTTCACGATCGCGAGGGAATTGCCGAGATCGCGGTGTGTAATTAACTAGGCAGCAGAACTTAAGTTTGAAATCGAGGGTTTATTTCATATTTCACCATTTGGACTTAGAGAGCTTGGTTTGAGGCATAAATTCTAGGGATTTTCAGAGGGATTATTGGGGTAAGTGTTCTTAACTCGATTATGATTAAATTCCACTAATCTATCATTGATTTTATCATGTAATTAGGGATTTGTGGTGGAAAAATTTGGAAAAACGTGTAGAAGTTCTTAGACTAAATTTTTGTGTTTTGAAAGGTGAAATGAGGTCGGATTTGAATAATTCTTGCATGGTTGGACTCGATATCGAATGGGTGTTCGGATTTTAGGATTTTGGTCGAGTTCCGAGAAGCAGGACCAGGTCGACCTTTGGGGCGATTTTTCAATTCTTTGTTAAGATCATAATTTTATTATTTAAATTAATTTCCAATAGTTATATTTATAGTACGAAATTGTTTTGGCTAGATTAGAGCCGTTCGGAGTTGGAAAGTCGAGGAAAAGGCCTTCTAGTTGATTGATTTAGCGTGGTTTTAGGTAAGTGACTTATCTAACCTTTTGTGGGGGGAAATTCCCTTATGATTTGGTATTATTGTGATAATTATCATACGTGGAGGCCGTGTATGCAAGGTGGCGAGTGCGTACACGGGCTAAATGTCGACATTCCGATTTTAGCTACGCAGTTTCCTTTTCATGCTTTAATTGAGATTCCAGTTTTGCTTTTGCATGCGGTGAGTAAAGGTGGGCTTGATACACGTGGCTAAAAGGGGAACTACTAGAAGCCATGCGGTATGATAAGGTGGGATAAAATGCAGGATGCTATTTCGGGAAAATAATTTTTAAAACTAAATGTAAAGGCTCCCACGGTGATATAAGGAAAGACTGAGAGTTACTTTTATAATTTGGGACTATGCGACGGTACCTCGGCATGACTCCTATTGATCTTTCTCTAGTTGTTGTATTTGTTTTGGTTGTTGTTTCCTTAATATTTAAAATCCTTATTTTCCTTTCATGTTGTATTAACTGCCTTGATTCCATGTTGTTAACTTTCCGTTGATTCTTTACTGTTTCACTTATTTTGTCATTATCATTCTATTGTTATGTCTTCTATCCTGTTTTCTTATTATCTCCAGTAGGGCCTTGACCTGACCTCGTCATTACTCTACTAAGGTTAGGCTTGGCACTTATGGGGTACCATTGTGGTGTATTCATACTACGCTTCTGTACATGTTTTTGCAGATCCAGGTACATCTTATCAGTCCCGGTATTAGCGCGCTGAGTTGTTTCGTTTGGAGACTTTAAGGTACACTTGCCCGCATTCGCAGGCCTCAGAGTCCCCTTCTACCATATTCTTCCTCGTTTCTTTATAGTTTTATAGACAATGATGTATAGGATTATTCGGTACTGTATCTAAAGCTTGTGACTTATATCTCACAAGATTTTGGGAATTGTACGTATTGGGTTTATAGTTTATTTACGATATTATTGGAGTTTTGAAATTTTAAGCTTTTATTAACTATTTCCGCATGTTGTTTAGGCTTACCTAGTCTTAAAGACTAGGTGCCATAATGACATCCTACAGAGAAAAATTGGGGTCGTGACAAGTTGGTATCAGAGATCTAGGTTCATAGGTATTATGAGTCACAAACAGGTTTAGTAGAGTCTCGCGGATCGGTACAAAGACGTCTGTACTTATCTTCAAGAGGCTATGGAACTGTTAGGAAAAGCTTCACTTCTTTGATTCCTCAACGTGTCAAGTTGTTGACTTCAGGAATCTAAACTTCTATCTTTCTATTCTCTCACAGATAGTGAGCACATGCAAAGCCAGATCAGATGACTAGACACCTACACCCCCTGCTAGGGCCGCGAGAGGCCGAGGCCAGGGCCGGGGTAGAGGACAAGGACGTCAACGTGGTGTAGACAGAGAACCTGCATGAGCTGCTACAGAGGAGCCACCAGTAGATCCAGTTGGAGGGTAGGCACCTGAGACGCCTGTTACTGCACCAGCACTCCAAGAGACTCTCGCCCAGCTTCTGAGCATGTTCGTCACTTTAGCTCAGGCAAGGTTGATCCCACTTTCTCCCGCCACATCTTAGGCCGGGGGAGGAGCATAGTCTCTGGCCGCCTATACCCCGGAGTAGTGGGTCCTGGTTGATCAGGTCCCAGAGGTCATACTAGTGCAGCCAGTCGCCCCAGTTCAGCCCGAGGTTAGGGCAGCAGTTTCTGAGGGGGAGCAGCTCAGGCTCGAGAGGTACAAGAAGTACCACCCTCCTACTATTAGCGGGTTGGCGTCAGAGGATACCCAAGGTTTTCTTGAGGAGTGCTGTGAAGTCTCCTCCATGAGGTACAAGAAGTACCACCCTGCTACTATGGGTATTGTGAAGTCTAGTGGGGTTGCTTTCACTACATTCCAGCTTAAGGGAGCGGCTTATCAATGGTGGTGAGCATATGAGTTGGGTATTATGGCCGAGCCAGCTTCACTCACTTGGACTCAATTCTCGGATACGTTCTTGAGGGAGTTTGTTCCCCAGAGTCTTGGAGATGCATGGCACACAGAGTTTGAGCAGTTGTGCCAGGGTTCTATGATAGTGTCAGAGTATGCGGTTCGGTTCAGTGATTTGTCTAGGCATGCACCAGCCTTGGTTGCTACTGTTAGAGAGCGAGTCTGTCGATTTATCGATGTGCTCAACCCCGGTATCAGATTTAGCATGTCCTCAGAGTTGGAGATGGACATCGTATACCAGTAAGTAGTGGGGATCGCTAGGAGATTGGAGAGTATGCTGACTCGAGAGATAGAGGAGAGGGAGTCCAAGAGGCCTCGAGATTCTGGCACATATAGTGGTACCCGTGCCCCAGTTGCAACTCGTCATGGTAGGAGCTATGTGAGCCACCCTGTTCATTCATCACTTCTAGCCTCTAGCTGTATTCCGGCCACTCCTAGGCCCGAGGCTCCCTTTTATGCACCACCATTGTCTAGTGCACCTCCTGCACGAGGTGCTTTCAGTAGTCAGTCCAGTTGAAAACTTGTTTTGAGTGCGGTGACACTCGTCATATGGTGAGAGATTGCCCCAGATTCAAGTAGGGTGCACCTCCACTGACTACTCAGACTCCGCATATTCCACCGGGTCCTCAGGCTTCTTAGTCCATGGTCGCCGCACCAGTTTCCACTCCACCTGCATAGCCAGCTAGAGGTGGAGGTTGATCAAGTAGAGGTTGCCCTAGTGGGGGAGGTCAGGCAAGATATTATGCTCTTCCTTCTATGATGGAGGCAGATGTTGTAATGACCCGATCAGCCGTTTTGAGCTCTAGCACGTCGTTCGGTGCTTTGAGGCTTTGAGTAGCTTCACTTCATGTATTATGACCTGTACGCATAGTCAGAATCTAATTTCAGGAAGTTTGGAATTGATTTGGAAAGAAAATTCTAAATTCGAAAACTTTAAGTTAGAAAAATTGACTAATGTTTGACTTTGGAGTAAACTACCTTGGAATCGGGATTTGAAGGTTCCAGTAGATTCGTATGATGATTTCAGACTTGGTTGTGTGTTCGGGTTGAGTATCAGGTGGTCCGGGAATATTTTAGTGCCTATTATGGGAAGTTGGCATTTTGGAAGTTCTAGAATTTCATAAGTTTGATTTGAAGTCGATTTTGATGTTATCGATGTCTGTTTGGAGTTCTGAGCCTTGGAATAGGTTCGTATCATAATTTGTGACTTTCACGTAAAGTTTGACATCATTTCGGGATGTTTAAGTGTAATTCTGATGGGTTCGGCGAAGTTTGAAGGTTGGAAAGTTGAAAGAAAGGTTTTGGCCGTCAATTTGTAATTTTGATGTAGTTTGACGTGATTTGAGGCTTCGACTAAGTCCGTATCATATTTTGGGATGTGTTGGTATGTTTGGACGGGGTCCCGGGGGCCTCGGGTGCGAATAAGATTGGAAACGGATCGAGTTTGGACTTGGAGGAACTACTGAAGCTTAAGGCTCCTGGTGCGATCGCACATGCGAGGATATAGCCGCAGGTGCGAGACCGAAGAAGCGGCCCAGGGGTCGCAAAAGTGGTAGGGAGTGAGGATGGTTGGATTCGCAGGTGTGAGGAATTTACCGCACCTGCGGGCGGAGAAGCGAAGAAGTGAAAGTGGTTTGGGGCTAGATGATTGCAGGTGCGGGTGCTGTAGCGCATCTTCGGAGCCGCAGGTGCGGTCATTGGCACAGAGGTGTAGAGTGGTGCTTGAGTTGGGGAGTCCGCAGATACAGATGATTTCCGCAGAAGCGAATGCGCACCTGCGATTGAATGTCCGCCGAAGCGAAAAAAGCTGGTACCTTAGGGGAAGCCGCATCTGCGAGGTAGCTTCCACAGAAGCGTAAGGAGTTCCGCCGGTGCGGAAAATCGACTAGGCAGATTGTTTTAAAATCGGGGTTTTGCTTATTTCACTCATTTCTCTCTTGGTTTGGGCGATTTTTGGAGATCTTCAAGAGGAGATTTTCATCATCTATGGCAAGGTAAGTTATTCCCACATATTATAAGTTAAATACATGGATTCTATAAGGATTTAAACATGAAAATTAGTAGAAATTATGGGATTTTAGTAGAAAACCTAGAATTTTGTATTTTTGGATTTTGACCACGAAATTGGACATGGAATTAGGAATAAATTATGTATTTGAGTTCGTGGTGTTGTGGGTAATGATTATCTTCAAAAAGATTTGAAGTCCGGGTACGTGGGCCCGAGGGTTTACTTTATCGACTTTTCGAGCGGAGTTGGGAATTGTTATAAATTGATTAATTATGTGTAATAGAGTATATATTTATGGATTTGCACATTGTTTGACTTGTTTTGGAGAGACGAGCATCGGTTTGTGGTGTTAGAGTGGCGTTGGAGCCGGCTATGGAACTTCGGGGCGAGGTAAGTCTCCTGTCTAACTCTGTGAGGGGGAACTACCCCTAGGTGATGTATTTGATATGTGCTACTTATTGCGGGGGCTACGTAGGTACGATGTGACGAGAGTCTATACGTAGCTAGATTCATGTTATGTCCGGATAGACTTAGGTTCCCGCGATGCAATAACTGTGCTATTTGAGTTGTCCCTTGCCTATTAAATTCCTTTATTTTATGTTACGACTTGAGACTAGACTTGTGTAGAGTGATAGACTTGCTATTGTAGAGATTTGTCGGGCTTCATGATTAGCCGCAGAATAATTGTACTACTCTTATGAATTACTCCCGTGCTATGCATTTTACTCGAAAGGTTTTCCTTAAAACTTTATATCTCACATGTTTATTCGTGAGTGGGGTCAAGGACCCGTTATATTTCACTCTTATGGGATCGGGTCGATCGCCTCGGCACAATTTTTGTACCACACTCTCATGGGAGCGGGCCGTTCGCCTCGGCAATTTAATAAATGTATCTATGGTTCGGGCCATTCGACTCTTAGCAGTGCAAATAGTATGATAGGATCGGACCGTACACCTAGGCATTTCTATAAAATACTCTTACGGAATCATGCTTAATGTTTGAGGAGGTTACTGCTAATTATCTGCGAGTTTTTCCTGATTTGGATTATGATGACCTATCTGGTGAGTTCCACTATATATATATATGCTCCTGTTGAGGAGGTTACTGCTAATTATGAGGTTGGGTTTATTGTCGAGAGGAGGATTATACCATGTATTTACACTTGTTTATTTCGTTTATTTACTCTGCCTCACATCTGTTTTCTTACTGTACATGATTTATTGGACCACTAGTAAGTGTCGATGTCGACCCCTAATCACTACTTTTCCGGGGTTAGGCTAAATACTTACTAGGTACACGTTGATTTACGTACTAATGCTACACTTGCTGCACTTATTGTTGAGGTACATATATGTCTGGTGGTCTTTTGGGCGCAAAAGCGTGGCCATTGCGGGGACTTTTATCGTGAGCTGCATTCCATTTACGATCCACAACATGTAGAGTCTACATTATAGTTATTTATATTCTCCTGTCTAATTTGTATTCCAGATAGATGTTGTATTTTATTATATTTCCTAGTTAATGCTCATGCACTTGTGACACCGAGCTTTGGGGGTTTCTTCTGGATGTTTGGTATGGTAGTTCACGTAACTTTTATCATTTTCCCTGTAAATTTTATTTCATACTATTTAATTAATGAAAATTGTGATGTCAAAATATTAAAATGAGTAACTAAGTTGATTAATCACCGTTGTTTGCCTGACGGCGGTGTTAGGCGCCATCACGACCTTTAGTGGATTTTCGGTCGTGACAGTTGCATCTGACTCAGTCATCACATGTATGTTTTTGGTCTGTCATAGAGATGCATCAGTCCTATTTGATCAAGGCTCTACTCTTTCCTATGTGTCGTCTTATTTTGCTCCCTATTTAGGTGTATCCTATGATTCTTTGAGTTCTCCTGTCTATGTGTCCACACCCGTGGGAGATTCTATTGTTGTTGACCATGTATATCGATCGTGCTTAGTTGTTCTTGGTGGTTTTGAGACCAGAGACAATCTATTATTGCTCAGAATGGTAGATTTTGATATTATTTTGGGCATGGACTGGTTGTCGCCCTATCATGCTATTCTCGATTGTCACGCCAAGACCGTGATGCTGGCTATGCCAGGATTACCACGGATAGAGTGCAGAGGTGCTTTAGACTATGTTCCTAGAAGGGTTATCTCATTTCTAAAGGCTCAGTGTATGGTTGAGAAGGGGTGTAATGCTTATCTAGCATTAGTGAGGGATGTCAGTGTTGATACTCCTACCGTGGAGTCAGTTCCGGTAGTGAGGGATTATCCAGATGTATTTCCGGCAGATCTTTCGGGTATGCCACCCGACAGGGATGTTGATTTTGGAATTAATTTGTTATCGGGCACTCAGCCCATTTCTATTCCACCCTATCGTATAGCCCTAGTCGAGTGAAAGAGTTAAATGAGTAGTTGCAAGAGTTGCTTGATAAGGGATTCATTCGGCCCAATGTGTCACCTTGGGGGTTCTCTAGTCTTATTTGTAAAGAAGAAGGATGGTTCTATGCGTATGTGTATTGATTATTGCCAGTTGAACAAGGTTACAACGAAGAACAGGTATCCATTGCCACGTATTGATGACCTATTTGATCAGCTACAGGGTGCCAGAGTGTTCTCTAAGATTGACTTGCGTTCAGGCTACCATCAGTTGATGATTCGGGAACCAGATATCCCGAAGACTGCCTTTAGGACTCGGTATGGTCATTACGAGTTCCTTGTGATGTCGTTTGGGCTGACCAACACCCCAACATAATTCATGCACTTGATGAACAATGTATTTTAGCCCTATATTGACTCATTCATCATGGTGTTTGTTGACGACATTCTAGTGTACTCTCGGAGTCAGGAGGATCATGAACAACACTTCAGACCTTGAGAGAAAAGAAGTTATATGCAAAATTTTCAAAGTGTGATTTCTGGCTTGATTCGGTGGAATTTTTGGGTCATACAGTGTTGGGTGAGGGGATCAAGGTGGATCCGAAGATGCTTGAAACAATGCAGATTTAGCCAAAACCGTCTTCAGCTACGGAGATTCTGAGTTTTCTTTGTTTTGCGGGGTATTACTGTCGATTTATAGAGGGTTTCTGGTCTATTGCAATACCTGTGTCTAGATTGAGCCAGAAGGGTGCTCCGTTAAGGTTGATGGAGGAGTGTGAGGAGAGCTTTCAAAAGCTTAAGGTAGCTTTGACTATAACCCCAGTATTAGTGTTGCCTATTGGATCAGGGTCCTATATGGTGTATTGTGATGCGTCACGCATTGGTCACGGCACGGTGTTGATGTAGGATGGTAGGGTAATTGCCTACGCATCTAGACAGTTGAAGGTGCATGAGAAGAACTATCATGTCGACGACCTCAAGTTAGAAGCTATTGTTCATGCCTTGAAGATCTGGCAACACTATTTGTACGGTGTCCCTTGTGAGGTCTGCATAGACCATCAGAGTCTTCAACTATTTGTACGGTGTCCCTTGTGAGGTCTGCATAGACCATCAGAGTCTTCAACATATCTTAAAACAGAAGGATCTTAACTTGCGGTAGCAGAGGTGGTTAGAGTTGCTTAAGGACTATGATATCATCATTCTATATCATCCCGGGAAGGCCAATGTGGTGGCCGATGCCTTGTGTTGCAAGGCGGAGAGTTTGGCAGCTTAGCATATCTACCGGTAGTAGAGAGGCCATTAGCCTTGGGTGTTCAGTCCTTGGCCAACAAGTTTGTTAGATTGGATATTTTTGAGTCGAGCTGAGTTTTGGCTTATGTGGTTTCTCGGTATTCTCTTTAAGATTATACAAGAGAGCGTCAGTATAGCGACCCCCACTTGCTTGTCCTCAAGGAAACGGTTTAGCACGACGATGCCAAGGAGGTTACTATTGGAGATGACGGTGATTCTCTAGGAGGCTCACATTTTACGGTACTCCATTTATCCGGGTGCTGCCAAGATGTATCAGGACTTGAGGCAGCACTATTGGTGGAGGCGGATGAAGAAGGACATAGTGGAATATGTAGCCCGGTGCCTAAACTGTCTACAAGTGAAGCATGAGCTAAAACGTCCTGGTGGATTGCTTCAAAGGTTAGAGATCCTAGAGTGGAAATAGGAGCGGATTACTATGGATTTTGTTGTTGGGCTCCCACGGACTTAGAGGAAATTCGATGCAGTTTGGGTGATTATGGATAGGTTGACTAAGTTAGCTCATTTCATTCCAGTGGTGACTACTTATTCTTCAGAGCAGCTGGCTCAGATTTATATTCGCGAGATTGTTAGTCTTCATGGTGTGCCAGTATCTATCATCTCTAATCGGGATACGCAGTTTACATCGCGGTTTTGGAGGGCTATTCAGCATGAGTTAGGCATGCGGGTGGAGTTGAGTACAACATTTCACCCTTAGACGGACGGACAGTTTGAGCGCACTATTCAGATATTGGAGGATATGCTTCGTGCGTGTGTGATGGAGTTTGGGGGTTCTTGGGATCACTTCTTTCCGCTTGTGGATTTTGCCTACAACAACAGTTACTAGTTGAGCATTCAGATGGCCCCGTATGACACTTTGTATGGTAGGCGGTGCCAGTCTCTGGTGGGTTGGTTTGATCCGGGCGAGGCTAGTCTACTGGGTACAGACTTGGTTCGGGATTCTTTGGAGAAGGTTAAATTGATTCAAGATCAACTTCTTACAACCCAATCTAGACAAAAGAGTTATGCGGATTGGAAGGTCTGCGACGTTGCATTCATGGTTGGGGAGTGGGTCTTGTCCGGGTTTTTCCCATGAAGGGTGTTATGAGGTTCGGGAAGAAGGCCAAGCCGAGCCCTAGATATATCAGACCTTTTAAGATTCTTGAGAGGGTTGGAGAGGTGGCTTACATACTTGCACTACCACCTAGTCTAGCTGTAGTTTATCTAGTGTTCTATGTCTATATGTTCCGGAAGTATCACATCGATCCGTCTCATGTGTTAGACTTCATCTTAGTCCAGTTGGACAAGGATTTGTCTTATGTTGAGGAGCCAGTGGCCATTTTGGACAGGTAGGTTCGAAAGTTGAGGTCGAACAACATTGCTTCAGTGAAGGTTCAGTATGGGGGTCAGCCAGTCGATGAGCCAACTTGGGAGACTGAGCATGAAATGCGTAGCCGTTATCCTTATCTTTTCACCACTTCAGTTATGTCTCTATACTCGTTCGAGGTCAAATGTTTGATTTAAGAGGGGGAGGATGTAACGACCCGGCCGGTCGTTTTGAGTATTTTAGCAACGATCCCTAATTTATGCTCCCTCTAGGTTATATTGTGGTTACGTGACTTGTTGTGGTTCTTGGTGTCGGGTTCGGGAGAGTTTTGGAGTGATATGGGACACATAGTCCCTAAGTTAGAAGTTTAAGTCATAGGAGTGGACTGTAGTTTGACTTGTGTGAAGATGACTCCGGAATGGAGTTTTTATGGTTCCAATAGCTCCATAGGATGAGTTTGGTCTTAGGAGCGTGTCTGGATGTTGATTTGGAGGTCCGTAGGTATCGGCGTTAATTGGCGAAAGTTGGAAAGTTGGAAGATTTTGGAAAGTTTAACCGGGAGTGGACTTTTTGATATCGGAGTCAGATTCCGATTCCAAAAGTTGTAATAGGTCCGTAATGTCATGTATGACTTGTGTGTAACATTTGGTGTCAATCGGAGTTGTTTTGGTATGAATCGGTGTTGGTTTCAGAATTCAAAAGTTCATAAGTTCTTAGGCTTGTATCGATGCGCGATTCGTGATTCTAGTGTTGTTTGATGTGATTTGACACTTCGAGCATGTTCGTATGATGTTTTAGGACTTGTTGGTATGTGTGGTCGAGATCCCGGGGGCGTCGGGTGTGATTCGAACCTTTTTCGGCGCATTTCAGATCATTTAGGAACGGCCAAAGTTCTGGTGTCTCCCTGTACTGGTTTCCTCTTATGCGATCCTGGAAGAGGGACCGCGATTGCGAAGCTTTGAGATTTGGCAGATATGGATTGGTTCTATGCGATCGCTAGATGGCTTGTGCGATCGTGAATCTTGGTAGGTCAGTGCATCGCGAATGTGTGGGTGGTGCCGCGTTCGCGATGAAGGAAGGGGAGGTCTGGGAGGTGAGTGCATTTCTCTATGCGGTCACGTTTTGGTTCACGCGATCACATAACCTTGGAAAAGTTTTTCACCTCGTTCGCGTATAAGGTTTTTATGCTGATGAAAATTTTGGTCTTCACGATCGCGAAGGAAAGACTGTGAGTTACTTTTATGATTTGGGACTATGAGGCGGTAGCTCGGTAGGGCCCATGTTGATCTTTCTCTAGTTGTTTTATTTATTTTGGTTGTTGTTTCCTTAACATGTTAAATCCTTATTTTCCTTTCGTGTTTACTAACTTTCTTGATTTCGTGTTGTTAACTTTCCGTTGATTCTTTATTATTTCACTTACTTCGTCATTATTATTATAATATTATTTATCTCCAGTACGGCCTTGACCTGACCTCGTCGCTACTCTACCGAGGTTAGGCTTGGCACTTATGGGATAACGTTATGGTGTACTCATACTATGCTTCTACACATGTTTTGTGCAGATCCAGGTACATCTTATCAGTCCCGGTATTAGTGCGCTGAGTTGTTTCGTTTGGAGAGTTCAAGGTATACCTGCCCGCGTACGTAGGCCTCGGAGTCCCCTTCTGCCATGTTCTTCCTTATTTCTGTACATTTTTATAGACAATGATGTATAGGATTATTCGGTACTATATCTAGAGCTTGTGACTTATATCTCACCAGTATTTGGGAATTGTACGTGTTGGGTTTACAGTTTATTTACGATATTGTTGAACTTTTGAAATTCTATGCATTTATTTACTATTTTCGCATGTAGTTTAGACTTACCTAGTCTTAGAGACTAGGTGTCGTCATGACATCCTACGAAAGGAAATTGGGGTTGTGACAGCTCCGAAGTCTAAACTCTATTCCGGAATCGTTTATACAAAAGTCAAACTACGGTCAATTCTTTTAACTTAAACCTCCATCTTAGGGACTATGTGTCCCATTTTACTCTGAAACTCACCCGAAACCAAAACCAAGAACCCCGACAAGTCACGTAACCACAATATAACATAGAGGGAGCATAAATTAGGGATCGTTGCTAAAATACTCAAAACGAGTGGCCGAGTCGTTCCATCCTCCCCCTATTAAATCAAACATTCGTATTCGAATGAGTATAGAGACATAACTGAAGTGGTCAAAAGGTGAGGATAACAGCTACGCATATTATGCTCGATCTCCTAAGTCGCCTTCTCGACTAGTTGACCCCTCCATTGAACCTTTACTGAAGCAATGTTGTTCGACCTCAACTTTCGGACCTGCCTGTCCAAAATGGCCACCGGCTCCTCAACATAAGAAAAATCCATGTCCAACTGGACTGAGCTGAAGTCTAACACATGAGACGGATCCCCGTGATACTTCTGAAGCATAGAAACATGGAATACTGGATGAACTGCAGATAGATTAGGTGGCAGTGCAAGCTTGTAGGCCACCTCTCCAGTCCTCTCATGAATCTCAAAAGATTCGATGTACCTAGGGCTCAACTTTCCCTTCTTTCCGAAACTCACAACACGCGCTCCCCAACCATGAATACAACGTCGTGAACCTTCTGATCCACATAACTTTTATGTCTTGATTGGGTTGTGCGAAGCCGATCTTGAATCAATTTAACCTTTCCCAATGCATCCTGAACCAAGTCTATACCCAATAGTCGAGCTTCACCCGGCTCGAACCAACCCACCGGAAACCGACACCGCCTCCCATACAAAGCCTCATACGGATACATCTAAATGCTCGACGGGTAGCTATTGTTGAAGGCAAACTCCGCAAGCGGCAAGAATTGATCCCAAGAACCCTCAAACTCTATCACACATGCACGAAGCAAAACTCCAATTTCTGAATAGTGCGCTCAGACTGTCCGTCCCTCTGAGGGTTGAATGTTGTCTTCAACTCAACCCCCATGCCTAACTCACATTGTACGGCCCTTTAGAATCCCGATGTTAACTGCGTACCCTGGTCAGAGATGATGGATACCGGCACTCCATGAAGTCGAACAATTTCGCGAATTTAAACCTGAGCCAGCTGCTCTGAAGAATAAGTACTCACCACTGGAATGAAATGAGCCAACTTAATTTACCTATCCACAATCGCCCATACTGCATCAATCTACTTCTGAGTCCGTGGGAGCCCAACAACAAAATCCATAGCAACCCGCTCCCATTTCCACTCTTGGATCTCTAGACTCTGAAGCAATCCATATGGCTGCTGATGCTCATACTTCACCTGCTGACAATTTAGGCACCGAGCTACATACCCCACTATGTCATTCTTCATTCTCCTCCACCAATGGTGCTACCTTAAGTCCTGGTACATCTTAGCGACACCCAGATGAATGGAGTTCCGCAAATTGTGGGCCTCCTGTAGAATCAACTCACGCAAACCATCTACATCGGGCACACATAGCCTACCCTGCATTCATAACACACCGTCATCCCCAATAGTGACCTCCTTAGCATCTCCGTACTGAACCATGCCCTTGAGGACAAGCAAATGGGGGTCGTCATACTGACGCTCTCTGATACGATCATATAGCGAAAATCGAGAAACCACACAAGCCAAAACTCGACTTGGCTCCGAAATATTAAATCTAACAAACTGGTTGGCCAAGGCCTGAACATCCAATGCTAACGGCCTCTCCGCTGCCGGTAGATATACTAAACTGCCCAAGCTCTCCGCTTTACGACTCAAGGCATCGGCCACCACATTGGCCTTATCGGGATGATATAGAATGGTGATATCATAGTCCTTAAGCAACTCTAACCATATCCGTTGACACAAGTTAAGATCCTTCTACTTGAATAGATGTTGTAGGCTTCGGTGGTTGGTATAGACCTCATAAGGGACATCGTACAAATAGTGCCGCCAAATCATCAAGGCATGAACAATAGATGCTAAATCAAGTTCGTGGACATGATAATTCTTCTCATGTACCTTCAACTGCCTAGACGCATAGGCAATCACCCTACCGTCGTGCATCTACACCGCGCCGAGGCCAACACGCGACGTATTACACTACACAGTGTAAGATCTTAAACCCCTAGGCAACACCGACATGGGGTGGTAGTCAAGGTAGTCTTGAGTTTTTGAAAGCTCTCCTTACACTCCTCGGTCCACCGGAACGAAGCACCCTTCTGGGTCAATCTGGTCATAGGTGCAACAATAGATAAGAAACCCTCTACAAATCGACGGTAATACCCTTCCAAACCAAGAAAACTTCAGATCTCAGTAGCTGAAGACGGTCAAGACCAACTATGCACTGCTTCAATCTTCTTCGGATCTACCTTGATTCCCTCACTCGACACAACATGTCCTAAAAATGCCACCGAATCAAGCCAGAATTCACACTTTAAAAATTTTGCATACAACTTCTTTTCTCCCAAGGTCTGAACCACGGTCCTCAAGTGCTCTCATGATCCTCCCAGCTCTGGGAGTACCCCAAGATGTCGTCAATAAACACAATGATGAATGATTCAATATAGGGCTAGAATACATTGTTCATCAAGTGCATGAATGTTGCTGGGGCATTGGTCAACCCAAGTGACATCACAAGGAACTCGTAATGACTATACCGAGTCCTAAAGGCAGTATTCAGAATATTTGACTCCCGAATCTTCAACTGATGATAACCTGGCCGCAAATCAATCTTTGAAAACACTCTGGAACCCTATAGTTGATCAAATAGGTCATCAATGCATGGCAATGGATACCTGTTCTTCACTGTAACCTTTTTCAACTGTCGATAATCAATACACATGAGCATAGAACCATCCTTCTTCTTTACAAACAAGACTGGAGCACCCAAAGGTGATACACTATGCCGAATGAAGCCCTTATAAAGCAACTCATATAGTTGCTCTTTTAAATCCTTCAACTCTGCTGGGGCTATACCATATGGTGGAATAGAAATGGGCTGAGTGCCCGGCAAAAAGTAAATACCAAAATTGATATCCTTATCGGGCGGCATGCCCGGAAGATCCGACGGAAAAAACATCTGGATAATCCCTCACTACCGAAACTGACTCAACGGTAGGAGTATCAATATTGACATCCCTCACAAAGGCTAGATATACCTCACATCACTTTCCAACTATCCGCTGTGCCTTAAGGAAAGACACCACCCTACTAGGAACATAATCCAAAGTACTCCTCCACTCTAACTGCGGCAAACCTGGCATAACCAATGTCACCATCTTGCTGTGACAATCAAGAATAGCATGATAGGGTGACAACCGGTCCATACCCAAGATAACATCAAAATCTACCATACTGAGCAACAATAGATCGGCTATGGTCTCAAAACCACCAAGAACAACTAAACACGACGGATACACGATCAATAATAATGGAATCTCCCACAGGCATGGACACATAGACATGAGAACTCAAGGAATCACTGGATATACAAAAATATGGAGCAAAGTAATATAATACATAGGAATAAATGGAGCCTAGATCAAATAAAACTGATGCATCTCTATGACAAACCGGAACAATACATGTGATAATTGAGTCGGATGCAATCGCCTCCGTCCAAGTCGGAAGAGCATAACACCTGGCCTGGCCTCCCCCTCTAGGGAGACCTCTACCTGCCCGACCTCCACCTCTAGTTAGTTGTACAGATGGAGTGGCAACTGGTGCGGTAACAACGACTTGAGAAATCTGGGGGCCCTGTGGAATACGGGGATCCTGAGTAGTATGTGGAGGTGCACCCCTCACCATATGACGAGTGTCACCACACTCAAAATAAGCTCTCGGGGGACGTGGCTACTGGAACTGGCTCGGGCCTGGTCGGCTGGACTGACCGCTGAAAGCACCCTGTGCAGGAGATGCACTAGACAGTGGCGGTGCATAATGGGCGACCTGAGACCTGGGAATGCTGAATGAATAGGACGATTCACATAGCCTCTACCATGACGGGCTGCAACTGGGGCATGGGCACTACTATATGTGCCAGAATCTCGAGGCCTCTTGGCCTCCCTCTCCTCTCTCTCCTAACTCCACATACCCTCCAATCTCCTAGCGATCTCCACTACCTGCTAGTATGGGGTATTAGTCTCCAACTCTCGAGCCACGATGAATCTAATACCAGGGTTGAGCCCCTCAATAAATCGAAGAACTCACTCTCTGACAGTGGAAACTAATGCAGGTGCAAGTTTGGACAACTCACTGAACCAGATTGCATACTCCGATACGGTCATAGCACCCTGGCGCAACTGCTCAAACTCTGTGCGCCATTCATCCTGTCACGCCCCAAAACCGGGGAGCGCGACCGGCACTCAACCGAGTGAACCCGGCCGAAAAAGCCTATTAGATTTCCTTCTACCCAAAACTTATCATTGAATAAATAGGATAAACATCTTTGTTAATTAGACAATAAGATGTTCATGTCTACAATACCAATTAATTACCAATAGTTCCATCATTTTAAGGTCTTAAATAGAACAAGTAATACAACATAGTTTGACTTTCCCAGCACCAATACACAACCTACACTTATGTCTACGGAGCCTCTAAGTACCAAAGAGTACAATGATAGTGCCGGCAACAAGGCTCCGGCTATACCTCAAAATACGATAACACATACGAAACAAAAGATGCACAACCTCGAAATGAGATGGGGCTCACCAAGTCAGCTGGGAAGAATGAGCACCGCTATCACTGGTCAAAATCCTCCATTATGGAACCACCTGTATCCATTAAAGATATAGCACCCCCGGAAAAAAAGAGACGTTAGTACATGTCGAATAGTACTAGTATGAAAACCAAACACTAATTAAAGAATTCGGAAATACAATATAAATATGATGAACCGAGGCGACAATAGAATATCATAGTTAACCATTTAAACCAAAGCTAGCTTATCAAGAGCTGTCATTATCATTTATAGAATTTAAGATGAGATCCTCTGTAACCGTTCCCACACAAAGCGGCCCTGCCGCCTCACCCCAATGTATGCGGGTGGAGGTGTAAACACAACACCAAAACTCTACTAAAGCGTCCCTGCCGCCTCACCCCAATATATGCGGGTGGAGGTGTAAACACAATACCCATAACTCTACTCAAGTGGCCCTGCCGTCTCACCCCAATGTATAGGGGTGGAGGTGTAAACACAATACCCATTTTCACACAAAGCGGCCCGCCGCCTCACCCCAATATATGTGCGGATGAAAATTCATCAACGATACCAATACCTACACAAAGCAGCCATGCCGCCTCACCCCAATATGTATATGTGGGTGGTGGTGCAACAACAATACCAAAATCATACACAAAGCGGCTCTTCCGCCTCACCCCAATATATGCGGGTGGAGGTGTAAGCCCAATCACAATCTCTACACAATTTGGTATAATAGTTTCCCACATAAATCACGACTTGGAATCATAACACGTAGATACACAATCCATAGTTTGGAACACATCCTCAATATATAATACAAACTGATAACAACATTTGAACACGAATTGAACATATACCTTTGTCACAAAACTTATTCGGAATACTCAACTTGAAATAAATATTTTGAAACATACAAGGATATTGGGTTTCCAATTCTTAAAGAAGAGTTTAGCCAACATACCTCAATGGAGCTTCCTCAAACTTTAAAATGTTCCAGAATTCTTAGCAACTTCAATCTATTTTAGAAATATAACAAATTGAACCAAAATTAGGAAGATGCTCATGGTTCTCGCTCATTTGAGCATTTTATCAAACACTAGGTGTGCAATAAGATTTCAAGGTCCTTTTAGGGAGGATTCCATCATCCCACATCCCAATCTTTACCATATTTAGCTCAACAATCCTCCTAAACCCTTTGATAACGCATGCATGTAAAATAAACAACTCTCATGCCCAAATATTATCTTGCTAATTACCCATTTCTAGACAAAATTTGAAATTGAGGGTTAGGGTGTAGAATCTTACCTCTACGATGAAGACCTAGTGAGTTTCCCTTCTTAATCTTCCAAAATTTGAGCACGAATTGAAGAACAATTATTGAGGAACACCTTCTCACTCTAGGGCACTCTCTCTCACTCTAAAATGTCAGATTTTAGCTCAAAAATGGTCCAAAGCATGTATTTAACGAAGTATGGTCGGGTTTTAAAAATCCAAAACTGAAGTTCCGGAACAAAATCTGCGATCGCATATACGATCGCATAATCGATATGCGAACCGCATATCTGCCGCATAATTTGTGTCCAAAGCTGGCCAAAAATCTGCCTGGGTCTGCGGTCACTATGCGGCCCGCAGACCTGTTCTACGGTCGCATAATCAACCGCAAAATAGCATCAAAATTTCCCCTCTCCTGCCTTACTCTGCGACCATTATGCGGTCCATAGAGTGATTCTGCGGTCGCATAATGGACCGCAGAAATGCATTTTTCTGTCAAATTATTTTTCAGCACCACGAAAAATTATGCTGCACCACGAATAATTATTTTCTTTTGCAAAATTTTACGGGGCCTTAGACATCCCTAAGACTCTGGGGAACAAACACCCTCATGAACATCTCTAAGAACTAAGCCCAGGTGAGTGAAGCTGCCTCGGCCGGGCTACCCAACTCATACGCTAGCCACCACTGATAAGCCGATCCCTTAAGCTGGAATGTAGTAAAAGCAACCCTACTCGACTCAACAATACCCATATTACGGAGAATACGGTGGCACTCCTCAAGAAAACCGTGTGTGTCCTCTGAATCTAAACTGTTGAAAGTAGGAGGGTGATACTTCTTGTGAAATAGATTAATGATTATGAATATAACATGTTAAGATAACTCAATAAAGGCTTGAAAGGAATCTACATAGCTAAAACCGGTAAATTTCGTCATTTAGCCCGTGTATACACTTGTCACCTTGCGTACACGGCTTCCACACATCACAATTATCATAAAACAACACCAATCTTAAGGGGTAATTCCCCCACACGATGTTAGGCAAGACACTTACCTCAAAATACGCTAACTCAATCCACTAGTAGGCCTTTCCCTCGATTATCCAACTCCGAACAACTCGAATATAGCCAAAACAACTTCATACCATAAATATAAACTATAGGAAACTATTTCGAACAATAAAGTTACACTCTTTGCAAAGATATAAAAAGTCAACACAAAAGGTCATCATGGACCCGCATATTGGAACCCGACCAAAATTACAAAATCCGAACACCCATTCAATAACGAGTCCAATCATATAAGAATTACTCAAATCTGACCTCAATCGCCTTTCAAAACCCAAAAATTTAGTCTAGAAAGGTTTCACAATTTACCCCCAAATTTCCAACTTAAATAATTAATTAGATGATAGAAATAACAATAGATTCATGAAATATTGTCTAATCCGGGTTAGATTCACTTACCCCAATGATTTCCTTGAAAAACTCTCGAAACATTGTCATACATCGAGTTCTCTAGGTCAAAAATATAAAAAATGAGATGAAACCCTCGTTTTGTCCAGGTGTTTCTTCTTCGCGATCGCGGAAAATGCTTCGCGAGCACGAAGCACAGGTTTCACAGGCTGCCAAAATACTCTCCCTGAACGTGGAACTCCACACGCGAACGTGACTCACAAAGTCCACAAGCTACCGACCGCGAAGATCATAAATGAAATGACGGACCTATTCCAACTTCCGGAATCAGAAACCGACCCAATATTAATAAAGTCAACTCCCTATCAAACTTTTCAACCTTCCAAACCTTCAACTTTCTATCTTTCGCCAATACACGCCGAAATGACCTACGAACCTCCAAACCAACATCCAGACACACTCCAAAGTCTAAAATCACCATATGGAGCTATTGGAACCATCACAACTCCATTCCGGAGTCGTCTACACAAAAGTCAAACTATGGTCAACTCTTTTAACTTATACCTCTAACTTAGGGACTATCTGTCCCATTTCACTCCGAAACTCACCCGAAACCAAAACCAAATACCCCGACAAGTCACATAACCACAATATAACATAGAGGAGGCAATGAACAGGGGATCAAGGCTAAAATAATCAACACAACAGGCCGGGTCATTAAACATCTATTCGGATAAAAGTAAACAATAAAATGAATTAGAAGGGTACTCAAGGGACTGCGGACGCCAAACAGCTCTACCTCAAGTCTCCTATTGAACCAGCCAGATCCGAGTTATCTCCTCTATGCGCCGCTAGGAAAAACACCGGTATCTGCATAAAAAGTACAGAAGTGTAGTGTGAGTACAACCGACCCCATATACGCTATAAGTGTCGAGCCTAACCTCGACAAAATAGTGACGTGGTTATGAAAAGACACTATAAAACTGTAGGAATAATAAATGAAATACAACAAAAATATATAGAAAATAACTAAACTCATTAGAACAGAACTCGAAAGTTAACTAACAGAAGGCCCTACAATACATCGTCACAACATCCTCACATCACAATACAACCATAGAAAACCACAACTACAAACATTACAACACGTCATACTCCGTTGCGGCATGTAACCCGATCCCAACATTTATCACGATATTTGTTGCGGCATGCAACCTGATCCCAATATCATATCAATATCTGTTGCGGCGTGCAACCCGTCCCCATTATCAATTCATTTTAATAATATTGTGGAGTGCAACCCAATCCCAATATCATATCAATATCTATTTTGGCATGCAACCTGTTCTCAGTATCAATTCATTTCAATAATGTTGAGGCGCGCAACCTATTCCCAATATCAACTTATAAACCTGGACAACTCAACACAACCAAATTTCATAATCTCAGCACAAAAGGAAATAAAACGTATAGAACATCAAGGAACTACCATTACCAACAGAGAATAACCAAAACCTCGTATTCACAAACCTCGTCAAATCATCAATATAAGAATAACTAAAGAACTCCCACAATTGGATACAAATAATAAAGTGCACAACTAAGGTAAAGACAAATAAGGCAAGTAAAGACTTGAATCAATGAAGATATACCATTAATACAGGTAGGAACATATTACGGGTAAGCGGGTATTGATTGAAGAATAAATAAACGAAACATGTATCAACTAATTGACAGGTAACAAATAAGGCATAGAGTAACAAGTAAGGACATGTAGCAAATCAAATCATGTAAAAAATATATAACATAGAATAATTAAAGATATAAAGGTAAATATCCCAACCCGCATGCTTTAACCCATGCTAGCGTATATACACTCGTCGCCTAGCATATACGCCATCCTCACTCATAATTCATGTAAAAAATACACCAACAAGTCCTGATTTCCTCGAATCAAAGTTAAACACTACATTTACCTCTTTTCGCAACCAAATCAACAATCAATCACGGCTTTTCCATTCGAACAAGCCTCCAAACCAACCAAATCAAGCGAAATATCATTCAAACAATTCAAAATAATCTTTAGAAACTAGCCACGAATAAAAAAAAATATTTAGCTAAACTGAAAAAGTCAACAAAAGTCAACCCTGGACCCTCTTGGTCAAAATCTGAGATTCGGACCAAAAACCGATTACCCATTCACCCTAAGCCCGGTTATGTAATCTGTTTTGCAATCCGACCTCAATTTGAGGTCTAAATCTTAATTTTACAAAATCCCTAAATTTTACCCAAAATCCATAATTTCTACCACGAAATTATTCGATTTGATGTTAAAAACTCATGAAAATTAATTCAAATTGATTGAAAACTAGTTAAGGATGCTTACCAATGAATTTGGGAAGAAGATCCTCTTCAAAAATTGCCTTTAGAGTGTTTGGGGTTGAAAAATGGTGTAAAATGAGCTAAAGTCCCGACTTCCCAATCGTTTACCCATTTGCGAACACTTATTCTCAAATGTGATGTTCACAAATGCGAGACACTAGTCGCAAATGAGAATAGTGAATTAGATGCACAGAAGTCGCAAAAGCGGCAAAATCTTCTCATTTGCGAAGGTCCCTCCTTCTACAAATATGAACAAAGCTTCGCTTTTGCGAAGCTGCCCCAAAGTTGCCAGAGTCACAAATGCGAGACTCAAGTCGCATTTGCGAAATTCCCCATTCCCAGTGCCTTTTGCAAATGCGATCAGATGACCGCAAAAGCAAAGCTCGCAAATGCGAGCCAGACCTCGCAAATGAGAGATCTGCAGGCTTGCACCAACAACTGCTGAGCACTAGCAGTTCTAAAACCATCCAAATGCATCTAATACTCACCCGAAACTCACCCGAACACCTCAGGCTCCAAACCAAACATGCACACAAGTGTAATAACGTCGTAGAAACTCACTTGCTACCTCAAATCATTAAAATAACACCGAATAACAAAAATCGATCATCAAAACTGAAGATTTCAACTTGAAAACTCAATTTGCACAATCTTTCAGATAATGCACCGAAATGCGCTCGGGTTACCACGGAACACAACCAAACATGCGTAAAATTCCAAAAATATTATACGAACTACCAGAATTCTAAAAACACCAATCCGAGGGCGTTTTCCAAAAATACGACCATGATCAAGTGTAGCATTACTTTAAGTCAAAAATATCATTTTCTTCATAAATTTACGTAATAACTTTCCAAAAAGTGACAAGGACCATGCACGCGAATAAAAAAGTATTAAATCAAGGTATGGGAGGTCTCGAGATATGAAAATAAAGGCTACTACTCAAAATGACCTATGGGGTCGTCATATTCTCCACCTCTAAAAGAAATATTTGTCCTCGAACGGACATAGAAAAGTACCTAGACTGGTAAAAAGGTGGGGATATCTACTCTGCATATCGGACTCGGACTCCCACGTTGCCTCCTCGATCGGTTAATCTCTCCAATGCATATTCACAGAAGGAAAACTCCTGGATCTCAACTTTCGAATCTACCGGTCTAGAATAGTCACTCACGCCTCCTCATAGGTCAAATTTTCCTCAAGTTGCACCATGCTGAAGTCCAAAACAAATGATCTATCCTCATGGTACTTTCGAAGCATGGAAATATAAAATACCGAATGTACCCCTGCTAGGATAAGAGGCAATGCAAGTCTATAGACAACCTCTCTAACTCTCTCCAAGATCTCAAACAGGCCAATAAATCTCGGGTTCAACTCTCCCTTCTTCCCAAACCGCACCACGCCCTTCATAGGCGATATTCAGATAAGAACCTTCTCACCCACCAAGTAAGCGACATCTCGAACCTTCCAGTCCTCATAACATTTCTGCCTAGTCTGAGCTATACGAAGTTGCTCCTGAATTACCTTAACCTTCTCCGTAGCATCACAGACCAAATCAGTGTCCAACAATCTAGCCTCTGCCAGCTCAAACCAACCAATTGGTGAACGACATCGCCTCCCATATAAGGCCTCGTACAGAGCCATCTGGATGCTTGACTGATAGCTATTGTTGTAGGCGAACTCTGCTAGAGGTACTAGTCCCACTGACCCCCAAAATCCATAGAGAATGCCCGCAACATATCCTCCAATATCCAAATAGTGCGCTCGGACTACCCGTCCATCTGAGGATAAAATGCGGTACTTATCTCGACCTGCGTGCCCAACTCACGCTGCACAGCTCTCCAAAATTGCAATGTGAAATGCGTGCCTCGGTTGGACATAATAGCTATGGGCATTCCATGCAGGCGGATAATCTCCCGGATGTAGATCTGAGCCAACCTCTCTGAAGTATAGGAAGTCATCACCGGAATGTAGTGTGCGGACTTAGTCAATCGGTCCACAATAACCCAGATTGCGTCATATTTCCTCAAGGCTTGTGGTAAGCCTACCACAAAATCCACAGTGATACGCTCCCACTTCCACTGTGGTATCTCTTATCTTTGAGTTAATCCACCCAGTTTCTGATGCTCATACTTCACCTATTGATAATTCAAACACCGAGATACATAAGCAACAAAATATTTCTTCATCCTTCGCCACCAATAATGTTGTTTCAAGTCATGGTGCATCTTCGTGACACCTGGGTAAATGGAATAGCATGAACTGTAAGCCTTTTCAAGGATCAACTCTCTCAACCCATCAACATTTGGAACACAAATCTGGCCCTGAAGCCGCATAACACCATCATCTCCAATCACAACCTCCTTAGCACCACCCCGCTACACCGTATCTTTCAACACCTACAAGTGAGGATCATCAAACTGGAGAGCCTTGATACGCTCCAACAACGATGATTGTGCCACAACACAAGCAAGAACCCGACTAGGCTCCGATACATCCAATCTCACGAACCGATTGGCCAATGCCTGAACATCCATTGCTACTGGCCCCTCCACTACTGGCAACTATGACAAACTACCCATGCTCTTAGCCTTCATACTCAATGCATCGGCCACTACATTGGCCTTCACCAGATGATATAATATGGTGATATCATAGTCTTTCACCAACTCTAACCAACTCTACTACTGCAAATTAAGGTCTTTCTATTTGAATAGGTGCTGGAGACTCTGATGCATATAGATAGTGCCTCCAAATGGAACGCCACATAGATAGTGCCTCCAAATATTTAGCACGTGAATAATGGCTGCTAACTCTAAATCATGCACAAGGTAATTCTTCTCATGAACCTTCAACTACCAAGACGCATAGGGAATCACCCTACCGTCCTGCATCAACACCGCACCAAGTTTAATACGCGATGCATCACAATATACGATGTAAGATCCCGAACCTGTAGGCAACACCAACACTGGGGCTGTAGTCAATGCAGTCTTAAGCTTCTGAAAGCTCGCCTCCCACTCGTCAGACCATCTGAAAGAGCACCCTTCTGGGCTAACTTGGTTAATGTGGCTGAGATAGATGAAAACAACTCCACAAATCGACGATAAAACCATGCCAAACGCAAGAAGCTCCAAATCTCTGTAATTGAATTAGGTCTAGACCAATTTTGAATGGCCTCAATCTTCTTAGGATCCGCCTTAACGCCCTCAGAAGATACAATATGGCCCAAGAAGTCAACTGAGTCCAACTAGAACTCGCACATTGAAAACTTGGCATATAACTGACGATCCCTCAAAGTCTGAAGAACGATCCGGAGATGATGCTCATGCTCCTCTCGACTGCAGTAGTAAACCAAAATATCATTAATGAAGACAATCATAAAGGAATCCAGATAGGGTTTGAACACCCGGTTCATCAAATCCATAAAGTCTGCTAGGGAATTAGTCAAGCCAAATGATATCACTAAGAACTTGTGGTGACCATACCGAGTCCGAAAAGATGTCTTAGGGACATCGTATGTGCTAATCTGCACCTGATGGTAGCCAGACCTCAAATCAATCTCGGAAAACGCTTTGGCACCTTGAAGTTGATCAAATAAGTCATCAATCCTCGGCAATGGGTACTTGTTCTTGATAGTGACTTTGTTCAACTGCCGATAATATATGCACATCCTTATCGATTTGTCCTTATTTTCCACAAACAACGCCGGTGCACTCCAAGTGAGACACTAGGTCTAATGAATCCCTTATCAAGCAAATCCTGCAACTATTCCTTCAATTCTTTCAACTCAACTGGGGTCATAAGGTATGGTGGAATAGAAATGGGCCGAGTGCCCGAAACCAAGTCAATGCATAAGTTGATATCTCTGTCGGGTGGCATCCCCAACAAATCTGTAGGAAGCACCTCTGGGAACTCACACATAAATGGAACCGAATCCATGGAAGGAACTTCAGCACTAGAATCATGGATATAAGACAATATGCCAGACACCCCTTCTCGACCATACGCGAAGCCTTCACATAAGAAATAAACCTACTATACTAGTGGAGTGACCAAGAGTTCCTCTCCACTCCAATCAAGGCAACCCTGACATGATTAGTGTCACAGTCTTGGAGTCACAGTCTAAAATAACATGATTAGGTGACAACCAATCCATGCCCATAATTACTTCAAAATCTACCATATCAAGTAATATAAGGTCAACCTTAGTCTCATCGCTCTCGATGGTGACCAAACAAGCACGATATAACCGATCCACAATAATGGAATCCCCAACATGCGTAGACACATAAACAAGATAACTCAAAGAATCATGAGATGTATCCAAATATGAAGTAAAATTGGATGACACATACAAATAAGTGAAACCCGGATCAAATACAACTGATGCATCTCTGTGGCAAACTAGAATAATACATGTGATGACTGCATCAGACGATTCTGCTTCAGGTCTAGCTTGAAATGCATAGAAATGGGACAGAGCCCTACCACTATGACCTCTACCTCTCAGGAGGCCTCTAACTAGCTGCCCTCCACCTATAACGGCATGACCACCACCACAGGTTGCCTGACCCCTACCTCTAGCTGGCTGAGCAGGTGGTGGAGCAACCAGTGCCAGAATCATGGCACGATTACCCTATTGTGGCTTGATGCTCCTTAATCTAGGACAGTACCTCCTTATATGACCTGCGTCACCGCACTTAAAGCTACCCTGCAGCTGGCGCAACTGCCGAGTCTGAGATGATCCCTGATGACCCGAATAATCACCATAGTAACTCTGTAGCGGTGGGGCACTAATGTGAGCTGAAGGTGCACTGAATACTGGCTGCTCTAAAAGAGACTCATACGCACCGTGACCACCTGAAGAACTATGAGACTCTTGCAGTGCTGACTGGACTGGCCTGGTAGGTTGGCCTCTACAAAATGAACCCTTGCCTCTAGAAGAGGCACCACTGAAACCACCAAAATGGCGAGGCCACTTATCATATACTTTCTCTCTGCCCTGGCCATGAATCCTCACAATCTGCCTAGCAATCTCTACAACCCGTGTAAAAAAAATATCATCCTTAGTCTCTCTGGCCTTCTGCAACCAGATACCATAATTAAGGCCATCTATAAACCTCCTCACTCCCTCCCTCTCAGTAGGGACCAGGATAGCTCCATGGCATGATAGATCCACTAACTTGGTCTCACACTGGGTAACGGTCATGCTACCCTGATGGAGGCGCTCAAACTGGTTGCGTAGATCCTCACTTTGAGTAAAAAGTGATGAACTTCTCCAAGAATAGCTGCAAGAACGGAGCCCAAATGAGAGACAGTGAACCTGCTAGCCTACCCCGAACATAATCTTGCCACCATATATTAGCAGACCCAGTCATTTGAAACACACAAAGTCAACTCTGTTCGACTCCACTATACCCATTTTGTAGAACACCTCATGGCAATGGTCTAAGAAATATTGTAGGTCCTCATAAGGTGTATCACCAAAATGAATATGAAATACCTTGGTAAATCTCTCCAACCTCTTCAACCCCTTTGTCGACATAGCGGGTCCTTCCCTGGATTATTAGCAATGATAGGCTGAACTGCTCTGAGTGTTGGAACTTCTGGGGTTTGATATCCGTGATATACCATCTCTGGGGTGTGAGTAGCGAGAGTCTGGACTCCTCACCCAGCCTGAGAGATGGCTGGTGTTATAAGAAATGCATCAGCCTGGGCCACGCTCTCCATTAGACCGATCAGGTAGACTAGGGCATCCTGAAGTACGGGGGTGGCAATGAACCCCTAGGGTACTTGAGTTAGTCCAACTTGCACGGACACAACAATGATCTCCTCCTCCTAATCAATCTGAGGCTCTGCAACAGGCGCTACTGTGTGTGCTCTAGGCTGAGCTCTGCCTCTACCTGTCTACCCCGGCCCCGGCCTCTACACATGGTAGTGGCTGCAACTTGGGGCTATGGCTCCCGATCAGCAATGGATGTTGTGTGTGTCTTTACCATCTGTGAGAGAACAAGAGTAAAATGATTCATACACAAAGATAGAATAAAATCGCACGATAGAGAAAAATAGAAGTGAAATTTTCCTAGAGCCTTATAGCATCCAGAAGATAGGCACAGACGTCTCTGTACCGATCTTCTAGACTCTAATAAACTTGTTCATGACTCGTGAGACCTAGGCAACCTAGTGATCTAATACCAACTTGTCATGACCCGGAATCCCAACCACTGGACTGTACTAATCCCAAAAATCCGAAGTCACAAGTACATA
The DNA here is from genome assembly GCF_000715075.1 of Nicotiana tabacum. Lineage (NCBI taxonomy): Eukaryota > Viridiplantae > Streptophyta > Magnoliopsida > Solanales > Solanaceae > Nicotiana > Nicotiana tabacum. Next base: position 46,484,762 of record NC_134093.1, on the reverse strand, counting down.
AGCAACTACAATGCTACAAATACAATCTGAAATAAAATGTAATTGTTCGAATCAAAGTAAATAGTAAAATGAAGCGAAAGGGGGCTTCAGGGACTGCGGACGCCAAGCAACTCTACCCCAAGTCTCCTGAACCAGTCGAGTCCGAGCTAGCTCCTCTATGCACCGCTAGGACCAACACCGAGATCTGCATAAGAAGTGCAGAAGTGTAGTATGAGTACAACCAACCCCATATACTCTATAAGTGTCGAGCCTAACCTCGACGAAATAGTGAAGAGGATATGACAAGACACTCACTATAAACCTATATGAATAATAAATGAAATACAACAGAAATATAGAGAAAACAACTAAACTCATTAGTACAGAACCCAAAAGCCAACTAACAGAGGGCCCCAGAAGAACACCATCGCAACATCTTTATATCACAGTACAACCATAGACTACCACAACTACAGACATTATAACACATCATACTCCATTGCGGTGCGTAACCCTATCCTAACATTTATCATGATATCTGTTGTGGTGTGCAACCCGATCCCAATATCATATCAATAGCTGTTGTGGCGTGCAACCCGTTCCAAATATCAACTCATAAACATGAACAACTTAACATAACCAAAATCCGTAATCTCAACACAAAAGGAAATAAAGCCTATAGAACATCAAGGAACTACCATTACCAACAGAGAATAACCAATACCTTGTATTCATAAACCTCAACAAATCATCATTACAAGAATAGGTAAATAACATCCACAATCGTACATGATATAATAAAGTGCACATCTAAGGTAAAGACAAATAAGGCAAGTAAAGACATGAATCAATGAAGATATGTAATTAATACAGGTAGGAACATATAGCAGGTAAGCATGTATTGATTTAAGAATGAATAAACGAAACATGTAGCAACTAATTGAGAAATAACAAATAAGTTGTGAGTAACAAATAAAGACATGTAGCAAATCAAAGCATGTAACAAAATATCACATAGAATAATTAATGATATAAAGATAAATATCCCAACCTGCATGCTTTAATCCATGACAGTGCATATATACTCGTCACCTCGCATATACATCATCACTACACATAATTCACTTAACAAATAGACCGACAAGTCCTAATTACCTCGAGTCAAAGTTAAACACAACACTTACCTCTTTCCGTAACCAAATCAACAATCAATCACAGAGTTTCCTTTTGAACAAGCCTCCAAACCAACCAAATCTAGCCAAATATCATTCAAGCAATTCAAAACAAGCTTTAGAAACTACCCGCGAATAAAAAATGCTCAATATTTGGCTAAATTGAAAAGGTCAACCCCTGGCTAACTTGGTCAAAATTTGAGATTCGGACCAAAAACTGATTACCCATTCACCTCCGAGCCCAATTATGTGATTTATTTTGCAATCCGACCTTAATTTGAAATCTAAATCTAAAATTTATAAAATTCCCAAATTCTACTCAAAAACCCTAATTTCTACATTCAATTCACACATTTGATGTTAAAAACTGCCCCATAGTTGCCAGAGTTGCAAATGCGAGACTCCATCCGCTTTGCGACTTCCCAGGCTTCGCAAATGCGGTCCCCTATTTCACAAATGCGAAATTCCCTAGTCCCAGTACCTTTCAAAAATGCGATCACTTGACCGAAAAAGTGAAGCTCACAAATGCGAGATCTGCATGCTTGCACCAACAGTTCTAAAACCATCCAAACTCATCTGATACACACACAAGCCCCTCGGGCTCAAAAATGGACATGCACACAAGTGTAATAACATCTTTCAAACTCGTTCGCTACCCCAAATTATCAAAATAATACCAAATAACAAGAATCGATCCTCAAAACTCAAGATTTTAACGTGAAAATCAATTTTCACAAGGTTTTAAAGTTCTTTAAATTTGGTTTGGAGTAGATTTTGATGTTATCAACATTCATTTGGTATTCTAAGACTGGAGATAGTTCCGTATGGTGATTTAAGACTTGCACGCAAAATTTGGTGTCATTCTGAGTAGTTTATGTATAATTCGGCGCGTTCGGAGCCAATTGGAAGGACTTTGAAGTTCATAAGTTGATTCGATTTGGTTTGGAGCGTGATTCTTAGTTTTTGTGTTGTTTTATGTGTTTCGTGAGGTCTAGAGCTCCATTTTATGATTTTGAACTCGTTGGTATGTTTGGACGAGGCCTTGGGTGCCTCGTATGCCATTCAAACGAAACACGGAACTCGTTTGGACTTGGAGAGATGGCTGAAACTACAGAGCTTCTGGTGCAATCGCACCTGCGAGGAGCTAGCCGCAAGTGCGAGCTCATAGGTGCGAGCGTTTGGCCGCAGAAGTGGTTTAGGGCGAGTTGACTGTGGCCTGCAGAAGCAGAGAGATATTTGCAGAAACGGTCTCGCTTCTGCGAGGGAAGAGCCGCAGGTGCGAAGAGGGTCGGTCAGACCTGGGTCGCAGATGAGAGAGGCGAGCTGCAGAAGCGGGCTCGTAGGTGCAGTTTCCTTTCCACATGTGCGCCCAGTGCTGGGCTTGGATCGTTCCGCAGAAGCGGACCTTCATCAACAGAAGCGGCGCTGCAGATGCCGCAAATTCTCTGCAGAAGCGGAAATCGCTGGGAGGTAGTGAGGTCCATTTATTACGGACCTAGGCCATTTTGGTTAGTTCATTACACTTCTTGGGCAATTTTTGGAGCTTCTTAGAGAGGGATTTTCACCTAGCTATTGAAGGTATGTAATTTCCATCCAATGTAAGTTAAATACATAGATTATGGGTAGATTTTAATGTGAACAATTGTGAAATATTATGGGTTTAGTTGAAAAACCTAACCAAATAGACCGACAAGTCCTAATTACCTCGAGTCAAAGTTAAACACAACACTTACCTCTTTCCGTAACAAAATCAACAATCAATCACAGAGTTTCCTTTTAAACAAGCCTCCAAACCAACCAAATCTAGCCAAATATTGTTCAAGCAATTCAAAACAAGCTTTAGAAACTACCCGCGAATGAAAAATGCTCAATATTTGGCTAAATTGAAAAGGTCTACCCCTGGCTAACTTGGTCAAAATTCGAGATTTGGACCAAAACCTGATTACCCATTCACCCCCGAGCCCAATTATGTGATTTATTTTGAAATCCGACCTTAATTTGAGGTCTAAATCGCAAATTTATAAAATTCGTAAATTCTACCCAAAAGCCCTAGTTTCTAACCATGCAATTCACAGATTTGATGTTAAAAAATGCCCTATAGTTGCCAGAGTCGCAAATGCGAGACCCCATCCACTTTGCGACTTCCTAGGCTTCGCAAATGCGGTCCCCTTTTTCACAAATGCAAAATTCCCTAGTCCCGGTGCCTTTAAAAAATGCGATCACATGACCGAAAAAGTGAAGCTCGCAAATGCGAGATCTGTAGGCTTGCACCAGCAGTTCTAAAACCATCCAAACTTATCTGATACTCACACAAGCCCCTCGGGCTCAAAAATGGACATGCACACAAGTGTAATAATATTATTCAAACTCGTTCCCTACCCCAAATTATCAAAATAATACCAAATAACAAGATTCGATCCTCAAAACTCAAGATTTTAACCTGAAAATCAATTTTCACAATCTTTCACATAACGTGCGAGATGCGCTTGGGTCACCCCGGACCCTAATCAAATATGAGTACAAGTCCAAATATATTATACAAACCTATCTGAATTGTAAAAATATCGATCTAAGGTCATTTACCAAAAATGTTGATCGAGGTCAACTGTAGCCTTATTTTATGTCAAGAATATCATTTTCTTTAAAATTTTACATAAAAACTTTCCGAAAAGTGACTCGGACCACACACGTAAATCAAGAAACATCAAATGGAGCTATGGAAGGTCTCGAAATACGGAAATAAAGGCTAGTACTCGAAACGACCTATCGAGTCGTCACAACATATTATTGCACACTTGTCGTTGTTCATAAAGTATACGCAAATGTATGAAATCGGTTTTTGTATATATATATATATATATATATATATATATTGAAATTTAAAACTTATTATGCTGATTTATTTAAGTTTTCCTATTTACAAAAAGTAACTAAAGCTTATATAAAGTATATACAAATCCCGTCAAAATATACAACTTATCTACAACTTGAATATAATTTATTTTGTACAAAATCTGTCAAAATATTACAATTTTACATACAATTTATATACAACTTGTATATAATTACGTTAGTTGTATATATTTTGTATGTCATTACTACACCCGATATGCATAATATATATAATTTGTTTATCTTCTTCTTCGAGTTTTAATTTGATATTCTAACCAATATTACCTCGAATCTTCACCAAATTCTCAAAAAATTTAGATATAAACTCCAAAGGATATTCCCAATCATTTGGAACAACGCTCAATCTAAACAAATAACAAATTTCGCAAAATTTGATTTTTGAATCCAAAGGTTCGAAGCTTTTTAATAGTTTTCAATGAAGTTTAGACTCATGTCTTCACGTTTCACACACCCAACAAAACCTAATTCACGAAACTTCCATTAATGAGTAAACAAGTCAAACAGAAATTAAGGCTCATTGTTCAGAAATTGAGAAGAACATCCTGCTGAGAGAGGAAAATAAGATAAATTCTCTCAAATCAATCTCAAGCGCCTCCAAACTCTTGTTAAGAATAGAATACATATCTTTTGATCAAGAACAAATTAGAGGTCCCGATTAGTGTAACGACACGATCGGTCCTTTTGCTTTTTAGATTTCCGTTCTCCTAAATAATCCCCCCCCCCCCCCCCCGTATGTGCTTTTACTATTTCATGACTTGCAGGAATGGTTAGTTCAGGTTTGGAAGGTTCGAGTTGAAATCGGAACACTTAGTTCCCTAACATTGGCTTTAAAGGGTTAAGTTTGACTTGGGTTAATATTTCTAGTAAACGACCTCAAAATCAGGATTTGACGGTCCCAATAGGTTCGTATGATGATTTTGAACTTGGGCGTATATTCGGATCGGGATTTGGATGATCCAGAAGCGTTTCGGCGCATTAACTAAAAAGTTGGCGCATTGAAGGTTTTAAAGTTTTTTCAACTTGGTTTGGAGTAGAGTTTGATGTTATCAACGTCCGTTTGGTATTACGAGCCCAGGGATAGTTCCGTATGGTGATTTAAGACTTGCACGCAAAATTTGGTGTCATTCCGAGTAGCTTATGTATGATTCGGCACGTTCGGAGCCAAATGGAAGAACTTGAAGTTCATAAGTTGATTCGATTTGGTTTGGAGCGTGATTCTTAGTTTTTGTGTTGTTTTATGTGTTTCGTAAGGTAGAGAGGTCCGTTTTATGATTTTGAACTCGTTGGTAAGTTTGTACGAGGCCTTGGGTGCCACGTATGCCATTCGAACGATACGCGGAACTCGTTTGGACTTGGAGAGATGGCTGAAACAATAGAGCTTCTGGTGCAATCGCACCTGCGAGGAGCTAGCCGCAGGTGCGAATGTTTGGCCGCAGAAGCAGTTTAGGGCGAGTTGACTGTGGCCCGCAGAAGCGGGGAGATCTTTGCAGAAGCGGCCTAGCTTTTACGAGGGAAGGGCCACAGGTGCGAAGAGGGTCGGCCAGACCTGGGTCGCAGATGCGAGAGGCGAGCTGCAGAAGCGGGCTCGTAGGTGCGGTTTGCTTTCCACAGGTGCACCCAGTGCTGGGCTTGGATCGTTTCGCAGAAGCGGGCCTTCATCCACAGAAGCGGCGCTGCAGATCCGCCAATTTTCCGCTGAAGCGGAAATCGTTGGGAGGCAGTGGGGTCCCTTTATTACGGGACCTAGGCCATTTTGGTTCATTCATTACACTTCTTGGGCGATTTTCGGAGCTTCTTAGAGAGGGATTTCACCTAGGTATTTAAGGTATGTAATTTTCATCCAATGTAAGTTAAATACATAGATTATGGGTAGATTGTAACATGAAAAATTGTGAAAAATTATGGGTTTAGTTGAAAAACCTAGGTTTTGATAAAAATGGGATTTAACCACGTAAATGGTTATGGAATTGGGTGAAAATGGTATAGTTGAGTTTGTGAGGTTATGGGTAACAATTATTTTCGAACATTTAAGGAATCCAGGCATTTGGGCCCGGGGTGAATTTTAGGAATCTTCCAATTTGGGTTGGGTAATTACTCTAATAGTTAAATTATGAACTTTTGAACATGTATTGATTATTCTATATAACATTTGACTAGTTTCGGGTTGTTTGGCACCGAGTTGTGGATTTAAAGCATATTTGTGGATCGAAAGTGATCTTGAAAACGAGGAAAGTCTCTTGCCTAACCTTGTAAGAGGGAACTCATCCCCTTAGGTGTATTCTTGTTGCGAATTACTTATATGGGGAGCTACGTACGCACTAGGTGACAAGAGTCCATTCGTAGCTATATTTCATGAGATGTCCGGGTAGTCTTAGACTTACATCATGCCTTGATTGTACTGTTATGTTTATTATGCATATTAATTGTCTTAAATAAAGCTGAGATTAGGGATTTGAAATGTTGAAACTTTCAATTTAGATTTCTTATTTTTGGGAAGAATTGAGGAATATATAATAACTCAGAGAAATCCATGTCCACTCGCGTCGCAAGTACTTCCGCGAGTGAGGTAAACTGCTCTCCTCTCATGGGAGTGGATCGTTTGCCTCGACAGGTTAATAGATGCATCTATGGTTCATGTCGTTCGACCCTCGGCAGTGCACACAATATATTTTTGGATCAGGCCGTACAACCTCAACATAAATCGTGCGTGATCATACTCGGAACTTGATTTCACTTTATTATTATTATTATTATTATTATTATTATTATTATTATTATTATTATTATTATTATTATTATTATTATTATTATTATTATTATTATTATTATTATTATTATTATTATTATTATTATTATTATTATTATTATTATTATTATTATTATTATTATTATTATTATTATTATTATTATTATTATTATTATTATTATTATTATTATTATTATTATTATTATTATTATTATTATTATTATTATTATTATTATTATTATTATTATTATTATTATTATTATTATTATTATTATTATTATTATTATTATTATTATTATTATTATTATTATTATTATTATTATTATTATTATTATTATTATTATTATTATTATTATTATTATTATTATTATTATTATTATTATTATTATTATTATTATTATTATTATTATTATTATTATTATTATTATTATTATTATTATTATTATTATTATTATTATTATTATTATTATTATTATTATTATTATTATTATTATTATTATTATTATTATTATTATTATTATTATTATTATTATTATTATTATTATTATTATTATTATTATTATTATTATTATTATTATTATTATTATTATTATTATTATTATTATTATTATTATTATTATTATTATTATTATTATTATTATTATTATTTCCATGTTCCATACCTGTTTATAATTCCTGTATTTTATTATTGGCCTATAGTAAGTGTCAAAGTTGACCCCTCGTCACTACTTCTTCGAGGTTAGACTGGATACTTACTGGGTACATATTGTTTATGTATTCACGCTACACTTCTGCACTAATCATGCAGGTTCTGAGGCAGGTGCATCTGGTAGTGAGCTGCTTTCCGAGGCACGTTTAGTGCAGAACTGTAGTATGAGTACATAAATCAATGCGTAACCGGTAAGTATCTAGCCTAACCCCGGAGAAGTAGTGATGAGGGGTTGACGTCAATACTTACTAGAGGTCCAATAAAGTAATATAATAAATCATAAGTAGTTTTGAAGCACACAACAATAATGGGGTTAATATGTAAGTCACATAATCTTTCAAATATTTATTTTAAAGTATGAATTTCTTAACCTTGTATTCTACCTTAACGGTTCAGAAAAGGCCAAGAGCCAATATCAAATGCATAAGGAATACCATATAAAATGCCGGGCATCAGTGGAAAGATAATCTCAGTAGCGTTCGGTTTAACAACGATATAACACACGATTATGCCGAGGTCGTTCAGCCCAATCCAGAATAATGTGTACACTACTGAGGGTCGAGCAACACGAACCATAGATGCATCTATTATACTTCCGAGGCATTTGGCTCACTCTACAAGAAAGGAAGGAATTTACCGAATTACGAGACACGTGCTTACACTAAAGTACATGAGCACAAAGTGAATATAATCTTTAAAGTTTCTCAAATAACTCGCCCACAACTCAAAGTGATAAGGCTCGTCCTAGTATACATATGTTTATTTCTAAATCAATTTCAATTATAACTTCAATTAATTAAGCTAGCAGAATGAGTTTAGATAATTCAAATATTACACGATAAGTTCCTAAGTCTACCCGGACATAAACATGCTTTAGCTACGTAGGACTCTCGTCACCTCGTGCGTACGTAGCATCCAAAACTAGTATCACATAACAATTACATCACATAGGGGGTAGTTTCCCCCTCACAAGGCTAGACAGGAGACTTAGCTCGCTCCGAAGTTCCATAAGCGGCTCCAACGCCACTCTAACACTCAACTCCAAGCCAAACGTTCTGAAACTAGTCAAACCACGTGCAAAGCAATTAAAATATACTCCAATGCTTAAAATTTAATAATTTATAACAATTCCCAACTCCGCTCGAAAAGTCAATAAAGTCATCCATCCAGCCCACATGCCTGGATTCTGAAAATTTTCAAAGATATATATTACCCATAACATTACAAGCTCAAATATATAATTTATCACGAATTCCACGTCCAACTTCGTGGTCAAATTCCAAAAATACCTATATCTAGGTTTTATAAAAAAATCCAGAATTTCTACTAATTTCCATGTTCAAATCAACATATAAACCATGTATTTAACTCACAATATGTAGGAATTACCTTGACATATATGATGAAAACCTCCACCTGGAGCTCTCCAAAAATCGCCCAAACCAAGAGAGAATGAAAGAAGATAGGCCAAATCCCGTATAAAAATCCAATTCTTCCAAGCGCTTCCTCGCACCTGCAGAACAGTAGCCGCTTCTGCGGCCCCACACCTGCGAAAAATCCATCGCCTCAAGCGCTTTTGCGCTTGCGCACCTGCACGACCATGTCCACTTCTATGGCCCAGACCTTCTTGGTCAACCTCCGCTTCTGTGCTCCAGTGGTCTGTGATGACCCGATAGGTCATCTTATTTTTTAAAACCTAATTCTGCGCTTTAAAGCCTTAAATACCTCATTTTTAGCTTTCTCGATTTGCGTGGACAGTCCGAGTGTTTTTTCGGAAAGCGTTTATGTTAAAAGCTGAGAAAATATAATTTTTTTTGCCTTAAAATCCATTTAAGTTGACTTCAGTCAACATTTTGAGTAAACATATCCGGATTTGTATTTTGATGGTCCCGGTGGGCCCGTATCGTGATTTGGGACTTGGGCGTATGCCCGTAATCGAATTCGGAAGTCTCTAGCCAGAGTTATCGCACTTTGTTGGAATTTGAAAGTTAAAAGCTTAATAACTTTGAAATGTTTGACCAATGTTTGACTTTTTGGATATCGGGTCCGTATTTTGGTTTCGAAACCCGGCATAGGTCCAATACTATATTTTTGACTTGTCTGTCAAACTTGGTGAGAAATGGAGCTGGTTTGACGTGATTCAGACGTCCGGTTATGAAAATAGGAGTTTCAATATTTTCTTGAAAATTTCATTTGATTTGGTGTTTAATTCGTAGTTCTATGTGTTATTTTGGCGATTTGATCGCTCGAGCAAGTTCGTATGATGATTTTAGACTTGTGTGCATGTTTGGTTTGGAGCCCCGAGGGCTCGGGTGAGTTTCGAATAGGCTACAGAGTGGTTTGGACTTAGAAAACTCAGCTGGTTCTGCAATTTCTGGGGACTTGTGTCTAATCTCGCAATTGCGAGATCAGTGTTCGCATTTGCGAACATTCCCCAATCCTGACAGGCTCGCATTTGCGAGCAAATTCTTCGCATTTACGAAGAGTACCTGGGTCAGCATGAGTTCGCATTTACGATCAAGAGGTCGCAATTGTGGGGATACCAGAGTTCGCATTTTCAAACAATAATTCGCATTCGTGAAGTGGGGCTGGGGCAGGCTTGGTCGCATTTGCGATCAATTTGGTCGAAAATGCGGAAGATCAATGTTCGCAATTGCGAACAAGTCATCGCAATTGCGATGCAAGCAGAGATGTGAAGGTCTTCGCGATTCCGATTGACTCTTCAAATTTGCGGGGGTTCGCATTTGCGTTTTCACGGTAGAAATTGGGTTTTTGGGTAGAATTAGGAATTTTTGTAAAATGGGGATTTAGCCCTCAAATTGAGGTCGAATTCCAAAACAAATTACATAACCGGGCTCGTGAGTGAATGGGTGTTCATATTTTGTGACTTTTAGCCTAGATTTCATTAACTAGATTAATTTCTTATAGTTGTATTTAAGGTATGTAATTGATTTTTTCTAGCTTTGGGCTATTCAGAGTCGGATATTCGTGGAAAAGGCATTGTTACCGATTGATTGAGCTTAGTTCGAGGTAAGTGGCTTGCCTAACCTTGTGTGGGGGAAATCCCCTTAGGATTTGGTACTGTTGTAATATGTGAGCGCTGTCTACGTGAGGTGATGAGTACGTACACAAGCTATTTGTTGTAAAACCCGATTTTGCTGAGTAGCAACATGTTTTCCTTTTATTTGGGTTATGCTAGTTTTCTGAGTAGTAATCTGTTTCTCATTCTTAAATTGCATTATACCAACCTGTGAAGCTATCCTATTTAGCTTAATATCACATGTCTACGTGTTTTAACTGCTTATTTGAACTATGTGAAGCATGCCTAGTTGATTTCCTGCTTTTCCTTGTTCTTTATCAGTATTAACTGTAGAAATCTTGTTGTTAATTATTTTATTTATCGGTTTAAGCCGTGTGTTTACTTTTGAGACTACGAGGTGGTTCCTCGGGAGTTCTCCCTGAACATTTACTTCTGAGACTATGAGGCGGTTCCTCAGGAGTTCACCCTATACATTTACTTTTGAGACTACGAGGTAGTTCCTCGGGAATTCTCCTTGTACATTTACTTTTGAGACTACGAGGTGGTACCTCGGGAGTTCTCCCTATACATTTACTATTGAGATTACGAGGCGCTTCCTCGAGAGTTCTCCCTACACATTTACTTTTGAGACTATGAGGCGGTACCTTGGGAGTTCTCCTTATATATTTTCCTTTGAGACTACGAGTCGGTACCTCAGGAGTTCTCCCTGCATATTTTGGGACTACGAGACGATATCTAGGGAGATCCCCTTCTGTTTAACTCTGTGTGTCGTACTGTTGCTTTGTTGTATTTCCTTTTGCTAAATTCTAGTCTCTTATTATACTGTATATTCTCCTGCCTTATTTATTATTTCTTAGTGGGCCTGACCTGACCTCGTCACTACTCTACAGAGGTTAGACCTGGCACTTACTGGGTACCATTGTGGTGAACTCATGCTACTCTTCTGCACATATTTTGTGTGCAGATCCAGGTACTTCTTATCAGCCCCTCTATTAGCTGAGAGTGCTTGTTGTTGTACGAAGACTTCAAGGTACACCTGCCACATCCGAAGACCTCGGAGTCCCCTTCTATTCTCTCCTGTGTCATTTACCTTCCGTACTTCTTTTATTAGACTCTGGTGTATAGAGATACTAGTTTCCTTCTGTAGTTTGGGACATGATGTTCCGGGTTTTGGGAATATTGTGTATTACTGGAGTGATGGTTATTGTACATGCCAAGCGGCATTGTTACCAATTATTTAGTTATTTGTTGCAGTTAGTTGTTAAGTTTTACTTGTATTTTGTTATTTTCGCATTTTGTTAGGCTTACCTAGTCGTAGAGGCTAGGTGCCGTCACGACGTCTTACGGAGGGAGAATTGGGTCGTGACATGGTCACATCTGCGATCACACAGGTGCGGGAACTTCTTCGCACTTGCGACCTCTGCCCAATTCACTCCCAACCGCTTATGCAGTTCACTGCCATGCTTCTGTGATGAAGCTTCCGTAGAAGCGGTTGCACCAACAACCAGAATTCTCCAGCTTTTTCCTTAAGTCCAAAATCTGATACGTTAACCATCCGGAATCTACTCGAGGTCCCCGGGACCTTGACCAAATATACCAACACGTCCCAAAACATAATACGAACTTAGTCAAGGCCTCAAATCACACCAAACCACATTGAAAGTATGAATCGACAATTGAAATCCTTCTTTAAACTTTCAAACTTCAACGAACGCGTCTAAACAATACCAAAACATTCTGGAATGATGCCAAACTTAGCGTACAAGTCATAAATCACAATACGAACATATTCCAAGGCTCGAAATCCCAAACAGACATCGATAACACCAAAGCCCACTTCAAACCTAACTTAGGAAATTCTTAAACCTTCAAAATACCAACATTCCATAATAAGCACCGAAAATCTCCCGGGTGATTCGATACTCAACCCAAAAATACGTCCAAGTCCGAAATCATCATACGAACCTATTTAAACCTTCAAATCCCGATTCCGATTTCGTTTACTCAAAAGTCAAACCTTAGTCAATTCTTCCAACTTAAAGCTTTCGAAAAAAAACTTTTCTTTCCGAATCAACTCCGAACTCCCCAAAGTTGATTTTCGACCACCTGTACAAGTAATAAACACATGAATTGAAGCTACTCAAGGCCTCAAACCGCCGAACGACGCGTTAGAGCTCAAAACGACCGGTTGGGTCGTCACATTCTCTCCCACTTAAACATATGTTCATCCTCGAACGTTTTAAGAACTGCTCCGGAGTTGCCTCCAAGATCACTGTTCAACACCTTGTGCACCTACCCGTGCCACCACAATCCAGTTGAGCACATTAACTCGAGTAAGACTGAAGATCCCCTCTTTTATTTACTCAATAAGCCTTAGAACCAAATTCCAACCTCCAAATTTCTCTACAAGACCTGATTCTAACATACGAACACCGTATCAATGACTACACACTATACATAAACATGATCATGCACACACATAATTCGGTTGCCCATAATAACATCCTCCGACCACAAATAGCTGGAATTTCATGAATCTGATGCCCGCAATACTTCTCATGACGCATATAAGTCCTGTTCCAACTCTCGAAATACTGCCACAATGGAAGAGATATGTAGAAACTAATAACCACCTGCCGAATCAACAAATCATGGAGTCTCTCCTCCTGACAAGGACCATTACCTCATTCTAAATGGAATAACGATATTTGCTCTTTAATATACTCTACATAACTCAGATAGCACTAATCCCAGATCCAATAACCTCGTCTCACCCAGTACAAGATGCTCAGGCAATAAGCCATCTCAAACACTGCCAAAAAATCTCATATGACGCCCACAATGCGCCAACAAGCTACAAACTCTAATGTGATACATAAGAAAAAACGAACTTTGGAAAAAGACTACCCAACCCGCGTAACGAATAAAATGGTCGAAGACACGCAATGAACCTTCTCAAAGAATGAGAAACAAATACACAAAAATAAGCATAGGGAACCGTACTCAATATCTCACTGTTGCAGCGTGCAACCCAATCCACACATGATACCATTGCGGCGTGCAACCCGATCCAAACAACATAATACCGTTGCAGCGTGCAACCCGATCCAAACAACATACCCATGGCGGTGTGCCACCCGATCCACACATAACGGTAAATAAGGGAATACCTATCAAGCTATAATACTAATACCTACGAAATACCCGAATATCGACCACAAGCACGCCAAGCGCAAAAAATACAACCCTGGGGAGACGGATAGTGCCATACGGTACAAAGCCCAAGCACGACTAAGGTGCAATAAATGACCTGCATCTCAAGAGCCATCCTTCTCACATAATGCCATAAGCTACACGGGACAACAACACATGTGCGAATAATCAAGTCATCTCAATCCGGAACAAACTCCCACAAATCAAACCAAAGGACTAGAGCACCTTCCAGGAATAAACTCTCACAATAACGATAGTACCAAAAATGGCCATACTTGGTTTCAATCTTTAACAATCAAGTGACTAACATGTCACACTTACACAAATCTCCCCGTGGGTACGCTCCTATGACCTTCCGCCCAGGAAGCAAATTCCGCACATCCATACCACCAAACGTACTAATTATGTAAAGCAAATCAAGAATCCGCAAATCAATACACAATGCTCTTTACACAGAACACCATTCCTAGGAGACACTAGGATAATGCCAGCTTACTCTGAACATCTAAATTCTTCACGGTTCATCCAAGCTCGTGACATTCTTTTCAACACCAAACCGCAATCTTGATCCTCAACTTTCAAATTCCCATGCCGCAGAAACTACAAACCTCAAGTCGTGATCTAAGCCGCCATGAATCTTCCGTAATCTATTTACACCACAAGGCCATTGAATCGAATACCTCCCAGATCAATCAAGTCATGGTGGCTGTTGATCCCGCACGTACAACCACAAATCACATGTATAACTTCACATGCCGAAGGAACTGATCATTGCCACAATCATATTGATTCAACCATTACCAACCAAACCAACTTCTTCCAATTCACTCTTGACTTGCCTAAGAAATAATAGTGGCTCCATTCAAGAATCTTAACGAAATTCAACAACAGTCCTCCCGAGTGACCCACTTCACGAGATCACATCATCTCAATACCTATGAACCATCTCGTACCTTCCTCATCAACACAATAGCATCTCCAACTCGTACACCCATTCTGAAAGACCTTCCGCGAATCCGAAGCTATTTCTCCCTTTCCTCTAATACTACCCTGCAGGCCCGATGATAACATAGAACACTCCAAGCCCCCCTTTAATAATCCACTGCAACAACTCGATCCTTAGCCACAAAACAGACCCGAAATCCTTAGGCACTGCACTTTAATTCCTAAACCCACTAGGACTGTTGTCGAGAGTCACACACTCTGACCTAGTCCCGAATATAACCAAACTCCAATGCTCTACTAGCACATGAATACCCTCTCGAAGAAGCAACCGACAGAACTCTCTTCCTTGTTCATCACGTTCGTAGAACTCATAATTTCTGAGTCTTCCCAAAAACCTGAACATGAATCGATAAAGCCAAATATAACACACATCCATCAAGTTTTTTTCCCGAATTACCCCTGATGTTTTTATTCCTCGGTCATAATAACCCACCAATACACCGATAACCAAAAACCACACAAACAGACAACCATGTGATCCAATCGTAGATGGTGGGGCTCCCCCACTTAGCGTTAAGCTACCATTACATAAACCGAGAACCCACGAGGATTCCCCCTTCTCAATTACCATGATCTCGCGCCTTTAACCTGCCAAATTTCTAGAAATACTTCGTCAAACATCTCATGAACATTCCGAATTATCCGCTACAATCGCACATTCAACCTTCTGCCAGGTAGTAAGAAGAACTTTTCACAGAAACTTCATCAGAATCACGCAACCGCTAATCTGTTCACAAGAGATCACCCACTTGTGGAGTTCCTTACCGACATCTTCCAACGAAGCTGTACTGGGTACAACTACCATGAAATCAGTAAACTTTCCTCAGCCCATGCTCATCCACCATCTGTACAAGTCTGTTCATCCCCCATTGACATCAACTGACAGTCCGACAATACATTTCCAAACTCGAAGCCACGTTTCACACCTCTCCATTTCCAGCACACTCCCCTCTGCCATAATCAAGCTTCCTCCGTCCAGCAACCACCATCCCAAATGAAATGCATAAGCTTAGTCATTATCCACCATGATTCCCAAATCACTCTAAACTTTCTTCAAGGCAAGTGGCTTCCTACCACAGAATCTGTATGCTACTCTGCCACTCCCACTTCGGTTAAACCACCTCTTTTAAGCAACTTCTCGACCTCTGCTCTTCATACTTGACCTACTAGAAATTTGACCACCGCGAGACACTCCCCGCCATGTCATTCCTCATCCTTTGCTACCCAAATGTTGCATCAAATCAAAATCCATCTCTATAGCACCTGAACTAATAAATTGCTTCCAACTCCAAACCTCCTGGAAGATCATCTTTCTCGAGCTGTCAACATTAGAAACACTTATTCGATCCCGAAACCGCTACACACTGCTATATCTTACAACCGCTCCTCCGTCACCATTTCACAGCATCCTGCCCCGAAGGTAACTCGAAGAAGACCATAACACCGACGAACCATAATGCGTTCAACAAGGACGACGACACCACATCACAATTGAGGATTCCACCACGCCCGAAAATACCAAGTCTCGTTACTCCATCAACCCAAACCTGAACGTCCATAGAATGATTGCCTTTTCTTTGCTGGAATTTAACGCCGAACCTCTAAACCATGAACTGAGCAATCCTCCTTTTGAGTCATTCACTGCTGCAATCCATAAATAAGCACCCTACCATCACACCAACACTGTGCGATAACAATGCATGAATATCATAATAATCTGTGCATAACCTCAAAACCATCAGTAATACAACTACTTAGCAGAGATGACGGGACATCCTTCTGTAACGCAACGATAATAGCCCACTTGAACATGTAGGGAAAACAACTTGCACTGTATTTGTGGTGCCATTTACAACTCCTCAAAGACCAATTGATACCAAGCACTCCACGTCGTATATGATTGCGTAGGAAAGAAATAAAGGCATAAGCCTCAAAAGAATCAGACCGCATGATGAGGAATCAAGAAGGGAAGTGCTCCTAGCAGCCCTATAGCCTCTCGAAGATAAGTACAAACATCTCTGTACGGATTCGCAAGACTCTACTAGACTTGCTCATGACTCGTGAGACCTAAGTGAGCCTAATACTATGATACCAACCTGTCACGACCCAAAATCCACTATAGGTTGTGATGGTGCCTAACGTCGCTGTCAGGCAAGCCAACGGTGATTTATCAATTTAATTACCCATTTTATTACTTTCAAAATCATAGATTTTAATAAGGAAAGAGACTTACACTTCTAAATCCACGGGAACGTACAACATTTGTAGTTTATAAAAGAAATAAAAGGCAATAATAATATACAAAACCGTGAGCATCAACTAGTATAACCCCAAAACTCGGTGTCACAAGTGCATGAACATTTTCTAAGGAGTACAATAATAATACATTTGTCCAGAATGTCAATAAGACAGGATAAAATATATAATACGATGGAGACTCGACGCACTGCGATGCTTAGCGTGGAATGCAACACACATGAAGTCCCCTCAACAGGTGCGCCTATGCGCCAAGATTATCACCAAATGAACCTGTCAGACCCTACACGTTTAGTGCAGAAGTGCAGCATGAGTACGTAAATCAATGCGTACCCAGTAAGTATCTAGCCTAACCCCAGAGAAGTAGTGACTAGGGGTCGACATCGACACTTACTAGAGGTCCAATAAAGTAATATAATAAATGATAAGCAGATATGAAGCACACAACAATAATGGGGTAAATCTGTAAGTCACATAATCTTTCAAATATTTCTTTTAAAGTATGAATTTCTCAATCTTATATTCTACCTTAACGATGCAAAAAATTCCAAGTGTTTATCAAATACATAAAGAATACCATATAAAACGTCGGACATCAGTGGAAAGATAATCTCATGAGCGTTCGGATTACCAGCGATATAACGCACGATTATGCCAAGGTCGTTCGGCCCGATCCAGAATAATGTGTACATTGCCGAGGGTCGAGTGGCACACACCGTAGATGCATCTATTATACTGCCAAGGTATTTGACCCGCACGACAAGAAAGGAAGGAAGTTATCGAATTACGAAACACGTGCTTACAATACAGTACATGAGCACAAAGTGAATATAATCATTGCCGTTTCTCAAATAACTCGCCCACCACTCAAAGTGATAAGGCTCGGCCTAGTATACATATGTTTATTTCTAAATCAATGTTAATTATAACTTCAATTAATTAAGCCAGTAGAATGAGTTCAAATAATTCAAATATTACATGATAAGATCCTAAGTCTATCCGGACATAAATATGCTTTAGCTATGTACGGACTCTCGTCACCTCGGACGTACGTAGCACCCACAACTAGTATCACATAACAATTACATCACATAGGGGTAGTTTCCCCCTCACAAGGTTAGACAGGAGACTTACCTCGCTCCGAAGTTCCATAACTGGCTCCAACGCCACTCGAACACTCATCTCCAAGCCAAACATTCTTAAACTAGTCAAACAACGTGCAAATCAATCAAAATATACTCCAATGCTTATAATTTAATAATTTATAACAATTCCCAACTCCGCTCAAAAAGTCAATAAAGTCATCTCTCGGGCCCACGTGCCTGGATTC
Source organism: Nicotiana tabacum (assembly GCF_000715075.1). Classification (NCBI taxonomy): domain Eukaryota; kingdom Viridiplantae; phylum Streptophyta; class Magnoliopsida; order Solanales; family Solanaceae; genus Nicotiana; species Nicotiana tabacum. Next base: position 46,466,399 of record NC_134093.1, on the reverse strand, counting down.
CGAACATTTTCGAAGATATACATTACCCATAACATTACAAGCTCAAATATATAATATATTCCCAATTCCACGTTCAATTTCGTGGTCAAATTCCAAAAATACTAATTTTTAGGTTTTCTACCAAAATCCCAAATTTTTACTAATTTCCATGTTCAAATCCACATATAAACCATGTATATAACTCACAATATGTGGGAATTACTACCTTGACATAGATGATCAAAACCTCCACCTGAAGCTCTCCAAAAATTGCCTAAACTAAGAGAGAATGAAACAATATGAGCCAAATCCCATATAAAAATCCAATTCGGTTCAGTGCTTCCTCCCACCTGCGGAACAGTAGCCGCTTCTACGGCCCCGCACCTGCAAAAAATCCATCACAGGTGTGGCTGCAGCTCAGACCAACATCCATCGCTTCTGCGCCACCAGTAGTGCTCCTGCGCTTCCGCTTCTGTGGGCCTTAAGCACTTTTGCGCTCACGCACCTGAGTGACCATGTCCGCTTTTGCGGCCCAGGCCTTCTTGGCCAACCTCCGCTTCTGCGCTCCAGTGGTCGCATCTGCGATCACGTAGGTGCGGGAATTTCTTTGCACCTGCGACCTCTGCCCAGTTCACTCCCAGGTTCTTTTGCAGTTCAATGCCTCGCTTCTGCGAGGTCACTTCTGTGATGAAGCTATCGTAGAAGTGGTTGCACTAGCAACCAGAATTCTCCACCTTTTTCTTTAAGTCCAAAATCCTATCCGTTAACCATCCAGAATCCACCCGAGCCCCCCCAGGACCTTGACTAACTATACCAACGTGTCCCAAAACATACTACAAACTTAGTCGAGGCCTCAAATCATGCCAAACTACATAGAAACTACTAATCGATGATCGAAATCCTTCTTTAAACTTTCAAACTTTCAAACTTCAGCGAACGCGTCTGAACCATACCAAAATATTTCGGAATGACTCCAAACTTTGTGTACAAGTCATAAATCAGAATACGAACCTATTCCAAGGCTCGGAATCCCAAACGGACATCGATAACACCAAACTTAGGAAATTCTTAAACCTTCAAAATGCCAACCTTTCATAATAAGCATTGAAAAGCTCCCGGGTGATCCGATACTTAACCCGAACATACGCCCAAGTCTGAAATTATCATACGAACCTATTGAAACCTTCAAATTCTGATTCCGAGGTTGTTTACTCAAAAATCAAACCTTAGTTAATTCTTCTAACTTAAAGCTTCCGAAATCAAACATTTCTTTCCAAATCAACTACGAACTCCCCGAAGTTTAATTCCGACCACCCGTACAGGTCATAAAACATGAAGTGAAGCTACTCAAGGCCTCAAACCACCGAACGGTGCCCTAGAGGTCAAAACGACTGGTCGGGTAGTTACAAAAAAGGAAGCAATTAAAGTGGACCACCAAAGTCAAATACGGATCCAAACTATTAAGACAAGGAAGAATAAAGGCAACAAGAAGTATCTCACCAATAACTCTTTACAACATGAGATAAACAACAAGAATCATGGGTGAGGTACCGCCTCGTATGCAACACGAATCACAATCGAGGTACCGCCTCGTACATAACAATAATCACAATCGAGGTATCACCTCATTTTCATATTTATCAATTTTAATCATAATAGTTCCTTTTACCGCCGTGCGAGCCTTACATTTAAATAGTTTTGAAAATATTTTTTCCGAGATAGCTACACGCACTTTAGCCCACCTTATAACGCCGTATGGCTTCAAGTAATTCCCTTACAAGCAACACGCATATACATCCCACCTTATGCTGCCGCGGACACTTTAACTCCTATTCTTATACTGTCGCATGCGCATCAATACCACATCACAAAAACAACTCGCACCCCAAGTGCTCATATGCCACAACTTGCTAATAATCAACAATATCAATGTTTTCCCAACAATAGCCCATGGCTCAACCACAATGTCTACAAGAATATCAACAGTAACAATGAATGTAAATCTCTCAACAAGAAGGATATCTCAATAATAAACAACTTTGCCTTAACGTGATAACAACTTTCAAAACTTCAATACCAATAACTCAACAATGAGAGAGATAATGTGTAACCACGATATTAAATAAGAATAACTCATAATGGAAGAGATAACATGTAACAATGACTTCAAATAATGATAATCAACAATGAAAGAGATAACATGTACAATGACTTCAAATAATGATAATCAACAATGAAAGAGATAACATGTAACAATAACTTCAAATAATGGTAGATAAATAATGGAAGAGACAACTTGCAACGATGACTTCAAATAAGGGTAAGGATAGACTAATACAAGTAAGAATATATTGACTATGAGAATTTAGAACATTATATGACAATTCAATTAAAGCATGGAAAGAGTCTAAGTAGCCAAAACCGGTCAAATAGCACATATAAACCGTGTATCCACTCATCACTTTACGTACATGACTTTTGCGTATCACAAATAACGCAATCAATCCCAAATCCTATGGGGTAGTTTTCCCACATAAAGTTAGGCAAGATACTTAACTCAACTAGGCCAATTCAACCCTCGGAAATAGCTTTTCCCCTAAAATTCTCCTCCACACGGCTCAAATCTAACCAGAATTGACTCAATACCATCAAGCAATGCAAGGGAAATCAACTACAATAAATAAAAGCTATCATCTTTAAACCTTTTCCAAAAAGTCAACAAAAGTCAACACGGGGCTCGCCCTGTCAAAAACTGGGTCCAAGGGCAGATTCCAAAAAGTCACATGATTTTTATGTTAAATCTAAGATTTTGTAATGACTCGGACGGTTATTTTGAGAATTCGAGTCTCGTACGGTGGCCTTAGGTCTCGAGCAAATTTGTATTATGTGTTATGGCTTGCGTGTAAGGCCGAGTTCGGTTTTCGGATGATTCAGGGTCAATTTGGAAGCAGGATTCTTGTTATTGAAGCTTAAGCGGTAAGAGTTGACCGGAATTTGACTTTTGTGTACACGACTACGAAATGACATTTTGATGATTCCAATATCTTCATATGGTGATGTTGGACTTAGGTGTGCGTCCAGATTAAGATTTGGAGGTCCGTAGGATAATTTGAAGCATTTCGGCAAAAAATGGAAAATTAAAGTTTTCGAAGGTTGAGAGGTTTGACCGAGAGTTGACTTTGGTGATATCGGGGTCAAAATGTGATTCCGAGAGATGTATTAGCTCCGTTATGTCATTTGGAACTTGCGTGCAAAATTTGGCATCATTTCGGGTTGATTTGATATGTTTCAGCGCGAGTTGTTGAAGTTAGGAGATTTGGAAATTTATAAGTTCGATTCGTGATGCGATTTGTAGGTTCGACGTTGTTTGATGTGATTTGAAGCCTCAAGCAGGTTCGTGTTATGTTATGGAACTTGTTGGCATGTTTCGACGGGGTCCCGGGGACCCCGGGTGCATTTCGGATGGGCCACGAGCCATTCTCTTATGTTTTGGAATGCTGAAATTCTGGTGTCTAATGTCTTTTTACGCGATCACGACGGCACAGACGCAATCGCGTAGGCTGTTTGGTGAGTGGCCCATTTTCCTTCTTCGCATTCGCAGTATAAGGTTCATGATCGCGAACGTGTACATTCTCCTTCATCGCGTTCTCATTCAGAGATCCGCGTTCGCGTAGCTCAACTTTAACATCTGGTGTATTTTCTCTTCGTGATCACACATTTTGGTTTTCCATCGCGTAGTACATTCTTAGGGCATCAGTTGTTCCCTTCTTTGCGATCACATGCATTTGTTCGGGATTGCGCAATACAATTTATGGGCAGTGGTCATTTCCTTCTTCGCGATCGCAATTGCATTTCCGCGATCGCGATGTGTAAATCGCTGGGCAGCAAAATATATTTCCAAAATCGTGGGGTTTGTCCATTTTTCATCTTTTGAGCTATAGACCTCAGATTTGAGCAATTTTTGAGGGGTACTTCGCGTGGTTGATTGGGGTAAGTGATCTTTACCTGGTTTTGATTTTATTTCATGGTTTTATCTTTGTTTTCATCATTAAATTAGAGAATTAAGTTGGAAATTAGGGGAAATTTGTAAAATCTTTCAAAAGTTTAAAATGATGATTTGAATGAAGAATTGATATAGGAAGTTGATAATTTTGGTATGGTTGAACTCGTATCGGAATGAGTGTTCGGGTTTTGTGAATTTTATCGGGTTCCAAGGTGCGGGCTCGGGGGTTGACTTTTGGGTTGACTTTTTGGTTCATGTTAAAGATTGAAGCTTTATTATAAGGAATTGTTTCTTATGAGTTTTATTTATGATTTGAAGTTATTTTTGCTAGATTTAAGCCGTCCGGAGGTTGTTTCACTCGAGAAGGTCATTTTAGAGTAAAGGTCTAGCTTCCTTGAGGTAAGTATCTTTCCTAACTTTATGTGGGGGAATTACCCCTTAGGATTTGAGTCTTTGGTGCTAATTGTGTCATGTGAAGGCCGTGTTCGCAAGGTGACGCGTACGTGCTCGGGCTTATTTGTGGAAATTTGACCGCTCTTAGGTTCTTATGTCCAGTAAATATGAAGTTGTTTTGTCATGTTAAATTACCCATTTACTAAATTCACCCATACGTGTTTTATTTGGAATTAATTTCTTCATGTTTTACCCTTATTGTAAATTAAACTCTTATGTTCCTTAACCGAAGTTGTTGCCTCTTTTATTGCCATGCTATCTTTTATGTAATTGTTTATCCTTGATTGAAGTTATTATTATATTTTTCGTAATTGCCTATCATTAGTTGAAGTTATTATTATCTTTTCCATAATCTCTTTATCCTTAATTGAATTTGTTGTATTTCTTCCGAAATTGCTCAACCCTAAATGACATTTTGTTATCCCTTATCATTGTTGACTTATCCTTATTTGGAATCATTGATTCATGTTATCCCTCTTATCGTTGAATTGTACTTTTGTGGAATCATTGCTATACATTATCTCTTCCTTGTTGAACTATTCTTGGTGAGACCATTATTACCTATTGTGTCTTTCTTTGTAAGCCCGTTCTTCCGTTTCTTCGTGTTTTGAAGTTCCTGAGTTGATTTACTTGTCGTATTCTCGTATTATTGTTGTTGTTGCAATTGTATTCACTGTTTTAAGGAGATGTTGTGGCATGGGGGCACATATTGTGAAAGTCATTTATTTGAGTTGTTATGTTGTGGCATACGTGTTTTTGTTGAGATAATTGTTATGTTGTTTGCACGAGGTTTCTACCGTGCGGTTGTTATTGTGTTGCACGAGGTTTCTGCCGTGCTGTTGTTATTATTGATACACATGTGGTGGTATAAGGTCTGGATGTTGAAATGCATACGGTGAGATAAGGTGGGCTTGAAACACGTGGCTAGTAGGGGAACTACTAGAAGCCATGCGGTGTGATAAGGTGGGCTAAAACAAGGGATGCTATTTCGGAAAAAATGATTTTCAAAAACTAAATGTAAAGGCTCCCACTGTAATATAAGGAAAGTTTGTGATTCATTTTATGATTTGAGACTACGAGGCGGTACCTCGGTATGGATCTTGTTGTTATTTCCCCATTCTTTTGTATTTGTCTTTGATTGCTGTCTTCTTAGCATACTATTAATTGTCTTCCTTCGTGTTGCACTATTTGCTTAGTTCTGTGTAGATAATCTTGTTGCGCTAGTTGTTACGTCAATTTCATTGATGCCTTTATTACACTGTACATTTCGTGGTGATCGTTTCTTATGTGCGATTCATTGTCTCTGCTCTTATTTGTTGACTTGAATTGTAGTAGAACACTTACACAAGCATACACGTAGTTAAATCACCCATATCGGTTTTACAAGTTGAATCCTACCGTCATTGACCATCATACATACTCTTGTCTACTTGCCTTTTGTGTGAGGATTGTATATTGGCATGTGAGTCGTCCGTGCGTTTATGAGTTGGAATGTGGGCACAAGATGCCAAGTGATTGGGGTTCATGAATTGGGACCTGTGAGATGTGATTATGAGGTTCGGTACCACGTGTAAATGCTTGAATAGATCTAGTGTGAAAGCGGTTGTTCTTATTGAGCTATTGTTGGTTTTCCTTTATTTGGTTTCACCGGACTTAGACTGTGATCAGCTTACGCTATAGCATTATTACCTGACTTCTTCGTGTTAAATATTGATGTTACTAGTGTATCATTGCAACTATTATTTTGTATTCCTTATCCTTCTTAGCTTTATATTAATATTGTTTCTCTATTAATTCACCTCCGCGCTTGTTCATGTTGTTTAGTCCGGTAGGTGTCTTGACTATCCCTCGTCACTACTCTACTGAGGTTAGTCTTGATACTTACTGGATACCGCTGTGGTGTACTCATACTACGCTTCTGCACATTTTTGTGTAGATCCAGGTGCCTTGGTTGTTGTGGATTATTAGCTGACTAGTCAAGCATTGCTATGGAGACTCAAGGTAAACCTGTCGTTATGTTTGTAGGCCTTGGAGTCACCTTCTGATATTTTACTTGTACTATTTAATTCTATTCCGAACAGTTGTATTTAGGTATTTTCTATAAAACTCAGTAGAGCTTATGAGTTATGCTACCGGTTTTGGGATTGTAAGTTGTGTATAAAGATTTTTGTTTCATATTTATTATTTGATGGTTGAATTCTTCTATTAATTCAGTAAGTGCTAGGCTTACCTAGTCATAGAGGGTAGGTGTGTCACGACATCCTATGGAGGGAAATTGGGGTCGTGAAAAATATATTGATTAAATATAGTTGAAAATAGTTAAGAATCACTTACTCAAAGTTTGTAGATGAAAATCCCCTCTCCAAATTGCCTCCTACCAAGTCTAGGGTTCTAGAATGAGAGAATATGAGATGAAATCCCTACTTCCAGCTCTTTTGATCAGATGCAGATGTCGCTATTGCGAAATGGGTTCGCAATTGCAAAGTTTTCCTCGCAAATGCGGCCATTGTCAGTCCTATGAGGAGGTCGCAATTGCGACTCTGGCTAAGCCTGTCTCTATCGTAAATGCGACTATTTTAACGCAATGCGAACTACCCCTCTACCTGAGCTACTTTGCAATTGCGATCCAGGTATCACAATTTCGATACCTGAGGCCCCCCTGTTAAGCTCGCAATTGCGAACCTGGTGTTCGCAAATGTGACACCAGAGGCTGATGCACACCAGATCCTGTTTTTCAGTCCAAAACATTTCGTAACATGTCCGAAACTCATCCGAAGCCTCAGGGCTTCTAACCAAACATCCACACAAGTCTAAAAGCATCATACGAACTCGCTCGCGCGATCAAAACACAAAAATAACTCTAAAATTACGAATCAAAAACTAAAACACATAAGTTGCAAACTAAATTTCAAGAACTACTAGAATTACAACTAAGTGTCCGAATCCAATCAATTCAACTCCAAATGATACAAAATTTTGCTAAACAAGTTCTAAATAGAATAATGGACCTATTACAAGTCCCCAAATCAAATTCTGAATCTATGCCTAATATATTAGCCTCTCCTTGCTAAAACCAACCAACTGGAGAACGACACCGTCTCCCATATATGGCCTCATAAGGAGCCATCTGAATACTCGATTGGTAGCTGCTATTGTAGTCAAACTCCGCAAGTGGAAAGAACTAATCCCAAGAACCCCTAAAATCCATAACACATGCATGAAGCATATCCTCTAATATCTGAATAGTGCGCTCAGACCGTCCATCCGTCTGGGGGTGAAATATTATGCTCAACTCAACCTGTGTGCGTAACTCAAGCTGCACAGCTCTCCAATAACGTGGTGTGAACTGCGTGCCCCGGTTAGAGATGATGGATACCGACACACCATGGAGTTGGATAATCTCGCGGATATAGATCCGAGCTAGCTACTCTGAAGAATAGGTAGTCATTATTGAAATGAAATGGGCCGACTTCGTCAACCTGTCCACAATCACCCATACCGCATCAAATTTCTTCTGAGTCTGTGGGAGCCCAACAACGAAGCCTATGGTAACACGCTCCCATTTCCACTCGAGAATTTCAAGTCTCTAAACCAAACCACCTAGCCGTTGATGCTCATACTTCACCTGCTGACAATTTAGGAACCGCGCTACATACTCTGCTATGTCTTTGTTCATTCTCCTCCACTAATAGTGATGTCTCAAATATTGATACATCTTAGCGACACCCGGTCATCTCCTCCACCAATAGGGATGTCTCAACTGGAGTACCGTGAACTATGGGCCTCCTGAAGGATCATGTCATGCAACCCATCCACATCGGGAACACATAATTGGACCTGCATCCACCACACCCGGTCATCTCAAATAGAAACCTCCTTGGCATCGCCGTGCTGAACTGTATCATTAACGACAAGTAAATGAGGGTCGTCATACTGATTCTCTATGATGCGATCATATAAAGAATACCGAGAAATCAGGCAAGCAAGAACTCGACAGGTCTCCAAATCATCCAATCTAACAAATTGGTTGGCCAAGGCCTGAACATCTAGGGCTAGTGGCCTCTCTGCTGCCGATAGATATGCTAAACTATCCAAGCTCTCCGCCTTTCGACTCAAGGCATAAGCCACCATATTTGCCTTCTCGGGATGATATAGAATAGTGATATCATATTCTTTAAGAAACTCTAACTATCTTCGTTGCCGCAAGTTAATATATTTCTGTTTGAACAGATGTTGTAGACTCCGGTGGTCGGTATAGACCTCACATGGGACACCGTACAAATAGTGCTGCCAAATCTTTAATGTATGAACAATAGCTGCCAATTCTAAGTCGTGGACTGGATTATTCTTCTCATGGGTCTTCAACTGCTGAGACACATAGGCAATCACCCTACTATCTTGCATCAACGCCGCGCCAAGGCCAATACGTGACGCATCACAATACACAGTGTAAGACCCTAAACCCGTAGGTAACACTAACATTGGGGCTGTAGCCAAAGCAGTCTTGAGCTTTTGAAAGCTCGCCTCACACCCCTCGGACCATCTGAAAGGAGCACCCTTCTGGGTAAATCTAGTCATAGGTGCAACAATAAATGAGAAACTCTCTATGAAATGGGGATAATACTCGGCCAAAACAAGGAAATCGTGAATCTCAGTAGTTGAAGACGGTCTAGGATAACTTTGAATTGCTTCGATCTTCTTCAGATCTACCTTGATCTCCTGACTTGACACCACATGACCCAAATATGCCACTGAATCAAGCCGGAATTCACACTTTGAGAATTTTGCATACAACTTCTTCTCTCTCAAGGTCTGGAGCACAATCCTCAAATACTGCTCATGATCCTCCCGAATGCGGGAGTACACCAAGATTTCATGAATAAACACAATGATGAATGAATCAAGATATGGCTAGAATACACTGTTCATCAAGTGCATAAATATTGTTGGGGCATTGGTCAGCCCAAATGACATCACAAGGAACTTGTAGTGACCATATCGAGTCCTAAAGACAGTCTTAGAAATATCCGGATACCAAATCTTTAGCTGATAATACCCTGACCACAAATCAATCTTTGAGAACACTCTGACACTTTGTAGCTGATCAAATAAGACATGAATGTGTAGCAATAGATACCTGTTCTTCACTTTAAACTTGTCCAACTGCCAATAATCAATATAGATGTGCATAGAACCATCCTTCTTCTTTTTCACAAACAAGACCAGAGCACCCCAAGGCAGCACACTAGGCCGAGTGAAACCCTTATCAAGCAACTCTTGCAACTGCTCCTTTATCTCTTCCAGCTTCGCTGGGGCCATACGATGTGGTGGAATAGATATGGGTTGAGTGACCAGCAATAAGTCAATACCAAAATCGATATCCGTATCGGGCGGCATTCCCGGAAGATCCACTGTAAATACATTTGTGATGTCTCTCACTACCGGAACTGACTCAACGATAGGTGTATCAGCAGTGACATCTCTCACAAAGGCTAGATAAGCATCACACCCCTTCTCAACCATCTATCGAGCCTTAAAAAATGACAGAACCCTGCTAGGAACATAATCCAATGTGTGATTCCACTCCAACCATGATAAACCTGGCATAACCAATGTCACCATTTTGTCGTGACAATCCAGAATAGCATGATAGGGCGACAACCAGTCCATGCACAAGATAACATCAAATTCTACCATAATAAGTAACAATAGATCAAATTTGGTCTCAAAACCACCAATAACAACTTAACACAATCGATACACATGGTACACAATAATAGAATCTCCCAGGGGCAAAGTAAGATGACACATATCCAAATACGGAGTAAAGTAAGATGATACATATGAATAAATGGATCCCGGATAGAATAAGACTGATTCATCTCTATGGCAAACAGGAACCATACCTGTAATGACTGCGTCTGAAGAGACTACCTCTGTTCTACCCAAAAAAGCATAGAATCTGGCCTGCCCTCCCCCTCTAAGGCGACCTCTACCCGCGCCCGTCCCCCACCCTTAGCTGGCTATGCGGGTGGAGCGGTAAGTGGGGCAGCAACCATGGCCTCAGAAGTCTGTGGACCTGACTGAATCCTTGAAGCCTGAGTAGTCTGTGGAGGTGCACTCCTCCTGAGTCTGGGGCAGTCTCTAACTATATGAAGGGTATCACCACACTCAAAGCAAGATCTCAGTGGGCGTGGCTGCTGGGATTGGCTAGGCCTGGTCAGCAAAGTGGCTGAGCAAAGTGTGCAACCTGAGACCTTGGAATAACCAAAGCACCACTAGAAGCTGGAAGTGTTTAATGAACTGGATGGCTCACATAGCCTCTACCATGATGGGTTGTATCTGGAGTGTGGCCACCACTAAATCCTCAAGTACCTCGAGAGCTTTTGGCCTCCTTGTCCTCTCTCTCATGGCCCCGCATATAGTCCGACCTCAGTGCGATCTATACCACCTACTGATATAGGGTATCTATATCCAACTCTCTAGCCACGCTAAACCTAATACCATAGTTGAGCCCTTCGATGAATCGACAGACTCGCTCGCTAACTTTAGAAAACAAAGTAGGTGCATGTCTAGACGAATCACTAAATCTGACTGCATACTCTGACACTGACATAGTACCCTAGCGTAGTTGCTCAAACTCTGACACTTTCCGCTCGTGTTGATTGAAACACCTTCTTAAGGACAAAGTCCCTAACCTTAAAATGTCAAAGATTCACCCTTATGTTGTAATATCGCTCAATCCTTTGCTTTTGTGATTCCATTCGTATCAAGGTTGCTTCCCTTCGCTCCTCTATCAAGTGTAAATTTGTATAAAATCTTCCTGATTCGATGCTTCATTTGTATGCTCGAACCTTGTGCCTGGTTCCCCTTTTTCCAGTGTAATTAATGCCTCAGTACCATAGTACCCCAGGTAGCACTTCAGCCACTTGCCTTTTGAACCTTCTAACCATTTTCTTATATTGTTCACAATGATTTTATTTGTCGACTTTGCTTGTCCATTAGCTTCGGGATGATATAGTGCCGAAGTATTTCATTTAATTTTCCAACTTCTGAAAAAAAAAACAATAACCTTTGATCCCACAAATTGAGGTCCATTATCATAGATGATTTCTTTTGGGACCCCAAATCTACATATTATATTTCTCCAAACAAAGTCAACGACCTCCTTTTCTCATACCTGTTTAAAGGAATTTGCTTTCACACATTTAGAAAAATAATCGGTTAGAATTAATAAAAACCGTACATTTTCGAGTGCTTGAGGCAGAGGACCTATGGTATCCATTCCCCGTTTCATAAACAGTTGCAGTGCAATAATTGAATTAAGCAATTCTATCGGTTGATGCATATTGTTTGCATAGTGTTGACATTTATCTCATCTTTTAAAAAAAAATCTGCATCATCTTCCATTTTTGGCCAATAATATCCTGCTCTAATTAGTTTTTTTACTTGCGACCTTCCTCCAGCATGATTCCCACAATTTCCTTCATGCACTTCCCGCATCACATATTTAGTTTGTGATGGAACAAGGCACCATGCTAAAGGCCCCCCAAACATTTTGCAATACAAATATCCTTCTATTAAGCAATATTGAGCAGCTTTTGTTCATAACAATTGGAATTTCTTCTTATCCTCAGGTAAAATTTCATACAACAGATAATTTACAAATTAATTTCTCCAATCCCAAGTTAAATTATTGAAATTTACATCATTCATGGTTTGATCAAGTACTGGAGCAAACAAGTGCACCACGATTGCATTTTCCGTATTTGATACGTCAGCTATGGACCTCGGGTTTGCTAACGCATCAGCTTCTGTGTTCTCTTCTATTGGTATTTAACAACTTTCCATACTTGGAACTATCGCAGTAGTTCTCGCACCTTTTCCAAGTACTGTTGCATTCGTGTCTCTCTAGCCACGTAATTCCCTTGCATTTGATTTACCACAAGCTGCGAGTCACTTTTGATTTCAATTTGTTTAATCCCAAATTCTCTTGCAAGTTCCAAACTTGCAATTACCACCTCATATTTGACTTCATTATTAGTAATTGGATAGTATTTTAGTGCTTGCCTAATAATTTCTCCTGAAGGTGAAATCAAAACAATAACAAAACATTCTCCTTTTATATTTGAGGACCCATCAGTATATAAGGTCCAGGTAACCAGATTAGATCCGGCAAATACTCTTACCTCTTTTCATGTTTCAGGAAGTAGGCTTGATCTAAAATATGCTACGAAATCTGCTAGCACTTGTGACTTTATGGTAGTTCTAGGTTGATAAACAATATCATATTCACTAAGTTCTATTGCCCATTTAGCTAATCTCCATGATAACTCAAGTTTGTGCAAAATATTCCTTAAAGGAAAACAACTACGATAGAAATAGGATGACATTAAAAATAGGGTCGTAACTTTCTTGATGCCATTATTAATGCTAGCGCTAGTCATAGATGAGGATACAGTGTTTTAGCATCCAACAAATATTTAATAATATAATAAATTGGAGATTGCGTACCTTTATCTTCTCAGACCAGTATCGCGCTAACCACTACTTCCGATACAACTAAGTTGACGAGTAACCTTTCTCCGTCCCTTGGTTTTGATAACAGGGCAATTTTGATTAATATATTTTCAAATCCGTCATTGCTTGTTGACATTCGTCAGTCCATTCAAATTAATTTTGTTTTATCAATATCGAAAAGAATTTAAAAATCTTCTCTGCGTATTTAGATATGAATCTCCCAGAGCCGCTACTCTCTCTGTTAGCCTTTGCAGCTCCTTTTTGCTCATGAGTACATCAAGTATTTCATAAATTGCTTTGATTTGAGTGGGATTTACATTGACCCCCCTCCCCCCCCCCCAAGAAAAAAGAAAACCTACAAATTTACTTGAGTCCACACTAAAGGCGCACTTCTCCAGGTTCAGATTCTTGTTATATTTGAGGAGTATCTCAAAGGTTTCATTCAGATATTGGAAATGATCTTCTACTTGTGCTGATTTTACTAACATGTCATTAATGTAGGCTTCCATGGTTTTTCCTAAGTAATCCTAGAACATTTTGGTCACCAACTTTTGGTATATTGCTCCAGCATTTTTCAAGCCAAATGGTATAACTTTATAGCAGTAAGTCCCCCTGTCTGTAATAAAAGAAGTTTTTTCCTCGTCTAGAGGATCCATTTTTATTTGGTTATATCCAGAATATGCATAAAAAAAACTCAAAAGCACATGACCTGCGGTAGAATCAATTAGTTGATCTATATGCGCTAAAGGCAATGAATATTTAGAAAATGATTTATTTAGATCAGTATAGTCTACTCACACTCACCATTTCCCATTCTTCTTTGGGACTACAACAGTATTACCTAACCAGTTAGGCTACTTTACCTCTTGAATTGAGCCAATTTTCAGAAGTTTCTATACCTTCTCTTGAATTACGAGATTTTTAAATGCTCCTTTCATTAATTTCTTTTGCTTTACCGGAGGATGTGATAGATCTTCATTTAACTTATGAGTCATTACCTCCGATGGTATACCTGTCATGTCTGAGTGAGACCAGGCAAAACAATTCACATTAGAACATAAAAACTCAATTAACTTACTTTTCATCTCATAGATAAGGTTTTTTCTGCTTTAAACATTTCTATCGGGCCAGTAGAAGAACAATAACAGCTTTGAGCTCCTCTGTAGTTGTTTTAATAATTTTATCTCCTCGGGTTCTTGGATCACATCAGTCCTCACACATATATCAACTTCATTCATCGGATTTTCAGTCGAGGTAGAAAGTAAATTCTCCTCGACAGACTTTTGTAATTGCTATTTCTCATCTCCATCTTTGGGTGCTCCACTTGGTATTGTAACTGTGTTGATTTCTCATGCCATCCGCTGATCTCCTATGATCTGATGAATTCCCCATTGTGATGGAAATTTGATTACATGATGCAATATTGACGGAATTGCATCCATATCATGAATCCACGGCCTTCCTAGAATTATTTTATAGGCCATGTCTACATCCACAACTTGAAACTTATTTTTTTGACGACACCCTCTACGAACGTTGCTAACATAATTTCACCTTTTGTTACAACACTTGAATTATCAAACCCAGACAACGATCGATCCTTAGGTATGATATGATCAATTGCTTGCATTTCATTCACCACCTTAGCACTACGATATTTACAGAACTACCTGGATCAATCAAAACTCACTTGACATTATTATAAGAACAAGTAAAGATATTATGAAAGCATCGTTCTGGGGAATGATAAAGCCATCCGCATATTCATCGTCAAACGTGATATTGTCTCCTTCCAGAATATGACGAATCTGTTTCCCGTGGGTAACTAAGATCTTGGATGTCTTTTTCGTTGTCGTGTATGTTACTCCATTGACCTTTTCACCACCAATAATAACATTCTTCGATCTCTTTGGCGATGTGGGGTTTTGGTGGTTCTTGTCTATTTTTCATGGAAGATTGTTTCCTTTTTTCACTAAATAAGTCAGTAAGATAACCTTTTTGCAACAAATATTATACCTTCCCTTGTAATATTCTGCAATCTATTGTTCTGTGACCATAATAATTATGGAATTTACACCAGAATTCCTGGCTTCTTTTGCTGGGATCTATCCTCATCTCTTTTTACCATCATACTATATCACCTATACCTCTTAATACTACTACTAACTTGGACGTACTAGTATTGAAGTTATAATCTCCTATTCTTGATCGGTAATTTTGATCGTTGTTCCTTACTGTCTCTTGTTCTTTCCTAAATAGGGAGAAAGAACTTGCCTCCTTCTGTGTTGACCTTTGATCAAACTGTGCCTGATCTTGTTTTGATCTAGGGTCTCATCCCGCAGGTCCCATGTAAGATTAAAAACCTATTTTTTCCAGATCTCTTTTCTGATTCTTAACGTCTATGCCAGAATCTTTCTTCCACCTTCAGTTGAGATACCGTATCTTCTTGTATCCACGGCTATGTGTTGTACCTGTAATAAACGTCATTCCAAGTAGTTGGAGGAAATTCTAACAGACTTTCTTTTAACCTTCTCATGGCCTCTGAACTTTTCTCATTCAAATTGCTTGCAAATTCGTAACCCAATTATCTGGTACACACAGTAACTTCATTCTCTCCCGTTGGAATCTATCTATAATTTCTCTGAGCAATTCCGTACTCTCTTGTTTTACTTTGAAAAAATCTTCCATTCTCTTTTTTACTTTTTTAGCTCCTGAATGTGCTTTTATAAATGAATCTGCATGTTCAGCAAATAAATCAATAGAATATTCAGGTAAGAGTGAATACCAAGTTAATGCTCCTTTTGTGAGGGTTTCGCTAAATTTCTTCACAAATATTGATTTGATTTCCTGTTTGGATAAGTTGTTTCCCTTGCCTCCTGTGGTAATGCGGTAACATGATCTCGTGGGTCAGTAGTCCCATCATATTTAGGAAAATCAGGCATCTTGACTCTTTTTGGTATTGGTAATTGTGTTGAAGTTGGCTTCCAAGGTAGTCGTGAATACTTATCAATATCCACCCCTTTAATCACATGTGGTACTCCTGGTATCTGCTCTATCCAATCATTTTGTTCCTTGAGTAGCTTCTTCAAGGCTAGTACTAAATTTGTAAATTAGAATTATTTGGTGTACCTAACCCCCCGACTCCAGAATTTTATATTTCACCACTATAACACCCCGGAAAGTTTTAAAGTACTTGAGTGCTAGTAAAAAAGTTGATGTGCGCTAATTATATTATTTTATGTGCATACAAAGGCTATTATAAGAATGATATCAATTTATCATGATAATATATGTATAAGGTGCATTAATAATAGTTTATGATCTAATAAGAGCCCCTAGGCTAAGGAAAGTTGAAAATTTTATGATGGGATAAAATTTCAAGTGAGTTCGCACAAGACATAACTTCAAACGAGCATACCACTCTTAATATGAAGGGTTATATGGTGTATTACCTATCAAAAGAAAGGTCTATGTGTCTAGTTTCCAACGCTGCAAACCGTTCGTCATCTGGACACTCCTACAAGAAGTTATAACCAAATTATAAAATGCTGGAACTGCGATCAATTTCGTGACCTCAAAACGGTTCCGCGGACCGCATAAGCATCGCAAAGTGGAGCAGAGACGGAAAAACTATTATGCTGTTACATAATTAATTATGCTGTCACATAATTGATTATGCTATAGCATAATTAATTATGATGTCGCATAATTGATTATGCTATAGCATAATTGATTATGCTGCAATTCTGCTGCCCACAAAATGATTATGCTATAGCATAATTGCACCGCATAATTGACTTCGGGGTCATTTTTGGAAATTTTCATATCCGATACAATTTTGATATAAGGCCTTAAGGGGGTCATTTTAGAAGGTAAAATGTGATTTTGTAGAGAGAGTAGAGAGCTATCTTAGAGAGAGAAAGAGAAGACCTAGCTATTTTGTTCATCAATTCTTGCTCAAGGCTTGAAGATTTCACAAGATCTTCATCAAATAGGTAAGATTCGACTCCCTAGCGCTAAATTTCGGGATTTTGATTAAAAGTAGGTCA
Organism: Nicotiana tabacum; assembly: GCF_000715075.1. Lineage (NCBI taxonomy): Eukaryota > Viridiplantae > Streptophyta > Magnoliopsida > Solanales > Solanaceae > Nicotiana > Nicotiana tabacum. The sequence goes on along the minus strand of NC_134093.1, from coordinate 46,449,395 downwards.
TGAGAAGTATGATTCTTAGGTTTGAGAGTATTATGTATACATATATGTACCAATAAGGTTTGTGGGAAGATTGTTGAGCTTAAATAAGTAAAGATTGCGTTGTGTAGTGAAAGAAATATTGAAGAAGAACCTTGTGGTTAAATTTGCACACCTAGTGTTTGATAAAATGCTCAAATGAGTTGAGATCATGAATATCTTCCTAATTATGGTTTAATTTTGTTATGTCTTAAAATAGAGTGGGATTACTAGAATTTCCATAACGTTGTAGTAATTTAAGGAAAGCTCAATTGAGGTATGTTGGCTAAACTTTCTCTCATAGAATCGAATTTCATAATGTTCCCGTGAGTTTCAAAGTATGGATTACGTATTAAAATGTTGTGGCTTTGAATCGTATTTCAAATGAAAGGTAGTATGCCAAATTATGTGAGAAAATATCAATATTCTTAAGACTCTTATTTGCTCATATGTGTACTTAAAGTCTTGATTGGAAATGTCTTATTGTTGATAACCTATAAAGGTGGTTGGAAATGAAATAATTGAATTGGGATTATAGTGTGTGGCCAACGTGCCATGAATTTAAGTTATGATTATGACTAGTAGTGTAAATGATTTGACAGGATGCGATAAAGAATAAGAAACGAGCCTCGACTCAACTGTGTTAAAAGCGATTTGGAAAATAGAATTTGCCTAAGAGCTTTTGTACTCGATTCATGCCCATTAGTGGTTGCTTTAACTAATGCTTTGCTTTATAAATATATCCAGTGTGATTCGAGTTCTATATACTCATGTGTTGAAATTGTACATTGTCATTTTTGGGGAAAAGTATTTCAAGAATAAATGGTGTGTTACTTGTTGATGATTTTAACTTGCGCATCAATTGCCAATTATTTTACTCTATTTCTCGGAAAGAAATCTATTGTGCTTAAATTGTTCATTTCTAATGAACTTAAAGTTGTGATTTCTAGAATATTCTATATGTTTATATTTGATGGTGATCTTTGAATTTGAAAGAGGTGAAAGTGTGGGACATGAAATACGTCCATCGTGCCAGGAATAAAGAATCTTGTGAATGGCCAAAATGAGCCAAGGAAATATTGTCGTTATGAATGACTGGAAATACTTATGAGAATTTATGCAATGTGAAAGATGTTGAGGTGAGTACAATTGTATTTATGTTATCTCTGTGTGCAAATCAAATCAAAAATATTTTTGGGAGCATCATTAACAAAACCGAGAAAGGGTGGGTGATAAGGCCCACACCTGAAACTACACGTGCCAGTGTAGGGCTGGATTGTGATTATTCCCCTTATTTTGGATAAAATTGGAACCTCTGGGAAATTGTGATATTATTCGCCTTAATTAGGATGAAATTGGTATCAATTGTTGATTGGAAAAGTCAACTCACACGGCATATGTGGGGAGGCGGCCTAGCTGATCGGGTGGAGATCGGACGCCATGTTACGCACATGGCGGTACTACTCTTGGTAACAACTTTCTTTCGCATCACATGTCAAACCACATTATTCGTGGGTAGATGGCCTAGCCAATCGGGCGTGATCGGACTCCGTGCTAATAAAGTCGGTGGCTTATCGGTGCTAATGATCTCCCAACCAAAATATTATATGAAGTTAGTATTTTAAAAATTATTATGTTTTAACTGGACATTTGGATATTGTTGATTGTGACTTGTTGTTTCTATGCATTACCTTTTTTTATGGGCGTTCTATTTTTGAAGAGGACTTTTAGCTATACATACTAGTGCTATTCGACAGTACTAACGTCCCTTTTTGCCGGGGGCGATGCATCTTTAAATGGATGCATGTGGTTCTACAACAAGTGGCATTGATCAGAGCAGTACACTCTTTTCAGCTAATTTGGTGAGCCCCACTTTATTTTGGGGTCATGTATCTTTTGTTTCTCATGTACTGTGTTTTGAGGTATAGCCGGGGCCTTGTTGCCGACATTTCCATATTACTCTTCTATTGTACTTAGAGGCTCCATAGACAGGTTGTGGGTTGTGGTGGATGTTGGGAATTGAACTAAAAATGTTGATATTTTGGAAATTATGAATGAAGCTGCTAATGAGAATGAAAAGGAAGTTAATAATAAAATCTGTTCAGTGTTTGTTAATGGAGTACATCTCCTCTTTATTCATGGATGAGTTTGGGTAGAAGGAAGTATAACAAGCTTGCTCGGCCGGGTTCTCTCGGTTGAGCGCCGGCCGCGCTCCCTGAGTTTGGGGCGTGACAAACTTGGTATCAGAGCCTAAGGTTTTAAAGTGTCCTAGGATGTCTCTGAGTCGTGTCTAGTAGAGGAGGATACATGGACATTTAGGATATTCACACATTTCTTTGATACTCCAGATCGTGCGATAGAGCTCAAGATAGGAAACTAACTTCCTCGTTATGTCTCATTTTTCCAGATGAGTAATCCACGAGTTCGAAACAGTGAGGAGGGAATAACCGCGCCATTGAATCTGGGGGATATTACTTACACAAGAGTTTGTTGGGAGAATGCGTCGAGCCATGGAGGGGTTGGAAGAACTTGTTGCTAAGGGAAGTGTCCTTGTTCCTACCAATGTCACCGCACCACCGGATCGCGTGGTGAGAGGATCTGAGAAGCGAAAAAGGGTTGTTGTTACTAATGAGCCGAATTGTTTGGTTTGCAAGAAGCGTCATTTGGGGAGAGGTTGGATGACTCTTAAAATATGTTATGGTTGTGGAAAGAGGGGGCACAAGAAGAACAAATACCCTAGGTTAGGTACAACTGTCCCGGTCTTCTCGGTACATAGGAAGGAACATTTGGCATCGTGTTGTGAGTATGCTGAGCAACGTGTTTGGGGTTTTAGATCTGGGAAATTCAAAAGGCCCACACAGCAAACCAGTACTGGAATTGTTACTCCCGCATTAGAAGCTTGGAGGAAGGATAAGGGTTATGCTTATGATATATGCAGAAAGGGTAAATATTAGGTAAGTGAGGCAAGTCATTTTAGCGGACCTCTTCCCCATTGTGTAAAGTGAGGGAGATGTCATCCGGGAGTATGTCATTATCGTACCAATGTATGCTACAAGTATGGTATGACGGGTCACTTTCAAAGAGATTGTTATTTGTCTCGCCCAAGCTTGGGCAGGGGTATGGCCCAGCCAGCCAGTTCTGTAGCTACTACATCCACAGCGCCTCCCCCAGCTAGAGGCACTATACCGCCCGCAGGGCGTGGAACAACTAGAGGTGGTATTCAGAGCTCGGGAGGGCCCAACAGGTTTTATGCTATGAGGAGACGTCAAAGGTTTGAGGCTTATCTAGATGTGGTTACAGGTATATTGACTATCCAATCTCATGATGTGTATGCTCTTATTGATCCCGGCTCCACTTTGTCATATGTCACTCTTTATGCTACTATGGAAGTTGGGATAGAATCGGAACAAATTTATGAGTCGTTCTTTGTATCTACTCCTTAAACGAGACGCATTATTCGTGGAGCCACTCTATTACTAATTCTCTCATTTACAACCTCTTGAGGAATTGAGCTCTATAATTATGTCCTTGAATTGAGTTATAACTCTAGGATTAATACTTCCCACTTGCTTTCCTAACTTCCCAACAAGGGACTATATCTGATGAATTTATTACGGAACCTTTTGATTCGGGTGAATAACATTTGCTCATTTGTTCCTATGCACATACCATCGTAATATTTACCTATGTGGTATCATATCCAATGTAAGGCAGTCTAGTGTTGAGATCCTTCTTAAGCCACTCATTTTCTCTCCGGTGTATGTGGCTCCTATGATTAGAACAATCATTTTACTCCTTTGTGAGAATTATCATGTATCCATCTCACTGTCTAGTAACATGAGAGCATATCTCAGCACCTATCATGTGCGTACATGTCAATTGAAAGGGGCCACTTATCCGCATAAAGTTTCTGAGCAATTTGAGATTTATCACAAATTTGTCACATAGAGATCTTGTTGTTTACCTATCTCAGTATGACTTTCATGTCCACGTAGATCATGCCTCAGTGAGTAACTCACTTTGTTCCCAGTATTGTGGTTGCCCGTGAAGTGGCCTGATATAGTGGCTTGAGAGTCGTTATGGTAAAAATATGTCTAGCTCATAGCAAAGTTTACATTCTCTCTGACCAATACATGATTTCATCCAAACATTAAGATGTTCGATCTACATGATTTCACTCGTGTGTGGTTGAAAGTTAAACAACCTTACAATGACTTTTCCTCCCCACTTCAGGTGGTTGTTTCAGATTCTAGCACATATCATGAGTATATTGACTTGAAAGACAATTTTGTCGCATCTCTAGTTCTCTCATATAGGATCAACTATCGGAAGGGGGTTAAGATATCAGAATACATCACAGGTGTTCAACTTCTTTTTCATCCTCGTAAGCTTGTGTCATAGATTCCATGTGCTAGTTACTGTTAAGAGCATAATGCAACTTCATGTATTTTAAAACCCATATCACATTCAGGGTGCCAGAATATTCTCATTTCGAATTAATCAATTTTTCCCTACACTCAAGTAGGTAACTAGTGTCACGCACTTGACTGTTCCTCCTTTCTATTGCCAATATACTAGGAAACTCTATGACTCGTTTGTTGAACCAATGATGTCACCACATCGAATCACTATGTCAGTGCTATTGGTAGTGACCTTCATGTCTCTTAGGATTAACCTCTTAAAATGCCGTCCTCAGCATATTGATGGATTCTTAAATAATTCTAGCCAATCTCAAATCTCGTTGTTCATCTTTATAGTAACTTATGGGGTTCAAACATGTCAAAGAAGAAGCATCATCCCGTGAGCAAATATATTGGATGGGCAATTTTATGGTCATATTCAAGCTAGCACATCTTAGAGAAATTGTTGGAGGTTGCCAAAGGTCTAGTTTGGGTGTTCGTCATAGAAATTTAGAGTTGAAGAAAGTGAATGGGTTATTCTCAATATTTTCTCCATGAGAATGCTATGTGAATTGTTAATAAAGTTAAAGATGTGTGGTCACATTAGGCCTTATGAAATCTTGAAGAAATTAGGCCAAACTATGAGTATGATATTTTCCTATTATTGTCCTCCGTGTACCTGGTGTTTCATGTGTCTATGTGTAAGAAGGTAAAGTTAATGTATAATTGGATTCCGAGGGATATCTACTTGCCATCCTTGTTTGATAAGTCCGAGAGTTGAGATTGCCTTCATTAATGTGTTATGACGAAGTGTGTAAATCGAGGAGGCCACCTTGAGGGCCAAGAGTGTTAAGGAAATAAAACGCCCTCACTTGAGTGTATAGTCAAATTATGGTGATATGAAAGGTACTTTCTAGGTGTTATGATTTAAAAATGTACAGTTCATGTCCAGATATAACTCTTAATAATATAATGCTTATAATGTTGAGATTAGTGTTGTTGATATACATTATGATGCTCTGTGGAGTTGTGGATGTGTTGACAGGATGATTTTGGTGATTCTCTATCAGGTAGATAGGACCAGTTATAGGGGTAACTCTGTTGAAATTTTTAAGAATTTGTAAAGATAGCCGAATTTTAAGGGCCATAAGTAAGTTTAAATTTTGGAAAGGAAGTATGAGACTGAAGTAATCATAAGTGCCTATGTATAATGGTTGGAGGTAAAATGATGGTAACCCTATTCTTAGAAGTGACTTATAAAATATTCAAGGACGAATGTTCTTAAGTGGAGGATAATGTTATACCCCGAAAAATTTCGAAGTACTTGAGCGCTAGCAAGAAGGTTGATGTGCGCTAATTATATTATTTTGTGTGCAAACAAGGGATATTATAAGAATGATATAAATTTATCGTGATAATATATGTATGAGGTTCATTAAGAATGGTTTATGGTCTAAGAAGAGCCCCAAGGCTAAGGCAAGTTGAAAATTTTATGATGGGATAAATTTTTCAAGTGAGTTCGCACAAGACCTAACTTCAAACGAGCATACCTCTCTTGATATGAAGAGTTATATGGTGTATTACCTATCAAAAGAAAGGTCTATGTGTCTAGTTTCCAACGCTTCACCGTTCGTCGTTTGGACACTCCTACAAGTAGTTATGACCATATTAGCAAAGGCTGGATCTGAGATCAATTTCGCGACCACAAAACGGTTCCACGGACCGCATAAGCATCGCTAAGTGGAGCAGACACGGAAAAACCATTATGCTGTCGCATAATTGATTATGCTGTGGAATAATTAATTATGTTGTCGCATAATTGATTATGCTGCAATTCTGCTGCCCACAAAACGATTATGCTATAGCATAATTGCACCACATAATTGACTTCGGGGGTCATTTTTGGAAATTTTCATATCCAATCCAATTTTTATATAAGTCCTTAGGGAGTCATTTTAGAAGGTAAAATGTGATTTTGTAGAGAGAGGAGAGAGCTATCTTAGGGAGAGAAAGAGAAGACCTAGCTATTTTGTTCATCAATTCTTGCTCAAGGCTTGAAGATTTCACAAGATCTTCATCAAATAGGTAAGATTCGACTCCCTAGCCCTAAATTTCGGGATTTTGATTAAAAGTAGGTCATGAGAAGTATGATTCTTTGGTTTGAGAGTATTATGTATACATATATGTACCAATAAGGTTTGTGGGAAGATTGTTGAGCTTAAATACGTAAGGATTGGGTTGTGTAGTGAAAGAAATCTTGAAGAAGAACCTTGTGATTAAATTTGCACACCTAGTGTTTGATAAAATGCTCAAATGAGTTGAGACCATGAATATCTTCCTAATTATGGTTTAATTTTGTTATGTCTTAAAATAGATTGGGATTACTAGAATTTTCAGAACGTTGTAGTAATTTAAGGAAAGCTCAATTGAGGTATGTTGGCTAAACTTTCTCTCATAGAATTGAATTCCATAATATTCCTGTGAGTTTCAAAGTATGGATTGCATATTAAAATATTGTGGCTTTGAATCGTATTTCAAATGAAAGCTAGTATGCCAAATGGTGTGAGAAAATGTCAATATTCTTAAGACTCTTATCTACTCATTTGTGTACTTAAAGTCTTGATTGAAAATGTCTTATTGTTGATAACCTATAAAGGTGATTGGAAATGAAATAATTGAATTGGGGATATAGTGTGTGGCCAACGTGCCATGAATTTAAGTTATGATTGTGACTAGTAGTGCAAATGATTTGAGAAGATGCGATAAATAATATGAAATGAGCCTCGACTCAACTATATTAAAAGCGATTTGGAAAATACTCGATTCATGCCCATTAGTGGCTGCTTTAACTAATGCTTTGCTTTATAAATATATCCAGTGTGATTCGGGTTCTATATACTCATGTGTTGAAATTGTACATTGTCATTTTTGGGGAAAAATATTTCAGGAATAAATTGTGTGTTACTTGTGGATGATTTTAACTTGCGCATCAATTGCCAATTATTTGACTACATTTCTCAGAAAGAAATAAATTGTGCTTAAATTGTTCATTTCTAATGAACTTAAAGTTGTGATTTTCGGAATATTCTATATGTTAATATTTTATGGTGATCTTTTAATTTGAAAGAGGTGAAAGTGTGGGATATGAAATACGGCCATCGTGCCAGGAATAAAGAATCTTGTGAATGGCCAAATTGGCCAAGGAAATATTGTCGTTGTGAATGACTGGAAACACTAATGAGAATTTATACAATGTGAAAGATGTTGAGGTGAGTACAATTGTATTTATGTTATCTTCGTGTGCAAATAAAATCAAAAATAATTTTGGGAGCATCATTAGCAAAACCGAGGAAGGGTGGGTCATAAGGCCCACACCTGAAACTACACGTGCCGATGCAGGGGTAGATTATGATTATTCCCTTTATTTGGGATGTAATTGGAACCTTTGGGAAATTATGATATTATTTCACCTTAATTAGGATGAAATTGGAATCAATTGTGGATTGGAAAAGTCAACCCATACTGCATATGTGGGGAGGCGGCCTAGCTGATCGGGTGGAGATCGGATTCCATGTTGTGCACATGGTAGTACTACTCTTGGTAACAACTTTCTTTCATATCACATGTCAAACCACATTATTCGTGAGGAGATAGCCTAGTCGATCGGGCATGATCGGACTCCGTGCTAACAAAGTCGGTGGTATATCAGTGCTAATGATCTTCCAACATAAATTCTATATATGAAGTTCGTATTTTTAAAATTATTGTGTTTTAGTTGGACATTTGGATATTGTTGATTGTGACTTGATGTTTCTATGTGTTACCTTTTTTTATATGGGCATTCTATTTTGAAAGAGGACTTTTAAGTGCTATTCGACAGTACTAACGTCCCTTTTTGCCGGGGGCGCTGCATCTTTAAATGGATGCAGGTGGTTCTACAGCAGGCAACATTGATCAATGGTAGCAGTACACTTTTTTCTGCTGATTTGGTAAGCCCCACTTTATTTCGGGGTCATGTATCTTTTGTTTCTCATGTACTTTGTTTTGAGGTATAGTCGGGGCTTTGTTGCCGGCATTTCCATATTACTCTTCTATTGTACTTATTGGCTCCGTAGACAGGTTGTGGGTTGTGGTTGATGTTGGGAATTGAACTAGAAATGTTGATATTTGGAAATCATATTTTTTCATTAATTCTATAAACTCGTAATGTTTTGAAAATTATGAATGAACCTGCTAATGAGAAAAAAAAGGAAGTTGTTAATAAAATCTTTTCAGTGTTTGATTAATGGAGTACATCTCCTCTTTATTCATGGATGAGTTTGGGTAGAAGAAAATCTAACAGGCTTGCTCGGCCGGGTTCTCTCGGTTGAGCGTCGGTCGTGCTCCCCGAGTTTAGGGCGTGACAACCACTTCCAGAGTTTTCTAGCCCTGAATGAGAATTTTCCACAGTTGTATTCACTGGCGGTAGAGCTTGAACAACACTTGGTAATCCACTTTCAAAATCACGCAAAGCTTCACCAATCTATTAAGCAATAAACTGCTTTAAATCTTCTTGCTCATTTGTTTGTTCATCAATTTGTTGTCCATTGTTGCGATTAATAGATCTTTCAGGTAAATTTTCTCGTGAACGCTGTGGAGTAGCTGTGGGTGTATGGTGTGGTGGAGTTCCACCTTGTTTCCTTACCTGATCTTCATTACCCACCTCAACAATTTCGTTAGTAGTAGACATAATTCGTTGTTAAAGATGAAATATGGAAAGTAAAAAGATTATTAGATTCCCAGTAATAGAACCAATTCGTTTAACTAAAAAATAGTTTTTTTGGTCAAATCAAATATTGAAATAAATCGGGTTCCTAATAACCAATTTTACTTCAGTTTTCCTAATATAGTAGAATAAGAAATAATAGAAACTAAATATTTGATGAGTAAAGAAAAGGAAATCTTATTGATAAAGGGGATTTATCTAAGGGTACAATATGTAACAGTTTTGTATAAGGGTAAAATATGTAACAATTTTGTTCCACTTAATTCATACTCGTTACTAACATTAACTACATTAATTGCCGGTAACTAAAATTATTTATAACGATTATGGTAATAATAGACAATCGTGTATAATCAGGGATTGTGTTGATTCCCTTTCCATATTAGTAGCTATTAATGAATCTTCTTCTCTTTTAGAATTCAATTATGCATCCCATGCCTATTTCTTCTTCCTGAGCTACTAGATACGGTATCTTTATAAACAATCTCGTGGGTGTTTCACCAATACCTTATCATTCTTCTTTATTGCTCTAGTTTAAGTGCAACCTATCAAGATATCAATAATCCACGTGTCCTATCTATTTTTTCACCAATACACCGGGTATGCCACCCGATAAGGATATTGACTTTTGCATTGATTTGGTTTCGGGCACTCAGCCCATTTCTATTCCATCGTACCGTATAGCTCCAGCTGAGTTGAAAGAATTGAAGGATCACATTACAAGATTTGCTTGACAATGGATTCATTAGACCTAGTGTCTTGTCTTGGGGTGTGCAATATTGTTTGTTAAGAAAAAAAGATGGATCAGTGAGGATGTGCATAGATTATATACAGTTGAACAAGGTCACTATGAATAACAAGTATCTGCTGCCTAAAATTGATGATTTATTTGATCAGCTTTAGGGTGGTAGGGTGTTTTTCAAGATTGATTTGAGATCTGGCTACTATCAGGTGAAGATTAGGGCATCAGATGTACCTAAGACAACTTTTAGGACTCGTTATGATCATTATGAATTCTTGGTGATGTCCTTTGGCTTGACTAATGCTCTAATAGAATTCATGGATTTGATAAACCAAGTGTTCAAGCCTTATTTGGATTCTTTTGTGATTGTCTTCATTGGTGATATTCTGTTTTACTCTCGTAGTAGAGAGGAGCACTTACGGATTGTACTTCAGACTTTTAAGGATCGTCAGCTATATGCCAAGTTTTCAAAGTGTGAGTTCTGGTTAGACCTAGTTGCCTTCTTGGGTCATGTTATGTCCTCCGAGGGTATCAAGGTAGATCCTAAGAATATTGAGGAAGTACAAAACAGGCCTAGACCTACTTCAGCTACAGAGATTTGGAGCTTCTTGGATTTGGCGGGTTACTATTGCCGGTTCGTGGAGGGGTTTTCATCTATCTCCGCCCATTGACCAAGTTTATTTAAAAGGGTGCTCTTTCAGACGGTCCAACTAGTGTGAGGCAAGTTTTCATAAGCTTATGACTACATTGACTATAGCCACATTATTGGTGTTGCCCACAAGTTTAAGATCTTACACTGTGTAATGTGATGCATCACGTATTGGGCTTGATGCGGTATTGATATAAAACTGTAGGGTGATTGCATACGCATCTCATTAATGGAAGGTTCATGAGAAGAATTACCCGAGTTGGCATCCATTGTTCACGCACTGAAGATTTGGAGGCACTATCTATACGGCGATCCATGTGAGGTCTATACCGACCATCAGAGTCTCCAACATCTATTCAAGTAAAAAGACCTTAACTTGCAGCAACAGAGATAGTTAGAGTTATTGAAGGACTATGATATTATCATATTATATCATCCGGGGAAGGCCAATGTAGTGGATAATGCTTTGAGTAGGAAGGCAGAGAGCATGGGCAGTTTGGTATATTTACTGGCAGTCTAGAGGCCACTAGCCATGGATGTTTAAGCTTTGGCCAACCGGTTCGTGAGGTTGGATGTTTCGCAGCCTAGTGGGGTTCTTTCTTGTGTTGTGTCACAAACATTGTTCATTGAGCATATCAAGGCTAGCCAATTTGATGATTCTCACTTGTTGGTGTTGAAATACATGCTTCGGCGGGGTGGTGCCAAGGAGGTTGTGATTGGACATGATGGTGTTATGCTGTTTCAAGGCCGGATTTATGTTCCGAATGTTGATGGGTTGAGAGAGTTGATCCTTGAGGAGGCTCATAGTTTGTGATATTCTATTCACTTAAGTGTCACCAAGATATACTATGACAGGAAGCAACATTATTGGTGTTTAAATTGTCAACAGGTGAAGTATGATAATTAGAAACCGGGTGGGTTGACTCAGAGATTAGAGATTCCGGAGTGTAAGTGGGAGCGCATCACTATTGACTTTGTGATAGGCTTATCATCGACCTTGAGGAAATATGACGTTGCCTGGGTTATTATTGATCGGCTGACTAAGTCTGCACGCTTCATTCCGCTGATGGCTTCGTATTCTTCAAAGCGTTCGGCTCAGATTTATATCTGGGAGATTATTCGCATGCATGGTGTTCCCATTTCTATCATTTCTATCTAGGGCACACAATTTACTTCACACTTTTGGAGGACCGTGCACCATGAGTTTGGCACGCGGGTCGAGCTGAGTGTCACATTTCATCCTCAAACAGAGCGTACCATTCATATTTTAGAGGACATGTTATGAGCATGCTCTATGGATTTCGGGTGTTAGTGGGAATGATTTTTACCTTTAGCGGAGTTCGTTTACAATAACAACTATCAGACGAGCATCCAGATGGCTCCGTACGAGGCCTTATATAGGAGGCAATGTCATTCTCCGGTTGGATGGTTTGAGCCCGGTGAGACTAGATATTGGGCATGGATTTGGTTCGAGATGCTTTGGAAAAGGTGAAAGCAATTCAGGAGCGTCTTCATATAACTCAGTCCAGGCAAAAGAGTTATGCAGATCGGAAGGTTCGAGGTGTGGCTGACATAGAAGGTGAGAAGGTTCTTCTACGAGTGTTGCCTATAAAGGGCGTGGTGCGGTTTGGGAAGAAGGGAAAATTGAGCCCGAGGTTCATTGGTATGTTTGAGACTTTGGAGAGAGTTGGGGAGGTTGCTTATAGGCTTGCATTTCCTCCTAGCCTTGCAAGGGTACATTCGATATTTCACAATGAAGATAGGTCACATGTTTCAGACTTTATCACGGTGCAAGATGATGAGAATTTGACCTGTGAGGAAGACCCAGTGGCTATTCTAGACCAACAAGTTCGAAAGTTGAAATCTAAGAGTTTTTCATCTGTGAAAGGGCAATGGAGAGGTCGGCCGATAGAGGAGGCTATGTGGGAGTCTGAGTCTGATATGAGGAGTAGATACCTGCACCGCTTTACTAGTCCAGGTAAATTTCTATGTCCATCCGAGGACGAACAATTCTTTTAGAGGTGGAGAATGTGACGACCCAATAGGTCATTTTGAGTACTAGCTCCCTTTTCTGTGTTCTTAGACCTCTCATAACTTTATTTGAGCTTATATGTGAAATTTTAAAGAAAATGTAATTTTTGGCTTTTAAAAACTACTAGAGTTGACCAAGGTCAACGTTTTGGGTAAATGACATCGGGTGACCCGGGGCCGTTTCGGCGCATTGAAAAAAGAGTTATTAAGTTAAAAATCTTGAGTTTTAATGATCGATTCTTGATATTTGAAGTTATTTTGATGATTTAAGTTAGCGAGCGAGTTTGTACGATGTTAATACACTTGCATGGATGTTCATATTGGAGCTCGAGGCACTCGAGTGAGTTTTAGATCTATTTTGGCTAAGTTGTGATTTGCTGAGGATTTGTTGTTGGTGTAGATCAGCAAGTCTCGCATTTGTGAGGACCTAATCGTAATTGCGAGCCTCACATTTGCAATGTTAGGCTCGAAAATGCGAAGTGGGACTGGAGATTGAGGGGTTCTCTTTTGCGAAGCATGCATCGAATTTGCGATTTGGAGCGGCTTCGCAATTGCAACCTTGGTGTCGCATTTGCGACACTGCTGGGATAGGCACTGCATTGCTTTTGCAAAGCATGAACCTCATTTGAGAGCTGGAGCACCTTCGCAAATATAAGGATCAGTCGCATTTGCAACAACTGAAGGTCGAGACACTAATCGCATTTGCGATGGTCGCAATTGCGAACAAGAGTTTGCAATTGAGACATCTGCATCTAGGTAAAGGTTAGGAATTTTGGGACTTCGCTCATTTTCACCACTTTTGAACCCTAAACTCCACAGAGGCAATTTTTGAAGAGCAATTTCTTACCAAATTTATTCATAAGCAAGTTTAATTTGTTTTCAATCAATTTAAATTACCTTTTCATAAATTTTATCATCGAATCTTTTAATTTAAGAGTAGATATTGGGGGTTTTGGGTAGAATTTAGAAATTTTGTAAAATTGAGAATTGGACCTCAAATTGATTTCGAATTTCGAAATAAATTACATATCTGGGCTCAGGGGTGAATGGGTAATAGGAATTTGGTCCTAATCTTGGATTTTGACCACATAGGCCCGAGTTTACTTTTGTTGACTTTTTCAATTATGTTGAAGATTGAACGGTTATCGTAAGGGGGTAGTTTCTAAAGCTTATTTTGATGTGTTTAAACGATATTTGACTAGATTTGATTGGTATGGAGAGTTGTTCCAAAGGGAAAGTTGTGTTGGATTGTTGAGTTATTTCCGGAATGAGGCAAGTGTCGTGGTTAACCTTGACTTGAGGGAATTAGAAATGAATTGGTCTATTTACTACGTGATTTATTTGTGGGGATGGCATATATGCAAGGTGACGAGTGTATATCCGTTGTCAAGGGTTTAAACATGCCGGGTGAACTACTTAATTGCATGTCTTCAATTGTATCACGCATTCATTTATTTCATGTTATTACTTGTTACATTCCTTAATTACTATATGTCCTTGTTAAATATGTCCCTTAACGGTTACATGCCTCTATTTTGCTACATTCTTCCACATATCCATGCCTTTATTTATCGTCCGTCTTTACTTGTTTTATGCTCTACATGTTATTTGATAGATGCTATTACTTGTCGCATTCCCTTACTTTCTTTCTAATTCACTTTGATTCGTTATATTGGATTGTCTTACAGGATCTACGCATTTAGCTCCCTCTTTATGTCACATTGTGAGATACGTCATAGTTGGTTATATATATATATATATATATATATATATATATATATATATATATATATATATATATATATATATATATATATAGAGAGAGAGAGAGAGAGAGAGAGAGAGAGAGAGAGAGAGAGAGAGAGAGAGAGAGAGAGAGAGAGAGAGAGAGATGGTATTATATATATGTCGATCGGGTTGCATGCCACAACGGTATTATTATATATATGTTGATCGTATTACGCGCTACAACGGAAAAGTTCTATGTGTTTGTTCTTGGCTGTTGGTTTTCGTTACCATATTATGTTGTGAGACCGAGAAGTGATGATATTCCGGGGCCCTCTATTATGTATTTCTTATTCTAGTTATCATATTAATTAGATGTTTCTCTATTTTGTTATTGTTTTTCTACTCATAGTCGCACATGTTTATAGTGAGTGTCTTGTCATAGCCTCGTCACTACTTCATCGAGGTTAGGATCGGCACTTATAGAGTACATGGGGTTGGTTATACTCATACTATAATTTTCACTTCTTGTACAGATCCCGATGTTGGTCCAGCGGCGTGTAGAGGAGATTGCTCGGACCGGTTCTTTCAGGAGACTTGAGGTAGAGTTGCACATCGTTCGTAGATCTTGAAGTCCCCTACCTATATATATATTACTGTTTATTTTGTATCAGACAATTGTATTTCATTTGAGACTCTATTTTTAGTGATCTAGTAGCTCATGTACTTGTGACACCAGTTTCTGGGATAAGATAAGACAACGATGTTTGTGGATTCAATTATATATTTCAAGTATTTCGATTTTATTTTCTAATTACCTTGCTTTTAAAATTATTAAATTGATTAATTGTTTAGCTAATGTTGGCTTTCCTAGAAAGCAGATGTTAGGTGCCATCACGGCCCCGTGGTTGGGATTCTGGGTCGTGACACCTCTCTTGTCAATAGTTTATTTCATCATTCCTTTCTACATTTTCTTCTATATTGCTCTTGATTTCTTAAGACATTATCAGCACTAATTTCTTATTTCATGATCTTTCCTCTCAAGATTATGTGGTAGGTGTTCCTCAATTTCCACGACATTAGTCGTACAACTTCAGCGGTAAGCAAAATTTTATTCTAATTTTTCTTCTGTAACAACTCGACCGGTTATTTTGTGTATTGAACCTCGTTTTCCTTTTGAATCTTCCCATATGTGTATTTGTGGTTTAAATACCTGCAGTGATGGTTCGTTTCGTTTCAGGGATGTTTTCTATTCATTTGGAATAATTTGTTCTTAGTTTGGAAGCTTAAGTTGGGACTGTTGACCGAAGTTGACTTTTGTGAAAGTGACCCCGTAACGGTGTTTTGATGGTTCCAATAGGTTTGTATGGTGACTTTGGACTTAGATGTATGCTAGGAATTTGATTCGGAGGTTCCTATCGGGTTCAGAATTTTGTTTTGGGGCTTGGAATATGTCCGCTTTTCCATTTGGAACTTGTGTGTAAAGATTGCTGCCATTTCGAGTAGGTTTGGTAGGAATTAGATGCTTGGTTGTAGTTTTATCGATTCTATAGTTTCATTGTGAATTATATGTGTTTTGGTGTGCGATTCGTGGTTCTAGATGTTATCTTTGTGTTTTGAGTTTGCGATCGAGTTCGCATAATGTTTTTAGACTTGTGTGGATGTTTTGGGTGGAGCCCCTGAGGCTCGAGTGAGTTTCAGATGTGTTTCAAAATGGTTTGGACTTGATTCATAGCTGCTGGTGTGCTGGTGCTGTAGTTATCGCAAATGCAAGCACCAATTCGCATTTGCGAAATAAATATCGCATTTGCGAAGGGGACAATGGGATAGCAGGTATCGCATTTGCGTAGCTAGCCTCGCATATGCGAAGAGGGATTTCGCTGGGGACAAGTCTCTTCTACGACCACATGTTCGCTTTTGAAGGGAGGGAGTGGCAGCGCATTTGTGATGTCTAGGTCACATTTGCGACATGTACAAGGCCACTCAGGCTTCTGTTTTGTGATGCCTTTTTCGCATTTGCGAACCCCTGGTTGTATTTGCCACTTCTGCAGCTGAACAAAAGGATGGGATTTCGGGACTTAGTCTCATTTTATCACATTTTTTAGCCCTAGAATCCGTGGGAGGCGATTTTATAATGCAATTTTCATGGAAAGCTATTGGGTAAGTGATTTTGACTCAATTTTGATTATATAACATGATTGTTTATGAATTGTAACATCTAAATGATGAGATTTGAAGAGAAATTTTGGGGATCTTTTAATATGTTTTGAAAAACTAAAAATTTGAGATTTGAGAGTCGAATTAGAATCGGATTTGAAACCCAAACACATATATGGACTCGTGGGGTTATGGGTAGTCAAGATCTAACCTTTGACTGGTTTTGACCAGGCGGGCCCAGTGGTTAACTTTTGTTGACTTTTGGGGAATTGTATAAAGATCATAACTTTATTAATTAAAATTGGTTTCTCTTGCACTATTTGATATTATCAAGTAATTTTTGGCTAGATTTAAGCTGAGCGGAGGTGAATTTTAAAGGAAAAGCATTTTTAGAGTATTGAATTGACCTAATTGAGGTAAGTATCTTGCCTAACATTGTGTGGGAGAATTACCCCTTCATATTTGGTCTAATATGCATTATTTGTACTATGTGAAACGACATGTACATAAGGTGATGAGTGTGTACACAGGCGTATATGTGGTAATTGACCAGATTAGACCTTAGGCTATTAATATACCTTGAGTTGAAGTTGTTTGTTATATGAAGCACGTTTTATTTTTGATTCACTCCCCTCGCCCCTTGTGTTGTTGTTGTTGTGATTATCATATACATTATTTTTGAGCCGTGGGCTATATATTATTGGGTCTTTAGTGTTGTTGTTTGGGCTATGCTGTGGCATGTGTGCACGTGTGGTGAGGGTTGATTGTTGTGTTGTGAATGAGATTCGCATGCGGCGACCTAAGGGTGGCATCTATTAATGCGCATGTGGCGAGATAAGGGGGTTTATATGCATGTTGTAAGTAAGGTAAATACTTCATTATGATGTGAACACGGTGAGATAAGTGGGCTTATGCGCGTGTAGCTATATAAGGGGTAATATTTCAATTTGACGCTCACGCGGTGTCATAGGGGTGGATTTTTTATTAGGTTATGTGGTATTCCAGGGTGATTCTTGATGTTATTGTTGTGTTGGAACAAGTTGATTATTTGAACATATCTTTTCTTTCCTTAAATGGTTTTACTTTGTGATTTACGAGTTGTTGATTAATTTGTTGTGTTATCACATGCCCTATTCTTCGTTGATACTTACTCTGCTATGCTTTTCGTTGTCAGTTTTATATTGATATTCTGCATAGCTTATTTGTCTAATGAATGTCTTGACTTGAACCTTGTCACTATTCTACTAAGGATCGTCTTGATACTTACTAGGTACCGATTGTGGTTCTCATACTACGCTTCTACACATTTTTGTGCAGATTCGGGTGCCTCAGATCATACTGGTCACTATAGAGTCGAGCTAGATCTATGGAGACTTCAAGGTATACCTGTTGTTTCGCTCACAGGCCTCGAAGTCACCTTCTATTATTTCCTTATTACTGTTGAGCTATGGGGAATACTTCATTGGCTAGGGGCAGGTCCCGTTTGCGACCACTTGGTCACTTTTGAGATGAAATCATGAGATTTGAAGAGGAATTTTGTGTGATTTTTGACTATGTTTCGAAAAATAAAATTTAGTTTTAGAGTCGAATTAGACTCAGATTTGAAAACCAAACACATATATGGACTCGTGGGGTTTTGACCGGGCGAGATCAGGGGTTGAATTTTGTTGACATTAAACACACTCACGCAAGTATACGTGGTCGTCAAGTAATAGAGTAGTGAGTAGAGTATCATTCCCACGAAGACGTATGATTAACTTTCGACTAATTCAAGCTCAAATAACTTATCTATTCAAGAGATTTCTCACAAAATAGATAATTTACTAATTTACTGCCTAAAAACTATCAAGTAATGAAATAATTAGAAATCAACCACAACACTTAATCAAATTTGGATAACAATCAATAAGAGATGATATTCCAGGGTCACGGGTTAGCTAACAATCGTGTTGCGTTCTTGGCCTAAAATGACTAATTGATTTATTTAGGTTGTTGATTGACAGGGTTGATATTACTCATAAGAATCTGTCGAGTTCTTACTCACCTATTCAAGCTAACTTAATGCCTATATGTCTATGGAATTAAGATTAGCAAGAATTCATTTACACTTCCTGTATTTCAACCAAGCAAAGCAATTAGGTATATGTCTATCCTAATTGCGAATCTGTTCCCCGATGCCCAGGTTCAAGAACTTGCTCTATTTAATTCTATATGCAATCTAGAATTCCAACTTTTGAGTTCAATTCTAGATTCGTAGATAGTATTTCACTATTAGCTACTCAGCAAAATAATTAAGAACATAAGTAAATAAACAACCCAATAACTATGGGGGTCTTGTATGCAGTTCGATATGCCCATAATGTGTCATCTAGCTTCTCGGCCCAGTCCTTTCTATTTCCACTTACTGTTTTCTCCAAAATCTATTTTACCTCTATGTTTGAAACTTTGACTTGACCACTCGTTTGGAGATGATAGGCAGTGGAAACCTTGTGCTTAACTCCATACTTTGTAAGAACATTATTAAGCAATTTGTTACACAAGTGAGTTCCTCCATCGCTTATCAACACTCTTGGAGTCCCAAAGCGCATGAAGATGTTCTTCTTTACAAAGTTCACCACTACCTTTGCGTCATTAGTAGGAAGAACAATGGCCTCCACCCACTTAGAAACATAGTTGACCACCACCAAGATGTACCTGTGACCATTAGAGTATGGGAACGGTCCCATGAAATCAATCCCCCAAACATCAAAGAGCTCTACTGCCAGAATATTTTGCAAAGGCATATCGTGATTCTTCGTGATTGTTCCAGTTCTTTGGCATATGTCACACTTTTTAACAAAGGCATGTGCATCCTTAAATAATTTTGGCCAATAGAAACCTGATTGTAGCACTTTTTAGGCGGTTTTATCCCCACCGTGATGACCTTCGTACGGCGAAGCATGACGGTCCTGCAATATTGCATTTATCTCTTACTCAAGGACACACCTTCACACCTACTGATCTGTGCACTGCCTATATAGGAATGGCTCATCCCACATGTAGAGCCTCACACCATGTAGGAATCTTCTTCTATTGTCAGCTGTCAATTCTGGCGGCGTTACCCCACTTGCAATAAAATTCACATAATCTGCATACCATGGGGCTTCACCTGAGGTGACTGTTAATAACTGCTCATCAGGAAATGTTTCTTTGATTGACCCTCCTTCAGTTACATGGCTCCGATTTTCTAATATGGACAAGTGATCAGCCACTTGATTATCTGTCCCTTTTCGATCTCGGATTTCTAAGTCAAATTCTTGCAAGAGGAGGACCCAAAGAATCATCCTTGGCTTGGCGTCTTTCTTTTCAAACAAGTATCTGATAGGTGAATGATATGTGTATACGATGACTTTGGTTCCCACTAGATAGGATGTGAACTTGTCAAACGCCCACACCACTGAAAGCAACTCTTTTCAGTAACTGTATAATTCATTTGAGCTGGATTCATAGTTTTGCTTGCATAATAAATGGAGTGAAAGATTTTATCCCTCCTTTTCCCCAAAATAGCTCTGATTGCAATGTCACTTGCATTGCACATCAACTCAAATGGATGCGCCCAATCTGGGACGATGATAATTGGTGCAGTCACCAACCTTCCCTTCAGCTCCTCAAATGCTTTCAGTCATACATCATCAAACTTGAAAGTGACATCTTTCTCGAGAAGCCTGCACAAAGGAGAAGAAATTTTCGAAAAATCTTTAATGAACCAACGATAAAAACCTGCATGGCCCAAGAAACAGCGAATGCCTTTGACGGATGTCGGTGGGAGCAATTTTTCAATCCCTTCTACCTTTGCTTTATCCACCTGCAAACCACATTTGGACACCTTTTGCCCCAAGACTATACCTTCACGTACCATGAAATGGAACTTTTTCCAGTTTAGTACCAGGTTCGTCTCTTCACAACTAGCCAACACTTTATCAAGGTTCATTAAACAATTATCAAAAGAACACCCAAACATAGAAAACTCATCCATGAACACTTCTACAAATCTTTCAACCATGTCAGTAAAAATAGCCATCATACACCTTTGAAAAATCGCAGGTGCATTACAGAGACCAAAGGGAATTCTCTTGAATGCATACGTGCCATAGGGACAAGTAAATATAGTTTTCTCTTGGTCCTCTGGGGCTATAACAATCTGATTATACCCCGAATAACTATCTAGGAAATAGTAGTATTCCTGGCCAGCTAATCTATCAAGCATTTGGTCAATAAAAGGGAGGGGAACGTGGTCCTTTCGGGTAGTATTGTTCAATTTTCTATAATCTATGCAAATTCTCCACCCAGTGACAGTTCTTGTAGGAATCAAGTCATTATTTTCATTAACCACTACGGTCATCCCCCCTTTCTTAGGCACGCATTGGATGGGGCTTACCCATTTGCTATCAGAAATTGGAAATACAATATCCGCATCAAGCCACTATATCACTTCTTTTCTTACCACCTCTTTCATGATTGGATTTGGTCGACGTTGTTGCTCTACACTTGTCTTGTGTCTGTCCTCCATGAGAATTTTATGCATGCAGAAAGCTAGACTAATGCCTTTAATATCATACATCGTCCACCCAATTACTCGCTTGTGCTCACATAGCACTCTCAACAGCTTTTCTTCCTGCAATTTAGACAAGTCAGAAGAAACAATAATAGGTAAAGTGTCAAAACTACCCAAATAAGCATATTGAAGGTGAGGGGTAGTGGTTTAAGCTCCAATTTTGGAGCCTCTTCAATTGACGGCATTGGAGGAGGCCCATGTGGCCTATTCAGGGGCTCAAAGGGGTGTATTCCCTGCACGTAAGCACATGATGCATCTAGGATATGCAACATCTCCTCAACCTCATCATCAATCTCCAATATATCGAACAACATGAGTTCTTTTTCTAGAGAATCGTCTAAATATACACTCGTGTCAAGAAGTTTCTCCTCCACCTCCACAACAGATATCATAGAGAGCTCCTCAAAATGGCGGGAAAGTTGGATCGCCTTGTAGACACTAAGGACTGCTTCCTCGTTGTCCACCCTCATAATCATTTTTCCCTCTCTCACTTTAATAATTGCATCACCAATAGCCAAGAAAGGTCATCCCAATATGATTGGAACTTGTTCATCAGTCTTAAAATCTAGAATAAAGAAGTCAGCTAGGAAGATAAATTTCCCAATTTGTAGCAACACATCTTTAATCACTCCTTCAGGGTAGGATATAGACCTATCAGCTAATTGCAACATCACAGTGGTTGGTCTTTGAGCTCCCAGACCTAATTGCTTGAACAAGGATAAGGGCGTCAATTTATGCTTGACCCCAAATCTCAAAAAGCACGACCCACATCAATATTACAAATTCACACAGGGATGGTGAAGCTGTCAGGATCCTTAAGCTTTTGAGGAAGCTTGTTTTGGACACTTGAAGTGCACTTCTCAGTAAGTGCAACTATCTCAAACTCAGTCAATTTCCTTTTGTGAGCCACTATATCTTTTATGTACTTAGCATACTTTGTAATTTCATGAAGTACAACCAACAATGGAATATTCAATTGAACCTGGCTCAACATAGAGAAAAATGTGTTAAACATGCGATCATCATTCTTTTCTGCAATCTCTAGGGGAAAGGTGGTGGTGGCATTGCATCCTCCACTAGCTCTGAACTTGCATCATTTTTCTTTGACACGTGTATTGCCTTAGGGATCAGCTCCCCCTCAGGTGTAAGCTTGTCCTTTCTCTTCTTTGGCACTTCCTCTAGTTCCCTCCCATTCCTGAGTGTAATTGAATTAACTTGGGGGTTCTTCTCTGTATCACTGGGAAGAGCATCTGCAGGTCTAGTATTTTGATTTGCTGCTAACTACCCCATTTGCCTCTCAATATTACTGAAATCGGTCCGGAGCTGTTGATTGTCAAGCAACAACTTCTTCAGCAAGTCACTCGTACTCTCTTCTGTTTGTTGGGGTGGCTTTTAAAGCTTATTGAAATTTCCTTAGGGCCTAAACTGATTCAGATTCTGTTGATTTCCGCCCCATGAGAAGTTAGGATGATTCCTCCAATTTGGATTATAAGTGTTCCCATATTGTGCATGCTAATTCATCGGACCTCTGCTTTGTTGCCCCACATAGTATATAGATTCAGGATTCATAGGGCACATGTCACTCATATGACTGTCACCACATAGTTAGTAGCAAATAGAGATCTGTTGTACATCTTGCATCTGTTGTGTTTGTTGCATTGTCATTCTATTCATCTGATTTGCCAGTTTTGCAATATCTACTCTCATGGCTGAGAAGTCATCAAGCTCAATCACCCCGGCTGCCTTCTGTTTAATTGCTCTTCTTGCGTCCCCATCTCCTTGCCAATTATGATCATTAGCAGTGAAGTTATTTAGCAAGAGTTAAATTTCATTGTACGGCCTCTCCATGCAACTACCCCCACAAGCTAAATCAAGATTCATCTTTGATGCCTCGTCTAGCCCATCAACAAAAGTGTGACCCAACATATTATCAGTCTGACATTGATGTGGGCAGTCTCTGAGTAGCTTCTTGTATATTTCCCAAGCTTGACGAAGTGTCTCTCCATCACGTTGTTGGAACCCAAGAATCTGACTCCTCAATGACTTTGTCTTCTTAGTGGGGAAAAACTTGATTAAGAATTTCCTTGCTAGATCATCCCAAGTGCGGATTGAGTTCGCGGGCTCCTTTTACAACCATTCCTTATCTTCCCCCAATAGTGAAAAGGGAAACAGTGTCAGCCTGACATAGTCCATGGAAACGTTCGGATAATTGTAGGTGTATGTAATTTCCATGAAGTTCTGAATGTGCCTCTGCGGGTCTTCATGAGATAGACCTACATATTGTCGTGTGGACTGAATCAGTTATACCATGTACTGTTTAAGTTCAAAATGTCCCGTGATATCAGGCTTCACAATAGCCTGATTCATATTAGCAAGATTGGGCCTCACGGCTTTTATCACCGGACGCTCTTCATTACCTGCCATCTATATTGGCTGTGGTTGAACTACGATGTTCAACTCTCTTTCTACTTTGGTTCTAGCTTCAACTTCCTTCCTCACTCTGTCAAGTGTTCGTTCAATTTATGGATCAAAAGGAAGGAGGTTGTTTTCGCTTCTACTCCTCAGCATTCAAGAGAAGAGCATGCGTTAACACAAACAAGGCAAACTAAAAATTAAAACTTGAACAAATAATTAACAAAAGCTTAACTTAGTCAAGTAGCTAATTTCTAAGTCCCCGGCAATGGCAAAAAACTTGTTGCGACCAAACACACTCACGCAAGTATACGTGGTCGTCAAGTAATAGAGTAGTGAGTAGAGTATCGTTCCCACGAAGACTTATTATTAACTTTCGACTGATTCAAGCTCAAATAACTTATCGATTCAAGAGATTTCTCACAAAATAGATAATTTACTACCTAAAAACTATCAAGTAATAAAATAATTAGAAATCAACCACAATACGTAATCAATTTCGGATAACAATCAATAAGAGATGATATTCCAGGGTCACGGGTTAGCTAACAATCGTGTTGCGTTCTTGGCTTAAAATGACTAATTGATTTATCTAGGTTGTTGATTGACAGGGTTGATATTATTCATAAGAATCTGTCGAGTTCTTACTTGCCTATTCAAGCTAACTTAATGCCTATATGTCTATGGAATTAAGATTAGCAAAAATGCATTTACACTTCCTGTATTTCAACTAAGCAAGGCAATTAGGTATATGTCTATCCTAATTGTGAATCCGTTTCCCGATGCCCAAGTTCAAGAACTTGCTCTATTTAATTCTATATGCAATCTAGAAGTCCCACTTTCGAGTTTAACTCTAGATTCATAGATTGTATTTCATTGTTAGCTACTCAGCAAAATAATTAACAAAAGAAGTAAATAAACAACCCAATATGATAAAATCAAATTCGTTAATTTTAACTTCAAACATCAACATTCATGTATCACCCATGACCCTAGAACAATAGAGTTCTTAGCCACTCATGTTCATATAATCACCAAAAATAGTGTTTTTAAACATAAAATCAATGAATACTAGAATAAGGATGGAAATATTGATCAAATCCCTGCTCCCATGTGTTCCGTCCATTTGTTTTTCTCTCCAAGTTAGGTCACCCTCTCAAAATCGTGTTTATTTGTGTATTTATATAGTGTAAAAACAACCCCGAACGAATTTACCCTTTCTAAGACGAAGTAGAAATTACTCTATAGTGTATTTGCACACTCGCGTCGTGCCTCGCGCCGCGCTTGTGTATTTTTCTTCAGCATACACTGTTTTCTCTTGGCATGCGGCCGCGTCAAGAGAGTGCCGCGTATTTTTCTTCAGTATTTATATCGTGTATTTTTACACTGCCGCGTCGCGCCCTGCGGTGCCCCGCGGTAGTGTAAATTTCTCATACTAAACTTGTTTCATATTTTTCTGACATCCGGACTTGGTACACGACCTCCAAACATGATCCCGACTTAATTTATTGAGCTTTTACTCAGACTTCAAAGCTCTAAATTGATCAATTTAGCTCTAAATTAACTTTTAAACTCGGAATCACTTCCTGCAAGGCATAAAAACACGTACTAAATGTAATTCACTATCATTTAAGCTCAAACACACATAAAATGCATTAATTAAAGTGCAATACTACGGCTAAAACACGAGTTTATAGCCTAGCATCAAAAGATCTTAACTTTATTAATCGAAATTGGTTGCTCTTGCATTGTTTGATATTATCAAGTCATTTTTAGCTAGATTTGAGCCGAGCGAAGGTAAAGTTTAAAGGAAAAGCGTTTTTAGAGTATTGAATTGGCCTAACTGAGGTAAATACCTTGCCTAACTTTGTGTGATATTTGCACTATTTATACTATGTAAAATGGTGTGTACATAAGGTGACGAGTGTGTACACGGGCGTTTGTGTAGAAATTGACCAGATTAGACCTTAGACTACTAATATTCATAAATTGAAGTTGTTTGTTATATGAAGCACATTTTATTGTTGATTCACTCCCCTCGCCCTTGTGTTATTCCTGTGATTCTTATACACATTGCCGTTGAGTCTTGGGCTATAAATTGTTATTGCTTTGGTGTTGTTATTTGGGCGATGTTGTGGCATATGTGCACGTGTGGTGCAGGTTGATTGTTGTGTTGTGAATTAGATGCGCATATGGATATATAAGGGTGGTGTTTATTGTTGCGCATGCGGCGAGATAAGGGGGCTTATGCGTGTGTAGCTATATAAGGGGAAATATAGCAATGTGAAGCTCATGTTGCATGATAAGGGTGGCTTGTTGATTAGGTTATGCGGTATTTCGAGATGATTCTTGATGCTATTCTTGTGTTGGGACGGGTTGATGATTTGAACATATTCTTTGTTTCCTTAAATGATTTCACTTTGTGATTTATGAGTTGTTGGTTAATTTACCGTGTTATCACATACCCTATTCTTTGTTGATACTTACTCTGCTATGCTTTCTGTTGTCGGTTTTATATTGATATTCTACATAGGTTATTTGTCTAGTTAGTGTCTTGGCTTGAACCTTATCACTACTCCACCGAGGTTAGTCTTGATACTTACAGGGTACCGATTGTGATGTACTCATACTATGCTTCTGCACATTTTTGTGCAGAAGCAGGTACCTCGGATCATGCTGGTCGCTAGATAGTCGAACTAAAGTTGTGGATACTTCAAGGTATACATGTTGTTTTGCTCGTTGGTCTCGAAGTCACCTACTATTATTTCTATATTATTTTTTATATATTCTAAACAATGTTGTACACTTTGAGATATATTATGGACTTCTTGTAGAGCTTATGACTCCGTATTACTAGGTTTTGGGATTGTGATTGTTGTATTACTATATTGTCTATTTTTTGGGCCATTTTCACAGTTTTACATAATAGTAAACTATTTATTCTGTCTAATTTTGTTGTGTGATAGGCTTACCTAGTCTTAGAGACTAAGTGCCATCACAATCCTTAAGGTGGGATTTTGGGTCGTGACAACTTGGTATCATAGCTTTAGATTCATAGGTTCTATGAGTTATAAGCAAGTTTAGTAGAGTCTTATGGATCAGTACGGAGACGTCTGTATTTATCTTCGAGAAGCTACATAACTATTAAGAAATTGCACTTCTCTCATTCCTAATCGTGCGTATTTATTAATTTTAGAATTTGTGCATTTGTCTTTTTATTCTCTCACAGACGGTGAGGACATGAGTTTTAGCTGCTGATGATGTTGTCTCTGGTGCCGGTGTTTCTAAAGGCCAAGGCAGACGTGGGGCACATGCTACCACAAAGGATCGTTCTAGGGATGCGACCGAGGAGCCACCAGTAGCTCCGGTTAGGGAGCCGGAGCTCGAGGCTAATGTTGCTACCCATTGACTTCAGTAGACCTTGGCACATTTACTGAGCATGTTTGGTACCTTGGCTTAGGTGGGATTGATTCCAGTTGCACCAATTACTTCTCAAGCTGGCGTAGGATCTCATACTCCCATCGCTCGTACTCTAGAGCAGCGGGATCAGGTTGATCAGGCTCCGAGCATTATGCCGGTGCATCCCGTGATCGCGGTTCAGCCTAAGGTCAGGCCAGTGGCATTAGAGGAGGAGCAGAAGCGGCTAGAGAAGTTCAAGAAGTATTTTTCTCCTAATTTTAGTGGCACAGTTTCTGAGGATATATAGGGTTTTCTAGACTAGTGTCATCGTATTTTGTGCAACTATTGGCATAGTGGAGGTGAGCGGGGTCGACCTTACTACTTTCCAGCTGACGGGGTCGGCATATAGATGGTGGTGGACATATAATGATAGAAAGCCAGTTGATGTAGCGCCAATTACTTGGGCTTAGTTTACTAATCTATTTCTGAGGGAGTTAATTCCATAGACCCTTAGGGATGCGTTACATATCGAGTTTGAGCAGTTGCACTAGGGGACTATGACTGTGTCCGAGTATGCTACAAGGTTTAGTGAGTTATCTCATCATAATATTACGAGTATGGCCTAAGATTTGGGATGGAACGGGAATTGGAGAGTGATACTCCATTTCAGCAGGTTATTGAGATAACTAGGAGGTCAGAGCGTATTCGCAACCAGGAGAGAGGGGATAGGAAGGCCAAAAGGCCATGAGATTTTTGAGGATTTAGTGGTTCCCACTTTATAATTGATGCTCGCCATGGCAGAGGTTACATCAGTCGACCGATTCAGTCTACACTTCAAGTTACTCGTAGTGCTCCAGCTATTTAGGGACCTCAAAGTACTCATTTTGGACAGTTATGTGCAGCTCCTGTACAGGGGGCCTACAATGTTTATTCTAGTTGTCTTAGTCAGATTCAGTACCAATAGCCACGCTCGCAGAGACGTTATTTTGGGTTTGGTGATACCAGGCACATGGTTATATATTGTCCCAGGCTTCGGAGGGGTGGACCTCCGTAGGGTACTCAGGATATGGTTTTTTCTCTAGTTACTACTCCACCTGCACAACCAGCTAGGGGTGGAGGAGTGGTGGTAGAGGATGTCTTAGAGGGGGAGGCTAGGTCGGTTGTTAGGCTTTCCCTAGTAGGACTAAGGTTATTGCATCAGATATTGTCATCATAGGTATTATTCCGGTCTGTCAAAGAGATGCATCAGTTTTATTTAATCCAATCTGTCATCACTTATTTATATGTGTCATCAAATTTTCCTTCATATTTGGATATGTCTCGTGATTCTTTGAGTACCCCTATTTATGTGTCTATGCATGTTGGGGATTCTATTGTGGTAGATCGGGTCTATCGTTCGTGTTTGGTCATTATCTGGGGTTATGAGACTAGGGTTGACCTTGTGTTACTTCATATGGCGGATTCTTATGTGATTTTGGCAAGGATTAGTTGTCACCCTATCACGTTATTCTTGATTGTCATGCTAAGACTGTGACGTCGGTGATGCCGGGGTTTTTGAGGTTGGAATCGAGAGGTTCGCTGGGTCATGTTCCAAGTAGGATGGTGTCTTTCCTAAGGTCACACAAGATGGTTAGAATGGGGTTCTTGGTATACTTTGCCTTTGTAAGGGATGTTCGTACTGATTCTCCTACCGTTGGGTCAATTTTGGTAGTAAGTGATTTTCCAAATGTGTTTCCAACAGACCTACTGGGTATGCCGCCCGATAGGGACTTTGATTTTGGTATTGACTTGGTGTCGGGCACTCATCCCATATCAATTACACCATATTGCATGGCACCAGTGGATTTGAAAGAATTAAAGGGACAACTTCAGGAGTTTTTTGATAAGGGTTTCAGCAGACAGAATGTCTCACCTTGGGGTTCTCAAGTTCTATTTGTGAAGAAGAAAGACGGCTCGATGAGGATGTGCATTAACTATAGGCAGTTGAACAAGCTTACCTTCAAGAACAAGTACCCATTATCGCGTATAGATAATTTGTTCGATCATCTTTAGGATGCTACGACATTCTTGAGGATAGACTTGAGATCGGGGTGCCATCAGTTGAAGATCCGTACTTCAGATATTCCAAAGATAGATTTCATGACCCGTTATGGTCATTATGAGTATTTGGTAATGTATTTTCGACTAACCAATGACCTAGCAGCATTTATGCGCTTAATGAACAGCATGTTTCAGCCATATCTTGACTCCTTCATCATCGTGTCCATTGATAATTTATTGGTGTCCAGTGAGGGGATCAAGGTGGATCCGAAGAAGATTTATGCAGTTTAGATTTGGCCCCAACCTTCTACCGTTATTCAAATCTAGAGTTTTCTAGGCATGGCTGGGTATTATTGCCATTTTGTTGAGGGTTTTACATCCATCACAACTCCTTTGACTAGACTGACTCGGAAGGGTGCTCCATTCAGGTGGACTGACTAGTGTGAGGAGAGCTTTCAGAAGTTCAAGACTACCATGACTACAGCTCCAATTCTGATTTTGCCTTCAACATCAATTTCTTATACAGTCTACTGCAATGCTTCACAGATTGGCATTTGGTGTGTGTTGATGCATGAGGGTATAGTGATTGATTTTGTTCCACGTCAGTTGAAGACCCATGAGAAGAACTACCATGTACATGATTTAGAGTTGGCAGCCATTGTTCACGCACTCAAAATTTATAGGCATTATCTCTACAATGTGTTATGTGATGTGTTCACAGATCATAGGAGTCTACAACACTTATCCAAGCAAAAGGATCTGAATTTGAAGTAACAGAGGTGGTTAGAGCTACTGAAGGACTATGATATAATCATTATTTATCATCCCGGGAAGGCTAATCTGGTGGCTGATGCTTTGAGTAGCAAGGTTGAGAACATGTATGGTCTTTCTATTTTTCCAGTTGGAGAGAGACTGTTAGCCTTGGATGTTAAGACTTTGGCCAACAGGTTCATTAGGTTGGATGTTTCAGAGCCTAGACAGGGTTTTGCTTGTGTGGTGTCCCGATCTTGTTTGTTTGAGCGCATCAAGTCCTGTCAATGTGATGATCCCCACTTGATTTTCCTTAAGGACACGGTACAATACGGTGATACCAAGAAGATGACTATTGGTGATGATGGGTATTTCACCTTATTTTGCACAGGTAAAAACAAAAGACAACTAATGGTTCTTCTAAAGTTGATAAATGAGAGTCGCTACCTAATAGTTGACGTATATCAGTGTGCCTATAAGTTTGTGAAAGTTATTATCCTAATGGTGTGCTTAACCTATGAGATTTGGGTAAGAGTTCTAATTATTCTAAGGGGAAGGTGTTAGGCATCCCATAAAATCCGCCTAAGGTGGTTCCTTAAACTTAGGCTAGGTTTGGGGAAGGAAGGGTCTATATTCTGCTCAGTTGGTGATTAAAGCGGCTAAGTAATATGAAAAATATTCAAATCTTGTTTGAAAACTTATTGTTTTGGAAAAAGGACTGTGTATTTCCTATTTTAAAAAGTGATATTTGTTTGTGAGATTTTGTAACTTAGTAAATAAAATACTACTAAAAGCTATACTTTAGTTGGAAATGATTATGCCTTATTTGTTGAAATGCTTCATGTTTGAAGCTTATTTATTGCTTCATGTAAGAATGGTTGTGTGTGGTTGATTTTATTCTTTGAAAACAGTGATTGTATTTTACATGGCTCGTTCAATGATTTTACAATGGGAATCGATTTTCATTTTTGAATCTACCAAAGCTTGAAAATCACTGAAGTTGTTAGTGAAGAACATAAGTAAACTGTATTTATTTTTGAAAATATTAGTTTGAAATTATTAATGATCAATCGTTAGAGTAACTAAAGTGAGTAAAACTTCTAATTTAACATTTACCTATAAGTCTCAGTTTGCCATTGTTCCTAAACAATCAAAATGTCAAAAGTATTCCAATACAGAGTTAGTTTTTCAAACTTACACACATAGATGGCAAATAACAAACATTTACTATTCAGGATAAAGGAAAAGAGAGCTGAACTCTTTAACTAATGGGCTGGTAGGAAAACCAAGCCCAGTGGGCTTTAGCTCAATAATGACCGACTCCAACAAAGCAGGGAGATGGAGCAATCTAGATCTGAAACTTGGGCCTGAGTCCCAAAAGGACTCAACGGGCCCAATCCAAAACATGCATACAAAAATATTAAGAAAAGTCATTAGTGTATATCAATATAGCACGAAACAAGATAAAGATCCTAACAAGTAATTATAATAAAGAGCTAAGGAATAAAGTCAATTTCAGTTTGTGTTAATCCTGTGAGGATTAATAAACGTTAGGCACTAAAGGCTGAGAGTAAATCCTTATGTGTTGTTAAAATCCCCCTTGTGGACGTTAGGCACTAAAGGTTGAGAGTAAATTCTTATGTGTTGTTAAAATCCCCCTTGTGAACCCCTGATATTTCAGAGTTCATAAGGGTCTCATGGACCCCGAGCAGTGCTTGTATCAGGGAGGGGTATCCTAATCACAAACCAAGTTTCACATCGAAATACCCTTAGCCTCCAACCCTTACTCATCCTCAAGGGTTTAGACACAAATAAAGTGTCAACTTAACAGTTAGCATGAAAGCAGTAGTGGACACAAGGGTTCAGACACACAGAAGTTCAACAAAGCTATAGAGAGCATTATCAGTAGAGTGCAAAGATATGAACAGTTCAGGACAAATCACAACATTGACTTTGGGATCATTTAACAGAACTCTAAGTATAAATACAAACTACTGCAAGTAGACTTATAGGGTCTAGTATTATCAATGGCCTTAAGGTTGATCATAAGATGCATCATAACACTTAGGAAGATTATTGCTAAGAACACAGACATAAAACAAGGCAAGCTTGTGGCATATTATCAGTAGATGGATGCTACACTAACCAATTCAAGTTCAGAAATGCCTGATTAAGTAATCTGAACATTAGTAAGTGACAGGGAAGGACATGTACATTAATTTTATTAACTCTAATGAAGGTTTAACAATTAAGGTTCATTAAACAGGTACATAACACTTAGAATAAGTCAACAAACATTTTAGTAATCATCAAAATGAGCTAACATTCATATGACTCAGACTCTACTTCATTAAACAACTAAACTAACAACTGATTCAAACTTCCCAAAGATGATAGCAAAAACAGAGACAGCAATGCAAGCAGAAAAGTCAGTTTTTTTCTAATAGCATGATATCTAGTAGTAACAATGTACAGTTTAATAGTTTTTCAAACTGTTAGAGC
This sequence comes from Nicotiana tabacum, assembly GCF_000715075.1. Lineage (NCBI taxonomy): Eukaryota > Viridiplantae > Streptophyta > Magnoliopsida > Solanales > Solanaceae > Nicotiana > Nicotiana tabacum. Next base: position 46,417,214 of record NC_134093.1, on the reverse strand, counting down.
CAAATAACACTACAGTTCATGATCAGGTTCTCCTATATATAGTGATATTAGACAAACATGGAACAGTAGGCAGAGGTGTCCGTTCTTAGTTGATTAGAACAAAACAAAAAGACCTGTCATGACCCAAAATCCACCTTAAATGAGATTTATTGAAAAGAAATGATAATAAAACTGCATTTATACAAGAATTTCCCAAGAACTGGTAGTACAAATCATGAGCTTCTAAGATTTAGAGTTTACAAAGTTGGTATGAAATAAAGTACATCATCTGTTTGAAATATACATGAACAGATTAAAATTCTAAAGCTACCAAGATCAAGAGGCAGCTATGACCGGAACACAGGTACATCTTCAAATCCAGCTTCCGCCGTGCATAGAAACATTAGCATCTAACATTTGCACGCAAGGTGCAAAAGTGTAGTATGAGTACAACAGACCCCATGTACTCAATAATTAACAAACCTAACCTTAGGTTGAAAGTAGTGACGAGCTGGAACAAAGGTCGGAGTCCAACACCAATAGCCAACAACAGTTCATAACAACATAATAAAAGTGATAAAATAAGTAAAACAAAGATATAGTGCTCGGCTCGTTCACAGTTTCGGAAAATTGGCATGCTTTTCAAGTATACCAGTGAAAACCCAAATCTTTTACCGAAATTACCAAAATACGAGTACGTTTGTAAAACTATAATTTTTTCCAAAACATTCTATAGGTAAATCTTTCATTTTCAAATGGAATGAGGAAAGTACTTCTCTATGCCTACAAGTCAATATGTATGTGAAGTCATGAATGACGCAATGTAATACAACATGAGGAAAATGCATCTCTATGCTTATATGTCATGTGTGCATGTCGAATGCAATGCAACTCGGTGATAAAACCATATGCATACTCTCAGAGTATCAATTCACTCAATCCTCCCAGTCACTAGGCACTCTCACTCAGCACTCGCACTTAGTAGGTACCTGCGCTCACTGGGGGTGTGTACAGACTCCGGAGGGGCTCCTTTAGCCCAAGCTCTATAACAAGCCACCTCGTGGCATAAATCAATAAAACATGTTGCGGATTGCAGCCCGATCCCATCAATCTCTCCAGTCTCTCGAGCTCACAATGTCATGAAAATCAGTCCAAAATGATGATGTGATGTATCAATAAATGGTAACAGAGACTGAGATATTATATGAAAATGAATGTGTATGCCTGAGTATGTAATTGCAATGTAGGAAAATAACTCAACAGTAGAAATGACCTCAGTGGGTCCCAACAGGATAAGCATATAGCCTAGACATGATTTCTAACATGGATCACAACTCAATTACTCTAGCACGTAGAGATTCCATAGATATAAATAAGATTAGGTAACTACACAGTACCACATAAATAACCGAGTCACAATTCACACAGTGCACGTCCACACGCCCGTCACCTAGCATGTGCGTCACCTCACACCAAAAATATAACACGTATAATCAAGGTTCATACCCTCACCTCCAAGTTTAGAAGTCTTAATTACCTCGAACGAGGCAAACCAACTATCGAGAAAGCCAAGCGATGCTTCAAAAATTCCATCCCGCACGTACCGACCTTTGAACGGCTCGAAACTAGCCAAAAGCAACTCAAATACATCAAAAAGAGACTAAGGAAGCAATTCCAATCGATAAAGATCAAATCTTTAATCAAAATCCCAAAAGTCCAACACGGGTTTGCTCCTCGAAACTTAACGAAACTTATAAAATCTGACAACCCATTCAATTACGAGACCAACCATACTAGTTTCACCCAAACTCGACTCCGAATCGATGTTCAAAACTCAAAAACTCACTCTATGAAACTTTAGGCTAAAACCCACAATTTCTCTTTAAAATTCATAATCCAATTACCAAAAACGAAGACATAATTAATATAATCACAAGTGAGTTAAGAATTCTTACACAAGTTATAATGATAAGAAATCTTAGCAGGAAACATAGTGTTCCAAGCATAAAATTTTCTCAAGCTAAGGGCATAGGAAGGGTTCATAAACATCATTGGACTAGCAGAAGTAGTATGATGAGTGTGGACACAAGCATAGCAGTCAATAAGCATCATTCAACCATCACAACAATAAAGATTTTAGATAGCCACTCCTACAGAATACATAGTCACAAGATAGTAGAGTGACATGGAAAATCAAAACACAGCAAGTGAGTTTCAGGTTCATCTCATGATTTCAAGCCACAATGATAGACTTGTATGAGTCACTAAGTGCACAGAACAAGACTATCAACTAAAGTCATCAAAGCCAACAGATTAGACTTAAGAGTTCAAATTAGAATCACTCATTGAACCAAGACAAAGCAACAAAACTTCATAGGCATGAAGAATAAGGCAACATATTAATTAAGATATGAAGTCTTAGCAGAACCTCAAAAGGATTCAAAGGCATGATTCAACTGAATTAGTAGACATGACAGTGTTCATATATTTTTGATTTTTAGGGATGAGTCATCACATAGTATCATTCATAAGGTTTAGTCTATTTAATCATGAAGACTTAATAGGATTTAGTCATGAGAGAACATTAATACAGAACACTTTTAACTAGCTAAGTCATGAGAGATAAAGTTCATTGATAATACATGTTTGATAACAGTACCAAAATAACATAGCTTAATAAGAAGATATCTAACATAACAATAAGGATAGTATTCAAAGGAAGGGCATAACAAGTATAATATATATCATAAGCAACAGACGATTAACAAAGAAACTATTATGAACATAGGACCACACAATTAAAGTAAGTTAAGGAGGGGGTCAGTGACCTTCTATAGAGTAGCAAATCAAGTAAATGTTGATTGTTAGCCATTCAGGAATCCAAACCAACAATGATCTACTCACATAGATTGAACTCGAAAAGAAAATTAAAAACAAAGAAGGAGAAATTAGAGGGGGGCTACTGACCTTAGAAGGAAACCTCAAATTTAATGCTCTTCTTTGTATCATTTAGTATATTTCTAATCGTGTTCGGTGTGTGTTGGTGTGAACGTTGAATGCCCTAATTATAGAGACATTCGTTCCACTTAGGGTTTGGACGAATTCAAATAGTTAGTAGATGGTGATGGGTGGACGATAGCAATAGTAAAATCAGAGAAGAACAAAGGGAAAAATGATGAAGTCTTTTACCTGGCATGGGGATAGATGAGGAAGACCGTTGAAGTCATCGGACCATCGGTTAAAATCTTATATCCATAGATCAATGTGTTTGGCCTCTGGACAAAGAATAATGATAATGAGATTGAAGAATCAGTCACGCATGCTCTGATTTGAATGATCGGACCAAACACAGATGAAACTCCTAGGTCATACTTTAGGTCTAGGGTTCTGATTGAGGGGTTTCAATTGTAAAGATGAAAGGGGAAAGATTTGAGCCAGGATTCGCGGTGTTGCAGGGACAAGATGGGTGTTTCAGGATTTAATCGAGTGACCTTTCACAAATTTGTGCAAGATTTTTGATTAATAGGGTTTCGCGCCCCGTTTACTCGCGAAAACGGGTTTTGACGTGTAGCAACTCTTTTAGACGGGTGTTAAAAGAGGAGAGTCGCCACCTAATAATTTATTTAAGGTGCGTTATCGCACCTATTTGCAAATAACTTTTTTTGAACTAGTGTGTATCACCAAAGTTCGAGTAAGGGCTCAAATTATCTCAAAGAGAAGGGGTTAGGTACTCTTCGAGGTCCACAACTGTGGGTCCCGACCGAATTTTACGTTTTGTGGGATTATTGACTTATAACCATCATATGTGATCATATGAGTTTAAGAAAGATAGGGATTCTAAATATCTAATTACAATGTAAAACAAGCATTAAAAGAGATTTCACATATGAAAGAAATGGATTATATTTCAATAAGTGATTGGTACAATCTTTTGAAGATTACAAGGTATAACCTAGTTTTATCTAAGTTCAAATAAACAAGTTTACAAGTAGTAACCATATATGGGGGGGTCCTATGTTTTTTAGCCTAAGGATAACCCCGTACAACATAAATTACTTCACAACTCTCTCACAAGTAAAGGTTGCTCATATTATTCAGTGGGCATATACTATCATCTCCTGCTACCCAATTACTATCTTACAGTTGTTTACCTAGAGCGTTCTAGTTCAACTCTAAGGCACATCCTATGCGTGCTTTACCCATCCCATGTCTATGGTCCAGGAGGCTTTGGACCTACTACTTTAGTGGTTCTAGAATTTACTTAAGATGCTCAAAATGATAAAAACTAAGCTTGAAATAAAAAAAATTGGGTTGCACATAGTTAACAGCTAAAGGCTCAAATTGGACTCCTCACATAGACATAGATGCACGCAAATAGTTATAGGCTCATGCTAACAATGTTCCAGACTATTAAGCGAATAGATATAGGTAGGCAGACTTGATATGGAGCAGTGTTGAATGGTGCAAGACATATAGGCATGATTTCTATGTGGTTGATTGAGTTGGGATCATTAAAAATGCATAGTTATTTGTCTTTGATCCTATAGACATGATTTCTAAATGAATAACGAAATCCTATAGGCATGGTATCTAGATAATAACATCCGGGCAACAAAGTAACTGAGAACATACAATAGTTTCATTTTATTCCTATAGGCATATCATCTAGGCAGCAGTATGATAAGGATAGCAGTAGAAGCAATTTCAATCAACCACATGGAAGTCCTATAGGCATGATTCCTTAGATGGTTAGATTTTGAGAAATGAATCTATTTTAAATGCAAGTTTGTTTCATTAGTTTTATAGCCGTGATTTCTAGGTGAGCCACATAATTGCAAAATGTAAGAAGTTCTTGACTATTCAACAAGATCCTATAGGCATGTTGTCTAAGAACATATGGAGAGAGCATGTTGAGCAAGTAGCAAATGAAGTATTTAGATCCTATAGGCATATTTTCTGCCCTTTTATGCGAGAATTAAAGTATCCCAGTCCCTCACTTTTAACTAACCCCTAGTTGTTGTTATTACAAATTATTACAGGCTCAAGAATGAAATAATACAGACTTGAATATGACAAAATATAGACGGGAACAAATATAAACCCAATAAAGTAATTACTGGCCCAATACAATAGTAACCTAGGGGTATCCCTAGGACTTCAATAGCCTTATTCTCTGGATAAATAGCAAGCCCAAACCACAAGCTCACAAGACTACTAGAGTGCACCTATGTCCAATTCCCAGCTCCAACAACACACATGGCCCAATCCCAGGCCCAATGAATAACTTAATTACCCAAATGGATGTGAGATTTAGTAAACAAGTGACAAAATACTCACGGAACAGGTTAAACACTTAGTTCCTAGAGTTGTGGCCATCAACAGCTCTAGCCAAGACACATAAATAGGATCATGCTAAATTGAAAGGCACACAAGACACATGTGAAGCAAGTTCGTGCTATATTTTCCAGGAAGAACGGGTTCATTTTCAAGCAAGTACTTAATTAGGCATGGAATAACATAAGAATGTTGAACATTAGTCACAACTCAATTCCAAAAGTGAGGCAAACAAGCATCAAATCCAGCAATAGATGATCACATATAGGGGAAAAAGCTAGTTGTGAAGTTAGTCTAAAGGTTTAACTAGTACTGAAGAATACGGAGTTGATCAAGTCAACAAACACACAATAGAAGTATACATTGCGTGAGAACAAGTTGCAATGAACAATAGGATCCAAGAAAGGCAGCAAGTTAGGCATGAGTGACGCAGGAATTAGAATACATCCTAGGTATGAGTTTGATTGACATAACAGTCTAGAACAAGGCAAAGTGGCAAACTCAGGATTAACAACATGCATCAGCATAACATAGTGGACTAAACAAGGTTAGGAGAGCCATAATTCATAGTAGTCAGGGACACATTAAAACTGGATTATCAGACCATACATAAGTAAAAGGGAGATATTGCAGTTCACCTTATAGGCTGTAAGTAGTATTAAACAGTACATGATTGAACTAGGCATGTAACACACATTAAAGTACACAATTTGTAGGATAACATATTTGGGCTGACAACATAGTTAGGCGTTGGTTCTAGTAGAGTATCAGATATATCAGAACAAATGAGCTGATCCATCACAAAGATGCAGAACAAAGTAGGGAGATAAACTCAGGAAGAGTAGCAGGTAATACACACAAACACATTAGGCTGGGCATGCTTAAAATAGTGAGAATCTTTCATGATGAGCACATACAGTAGGTATAAGAGTACAAACATATATTAGGTTAAGCAGACCCAAAGGAGTTAGAAATCGAGGGCTTACATCAAACTTAGAGTTCTATGCAGGCTAAGGATAGAAAAGCATAGAGCAACAAGACAACATTAAAAACCAGCAGAACAATAAGAAGAGATGACATAGTATTATATTGATTTAGAGGGATTCACATAATACAAATGTTCAGAAACGTGAACACTAACATGCGAGAAACATATTTGCGAGGGTCTAAATACTTACCAGTTTGCAGATTTAGCCAGCAAATAAAGGAGAAAACCAAGTGCCAGCAACAACTTGAGTATCAGCAGCAAAAAGAGAACAATAGGAGCCCCAAACCACAGTGTGTCAGAGTTCACAGGAGCTTCAAATGAGCACCAAGCAATGCTCGCACTGGAAGGTCAATAGAGTGGATTCCGGTGGCCTCGACTTTCAGTCAGCCACAATCAAGAGTTGCAGAATAGTATAGAATGAATGAGAGTGAGAGAATAACAGTGATTATGTCTGTCTTAGGGAAATTGTGGGAGAGGTTTATATAGTGACAGATTAGGACGAACAAACATAGAAAATACTCAAATAAACATAAATAAGGAAAGAAATGATCATATATAGAGTCGGTAAAAGAGATGAAAGAAATTGCAAACCCTACTTGAATGCAACAACGGCCATGAATCGGACAAAAAATTGCAAGAATCATTCATTGTAGAGTGTATATGGACGAAACATCACCCAGATCTTCACAAAATCAGAGTCAATCAGGACTGATTTTGAAAGGCAGTACTTGCCAAAATTTGGCAAATACTAAGAAACACTATGAAGGCGAAAGTAGTAGCGGAATAAGGCAAGCAAATCATGAAGGGATTCCATAGTATAGCCGGATTCAGAGAGGATTGGGGGATAATGAGGCTAGGGTTTTGTGATAAGAGGAGGGGAATAGAGAGAATGCAGAGGCGGCCGGTTGGGCAAATGTATCTAGGGTTTAGTGGGGAGGGATATAAGGCGAATGAGGGGTTTATTATGGGATGTTGATCATTTAAGATCAATGGCTAGGATCAAAGGGGAAGCGAGACACGTTATTAATGGGTTGCGACTGAGTTAAGTTAAAGGGGTTGTTTGGCTTGGGCTAGGGGAATTAGGCCAGGGATTTTGGGGCATTTGGGCCTTTAAATTGGTCCGGAAATGTGCCTAATTTGGGCAAGATTTTTAAATAAAGAAATTAAAGAAAAACTAAATTAATAAAATTGCTAAATAAGTATAAAAATATTACTCAAGAAAATAAGTATTGTAAAAATAATAGCTGAAGATTATAAAAATACTATTTTAACCCTAAATAAATAGTAAATGCAATTAATTACAAAGTATATGACATTATTGTAAAAAATATGTAAATAGTATAAAAATGCAAATGTAGTTATATAAATGGAGTAAAATATTATAAAATATGTATATGGGTATAAATGACTAATTTAAATCACTTAAAATAATTTGTGGAGTAATTAGTAAACATTTTAATAATAAAAATTGCAAGAAATGGATTTAAAAACTTTAAAATTGTAGAAATCACTTAGAAATTGGGTAAGAATGCAAAACGATATTTTGAAAGTATATGAAATATTTTATAAAGTATGAGGGTAAAATTGGGTATCAACACCTGCCCCTCTATACCCGCGAATGATGAAAGAGTTGTCAGGTAAAGAAAATGATGACCAATTCTGTCTGAATGAATGAGGATGAGGTATTTTGGAAAAATGGGGGTCGGACCATGGTCCTTGAGTTGCCTACATATCCCTGGTGTTACGGGAATCTGGCCGTGTGTAGTTCTGGATCCAACGACGAACGAGACCGATTGAGTTGTTATAAGAGTGGCCGTACGATTCGAAGAAGGGTGTTATCTGGATAGGATAGTTTCATAAATAACGGATAATTTCAGGTGGAGCTATGAATTTGATTTTGAATTTTATGGATGTTCGACACAAATATTTGAGCTGTTACAAGATATAAAGGATTATTGCTGGTTATCGGTTACATTTGAGGTAATTAAAGGGTGTGAACGTCGTGAACAGAAACTGGAGCAAGAACTACTCCTATTTGTAGAATGGTTACCTCCCAAGTTACCTGCAAAACTTAAAACACTATGTAGTTATTGCGGAAATTTAAACATAATGCAAATTCCCTTCGGACAGTGAGAGATGTCTTTCGGACGATGAGGATGATGTCCTTAGACCATGACGTCATGTTCCATGAAGCATATGATAAGAGATTCGCAGGCCATGAAATGGTGTCCTAGGGCCATGAGGATGGTTCCTCTGGACTATGACGCCTTTGAATAATGATATTCAGTTTCAAGAGATCCTCAGGCCATGGCAGGATGTCTTCAGGCTATGAGAATGATGCCTTCAGACTATGATGCCTTCGGACATTGTGGTGATGTTTCAACCCATGAAATGTAAAGATGCGGCGATACGATCGTTTGATAGAGGGAACATGTTATGCTTAGTCATATGCAAGAGCGATACAAGGCAGTGCTCAGCCTTATGCCAGTGATGGAGACAGTGCTTAGTCTCACGCGATGTAATGAGGGTACTGCTTAGCCTTATGCAGAGAAAGGCAGCTTTTAGCCTTATGCGATAATTGAGCCAGTGCTTAACCTCATGCAATGTAATGGAGACAGTGCTCGAGACAGTTCTTAGTCTCATGTAATGTAATGGAGACAATGCTTAGTCTAATGCAATGTAATGAGGGCAGTGCATAGCCCTATGCCGAGAAAGGCAGAGTTTAGCCTTATGCAATAATGGAGGCAGTACTTAGCCTCATGCAATGTAATGGAGACAGTGCTTAGTCTCATGCAATATAATGAGGGTAGTGCTTAGCCCTATGCAAGGAAAGGCAACTTTTAGCCTTACGCAATAATGTAGGTAGTGCTTAGCCTCATGCAATGTAATGGAGATAGTGCTTAGTCTCATGCAATATAATGAGGGCAATGCTTAGACTCATGCAATCTAATGAGGGCAATGCTTAGCCCTATGCAGAGGAAGGAAGTGCTTAGCCTTATGCAATGTAATGAGGGCAATGCTTAGCCCTATGCAGACGAAGGCAGTGCTTATCCTTATGCAATAATGGAGGCAGTGCTTATCCTTATGCAATAATTAAGGCAGTGCTTATCCTTATGCAATAATTAAGGCAGTGCTTATCCTTATGCAATAATGGAGGCAGTGATTAGCATCATGCAATGTAATGAGGGAAGTGCTTAGCTCTATACAAATAAAAGCGATGATTAACTATGAGGAAGAAAAGTGGTTCTTAGCTTGACGGTTTTGTGCATGGCAACTTATGTCGGTGTGAGGATAGTGGTCTTGGTGTATATATTTGTGGACCTTCTTGTTATGTCCGTTATGCCTGCATCCAAAGATAAATCATAAGCATTTTTGGGGAAGGTCGGTTCGTGCTCTCGATAACTCATTTTGCCTTTGCTCCTATCTTGACGCCTTGTTCGAGTCATCCTGGGTCACATCTGGCAATTACAAAAATGCGATTTTCGAAATGTGCCTTTGCGGTAAATCATTTTTAAATAGTGCATTTGCTTTAAAAGATAATGCACAAAAGTAAATAGTTTGGTCAAATCATAGGCCATGACATGCTTTGAGTCATTGTCACCTTCTTAACTCGGAATTTTGAGGGACTCCTCAGAATTCTGCCCCAGTTTAATGTATTCTTCTAGCGATACTTTTCTTGGTGAGCCTTGACGTAATAAAATTGACGAAAACTCAAAATCTTGCCCGGTTTACTGACCGTAGAGGGGGGTGATGATTTTATTATGATGTGACCAAAACCACAGGGCTGCCTGTATATCCCCTCTTAAATAGGAATCAGATCAAGCATAGTTCATGTTAAATCAAAAGAAAGTTCAAATACAATCTCAAGCATAATATCTCTTGACGGCGTCCGAATTGATAGGTTTTGGCCATATTTCTCTATCCATCTCTGCAAGTATGAGTGCTCCTCCTGTCAGTACTCGGAGAATCATTTAAGGACCTTGCCAGTTAGGTGAGAATTTCCATTTTGCTTTGTCCTGATGCGGGATGATTCGCTTCAACAGTAATTGTCCCGATATGAATTGCCTCGGTCTAACCTTTTTATTAAAAGACCTTGCCATTCTATTCTGGTAGAGTTGATCGTGACACACCACGTTCATCCTTTTACCGTCAATGAGAGATAATTTTTCATATCGGCTCTATATCCATTTTGCATCACTGGGCTCGATCTCCTGTATGATCCTCAGGAAAGGAATTTCCACCTCGGCGGGTATGACAGCTTCAGTACCATAGACCAGTAAATTGGGGGTTTCCCAGTTGATGTGTGGACCGTGGTGCGGTACTCGAGTAGAGCAAGCGGTAGCTTCTTGTGCCATTGCTTGTCGTTGTCCATCATATTCCTTAATATCTTCTTGATATTCTTATTGGCGGCTGCCACGACTCCATTCATTTTTGGACTATATGTCATAGTGTTCTGGTGCTTGCTTTTGAATGTCTCACACATGGCTTTCATCAGATCACTGTTGATATTGGCAGCATTATCGGTAATGATTGACTCAGGTACTTTGAATCGGCAAACAATATGATTCCGGATGAAGTCTGCTACAACCTTTTTAGTCACAGCTTGATAGGAAGTGGCTTCAACACATTTTGTGAAGTAATCTATGGCCACTAAGATGAATATATGTTTGTTGGAAGCAGCAAGTTGAATTGGTCCGATGACACCATTTCCCTAGTAGAGAAAGGCTAGGGTGAACTCGTTGCATTGAGTTTGTTGGGTAGTACCCATATCATATCAACATGTACCTGGCATTGGTGGCACTTCTATACATACTTGATGCAGTCTGTCTCCATAGTCATCCAAAAATACCTTACCCTTAATATCTTCGTGGCTATAACGAACCCATTCATGTGAGGTCCGCAAGTTCCGGCATGTATCTCTTCGATCAATCTAGATGCCTCCTTGGCATCGACGTATCATAGCAGTCCCAAGTTAGGAGTCCTTCTGTAAAGAATTCCCCCGCTCTGAATGAAATGGTTGGAAAATCTTCGAAGCGTATGCTTCTGAGTATGCGTAGCATTTTCTGGGTATTCTCCTTTCTCCAGATACTCCTTGATATCGTGAAACCATGGGTTTCCATTGAACTCTTTCTCAACATGAGCACAAAAAGCTGGCTGCTTACGGATTTCTATTGGGATGGGATCAATAAAGTTCTTGTCTGGGTAGCTAGTGCATCTGCGAACTCGTTCTGAATTCTCGGAACATAACTCTATCTTTGTGAGATCAGATCTTGCACACAGTGTAGGCACGGCAATATCTTGATATTTTTGGTGGCCCATTCTCCGAGTACTTGATGTATTAGCAGATCTGAATCTCCGATTACAAACAATTCATGAATATTCATGTCGATGACCAATCTGAGTCCTAAGAGGCAAGCCTCATATTCTGCCATGTTGTTGGTGTACGGGAACCTGAGCTTGGTGGATACCAGATAATGTTGACCTATTTCTGATACCATAACAACTCTAATTCCCACTCATTTGAAGTTTGTGGCTCAATCGAAAAACATCCTCCAACCATCATATGCTTAGGCAATGTCTTCTCCTATAAACATCCTTCAATGGATTGTATTCTCCGTCTATGGGGTTCTCTACAGGTGATTGGCTAATGCTTGCCCCTTAACTACTTTCTGAGTCACATAGATGATATCGAACTCACTCAGTAGTATTTGCCATTTTGCTAGCTTACCTATAGGCATGGGTTTGTGAAATATGTATTTCAGCGGATCCATCTTTGATATGAGATATGTGGTGTATACACAGAAGTAGTGTCTCAATTTCTCGTCTATCTATTTCAAGGAACAATAGGCACATTTGAATAAAGAGTATCGGGCTTTGTAAGGTGTGAACTTCTTACTCAGATAGTATATTGCTTGCTCCTTCCTTTCGATTATATCATGTTGCCCCAAGACACAACCAAAGGCTCCATCTAACACAGATAGGTACAGTAGTAAAGGTCTTTTGGGCTCTGGTGGGACCAATACGGGCAACTTTGACAGGTACTCCTTAATTTTATCAAAAGCCTTTTGACACCCTTCAATCAAACTCGTCGCAACATATTTCCTCAGCATTTTGAAGATTGGCTCACATATTACCAATGACTGTGCTATAAAGCGGCTGATATAATTGAGATGACCCAAAAAACACATTACATCCTTCTTGCTTTTTGGAGGCGGCAAGTCCTGAATAACTTTGATCTTTGACGGGTCCAACTCAATGCCAAGGCGACTGACGATGAAACCTAGCAATTTCCTGGTAGGGACTCCGAATGTACATTTTGTAGTATTCAACATCAGATTGTACTTTCTCAGTCGGTCGAAAACCTTCCTTATATATGCTATGTGATCTGAACTCCTCTTAGACATGATGATGATGTCATCCATGTACATCTCTATTTCTTTGTATATCATATCGTGGAAAAGACTAGTCATGGCCCTCATATAGGTTCCCCGGCATTATTCAAACAAAATGGCATCATTTTGTAGCAGTATATTCCCCATAGTGTGATCAAGGCTGTCTTTTCGGTATCCTCTTCGTCCATCCAAATATGGTGATATCCTACAAAGTAATCCACAAAGGATTAGAGTTCATGCTTGGCATAGTTATCAATCAGTACGTGTATGTTGGGCAACGGGAAATCATCTTAGGTCTTTCTCTATTCAAATTTTGATAGTCAACGCACACCATGACTTTCCCGTCTTTCTTTGGTACTGACACGATGTTGGCTAGCCAGGTTGGGTACTCGACCACCCGAAGGACCTTAGCTTTGATTTTCTTGGTAACCTCCTGTTTTATCTTCAAACTCATAACTGGTTTGAATTTACTGAGCTTCTATTTTTACCGGTGGACACGTAGGATTTGTAGGTAGCTTGTGAGCCACTATGGATGTGCTTAACCATGTCATGTCATTGTAGGACCATGCAAAACTATCCTCTTATTCCCTTAGAAACCTGATGTACTCTTCCTTGTCTGATGGTAATAGATGAATGCTAATGCGAGTTTCTTTAACCGTTTCATAATCCCCTAAGTTAACTGCCTCAGTTTCTTCCAGATTGGACTTTGGTTTGTTCTCAAAATTCTCTACTTCTTTGACAGTCTCCTCAGGTATTATATCACTTTCCCAATCTTCTGAATCACTTTCCTCATGTTGCATTGTCTTATTACATGTCACAGTCGTAGATTCAACATGATAGGTAATAATTATTCTGAAAAAGAATGTAGAAAAATAAAAATATAAATAAACAAAAAGCAATGATGCATTAATTAAAACTTAGAAACTATCAAAAACAAACGACTCGATGTCTCGAGTTATTATTTCAAAAAAAAACACCGAAATGTCTTAAAATACAAAAAATATTTTTTTAGGAAATCATGCTAGTTTTGCCAAGGCTACCCAGGTCCTCGACAAGCCCGGGATGGTGCAACAGTCCGATTCCTGAGAATAACTCTATCTCCCACCGTCTAAATGGTAAGGTCTTCCTCCTCCTCCTCCAAGATTTCACTACAATCCATATTTTCCTCATCTAGAAATAGATTCCTCATGCCGGCCAATACCTCATCTTCCTCGGATCCCCAAATCACATCAGTCTAGAGGAATATCTGGTCCAGTGGTAGTATGGGTTGTTCCAATGGATAGTAGAAGTTACACCACAATGGTATCCAATTTTTATATTCGTGCACGATGTACTCACATCCGAGACAAAAGGTTGTGCCATGGTATTGTGGTCGTATCGATTCTCTGATCCCTTAGATCATAGGACCAAGACCCTTGCATGGTTCATACCTGAACCACAGCAGCATGATTTTCACTTTATTTCTCCGCCATCTCCCTTTCTCGACTGTGTTTATCTGATCAATGATGTTGAATGTCTCTCCTCCCAATTTCCTTGTATTCTCTATACCTGGCACGGTCTGGTTTGTGTAGATAGGGTTACTTCCATCTCCATGAATAATCACCTCCTGATGGTTCCACTCAAACTTCACGGCCTGCTGCAGAGTAGAAGCAACTGCCCTAGCCATGTGTATCCATGGTCATCCCACTAACAGGTTATAGGTAGTGGATATATCCAGCACCTGGAACTCAACATCAAACCAAGTCGGACATCTTCAGATCTAGGTTGATCTCTCCAATAGTAGCTCTCTGAGAAGCAAACCTATACCCAATCTTTTCAGAGTAGTCAGCGAGAATATGTTCAGATTTGAACCCCTGTCGATCAGGACCCTAGCAATGAACTTGTCTTCATATTGCACAGTGATGTGAAAGGCTTTGTTATGACTCAATCCTTCCGGCGACAACTCATCTTTGTGGAAAGTAATCTTATGACTCTCCAGTACCTGCCCCACCATGTTTTCCATCTCTCCACTAGTGATACCGGTAGGCACATAAGCTTCACTTAACACCTTCATCAAGGCATTATTGTGTGCATCTGAGTTTTGCAACAGTGATAAGATGGATATTTGGGCAGGAGTCTTGTTTAAGTGATCGACAACAAAGTATTTGATGACGTCCAAATTTACTACTAAAACGTAAATAGACACGGTCGCATGCAATATAACTTACCCAACTATGAGACGGGGTCGAATCCCACATAGAACAATATATAGGCAATTAGGCGTGTAAGAGAATTATCACTTATTATGCTAAGCCAAACACTTAGAAAGGTTTTGAGAAAATATTTATAACTAATTGCGAAAATGTAAACTAATCTAGAAAGCAAGTAAAATGATTAATGGCTACAAGTATGGATGCATTGGGAATTACACTCAAGCAACGATCCAATGTATTTCACTATTTTATAAATATAAGGGAGTTTATGTTAATTAGACTCGGGTAATAATTCTATATTAGCTTTTTCTGAAGACTAACAAAACTTCCTAATTTAATTATCCTTAAAATAATTAAGAGATTAAGCACACCCGAATATGGCTACAAGTAGTTCAATCATATTCCAAGGTAGAATTTATAAAGTGAGGGTTAATGCCTCGGGTTCTTGTTAATTAATCTTTTCCAACCCCAAATTATTTTTTCCAAAATTAATTCGAAGTGAATGGGCGAGTCCTAGGGTTAACTAATCCCTTTGGAAACATTAAAGAATAAGAATAACTAAAGAAACAATAACTCACTTCATAATAAATAACAATCATTCAATACACAAGCACAACAAGATATTTAATCCACACTTTAAATACGAATATTCCCATAAACAAGATTCAAGTGTTGAAAAAAATACTACACACATAGATAGACAATACAAAGCAAGGAAATGAAGAAATGAATATAAACGGATAAGAAATTCTTAACCAAAAGCTTCAAATCTTCAAGTCCCAATTGTGTGTGCAAGAACCCTAGCTCCAATACTTGTGTTCTCTATTCAAGAGACCGAAAATAAGACAAAAGATCTATTTCCAATAAGCTAGGTCGCGTATTTACGGGTTTGGAATGAAGAAAATATGAAATGGCAGAAGTGCCCAGGTCTGAAACTCGTTGATCGCACCTGCGGAAGAATCCTCGCATGTGTGGTTCCGCTGATGCGTATAACTGTTCGCACAAGCGGTTTTTGTTAAGAATTGCATCTTCCACAGAAGCGACCATAGAGCTGCAGAAGCGGCTTCGCAAATGCGGACTCCAACAGCAAAAGCGGATTCGTGGTCGTAGGTGCGCTTCCAGTGAATTTTCTTCTATTCCGCAGATCTACGGGCACCCTTCCGCATATGCGATTTCACTGAAGGCATTTTGCACTTCTTTCCCTATTTTTTGCACGATTCCACTTCATTTAATTTCAATTCTCTTCAAGACTTCATTTACCTGAAAATCTAGCAATGCACACCATAAATCACCTCATTTTATAATTAAAGGACACAAAAATTAAAGAAAAGAGACTAAGATGAGTGGTAAAATCACCACTCATCAACACCCCCAACTTAAAGCTTTTGCTTGTCCTCAAGCAAATCAAAACCAAAAATTCAATGAGGCTCTACTATTCAATACACAAGTAGCATCGCTATCATTTTCAAATCACATTCTCCAATTAAGCATAACACTTATGGATTTAGGTGGTACTAATCATTAGGCTCAATCATGTGAATCTCAACCAAATAACTCCCTCATTAAAAACAATTTCAAGAATGCAATGGAGTTTTAACATAATCAAGTGACAACAACCAAGCCTCAAGAAGTGACTCAAAAGCACTAGTCTACTACATATGCTCAATTTACTCAATTCGTAATATATCAATGTCACCAATCTATCATAATTCATGTGCCCTTATAAGAAATAAAGTCCCAAAATCAACACATTTACAATAACAACACAAGGGACAAATGCACAACGACACTCACTCTCAACAAAGAGTTTCAAGTGTTACAAAATATCATACCATAAGCTTGCCCTTATTTTAATTTGCCGCTTATTCAAGAACATTCGGTTGGAGATCCCATAAGGACTTTTTAATCTTGTAATGTAGGCTTAGGGAAGGGTAGGATAAATATTTGGGATATAAGTGACTACACCCTCTTTGAACACTACTCAAATAAATCTTTTCTTTTTGCACTTTGCTTCTTTTTAAACCACATATCCCTTATTGATATCTAGTTACCAACATAGAACCACCTTAAAGCACCTCTCTAATTTTCTCAAGACTTCAATTTTTTTTTATACAACTATTTTCTTTTGGAGCTTGAGTATCTTCATATAAACAACTTTCAGGTATATGCTTCTACACACAATGTACATCTTCACCACTTTCCAATTAACACCAACACCCCCAACTTAGACTTTTAGCCTCATTCTTAACATTCAAGGAGGGACGGATTCAAAAGAGTGAATTATTTCATAAAAAGGGTAAAGGTTTGTAATGAGGTAGCCAAAAAAAAGGCTAAAGGCTCAAATGGGGTTAACTAGTGATAGTATTTATGCAATGGTAGGCTCGAAAGGCTAAAGAGGCTTTTTCAAAGATCACAAAGAATGCTTAAGGTCATCCCTCCAACCAAACATAATTAACATTAGCATTGAAAGAACAACCGGGCAAGTTCTAGATGATAAAAGTAAACATAAGAATTATTTTTAACAAAACGTAACAAACATGGCACATGAACTAATCAAGACGGGTCAATTTCACTTCTTAATAAGAACAATTTGAGCAATATCATGCCAACTAGTGTGGGAAAAGTCAGAAAATGAGCCAAAATATTATCACAAAAATTATTCTTCCCCATGCAACTTACTTTTTCAATTTACAACCAAAATTCGGAGGGGTATTCTTAATTCACACTTCCCATACAAGAGACTAATTTTATTAGTACCAAACAATCTAAAAGTCTCCACATACCAAAACAAGACTAATTCCCTTAAGAAAGTCGTCACGCCATCCATCATAGGGAAATATTCACCCGGTTCAAAACAAACAATTTCCTTGGGAAAGAACCGTAGCATAAAAAAAACCCAAAGAAATTTATTGAAAAGTAACTACTAAAGAGATAAAAATAAATTAGAAAATAAACTATTAAAGAAAATAGAATAAATACTAAAGGAATAAAAACAACCTAAACTAAAATCTACTAAAGAAAATAAATAATTGAAGAAAAATAAAAGAGAATAACAAAAGAGACTAATCCACAATTATACCACCAATCACAAACTATGCCCGGCAAAGGCACATGATAAACAATAGTAGAACAAGCCCGGCAGGGGCACATAATATCCATATAAAAGCCCGAAAAGGGCACACAATATCCATACAAAAGCATAATCCTGGCAAGGGTACAAGTTAAGCATCAATGAACAAATAAAGTATATTCCCTAAAGCCACCCCAACTAAAAATATTGCAATGTCCTCACTGCACAATATCAAGATAAAGTAAGAGTAGTTTGAGGGTTTCCCTGATATCTACATCAGACTAGCAAACTGTGGGAAAAAGCTAATCACTGCCGTATGGAGCTCTCGGCCTCATCATCATCGGTGCATCAGTATCAGCATCAAAAACACTCGACATGAAGGAATACTCTTCACTATCATCTTTGCCCTAGACCGGTATCTTCTTGTTCGGCTTCCCCCATTTGAAGACGGCCTTGATGCCTCTCCACATCTTTATCATGAACTTTCTCTTCTTCTTATATTTCTCTTTATCCTTGTGGAAATCTGCCTGAAGATCTACATGTGCCTTGTCCATGTTGCCATAGGCTACCTCGAGCCTACTAACAGAAGCTACCAACTTCTCCTGTGACTCTGCTTGCTTCTTCTTGTTCTCCAGGTAGGTCTTAATTCTTCCCTGGTAAAATACTCGGGCGTAGGCTAGGAATGTGAGGGCCTACTAGGGAGCTGTGACACTAAGTCATGGATGGAGACAAGCTGTGAGTTCAACATTCCAAATGGTCCCTCATGAAGGGCTGCCTGTGATGAGGACTTTGGTCCGGCAGCAGTGGTGACTTTCCTCTTCTTACTCTTTACTGCACTACCCTCGCCCGTTACTCTCAATGGATGAAAGGGTTTTTCGGTCGGTAACCACCGACCGGTGCTATGCACCTTAACATCTACACACCGGCACAACTCTATAATCGGTGAAGAGAACGTCAAGCCTGATCTGTCGTCTAGCAAATACTCTTTCAGCTCCTGAAACATCCGAAATATTTCCACACGGTGATACTCTGTTGCAGATGATGTACAGCTACCTCTTGGCCTCAGCTGTGAAGTCGATGGACTTCAAACCCTTTCTCTTATTTTCCCACTTTGCTCTCATATCGGCTAGATATTGTTTAGAAACTACCCAATCTCCATTTGAGCAATGATCTCTTTCTCGTACTAGCTCAAGTGAATGGTCAGGAAGCCCTAGAATATCATTGATTTGTTCAGTTCCAAATCTCACTATTTTGACTCTGATGGTTAGTTGTGGGTCGTTGAAGTTTGTACACTTAAGGTTTGCATAAAACTCACGAACCCACTCCTTATTGGCCTTACACGGAGTAGGCATGAAACAAGACCAGTCGATAGTCTGTAGACGGCCATAAAAATTCAGAAGTAACTCGGCCAATTTATCCTCGGAGATTCCCTTTTCAAGTAAGACCTTCTTTTTAAGAAGGCTATCATAATATCGGCGTTGACAATCAGCAGACATGAATCGTTCAGTGTCAAATTGTTCCTCCTCAGCTTCTTCCTCAATTTCATGATCAACCGCCGCATTGTTGTTCATGTTCGGGTCCATTTTAAGCTTAAAGTACCTACAAAAATCAAAATCAAGTTAGTCGGTAATTATAATCATGTTAAGCAATTCAATGCAATGCAATTAGGCCAAAGAATCAAGTTAAACGGGCTTTGGAAGCTCCGGTTGCAAAGCTACTATTTTTGCACAAAATGCCCAGTCCCCGCACCTGCGGAAAAGCCTCGCAGATGCGGTTCCACTTCTGTGGAAATTATGTTGCTTCTGCAAACTTGTATGACTAACCAGAAATCATATCTGCGAAAAAGGCATCGCAGGTACGAGCCCGCATCTTCGGTGTTCATCAAGGGTTTCTAAAAACCCAGAAACTGCCTAATTTTTGTACTTCCAAACACGATTTTGGCACACAATTTATACTCAAGACTTTTAACTTAGTGTCCTAGAATATTACACGACTTGATTAAACCTGATCTTAAGGCCCTTCGCAACCAAAATTCTCTTGGACAATTTATCTAACACATAACAAACATGGAGTGGTTTTTGATTCTTTTAAGCAATTTGGTACTTAGATTTCCCAAATTCTTTTCGACAATAACAGCACATACAACTATACTCAACCAATTTCCTCACCCCTAATATTAACATTAATCAGAAGGAAATGGGGAACTTAGGGGGTATGGCCATGGAAAATCAGAGATAAAGAAGAAAGAGAAAATAAAGGTAGAAGAGAAATGTAGAATAGAGAGCTTAAGATGATACCTGTATTGCCTGTGTGTGAGAGCAAGGGAATGCACAAGCAGTATTTGTGTGAGAGATGAAAGGGCGTTTTGAGTTTGGGGGGAAAAATTAGAGTGTTGCCTGTAGGAGATACCCAATAGGGTTTTTGCTTTAAACTCACCTGACGCATCGCTTCTGCGGGCTTTTTACCGATTCTGCGTAACCACTTTTGTGGTTATGTAACCGCTTCTGCAAAGAGTCCACATCTGCGGCTCCAAACATACTTCTGCTTCGCTGTTTCTGCGTGAATATTTTCGCAAAAAACGGTTGCACCAGCTTTCTTAATGCCACAACTGGGCAGCCACTGCTTTGGCATGTTCCAACACTTCAACCTCCTCAATTCAACTCCAAAAAATCTGAAACTTGGCATATTAGTCAAAAATAATATACAAAGCTATTCTAAAAAAGAAAATTTCAAAAATGACTAAAATTTTAAAAATGATGGGTTGCCTCCCACCAAGTGCCGCATTTACCGTCATGGCACGATGCGAATCAACTTTACCACTTTTCTTGCCACATGGACGATATGAATTGGGCACCTAACTTGGAATCAAGCTTGTGATCATGAGCGACGGTGGGTGGTAAGTAGATGATCAAGCTAAAATTTAATTTCTTCTTTTTGCATTTCTTGGCTTTCATGTGAGGAATGTCATTTTGCCTTCTTGAACTTTCAAATTGTAAAATGTATGACCATTGCCTTTCCTCTTCGCAATCCCTCAGTGATTCGTGTAGTTCAATTCCAATATCACCACATAACTTCAGTGTTGAGAAATGCTTGGAATGTGACATCAAGCCTCCAAATTTCATTTCTTTCCGGATTTTGACATCCTCTTGATCCCCCGAACTAGAGTCAAATTCAACCATATTTTCAATTACACTGGTTGACTCTAATTCCATATTTTTTGTGGCACAACTAACAAGCATGAAGTCAGTTGGCGGATGTTCAATTCTTGATTCCTCAAAATAAAACTCACTTTCTTCCTCGAAGTTGGACTTTTCTTGAGCTCTTTCCACACTCTCAAGTTGATAAGCATAATGGGCCTCAATCAATGATTTCATTTGATCTTCCAAAGTGTGGATAGTCTCATCATTTCAATGTAGTGCTTCTTTTAAGTCCTCGAGTGCCAAGCTTTGCTTATTCTCATTTTCAATAATGGCCTCCGACATGAGCATCATCCTCTCATTTTGAGCATTTGAGAGTTCTTCTTGATTTTGATCAAGTGCCAAAGAAGGATTTTCGGCTTCAACCTCTAAGGAAGGTTCTTGGCTATCATTTGCTTCCGAGTCTTTTTGGACCTCTAAAGCTTCAAGCATTTTTCCCATTTGTGAGTTCAACCTTTCAAGCGCCAAATCATTTATGGAGACTATTTTCCAAAAGCTCTTCCAAGGCATTTTGCTCTTTGTTTCCTCCTTCAAGTAAGCATTCCATCATGAGCTTGAACTCTCCATTTTGACCATGCTCAATTTATTCCACTTCCATATCCCTGTACTTGTTATCACAAAAAGTAGAATCATCATAGTGAGGGTTCAGGGAAGGGAAGGACAAATAAGCACAATTATCCCAATGGCCATTTTGATTACCACACTTATCACAATACTCCACTCATGGGTTTGATATTGCGCACACAATCCGCCCCCGGGAGAATTTAAACAATTTTGCCATAAGTGTGGTGCTCTACAATAAGGACAAAGGTCATCAAAGTATGAACAACTACTATCCGACCAATTTTCATTATATGATGCCATTTTTCAAAACTAAGAAAATAAACAAGAAAAATTAGAAGATGAACAAAGATAAAAATAATAATTACACAAATATTCACAAGTTTTGACCAAAGCACTTACGCTTATATCTCAAACAACCTAAATACGCCAAACTGATCCCTGGCAACGGCACCAATTTTGATGATGTCCAAATGCACTACTAAAAAGTAAATGGACATGGTCGCATGCAATATAACTTACCCAACTATGAGTCGGGGTTGAATCCCACAGAGAACAATATGTAGGCAATTAGGCGTGTAAGAGAATTATCACTTATTACGCTAAGCCAAACACTTAGAAAGGTTTTGAAAAAATATTTATAACTAATTGCAAAAATGTAAACTAAGCTAGAAAGCAAGTAAAATGATCAATGGCTACAAGCATGAATGCATTGGGAAATACACTCAAGCAACGATCCAATGTATTTCACGATTTTACAAATATGAGCGAGTTTATGTTAATTAGCCTCGAGTAATAATTCTATATTAGCTTGTTCCGAAGACAAACAAGACTTGCTAATTGAATTATCCCTAAAACAATTAAGAGATTAAGCACACCCGGATATGGCTTCAAGTAGTTCAATCCTATCCCTAGGTAGAATCTATAAAGTGAGGGTTAATGCCTCAAGTTATTGTTAATTAATCTTTTCCAACCCCAAATTATTTTTTCCAAAATTAATTCGAAGTGAATGGGCGAGTCCTAGGGTTAGCTAATCCCTTTGGAAACATTAAAGAACAAGAATAATTAAAGAAATAATAACTCACTTCATAATAAATAAAAATCATTCAATACACAAGCAAAACAAGATATTTAATCCATACTTTAAATACGAATATTCCCATAAACAAGATTCAAGTGTTGGAAAAAATACTACACACTTAGATAGACAATACAAAGAAAGAAAATAAAGAAATGATCATAAATGGGTAAGAAATTCTCAACCAAAAGCTTCAATTCTTCAAGTCCCAGGTGTGTGTGCAAGAACCCTAACTCCAATACTTATGTTCTCTAGTCAAGAGACTAAAAATAAGCCAAAAGATCTATATCCAATAAGCTAGGTCATGTAATTGTAGGTTTGGAATGAAGCAAATGTGAAATGGTGGAAGTGCCCAGGTCTGAAACCCGTTGACCGCACCTACGGAAGAATCCTCGCAGGTGTAGTTCCGTAGATGCATGAAACTATTCGCAGAAACGGTTTTTGTGGAGAATTGCATATTCCGCAAAAGCGACCATAGAGCCGCAGAAGCGGCTTCGCAAATGCGGACTCCAACCGCATAAGAGGTTCCGCATAAGCAGATTCGTGGTCACAGGTACGCTTCCAGTGAATTTTCTTCTATTCCGCAGATGCGGCCCTTCTATCGCAGATGCGGAGCCGCTTCTGCAGGCACCCTTTCGTAGATGCGGGCCCGCTTCTACGGGCACCCTTCTGCAAATGCGATTTCACTGAAGGAATTTTGCATTTCTTTCCCTCTTTTTTGCATTCTCTTTAAGACTTCATTTACCTTAAAATCTAGCAATGCACACCATAAATCACCTTATTTTATAATTAAAGGACACAAAAACTAAAGAAAAGAGACTAAGATGAGTGGTAAAATCACCACTCATCAGTATTCCCTCGCATGTACCTTCCTCCAAAGACCATCAATGCCTGTCTCCACAACAGGTGGTTTTGGTGCGGTCTCTTTATTCGTTTCTTCAAGATTTTCTGGTGTGTAAACCCCACCAGTTCTGGTCATTCCCTGTGCAGCACCCGTCTCTTCCATCTTGTATTGTCCTTTTATACTTTCCTCCGCTACATACTCCCATGGAATAATATTAGACTTGTAGGAGGGCTATGGAGCTAGCATCACAGTGAAAGGCGTAGCTACCTAGAACTCGAACAGTGCCTTGGTTTGCACCATAATCGGCGAGAGGGTGACATGAGATGTTTTGGGAGAGTCCCCCTCTCGGATAAGCCCGATGGATCCTTCCTAGTCCCATTCTTCATCATTTTCTATCATATTCACTCCCTCACCCCTGTGATCAGGGAGAGGGTTATTACGGACATTCGGCGCGGAATCATTTTCCTGTATAACCTTGGTGTCAATCAGTGTCTGGATCTTATCCTTCAACATGCGGCATTCCTTAATAGTATGTCTCTTCATGCCTAAATAGTAGGCACACATTTTGCTAGGGTTGACCCATTGAGAAGGATTTTCAATAGCAGCTACAGGAATGGGGGTGACATAACTAGCAGCCTTCAATCTCTCATGTAGTTGGGCTATGGGTTCGGCAATAGGGGTGTATTATCTGGGAGTTCTGCGGTCTAAGTTTGGTCATAGTTTCGAGTAGTTTTGACGGGCGGGAGGAGATGAATGGTAATATGCATGCATGGTATTATAGCTATGGTAGGTGGTGGCATAGTAGTGTTATTTTGGAGGTGAAGTTTGATATGTTGGTGGAGGTGTCTTATAGGTAAGGGGAGACATAGGGCCCTGAGCTACCATCACGGCACCCACTTCTTTCTTCTTCGAAGTGCCCCTGGACTGTAAGTCTTTATTGGTGACTTGCAGCACCTAAAGATTAGTCACCATACCGCTCTTGATTCCCTCTTCTATTATTTCTCCAAATTTGATGATGTCGGAGAACTTGTGATTCACTATTACCATCAACCTTTGATCTTGAGCTCTCACAAAGAATTTGTTCATTTGTTCCTCTTCTAGTGGCGGCCTCACCTTGGTGACCTCTGATCTCTAGTGAGTAGCATACTCACGGAAGGTTTATGTTGGCTTTTTCTTGAGGTTCTGGATATAGAAAATGTCTGGTGCATTTTTTGTTTTAAACCTAAATCTATCCATGAAATCGGATGCCATGCTTACCCAGTTTGCCAACTTCGTTGGATTCTGACTAATGTACCAGGATAAAGCATCCCCGATGAGACTTCGCATGAACAGCTTCATGCGAATTTGTTCATTCTTGCCCACTCATACAAGGTTATCGCAGTAGGTTCTTAAATGCACCTTAGGATCACCGGTGCCATTGAACATCTCAAACTTAGGAAGTTTGTAACCCTCTGGTAGTTCCACGTTTGGCTGGATACACAAATCTTCATAATTCAAACCTTCAACACCTTTTTCCACCCTCAACACTTTGGGCTCTTTCTATCAACTTCTTTAACTCTTCAGCCATATTCCGGATGAGCGGGTTCTTCTCGGTTGGTTCATGTGGGTAGGTATAATCTTTGTTGTGGGCTATGTGGTAGGGTCTCCACGTATATCAGGTTGCCTTGGTGTGTTCTTAGGATTTGAGTGTATGGGTTATCATTGATTGGGGTTTGAGGTGGATCGGGGGTAGGTTGTGGCACGTTCTGAGGGGTATGATAAGTAGTTGTTTGCGGGTTCAAGGTCGTGTGATGGTGGTGTTGCTGAGGGGTGTGCAATGGTGGAGGGTTAATATTTTAAGGGGGTGTAGGGTTGTGATATTGGTGCGTTGCGAGAGGTTTTGTGGAGCTAAGGGTGGTGGATTTTGGGTTTGTATGTTTTGGGGTGGTGTTCGATTCTGGGTGGCGGTGTTCTGGTGGTTGATGTCGGGGAAATGCAAGGTAAGAGAGAGGTTTGCAAGGTTTCGGACCTGCTCAAGCTCACCTTCTAGCTCCAAGATTATCTGCTCCAACCACAGAACTAACTCATTTTGTCCTGGCGTACTTCCTCCATCTGAAGTTTCAACATTTTCTGCTATGGCAACGTTGTCCTTTCGAGTACCACTCAAATCGTCCATCTTGCCTTTGCTTTTGCTTTTGGGATCACTAGGTGAAAGAGGAGGTGGAGGACCTATGGATCTGGTGTGGTATGCTGATGATGCCAGAATGCACGAGCCAATCTTTGGGAATGAGGATAATCAAATAAATAAAAACAAAAGTTAACCAAGTCAGTAAGACAAAATGAAATAGTGTTTGCAATATTTAAGAAAGTAACACATAGAGTCATGCAATAATTCGCGTCCTAATTTGGGGACCACATTGTGCCCGAGGTAGGCCTAAGAGACACATAGACTTATAGAAAATTTATGCCAACTTTGTCTCATTCTATTAATGCAAAAATAAATCAAATCAATATTTACTAAATCAAAATAATAATATGAAGTCACTAATGGCGTGAAGCCTTATTACTTCGAAATCTAACAAAATCTAACTACAAATCAATAAAGAACATTTTCTCCTAATCTATTTGGACCTAGAAGGACATTCTTCATGTGTTGCCATCTTGACTCCATCAATCACACTTCCCGGGTCACACATATCGAGCAACAATTAAGTCATTGCTAGCTTCCCTCCTTCATCGTAGCCCATACCTTGACAATCCCAATGCCTCTTTCTCATATTCCCCTCCAGCTCCATCAACCCTTGCTCTAGGTGTTCAAACCTCTCTGTCGATTTGTTTGAAATCTCCTTCCACTCTTTGATTGCCTCCATGTCTATCTTATACTATTCCAAATGCTTGGCTTCTGACTCGAACACTCTTTTGTGTAGCCTCTTGAGCCTCAACAACCTCATATGTAATTCAGTCTTTCAAATTGACCCCCGGTTTGATGTCCCCAGTTATGTCGTCCTCCAACCATGAGAGGTAGTAATACATATGACCGGCGTGGTACCTGTTTGTTTCAATAGTTTCCCCATCTACAATGATCTTTTGGTTCCACATGTGCTGGGCCTCGAATTTGAATGGGATAACATCTCCTTTGAAGACTGCCTTATATTGAACCATGTTGGAAACCCGAGGTATAACCTACTTCCTCTCCGCTTGCCTCATTACCCTTATAGGAGTGTTATGGTAAATGCCTCGTAACTCAACCAATACCAAATGAGAGGTCCTTTTGGACCTAATGATGAACTATCTACTAGGAAACCACTCGAACATCCAATGCACTTGTTCGTCTGTCAGATTACTGAAGAAACGTACCCAACCTTCAACATTCATCGGCTTCACAAACCTATCTGTAGCAAAAGTCATCTTATTTGGATGATGACTGGAAATGTAATCATTCTTTGGTCTACACAAGATCTCCTGGCGATAATTTCCCCTCTGAAAGTGCTCCAGCAGCCAAACCTGTAGTAGAAGATTCCAACCCTCGAAGTGTCCAAACCCATGTTTGCACCGATCCAAGGCTCGTTACATCTCAGCTAGTATCATAGGGATGATGGTGTATTTCTGTCCTTCGATACCTTCCATCACGGCTCTGGCAACCATGTCCAAGCGGGTGTGAATATTCTGGACTATGCAAACCTAGGAATTTTGGTCAACATGGTGCGTTTTCTCCAAGTAATGCAGATAACATGATTGTGTCCTTTGGAAATGTGGAAATCTCTTTGGACATTGGACAAGGTTTATCTAAGCGGATCGATACGTCAATGGAGTTTCAATCCATACTACGTTTAGCATGATGCATGTACATTTTAAATTAGAGTGGAGTTTCTAGGAGGGTCTAGACTGATACTCTCAAGTGGACGACTTAAGAGGGAAAGGCACGGGATTGTCGACTGCACCGCTGATCGAGTAGTATACCGCTCATAAGCCTTTTCGGTTTAAAAGGGTGGTTTTTATGAAAGTGCGGATACTTATCGAGCGTCGCTATGTTGATAATAGGCACGCGTGGAGTATGATGTTCAAAGCATGCTTTATGCGAAAAATAAAAACATGTTGCCTGATATTTTACATGATGAAAGCACGTAAGAATAGTAAATAATGCGATAAAGATAAACCACAGAAAGAAAGGAAAAAGGGAAGACAAAGGAGAGAAGTTAGCATAGCTTATGAAAAGTTTGAGAACGTAATTAAATGAAGCAAATAAGGGAGATACGGATGGGAGATACATGATATAGAAATTTTAAGCAAATAAGGGAAATAGGGAGGGGGATGTACATGAAAGAAGTCAAATAATCCAATAAGATTACCATATAAAATGCCAGGCATCAGTGGAAGGATAATCTCGTGAATATTTGGACAGCTAGCGATATATTGCACGATTATGCCGAGGTTATACGGCCCGATCCTGAATAATGTGTAAATTGCCGATGGTCGAGCGGCACGAACCATAGATGCATCTATTATACTATCGAGGCATTTGGCCCGCTCCACAAGAAAAGAAGGAACTTGTCGAATTACGAGACACGTGCTTACAATATAGTACGTGAGCATAAAGTGAATATAACCTTTACCATTTCTCAAATAGCTTGCCAACAACTCAAGGTGATAAGGCTCGGCCTAATATATATGTATATATAAATCAATTTCATTTATAAATTCAATTAATTAAGCTAGCATAATGAGTTCAAATAATTCCAATATTACATGATAAAGTCCTAAGTCTAATCGGACATAAACATGCTTTAGTTATGTATGGATTCTCATCATCTCATGCGTACGTAGCATCCACAACTAGTAGCATATAATGATTACATCATCTAGGGGATAGTTTCCCCCACACAAGGTTAGACAGGAGACTTACCTCGCTCTGAAGTTCCAATAATAAGCTCCAATGCCTCTCTAACTTCTCAACCCGATGCCCATCAATCCGAAACTAGTCAATCAGGAAAAGCAATAAAAATATACTCCAACATCATAATTAATTAATTTATAACAATTCCCAATTCCGTTCGAAAAGTCAACAAAATCGATCCTCGGGCTCACGTGCTCGGATTTTGAAATTTCTTGAAGATAATCATTACCCATAATACCACGAACTCAAATATATAATTTATCCCTAATTCTATGTCCAATTTCGTGGCCAAATTCAGAAAAAATATCAAATTCTAGGTTTCCTACCAAAATCCCAAATTTTCCACCCATTTCTATGTTTAAATCCTTATGGAATCCATGAATTAAACTTACAATAGGTGGGAATAACTTTCCTCATGTTGCTCGATGAAACTCTCCTCGAAATAGCTCCCCAAATTCGGCCATCCAAGTGAAAAATGAGAGAAATGAGAGCTAAGTCTCGATTTAAAAGCACCCCTCTACCCAGCGATATATCGCATCTACGGGCAATAGCCGCTTCTGCTGCTCCACACCTGCGGAAAAATCTATCGCAGGTGCAGTTCCCTCTAAGCCTAGGAAAATCTGCTTCTGCGGACCAATTCCGCTCCTGCGTGACCACTTCTACGGTCAAATGCTCACTCCTGTGCACTCGCATATGCAGAGCCCTTCTGCTTCTGCGACTCCAGCTTGCCCAGCTCATTTCCGCTTCTGCGGAATATTCTTCGCATATGCGGGCTCGCAAATATGGAAATTTCCTCACATCTACGGCCTCCCTAGCTCCAGCCAACCTGCGCTTCTGCGGCCACCGGAACACACCTGCGGTCAAAGCCTCGCAGGTGCGATTACACCAGAAGCCTTATGCTTTAGAAATTCTTTAAGTCCAAAATTTGATCTGATTCCAAACCAATTCGCACCCGGGGCCTCCAGGACCCCAACCAACTATACCAAAACATCCTAAAACATGATATAAATTTAGTCGAAGCCTCAAATCACGCCAAACAACATCAAAAGTACGAATCAACGATCGAATCCTTTACTTTCAAACTTAAAACATTATGACGAATGCGTCCGAATCATACTTAAACATCCCAGAATGACGCCAAACTTTACGTGCAAGTCATAAATCACGATAAGAACCTATTCCAAGGCTCGAAACCCCAAACAGACATTGATAACACCAAATTCACTTCAAACTAAACTTAAGAAATTCTTAAACTTTCAAAATGCCAACTTTCTATAATAAGCGCCAAAATGATCCCGGACCACTCGATACTCAACCGGAACATACGCCTAAGTCCGAAATCATCATACGAACCTATCGGAACCTTCAAATCCCAATTCCGAGGTCGTTTACTCAAAAGTCAAACCTTAGTCAAGTCTTCCAACTTAAAGCTTCCGAATTTAGAATTTTCTTTTCGAAACATCTCCGAACTTCCCGAAATTCAATTTTGACTACACGTACAAGTCATAAAATATAAAGTGAAGCTAATCACGACCTCAAACTGGTGAACGACACACTAAAGCTCAAAACGACCGGTCAGGTTGTTACATATGAGTTTGACACTCTACTTATCATTATATTACTTGTTGACCACGTATACTTACGTGTGTGGGAGCAACAAGGACTCTCAAATGCTCAAAATGAGATAATAATGCTCATGTTGGTGGTCATTCTTGGAGGACTTGAAATAACTACTAAATCAAAATGATGAGACTATCTGTACTTTGGAAGAACAAATGAAACCGTTGGTTGAGGCTAATAATGCTCACCAACTTCAGAGCGTGGAAAGAGTTCAAGAAAAGTCCAACTTCGAGGAAAATGGTGAGCTTTATTTTGAGGAATCAAGAATTGAACATCTTCCAACCGACTCCATGCTTGTTGGTGATGCCAATAAAAAAATGGAATTAGAGTCAACCGGAGTAATTGAAAAGATGGTTGAAATTGACTCTAGTTCGAGGAAAAAAGAGGATATCAAGAATCAGGCAAAATTGCAATTTGGAGGCTTAATGTCTCATTTCAAGCATTTCCCAATATTGGAGTTGTGTGGTGATATGGGAATTGAACTACATGAATAAATGAGGGATTGCAAGAGGAAAGTCAAGGGTTATACATTTTACAATTTGAAAGCACAAGAAAGCAAAATGATATTCCTCATATGAAAGCCAAGAAATGCAAAATGAAGCAAATGACGTTCATCTTTTTCACCTACTTACCATCCCCTGCTGCTCGTGGTCACAAACTTGAATCCAAGTTAGGTGCCCATTTCATATCCTCTAAGTGGAGAGAAAAGTAACGGAGTTGGTGAAAGTCATGCCACGACATTAAATGCGGTGCATGGTGAGAGGCAACATAGTTTCCAAAATGTTAAGTCATATTTGAAATTTTCATTTTTAGAATAGTTTAGTTTATTTTTTTGACTAATATGCCAAGTTTTATATGTTTTGGAGTTGATTTGAGCAGGTCAGGTGGTCCAGACATCCCCAAACCAGTAGCTATTGGAAATTGCAGAAAATTGAAAAACTTCGCGATCACAAACAAGGTCATGCGTTCGAGTAGAACAAAATATTTCCTATCTCTATGTGATTGCGTAGAAGCAACCACGGTCGCGTCTATTTGGGAAACGTTTGTTCATCACGAACGCACACATAGAACGCGGTCACATTTCATCCAGTTAGGTGCCATCTAATTAAAACACTAGTAATCCAAAGGTAACCCACTTCTGCCCAAAACATAGTAATAGTTCTTCCTACTCCCCTAACCCTAAAATCATCTCCAATTCTCCTCTTGCTTCAATTCTATTGCAATATTAACTCGTCATTCTCATGGTATGTGAATTTCTCCCTTAACTCTCACTTTTTCCAATTCTTGTTCTGAAATAGTTGAAAAGCAGCCATGTTCTCAAGGTTTTAGGGCTTCAATTCTAATTTTTAAAGTGAACTTTTTTCTGCTTTACATGCTTGCTTGTTGGTTGAGGTTGGTTGAGTGATTGAGTGATTAAATATATGAAACATTATAGGAAACAATTGATCTTGAATGTTATGAAATCGCTATGAAAATTCCCTATCGTCCTTGTGCTTGATGAAATGTATGAAAGAGCTATTTCTGGGCGAGGAAGAAAACCCTCGTGATCGCGATGTCCCATTCCGTGATTACATAAGTCTATTTCTACTGTGAACTAAAATTTCCCTCATGATCATGGTTACCTTTCTGCGACCGCATTACTTTAGAGTCTGCTGAGAACAAAAATATGCTCCGCGATCGCGATTCTTTAGCTCTCAGGCAGAAAACCAATGGCTTTGTAGAATTTGATCTTGATATTTTTTTATCCCTTTCTTTGGCCTAAATACATTATAATACAGTGTATTAAGTACCCATACAATCTTTTAACATATGATCAGCTTTGAGCATAAAATGGCCTCGGGAAATAATGAAATTATGCAATCACCCGTACCCCAAGCTGTGGAAGAGGAGTATTTTGATCGGGACAGATTTATAGCTGCTGAATTTGAAAAAAAACCATGACAAACTCATGTAAAAAAGCATCGTCAAGGAAAGAGGCATCCATATGGACAATCTTGATGCTAAGATGCCAGAGTTTTTCGGAAGATTGACTGCCATTGGATTGATTTGTTTCGCTCCTGAATTAATCAGAGCTAACTACACAATTGTTAGGGAATTATATGCTAATGCCCTAAAGACTGACTTCCGAGGGGAAGTATTTACCTTTGTCAGGGGCAAGCATGCCAACTATGGTCTAGAGGTACTAAATACACACTTTTGCCTTCCTAATGCTGACAACGTGATATACAAAGCTATAGCAAAGGAAAGAGGAAGCCAGTGGTTGGTGGAAGCTTCATGACGCGGTAACCCCGACTTGGGAAAGATTGCACAAAGGGGTTGACTCTTCTGAAATCACATATGAAGCCAAGACTTGGATATCCATTATTGGTGCCAGAATCATGCCATTTAGACATGAGCCCAAGGTGACGCCTGAGAAGGCATTGATGATTGTGGCTATTATGGATGACTTGCCAGTGAACGTGGGCCAGCATGTGGTGAGTGAGATTGAGGAATCATGTAATGGGAGCTCTAAGAGTCTATCATTTCCCTCATTGATTATTGAGTTGTACTATCATGTTGGGGTGCTAAAACACCCAAATAATTCTAAGAAAGGCTCAGACAAGGCAATTTATCCATTGATCATAAAGAGACCAAGTGGTGGGCAGAAGAAGATAAGGATTGGTGTATCATTTCCTTCATTTGAGCATTTTACTGAGACTACCACTTGGCCCGATGGTTCTTCCATAGTTTCAGCAGGGCCAGATGACCCCCATTGCACCACTTCCTTTGGGACCTCCCACTATGCGCCACCTCTCCAGTCAAACCTATGGCGTCGATGCACGCATTCGCCAACTTGTAGCTGACCTTTCTTCTGGTCCATCTGGGGAGGGAACTTCTACTAGGAATGGTGACAGGACATCTCTGAGTGATGTCGTTAAGGAGAAAAAATCAATCAAAAGCATGCTGGAGGACATGAGTTGGAGGCACGGAAAGATTGGGAGGCAGCAGCTAAAGTTCAAGGAGCTTGAGAAAAAGAAGAGCAAATTCCTTTCCAAAATGATGCAAAAGCTGAGTTCATTCTGTGGCACACATGATTCGGATGATGATGATGAGGGGGAGGATTTGGAGCTCAAATTTTCCTCCACCACTAGCTCCGAATGATACCGATTTCAGGGAGCACCTCTCACAATTTTACCTTATTTTGTTTAGTTGTGCTGAGGACAATGCAACACTTTCTGTTGGGGGTGGATCATTTATTATGCAATGGATTTATGTAGAGCATGATTATTTTGTGAACTTGATAGATTGGTTAACTTTCGTAATGATATTTTGTAGTTTATTTCTAGCATGTTAGCACTAGTTTTTAGTATTATAAATTTTATATTACTAGTTTTTTTTTTTTAATTTTGTTACTTTCTTTAATTGTAGTAGTATTAATTAAACTCCTTGGTTTTTTTTTATGCCACGATTATTTTCCAAGAAAATAATTTATGTCGAACTGGGTGTGTCACGACCCAATTTCTCCTATAGACTGTGATGGCGCCCAACGTTGCCGCTAGGCAAGCCTACAGTGAACTAACTTTGTGATCATTTCCTTTGAAAACTTGAAATAGTTGATTTTTAGTTTGTGCATAGATAAGAAGTAAGAATTTAATTAAAAAATCAAGATTTTTAAAGCAAGTGAGATAAGTAAAATAACCCAAAAACCATCAAGTGTCTACTATCATGAACCACCAAGACCTGGTGTCATAAGTGTACGAGCAACTAGTAGAATATACAAAAGAATACTAGTCTACTATCTAAAGTGAAATAGACAGAAGATACAAGCAAAAGAAAGACTCTGGCTGCTTCAGAACAGGCTAAGAAGGCAGCTCACTGCGAAGTCTCGTAGTAGTCAAGGATGGGCACCGGACTGATATCCAGATGCACCTGCCTCAGATCCTGCACATTTAGTGCAGAAGTGTAGCGTGAGTACATAAACAACAGTACCCGGTAAGTATCCAGTCTAACCTCGAAGAAGTAGTGATGAGGGGTCGACTTTGACACTTACTATGGGCTAACAATAAAATGTCACAATTATAACTAAGCATGGGTTACATAAATATAGCTGAAAACTTAATAACAGGAAAAAGTAAACAATCCTTTCACTAATAGTAATGCATCCAGATCTTAAGAGCATCCAGATCTTAAGAGCATGAACAATCGCGGCCAACTCTAGATCAGGCACAGGGTAATTCTTCTCTTGGGTCTTCAGCTGGCATAAAGCATATGTAATAACTTGCCCCTCCTGCATAAATACACAACCTAAGCCAACGTGTAAAGCGGCAAAATACATAGTATACATCCCCGAACTGGAAGGCAACACTAGAACAGGTGTCGTAGTCAATGCTGTCTTGAGCTTCTGAAAGCTCGCCTCATAATCATCGGACCAACGGAACGGAGCACCCTTCTGGGTGAATCTAGTCAAAGGTGCTCCAATAGATGAAAAGCCCTTCACAAACCAGCGATAATAACCTACTAACCCTAAGAAGCTCCTGATCTTAGTCGTCGAAGTGGGACGAGGCCAACTCTGAACTGCCTCAATCTTCTTGGGATCCACCTTAATACCCTTGCCTGATACAACATGTCCCAAGAATGCTACAGAATCTAGCCAAAACTCATACTTGGAGAACTTAGCATATAGCTTATGTTCCCGCAAGGTCTGAAGCACTACTCTCAAATGCTGCTCTTGCTCCTCCATGTTGCGCGAGTACACCAAAATGTCATCAATGAAGATAATGACAAACAACTCAATGTATGGCCTGAACACCCTATTCATAAAATCCATAAATGTCGTTGGGGCATTAGTCAAGTCTTCGGACATCACTAGAAACTCATAATGGCCATATCTAGTACGGAAACTAGTCTTTGGAACATCCGAGTCTCGAATCTTCAACTGATGGTACCCTGACAAATTTTATTTCCATCATTTAACAACTTATCTCAAGCCAATGAAGCAATATCAATTATAATTAGTTCCAAAGATTTATTACGCGCAATTTATGCCGAGGTCGTACGACCCGATCCAATATAAAAATATTGAAACTGTGCACTGCCGAGGGTCGAACATCACGAATCATAGAGGCATTCGGCCCGCTCCACGAAAAAGAGAAAGTACTTTATAACAACCAATTCAAGATTTATTAAGAGGCTAATATTTAAATAAATACCAATCCTCAACAACAGTCAAGTGACCCATCCATAACTTCAAGTAAGTGAAATTTAACCTTTTACAATTCCTTTATCAAGTTCCAATATGACTTAAGCAATTAAGATAGCAAGTAGGGTGCAAACATCGTAAGTATAGCATGGTATGGGTATTTAGACTACCCGGACAATAGCATAATTAGTAGCTACGTACGGACTCTCATCACCTCATGCATACGTAGCCCCCACAAATAGGAGCACATATTAATCAATTCACCTATGGGGTTAATTCCCTCTTACAAGGTTAGAAAAGAGACTTACCTCGTCTCAAAGCCTACTTTTCGGTCCAAGATTGTGCTCTAAACCCTCAATTCGGTGCCAAACGACTTGAAACTAGTCAAATGTTATATATAATAGTCAATACATGTTCAAAAGTTAACATCTTAACTATCAAAGTGATTTCCCAACCCTATTTGAAAAGTTCCTCATGAACCCAAATATATGATCTTTTCTAAATCCCATAACAAATTTCATGGTTAAATCCTATTTTTATCAAAACCCTAGGTTTTCACCTACACCCATGATTTTCACTAATTTACATGTTATAATCTACCCATAAACTATGTATTTAACTCACATTCGGTAGAAATTACTTACCTCAATTAGTTGATGAAAACCCCTCTCTAACCAGCTTCAAAATCGCCCCCAAGAAGTGTAAGAAATGAGCAAAAATGCCTAAGTCCCGTATTAAATAAAGTGGTCTGCCTTCTGCGATATTCGCACCTTCGGTTAGACTACCGCACCTGTGATACTGCTTCTGCGGGACCAAATCACGCAGGTGCGGACCAAGGCCAGGCTGCCTTCTCTCGCTTCTGCGCTCAGGCCTTCACACCTGCACCTTTGTAGGTGCGGTCTCTAGCCCGCTTCTGTGGTCACTAGCCTCTCTTTTCTGGTCTGCTTCTACGGCTTGTGGATCGCACCTACGAGCTCGCACCTGCGGCTGGCAAGGTGCAGGTGCGTTTACACCAGAAGCTGAAGCTTCAGCATTTTCCTAAAGCCACAGCTTGATCCGAGCCTCGTCCGCTTAACACCAGGGGCCCCCGGGGACACGCCCGAACGTACCAACAAGTTTGGAATCATAAAATGGACTCGCTTGAACTCTCGGAATGCGCAAAACAACATCAAAACTAAGAATCATACCCCAAACCAATTGAATCAAAATATGAACTTCAAGTTCTTCAATTTACTCCCAACGCGCCGAAACGTACTTAAACTACTCGGAATGACACCGAATTTTGCTTGCAATACTTAAATGACATTACGAAACTGTTCCCGGTCTCGAAATCCCATTTGGAACTTGATATCACCAAAACCTACTCCAAACCAAATTTAAAGAACTTCAAAAACCTTAAAAGAGCCAACTTTCACTATTAGGTGTCGAAACGTCCCCGGGTCATCCAAAACCCGATCCGAACATACGCCCAAGTCCGAAATCATCATACAAACCTATTGGAATCGTCAAATCTCGATTCCAAGGTTGTTTGCTCAAAACAGTGACCGAAGTCAAACTTAGCCTTTTTAGCTAACCTTAAGGAATCAAGTATTCCGATTTCAGCACGAACTCTTCCAAATCTTGAACTAACCATCCCCGCAAGTCATAAAACAGTAAAAGCACATACAGGGAGCCTTATTTAGGGAACGGGGTTCTAGAAAGCAAAACGACCAGTCGGGTCGTTACATTTTCTACCTCTTAAATGAACGTTCATCCTCGAACAAGTCTAGAATAATACCTGGAGTGCTGAATAAGTGCAAAATATCTGCCCCGCATATCCTCCTCGGCCTCCCAAGTTGCCTCCTCAGTTGGTTGGCCCCTCTACTGAACCTTTACCACGGAAATCCTCTTGGATCTCGACTGGCGAACCTACCTATCAACAATGGCGACTAGCTCCTCCTCATAACCCATGCTCTCATCTAACTGAATCGTGCTGAAGTCTAATATATATGACAAGTCGGCATGATACCTTCGGAGCATAGACACATGGAAAACCGGATGAACTCCCGATAAACTGGGAGGCAAAGCAAGCTCATAAGCAATCTCCCCAACTCGTCTTAACACCTCAAATGAGCCTATAAACCTTGGGCTCAACTTGCCCTTCTTCCCGAACCTCATGATCCCCTTCATCGGCGAGACTTTCAAGAGAACCGTCTCGCCCACCATAAATGACACATCACGCGCCTTTTGATTCCCGTAACTCTTCTTTCTGGACTGTGCTGTGCGAAGTCGCTCCTGAATCAACTTTACCTTTTCCAAGGCATCCTTCACTAAATCGGTACCATATATCTTAGCCTCGCCGGGCTCAAACCACCCAATGGGAGAACGATATCGCCGACCATATAAAACCTCAAACGGAGCCATCTCGATGCTGGACTGATAACTATTATTGTAACAAACTCGGCCAAAGGCAAGAATCGATCCCACTGCCCTCCAAAGTCAATCACACATGCTCTAAGCATGTCCTCTAAGATCTAAAATGTCCGCTCCGACTGCCCGTCGGTCTGTGGATGAAATGTTGTGCTGAGCTCTACATAGGTCCCCAACTCACTCTATACTGCTCTCCAAAAATGCGAAGTAAACTGAGGGGCTCTATCTGATATGATGGAAATAGGCACACCATGCAACCGAACTATCTCCTAAACGTAAATCTAGGCCAACCTCTCTGAAGTATACGTAGTCACAACTGGAATGAAGTGTGCCGACTTGGTCAACCTGTCGACAATGACCCAAACTGCGTCAAACTTCCGCAAGGTCCGCGGGAACCCAACTACAAAATCCATAGTAATGTGCTCCCATTTCCACTCCGGTATAGTCATCTTCTAGAATAGGCCACCTGGCCTCTGGTGCTCATACTTAACCTACTGGCAATTTAGGCACCTAGCTACATACTCAAAAATGTCTTTCTTCATCCGCCACCACCAATAATGCTACCTCAGGTCGCGATACATCTTCATAGCACCTGGATGAATGGAATACCGAGAACTATGTGCCTCCTCTAGAATCCTCTCTCTCAAAACATTGACATTAGGAACACATAGACGACCCTAGAGTCGTAGAACACCATCCTCGCCGATAGTAACCTCCTTGGCACCACCCTGTAGTACTGTCTCTCAGAGAACCAACAACTGTAGATCATCAAACTGTCGAACCTTGATCTACTCCAATAGTGAAGACTGGGCAACGACGCATGCAAGAACTCGGCTGGACTCTGAAATATCCAACCTCACAAGTCTGTTAGCCAAGAACTGAATGTCCAAAGCTAGTGGACTCTCCTCTACTGAAATGAATGCCAAGCTACCCATACTTTCTGCCTTTCTGCCTTTCTGCTCAAGGCATCCGCAACTACATTCGCCTTGCCCAGATGATAAAGAATGGTGATATCATTATCCTTCAGTAACTCAAGGCATATGCGCTACCTCAAATTGAGATCCCTTTGCTTGAACAAATATAGCAAGCCGCGATGATCAGTGTAAACCTCATAGGACACCCCATAATGATAATGCATCCAGATCTTAAGAGCATGAACAATCGCGGCCAACTCTAGATCAGGCACAGGGTAATTCTTCTCTTGGGTCTTCAGCTGGCATAAAGCATATGTAATAACTTGCCCCTCCTGCATTAATACACAACCTAAGCCAACGTGTGAAGCGGCGAAATACATAGTATACATCCCCGAACTGGAAGGCAACACTAGAACGGGTGTCGTAGTCAACGCTGTCTTGAGCTTCTGAAAGCTCGCC
This sequence comes from Nicotiana tabacum, assembly GCF_000715075.1. Lineage (NCBI taxonomy): Eukaryota > Viridiplantae > Streptophyta > Magnoliopsida > Solanales > Solanaceae > Nicotiana > Nicotiana tabacum. The sequence continues at coordinate 46,378,125 of NC_134093.1, read as the reverse complement.
TCATAATCATCGGACCAACGGAACAGAGTCCCCTTCTGGGTCAATCTAGTCAAAGGTGCTCCAATAGATGAAAAGCCCTTCACAAACCAGCAATAATAACCTACTAACCCTAAGAAGCTCCTGATCTTAGTAGTCGAAGTGGGACGAGGCCAACTCTGAACTGCCTCAATCTTCATGGGATCCACCTTAATACCCTTCCCTGATACAACATGCCCCAAGAATGCTACAGAATCTAGCCAAAACTCATACTTGGAGAACTTAGCATATAGCTTATGTTCCCGCAAGGTCTGAAGCACCACTCTCAAATGCTGCTCTTGCTCCTCCATGTTGCGCGAGTAGACCAAAATGTCATCAATGAAGACAATGACAAACAACTCAATGTATGGCCTGAACACCCTGTTCATAAAATCCATAAATGTCGTTGGGGCATTAGTCAAGTCTTAGGACATCACTAGAAACTCATAATGGCCATATCTAGTACGGAAACTAGTCTTTGGAACATCCGAGTCTCGAATCTTCAACTGATGGTACCCTGACAAATTTTATTTCCATCATTTAACAACTTATCTCAAGCCAATGAAGCAATATCAATTATAATTAGTTCCAAAAATTTATTACGCGCAATTTATGCCGAGGTCGTATGACCCGATCCAACATAAAAATATTTAAACTGTGCACTGCCGAGGGTCGAACATCACGAACCATAGAGGCATTCGGCCCGCTCCACGAAAAAGAGAAAGTACTTTATAACAGCCAATTCAAGATTTATTAAGAGGCTAATATTTAAAGAAATACCAATCCTCAACAACAGTCAAGTGACCCATCCATAACTTCAAGTAAGTGAAATTTAACCTTTTACAATTCCTTTATCAAGTTCCAATATTACTTAAGCAATTAAGATAGCAAGTAGGGTGCAAACATCATAAGTATAGCATGGTATGGGTCTTTAGACTACCCGGATAATAGCATAATTAGTAGCTACGTACGGACTCTCGTCACCTCATGCATACGAAATAGGAGCACATGTTAATCAATTCACCTATGGGGTTAATTCCCTCTTACAAGGTTAGAAAAGAGACTTACCTCGTCTCAAAGCCTACTTTTCGGTCCAAGATTGTGCTCCAAACCCTCAATTCGGTGCCAAACGACTTGAAACTAGTCAAATGTTATATATAATAGTCAATACATGTTCAAAAGTTCACATCCTAACTATCAAAGTGATTTCCCAACCCTACTTGAAAAGTTCCTCATGAACCCAAATATATGATCTTTTCTAAATCCCATAACAAATTTCGTGGTTAAATCCTATTTTTATCAAAACCCTAGGTTTTCACCTACACCCATGATTTTCACTAATTTACATGTTATAATCTACCCATAAACTATGTATTTAACTCACATTCGGTAGAAATTACTTACCTCAATTAGTTGATGAAAACCCCTCTCTAACCAGCTTCAAAATCGCCCCCAAGAAGTGTAAGAAATGAGCAAAAATGCCTAAGTCCCGCATTAAATAAAGTGGTCTGCCTTCTGCGATATTCGCACCTTCGGTTCGACTACCGCACCTGCGATTCTGCTTCGACGGGACCAAATCACGCAGGTGCGGACCAAGGTCAGGCTGCCTTCTCTCACTTCTGCGTTCAGGCCTTCACACCTGCACCTTCGTAGGTGCGGTCTCTAGCCCGCTTCTGCGGTCACTAGCCTCCCTTTGCTAGTCCGCTTCTGCGGCTCGTGGATCGCACCTGCGAGCTCGCACCTGCGGCTGGCAAGGTGCAAGTGCGTTTACACCAGAAGCTGAAGCTTCAGCATTTTCCTAAAGCCACAGCTTGATCCGAGCGTCGTCCGTTTAACACCAGGGGCCCCGGGGACCCACCCAAACGTACCAACAAGTTTGGAATCATAAAATGGACTCGCACGAACTCTCGTAAAGCGAAAAACGACATCAAAACTAAGAATCATACCCCAAACTAATTGAATCAAAATATGAACTTCAAGTTCTTCAATTTACTCCTAACGCGCCGAAACGTACTTAAACTACTCGCAATGACACCGAATTTTGCTTGCAAGTCTTAAATGACATTACGGAACTGTTCCTGGTCTCGAAATCCCATTTGGAACTTGATATAACCAAAACCTACTCCAAACCAAATTTAAAGAACTTCAAAAACCTTCAAAGAGCCAACTTTCACTATTAGGCGTCGAAACGCCCCCGGGTCATCCAAAACCCGATCCGAACATATGCCCAAGTCTGAAATTATCATACAAACCTATTGGAATCGTCAAATCCCGATTCCGAGGTTGTTTGCTCAAAACGGTGACCGAAGTCAAACTTAGCCTTTTTAGCCAACCTTAAGGAATCAAGTATTCCGATTTCAGCCCGAACTCTTCCAAATCTCGAACTAACCATCCCCGCAAGTCATAAAACAGTAAAAGCACATACGGGGAGCCTTATTTAGGGGAACGGGGTTCTAGAAAGCAAAATGACCAGTCGGGTCGTTACATTCTCCACCTCTTAAATGAACGTTCATCCTCGAACGGGTCTAGAATAATACCTGAAGTGTTGAATAAGTGCGAAATATCTGCCCTACATGTCCTCCTCGGCCTCCCAAGTCGCCTCCTCGGTTGGTTGGCCCTTCTACTGAACCTTTACCGCGAAAATCCTCTTGGATCTCGACTGGCGAACCTGCCTATCAACAATGGCGACTGGCTCCTCCTCATAACCCATGCTCTCATCTAACTGAATCGGGCTGAAGTCTAATATATATGACAAGTCGGCATGATACCTTCGGAGCATAGACACATGGAAAACCGAATGAACTCCCGATAAACTGGGAGGCAAAGCAAGCTCATAAGCAACCTCCCCAACTCGTCTTAACACCTCAAATGAGCCTATAAACCTTGAGCTCAACTTGCCCTTCTTCCCGAACCTTATGATCCCCTTCATCGGCGAGACTCTCAAGAGAACCGTCTCGCCCACCATAAATGACGCATCACGCGCCTTCTGATTCCCGTAACTCTTCTGTCCGGACTGTGCTGTGCGAAGTCGCTCCTGAATCAACTTTACCTTTTCCAAGGCATCCTTCACTAAATCGGTACCATATATCTTAGCCTCGCCGGGCTCAAACCACCCAATGGGAGAACGATATCGCCGACCATATAAAGCCTCAAACGGAGCCATCTCAATGCTGGACTGATAACTATTATTGTAACAAACTCGGCCAATGGCAAGAATCGATCCCACTGCCCTCCAAAGTCAATCACACATGCTCTAAGCATGTCCTCCAAGATCTAAACTGTCCGCTCCGACTGCCCGTCGATCTGTGGATGAAATGTTGTGTTGAGCTCTACACAGGTCCCCAACTCACTCTATACTGCTCTCCAAAAATGTGAAGTGAACTGAGGGCCTCTATCTGATATGATGGAAACAGGCACACCATGCAACCGAACTATCTCCTGAATGTAAATCTGGGCCAACCTCTCTGAAGTATATGTAGTCACAACCGGAATGAAGTGTGCCGACTTGGTCAACCTGTCGACAATGACCCAAACTGCATCAAACTTCCGAAGGTCCGCGGCAACCCAACTACAAAATCCATAGTAATGTGCTCCCATTTCCACTCCAGTATAGTCATCTTCTAGAGTAGGCCACCTGGCCTCCGGTGCTCATACTTAACCTACTGGCAATTTAGGCACCTAGCTACATACTCAACAATGTCTTTCTTCATCCGCCACCACCAATAATGCTACCTCAGGTCGTGATACATCTTCATAGCACCTGGATGAATGGAATACCGAGAACTATGTGCCTTTTCTAGAATCCTCTCTCTCAAAACATCGACATTAGGAACACATAGACGACCCTGGAGTCGTAGAACACCATCTTCGCCAATAGTAACCTCCTTGGCACCACCCTGTAGTACTGTCTGTCTGAGAACCAACAAGTGCAGATCATCAAACTATCGAACCTTGATCTACTCCAATAGTGAAGACTGGGCAACGACGCATGCAAGAACTCGGCTGGACCCTGAAATATTCAACCTCACAAGTCTGTTAGCCAAGAATTGAATGTCCAAAGCTAGTGGACTCTCCTCTACTGAAATGAATGCCAAGCTACCCATACTTTCTGCCTTTTTGCCTTTCTGCTCAAGGCATCCACAACTACATTCGCCTTACCCAGATGATAAAGAATGGTGATATCATTATCCTTCAGTAACTCAAGGCATATGCGCTGCCTCAAATTGAGATCCCTTTGCTTGAACAAATATAGCAAGCCGCGATGATCAGTGTAAACCTCAAAGGATACCCCATAATGATAATGCATCCAGATCTTAAGAGCATGAACAATCGCGGCCAACTCTAGATCAGGCACAGGGTAATTCTTCTCTTGGGTCTTCAGCTGGCATAAAGCATATGTAATAACTTGCCACTCCTGCATAAATACACAACCTAAGCCAACGTGTGAAGCGGCGAAATACATAGTATACATCCCCGAACCGGAAGGCAACACTAGAACGGGTGTCGTAGTCAACGCTGTCTTGAGCTTCTGAAAGCTCGCCTCATAATCATCGGACCAACGGAACGGAGCACCCTTCTGGTTCAATCTAGTCAAAGGTGCTCCAATAGATGAAAAGCCCTTCACAAACCAGAGATAATAACCTACTAACCCTAAGAAGCTCCTGATCTTAGTCATCGAAGTGGGACGAGGCCAATGAACTGCCTTAATCTTCTTGGGATCCACCTTAATACCCTTGCCTGATACAACATGCCCCAAGAATGCTACAGAATCTAGCCAAAACTCATACTTGGAGAACTTAGCATATAGCTTATGTTCTCGCAAGGTCTGAAGCACCACTCTCAAATGCTGCTCGTGCTCCTCCATGTTGCACGAGCAGACCAAAATGTCATCAATGAAGATAATGACAAACAACTCAATGTATGGCCTGAACACCCTGTTCATCAAATCCATAAATGTCGTTGGGGCATTAGTCAAGTCGTAGGACATTACTAGAAACTCATAATGGCCATATCTAGTACGGAAAGTAGTCTTTGGAACATCCGAGTCTCTAATCTTCAACTGATGGTACCCTGACAAATTTTATTTGCATCATTTAACATCTTATCTCAAGCCAATGAATCAATATCAATTATAATTAGTTCCAAATATTTATTACGCGCAATTTATGCCGAGGTCGTACGACTCGATCCAACATAAAAATATTTAAATTGTGCACTGCCGAGGGTCGAACATCACGAACCATAGAGGCATTCGGCCTGCTCCACGAAAAAGAGAAAGTACTTTATAACAGCCGATTCAAGATTTATTAAGAGGATAAAATTTAAAGACACACCAATCCTCAATAACAGTCAAGTGACCCATCCATAACTTCAAGTAAGTGAAATTTAAGCTTTTACAATTCCTTTATCAAGTTTCAATATGACTTAAGCAATTAAGTTAGCAAGTAGGGTGCAAACATCGTAAGTATAACATGGTATGGGTCTTTAGACTACCCGGACAATAGCATAATTAGTAGCTACGTACGGACTCTCGTCACTTCATGCATATGTAGCCCCCACAAATAGGAGCACAAATTAATCAATTCACATATGGGGTTAATTCCCTCTTACAAGGTTAGAAAAGAGACTTACCTCATCTTAAAGCCTACTTTTCGGTCCAAGATTATGCTCCAAACCCTCAATTCGGTGCCAAAAGACTCAAAACTAGTCAAATGTTATATATAATAGTCAATACATGTTCAAAAGTTCACATCCTAACTATCCAAATGATTTGCCAAACCTATTTGAAAAATTTCTAAAATTCACCTCCGGGCCCACGTGCCCGGATTCCAAAAATATTTGAAGAATGTTATTACTCATAACCTCATGAACCCAAATATATGATCTTTTCTAAATCACATAACAAATTTTGTGGTTAAATCCTATTTTTATCAAAACCCTAGGTTTTCACCTAAACCCAAGAATTTTACTAATTTACATGTTATAATCTACCCATAAACTATGTATTTAACTCACATTCGATAGAAATTACTTACCTCAATTAGATGATGAAAACCCCTCTCTAACCAGCTCCAAAATTGCCCCCAAGAAGTGTAAGAAATGAGCAAAAATGCCTAAGTCCCATATTAAATAAAGTGGTCTGCCTTCTGCGATATTTGCACCTGCGGTTCGACTACTGCACCTCCGATTCCGCTCCTGTGGACCAAATCACGCAGGTGCAGACCAAGGTCAGGCTGCCTTCTCTCTCTTCTGTGCTCAGGCGATCGTGCCTGTGGACCTGCACCAGCGGCAAAATGTGCGCACCTACGAAGTTGTCCGCTCCTGCGATGGCTGCCTTCGCATGTGCGGTCTCTGGCCCGCTTCTGCGGTCACTAGCCTCCCTTTGCTGGTCCACTTCTGTGGCTTGTGGCTCGCACCTGTGAGCTTGCACTTGCAGCTGGACAAGTGTAGGTGCGTTTACAGTAGAAGCTAAAGCTTCAGCATTTTCCTAAAGCAACAACTTGATCCAAGCCTCGTCCGTTTAACACCCGGGACCCCCGTGTCCCCGCCCGAATGTACCAACAAGTTTGTAGTCATAAAACGGACTCGCTCAAACTTTCAGAATGCACAAAACAATATCAAAACTAAGAATCACACCCCAAACCAATTGAATCAAAAATATGAACTTCAAGTTCTTCAATTTACTCCCAACGCGCTGATACGTACTTAAACTACTCGAAATGACACTGAATTTTGCGTGCAAGTCGTAAATGACATTACGGAACTATTCTCGGTCTCGGAATCCCATTTGGACGTCGATATCACCAAAACCTACTCCAAACCAAAATTTAAAGAACTTCAAAAACCTTTAAAGAGCCAACTTTCACTATTTTGCGCTGAAACGTCACCGGTTCATCCAAAAACCGATCCGAACATATGCGCAAATCAAAAATCATAATACGAACCTATTGGAACCATCAAATCCCTATTCTGATATCATTTACTCAAAACATTGACCGAAGTCAAACTTAGCCTTTTTAGCCAACCTTAAGGAATCAAGTGTTCCGATTTCAACCCGAACTCTTCCAAATCTCGAACTAACCATCCCCGCAAGTCATAAAAGAATAAAAGCATATACAGGGAGCCTTATTTAGGGGAACGAGGTTCTAAAAAGTAAAACAACAAGTCAGGTTATTACAGGGTGACTTTTCCCTATGATGGATGGTATGACAACTTTCTTAAGGGATTAGTCTTGTTTAGTTTTTCTCTTTTTAGATATTTTTTTAAGTTAATTTAGTAGCTAGTAGTGAATAAAGTGGTTATTGGGCGTGATATTTTTGTCCATAAACCAACATGTGGTTTGTTTGGTACCAACATATTTACACTTTACCATGTGAATTGTTGATGGTTTAAAATGAAAAATGATTGAAGTGATAATCCTTTTTGTAACTGTTGGATTCTATGTTTGGCTCTTTGATTCATTAAATAGGTTTTTAGGCTATATGTGATTTTCTTTGTGTTCATTGGTTTCAATTGGATTTTGGATTTATATTGCACTCAAGTTTACATGTGCCATGTGCGGTGAAAATGGTTGTGAGTTCTTTTGCATTATTTGTAGTCTAGAACTTGCCCGAAATATATTTCAATAATGATGTTAGGTCTTCCTTGGACCATTCTTGTGCCTTATATTTCCTACCCTTGCATATTTTTCCTAGTCAACCCCTTTGAGCTTTTAACCTTTTTCTTTGGCAACCATATTACAAAATTTAATATTTTTTCCTTTATTGATCTATCTTTTGGCATTCCATCTCCCTAAGTTCTTTGAAAGTATATACATAGGCTAAAAGCCTAAGTTTGGGGGTGACGGTTGGAAAGTTGTGCTGTGAAAGTTGCTTAAAAGGTGAAAGGTTAAAAAAAGAGAAACAAATAGTGGAACTTTCCTTGATTTTTGAAAAAGAAAAATAAAAAAAAATTAAGAAAGAAAAATAAGGAAGAAAAACTAAGGAGTTCTGAATGAAGGGAAGACTGGAAAAGAAAAGTGAAGAAAGGCTGGAAATACTTTTGAAGGAAGTGTGCTTTATATTCCAAATTGTAGTGCTTAGGGAGGTTTTGAGTCACTCTTACCCCAAACTGTGTCCTACCTAAACCAAAAACCTACATTACAACCCTTTAAGTCCTACTTGATTTTAAACCAAGTGTGTCTACATTAGTGGAAAAATACATGACGGGCAAGCCTATGGCACTACTTGTGTGCATTTGAACATCTTTGTGATAGAGAGAGTTATTTCATTCTATTCGATATCACATTTGTGTTCCAAATTGCATTATATAAGTGTGGGATTCTCTCTTAAGTGTGAAGGCACATGAGATTTGAGTTGTAAATTTTATTCAATTTCCAATTGGGAAGAATGAACAAGGGAAAGTTGTTTGTGATAAAGAGGCAAATTTTAAAGCTTTACTATCATGACTTAATTGCTACTTAGATTAACATGGTGTTTGAGCACTTGAATTGAATTGAAATTTTGTGAGAAGTTGGTGATTCATATGCTTTGGATTAATTGTTGATACCAACTGAAGTTACAAGGTTGTGTTTAATTTGAACCTTTTTTGCTTCACATAATGTTAGTGTGCCACTGATCTTGATTGTTAATTCTATTGAAGGATGTTCTTAGTTGTTGACTTGCTTGAGGACAAGCAATAGTTTAAGTTTGGGGGTTTGATAAATTGGTACCTTTATACTTAAGACTTTTGTATGATTTTGTGAAAAAACTAAGGCATTTGTTGAGATTTATTGGCATATTTCAGGTATTAAGTGATTTAGAGAAGATACGGAAAAAACCAAGTCAAAATGTGTTAAATTAGAAAATTGAGCACTGCCAGTTGTTACTCTTCGCATCGTGGAAAGTAACTACACGATCACGGACATCCAGGTAAATAGCTTCCACGAATATGGAGGTTGAGCTGCGAACATGAAGAAGGAGGAGCTGGTCAACGGCTGGTCAATTAATCTACGCGATCACGAGAGGGAAAGATGTGGTCGCAGAATTCCTGGAAGATTGCTATCGCGAACGCGTGTGCTGCCTCGTGAATGCGATGTATAAAAACCTGGTCAGCAACTGGTCAAATGTTCTTTGTGAAGATATGAGTCATTCCGAGATAGCTAAGCTTTGCAAATGTCGTTCACCACGATCGTGGTGCCTTTAGACGTAATCGCGTTGAATAATAACTAGGCAGAATCTGGACAGAAATGGAATTTCACATTTTGGCCTCCAAACCCAGTTCATTTGGAAAAGATTATTTTGGCTATCTTTGGCATATTTTTGGTCTTCTTGACTAGAAAGTACAAGTTTGGAAGCTAGGGTTCTTGCACACACACTTAGGACTTGAAGATTTGAAGACTTTGAATGAGAATTTCTTACCCATTTTACTCATTCCTTCAATTCCTTGCTTTGTATTGAAAATTTAACTGTGTAGTATTTATTCCAATACTTGAATCTTGTTTATGGAAATTTTCATTGTGAAAGTGTGTATTAAATCTCTTGGTATGCTTATGTATTGAATAATTTTTATTATTATTGAAATGAGCTAATTATTTCTTTAATGATTCCAAAGGGATTAGCTAACCCTAGGACTCTCCAATTAACTTCGAATTAATTTTCGAAAAGGTAATTTGGAGTTGGGAAAGATTAATTAACAAGAACTTGAGGTGCTAACCCCTCATTTTATAGATTCTACCTAGGGATAGGACTGAACTACTTGTAGCCATATTCGGGTGTAGATAATCTCTTAATTGTTTTAGGGATAATTCAATTAGCAAGTCTTGTTAGTCTTCAGAAAAAGCTAATATAGAATTATTATCCGAGGCTAATTAACATAAACTAGCTCATATTTGTAAAATCATTAAATACATTGGATCGTTACTTGAGTGTAATTTCCCTTGTATCCATGCTTCTAGCCATTGATCATTTTACTTGCTTTGTAGGTTAGTTTATATTTCCACATTTAGCTATAATATTTTCTCAAAACTCTTTTTAGTGTTTGGATCAACATAATAAGTGATAATTCTCTTACTTTCCTAATCGCCTATATATTATTCTTTGTGGGATCCGACCGTGACTCATATTTGGGTATATTATATTAAATACCACCGTGTACGCTTACTCTTTGAGGAGTGAATTTGGACGTCATCAACAAGACGGGATTTTACTTTATTGTTGTGCATGCGATAAGATAAGGTTGTCTTTGTGGGGATGATATGTGATGGCATGGGGGCATTTATTGATGATGTTTGTGTGAGGGTGAAAAAGGGGTATTATTGTTTGTGCTTATGACTTCTTTGTGTGTCTCATACATTTATGCATGATTTGTTGTGTGATTTCTTACATGTCAATCGATGCCTCTGTTATTACTTGATGTTCCTGTTGTCAAGATGGATTCACCTACGTGGAATTGTCTTTACTTTATTTGATTCTTGAAAAGTTCTCTTGAATGTGTTATTTGAAAATTGATACGGAATCGGGTTACTATGTGGCATGAGGTCTTTGTCGTGCAAGTGTGACGTATGTTGTGGCACGAGGTCTTTGTCGTGCGAGGGTGATAGGTAATATGGGAACGCAGTGCCATATGTGTGCGATCTATTTGATGACTCGTTGTTTAAACTGAGCCTTTACTTGTATTAAGTTATTAACACTTGTTCTGACGAGATTACAGCTATTGCCTTCTACTATTCTTTCCTATTGTATGTCTTTGATATATTGTACAGGTTATTTGATTAGTAGGTGTCTTAACTTGAACCTCGTCACTACTCCACAGAGGTTAGTATTGATACTTACTAGGTACCGACCGTAGTGTACTCATATTACACTTCTATACATTCTTTGTGCGGATCCAGGTACCTCAGAGCGTACCGATCGTTAGTGAGCTGATTTTGAGTTGCTATAGAGACTTCAAGGTATACCTATTATTCCGCTCGCTGGCCTCAGAGTCACCTTCTACTATTCCCTTTCTACCGTTTATTGTACTTCAAACAATTCTATATTTTGAGACTCATTATGTAGCTATTTTAGAGCTTATGTCTCAGTATTACCGGGTTTTGGGATTGTGATTGTTGTATTATCATATTGGCTATGTTTTGGGTCATTTTCTCAGTTTTATTTAAATATTAAGTTGTTATATTTTGTTCGGTGTTGTTATGTGATAGCCTTGCCTAGTCTTAGGGACTAGGTGCCATCGCGATCCTTAAGGATGGATTTGGGTCATGACAAGTTTGTATCAGAGCTCTAGGTTCATAGGTTTTACGAGTCATAAGCAAGTTTATTAGAGTCTTGTGGATCGATACGGAGATGTCTGTACTTATCTTCGATAGGCTACGGAACTATTAGGAAATATCCATTCTTTCACTCCCATAGTGCAAATTTAGCGATCTCGGAGTTTGAGCCTTTGTCTTTCTATTCTCTCACATATGGTGAGGACGCAAGCTGCAGTTACTAATTATGATGCCCCCAGGGCCGGTGTTTCTAGGGGTCGGGGAAGAGTCCGAGGAGGGGTGTGTGCCATAGCTAGAGCACCTTCCAGAGCAGTAGATGAGGAGCCACCAGTAGCTTCGGTTGAGGAGCAGGCACTTGTTGCTACCCTTGGACTTCAGGAGACTTTATCGCACTTATTGAGCATGCTTTGTACCTTAGATCAGGCGAGGTTGATTCGAATTGCACCAGCTACTTCTCAGATTGAGGGAGGGACTCAGACTCCTACCGCTCGTACTCTAAAGAAGCGTACTCATATTGATCAGGCTTCGGGTGTTATGCTGGTACAGCCCGTGACCGCGATTCAGCCTGAGGTCAGGCCTATGGCGTTAGAGGAGGAGTAGAAGAGGTTAGAGAGGTTCAATAAGGATGTTCCTCCTACTTTCACTGGTGCAGCTTCTGAGGGTGCACAAGGTTTTCTTGACCAGTGTCACCGTATTTGTAACGACTTGGTCGGTCATTTTATGTATTGTATCCCCATTCCCCCATTTATCGCTTCTTCTATACTCATTAGGGATTATATGACTTGCCGGGGTGGTTGGTTTGGTTTTGGGGATGTTTCAGAGTGAATTGGGATACTTAGTCCCAAGGTTGGAAGCTTAAGTTGAAAGAGTTGACCGAAGTTTGACTTTTGAGTAAACGACTCCGAAATGGAGTTTTTATGGTTCTGTTAGCTTCGAATGGTGATTTTAGACTTAGGTGTATGTCCGGATTTGGATTTGGAGGTCTGTAGGTTGATTTAATACATTTTGGCGAAAATTGGAAAGTTGAAGGTTTGGAAGGTTGAGAGGTTTGACCGAGAGTTGACTTTATGGGTATCGGGTTTAGATTTTTGTTTCGGAAGTTGGAATAGATCTGTTCTGTCATTTTTGACTTGTGTGCAAAGTTTGAGGTCAATCGGAGTTTAATGGATATGGTTCAGCATTAGCTTTAGAAGTTGGAAGTTTATTTGTTCATTAGGCTTGAATCGAAGTGCAATTTGTGATTTTGGTGTTGGTTGATGTGATTTGAGGCTTCGAGCGAATTCGTATTTGTTTTAGGACTTATTGTTATATTTGGATGGGGTCCCGGGGGCCTTGTATGTGTTTCGGATTGGATTCAGATTAGTTTTGGTCTTAGAGTGTTTGCTGAAGTTTCAGGCATCTTGTGCGTTCGCATCTGCGGTGGGAATAACTGCAGATGCGGCACCGCAGATGCGGCACCGCAGGTGCGACGTTATGGGAATAGATGCGGAAGGAGAGGAGGCTGGAAGTAGTGGGATAGTAGATGCAACAATATATATGCAAAAGCGAAGTCGCTTACGCGATGAAGTGAAGCGCAGAAGCGGAAGGACCGCAGGTGCGGAATATTCCCCGCAGGCGCGCATGTACAGATATGGGAGCCCGACCGTAGAAGTGGAGGGTCGGAACTTAAGTGGTTTTCACAGGTGCGCATTTATGACCGCAGAAGAGGCTTCGTAAAAGCGGACGTCTGGGCCGCAGAAGCGGGATCGCTGGGCAGTTATTTAAAAATCGAGGGTTTGAGTTTTCTTTCATTTTGGGAATTTTAGAGTTCGGACTAGGGTGCATTTTGGAGAGTTTTCCACCTAGATCGAAGAGGTAATTGACTTCTAATCACTTTTGTCCATAAATATTGAATACCCATTGATTTGTAGACCTAATATTCATGAATCTAAGTTAGAACTTGGGGATATTTGGACTTTGTTATAAGAGGGTGAATTTGAGGATTTGGGGGTCGATTTGTGGTTGAAATTTGATGATTTTGGAAAGGTTGGACTCATAATTGAGTGGATTTTTGGAAGTTGTGAATTTTATCGGGTTTCGAGGTGCGGGCCCGGGGTTAACTTTTTTACTTGAGTTAAAGATCTTAGCTTTATCTTTTGGAATCACTTAATATAGCTTGTATTGATAGTATTATGCTATTTTGGCTAGATTCGAGCCTTCCGAAAGTTGATACACGTGGGAAGGGCTCGTTAGCGGTGTGATTTGATTTCTTTGAGGTAAGTATCTTATCTAAACAGGTTGAGGCACTAGTTGCTGGAATTATTTGTGATAGCTATGTGCTATGAGTGGCGCATATGTGTGGGGTTCAGCCTATATGCGTGCACCGGGTATTATTTACATGCCCGGGGTAGTGTTTAGGCTATGTCGTGCTTTGAATTGAATGTTAAGCTTTAACTGAGTTTCCCCTCTATGAGCTATTTGTACTGCCATGAGGTTTCATTGAGGTTATCTTCCCGACTGGAAGTGATAAAACTGTTATTCCATGATGAAATTATATGTTTTAGTTGTGATAGCACACATTGCACATGCCTACACTATAGCATGCTAGATATACTAGTCCGGGAGTATGAAATTGGTAATCATTGATCACGCACATATATTCTTGTATATTTCCATTCTCTGTTATGAGCTGGACGGGTAGCCTATGACCACGCCGGGCGGATTGTGATTGTTGGCACATGAGTTATCCGTGATGTTGATATTATTGGCACGTGAGTTGTCCGTTCAGCATGTGAGTTGTCTGTGCTGATCCAGATATTTATATTATTATCATGTGAGTTGTATGTCCATCATATGAGTTGTCCATGCGGTTTATATTATTAGCACGTGAGTTGTCCATGCAGCGTATGGATACGTATCCATCCCTTTAGGGTCACCTTCTCATGTTTCTCTCTTGATGGTGTACACATGGATATTGAGAAAAGTCTGGCCAGTGTTGTTTGGAATTGCATTTCATCTGTACTTGCAAATTTCCATGGATTATTATCTAACTTATCTGTATATCATCTCTATATGTTGAACATTGACTGAGCAAAGTATTTGAGTAAATATACACATTCATGCACAGATGCTTCTTCATGTTCTTTATGACTTGATTTCATTATCGTTCTGTACTTGTTAAAAATGATGAAACTGTACAGGTTGTAGCTAGTATAATTTATAGTCCTCTCTTCTTTTACCTCGCCGAGGTTAGTTACGATACTTATTGAGTACATTGGGTCAGTTGTACTCATACTACACGCTGCACTTAATTGTACAGATCCAGGTGTGGGGACCAGTTATTAGCAGTAGATTTACTTGTTGGACCCAGCTTCGAGAGGCGAGGTAGAACTGCAGTCTTGGCCGTAGTTTTGACTTATCTTTTCTTATGTACTGTTGTTTCAGTTCAGACAGTATTATTATTTAGTTCAGACTTGTAATTAATTGTAGAGTTCATGACTCCGTATTTGCTAGTTTCTGGGGGATTTACCTTGTATTAGCAATATTTTGTTAAATCGAATTTCAGATTTATGCTATTTCTATAATTTACGTTGTTATGGTTCTTTATTGTTATGTTTCGGATTGCCTAGCCGGTGTGTTAGGTACCATCATGACGGGTTGAGATTTTGGGTCGTGACAGTATTCTGGCACACTATAGACATAGTGGAGTTCAGTAGGATCACCCTTACTACTTTCTAGTTGACAGGGGCCGATATATAGGTGGTGGCATACTTATGAGGAGACTATACCAGCTAGCGTAGCACCACTTACTTGGGCTCAGTTCATTGATCTATTTTTAAGGGAGTTTATCCACAGACGGTCAGGGATGCATTGCGCACCGAGTTTGAGCAGTTACACCAGGGGACTATGTTTGTGTCTGAATATGCTATGAGGTTTGCGGTGTTATCTCATAATGCACCTGCTTTGGTTTCCACTATTGGAGAGAGTTTGTAGATTTATTGAGGGACTCAGTTATGGTCTCAAATTTGGTATGGCACGGGAGTTGGAGACCGATACTCCATTTCATCAGGTTGTGGAGACCGTTAGGTTGGAGCGTATTTTCAGTCTAGCATATCGCTAGGAAGTTGGAGCCTCATGGATCTGGAGGATCTACTGATCTCTATTTCAGGGGCAGGCCGCATCATGGTCGAGGTCTTGCTGGTGATCTAGTTCAGTCTGCACTCCAGGCTTCACGTGGTGCTCCAGTTATCCATGGGTCCTAGAGCACTCATTCCGAATAGCTCCTACAGCCATGTAAGTAGAGAGGCTGCTTTGAGTGTAGGGATATCAAGCACATGGTGAGAGATTGTCCAAGGCTCTAGGCGGGTGTGCCTCAACGGAGTACTCATGCTATGGCTTCCGCTCTAGTTGCTACTACACCTCCACATCCAGATAGAGATGGAGGAAAGGCAGGTAGAGGGCGTCCTAGATGGGGAGGCCAGGCCCGTTGTTATGCTTTCCCTGGTAGGACTCAGGTTGTTATACCATATGATGTCATTACAGGTATTGTTTCGGTTTTCCATAGATATGTATCAGTTTTATTTGATCTGGGTCTTACTTATTTGTATGTGTTATCTTATTCTGCTTCATTTTTGGATATGCCTCGTGAATCATGTGTACCCCTATTTATATGTCTACACCCGTTGGGGATTCTATTGAAGTAGACCGTGTCTATCATTCTTGTTGGTCACTATTGGGGGTCTTGAGACTAGGTATGACCTCTTGTTACGTAATATGGTAGATTTTGGATGTGAGTTTGGTATGGGTTGGCCTGACTTGCGGTTGAGATACTCTATAGGCATGGGGAGTCTGTTGCATGTGGTGGTTTTGTTCTACAGGATTGAGTTAGTGAAAGGTTTTCGGTTGATGGGATGTTTATCCTACTTGTGATTTCGAGTTGAGAATGGGGTTCTCGTATTTTTCATGTGGATCGATATGTTTGGATTGGGCTACGTGCCGTGGTGGAAATATATTAGCATGAGATTCTTTGTGGCTAATTCGTGTGTTTTGCTTCTCGCTAGTGGAATGGATTCATAATATGGTAGTGATGGGGAGTTGTCCTTGTGGAACTTGTTGGGTAATTCCCTCATGTGTTTCTCTTTCCATTTTCAGTTATATTCGAGTAGTGCTTGTTGGGGTACGGAATGCGATGTGTAACTAGGTGGCATTTGGTGTGGCTTGTCGGTCGTATAACTTATACCAGATGAGATGAGATCATTTGACCTGAAATTAGTGTGATCGTACATGCACTACTAAAAACTAGAATTAGCTTCGAACTCCGTCGTTAATTTATCGCTAAATTGCTCGTAGCTAATAGAATTTTTGATAATTTGTCTCTAATCTGTCGCTAAGTTGAATTAGCAATGGATTTTGTTGTTTAGCTATAGAATTTGTCCTTCGCTAAATCCTATTTTTTTTATTAGTGTTGGTTGAGGTATGTTTGGATAAGAATTTTGTTGCGAGAGAACTCCATGAATTATTGGTTGGGTGAGAAGTATGAGTTTCCACATGTGTTTTTACATCATTAGCAGTATTGTGAAGGTTTGGAACAAGGTTCAAACTGATATGAGGTTATTTACCGGTACCGGGTTTGGACAATGGCAGTTGTTATGGTCGGAGGTGTTACTATGGGCATATGAGTGGTGAGTGATGTTGTGTGGTTATACCTTTTACATGTATTTGGATCTGTTGTAGCTGGTTTTGGTTGATATGGTGTGTATATGCGATGATCGGGTCTAAGGAGGAGGCCTGGATGTTAAAATTTGATTCAAAGGCTTATCGGTAAAGGTGGAAGGAATAATCATTAGTCGGGATGGTGTTGACAGGCCTATGTGAATTGAGGTGATGAGGGATCACCCATGGGTATGTGTATGGTGAGTTTATTTAGTGATTTGATTGATCTTGAGCAACTCATGGCATATTCGACGACGAACGTTTGTTTAAGAGGGGGAGAATGTAACGACCTGATCCGTCATTTTGTGTATTTGAGCCCTATTTCCCCTTCTTAAGCTTCTCGTGTTTGTATTTGTGGCTATGTGACTTGCGAGGATGGTTTGTTTGGTTCCGGGGAGGTTTTAGATTAATTTGGAATGCATGGTTCTTAGTTTGGAAGCTTAAGTTGGAAATGTTGACCGAGGTTTGACTTTTTGAAAATGACCCCACAATTCTACCTTTGAAATTTGGCTTTACCTGGGCTGGTTCTCGACCGAGATCCCTTCAATTTTCTCCTTTCTTCAAGCTTATGATTTTCTTCTTTTGTCGCTGAGTATGTGGCTAAATTATTAGTGTGCCAACTATCGCAAGAATATAATAATCGAAGAGCTATGGCGGCTGGCTGGCCCGTAAATCTAAAAGGATCCAGCCATAGTCCTGACCGGATATCGTTTGTCCACAAAAAAAACAATAACAAAGTTGTCATTGGGATATCTAGAAAGGCCTTTTTATGAAATTTCTAAGAGGTCAACTGAGGTACAGATGCTTTATTTAACGGTTTTTTTATTGTTCCAATAGGTTCGTATGGTGATTTTGGACATAGATGTATGCTCGAAATTTTATTCGGAGGTTCCTAGGTTGATTTAGCTATTTTTGCTGAAAGGTGGTAATTTAAAGGTTTAGAAATTTTCTAAGTTTGACCATGGGTTGACTTTGTGGCTATCGAATTTGGATTTTTGTTTCGAGACTTGGAATAGGTCTGTTGTTTCATTTGGAACTTGTCTGCAAAGTTTGGCATCATTCCGAGTTGGTTTTATAGGAATCGAACGCTTGGTTGTATTTTTAGAAGTTCTTGAATTTCATGGCGATTTCTATGTATTTTGGTGCTCGATTCGTGGTTCCGAATGTTATTTTGGTGTTTTGAGATCACGAGCGAGTTTATGTGATGTTTCTATACTTGTGTTGATGTTTGATGTGGAGTCCCAGGGGCTCGGGTGAGTTTCGGACGTGTTTCGGAGTGTTACGGGTGGTTTCGAAATTTCAAGTTCATTGTTGGTGCTTTAGGTCTCGCAAATGCAAGATCTTATTTGCATTTGCAGACCTCACATTTGCAAGGTGGGCACCGCATTTGCGAGGTTTGACTGTGTGGATTGGCTTCGCAAAGTGTCGCATTTGTGATAAGCTTCTAGGGGCTGGGCAGGTCTTTTGCGACCATATGGTCACTTTTGCGACCATGTGGTCGCTTTTGCGATGGGCCTGCCTTCGCATTTGCGATGCATATGTCGCATTTTCAATAATTCTTGTGGCCGATAAGGTTCAATTTTGTAATCCCTATGTCGCATTTGCGGAGCTTGCATTTGCGAACCTCTGGTCGCATTTGCGGAGCTTGCATTTGCGAACCTCTGATCGCAAATGCGACATCTACAGCTGGTTTTAAGGATGGGATTTCGGGACTTAGTCTTATTTTTGTGTCCTAGACTTAGTGAGAGGCGATGTTTGGGGGGGGATTTTCACATCTATATATTGGGTAAGTGATTTTGACTCAATTTCAATATTTTAACTTGATTTCCTATGGATTTTAAAATCAAAATCATGGGATTTGAAAGGGATATTTGGAGATTTTTTACTATGTTTTGAAAAATAAACATTTGAGAGTTGAGAGTCGAATTGGACTCGGATATGAAAACCAAACACATATTTGAACTCATGGGATTACGGGTAATCAAGATCTACCCTTCGACTCGGGTTTTGGTCGGGCGAGCTCGGGGTTGACTTTTGTTGACTTTTGAGGAATTGTGTAAAGATCTTAACTTTATTAATCGAAATTGGTTTCTTTGACATTGTTTGATATTAATAAGTCATTTTTGGTTAGATTTGAGTCAAGCGGAGGTTAATTTTAAAGGAAAAGGTATTTTTGAGTGTTGATTTGGGCAATTTGAGCTAAGTATATTGCCTAACTTTATGTGAGGAGGGGGGGGAAGAGAATTACCCCTTCAGATTTGGCTTAATTGCTCATTTGTGTTATGTGTAAACAACGTGTACACGAGGTGATGAGTATGTACACGGACCTGTATGTGCCTTATGATCTGATTTGACCCGATGTTGCTTTTATTACCTTGTTTTGATGGACAGGTCCCCGAACTATGTGTTTTCGCTTTGGATAATTACTTGAATCTATGTTCCACGCTAGAGATCATGTTTTAGGATTTTATTTCCTAAGTTGGACAAGTTAGGCATTTGTAAGATTGTTACTGATTGAGTTGGCTTTCATGCTTATATGTTGAAAACCCATTTGCATTCCCTTTATTTGGTTTGTCCTTGTGCACTATATTGTCAAATTGTGAATTTACGTTATGATGACAATTATTGGAATGTTGTGTTGTTATGATTATGGCATATGTGGACTTGTTGGGTGGATGTTCAGGTGTTTGCATGAGGTTTCTGTCGTTCTATTGTTATTGTTGATATTGCACATGTGGCGAGACAAGGTGGGCTATATATTTATCGGGTTTGCACATGTGGCAAGACAAGGTGGGATGATTATTAAAATGCATGTGGCGAGACAAGGCAGGCTTTTACTTTATTGTTGTGCACGCGGTGAGATAAGGGTGTCATTGTGGGGATGATATGTGATGGCCTGGGGCGTTTATTGATGATGTTTGTGTGGTGGTGAAAAAAAGGTATTCTTGTTTGTGCATGTGACTTCTTTGTGTGTCTCATGCATTTATAAATAATTTGTTGTGTGATTTCTTACATGTCAATTGATGCCTCTGTTATTACTTGATGTGTTGGTTGTCAAGATAGATTTACCTACGTGGAGTTTTCTTTACTTTATTTGATTATTGAAAAGTTCTCTTGAACGTGTTATTTGCAAATCGATACAAAATCACGGGTTACTATGTGGAACGAGGTCTTGGTCGTGTAAGTGTGACTTATATTATTACACGAGGTATTTACCGTGCAAGTGTGACTTATATTATGGCACGATGTCTTTGCCGTGCAAGTGTGACTGATATTGTGGCATAAGGTCTTTGCCGTGCGGGGTGCGACGTATGTTGTGGCACGAGGTCTTTGTTGTGCGAGGGTGATTGGTAATGTGGGCACGAGGTGCCATATGTGTGAGATATATTTGATGAATCATTGTTTAAACTTAGCTTTTACTCGTATTGAGTTATTATCATTTGTTCTGATGGGATTACAGCTATTGCCTTCTACTATTCATCTTGTTGCCAGTCTTTGATATATTGTATAGGTTATTTGACTAGTAGGTATCTTTAATTGAATCTCGTTACTACTCCACCGAGGTAAGTCTTGATACTTACTGGGTACCAATTGTGGTGTATTCATACTATGCTTTTGCACATTCTTTGCGCGGATCCAGGTACCTCAGAGCGTACCGGTTGTTAGTGAGCTTATTCTGAGTTGTTGTGGAGACTTCAAGGTATACCTTTTGTTCCACTCGTAGGCCTCAGAGTCACCTTATACTATTCCCACTCTAGTGTTTATTATACTTCAAATAGTTCAGTATTCTGAGACTCATTATGTACCTGTTGTAGAGCTTATGACTCAGTATTACTGGGTTTTGGGATTGTGATTATAGTATTATCATATTGGCTATGTTTTGTGCCATTTTCTCAGTTTTATTTAAATATTAAGTTGTTATATTATGTTCGGTGTTGTTGTGTGATAGTCTTACCTAGTCTTAGGGAGTAAGTACCATCACGATCCTTAAGGTGGGATTTTGGATCGTGACACTCGGGGTGATTCTTATTATTATTTTTGTGTTGGAATGACTGATGATTTGAGCATGTCATTGTTTTCCCTAAATGACTTCACTTTGTGTTTTTCATGTTTTGGTTAATTTGTCGTATTATCACATGCCTATTCCTTGTTGCTATTTAATTGGTTATGCTTTCACTTGTTAGTTCTATATTGATATTCTGCACAGGTTATTTGTCTAGCGAGTGTCTCAACTTGAACCTTGTCACTACTCAATCGAGGTTAGTCTTGATACTTACTGATTATCGATTATAATGTACTCATACTACTCTTATGCATATTTTTGTGCAGATCCAGGTACCTCAAAGCGGGCAGGTCATTAGTGAGCTGTTTTCGAGTTATTGTGAAAACTTCAAGGTATACCTGTTGTCCCGCTTGCAGTCCTCGAAGTCACCTCTATTATTCCTTTATTACTGTTTATGCATTTCAAATAGTGATGTACACTTTGAGATTTGTCATGTACTTCTTGTTGAGCTTATAATTCTGTATTACCAGCTTTTAGGATTGTGTTTGTTGTATTACTATATTGGATATGTTTTGGACCATTTTCATAGTTTTGTTTAATATCAAGTTGTTGATTATGTCTGATGTTGTTGTGTGATAGGCTTAACTAGTCTTAGAGAGTAGGTGCCATCACGATCCTTAAGGTGGGATTTTCGGTCGTAATAGGCCGTGACATCTTCACAATGGTAAGAGTTTATACATTTATACTGGTACACCAATATTTAGTTTTATATTCTTTAATCTTAAGTAACTAGATCTCTGATAAAGGTCCTTTTGATAGAGATTTACTCTTAAATATCAATAAGGGACATAATTATTGCCTAAACTAAAACTAAAGTGAAAATCTTAAAAGCTGTAAGTTTTGGTATAATAGTTTTGGTGCTAATTTTTATTTAGAATTTTTTTCCCCTTCATAATAATCTCTAATATATGGGATCTCATATGCTTTATTTATAGGAAATGTATAAGATCTTTTGGTAAGCACTACTTATAACGATCCGAATGGTCGTTTTGTGTATTTGAGCCTTGTTCTCCCTTTTGAAGCTTATCCTATGTGTATTAGTTGTTTTATGACTTGGGGGGATGGTTGGTTTTATTTCGGGAAAGTTTTGGAATGAGTTGGATCCATTAGTTCTTAGTATAGAATCTTAAGTTGGAAATATTGACAAAGGTTTGAAGTTTTTGAAAACAACCCTTAAATAGTATTTTGAGGATTCTAATAGGTTCTATGGTGATTTTGGGATGTGGAATACACCCGTTTTGTTATTCGAAACTTGTCTACAAAATTCGGTGTCATTTGGAGTAGGTTTGAGAGGAATCGGATGCACAGTTGTGTTTCTAGCAATTCGTGAGTTCATTGTAATTTTCTATGTGTTTGGTGTCCGATTCGTGATTTCGGGTATTATTTTGGTGATTTGATCACGCGAGCGAGTTCGTATGATATTTTAAGACTTGTGTGGATATTTGGTGTAGAGCCCCGGGGGCTCAGGAGAGTTTGGACGCGTTTCGGATTGGTTTGTTCATGTTCATAGTTGCTGGTACTGGCCAGATGTTGCAGGTCTAGCAAATGCGACACAATATTCGCATTTGCAAGGTGGGGTCTCATTTGAGAGGTGGGATGGGAGGTAGTCAAGTTCGCTTTTGCAAACTATGAATCGCAATTATGATCAGGCGCCTGGGTAAGGGAAAACTGCATTTGCAATAAAATGCTCGCTTTTGCGGAAGGAGAGGACTTCACAAATGCGAAGTCTATGTCACATTTGCTACATCCCCAGTGTTCAGCAGGCATCGCATTTGCGATGTACTTGTCTCATTTGTAGGGTTCTCACTTGTGAACCCCAGGTCACATTTGCGCAGCTGAACAAAATAGAGGGATTTCGGGACTTAGCTTCAATTATCACATTTATTAGCCCTAGACTCGGTAGAAGGTGATTTTGAGGAGAGATTTTCATACCAAAATATTGTGTAAGTGATTGACATCTATTTTTTATTACATAACATAATTATTTATGAGATTTAACATCTAAATCATGAGAATCTAAGAGAATATTTGGGGGATTTTGACTATGTTTTGAAATATAAATATTTGATATTTGAGAGTTGAATTGGACTTGGATATGAAAACAAAACTCATATATGGACTTGTGGGGTTATGGGTAGTCGAGATATATCCTTGGACTCAGATTTTGACTGAGCGAGCCCGAGGTTGACTTTTGTTGACTTTTGGAAAATTGTGTAAAGATCTTAACTTTATTAATCGAAATTGGTTTCTCTTGCATTGTTTGACATTATTATGTCATTTTTGGTTAGATTTGAGCCGTGCGGAGTGAAATTTAATGGAAAAGCTATTTTTGAGTGTTGATTTGGCCTAATTGAGGTAAGTATCTTGCCTGACTTTGTGTGGGGGAATTATCCCATAGGATTTGGTCTAATTGTATTATTTGAATTATGTGAAAGACATGTACATGATGTGACGAGTGTATACACAGTCTTATATGTGAAAATTGACCGATTTAAACTCTTAGGCTATTAATATTCCTTTAGTTAAAGTTGTTACATGGAATATCTTTCATTGTTGAGTTATTTTCCCCTTTCATTGTGTTGTTGTCCAAATTCTTGTACACATTATTGTTGTTGAGTTGTGGGCTATGCATTGTTGTGATATAGTATTGTTGTTTTGGCAATGTTGTGGCATATGGGCACATGTAGTATGAGTTGATTATTGTGATGTGATGAGATGCGCATGCGATGGCATAAGGGTGGTGTTATTGATGCGCATGCGGCGAGATAAGGAGGTTTTTATGCGCGTGTTGCTAGTAAGGGGAATTACTTTATTTTGAAGCACACGCGGCGAGATAAGGGGGCTAAAGAGCGTGAAGCTATTTCGGAAAAAATATTTTTAAAATAAATGTAAGGCTCACGCAGCGTCATAAGGAAGATTTGTGAATTGTGATTATGAGGTATGGTACTTCGGGGTCATTCTTGTTGTAATTATAGTGTTGGAACAGCTCAATGATTTGAACTATTATTGTTTTCCTTAATTTATTTCACTTATATTTTAGTTTTTATTATTTTGCTATTTTATCACATGTTTACCTTTTTGTTGCCATTTATTGATTTTGTTTCTGTTGTTAGCTTTATACTTATATTTTACATAGGTTTTCATGTCTTGTGAGTGTCTTGACTTGTACGTCATCACTACTCCACCGAGGTTAGTCTTGATACTTACTGGGTACCGTTGTGGTGTACTCATACTACATTTATGCACGTTTTTGTGCAGATCCAGGTACCTTGGAGCATGCCGGACGTTAGCTAGTTGCTTTTGACTTGCTGAGGAGACTTCAAGGAATACCTGCCATCCCACTCGCAGGCCTCGGAGTTACCTTCTGCTATCTTTAATTAATATTGTCATTTGAATTCCAGAACAGAGTTGTATTTAGAGATTTCTAGTATATTTCAGTAGAGCTTGTGACTCTGTACTACCGGTTTTGAAAATGTATGGTTGTTGATCAGTTACAGCTTTATTATGTTATTTATCAGTTTAATATATTAGTTAAGTTATTTATTTTTGTTAAATATTATCATGTGTTAGGCTTACCTAGTCTTAGTGACTAGGTGCCATCACGATCCTAAAGGCGGGATTTTGGGGTCGTGACAAGTTGGTATCACAACTCTAGGTTCATAGATGCTACGAGTCATAAGCAAGTTTAGTAGAGTTTTGCGGATCGATACGGAGACGTCTGTACTTATCTTCGAGAGGCTACGAACTGTTAGGAAATTCCACTTATTTCATTCCTTATCGTGCGTATTTGTTGATTTCGGAATTTGAGCCTTTATCTTTCTATTCTCTCACAGATGGTGAGGACACGCACCACCAAATCAGCTGAGCAGACACCCGCGCCCCCTATTAAAGCCGCGAGAGGCCAGGGCTGAGATAGATGCCAAGGAGGGACACGTGCCAGAGCTAGGGCACCTGCTAGAGTAGCAGCTGAGGAGCCACCACTAGCTCTGATTAGGGAACAGACACCTGAGGCGCCTGTTACAACCCCTGGACTCTAGGAGGCTTTGGCATATTTTCTAAGCATGTTCAGTACTTTGGCTCGGGTGGGACTGATTCTAGTTGCACTAGATACTTCTCAGGCTAGGGGAGGAGCTCAGACTCCTACCACCTGTACTCTATAGCACTGGGTCCATGTTGATCAGGTTCTGGGTGTTATGCCAAAACAGCCCATTATTGCGGTCCAGTCTGAGGTAAGTCGTTGGCATCAAAGGAGGAGCAGAAGAGGCTTAAGAGGTTGATCCTCCTCCTTTCAATGGCATAGTTTTTGAGGATGCACAGGGTTTTCTAGACCAGTGCCACTTTATTCTTCGCACCATAGGAATAGTGGAGGTGAGCGGGGTCGACTTTACTACATTCCAGCTGACGGGGTCGGCATATAGATGGTGACAGGCTTATGAGGACGGTAGTCCAGTTGACGCAGCGCCACTCACCTAGGCTCAATTTTTTAATCTATTTTTGAGGGAATTTGTTCCATACCCTCAAGAATGAGCTCCGCTCAGAGTTCGAACAGTTGCTTCAGAGGACTATGACGGTGTCAAAGTATGCCATGAGGTTTAGTGAGTTATCCCGCTATGCCCCTACTTTGGTTTCTACAGTCAAAGAGCGAGTCCGCAGATTTATCGAGGGGCTCAATTATGATCTTAAATTCGATATGGCACAGGAGTTGGAGACTGATACTCCATTTGAGCAGGTTGTGGAGATCGCTTGGAGTTTGGTGCGTATGTGTGGCCAGGAGGGGGAGTATAGGTAGGCCAAGAGGCCTCGAGATTCTGGAGGATTTAGTTGTTCCCGCTGTTGATACCCAATTTTGCCCTCATATTTTATAAATATCATGTATATTTTTAAAATATTTTTTTTGCATCATCACCAATTTACAAGAGTCATATAAGTATTTTCTGTAACATTTCATAATTTTTAAGGCTTTAAAATTGATATTTTTACATTTAAATTGTTCAAAAGTTTATTAATTACCCTTTCAAATTATTTTGTGATGACTTAATCATCCAAATTTGTTCTTTACATCCACATATATGTTTTGTAACATTTTTACTTCATTTTATATAATTATATTTATATTTTTGAGTTATTTAGATTTTTACAATAATAGCCTATATTTTACAATTAATTACATTTTTATTATTTTATGTAGCGTCAAAATAACATTTTATATATTTACAACCTTCAGCTATTATTTGTAAATACTTATTTGTTTAAATAATATTTTTTATACTTATCTATCTATTTTATTAATTTAGTTTTTCTTAATTTTATTATTTTAAAATTTGGCCCAAGTGATGCCTAATATTCGGACCAATTAAGGTCCAAACAAATGAGCCCATTCCTGATCGACCCCCAAAAGCCCAAAACCAAACGACCCAATAGGTCTGCCCAGTCCACGACCTGTTATACCCGACCCAGCTCATTTAAATCTCAGTCGTTGATCAACGACTCACAACAGTTCCCCATTTATCCTTATATCTCCCCAGCCTAAACCCTAGCCCATTCTCAACCCCACAGCCTCCCTCGAACACTCCATTTTCGTCTCTCAAACCCAAACCCTAACGACCGGAATTCTCTCGCCCTTTTCTCTACATTTTCCCCTTGAACCAGAATTCTTCTTAACTTTTCTGAATGCTTACCACTCTTATATGGTATTACTAAGCATTTTTCGATATATGGAAGGTGTATTTCGTATAAATCGAGTCCAAATGGGCTCGATCTTGAAGATCTTGTGGGATTCCGGCTAGGTATATCAAAGGACATGAAGTATCTATCCGATTGGGAAAATTTCCATTGATTGCGGCTAGATTAGGGTTTGCCTTCCTCATTTCCCTAATCCAATTTTAAATCGGTCTGCATGTGGTCTTTCCCTTTTATGTATGACTGATTTTCTTTCCTTATTCTGCATGATTGGTCTTCTTTCCATTTTTTGTTTACATGTTATTAACACTATATAAACCCCTTCCCCTTATTTCCCTAGACAGACTTTAACCACTGCTATTCTCTCACTCTCACTCGTTCTATACTATTCTTAAACTTGAGCTCTTGGCCGGCTAAAAGCCAAGGCCATCAGAATCTTTTCTATCTACCTCCCTAGTGCGAGCACTGCTCGGAGCTCGTTCAAAACTCATGTGAACTCTGACGCACTAGGGTTTGGGGTTTTTGCTTCTATTCTTAATTTTCTATTGGAACTTAAGTGATTCTCCTCTATTTGTTATTAAATCTGCAAATTGGTTAGTGCTCAATCCCTCACAATTATGTTTTCTCCCCTCTTGTGTACATGCTTATGAATATCTATTTTATTTGAACTCTTACAAACCAATATGGCACTATGTCGACCTTGATTTGAAATTTTTTTGTGATCTTGCTTTGATATTCTTCTGTAATTCTCTATCATAATATGTATAAGTCTATATATGTTCATTTAGTGTTTTCAATTTGGAAGATTTTCTGACTGTTATGCTTGTTTGAGACTATCATGTTTATGTATGCTTGAATTCCTATATTGGCCGTTTAATATTGAATCCTTTCCTAGGCCATGAACTTATCTTTTGTACTTGAACTCCTAGGGAACTAGTTCCTGCCCAGACGTTGCCTTAATGAGTCTCTTTCTGCCGAATCCTTTATGCATAACCTACTATTTCTCTGTGAATTGACCCATGATCATCCCATGTGACAATATTGTCTTAATGTTTAGTTGAATATGCTTCCCTGCTATTTGTAAACTATAAAGTATGCTCCATGCCTGATTAGTACTGCCTAAAGCCTACAAGGTAAAAAATGCAATATCCAGTTTTTCTTCTATGTGTAATCTAGATCTTGGTGTATCCTTGCCTACTATGAATTCTGCTATTGCTTAAGTCTTTGTGCTATGAATGGTATTTAGCATGTTTAAGACTTTTCATACTCAATTAAGGATTGTTTGTAGACCATGTCCATCAACCTGTTTGGTTATGCTATTTTTATTAGGTTTTTCATGATACACATTTTCATGTGAAGGTTTTGCTCTACTTGCTTCTTTTCTATGATTCTGCTAGACCCTCATCTAAAGTTCTTTAGGTTGATCCTGAATCATGCTTCATTTTGAAACTCTTTGGAATGGTTTACTATCCTATGATGGTCAATCATGTCACTCTTAAACTTTGTTTCTGGAATCACAACCCTAAACTTGCCTCATATGTATTTTGTGTGCCTTCCAATTTAGTATGATCCTGTCTATGTGTCTTGGCTAGAGCTGTTGTTAGTCACAGCTTTAAGAACTAAATGTTTAAGCTTCAAAGTTGTTTATTTAATTCTATGTGTAGTTTGCCACATGTATGGCTAAGTTTGGCATCCATTTGGGTAAGTAAGTTATTCGTTTGGGCCTGGTGTTGGTTCATATTTGCCTCATATTGTACTATTCTGGTGAGCCTGTGGTTTGGCCTTTGTTTGTATGGGGAATAATGCTATTGAAGTTCTGGGGATACCCCTGAGTTACTTTGTATTGGACCTGTAATTGCCTTAGTGGGCCTGTATTTGTTTCAGCCTGTATTTAGTCATCTTTAAGTATGTATTATTTCATTCTGGGCCTGTAATGATTTGTAAACAAACAATTGGGGGAATTAGTGAAATTAGGGGGGGGGGTGTATTTAGGGGTGGCAAACGGGCAGGTTCGGGTCGGATATGAGCGGGTCGAAACGGGTAATTTAAAAAACGGGTAAAATATCCGACACCCATATTTAATACGAGTAAAATATGGGTTATCCGGCGGATAATATGGATATCCATATTATCCATGGCTTCTTGAATATGATCACTTTTGGGAGAATTCTTAATCTTCAAACTTGAGGAACCCCCAATTTGAGTCTTTACAAATGTAAAAGTTAACCCATTAGTTATCCATTGGTTATCCATTTGGTTATCCAATTTCTAAGTGGATAATATGGTTCTTATCCATATTCGACCCGTATTTAAAAAGTTCATTATCCAACCCATTTTTAATGGATAATATGGGTGGATAACTGTTTTCTTTTAACCATTTTCCACCTCTACCTGTGACTATGATCCCTTCACACCTTAGCCCGATTCTATCTATAGGGTCTATGTGTTTTATTTGCTATTTCGTTTAGCATGCCTTATTTGTTATTTCGTTTAGCGTGCTTTATTTCTGTACACTAATAGAATCATGCCTATAGGAACCACACACACTTCACTCATACACTATTCAAAGCATGTTAGTACTTGCCATACATGTTTTCTATGTTTGTTACTGTGCACACTTAGACAGCATGCCTATAGGATACAATAACGTTGTTTTGCTAACGCTCATTTAGATACCATGTCTATCGGGTTTCAACTAATCAATCAGTCACTTCTATTGTTTTGGTACGTTGATAACTTGGATATCATGACTACAGTGTCTTAATTAATTTATCAACTGCTTTGTTACTTCATTGTGTACCCATACATAGAAATCATGCCTATAAGGATAAAATCTTATAAAATCAATTGCGACTATCAACTGTTAGAAATCCTGCCTATAGGATATTGTCACCCGCATAAGAAACTATTAATTCTGGGCTCTTGAAGTTGTTTTACTTCCTCATTGTGCAATATTTAGATATCATGCCTATAGGTTTGTAATGCCTTAATCTGCAAATCTGTTAGCCTAAAGCTACAAATGTTGCATGTACAATGCTGGAAATCAGAATCACATAGAAACCATGCCTATAGGACTTAACGATTATAATGCTACTTGACTACTGAAGCTACCTACTGTCTAATCTGCCGCGTGCATTTGTTGTTTATGTGTGGAGGCTAACTTGGTCCCTTAATTGTCTTTATGTGAACTCCTGTATGTTTTAAATGTGCGCCTAGTTTTATCATTTTTGAGCACCCTAAGCGAAGTCTAGAACTGTCACGCCCCAAAACTGAGGAGCGCGACCGACGCTCAACCGAGTGAACCCGACCGACCAAGCCTGTTAGATTTCCTTCTAACCAAACTCATCCATAAATGGAGATAATTCATATTTTCATTAATTAGACACAACATGACCATGTTTACCATACCAATTCATTACCAATAGTTTTCATCATTTTTAAAGTCTCAAATGGAACAAGTAATACAATCACAACATAATATAGTTTGTCTTTTCCAGCACCAATACACAACCCACACTATGTCTACGGATCCTCTATAGATAAGGAAGAGTACAATGATAATGCCGGCAACAAGGCCCCGGCTATACCTCAAACAGAATACACAAGGAACAAAAGATACATGACCCTGGAATGAAGTGGGGCTCACCAAGTCAGCTGGAAAGAAGGTGTACTGCTATCACTGATCAATACCTCCTGTTGTGGAACCACCTGCATCCATTTAAAGATGCAGCGCCCCAGGAAAAAGGGATGTTAGTACCGTCGAATAGTACTAGTATGAAAACCAAACACCAATTTAAGAATTTAGAAATACAATATGAATATGATGAATCAGGGTGACAATAGCATGATATAGCTAACCATTTAAACCAAAGCAAGCTTATTAAGAGCTATCAATATCATTTATAGGACTTAAGATGAGATCCTCTGTAACCATCCTCATATAAAGCGGCCCCGCCGCCTCACCCGATGTATGCAGGTGGAGATGTAAGTACAATACCACAACCCTACTCAAGCGACCCCGCCGCCTCACCCCAATGTATGCGGGTGGATGTATAACCACAATACCAAGAACCTACACAAAGAGACTATACCGCCTCACCCCAATGTATGTGGGTGGAAATGTATCAATGATACCAATACCAACAAAAAGCGGTTATGCCGTCTCACCCCAATGTATGCGGGTGGGAACGTATCAACGATACCAATACCAACACAAAGCGGCTATGCCGCCTCACCCTAATGTATGCGGGTGGGAACGCATCAACGATACCAATACCAACACAAAGCGGCTATGCCGCCTCACCCCAATGTATGCGGGTGGTGGTGCCACAACAATACCAAAACTATACACAAAGCGGTCGTACCGCCTCACCCCAATGTATGCGGGTAGAGGTGTATCACAATCACCATCTCTATACCATAATCCCCACACAAAGCGGTCGTGCTGCCTCGCCCCAATATATATGCGGGTGGAGATGTATCACAATAACATTCTTTACACAACTTGGCATAATAACTTTCACATAATTCACAACTTGAAATTATAACATGTGGATACACAATCCATAGTTTGGGACACATCCTCAATTTATAATGCAATATGATAAGAGCATTTGAAACACGAATTGAACATATATCTTCATCACAAAACTTATCGGAATACTCGATTTGTAATCAACATCTCGGAACTTACAAGGATAATAGGAATTCCAATTCTTAAAGAAGGGTTTAGCCAACATACCTCAATTGAGCTTCATTAAACTCTAAAATGTTCCGGAATTCTTAGAAACTTCAATCTATTGTAGAAATATAACAAATTGAATCAAAATTAGAAAGATGATCATGGTTCTAGCTCATTTGAGCATTTTATCAAACACTAGGTGTGCATAAGGTTTCAAGGTCCTTTTTATGGAAAATTCCATCATCCCACAACCCAATCTTTTCCATTTTTAGCTTAACAATCTTCCTATACCCTTTGATAATACATGCATGTAAAATAAACAACTCTCATGCCCAAACTTATCTTGCTAATTACCCACTTCTAGACAAAAATCGAAATTGAGGGTTAGGGTGTAGAATCTTACCTATAGGATGAAGACCTAGTAAGTTTCCCTTCTTAATCTTCCAAAACTTGAGCAAGTATTGAAGAAAAATTATTGAAGAATACCTTCTCACTCTTGGGCACCCTCTCTCACTCTAAAATGTCAGATTATAGCTCAAAAATGACCCAAAACGTGTATTTAACGAAGTAGGGTCATGTTTTAAAAACCCAAAAATGAAGCTCCGGAATAGGTTCTTCAGTCGCATATGCGACCGCATAATGGTTATGCGGACTGCATATCAGTCGCATAATTGGTGTCCAAAACGACCAAAAATCTGTTCGTGTCCGCGGTCACTATGTGGTCCGCATAACTATTATGCGGTCGCATAGTGCACCGCATAACAGTTATGCGGTCGCATAGTCCACCGCATAATTGTTTCCAACTGGTCCAATTAACTGCCTCACTCTGCGCCATTATGCGGTCCACAGAGTGATTCTGCAGTCGCATAATTGGACCGTAGAAATTCATTTCATTGCCAAACATTTTCCTTTACTTTCCGGTGCATTGTTTAACCCAAAAAGTCCGAGCCATGGCTGCAAGCTCGCCGCGAATAATTTATAACATCCTTAAACACGTAAGCCCAATTCGGCACCACGAAACATTATTTTCTTTTTGCAAATATTTTTTTTACCGAGCTTTACACTTAAGTACTTCGAAATTTTTCGGGGTGTTACAAGAACCACCCAAATAGTAGGTCCAAAGCCTCCTGGACCATTGGCATGGGACGGGTAGTGCATGCATAGGACACGGTTTAGAATTGAATTAGAACTATTCAAGTAAACAACTTTAACATAGTAATTGGGTAGCAGGAGATGATAGTCTGTGCCTGCTGAATAATATGAGCAACCCCTACCCTAAGGGAGTTGCGAAGTATTATTTATGTTGCACGTGATGATATTTTAGGCTAAAAAACTTAGGACCCTCTTCCTTTATATGTTTATTGGTCCACACTTAGTCGTTGAATTTAGAATAATTAATTTGTACCGCGTAACCTCTAAAGAATCGTACTAATTATCTATATAGCTTAATTGTTGTCCGATTTTCTTTACACTTGTTCATCATAGAACCTTTAAATTCTTTATCTTCCCTCGCTTATGTGATCACATAGGACAGTTATAATCTAATAATCCACATAGTGTGAACTTCGGCCAGAACCCATAGTTTTGGACCTCGAAGAGTGCCTAACACTTTCTCTTTGAGGTAATTTGAGCCCTTACCTGATCTTTGGTGACGTAGACTAGTTAAATCAGAGTCATTTGCAAATAGGTGCCCGAACGCACCTTAAAAATCATTAGGTGGTGACTCTTCTCTTTTAATACCCATTTAAAAGAGTTGTCATATGTCAAAGCCTGCTTTCACAAGAAAACAGTGCGCAACACTTGCTCTGTAGTTTCAGCTCGTCATGGCAGAGGTTATGTTAGTAGACTAGTTCATTTTGCACTTTAGGCTACTCGTAGTGCACCAGCCATTCAAGGATCTCAGAGCGCCCATTTTGCACGGCCGTTTTCCAGTGTACCCCCTGCCCGAGGTGCCTACAGTGGCCATTCTAGCCGACCGGGTCACACATAATTCCTGTATCCATGCTCGCAGAGAGGTTGTTTCGAGTGTGGTGATACTAGGAATATGGTAAGGGACTGCCCCAGACTTAGGAGGGGTGCACCTCCACAGGGTTCACAAGCTATGGTTGCTGCTTCGGTTGCTACTCCACATGCACAACCAGCTAGGGTGGAGGACAGATGGGTAGAGGGTGTCCAAGAGGGAGAGGCCCGACCCGTTATTATGTTTTGGGGGTAGGACTGAGGTTGTTGCATCAGATGTTGTCATCGCACGTATTGTTCCAGTTTGTTATAGGGATGCATTAGTTTTATTTGATCCCGGTTCCACTTACTCATGTTTTCATCTTACTTTGCTTCATATTTGAATATATCTCGTGATTCTTTGACTGTTGGAGATTCTATTGTGGTAGACCGTGTTTATCAGTCGTGTTTGATTACTATCGGGGGTTTTGAGACCAAGGTTGACCTTCTATTACTCAATATGGTGGACTTTGACATAATATTAGGAAAGGATTGGTTGTCGCCCTATCACGCTATTCTGGATTGTCACGCCAAGTCTATGACATTGGTTATGCCAGGTTTGCCGCGGTTAGAGTGGAGAGGTTCATTGGGGACATGTTCCTAGTAGGGTGGTGTCTTTCCTGAAGGCACAGAGGATGGTTAAGAAAAGGTGCTTGGCATATTTAGCCTTTGTGAGGGATGTTAGTGTTGATACTCCTTCCGTTGAGTCAATTCTGATGGTGAGAGATTTCCTAGATGTGTTTCCAGTATACCTACCAGACATGCCGCCCGATAGGGATATCAATTTTAGTATTGACCTGGTGCCAGGCACTCAGCCCACCTATATTCCACCATATCGCATTGCACCAATGGAGTTGAAGTAATTAAAGGAATAGCTTCAAGAGTTTCTTGATAAGGGTTTCATCCGACCGAGTGTCTCACCTCAGGGTGTTCTAGTTCTATTTTTGAAGAAGAAAGACAACTCTATGAGGATGTGTATTGACTACAGGAAGCTGAACAAGGTTACACTCAAGAACAAGTACCCATTACCGCGTATTGATGATTTGTTTGACCAGCTTCAGGGTGCTCGGGGAATTCTTGAAGATTGACTTGAGATCGGGGTATCATCAGTTGAAGATCCAGAATTCAGATATTTTGAAGATGACTTTCAGGATCCGCTATGGTCACTATGAGTTTTTGGTAATGTCTTTTGGGTTGACCAATACCCCAGAAGCCTTTATGTACTTGATGAACAGTGTGTTCCTGCCATATCTTGAGTCCTTCGTGAATGTGTTCATTGATGATATATTGGTATATTCTCGCAGTCAGGAGGATCATGAGCATCACTTGAGGATCGTGCTCCAGACTTTGAGGGAGAAGAAGTTATATGCTAAATTCTCCAAGTGTAAGTTTTGGCTTGATTCGGTGGCATTCTTGGGCCACGTGGTGTCCAGTGAGGGGATTAAGGTTGATCCGAAGAAGATTGAGGCGGTTCAAAGTTGGCTCAGACTGTCTTCTGCTATAGAGATTCGGAGTTTCCTTGGTTTGGCTGGGTATTATCGCCGTTTCGTGGAGGGTTTTTCATCCATCGCAGCTCCTTTGACTAGATTAACTCAGAAGGGTGCCCCATTTAGGTGATGCTTTGCAGATTTCCATTAGGTGTGTATTGATGCAGAAGTGTAGAATGATTGCTTATGCTTTGCATCAGTTTAAGCCCCATGAGAAGAACTACCCAGTGCACGATTTGGAGTTGGCAACCATTGTTCACGTGTTGAAGATTTGGCAACACTATCTCGATGGCGTGTCTTGTGAGGTATTCACGGATAACAGGAGTCTACAAAGATTATTCAAACAAAAGGATCTGAAGTTGAGGCAGTGGAGGTGTTAGATCTACTAAAGTACTATGATATCACCATTCTTTATCATTTCAAGAAATCCAACATGGTGGCCGATGCTTTGAGTAGGAAGGCGGAAAGCATGGGTAGTCTTGCTTTTATTCCAGATAGGGAGAGACTGTTAGCTTTGGATGTTCAGGCTTTGGCCAACAGATTCGTGAGGTTGTATGTTTCGTAGCCTAGCTGGGTTCTTGCTTGCATGGTTTCACGGTCTTCTTTGTTTGAGTACATCAAGGCGCATCAATATGATGATCCCCATTTGCTTGTCCTTAAGGATACGGTACAGCACGGTGATTCCAAAGAGGTTACCATTGGGGATGATGGGGTGTTGAGGATGCAGAGTAGGATTTGTGTGCCCAATATGGATGGGTTTCGTGAGTTCATTCTTCAGAAGGCCCATAGTACGCGGCATTCCATTCATCCGGGTGCCCCAAAATTCTACCAGGAATTGAGACAGCACTACTAGGGGAGATGAATGAAGAAGGATATTGTGGAGTATGTGGCTCAGTGTTTGAAATGTCAGCAGGTGAAATACGAGCACAAAAGATCGGGTTGTTTGCTTCAGAGACTTGATATTCCGAAATGGAAGTAGGAGCGTATCACCATGGATTTTGTAGTTGGACTTCCACGGACCTTAAGGAGATTCGACATTGTGTGGGTTAATGTGGACAGACTGACCAAGTCTGCACACTTCATTCCAGTCATGACTACCTACTATTCAGAGGAGCTAGCTCAGATTTATATTCGGGTGATTGTTCGCCTTTATGGTGTGCCGGTGTCTATTATCTCGGATTGAGGCATGTAGTTTATATCACATTTTTGGAGAGTTGTGCAGTGTGATTTGGGAACACAGGTCGAGCTGAGTACGGTATTTCATCCCTAGATGGACGGACAGTTCGAGCGCGCTATACAGATATTGGAGGACATGTTACATGCCTATGTTATTGATTTCAATTCATGTGATTAGTTTCTACCACTCACTGAGTTTGCCTATAACAACAACTATCAGTCGAGCATCCAAATGGATCCGTATGAGACCTTATACGGGAGGTGATGTCGTTCTCTGGTTTGTTGGTTTGAGCCTTGGTAGGCTAGATTGTTGGGCACTAATTTAGTTCGGGATGCTTTGGAGAAGGTGAGGTTGATTCATGATCGGCTTCGTACAACATAGTCCAGGCAGAAGAGTTATGCTGATCAGAGGGCTCATGATGTGGCATTTATGATGGGTGAGAGGGTCCTACTCAGAGTTTCACCCATGAAGGGTGTAATGAGGTTCAGGAAGAAAGGCAAGTTGAGCTCTCAGATATTGGCCCTTTTGAGATCCTTGAGAGAGTTTGTGAGGTGGCCTACAAACTTGCACTGCCACCTAGCTTATCGTGAGTTCAGCTGGTGTTCCATGTCTCCAAGCTCCGAAAGTATTATGGTGATCTATCACATGTGTAAGATTTCAGCTCAGTGCAATTGGACCAGGATTTGACTTATGTTGAGGAGCCGGTGGCTATTTTGGACTAGCAAGTCCAGAAGTTGAGGTCAAAGAACATTACTTCAATGAAGGTTTAATGGAGAGGTCAACCGGTCGAGGAGATAACTTGGAAGACTGGGCATGATACACGGAGTCGTTATCCTCATCTTTTTGGCACTTCAGGTATGTCTATATACTCGTTCGAAGACGAACGTTTGTTTAAGAGGGGGAGAATGTAATGATCCGACTAGTTGTTTTGTGTATTTGAGCCTCATTCTCCCTTTTGAAGCTTCCCCTATGTGTATTTGTGGTCTTATGACTTGCAGGGATGGTTGGTTTCGTTTCGGGAAATTTTTGGAAATGAGTTGGATCATTAGATCTTGGTGTAGAAGCTTAAGTTGAAAGTGTTGACCGAGGTTTGACTTTTGTGAAAATGACCCCAGAACGGTGTTTTGAGGATTCCAATAGGTTCGTGTGGTGATTTTGGACTTAGGTGTATACCCGAAATTGAACTCGGAGGTTCCTAGGTTGATTTGGCTTGTTTTGTCAAAAGTTGGCAATTTGAAGGTCTAGAAATTTCTTAAGTTTGACCATAGGTTGATTTTATTGCTATCGGGTTCGGATATTGTTTTCGGGACTTGGAATAAGTCTGTTTTGTTATTTGGAACTTGTTTGCGAAATTCGATGGCATTCCAAGTTGGTTTTGTCATGACCCAATTCCCACTATAGGCCGTGATGGCGCCCAACGTTGCCGCTAGGCAAGCCGACGGTGAACTATCCATTTAATTATTCATTTTATTTAATAACGAAACAAATAGTAGGTGATCGTAGTGATGTAAAGCATAAACTAAACATGAGAGTAAAGTAGTGAATTCAATAATCAAAACCCGGTGTCACAAGTGCACGGGCATTTAGTAGAATATCCAAAACTCCCTAAGACTACTGTCTGAAATAGAATAGACAGAATTAGTATATATAACAAGAGGAAGCTCCGGTGCTGCAAAACGGAGCTTGAGAAGCAGCTCACAACTAGTCCTCCGGGTAATGCGGATGCACGCCTGGACGAACACCAGATGTGCCTCCCTTAGAACCTACACAATTTGTGCAGAAGTGTAGCGTGAGTATGTAAATAATGCGTACCCAGTAAGTATCTAGTCTAGCCTCGAAAAAAATAGTGATGAGGGGTCGACATCGACACTTACTAGTGGTCAATATACATAAAGTGCATGAATTATAAATAGGCATGAAATATAACAGTAATACTGGAATAAGAGGCAATAAAAGTGTTCTTTAACCAAATAACAAGTTAAAAGTCCCCAAATATCACATGCTAATTTCAACAAGTAAGGGCCAACAAGTAACTACAACTTCTAGAGTCATGAAGAATATATCGAGTATAATCTGACTCCTAGCGACAACACGCACGAGTTATGCCGAGGTCGTACGACCTGATCCAAAATAGTTGTGTACATACACTACCGAGGTCGTACGGCCTGATCCATGGATGCATCACGTTATATATAAATATTAGTGAGGCGTTTGGCCGGATCCACAGGAATAGGGAAACTCTTCGGACTACGAATTATCTGTTAACAACCCAAGGTAAGCCCATAAGGGAATAAAAATTTTCCATCAATAATTAAACATTCCGCCAAATCTCTAAGTAATGAAGCTCGGTATAATATAATCTTTAATCAAATTTTACTTATTAATACAAGCAAATAAGCTAACAAGTTGAGTTCAAATAGTGCAAGTATTGCATAATAAAGTCCTATGTCTACCCGGACATATCATGAATTTTAACTACGTACGGACTCTCGTCACTTTATGAATTTAGCTATGCACGGACAGTAGCAAATAACAATTTAAACACCTATGGGGTTAATTTCCTCTTACAAGGTTAGGCAAGAGACTTACCTCGTTTCCAAATCCACTTCTCGTTCCACAAATCACACTAAAAGCCTCAAGTTGGTGCCGAGTAATCCGAAACTAGCCAAATATTGTACAAACTAATCAATATTTGCTC
Organism: Nicotiana tabacum; assembly: GCF_000715075.1. Taxonomy (NCBI): domain Eukaryota; kingdom Viridiplantae; phylum Streptophyta; class Magnoliopsida; order Solanales; family Solanaceae; genus Nicotiana; species Nicotiana tabacum. The sequence continues at coordinate 46,339,391 of NC_134093.1, read as the reverse complement.
AAAAGTTCATAATTTAACAATTATAGTAATTACCCAATCCAATTTGGAAATTTCCTAAAATTCACCCCCAGGCCCACGTGCTCGGATTCCGGAAATATTTGTAAGTAATTGTTACCCATAACCTCACGAACACAAATATATAATTTCTACTCAATTCCATAGCCATTTTGTGGTTTAATCCCATTGTTTATCAAAATTTAGGTTTTCAACAAACTCCTAAAACTTTCACATTTTACATGTTAAAATCTACCCATAATCTATGTATTTAACTTACATTATATAAAAATCACTTACCTTCAATAGGTAGGTGAAAATCCCTCTCCAAGGAGCTCTAAAGTCGGCCAAGAAATGTGAGAAATAAACAAAATAGGACAAAGTCCCATTTTAATAAATTTCACTGCTCAACAATCCTTCTTCGCGATCGCGTAAGAAGCCTCGCGATCGCGAAGGCAAAGATTGCCCAGCCCTAAAAGTCTACATCGCGAACGCGAGGGAGGACTCGCGATCGCGAAGGCTTGCCCTGCCTGAGCATCGCGAACGCGAAGGGTAATGGGTGTTGACCCCTCCCAGGCCCCTTTCCACTACACGAGCGCGGGCCTACTTATGCGAACGCGAAGGCCACAGGTCCCAGACCTTCGTGAACATAGACTGTTCATCGCGAACACAAAGAGTAAATTCCCAGTCCCCCAATTCCTTCTCCGCGAACACGACTCCTTCTCAGTGTTCGCGATGAAGGAAACCAGAACAGAAATTCTGCAGTTTTTTACTTGGCTTTGGGCAGTCCGAAACACACCCGAGCCACCCGGGACCCCGTCCAAATGCACAACTAAGTCCATAAACATAATACGAACCTGCTCAAACCCTCGGAACACATAAAACAACATGTAAACTAAGATCGCACCCCAAAACCAAATTTAATCAACTTATGAACTTCAAACGTTTCAACTAGTTCCGAACGCATCGAATCATACTTAGACTACTTGGAATGTGACCAAATTTTGCGCACAAGTCATAAATAACCATACGGACCTATTCCCCATCTCAGAATCCCAAACGGACCTCGATAACACCAAAGTCCACTTCAAACCAAATTTAAAGAACTAGAAAACCTTCAACGTGCCAACTTTCAACATTAAGCACTGAAAAGCTCCCGGGTCACCTGAAACCCGATACGAATACACGCCCTAGTCAGAAATCATTATACGAACCTATTGGAACCATCAAATCCTGGTTCCGATGTCCTTTACTCAAAATGTTGACTCAATTCAAACTTGACTATCTTAGGTTACTATTACGGAACTAAATATTCTGATTTCAACCCGAACCCTTCCAAACCTAAACCAACCATCCCCGCAAGTCATAAAATAGTAAAAGCGCATAAGGGAGTCATAATTAATAGAACAGGGATCTAGAAAGAAAAATGATCAGTCGGGTCGTTACATTCTCCACCTCTTAAACAAATGCTTGTCCTTTAACGGGTCTAGAATCATACCTGGAGTGCTGAATAAGTGTGGATATCTGCTGCGCATGTCCTCCTCTATCTCCCACGTTGCCTCCTTGACTGGTTGACTCCTCTACTAGACCTTTACTGCAGAAATATTCTTAGACCTCAACTGGCAAAATTGCTTGCCAACAATGGCAACTGACTCCTCTTCATAACCCAAGATCTCATCTAGCTGAACAGTGTTGTAATCTAACACGTGCGACCTGTCGACATGGTACTTTCGGAGCATAGACACATGGAAGACCGAAGGAACTCCCGATAGACTAGGAGGCAAAGCAAGCTCATAAGAAATCTTCCCAACTCGCCTCAACACCTCAAATGGGCTAATAAACATCGGACTAACCTTGCCCTTATTTTCGAACCTTATGATGCCCTTCATCAGCGAGACTTTCAAGAGAACCTTCTCGCCCACCATAAATGATAAATCACGCGCCTTCTGGTCTGCGTAACTCTTTTATCTAGACTGTGCTGTGCGAAGTCGCCCCTGAATCAACTTTACCTTTTCCAAGGCATCCTTCACTAAATCGGTGCCATATAACCTAGCCTCGTCGGGCTCAAACCACCTGATAGGATAATGACATCACCGACCATATAAAGCCTCAAATGGAGCCATCTTGATGCTGGACTGATAACTGTTGTTATAAATAAAACTCAGCCAAAGGTAAGAAATGATACCACTACCCTCCGAAGTCAATCACACATGCTCTGAGCATATCCTCCAGAATCTGAAATGTCCGCTCTGACTGCCTGCCGATCTGTGGATAAAAGGCTGTGCTGAGCTCAATCCAGGTGCCAAACTCGCTTTGTATTGCTCTCCAAAAATGCAAAGTGAACTGAGGGCCTCTATCTGAAATGATGTAAGTAGGCACACCATGCAACCGGACAATCTCCTAAATTTAAATCTGGACCAATCTCTTAGAAGAGTATGTCGTCACCACCAGAATAAAGTGTGCCAACTTGGTCAGCCTGTCGACAATGATTCAAACAACATCAAACTTCCTCAACGTCTGCGGCAACCCAACTACAAAGTTCATAGTGATGCGCTCCCATTTCCACTCTGGTATAACCATCTGCTGGAGTAGGCCACCTGGCTTCTAGTGCTCATAATTAACCTGCTAGTAATTTAGACATCTCACTAAATACTCAACTATGTCTTTCTTCATCCGTATCCACCAGTAATGCTGCCTCAGGTTGCGATACATCTTCGTAGCACCTGAATGAATAGAATATCAAGAAATATGTGCCTCTTATAGAATCTTCTCCCTCAAGCCATCAACATTAGGAGCACATAGTAATCCCTGGAGTCGTAGAACACCATTCTCACCGATAGTAACCTCCTTGGCACCACCCCCATAGTACCGGCTATAAGAACCAGGAAGTGCGGATCATCATAGTGATGAGCCTTGATCCGCTCAAATAATAAAGACTGAGCTACAACACATGCAAGAACTCGATTGGGCTCTGAAATATCCAACCTCACAAATCTGTTAGCCAAGGACTGAATGTCCAAAGCCAATGGCCTCTCCTCTACTGAAATGAATGCCAAGCTACCCATAATCTCGGCCTTTCTGCTCAAGGCATCTGTAACAACATTGGCCTTTCCCAGATGGTAAATAATGGTAATATCATAGTCCTTAAGTAACTCAAGCCACCTGCGCTTCCTCGAATTAAGATTTCTCTACCTAAACAAATGTTGCAAGCTACAATGATCAGTGTAAACCCCACAGGACACCCCATAAAGATAATGCCTTTAGATCTTGAGAGCATGAACTATCGCGACCAACTCCAAATCATGTACGGGGTAATTATTCTCGTGGGGCTTCAGCTGACGTAAAGCATATGCAATAACTCTCCTCTCCTATATCAATACACAACCCGGGCCAATGCATGAAGCATCACAATACACAGTATACATCCCTAAACCAGAAGGAAACACTAACACTGGTGATGTAGTCAATGCGGTCTTGAGCATCTAAAAGCTCGCCTTGCAATCATTGGACCATCTGAACGGAGCACCCTTCTGGGTCATTCTAGTCAAAGGTTCTGTAATAGATGATAAGCCCTCCACAAACCGACGATAATAACCTGCTAACCCCAAGAAACTGCTGATCTTGCTCGTCGTGGTAGGATGAGGACAACTCTGGACTACCTCGATCTTCCTGAGATCTACCTTAATACCCTCACCTGATACAACATTCACCAAGAATTCCATAGAATCTAACCAAAACTCGCACTTGGGGAACTAAGCATATAGCTTCTGTTCCCGCAAGGTCTGAAGCATAACTCTCAAATGTTGCTCGTGCTCCTCCATACTACGTGATTAGATCAATATGTCATCAATGAAGACAATGACAAATGAGTCGAGATATAGCCTGAGTGCCCAGTTCATCAAATCAATTAACGCCACGGGGCGTTGGTCAAGCCAAAGGACATCACTAGAAACTCATAGTGCCCATATCTAGTCCGAAAAGCCGTCTTCGGAACATCCAAAGAACGAATCTTCAGTTGATGATACCCAGATCTCAAGTCGATCTTAGAGAACACCCTGTCACCCTGCAACTGGTCAAACAAATCATCAATGCGCAGTAACAGGTACTTGTTCTTTATGGTAACTTTGTTCAACTAGCGGTAATCAATGTACATCCGTATACTCCCATACTTCTTCTTCACAAATAATACCGGTGCACCCTAAGGCGACACACTCGATCTAATGAACCCCTTCGCAAGCAACTCCTTAAGTTATTCCTTCAACTCCTTCAACTCTTTCGGAGCCATGCGGTATAGTGGAATAGTTATCGGCTGGGTACTTGGCTCCAAATCAATACTGAAATCGATATCATAATTCAGTGGCATGCCTGGTAGATCAGAAGGAAACATATTAGAGAACTACCACACCACGGTCACTAAATCAATCGTGGGAGTCTCTACATCTGTATCCCGAACATAAGCCAGATAGGCCAAACAGCCCTTCTCGATCATATGTCGAGCCTTCAAAAAAGAGATAACCCGGCTAGATGTACGGATAGATGAACCCCTCCACTTCAATCTAAGCAACTCTGGCATTGCCAAGGTAATAGTCTTGGCATGGCAATCAAGAATGGCATGGTACAGGTATAACCAGTCCATGCCCAAGATGACCTCAAAGTCGGTCATGTCGAGCAACAGAAGATCCGCTCTGGTCTCATAACCATAGAAAGTCACAATACAGGACCGGTAAACCCGATCCACAATAACAGAATCGCCCACTGGCATGGACACATATACAGGAGCAACCAAGGACTCACGAGAGACATCCAGATAATGAGAAAATAGAGATGAAACATATGAATATGTAGACCCTGGATCAAAGAGTACCGAAGCATCCCTACCGCATAGAGAAATAATACTTATGATCATGGCGTCCAAGGCTACTGCATTAGGTCTGGGCTGGAAAAGCATAAAACCTGGCTGGAGCGCCACCTGACTAGCCTCCACCTCTAGGGCGACCCTTACCCACCTGTCATCTGCCTCTTGCAGGCCGGACGGCTGGTGCGATGATCATGGGATGATGGCCTTACTGTACTGCCTTGCCCCGAAGCATGGAGCAAAATCTCCTCATGTGACCAAGCTCCCCACACTCATAGCAACCTATCGGTGCGGAAGATGACTGACCCTGAGTCTGACCTTGGGGACCTAAATACCCACGGGAAGAACCCTGAATATCTGGTGGACGGTAGGAGCTCTCTGGAATAGCGCTGAAATAGGGCCGCACTAGTGCACCCCGAGAAGGCGGTGGTGCTAAATAAGTGGACCTGCTGGACTGACCCCTCATGAACTGACCCCTGCCCCCAGATGGGGCACCGATGAATCCTCCAGAATGCCGAGGCTTCTTCTCCCCCATCATATACAATCGACCCTGGTTGCGGATACCCCCAATTAGTCGAGCTATCTCCACAACCTGCTCTTAAGGAGTCCCCATCTCAACCTCTCAGGCCATAGTAACCTGAATACCATAATGCAAGCCCGCAATAAACCTATGCACTCTCTCTTCATCGGTGGGGAGTATCATAAGTGCATGGTGAGACAACTTAGATAACAACTCATAGATAACTAACCCTGCTGGAGCCGCTCGAGCTAACCCCGTAGCTCTTCCCTCTGAGAGGGTGGAATATATCTCTCCAGAAAGAGACGTGTGAACTGGTCCCAAGTCAAGGGAGGCAAACTTGCTGGTCTACTAAGAAGATAGGACTGCCACCATCTACGGGACTCACCATCCAACTAAAATATGGTGAAGTCCACCCCATTGGACTCCAATACCCTCATGTTGTGCAGCCTAACTTTGCAATAATCATTAAAATACCGGGGTTCCTCATGTCACTGGTCCATCTATCCAATAGCTTATATGGCTTGACGGTCGCATCTAGTTTGGGCTCTGGTACAACCGCTGCAACTGACTGGGATCTGCCCACAAGTAATGCACTTGGGGTCTGATATACGATGGCAGCATACCCTAGAGCCTGAACGGTAGGGGTCTGTGCTCCCCCTCCCACCTGAGATGTGGTTGGGTCCGCTAGAAATAAACCCAGCCTATGTCATAGAGTCCATGAACCGCATCATACGGCCCATGACCTTCTGAAAGCCCAGTGCAGACATGAAATCTGTCGGGTCCGGCTCAGCTATAGGCACGTCACCCTGCTCCTCAATGACAAGATCCTCCATTGGATCTGGTGGTGGTGTAACGGGAGAAAATTTAGGATGCCCTCATCCTCTAGCAGGAGCTGGAGCCCTCCCTCGGCCTCTAACAATAGGGGGAGCAGCTCCTCAACCGCTAGGTACATCTGTTGTATGCGTTCTCACCATCTGTGAGAGAATAAGAGAAAGATACTTACCCCAACATCAATTGCACGATAGGAGATGAAGAAAAGAAGTTTCATAACACCCTATAGCCTCTCGAAGATAAGTACTGATGTCTCTGCACCGATCCGCACGATTATATTAGGCCCACTCATGACTTATAAGACCTATGTGAACCTAGTGCTCTGATACTAAGCTGTCACCACCCAATTTCCACTATAGGTCGTGATGGCGCCCAACGTCGCCGCTAGTCAAGCCAACGGTGAACTATCCATTTCATTAATCATTTTAATATTTTTTTAAAGTCATCAATTTTATTTAATAACGAAATAAATAGTATGCGATCGTAGTGATGTAAAGCACAAACTAAACATGAGAGTAAAGTAGTGAATTTAATAATCCAAAACCACGAATATCTTCTAGCATTTCCCAAAATCCAGTGTCACAAAAACACAAGCATCTAGTAGAATATACAAAACTCCCTTAGACTACTGTCTGAAACAGAAAAGACAGAAATAGTAAATATAAGAAGAGGAGGCTCCGGGTGCTGCAGAACGGAGCTTGAGAAGCAAATCACCACTAGGCCTCCGGGTAATGCGGATGCACGCCTGGACGAACACCAGATGTACCTGCCTCAGAACCTACACAATTTGTGCAGAAGTGTAGCACGAGTACGTAAACAACGTATACCCAATAAATGTCTAGTCTAACCTCGAATAAGTAGTGACGAGGGATCAACATCGACACTTACTAGTGGTCAATATACATAAAGTGCAAGAATTATAAATAGGCATTAAATACAACAGTAATACTGGAATAAGAGGCAATAAATAAGTGATGCTTTAACCAAATAACAAGTTAAAAGTCCCCAAATATCACATGCTAATCTCAACAAGTAAGGGCCAACAAGTAACTACAACTTCTAGAGTCATGAAGAATATATCGAGTATAATCGGACACCTAGAGACAACACGCATGAGGTATGCTGAGGTCATACAGACCGATCCATAACAATCGTGTACATACACTACTGAGGTCGTACAGTCCGATCCATGGATGCATCACATTATATATATTTTTGCCGAGGTGTTCGGCCCGATCCACGAGAATAGGGAAACTCTTCGGACTACAAATTATGTGTTTACAACCTAAGGTAAGCCCATAAGGGAATATAAATTTTCCATCAATAATTAAACATTCCACAAAATCTCTAAGTAATGAAGCTCGGTCTAACATAATCTTTAATCAAATTTTACTTAGTAATACAAGCAATTAAACTAACAAGTTGAGTTCAACCAGTGCAAATATTGCATAATAAAGTCCTATGTCTATCTAGACTTATCATGAATTTTAGCTACGTACGGACTCTCGTCACTTCAGGTGTACGTAGCACCCACAATTAGTAGCAAATAACAATTTAAATACCTATGGGGCTAATTCCCTCTTACAAGGTTAGGCAAGAGACTTACTTTATTTTCAAATTCACTTCCCGGTCCACAAATCACACTGAAAGCCTCAAGTCGGTGCCAAGCAATCCTAAACTAGCCAAAGGTTGTACAAACTAATCAATATTTTCTCAAAAGATCATAATTTAACTATTAGAGTAATTACACAACCCAAATTTGGAAGATTCCTAAAATTCACTCACCCAACCCAATTTGGAAGATTCCTAAAGTTCACCGCCAAGTCCACGTGTTTAGATTTCGGAAAAATTTGTAAATGAATGCTACCCATAACCTCACGAACACAAATGTATAATTTCTACTCAATTTCATAATCATTTTCTTGGTCTAATCCCATTTTTTATTAAAACCTAGGTTTTTCAACAAAATCATAAAATTCTCACAATTTACATGTTAAAATCTACCCATAATCTATGTATTAAACTCACATTGGGTAGAAATTACTTGCCTTCAATGGCTAGGTGAAAATCCCTCTCCAAGGAGCTCTAGAGTCATCCAATAAATGTGAGAAATTAACAAAATAGGCAAAAGTCCTATTTTTAATAAAGTCCACTGCCCAGCAATCCTTCTTCACGGTCGCGGAAGACTCCTCGTGATCGCGACGACAAAGCTTGCCCAGCCAGGAAGTCTACATCACGAATGTGAGGGCAGTCTCACGATCTCGAAGGCTTGTCCCGCCTGAGCATCGCGAACGCGACGACACCTTTGCGAACGCAAAGGGTAATGGGTGCTGACCCCTCCCATGCCCCTTTCCTGTATGCGAACGCGGGCCTACTCACGCAAACGCAAAGGCCATAGGTCCCGGACCTTCACGAATGCAGCATGTTCATCGCGAACGCGAAGATTATATTCCCAGTACCACAATTCCTTCTCCGGAAACGCGACTCCTTCTCCGCGTTTGCGAAGAAGGAAACCAGAACAGAAATTCTGCAGTTTTTGACTTGGCTTTGGGCGGTCCAAAACACACCCGAGCCACCCGGGACCCCATCCAAATGAATAACCAAGTCCATAAACATAACCCTCGGAACACGTAAAATAACATCGAAACTAAGAATCGCACTCCAAAACCAAATTGAATAAACTTATGAACTTTAAACTTTTCAACTAGCTTCGAATATGTCGAATCATACTTAGACTATTCGGAATGACACCAAATTTTGTGTACAAGTCATAAATAACCATACGGATGTATTCCCAGGATCGGAATCCCAAACAGACCTTGATAACACCAAATTCCACTTCAAACCAAATTTAAAGAACTGGAAACCTTCAATGTGCCAACCTTTAACATTAAGCGTCGAAATGCTCCCGGATCACACGAAACCCGATCCGAATACACGCCCAAGTCCAAAATTATCATACTAACCTATTGGAACCATCAAATCCCAGTTCTGAGGTTGTTTACTCAAAATGTTGACTCAAGTTAAACTTGACTATCTTAGGCTACTTTTAAGGAACTAAGTGTTTTGATTTCAATCCAAATCCTTTTAAACCTAAACCAACCATCCCCGTAAATTATAAAATAGTAAAAGCACATACGGAGAGTCTTAATTAGGGTAACATAGATCTAGAAAGAAAAATGACCGGTCAGTTCATTACAGGTTTGATAGGAATCGGACGCATGGTTGTGTTTCTAGCGATTTTTGACTTCATTGTAATTTTCTATGTGTTTTGGTATTCGATTCATGGTTTTGGATATTATTTTAGTGATTTGATCATGCGAGTGAGTTAGTGTGATATTTTTATACTTGTGTAGATGTTTGATATGGAGCCCCGGGGGCTCGGGAGAGTTTCGAATTGGTTTGGTTATGTTCATAGTGTCTGGTGCTAGGTAGATGTTGCAGGTCTCGCATTGTTTGACATTTTTAAGTCTTTTTTTGTTAGATTTGAGCCGTGCGGAGGTGAATTTTAAAGAAAAATCTATTTTTGATTGTTTATTTGGCCTAATTGAGGTAAGTATCTTGCCTAAGGAAGATTTGTGATTTGTGACTTATGAATTATGATTATGAGGTGTGGTACCTCAGGGTGATTCTTGTTGTAAATTCAGTGTTGGAATGGCTCGATGATTTGAATTGTTATTGTTTTTCTTAATTTATTTCACTTGTATTTTAATTGTATTTTGATTATTTTGTTGTTCTATCACATCTTTACTTCTTTTTTTGCCATTTATTGATTATGTTTCCGTTGTTAGCTTTATACTTATATTCTACACAGATGTTCATGTCTAGTGAGTGTCTTGACTTGTACTTCGTCACTACTCTACCGAGGTTAGTCTTGATACTTACTGGGTACTGTTGTGGCGTACTCATACTACGCTTCTGCATATTTTTGTGCAGATCCGGGTACCTCGGAGCGTACCGGATGTTAGTTAGTTGTTTTTGAGTTGCTGAGGAGACTTCAAGGTATACCTGTCATCCCGCTCGCAGGCCTCGGAGTCACCTTCGGTTGTCTTTCATTAATACTGTCATTGAATTCCAGAACAGAGTTGTATTTAGAGACTTATAGTGTATTTCATTAGAGCTTATGACTCTATACTAGCGGTTTTGGGAATGTATGGCTATTGATCAGTTTCAGCTTTATTATGTTATTTATTAGTTTAATTAAATAGTTAAGTTGTTTATTTCTGTTAAATCTCATCATGTGTTAGGTTTACCTAATCTTAGAGACTAGGTGTCATTACGATCCTAAAGGTGGGATTTTGGGGTGGTGACACTACTTCTGCCATTATAAGGAAATGTGTACATGTAATTTGAACATAGTTATATATTTTCAGATTGCGATGATACAGAAATACAATAATGGATATAATGGTGATTACTTGGTACATTCAATAACCTTTTAGTGGTTCTGTAAATAAATATATTATTGCTATATAAGTTTTAGACCTACAGATTAGGAGGATAATTATTACTTTAATCTTGAATTTTCATGATATTTACATTTCATGTATATTAGAGGTAGCTATTGTCAATTTGAAAAAAAAAAATCTAACTTATAGTGCTTATGTCACATGATGTTGAAAGCGTACCTGATATATAATACCTCCTGAAATCTAAAATTATTCATAAGCTTTACAACGAATATTTTTTGGGTTTAGAATTGGATATTATTAAGATTAACGGTAAGCAAAGATATATTACTTATGCTTTTATAAGGATTTTACCTGATATAATTTATATTATACTATTGATAACATGGTTCATACTATATACTATTATTATTTGCATGAACACGTCAAATTGCACTTTGAGTTGCATCATATGGTAGTGATCATGGCTCGAGGAAGAGTGTTAGTGCACTTTGTCTTATTAGGCTATTGTTTGAGGGTAAGACGGTGGGTTTCTGGCGCAACGCATCAAGAAGGTAAGACATTAGGTTCAAGTCCTGATGTACCATGATGATAAGAGTTGTGATCGAGTCTCAACTTTTTATAGCCTAACACACTTTTATACAGGTAAGGCATTGGGTTTGAGTCCCAATGCACCATATTGATGGTATAATGATGACTAAGGCAAAATAATATATTTTTGATGAAAAATCATGAAGCATGTCCCACTTGATATGGTCCATTCTATAAAGCAAATGTGATAGCAATGCATAATAAATCTAAATGAAGACAAGTTGTCGACAAATGAACATGGTTGTGGAAAATGCCAAAAATAATAATAGCCAACATTATTGTAATTATAAAAGGGAAAACAACAAGAGTTCTCAATATAATCCCTCAAAAGGTGAAGGCAATATTTAGTATTAATATGATATGAAAAATAAATAAAATAACTATAGTCAATTCCTTGAGGAGAATGTGACTTGTGAGAAGCATTGTGAATACTCTTTCAAGAAGGAAGTTTGAGACCACCAGAATAAACACATTGAAGAGCAACACTTACAGCATGAGTAAGAGTAAGTTAATGATAAACAAAAGAGAAATGTAAAAAGCAGTAGCAAAATTCTAATATCCGTATCAAAGAGAACATTCCAATGACGCAGAACTCATTATTCCTGTAAAGATGAAATACGAGAGCAGAAGAGGTGAAACAGAAGTAAAGACAAAAAAAATTGTCAAAAACAAATCACAATAATAATAATAATAATAATAATAATAATAATAATAATAATAATAATAATAATAATAATAATAATAATAATAATAATAATAATAATAATAATAATAATAATAATAATAATAATAATAATAATAATATGATTTGGGCAAAAAATAAATGATCTGAAAAGAAGAAAAAAATACAAGATTAATTGAAAGCTCTGAAATAGCTAAGGAAGGAAATAATAGGGAAGGAAATTTATACTTTTAAATTTTAATAGGGAAGAAAATTTATACTTTTAAATCCACGGGAACGTACAAAATTTATATTTTATAAGAGAAATTAAGGGCGATGATAATATATAGAATCGTAATCATCAACTAGTATATCCTAAAACCTGGTATCATGGGTGCATGAGCATTTACTAAGGAGTATAATAATAATACAATATCTGTCTAGAATGTAAATGAGACAGGATAAAATAAATAGTACGATGGAGACTCTATGGACTGCAATGCATAGCTTGGAATGCAGCTCACATAAAGTCTCCTCAACAACTGTGCCTACGTGCCAAGATGATCACCAAATGAACCTGTCAGATCCTGCACATTTAGTGCAGAAGTGCAGCATGAGTACTTAAATCAACGCATACCCAATAAGTATCCCTAGAGAAGTAGTGACGAGGGGTCGACATCGACACTTACTAGTAGACCAGTAAATCAATATGATAACTCATAAGCAGATAAGAAGCACAAGAGTAGTAGTGAGGTAGAACTATAACTAACACAATCTTCCAAAATTTCTTTTAACGATATGAATTTCTCAATCTCGTATTTTATCTCAACAGCTCAGAAATATCAAGTGTCAATATCAATGGATAAGGAAGTACCATATAAGATGCAAGGCATCAGTAGAAGGAAGAACCTCGTGAATATTCAGACTGTTAGCGATATAACGCATGATTATATCGAGGTCATACGGCCAGATCTCAGAAAGAATATGATACTGCCGAGGCGATCGGCCCGATCGTATCATAACATGTACACTACCGAGGGTCGAGCGGCACGAATCATAGATGCATCTATTATACTGTCGAGGCGAATGGCCCGCTCCCATGAGAGTGTGGTATATAATCCTGCCAAGGCGTTCAGCCCGCTCCACAAGAAAGGAAAGGAATTATCGAATTACTTGACGCGAGCTTACGATAGAGTATATGAACACAAGGTGAGTATAACCTTTACCGTTTCTCAAATAACTTGCCAACAACTCAAGGTGATAAGGCTCGGCCTAATATATATATAAAGTGAGCAGAATGAGTTCAAATAATTATCGGCCTAATATATATGTATATATTTCTAAATCAAGTTCAATTATAATTTTAATTAATTAAGCCAGCAGAATGAGTTCAAATATTTTAAATATTATATGGTAAAGTACTAACTCTACCTGTACATAAACATTCTTTAGCAACATACGGACTCTCGTCACCTCGTGCGTATGTGGCATCCACAACTAATAGCACATAACAATTACATCACCTAGGGGGTAGTTTCCCTCTCACAAAGTTTGGCAGGAGACTTACCTCGCTCCGAAGTTCCATAATCGGCTCCAACGCCTCTCTAACACCTCAACTCACAGTCAAACGTCCTGAAACTAGTCAAACAACGTATAAATCAATCAAAATATACTCCAATGCTTACAATTTAACAATTTATAATGATTCCCAACTCCGCTCGAAAAGTCAATAACGGCAACCCTCTAACCCACATGCCTAGATTCCGAATATTTTCTAAGATAAACTTTACCCATATCACCACGAACTCAAATATACAATTTACTCCTAATTCCATTTCAAAAATCATGGTCAAAATCCAAAATTATCAATTCTAGGTCTTCCTCTTAAAATCCCACAATTTCCATGAATTTCCATAAATTTACATGTAAAATCCATATATAATCCAAGTATTTAACTTGTAATAAGTGGGAATCACTTACCACGTGTTGCTCGATGAAAACCCCTCTAAATAACTCCTCAACTTCAGCCAACCCAAGAGAAACTGAGAGAAATGAGAGCTAAGTCTCGATTTAAAAGCACCACTACCCAGCGACTTTCGCACCCGCGGCCCACTAGTCGCACCTGCGGCAAAAACCACCGCAGGTGTGGATCTCTCCAAGCCAGGAAAATACGATTCTACGGACCAAATTCCGCTCCTGCGCTACCGTTTCTGCGGTCCACCCCACGCTCCTGCGCTCTTGAACATGCGGAGACCTTCCGCTTCTGCGTCCCCAGCTGCCCAGCTCGCTTTTCACTTCTGCGGAGCATTCTTCGCATCTGCGGCTATCCTAGCTCAGTCCAAATGTCGCTTCTGTGACCACAACGTTGCACCTGCGGGCTTGCACCTACGGCCCTTTCCACGCATGTGTGATTGCACCAGATCCCAACTGCCTCAGCATTTCTCCCAAGTCCAAACTCGATCCATTTTCAATCCGATTCGCACCCGGGGCCCCCGGGACCCCGTACAATCACACTATCAAGTCCCAATACCTTATACCAGCTTATCCAATGGCTCGAAATGCCACAAATAACATCAAAATCATGAATCAACGATCAAAATCTTTCTTTCAACTTTCAAACTTCCAAATTTCGACGAATGCACCCGTATAATATCAAAACATTCCGGAACGATGCTAAACTTTGCGTACAACTCACAAATCACGATACGAACCTATTTCAAGGCTCGGAACCCCAAAGAAACATCGATAACACCAAATCCTACTTCAAACCAAACTTAAAAAATTCTTAAACCTTTAAAATGCCAATCTTCCATAATAAGCGCTGAAATGCTTTCGGACCACCCGATACTCAACCTGAACATACGCCTAAGTCCGAAATCATCATACGAACCTATTAGAACCTTCAAATCCTGATTCTGAGGTCATTTACTCAAAAGTCAAACCTTAGTTCATTTTTCCAACTTAAAGTTCCGAAATTAGAATTTTCCTTCCGAATCAACTTCGAACTTCCCGAAATCCAATTCCGACCACACGTACAAGTCGTAATACATGAAGTGAAGCTACCCAAGGCCTCAAACCACCGAACGACGTACTAGATCTCAAAATGAACGGTCGGGTCATTACATTCTCCCCCCACTTAAACATACATCCATCCCCGAACGTGCTAAGAAATGCTCCGGAGCTACCCCAAAATCACTGTTCAACACTTTGTGCACCTACCCGTGCCAACACAACCCAGTTGAACACATTAGCTCGAGCCAGACTGAAGATCCTCCCTTTTTATTTAGTCAATAATCCTTATAACCAAATTCCAACCTCCGAATTTCTATGAACATCGTATCAATCACTACACAATGTACCAAAACATGATCATGCACCTATGCTGAAATCACACCATGCACCACATAAGTCGGTTGCCCATAATAACATCCTCCGACCACAATAGTTGGAATTCAATGAATATGTTGCCCGCAATACACCTCATAACACCTATAAGACTTGTTCCAACTCTCGCAATACTTCCACGATGGAAGAGATGTGTAGAAAGTCATAACCACTTGATGAATCAACAAATCATGGAGTCTCTCCTCCTGAAACAGACCGTTACCTCATTCTGAACTGAATAACGATATTTGCTCTTTAATATACCTTATATAAATCTGATTGCACTAATTTCAGGTCTAATAATCTCGTCTCACCCAGTACAAGCTGCTCAGGCAATAAGCCACTTCAAACACTGACCTTGATCTCATATGACATCATCAATACGCCGACAAGACACAACTTGAATATGACACATAAGGAGGAACGAACTCTGAAAAAGAACTACCCAGCCCGTGTAACAAATACAATGGTCGAACAGATGCTATGAACCCTACTCAGAAAATGAGGAACAAAATACACAAGAATAGATATAGGGAACCGTACTCAACATCTCACTGCTGTGGCGTGCAACCCGATCTACATGATACTGTTACGGCGTGCAACCCGATCCAAACATGATACCGTTGCGGCGTGCAACCCGATCCAAACAACATACCCATTGCGAAGTGCAACCCGGTCCAAACATAACAATAAATAAAGAAGTACCCATCAATCCAAAATGCGTATACCTATGAAATGCTTGAATATCGACCACAAGCACGCCAAGTGCAAAACTACAACCCTAGGGAGACGGATAGCGCCATACGCTATAAAACTCAAGCACAACTAAGGTGCGATAAATGACCTACATCTCAAGAGCCATCCTGTGCATATAACACCACAAGCTACACGGGACCACAACACATGTGCTAATAATCAAGCCATCTCACAACCCACATGGCACAATGGAGTATTATATGGAATAGCTGACGACGGGAATAACATCCAACGCTCAAAGACTTCTCCATAAGCAACTCTATGGTGAATGAACCCATCCGACCTAATGTAGATCACACATTCACATTAGACCCATTAACGGACCCCAAGCCGATTTCGATTATCCCATACTGGGCCCACAACCTTTCAAGGATCCACAATGGCCCTATTCATGACATACACGAGTACCCGTCCCAATTCGGGACAAACTCCCACAGTTCCCAACTAAAGGAATAGAGCACCTTCCAAGCATAAACTCTCACCTTAACGATAGTACCATAATCTCCATGCCTAGTTTCAATCCTTAACTATCAAGTGACTAACAAGTCACACTTATACAAATTCCCCATGTGGGATACGCTCCCATAACCTTCCGCACTAGGTAGCAAAGCATGCACCTTCATACCATCAACTGTACTAATTCTGTAAAGCAACTCTAGAATCCGCAAATCAGTACACAAAGCCTCTTACACAGGACACCGTTATCAGGTGACACTAAAGAAAATGACAGCTTACTGCACCTATCATGCCGCTATGCGAGAGTACAAGAATTTCATCATAACTCCTGAACCACCAATAGAAATAACACTTCATTGTCTAGAACCCTTTCACTCAACGCATTTCAGAGGTACGATGGCAACACGCAACTGAATTCCCATAACCGCAGAAAATACAAATCTCAAGTTGTGGTCTAAACCACTATAACTCTTCTGGGATCCATCTACACGTATCAGGCCATTATAATCAAATACCTCAAAATCAATCAAACTAAGGTGGCTGTCAAGCCCGCACGTACAGCCACGAATCACCTGTATATCTTACATACTGAAGGAACTAATCATTGCCATAATCACGCTGGTTCAAACCATTACTAACCGACCCAACTTCTTCCAATTTACTCTTGACTTGCCTTAGAAATAATAATAGCTCCATTCAAAAAAATAATGAACACGATCATCACTCATCCCGAGTGACCCGAGTCACGAGACCACATCGTCTCAATACCCATGAACCATCGCATACCCTCCTTATGCGCACAATAGCATCTCCAACTGGTACACCCGTTCTGAAAGATCTTCTACGAATCCGAAGTAGTTTCTCCCATTTCCCTAACATTGCCCCGCAGATCCGATGATAACATAGAAAGTTCCCCAAGTATTCCTCACACTCTACTACAAAATCCTGGTCTTCAGTCACATAATGAACCATATAATCCTTAGACGTTGCACCTTAAATTCTTGAATCCACTAGGACCGTTGTTGAGAGTCACCCACCCTGACCTGGTCCCGAATATGACCAAACTCCACCACTCTACTAGCACATGAACACCCTCTCAAAGAAGCAACCGGATGAATTCTTTCCTTGTATATCACATCCTCAAGAAGCATAAACTCTGAGTCTTCCCAAACCTGAACATGAACCGATAAGGCAAAATATAGCACACATTGACAAGTTCTTTGCTCGAATTAGTCATAATTGATCCATCAATGCATTGATAACAAGAAACCGCACAAGCAAACAACCACACGACCCAATCGTAGACGGTGGACTCCCCCACTTAGCTTTAAGCTACCATCACATAATGTTGAACCCACAAAAATTCCTCCTCCTCTATTACCATGATCTCACATCGTTAACCCACAAAATTCCTCAAAATCCCTTGTTAAAATTTTTATGAACATTCCGAATTATTAGCCACAATTTCATATTCAACCTTCTGCCAAGTAGTAAGTAGAACTCTTTGTAGAAACTTTGTCAAAATCACGCAAACGCAAACCTGCTCGTAGGAGATAGCCCACCTGTGGAATTCCATACCGACATCTTCTAACGACGCTGCATTGGGTACAACTACCACGAAAATCAGTAACCCTCCTCAGCCCATGCTCGTCCACCAGCTGTACAAGTTTGTTCATTCCCCATTGACATCAACTAAAAGTCCGACAATACATTCCAAATTTGAAGTCACGTCGTATCCTACAACGATAATCAAGCTCTTACACCCCTAAACACTCCAATAAAACATCTTTCGTCATATTCAATCTTCCTCAACACAGTAGCACCATTCCAAATAAAATCCGTAGACCTAGTCACTGTCCACAATGATTCCCAAATTGCTCTAAACTTCTCTCAAGGCATGTGGCTATCCTACCACCGAATCCATATGCTACTCCGCCACTCCACTTCGGTTAAACCATCTCCTTTAAGCAACTTCTCGATTTTTGCTTTTCACACTTGACCTGCTAGCAATTGAACCACCGCGAGACACCTCCCACCATGTCCTTCCTCATCATTAGCTGCCCAATTGCTGCCTCAAATCAAAATACATCTTTGTAGCACCTGAACTGATAAATTGCTACCACCTCTAAGCCTCCTCTAAGATCATCTTTCTTGAGCCATCAGCATTAGAAACATTGATTCGGTTTTGAAACCGCTACACCCCAATTTCTGACAACCGCTCCTCAAGCACCATTTCACAACACCCTGCCCCGAAGGCAAATCAAGAAGACCCTAACACCGGTGAGCCTTAATGCGTTCAACAATGACGATGATACCACATCACAATTGAGAATTCCACCACGCCCGGAAATATCAAGTCTCGGTACTCCATCAACCCAAGCCAGAACATCCATGAACTGAGAAATCCTCCTTTCGAGTCATTCACTGTCGCGATCCATAATTAAGCACCCTACTATCACACCAACACTGTGCGATAACAATGCATGGACATCATAATAATTTGTGTATAGCGTCAAAACTATAGGAAATATATATACTGAGCTGAAAAAATAGAACATCCTTCCGTAAGGCGACGATAATAGCCTGCCCGAATTCGCAGGGAAAAACATCTTGCACCATATCTGCAGTACCACTACAACTCCTCGATTCCCAATTGATAACAAGTGTCCCACATCGCGTAAGATTGAGTGAGAAGAAAATAAAGGCATAAGCCTCAATGGAATCAAATCGCACGATGAGGAATCAAGAAGGGAAGTGCTCCTAAAAAACCTATAGCCTCTCGAAGATAAGTACAGACATCTCAGTACCAATCCGTAAGACTCTACTAGACTTGCTCATGAATCGTGAGACCCAAGTGACCCTAGAGCTTTGATACCAAGTTGTTACGACCCAAAATCCACTATAGGTCGTGGTGGCGCCTAACGCCATCGTCAGGAAAGCCAACGGTGATTGATCAATTTAATTACTCATTTTATTACTTCTAAAATCATAAATTTTAATAGGGAAGGAAATTTATACTTTTAAATCCACGGGAACGTACAAAATTTTTAGTTTATAAGGGAAATGAAGGGCGATGATAATATACAGAACCGTAAACATCAATTAGTATATCCCAAAATCCGGTGTCACAAGTGCATGAGAATTTACTAAGGAGTACAATAATAATACAACATCTATCTAGAATGTAAATGAGACTAGATAAAATAAATAGTACAATGGAGACTTTGTGGACTACGATGCGTAGCCTGGAATGCAGCTCACATAAAGTCTCCTCAACAGTTGTGCCTATGCGCCAAGATGATCACCAAATGAACCTATCATATTCTGCACATTTAGTGTAGAAGTGCAGTATGAGTACGTAAATCAACACGTACCCAGTAAGTATCTAGCCTAACCCCGGAGAAGTAGTGACGAGGAGTCGACATCGACACTTACTAGTGGTCCAATAAATCAATATGATAACTTCTAAGCAGATAAGAAGCACAATAATAGTAGTGAGGTAGAACTGTAACTAACACAATCTTCCAAAATTTCTTTTAACGATATCAATTTCTCAATCTTGTATTCTATCTCAACAGTTCAGAAATATCAAGTGCCAATATCAACGGATAAGGGAGTACCATATAAGATGCAAGGCATCAGTGGAAGGAAGAACCTCCTGAATATTCAGACTACTAACGATATAACGCACGATTATGCCGAGGTCGTACGGCCAGATCTTAGAAAGAATATGATATTGCTGAGGCGATCGGCCCGATCCCATCATAACATGTACACTATCGAGGGTCGAGCGGCACGAACCATAGATGCATCTATTTTACTGCCAAGGCGAATGGCCCGCTCCCATGAGAGTGTGGTATATAATCCTGCTGAGGCGTTCGGCCCGCTCCACAAGAAAGGAAAGAAATTATCGAATTACGAGACATGAGCTTACGATACAGTATATGAACACAAGGTGAGTACAAACTTTACCGTTTCTCAAATAACTTTCCAACAACTCAAGGTAATAAGGGTCGGCCTAATATATGTGTATATATTTCTAAATCAAGTTCAATTATAGTTTCAATTAATTAAGACAACGGAATGAGTTCAAATATTTCAAATATTACATGGTAAATTCCTAAGTCTACCCGGACATAAATATGCTTTAGCTACGTACGGACTCTCGTCACCTCGTGCATATGCGGTATCCACAACTAATAGCATATAACAATTACATCACCTAGGGGTTACTTTCCCCCTCACAAAGTTAGACATGAGACTTACCTCGCTCTGAAGCTCCATAATTAGCTCCAACGCCTCTCTAACACCTCAGGTCAAAGCCAAACGTCCCAAAACTAGTCAAATAACATGTAAATCAATCAAAATATACTCCAATGCTTACAATTTAACAATTTATAATGATTCCCAACTCCGCTCGAAAAGTCAATAAAGTCAACTCTCGGGACCACGTGCCCGGATTCCAAAATTTTTGAAGATAAACTTTACCCATAACACCACGAACTAAAAATATATAATTTATTCCTAATTCCATTTCCAAAATCATGGCCAAAATCCAAAATTATCAATTCTAGGTCTTCCTCTTAAAATCCTACAATTTTCATAAATTTCCATGTAAAAATCCCTATATAATCCAAGTATTTAACTTGTAATATGTAGGAATCGCTTACCTCGTGTTGCTCGATGAAAAACCCTCAAAATAGCTCCTCAGCTTCGGCCAACCCAAGAGAAAATGAGAGAAATGAGAGCTAAGTCTCGATTTAAAAGCACCACTGCCCAACGACTTTCGCACTCGTGGCCCACTAGCCACACATGCGGCAAAAATCATCGCAGGTGCAGTTCTCTCCAAGCCAGGGAAATCTGCTTCTGCGGACAAAATTCCGCTTCTACGGTCCACCCACACTCCTATGCTCTTACACATGTGGAGACCTTCCGGTTCTGCGACCCCAGCTGCCCAGCTCGCTTTTTGCTTCTCCGAAGCATTCAAGCCCACAGATGAGGAAATATCCTCATATTTGCAGCCATCCCAGCTCGGTCCAAATGTTGCTTATGCGACCACAATGCCACACCTATGGGCTCGCACCTGAGGCCCTTTCCACGCAGGTGTGATTGCACCAGATCCCAGCTGCCTCAGCACTTCTCCCAAGTCCAAACTCGATCTGTTTTCAATCCGATTTGCACCCAGGGACCCCGTCCAATCACACCATCAAGTCCTAATACCTTATACCAACTTATCCAAAGGCTCGAAATGCCACAAATAACATCAAAATCATGAATCGATGATCAAAATCTTTCTTTCAACTTTAAAACTTCCAAACTTCGACGAATGCGTCTGAATCATATCATAACATTCCGGAATGACACCAAACTTTGCGTATAACTCTCAAATCACGATACGAACCTATTTCAAGGCTCGGAACCCCAAAGGAACATCGATAACACCAAATCCTACTTCAAACCAAACTTAAAAAATTCTTAAACCTTCAAAATGCCAGCATTCCATAATAAATGCTGAAATGCTTCCGGATCACCCGATACTCAACCCGAATATACGCCCAAGTCCGAAATCATCATACGAACCTATTGGAACCTTCAAATCATGATTCCGAGGTCGTTTACTCAAAAGTCAAACCTTAGTTCATTCTTCCAGCTTAAAGTTCGGAAATTAGAATTTTCATTCCGAATCAACTCTGAACTTCCCAAAATCCAATTCCAACCACATGTACAAGTCGTAATACATGAAGTGAAGCTACTCAAAGCCTCAAACTATCGAACGACGTGCTAGAGCTCAAAATGACCGGTCGGGTCGTTACATAGTGAGTCTCAAATGAAACTTATTAAGTTTCAAAGCCTTTGATCTAGCATGGCTATTATGTTGAGACAAATGATGGGAAGATTTAATATCTTCATATTACTACAATTAGAACAGGCTAAAATATATATATATATATATATATATATATATATATATATATATATATATATATATATATATGTAAAAGGTTACCCGCTTTTCCTTCAATTTGTATTATAATATTAGCATGGTGAAATCATATACTATAGTAAACCTAAAGTTTACTGATACAAATTGATTTATCAGTTGGCATGATTTGTTTGGCCATCACGATTTTAATAAGATACGCAAAATGATTGAGAATTCATATTGGCATATATTGAAGAAATAGAAGATTTTTCAGAAATTCTCTTGTGCTGCTTGTTCTCATGATATATTCTTTATTATACCAGCTAAGGTTGTGTCACGACCCAAAATCTACCTAGTCGTGATGGAACCTAAACCAATCCGCTAGGTAATAAGAGATTAATAAGTGAAATATTTCTATACATTAGCCCAAGAATTTGGTAGTACAAGTCATGAGCCACTAAGATTTAGATTTACAAAGCTGGTATGAAATAAATACAACATCTGTTTGGAATGTACATAAACATAATTTGAATCTAAAACTACCAAGGACAAGTGGTATTTATATCCAGAAGGCAGGTACATCTTCAATGCCAGCTCCCATCATCCACAACATCTCATCTCCAAGATTTGCACACAAGGTGTAGAAGTGTAGCATGAGTACAACTGACCCCATGTACTCAGCAAGTATCATAACTAACATCGGCGAGATAATAGTGGCAAACATTATAAATGGTACTCGATAATCACATGTACAATTCATAAATCTAACAAGTATAGAATAATAATATGATCAAATCATGAGTCACCGATAAAAACTACCTTGGTGCATACAATAACTTAATGTACTCTCCTCAGTCAACAATCCAGCATATAAAGAAGATATGCAAATAAATCAGGTATTCAACTAAGGAAAATTGCAATTAGAGATGAATTGCAATAGCCAAATCAAACAATCCGTTGCAGCGTGCAACCCGATCCAAATAGAAATCACATCACGGCACTAAGGCCCACCTCAGAATTTCAGTAACCAAATCAAACCAATGATCAGCTCTCTCATAGCCCACATCAACAAGAAACCCTTTGGTTTCTCACTATCTACGCGTACACCATCAAGAAGAAACATGAATGGGTGACCCTAAGGGGATGGATCCATATCCACTTGTAGCACAAACAACTCATAATCTGCTCGTCGTGGTCACATGCTCAATATCATAATCCGCCCGGCGTGGTCACAGGCTCAATATCATAATCTGCCTTGCTTGGTCACAGGCTCAATATCGCAATCCTCCCGGTGTGGTCACATACTTAATATAACAATTCACCCGGTGTGGTCACGGGCTCAATATAATAATCCACTTGGCGTGGTCACAGGCTACCAGTCCAATCCACATCACGCAGAAAACAGATATGCAAGAATACATGTACATGATCAAAGAACATCAAATTTCATACTCCTGGACTGGTATAAGTGACATGCTAAGATGTATGCACGTGCAAAGTGTGCTATCCTAGCTCAAATCAGGCAAATACACCACAAAAGTAGCAATTATCATGTTCAATTAGGAGATTAACCTCTATGTAACCTCAAACATGGCTCAAATAGCTCACAACAGGGGTAGAAATATAAGAATCATCACAGCATAAAGCTTAGCAATCAATCCAAGGCATATCGTAGCCTAAATACTACCCAGAACATGAAAAATACCACGGTGCTCGCACATGGGCTCCACCCCACACATATGCGCCACCCATAGCACGTAGCTATCAAAAATAACTAAGGTAATTAGTACCTCAAGCAAGCCAAATCGATACTCTAAAAGCGCCATCCCCCATGAATTGACCTCCAAACGGCTCGAAACTAGCCAAAAGCAACTGAAAAACATCAAATAATTCCATAGGAATCAAACCCAAACGATGAAGGTCGGATATTTAATCAAATACTCAAAATCAACCAAAATGTCAACCTGGGCCCGCACCCCGGAACTCGACAAAACTCATAAATTCTGACTACCCATTCGAATACAAGTCCACCCATACTAGTTTCACTCAAATCCGACTACGAATTGATGTTCAAAACCCAATTATTCACTTTAGAAAAGTTTGGACAAAACCCCCCCCCCCAATTTCGCTTTTAGATTCACCAATCAAATGCCAAAATCAAAGTTGGAATCATGTAAAATAATAAAATCCGAGTAAAAAATACTTACCACAATCCAAGTGGTGAAAATTCCCTCCAAAATCGCTCAAATCTGAGCTCCCAATCTCAAAAGGTGATAAACATAACTCAAAGTATGAAATAGAGTACTTATATGCACTGCCCAGGTAAACCCTTCGAGATCGGGGGACCAGCTTCGCGATCACGAAGCACAAAACTTCACTGCCCATAGAATACACATCGTGTTAGCGGCATAAACCTCATGAACACGATGCACAATGATGCTAACCCTTAGCGAACGCATCATCGACCTCGCGAACGCAAAGGCAACTCCAACAGCCCCCAGCTCCTTAATGCGAATGCGACCTCATCTTTGCGAACGCGAAGAGGGAAAGTTATCAGCCAAACAAACAACCCTTACGAACATGGTCCCCCACCCAAGAACGCGAAAAAAAAATGCCTCCAGTCCAATACCTTATTAGCGAACGCGATAACTCCCACGCGAACGCGATTCACTATAGACATCAGCAAAAACCAGCAATGCAAACATAAGAGAAATGGTCTGAAACCACCTCGAAACTCACCCGAGCCCCTCGGGACCCCTTCCGAACTACCAACAAGTCCTAAAATATAACACGGACCTACTTAAGGCCTCAAATCATGCCTAATAACATCAAACACCACGAATCGTCTATCAAGATCGAATACTTAAGTTCATAAATTTCAAACTTCAACCAAGCGTCCGATTGAAGCCTAACCAATCCGGAATGAACCCAAATTTTGTACACTAGTTCCAAATGACATAAAGAACCTATTTCAACTCTCGAAACAACAATCTGAACCCGATAACATCGAAGTCAACTTTCAATCAAACCTATGAACTTTCTAAACCTTCAAATTGCCAACTTTTGCCAATTAGAGCCAAAACCTTCAAGCATCCAAATGCAAATCTGGGCATACACCCAAGTCCAAAACCACCATCCGGACCTTACGGAACTATCAAAACTCCGATTCGAGTTCAAATACACAAAAGTTAAACTTGATCAACTCTTCCAACTTAAAGCTTCCTAGTTGAGAACCATTCTTCCAAATCAATACAGAATCACTCAAAAATCAAAACCGGTGATGCACGCAAGTCATAATACACCATATGAAGCTACTTGTGACCTTAAATCACCAAATTGAATGCAAATGCCCAAAAAGACCGGTTGGGTCGTTACATTTTCCCCCACTTAAATGTGTGTTTGTCCTTGAACGTGCCAAGGGTCATTCCAAAGCAGTCGAATCACGATATAAACTCACAATGCACATACCCAGGGTGATCCCATTCCATCCCAATCCCTATAATCCTGACAACACAACCTAACTGAAGATCCTTACTTTGACCTTAGTCCATAAACATTAGAACCCAATCTCCAACAACCGGAGCTCAATATAAGACCCGATTCTTACAACTATACACTGTGAATGTCTGAACAAGCCGTATCAAGCCATAAGTTAACCCAAGATATAATCACATGATATACCGTATAACTCAAATAAACATAGCAATAATTTCTGACCATAATAGTTGCTCAATAACCAACCCGGTGCCGGTAAAAAACCTCATATCAAATAAAACCTTGTTCTAAACCTTCGTACACTGCCAAATATGAAAGACACAAGTAGAAACTCATAACCACCCATCAGATTAGCAACTCGTGGAGCTTTCTCACCCGATAAGAACCATTACCAAATTTTGAGCTAACTAATGACGATATTCTTCCATGCATACCTTAATCAAATCCGATAGCACTCACTCCAGGTCCAAAAACCTCATCTCATACGTACAAGCTGCTTGACCAACATGCCACACCAGCACCACCTCGATCCGCATACCGAGCAATCTGTGTACCAAACAAGCAACAACTCAAATGTACCCCAATGATGGAAAGGGAATAAATTGAGAGAATCATCTCGCAAGCTCGACAGGTATCACCAAAAAGTGAAATTCTATGAACTCATCACACAAAGGAGAACCAAAATATACGAAATACATACAAAGGATCATATCCCAACATAACTTTGTTGTGATGCGTGAACCAATCTATACACCGGTCTACCTGTAATACGTTGAGCCATGGTGCTCACAATCAACAACCATATGCATAGCAATAACAAACACGCAAAGTGAATGACCATAACCATAGAGAAACGGATAGCATAATATACCCCAAACCAAAAGAGCATAACCAAGGCACAATCAATCATTCAACACCCCAAGATCCATCTCGCTCGAATCCCGCCACAAGGCCCAAACATAACTGCATCACGTGTGTAAATAGTCAACAGTCTCACAACCCATCATAGCATAGGAAAGTAACATATAGAACATATCAGAATATGAATAAGATCAACTTTAACTGATGACACACACCCCAACCATAGCTATGTTTAGTAAACAAATCCGATCCAATATAGAATACATATTCTCACAAGGCCTACCAGCAGCCTCGAAATCGATTCCGATCCTCTCACAATACGTAGATAACCTCCGAAAAGTTCACAATAACCTATCCATAATACATAAAATTAGTCGTCAACCTCTTAACATACCTTCACCCATCCGCAACCAAGGAACAACCTGCCTCTTAGAATCCTCATAGTCTTCAAATCACTAGAATACAAGAATCCCCATATCTGATCCCAACTCCACCACTCAAATTACTGACACATCCCTCATATACAATCATCTTACAAAAAATACTTTCATAATTCTTCTATACTGCATAGCAAAATTCGAACATCAACAGTCGATTAACCAAGCATTTATCGTAATACCAGTCAAGCATCTGCAAGTCAAAACACAGTGCGCCTTCTGAAATGCGCACCCTTCTCGGTGATACTAGATAGTTCCAGCATTCTTATAAACATGTGAAACCATCCATGCTATCTAGAACTCGTGACCTTCCCTTCGAAACAAAATTGCAAATTTGTACATGTAAATATTGATCCCACACGGCGCACCACATCTATCATGCCATCATATGAAAACACGAGAACTCCATTATCAACTCTGAATCACAAGCATGATACATATTCCATCAGCTAGAAACCTTCCACTTTACCTCATCTAGGAGAATATCACAACACGCAACATACTCCTCATACTTATCGAAAACATATGTCCCAAGCCGTACTTGAAACTATCGAGAACTCTTCAAAGCCCATTGGCACATAACCAAGCCATCAGAATTGAATCTCTCTAACTCAACCAAGTTACGCAGATCAATCAACCCAAGAGTATTGCCACAAAACACCTACAAAGCCTAGCCACACTAAAAGAACCAAAAGAACCGATCATTTCTACTACCATGCTGATCCAGCCCACTACCAAACTGTCTTATTCCTTCGAGTTTTTCTCAAATTGCCTTCAAGTTAACACTTCTCCTTGCCAGTACACTATGATCCTTAACTCAAATCTCACCACAAGAGATCCTAGCAAGAAACCACATCATCTTAAGGCCCATAAGCCATTGTATTCCCTCTTAAGCACCCAATAGTACCGCAACCGAAATGCCTACTCTAAAGAGACCTTCCGTAAATCTGAAGTTGTTTCCTCAACCTCTCTAATACTGAAATGTGGGATCCATAATGATACAAAAATACTGCAAGTCCTGACACCGTACAATGCAAATCTCATATCTTAGCCATAAAAAAAATCTGTAAAATCCTCAAATACCATATATGAAGCTTGAACTACTTGGAACCTTCTCGAGAGTCATCCAATCTGCTCTAATCTCCAATGTACCGCCCAAACGAGTCGAACAAATTATGCTCCATTAAAACACAAACATCTAAAGAAGTAACCACACCTTCAAGCAACCAAGTGAATTCTTTCTCCTAGCACACTACATCCACCACGAATAATAAACCTGAATCATCCCATGATTTCCATATATCCATAAAGTATAGCACCTCACGCATCCAGCAATTTCCTTGCTCTAGTCATCCTTGAAACCTACCTCTTCAAGTCATAATTGTTCCACAAGTATGCCTCACACCAAAGCTTAATATAACACCTGACCATACAGTCTGATTGTCAATAGGAGCCTCTCACACTTAGCTCGAAGCCATAGAAGATAACATCTGATAACCCACAATACTCGTTCTCCATAACCCCCATGATCTCGCACTGTAATTCAACGAAATTCTTCATAAGCTCATGTGGCACTAATCATAAAATACCTCAAACCATCTGCTAAGCACATATCCATCTTCGTGTCAGTCGTGCAAACTTCCTCGAGCGATCCAAACTCAAATTGCAACACATGAAATCCACTGGTAGAAAGAAAATCTCCACAAAATAATCATAAAGATCACACATCCATAGACCACCACGCAGGTGATAATTCACCTGCTTAGCCTCAAACTGGCATCTCTCTATGACCCCATCTTGGTCACCACCGCTATGTAATCACTTAATCTTCCTGAGTCTAAACTCGTCAACAAGACATAAGAATATTTTTCATTCCATAAATCGACAACATGAAAGATCTCTCAACACACTCATAACTCGAGATTGTACAACACATCAAGACAGAAATCAAGCATCCATAGTCCCTTCGTATCCTAAGAAAAATTCTTCTCATCACATCCCAATCATCTAAGCACATCTCACAGTCACATAATACTCATCATATAGCCATCCAACCACTCATTGAGCCATCAATCCCACTCCTACGAATACTACCAAACATATAAGTCTGAAAGCACATACTCACACAACTAAAACCACCGAGCCCAAGTTGCGGTCAGAACCTAGCCTCAAGTCCTCTAGAATGGCCTAACTTCACAACACAGAGAACATATCTCGCACCTCATCCCTGACATCACAAGCCGTCAATGCAAAGCTAATATCGAGTGCTCAACATATCGTATGAGTGGATGTAAAGAAATCAAAGATATACACTTCAAGCAGAATCAAAGTCGCACGATAAGAAAGAAATATGGGAAGTTTCCTAGATGCCCTGTAACCTCTCGAAGATAGGTATGGACGGCATCATACCGATCCGCAAGACTCTACTAGACTCTTGTTCATGACTCATAGAACCAATGAACCTAGGGATCTAATACCAACTTGTCACGATCCAAAATCTACCTAGTCGTGATGGTACCTAAACTAACCCGCTAGGTAAGCCATATAATAGTCAACACAACTCTGATAAAACTAATAAGAGATTAATAAGTGAAATAACTAAGTTTCCATACAATAACCTAAGGATTAGTAGTACAAGTCATGAGCTATTAAGACTTAGATTTACAAAGCTGGTATGAAAATAAATACAACATTTGTTTGAAATGTACATAAATAGAATTTGAATCTAAAACTACCAAGGACAAGTGGTAGTTATATCCGAAAATCAGGTATTCAATGCCAACTCCCATCATCCACAGCATCTCAGGTCCAAGATCTGCACGCAAGGTGCAGAAGTGTAGTATGAGTACAACCGACCATGTATACTCAGCAAATATCATAACTAACCTCGGCGAGATAATAGTGACATGAATTATAAATGGTACTCGCTAATCACCTGTACAGTTCATAAATCTAACAAGTATAGAACAATAATATAATCAAGTCATGAGTCACAGATAAAAACCATCTTGGTGCATACAATAACTTAACGTACTCTGCTCAGTCAACAATCCAGCATATAAAGAAGATATGCAAATAAATTAGGTATACAACCAAGGAAACTTGCAAGTAAAGATGAATTACAATAGCCAAATCAAACAATCTGTTGTGGCAAGTAACCCGATCCAAATAGAAATCATACCATGGCACTAAGGCCCATATCAGAATTTCAGTAACCGAACCAAACCAATGATCAGCTCTCCTAGAGCCCACATCAACCGGAAATCCGTCGGTTTCTCACTATATGCATGTACACCATCAAGAAGAAACATGAGAGAGTGACCCTAGGGGGGTGAATCCATATCCACACCCAGCATAAACAACTACCGTGCTATCATAATCTGCCCGGCATGGTCACAGACTCAATATCATAATCCGTTCGGCGTGTCACAGGCTCAATATTATAATCCGCCTGGTGTAGTCATAGGCTCAATATCACAAACCGCCCGTCGTGGTCACATGTTCAATATAACAATCTGTCTGAAGTGGTCACGGGCTCAATATAACAATATGCCCGACGTGGTCACATGCTCAATATAACAATCTATCGGGTGCGGTCACAGGCTACAAGTCCAGTCCACATCACGCAGAAAGCAGATATACAAGGATACATGTACATGATCAAAGAACATCAATTTCATACTCCTGGACTAGTATAAGTGACATGTTAAGGTGTATGCATGTGCAAGTTAGAATCCGAGTTGGTTTAGATGAAATAGCTACATTGTTGGTTATGGTAACAAAACTCTCAGAAAGAAATTTTGTATGAGATATGTTATTTAACATGTAGTAGCACTTGTACGCATCAAGCTAACAAGTTAGAATAAGTTCCCCTATATGATTAGTTTAGAGTAAGGAACCAAATAATTCTTATCTAAAAATTTGGATATGCGGACTATGCTTCAATTGTTCCACCACAACGCATAAAAATGGATTCCCAAAGAAGGTTGGGGGTATATGTTAGTGATCCCAACATTAAGGGGAGAAAATAGGCATCTGAAAAATGCATGAAAGATTGCTAGACGCATTTGCTGAACCAAAACTAAATATTACATTCCAGCTGCAAATGCTCCAAATATAATCAAAGTCCATAAAGGACAAAGTCTATGACATGACTGAAGCGTGATAGACCAATCGGTTCTAAAGATAAAAAATCATGAAAAAGGAAAGGAGTAAATTATCAAGATGGTTATAATAAGAAGGCAAGTGCTCCAGGAGAGCACCGTGACATAATAAGACCTCATGGGGAGAGGCTCAAGTACCTAAAAATAATGAGATAATAAAATCTTGATAAGTTATGTTTGTATTGGGTAATGGTGGAACATATGTAAAATGATTATCGACGATATCATTGATATAATGTAGCGCTCAATATTATAAATGTTAGCGAGGATATTGAGCTCAAATTTGTCATAGAATGTGAAAATATAAATGATTGGCCAAATAAAAAATATGTAATTAAGATTGACTTCGCTTGGAAAATATAAAGTTTGGACGAATAGTCCCACCACCTGAAAGTATAAAGCCAAAGGGATACAAATGAATTCTTATGCAAAAACTGAAATGAAAATAAGGTCGATAGACATAAAGATGACTTGAGGCATACGTTTTTTCCTAAATATTCTGGCATTGATTGCATGAACACTTGTTTTCATGTGGTGGATGCAATCACTTTCAGGTTTTAGTATGGCAATATAAAAAAAACTTGATATGCACATAATGAAAACCCTTGAAGGATTTAAATTATTCTGAAGCATATAAAAATTCCCGAAAAATTTATTAAATAAAACTTCAGCAAATCCTTATATGAATTAAAGCAATCATGACATATATGATTTATTTTGTATCTTAGTGAAATTAGTGCACTTATATATCTTGCTAGAACCATGAGTATAACAATATACTAGTGGAATATAGTTTTACTCCAATGTGGAGATATTGAAATGGCATTACCTAAGTTCGTTCTTCAAATAATCTATTTGCATGTGAGGGTACTGTCATATTATGATATTTTATACAGCAGTAAAGTATTTATATCGATTTAAGTCATGCCAAGATATTAACAACATACAAAGCCAGTGACTCAACACATAGATGTGCGACTTTTCTTTGAAAAGAAGTTTCCATTAATATTAAAGACAATGTTACTTGCACAGCTCAATTGAAAGAAGGATATATAAAATGAGACAAAATATAGCGCATTTCACCAAAGTTCTTTTCAGACACGGTCTTCAACAGAATGATAAAATGGATGTTAAACAAATTCATTCAAGTGATAATTTGGCGGAATAGTTCACTAAGGAATTGTTGATCTCAACATTTCAGAAGTTGTTATACAAGATTGGAATTCATCGTCTCCGAGATATGAAGTGATGTTTTTATGAGGGGGAGTAAAATATGCGTTGTACTCTTTTTTCCTTAGACAAGATTTTTTTCCATTGGGTTTTCCTAGCAAAATTTTTAAAGAGGCGAAAATCAATGTGTATTACATTATATGTATACTCTTTTTCCTTCACTGGGATTATTTTTCCCACATGGTTTTCTCGTAGAAAGGTTGTAATAACATGACTGGTCATTTTGATTTCTAGCATTTTCTATTGTGATTTGTGAGTTAGAGTGATTTCATATGGTATATTATGACTTGCAGGGTTGATTTTGATTTTCAAGTGGTTCAGTATTGGTTTGATAGAGTGATTCTAAATTTGAAAGTTTTAAGTTGGAATAGTTGACCAAGGTGTGATTTTTGAGTAAACGACCTCGGATAGGTGATTTGATGATTTCAATTAGTTCGTATAGTGATTTTGGACTTGGGCATATGTTCATATTTGAATATTCTTAGAAGGTTTTGGCTCTATTTGTCGAAAGTTGACAATTTGAAGAATTTGGACAATTCACAGGTTTGTCCGAGAGTTGACTTCAATTTTATCGGACTTCTATTGTGGTTGTAAGATCTTGTAGAGATTTATTTGATTAAGTGAAACTTGTGTGCAAAGTTTAATTGTGATCCGGAATGT
This sequence comes from Nicotiana tabacum, assembly GCF_000715075.1. NCBI lineage: Eukaryota > Viridiplantae > Streptophyta > Magnoliopsida > Solanales > Solanaceae > Nicotiana > Nicotiana tabacum. The sequence continues at coordinate 46,306,165 of NC_134093.1, read as the reverse complement.
CCAAGGGCACATTCGGCGAAGTTTGAAGCTTTGAAACTTTAAGAAAGAATTTGATCTTTGATCTACGGTTTTTATGTAATTTATGATGTTTTGAACATTTGGATAAGTTTAGATAATGTATATGGACTTATTGGTATGATTGGTTGGGGTATCGAGGGGCTTGGGTGACTTTCGAGATGATTTCGAACCATTTCGGATGATGTTTGTATTCCTGGTTTGTTGGTATGAGGTAATGCATCGCAATCACGACCCAGGTATCGCGTTTGCAAAGAGGTAGGTAAGCTGGAGGGATTTTTGAACCGTGTTCGCGATGAAGGATCTCATTCGGGAAAGGTCTGTGCATGAAGGTCTTCGAGTTTTCGTGTGTTCAACCACGTTTACGTAGGGAGATTGGGAGCTGGGAGTTGTGTGCGTCGCGTTCGTGGGGCGCATACGTGTTCACGATATGTTAGGTGTGCTGGTCATTACGTTCGTGAGTTGGGATTCGCATTCGCAAAGGAGAATTTTGGTCAGAGGCAGCTTTATGCTTCACGAACACGAGGCTTTTTCCACGTTCGCGAAGGGTACCCCTGGAACAAATTTATTTAAGATGTTATTTCAGGATTATACCCATTGTTTCATATTTTGAGCCCTAGACTTCGAGAAGAGGAGATTTTGATGAGCAATTTCACTACTACCTCGGAGGAAAGTGATTTTCACTTGGATTTGGTTTTATATATTGATTACTCATGGATTTCTACACATAAAACTTGGAATTTTGAAAGAAAATTTAGGAATTTTGTGTACACTTTAAGAAAGTGTATTATGGGTATTTAAGTACCGATTGGATCTGATTTTAGAATTTAATCATACATTTGAGCTCGGCAGGTTATGGGTCAACAGATTTTGGTATTGGTTCCCGATTTTGGGCACGCGGGTCGGGTTGAGTTTTGTTGACTTTTGGAAATTTCTTCAAAGATCGAAGCTTTATGGATTGAGATCGTTTCCTATAGTATTGGTGGACTTCCTTGGTCGATGTTTGGCTAGATTTGAGCTGGTTAGAGGTGATTTCTCAAGAAATGCGATTTTGGAGCTTCGGACTAGCCCGATTGAGGTAAGTATCTTGCCTAATATTATTGAGGGAATAACCCTTAGGATATGACTTTGTTCTTCTATTTGAAATGTGTGAGAAGCAATGTATATGTGAAGTGACGAGCGTATATACGGGTACTATGTATGATTGATGATCGGAGTAGTTGTCACCACCCCAAATTCCCACCTTCGAATGTCGTGATGGCACCTAGTTTGAGACTAGGTAAGCCTAACACATGCTAAATTATTAACAGATCTAAATAATTTAACCATTAACCATGAATCTAGTAACTGCCATACTTAGCCAACAATGATCATCAAATATACAATATCCCAAAATCGGTAACGAAGTCATAAGCTCTTTTAAGAGTAAGTAAGAATATGAAATACATCACTGTTTAAAATGGAAATAAACAATATCAAAGTAAAACTCCAAAATATGACTCTGAGGCCTGCGAACGCAATGGCAGGTATACCTTGAAGTCTCCGCCATAACTCACAATCAACTAACTAATGACCGGCACGCTCCGAGGTACATGAATCTGCACAAAAGATGTGCAAAAGCATAGCATGAGTACATTGCAGCGGTACCTAGTAAGTATCAAGACTAACCTCGTGGAGTAATGACGAGGTTCAAGTCAAGACACTTACTATACATAACAACCTGTGCAATTGTTAATATAAAACTTTAAAGAAAGAAATCCTAGAAACTTAACTCCAATTTTTGAGCATTTAGCCCAAATGTTCGAAAGGTTGAGGAGAGCCGGACTAATATACCCGGTCGAAGGAAAAATCTCCGACCTTCTGTCATGACCCAAACTGATGGGTCGCGACGGGCACCCGGTACCTTACTCGATCGAGTGCCAACATAACGTATCTTTTTGTATCATACTATCATAGATAACTGAGCCAGAGAGGCTGCCGTGAGATAAGTAGAATACAACATGAAATACCAACTTATACTTAATACATACGGGCCTATAAGGCCAAAATTATCACTCTTACACTGAACATAGGCCGACAAGACCATACAATCTTTCATATACATGACATATGTCTACAAGCCTCTAAGATTACATAAACATCATCAAGGTCACAACAGAGCTCCGCCATACCAATCAACACATGTTCTAATCATAATGACCAAATAGCAACTCCGGAGCAAATAGAGCGCACCAACACCTTCCGCTGAGCTGATAGCCTACTTGGAGGACTCTCATCCTATCTAACGGGACCTGCGGGTATGAAACACAGCATCCCCAGGCAAAAGGGATGTCAGTACAAATAATGTACCGAGTACGTAAGGAATAAAAATCAGTAAATAATAGACATGAGAGAAACATGGAGTAAAAGACTCGACATGTAAGTCTGAATAGCTCTGTGAATCATTTAATATTATAATGCCATCATATGTGTATAAATGTCATACCATGCATAGGTATATGTGTTCGTAACATCATCAAGCCTCTGAGGGCATCCCATCATATCATCTCGGCCATTGTGGGCAAATCATCAACGTGTACCAGCTGATCAGGTGGTGGTGCATATAACGCCGTAACCTTTTCTCATATCCCATATATATATAATATATGCGTATATAATGCCATCTAGTCATGGGTCAATGTACATTTATAAATGAATGAAATACATATGAAATACGTCAATAAGATTTCACGGAATATCATAAAATCAATATGACTTTCGGATAAACTTTATCAAATATGTATTTTTCTGAGACCCATGAACAGAAGATATAATAATAATTTACATGGGGAATCAAGAATATAGACACCCCCAGTACCTCTATGAATAGAGTTATTTATGGAAATTGTGCATTTGCTCGTTTCGTTTGTATCGTATAGATCATGCCAAAAAGGAAAAAGGGATAGAATTAACATACCTGAGCCGATTCCCTTGACAATCCCTCTAACATGCGTCAATTGCGACAACACGTAACGGCGGATCAAAGCAGGAGAAAATTCGTATGATATTCTTGAGAAAGATTGTACCGGGCTTTCTTAGAATTACATCTCACGCTGCTGTAGTGTTATGAAATTTTGTAGCAATATTACGTTGCTAACATCTAATCTATAATTACGTTGCTAACATCTGAAGCTTTCCATTGTTTTGAGATTTCATACGTAACTTGTTGAAGCTCATCCATAAACTTTTGCAAGCTTAGCAAACATAAGCACCTCACTTTCTTACTGATATGGGAAAATCTGTATACATCTCACCTCATAAGAGATTTTTGTAGTCCATTACATTCTAAATATATCATTTCCCTTTCATGACTTGGTGTCTTGATCAAAGAGACCCACTTTAGAATGACTAATCTTTGGCCTTAAGCCCCTACATGCCACATATGTTAATGACTAAGAGTAATCTTGGGCTGCCACGTTTTTGGGGGGTTAAGTCCTCCAAAATCTTTGATTATCCAAAGATTGTAATTAATCTCCTACTAAAACTCATTAATTACTCAATTATTCACATAATTCCCTAATTAATTAGGTAATATCCCATTACCCAATAATTAAGAATTATCTCAACTTATTTAAAATACTACTCACTTTTAACATACCTTGTACACCTTACTATCATGGCCATGTGGTACCTTGTATGGTACTAGTCCATAAATACCGGGTATTATAGCCCGGGCCAAATTTTTTCTCAAAATGTCAAACTTTGACGAAAACTCATTTTCTTTGATTTGCTTACTCTCTCTCTCCCTCTCGAATTCACACATCACTTGTTTGAAATAGCATAATTCTTGTAATCTCAAAATAATCTCATTCCCGAACTTATGTCGGTTAACTTACGACAAAATTTTAACGTACAAAAATGCGGGATGTAACATCTCATTTTCGAGCTTTCATCAATTTCTTTATGGCGTATTTTCACATACAAAAATATGGGGTGTAACATCATTTCCCCCCCGGGAATATTTGTCCTCGAATGTTGACTGATGTACTCATCATTCTCATAAACTGTAGCTTTTGGGAATACTTTAATACTCTTCTTGCCATTTAGGCAACTGTTCTGTGAATGAATCCCAAACGCTAGGGTATTCCCCCCTTTAGGCCTCTTTCTCACACCATGACTCGTGGTAGGAATCATTCCAATCTTGTAACTGTTGCTATCTTTTATCATGCAGCATGTACGACTTTGACTTTGTAAGTGCGCCTATGCGACTCTTCTCTCCTTTTTCCTCCAGCTTTTAGCCAATCTCTAGGCGTCACTTTGTAAGCATATACAGAGCTTGAAAAGATGTCTCTTTGGGCATTTATAAGCACAATGAAGTTCTTCGCTCGATACTTTATTGAATTTACGAATATTGTTATATCTTATTTCACAGATCCGCTTATCCATTTATATGACTTTACTGCATCTAGGTAGGTCATACTATACCATAACTCTTACTTCGATTTATCGTTACTGAGGTCTGCTACTGAACTCCAGGTTACTTTCGTTTCTTATCCCATATGTATAAATCTAAGTCCTTTAATGCTTCCTCATTACTGTTTAAGAATGACGGCCTAATCTCATCTCATACTTTGTGACTTTTGTCCATCCATTGTTGATTCACCTCAATATTGATTTACAATATACCACTAATAAATTGAAACTTTTTACGTAATACCTTGCCACTAGGGCTTACGTGTATCGAGGAATATTTGAAGTGATTTTCCTGATCCACTTAGCGGCGATATTGTACTTCAATAACCGTATTTTATAGCATCCCAATATGATTCACTTGCGTGGGTATTTTAATCCCGTACAATTCATGAAATCCTCTTCAAATCATTACTCAATCGAAGGCCCAAACGTCATCCTTTATCTATCACAATTACACCCTCATTCCACTACCAGGGCAGCATTACATTCCTTCTAGATGCTATTAGTCTTAGATTCCTTTGAGTTAATTCATGCTATACTGAACTTTCTATAACTTAGAGAAACCATTAGCTCTCTTGTTTTCATGGACTTAATCCCGAGGACCTATCCATTCTCGTCACCTTCCCACTCGCCCTTTCTCATCCTTACTCATGTCATCAAACTTTGTCACTTTAATATACTTTAGCTTGCGACCTATACGTATCTATTTATATTATTCGCAACCTTCCTTCAACTTTCTTGCACCATAGATTTTCTTATGTTATTCTGGAACATCAAGCGAGACATCACATCATCTCTAACTCTTCTTTACTCTCTTAACTGGACCTCTCGATACCTAGAAATCATCGACTGGAAGATATGTCACTGACGATGCCGCTATCATTCCTGGATACTAAATCCTTGCGCTTCTAGCCTTCAATCCGCAGTACGGACTATTCACAACCCTCTGTATTTACATTTCTCGTACGTTGTTCACTTTTACCTTACTTATCTTAAAATCTCGCATCTTATATTCTATCTCTTTCATGACCTCCCTTTCACATAGGTATAATTCATATCCACAATGTGAAGCTCTATTATAATACTTGTACCTCTGGTGCATACACAATCTGGTGAGAGCTTCATACTGACTTCTTATAAGGCTGGTACTTTTTTGACTAGCTTTATCGTAGAGCCGTTATAGAATATGGTTACTGTATTTTCTCTCTTGTACCTCTAATATTAAGAGTGATTCTGCAATGTCCTCAATCACGATTTTTATAATTTTCTGGGTCCAATAATCAGACTCCTGATTTACTTTGTTGATGTAACTCTTTAGTTTCCTCTTCCTTCTGATCAGCCTTTATATAGGCACAAGCTATCTTCCGATCTGCGGCTCATGATATTACTTTAGCCTTTCATGGACGCTATGAAAAACCATGATACAATCTTCTAATGATTCAATCCTTTTTCTATGACCTGGACACAATTCCTTCTTTTAACTTATACCGGAGTCTTCTACGGCTAATCATTAATCGAATAATTCCTTTCGTTCTATCTCAGCTTTCTTCAAACGTAAGCAATTACTTTTCCTAATCTTTTTTCCCCTTGTTGGGTGCATACTTAGCTTATCTGAGTTCTCACGCATGCCGAATTTTTTGTGCAGCTCATATGGTCTCGAATATTACTTTTGGTTTTATTCCCTGCTCATTAGCCATGGTAGGTGCCACTTTCTTTTGAAGTGCATACAATTTTGTAATGAGACTGTTGTTACATGACCATTACCTCTTTTGGTCATTGTGCTTAGGTTGAAGCCTTCTTCCTTATTTCCTCAGCTAGTCTTTTATTGTAGTACTTAGGGAGGATTCTCTGACTCTTGTAAAACTGCGAGCTTATCACATCGTATGCTTTACGGAATTTTTGATGTTCTTCCTTGCCTATAATTATCCGTAGTTACTTATCTCCACGCCCTTGTGCTTGTATGGTTGCTTCTGAACTAATATTTTGACTGACGTCCCAGTGGTACACTTTTTTTTTTCGTAACACTTATACGGTACCTTTACTACCCCAACTGCTATCTTAATATTTCTTCAAGGTTACGATGTCATATCTGCGAGACTGAATGCCTCATGTTGGGGTTCACTATGTTTATTTTTCACGATCTGTTGATTTGTCTGTATCCTCTTGTCTAGCCATAACTAGGCTTTTCCTAAATCAACTACTGACTACTCACTGGACCATTCTCATATTAGTATTCCGCGTAATCATTCTTGGGTTATTTCTTTTGTCTTAACTTACCTCTCGCGCTGGCTCCTTATTTATCAAAAACATCCCTGGCCGGAACCCTTACTTCCTCTCCTTGACGTCGTGCTTGCATAATGTTTTGGAGTCGTAGCATATCCGTAGGATTTGAATAAGTGCAATCTCATTCCTTCTTCTTCTTTTTTTATCGCATTCTTCCTTTACCATTCCATAGTTACTAGAATCACTTAATTCTGACTTAATGTCACATCACTCCATATTTCCCCTTTTAAGGGAGTACTAAGATTTAGTGTTATGATGATCTACGTATAGATGTTTTACCTCTTCATATTTGACGTCTTTTCATATCATCGATGACCCTTACTTGCCTTCCGGTAATCTTAATTTATCAAGGATAATAAAATTCCTTACTCGCGAGGGTGACATGTAGTGTAACTGGCACATATAGTCCCTTAAACTTAACTTTGCTCACATTGCTGGCTTTAGGGAAGCGTCTCCCTGAATTACCATTCTCTGAATTTCTTATGAATCTTCTTCTGTTGTCCATTCTATTATCGCCGGAACGCAATCTGAAATTCTCATGATGCTAACTATTATCAAATCACTCAGTCCCCAATTCATGTTTAGTTTATCTTATTCACCAGCCCATACTGATTTCTATTACTCTAGGGTTTATCTCTCCCTTCTGGTAATCGCGTTGGAGTCACGAACATATTTCTCGAAATGAGGATATGACTGTATGGCCTATACTCTTTTGTTGTCTCAAGGCCCGGCTCCTCTCGTCTTTTCCTTCACTTGACTATATACTCTGTAATATTGTCATCTTTTGATCTACCGTTGTCATCCATGTATCATATCTTACTCATAATGGTTCATTACCTCTTTTCTTATTTCCCGCTAATATTTATGTCTATCACTTTATTCTTAAAACTCGAACAAGACATTCTTTTGCTTTTTGCTCCCCTTTGCTCCATCCAGTGGCTCTTTGGGTTGCTTAACGTTCTCGCTCTACTAGGGATGCGAGCCACACTAAGATAATATTTATCCCTTCTAGGCTTTCAATGCCTATTTTTTGAATTTTGTTTTTATCATGCTAGTATTCATATCTAATTGTAATATTCTAGAGTGCACCATCTGGGTGCCTCACAAGGAGATCTATTAGCACCTTTTTGTAATATCCTTTGGAAATATCAACTAACACAAACAATCCATTCACTATTTTGGGTTACTCTAACCCCAGCCAAATCCTAATATCCCGTCCTTTTTTTAAACTACACCTGTTAGCCCCCAATAGGGTATAACTGAGATGGGTGTGGCCAATTATACATACCTCTGTTACTGTTGAAGGTAACTCACAATGCTTATATTTTTCTGACGGAGTAGAAAATACCGATAATCTTCATTAACCCGGTACCTCGTACCCTTCTCATCTTGCTTCTTTTATTTGTTGAAGCTTGTATCTATCTTCTCAATCTCTCATTGCCTTTCACCATAGGAGTGGATAGATATTCTTTGCCTTAAGGCTCCTTATCAAGAGGCTTACATGTCTTAGTACACACATGATCTACTGAAGACCTTACATTTACTCATCATAAGCATCATGCAAAATCGAGTTCCTCTGACTCAACTCTTTCACAGCCACCTGCAATCTCTTACTAATCGTCTTTCTAGATGTAGGCATCGTCGTATTATGAATAAGATAGAGTTTAGGTAATTGAGTTCTTACAAATTATCTATATCACACGATCTAGAGTAAGAAGAAAGAGTGACAGTCCTAAATGCTCTGTAGCCTCCTACTTATAAGTGCGGTGCACAGCACACCCATAAACAAGACTCTACTAGACACGGCTTGTAGACTCCCTAGGATAGAACTGCTCTGATACCAATTTTGTCACGACCCAAACCAATGGGCCGCGATGGAAACCCGGTACCGTACTCAACCGAGTACCAACATAACGTATCTTTTCGTATCATACTATCATAGATAACTGAGCCGGAGAGGCTACCGTGAGATAAGTAGAATACAACATGAAATACCAACTTATACTTAAGATATACGAGCCTATAAGGCCAAAATGAGCACTCTTACACTGAACATAGGCCGACAAGGCCATACAATCTTTCATATATATGATATATGTCTACAAGCCTCTAAGAGTACATAAACATCATCAAGGTCGGGACAGAGCCCCGCCATACCAATCAACACGTGTTCTAATCATACTGACCAAATAGCAACTCCAGAGCAAATGGAGTGCACCAACACCTTCCGTTGAGCTGATAGCCTACTTGGAGGACTCTCATCCTGTCTAACGGGACCTGCGGACATGAAACGCAGCGTCCCCAGGCAAAAGGGACATCAGTACAAATAATGTACCGAGTATGTAAGGAATGAAAATCAGTAAATAATAGACATGAGAGAAACATGGAGTAAAAGACTCGACATGTAAGTCTGAATAGCTCTGTGAATCATTTAATATTATAATATCATGCATATGCATTTAAATTTGATATCATGCATAGGTATATGCGTTCATAACATCATCAAGCCTCTGAGAGCATCCCATCATATCATCTTGGCCACTGTGGGCAATATCATTAACATATACCAGCTGATTAGGTGGTGGTGCATATATAACGCCGTAACCTTTTCCCATATCCCATATACATATAATATATGCATATATAACGCCATCTAGTCATGGGTCAATTTACATGTATAAATGAATAAAATGCATGTGAAATACGTCAATAAGATTTCTCGGAATGTCATAAAATCAATATGCCTTACGGATAAACTTTATCAAATACGTATTTTTCTAAGACCCATGAACAGAAGATATAATAATAATTTACATGTGGAATCAAGAATATAGACACCCCTAGTACCTCTATGAATAGAGTCATTTATAAAAATTGTGCATTTGGTGGACACCTTCCACTTCCAACCAAGAGGTTATGAGTTCGAGTCACCCCAAGAGCAAGGTGTGGAGTTCTTGGAGGGAAGGAGCCGAGGGTCTATTAGAAACAGCCTTTCTACCTCAGGATAGAAGTAAGGTCTGTGTACATACTACCCTCCCCAGACCCACCACTAGTGGGATTATACTGGGTTGTTGTTGTTGTTGTACATTTGCTCGTTTCGTTTGTATCGTATAGATCATGCCAAAAAGGAAAGAAAGGATAGCCTTAACATACCTGAGCTGATTCTCTTGACAATCCCTCTAACACGCGTCAATTGCGACAACACATAACGGTGGATCAAAGTGGGGAAAATCCGTATGATATTCTTGAGAAAGATTATACCGGGCTTTCTTAGAATTACATCTCACGTTGCTGTAGCGTTATAAAATTTTGTAACATCTAATCTATAATTACGTTGCTAACATCTTAAGCTTTCCATTGTTTTGAGATTTCATACGTAACTTGTTGAAGCTCATCCATAAACTTTTGCAAGCTTAGCAAACATAAGCACCTCACTTTCTTACTGATATGGGAAAATCTGTATGTTGGCTCTTAAGAGCATCTCACCTCATAAGAGCTTTTTGTAATCCATTGCATTCTAAATATATCATTTCCCTTTAATGACTTGGTGTCATAATCAAAGAGAGTGGGCCCCACTTTAGGATGACTTATCTTTGGCCTTAAAGCCCCTACATGCCACATATGTTAATGACTAAGAGTAATCTTGGGCTGCCACGTTTTTGGGGGGTTAAGTCCTCCAAAATCTTTGATTATCCAAAGATTTTAATTAATCTCCTACTAAAAATCATTAATTACCCAATTATCCACATAATTTCCTAATTAATTAGGCAATATTCCATTATCCAATAATTAAGAATTATCTCAACTTACTTAAAATACTACTCACTTTTAACATACATTGTATACCTTACTATCATGGCCATGTGGTACCTTGTATGGTACCAGTCCATAAATACCGGGTATTATAGCTCGGACCGCATTTTTTCTCAAAATGTCAAACTCTGACGAAAACTCATTTTCTTTGATTTTCTTACTCTCTCTCCTTCACGAATTCACTCATCACTTGTTTGAAATAGCATAATGCTTGTAATCTCAAAATAATCTCATTCTCGAACTTACGTCGGTTAACTTATGACGAAATTTTAACGTACAAAAATGCGGGATGTAACATCTTATTTCCGAGGTTTCATCAATTTATTTATGGCGTACTTTCATGTACGAAAATATGAGGTGTAACAGTTAAAGTGCCAGCGATACCAATTAAGGAAATAAATGACAACCAGATAATCAATTGTTCTATCACAAAGTTCACGCAAGAATCATCCCAAGGCACCACACCTCATAATCACAAATCACGAGTCCCAGGTCACGAAATCATAATCACATGGCACCTTGTGCTCACATTATCAGTCGCAACTGCACAGAAAAACTCATGTGCTACACGGACAACTCACGTGTCAATACCGATAATACCTCAGATCCGCACGGATGAATCACGTGCCAATAGTAACAATATCTCATATCTGCATGGACCACTCACGTGCCACCAGTCCAATCCACACACAGAAATCATGTATTCAATAATAGATGTACATGATCAATAAACATCAAGATTCATCCTCATGGATTGATATAGGTGACATGTTACGGTTTATGCATGTGCAATTGTACTATCATAGCTCAAGTCAACAAGTAAAATCAGAGATACCAAGTAGCACATTGGAAACAACACAACACAACTCGTAGTTGATGAGCGCAAACACAACACGAAATTAATGCTCACTAGCCAAAGATAGTATAGTTATGATTATCTTCTCCATAGGGATTGAATTTAAATAATGTTCAAGTAATTCCTAGCTTAACGCTATTCAGGATGATTAACACTTGGTTGGAATGATTAATAACTAAATATTAACTATGAAACTAAAATAATTAACAATTGATCACAGAAAGACAAAAGTTGAGCAACACCGAAATATCAATGGGAGGAATAAGGGTCATGACATGACATGTGCAAGGTAGCTATTTGGGATCTACTCTAGTTCAATTCACTCTAAAGTTCTAATGATTCTCACGAATTCACTCGATGTAGTTCAAATATGTAGTTAAGAATCATCTCTTGATTAAATCTTAACTCTACGAGGTGAATTAATATAAGCACTGTGAACACATGCAAGCATGCGTTAATGGATTAGTATTCAGGAAAACGTCTCTTGAATATTCTCCTAACTTGATTTAATCAACAATTCAACAAGCTCTTTCTATTACTTAAAAGAATCACTGAATTAAACCAAACAAGATAATGCAAAGATAATCACCAAAATATTTCTCTTTCGATTAAATAAACTGGTGAATAAAGTTGCAACAATTCAAAACTCCATAAACGAATTCAAGCAAAGAACTAGAGTTAAAATCCACAAATATCAATCAAAACACCATATCCGTCAAAACCTAAGGTAAACTACTCCATATTCATGGAGAAATGCATCACAAATAAATTTGAATAATAAGAAAACATGAATTCAATTCAAACTCGGGTGCTGAGTTGAGGAAAGAATGATGAATCTTTGTGCTTTGAGTCTCCAATGCTCTTCCAATCTTCCGTAGGTCAAAAGTCCCCCCAAAAACATCTTTTTGGTGTATTTATACCATGTAGGAACAGGCTCGGACGAAACTACCATTTCTAAGCCGAAACAGAAAAATACTCTTAGAAATTTGTACAGGCACGCCGCCCCATGCGGAGCGCTATTGGGAAAGTTCAAAGAGCGAATTTCTGACATGCAGTGGAATTTTACACTGCCGCACCACCCTATGTGATGCATCAGTGTGTTTTTTATAGAGTATTTTGTTTTCTTTAATTTTTAACATCCAGACTTGGCTCCCGACCCCCGAACGCGATCCCGGTTTAATTCCTTAGGCTTTTACTCGGACCTCAAAGCTCCACGTTGTTCGATTTAGTTCCACATTATCTTTTTAACTTGGAAACATTTCCTGCAAGGCATTAAATACACAATAAGTGCAATTCACTATCATTTAAGTTCAAACACAAGTAAAATGTAGTAACTAGAGTGCAAACTATTACTAAAATACGGGGTTCTAGCCTACCATCAGTAGTATGCATGACATACATAAGAAGGTCACACCACCACACAAATATCATCAATAAAAACGCCCCCAGGCCATCACAAATCATCCCCGACATAGCCCACCTTTTTTCGTCGTGTGCACAATAATAAAGTAAATGCACGCCTTGTCTCGCCACACGCGCATTAATAATTATTCCACCTTGTCTCGCCACATGCGCAAACCCAATATATATCCTGTCTTGTCTCGTTATATGTGCAAATATCAATAATAATAATAGCATGGACAACTCACATGCGAATACCCTAACAATTCTCTAAATAATTCCACATGTGCCAAAACACAACATAACAACTCGCACCACACATGCCCATATGCTACAACATTTCTATAATAATAATACCAATACCACAACAATACATAGCCCACAGCTCAACAATAACAATAACACAAGAGTACGGTAAGTAGATCAACACAAGAATTATAACAACACAATGAAACGGAAGAATAGACTCAACACTGAAGGATATAACATGTAATAACGACTTCAAATAAGGATAAATCAACAATAAAATGGGTAACAAGAAATTAAACTTCAATTAAGAATAACTCGACAATAAAAGAGGTAGCATAACAATAAAAGCATATATGAGTAAGTTTGACAATGAAGGATAGAGCATGAACTAACAATTTCGAGTATAGCATGTGTAAGGCCCCGTAAAATTTCACCAAGGGATTCAAGTTTTGTGGTACTAAGGTAGGGTGATGGGTACAGATGTAAGACATTTTGGGTTGAAGAATGCACTAAGGAGTTTATGGAATTTTTTGGCTGAAGAAGGCGATTATGCGGTCAGTTTCATGACCGCAAAACCATTTCGCGAGTAACATAATCATCGCGGAGTTGAGCAGAGAATTTGTTGAATTTTGAAGATTGTTCTGTGGTCCATTATGTGATCACATAGTTGTTTCACGGTCCGTATTTTCCATCATAGATTTGTCATGACGAATTTTATTGGGCGATTCTATGGTCCATTCTGCGGCCGCATAAGTGGTCTGCAGACCTGTCGCAGACCTGTCCAGACCATTCTAGTTTTTGGGCATCACTTTCGCGGTCCATTTTGTGGATCACATATCTGTTATGCGGTCTATTCTGTGACTGTAGACCTGAGTTTGGAGGGTCCATTTTCCTATTTTTATAACCCGACCCCATTTTGATAAATAGCCTTTGGGGCTTATTTTGGGACGATTGTCTGAGGATTTTAGAGAGAGGTAAGAGCATTTTAGAGAGAGAATGAGGAAACCTAGCATTCTAATCACCCATTCTTGTACCAATCTTCAAGAATCAAGGAAACCAATCACTAGATTATCATCTATCCGGGTAAGTCCTACTCCTAAGTTTTCATGCAAGAGGTTATGAATTCAAGTATATTGTGGGGATTGGAAATAGGCCATGCATGTGACAAAAGGTTATAGTATGTGGCGTTAATGAACTAGTTTGGGTAGTTTCTTGTTGAAATTGGTTGAGGGAGGAAGAGATTACCATTGTAGAGCTTTGTAGTCCATTTTGCCTACTAGGAGTTTGACAAAATTCATAAAAGAGTTACACCATGTGAATCCTTCTAATTTTTGTCCGATTTTCGCTCTCTTCATATAGATTGTTATTGCTACAAGTATTGGGATGTTGTAGTAACTTAAGAAAAGCTCAAACAAGGTATGTTGGCTAAACTCCTCTTTTAGAATTGGACCCCCCATAATGGCCTTGTAAGTCCCGTGTTGCTCATTATAAATTGATTATTCTGAATAAGCCTTGTGTCAAAAGATATATGCGTTCAATTTATATTCCAAACGTTCCTGTATGTTGAGTTACTATTTAAGAAGGTGATTAAGCATGGGTTGTGTGTAATATGTTATGATTTGAAAATGTGATTCTAGTGAAAACTAGTATGTCGAATTGTGTAAGAAATCACATATGCCTAAGACCCTTAATTTGGTTAGTTGCTCAAATGTGTATTTCAAGTCTTGAGTAGAAATGCCTTGTTGTTGATAATCTATAAGGATGCTTGAAAGTGAAAGAAGCGACTTGGAGATATAAAGTGTGGCCAACGTGCCAAGAATGAAAGTTATACTTGTGGTCAATGGTACCGAGGAAATGAAATGATGTGAGAAAGGTTATGAAATAGGCCTTGATTCAACTGTTCCAAATTGATTTCGAAAATAAATTTGCCTAAAAGCTTACGTACCCAAGTTATGCCCAAATGTGGTTGTTTTAACTAATACTATGCTTTATAAGTATGTCCAATGTGTTTTGAGCTCTCATATCTTCATGAGTTGAAATTTGTATATTACCCTTGTTGGGGGAAAGTATTTCAAGAACAAATGATGTGTTACACGTTTATGATTTTAACTTGTGCTTCGGTTGCCAATTATTTTACTCAATTTCTTGGAAAGAAATCCATTGTGTTTAAAGTCTTCATTACTAATAAACCTAACGTTGTAATTTCCGGAATATTCTATTTGTTGATATTTATGATGACGATCCATGAAAGTAAAGAAATGAAAATGTGGAATATGAGATACGGCCATCGTGCCATAAATGAAAAATCATACGTATGGCCAATAGAGCCAAGGAAATAATGATGTTGTGAACGATTGAAAGTACTAACGAAGCAATATATACAGTGTGAAAGGTTAAAAGGTAAATATAAAATATATTTGTACTTTTGTTTCCCTTGTGTGCAAAACAAAAATGCTTTTGGGAATATCATTAGCAAACCGAGTAAGGGTGGGTCATAAGGCCCACACCCGAAACTACATGTGCCGGTGTAGGGATAGATTGTGATTATTCTCCTTATTTGGGATGAGATTGAAATATTGAGGTGCTTGTGATTATTCCCCTTAATTGGGATGAGATTGATATTAGCTGTGAATTGGAAAGTCAACCCACACGATATATGTGGGAAGGCGGCCTAGCCGATCGGGTGGAGATCGGACGCCATGTTACACACATGGTGGTACTACTCTTGGTAACACTTTTTCTTTTTGTATCACATGTCAAAACACATTGTTCGTGGGGAGATGGCCTAGCCGATTGGGCGTGATCGTACTCCATGCTAAAAACACGGTGGTATATCGGTGCTAATGATATCCCAACCAAAAATATAACATATTATTCGTATTTTGAAAGTTGTTATGTTTTAACTGGCATTTGGATATTGTTGATTGTGACTTGCTGTTTCTATAGGTTTTCCCTTTCATATATTGGCATTCTATTTTGAAAGAGGACATTTAGCTTTACATACTAGTACTATTCCATATGTACTAGCATCCCTTTTTTCAGGGGTGCTACATCTTCAATGGATGCAGGTGGTTCGTCAACGGGCAGTTTTGATCCTCATTAGCAGTTACTCTCTATTCAGCAGATTTTAGGGAGCCCTACACTGTTCCGAGCTTCATGTCATTTGACGTTGTACTTTATGTTTTGGGGTATAGTCGGGACCTTGTCGCCGGCACTTCCATTCTTCTCTTATGTTGTACCTAGAGGCTCCATAGACAGGTTGTGGGTGGTGTTTAATGTTGGGAATTAAACTAGTAAGTGTTGGTATTTGGGCAAATATGTTTCTCATCATATCTATAAACTTGTAATATTTTGAAAATCATAAATGAATATCCTTTAGTAATGAAAAAAGAATGTGGAACAATTGACTCTTCTCATGTCTATCACTTGTACTGATTCTTTTATTATTAATGGGCAAGGTTGGGTAGAAGGCATCTAGCATGCTTGCTTAATCAGGGTATCTCGGTTGAGCGCCGGTTGTGCTCCATAAGGTCAGGGTGTGACAACATATAAGAGTAAACTTAACAATGGAAAGTATAACATAATATGACAACTCCAATTAGATGCATGAAAGAAGCCTAAGAGTCTAAATCGGTCAGTTTCCACATATAAGGTCGTATACATACTCGTCACCTCATGTACACGTCTTTCAAATAATCAAATAGTACAATCAAACTCAATCCTAAAGGGGAGTTCCCCCCACACGAAGTTAGGCAAGATACTTATCTCAACTAGGCCAAATCAACACTTAAAAATAGCTTTTCCTTTATAATTCACCTCCGGTCGGCTCAAATCTAACCAAAATCGACTTACTAACATCAAATAATTCAAGAGAACCAATTCCAATAAGTAAAGCTATGATCTTTATACAATTATCTAAATGTCAACAAAAGTTAACCCTGGACTTGCCCGGTCAAAACCCAAGTCCAAGGATAGATTTGACTACCCATAACCCCACGAGTCCATATATATGTTTTGTTTCAAAATCCAAGTCCAATTTGACTCTCAAATCCCAAATATTTATTTTTCAACACATAGACAAAATTTCCCACAATTTCACTTTGATTCTCAATTTTTTGATGTTAAATCTCATATATAATCATGTAATATTATTAGAAATTGATCAAAATCACTTGCCCAATAATTGTAGGTGAAAATCCCCTCTCTAAATTGCCTCCTACCGAGTCCAGGGTTTAAAGATATGAAAAATGAGGCTAAAATCCAGTCTTACAAAACATATAACCAGTTCGCAAAAGCGGAGATTAATTCATAAAAGCGAAGCTTGAAAATTCTGCATACATAAAAAATGCGACAATATATGTCGCAAATGCGAAAACTGGCCTTTCGTAAAAGCGGCTAGTTGGTCGCAAAAGCGACCTCTCGATAGCACAGGCCACCATCGCATTTACGAGGCTGGCTTCGCAAATGCGAAGCCTGCTAGTCCCCAACTTCTTCTCAAATGTGGCGACTTGTTCGCAAAAGCAATAGTCGCAAATGCGGCCCTTATCTCACAAATGCGAGATCAGAAACATCAACAAATCTGTACCTTTTACAAAACTCTCTGGAACGCGTCTGAAACTCACACGAGCCCTCGGTACTCCAAATCAAACATCCACAAAAGTCTAAAAATATCATACAAACTCGTTCGCACAATCAAAATACCAAATAATATCTAGAACCATGAATCAGACATTAAAATGCATGAAAATTTATATTGAAACTTAAGAACTTCTAAAAACATAACCACACGTCTGATTCTTATCAAATCAACTCAGAATGACACCAAACCTTACAAACAAGATCCGACTAGCATAATGGATCTACTTCAAGTCCCAAATCAAAATCCAAACCCGATAGCCATAAATTCAAACCATAGTCAAACCTAAGGAATTTTTAAACCTTCAAATTGCAACTTTCGGCAAAACATGCCAAATCAACCTACGGACGTCCGAATTAAATTTCAAGAATACGCCCAAGTCTAAAATCACAATACAAACCTATCGAAGCCATCAAAATACCGTTTCAGAGTCATTTTTACAAAAGTCAAACCTCGGTCAACATTTCTAACTTAAGCTTCTAAAATGAGAATCACTCATCCAAATCAATCCTAAAACATCTGAAAATCGAATATGACTATACACGTAAGTCATAATACACAATATGAATCCACTATAGACCTCGAACCATTGAACGGAATGTTAAAGCTCAAAACGACCGATCGGATTATTACAATAGTTTTTAGGCTGTATATGCCTTGATTTGGATATTGTGCTTCTTGTTGTCATGCTTTATATGCTTGTATAACTATTTGAACTCTGTGAATCATGCTAGAGATCATGTGTAGGTGTCAATTTCTTGTTTTGCATGATATTTACTATCGTATGGCGTATCTGCCAGATCTGATCTGTAGTTGTACACTCACACATGCATACACTTTAGCATGCTATCTTCTTTAGTCCATGAGGATGTGATGTGATATCCAGTATTCTTATACATATTTTTGTATATGTTTTCTATTTGATGGACTGGATTGACAGCATGTGAGTGATCCATGCAGGATGAGTTATTAAGACATGTGAGTTGTCCGTACAGTTGTTATGATTATGACACGTGAATTGTCTGTATGGTTATGGCACGTGAGTTGTCCATGCAGCGTGTGGATAGGATTCATCCCCCTAAGGTCACCCTCTCATGTTTCTCTCTTGATGGTATACATGCAAGTTGTGAGAAACCGATGGGTTTTTGGTTGACGTGGTTTATGGAAAATTGATCCATGGTAGGACTTTGTATCTCTTCTCTATTTGCAAACTCCTTGGATGTATACATGATTTTTCTGTATATCTTATCTATATGCTAGGTCCGGAATGTACCTATGCCTTTGTGCATATCTTTTCTATGTGCTACCTTACTTGATGAGATGACTCACAGTACATATCTTCTTTATATGTGAATACGTGTGACTTGACTTGTTTAATCATGCATATCTTCTCTATATGCAACTGTAGAAGGATTATTTGATGCCTCCTGCATAAGAACCAAAAAAGATTTCAGCATCTCGTAAAAAAGAATATATAATATGTTTTTTTAAAAGTCTAAGTAAAACAAAAGAGCTTTTGATTTCTTTCTCGCATTGAGGGAGAAGAATTGCCCTCCTATCTTTAGATTTGGAAAACACTTTGGCCAATGTTTATAAAAAAATAAATGACTCTTTCACTAGAAAAGGCTTGACCAAAAAGGAAGAATATTGACATGGTAAAGTATACGAGGCGCCTGCTATGTTTAAGGACAAGTACGAGGAATAAGCGATAATTAATTCCGCAATTAAATTTAAGATAAGTTTATCCCACGTTTGATTGGTATAAAATTATAGTATAACTAATCCCGAAATAATTAATCATGAAATAATTTATTTCCCAATCAAACGATTCCTAAATTTCTAAATACTCTAACATATTTTTTTAATTACCAGTTGATCTCATAAGTCTTTGTATGAATATATGAAGAAGCTCATATATTGCCACGTGGACTACCTCGCCGACGAAATTTTAAAACCAGCTGCAAACAGTGACATCAAAAACCACAAATTGATGAGAGTCATAGTGAAACTCCACCAACTTAATTTCCATTGACCAATTCACCCTTTCATTTCTCATTTCTATTTTCCCTTCATGAAGCCCTTTAATTAGTTAGAGAATCCCCAGAATCAATCCCACTTCTATAGGTAAAGAAAAAGTATAATTTATGGTAGAGCTTAAGATAGAGGAAAACGTACTTTCATTGAGTTTTAAATTTAAAAGATGAGTCTTAATATGAAAGTCATCATGAGCCAAGTCAACTATCAAAATTAATATATTTCATTTAGAAATAAAAAATTAAAGCGGGTTCTTCTATCTAAAAATAAAATAAATACTACATTAAATGTTGAGGAAATAAGAGAAATGTTATAATTCGACCAAATAAGAACCAAAAGTAGAATAAATAAATTTGCTTGAATGATTTAAGAAGCTAATGGAGGAGGAAGATATATAACTAGGAATGCTTTGATTAGTAGATAGCCTCAAGTGAAAAATTGTCATTCATTTTCATTACAATATTCTATATTGTCTAGTAAACATGAGTAAGTTTTATTTATTATCATTATCAATATTAAAAATCAAAATCTCATGCTTAATGACTTGTTTCAATTCGCAACTAGATACTTACTATCAATCAATGCTCCCTCACGTTGAAAATCAAAATAAAACTATCAATACTTTTTCGTGTTAGCGTTGGGATACGTCATGTCTTATGCTTAAACAAACTAGATTACAATTAATTTCAAAATTAAAAGCTTTACAATAATTTTTGTCTAATCTATTAATCCTCCTTGTACTATCATGTTATTTATTAAAAATTCAAAAGGACAAAAAAATAATTCAAGCTCGTGATACAATGATTCATATACTTTAGCATTTTATCACTTATCTAGGTTCAATTAACATTGACAAAAATAAATATTCCAAAACCATTTCCCTTAGTCTGAAAATGATCCTCCGGAAACACAAACTCATTAAGGGTGTGTTTGGCAAGTAGAATTTTTTAATTTTTTCATGTTTGATTAGCTTAAATATTTAGAAAAATATTTTTCTCATGAACTCATTTTTCTTAAATTGGAGGAAAATATTTTCCCTATCAAGAGAAGAAAAAATATTTTATAAAATTCTTTATCAACATTCCCTACCCTATTCCCCAAACAAGAAAAAATAAGTAATAAAATCAATCTTTATCACTCATTTTTCATGAAAATATTTTCTAAAAAAATATTTTTCCATGAAAATCATTTTCCTTCGTACCAAACCCACCCTGAATGAAAAAATATCCAAACAAAACAATTCCCAGGGCACTTCTGTAAATTTAGTAGAATTTTAAGTTTTTTCTTTATCAAAAACCAAAGAGATTGCTATGAAAAGTCCTCTCATTCTCTCTCTTCGTTCCTAAGCCACTCTTCTCCTTTTCTCTCAGATCCACAGCTCCAACAAAAATTTTCATCGCAATGGCATTGAAACCTCTCTATACACTCTCTACGATCTCGTGAATTTTCACTTCGATAGGTACTAGAACATTCTAGAAGAGTCAATATATACGCCGTTCATTTGGTCGGTACGGAGTAGTGTGAATGGGGGGAGTACCGTCAACACCGAGTTTCAATGGTGGCGCACGGCCGCAGGACACGGCGGAGTATCTAATTGAAGCATTTATTGGAGAGAAATCGTTTCCGCTTGCTTCGGATTACTGGCAGAAGCTTCTAGAACTTCCTCTTCATCTCCATTGGTCCTCCAATCGTGTTCAACAAGCTTGCCTCCTCTTCGGTACATAACTTATCTGCATTTTCTAACTTTTTTGTAAGCCTTTATGCTTTTTATATGTTAAATTGTTCATTTCCTAGTTTATTTATTGAATTTTGCTAACCAAAAAAATAAGTTATATGTTGTAATGTTAGTTCGCATATGCTAGGTTGTTAATTGGTGCCGACGAGCATTTGAAGTGTTGTTAGAAACTGTTATTTGATTATTCTAGTTGATGTCAGAAGATTTCGGAATACCGTATGCTAGTTTGCGTTGCTAATAAGGTTGTGTGCTTTTTAATAAGGTGCATTATATGTGGATTGGGGGAAAGTGAGTGAATCGTGGCTGTCGTAGTTGTTGAGGTACTTTATCAGGTTGCAAAATAGCTAAACTTAATAGAAATGGAAAAGAAAAAAATAAATTCATACCACAGTTTTGCAAATTCACGTGACTCCTGCGTTAGCTGAAAGCCTGAATCTTATGGTTTTGTGTTACAAAGTGCAGACTTCAGAAATCTGTCCTACAAAAATGGTAAAGATAAGTAAAATGAGTAAATATGGCTTAATACATAAATGTGATCTTTGTATACAAATATATGGTGTTGGTAGTTTGCTCCTTTTAAGGATTTGGAAAGGTTTTAGTGTCTATACTAGTTATGTAGGCACTTATATCTGAAGCCATTCATCAAATTTGCCACTTGGTGGAGCTCTAGCTGAATATTCTTATGCTCCCGCGTACTCTATTTAAAGTGGATACTAGCCTAGTTGTCTCTCAATCCAAAAATTTGAACTGGTGATTATTTTAGATGTAAAATTAGCGTCTATGACATTGATCCCCTCAGAGGTAGGTCCAAAATTTAAATTTGATGGATTCAACCTTTGAAAACTTACCATTGAGCCTAATGCACTTCTGGGATTATGGTTTCGAAATTAAATAATTGTTGAAGTTTAGTAATTTTTACAGATGCTGTTTCTAAAATGCTCGGTTCGGTTGAACCCAAAACAAACATGCTACGTCGGCCTCTGGTTCCCCTCAGATGATCTTTTAGAACTTTTTAATACAAAAGTCTATTGGTTCCGATTTGTTCATTTGTGCTTCCTAAGAATCGAAGAAAGAATTCTCTAACTAAAATTTTCTAAAAGGATCGTGTTGTCCGTTTGAAATAGAAGAATTTGCAACTTATAGTAATTTCCATGTCTAAATTTCCTTCAAAAGTGAATAATTATATATCAAATTACAAACCAACATCTGTCAAATTGATCCTTGTAAAATTAAAATGGACTAAAGTTTTAGGAGAGATAGAATATCTTATGTTTTCTAGTTTAAGTATGTCTTTAAAATAATTTTGTATAGTATAGTTTATTATTGTTCGAATTTAGCAGAATAATATGCAATTTAATCTGAATGTATAGTATAATATGGCTTCTTGGATGTCCATTTATGTATATAGATGAATGCATTCCATGAGCTACAAGTGGATCAACTTGAAATTTAAAGGGGATTAATAACAAAGATGACCTAAGAAACTGCTTACTGTCTGGTGTTGCACAAACTTTGGTGTGAGGTGTGGAATCTCAAATCTTTATGGAATACTATGGCTAATGGCATGGACGGTAAAGGACCTGCTAGGTGGAAATTCAGAAGACAAAATAGAAGGGATAATATGGGAAGTAGCATTCCTAGTGGTCATGTAGACAATACCGAGAGAGGACATCGGAGGGCTTTTGGTGGAAAGGAAAACTCTTTTGAACATATTAGAGGAATTTTGTTCTTTTTTATTTTTATTTTTATTTTTGGAGCTCTTTAAATATCCGAGGAAATACAGATGATTGGTTGCTTTTTGTAGCGACCAATCATGTCTAAGGTTCTCTATATAGTGTACATCTTTTCAATAAAATTATCACCTTTATTAGAAACAAAGAGAAGCATAAAAGAGTTTTGCATCAAGCCTGTGCAGTATCTCAGCTACCTTCTAAGACCATTTGTGTGCTGGTGTAGCTAGAATATAGATTGCTTAGGAATGCATTTGATTTCTGTTACATTTTAAACTGACATTATACCTGGAGTTCTTGTGTAATGAATAAAAAAACAAAGGAGAAAAAAAAAGAGAGAATTGATGAAAGATAAAGAGTACGGAAGGAGGAGAAGTCCAATAGAGAGAAGGAGACAAACGCAGAAGCTCAACTACAGTGCAAGCGCCTAGATGAAGTTACTATGGAACGCATAAAATTTGCCCGTAGAGTTGTTTATGGAATCAAGAACTTCATTCTCTGGATTCTTTGAGCGGATTCATGAAAATTGCTCAACTATTTAAGTTGAAAAATTTGTTTCATATTGAAGTGTAGTGCAAAAATTAGGTAATGCTACTTGGGCTGAAGTTATCTAGAGTTTTGACTTCCTGCCAATGTTGTGTTAAGTAAAATTGTATTTTCTTTTCTCTGCTTCATTGTTATGTGGAGGCTGCTTTTGGGAAAAGTGAACTTAGTACTGATTTCCATGTAAGTTAGAGCAAGCCTGAAATAATTAGGTAAGCAGAGGGTGAAACGTGGTACCTCCATTCTACTTTTCATGTTTTTATGCCTCATGCTTCGCTTTGTATGTATTTTCTTGCTGATATGTAGTTGTTAGTTATATCCACATAGCTGCAGTGGTTATAAGATGTCGCTCTGAGAGCTTTTAGGACATATCAGTGGGCTATTGGCACTATCCATATGAACTCTTTATCAGGATCTCCTATTGTATCTTTTCTGCCTATAATTTTTCTGTTTACTTTTTCTAGAACCAACTCTTAATCATGCATGGGAATAATTTATCTGACATATTTATTCCATCCTTTTTTTTTCTTGGGATGATGAGGTCAGAGTTATTATCTTCTAAATTCCATCTGTTTTTTTGTTGCAGCTCAGAACAACTGTTATACAAGGCACCTTGCAAAAATATTAATTCACCTGTCCTGGTGTTTGCAAGAGTGTGTTTCTACGTCCGATGTATCTTCATCAGCTTATGTGAAAGCTCTCAATGCAGTGTACATCTCATCTGTTTTTCTGAAGCACCTCATTGAGAATGCCAAAACTGACAACTTTGAAGATCTATACATGTCTCTGAATGAAAGTGAGGAAATTCCAAGTAACGTCTCTAAAGGTAATGCATTCACAACATAGTTTGTTCATTTTTTCTTAGTGGGACTTTCTGATTTTCTTATTTATATTATCATTTCATTTTTCGGTTTCGTTCTTTCTCCTATATTTATCTCTTCTTTTTTTACTTTTGTGTGCGGGGAGAGGGTGACTGGAGTATGTAGCTACTTAAAAGTGACCACTAAACTGTTTCAACCACTATGGCTGAAACAAAGCGAATAGATCTATGCTATTTGTTCGAAGATCTAATAGTGGATTCTACGCTTATCAACATCATTGCTCACAGTTCAAGACAGTATTCAGTCTAATGTATTAAAAACTTGAATAGTTGTCTCCAATTACACTCCAAGTACTGATGAGGTGTTTGGTTATTAGCTTTTGGAGATACATTATTAGGGTAAATCACGAAATTCTTGTTACCTATGTATGGATGAAATTGTGCAATACCGTTGGAATGGCCGAAGGATTCTTTTAGATTCTAACTCGTAATATCTTGTATAGCTGGTTTCAGTGGGATAGCTTGCAGAAGTTGTTGCAGATATTGGTCTGGTTGGGTTTTCAACATTTGGGAATCTACATTGTTTAACCTTCTCACTTATGTTTTATCAAGATTTCAGATCTCTGGGAGTCCAAGCTCATTACTTCCTACTCTTACCACCATTTCCTCTTTCTTTTATCTTTTACAGTACAGGGTATTGAGCATCTTGTTGTGCATAGTGTGCTTAATTTTCTTGGCAGAGTAGATGTAAGGTATGTTGAGCTTTGTGCAATAGGTATCTTCTCACATGGCTTGCCAGTTGTTTGCCTAATAGTGTGTGTTTTTTCTGACAGCTCGGATACATATCTTCTACACCACGAGTTGCTTAATTTCATGCTTGTCGCCTTGTCAACTCAGCTTCTTTCTGGACCATCACTAGGTGCTGATGATATTCATCCTTTCTTTGATGCAGCAATGGCTCAGGTCATCTATGGTTTCTTGCAGTAGATATCTCTGAAAAATATTGAAATTTTATCAATTTGCTTTTGTATTTGCTGCCAAATTCTTTGGCTAGTCATGAGCTACTTCTGAATGTACTTCTGTCTGCAGCCAACTTCTTTGGTCAATCTGGTTATTCGCAAGCTACTTCTTAACTACGTCGCACAGCTACGCTTCCCTTTGAAGGCTTCATCTTATTATATTTTTTCTGAAGGATATCAGCCAGGAGTTCTACAGAGAGTTGGCTCTGTTGCAGGTAGAGTAAAGTGATTTATTATCTCTCCCTCTCTCTATCTCTCTCTCACACACACACACTCACACACTCACTTATCATTCCGTTCTATAGCATATTAGTATATTATGGAAGTGTGAGATATGATCTTTATATTTACTTGATTAGCGCTAATTTGGCTCCTAATCCTTTACTCCTGTTTGCAATATTTCGTGGTCAAAAGAGATTCCTAGAAATGTTGAATCCCTCCAGTCGCAATTCATTCACTTATTTTATCTCTTGTTTAGTCAATGTGCTGTCCCATCATTCTCATTGAAGCCTCTGCTTTTTCCATTGACTTGCAGCAAATCTCGTGTTACTGCCACTGAATTTCTTTGTCAGTTCAAGTAATGAAGCTTCAAAAAGCCCATTGGCAGACAGCAGTCTTAATATTTTACTCATCCTTGTTCATTACCGCAAGTGTCTTGGCGTGGATCGTTTGAAAGATAAAATCGACTACAGCAGTCCAGATTCGCTTCCAAAGGAAGAACCCTTCTTTGAGAATCCTTATTGCAAGGCCCTTGAGAATGCTCGGGATATTGAATGTTAGAATGATTATTTTTTTGTTCAGTGTCCCTTTTGCTACTTCATGAATTTTATTAATGATTCTAAGCTTGTTTGTGTTCTCTCAAGCAGTTGATCGTGTAGATGTTGAGGGGAATGCACCTAGTGGTCTGGTTGTGAGATTACCCTTTGCTTCTCTTTTTGATACCCTTGGCATGTAAGTGTCAGCCTATCTCACTTGTTGATCTAAGGTGACAACAAGATGTTGTGTACAATTAATTACAATAATAGTTCCTTTTTTTTATTTACCAAAATTGGCTATGCATGAGAAGTTTCTTGGGTGACCCTTTACTTCCCCGTTGCGGAGAAGAGGCTTTATCATTTTGACTTTCTTTTTTTGATATTCGTGGTGTTCGCACCAGCTTGCGTACACCTCGACTAATTCCACTCCACTGGGATTTGTATCTAACACATCATGGTTCTCAACCCACTTCATTGACTACTGGGCCACACCCTTGGGTGCAAATTGAAATCTGGGACCTCATGGTTCTCAACCCACTTCATTGACCACTGAGGCTTTGACAGTTGGGAAGAAATGACACTTCATGATGCCTCATGGTTATCATTTTGACTTTTAGTCAATCCTTTAGGTCTGTTTAAAGTGAAAGACCTTAAAAACTACTTCCACGTTGAGGTCTGATAGCATAGAAAATGTGTATTTGGACATTTGACGATACAATTGTTTGCTGAGACATTATTTGGCTCTGGTAATGAGTGGGCTTGCAACTATCTTTCCAGGTGCTTGGCTGATGAGACTTCTGTACTTCTGCTTTATTCACTCGTTCAAGGGAATTCCGATTTTCTTGAGTATGTGTTGGTGCGGACTGATCTGGATACACTGGTATGCACAGATGATTTATATTATATGTTTATTTCTTGACTGAATAATGGTTGTTGCTTGTGGATATCATTCCCGCCAGTCACTTTATAAGGTAATCAAGAGAAGACATAATGGATAAGGAGTGTATTAATCAACTAAAGTATAAAGTAGCTACCTTGTAGTTTGACCTTTGCAACCGCTTTCACAACAAGTTGCCTTATTTATGGATTTGATATCTTAAAAAAATAAAAATAATTGGGATTACTATCCTTGGTTAAAAGATGCTAAATTTTCCACTGTTTTTCTTATTCACTTTCCAAGTGTTCTCACGTTAGTAATTATAATTTCTTGCCTCTGAACTTGAGCTTTACTCTAGGTTTTCCCTTGGTTACAACTTAGAATCTTACTGTCTGTTTGTATAAATAAACAGTTGATGCCTTTGCTAGAAACACTATATAATGCACCAAGGAGGACATCCAATCAGATATATATGGTGCTGATTATCCTTCTTATACTTAGCCAAGATTCCTCATTCAACGCCAGCATTCACAAACTGGTAAATAGAGAATCTCCCTGGATTTTTGATATTTAAGCCATGGACTGTCTTAATTTCACATCTTTCTGCAGGTGCTACCCTTTGTTCCATGGTACCAAGAGCGGGTTCTTCATCAGACTTCTCTTGGTTCTCTTATGGTCATAATTTTGACGAGGACAGTGAAATACAACCTATCTAAGTTGCGGGTATGATATAAAATGTCTGTTAGTTTATTGTTCCTGCGCTCTTTCTCTCATGCTCTTTCTCTCTCTCTCTCTCTCTCTCTCTCTCTCTCTCTCTCGCGCTCTCTCTCTCTCTCTCTCTCTCTCTCTCTTTAATTTTACCTTTGGCAGTTCCACTATATATGCTGTTAGTTTTTTTATTTATTTTCAATTCTGAAGTCTCTCATTGCATGTTCTGCATGTCATCTTTTATTGGTATGTTAAACATTGGAATATTGATTTTAGAAAGTTCCGCTTCTATTTTATTTGTTATATATTTTCATTTGCAAAGTCTCTTACACCTGCTCCGGGTGCCATTCTTGGCTGGGATGTCAAGACTGGGAATGCAAATTGGATTCGGAATACGCACTAATGATTAGTTTTGGGAAATTTCAGTAGTAATGCATAAATTAAAGAAGCTAATGTATTTAAGGATTATCTTGTGGGATTTTACTGGGTTGTTGTTGTTGTTGTTGTTGTTGTAGTATTTAAGGATTATGAAATAACTTTTTCTATGAAGGAGAGTTATGATTTGGCTTGAAAGCATGAAACGACACATCTTTTATATGCAAGAGAAATATCAATAAGTTACTTCTCCTAAATGCTCTAGATATTTCTAAATGTTTTCTTTTCATAAGTAGAGGAAAGAAGCTTATTAATGAAGGTTCTTAATAAAAAAAGCAAAAAGAAGCTTATTAATGAACGAAAAGTGTACAGCTAGTCATCCAGATTGATGATGCAAAGTAGGCAAATAGTACTGCTGAAAGTTTTACTATTATATCTGAGGTTTCAAACATAGAAAAAACTCTGTATGTGGTGTTACTAAAATTTGGCTAGTGAACTTTTCGAGTCACAATTCTCATGTCTCTCTTCAGACGTGAATGTCACTTTTTTTTTAAAAATTTCTGAAGAAGTTGAGGGTGTAATGAAAACCATTGCAGTGGTTAAAGCATTTAAGCTTGTCTTTCTGCATATCTAAAGTATAAACTGATTCTGAAAAAAAACGAAACTACACTAACTGGGCCCTATTGAAAAACGTTTTGAGACTTATTTCCCCACCCTCTCTTCCCCAAATAAAAAAATAAAGGATACAAAAATAGGATGATGAAGGTATGAGTTGCATCTCGCAACTGTTAAGACATCTGTTTGCCGAGATCTTTGGAGCTGTGCCTACTTTGTATTTTCACACTTGCTTATGTTTTATAGTCAACTGTTACGTATATCCTCATCAGACTATACCGACATGAGGCAGTATTTCTACTGATCTACTGATGCATCAATTTGAATTGCTATACTGTTCAATTCGGGTAGAGCAATACAACAATCATGGAATGAACCCTTGCTTCTGTTTGAGTATGGGTGCCATAATTAATATTCCTCCTCTTTTTGTACTTACCAATGAAGTTACTCTGGTGATTGGTAATTTGGTGATGAATTTGATCGAACCCTGAAAGCTGACTTCAAGCATGTGTTTTTTGATGCATTTAACAGGATGTTTATCTTCATACAAATTGTCTTGCAACTTTAGCAAATATGGCACCTCATGTCCATCGCCTAAGTGGTTATGCATCACAACAATTGGTCAGCCTATTTGACATGCTTGCACGCAAGTAAGTTTCTTATTCCTTGTGTCTGCTGGTGAGTTCAGAGCTTTTTAGGTTGGTCAATTGTTGTTTTGAACTTGATCTATAAATTAGGTACAACAAATTGGCAGAGATAAAAAATGATAAGATGCATGTGCCCAATGGTGAATCAAAGGAAGGAGATAGTCTCCAAGAAGACATGGTACTTCGCACTTGGCTTTCAGCATCATCGAGTCTTTCTTTTTTAATTGCTGTCTGCTAGCATAATTGGTACTCGGTAGCATTGAAGTTCTTCAAATATATTTGCAGGCAGCTGAGCTGCATATTTATACCGACTTCCTAAGAATTGTTCTTGAGATATTAAATGCAATTCTGACCTATGCCTTGCCACGGAATCCTGAGGTATCAGTACTTTCAATCTTCTATCAGTTCATGAGGATTCTTTGCTTGTTGCAGTATTTTTAAACACATTCCAAAACTGGCAGGTTGTTTATGCAATTATGCACAGGCAGGAAGTCTTTCAGCCGTTCAAAAGTCATCCACGATTCAATGAACTGCTTGACAACATATTTATGGTGTGCTTATTCATTTGTGCATTTGCAGTTCATAGGTTTTTGAAAAAGGGTTCTCTGGAAGTGGGACTTACTTTCTATTCATTGTAAACAGTTCGGTAGTGTAGTCTGGAAGGCATTATGACTTTCTGATTATGTTATTTCAAGGTCTTGGACTTCTTCAACAGTCGCATGGATGCCCAAAAGATGGACGGAGAATGGTCTGTAGAGAAAGTATTGCAAGTCATTGTTGTTAATTGCCGATCTTGGAGAGGTGATGGAATAAAGGTATTAGTTTTGCCATCTTATGATGAGTTGCTTGTATTTGATAATCATATTCTGACAGATTTTGTTTACACCGTAGATGTTTACCCAATTGCGTTTCACATACGAACAAGAGAGTCATCCTGAGGAGTTCTTCATTCCGTACGTGTGGCAGCTGATTTTGTCTCGAAGGTTGGTTTTTATAACAAAACATATGCTTTTTGTCAGAATATGTTTTAACGCCATGTTTTATAATTTTGTTCTCTGAAGGTTACTTTTTGAAACATGTAATAATCTGCCATTTGCTGATTAAATCTAATACTATTCAAGTGGAAACATCCTATTTACCTATTTCATTTGTGGTGGTGAATGTAAATATTTCCAATCTGTAATTGATTTGTTTTCTTCGTTTTTGGCAGTGGTCTTAGCTGTTCTCCTAGCAGCATAAATCTTTTCTCAGTTGACGTTCCTCTTGATGTAAGTATGATTGCTTTTTATTCTTGATTCAACCCATAGGGTCCTGGTAGGTTAGGGGATTTTGATGGATGTCAGGATATTTTCTTGACCAAGTAAGAAGGTTTTCTTTGTTGAGCCTGGATCTATGTGCACTGGCCTTCTCTGTTTAATGCTTTTTCTTGTCTAGTTCCAACTCCCCCCCCTCACACACACACACACACACACACACCCGGTCCGAAGCAAACTCTTGTATGCTTGCCTGCTCTTAGAGACTTTCAATCATCATGATTAAAATCGTATGTCCACAGAAGATGACACAAGCTTGTTTTTGTGGAATCTCACATATACGGTCCCAGTAAAATTTTATGTTTCTTCAGGATCCTTTTATGACATCCGAAGACACTCCGTTCAGAATTGCATTTAGAAATTGTGTTTGAGTTTTGTTTGAAGAGCGTATGCCAGAGTTGTCAAAGGCGCGCTTAAGCCTTGAAGCGAGGCTCAAAATATGTTGAGCGCTTCGCCTCGCTTTGTGGGCGCTTCAGTGTCGCATCAAGGCTCTAAGATATACTTTTACTTGCCAATGAGCGTAATCCTGAAAAGGCGACACTAAATATTGATATTTAACTTTATCGTAATTTTTTTTTTCCAATTTCTTTGTCCATATATTTGTTATTCAAGCTTATAATTATTGTTCTTAGACTAGATATGCATATTTTTACTTTTTCTCCGGTTGTGCCTTTTTTCATTAAAGCACATGCTTTATTTGCACTTTGCGCTTAAAGCCCCAAAGGACCTTAGAGCTTTTTTGCGCTTTTCGCCTTTGATAACACTGGCGTATGCATGTCTAACTATGATTGAGCTATTAAATTTTGTGCTTAGCAAGTCTGATCTCTTTTCAATCTCATTATGTGTTCTGGAAGGGTTGAAGTGTTTAAAAATGTTTTTACTAGTAATAATTTATGATTACTGTAGTTTGAGGAATCATTCTCTGAATTGTTCTATCTGGAAACAGGATAGTGTAGAGGAGGCTGAAAAGCCTCAGAAGGATGAGATCAATGGAAATGGGCAAGAGATAGAGGCACCAGTTTGACGGACTATGATCCCAGAAGACTACGTTGTGTATATATATACATGTATCCATAGATATGTATTCTTGTCATTCTTTTCTGTTCATAGCTTAAGAGTAGAGAACTTTTACGTACAGCTGAGTGAATTGATATATCACCAGTATAATAAATAAAGGTATTGGTCAAGCTTAGGCTTACGATATAGTTCTACAAGGAAAAGCAGCTCCCATTTTATCAATTTTGACGATGCAGCTATCGTATATCTTTACCCTTTTGGTCCGTGACCAATTTTGGAGTGCCTGTTGAAGTAACGTGGTTTTTTCTTATCAATTTCAAACAACTTGCGCTAGCAAAGTGTATGATGTAGGCAGTATAGTTTTCCCTTCAACAATGTGTAAGATGTTG
Source organism: Nicotiana tabacum (assembly GCF_000715075.1). Taxonomy (NCBI): domain Eukaryota; kingdom Viridiplantae; phylum Streptophyta; class Magnoliopsida; order Solanales; family Solanaceae; genus Nicotiana; species Nicotiana tabacum. The sequence continues at coordinate 46,273,883 of NC_134093.1, read as the reverse complement.
TAAACTTTTAATGGTCACCAAAAGCAGTGTGAAAAATGTAAGTAATATTATGAAGGTATAAAAAATGAAGCATGCGATTATATTTTATCTTTTGCGTTTAACCAAACATTTCTGGATAATCTGACCATCTACAGATATTGAGTCCAGTATATTTTACACGAGGGTTTCAAGATTCTTCCAATAATGAAGGCTTATGTTGGCAGCTCATAAAGTCTCAAGTTGGTACTGAGGAGAAGTCATTTTCATTAAATCACGTTTATATCTTCTATTCTTTCCTTAAAATGTTTCTCTTAAAACTCGAGTGTGTTTGTGCGTTGTATGCAAAGATCGGAGGGGGCATATGACTTTTGTTCGTATGAGGAATTTTTCTCCATTTACGAAATATGCAATGACTTTTAATTGATGCTTGTACGACAGATATTATCTCATCATTATGCTTATAGTTTATTCCGCGTGTATTCTGGACTATGTTCTTTTGGTCGCTTAAAATGTTTTATTTTAGTTTAGTATTTAGAATATTAGTACTAACATGTCAAAATCCTAGTTTAATTTGATATTTTGTTAGACCATCGTATTGATGTCAATTGGATAACAAAGAGATGACTTAGTGATAGCTCCGTTACATGATTCACTGTTTTTTCCTTTTTACCAGTAACGTTCTTGTCTAAGAGTGAAGAATAGGCGTGCTACATAAAAGTAAACACTTTTTTTAAATTGTTTAATTGATTTCCAAGATGAGACAAAGGGAAGTACAAGATAGGAGAATCACACCAACAAGAAGATGAAAATTTTGGTAGCTTACCAACTGGGGATTAGGTAGAACTCATCATATGTATCGACATTTCTTGACTCATAAAAGAACAGGCCAGACTGATACAACTAATTTAAGAAAAAATAAGACAAGTGGAACAAATATGTGAACCGATTGTTAAAAACTTGGGAAACCAGATTCACAAACATAAAAGTTTTTAATTGAAATTTGAGGGTGTGGGTTACATGGCAATATAATATTGTTTACATCAGATATAAAACAGTATAATATTGGCTTAAGCTAAAGAATTTACATTTCAGACTTGGAAGATGCCACCGCCTTTAACATATTCAGTAAAAGCTAAAGCAACTAACCCCAGCATTGCAAATTTTCCATTCCAAATTTCGGCATCAGCACTCATACAAGGTTAGCAAAGCACTTGTCCCCAAAAACCATGAAAATCTCCACCGTTTGCTAGCTCAACACCAATGGCTACCACAAATCCGATCATTGTTAGCCTACCGTTGATTCTCTCGGGTCCTGCTCCACTTAATGAAAATACGTCCGAGAAATTGGTGCTTGGCTGTTGCAGAATAATGAGTAGAGGATAAGAATTATAATGTTATTACTATACATCGTTCAGACCACTAAACTTCTAGTTTTTTAATTCCAAATAAATATGGGAAGCCTAGAACTTAGAAGTAAAGTCCAAACTCAATTCCCAATTATACTTCTTTTTTCACGGTTAACAAAAATACTAGACTATACGAAATTTTAACCAAAGGAGTGATTTATTTAGTTTGCTTCCCAGAGGGTTGTAAATAATTTGTGATTGGAAAATTATTTTACATAATGAAATTTTACTTACGAATATATTTTTTAAAAAGAAAAATTGAAATGTAAATCTGAAATCGAGCTAAAATATATATAGTAGCTGAACTTGATATAAGTAAATTCTTTTTTGAGACGAAACGTGCAACGACTAATCATTAGGTGAAAAATAGATGTTAACACTGCTTAAATATGTGAACTTTTGAAAAAATTAGATCCCATCCTTTGCAGGAGGAAGAGGTGTTGGCTTCGATGTAGCAGCAGTATTGGTCGAGGGACTTGAAGATTGCTCTTTTTTCTCACCATCCTGCATGTTTAATATGATCTCCTTATTCAAGAATTCTTCTCATTATAATAATAAACTTTCTAGTTTTTACTCCCTTCAAAACTACTCCATTTCATTTGTACTATCATATTTATTAAAAAGTCAAGCATACGCATAAATAGTACTGTTTATGGTTTTAAAAAAACAATGAAAACAATATAAAATAATAAGTTATAAGTTTTATGGACTAGCTAGCTACCTCAGACATGCACTTAACGCGAAGACGTGAACTCTTCTGAAGACGTGGCAAGTAACAGCCAACCAAACTGATTCAGACCATTTCTCTTTGAAAAACATGCCGGTGGACTACTTCCCACTATCATGGATTGCATGGCAAATGAAGTTGTCATTTTTCCTCTCTAAAACTCACAAATATATAGTATTAATTAGAGAAAATGCTTTACTCTTCTCTTATCAGAAACTAAGATATGTATAGCAAAACACTGAGGATTAGCAAGTAACTAAGGGGTCGTTTGGTAGGGTGTATAAGAATAGTGCGGAATAAGGTGTATTAGTAATGCATGGATTAGTAATGCAAGCATTAGTTATGCATATATTATTCCGTATCTACTGTTTGGTGTGGTGTATTAAAATTATAATGCATTGCATAATTTTTAAGAAAAATAGTTGTTTATAAAAATGCCCTCCATATTATTAAGCTTTAAGAAACTTTAAGGATAATTTTATTTTTAACCAACCTAATGCATGCATTAGTAGTCTTGATATTACTAATGCCATGATTTTCTATGCATTACTTATACATAGGATAATACCAAATATGATATATAACTAATACTGTATTAGTTATACACAAATTAAAAAAATATACCAAACAAAATATTAATAACGTATAAAGTTAATATTTGTATTATTTTTTCTAATACCTCGTGCGAAACCACCCAAGAAAGATTATTAGTGCTCTTTAGTACCGATTCTTGACCTAACTCACTTGATATAATTGCACTGAAGTATTAGCGTGGGGTAAAGGTAAGAAGGGGAGAAGAGAAAAGGGGTGTGGATGGATATTTGTGGAGCCACGTAATTCAGTTTTGGTCACGTGGACTCATTGGACTTTAACAAAAGTAACACAGTGACGTGGCCTCCCCATTTACCGCATGTCTAGAACCTGATAGAATGAAAAGTTACAAAAGTAGTGTGTGGGGTAATGGATTTTAACTTTAGGTGTGGCACCCAACCAATCATTTTAACGTTAGTTAACTAAAAATTAAAGTAAACATACATAATCATCTAATTATGATTAGGTAGTAAGTTTATGTATTAAAAATATGTGGCTTACATTCATTTTTTGGGTGTAAATACCCAATGCACGTAAGTTTCTACCCTAGAATTTCTGTGGCATCATCCCCTTCTTTTATTTGAAATGTAAATACTTGGTACAAACACCATCATTATTTCTCTCCGAACAACTTTTTCCATGTTATGATATTAAAGTGTAACATTAATATGAATTGAATCACATGATTACCTAATGCATTGATTATTTTTTGATAATAAGTGAAAATTTAATAAAGGAAATATAGTTTTCAAAATCTTGTGTGTATATATGCGTGTATGGCAACCCAAAGAAAATGAATACAAACGCATCATTATCCCATAGTTCTTACCGCCCCTACACGGGGCGCGGGGTATAATTTCAATTTGTCCGGAAAAGTAGTGTAAATCAATACATTATGGTTGAAATTTTCGTCTCTAAACTTTATTTGATAACTATATACGATCGAAATCGAGTTCGCCTATGACATGGTAGGCCAGGTTCGGAACATGTAAATAAAGGACTGAAGATCGACCCCAAGTCCCACCGGGTTAGAACCCGGAGTTGGAACGTCCACCCTCGAGAATATCGAGACCGTGATCCCGAAATCGATCCTAATCCCGAACGAGCTTGAAGAAACATTGTTAGCCTAACAGACGCTACTAGAAATCCGATAAAAACCGACCAAAAAAACTGACCAAAGTTGGTTGGTAATGGCCAATAACCGACCAAAACGCGACCATTTACGTGTGGACGGTATTTTAGGGGTCAGAAAGGAATACCGACCAAAGTTGGTCGGAAATTACCGACCATCTTTGGTCGGTCAATTCAATTCAAAAAAAAAAAATATTGCAAAAAAAAAAAACCAACCAAAGTTGGTCGGTTTTTTCCAACCAAAGTTGGTCGGTATTTTAATTATTTAATCAAAAGATTTACCATCTCGGAATCGAACCGAGGTTTGTACTGTGGCAGGATACTATTCTACCACTAGACCATTGGTGCATTTTGTTTTAAGACTGTCTTTTATTTGATTTATACTTTTTAATTATATTTTCGCACGAAAATAACCGACCAAAGTTGGTCGATTTTATTAAAAAGTAAAATTGCCGATCAAAGTTGGTCGATTTTTTTAAATGACCGGCCGAATTAACCGACCAATTTTGGTCATTTTTTTAATATTAATTTTTATTTATTTTAATTGAAAAACCGACCAAAGTTGGTCGGTTTCTTGAAAAATAAATTTCGCGGGACTCAAAAATATTTTTTCGCATTTTTGCGCCAATGAAAACCGACAAAAGTTGGTCGGTTTCGTAAAAAAAATTAAAAAATAATATTTTAAAAAATCGACCAAAGTTGATCGGTCGACCTTTGTCGATTTTTGCCGAATTTCTAGTAGTGAGAAGACCGAAATATTCGTGACCTGTCGGATATTGCGATGAGAATCTTGGCACGTATCAATGAGGAACTGGCGGCAATCAACAAATCAAGAGATTTTTTACCTTTTATAGAATTGTACATAAAGTAGGACTCCTCTACTATATAAAGTGGGTCTGATGATTCATTTAACACATTGTAACACGCATTCCAAAGCAATACGTTATTATTTTTCTCTTTAATCTTTTGTTCTTCTATATCGTGATACTGATCAAAGTGCATCTGGCTCGAGGGTGGTGATGGGTGGCTATAATTCCATAGTTTCGTATACTATGTGCCTTGCATTTTACATGCTTTAATGATAAATTATACTTTATTTGCACATAATGGAGTCTATTTTATGTGTAAGTAAATTGGAGATGAAAGTAGAGCAAAATGGATACTTAAACGTTGAAAGTGTGCTCGAGAACAGTGAAAAGGAGAGACCTGACTAGGCCAGGCAAAGGCCAGCTTAACTAGGCCTTAGCCTGGCGAGGCCATCCAAAAGCCAGGCTGAACCAGGCGTTAGGATGGCGACGCCAAGCCTGTGGCCATGTCCATTCCGAGTTTTGAAGATTTAATTCGTTTCCGAGTTTCACTAGAACTTGGCATACACGTTTAGGTCTCTTCCTACACATATAAATAGACCTAAAAATGCCATTTTTGAAGACAGACCGAGATTGGACAGAGAGACTAACATTAGACCGAGGATTCGACCTAAGGAGGAAAGAACACACTAGGAGCAAGGCGGAGAATTCTTCTACGAGTTTTTCACTTCCTTCTTCCTATTTTCATTATTGGTTATGAATTCTAGTATTGTAGTTATGCATACTATTATGAATGGCTAATTTGTTATCTAGGGTTTTGATGGAACCTATTGGAAGATGATTTTCTTGTTACGTTAATATAGATTTGCCGTAGTATTTTCTCTATTTGTTCAACTATATTATTCATGCGGTTGATTAAAGGGCCCTCAATTAGTTGTGCCTATTTAGTATGTATTACTCGGGAGAGAGTGCATATTTAGGTAATTGTTGAATAACATCACTCCTAAACATATATGAGGGATCAATACGGAGGTTTAAAGGTGGGATTAGGGATAACGAAACCTTGGTGCGATCTGAGTGAGCTGTACTTAATGCCAGCTAGCGTAATTCGGGAGAATATGTCTAGTAAATTATGGTAATTATACGGGAGAGAGTTACGACAGTTAGAGTGCTCATGATCGGTAGAGAAGACTTAGGCAAATTTATAGGAAACGTAGCGGAAAGGATTCCGACAATTGGGAAAATCATAACTCTAGACCTTTTTAGTCTTGTCTAGAATTTCATCCATGTTAGTTGATAATTTTACTGCTTTATAATATTTTCTAGTTAATTAGTAGAAATAAAAATCAAATCTTTATAACTAGAAAATTATTTGAACTTGTATTTCTTTGCAATATTGAACAGTTGTAGCTAAGCCTTAGTTCTATGTGGGATTCGACTCCGGACTTGTAAACCGAATTATATTTATAATGACCGCTTAGTCCTTTTTATAAGGCATAGTTGAGCGTGATCAAATTTTGGCGCCGTTGCCGGGGAGCTAACGGTTTAGCTGTAGGTGTATATATTGCTAGGTTGCAAGTTTGAACTTTTATTTTTGCTTTCTTGTATTTGATTTTTTAATTTTTGTTTTACTTGTTAATTTTAAAAACATGGCATCTTGGAATTATGTGAGTTTTGATGTTAGTAATTCTACCTTTGATCCTCCTTATGCATATAGTGGAGGAAACCACCCTTGGCAAATTTATCAAAATATTTCCGAGAGCGAGTTATGTGCACCAACTCAATCCTATGTGTGGAATGTGTGGAATGTGTATGATATGTGTGGTGGTCAAGATGGTCACTTTCATTGTTGTGCTTATATTTCTTATGTTCTCCCAACCCCTTACTTTGATGGTTCTTCTTTTTCTTGTGAAGTTAATAGGAACAAACAACCCAGGGATGATGACCTGAAAGAGATCAAGGATATGCAAAAGTGCCTTGTGGAACAATATGATATGTTAAAATGCCTTGTAGAACAAAATAGTAAAAGACAACTGCAAATAGAAAGGCAAGAGGAGACTATTCATAACTTGAAAGTTCAAGTGAGTCAACTCGTTGAAGATCTTAATGCTCAACAAGCCAATATTATGAATAGTATCCAAGAAGAGCGTGAATTAGATGCAGAAATTGAGGTACCAATAGAGGGGTCCATAGTAGAACACCAATAATCAATCAAACTAGAATTTGAGGATGCTGACGTTGTAGAAGAGATACTAGAGTCAAGCAAGGATATTGATGATACATATTTAGTTGACTCTAGTGTCATTAGTGTTGAGGATATAGACAATCCCAATGTTCATATAGTTGAGCGCATTGGTCCACACTCCAAGTATTTTTTCACATTGTGTTTGGATGATGATATAGAAATAGAGTCATCCGAGCCACTTGAGGAGTAAAGGAATGAAGAACAAGGTGCCTATATTTTGAAATTCTTCTTGCCAGAAAGTCGAGAATACACATCTCATCTAAAGGCCAAAAAGTGCATAATATTACATTATTTTATTGGGCCAGTCAGATTCATTCCACCACCCCAGGAGCTGATCATAGAGCAGAATCAAAACTTGGGGTCCAATTCATAAGTTCAAAGTGGAGGCAGAAAGTGATTCGCGTCATGCCGCGACGTTAAATCAAGCTCTTGTTGGGAGGAAACTCAGTTTTATTGCTTTATTTTATTTTATTTTTTATTTTTATAGTGTCAATTTTTGATTTTCTAGGAGCATGGAAAGCAAAGCTATTGGAAGGATACAACAACAAACCAGATGGTTGGAACTAAGTGTGTGGTACCCGCACGAAAGACCAAGCCTGGGAGAAGTCTGAGTACCCTATGAGTTGCTAGTGCTTCGGCCTTTGGCCTACCAGGGAGTTTTTTTTACCCTCTTATTAGTTATGGTGTGCATTGGGGGCAATGCACAATTTTAAGTGTGGAGTGAGGAGATTGTCTGGGTGACTTTCTATACTATTTTAGTTTAATTGACTAATTTTGTTTTTAGAGAACAGAAATAGTAAAGATTGGACTTTTTCCGACGATGGATCTATTAGACAATTTTCTTGAGGGATTTAAGTCGAAAGGAAAAAGACAAAAAGATTTTCTTTTGTTAGGTAGTGTAGCAATTCCCCTTTGGTTTTTTTGTGCCGCGGTTCTTTTCCAAGGGTTTTGTTTGAACCGGGTGTAGTTAGTTTTATTTTTTAGGAATAGGAACCATTGTGATATAAATTGAATTGAAGCAATATCTCTTGACTTTGTTATGCCTTGAGAATAGTTAGTACTATGGTTGTGACGCTTAAGCTCGGTTTTTGACTCTCGCATAAGTACCTAAAATCGTAGATTCTTAATTTTGCTTAACTGTTTTGACTCGAGTGTCGCGATGAAACCAATCCTGAGTGAATGATGTGCCATGTCTGTGTGGGGTTTTGTTTGTATTCTATGCATTGCATTTGATGTCTAGAACTTGCCCCGTGTGTTTGCAAAGCGAAATAGTAGTATTGTTCAGTCTAGGAAGTGATATAGGCGTTTCTTTGTTAAGCCAGATATATAAAGTTTACCCACCTAAATGTTATGTACCGTAGTTAACCCCGTTGAGCCTATAATCTTATTTCTTTGGTAACCACATTACAAGTCGTACCCCTTTGTTTTAATCGACCATATATTTGAACCTTTTCACCTCTCATGAGCACTTGAATTGTTATGAACTTTGTAAAAGTTAAAGTGTGGGGTGGTTGGTTCGGCTTTTGCGTGGAACTAATGAAATAAGGAGAAAGGTGCACTGTTTTGAAAAAGTAAGAGCCACTTGAATTGAAAAAGAAAGAAAAACAAATAGTTGTATTGCTGTGAAAAATATTCCTTGATAGTTGTGACTCTTGATGTAATTGTGCTTAAAAAAATATGGAGTTAATATATATTGAGGTGAAGGTGGAGTTATGGTTTGACATAAGTATGGGATGTGTGTTAAAGTATATGTATTAAAGTGCTTAAGGGAGGTGTAGTCAGTCATATCCAAATGTATCCTACCCGACCCGCAGCCTACATTACAACCAATGAAAGTCCTACTTGATCTTAGACTGAATGAACTCGATTAGTAGAGTATTACACTACGGGCAAGCCTATGGTGCATCATTTGTGGCATATGAATGTTATTTCTGAGAGCGAGTGAATTTTTTCTATCTTGAGTTCCTATGTTCTTAAAATTCATTGTGTGTGGAACTAAGCTCTTTGATTGGGTGAGGGCATATGATTCATAAAGGAAAGGTAATGTTGTTGATATCCATGTTAGAGTACGTAAGTGAATTGTGAGTAAGGCATGGTATTTGTGAGTCGAATCTTGAGGTGAGGATGTCACACTTGTGTGCTTAAACTATTTTAAAAATTCTTGGTGTAATGAGTTAGGAGAATTGCTTAAAAAGGTCATGTCTATAAGTGTAGTTTGATTGCTCGAGGACGAGCAATGTTTAAGTGTGGGGTATTGATGTGTGGCTATAATTCCATAGTTTCGTACATTATGCGTCTTGCATTTTACATGCTTTAATGATAACTTACACTTTATTTGCGCATAATGGAGTCTATTTTATATGTAAGTAAATTGGAGATGAAAGTAGAGCAAAAGGGATACTTAAACGTTGAAAGTGTGCTCGAGAACAATGAAAAGGAGAGAGACCTGGCGAGGCCAGGCAAAGGCCAGCTTAACCAGGATTTAGCCTGGCGAGGCCATCCAAAAGCCAGGCTGAACCAGGCGTTAGGCTGGCAATGCCAGGCCTGGGGCCATGTCCAATCCGAGTTTTGAAGACTTAATTTGTTTCCGGGTTTCACTAGAACTTGGCATACACGTTTAGGTCTTTTCCTAACATATAAATAGACCTAAAAATGCCACTTTTGAAGACAAACCAAGATTGGATAGAGAGACCGACATTAGACCGGGGATTCGACCTAAGGAGAAAAGAACACACTAGGAGCAAGGCGGAGAATTCTTCTACGAGTTTTTCACTTCCTTCTTCCTATTTTCGTTGTTGGTTATGAATTCTAGTATTGTAGTTATGCATACTATTATGAATATCTAATTTGTTATCTAGGGTTTTGATGGAACCTATTGGAAGATGATTTTCTTGTTACGTTAATATAGATTTTTCGTAGTATTTTCTCTATTTGTTCAACTATATTATTCATGCGGTTAATTGAAGGGACCTCAATTAGCTGTGCCTATTTAGTATGTATTACTCGGGAGAGAGTGCATATTTAGGTAGTTGTTGAAAAATATCACTCCTAAACATATATGAGGGATCAATACGGAGGTTTAAAGGTGGGATTAGGGATAACGAAACCTTGGTACAATCTGAGTGAGCTGTACTTAATGCCAGCTAGTGTAATTCGGGAGAATATGTCTAGTAAATTGTGGTAATTACTCGGGAGAGAGTTACGACAGTTAGAGTGCTCATGATCGGTAGAGAAGACTTAGGCAAATTTATAGGAAACGTAGCGGAAAGGATTCCGACAATTGGGGAAATCATAACTCTAGACCTCTTTAGTCTTGTCTAGAATTCCATCCATGTTAGTTGATAATTTTACTGCTTTATAATATTTTCTAGCTAATTAGTAGAAATAAAAATCAAATCTTTATAACTAGAAAATTATTTGAACTTGTGTTTCTTTGCAATATTGAACAGTTGTAGCTAAGCCTTAGTTCTTTGTGGGATTCGACTTCGGACTTGTAAACCGGATTATATTTACAACGACTGCTTAGTCCTTTTTATAAGGCATAGTTGGGCGTGATCAGGTGGCTAGCCTTCCGAGATTGAAACTGTCCAATTCTTGTAGTTTGAATTTATTTTATCATTGTTTATTTCAATTGCAACGTAATTTATCACTTTGTATCAAGTTAATCCGCATATCCTTAAAACCACTTATAAATTCAATTGTTATCCGATTTTGAGGGTAAACAGTTTGGTGCCCATCATGGGGCTAAAAATAATAGTGGTTATTTGATACAAATTTCTATAACACACACTACTTTACACTTGTTCTTTGAAGTGTCTCTAATTTCAGGTTAAAACTCAAAATGTCAAACTCTCAATCAACACTCTTACATGTTGACAATGAGTCCGGTTATCACAGTGAAAATAACAACATAGTTCCCAGTGACGAGGTGCCGCCCGTTGATCCCATAGGAATTCCGGTCACGAACCCTATTGACGCTAATTCACATGTGGCTATCAACGCAAACCTGCCTACCGATCCCGAGAATAACGTCTATGGTGGATCTCGATCGGCAGCTCAAAATATACAAAATATTGGAGGAGACGGGATCAATTTACGGATGATATTCAAAATGTTACCGGCTCAACAGGCGGCAATAGCTCAGTTACAGAACCAAAGTCGCACATCGAGCAGAATCGAACCCGATCTGTCCTGGGAAGTCACCCGCAGGGATGAACCGGTCGCACAGAGGTCGAATGAAAATGAATCGGGGACTAAGCCTGAGATCATAGAGATGCTCGAGGAACTGACAAAACGGGTAGAATTAGGGAAGAAGAAAATCGAAGCTAATGACAAAAAGGTAGAAACCTACAATTCCAGGGTCGACCAAATCCCAAGCGCACCACCGATATTGAAAGGTCTGGATTCTAAGAAGTTCGTGCAAAAATATTTTCCTCCAAGCGCGGCTCCAAAGCCGATCCCTAAGAAGTTCCGCATGCCCGAGATTCCTAAGTACAACGGAACAACCAACCCAAACGAACTTGTTACCTCCTACACATGTGCCATCAAAGGGAACAACTTGGAGGATGATGAGATCGAGTCTGTCTTGTTGAAAAGGTTCAGAGAGACCCTGTCAAAAGGAGCTATGATATGGTATCATAACTTACCTCCTAATTCTATCGACTCATTTGCTATGCTTGCAGATTCTTTCATGAAAGTACACGCTGGGGATATCAAGGTCGAGACCAGGAAGTCAGACCTTTTCAAAGTAAAACAAAAGGACAATGAGATGCTCAAAGAGTTCGTGTCCCGGTTTTAAATGGAACGGATGGACCTGCCACCAGTCACTGATGATTGGGTCATTCAGGCTTTCACCCAAGGACTCAACATTCGGAGCTCGTTGGCTTCACAACAGTTGAAACAAAACTTGGTGGAATATCCGGTTGTCACTTGGGCCAACGTCCATAATCGGTATCAACCGAAAATCAGGGTCGAAGATGATCAGCTTGGGGCCCCTTCCGGGACCGTGTATCCCGTCAGAACCATCAATAGATTCAAGAGAGACATTGATCATGAACCGAGATCAAACAGGGATCGGCATCAGCCATTCAATGAGGACCGAAGAAGTAGTGGGTTCGGATGGAACTCTATGAGAAACGAAAAGAGAAGTGATCGAGGTCAGAGCAACCGGGGACTTATGAGCAAAAACAGCTTCGACAGGCCTGTTGTGCCTAAAAACACGCTAAGATTATCGGAGTACAACTTTAACGTCGATGCCGCCGCTATCGTATCTGCCATCGGATGCATCAAAGATACCAAGTGGCCTAGACCTTTATAGTCCGATCCAGCCCAAAGGGATCCCAACCTAATGTGCAAATATCATGGCACTCATGGCCACAGAATAGAAGACTTCCGACAATTAACTGAAGAGGTGGCCCGACTGTTCAACAACGGGCATCTCCGAGAATTCCTAAGTGATCGGGCTAAGAACCACCTCAGGAACATGGATTCTAGTAAGCAGACCAAGCAGGAAGAGCCTCAGCACGTCATTAACATGATCATCAGTGGAGTTGACATTCCCCAGGGCTCGATGCTGAAGCGCACTAAAGTATCCATCACAAGGGAAAAACGGACTCGAGATTACGTACCGGAAGGAACCTTGTCTTTCAACGACGAAGGCGCTGAGGGGATCGTGCAGCCTACAACAATGCACTGGTAATATCGGTACTCATAAATAAATCTCAAATTAAGCTTGTGTTAATTGATCCAGGTAGCTCAGTCAACATCGTCAGATCAAAGGTTATGGAACAACTCGGCCTACAAGATTAGATCGTACCTGCGGTCTGAGTCCTGAACGGATTCAACATGGCATGCGAGACCACTAAAGGGGAGATAACATTACCAGTGAACGTCGCCGGAACCATACAGGAAGCCAAGTTCTATGTAATCGAAGGAGATATGAGATACAACGCCCTATTCGGGAGACCGTGGATTCACAACATGATGGCAATACCCTCGACACTACACCAAGTGCTGAAATTCCCAACACCCGGCGGAGTCAAAACAGTTTATGGGGAACAACCGGCCACCAAGGAGATGTTCGCGGTCGATGAGGTGATCCCGGCATCCACACTCTCAACATCAGAGGATCCGAATCGGATGGTCAAATACGGGGCCAAATAGCAATCACTAACACCAGTCTCGACCGGATCGGAGGAACGAGGGGTAGATGAGGACGACGACTACGGAGTCCCCAGATCTTTCATAGTTCCTGACGATTCCGATGCCATAAAATCAACAGTCGAGGAACTGGAATATGTCATACTAACCGAACACTTGACCGATCGAAAGGTATACCTGGGCACGGGGTTAAGCCCCGAGCTCAGGAAAAAACTCATTCAATTTCTTATAGCTAACGAAGATTGTTTCGCTTGGTCCTACCTTGATATGACCGGGATCCCGCCGAAGATAACCACTCACAAACTAAGCCTGGACTCGAAGTTCCACCTGGTCAAGTAGAAGAGGAGACCCCAGTCCGAGGTCAAACATGCTTTCATCAAGGACGAGGTATCTAAACTCCTTAAGATAGGGTCCGTTCGGGAGGTTAAATACATGTATTGGTTAGCAAATGTAGTGGTAGTCCCTAAAAAGGGGGATAAATTAAGAATGTGTATGGACAATAAAGATTTGAATAAGGCTTGTCCCAAGGACTCCTTCCCTTTGCCTAACATCGATCGCATAATCGATGCCACAGTCGGCCACACGATCCTCAGTTTTCTCGATACCTACTCCGAGTACAACCAAATATGGATGAACCCGGGCGATCAGGAAAAAGCCTCCTTCATCACTAAGCATGGCACGTACTGCTATAACGTAATGTCGTTCATATTAAAAAATGTTGATACCACTTACCAACGCCTAGTAAACCGGATGTTCGAGGAATAAATAGGAAAATCAATGGAGGTTTATATTGATGATATGTTGGTTAAGTCCCTGTGAGCAGAGGACTATTTAAAACATTTGCAGGAAACCTTCAGTATACTGAAAAAATATAATATAAAGTTGAACCCGGAGAAGTGTGCGTTCATAGTTGGATCGGGTAAATTCCTCAGATTCATGGTATCCAACCGGAGAATCGAGATCAACCCCGACAAGATCAAAGCCATCAAATATATCACGGTTGTGGACAACGTGAAGGCTGTGCAAAGATTAAACGGACGCATAGCCGCCCTGGGGAGATTCATCTCGAGGTCCTACGATAAGAGCCACCGATTCTTCTCACTATTGAAGAAGAATAATAACTTCTCATGGACCCCAGAGTGCCAATGGGCCTTGGAGGAACTCAAGTAGAATCTATCGAGCCCGCCGCTACTTCACACGCCGAAGATAGATGAATAAATATACTTGTACTTGGCCGTATCGGAGATAGCAGTAAGTGGAGTCCTGGTCCGGGAAGAGCAAGGTAAAAAATTCCTATTTATTATGTTAGCAGGACTCTAAGTGAGGCCGAAACTAGATACCCTCACCTAGAAAATTTGGCGCTCGCTTTGCTAAGCGCCTCTAGGAAGCTGAAACCATATTTTCAATGTCATCCTATATGTGTCGAGACTACTTTCCCATTGTGAAATATAATTCATAAACCCGATCTCTAAGGACGATTGGACAAATGGGCCGTGGAAATCAGCGGGTACGATATTGAATATCCACCGCGGACCGCCATTAAATCTCAAAATTTGGCAGACTTCGTGCCCTACTTTACGCCGGCCCTAATACCCGAGGTCAAAAGAGAGTTGTTGGTGAAATCAGGGACTTCTTCGGGGATCTGGACCATCTTTACGGATGGTGCCTCGAACGCAAAAGGGTCCGGACTTGGCATTGTATTGAAACCACCAATAGGCAATATAGCTAGGCAATCTATTAGGACTGTAAAATTGACTAACAACGAGGCCGAGTATGAGGCCATGATTGCAAGTCTCGAACTAGCCAAAATCTTGGGGGTGGAGGTAATCAAAGCTAAGTGCGACTCCCTCCTTGTGGTGAACCAAGTTAATGGGACGTTCGAGGTTAGAGAGGAACGAATGCAAAGGTACCTGGATAAGTTGCATGTAACATTATATCGATTCAAGGAGTGGACTCTACAACGCGTACCTCGGGACCAAAACAGTGAGGTCGATGCCCTTGCTAACCTGGGGTTGGCGGTCGAGGACGATGATTTTAACTCGGGGGCGGTCGTACAACTCATGATACAGGTAGTGGAAGAAGGACACGCTGAGATAAACTTAACGAGCCTGACTTGGGACTGGAGAAACAAATATATAAAATATCTGGAGATCGAAAAACTGCCATCGGATCCAAAAGAATCGATGGCTATACGTACGAAAGCAACCCGGTTTAGCTTGTCCGAAGACAGAACCCTATTCAGAAGAACATTCGATGGCCCACTCACGATATGTCTAGGACCAGGAGATACCGAGTACGTCTTGAGGGAAATTCACGAATGCACATGCCGAATCATTCAGGCGCCGAATCATTGGTTCGAAAGGTAATCAGAGTCGGCTACTACTGTACATAGAAAAGGATGCGAAGGAGTTTGTACGAAAATGTGATGAATTTCAAAGACATGCTTCGATGATTCATCGGCCTGGGGAGCTGTTGCATTCGGTTTTGTCACCATTGTCGTTCATGAAGTGGGGAATGGACATCGTTGGCCCCTTTACCTTAATTTATATTGTTTATGACTGACTATTTTTCTAAGTGGGTGAAAGCCTAGGCATACGAGAAGGTCAGGGAAAAGGAAGTCATCGATTTCATCTGGGACCACATCATATGCCGGTTCGGAATCCCGGCCGAGATTATGTGAGATAATGGGAAACAATTCATGGGCAGCAAAGTAAGCAAGTTTCTCGAAGACCATAAGATCAAAAGGATCCTATCAACACCCTACCACCCTAGTGGGAACGGACAAGCAGAGTCGACCAGCAAAACCATACTCCAAAACCTCAAAAGAGGTTAGCACCAAAGGAAAATAGAAGGAAATCCTACCCGAAGTCCTATGGGCATACCGTACGACCTCGAAGTCCAGTATTGGGGCCACCCCATTCTCGCTAGTTTACGGTGCCAAAGCTCTAATACCGGTCGAAGTCGGAGAACCAAGTCTCAGGTTCTGATATGCAACCAAGGAATCAAACGATGAGGCCATTAACACGAACCTGGAACTATTAGATGAAAGGCGCGAAGCCGCCCTTATCCGATTAGCCGCCCAAAAATAGCGGATCGAGAGGTATTAAAATCGAATGGCCAACCTTCGACACTTCAATGTCGGGGACTTAGTGTTAAGAAAGGTCACACTAAGCACCCGGAACCCGAACGAAGGGAAGTTGGGGCCGAATTGGGAAGTTCCATATCAAATTATCGAGATCACCAGAAAGAGATCATACAAACTCGAAGAAATGAACGGTGAACGACTACCGAACAACTAGAACATAACTCACTTGAAGCGATACTACTGCTAAGGTATGACCCCATTCATTCCTTTTACTTATTTGCATTTCGAACGAACACTTGCAGGCAACCATCAAAAAACGAAACAATTTTTAGGCCTGAAAGCATATGTTGCACTCTTTTTTCCTTGAACCGGTTTTGTCCCAAATGGGTTTTTCGGCAAGGTTTTTAACGAGGAAACAGTAAATCGTGCTAACTTAGAATTGAACATCGGTTACGAACCGGTATCGGAGATCACGACAACAGCATTCGAGGCCTCTCTACGATCGGCCTTGGACAATGACTTTAGCAAGGAACGAAACTTTGTGACCGAATAGTCTCAGCTCGATCAATAAGATTTACTGTAAGGGCTAAACGGTCGAATAAACCGTGCTTACATAGACTGCTCGAGCCCTGACAAAAATCTTGTATGCATGTGTAATCGTATATATTACGCATAGAAATAAAAGAAAGTTTCTACTTTGCAGATAAATATCTTTTCCCTTAAAAATCTTTTTCTCTTAAGGAATTTCCTACATTTGATCTCCTAAAGATCTCGAGCCCAAGGGATGCCTTTATTCGGGTTCAAAGGATCGATCTCACTCAGGGACTGTCGTCCAAAGACAAACTCGAATGGCCCGGGCTATTGAAGCCTGGGGACGCAAAACCTATTAGGCAGCGCCCGAATCTGAAAGGCTATGGCCATCCCCACTCGGGGACTATTATCTTAGGAAAGCCCGGATAACCTGGGATGACAAGCCCATTAGGAAATACCCAAACTAAAAAAGCTACGGCCATATTAAAATGGCTCGGAGATGTCCGAGAGCCCTAACAAAAAACAAGGCCTTGAACAATTTCTTAACTGGTTCTAAAGGCTACCCTCGGCAAACTATAATCTAAAAAATTATAAATACTTTAGGGAAACATTCTGGTCATACCGAACCCTCACGATGCCTTAAACAAAACAATGTCGAAGATAAGGCCTGTTCGAACCTCTGAACATGACCTAACTATTTCATGCTAAGGCATTTCGATATTTGCAAACATAAAGAATAAAGCAAAGGAAAACAAAACTCAGAAATTATCGAAGGGAAAAGAAAACTGTTATTATATATACATATAGACTTTACAAGGGCCAAATGGCCTTGACAAAAAAGTACAAAAGTACAAAAATACAAAAAACAAAGAAACTGTACAAGGCACTTAAACGGCCTGGTCTTCACCGGAGCCTGCCTCGTCGCCAGGGTCTTCGGAGAGCTCTTCATCCTCGGGATAAGCCAACTTATTGGCTTCAGATTTGAGCCCCTTAACACCCTCGATTTTGGCCGACAAGTCGAAACCCCGAGCATGAATCTCCTCAAGGATCTCCCTTCGGGATTGTCGCTTTGCATGCTCAATGATATCCTTCATTCGATCCTGCGCCACCACATCATCGGCCTTATATTGGGCCACCATCTCGTCGACATCAGATTTAACCACCAAGACCACTGACTTGGCTGTTTCAAGCTCCTGGGCAAGTTTTTCTCGATCAGAGACGGTCGCACTTAGATGAGACTGGAGCTCCTCAACATTTTTGGCCTGCACCTTGGCCTTTTCCTTTGCCGCTCAAAGCTGGGTCTCAGCCGAAGTCAGCTGCGCCCGAAGAGTCTCCTTTTCCGAGGCCAGACGGTCCATCCTGCCCCTCCATTCGTCGGTCTCGGCCTTGAAAGCATCCATCTCAGCTCAAAGTTGGTCGATCCGATTGATTTTCTATTGGACCTACGGGTTCCGACCATTAGTCATCGAGTCTATCTAATCGTCACTAACCTCAAATATTTTTACCTGCTCGACCAGGTCAGCATGCTCCTTCCGATCCACCTCCAGCTCAGCTCGGAGGCTCTTAGCCTTCTCTTCACACTGCTCGTTGAAAGGTTTGTAAGTATTTCTCTTCTCAGTGAGCCCTCGGACCTCGGCCTCAAGCTGATTAAGCTTATCCCGATATTGGAGAAAAGTCTCATGATGAAGCACCGAGGCCTACAAACATAAAGAAAAACGTTAGAACCACCTAAAACTTAGTCTAAGTACAAATTACAGTAGGGCACATCTACCTCATTTATCTTAGCTTGGTCTTCCTCGGTCACCAGACACTGAAGGTAGCTGGCCACCCCTACGAGGGAAGAGAGGACCGGGGCATCCTCCAGAGTGGAGATGACGATCGATCGCTTTCGGTCAGTGTCCATACTCGGAGCTAGGAACCGGTTGATCAGTTTCGGGCTTGAGGAAGTCCCGCTTGTTCCCGAAGATGGACTTTTCTTCGGCACCTCCACGTAAATCGATGACGTCCTCCATGGCGGTACAATCCATGCCATCAAAAAATCCGTGGAAGGGTTCATCCGCTCTGTAGGCCCCCTCGATGGGACGTTCCTTCACCATTTGAGCCTCGTTATACATGGACTCGGTGAATGCATGTGAATCAGTGATGTCTATCACACCATGAGCTTCCTTTGGGGCGCTGCCCACATCCCGGGAAGCTTCGGCCACGGCCTCCCCGTCGGCCTCCCTAACTTAAGGCAAATCGGTCTTGCCTCTCTCCGGTTCGGAGGCCCCTTGCCCCTCAGGTTGCGATGACATGCGGGCCATCAGATCGAAGACTTCTCCTTCTTCTTTGGATTCGTCCCTCAACCGATAGAGTAAATCTGAAGATGGTGCTCAAGCGCTTATGCTTTCTTTGGATTTGCGCACCAACCTTCTCTTTGGTTTCTTCTTCTCCGAGCTCGGAGAACTTGGAGCCCTTTTTATTTTCTTCTCATCGCCCTGTCTTGGAGCAGGGGACTCGGCGGGGAAGTTCTTTTCACCGGATGAAGGCCTTAGTGTGACGTCCTTAGATAAACCTGCAAAAGGAGATGAAACAAGTGAGAACTTAATGACACGAGAGGAACCCTGATATTACTTACTCGAGAAAGGAATCTCACCATGAGAACGGGTCTCCCATCGGCCCTTTGAAAGTTCGCACCATGATCGCTCGGAATATAGCCTTTGTCACACAATGCCCTCGACTCACTCCTTGAGTCGAGGGACTGCATTTGGGATCCGAGCGACAACTGCACCACCACAAAGCACCGATAAGAAGGAAGGAAAAAGGCGTAAAATAAGATTATGAAAATGAAATTTTGCTTACGTGATATATTCCACTTCTCGGGGAACAACATGCTCTCGGTTGGGATCAAGTTCGAGATCCTCACTCGGATGAAATGACCTAGCCAGCCTCGATCCCGATCTTTATCAATACTCGAGAACGGGGATTTACTGGCCCGGCATGCGATCTTGATTAGCCCCCCTCCCCCCGAATGATTTGGGGACTGTATAGGCGCATGAGGTGGTCGAAGGTGAAGGATCATCCATCGACCTTGCTCACGAAGAATCGAAGAAGGATCACGATCCTCCAGAATGAGGGGTGAATTTGACCGAGGCATAACTCGTATCTTTTACAGAAGTCGATGATGACCAGATCCAATGGGCCCAGTGTAAAGGGATAAGTATAAACACTTAAGTATCCCTCGACGTGGGTGGCGATGTCTTCATCGGGTCCGGGAACCACCACGTGCTTGTCAACCTAATTGCAATCCTTTTTTACCCTCCAAATCATACAATGTGTATCCCTTTTTTTGTTGAGTATCCTATTAGTACGGTTTTCATTCCTCTCTGACTGAATTTATCTCCTTTAGGTAAGTTTCTAGCATAACATAGACAATCAAATACTTTTAGATGATCAACATTGGCTGGCTTATTATACAATGTTCATGAGGTGACTTCCCTTTTAGTATATAAGTAGGCCATTTATTGAGCAAATAAACAGTTGTCTTGATACACTCTCTCCAAAACCTATTAGGAACTGAACTTTGGAATTTCAGTGTTCTAGCTACCTTAAGAATATGTTTTCGCTTCCTTTCCACTATTCCATAATGTTGGGGGTATAAGGACAGCAGCTCTGATGGATAATTCCCAAGAAAGAGAATAACTCATTACAGATAGAATTTATAACTCTGACCATTATCATATCTCAGTATTTTAACAGTCAAACCAAATTGATTTTGTACCATTGAGAAGAAGTCGTTCAATACAACTATCATCTCATATTTTGATTGCAACAAACATACCCAAGTAAACTTATTGTAATCATCTGCTATTGTAATAAAATAATGTTTTTTATCATATGTAGAAATTCTATGAGGACCCCATATATCTACATTAATAAGCTAGAAAATACTGATAGATTCATGACTACTTGAAGGAAACTTCAACCTACTTTTTTTTAGCTAAGGGACATACTTCACTGTCATGTTGCACTCTAACATCTACTTTATTCCTCAAGTGAAGGATATGTTGCACTGATTTTATTGATGGATGTCCAAGTCCCATGTGCTAAAAAGTTGAATCATCTGTATTATTGGTAACAACTGTTGATGTAGGTATTGTTTTCCTATGTTTGATATAAAGTCCACATGACTCTTTGCCAATCCCCATCACCTTTCCATTGTAAAGACCCTACAGCACAGAAAAGTCAGAGAAGAATATTGCACAGTAGCTTAGTTCCTTGGCAGTTTTGAAACAAATAATAAATTGAACTTAATGTCTGGGACATGTAAAGCATCCTCCAAGATTTGATTTTTCAGTATATAAATACTTCTTGTGTGTATTACTAGTTATTTGTTCCCTGTTGGTACTTGTACTCCATTGTTATTTTGCACACTACAGTTCTTAATGTCATGCATAATCACTAATGTGTGGCCAAAAGTATGTATTTTTATATATGAACCGCCTCGCATTTTGCTCTATTCTTGTTGGTTCTAATATGTACTTGCAATGAGTTAAGCTAACTTTTGGTGTTTATATGTGTAGGAATCAATTGGAAGTGAATTGTATTGAATGCACATGAGTTAGAGATAAAAAAGAAGAAATTGGACAAGTGCCGAATTCTAGTGTCTAGGGTAGCACGTCACGCTACCTGTGGCACTAGAACAGCCCAAAATATTCAGCATCCAGGCTGCATCTAGGCTAGCGCAACCCACTGCCCAGGGTGCACAATTTCGGGAATTGTCCTATTTCGACTAGGAGAAGATCATTTTCGGTCCTAGACACCCCAAACTTGTATAAAAAGAGTTTAAACCTAATTTGGAGGGGAGCTAATATACTTTGAAGGAGAATTCTTGTGCGGGAACACAAACCATCCTTGGAGGAGGCTTCTAACTAGTTTTTCTTCTCTTCTCTTCTCTTCTCTTCCTTTAATCTCATAGTTTATTAGTTCTAGAGTTGTGAGTGCTACATGAACATTGTAGTTGAAGCTTGAATTGTTCTTATTATTTTATAATATTAGTTTATTTATTCAATCTTGCGTTTAATTATTTTATTGCTTGATTACCTATTAAATACTATCTAAGAATCTAGGATTGAACTCGGGAGAGGTAATTTTAGATTGCATATAAGATTAAGTAGAGCGAGATCTTAAACCTGAGTATCGGTAATGGATTTATGGTTAGGATAGCAATATACTTAATCTCCTTGCTTGGTTACACGGGAATTATTAATATGTTCTTGTTAATCCTAACTTTATAGGAATATAGACGTTAGGTTAGTTTGAATAGGTGAGTAGTACTTACGGAGAATACTACGAGTAATATTAACATTGTCAATCAATAAACCAGATAAATTAATTAGATAATGTAAGTGGAAGACTCAACGGGATTGTTAGCTAACTCATAGCTCTAGAATATTCTCTCCCGTTGAATTCGTATTTAAGCTTGCCGACGTATTTTCTTTAATCTCTTAGTTTACTACTCTAGATTAATTTAGTTAAATAATCACACTTTGAATATCACTTGAATAGATTAATTGTTGAGTTTA
This sequence comes from Nicotiana tabacum, assembly GCF_000715075.1. Taxonomy (NCBI): domain Eukaryota; kingdom Viridiplantae; phylum Streptophyta; class Magnoliopsida; order Solanales; family Solanaceae; genus Nicotiana; species Nicotiana tabacum. The sequence continues at coordinate 46,251,659 of NC_134093.1, read as the reverse complement.
ATTTAGTTGATAGTGAATCACAAGTCCTCTTGGGAACAATACTCTACTTATCACTTTATTACTTTTCGATCACGTATACTTGCGTATGCATTTGGGAGCAACAAGTTTTTGGCGCCGTTGTCAGGGACTTGAAATTTATCTATTTTAGTAGATTAGATTTTTACTTTTTCTCTATTCAAGTTTTTCCTCATTTTACCTTAGTTTAACATTTTATTATCTTTGTTGACATGACATCTTAGAATGCGAATTGGTCGGATATTGGTTAATTGCATTTTGGTAATCCTTATCTATATTGTGGATGGCTGCACTTGTGGCAAAATTATGATAATATTTTCGGGAGCGAGTTAGCTGCACCATCTCAATCTTTTGCGTAGAATATTTGTAATGTATGTGGTGGTCAAGGTGGCCATTTGGATGACATCTTTAGTTTAACATTTTATTATCTTTGTTGACATGACATCTTAGAATGCGAATTGGTCGGATATTGGTTAATTGCATTTTGGTAATCCTTATCTATATTGTGGATGGCTGCACTTGTGGCAAAATTATGATAATATTTTCGGGAGCGAGTTAGCTGCACCATCTCAATCTTTTGCGTAGAATATTTGTAATGTATGTGGTGGTCAAGGTGGCCATTTGGATGGTTGTCCTAATTCTTATTATTATTCTTCGAACTCTTATTATAATTTTTCTAATGATGTTTGTGAGTTTGATAGGAGCACTGAAGTGGAGAATGTGGAACATGCTAGTCGTATTATGGACATCATGAGGCAAATAATTTAGCAAAATGATGAAATTCAAAAAATAACTGCCTTACAAGTCAAAGTACTGTAGGCTAGAATGGAATATCACTGGCCAATTTTCAAGAAGAACCTCAACTTGACAAAGAGAGTGAGTTCCTACAAGAGGTAAAAATTGAAAAGGAAGATATAGTGAGCCAATTTTGGATAGAGGAACAAACGCATCTAATAAATTTGCATGGGTTTCTATGTAATGGTCTTTCAAATATGGCAGAACAACTGATAGAATGAAGAATAGAGCTCAAGCAAGAGATAGACCAATTTGGCTCAGATATCCATGACCTGCAGGCTCAATTGAATATAAAGGTTAAGGCGTCTGATGCCCAACAACAAATTATTATGGATATTGACCAGCTTGTGGAGTAGAAAGAGGAGTTCCAACCATTCGACCAAAATATTATTAATGATACCAAAGTTGATGAAGTGGTGCAAAAGTGAGGATGTCAAAAGTGAAGGGGATTTAGAGTTGGAGCGCATTGTACCTCATTGTAACCATTTTTTAACATTGTATTTGGTTGGTGACACAAGAATTTATCCATTCGGGCCTATGAAGGAGTCAATAGATGAGGAACAAAGTGCATGTATTCTGAAATTTGCAATGCCAAAGAGACAAAATGTTATTCCTCACTTAAAGACCAAGAAGTGCAAGATGCGATATTGTTTACTTGGTTCTTTTGTACTCATACTACCATCCCAGGAACGTGATAGAAAATTGATGCAAATTTGGGGGCACAATTCATATCTTCAAGATGGAGGAAAAAGTGGTGAAAGTGATGGTGCCGTTCCACAACGTTAAATAAGGCGCTTGTTGGGAGGCAACCCAATTCTACTACTTTTTATTTTTTTTTTATTGTGTTATCTTTGTAGTGTAATTTTGTGTTTCTTGTAGGAGTAAGAGCATGGAGTCAAATCCAATAGGTGGGTGAAAAATCGAGCAGGTGGTTGGAACTAAGTGTGAGGTACCCGCATAAAGGATCATACCTGGAAGAAATCTGAGTATCCCGTAAACTGCTAATGCTTCAGCATTTGGTCTACCAGAGAGTCTCTTTTACCCTCTTGTTATTTATTGTATGCATTGAAGATAATGCACAATTTTAAGTGTATTATAAATGGATTATCCAAGTAATTATTTTTGTGCTATCGTAGCTTAGTTGTATTACTCTTTCTTAGTGTAGCGGTTTTTGTAAGAAAAAACTAAAATAAATAAATAAGATGAAAAAGAAAAAAATCAAAATATTTGGACTTTTTCCAACGATGAATTTTATGGACAACTTTCTTTAGGGATTAAGGTCCAATAAAAATGCATAAAAAAGAAAGAAATTCTTTTTTTCTAATTAGTTTTAGTTAGGTAATAATCCCCCTTGGTTTATTTTGTGCATCGGCTCTTTTCCAGGGGATGTAACTTGAACCCGTTACTTTTATCTTTTCAGGATTAGAGTGGGTGTAGGAAGGAAGAAATGATTGCTCTTAGATACTTTTGACGTGTTTGATGCTAGCATATTTAGGCTTTGGCATGTGAATCACCTTCCCGACATGTTTTGAATTGTACGATGCCTCTGTTCTATGATGTCTTTTCTCAGTTTCTTGACTTGCATGTTCATCTAGTGCTTATTTCTTAATACTTCTTGGTTATGTGCTTACTTGCTTTGACTTGAGAGTTGGAATGGAGTCGTCCTGGATGGGTCATGTGCAATGTGTGTGAGAGGTTTGAATGTTTATTCAGTGCTATCCTGAGTTTTGTCTTGATCTTGCCCTGTGTGTGTGATGAAGCAAAATAAGTAACTCTTGTTGAGCCTAGGAGATACGCATTTATTTGATTATCCCATTAAGCCTTAATTTGCATATCATGATTAAAATCATCCCTAGTTAGCCTTGTTGAGCATGTAAACCATTTCTTTGGCACCCACATTACAAGCCTATATCCCTTTTTGTTCTTATTGATATTGTTTTGATCATTTACCTCTTAAGGCACTTAATTGGAATTGAGCGTTAGAAGGGTAAGGAGAAATTGAGGGTAGTTTTTGAGTGGAACCAATGAAAGAAAGAAAGGTGTACTTGTGCAAACAAAGAACCACTAGTTGAAATTGCAAGCATACTGAGAGTGTTAGAAAAAGATATACAAAGCAAAAGAGAAAAAATAGAAGAAAAAAATGAGAAAAGAGTAAACAAAAAAAATACATCTCTCAAGTATATTTTCTCATAACTAGTGGATTGACAATATTGAAGTGCTTAAAGAAAGGGGAGCTACTTGTGATATGGTAATGAGATGGAACTTGTGAAGATTGGGTTATGATAAGGTGTGCTCGAATTGATTGTTGTATTGTATTAAAATGCTTAGGTGGGTTAGTCACTCTTACCCAAATGTATCCTACCCGTCCCTTAGCATACATTAAAACCCATAAAGTCTTACTTGATTCTAGATTTAGCAGGCTTAGAATAGTCGAGTCCTATACTACGGGCAAGCATATGGTACGACCTTGGGATGCATATGAATTTCTTTGTGAGAGCGAGTGAATTTTTGTTCTTGTGTGTGAGCCCTTAAATTACATTTGATCCTTTGAGTTGAATATATGGACTATTTATTCTCTTGTTTATTGGTGAAGGAACAAGATCTCATGATGAATAGGTGGATTTATTAAACTTCTCTTTTTAGGGTAAGTGTGATAACTTAGAGTGCTTAGTGATGACGAGTCAGTCTTTGAGGTAAGGTGATTATGGGCAAGCTGTTTGAATCTTTAAACTTGTTTAACGTTGGGCATGTTGAAGTTTTGAAGTGTGTGTAAATGTGTGTGTCCATGATTAATTGTTGGTATCAACCATAGTCATAGGTATAGTGTGCTTAATGGTCATATGATCCCTTATGATGTGGTATCTTGAGTTGTGTGGTTAAGGTAGTAAAGGTTAGATTGCTCGAGGATGAGCAAGAGTCTAAGTGTGGGGTCTTGATGTTTGAAAAAAAGTATGTATTTTTATATATGAACCGCTTCGCATTTTGCTCTATTCTTGTTGGTTCTAATGTGTAATTTCAATGAGTTAAGCTAAATTTTAGTGTTTATATGTGTAGGAATCAATTGGGAGTGAATTGGATTGAATGCCCATGAGTTGGATCTAAGAAAGAAGAAATTGGACAAGTGCTGAATTCTAGCGTCTAGGGTAGCGCGTCGCACTACCTATGGCGCTAGAACCAGAAACCCAATTTTCAGCGTCCAGGCTAGCACAACCCACGGCCCAGGGCGCTCAGTCTCGGGATTTGTCCTATTTCGACTAGGAGGAGATCTTTTTCGGTCATAAACGGTCCAAACTTGTATAAAAAGGGTCCTAAACCTAATTTGGAGGGGATATAACATACTATGAAGGAGAATTCACGTGCGGGAACATAAACCATGCTTGGAGGAGGCTTCTAACTAGTTTTTTCCTCTCTTCTCTTCCTTTAATCTCATAGTTTATTATTTCTAGAGTTGTGAGTACCACATGAACATTGTAGTTGAAGCTTGAATTGTTCTTCTAATTTTATCGTATTGGTTTATTTATTCAATCGTGCACTTAATTATTTAATTGTTTGATCATCAATTAAATACTATCTACGAATCTAGGATTGAACTCAGGAGAGGAAATTTTAGATTTCATATAAGATTGAGTAGAGCGAGATCTTGAACCTGAGTATCGGGAACTGATTTGCGGTTAGGATAGGAATATACATAATCGCCTTGCTTGGTTACTATATGGGAATTATTAATGCATTCTTGCTAATCCTAATTCCATAGGAATATAGGTGTTAGGTTAGCTTGAATAGGCGAGTAGTACTTCGCGAGAATACTATGAGTAATATTAACCCAATCAATCAATAAACCACATAAATTAATTAGACAATTTAAGTGGAAGACTCGATGAGATTGTTAGCTAACCCATAGCTCTGAAATATTCTCGCCTGTTGAATTCCTATCTAAGCTTGCCGACGTATTTTCTTTAATCTGATAGTTTACTATTCTAGATTAGTTTAGTTAAATAATCACACTTTGAATATCACTTGAATAGATTAATTGTTATGTTTAATTTAGTTAATAGTTAATCACAAGTCCTCGTGGGAACAATACTCTACTTATCACTTTATTACTTTTCGACCACGTATACTTGCATGTGCGTTTGGGAGCAAAAAGTTTTTGGCGTCGTTTCCGGGGACTTAAAAATTAACTATTTTACTAGATTAAATTTTTACATTTTTTCTATTTAATTTTAGCTTAGTTTAACATTTTAATATCTTTTTTGACATGGCATCTTGGAATGAGAATTGGTCGAATATTGGTTACTCGTACTTTGGTAATCATTGTCTATATTGTGAAGGACCGCATTTATAGTAAAATTGTGACAATATTTTCGGGAGCGAGTTGGGTGAACCATATCAATATTTTGTGTGGAATATGTGTAATGTGTGTGGTGGTCAAGGTGGCCATTGGGATGGTTGTCTTAGTTCTTATTATTCTTCTGCGATCTCTTATTATGATTTTTCTAATAATGTTTGTGAGTTTGATAGGAGCACTGAAGTGGAGGATGTGGAACGCATTGCTCATATTATGGACATCGTGAGGCAAATAATTGAGAAAAAAGATAAAATTCAGAAAAAAAAAAATTGCCTTAGAAGTCAAAGTACTGTAGGCTAGAATGTAAGAATTACTAACCAATTTTCAAGAAGAACCTCAACTCGACGAAGATAGTGAGTTCCTACAGGAGGTAAAAGTTAAAGAAGCGGATATAGTGAGCCAATCTTGGCTAGAGCAACAAGGTTAACTAATAAATTTTCATGGGTTTCTACGTAATGGTCTTTTCAATATGGCAGAACAGCTGATAGAAGGAAGAATAGAGTTCAGGCAAGAGATATACCAATTTGGCTCAGATTTTCATGACCTGCAGGCTCAATTGAATATAAAGGTTGAGGCGTCTGATGCCCAACAATAAATTGTTGTGGATACTGGCCAGCTTGTGGAGCAGAAAGAGGAGTTCCAACCATTCGACCAAAACATTATTAATGATGCCAAATTTGATAAAGTGTGCAAAAGTGAGGATGTCAAAAGTGAAGGGGATTTAGAGTTGGAGCGCACTGGACCTCATTGTAATTATTTTTCAACATTATGTTTGGTTGGTGACATGAGAATTTATCCATTCGAGCCTATGAAGAAGTCAATGGATGAGGAACAAAGTGCATATATTCTGAAATTTGCAATGCCAAGGAGACAAAATTACATCCCTCACTTAAAGGCCAAGAAGTGCAAGATGCGACGTTAAATAAGGCGCTTGTTGGGAGGCAACCCAGTTCTACAGCTTCTTTTTATTTTTGTTTATTTTTTTATTGTGTTTTCTTTGTAGTGTTATTTTGTGTTTTTAGTAGGAGTAGGAGCATGGAGTCAAAGCCAATAGGAGTGTGAAAAATCGAGCAGGTGGTTGGAACTAAGTGTGGGGTACCCGCACAAAGGATCATACCTGGGAGAAGTCTGAGTATCCCGAGAACTGCTAATGCTTCAGCCTTTGGCCTAGCAGGGAATCTCTTTTACCCTCTTGTTATTTATTGTATACATTGAGGATAATTCACAACTACAAGTGTGGAATGAGGAGATTGTTCAGGTATTTATTTTTTATGATATCATAGCTTAGTTGTATTACTCTTTATTACTGTTGGGAATCTTGTGAACCGCGATCGCAAGGTTGGTGACTGCGAACGCGAAGAAGGAGCCCTGACAGGGGTATTTAATGCCTAATTTTGAGATTTTGAGCTCATTTTTACAAATTTAGTGGCTTAGAGAGTGGACCAAGGCAAGTTTGGATATGGATTTCACCCAAATCATGAGGGTAAGTGTTCCTAACTTGATTTTGATTTAGATATCATGAATTCCCATGGATTTATACACCTAACATATGTAATTTCAAAGTGAAATTTGGGATATTTTTTATAAAACTTTTCTAAAGTGAAAAATTGAGATTTGAACATCGATTTAAAGTTGGATTTGGATGACACTTTTATGGTTGAATTCATATTCAAATGGGTTTTCAAAATTTGTGAGTTTGACAAGGTTCTGGGGTGCAAGCCGGGGGTTAACCTTTTGGTTAACTTTGAGTATTTGATTAAAGATTCGACCTTTATCATGTGGGTTTGATTTATATGGCATAATTTGATGTTATAGAGTTATTGTTTCTAAATTCGAGCTATTCGGAGGTCGATTTGTGGGAACACATTTTTAGAGTATTAATTTGGCTTGTTTGAGATAAGTAATTTGCCTAACCTTGTGTGGGGAAACATGCCTTATGATTTGGCCTTTATTGCCTATTTGTGTTATGTGAAAAGTGATGTGTATACAAGGTGACGAACGTGTATACAGATGCTACGTGTGGCTTGTGACGGGATTAGACCTTAGGATATTAATATGTATTGTTTATGAAACATTCTTGATCGTTTTGTAGTTATGTAAACATGATCACTACACTTGTTTTATCCATAGTAATATTTTATTTATTAAATATCCACCCGTATTTTACTATTTTTAATGTTCTTGTGCTCTTTGTTAATAAATTATGAACTCAGATCCATGATGAAAACTTTGGCATTATTGTTTTGTGATTATTGTGGCACATGTGTACATGTTAAGCATATTGTTTGGGTATTGGAATGAGGTCTTTGTCGTGCGAGTGTGATGATATTGTGGCACAAGGTCTTTTCCGTGCGAGCATGAGGTCTTTGTCGTGAGAGCATGAGATATTTATTGTGTAGGTGTGATTATATTATGGCACGAGATCTTTACAGTGCGAGCACAAGGTCTTTTCTGTGTGAGCACGAGGTCCTTGTCGTGTGAGTGTGATTATATTATGGCACGAGATCTATGTAGTGCGAGTGCAAGGTTGTTTCCGTGCGAGTGTGATTGATATTGTCATGATGTCTTTGTCGTACGGGCATGAGGTCTTTGCCGTGCGAGTGTGATTGATATTGGCATCAGGCCTTTGCCGTGCGAGTGTGATTTGCATTGTGAGACGAGGTCTTTGTCGTACGAGTGTGACTGATAATGTGGGTACTAGGTGCCATATGTGTGTGTTTCTATATAATGGCTTGTTGTTAAAGTAGAGTCGTTATTTGAATTTAATTGTTATCACTAGATTCGAGCTACCATATGTTCATGGTAGATTAGGACCTCATTTCTATTTAAGTAACTTTCGAACATAAGTTTTACGTATTTCTTTTACCATCTTTGTAAATCCAAATCATAGTGGCTCATGACTATACTGCTAGTCCTTGGGGTAGTTGTATTGATTTCTATTGTAGTTATATTAAGAATACTTATAATTTCTCATTATAGTAGTGACTTATTATGTTTGGCTTACCTAGTAGGTTGGGTTAGGTGCCATCATGACTTGGTAGGGCTTTGAGTCATGATAAGTTGGTATCAGAGCGCTAGGTTCATAGATTCTATGAGTCATGAGCAAGTATCTAGAAGAGTCTTGCAGATCGGTATGATGATGTCCATACTTATCTTCGAGGGGCTACAGGGCATCTAGGAAACTTTCCATCTTTCTTTCCTTATCGTGCGACTTTATTTTAGCTTGAAGCTTATATCTTCGATTTCTTTCTGTTCAAGCGTACGTGATGTTGAGCACTCGGTATCAACTGGGCATCGATGTCTTGTGATGTCGTGGATGAGGTGTGAGATATGTTTCTTGTGTTATGGAGATAGGCCAGTCTGGAGGACTTAGGCCTAGGTTTAGACTACAGCTTGGGCTCGGTAGTTTCAGTTGTGTGAATATTCCATTTGGACTTGTATGTCTGGTAGTGTCCCTAGGAATGGGATTGATAGCTTTGTGAGCTACGAGATAGCTATATGATGAGTATTATGTGACTAAGGACTATGCTTAGATGGTTTGGATGTGGCGAGAAGAATTTTCTTGGGATGCAAAGGGCTATGGATGCTTTATTTATGTCTTGATATGTTATTTTGTCTCGAGTTAAGAGTGTGTTGAGGGATATTGCATGTAATGACCTGTAACGACCGGGCCGGTTGTTTTGAGTATCTTAGTCCCGATCCCCTAATTTATGCTTCCTCTATGTTATATTGTGGTTACGTGACTCGCCGGGGTGTTTGGTTTTGGTTTCGGGTGAGTTTCGAAGTGAAATGGGACACATAGTCCCTAAGTTGGAAGGTTAAGTCGTAGGAGTTTACCATAGTTTGACTTGTATGAAGACAACTGCGGAATGGAGTTTTGATTGTTCCAATAGCTCCGTATGGTGATTTTGGTCTTAGGAGCATATCCGGATGTTGATTTGGAGGTCCGTTGATAAGTGGAGATTTTGACTACTTATTAGCACCTTTTGCTTTCATTTTAGTCCAAAAGCGTTTAATTGTGTTCCCGAAAACTGATGAAATATGCTTAACTACAGGAATAGTGGAAAATGAGCCCCCAAGATAAAATCTAACTCAAGAAGGAGTGATCTGAACTCAATGACACAAACAGGCACAAAAGCTCAAAGTGCGGACCGCAAATTTTCATCTACGGCCGCAGATTGTGAAGAAACTCCTATCAGAGACAAGTGCAAAGTGCGGTCCGCACATGACATGTGTGGCCGCAGAACCTGGGCAAGAGCAAAAGTTCAGAGAACTTGCATCTCAAGTTCAACAGAAGTGCGGACCGCACAATTATTGTGCAGCCGCAGAAGAGCAACGTCCAGCCGCACTCAGAAATGCGCGGACCTCAGAAAGAGAGAAGTGCGGCCGCACTTCAGAATTATGCAGCCGCAGGTTTCCATTCATGTCAGGCTGAAGCAAAGTGTGGACTGCACATAGAAATGTGCGGCCGCAGAACCTCCAAAAGGGCATTTTTGTCCGAAAATTCCAGTACTGTATAAATAGAAGAGTTTACCTCTTTTAGGTAAAGTTTTGACATCAGCAGCTACAGTAGACATTTTCTTTTACTCTTTTTAGTAGTTTTTGCTATTTTGAGCTTTTTGAATATTGATTTCATCATTTTAATTATCAATATGGGTTTAATTATCACTTCTTCTTCTTTTTCTCCCAATTTAAACATGAGTAGCTAGATTTTAACTAGGGTTGTGACCCAACCCTAGTGTGTAAACTTAATGGGTATTTGATTTATTGCTTGTTTATAGTTGGGTGTTGATTATCTAGCCTATTTCTTGCTTTTATATGAAGAATTAATGATTGCAAACATTATTTCATGCCTATTTGATTTGGTCTCTACTTGAGAAAGAGAGACTTAGTCTAGGAAAACTTGGCTAGAAAGAAATTGGGTCAATCGAGAGATTGATAAGCCTAATTAAAGGGTTGAACTTAGAGATAGTAAATCCCGACTTGAGCTTATCATCAACTATTTTGTTCAATACCCATCTGGACTTCAGAAAGCCAAATTGGGCAAATCACTCTCTGAACGAGAGGTATTGAATGGGTACTTGGGTGTTGATAGCTATAATACACCCCAATCAATAAAAAAGCTTTAAAGTTTACAACCCATTAGGTGAACACCTAGGCGAAGGTCATAGCCCTAAGCCTTTCATAACATTTAAAAAACAACCAAAAACACTTTCAAAGTTTAAATTCTTAGTTTGTAGTCTTCGTTTAAATTAGACCTAGAAACAACCCAAATTTGTGGAAGTGCAATTTGAGATAATTCAAGCTCATACACTATAATATATATTCCTAAGACCCATTCATAGCTCCCTGTGGAAAACCGACCCCGACTCCTTATTGGGTATTACTATTGCATCGACTGTTTTCATATCCTCAAATAGAGGAGTGAAATTGGACGAGATCAATTTTTAGCGCCGTTGCAGGGGAGCTGAAAAATGGTGTTAGCTATATATTTAGGTGTGTTTTTGGAATATTTTCTTTTCCTTCCTTGGTACTAACATGTGAGTATTGTAGGTGCAAGCATGGCAAACAGCGAGCTCGGAAACATAGCCGTGGGGGATGTGGACGTTGATGATGATGCAATGGATGAGGTCCCTCTTGAACCTCAAGCCAATAGACGAGGCCGACCGCCTCAAGACAATGTACCCATCCCACCCCCACCTCCACCACGAGCGGCTCCACACCGGGTGTTGCCGAATGAAAGGTATGCAAGTGCTATAGTCCCACCTCGTATTAGGGAGGGCAACTTTCAAATAACCAACGTAATGCTCACTTTGCTCGAGCAACGAGGGTTCTTCACTGGTGCACCGAATCAAAATGAATATAAACACTTGAAGGGGTTCGTTGATACATGTTAGGGGAGAAAACAAACAAATGTCTCCGAGGATGCTTTGAGGCTAAGGCTTTTCCCTTCTCTCTACGGGGGAAAGCTTTAGATTGGTTGGAATGTTTGCCAAATCATTCCATTCATACTTGGGATGAACTAGCGGAGAAATGTATTTCAAATTACTTCTCTCCCGGGCACATGGCCATTCTTCGGGATGAAATTCTAGCATTCAAGCAAGAGCCTAATGAACCACTACACGAGATATGGGAAAGATATAGGACAATGGTGAAAGAGTGCCCCAACAATGATATGAAGGAGAACATGATTCAACAAACTTTCTATCGGGGGATCAATACCACCAACCAATGTGTAGTGAATCAACTTGCCGGTGGGAACTTCATGACTACGCCTTATGCGAAGGTGTGTGATATTTTGGATGAGATGGCGGTTATTTCATCGACGTGGCAATCTAGAGCCAATGTTCCACAAGGTGATCCAAATGTGATTCTTCTTCATAAAGAGTTACATGACCATGGGCAAGCCATAGCCGATTTGACAACCACCATGAACCAATTGGCAAAGGCTTAACTTCAACAAGTGCAAAACCCAAGGCAAGTCAATGCTATGGAGGGAGTCAATATGATAGTAAACAATAGAAGAACAAGAAGTCCACAAGTGCAACAAAGAGTGGACAATTTTGTGCAAGATGATAGTGGGTTTGATCAAGGAGGTTCTTACAATTATCAAGAAGAAGAGGTCCAATATGTGAACAACTTCCAAGGGCAAAGAAACAACTACCAAGGCCCTAGTCAACAACAATGGAGACCTTCGAATAATCAAGGCAATTGGAACAACAACAATCAAGGTAATTGGAGTGGAAGCAATAACCAAGGGAATTGGCAAAATAATAATAACTAAGGAAATTGGGGAGGAAACAACCAAGGTGGGTGGAACCACAACCAAGGAAATCGGGGGTCGGGTTTTCAAAGGCCTCCGATGTATCAACAACCGAGCAATCCACCTCCTTATCCTTCTCATGGTCCTAATTCCTTCAACAATGAAATGAGTCATATTGAGAACATGTTAAAGCAAATGATGGAGAAGAATGTTGATTATGATGCCCAACTTGCTTCACACAACACATCAATCCGTAATTTAGAAGTGCAAATGGGTTTAATCTCTTAAGCTTTAAATTCTCGTCCTAAGGGGGCACTACCAAGTGATACGATAGTGAACCCAAAGGGTGGGAACACTACGGGTCATGCCATGGCCGTTACTACAAGAAGTGGAACATGTGAGAATGCACCTACCTCAAGTTAAAGGCAACTTGTGGATGATGAGCAAGTGGTAGAAGAAGAGGAGATCCTGAACAATGTTGTGCAAGCAAATGATGAAGTGCGGATTGATATTGATGACATGATGAAAGAGACTCAAGAGGATGTGAACCCGTTTAGGGATCATGTAATTGACATACCGGACACGGTCCCTCATCCCTATCCTCAAAGGCTTGCCAAGAAAAATGGTGAGAATTAATTCAAGAAGTTTATTGATATGATGAAGAGTCTCTCTATAAATGTGCCATTAGTTGAATCCTTGGAGAAAATGCCCAGATATGCAAAGTTTATGAAGGACTTGGTGACAAAGTGAGTGCAATTGTACTCACCAGATATGCAAAGTACAATTGCACTCACTCACCAAGTGAGTGCAATTGTACATTCGATGGCTCCTAAGTTGGAAGATCCCGGTTCTTTTACAATTCCTTGTACCACTAGAAATGCCGAGTTTGAAAAAGCTCTTTGTGATCTTGGGACGAGTATCAACTTGATGCCTTATTTGGTTTTCAAGACATTGGGAATTGGGCAATCAAGACCCACATCTATGAGATTACAAATGGCCGATCATACAATGAAGAGACCATTGGGGGTGATTGAGGATGTATTGGTTCGAGTTGACAAGTTCATTCTCCCGGCGGATTTTGTTATTCTTAATTGTGAAGTGGACTATGAGGTGCCGATTATTCTTGGTAGACCTATCCTTGCTATAGGGAAGGCTCTTGTTGATGTGGAAGCTGGTGAACTCACTTTCCCGAGTGGGTGATGAAAAGGTGGTGTTCAACGTGTGCAAATCTATTAGGCAACCGAATAGCAATGAAGTGTGTTCGTTCGTGGACTTGGTGACCGATGTGATTATTGATGATACAAGTGCCACGATTAATGTGGGTGACATGTTGGAGGCAATCTTGCTAAATTTTGACGATGACAAAATGGATGGCTTTATGGAATGTGTTAATTCTTTTCAAGGGATGGGGTCATACAATTATGCACCTCGAAAACTTTCCTTGGATCTTGAGAATAGGAAAACTCCTTCTACTAAGCCTTCAATTGAAGAGCCTCTTATCTTGGAGTTGAAGCCATTACCTCTACATCTCAGGTATGAATTCCTTGGCCCTTTCTCTACTTTACCGGTTATTATTTCCCCTTGTTTGACTAACGTGCAGGTTGACTCTACATTGGCAGTGATCCACAAGAGGAAGAAAGCTATTGGGTGGACTTTGGAGGATATTCGGGAAATAAGCCCCGCATTTTGCATGCACAAGATTAATTTGGAGGAAGATTCCAAACCCTCCATTGAACATCAAAGGAGACTCAGTTAAGCCATGCAAGATGTGGTCAAAAGAGAGATCATAAAGTGGTTAGATGTCGGGGTTGTCTACCCCATTTCTAACAGTTCGTGGACTTCTCTGGTGCAACATGTTCCGAAGAAACGGGCATAACTGTGGTCACCAATGATAAGAACGATTTGATTCCAACAAGAACGGTGACCGGATGGAGAGTGTGTATGGGCTATTAGAAGCTAAACAAAGTCAGAAGGAAAGACCATTTCCTACTACCCTTTCTTGACCAAATGCTTGATAGGTTGGTCGGTCGGGCGTTCTATTTATTTCTAGATGGATATTTGGGCTACAACTAAATCCTTATTTCCCCAGAAGATCAAGAGAAAATAACTTTCACTTGTCCCTATGGCACTTTCGCTTTCAAGCAGATGCCATTTGGCTTATGCAATGCACCGGCAACTTTTCAACGGTGTATGATGGCGATCTTTACAGATATGGTATAGGAATACCTTGAAGTCTTCATAGATGACTTTTCGGTAGTCTGGAATTCTTTTGATGATTGCTTGGAAAATTTGGATAAGGTATTGGCAAGGTGTGAAGAAACGAACTTGATATTGAATTGAGAGAAATGTCATTTCATGGTCGAGGAGGGTATTGTCGTTGGCCATAAGATTTCAAAGAAGGGAATAGAGATTGACAAAGCAAAAATGGAAGTGATTTCTAAACACCTAGCTCTAACATCCGTGAAGGGCGTGAGATGTTTCTTGGGTCATGCGGGGTTCTACCGGCATTTCATAAGGATTTTTCCAAAGTGGTGAACCCTTTGTGCAAGCTTTTGGAGAAAGATGCTAAATTTCACTTCAATGATGATTGCATGAGAGCATTTGAATATCTCAAGTTCAAGTTGACAACTACTCCCATTATCACCGCTCCTAATTGGAGCATTCCTTTTGAGCTCATGTGTGATACTAGTGATGTAGCGGTTGGATCAATTTTGGGGCAACGTATCAACAAGATATTTCATCTGGTCTACTATGCTAGTAAGACCATGAATAATGCCCAAGTCAATTACACTGTTACCGAAAAAGAGCTCATTGTCATTGTGTTTGCTATTGGGAAGTTTCGCCCGTACTTGATGGGTGCAAAAGTGATTGTCCATACGGATCATGTGGAACTTCATTATCTGATGAGTAAGAAATATTCCACAGCCCAGTTGATGAGATGGGTGATTTTGTTGCAAGAGTTTGATATAGACATCCAAGATCGAAAAGAAAGTGAAAACCAAGTGGCGGACCACTTGTATCATTTGGAGGAGGAGGGGAGGCCGCATGATGGCCTTGAAATCAATGACTCCTTCCCCGATGAGAAACTCTTAGCCATTTCAATGAAAGAAGTGCCATGGTTCGCGGATCTAGCAAATTTTATTGTAAGTGGTATCACCTCGGATGAGTTCTCTTCAAACCAAAGGAAGAAGCTCAAACGGGATTGTAAAGACTATTATTGGGATGAACCGTACCTTTTCTGAATTTGCACGGATGGAGTGATTAGAAGATATGTGTACCGGAGGAGGAACAAGTTTAAATTCTGGGGCTTGTCATTCTTCGTCGTATGGTGGTCACCATGGTGGAGCAAGAACGGCGTCCAAAGTGCTAAGTTGCGGTTTCTATTAGCCCACTCTTTACAAGGATGCAAGTGATCTAGTCAATCATTGTGATTAATGTCAAAGGGCCGGTGGAATCTCAAAGAAAAATGAAATGTCCCTCACCACCATTTTAGAGATTGATATTTTCGATGTGTGGGGTGCTGACTTCATGGGACCTTTTGTTAGTTATTGTAAAAATACCTACATCTTGGTCGCAGTTGATTATGTGTCTAAATGGGTTGAGATCGTTGCTCTATCCAACAATGAAGCAAGAAGTGTGGTGGCATTTTTGAAGTAGAACATCTTCACAAGATTTGGTACTCCGCGGGCTATCATAAACGATGAGGGGTCGCATTTTTGCAAAAAAAGCTTTTGACACCTTGCTTAGCAAGTATGGTGTCACTCATAAATTTACGACTCCCTATCATCCTCAAGCTAGAGGTCAAGTGGAAGTCTCCAACCAAGAGATAAAGAGTATTTTGTCCAAAACAGTGAATGCTAACCGGACGGATTGGTCAAAGAAGCATGATGATGCACTATGAGCTTATCGGACTGCTTTTAAAACTCCTATAGGGATGTCTCCATACCGGTTGGTGTTTGGCAAAGCTTGTCATCTTCTGGTGGAACTCGAGCACAAGGCCATTTGGGCTTTAAAGAAGTTAAATCTTGATTGGGATGCAGCTGCTAACTTGCGGGTTGCACATTTGAATGAATTAGATGAATTCCAGTACCATGCATATGCAAGTTTGTCCTTGTACAAAGAGAGAATAAAGTACCTTCATGACAAATACATCCGAAACAGGGAGTTCAAGGTGGGAAATTTTGTTTTGTTGTTCAACTCACGATTGAAGATATTTCCCAGAAAGCTGAAATCCAAAGGGAGTGGTCCCTTTGAAATATTGGGTGTGACAACTTTTGGTGCATTGGACTTGAAGAACTTAAATGATGAGGTATTCCGAGTCAATGGTCACCGGGTGAAGCATTAGTTGGGGCAAGCTGATGATGGCCACGTGGTGGCAGTGATTCATTTGATGTGATGGTAATCTCCGTCTTGTTGCAACGTTAAATCAGGGGCTTCTTAGGAAGCAACCCATATTTCTTTTTCTTTTTCTTTTCTTCTTCTTTAGATAGGTCTTATTTTGTGCTAATTGGATTTGAAGTGTGTTGCAGGAAAGTGTGTGCTTTACAGGAACTGTTCTCAGAAAAATTGGCTAAAGTATGGAAAAGTGTGGACCGCACAATTTTGGAGGCTACAGCATAAGGCAAATGAGACCGCACAATTCATGTGCAGACCGCACAACTTGAGATTGAAAATGCAAACTCTCTGAAGTTTGTTTGTCAGAGAAACAGCCAAATTGCGGCCGCACAGCGAATTTTGCGATTCGCACCAAAATCTGCGGCCACACAACTAAATCTGCGGACCGCGGATCATCAAAAGGAAGTGGAACACCAGGTAACAAAGTGCGGACAACAAAAAGAATTATGCGGCCGCACTCGTCTCTTTATTCCTTAGATAGACCCACTGTGTATAAATGGTAACCCTAAGACTAATGTTGAAACTTTCCATTCTCTGAGAAATCAAACTAAAATTTTGCACGCATCTGATTCAATCATCTACCGCCTAATTACGCATATGTGATCATTCCATAACACCACTTCATCACTGGTATGTATATATCATTTCTAGGATTCTTCAATTTTCTTAGTTTAATGTACAATTTGTTAGTCAGTTTAGACTATTTGTCAATTTCATATCCATGTAGGGGTTAAATTATGTGGGTTAACTCTTACTTGCTTTTTGGGGAGTGGGTAGGTTGATTATGATGTTTAGTTGCTATCACCATGTCCAATTTGTGCTTAGATCGAAAACCTACAAGATTCTGCCCTATTGAATTTTGAAATGTGCGGTCCTCAAAAGTATAGATTAGAGCAGTTGGTGAGGAAAAATTGTGCGGACCACACATAAAATTGTGCGGACCGCAGTAAATTCATCGCGGCCGCAGAAAAGTGTGTGCGGCTGCAGATCAGGCTAATCTCTGACATCAGAGAGTTGGCACTTTTGGAAAGTTTCATGTGCGGTCGCACTTGCAATTGTGCGGACCGCACTTCAATTATGTGGTCGCACTCAAAATTGTGCGGACCACAGTTTCATTGTTGCGGCCGTACTTTAAAAGTGTGCGGTCCGCACAACCCAGGTTGCGGCCGCACTTGCAATTGTGCGGGCCGCACTTGCAATTGTGGGGACCGCACTTCCCCACCATGTAACATGTTTTTTTTTGTGACTTTCTATTTATCTGCAATTGAATTGGAACTTACTCTTGCTGTTGTTTGTTACAGAAAATGGTTAGATCACGAGGTCATGGTGATACATCAAAGGGGAGGGGTGAACCTTCCAGAGGCAAAAGCAATTTACCCCTCGCCCTCCAAAGAGTAATTAGTAAGAAAGCCATAATAGGCCGAGGAAGACAGCCCGAGCCCTCTGAATCTAGTTCATATACCCCGTCTAGGGAAGCTTCGGAGGGCAACTCAGTGCAAGAGCAGCCTGTTGTACAATCACAGCCACATGACAGATACCAACTTAGAGACGAGCCTTCCTCCTTTGAGATCTCTTCTAAGGGTTCGGAAGGTCACAGTCAGGCTTCAGAGCCCTCATCCACACATACCCCTAACTCACCTTCTACTACAGTGCATGTTGATGATATTTCGGATGATGGTCGGGGGGCGATACCAGAGTTGTCGGGCTTGAGAGATCCAAGAAGAAAGAGATTTGGGAAGATAGGTTTGTCAGTCTGGTTGCTTTCACAAGCTTCTGAGAGTGGTGGCCAATGAGATCACTCAGTCTTGAGCATCAGTTCATGATACAAGACCTTGACAAATACAGCCCGCCAGTGTTGACATAGTTCCGAGAACAGAAGGGGTGGATTTGGTTCACTAAAAATGTGGTAGATGCCAAGGAATACCTGGTCCGGAATTTTACACCAATGTGGAACATATAAATAAAGGGACCAAGGTAACAAAAGTGAGAAATCTAAAGGTGCGATTTGATCAGAGCACCCTGAACACATATTTAAGGTTTGAGGATGCGGAGCCTGTGCAATACCTAGAAAAGTTAGCACTGGGAGATGCAGTTCGACCATGGCTAGCTGAGATTCTTGCAGCTTCGGGGCTGCCTCCAGCATGGATCACAGTAGGGGTTCCCATTCAATGGAACACCCTAAATTTTGAGGCAAAGTGATGGCAAACATTCGTGTGTAGCAGACTAGACCCATGCCAAAATGAAACAAATCTTCCAATTCAGCGGGCAGTGCTAGTCGCTTCTATCATAGCCGGGTACCCAATCAATGTGGGTGACGTGATGCCGACCAACATGTATATGGTCGCCAGGCAAGGTGACACCTCCTACCCATATCCCAACACTATCACTGAGTACCTTACAGATGTGGGTGTGGAGCCGAGGGATTTTGATACCAAGGTGTGGGCGAAGAAGCCCTTATCATGGTATTCTTTGATGGGTGATGGAAACCCAAAGAAACTGGGTCAACCCTCTTCTACTGCAGGCCAATCCGATGAGCCTGTCGGGGTAGCTGCTGAGATAGTTGACATGCCATCTACTTCAGAATAGCCTATGCCTCCACCTCCTTTTTCATGTCCCTCAGCATTAGTGCCTCCCATATTGGCGTAGAAGTCGGTGCCCATGCCCGCTCATCCACTATCTACGTTGTGAGTCTCCCAAACACTAGCGAGCCTCATTAACTGGATGCAAATAGTACTACAAAGCTGTCTGACATATCCAGTACTGTTGCAACATAGTCCTCCACTCCAGCACCCCAGATTCCTTCGACAGTGGAGGATACATTGAAGAAGATCTTGGAGAACCAGACCACCATCATGAACACCTTGGTAGCATATGGAGTAGTGATTGAGGAGTTGGGGAAGCAGGTAAAGAAAATGAAGAAATCCCATGCGTCCAAGAAATCAGTTGACATACTGAGGAGAGAGGTGACCAAGATAGCAGCAGCTGGTGATCTTTCATTTGATATGCTCATAGAGTCAGACCCACCAGCACCAGCAGATCCAGCAGCACCATCAGCTCCAGTGGCACTAGCTGGCCAGTCTGAAGAGCCAGACCTAGCTGCCGACACTACTGAGGCAGTGCGCCAGATGTTCACCAACCCAGTAACTCCCAGAGCCGATGATGAGATTCAGTTAGAGGAGACTGAGGGCGGTGATGTTGCTATGGATACGGAGATGTCCAAGGCCACATAGGGAGTGTTTTTCACTCTTACCCTTCTTTATTCTTGTTTTGATTAAGCATTGGAGATAATGCTTATTTTTTATTCCGGGGGGAGTTATTTGATTTTCTATTTGGATGACGTTTAGACATTTGGTTTGTAATAACTGACAATATTTTCTTCTTTTTCTTTATTTTGTATATATATTCTCTCTGTTCTTTCTTGATGTATATATTCTCTCTTATCCTCTCTCATTATGTATATTCATTATGCTTTTAGTAGTTCATTTTTTTTTTAGCTTCTTTATTCTGTTTTCTTATTAGTATATATTTAATCTAATAGCTTCTTTTTAATTTTGTAGCTTCTTTTTATGTTTTAGTGAACAATAAGCCTTTGGTTTTCTTAATGCCACGGTTCTTTCCAAATGTCATTTTTGTGTGAACCGGGTGACTCTTCCCAACGATGGATGGCGTGACAACCTTCTTAAGGGATTGAGTCCGTTTTTGGTGTTTAGGTAAAAATTGTAGTAATAATGAATAAAAAGACATAATTGAGTCATGTTCGAAGAGTAAAACATGCTTCACTTGGTACCAACACACTTAACTACGTGCTTATGGTTAAAAACAAGGTTTTGGGGAAAAATATAGCTCTAGTTAGTGACCTTGTGACTCTTGGGTTGACTTAGGCAATCATCGAGTGGTTTAGTCAAACCATAGTGATTTTCAATCTTGAATATGGTCGTTGTGGGCCCTTGACTCTATCCTCTTTAACAATCCCGTTGCGTGAGAGGTGAGATGTTTTTTATTCAAGTCCAAGTACCCGTGAGAATGGTCTAGAACTTGTCCCGAATGTGTCTCTAGGCAAAATTTTAAGTTTTGCTTGGCTTGAGAAGTGATTGTAGGCTCTACTTGACCTGCTTGAAATTTTCCATGGCCCACCAATGTTGTTATCCCTAGTCAACCCATTTGAGCCTAAAACCTTTCTCATTTGATAACCATGTTACAATTCTATCGTGACCTTCTCTTGGCACCCGGGCTTTCCTTAACACCTTGTGAAACAATTGGCTAAAAACATAAGTTTGGGGGAGAGACGAGGAGTTTGAAAAAGGTATCAAGGCACAAAAAAAGAAAATAAATGAATAGAAGGAAAGGCAAGAAAAAGAAAGAAAGAAAGAAAGAACAAAAAGAAAAATGCAAAAAGAAAGTGAATAAGTTAAAGAGTTGAAGGGATTCAAAGAAAAGTAATGATGCAAAGCATGGAGAAAGCAAAGAAGGAGAAAATGAATATCATGACCAAGAAAGAGTGATGCTAAGTCTCTCTAATCCCTCTATGGAAAAGAAAAAATGCCTCAAAGAGTTGGCAAAGCATGAGCCGATAAGAGAAAATGGAGTGCTTAAGGAAAGATACTCGTTCTATCATAGCATATCCAACAGTAGTCCAAAAGCCTTCATTGCATTCTGAAAAAAGCCCTACGTGATTTCAAGATGAGTGAGCTTACATTAGTGGTGATTTACATGAGGGGCAAGCCTATGGTACTTAAAGCCGTACTTGTAACATTCTTTTGAGAGTGATAAGCGAACCTTTCACAAATCTTTGAATTTAGTGCTACATTCTTAAGTGAGTTATGCAAACGGAGAGTAGAGAGGAGGAGTTTTGGATCCACAATGATCTACATCAAAGAGAGAGATTCCTTGATGAATGAAGTCAACTCTTAATGCTCAAGTGTCACATTAGAACTATTTGTGCTTAAAAGTTCAACCCATTGCCTTATTAATAATTCATAAGTGTTGTGGGTAATTGTTGGTCCTAATTAATGCGTGATTGATGCATCTTTGATTAGCAGGAATAGCTTTTAACTTGTGGAGGTGGTAATTACCTTAATTGCTTGAGGACAAGCAAAAGCTTAAGTTTGGAGGAGTTCATAAGTGGGGATTTTGACTACTTATTAGCACCTTTTTGCTTTCGTTATAGTCCAAAAGCGTTTAATTGTGTTCCCGAAAACTGATGCAATATGATTAACTGCAGGAATAGTGGAAAATGAGCCCCCAAGATGAAATTCAACTCAAGAAAGAGTGATCTGAACTCAAGGACACAAACAGGCACAGAAGCTCAAAGTGCGGACCGCAGATTTTCATCTGCGACCGCAGATTGTTAAGAAACTCCTATCAGAGACAAGTGCAAAGTGCAGTCTGCACATGACATATGTGGCCGCAGAACCTGGGCAAGAGCAAAAGTTCAGAGAAATTGTATCTCAAGTTCAACAGAAGTGCGGACCGCACAATTATTGTGCTGTCGCAAAAGAACATATACGCGGCCGTAGTCACATTTGTGCGGTCCGCAAAAGAGTAAGGTGCAGGCGTACTGAGAAATGCACGGACCGCAGAAAGAGAGAAATGTGACCGTACTTCAGAATTATACGGCTGCAAGTTTCCATTCACGTCAGGCTGAAGCAAAGTGTGGACCGCACATGGAAATGTGCGGCCGCAGAACCTCTGAAAGGGCATTTTTGTCTGAAAATTCCAACATTGTACAAATAGAAGAGTTTTACTTTTTTAGGTAAAGTTTCGACATCAGCAGCTATGGGTAAACTTAATGGGTGTTTGATTTATTGCTTTTTTATGGTTGGGTGTTGATTATCTAGCCTAGTTCTTGCTTTTATGTGAAGCATTAATAGTTGCAAACATTATTTCATGCCTATTTGACTTGGTCTCTACTTGAGAAAGAGAGACTTAGTCTAGAAAAACTTGGCTAGCAAGAAATTGGGTCAATCGAGAGATTGATAAGCCCAATTAAAGGGTTGAACCTAGAGATAGTAAAACCCGACTTGAGCTTATCATCAATTATTTTGTTCAATACCCATTTAGACTTGAAAAGGCAAAATTGGGCAAATCACTCTCTGACTGAGAGGTATTGAGTGGGTACTTGGGTGTTGATAGCTATAATACACCCCAACCAATAAAATAAGCTTTAAAGTTTACAACCCATTAGGTGAACACCTAGGTGAAGGTCATAGCCCTAGGCCTTTCATAACATTTGAAAAACAACCAAAAACACTTTCAAAGTTTAAATTCTAAGTTTGTAATCTTCGTTTAAATTAGACCTAGAAACAACCCAAATTTGTGGAAGCGCAATTTGAGATAATTCAAGCTCATACACTATAACATATATTCCTAAGACCCATTCGTAGCTCCTTGTGGAAAATTGACCTCGACTCCTTTTTGGGTATTACTATTGCATCGACCGTTTTCATATCCTCAAATAGAGGAGTGAAATTGGACGAGATCATCCGTAGGTCGTTTTGGCGTGATTTGGCAAAAGTTGGAAATTGGAGGAATTTGGGAAGTTTGACCAGGAGTGGACTTTCTAGATATCAGGTTCGGGTCCTAATTCCAAAAGTTGGAATAGGTTAGTAATGTCAATTATGACTTGTGTTTCAAAATTTGGGGTCAATCGGAGTTGTTTTGGTATGAATCGATGTTGGTTTCGGAAATCAAAAGTTCATAAGTTCTTAGGCTTGAATCGATGTTCGATTTGTGATTCTAGTGTTTTTTGATGTGATTTGACTCTTCGAGCGTGTTTGTATGATATTTTAGGACTTATTTGTATGCTTGGTTGAGGTCCCGGGGACCTCAGGTATGATTCGAACCATGTTCGGCGCATTTCGGATCATTGAGGAATTACTGAAGTTCTAGTTCTCTTCAATTCTGGTTTCCTCTTACACGATCGCGAATAATGGGCCGCGATCGCAAAGCTTTGAGACTGGAAGGCATGTATTTGTTCTATGCGATCACGTGAAGGCATACGCAATCGCAAATCTTAAGATATTAGTGAATCGCGAATGCATGGCAGTTGTCGCGTTCGCAGCGAAGGAAGGGAGGAACTGGGAAGGTGGATGCTTTGCTCTATGCGGTCGCGAAGGTGTGCACGCGATCGCGTAGCTTTAGACAAGTTCTCACCACGTTCGCGACCAGTCTCCCGCATTTGCGTATTAGGTTTTTGAGCTAATGGAAATTTTATTCTTCGCGATCGCGAAGGAAATTCCGCGATAGCGATGTGTAAATAACTGTGCAACAGAACTTAAGTTTGAAATCGAGGGTTTATTTCATATTTCACAATTTGGACTTAGAGAGCTCGGTTTGAGGCGATATTTCGAGGGATTTTCAGAGGGATTATTGGAGTAAGAGTTCTTAACTCGATTTTGATTTAAATTCCACTAATCTATCATTGATTTTATCATGTAATTAGGGATTTAAGTTGGAAAAATTGGGAAAAAGTGATAGAACTTCTTAGGCTAAATTTTTGAGTTTTGAAAGGCAAAATGAGATCAAATTTGAATAAATCTTGTATGTTTGGATTCAATATCGAATGGGTGTTCGGTTTTCATAATTTTGGTTGTGTTCCGAGGCGCGGGACCGGGTTGACTTTTTGGGGCGATTTTTCAATTCTTTGGAAAGATCATAATTTCATTATTTAAATTAGTTTCCTATAGTTATATTTATAATATGAAATTATTTTGGATAGATTCGAGCCGTTCGAAGTTGGAAAATCGAGGGAAAGGCCTTCTAATTGACTGATTTAGCGTGGTTTGAGGTATGTAATTTGTCTAATCTTGGGGGGAAATTCCCCTTAGGATTTGGTATTGTTGTGATAATTGTGATATGTGGAGGTCGTGTACGCAAGGTGACGAGTGCGTACACGGGCTAAATGTTGAGATTCCGATTTTAGCTATGTAGTTTCCTTTTCATGCTTTAATTTAATTACTTCAGCACGTTATAGTCACCATGTTAGTCTAATTTCACATGTCTACTTGTCTTATCTCTTATTTACAACTTTTCTTACATGTTTAGTTGAATTACTTGCTTTTTTTAATTCCGTATTCATTATTTAACTGTGGGATTCTATACTTGAAATTTGCTATCCTTGGAATATCTTGCTGTTGAGTTTGGTATTGAGTTGCAAAGGCCGCGGTTTCTATTGAGGTAAAGTGTAAGTTGTGAAATATTATTTTATTGTGTTATTATGTTTTGGCACATGTGTTATTGTTGAGAGGATTGTTTGGGTGTTTGCACGAGGTTTCTATCATGCTATTGTTACTATTGATAAGCATATAGTGGTATAAGGTCTGGATGTTGAAATGCATGCGGTGAGATAAGGTGGGATTGATACGCATGGCTAGTAGGGGAACTACTAGAAGCCAAGTGGTGTGATAAGGTGGTCCAAAACGCGGGGTGCTATTTCGGAAAAAATAATTTTCAAAACTAAATGTAAAGGCTCCTGCGGTGATATAAGGAAAGACTGTGAGTTACTTTTATGATTTGGTACTACGAGGCGGTACCTTGGTAGTGGCCCTTGTTGATCTTTCTTTATTTGTTGTATTTGTTTTGGTTGTTGTTTCCTTAACATATAAGTCTTTGTTTTCCTTCCGTGCTGAATTAACTGTCTTGATTCTGTGTTGTTAACTTTCCGTAAATTCTTTATTCTTTCACTTCATTTGCTAATATCATTATATCGTTACATCTCCTGTCTTGTTTCTTATTATCTCCAGAAGGGCCTTGACCTGACCTCGTCACTACTCTACCAAAGTTAGGCTTGGCACTTACTGGATACCGTTGTGGTGTACTCATACTACGCTTCTGCACATGTTTTTGTGCAAATCCAGGTACATCTTATCAGTCCCAGCATTAGTATGCTGAGTTGCATTTGGAAACTTCAAGGAACACCTGCCCGCGTATGCAGGCCTCGGAGTCCCCTTCTATCTTGTTCTTCCATATTTTATTACACTTTTATAGAACAGTGATGTATAGGATTGTTCAGCACTGTATTTAGAGCTTGTGGCTTATATTTCACCAGGTTTTGGGAGTTTTACATCTTGAGATACAGATTTTATTTATGCAGTTGTTGTAGTTTTGATATTTTAAGTTGTTATTTCAATTAGTCCGCATGTTGATAGGCTTACCTAGTTTTAGAGACTAGGTGCTGTCACGACTTCCTACGGAGGGAATTTGGGGTCGTGACACTACCCGACCAGTCGTTTTGCTTTGTAGGTTCCTATCCCCCTAATTAAGACTCCCCATATGTGCCTTTACTATTTTATGACTTGCGGGGATGGTTGACTTGGATTTGGAAGGGTTCTGGTTGAAACCGGAACACTTGATTCCTTAATTGTGGCCTAAGATGGACAAGTTTGACTTGGGTCAACATTTTTAGTAAACGACCTCGGAACCAAGATTTGATGGTTCCAATAGGTTCGTACGATGATTTTGGACTTGGGTGTATTTTCGGATCGGGTTTCGGGTGACCCGAGAGCATTTCGACGCTTAATGTTGGAAGTTTATTCATTGAAGGTTTTCAAGTTCTTTAAATTTGGTTTAGAGTAGACTTTGGTGTTATCGAGGTCCGTTTAAGATTCCTATTCTGGGAGTAGGTCTGTCATGTCATTTATGACTTGTGTGCAAAATTTGAGGTCAATCGAAGTTGTTTTAGTATGATTCGGCGTTAGTTTTGGAAGTCGGATGCTCATAGTTTCGATAGGCTTGGTTTGGGTTGCGATTCACAGAATCGACATTGTTTGATGTGATTTGTGTCCTCGAGTAGGTTTGCTATGTGTTTTGGAATTTGTTGGTATATTCAAACGGGGTCTCGAGGTAAAAAGATGTGAATCGGATTCAAATCGGAACATTTTGGACTTGGTTGTTTTGCTGAAGCTTTAGTTGTTCTGGTGTCCTCGCACCTGCGGAGGGTTTGCCCACAGGTGTGGATGCACAGGTGCGCGTGGCTCATCGCAGAAGCGAAAGTAGTCATCCCAGGCCTAGGTTTGCAGGTGTGAAAGCCTGGCGCAGATGCGCATCCGCAGGTGCGAGGTTCTTCTGCAGAAGCGGAAGTAGGAGGGTGCGATCCATATTTCCGCAGAAGAGGGCTCGCAGAAGCGAACATTGGTCCACAAAAGCGAGGGGAGATGGCCTAGGTGAGGACTGTACCTACGATAGATTTTTCCGCATGTGCGGGGTCGCAGGTGTGAAAGTCGTTGGGTAGTGGGGTGCTTTTAATTCGAGACTTAGCCTATTTTCCCCACACTTTCACTTGGTCTTGGGCGATTTTTAGAGCACTTTTGTGGGGGATTCTCATCAACATCACAAAGTAAGTAAACTCTACCCATTTTTAAGTTAAAAACGTGACCTTTAGGTAGATTAAACATGGGAAATTAGTGAAACTTGTGGGATTTTATGAAAAACCTAGGGTTTAGGTGAAATTGAGATTTGATCATGGATTTGGTTGTGAAAACTGGAATAATTTATATATTTATGTTCATGAGGTTATGGGTAATACTTATTTACAAAAACTTCAAGAATCCGGGCACATGGACCCTGGGATGAATTTTAGGAATCTTCCAATTTGGGTTGGGTAATTACTCTAATAGTTAAATTATAGACTTTTGAGCATATATTGATTAATTTATACAATATTTGGCTAGTTTCGGATTGCGTGTCACCGATTTGAGGCTTTAGTGTGAATTGTGGAACGGGAAGAGAACTTGAAAATGAGGTAAGTCTCTTGCCTAACCTTGTAAGAGGGAATTCTCCCCCTAGGTACTATAAATGATTGTTTTGTTAATAATTTTAGGTGCTACGTGTGCACGATGTGACGAGATCCGCATGTAGCTAAAAATCATGATTATGTCTTGGTAGTTTAGGACTCTACCATATATTAATTTATTATTTGTACTCAACTTGTTTGCTTAATTACTTAAATTATATTTGATATTTGATAAAGGATTTGTAAAGACCGAACTTCATTACTTTGGGTTTTGGCGGGGTACTTGACTGTGGTGGAAACTATACCTCCCTTGAGTATTATTTTACATAGTAGCCATTAGTCGGAGTTTGTAGAGTATTCTCCCTTCCTGTGGATCGGGCCGAATGCCTCGGTAGTATAATAGATGCATCTATGGTTTGCGTCGGTCGACCCTCGGCAGTATACACATTATTCTTGACCGAGCCGTATGACCTCAGCATAAATCATGCGTGATATTGCTCGGAGTCCGAATATACTTGATATTTCTTCCATGACTTGAGAAATTATAAATACTTGATGGCTCTTATTTCTTGAAATTAGTATGTGGTAGTTGGAGGCTCTAACTAATATTTTGTTAAAGAACCACTAATTTATTGATTGTTCATTTATTTGTCATTATTGATGTACTCCCTGCCTATTTATAATTTGTGCACTTTATTTATTGACCCTTAGTAGTATCGATGTCGACCCCTCATCACTACCTCTTCGAGGTTAGACTAGATACTTACTGGGTACATGTTGTTTATGTACTCACGCTAAACTTCTACACTAATCGTGCGGGATCTGAGGCAGGTGCATATGGCGTCCATTCAGGCGCGTACCCCGTTACCAAGAGGCTTAGCGATGAGCTGCTCTCTATGCCCTTTCTGCAGCGCCCGGAGTCTCTTCGTCTTGTATTTATTTTCTGTGTATCTTACTCAAGACAATAGTATATGAGGTTTTGTATATTCTACTAGTTTTCTCATGCACTTGTGACACCGGGTTTTGGGAGTACTCTAGTAGACATATTATAGTTTTGGGACATGAATAGTTCATCGTTGGCTTGCCTAGAGGCGACGTTGGGTGCCATCACGGTCTATAGTGGGGATTGGTTCGTGACATTGCAGTTGTTAATTTATGGAATGAAGTATATTCTTATGTCTTGTTGATGAGTTTAGACTCTGGAAGATTAAGTGATTGCATAGTGGTTGTGACCATGATAAGGTCATAGAGAGATGCCAGTTTGAGGCTAAGCAGGCGGGTTATCTCCTCCGGGATGGTATGAAGTTGTGTGATCCTTATGATATTTTTATGAAGAGTTTTCTTTCTACCCAGTGGGATGTATGTTCTGCAATTTGAGTTCGAATCACTTGAGGAAGTTCGCATGACTGTCACGAGGATGAATATGCGCTTGGTAGATGATTTGAGGTTTTTAATGACTAGTGCTACTTACGCTTATAAAAACTTCAGTTGAGTTATAGTGCAAGATCATGGCAGTTGTAAAGAAAGAATAATGTGTTATCTGGTGATATGTATTATGGCTTCTAGCTAAGTGGGGGAGTCTACTATCAACGATCAAATTGCATGGCCATGTGTTATACCAGTTGGACTGAGGCATACTTGTGGATCAGTTATGATTTGAAGAGGTTGATTATGAGGATGACTCGATCAAGGAAATTGTTGGATGCATGATGTACTACACTTTATGGATATATGAAAATCTTGGAATGATTCAGGTTTGTTATTTGTGGTGGATGTAGTGTGCAAGGAAAAAGGAATCACGTGCTTGCTTTTTTGGATATTCATGTGCTAATGGAGCACAAGTCGTTTGGCTCTTATTGACTGCGCATTGGAGATTAAAGGAGAGTAATGACTCTCAAGAAGGCTCTAATGGGTTCGAGATTTATGTGGTATTTAAAGATTTCCATATTTGAGAATTACATTTGGTGGTGTCGAGATTTTTGGTATTTCTATATCGTCATTGATTCCACATTTCATTATTGGAGAGAGGAAATAAATAGCTTCAGAATCATAGGAGGTCTTCCCAACGGGTATTTCAGTTGTGGTGCTATTGGGTGCTTAAGAGAGAATACATCCATGGTTTTTATGTTAGGGCCTTTTGGAATGAGTTTTGATCGACGACTATGGTGTACTGGGAAGGAGAAGTATTATATTGGAGGCAAGTCAAGAGGAACTTGAAGAAATGGGCCAACTTGGTAGTGGTTTGGATCAACATAGTAATAGGAAAGATTGCTTATTTTGGTGTAGCAATGCGTTATAGGTGTTTTGTGGAAATACTTTTGGATTTGGCGATTTGCGTGATTTGGTTGGATTAGCGGTTCAATTTGATGGTTTGTTTATGTAAAATGGGTTCCAAATAGTTCATAATGGATTTGACCACAGCTCAAGGCCGAT
Organism: Nicotiana tabacum; assembly: GCF_000715075.1. Taxonomy (NCBI): domain Eukaryota; kingdom Viridiplantae; phylum Streptophyta; class Magnoliopsida; order Solanales; family Solanaceae; genus Nicotiana; species Nicotiana tabacum. Next base: position 46,222,181 of record NC_134093.1, on the reverse strand, counting down.
GTCTTCTATTATGGATAGGTTATTGTGGACTTTTCGGAGGTTATTTACCTATTTTAGGAAGATCGAAAGTGATTTGGGGCCTATTAGCAAGCCTAATGAGAATGTGTGTTCTATGTCGAATCGGGTTTGTTTACTCAGCACAACCATTGTTGAAGGGGTGTGTCATCGACTAGAGTTGATCTTATTCATGACCAGATATGTTCTATGTGTCACTCTCTTACGCTACGATGGGTTTTGAGACTATTGACTATTTACACAAATAATGTGGTTTTGCTTAATGCATTTGGTCATGTACTTTGTTGGTGGAGAGGTTTGAGCGAGAAGGCTCTTGGGATGTCGAGCTGCTTAATGCATTTGGTCATGTACTTTTGTTGGTGGTATATGGTGTTATTCATTTCTCCGTGGTTTTGGTCATGCGTGTTGCACGCTTGATGTTGATATACACTTGTTTGATGGGTATGAGAATTTAGACAATAGGTATTCCATGTGGACCGGTATATTTGGATCGGGTTACGCACTACAGCAGAGTCAAGTTGGGATATGATACTTTGTGCTTATTTCGTGTGTTTTGCTTCTCCTTTGTAGGATGGGTTCACAGCATTGTGCTTTGTGGTTGTATCTTTTGAGCTTTCGGGATGATTCTCTCATTTGGTTCTCATTCTATCATTGGTTACATTTGAGTTGTGCTTGTTTGGTGCACGGATGGCGTCGTATGTGGCTTTAGCTGCATATGGTATGGCATGTCAGTCGAGCATCTTGCACTGGGGGAGATGATTTTCTTGGACTTGGGAGTAGTGCAATCAAATTTGGATAAGGTACGCTTGGAGAGGAATGTCATTAGTCAGCTTAGAATTTGGCAATGGTTCTTGTCAAGCGAGAGAACTCCACAACTTATTGATTTGATAGGTGGTGATGAGTTTCTACATGTTTCTTTTATCATTAATAGTGTTATGAGTGTTTAGAACCAGGTTCTATTGAATATGAGGTACATTATCGGTACCTGATTCGGTAATGGGCAGCTATTATGGTCAGAGATATTGCTATGAACATATGAGCGATGAGTTACGTTGTATGGTTAAATCTTGAGAATATATTTATGATTTGCTACGGGGTGTTGAGGATGATATAATGTGTATATGTGAGATCCTATCAGGAGTTTTGAATGTTGGAATTTGGTTCTATGGTTGATGGATTAAGGTTGAAGAAAGAATCTTCAGTCAGGATTATGTGAACAGGCTTATATGGATTGAGGTGATTGGGATCACCCATGGGTATGGGCATAGTGAGTTTATATAGTGATTTGATGGCTTTGAAATAACTCTTGGCATGTTCGAGGACGAACATATGTTTAAGTGGGGAAGGATGTAACGACCTGACCGGTCGTTTTGAGCATCGGCCTTCTGTTCGGTGGTTTGAGGTCTTAAGTAGCTTCATATGATGTATTACAACTTGCGTGTATGGTTAGTTTTGATGTTCGATAGGTTCGTGATTTATTTGGAAGAGAAAGATTTATTTTTGGAGGCTTAAAGTTGAAGAGTTAACCAAGGTTTGACTTTTATGTAAACGGTCTCTGATTCATATTTTGATGGTTCCAATACGTTCGTACAGTAATTTTGGACTTGGGCGTACGTTCGAATTTGAAGTTGGATGTTCCTAGAAGGTTTTAGTTCTATTTGTCAAAATTGGCAATTTTAAGGTTTGAAAAGTTCATAAGTTTGATCGAATGTTGACTTTTGTAACGACCTGACTGGTTGTTTTGAGTATTCCAACCCCGTTCCCCTATTTATTGACTCCTCTATGTTAAATTGTAGTTATGTGACTTGCCAGGATGGTTGGGTTGGTTATGGATGAGTTTCTAAGTGAAATGGCACACTTAATCGCAAGGTTGGAAGCTTAAGTTAAAAGAGTTAATTGGAGTTTGACTTTTATGTAGACGACTCCGGAGTGGAGTTTTGATGGTTCTGTTAACTTTGTATGGTGATTTTGGACTTATGAGTATGTCCAGATATTGATTTGGAGGTCCATAGGTCGTTTTGGTTTGAATGGCGAAAGTTGGAAAGTTGAAGGTTTAAAGGTTGAGAAGTTTGACCGAAAGTTGACTTTGTTGATACCGGGCTCGGCTTTTGGTTTCGGGAGTTAGTGTAGGTCTGTGGGAAGTTCGCAAGTGCGGATACTGGGCATAGGTGTGAACCCGCAGAAGCGATGACCTGTCCACAGAAGCGGACTTTGAGCGAGCAGAGAGGGACCGCAGGTGCGGTCAGCTTTCGCAGAAGCGAATGCGCAAAAACGCCCTTTTCCCGCAGAAGCGAGAACGCAGGACGCATGTGCGCGTTGTGGACCGTAGAAGAGGAAATTGCTAGGCTTGAGTTAGAACAGCATCTGTGATGTTTGTTCCGCAGATGCGACTAAGTGTCCGAAGAAGCGGAATACCTTGGCTGAAATAGAGAAGATCAAGGGTTAGAGTTATTTTTCATCTCTTGAGTTACAGAGCTCGGTTTTGGGCGATTTTGGAGAGAATTTTCAAAGATTGGATGGGACTAAGTGTTTTTTACTAGAATTTGCTTATTATTCATGAATTCATCATTATTTTTATCATTTAATTAGTCTTTCTAGTTGAAAAATTGGGGATTTTTGTAAGAACTTCCTAAACCATAAATTGAGGATTTGAGGTCAGAATTGGATAAATTTAGTATGGTTGGACTCGTTATTGAATGAGTGTTTGGATTTTGTAAGTTTGGTCAGGTTCCGAGGTGCAAGCCGGGGTTGACTTTTTGATTTTCTTTAAAGATTACAACTTTATTATCCGGAATAGTTTTCTATGGTTTGTATTTATGGTATTAACTTATTTTGTATAGATTCGAGCCATCCAGAGTCAGATATACGTAGGAAAGGCTTATTAGGGGATTAATTTGTCTTATTTGAGGTAAGTATCTTTTCTAACTTTGTGGGGGGGGACTACCTTTTAGGCTTTGGGCTGATTGTGTTATTTGTGTTATGTGAAAGCCGTGTACGCAAGGTGACGAGTGGGTACACGAGCTATATGTGGTATTTGGCCGGTTTAGGCTATTTAGACTCTTTCCATGCCTTTAATTAAATTGTCATAACATGTTATATCTTTCATTGTTAATCTACCCTTACATGTGTTAAATTTACCCTCACGTGCTTTATTTGATATTGTTAATACTTGTTCCACCTCTTACTTGTTATTTTTCTCTTACATGTTTTATTTGAAGTTGTTGCCTTATTTATTGTCTTCTTAATTCCTTAATTGTTGAATTACCTTACTTGAAATTGTTATTTCATGAAATATCTTCTTGTTGAGTTATTGGGTTGAAGTTGTAAAAGTCGTTATCACATTGAGGCGAAGTTGTTAAAATGTTAAGATATCCTTCTTGTTGAGTTATCCATTTGTACTCCGTTATTGTTGATATTCTTGTACACATTGTGGTTGAGCCATGGGCTATTTGTTTTGGAAACATTGGTATTGTTAATTTGTTTTGGCAGGCTGTGGCATATGGGAACTCGTGGTGCTAGTTGTTATTATGTTGTGATATTGATGTGCATGCGGCGGTATAAGGATAAGGGTTAATGTGTATGCGGTGGCATAATATGATATTTATGTGCGTGTTACTAGAACGGGAATTACTTGAAGCCACGCGGCGACAGAAGGTGTGCTAAAGTACGTGTAGCTATTTCGGGAAAAATATTTTCAAACTAACTAAATGAAAGGCTCACGTGGTGATATAAGAAAAGATTATGATTGTGATTGTGAAATGAGATTTTGAGGCGGTACCTCGGTTGTAATTCCTGTTGTTACCTCTCATTTACCTCACTTGCATTTGTCTGCATTGTTTCCTTGATGTTCTCATTACGTATTCCTTCCTTGCTACTTTTATTGCTTTAAATTCAGTTGTAGCTTACCTTGTTGTTTTGCTTTATTGTCACTATTTTCTCGTTTTCATTATTAGACTATACGATACTTGTTCAGTTTTTCTTATCCTAGTAGGTGTCTTGACCTGGCCTCGATACTACTCTACCGAGGTTAGGCTTAATACTTACTGGGTACCATTGTGGTGTACCCATACTTGTTCTTATGCACATTTTTGGGCAGATCCAGGTACCTCGGCTCAGGCTAGGCATCAGTAAGTGGATCATACAGTTCGGAAACTTCAAGGTATACCTGCCCGGCGTTCACAGGCCTCGGAGTCACCTTCTGTCCTTATCTTACTTCTCTTTACTCTTTATCTAGACAATGTTGTACTAGAGATTTTATAGTATATTCGTGTAGATTTTATGACTCAGTTCCACCAGATTTTGAGAGTTATTGTCAGGTGTACAGTTGAGTTCTATTTTGATAGTTTAGATGGTTTAAATTTGCAGTTTTATTATTATTTCAGTTATTCCTCCATACATGTTAGGCTTACCTAGTTTTAGATACTAGGTGCCATCACGACATCTTTCGAGGGGGAAGTTGGGGTCATGACAAATTGGTATCAGAGCACTAGGTTCATAGGTGTTACAAGTCATAAGCAGGTTTAGTAGAGTCTTGAAGATCGGTACGGAGACGTCTATACTTATATTCAAGAGGCTACGAAATTGTTAGGAAAATTCAACTTCTTTGATCCCTTATCATGCGAATTTGTTGACTTCAAAATTTGAATCTTGTCATTCTATTCTCTCTCGGATGGTAAGGACGCACACCACTGGATCCGTTAATTAGACACTTGCGCCCCATGTTAGAGCCGCGAGAGGCTGAGGAGGGGCACATGGTGCAGCTAGATCACCTGCCCGAGTAGCGACTGAGGAGCCGCCAGTAGCTCCAGCTGGGGGATAGGAACCCGATGCGCTTGTTGTCACCCCTGCACTTCAGGAAACCTTATCACAGTTCTTGAGCATGTTCGGTACTCTAGATCAGGAGGGGTTGATTCCACTTGCTCCAGCTACATCTCAGGCTAGGGGAGCTCAGACTCCCACGGCCCGTACTCTAGAGCAGCGGGTCCGTCTTGATCAGGTCCCAGAGGTTATGCCAGCGCAGCCTGTCATTCCGGTTCAGCCCGAGGTTAGGGCAGTGGCATCTTAGGAGGAGCAGCTTAGACTTGAGAGGTTCAAGAAGTATCATGAGTATTGTGGAGGCAAACGGGGTTGCTTTTACTACATTCCAACTATTAGGAGCAGCGTATCAGTGATGGCGGGCTTACGAGGATGGTAGCCCGGCCGATGCAGCTTCACTCACATGGACTTAGTTTCAGAGATGCTCTTGAGAGAGTTTGTTCCCCAGACCCTTCGGGATGCATAGCGCACGGAGTTTGAGCAGTTGCGCCAGGGTACTATGATAGTGTCAAAGTATGTTGTTAGATTCAGTGAGTTGTCTAGACATGCACTTGCCTTGATCTCTATAGTCAGAGAGCGAGTCCGCCGATCCATCGAAGGGCTCAACTATGGTATTAGATTCTGCATGGCTCGAGAGTTGGAGATAGATACCCCCTATCAGCAGGTGGTAGATATGGCGTGGAGGTTGGAGGGTATGCGGGCCGTGAGAGAGAGGACAGAGAGGCCAAAAGGCCTCGAGGTACTAGAGGATTTAGTGATGGCCACACTGCAGCTACAGCCCATCATGGTAGGGTTTATGTGAGCCCTCTAGTTCATTAAGCACTTCTAGCTTCTAGTGGTGCTCCGGCTACTCCGAGGTCTCAGGTTGCCCATTTTGCTCAGCCACTATCTAGTGCCCCTCCTATACGGGATGCCTTCAGCGGTCAGTCTAGCCAACCAGGCCAGGGCCAGTTTCAGCAGCCACGCCCACCGAGAGCTTACTTTGAGGGTGGTGATACCCGACATATGGTAAGGGACTGCCCAAGACTCAGTAGGGGTGCACCTCCACGGACTACACATACTCCATGTATTCCAAAGGGTCCACAGGGTTCACAAGTCGTGGTTGCTGCTCCAGTTGCCGCTCCACCTACACAACCAGCTAGTGGTGGAGATCATGCAAGTAGGGTTTGCCCTAGAGGGGGAGGCTAGGCCAGATTCTAAGCTTTTTCGGGTAGGACAGATGCAGTCGCATCAGACGCAGTCATCACATGTATTGTTCCGATTTGTCATAGAGATGCATTAGTCTTATTTGATCTAGGCCTCACTTACGCATATGTGTCATCTTACTTTGCTCCGTATTTTGATATATCTCGTGATTCTTTGAGTTCTCCTGTATATGTATCCATGCCTGTGGGAGATTCTATTGTTGTGGACCGTGTCGGTTGTGCTAAGTTATTATTAGTGGTTTATAGACCAGAGTTGATTTATTATTACTCAATATGGTAGACTTTGATGTTATCTTAGGTATGGACTGGTTGTCGTCCTATCATGCTATTCTGGATTGTCACGCCAAGACTGTGACATTGGCTATGCCAGGTTTTCCGCGGTTAAAGTGGACGGTTACATTGGAATATATTCCTAGCAAGGTTGTGGCCTTCCTTAAGGCACATCATATGGCTGAGAAGGGATATGAGGCATATCTAGCCTTTGTGAGGGATGTTATTGCTGATACTCTTACCGTTGAGTCAGCTCTGATAGTGAGAGACTTCCTGATGTATTTCTAGCAGATCTTTCGGGCATGCCGCTCGATAGAGATATTGATTTTGGTATTGATTTGTTGTCGGGAACTTAGCCCATTTCCATTCCACCATATTGTATGGCACCAGCGGAGTTGAAGGAGTTAAAGGAGCAGTTGCAAGAGTTGCTTGATAAGGGTTTCATTCGGCCTAGTGTGTCACCTTGGGGTGCTCCGGTTCTGTTTGTGAAAAAAAAGGATAGTTCCATGTGCATGTGTATCGATTATCGGTAGTTGAACAAGGTTACAGTGAAGAGCAGGCAACTATTACCGCACATTTATGACTTATTTGACCAGCTACATGGTGCTAGAGTATTCTTAAAGATTGATTTGAGGCCAGGGCATCATAAGCTGAAGATTCAGGATCCGGATATTCCGAAGACTACCTTCAGGACTAGGTATGGTCACTACGAGTTCCTTGTGATGTCATTTGGGTTGACCAACACCCCAGCAGCATTTATGCACCTGATAAATAGTATATTCTAGCTGTATCTTGATTCATTCGTCATTTTTTTTTATTGACGATATATTGGTGTACTTCCGCAGTCGGGAGGATCATAAGCAGCACCTGAGGATCGTGCTCCGGACCTTGAGAGAGAAGTTGTATGCAAAATTTTCAAAGTGTGAATTCTGGCTTGATTTGATGGCATTTTTGGGTCATGTGGTGTCGAGTTAGGGGATCACGGTAGATCCAAAGAAGAATGAAGCAGTTCAGAGTTGGTCCAGACCGTCTTCAGCTATGGAGATTCACAGTTTTCTTGGTTTGGCCGGATATTATCGTCGTTTTGTAGAGGGTTTCTCATCCATTGCTGCACCTATGACCAGATTGACCCAGAAGGGTGCTCCTTTCAAATGGTTCAAGGAGTGCATGGCGATCTTTCAAAAGCTCAAGACTACTTTGACTACAGCCCTAGTGTTAGTGTTGCCTATGGGTTCGAGGTCTTACACTATGTATTGTGATGTGTCGCGTGTTGGCCTTGGTGTGGTGTTGATGCAAGACGGTAGAGTGATTACCTCCGTGTCTCGGCAGCTGAAGGTTCATGAGAATACTTACCATGTCCACGACTTGGGAATTGGAAGCTATTTTTATGCCTTGAAGATTTGGAGGCACTACTTGTACGGTGTTCCATTTGAGGTATATACCGACCACCGGAGTCTCCAACATCTGTTCAAGTAGAAAGATCTTAACTTGCGGCAGCAGAGATGGTTAGATTTGCTTAAATATTATGATATCATTATTCTATGTCATCCCGGTAAGATCAACGTAGTGGCCGATGCCTTGAGTATAAAGGCGGAGAGTTTAGGTAGTTTGGCATATCTACCGACAGCAAAGAGGCCACTAACCATGGACGTTCGGGTCTTGGCCAATCAGTTTGTGAGATTGGATGTTTCTGAGCCCAATCGGATTCTTGCTTGCGTGATTTCTCGGTCTTCTTTATATGAGCGCATCAGAGAGCATCAGTATGACGACCCCCATTTGCTTGTCCTTAGGGACACGGTACAGCATGGTGATGCCAAGGAGGTTTCTATTGGAGATTACAGGGTGTTTCTGATGCAAGGTCGGTTATGTGTGCCCAATGTAGATGGGTTACGTGAGTTGATCCTTCAGGAGGTCCACCGTTTGCGGTACTCCATTCATCCGGGTGCCGCTAAGATGTATCAGTATTTGAGACAACACTATTAGTGGAGGAGAGTGAAGAAAGATATAGTGGAGTATGTGGCTCGGTACCTAAATTGTTAGCAAGTGAACTATGAGCATCAGAGGTCGGGCGGTTTGCTTCAGAGACTTGAGATTTCCCGAGTGAAAATGGGAGTGTGTTACCATGGACTTCGTTGGTGGGCTCCCATGGACTTCGAAGAAATTTGATGCAGTTTGGCTGATTGTGGATCGGTTGACCAAGTCCGCATATTTCATTCCGGTTGTGACTACCTATTCTTAAGTGGCTGGTTGAGATCTATATTCACGAGATTGTTCGTCTTTACGGTGTGCCGTGTCCATTATTTCTAATCGAGGCACGCAGTTCACATCACATTTCTGGAGGGTCGTATAGCGTGAGTTAGGCATACGGTTTGAGTTGAGTACAGCATTTCAACCCCAGACGAATGGACAGTCCGAGCGCACCATTCAGATATTAGAGGATATGCTTTGTGCCTGCGGTATAGATTTCGTGATTCTTGGGATCAGTTCTTGCCGCTTGCAGAGTTCGTGTGTTGACAATAGCAAAGGAGTGGTGTGTAATGACTAAACTACTCCTCACTCAATAGGTTGTAAAGCATAGCTGGCTGCATCTCAAATAAAGGAGGAAGATAATATGTTGATAGTCAATGTGAAAATAATCCAAGTATTATAAATTGTTTGAATCGGGAAAAGCCAGAAAATTTATATATCAATTCTGGCTAATTAAGATTGAAGCGTCCATAATTAATTGATTAATACCCTATATATCCAAACATGTACGACGAATTTGGACCTATGAATTGGAAATAAAAAAGACTTAACTATGGATCAACAAATCAAATTAGATGTATGGATCATTAGTTCTAGGCTTGAGCAAACTTCATTTGTAGCCGTATGGGGAAAACTAATGACAATAAATAGCCACAAAATAAACCATATAATTAATAGTCCAAAATTAATTACAAGGGCTAGCCCAAAACCACTGCCACTCTTCCCCCTTCAAATTTTAAATTTTTCAACTCCGTAACTTACTTTAATCCATACCTTCTCCTTACTCTGCCACCTACTTAGAGAAATTCGAAGTAAATTGTTTGGGAATTTTCAGACGACGCACATAATTAGTTTGTGAAATGGTCCAGTTTTCTTCTCGCTAATAGTTGAGGTCAGATTACTTTTGTTGTTGCTTAAATTGGCCAAACTTGACCTCGATGACTACCAGCAAAAGCTTTTCAACATGGCTTTTTTTACAAGAGAAAATGGTCAAATTTATCCTAGAACTATGCAATGTGATTTTAGATTTTGCTCTGAAAATCGAATAACAAAAATAGTAACGCACGTAAATTAAGTTTGGAATAATAAGTCTATTATATATAAATTGTATAGTGACGGTCTATTTTGTATCATTTTTGTATAGTGACAATCTATTTTGTATATATTTTGTAAGAGTGGCAGTGGATTTTTTAAGTGTAACTATACAAAATAGACTGTCACTATACAAAAATATACTAAATAGACTGTCACTATACAATTTATATACAATAGACTGTCACTATACAAAATATATATAAAATAGACTATCACTATATAAAATATATACTAAATAGACTATCACTATATAAAAAATATATAAAATAGACTGTCACTATACAAAAAATATACAAAATAGACTGTCACTATACAAAAAATATACAAAATAGATATTTCGGACTATTAGATGTAATATGTTTGGGTCGGAGGGTCATTTCGTGTCAATGGAAAAAAAACATAGGTTATTAAAATTTTGAGGGGCTATATAGAATAGTTTTTTCTCTCGGCTTCTAGCCTAACATTTAGCTGAGGAATGGTGCGTCCACTTTATTATCTTATAAGGTCTGTCTAATTTTTTTTACTATGATGGTATAGTCGTATAGAAGCCAGCTTGCATGCTCGTACCGGGTTACTTTGGCCATCAAAATTTAGACAAAATAGAAAAGTCAATTTAACATTTTTCGCCGTCATTATTTGAGATTCGAACATTGATCTCCATTATTGATGGATATGTCACTTCCTTGGGTGCTAAATTCTACTCAGTTTGTAACCAACGAAAAGGCGAAATTCATTTCATTTATTTGAGCCAGAAGGAGGAGACTAGGAGTCACCTGGACCGGCAGATTTTCATCACATCTTGAATCAAACTTCCATCTCATATTTCTATCCCATCCTTGGGCAACTAACAAAAAGATGTTACTGCTTAAAATTACCATGAGACAAAATAATCAAATAGGAACTTGTGCATGCATGAGATGATTTATCATATAAACTATCTCATATGGTGTTGCATATTTACACGAGAACTTGGCAAAGCTACCAAAACTCTCTATCCCCATGGCCCTCTTCGGCAGGAACAGAGTCCTTAATTTCTTTCAAGTCCTCAGGCATTCATAATCCTGTCAGATAAATATCCAATGTTGTCATCTAGGTTCTTAACTTTGGCTATTCCTTTTAAGCAGAAATGATATGGAAAATAGAAACTAATACTCCATAATAAGAAATATAAATGTTGATCAAGTTTCCAAATAAAGATCGAAACTATCTTTGTTCCATTATCAAGAATCCTTCATACATTTAATACGTTGAGATACAAACCTTGAATAAGAACGTTGTTTCCATCACATTTGAATGCTGGTGGGATGTGAGGGATTGTTGGAACGAAATGAATATGAAGAAACGATTCCATCACATTTGAATGCATGTTTTTAACCCTTCTTTGTTACTTTCTTCCACAAACCTTATGTATTGAGTAATCGTCCAATCAAGTTTAATGATGTGATTTGTAGTTGTTACCAAAAAAAAAGTTTAATGATGTGAAGAACAAGATAAATTAATAGAGAAGAAGCAGTGATATGTCAACTAGGAGCCAAGTCAGAGCAAGTTGAGCAAGAGTAGAATCACAATTTGCAGCTAAATTGGCAACAAGTGCATATATAGAAAGCTTTATTCTTCTGTAAATTCTACGTGCTCAACCTTGGAACATAGTCTGAACATAAGATCAAACAAGCAAGCATATCTTTAAGCAAAACTTCAGCTTTTTTAGCACCATAATTCGCATCCTCCTTCAAACATTATCTAGTTTAAGTAGCTTCTGTGCATTCTTGCTGAACAAATTTCCCTATGATTTATCTGGGATGTAGTTCATAAACAAGGCAAGTTACGGATAAGATGGATCCATACATACTACATGAAAGGACAACTGAACAGTCCTAAAATACCACCACAAGTATGTTGGATGGCGATGAAAATATTGGAAGCAAGAGATATATCACTGATCAAGTACAAAGCAGCTTAACAGAGGGAAAGAGCTTAATTAGACAGATCTATCTACAACTACTACTTGAAATGTATGATGTTCGGCAATGTTCACAATGTGGTTGCACCTTCAGGGTAAGCTAACAACTACTGACAGACTGCTTAAATGGGGAATTAATGTTGATCCACTATGTGTGTATTGTAAGAGGCATTGTGAAACAAAGGAGCTCTTATGCACTAGACTACTATACTGGCTGCACATACAAAGTTATTCAATCTGCACAAGGGATTCTCACCTGACCTCCTACAAGTGCCCATCAAAGGAAAAGACTTGGAGGATGATGAGATTGAGTTTGTCCTGCTAAAAAGGGTTGGGGAAAATCTGTCAAAGGGAGCTATAATATGGTATCACAACCTACCTCCTAATTCTATTGACTCGTTCGCTATGCTTGCAGATTCCTTCGTAAAAGCACACGTCTGGGCTATCAAGATCGACACCAGGAAGTCAGACCTTTTCAAAGTAAAACAGAGGGATAATAAGATGATCAGAGAATTCATGTCCCGATTTCAAATGGAACGGATAGACCTACCTCCGGCCGTGGACGATTGGGCCGTTCAGGCCTTCACCCAAGTACTCAATGTTCTAAGCTCGTTGTCTTCATAGCAGTTGAAACAAAATATAGTAGAATATCCGGCTGTTACTTGGGCCGATGTGCATAACCAGTATCAATCAAAAATTAGGGTCTAAGATGATCAGCTTCGGACCCCTTTCGGGTTTGTTTATCACGTCAGAGCCGACGATAGAGTCAAGAGAGACGTTGATCGTGAACCAAGATCAAACAGGGATCGGTATCAACCATACAATGGGGACCGAAGAAGTAGTGGGTCTGGGCGAAACCCTGTGAGAAGTGAAAGGAGAAGTGATTGAGGTCAAAACAATTGGGGACTCACGAGCAAAAACAGTTTCGACAGGCCCATCGGGCCTAAGGAAGCGCCAAGGTTATCAGAGTACAACTTTAACATAGACACCGCCGCCATCGTATCTGCCATCGGACGCAATACCAAATGGCCTTGACCTCTACAGTATGATCCAGCCCAAAGTGATTCTAACCTAATGTGCAAATATCATGTCACTCACGGCCACAAAATAGAGGATTGCCGACAATTCAGAGAGGAAGTAGCCCGGCTATTCAACAACGGACATCTCCGAGAGTTCCTGAGCGATCGAGCCAAGAATTATTTTAGGAATGGAGATTCTAATAAACAGATCGAGCAGGAGGCACCTCAGCACGTCATTAACATGATCATCGGTGGGGTCGACGTTCCCTAGGGGCCGTTGCTAAAGCGCACCAAAGTATCCATCTCAAGGGAAAAATGGACTCGGGATTACGTTCCAAAGGGAACCTTGTCTTTCAACGACGAGGAAGCTGAAGGGATCGTGCAATACCACAACAATGCATTGGTAATATTTGTACTCATAAATAAATCCCGAGTTAAGCGTGTGTTAATTGATCCAGGTAGCTCGGCCAATATCATCAAATCGAGGGTCGTGGAACAGCTCGGTCTACAAGATCAAATCGTGCCTGCAGTCCGAGTTCTAAATAGATTCAACATAGCATGTGAGACCACTAAAGGGGAGATAAGATTACCGGTGAACACCGCCGGGACCATTCAGGAAGCCAGGTTCTATGTAATCGAAGGAGATATGAGGTACAATGCTCTGTTCGGGAGGCCATGGATTCACAACATAAGGGCAGTACCCTCGACTCTGCACCAAGTGTTGAAATTCCCAATGCCAAGAGGGATTAAAACAATCTACGGAGAACTACCAACCGCAAAGGAAATGTTCGCGGTCGAAGAGGTGATCCCGATATTCGCACTTACAACGACAAAAGGCCTGGGTTCGGTCTTCAAGGAAGAAGCCAAATAGAAGTTACCAACACCGGCCGTGACCCAATCGAAGAAGTAGGGGACCGATGAAGATGACGACTACAGGTTTCCCAGATCTTTTAAAACCCTCGATGACCCTGACGCCACCATATCGACGACCGAAGAACTGGAGCAGGTCATATTGTTCGAACATTTGCCTGATCGAAAGGTATACCTGGGCACGGGGTTAAGTCCCGAGCTCAAGAAAAAACTCGTTAAATTCTTTATAGCTAATGTGGATTGTTTCGCTTGGTCCTACGTTGATATGACAGGGATCCCCCCGGAAATAACCACTCACAAGCTGAGCTTAGACCCAAAGTTCCATCCAATCAAACAGAAAAGGAGACCTCATTCCGAAGTCAAGTTTGCATTCATCAAAGACGAGGTATCTAAACTCCTTAAAATAGAGTCCATTCGGGAGGTTAAGTACCCAGATTGGTTAGAAAACATAGTGGTAATCCCTAAAAAGGGAATAAATTTAGAATGTGTGTAGACTATAAAGTTTTGAATAAGGCATGTCCCAAGCACTCTTTCCCTTTGCCCAAAATCTATCATGATCGATGCAACGGCCGATCACGAGATCCTCAGTTATCTCGATGCCTATTCCGGGTATAAGTATAACCAAATTTGGATGGACCCGGGCGATCAGGGAAAAACGTCGTTCATCACTAAGTACGGTACCTACTGCTATAACGTAATGTCATTCAGACTAAAAAATGCCGGTGCCACTTACAAACGCCTAGTAAATCAGATATTTGAAGAACAGATAGGAAAATTAATGGAGGTTTATATTGACAATTTGTTGGTTAAGTCCTTGCGAGCAGAGGACCATTTGAACAGGAAACCTTCGACATATTGAAGAAATACAATATGAAGCTGAACCCAGAAAAATGTGCATTCAGAGTGGGATCAGGAAAATTTCTCGGATTCATGGTGTCCAACCGGGGGATCGAAATCAATCCTGAAAAAGTCAAGGCCATAGAGGACATTACCGTAGTGGACAACGTCAAGGCCGTACAAAGGTTAACCGTATGCATAGATGCTTTGGGTCGATTTATCTTGAGGTCATCCGACAAGAGCCATTGGTTATTCTCACTGTTGAAAAAGAAGAATAACTTCTCATGGACTCCGGAGTGCCAACAAGCCTTGTAGGAACTCAAACGGTATCTGTCGAGCCCACCTTTGCTTCACATTCCGAAGGTAGACGAACAGCTATAACTATACTTAGCAATATCCGAGGTGGCGATAAGTGGAGTCCTGGTCTGGGAGGAAGAATGTACGTAATTTCCTATCTATTATGTTAGCAGAACTCTAGGCGAGGCTGAAACTAGGTATCCTCTCCTAGAAACTTTGGCGCTCGCTTTGCTAAGCGCCTCTAGGAAGCTAAAACCATACTTTCAATGCCACCCCATATGTGTTGTAACTACTTACCCATTGAGGAACATAATGCATAAACCCGAGCACTTGGGACGACTGGCCAAATGGGCCGTGGAAATCAGTGGGTACGATATCAAATATCGACCCCAGACTGCCATCAAATCTCAAATTTTGGTAGACTTCGTGGCCGAATTTACGCCGGCCCTAATACCCTAGGTCAAAAGAGAGTTGTTTTTGAACTCGGGGACTTCTTCGGGAATCTGTACCCTCTTTACGGATGGTGCCTCAAACGCAAAGAGGTCCGGACTTGGCATCTTATTGAAGCCACCGACAGGTAATGTAGTTAGACAGTGGACTGTAAAATTGACTAACAACAAGGCCGAGTATAAGGCGATGATTGCATGTCTTGAATTGACTCAAAGCCTCGGGGCCGAGGTGGTCGAAGCTAAATGCGATTCTCTCCTCGTGGTGAATAAAGTCAATGGAACATTCAAAGTCAAAGAGTAACGGATGCGAAGATACCTGGATAAGCTACATGTAATGCTACATTGGTTTTGGGAATGGACTTTACAACATGTACCTCGGGATCAAAACAGCGAGGCCGATGCTCTTGCTAACTTAGGATCATCGGTCGACGATGATGAATTTAACTCGGGAACGGTTGTACAACTCAGGAAATAGGTATTAGAGGAAGGCCACGCCGAGATAACCTTGACAAGTTTAACCTAGGACTGGAGAAACAAGTTCATAGATTACCTGAAGACCAGAAAACTTCCCTCGGATCCTAATGAATCGAGAGATTTGCATAGAAAGCGGCCCGATTCAGCTCGAAGACAGTACCCTATTCAGAAGAACATTCGATGGCCCGTTTGCCATATATTCAGGGCTAGGATACACCGAGTACGTTTTGAGAAAAATCCATGAGGGCACCTGCCGGAACCATTCGGCCGCCGAGTCATTGGCTCGGAAGATAATCAGAGCCGTCTATTACTGGATCGATATGGAAAAAGATGCATAGGAGTTCGTATGAAAAGTGACGAGTGTCAGAGGCATGCTCCGATGATCCACCAGCCCGGGGAGTTGCTGCATTCGGTCTTGTCACCCTGGCCATTCATGAAATGGGGGATGGACATCGTTGGTCCCCTGCCTTAGTGCCCGGTAAGGCTTAATTTATCTTATTTATGACTGATTATTTTTCTATGTAGGAGGAAGCCTAGGCATTTGAGAAAGTCGGGGAGAAAAAGGTCATTGATTTCATATGGGATCACATAATATGCCTATTCAGAATGCCGGCCGAGATCATGTGCGACAATGGCAAGTAGTTCATCGACAACGAAGAACCAACCTTCGACACTTTAGTTTCAGGGACTTGGTATTAAGAAGGGTGACGTTGAGCACCCGGAACCCGAACGAAGGGAAGCTGGGACCGAATTGGGAAGGCCCATATCGAATTATCGAGATCACCGACAAAGGATCGTACAAACTCGAAACGTTGAATGGTGAACGGTTATCGAACAACTGGAATATAACCTACTTAAAATGATACTACTACTAAGGTACAACCCTATTTATTGCCTTTCTTTAAATATATTACGGATTGGGCTGACACTTGCAGGTAACGACCAAGGACGATACGACTATTAGGCTTGAAAGCACACGTTGCACTTTTTTTCCTTCCGAACCGGTTTTGTCCCAAATGGATTTTTCGGAAATATTTTTAACGAGGAAATAGTGGATCGTGCTAACTTAGAATTGGAGACCGACAATGAACCGGCATCAAGGTTCGCATCAACAGTATCTGATTATATATATATATGTAAATTTTTACAAAGGCCAAACGGCCTCAACAAAATGAAAAAGTACATAAGCAAAAATTACAAGGCACCTACGAAGCCTGATCCTCACCGGAGCCCGCCTCATCACCGGGACCATCAGGGTCTTCTCCGCCCCCGGATCCGCCGGAACCCTCAGAGTCAACTTCTTGGCCTCGGCCTTGAGCCCCTTAACATTTTCGATCTCGGCCGATAAATCAAAACCCCGAGCATGAACCTCCTCGAGGGCCTCCCTTCGGGACTGCCACTTCACATATTCAACGATATCTTTCAAGTGGTCCTGGGCTGCCTCAGCATCAGCTTTGTATTGGTCCACCATCTCACCGGCATCGACCCTGGTTATTTCAACCACTGACTTAGATGCCTTAAGTTCTTTGGCAAAGGTATCCCAATCGGCAACAACCGAGCCCAGTTGAGACTGGAGCTCCTCGAGTTTTTAGGACCGGGCCTCAGCTTTCACCCTCATCGCTTGAAGTTGAGCCTCCGTCGAGGCCAATTGCGCCCGGGCAGTCTCCTTTTTCGAGGCTATGTAATACATTTTTCCCTTCCACTCTTCGACCTCGATCTTGATTACATCCATCTCAGCCCGGAGTTGATCGATCTGATCAATCTTCTGTTGGACCTACGGGTTCTGACCATTAGTCACTGTGTCTAGCTAATCATCACTAACTTCAAAGATTTTTACCTATTCCATCAAGTCGGCGTGCTCTTTCTGAGCCGCGTCCAACTAGGCTCGAAGGCTCTTAGCCTCTCCTTCACGCTGCTCGCTGAGAAGTTTGTACATGTCTCTCTTCTCAGCAAGCTCTTTGACTTCATCCTCGAGTTGGTTCAGCTCATCCCGATACCGGAGGAAGGTCTCACAGTGAAGCACCGAGGTCTGCAAATATGAGAAGAAATATTAGGATCATTAAGAACTAAAGCTAAAAAATGAAAAAGGTTGGCAACACCATACCCGGTCCAGCGCCTATTGTGCCTCGTTAAACAGGCATGGCGCACCCACCTCATTTATTTTTTCCTGGTCTTCGTCAGTTACCAGGCACCGAAGGTAACTAGCTACCCCTAACAGGGGCAAAAAGAACCCGGGCATCCTCCAAAATGGTGATGATAATTGACCGCTTCTGACTAGGATCCACACTCGGGGCAGGGAACCAGTTGACCAGTCTCGGACTCGAATTAGGCCCACCTGCCTCCGAGGATGAACTTTTCCTCAGTACCTCTAAGTTACCTAACCCGATGGCGTCCTCTATGGCGGTGGAATCCACGCCATAACAAAAGCAGCGTAGGGGATCGTCCGTTCTGTGGGCCCCCTTATTGGGTCGCTCTTTCACCGTTTGGTCCTCGTTGTACATAGACTCTGTAGGTGACTCGGTGATGTCTATCACACCAAGTGCCTCCATCGGGGTAATGCTCGCATCCCGGGAAGCCTTAGCCCCAACCTCCTCATCGACCTCCATAACCTGAAGAAGATAGGCCTCGCAGGTCTCTGGTTCAACGGCCCCCTGCTCTTCGAGGGGAGACAGCTCGTGGGCCACAAAAAGCTCTCCCCCCATCGGACTCGTCCCTAAGCCGATAGAGCAAGCCCGAAGCTAGTGCTCGGGAGCTGGTGTTTTCCTTTGGCTTGCGCACCAGCCTTCGCCTTGGTTTCTTTTTCTCCGAGCTTGAGAAACTCGGAGCCCTCCTCTTTTTCCTCTCTTCAGCCTGCCCCGGAGCAGGAGACTCAATAGGCAAGTCCTTGTCCCCGATCGGAGGCCTAAGCTCGACGTTCTTAGGCAAACCTACAAAAGAAAGTAAAGGAGATAAGGATGTGATGTTATAAGAAAATGTTTATTACGACTTGTTCGGGAAAAGAACCTTACCATGGGAATGGGCCTCCCAACGACCTTTTGAATGTTTGTGCCATGAGCACTTGGAGTAGGGCATCTGTGACACAATGCCCTCGACCCACTCCTTGAGCCGAGGTATAGCATTCAAAACTCGAGCAAGGGCTACAACATAACAAGCACCGATAATAAAAGGGAAGATAAGGCATAAAATCCACGCTTAAAGGGAATACTTACGTGATGCGTTCCACCTCTCGGGAACGGCCTCCATTCGGCAGGTACCAGGTCGGCAGTGCTCACCCGAACAAAACGTCCTTGTCAACCCTGATCCCGGTCCTCGTTGATGCTCGAGAATGGAGCTTTGCTATCCTGGCGTACTAGCTTTATCAGTCTCCTGAAATATTCAGGGACTGTATAAAGGAGTAGATGATCTATGGTGAACAACCACCCATCTATTTTATTCATAAAGAATCAGAGGAGGATCATGATCCTCCATAGTGGTGGATAAATCTGGCCAAGGCATATGGTATACCTCTTGTAGAAGTCTAAGATGACCGGGTCCAATGTAAAGGGATAAGTATAAAAACTTAGATATCCCTCGACATGGGTGGTAATGGCCTCTTCAGAGTCGGGGACCACTATGTCTTTGTTGACATAGTTGCAGTCTTTTCGGACCGTGGGGAGGACCTCTTCGGTAATTGAGAAGATGTATCTCGATGCCTCCTCACGCTGACCCTATACAGAAGAAGGCTTCTCAACTTTAAAGTCTTCGGTGACCGAACAACCACCGAGAATGAACATCTTCAAGGGGGCTCTTCCGCCGGTTCATCAACAACCGTATATGGGACGGTCTCCTCGACCTCAGTAGTCGGTCGCAAGGAAGAAAGAGCATTGTTCTGAGGAACATATTTTGAGGTTTTTGCCTTTTTTATGGAAGAAAAAGCTTGGAAAAGATGGAGAAAGATTGAATGTTGAAAGATCAGACTTGTTGGCTTGAGTAGGAGATGAGTAAAAGTTTTTGCAAAGTACTGAAGAACCTTGAGTAATGGAGGTAAAAACGCTAGAGAGTATTGAAATCCTGAAGGTATGAAGGTAGAAAATTTGGTGTAAAGTTAAAAAATGAACATAGGAGAGGGTATTTATAGGAGTTCAGTGACCTTTCACGTCCAGGTACAACCAACCGGCGGCTGACATGCATTTAATGCCAATATGACATGACTGACGACACATTTCAGGTGTTTTGTCATTTCTGCCGCGATGTGTCGAAGTAAGAATCGGGAGCTCATGTCGTTTCTCGCTATTTACTCTCCGAGAAACGAGGGGACTATCTGTATACAGATAAAACTGGGCTCATGGTACACCCCTGTCTCTTACAAAATAAGCGAAGCTAGAGACAAGATGACAAGGGACATAAATTGAGGCAAAAGTCTCATCGAGTCAGAATCCGGGGGCATGATGCCCACCCTCAAGAGTATATGGGTCATGGTTCGTAATCGGTCCTATCCTTGAACGATTTTGAAGAACATTGTCGGGCAATCAAGCACGTCCAACTGAAGGCCGTAATATCCGTGACCGGCCGAATATCACGGCGGGAATCTCGGCATGTATCGATGAAGAACCGACAATCAGTTAATTAGAGGATTGTTTTACCTTTTATAGAGTTGTACCTAGAATAGGATTCCCCTACTATATAAAGAGGGTCTGATAATTCATGACAGCCATGGTAACACGCATTCCAAAGAAATATATTATTGTTTTCTCTGTTATTAGCTCTTTCTCTTGTTCATCAGTGCTGGCCATAGCGAGCCCGGATCGAGGGTGAATAATTCATTAAGGTTGGAATTATCCTCATCGTATGGTTTGAATTCATTTTATCTTTGTTTATTCAATTTGACTTAATTTATCGCTTTGTATCAAATTAATCTGCGTATCCTTAAGACTACTTATAAATTTAATTGTTATCCGATTTTAAGGGTAAACATATATATATATATATATATATATATATATATATATATATATATATATATATATATATATATATATATATGTTTACCCTTAAAATCGGATATAGTTGAATAATAATGTTATATATGAATATATGCATACATAGACACACACATAATTATATATGTATATTTTGGTATGGCAGGATTATTTTACTGTTTAGGTATAAATGACCTTACCTAAATGGTATCACTACTTACATCTTTATAGAGTCCATGTAATATTGCAATTGATTTTAGTAATTATGGCAAAGGTATAATGTTATATATAACAAGTAACTTTTGTAGGTATAATTGATTTAGTGTAAGTGTTTGTCATGTATAATTTCTCTGTATTAAATGTAACACATTTTCATCGTCTGGTATGATTGTTTCTTCTCCTATACAAATAAAATAACAAATCAACTAAGATAAAGTTGAAAATGTTCAAAAGGATGAAGAGTAATAATTTTTATCATTCGTATCCTGATATCAAATTATCTCGACCTCGACAAATTGTAACGACCCGATCGGTCGTTTTGAGCATTTGTACTTCGCTATGTAGTTTGAGGGTATAAATAGCTCTGTATGATGTATTATGACTTGTGTGTATCGTCGGTTTTGATTTTCGGGTGATTCGAAATTAGTTTGGAAGAATGAATTTCATGTTTGAAGCCTTAAGTTGGAAGAGTTGACCAAGTTTGGCTTCTTAGTATTTGACCTCGAATCGGAGTTTTGATGGTTCCGTTAGGTCCGGATGGTGATTTTAAACTTGGGCGTATGCGCGAATTTGCATTTGGATATTTCTAGAAAAAATCGGCACTAATTGGCGAAAGTTGGAAATTTGAAGGTTTGGATAGTTCATAAGTTTGACCGAGAATTGACTTTGATGATATCGGGTTCGAATTGTTGTTCCGGGAGTTGGAATAGGTTCGTTATGTCATTTAGAACTTGTATGCAAAATTTGGGTTCATTCCGGATAGGTAGGCTTGAATCGGACGCATCGTTCGAAGTTTGAAGTTTATGAACTTAAGAGATTGATCTTGATCGATGATTCGTGGTTTTGATATTGTTATGTGTGATTTGAGTCCTCGATTAGGTCCGTGTTAAGTTTTGGGACTTGTTGGTACGTTCAGATGGGGCCCCGAGGGGCTCGGGTGAGTTTCGGGATGTTTTCAGACCATTTCTATGCCATTTTTAGTTACTGATTTTTGGCCACAGAGGTATGCATCGTGATCGCGGACTTTGGGTTGTGTTCACTTTGGGTTGCGTTCACGAAGAGCAAATTTGTTGTTTGGTCTTTGTGAATCGCGATCACAGAAGCCTTTTCGCAATCGCGTAGAGGAAATTTTATTGTCACCGACCGACTTTGAAAGCTTATATCTTGCAATCTATAAGGAATTTAAAGATGATCCAAAAATGAAAGTTATTGCCCTTTGCATCTACATTTCAGAAAATCAAACCATTTATTATTTCGAGTTATATACAAAATGTTATGGCAGATATACTACAGATTGTCTGAGAAGAGTTTGGGAAGGGTTAATGGAAGTTTGTTCATCGCGGTCGCGGGGAAATGGCCGCGATCACATAGGGTAAATATTATCTTGGAAAATTTTGTAATCGCGATCGCAAGGTTTATGACCGCGATCACGAAGGGTATCTCTGGAACAGTGTATAAAGTACTCTATTTTGAAGGTTTTAGACATTTTGGCATATTTTGAGCTATGGAGCTCGGATTGAGGCTAGGTTTGAGACAATTTTCACCACATGGAATGGGGTAAGTACTTTTTGCTCGGTATTGATTTTATTCCGTTATTCCATCTTTATTTTTGGCATTTGATTGATGATTTCAAAAGAAAAATTGGGGGTTTTTATCTAAAATTTGTTAAAGTGAATTTTTCAGTTTTAAACATCGATTCAGAGTCGGATTTGAGTGAAACTAGTATAGTTGGACTTATAATTGAATGGGTTGTCGAATTTTGTGAGTTTTGTCGGGTTTCGAGGTGCGGGCTCGGGTTTGACTTTTTTGTTAACTTTGGGCTTTTGATTAAAGATTCAACCTTTATCGATTGAGTTTGTTTCCTTTAGCATTATTTCACGTTTTTGAGTTGCTTTTTGCTAATTTCGAGCCGTTCAGAGGTCGGTACATGCGGGGTGGCATTTCTAGAGTATCGTTTGGCTTGCTCGGTATTGGATTCGGCTTGTTCGAGGTAACATATCTAAACTTTGATTTGAGGGTATGTAGCCCTAGGAATTGTTTTATAAAAGATGTATTGAGGTTACACATGCTAGGTGATGAGCGTGTGGGCGTATAACGAGGAAATCATGATTTTATTTGACTATTAGACTATGACTGGACTTGATTTGCTATTATATCTTGTTGCATTCATATTCTCCCTAATTGTTTGATTGTATGAGCTGTGAATCATGTTACAAATTATGTTTAGGCTATATGCTTATTTTGTTTAGACCCACTGAGGTCATCTCTGTTGTTGAGTTATTTGCTTAAATTTCAATTACATACTCAATGATATTCATTCATTTGCATACCATATCTCAAACTCTATTATCATTTGTTTTCATATAATGTTATTATTGTTTTGGGTGATTGGCATGAGATTTGTGAGCTCGAGAGACTGGAGAGATTGATAACTGAGTTGGGGCCTAAGGGCCGGATTGTGAGATATATTTATGGGATCGGGTTGCACGCCATAGCAGCTTTTATTGATTCTTGATGAGATCGGGATGCACGCCGCAGCAGGACATGTTGGCTTATATTAGCGGTTGGGCAGGATTCGCCCCTCCGGAGTTTGACATACCAGCAATGAGCACAGGTACCGAGTGCAGAGTGCCAAGTGCCAAGTGATTGAGTGTACCGAGTGATTGAGTGTGAGACAGTGAGATTGAGTACTCTGAGATTGTGAGTACATGAGTTCATCACTATGATGCATTGTATTTGACATGCATACTTGGCATGTAGGTATAGAGATGCATTTCTTCATGCTAAACAGTATTGTGACATTCATGGTTTCACATGCATATTGACATGTAGGCACAGAGGTGTACTTTTCTCATGCTATCTGATAATGAAATATCTTATCTGTTGTTAAAAGGTTTTGGGAAAAATAACAGTTTTATGATATACTCGTAATTTGGTGATTTAGGTGAAAGATTTGGGTTTTATTGTTATATCTGAAAAGCATGCCTATTTTTTTGTAACTGTGAACGAGCTGAGCATCATATCTTTGAGTTATTACTTGTACTGCTTTTATTATATTGTTACGAGTTATTCTTGGCTATTGGTATTGGACTCTGACTGTTGTCCAAGCTCGTCATTGCTTTCAACCTAAGGTTAGGTTTATTACTTATTGAGTACATGTGGTTGGTTGTACTCATACTACACTTTTGTACCTTGCGTGCAGATTTTAGAGCTGCTGTTGCTATATATGGCGGGAGCTGGCATTGAAGATGTACCTGCATTCCGGTTATAGCTGCCTCTTGTTGTTTGTAGCTTTAGATTTATAAATCTGTTTATGTATATTTCGAACAGATGATGTATTTATTTCATACTAGCTTTGTAAACTCTAAGTCTTAGAAGCTCATGATTTGTACTACCAGTCCTTGTGTTATTGTATAAAAGTTCAGTTATTTCATCATTATTTTCTCAGTAAATCTCATTTGAAATTGGATTACTGTTAAATTGGCTTACTTAGCGGGTTGGATTAGGTGGCATCACGACTAGTTGAATATTGGTTCGTGATAAGTTGGTATCAAAGTTATAGGTTCATAGGTTCTACAAGTCATGAGCAAGTGTCTAGTAGAGTCTTGCAGATCGGTATGATGGCATCCATACCTATCTTCGAGAGGCTACGTGGAGTCTAGGATAAACTTCCCGTCTTTCTTTCCTTATCGTGCGAAATTGATTCAGCTTGATGTGTATTTCTTTAAATTCCTTCCACTCACTCATATGCGTATGTGAGTGCTCGGTATCATCTATGCATCGACAACTTGTGGTCCCATGGATGAAGTGCGAGATGTGTTTTGGTGATGGGCCAGTCTAGAGGACTTGAGGCTGGGTTTTGACTGCATCTTGGGCACCGTGATTTCAGTTGTGTGAGTATGTGCTTTTCGACTTCTATGTCCGGTGGTATCCCTATGAGTGGGACTGGTGGCTCGGTGAGTGGTTGAATGGCTATATGATGAGTAAGATGTGACTGCGGGATATGTTCAGATGGTTTGAATGTGACGAGAAAAGTTTGCTTGAGATGTGAAAAGGACTATTGGGTGCTCAATTTCTGTGGATGTGTTATACAGTATGGAGTTATGAGGGTTTTGAGGGATTCTTTCATGTTATTTCATTTGTTGAATAAAGTAGATTCTCATGTCTTGTTGATGAGTTCAGACTCAGGAAGATTAAGTGATTGCATAGTAGTTGTGGTTGCGAAAGGGTATAGAGAGATGTCAGTTTAAGGCTAAGCAGGTGGGTTATCACCTACAGGGTAATCTACGGATGTGTGATCCTTATGATGTTGTGTGGAGGGTTTCTTTTCTACCAGAGGGTTATAGGTGTTACGCTTTGAGTTTGGATTGCTTGAGAAAGTTGACCTGTCCGTCACGAGGATGAATGCGAGCTTAGCAGATGATTTGAGGTATTATATTATTTGTGTTACATGAGCTTATGAAGGGTTTAGTTGAATCCCACTGCAGGATTATGGCAGTAATAGAGTATGGGTATTGTGAGTTATTAGATGTTTTATTCTATGGCTTTGAGCCAAGTGAGGGAGTCTACCATCGATAATTTGATTGCATGGTTATGTGTTGTATTGGTTTCGGTCTGAGGCATACTTGTGGATCGGTTATAACTTGCAGAGGTTGGTTTTGAGGATGGAATAAGCAAGGTAATTTCTTGATTCATGGTGTATTATACCTTATGAATATATGGAAGTCTTGGAATAATTTGAGTTTGTTATGCGTGATGGATGTAATGTACTAAGAAAAGGAATTCACTCGGTTGCTTAGAGGGGGGGATTACTTCTTTGGGGCGTTGTTGTGCAAAGGTAGCACATGTCCTTCGGCTCATTTTGGTGGTGTATATGAGATCTAAATAGAGTAGATGACTCCCGAGAAGGGTTCTAATAGGTTCAAGATTCATATGTGGTATTTGAGAAAATGTCAAATTTGTAAATGGCTAAGATCTGATATTAGCATCGGATGATGTCGGTACTCGCAGTATTTCAGTATCACTACGGACTCTACATTTCAGTATCAGAAAGGTAAAAGGAAAAATTTTAAATTCACAGAAGGTCTCTTCAGAGTGGGTGTCTCGGTTGTGGTACTTTTGGGATACTTAAGAGGGAATACATCGGCTTATGGGCCTTAGGGCACTGTGGTTTTATGTTACGATCTCTTGTGGTGAACTTTGGGCAAGGATTGTGGTGTTCTGACAAGGAGAAGTGTCAACTTGAGGGTAATTCGGAAGGAACTAGGAGAAATAGGATAAATTGGTAGTATGTTGGACCAACACGGTAATGGATATGATCGGTTCTTTGGGTACTTATGATGTGGTGAGCCTCTACAGGTGTTTTGTGGCAATACTTTTGGGATTGGCGACCTGCGTGGCTTGGTTGAGTTAGAGGGATTCAATTCTAATGGCTTGATTATGTGCAAATGGGTTTCGAAGTGTTCTCGATGATTTCTGCCATAACTTGAGATGGATTTATCTACATGTATGAGGGGTATGTGGCGTGTTATGATTTTCTCATGGATGGGATCAAGTGAAAGGTTTCTGACTGATCGGTTATGTATTCTGCGTGTGACTCAAAGTTGATTATGAGATTCTCATGCTTTACATATGATGGCATGATAGAAGCAGTGCGTCATGTGGGATTGAGATTTGCATGTATAAGGTGGCGGTTCAGTTTTGAAGGGAAGGTCATGAATTATTAGACAACATGGACAGTTTCTGGTGAATAGATGAATGCTATTACTACTTGGTATTACCTGAGAAGGGTGCGCATTTCAGAAGGTGCACTGTGTTTTGACTTACGATGCTTCATTGGTATTGCGGTACTCGCCTGGTTGATCGACTGCTGATGTTCAAATTTTTCTATGTGGCATGGAAGAATTATAGAAGTATTTCTCATAAGGACGAATATGTATGAGAGATGTGTTAGTGATTCAAGTGGTGGAGTTGGGATCGGCTATGGTGATTCATGTGTTCTATAGATTTGGAGACCGGGAGTTCTCAGAAGAAGATTATTTTGGGGTTGCGGACTGTGAATATGTGGCCAAAGTTAGCTAGATGGTAGTACGTTCTATGGTTAGGTCATCGTAGACTTTTGGAGGGCCATTTATCCATTTGGAGATGACGGGAGTTGATTTGGGGGGCCATTGGTAGTCCCAATGAGGATGTGTATTCTACACCGAGTCAAATTTGTTAACTCAGAACTATTAACGTTGACGGGTGTGGCATTCGGTTAAAGTTAAGCTTGTTCGTGTTCTGATATGTTCTATGTGTTACTCTTCTATGCTATGAGGTGTTGTGATTTATTGGTTATATGAACACATGATGCGGTTCTGTTTGGGCCTTGTAGCGAAATTCGAGCGAGATGGTTATTGGGGTGTTGAATGATTGATTGCGCCTTGGTTATGGTCTTTCCGGGCTGTGGTATATAGTGTTATTTGCTTATCCATAGTTATGGTCATACAATTCGTGTACTTGATATCTAATTGCGCTTGGTTGTTGATTTTAAGCATTGTGGCTTGATGTATTTTATATGGACCAGTGTTTGGATGGGGTCACGCATTACAGCTGGGTTATGTTGGTATATGATCCTTTGTGATAGATTCGTATGTCTTGGTTCTACTGTGTGTGAAGGGTTCACAACATTGAGTTGTGGTGGTACTTGTTGAGTTTGCGGGACAATTCTCTCATTGAGTCATTTTCCATGTTTGAGTACGCATGAATTGTTGTTATTGGTATACAGATTGAACGGTTTGTGGCTTTAGGTTGTAGTGGTATGGCATGTCAATAGAATAATTGTGTTTGATGAGATAAGGTCATTAGACATAGAATGGATACCATCGAATTTTGATTACAGTATATTTGGACGAATAATTTTGGAAGTCGGCTTAGGATTTGGCATTGGTTATTGTCGGACGAGAGAGAGTTCCATGACTTGTTGATCTGATGAGCGGTTATGTGTTTCTGCGTGTTTCTTTCATCATCAGCAGTGTACGAAGGTTTTGAATGAGGTTTTATTTGATATGAGGTTTATTACCAGTATCGAGTTTGTTTTGAGCAGTTGGTGTGATCGGGAATTATTGCTACGAGTATGCGAGTTTTGTGGTATATCATGTGATTACATCTTAGGTTATGGCTATGGCTTGATGCAGCTTGTTCAAACTCATACAGTGTGTAGATGCAAGATTCAGTTCTTGTAAGGAATTTCGGATGTTGGAAATTGGGTTCTAAGGCTTACAGACTAAGGTTGAAGTAATGATCTTCAGTTATGTAGTGTTTTCAGGCTTACATGGATTGGGGTAATGTGGGATAACCCCCGGGTATGTGCATGGTAAGGTTACACAGCGATTTGATGTTCTTGGAATGACTCTGGGCACGTTCGAGAACGAACGTATGTTTAAGTGGGGGAGAATGTAACGACCCGACTGGTCATTTTGAGCATTTGTACTTCACTCGGTGGTTTGAGGGCATGAGTAGTTACATATGATGTATTATGACTTGTATGTGTTGTCGGTTTCAGTTTTCGGGTGATTCAAAATTAGTATTTGACCTCGGATCGGAGTTTTGATGGTTCCATTAGGTCCAGATGGTATTCTGGACTTGGGCGTATGCCTAGATTGGTATTTGGATATTTCTATAAGACTTCAGCACTAATTGGCGAAAGTTGGAAATTTGAAGGTTTGGAATGTTCAAAAGTTTGATCGAGAGTTGACTTTGATGATATTGGGTACAAATTGTTGTTCCGGGAGTTGGAATAGGTTTGTTATGTCATTTGAAACTTGTATGAACAATTTGGGTTCATTCCGGATTTGTTAGGCTTGAATCGGACGCTTGGTTTGAAGTTTGAAGTTTATGAACTTAAGAGATTGATCTTGATCGACGATTCGTGGTTTTAATATTGTTATGTGTGATTTGAGGCCTCGAATAAGTCTGTATTATGTTTTGGGACTTGTTGGTATGTTAGGACGGGATCCCGAGGGGCTTGGATGAGTTTCAAACCATTTCTATGCCATTTTTAGTTGCTGGTGTTTGGCCACAGGAGTGTGCATCGCGATCGAGGACTTTGGGTCGCGTTCGTGAAGAGCAAATTTGTTGTTTGGGCACTGTGAATCTCGATCGCGGAAGCCTTTTTGCGATCGCGTAGAGGAAATTCTGTGTTCACTGACCCGATTTTGGAAGCTTATATCTTGCAATCTATAAGGAATTTGGAGATAATAAAAAAATAAAAGTTGTTGTTCTTTGTGTCTAGTTTTCAAAAAATCAAACCGTTTGTCATTTGAAGTTAAATACAAAAAGTTATGGCTGATAGACTACATGCTATCTGAGAAGAGTTTAGGAAGAGTTAATGGAAGTTTGTTTATCGCGATCGCGGGGAAATGGCCGCGATCGCATATGTCACGCCCCGAACTTGGGGAGCATGACCGGCACTCAACTGAGTGAACCCAGTCGAGCAAGCTTACGTTACATCAACCTCTCATCATAACTCATGCATGCTTTATCAAAACATAATTAGATCTTGACTTTTATATTGAATACATTTGGCTCAATGGCCCATAAATTTTTTATTTTTTTTCTCATGATGGGTACATAGCTTCATAAATATTTGTGAACATAAATACATGACGAAATTAAAACTTAAGTACATGACCCACAGTGTACATGGAGCTTCTATGATAATAGATACCTAAGTACATAAAACCAACTTGACTCGAATACCCGTTGGAATTGTAGCAGGCTCACCATAATCTGCTGCGTAGAAGATCCCTATCAATGATCCATATCATCTTGTAGAAGTATACCTGAATCCATTAAAATATGCAGCACCCCCGGGAAAATGAGACGTGAGTACATGTGGAATAGTACTCGTATGTAAGGCAGACAAAACAATATATGAGAATACGGTAACTCAAATAAGAGGCAAATAAAATACATCAAGAAACTATGAAACATCCCATTGAATCAAATTTCAAGTCTTATTATACTTACATCATTCTAAACTTCTTTTAGGATTAACTGAACCATATGAACTATACGTGGAATACATAATATAATATAATTGAAACAACATGTACAAACAAGGCCAATGAAAGTGGCACCTATTGTCTGCGTTAATAATGCGTCTCACTAGATAGTCCATATCCCTCTCTTATTTTACACCTATATATTTATAGACCGTCTTTAGTGTTCACATATCATATTATACACCTATGCGTCTCATAGACCGTTCATAGGGTTCCATACACAGTACACCTATGCGTTTCATAGACTGTTCATAGGATTTCATACACAATACACCTATGCGTTTCATAGACCGTTCATAGGATTTCATACACAATACACCTGTGCGTTGCATAGACCATTCACAGTATCACCTATACAATACACCCATGCGTTTCATAGACCATTCACAGTGTTTACTTACACAATACACCCGTGCGTTGCATAGACCGTTCACAGTGTTTACTTATACCATACAATACACCTGTGCGTTTCATAGACCGTTCACAATGTTTACTTACACAATACAACTATGCGTTTCATAGACCCTTCACAGTGTTTACTTACATAATACACATGTGCGTTTCATATAACCTTCACAGTGTTTACTTACACAATACACCTGTGCGTTTCATAGACCGTTCACAGTGTTTACTTACACAATACACCTGTGCATTTCATAGACCGTTCACAGTGTTTACTTACACAATACACCTGTGCATTTCATAGACCGTTCACAGGATCATAACACATCATTATTCACATGACCATATATATAAACCCAAAGCGACATGACTAGCATTACTTTTAAGGTCGTAAGTTCCCGGATCATTGGAACACTTCATGTTCATGTTCATGTTCATGTTCATGCTCATCATGGAGGAATACAACTCATTACGTTAGCACACATATGGTAGGTCAATAAGTCAATTTCAATGGCACCTGGCCCAAATACATTTTCCATAAGATTTATCATCACTTAGCATATGACATCCCTCTTCCACTTCATTATATGCTCTCTTGTCATCTTAAGGTCATTAGCTAAGTTCATGATTCTTGAGGACTTAACATTGAAGTTATTTGCATACATTATTTCAGAAGCATGCAACTATATTTAAAACCATTGGGACATACAACACCTTATAATCCTAATTTTGGCAAACGGTCACATTTCATGTTCATACCATCACTTTCTTGTACTTGCCCTGGGTGATCATAGGACATCAAGAACATTTAAAACATTTAGGAACACCATAGCCTCTCATCATGAGGGCGTAGGAGCTTGTAACACATTGGACACATAAGTACAAATAAGTTATCTCATAACCTTTACACCATATATCACTTCACAATTACTTTCAACTACTTACGACATCATTATTTATTTGGCTCCCTTGGCCATACATATTATTCTTCATTTATTGCACTGTGGACGTATATTATATTCCGCACTTTCATTTCTTTACTTTCAAGGATTATCATCATAAACATCATCATATAGAATACTCTTGAAATACCTCTCCCCAAAAGATCAATACACAATTTCAACTCATGAATATGTAAGAACTCAAAACATATTGGAAACACCTACCAAGCATAGCATTAGTTAGAACAACCACATTTGGACATGACTTGAGTACATAAGCTTTTGGATAATTCTATTTTCATAGTCAATTTGGAATAGTTGTATCAAGGCTCATTTCATAATACTTCACACATCATTTCATTTTATTGGCGCTATTGGCCACAAGTATAACTTTTATTTTTGGCACGGTGTCCACACTTTATATCCCAACTCACTACTTTCACTTTCAAGCATCTTTATAGATTATCGACAACACGGAATTCCTAATCACGACTTTTAGCACACCTATGAGCAATTGAGAGTCTTAAGCACATTGAGACTTCTTACACAATTTGGCATAATAGCCTTCACTTGAAACACTACTTGGAGTCATAACATTTTTATACCCAACTCATGCTTTGAACACATTCCCGAAGGATAACATCATATGATAAGAGCATCTAGAATACATTTTGAACATATACCTTTCAACACAAACCTTATTCGGAATAGTTAATTTTATAATGAATAACTCGGGACTTATAAGAACATCATGGGATACAATTCTAGGAGAAAGGTTTAGCCAACATACCTCGCTTTGAGCTTTCCTTAAATTACTACAACGTTCTAAAAATTCTAGCAATCCCAATCTATTTTGAGACATAACAAAACTGAACACAAATTAGAAAGATATTCATGGTTTCAGCTCATTTGAGCTTTTTATCAACCACTAGGTGTGCAAATTTGACTACAAGGTTCTTTTATAAGATTTTCTTCATTCCACAAGATTTATTTCACTTCACAACCCAATCTTTACCCATTTGGTCTCAACAATCTTTCCACAAACCTTATTGGTACCTATATGTATACATAATACTCTTACACCCAAGAATTATACTCCCAATCACCCATCTTTTACCCCAAACTCAAAATTGAAGACTAGGGTTAGATCTTTACCTCTTGAGTGAAGATCTTGTGAGATTTTCTTGTTGGATTTCAAAGCTTGGACAAGATCTTGATGAACAAAGCACTTGAGCTACTTCCTCTCTCTAGAACACTCTCACTTATCTCTAAAAATATCAGGGTTTTGCCTTCAAAATGAGCCCCAAAGGCTATTTATCAAAATGGGGTCGGGTTATAAATATCAAAAAATGGACCCTCCGATCTCAACTCTGCGGTCGTAGAATGGACCACATAACAGGTATGCGGTCCGTACAATGGACCACGAAATTGATGCCCAGAACTGGGCTGCACTGGTCAGGTCTGCGACCATTATGCGATCCATAGACCACTTTTGCGGTTCGCATAATGATTCTGCGATCGCGGAATTGACCGCAGAATCACATTCTGCCAGTCTTTGAGAATTTGGTCATAACTTCTTGTAGGAGTGTCCAAATGATGAACGGTTTGAAGCGTTAGAAACTAGACTCAGAGGGATTTAATTTGGTCATTATATTTTGGTAGCAGCATGCATTTAAAGTAGGATCTTGTGCGCATTGAGATATTATTTCAACTTAATGTATCCAACTTGTTCCACACAAATTCTTGCCATTCACAAAACTCCTTAGTATTTTCCAACACACCTTAAACATATATTTTTATTTCAAAATAATGTGGTTCTATCCCATGGGTCTCCTTTAATACTCGAACATGTTATTCCCAAATACCTTTGGCGCACTTTAAAATCTTAAATTATTAGGAAATTTTAGTGGGGCCTTACAGCATAGGGTAAAAATAATCCTAGAAAATTTTGTAATCGCGATCGCAAGGATTTTGACCGCGATTGCGAAGGGTACCTCTGGAACAGTGTATAAAGTACTCTATTTTGAAGGTTTTAGACATTTTAGCATATTTTGAGCTGTGGAGCTCGGATTGAGGCGATTTTTACCACATGGAATGGGGTAAGTATAATCTACTTGGTATTAATTTTATTCCGTGATTCCATCTTTGTTTATGCATTTGATTGATGATTTCAAAAGAGAAATTGGGGGGGGGGTTGTCTAAAATTTCATAAAGTAAATTTTTGAGTTTTGAACATCGATTCAGAGCCGGATTTGAGTGAAACTAGTATGGTTTGACTCATAATTGAATGAGTTTTTGGATTTTGTGAGTTTTATCGGGTTCCAAGGTGCGGACCCGAGTTTGACTTTTTGATTAACTTTGATATTTTAATTAAAGATTCGACTTTTATCGATTGGGTATGTTTCCTTTGGCATTATTTGATGTTCTTGGGTTGCTTTTGGCTAGTTTCGAGCCGTTTCGAGGTCGGTACGCAGGGGGTAGCGTTTCTAGAGTATTGTTTGGCTTCCTCGATATTGGATTCAACTTGTTCGAGGTAAGTAACATATCTAAACTTGGATTTGAGGGTATTTAACCCTGAGAACTGTGTTATAAATGATGTATTGAGGTGATGCACATGTGATGTGACGAGCGTGTCGGCGTAGACCGAGGAAATCATGATTTTAGTCGACTATTAGACTATGACCGGACTTGATTTGCTATTATATCTTGTTACATCTATGTTCTCCCTACTTGTTTGATTGTATGAGCTGTGAATTGTGTTAGAAATCATGTTTAGGCTATATGCTTATACTGTTTGAACCCACTGAGGTCATCGATTTTGTTGAGTTATTTGTTTAATTGCAATTACACACTCAGTCATATTCATTCATTTGCATACCATATCTTAGTCTCTGTTATCATTTATTGTCACATCATGTTATCATTGTTTGGGTTGATTGGCATGAGATTTGTGAGCCCGAGAGACTGGAGAAACTGATGACTGAGTTGGGGCCTAAGGGCCGGATTGTGAGATATATTTATGGGATCGGGTTGCACGCCGTAGCAGGTTTTATTGATTCATAATGAGATCGGGATGCACGCCGCAGCAGGCCATGTTGGCTTATATTAGCGGTTGGGCAGGATTCGCCCCTCCGGAGTTTGACATACCAGCAATGAGCGCAGGTACTGAGTGCCGAGTGCCGAGTGATTTTTTGTAACTGTGAACGAGCTGAGCATCATATCTTTGAGTTATTACTTGTACTGCTTTTATTATATTGTTACGAGTTATTCTTGGCTATTGGTATTGGACTCTGACTGTTGTCCAAGCTCGTCATTGCTTTCAACCTAAGGTTAGGTTGTTACTTATTGAGTACATGGGGTCGGTTGTACTCATACTACACTTCTGCACCTTGCGTGCAGATTTTGGAGCTAATGTTGCTGTGTATGGCGGGAACTGGCATTGAATATGTACCTGCGCTCCGGTTATAGCTGCCTCTTGTTCTTGGTAGCTTTAGATTTATAAATCTGTTTATGTATATTTCGAATAGATAATGTATTTATTTCATACCAACTTTGTAAAGTCGAAATCTTAGAAGCTCATGATTTGTAATACCAGTCCTTGAGTTGTTGTATAAAAGTTCAATTATTTCATCATTATTTTCTCAATAAATCTCATTTGAAATTGGATTATTGTTAAATTGGCTTACCTAGCAGCTTGGGTTAGGTGACATCGTGACTAGTTGAATTTTGGGTCGTGACATAAACAAGTCACTATAAAACGATATACACCAATATATTCACATACATTTATATTTTATTGTTTTATATATAATTATTTATTCAAAACTTTATTTAATTGTATTGATTTTGTTTCACAAAATCATGTATTACTTGACTTGGCATACACGTGCGAGGCACTTGTCGAGAAACTAGTTATTATAAAAGTGCAAAGCCCATATCTAATAGGGAAAAGGGCCAAATATACCCCTATACTTTCATATATTGTTTATATTTAACCTCTGTTATACTATTGGGCCAAATTTACCCTTACCGTTATACTATCGGGCCAAATTTACCCTTACAATCAGCAACCTTTTAAAAATACCCCTTGATCTATTAAGTAATCCAAAATCTCCAAAATTTCTTTTATTTAAATCACTTGTTGTTCTTCTTAGGCCTCTATTTTTGAATAATTTGTATAATCTAGTAACTTTAGTATTCACATCAATAGTAATTTTTAAAAATAATGGAGCAAGAAGAACAACAAGTGATTTAAATAAAAAAGAATTTGAGAGATTTTGGATTACTTTATAGATCAAGGGGTATTTTTAAAAGTTTGCTGATTGTAGGGGTAAATTTGGCCCGATAGTATAACGGTAGGGATAAATTTGGCCAAATAGTATAATGGAGGCTAAATATAGACAATATATAAAAAATAGAGAGGTATATTTGGCCCTTTTCCCTATCTAAAAAGATAAAAGACTTAAATGCCCTTCTAAATAATCTAATTATCCTATTTGAAAATCAAGTTAAAAATTCCAAGTTAATATGAAAAGGTGCAACTCTACATTTCTATTACTATAGAAGAGCTAAGTGTGGTCGACTAAGGGCAAATTCGATATTTTATTCAATTACAAAAATGCTTTCCTTTTCCAGTGCTTCTATCGAGAACAATCAGTTCTTTTAAAGAATGGCTTTTTGAGTTCTCTACACATTTCAGGTTAGCTTTTATGTCAATATTTGCCCAAATTTCTTCCAGTTCTCTTCCTGACTCCCGAATTTCACAACTGAAATTCATGGCTGATGTCCTCACTATTCTATCTAATTCTCTCCCCAATTTCACGGCTGATGTGAAGGTTTTTCAGTTGCCATCCTTACATAACTGCAATCTTATTTTTAATAGCTGCAGATTTATTCTCCAGATTATGTGCCCTCCCCTCGGCTAGATTCGCCTGTGTAGCCGGTGAGATTGCCATTTTTTCTTCTTCTTCTTTGTTCATTTCATTGTTTCGGTTATTATTATTTTATATTCTTGGTGACTATTTGTTGTATTGTTTTATATGGGTCATTTATATAAAACAAGATTGTTTTCTGGCAGCTCAAAATGTTAAGATGTCGTTCTCGAAAAAATTCTCAGTTTGAGTTCAATCCTATTTTATTTTATTTTATGAGTATTTGTTCTTATAATTCTATCTGGCTCCACTTAGGTTAAACAATTTGGCAGCTCAAATATTGGGGGGAATTCAATTCTTAAAGAATGCAAATTCCTCTTTATTATTGTTACCATAGTCAAAAGGAGTGAAAATTCCTCTCTCTTTTTTCCAGTATAGATAATGAAAGTTTATGTGGATTTATTTCGTGAAGGAAGAGTATTGTTGTAGCTCGGGTAGTGGAAGATTCAGTTTTTAAGTGTGCAATTTTTATCTTGCTTCTGCTTTTAGTTGTCACATGCAAGATCATAGGTTTTTGTGCTCGACCGTATACAATTTTACTATGTGTTTAACTGTGTGTGATGACATGTAGTAGAATTGTGGAGTCGCCGTTCCTATAGTAATGGAAGTTGTCAAAGTCTAACTTTATATCCAAATGAAAGAGGAAAAGAATTGCTATTTCTGGTTTGACATGAAAGCAGAGTATTGAATAAGCCAATGAATTTGCGAATGACTATGCTTGGTTGCATGCACCAAATGATTATTTTCTTGGATAATATATGTGTATTAACCATGATGTATCCATAAGTTTAAGTTTATTGTTAAAAAACTTAATGTGTTTTTTTCCGTGTTGTTTGTTTTTATTCAGATCTAAAGAAGTCTTAAATTCCAAAGTTTAATGTTAAAATGGAGATAGCTAATTCCTTTTCTTTTAAGGTGTTTTAGAAGTTATGCCTTGTGAGTTTCATCTACTCTATTATTCATTACTTTGAAAACACTTGATTATTGATTTGCACCTTTACTACATATTTGGGGGCAAAAAGAAACTGAGGAAATTTTTTCGCTTGCAATATCTTAAGTAGGAGGAACGGATTTTTAAAGAACAAACAAGGGAAGAATAGGAAAGAATCCACCAAAAAAAATCACAAATAATCCAAAATAGAAAGACAACTTCCAGGATATCACTAAAGGTTTTCTTGCACCGGATAAAATTGCTTGCAAATATAAAGATATTCATGAAGCAGAAGCATTCTCAGTAATAAGAGGCAATTGTACTTGTTTTTCTTTATTATATAAACTATTTTAGCATAATTGAGGGTTTGTATGTTTATTCAGAGCAGATCAACAGTGGGTTGAATAGAAACCTGTGAACTTAAGACTTAAATGTGTAGCCTAACTACATGTGGACTTTGCTATTAAAGGTTCTAAGATATTACAAGTCTTGTTTTGATTACCTGCTTTCTGAGATGACCAAGAAGGTACGTCATTGTTTTATTATTTAGTGGAAATACTTTAAACTATGATGTTTTTTATCTGGAGATTTATCTTATTGCACTTAATGTGGTAGGTAAGGTTAATCATCCTGACTCGGAGAGAATAACTATTCATGATAAATGGATAATTTCCAGTAAAAGTATCGTGGTAAGCTTCGTATACCTTCTTTTTCTTCATCTCATACAGTCTTTTATCAAGCACCCTGTACCATTACAGAGATTTTAGGACATTGTGTATGGTGAAGAACTTTGAACAGTTCTTATTTATACATGGATTGGTCAAATTAAGTTTGGCCATTTTCTTATGTACCTCCGGAAGGAGAGTATATTTATTATGAGATAAATTCGGAAGAAAGAATAATTTTTTTTAACAATTAATTAATTTAAAAAGAAAATCAAACATATAAATTTTTTCATCCTTTAATATTTTGATCTAACAATTCACAATATATATATAAATATATCAAATAAAATTAATTAAATAAGGAATACAATTTACACAAGTAATTCATGCTTTGAGTCCTAAACTACTCGGACTTTAGCATTAATAGTAGCTACGCACGGACTCTCGTCACCTCGCGCGTACGTAGCCCCCGCAATTATCAATAATTATTCAATTTAATCCTTATGGGGTAATTTTCCCCTCACAAGATTAGACAAGAGACTTACCTCGTCTCAAAGTCCACTATCCGATTATCGCGTCGCGTAAAATTCTCGATTCAATGCCGAAAAATCCGAAACTATCCAAAAGTTATATAAAATAATTAATATATGTTCAATAACTCGAAATTCATCTATTAATTAAATTACTCTATCCAAAATGGTAAAATTCTTAAAATTCACCTCGGAGCCACGTGCCCGAATTCTTGAAATTTTCGAATTAAAACGTTACCCATAATCTCAAGAACTCAAATATATAATTTTTATCCAATTCCATAATCATTTTCGTGGTTAAAATCTCATATTTATAAAAATCTAGGTTTTCATCTAAACCTTTGATTTCTAAGATTTACTAGTTATAATCTACTTATAATTTATGTATTTAACCCCTCTATGTATTTAACTCAAGGGGTGTAGAATAACTTACCTTCAAGTTGTTAGTTGAACTCCCTTATCAAAAGATCTGAAATCGCCCGAAAATAGAGGAAAAATAGGCTCAAAATGTGTGAGCCCCGACTTTTTAACCATTCTGCCCAGACAGGTTTTTCACACCTGCGGATGGTGTTCGCACCTGCGGCCTTTGCACCTACGGAAAAGCCTCGCAGGTGCGAGCTTAGCTTGGCTATCCAGTTTCCGCATTTGTGCCATTTTTCTCGCACCTGCGCGTTCGCAGGTGCACCCGAGATTCCGCACCTGCGATGGCAGGCTTCCCTTCCCTTTTTCGCTTCTGCGCATAAAACCTCGCATCTGCGAGAGTCGCACCTGCGGCTGTCCAGGCGCAGGTGCGAACGTACCAGAAGCAGAATGCTTCAGATCCTCTTCAAAATCCCAACATTGATCCGAGCCTCGTCCGGTTAACACTCGGGACCCCCGGGGCCCCGTCCGAACATACCAACAGGTTTGAAATCATAAAACGGACTCGCTCAAACTCTCGAAACGTGTAAAACAACATCAAATCTAAGAATCACACCCCAAACCAAATTGAATCAAACTTAAGAATTTCAAGTTCTTCAATTTACTTCCAATACGCCGAAACGTACTTAAACTATCCGGAATGACACGAAATTTTGCGTGCAAGTCTTAAATCATTATACGGAACTATTCCCAAATTCGGAATTCCAAACGGACTTCAATTCCTCAAAAACCTACTCCAAACCAAATTTAAAGAAGTTTAAACCTTCAAATAATTTATTTTCACTATTAAGCGCCAAAACGCTCCCGGGTGATCCAAAACCCGATTCGAACATACGCCCAAGTCCGAAATCATCATACGAACCTATTGGAACCGTCAAATTCCGATTCCGGGGTCCTTTTCTCAAAATGTTGACCGAAGTCAAACTTGGCCTTTTAAGGCTAACTTAAGGAACCAAGTGTTTCGATTTCAACCCACAACCATCAAGAATGGTAAAGGGCACTCAAAAGTAGCTCAGATATTCTGGTTGATGTATGTTGAAGCAGTCCATGCCATTTGGACGGAGAGAAACCAAAGGATATTTGAACAAGTCTACTACAGTCCTTCATGTTCTAGTTTATGGGGTCAAGTGCTATATGGTTATAATGGTTTTCTGCTACTCTATGCTTTCTTAGGGCCTTGTAATTACCTACTTAGAAGAAAGACATAGAGTTTGGGTACTTCTAGTAGATGGATTAGATAGCTGGATGAGTTTGTCTGGGCTATGACTATGTAAATATTCTCTTGCTGATTAATAAAGTTTCTAATTACCCAAAAAAAAAAAAGAGTTCCCCTATGTCTTGAGAATTTACGTCATATAAAAGGTCCATGAATCGAATATGCAAGAAATATGTGATCAATCTGAAGAAACTCAAGTAACTGTATACATAAGCAAAACTCAAGTAGGCAACACAAGTAGTATTCAGCGCTGCCAAGAAGAAGAATATGAAAAGATCCATGAATCAAGCCCGCGAACAATATGTTTGAAGCAACTAGAACTTGAAGCTTCCAATAAGAGGAATTGTTGGAAAGATTACCAGCTGACTCTCCCTAGGCAAGCTTTCTGTCACAGCCTTCCAACCGAAAAACACCAGGAGAACTGTATGCCACCTACCCCGACACCTAGCTCCCTGTACTGAAGATATAACAAATAACATGTTACCACACAGAAAGAAATTTACATTATTCTGTAGCTACTTCTAAATGATATTCTATTCTTGCTGAAAGACTCAATAATGTTTCCTGCAAAACATAATATAACGAGGCATACTAAGAAAATTCACAATCTTTCTCAAAAAATAGCAGAATTCTGACAACTTTTGAAACTTCAGATGCCAAGTCCTAAAATCAGACAGTCATTATTTCATCAATCAAAGCTCAAACATGTCAGTCATACATGTCCTTCTAAGCATGATCCCTTTATTAATGAAAGGCTCAAGTATGGAACTGTTCCGATAGACAACTAATCCATGTTCACACATGTCCAACCAGTCTGTCATTTGAAATGATCCTTTTTTCAACTGAATACTGCTCTTATGAGCTTTTTTATCATCCAAACATTTCCACTGTTTGCTTCAATATTAATTACAGCTTAAAGAGTTTTAATACTGAAACTTTAGGCAGACAGATAGTGCACAACCCCAAAAATCCATGTCGATTCCAATCAGTCTGAGAGTGCTTCTTTGACAGAACACAACTGACTACAGAAGTTGAGTGTTTGGTCTAAGCTTGTGAGTATCTTTATTTCAAAGTTAGTTGCTGTATCAATTGACTCAAGAAATCAAATTGAAATTACCACTTATGCTTTTTTCCTTGTCCTGTTCTAGATTTAATTGAGTTAAAATAGTTAGAAGGCCTGTCTACCACCAGCCCAGTTCCCTTCCCTTTCTTTCCTCTGCTTAGAAGAGCTGTTGGATTGCATACAGAGCCTCAAAACAGGGCTCAGAAACAGCTTCTATTTGACCCAAGATTCCAAGTCCTACTTTCTCTTCCTTGACTAGTCGTGACAATACCTCAAGTAATGTGTTCAGAATCAAGCCGTTTCAATCGTCAATCTCATTGCCAAATTCATTGGTGAAAAACTCCATTTGATGCAACAAACAAAGAGGAACCAAGAAAAACAGTGAAGAATTCTAGCCTAACAGTAGTAAAAAGAAATGGAGACTACAAGATTCCTGTTGAAGTGTAAACAGCTTTAGGGAGGAAGCTTAATCTAATAACCAATAAAGAAATTCAAAAGAACAGCTACAGTGAAGACCAAGGACCAGTAAAACATTGGAAACAATGTCAAAGCAGACAGTAGACTACACAATATAACATCATTTGCCATGAAAATACAAGAATATATCACGTTATGATCATAAGTTCATAACATCCAACCAAAGGCCACACAGCAAAAGCGCATACAAAAGCTTAAAATGACATGCCAATTCACATGCCAGTAGCACTTGGCATGTATAAACATGACATTTGCTCATATAATAAAACTGAATAGGCAGAGGTCACAATAACACCTGATAATGACCCCCCATTCATATGAGAAGCTCAAGGCAATCAGTCAAATCAGAGTAGTTGTCATTCATAAAGAAAAGCATAGAATTGCAATTTCAAGAACTAAAAAGATCTGTAATCAAAACTGCGGGTAGTCATAGCCCTTTTTCATTTATAACCATTCAATAACAAACTACAAAGTGTATTTTATATTACATAAAGCAAGTCTCACTCATTTCTTCTAATCCTTCAGGAAAACAAAAGCTCCATTTTTACATCTAAAACTCCTGGGATGCAGAGCCAATATCACCCTTTCCAGAGCCAGCTTTCTTAGGCAACAGATTCTGGTGAATGTTGGGCAAAACACCTCCATTGGCAATAGTAACATGACCCAAAAGCTTGCTCAGCTCCTCATCATTCCTCACAGCCAACTGAATGTGCCTTGGCACTATACGATTCTTCTTGTTGTCCCTTGCGGCATTCCCTGCCAACTCCAACACCTATTATCACCACAAACATTACAAAGTCGAATTCTATTAGCACTTAGATTAACATGTTCCAATAAAGTCAACAAAAAATTATCATTATTTAGAATTTAAACAACATTCCACTATATGTCAAAATCTCTTGCTTGCTTACTTGTATATTAAGAATTAGATTCTCTAATTCGCAGTGCAATAAATAAACTGGTAGTAACAGTAACTGATGGATTCAGAAGCCAACTAAAATCAAGGAATTTCACAAGTTCAAACGCAAGAAAAATGTTGACATCATCTCTCTGTCGTTTAAGATATTAAAAGGGGAACACTTAGGGTGCATGGATTGGAAAATAAATATTTGATTGATTTTAATCATTTTTTTGGGCAAAACTTGCACATAAAATAAATTATTTAGGAAAAATTACATTTTATGCAGTGTACAATTAATTAGAAAATTTGGAACTAATTAATTAATTAATAATATTTCCCAAATAAACTAAGCTAAATGAGATATCTTTAACATGCAGAAAGCTTGAACATAAACATAGATATATATACATATCAAAACCATGAATCTTTTTTAGGGATAAGTTATTTATTTTTAGTTAACGAAAACCTTGTAGTCTATGCAGTATAAACATATTAGAAAAAATGTGAAACTTATTACTCTAATTACGCGTTAAAATTTCATTAAAAATATAGGCTTAATTAGATTTCCCTAACTTGCAGGGAGTTTGAACATATAAATAGATACATGCATATCAAAAACAGTGCAGTGCTCCAACATTTCAACATAAATCAAACTCCAAATAACATCAAAAGCAAATAACAAATTAAATCACAAACTAAAACAGGAAAAAAAAATCACCTCAGCAGCGAGATATTCAAGGACAGCAGAAAGGTACACTGGAGCACCAGCACCGACACGTTCAGCATACTTTCCAGCCTTAAGAAAACGGGCGATCCTGCCAACGGGGAACTGAAGACCGGCTTTTGAAGATCGAGAAACCGATTTCGACGCCTTTGGTTTTCCTCTTCCGGCGCCGCCTTTACCTGCTCCTCCACCTGTACTCATTTTTCTCTTTAAAAGGGTACGAAAATCCTAAACCTAACCCTAGATTTGAAAGTGCAGCGAGAGAGGGGAATGGTGGGAAATGTGATACTAAGGAATGAGGAAGTGGAGTTGGGAATATATAGGAGCGTATGGTGTGTTCTGATTGGTTGGAATTAAGGTCACGGGGATTGATGACGTGGCATTGGCGGTACTTTTTAATTCTTGGAGTACCCTCCAATATTTTCCTCCGCCACAAAATTTTAATTAGTGGCATTGCCTTGTCTAATTTTCACGAAATTTTAAGTAGTGGCTTTTGTTGTCTACTTTTCACGAAATTGATTCAATGAGATGATGTTTGAATTCTTTTAAAAATTACTTAAATTCCAATCATCTCACTAAATTAAGCTATCTGTGTTGGCGATATAAAATTAATTTTTATTATTAATATCTTGAGTTAAATTTGAATTATGTTATAAATAATTACCCCTCCGTTTTAATTTAAATGACATATTTTTTTTATTAGTCTATTATGTACGGTCAAAACCGATTGACTTAGTCGTGCGGACTGATCGAGACGATGATATTTCGATCAAAGGGTATCTGCATGACAAGCTCGGTCGAGGTCCGAAGTAAGGGCGTCGAGCTTCGAGCTATAAGACCGGTCAATGACAAGCTCGGTATCATTATCGAGCTCATATCCAAATCGAACTACGAGGCAAGGCGGAGATTATCGAAGATGCCTAGACCAACCAACACTCACCCCGAATATCGAGACCCCAAGTCAGAATCGAGCTCGAACCAAGACCGAGGGCTCGATCCAATACCGAGCTCGAGCCAGTATCGAGCTCGCAAACAAGAGCCGTTGCAACCACACTATGGGAGAGAAGCTTGACAAAAATCAAGAAAAAGACAATTCATCATGGGATCTCCACTACATATTTTTATTATTATAGAAAAAGTAGGATCCCTTTAATATAAAAAGGGGGATGTTAACACATTTACGGCGGACATTTGCCTGATTGATGAACATTTCCTTTTCTCTGTTTCATATTTCATTCCATTTTGCCAAGAAAAGAGATTTTTACATTTCGCTCTACAATTTGTATCAAGTTATATCACGTGTCCTTAGAACCATAGACAAATTCAACTCTATCCGATTTTCGGTTAAACAGTTTGGCGCCCACCGTGGGGCTAAGGATAACAGTGATTTTTTGATG
This sequence comes from Nicotiana tabacum, assembly GCF_000715075.1. Lineage (NCBI taxonomy): Eukaryota > Viridiplantae > Streptophyta > Magnoliopsida > Solanales > Solanaceae > Nicotiana > Nicotiana tabacum. The sequence goes on along the minus strand of NC_134093.1, from coordinate 46,177,809 downwards.
TAAATCTACAGTACACACCAGCTCACAACTTCAAATCAGCAATGGCTTTACCTATCGACCACGAAGTCGGCCTTCAAGATGAAACCAACAACTTGGCACCCGGGGTCGGAAGGCCACTCGATGATGGCATTGAGGCTCGAATCGAAGCACCCAAAATTCGAGCCAAAGTACCGTTGGATGTCAATTCACAAATAACTCTAGAGGCGCATCAGCGTTCCGAATCGGAAAGAAGCATTCAGGGCGGCACTCGATCTGTAGCTCGAGACACCCATAATGTGGAAGAGATCGGAGTCAGCTTACGGATGATCTTCGAGATGTTACAAGTCCAACAAGTAGCGATAGCTCAGTTGTAGAGTCAAACTCAGGCACAAAGCAGACCGGAGCTCAATCCGCTTTGAAAAATTACCCACAGAACGGAACCAGCCATAATGAAGTCAAATGAGCAAGAATCGGGGACTACTCCCGAAATTACTAAAATGCTCGAGGAACTCACAAAATGAGTAGAAGCAAACGATAAAAAAGTAGAAACATATAATTCCAGGGTCGATCAGATCCCGGGAGCTCCACCAATGATAAAAGGGCTAGATTCGAAAAAAAATCATTCAAAAGCCTTTTCCCTCGAGTGCAGCCCCAAAACCAATCCCCAAAAAATTTCGTATGCCCTAAATACCCAAATATAACGGAACGACTGACCCCAACGAGCACGTCACTTCTTACACGTGTGCCATCAAGGGCAATGATTTGGAAGATGATGAGATCGAATCTGTATTACTGAAAATATTCGGTGAAACCCTATCAAAAGGGGCAATGGTATGGTATCATAATTTACCATCTAACTCTATTGATTCTTTTGCTATGCTTGCAGATTGCTTCGTAAAATCACATGCCGGAGCCATTAAGGTCGAAACGAGAAAGTCGGACCTGTTCAAGGTAATACAAAAAGATAACGAGATGCTAAGGGAGTTCGTATCTCGTTTTCAAACGGAACGAATGGATCTGCCACCAGTCACAGATGATTGGGTTGTTCAAGCTTTCACTCAAGATCTAAACAAGCAGAGCTCGATGGCTTCACGGCGGCTGAAGCAAAATTTGACCGAATACCCAGCTATTACTTGGACCGATGTGCACAATCGATATCAATCCACAATAAGAGTCGAAGATGACTAACTCTATCCGATTTTCGGGTAAACATCTATTCTAAAAAGAATGACATATTTCTATATTTCAAAATAATTTAACTTTAAACTTTTCATTTTACCCACTTTATCCTTAATGAGAAGCTTTTATAGTCATACAAATGTCATGGCCCCACAAATCTTTGCCCCTTAAGTTTTTCGGACCACATATTTTAAAAATTTTTTTTTTTTATTTAAAACTTTGTGTCAAGTCAAACTGCATCGTCTAGATTGAAACGGATGGAGTATCTAATAGTGGATGTCCATAACTTCTAAAGGAGTAACTCCCATTACGCTTCTCAATTATACGCATAACTCCTATTACTCATCTCTATTATGTTAATTGATCTCAAATACTTAATGTCATATTTATGGCATCTTTTTGTACACCTCTATGTAGTACTTTAAATAGAGGATGAGAAGTCATTTTGTAATACACTTGAAAACACATGGAAGAAACAATAAAGTTCTCTCTTTTTCTCTACTTTTTTTTTATCGTTGCTACTATTTTCATATTAGCTTCTTAACACGTTATCGGCACATGTCTCTGGCCAAAGTTTTTATAATCTCCAAATTTGGTGGTTGCACCTAGTGTAGAACATCTCTGTTGCCCGGGTTAACCAGATTGGTTAATCAAGTGGCATGCGTACTGCTACATTTGTAATCCAAATGTGACATCAAAGTAAGTGATTTCCGCTATTAAGTTCAGTCATGTGGGTTGCACAACTTTGACATTTCATTTTGAGGAATTCAAATTCTTGATAAAGCTCCAATTACATTGAATACATTATTAGTATAAAGATACTGGAATTTTGTGATATACATATTTACAATATTAGACCATGAACATATGGACTATTCTACTGGTAAGTCAAGTAGATCACAACATAATATCTATGACAGTAACATCACAACTACATGATTATAGAAGTGATATTGTATAAGGTAAAATATGCTATCACACGTGCCCGCCCAAAAGAGGGACACATGAAACCTAAGACGGGGGATGGCCAAGACCGAAGACAATTGTTCCGGAAAGAATAACGCTCATAAAGATATGATGAATACTCTTCGTCCGGTAGCATTTAATAGAGAATATTCCATGGCATTAAGAACGATTGCCCGTTACAGGAAATTTGGCATTCATGTTCACCGTTACATCTTCATCAATGACCCTCATAATTGACATTAAAGAGGGTACGATCTTAGGATCTCCTTCTCTAGACGTAGCTATAAATAGTGAGCTCAGTTATCATTGTAAAGGACACGAATTTTCTGACAAACTTATGCTACATTCTATTTAAAGCTTAATACAATCTTATCTTCTTGCTTTTTGATTTCATTGTTGTTGTGCCCGGAAACCCTGTTCCCGAAATTGTTGTTTTTGTTATTTCGTCTCCATCTAAAGGCCAAGTATTGCATAATTCTTTAATTATTTTATTATTTTAAGATCAAATTAAATCACTTGTCTAGAAATCACGTATAAATTTAATTGTACAGTTTCACAGGTAAACAGTTTAGCGCCCACCGTGGGGCCTAGACAGTCGTGCAATTAAATTGATCCTTGCCTTTTTTACTAACGTGTTTTAATTGTTTTGTCTTAGAAAATATCATAAGAAATGGCAGATAATGCTATTAACAACACACACAATCCCGAGATTTGAGGGGATGAACCTCATTTTGAGGACTCAATCAGTGACACCCACAATAAGGGGAATGGCGCCACACCGGTGCATGACAGGCAATATCCTTGACATGTTCGGGAGACAACTCCCGATGATGCTGAGGAGGAGCATGTCGTTGACGCGGTAAGGGTCTTGCAAGAGCAACATGCGATCATTCTAGGCCACCTCACGCAACTGGATAAGGTTATGACGGAGTTGAAGCAGGCGCTGTCGGGGGCTTCGAATAATGCGAATAGATGAAATCCGATTCCTCCCAGTGATCCCGCAAATCAAACAACGCAGAGGATCGACAACAACACTCCTAGGGGCGAAGTTGGCTCCGATGGGGCTGGGGGGAGCGGATCTGGCCTCAATAACAAAAATGATCCTTTCAAAAATGAACTTTTACGGTTTATTAGGGAAGTGAATGCCCGCATGGACCAAATCCCGAGCGTGCCACCAATGCTGAAAGGCCCAAACTCAAGAAAGTATACTCAATTGCCATACAAGCCAAGTGCGACACCAAAATTAATCTCGAAATGGTTTAAAATGCCCGATGTGCCAAAGTATGATGAAACTTCAGACCCTCAGGAGCACATTACCACCTACACAACGACGGTGAAGGGAAATGATTTAGCTCCTCGCGAAATTGAATCTGTTTTGCTGGAGAAATTTGGAGAAACTCTCACAAGGGGAGCCTTGACGTGGTATTCACTGTTACCCGAGCATTCCATAGACTCCTTTGAGATGCTCGCGGACTCTTTCATCAAGGCTCATGCCGGGGCATGTAGTTTTCTAGGCCTCTTCGCGAACGCGACTTTTATCATGCGAACGCGAAGGCCAACTAGTCTCACATCATCGCGAACGCGAGCACCAGTCGGCCAACATGCTAGCCTTCAGCCCAACCTATTCCATCACTCCGCGAACGTGATCCCATATCGCGAACGCGAAGCATAAATTTCACTCCTGCCATATTTCTTCTCCGCGAACGCGGAAGCTTGACTGCGAGCGTGATGCTCATAAGACTTATCAGAAAAACTAGCAATGCAACACAACAAAAAATAGTCTGAAACACACCCGAGCCCCTCAGAATCCCGTCTGAATATACCAGCAAGTCCCAAAACATAATACGGACCTACTCGAGCCTCAAATCCCACATAATAACATCAAAACCTCAAATCGCACCTCAAATCAAGCTTAATGAACTATTTCAAAATTTTAAATTCCAAACTTACGTCGAACACGTCTAAATAACTCAGAATCACCTCAAATTTTGTACACACGTTTCAAATAATATAACGAACCTATTCCAACTCCCGAAAAATAATCTGAACTCGATAACTTCAAAGTCAACTCCCGGTCAACCTCTGAACTTTCCAAACCTTCAAATTACCAACTTTCGCCAATTTGAGCCAAAACCTTCTAGAAACATCCAAATGCAAATTCAAACATACGCCGAAGTTCAAAATAACCATCCGGACCTAACGGAACCATCAAACCTTCGATCCGATGTCAAATACAAAAAGTCGAACTTGGTCAACTCTTCCAACTTAAAGCTTCTAAAATGAGAATCATTCTTCCAAATCAATCCCAAACCACTCTAAAACCAAAACCGGCCATACACACAAGTCATAATACATCATTTGAAGCTACTCAAGACCTCAAGCCACCATATAGAATGCAAATACTCAAAATGACCTGTCAGGTTGTTACATTCTCCCCCACTTAAATATACGTTCATGATTGAACGTGCAAAGAGAAGTTCCAAAGCCATCAAATCATTATATAATTCATCGTACCCATACCTATGGGTGATCCCACATCACCCAAATCTATATCATCCCGACTACCCAACCCAACTGAAGATGCTTACTTCAACCTTAGCCCATAAACCTTGGAACCCAATCTCCAATACCCGTAATTCATTATAAGACCGGATCATCGCATTTATACACTGTATAAGTCTGAACAAGCTGTATCAAGCCATAACCATATTCTAATATATAATCACACGATATATCACATAACTCACATACTGATAGTAATACCTTCTTACCACAATAGCTGCTCATTACTAAACCGGTACCTTTGACATACCTCATATCAAACAAAACCCTGTTTTGAACCTTCGTACACTACCAAAAATGAAAGAAACACGTAAAAACTCATAAATACTCATTAGATTAACAAGTCGTGGAGCTCTCTCACCCGCCAAGAACAATAGCAAAATTCTAATCTGATTAGTGACATTACCCTTCCAAAAATCTCATTTTTACTCAGTGCAAGCTACTCAACCGACATGCCACACCAATGACACTTAGAGCCACATCATGCAATTTGTGCACTAAACAAGCAACAACTAGAATATAATCAATAATGAAAGGAGAATCAAATGAGAGAACCGTCTCACAAGCTCAACAAATACTACCACAAAGCGCAATTCTATGAACCCATCACACAAAGGAGAAACAAAATACACAAAATAAGCACAAAGAATCACATTCCAACATAACTCTATTGTGATACGTAACCCAATCCAAACACGGTCCATATGGAATACCTCGAGCCATGATGCTCACAATCAACAACCATATGCATATCAACAACAAATACGCAAAGTTCATAACCATAACCATGGAGAAACTTATAGCACACTATACCACAAACACGAAGACTATAACCAAGGCACAATCATCCATTCAACACCCCAAGAGCCATCTCGCTCGAATTCCACTACAAGGCCCTAACAGAACCGCATCATGTGTGTAAATAGTCCATAGTCTCACAACTCATCGTAGCATAGGAGAGTAACACATAGAACATATCATAACACGAATAAAATTAACTCTAACCGATGACATACCTGTCACGCCCCAACCTCGGGGAGCACAACCGGCGCTCAACCGAGTGGGCCCGATCGAGCAAGCCTGTTAGATACTTTCTATCCAACTCACTTATGATAAGAGAAGGCATGCTTTTATTAGCTAAACAGTAGAAGGACCATATATATAGACATTACTAAACCGTTTCATTTTGCTACTTCCCTGTTAAGTTTCAAAATACATACATTTTGTGATTTAGTGAAACAAAAATCCAAAATACAACATAATATGTTTGACCTTTCTAGCACCCATATACAACCCACAGCGCATCTTCGGAACCTATAAAGATACAAAAGAGTGTAAATACAGTGCCGGCAACAAGACCCTGACTATACCTCAAATATTACAACAATATAAACAAAACATATATGACATGACCCCAGAATGAAATGGGGCTCACCGAGTCCGCTGAGAAGAGGATGCAGCACATATATGTAATCAACATTGTCTGCTATGTAACCACATACATCCATTTAAATATACAGTGCCCCAGGCAAAAGGGATGTTAGTACCGTCGAATAGCACTAGTATGTATAGCTAAACACCATCTCAATATAATGAATAATAATACAAGAGGAACAGTCAAGAATTCAATAAGAGCTTCAAATAATATTGGAACATCAAGTTAAGGATCACATAGCTTTTTAAGTCAATTCCCGTATTATTAGGTTGGATGGTTTTTAGTGCCAATATACCACAGTCCACAATACCACCGTGTTCTTACACGGAGTCCGATCTCGGTCCGATCGGCTAAGCCATCTCATTTGAGACATTAACCATATTCACTATTTCATTTACAATACCACCGTGTTATTACAGAGAGTCCGATCTCGGCCCGATCGGCTAAGCCATCTCATTCGAGACATCAACCATTTCAATCAAACATCTTACTTCATATTTCATTCCCATCTTTTCAAAACATTGGCACAAGTGGCTTTAATTATAAAGTCGTTCTTGGCACTTGGCCTATTTCATAATTCAAATTCTTTTCCCACAATCCAACATTTTTATTATCATCAATAACAACACGATTTTCATTCAAGACTCTTGATTTCACATGTGAGCAATTTAGAATTCAAGGCACATAGAGGCTTTTCACATAATTTGGCATAACAATCTTTATTTCGATCTTGCCATGAAGTCTTAACATTTCTAACACATATTCCACATTTTGAACACATCCTCAAATGACAAGATGACATAATGAAGCATTTAGAATAAGTATTGAACATACATCCTCCAACACAACCACATTAGGAATAGCCTATTCAATAATGATCAAGGACTTACTCTAATTACATGAACACCGTGGAATTCAATTCTAAGAAGAAGGGGTTTAGCCAACATATCTCAATTGAGCCTCTTAAAACTCTAAGACGTTCCGGAATATTAGCAACTTCAATCTATTTTAGCAATATAGCAAAATTGAACCCAAAATTAGGAAAACGTTCATAATTCTAGCTCACTTGAGCATTATATCAAACATTATGTATGTATTAAGGTTTCATGGCCCTTTTTATGAAAGACTCCACCAACCCACATCCCATTCTTTTCTATCTTTAACTCACAACCTCCCCACATACCTTAGGAACACATGCATGCAAGGTAAACACTCTCATCCCCATAAATTACCTTACTAATGGCCCATTCTAGTTACATTTTAAAATTAAGAGTTTGGGGTGATAGAATCTTACCTCTTAGGAAGAAGACCTAGGTGCCTCTCTTGATAATCTTTAAGGTTTTAAGTAAGAATTGAAGAGAAATTTTTTATGAAGATCACTTTCTCCCTCTAGAAATCTCTCTCTCTCACTCTAAAAATATCAAAAATAAGCTCAAAATGGTCTATGGGGTGTATTTTAACGGAATAGGGTCGGGTTTAAAAAACCCCAAAATAAAGTTCCGGAACAGGTTCTGCGATCGCATAATTGATATGTGGTCCGCATATCGGCCGCATAATTTGGCCTCCAAAACTGGGCATGACTGACCCGGTCTGCGGTCACTATGCGGCCCGCAGACCTGTTCTGCGGTCTCATAGTGTACCGTAGAACCTCACTCCGAAAAATCTCAAAGCGGGATATGCAACAAGAGTGCGGCCCGCGAAGTGGTTATGCGGTCGCATAATGGCCGCGAAATTTCTCATCAAAATGGCCCAGAAAACTGACCCACTTTGCGACCATTCTGCGGTCCGCAGAGTGGTTCTGCGGTCGCAAAATAGGCCGCAGAAATGCTTACTTCTGCCCAATATTTTCTTCAACTCCACAGCGCACTGTTCAATCCAAAAACTCCGAATCGTGGCGAGCTTCTACTACTATTATCCTCTACGCTTACTTCGGCATCACAGAAATCCCGATTTTTAGGAAAAAATTTACGGGGCCTTACAATATCCCTCAACAATAGTTATGCGGAGTAAGCAAATTCGACCCGATGTAGAATACACATTCTCATTAGACCTACCAGTGGCCTCCAAATCAATTCAGATCTTTTTAAAATCGGTAGATAACCTCCGAAATGTCCACAATAACCTATCTATAACACATACCATAAATTGTCAACCTCTTAACATATATTCTAAATCCAAAACAACAGAATAATCTACCTCTAAGAACTCCGAGTCTCTAAATCCCAAGAATACAAAAATCTCCATATCTGATCCCAATTCCACCACTCAAATGACTAATACATCTGTAATGACCCGACCGGTCATTTTGAGTATTACAGCCTCGTTCCCCCATTTACTGCTCAATTTATGCTTTACACTCATTTTAAGACTTACCGGGTTAGTTGGTTCGGGTCCGGAGGGAATTCGGAGTGAAATGAGATACTTAGTCTCATAATTAAAAATTTTAAGTTAGAAAAATTGACCGGATGTGAAGTTATGTGTAAACGACCTTGGATTTGAATTTTTATAATTCCAATAGCTCCGTATGGTGATTTTGGACTTAGAAGCGTGTCCGAAAAATTATTTGGAGGTCGATAGAGAAATTAGGCTTGAAATGGCGAAAGTTAAATTTTTGGAAAGTTTGACCGGGGATTGACTTTTTGATATCGGGGTCGAAATAAGATTCTGAAAATTGTAATAGGTCTGTTATATCATTTATGACTTGTGTGCAAAATTTAAGGTCAATCGGACTTGATTTGATAGGTTCCGGCGTCGTTTGTGAAAACTTGAAATTTCAAAGTCCATTAAGGTCGAATTGGGACACGATTCATGATTTTAGCATTGTTTGATGTGATTTGAGGCTTCGACTAAGTTCGTATGATATTTTAGGACTTGTTGGTATATTTGGTTGAGGTCTCGAGGGGCTCGGGTGAGTTTCGGGTTGGTTTCGGACCATTTCTAGGCCATTCTTAGTTGTTGGTTTTTGGCCACAGAGGTATGTATCGTGATCGCGGACAAATGGTCGCGATCGCGAAGAGCAATTTTGCTGTTTGGGCATTGTGAATCGCAATCGCGGAAGCCTTTTCGCGATCGCATAGAGGAAAATCCTGCTGCACTGACCCGACTTTAGAAGCTTATATCTCACAATCTATAAGGAATTTGGAGATGATCCAAAAATGAAAGGCGTAGCCTTTGTGTCTAGTTTTCAGAAAGATAAGCCATTTGTCATTTGGAGTTATGTACAAAAAGTTGTGGTGGATACACTACAGGCTATCTGGGAAGAGTTTGAAAATCTCTATTGCACAGGGCTGACTTTGGGAGCTTACATCTCTCAATCTGTAAGGAGTTAGGAGGTGAGCAACAAATGAAAGTTATATCCCTTGATGTCTAGTTTTCAGAATATTAAACCATTTGTAATTTTGAGTTTTGTACAAAACGTTATGGCTATTATACTAGAGGCTGTCTGGAAGAGCTGGGCACTTGTTCTTCGCGATCGCGAAGCATTTTCCGCGATCGCGAAAGGCAAATTTTGGGCTGAGAAATGTTGTGCTTCGCGATCGCGAAGCATTTTCTGCGATCGCGAAGAGTAAATATCGTGGGTTATGGTTTCTTTCTCCATTTTCGGATTTTGGAGCTCGGATTTGGCGACTTTGGAGAGGAAATTTTTCACACAACTTGGGGTAAGTGTTCTTGACTCCCTTGTGATTACATTCCATGAATTAATCTTCATTTTTGGCTTTAGATTATTGATTTTTCAAGAGAAATCGGAGGAATTTTTACAATTTCATAAAATAAATTTTCGAGATTTGAACACCGATTCGGATTCGGATTCGAGTGAAATTAGTATGGTTGAACTTGTAATTGGATGGGTTATCGAATTTTGTGAGTTTTATCGGATTCCGAGACGTAGGCCCCACAGGCAGTTTTTGAGCTAAATTTCGGATTTTGTTGAAAAAATAGTATTTTCTTATGGAATTAATTCTAATAAATTTTATTGACTTAATCGAATTAATTGTGGATAGATTCGAGGCGTTTGGAGGCCAATTCACAAGGCAAAGGCATAGCAGAGTAAAGAATTACACGGTTTGAGGTAAGTAACACTTCTAAACTTGGTTCTGAGGGTATGAATCCCCGAGTTGGAGTTATATAAATTATTTTGAGGTGACGCACACGATAGTTGATGAGTGTGTGGACGTGCACCATTGAAATTGTGACTTGAATAAATTCTGTGAAGTTGTAAAAATTAAAGAATCATGTTATTATCTGAACATTTCCCACGTGTTAGAGAAATTGAGCCGAGGCTCTTATTAAAGATCATGTTTAGGCTACGTGCCGATATTTTGGGACCCATGGGGTCGTGTTGCTGTTAAACTAATTATTTTAAATTATACATTTCGTACTCAGTCATGCTCATCCATTGTGAGAATATTTATGGGATCGGGACTGCCCGCCTGCAGCAGGCCATATCGGCTTTATATATATTATTATTATTATTATGGGATCGGGTTGTACGCCGCAGCAGGCCTTATAGGCTTTACTATTATATGGATCGAGGCTGCCCGTCTGCAGCAGACCTTATTGGCTTTATTATTATATGGATCGGGGCTGCTCACCTGCAGCAGGCCTTGTTGGCATTATTATTATATGGATCGGGGTTGCCCGCCTGCAGCATGCCTTAAAGGCTTATTTATTATACGGATCGGGACTACCCGCCTGCAGTAGGCCATATCGGCTTTATATTACGCTTGGGCTGGAGGAGCCCCTCCGTAGTCTGTACATGCCCCCAGTGAGCGTAGATGATTATATATATTCGGGATGGATTTCCCAGGGCATGAACTTGCCTTACTTATTTATATTGTAATGAATTTACCTGGACATGGATCTTGTCCGTATCATTTACATTTGGGAATAAATTACCCTAGGGCTGGATTGGCCTTATACGGTACTGAATGACTGACTGTTAGTCGATGTGTATATATATATACGGGTTGGAATACCCCTGGGCTGGATTGGCCATAAACAGTACCGAGTGACCGAATAATTAGTGACCGGTATTTACTTGAGGTCTTTCTAGTGAGATGTCGTATTTCTCATATCATGCAATATTGATCTATTTCACTTGTACTGAGTTTAACTGTTGAACTTGAAAGCATGCCTATATTGTTGTACCATTATTTATACTGGACTGTACCTGCGGAGCTCGTCACTACTTTCAGCCCAGAGGTTAGTTTTGTTACTTATTGAGTTAGTTGTACTCATACTACACTCTGTACCTCGTGTGCAGATCCAGGTGCTCCCGAATACGGCGGCTGCTAGATTTCGAAGTTAATTTTGTTGGGAACTATCAAGGTAGCTGCTTGACGTCTGCACACTCGATTCCTTTCCTGTTTAATTATTGTACTGTTATATATTTTCAGACAATAATTTTTATCCGTCAGACTTTGTATTCATATTAGATGCTCATGTACTCAGTGACACCAGGTTTTGGGAGTGTTTATATTTGTGTTTGTGAGGTTTTCTTTCGCTGAATTTAATAATTATGTTTTCAAACTTAAACAATATGGTGGTTTATTGAGATTGTCGGCTTGCCTAGTATTGAGATAGGCGCCATCACGACATGTGAGATTTTGGGTCGTGACAACATCCCTCGTAACAATCACCTCACGTGAAACACTCCCGTGAATCTTCCGCACCATGTAGTAAAATCTGAACATCAACAACCCTCGTAACAATCACCTCATGGGAAATCTGACAACATCCCTCGTAACAATCACCTCACGGGAAACACTCCCGTGAATCTTCCGCACCATGTAGTAAAATCTGAACATCAACAACCAATAACCTGACGATTATCGTAATACCAGTCAACCATTCGCAAGTCAAAATATAGTGTGCCTTTTGGAAATGCGCACCCTTCTTAGGTGATACCAAATAGTGTCAGCATTCTTCTAAGCATCTAAAACTACCCATGTTGTTTAGAACTCATGACCTCCTCTTCGAAATGGAACCACAACCTTGTACATGCAAACCTCAATCCCACACGTCACACCGTATCTTGCATGCCATCATATGAGAACACAAGAATCCCATTATCAGCTCTGAATCACAAGTAGGATAGCTACCCCATCAACCAGGAATCTCCCACTTGACCCTACCCAGGAGAAAATCACAACACGCAACAAACTCCTCATGCTTGTAGAAAACATCTACCCCAAGCCATGGTCGAAATCATCGAGAACTATTCGAAACCCATTAGCACAAAATAGAGCCATCAGAACTAAATCCCTCTAACTCAACCAAGACACACATGCCACCAAACCCAAGAGTATTGTTATAGAACACCTCTAAAGCCTCACTGCACCGAAAGAACCGATCAATTCTATTGCTATGCTGACCCAAACCACTACCAAGCTGACCTATTTCTTCGAGTCCCTCTCCACTTGCCTTCAAGTTAACACTTCTTCTTGCCAGTACACTATGACCCTTAACCAAAATCTCACCACACGAGATCTTAGCATGAAACCATGTCGTCTTAAAGACCATACGCCACTCTATCCCCTCTTAAGAACCAATCGTACCGCAGCCGAGATACCCACTCCAAAGAAACCTTTTGTGAATCTGAAGTTGCTTCTCTAAACTCTCTAATACCAAAATGTAGAACCACCAATGATATAGAAATACCACAAGTCTCAGCACCATCCAGTGCAAATCCCATATCTTAGCTATATACAAATACGGGAGATCCTCAAACGCCACATATGAATCTTGAACTCATTAGAACCTTCTCGGGAGTCTCCACTCTTCTCCAATCTCTCATGCACCGCCAATACGAGCCGAACGGCTTGTGCTCCATTAACACACAGACACATTAAGAAGCAACCCCATCTTAAGCAACCGAGTGAATCCCTTCTACATTTACATTACATCCACAATCAGTATCAATCCTAAATCATTTCTAGATTTCCATTTGCCTATAAAGTATATATAGTACATCATGCACCCTGCAATTCTCTTGCTCGAGTCATCCTCGAAGTTAGCTCCCTTCAAGTTATAATTGATCTGCAAGTATGCCTCAATCCAAAACTAATATAACACATGACCATGCAATTTGATCGGCGCTAATAAACTCCGCCACTTGGCTCGAAGCTACAGAACTTAACATCTGATAACCCACAATACCCTTACTTCATAACTGTCATGATCTCGTACTGTTACCCTAGTTGAATCCCTCATAAGCCCATGTAGCACTAGCCATAAAATACTCCAAACCGTCTGCCACATGTATACTCATCCTCGAGCAATCCGTACTCTAATTTTAGCACATACATCCTACTTGATAAAAAGTGAACTCTTCATAGAAACATCATAAGGATCACACAACTACAGAACATCCCGCATGAGATAACCCACCTGCTTAGCCTCAAATTGGCATCTCTCTATGACCCTATCATTGTCATAACCACTACGAGATCACTTAATCTTTCCGAGTCTAAAATCCTCCACAAGACATAAGAATCTACTTCATTCCACAAATGAGCAACATAAAAGATCCCTCAACACACTCATAACTCGAGGTTGTACAACACATCAAGACAGAAATCAAGCATCCATAGCCTTTTCGCATCCTAAGCAAAACTCTTCAGGTCACATCCAAATCATCTAAGCATAGTCCTCGGTCACATAATACTCATCATATAACTATCTAATCACTCACTGAGCTATCAATATCACTCCTAGGGACAATACCAGACATATAAGTTTGAAAGCACATACTCACACAACTGAAACCACCGAGTCCAAGCTGCAGTCTAAACCTGGCCTCAAGTCCTCCAAACTGGCTTATCTCCACAACATAGAGAACACTTCTTGCACCTCATCCATGACATCACAAACCGTTGTGCACAAATGATATCGATTGCTCAATATAATATATGAGTGGATGGAAGGAAATCAAAGATATACGCTTCAAGCTGAATCAAAGCCGCACGATAAGAAAGACAAATGGGAAGTTTTCTAGATGCCTTGTAGCCTCTCGAAGATAGGTATGAACGTCATCAGATCGATATGTAAGACTCTACTAGACACTTGCTCATGAATTGTAGAACCTATGAACCTAGAGCTTTGATACCAACTTGTTATGACCCAAAATTTACCTAGTCATAATAGCACCTAACTCAACTCGCTAGGTAAGTCAAACATCAGTCAACACAATTCTAATGAAAATAATAAGAAAATCAATAAGTGAAATAACTGAATTTTTATACAATAACCCAAGGATTAGTAGTACAAGTCATAAGGCACTGATACTTAGAATTACAAAGCTAGTATGAAAATAAATACAATATCTATTTGGAATATACGTAAACAGATTACAAGTCTAAAGCTACCAAGGACAAGTGGTAGTTATATCCGGAAAGCAGGTACATCTTCAATGCCAACTTCTGCCATCCACAACAACTCAGCTCCAAGATCTGTATGCAAGGTGCAAAAGCGTAGTATGAGTACAACCGATCACATGTACTCAACAAGTATCATAACTAACTTCAGCGAGGTAATAAAAGCAAGAATTATAAATGATACTCGCTAATCACCTGTACACTTTATAATTCCAATAAGTACAGAACAATAATATGATCAAGTCATGAATCACAAACAAAATCACCTTGGTGCACACAATAACTTAACGTACTTTGCTCAGTCAACAATCCAGCATATAAAAAAAATATGTAAATAAATCAGGTAAACAACCAAGAAAAATTTCAAGTACAAATGAAATGCAATAACCAAATCAAACACTAATCAGTCTTTCCTCAGAAATACCAAATCCGAACCAAACCATTGATCAGTTTTTCTCAAACCGTGTGTACACCACCAAGAGAGAACATGAGAAGGTGACCCTAGGGAGATAGATCCATATCCGTACACTGCACGGACAACTCACATATTGCACGAACAACTCACGTATTGCACGAACAACTTACATGCTAATAATATCAACCGCACGAATAACTCACATGCTGCACAGAAAACTCACGTGCTAATAATAATAATATTTCGGATCTGTATGGACAACTCACGTGCTGCACATAAAACTCACATGCTAATAATATCAACCGCACGAACAACTCACGTGCCAATAATAATAATATCTCGGATCTACAGGATAACTCACATGCTAATAATATCAACTGCACGGATGCGTGCCAATAATCACAACCCGCATGGCGTGCTCACGTGCCAATAATCACAATTCACACGGCGTGCTCATGTGCCCAAAATCACAAGCCGCACGGCATGGTCATGTGCTCATAATCACAATCCGCACGGCGTGGTCACGTGCTACCAGTCTAATCCATATCACACTGCATGCAGATATACAAGAATACATGTACATGATCAATGAATATCAATTTTTATACCCCTAGAAGTGTATAAGTAACATGCTAAGGAGTATGCATATACAAAGTGTGCTATCATATCTCAAATCAGGCAAATACATCACGAAAGTATCAATTTTAAGGTTCAATTAGGAGATGAACCTCAATGAAACCTCAAACATGGTTCAGATGGCTCACAACAAGGGTACAAATACAAGAATCATCATAGTATGAAGCTTAGCAATCAATCCAAGGCATATCATAGCCTAAACACTACACTGAGCATTAATAATACCCCGGTGCACGTACATGGTCTCAACCCCACACATGTGCGCCACCCATGGCACGTAATTATCACAAATAACTTAGGCAATTAGTGCCTCAACCAAGTTTAGGTAAGATACTTACCTTAAACAAACCAAATCTATATTCCAAAATGCCTTCCCACGCGAAATGACCTCCGAAAGGCCCAAATCTAGCAAAAATCAACTCAAAAACATCAATAATGCCATAGGAATCAAACCCAAACGATAAAGGCTGAATCTTTAATCAAATACTCAAAGTCAACAAAAAAGTCAATTCGAGCCCGCACTCGGAACCCAACAAAACTTACAAATTCCGATAACCCATTCGAATACGAGTCCAACCATACAAGTTTCATCCAATTCCAACTCCGAATCAATTTTCAAAATCATATTATTCAATTTAGAAATTTTTTTGACAAAAACTCCCAATTTCTATTTTAGATTCATCAATCAAATAACAAAATCGAAGATATAACCATGAATAATAGTCAAGAGCACTTACCCCATTCCAAGTGGAGAAAATCTCCTAAAGAATCACTGAAATCCGAGCTCCCAATCTCAAAATATGATAAAATGAGTAAAACCTTCGAATATAATATCTTATATGCACTACCCAACAATACCCTACGCGATTGCGGTTGTACCGTCGCAATCGCGAAGCAATAAACTGCCCTGCCTCCAAAAACCTCTTCACGAATGCGCCCTCTATCCTGCAAACGTGAAGGCCAACTGGTTTCACATCATCGCAAAATGCGAGCACCAGTCGCGAACGCGCTAGCCTTCAGCTCGACCTCTTCCATCACTCCAAGAACGCGGTCCCATATCGCGAATGCTATGCATAAATTTCACGTATGCCACATTTCTTCTCTGCAAACGTGGAAGCTTGATCGTAAACGCAATGCTTATCAGACTCATGAGAAAAACTAGCAATGCAACACAACAAAAATGGTCCGAAACTACTGCAAAATGCACCCGAGCCCCTCGGAACCCCGTCCGAACATACCAACAAGTCCTATAACATAACACGGACCTAGTTGATGCCTCAAATCTCACATAATAACATCAAAACCATGAATTGCACCTCAAATCAAGCTTAATGAATTTTTAACTTTTCAAATTCCAAACTTACGTCGAACACGTCTAAACAACTAGGAATCGCCTCAAATTTTTCACAAAAGTTTCAAATAAACAGAACTAAACTATTCTAATTTCCGGAACAACAGTCCGAACCTGATAACATTGAAGTCAACTTCTGGTCAAACCTATGAACTTTTTAAATCTTCAAATTGCCAACTTTCGCCAATTTGAGCCAAAACCTTCTAGAAACATTCGAATACAAATACAAACATATTCCTAAGTCCAAAATCACCATCCAGACCTAACGGAACTATTAAAACTCCGATACAAGATCAAATATATAAAAGTCAAACTTGGTCAACTCTTTCAACGTAAAGCTTCTAAAATGAGAATCATTATTTCAAATTAATCTGTTCCACTCGAAAATCAAAACTGACTATATAGGCAGGTCATACTGCATCACATGAAGCTACTCAAGACCTTAAGCCACCGTACGGAATGAAATGTGAATGCTCAAAACGACCGGTCAGGTCATTACAAAGGCGCCAAGGAATCACATCACTCTTTCTCTTTTATTTCCTAAGTCCTAATCTACTCTAAAAGAACTACACGGTTCAAGCTACATCCCACGGAAAAGAACCAAGGCATAAAGAAAATTTAGAAGAGGTTATTACTACCTAAACAAAGCTAAAAGACATGTTTTTGGTTTTTTTTTTCTTTAAAACTAGTCTTAGAGTACGCACTTTGCGTGTGTATCCCATCTCAATAAATATAAACTTTAAAGATTTATACAAATATTTTTAAGCTATGCATATGTGATGTGCAATTGTTAAGTGTTATTTATAAATTAAAAAGCTGATATTGAGTTAAGGAATATAATAACTATAGTTATTGGATAACTTATATATAATTATAGTAATTATACAAGAATTGTTTGACTAAAGAATAAACATAATTTTTGACAAAAAATCTTTCTCTATTTTTCTTTTTAGTTTTTATTTTACTAAGATAACTAAATCATATAGAATTGATTGAGTTTAATTCTACGATGACTATAATTCTATAACTAAGAATAAGAAAAATCAAAGGAGTATCGACCGATACTGTCGACTTTGAATAGTTTTCTACTTGGTCTTTCTATATTTTTGTTTACAAAGGTAATTAAATTATATAAAATTAATTGGTTATAAATTCTATGAAAGAGAACAATTCAAACCTACAAAAGACAATAGCTATACTCTTACTTATTCTGTGGATTTTTTTTAAATTTTTGGAATTACTTGTCTTTTATTAAATTGATACGTTATATAATTTAAATAAGAAATGGATTTATACAAGATAGTTAATATTGAAACTTTCTCTATGATTAAAATAAGGAAGAATTTTATGCACAAATTTATTTGATTAAAGCTCCTAAATACCATGGAGAAAATTGAAAAAAATTCTTCGGTGAAAAAAGAATTAAAAAGAATTATTTTGAATAAAAAGTTGAGTAATTCTACTCTAATCTAATATATAATTGGTCCTATATAAATTTTGTTAGGTCCTATATAATGTCTACTTGATTATAGATATTTGTACTTCTGCGGGGTCACTCTATTTTCTTAACCAATCTCCCTATAATTATTTGCTCAATTTAAGATTCAAACTATTTAAGTCATAATATACAATACATGACGCAAACATGGAGATTTCAACTACATAGGGTAAATAATATTCTTTATCCCCGGAAATGATCTATAAAAATAAAATCTTAGTGGTTTTAGAATTTTTTTTATAAAAGGTAAAATCTTAATTTGTTTAGTTATCCTAAATATTAGGGATTCATACATAGTTCAAATAAGGAAAAGTTTAATAACCAAAATTTTAGTTGATTTAAATGTCCTAAATATTATAAAAATAGTTAAATTACATTTTAATCCAATATAAAATATATTTTTAAGGGGTAAAAAAGGCGAACGACATTTCTCTAAGGGCCTTCGTGCTTTAAATATAATATAGATTGTGGTTTTGTTAAGACTTTAATCCCTCAAGAAAACTATCTAGAAGATCCATCATCGGAAAAAGTCCACTATTTTTCTAATTTTGTTTTTCTTTTCAAATAATTAAGTTCCTAAAAAAATGAAATTATTAGTTTCTTCCCACCAAAATCACTTTCAAATTTTGACCAAACACCTCAAATTTTTAAAAAAATACTATTATTGTAAAAAGTGCTTTTAACTTGGTAGAAGTTTGGCCAAAACATACTAAGTTAGGTTTTTCTATCCACTTGTCTAAGCGTTGGTGAATGCAATCGTTTCTAACTTTCTAGAAGTTCGGCTAAAACATGCTAAGCGGGTGATGCAGTTGTTTCTAACTTTCTAGAAGTTTGGCCAAAACATGCCAAGTTAGGTTTTTTCTTATCCACTTGTCTAAGCGTTGGTGAATGCAGTTGTTTGGTACTTATATCGGTGAGAGGGAATGTAAAATATGCTGTAGAATAACACAAATTGGCCCGACACCACCGCAATAATAACAGCAACAAAAACAGTACGTAATAATGGAATATGAACATTAAAGTGCCACAATATACAAATTACCTTATTTTGTATCAGTGTAAATTACATTGAACACCGCTGCAATATGACTCAACGGCAAATACACCTCATGTATTTTAAAATCAAGCACAAAAGATATGTGTTATCAAGCAACTGGCAAAGGATAGCTTTGGCTTGGATAATAATTAGTTTTGATATGCGCATCAACAAGGGGTAACAATACATGGACATCTACAAGATAAGCTCAACTTAATGAAAACAGAATTGTTGATTTATTAAATGAGATGGTGATTAATTCCATAAAGACTTATCACAAACGTGATGTTACTGCTTTAACGGTGTATTAGCTAACCGATACTCGTACTTGGACATCACTTCATGCTCTCTTTCTCCACAGACTTCACTAACAGGGATAGCATCCGCGATTTCCTTCACATCTTCTGGTGTAAGCTTCACTGCTAGGGATTGAACATTGCCATTTAAGTTCTTAATCTTTGTTGTTCCTGCAACATATTAGCCAAATTTGTATGAAAGGTCAGACAGTATGCCGATAGACTAGATTTTCACCTAATCAAAGAGGAGGATAATCAAAAACCAATTCTTTAATTTCTTCACCAATTATGCTTTATCCTAATATGAACATATTGCAGTTAACAAAGAAACACCATCAACAGAAAATTGGTCCGACGACCAAGAATCTAACAATTCTAACTACATCTCGAGGAAAGAAATTAAATTAACTGATAGAAAATGTAATTCTAACTACATCTCGAGGAAACAGCCTCTTGCAGAAATGCAGGGTAAGGCTGCGTACGATAGACCCTTATGGTTCGACCCTTCCCCGGACCCCGCATATAGCGGGAGCTTAGTGCACCGGGCTGCCCTTTTTATCTGTATAAACTTTTGTGAATGAAGAAGGTATATCATACCAGGTATCGGAACCACACCATCTCCCTGATGCAGAAGCCACGATAAAGCTAGTTGAGGAGGTGTGCAACTATGCTTTGCTGCTAAGTTAGCAAATCTTGAGTACAGTGCTTTGTTCTTCTCCAAATTCTCTCCACTAAACCTTGGATGCGAACCCTAACAAAACAGAGAGTGAAATAACATTAACCCAACTCCCAGTATTTCCATTCATGTTTACCAAACCTTGCACATAACATATATTTTAGTGTCTAAATGCAGACAATTTAAATAGATGCCGATTCAACACATAGAACTAAAATAGATGGTAGAATGAAATAAGGAGTTTTAGAGGAGTGTTATGCAATAAGAAGATACTAACAAAGCGGAAAACAAGCTATTTAAAATGGTATGAGACCAATAATGTAATATGAGAGTACTTAGTTATGCTTTCAGGTCCAACATCACACCATATACCGTTGAAATTCATATCTAAGATGGATATGGACTCTTAAAAAATTAGATATAATTAGATCACGTTCAATGGAGGGTGCGAAAACGAGAGAAAGTCATGAGATGGTTTGGTTATGCTCTATGTAGACCTCCATATGCGCAGATACATGGGTGAGACACTGTGATGATTAAAGGTAATAAAATTGACAAAGTAGACATAGATTAACATGGGGGTGATTATCTCAAAAACATACAATTTCTTTGAACCAACAGGGACATTACTAAGTACAGAACTAATAGAAGCAAAGGATCCATATAAGCTATATGAAGTAGTTGGGATTTTGGCTTAGTTGTTGCTGTTACACTTGCAGCAAGTCCAGTGTTTATTAGGAGTCTCTTTATTCTTTTTCGGGACGTGTATTTTCCTGTCGAGATACAAGTCCTTGTGCGGATAATATGAGATTTAGAGAACCCATAATTTGTCTCAATAAATAAAAACAATAAGCTAGTGTTGGAATGAAAGAAGACTGAATTATAAAGCAGAACGAACGGACAAATGAGTCTTAAAGTCATATCCTTACGTATTTCATTGATCATTGGGTCATATCCTTGTGTTTGTGTGCACTAGCAAATGTTCTTTTAAAATTAGCTGCTTTAATAGTGCTTAGCAGTGTTTTAAAAGGCGTGGGCGTAAGGCGAGGCGTTTTACATATGCCTCAGCGGGGCGTAAGCCCCATAGGTATTTAATTTTTAATATTTTATAAAATAATATAATGACAGTAAATATTTATAAACAGGTAAAATTGCATAAAAATTTAAGAAAACTATATATATGTGTTCCCCCATCCCCACAAAAAATTAATCAAAATAATTAGTGTGTGTGTGAGTGTCTGTGTGTGCACGCGCGCGCGCGCTTCATCCCCACAAAAAATTAGTCAAAACAATCTATTATATGCTACTTACAAGCACAAGTAACTTGAGTCTAAAAGAATAAATTTTTCTACATGGAGGATCAAAAAGGATGATTAACCTGCAATTTGAACTTTGAACTTGCTGCTATGAAGGAGAATGGAGTTCTCTTTGTATTTGTAAAAAAAATTAAATATTTGTTGCTTTTGGGAGATATTAGCAGACTAGCGCACAAGATAAAGAATTGGGAAAGACCATGAATTAGGGCTTCAATCAATAAAAAAGGTCTTTGACTTTTAAATTTAATACTTTTGAGTTCCTTTTTAAACTTTTTGAGTAATTACCAAACTGACTTTTGAGAATTTGGGTATTATATGAAGGACTTATTAAACAAATTTTGTTTTAATTTGAAAAAGTCTCTGAGGCTTACTCCTCACTAAAAAAACGCACCTCAAACGCCCGGGCATACGCCCCGAACGCCCGGGCGTACGGCCCCAATTGCTGGGCGTACGCTTCTTGAGACTTTCGCCCCATACCATCGCCCCGGGGCTCGCCCCGAAAATGCCTTTTAAAACACTGGCGATGACCATGCAGTTACTTAGTCTCAACTCTTCAGACCCTTGTAGATTTATTATGCACTATGATAGTTATACCAAACAAGAGAAGGAGAATGATGAATACTTCATCTAAGGGAAATAAATCCGAGAGGAACTGTGTGGTACCTAACATATACTAGCAACTACTGCAATTACTTACCATCAAACTTTCTGCAGGCAAGCTTTCTGTGACTGCTTTCCCACCAAAGAAGCCGTGACCTAGGGGGCTATATGCAACAATCCCAATGCCCAGTTCCCTATATTAAGGAGGCAGAGAAGATATTAAAAAAGATTGAGGAGTTCTGTTCTGCTACCTATCAAATCTTGATCAATAACCAAACCAAGACTACAAACAAAAAATAGTGAAATTCAAAAAGCAAATTATGGTTTCATATTATGCAACAATGTTGATCTTCATCATATCTTAATTTTTGAGAGGTAGAAAAGTTATCAAATTCGAACATACCTACAAAGCGGAATTACATCCTCTTCTATCTCACGAGTCCAAAGAGAATACTCCATTTGTACAGCAGTGATGGGATGAACTGCATGTGCCCTCTTAATTATGTCCACACTGGCTTCAGATAAGCCAATGTACCTAATCTTGCCCTCCTCCACTAGCTTCTTGAGTTCCCCCATCTTTTTTCTCATGAAGTTGATTCAAGAAAATCAAGTTTCTCTACAGCATATTAACTACCAGAGGCAATAACATGGATAAAACTTGATACTTACAGTTTGCTCTATAGGCACAGATGTATCTGTCCGATGCTGATAATATAGATCGATGTAGTCCACATCAAGCCGCTTGAGACTTTCTTCACAGCATTGCCGGACATATTCTGGAGTACCTTTGACTTGAAACTCGAGGTAGTCCTCAGAAAATATACACCCAAATTTAGTCGCCAGTTGGACTTGCTCACGAGGAAGCTGCTTCAGTGCCTGATTATCCCAAAATGACCATTTACGAATAGAAAATCATTATTTATGTGACAGCTTAAGAATAGGTACAAGTCTCAGCAACATCGGGTGATTATATTGATTCTAGATCTTCAAATGAACGATGATGCATTGATTGACATAAAAATATTGAACAGTGCACTGATCCAACATGCATTACAACCTCAGTGCTGTTTTCTTAGCCTTGTTTTCTCATCAATGAAACATACCTTTCCCACCATTATCTCATTGTGACCGCCATGACCATATACATTTGCTGTGTCAAAGAAGGTGATGCCTTTGTTGAATGCTTCCTTTAAGATAGAGCATCCGGCTTCATGTGACAAAGGAGCATTCAATATGCCAGAAAGTCCCCCACAACCAAAGCCTAGACCCGATACCTGGAAAATGATCAGGTGAAGATTTAAAGCTTCTAGCATACAAGTAAACCTTGACTTTTATTTTCTTCTCAGTTCACATATATTGAGAACCAAAGTCTTTCTTTCAATAGTAGAAATAAGGGTTAGAAAGAGTTTTTTATTAAATTTCAATAGGAGTAGTATATTACATAGGTGGGATTCAATAGGAGCTCACACCATGATACTATGTGAACTACCCTCTAACACCGGGTTTGAAGGAGTTTATGATCCGATCTATGAGTAGCAATCTCTCAGTTAAGTGAACTGTTGGAGAGTGATATGGGACAATCAAGGAAAATAACAGTGAGTTAATTGGGCATATACAAAATAACTAAAGTATAACCAAAGGCGGTAGAGTACTCAAGGGATTCATCATTGTTAAGAAAATGAAACGAAGGAGCAACAATGAACACTGCCTCTGTAAAGGCATTAAATTTCAATCAAATAACCTCACACGGAATTCATTAAAGATAAACTCACTTATGATACAATCAAATATAGAAATAATCGTGGTAGCATACTCTTCTTTCCTCCTCTCACGTAAAAGTCCTAAATATCTATTACTATACAGAAATAAAAACAAACAGAGTACTACTAAAATTTCAAGACCTAACTTTAACTTCAAAACAAGTAGAATGGAAAATTGGTCAGATGAAACATACATCTGCAATTAAGTTAATTGAACTTTAGGTTATACATACTGATCCAAACAAATTCATGAAAAACTAATTGGTTGTCACCACAAAAAAAACAACTTCTGTGATCAGTAATTGCAGATCAATATCAAAACACTATTTATTCAAAACCCGATGGGAAATAGAAATCAGAGCTAAAATATTTGCAATTACCTCAAGGCCTTGGGTACCCAATTTGAGTCTTGGAATTTGGATTTGTGGGTTGTGCTCCATTTTCTGTGCAGACTGCTAAATTCCAACACCAAAATCCAAATGGTTAAAAGAAGAAAAAAACAAATGCTTGAAAAAGCTACTCAATCGCACATACTTGGACATGATAATCTTAGAGAATCCAAAGAAGATATACGTTCCAGTTAGAGTTGAGGAGTCGTTTTCTTTTCTGGTGAAGTGATGATTGATTGCTATGTGGTAATGTGGCACTGATATATTCATATCTAGACTACTGGTTTTTCCCTCTTTACAAGTTTTTTATTTGCCTCATTCAATTGTTTGCGTTTGTACGTGGAAATATTTCTTGAGATATTTGACTTCTTTTTCCAAAACCTTTTTGTTCAAGTTTTTTCAATTTCTTTTTTAAGCAAGGGATGTAGTGTGTTTTGGCAAAAAGTTCTTTCCACAAAAATTGAGAAATTTTCAATAAATAGCCTTCTTCTTATTTCTCTTGCAATTGATGGATATATATATATATATATATATATATATATATATATATATATATATATATATATATATATATATATATATATATATATATATATATATATATATATATATATATATATATATATATATATATATATATATATATATATATATATATATATATATATGATCCGTTCAGTGACTTAAGGTCTTGAGCAGTTTCGCAATATGTATTATGACCCGCGGGGGTGGTCGAGTTTGAATTACTGAAGATTCGGAATTAAATTAAAAGAACAATCCTTATTTAGAAGCTTAAATGTAGAGAGTTGACCGGAGAGTTGACTTTTGAGCAAACGACTCTAGAATGGAATTTTGATGATGTCAATAGCTTCGTGTGGTGATTATAGACTTAGGAGCGTGTCCGAAAAATTATTTGGAGGTCTGTAGTGGAATTAGGCTTGAAATGGCGAAAGATGAATTTTTGAAAAGTTTGACCAGGGGTTGACTTTTTGATATCGGGGTCGGAATCCGATTCTGAAAATTGAAATAGCTTCATTGTGTCATTTCTGACTTGTGTGCAAAATTTGAGGTCATTCGGACGTGGTTTGGGAGGTTTCGGCATCATTTGTAGAATTCGGAAATTTCTAAGTTCATTAGGCTTGAATCCGTGTGTAATTCGTATTTTTGGTGTTGTTGAAGGTGATTTGAAGGTTCGACTAAGTTCGTATGATGTTATGGGACGCTTTGGTATGTTTGGTTGAGGTCCCGAGGACCTCGGGTGTGTTTCGGATCATTTTGGACTACTTTGGATGCTGATTTGCTGATATATGGTGTTGTTCTTCGCGTTTGCGAGGAGCCTCTCGCGTTCGCGAAGAAGGATTTGACTTCTGGGATTTTGCTCTTCGCGTTCGCGAAGAAGGAAATCCCAGATGCAATAGTCTGATTTTGGATACTCATATCTCGCAATATATAAGGAATTTGGAGATGATCCAAAAATGAAGTTGTAGCCCTTTGTGTCTAGTATGTAGAAAGGTAAACCATTTGTCATTTGGAGTTGTGTATCAAAAGTTATGGCAGATACACTACAGGCTGTCTGGGAAGAGTTTGGGAATCTCTGTTGCACAAGGCTGACTTTGGAAGATTATATCTCGCAATCTATAAGGAATGAGGAGATGAGCAATAAATGAAAGTTATAGCCCTTTGAGTCTAGTTTCCAAAATGTTAAACCATTGTCATTTGGAGTTGTGTACCAAAAGTTATGACCATTATACTAGAGGCTGTCTGAGAAGAGTTTGAAAATGGTTGTTGGAGAATTTTTCATCGCGAACGCGAGGGAAGGGTTGCGAACGCGAAGAACAAATTCCTGGGCAGAAGAATAAAGTCCAAATTCGTCTCATTCTTCCATTTTTGGACCAAGGAAGCTCGAGTGAGGCGATTTTTCGAGAGTTTTTCAAGGAAAACATTGGGGGTAAGAATTCCTAACTTGATTTTGGTTAAATTACATGAATCTAGTGTTGTTTTTATCACTAAATTAGTGAATTGGGTTGAAAATGGTAGAGATCCTCTAGATTTAATTTAAGATTTGAAGGGCGATCCGTTATCGGAATTTGATAATTTTGGTATGGTTGAACTCGTACCGGAATGGGTGTTCGGATTTCGTAAAACTTTTGTTGGGTTCTGAGGGGCGGGCCTCGCGTTGACTTTTTAGAATAAAATTTTAATTTGGTATTTTATTATTCGAAATTATTTTTAATGAATTTTAATGAAGTGGTACAATTAATTCGGATAGATTTGAGGTGTTCGGAGGTCAATTCAAGCAAGAAGGCGATTTTAAAATATCGGCATAACTTCAAAAAGGTAAGTATCTTGCCTAACCTCGAGTGAGGGAATTACCCCTTAGGCATTGAGTCTTATGTGAAAATTGTGTGGTTGGAAGCCGTGTATGCGAGGTGACGAGTACGTACTCGGGCTTATATCTGCAAATGTTTATTAAATAAGTTTAAATTGAGGAGTTAATATAATTATTAAGAATGTGGATTAATAAAGGTGTTGCCCTATACTGAGTATTTTTCACCTATGTTGACTGTTTTGAGGTTTTATATACGTTGTATGGAGCCTTGGGCTATTTATTGAGATATTTATTGATTCTGCTACACATTTGGAACTTGATTATGGTCAGTGACAAATTGTGATATGAATTGTTGTATTGTGTTGTGGATTAAACACTCTCCTTGACGTTATTTATGCTTCCTACCTTGCTTGTTAATGATATACATGTGCTTGGTGAGGAAGAGTGTAAAGCACGAAGGGTGATGCCGTACCATTTGAATTATATTATCATGTGAGGGAGAGTGTAAAGCACGAAGGGTGATGCCGTGCCGTTTCATTTATATTATCAGGTGAGGATGAGAGTAAAAGCACGAAGGGTGATGCCGTGCCGTTTCATTTATATTATCAGGTTAGGATGAGAGTAAAAGCACGAAGGGTGATGCCGTGCCGTTTCATTTATATTATCAAGTGAGGATGAGAGTAAAAGCACGAAGGGTGATGCCGTGCAATTATTTTTATATTATCATATACTCATGGCACGAAGGGTGTTTCCGTACAGGAGAGGACGAGAGACATACATTATATCGTGATATTGTTTGTTGTGTATGCATTCATGCCTTTACCTTGAGATGTTATTGTGCACCTATATTTTCTATGTGACTTGTAGTCGTTGTTGCTTCCTGTATGCCTCTACTTTATTCTTTTTATTGTTATTGGCACTTCTCCCACTTAGTTGGTACTGTTGTATGAATGTACTGTGAGAAAGATGTAAATGCACGAAGGGTGCTGCCGTGCCAATTGATTTGATCTATATATATATATATATATATATATATATATATATATATATATATATATATATATATATATTAGGTGAGAATGAGATAAGTGCACGAAGGTATTGCCGTACCATTTGATGTGATGTGTTGAATATATTTCTCACGCCATGAAAGTTAAATGAGGCGTCACATGGTGACTTTTATTCGAAAGAATTATATTTGAAAGATATTTACTTGAAAGAATTATATTTGAAAGATATTTACTTGAAAGAATTATATTTGAAAGATATTTACTTGAAAGAATTATATTTGAAAGATATTTACTTGAAGGAATTATATTCGAAAGATATTTATTGGAAAGAATTATATTAAGAAGAGATTTATTTGAAAGAAGTCTATTTGAAAGATATATTTATTTGAAGAAAGTATATTTGAGATATAATTATTGAAATGGATTATATTCTAGAGACTTTCATTGAAAAACTTATAGATAAAAGATGTATATTTTGAAAGACTTGATTAATTGGTTGTACCTGTATTTATTATTCGTTTGAGTAATATTTATGATGTTCCTGTTGCCTTGCTGTTTAAATCACTAGTTGATTGGTGTTGCCCGTTATTATTATTTATTTCCCATTATTTCGTATATTATATTACACAGGTTATTAGACTAGTGAGCGTCTTGACTGTACCTCGTCTCTACTCCATTGAGGTTAGTCTTGATACTTACTGGGTACCGTTGTGGTGTGCTCACTCTACACTTTTGCACATTTTTGTGCAGAGCCAGGTATTGAAGATAACAGACTTGAGCAGAGTTAAAGCGGGATCATAAGGATTCAAGGTAGAGCTGCTTGGTCGTCGCAATCCCTTGGAGTCTTTCCATTTCATTGTACTGTTAACTTGTAATCAAACAGTATTGTATATTCGGTCCTCGTGATCATTCTATGTATTCAGTTAGAGTTCGTGACTCAGTACTACCAGTCTTGGGAGGTTGTGTATTGTAATTATTTCCGCTGTTAGTTTTTAAAAATAAAAATAGCTTCAAGAGGTAATTGAAATCAGCTTATATTGTCTTAGAGACTAGGTGCCATCACGACGCCTGTGGTGGGTGTGTGTGTGTATATATATATATATATATATATATATATATATATATATATATATATATATATATATATATATATATACACACACACACACATATTAAACTTATTTACCCCGTATAGAATGTAACTAAAGTTTGATACAAAATATATACAAATTCGGTCAAAATCTACAATTTATCTACAACTTGAATACAATTTTCTTTATTGTATAGAATCTAGTAAAAAATTATAATTTACATATAATTTATATACAACTTGTATACAATTATGTTAGTTGTATATATTTTGTGTGTCGTTTCTATACCGAAATAAAAAAATATATATAAAATTTATTTATGTCTTTTTCTTCTTCGAGTTTTAATTTGAAATTGTAACCAAAACTACCTCGAATCTTCACCAAATTCTCTCAAAATTAAGATATAAACTCCAAAGGGTATTCCTAATCATTTGCAACAACACCCAATCCAAATAAATAATAATTTTATAAAATTCAATTTTTGAATTTAAAGTTTCAAAACTTTTTAATGGCTATCAATAAATATTTTTAATGGATTAACATGATTTCCAATTCAATTTGCTCGCATCTAATTTAGAAGCTAAAGGGAAAGTTTTTGGCAGTAAAGCTAAAATTCTTAATCACCTTTTGAGCAAGTCCTCCATGTGCTAGACTTCCTTAGCTTAAGCTGCAAAGCGGCCATGCATCCTCTATTGGAAGATTGGATGAGGAATAAGAGGGAGAAAAAATAAGGAAGATTAGATTTTAATATATTATTTTGATAAATTGTCTATCAGCTTGTAATTAAATTAAATTTTTTATATTAAGGGTAAATAAATTTTAAAAGTAGTATAGATATGCAAACTGAAATTTTTATGACAAAATTAATGTTTGACTACAATCTAAAATATTTGCAAGTTATTACAAACATTAAATCACAATCTAATATTTTATGAACGAGTTAAAATTTAGGAGCAAACATTAGGGTAATTTTCTAAGAACTATATTTGCACAAGTTTTATAAAATAACGACAAAATCTAAATAATAACCTAAAAAAAAGGGGGCATTTGCGTAAATCAACCCAAGAAATCTTTCCAAAAATAAAACAAGAAAAACTTCAAATCTCCAAACACTTTTTTGGTACTTGTTGTGTAAAAAGATTTTCTACAAAATTTTTGCCAAGTTGTCTAACGACTAATTAATTAATTAACCCCATCCCCAAAATATTTTTTCTCTTTCCCTTAATTCCAGTTGTGATCAATAATGATTCCCTAAGTCAAATCCTATCGTTTATTATTCAACCTTTTCTCTTCTTCTTCGTTGTAGTTTTTGAATCTGGCTTTAATGAGAGTTGGCTTTTGGCGTTCTTTCTGGTAGAGAACTGCTATATTTAGAGACCTTACTTTCTTGAATATTGGAATGAGACAAATCTCCATTAGAACGAAATTGATAATGAGAATTAATATTGTTAACCTAATTAGCTTGGAATTTAGACCTCGCAGTAACTGTAGCAGTATTTTCCCATTGAAATAAGTCACGCCGGAGAAGTAAAATGCAAAGGTTAATTATATTTTATTTAAAAACTAGATGAGGAAAGGCCCGTGTAAGGGCCCAACATTATAATTTTAAAATTGTTATTTGTCTGTGCTCAGTTAATTTTTTTTTTATAAATGAATTATTATTATTATATCTATTTAATTATGGATAGAGAATGATATTGGGGATCACAATAATTGTTTTAATAAATAATAATTTACATAAAATTAAGCTACAAATTATAACATGTTTAATTTGCTTCAATTAACATAAAAAGATTACGTGCTATAATACTCATTTTAACCTTCGGTTAATGTCAAACACAAACATCAAATTGAAAAATTGATATCAATGGTATTATTTTCCCAATGTATTTGAATATTTAACAAGAGAATACATTAAAAAGTTGCAAGTGTCGTCTATATTAATAATTTTCAAGAATAAAAAGCATACCAATCTATCTTCTGTAAACTAATCTGGAATACATCCAAATTGGTTTTGCAGGTATTTTTACGGTGGAAACAATTAGCTACTTGATGAAAGAAATGCCATTCTTTATAATATGATAAAAGATGGAAAAGAAACTATGATTTTACTTCATATCTTGTATACATCAAAATTACTAATTTTTTTTGTACAATAAGCAAAGAGAACTTCCAAGAGGATTTGCATTCCTAATGAGGCAATTAACTGCTACAAACTAAGAGAACAATAGGCACTAAAATAAGTATTAACATAATATAAATTATTGTTTTTTATTATTACATATTTTTACATGATATAAATGGTAGGAATTCAATATAGCAGTTCAAATTATATTTTATTATAACTCATTTAAAATGATGTTAACTGATGATAAAATAATAAACATTTGATAGAGGTCTATATAAATTATACGGATTTTAATTTTTTCCTCAATTTAAGCATTTTTTTAAAATATAATTATCATATATTAATTTTCATAATGAAACAATGTAAAAATTATAACAGGTAATATTTAAGACAATTTATTGATAGTTGAAAACTTATTATGGAAGAATGGAGTTCAAACCATATAGATTATATTTTTACATCAATTAAGTATATAAAAGATAGCCTCCCAGTACAAATCACATTACTTAAATTAACTTTTGATGTTTAACAAACTATACTTTTTAAAATTACTTTTGAATATAAAAATTTTTTAGTTTGAAATCGCTTTCAAATAGTGTGGATAAATGAAACTATTTAATTTTCATTTTTAAATTGCTGTAAAATAGTATGGATAAATATGAAAAACTTGTAAATATCTATCAATATTTTTTTTTGTTGCCTTATTATAAAAAATTAATTTTTCTATCTCTATGAAAACTTCTATTTGACTAAAACAAAATTAATCATTTTATCAAATGAGGAAAAAGGTTCACAGGAAGTAAAATAGTCTAATTGCAGTGACATACAGTGCATTTAAGAAAAAAATTTCACAATACTTTATGCAAAAAGGAGAGTTGTGGCTATGGGAATGAGGGGTACTGGGGTCCACTTATATCAAACATTACCTGTTAAGAAATGCAATATTTATAAAATGCAAACAACGCAGGAGTTTGTTAAAATGACATATATGCCCTTGGTCGACCATCTTTTCATTTTTATATAATAGAAAAAAATAGAAAAACAGAAGGGATAGCATTCGGTTAGTAAACAAAATTGGGAGATTTTGTTCCCTCTTAAAAAAAAAAATACTAAGGGGTCGTTTGGTTGGAAAGAAGTTATCTCGGGATTAATTATTTCGGGATTAGTTATTCCATTTTTTTATGGAGATAAAAAATACTACAATCCCGGGATAACTAATCACAGGATTAATTATACCATAATTTTTACCAATCAAACATGGAATAAATTTTTTTTAAATTTAATCCCACAATTAATTATTCCTTATCTTTCGTACCACACGAGCCCCAAGTGCACACCATTCCCACGCATTCATGACGAAGTCACGAAAATATAACATGAGATAAAGAAACTAACACAATTTCAAGAGCTATTCCTCTAATACAAGCAAAAATTACTCCAATGGGGCAGATATCACACTTTGGAACTTCAAGTGATTTATCCATATAATTTCTGTTAAAAAAATTATAAGGTCACCCAATGAATATCTACAATTGTAAGCGTATTTTAAATATAAAATTTATAATCTTGAAAATAAGATAAGTTATTATAATAATGCCAAAAAAAAATTACACTAACATCGTATATTTTACTTAAACTCGTAAAAACATTTTCAAACTCAAAAGCAAAATGAAAGCAGTTGATTGATATTATTGGCTTTGACCAACAACCTATTTTGAAGAAAATCCCTATTATTTTTGCACAAGAAAAAACATCCCAATTACCCTGAAAGCAATTAAATATGCATGATTCCTTCTAAATCTTCAAGGAGGAGCATAAAACCTTAGCTCCTAATTTATGAGTAAAATGGTCGTTCACTGTAACAAAAGCTTTTTAAGTCATTTAATCTATTTTTAAATGGCCGAAATTTATAGGATGAACATGGCATCTTGTTTATCTTTCACGGAGATTAAAAAAACCAAGACGGAAAACATATTGACTCCTTAATTTTAACAAAAATCAGTTTAATTACTCCAAGAAGAATGACCCTAAAAATGGATCATTTTATAAAGACTAAATTTCTAAGGCTTTGATGTATATATGTCTTGGTAATTTTCTCATCATCACTGAATATCAATTGACACATATTCTGGAAATTTTTCGCATCCTAAACTATGCTTCAAATAATCAACAAATCCTTGTGCTTCATCACAAGTAGATTTGAATAATAACAAATGTTGATGGAAATTTTCAATAGCAGAATTCATAGCTGCTGTTTTTTGGTCACCATGAGTCTCTCTTGTCTCTAGTACAATGGCTGCTGCTGTTATAAATTCCTGATATGCCTTGTTCAATGAATCAACAATGCCATCCATTACCAATCTGCAAGAGGAGAAAATAATTGTATCACTAATTAAATATTTACACTAGGATGCCTCCTTTCCTAATTTTCTGATAACAAAATAATTATATAGGAGTACTATCATTTTTAAAGAGGAATAAGATCTTAAAGAAATTATTTATGATTCAACCCTAATATGTACTAAAAGCTAAATCAACTTTTATCTATTGCCCACTAATTACTCTTAACATTTTTCTTCTCGAGATGTTTCACAAAGAGAAAAGAAAAAATATGAATTCCCTCAAACCATCTATATATTTAATTTCAAATAGCAAATTAAACATGGTTTACAGCAAAAATTACACACTGAGACCAAATTTAATTTGTATCGTCACAAAATCTGACCTTCCACATTCCCGTATTCAACAACCATGCATGTACAAACCCTAAGTAATGATCGTCAATTAAAAAATCCAGGAAAAATAAATCAACAAAAGGAATCAATGTTAGAAACAAAATCCTCTACTTATTTGATGAATCTAAAATGTAAAAGAATTATTATACAAGTAAACGTGTTGTTGTTGTGAAAACCCTTCGGCCGCTTCGATCGAATGACGAATCCGGAGGATCCACAGGAAAAAAGGTCCAGCTACGCCGGGTCAGGCTAAATATTAAACGTAAACGGAGATCATCTATTTATGGTGAATTTATTAAATACTAATTGAATTTTGTCAATGCAAATCTGATCAGTAAATGCATTTAATCTAGTTGATCTCTTTTTTCCATTTCTACTTTAATTTTTGTAAATATACTATACTATTTTATAAGTGTGCCGACTTTTATTTGAAATTATTTTACTAAAATATCCTTCAGAAATTGAATGACGATATTACCCTCTTGATTTACCCTCTAAAATATCTCCCATTAAATGCTTTACGCCTCTTTCTCCCTCCTTTCTATTTCTCTATACGGCCTTTTTAATTCCAGGTATTTGACGTTAGATTATAAAGTCTAACTTGGAGTGATAGGAAAATTTATGTTGGCATTAAAAATTTCAATGTAAATGGTGTTCTTTGTCTACTTTCTTTTTGTGAATTCACAACTAAAGATCATGAAATATTAATGTGGCAATTAAAAGTTCCATCTTTAATACAAGGAAATATAGGAGGACTGAATGGGGGAGGCTACTTTTGGAATGAATGGGAGACAAAAAGTCAAGAATTGTTTGGATCAACTTTTGTGGCTTTATAATCCCCTTTCCCCAGAATTCATTCACTCTTATTTGTTTTGCAATGGTATTTCTAGAAAAGAACTTTCTGTAATACATCCAATATCATAGCATGGAAAATAAGATATGCTATACCAATTGCCATGTACATTTCGGAAGTACGGTAATGAAAAAGAAAGAAAATTTAATGCTTATGCTTGATGTTTTTCGGACTTATAGTGGTTTCCTTATTTTTTTTTCTTTCGATAAAAATAATACTATGATGAGATCTCATGAATTCAAACTTATTTTTTCTGTCTTTGTCTTTACTTTTCTTTTTCCTCTTTTGCAAACCATTCTTACCTTATTTTTTTTTTTTTTTTAAGGAAAAGGGTCAAAACTACCCTATTGTTTGTTAAATGGTTTATAGATACCCTCCGTCCATCTATCAGTCCAAAAATACACACGACGTTAATTTAATTAACGAAATTGCCCCCACGTCTAACGACAAAATCGGTAGGCCTTCAATTTAATGATGTGGCATTTTCTTACTGGGCCGCGTAGAAATCTCGGGCTGAAATCAAACCTGGATTTAATACCCGCCCCATATATTTGACCCGCCTCATTATTTTTTTTTCTTTTTTCTTTGCTTTTTTTTTTGTCTCTTTCCTCCTTATCACCCAACACACCCATTCTCACCCACCTAAATTCCAAACAACTCTTCTTCCTAGCCTCTTTTCCTCCGTCACCACCATGCTGGTGTTATCACCGGCCAATCACCGCCATCGTAAAAAATTCGGCGTTACCCCAACTTTCCGCCTCTCTCTTTCTCTCATGTTCTTCACAACCTAACCTGTCTCTCCCTCTCTCTCTCTCTCTCTCTCTCTCTCTCTCGAGAGTGCTACTGCCGACATCACTCTGACGAGCGCAAATACACACTTAAATTGTGCTCGCTAGTCAAAGATAGTATAGTATGATATCGTCTTCACAGGGATTAGATTTAAACAGTATTCTCGTAGTTTGTAGCTAGATTATCCAGGAAGATCAACAATGGGGATTTATATAATTAATAATCTAAAATCTACAGCTATTGACTAATGACAATCGCAACAAAGGTAAGCAGGAAAGTTATCAATGTGAGAAAATATGGGTTGATAGGATATGTGCAAGATAATTATTCGGGATCTAACTCTAGATAATTCACTTCTAATGTTCAAGTGAGTCTCTCAAATTCACTTAATTATCAGTACAATTGTTTAGTAGAAACTCCTTTCTCGATTAAGTCTCAACCTCACAATATGAACCAATTTTAGCTAGGTGAAGATATGCAAGAATTCGTAATGGATTGATCTTTAGGAGAACCTCTGTCGATTATTCTCCTAACTAGGTTTAATCAAGGATTCAACTAGCCTCTTTTGATTACTTCGAAGAATCTATGAACTCAACCAACAATATAGTACAAATATATCATAAGTTATGCATCTCTCGGTTACAAGAACAAGTGAACATAGATGCAATAATTTAATCTTCCCAAAATAATTCAAATACATAAAAATAGAGTTATAATCCACAAACAACCATCAATATACTAAATCCATCAAAACCCAAAAGGATCTACTCTATAGACATGGAGAAGTTCTTCACAAATGAAATAAAGCTATAGGAAAATACAAATACAATCCAAACCCGGATCTTGAGTGATGAAGGAAGGATGAAATCCTTGTGCTCTTGCTTCTCCTTCTTCCTTAGGTCTTAGGTATGCCAAAAGTCTGAAAATGGTATTTTTTTTTCTCGTGTATTTAAGCCATCCCCAATAAACCCCGGATGAAAATACCCTTTTTAGCGGAAATGGGGAACATACTCTAACATTTTTGCACTACCGTGCCGTATGCCGTGCTTGTGGACAATTCCAGTACGAATTACAAATCACTTTCTGGGCATATATTACACAGTCGCGCCGCCCCATGCAACGCGACAATGTAGTTTTCTTAGAGTGATTTGTTTTTCTAATTTTTGACATCCGGACTTGGTACTCGACCCCCGAACGCGATTCCGGTTTAATCCATTAGGCTTCTACTCAGACTTCAAAGGTCCAATTAGCTCGAATTTGCTCCGCAACATCTAAATAACTCGAAATCACTCATACACGGCATAAAACACATAATAAGTGCAAAACAGTACTAATTAAAGCTCAACATACGTAAAGTGTAGTGAATTAGAGTGCAATAAGCGACTAAAATACGGGTTTCTAGCCTACCATCACACTCCACCACTGGCGACGACGACTGCAGGATCTCCTTGCCTAAAATTGTTACCATTAGTGACAAGTAGTCATGAACATGACCGGATTCTTTCTAATATGATCGGCAAACACTATTAATATTTTCTTGGCTTGTGCTTGATGATTATGCTACCTCCATCTATGTGATTTTATTACAAAAGTGAGAAAACATGGATAATCTCTAAAGATGGAGGGCCCGTCATTTTTGATATCTTCTTTGATTCTTGGTATGTTTGTTTCCCAAAGATGGATAAGACTGGAAAAGAAATGGGGTAGTCAGGTGAGTAGGAATGGGAGTGATAACAAAAATTAGGGTCAGATCCGGTTAATGGGTCGAAATTAAACCCAAGTTTGATTATGGGTTGAAATTAAACCTAAGTTTGATTTTTAGACAAGAGTGGCACATGGCCTAGTAAAAAGATGCCAATACATTAATTTGAAGGCCCACCTGGTTTGCTGTTAAACATAAGGGTATTTTTAATAGTAAAATGTCACGCCCCGACCTCGGGGAGCGCGACCGGCGCTCAACAGAGTTACCCTGGTCGAGCAAGCCTGCACAATGCCGTCTACCCAACTCACCCACAAATAAAGAGATAAATGCATTTCATTAATTAGCTAGTAAGAAGTCATGTGAACAAGACCATTTCATTTCTATTAGTTACATCCTCAACAAATGTTTAAAACAGTACATTGTACAATCATAGTTAAAGTGGGACAGATGATACAATTACAACATTTTTAGTTTTAACTTTTTCAAAACAGATACAACCCACACTATGTCTACGGAGCCTCTAACAGGAACAAAAGAGTGTTATGACAGTGCGGCAATAAGGTCCCGGCTATACCTCAAAATGCTATGTACAAAGGATAGAAGATACAAGACCCCGAAATGAAGTGTGGCTCACCAAATCAACTGAGGAGAGGGTGTGCTGCTATCACTGATCAATACCACCTGCTATGGAACCACATGCATCCATTAAAGATGCACCACGCCTAGCAAAAGGGACGTTAGTACATATGGAATAGTATTAGTATGTAAAACTTAACACCCTCTCAATAGAACATGCAACAGTAAACGGAGAATAAAATATGGTATAAATAAGACACTCAAACAATATCAAAGTGTCAAATTAGGGGAAAATAAATTTCAAGTAGGTTTCGATAATTTAAGTTGGGAGATCTTTAGCACCGATATACCACCGTGTTTTAGCATGGAGTCCGATCTCATCCCGACCGGCTAAGTTGTCTCAACCCCGAGACATACACTCACAATACCACCATGTGCGCGGCATGGCGTCCGATCTCAGCCCGATCGGCTAAGTTGTCTCACCACAATGCTGTGTGGGTTGATATTACATCACATCTAGCTAGCAATAATCTCATCCCATTTAAGAGAAAAATATCTCAACACACCAATCTCATCCCATATAAGGGGGAACAGTCTCATCACATTAACATGGGAATTTACCCTCAATCACTCCTACACCGATACATGTAGTTTCGGGGTTAGGTTATTTCGACCTACCCTTCCTCGGTGGCTAATCGATTCTCCCAAAGCATTTGTTATTAAAAGTATTTACCTCTCAATTCATATCCTTTTACATGTCATTTATTTTATTGACATCACTGGCCATAACTCTATATCATTCTTGGCACATTGATCGTACTTCATAATTCAAGCTCATTATTCCATTTTCAATCATTATCATGGATAATCAACAACAAGGCCTTTCAAATTAAGACTTTAAATACATACTTGAGCAAATTAGGGTCTTAGGCACATATGATCTGTTATACAATTTGATGTGATCACCTTCATTTGGACTTGACTTGAAGTCATAACATTTTAATACATACTCATACTTCAAATACTCTCCCGAAGAATAACACAATATAATAAGAACATTCCGGAACACATTTGAACATATTCATATATATATATATATATATATATATATATATATATATATATATATATATATATACACACACACACACACACACATCATCTGACGTCAAACTTATTCAGAAAGGTCAATCCGTAATGGACAACTCGGGATCATCGCGAGAATTCAATTCTAAAAGAGGATCTTAGCCAACATACCTTGCCTTGAGCCCTTTTAATTTACTAAAATATTCCGGAGATCCTATCCACTTCGATCTATTTAGAGATATAGTAAAATTGAACACAAATTAGAAAGGAGTTCATAATTCTAGTTCACTTGAGCATTTTACCAAACACTAGGCGTGCATTAAGGTTTTAAGATCCTTCTATGGTGGATTCTTTCACCCCACTACCCAAAGTTCACCCAAAAGAGCTCAACAATATCCTCACTACCCTAGATGGTGCATGCATGTAAAATAAACAACTCCCACACCCAAGAATTGCTTTACTAATTATCCATTTTTCGTAAAATTCTGAAATTAAGGGTTAGGGTGTAGAATCTTACCTTTTGGTTGAAAATCTTGTGAGTTACCCTAGATAAATCTTCAAGGTTTGAACAAATATTGATGAACAAATGACTTAGAACTCTTCTTCTCACTCTAGACCACCTTCCTCTCTCTCTCTCTCTCTCTCTCTCTCTCTCTCTCTCTCTCTCTCTCTCTCTCTCTCTCTCTCTCTCTCTCTAAAATGTGAGTTTGAACCTTCTAAAATGACCCTTAACATTGTTTTATAAGAATGGGGTCGGGTTTATAAAACCAGAAAAATGAAGCTTTGAAACACGATCTGCGATCGCATATGTGACCATATAATGCTTTTGCGATCCGCAAAATAGGCCACAAAATGGCCCTCCGGAACTGGAAAACTCTGCCCCACTCTGCGGCTATTAGACGGTCCGCAGACCTGTTCTGCGGTCGCATAATGCGCTGCAGAACCTCCCTCCGGGAAATTTTCATGTTGGTTCCGCGGTCGATGTGCGGCCCGCGAAATAATTTTGCGGTCGCATAGTTGACCGTAAAATATCATCCAAACTTGCCCAGTTACCTGCTTCACTTTGCGGCCATTATGCGGCCCGCAAAGTCATTCTGCAGCCCGCAGAGTCATTCTGCGGCCCGCAGAGAGTTTCTGTGGCCGCATAGTGGGCCGCAGAAATATCCTTTTCTGCCAAAAAATTTCCTTTACTTCTCCAGCACACTGTTCAACCCAAAAAGTCCGAACTGCGGATCGTCAACACATAAGCCTACTTCGGCACCACGAAACCCCAGGTTTTTAGGCAAAAGATTTACGTGGCCTTACATAAAAATAACGTAATGTGTATACTTGGACTAATAGATGGACGTCATGTGCATTTTTAGACTGATAGATGAACGGAGGGTATCTATAAATCATTTAGCAAATAATATGGACAATTTTGACCCTTTTTCGTTCTTTTTACTTGATACCAATATTTGATGTATTAATGTTCTACCTAACATCTTCATCCTTTTTTCTTTTACTTTTTGTGATATATTTAAATTGTTGATTTATCTGTTACAATTATTTTTAGTTGTGTCATCCAAGATCACAGATAAGCATGGTCATGTTAAACGCCATTTATTTTCACTGCAAAGAAGCTTAGAGATATTTTTCATGTATTAATTGTAATTCCTCGTGTTAAAAATATTTCACTTTCTACTTAGAATTGTGCATGCTTGTTTGGAGTTGTAAAGCAAGTACATAACTCATATATCGAATTTCCAATAAAGATTCGAAGATTTCTGTAAATTAGGGTTCTTGCTTTGGCTAAACATGATTAACAAACTTGCATTTTTTCCCTTAAAGACTTTAATTTTATAACTCATTTTAATAAAATTTTATACTGATACCCAATAATATGAAGTAGCACAATGCACGTACCTAATAACTAGTTATAATAAACGAGAATAATTGCATAGATAGAAAATACCATATAAAATGAAATAAAATATATATCTTGTTTATCATTTAATGGGGAATCATTTCAATAGGATTTTATCAACCAAATCTTTAGCTAATTGGTGCAGTCCATGTGTGGCGAGTAGAGAGAAAATTAAAATTTCAACTTCAACTTACCACTATATATATATATATATATATATATATATATATATATATAGAGAGGGGTTTTTATTAATCTACTACACAGTTATAGCAGGTTAGCATTGTATACATATTTGACTTCTCCAAAGTACTCCTAACAATATATGCCACCACATTAAACATAAGGACTTTTTGATTTTTAATCCCAATATTCTTCTCTTGCATTCAGCTCCCAAAACATTCATCTCCAACCTATCTCTACAACACTTCTGACGAGCAATAGAGAGCACACATCTGCAACCATGACTTCTCAGAGATTATGGTGTACATAACTTTATTTTGCTTTTTTATTTTAACTAGTATATGTTAATAATAGCACATGATAATTTAAATATTTATTTATATGAAGGAACAATAAAATTTAATTTATGAGAGAAATTTTATATATAATAATACAACAATCATCTAAATGCCGAAAAATATTATTACATTAGCATAATACATGAATTTAAAATAAAAAGGATATCATCAAAACTTACACAAAGGATCAATTTTATCATGTTAGTTAGATAATTATGTATTATAGTTTAAAAGTATTTAATATGATGGTATCTTAACGAACCCTTCTTTGTGGACAATATTTTTTTGTGTATGTTTTCTCATATTGCTTTGGTTGCTCTGCCTTAACCAGAACTCTTGTTATCAATCTTGATATCCCTCTTGAAATTGCAACATATAATTATTTGTGCAAGAAAATATATTGCGGTAAATATAGTCCAATATTTAGGATATTTGTCCTTGTCCTTTATTTATTATATTTGTCCTTGTCCTTTATTTATTATATTTGCAAAACATAAACATACTAAAAATTATTTTCACACAAATTTAAAAGGATATTCCTTAGTTTCGAAAGACGAAAGTTGAATTCAGGGATAAGAATATACTTAGAAGCACATTGACCAGTATCATAATTTTTGCATGTATGACGTTATTGTCAAAACTTTTATATACAATTCGTGTGCTATTACATAAACTATTCGGTGTATCTAAGTTTTTCAGCACCTTTTTGCTTTCGTTTTTGTCCAAAAGCGTTTAATTGTGTTCCCGAAAACTGATAAAATATACTTAATTGTAGGAATAGTGGAAAATGAGCCCCCAAGATGAAATCCAACTCAAGAAGGAGTGATCTGAACTCAAGGACACAAACAAGCACAGAAGCTCAGAAGTGTGGACCGCATATTTTCATCTGCGGCCACAGATTGTGAAGAAACTCCTATCAAAGACAAGTGCAAAGTGCCTGGGAAAAAGAAAAAGTTCCGAGAACTTGCATCTCAATTTCAACAGAAGTGCAGACCGCACAAGAACAGCTACGCGGCTGCATTCACATTTGTGTGGTCCGCAAAAGAGTAATGTGCGGCCGCACTCAGAAATGCGCGGACCACAGAAAGAGAGAAGTGTGGCCGCAGTTCAGAATTATGCGGCCGCAGGTTTTCATTCTTGTCAGGCTGAAGCAAAGTGCGAACCGCACATGGAATTGTGTGGCCACAAAACCTCCGAAAGGGCATTTTTATCCGAAAATTCTAGCACTGTATAAATAGAAGAGTTTCACTTTTTTAGGTCAAGTTTTGACATCAGCAGCTATAGTAGACGTTTTCTTTTACTATTTTTAATAGTTTTTGCTATTTTGAGCTTTTTGAATATTGATTTCATCATTTTAATTATCAATATGGGTTTAATTATCACTTCTTCTTCTTCTTCTTCTTTTATTTTAAGCATGAGTAGCTAGATTTTTACTAGGGTTGTGACCCAACCCTAGTGTGTAAACTTAATGGGTGTTTGATTTATTGCTTATTTATGGTTGAGTGTTGATTATCTAGCCTAGTTCTTGCTTTTATGTGAAGAATTAATGGTTGCAAATAATATTTCATGCCTATTTGACTTTGTCTCTACTTGAGAAGAGAGACTTAGTCTAGAAAAACTTGGCTATCAAAAAAATGGGTCAATCAAGAGTGATAAGCCCAATTAAAGAGTTGAACCTAGAGATAGTAAAACCCGACTTGAGCTTATCATTAACTGTTTTGTTCAATACCCATTTGGACTTAAGAAAGCCAAATTGGGCAAACTCACTCTCTGACCGAAAGGTATTGAGTGGGTACTTGGGTGCTGATAGCTATAATACACCCCGACCAATAAAATAAGTTTTAAAGTTTACAACCCATTAGGCGAACACCTAGGTGAAGGTCATAGCCCTAGGCCTTTTATATCATTTGAAAAACAACCAAAAATACTTTCCTAGTTTAAATTCTTAGTTTGTAATCTTCGTTTAAATTAGACCTAGAAACAATCCAAGTTTGTGGAAGTGCAATTTGAGATAATTCAAGCTCATACACTATAATATATATCCCTAAGACCCATTCATAGCTCCCTGTGGAAAAACAACCCCGACTCCTTGTTGGGTATTACTATTGCATCGACCATTTTCATATCCTCAAATAGAGGAGTGAAATTAGACGAGATCAATTTTTGGCGCCGTTACCAGGGAGCTAAAAGACGGTGTTAGCTATATATTTAGGTGTGTTTTTAGAATATCTTCTTTTCCTTCCTTGTTACTAATATGTGAGTATTGTAGATGCAATCATGGCAAACAATGAGCTCAGAAACATAGCCGTGGGGGATGTGGAAGTTGATGATGATGCAATGGATAAGGTCCCTCTTGAACCACAAGCCAATAGATGAGGCCGACCGCCTCAAGACAATGTTCTCGTTCCACACCCACCTCCACCATGAGTGGATCCACACTAGGTGTTGTCGAATGAAGGGTATGCAAGTGCTATAGTCCCACCCCATATTAAGGCGGGCAACTTTTAAATAACCAACTTGATGCTCACTTTGCTCGAGCAACGAGGGTTCTTCACCGGTGCACCAGGTCAAAATGCAGATAAACATTTGAAGGGGTTCGTTGATACATATTGGGGAAGCAAACAAACAAATGTCTCCGAGGATGCTTTGAGGCTAAGGCTTTTTCCCTTCTCTCTATGGGGGAAAGCTTTAGATTGGTTGGAACATTTTTCAAATCATTCCATTCGTACTTGGGATGAACTAGCAGAGAAATTTATTTCAAAGTACTTCTCTCCCCGGCACATGGCCATTCTTCGGGATGAAATTATAGCATTCAACCAAGAGCCTAATGAACCACTATACGAGATATGGTAAAGATATAGGACAATGGTGAAAGAGTACCCCAACAATGATATGACGAAGAACATGATTCAACAAACTTTCTATCGGGGGATCAATACCACCAACCAATGTGTAGTGAATCAACTTGCCGGTGGGAACTTCATGACTATGCCTTATACAGAGGTGTGTGATATTTTGGATGAAATGGTAGATACTTCATCGGCATGGCAATCTAGATCCAATGTTCCACAAGGTGATCCAAATGTGA
The DNA here is from genome assembly GCF_000715075.1 of Nicotiana tabacum. Lineage (NCBI taxonomy): Eukaryota > Viridiplantae > Streptophyta > Magnoliopsida > Solanales > Solanaceae > Nicotiana > Nicotiana tabacum. Next base: position 46,133,526 of record NC_134093.1, on the reverse strand, counting down.
TTCTTCTTCATAAAGAGTTACATGACCATGGGCAAGCAATAGCTGAGTTGACAACCACCATGAACCAATTGGAAAAGGCTCAACTTTAACAAATGCAAAACCAAGGCAAGTCAATGCTATGGAGGGAGTCAATATGATGGTAAACAAGAGAAGAACAAGAAGTCCACAGGTGCAACAAAGAGTGGACAATTTTGTGCAAGATGATAGTGGGTTTGATCAAGGATATTCTTACAATGATCAAGATGAAGAGGTCCAATATGTGAACAACTTTCAAGATCAAAGAAACAACTACCAAGTCCCTAGTCAACAACAATGAAGACCTTCGAATAATTAAGGCAATTGGAATTCTAAGAACCAAGGTAATTGGAATAGTGAAAACAATCAAGGCAATTGGAACACCAACAATCAAGGTAATTGGAGTGGAAGCAATAACCAAGGGATGATGAGCAAGTGGTAGAAGAAGAGGAGATCCTGAACAATGTTGTGCAAGCAAATGATGAAGTGCGGATTGATATTGATGACATGATGAAAGAGACTCAAGAGGATGTGAACCCGTTTAGGGATCATGTAATTGACATACCGGACACGGTCCCTCATCCATATCCTCAAAGGCTTTCCAAGAAAAATGATGAGAATTAATTCAAGAAGTTTATTGATATGATGAAGAGTCTCTCTATAAATGTGCCATTAGTTGAATCCTTGGAGAAAATGCCCAGATATGCAAAGTTTATGAAGGACTTAGTGACAAAGAAGAGATCGATAAATTTTGAAACTATCAAAGTCACTCACCAAGTGAGTGCAATTGTACATTCGATGGCTCCTAAGTTGGAAGATCCCGGTTCTTTTACAATTCCTTGTACCACTAGAAATGCCGAGTTTGAAAAAGCTCTTTGTGATCTTGGGACGAGTATCAACTTGATGCCTTATTTGGTTTTCAAGACATTGGGAATTGGGCAATCAAGACCCACATCTATGAGATTACAAATGGCCGATCATACAATGAAGAGACCGTTGGGGGTGATTGAGGATGTATTGGTTCGAGTTGACAAGTTCATTCTCCCGGCGGATTTTGTTATTCTTAATTGTGAAGTGGACTATGAGGTGCCGATTATTCTTGGTAGACCTTTTCTTGCTACGGGAAAGGCTCTTGTTGATGTGGAAGCTAGTGAACTTACTTTTCGGGTGGGTGATAAAAAGGTGGTGTTCCACGTGTGCAAATCTATGAGGAAACCGAATAGAAATGAAGTGTGTTCGTTCGTTTACTTGGTAACCGATGTGATTATTGATGATACAAGTGCCACGATTAATGTGGGTGACATGCTGGAGGCCGTTTTGCTCAATTTTGATGATGATGAAATGGAAGGCTTCATGGAATGAGTTAATTATTTGTAAGGGATGGGGTCATGCAATTATGCACCTCAGAAACTTTCCTTGGATCTTGAGAATAGCAAAACTCCTCCTACAAAGCCTTTAATTGAAGAGCCTCCTATCTTGAAGTTGAATCCATTACCTCCACATCTCGGGTATGAATTCCTTGGCCCTTGCTCTACTTTTCTGGTTATTCTTTCCTCTTATTTGACTAACGTGCATGTTGACTCTACATTGGTGGTGCTCCACAAGAGAAAGAAAGCTATTGGGTGGACTTTGGCAGATATTCGGGGAATAAGCACCGCATTTCGCATGCACAAGATTAATTTGGAGGAAGATGACAAACCCTCCATTGAACATCAAAGGAGACTCAATAAAGCCATGCAAGAGGTGGTCAAAAAGGAGATCATAAAGTGGTTAGATGTCAGGGTTGTCAACCCCATTTCTGATAGTTCGTGAACTTCTCTGGTGTAATGTGTTCCGAAGAAGGGGGCATAATTGTGGTCACCAATGATAAGAACGAGTTGATTCCAACAAGAACGGTGACCGGATAGAGAGCGTGTATGGACTATTGGAAGCTAAACAAAGTCACAAGGAAAGACCATTTCCCACTACCCTTTGTTGACCAAATGCTTGATAGGTTGGCCGGATGGGTGTTCTATTGCTTTCTAGATGGATATTCGAGCTACAATCAAATCCTTATTGCCCCGGAAGATCAAGAGAAAATAACTTTTACTTGTCCCTATGGCACTTTCGGTTTCAAGCGGATGCCATTTGGCTTATGCAATGCACCGACATCGTTTCAACGGTGTATGATGGATATCTTTATTGGATTATTTTGATGATTGCTTGGCAAATTTGGATAAGGTATTGGCAAGGTGTGAAGAAACGAACTTGGTATTGAATTGGGAGAAATGCCATTTCATGGTCGAGGAGGGTATTGTCCTTGGCCACAAGATTGCAAAGAAGGGAATAGAGGTCGATAAAGCGAAAATAGAGGTGATTTCTAAACTTCCACCTCCAACATCCATGAAGGACGTGATAAGTTTCTTGGGTCATGCGGGCTTCTACATGCATTTCATAAAGAATTTTTTCAAAGTGGTGAACCCTTTGTGCAAGGTTTTGGAGAAAGATGCTAAATTTCACTTCAATGATGATTGCACGAGAGCATTTGAATTGCTCAAGTTCAAGTTGACAACTACTCCCATTATCATCGCTCCTAATTGGAGCATTCCTTTTGAGCTCATGTGTGATGCTAGTGATGTAGCGGTTGGAGCAGTTTTGGGGCAACGTATCAACAAGATCTTTCTCCGGTATATTATGCTAGTAAGACCATGAATGATGCCCAAGTCATTTACATCGTGACCGAAAAAGAGCTCTTTTCCATTGTGTTTGCTAGTGAGAAGTTTCGCCCGTACTTGATAGGTGCAAAAGTGATTGTCCACACGGATCATGTGGCACTTCGTTACCTTATGAGCAGGAAATATTCCAAAGCTCGGTTGATGAGATGGGTGCTTTTGTTGCAAGAGTTTGATATAGACATCCAAGACCGAAAAAGAAGTAAAAACCAAGTGGCAGACCACTTGTCTCATTTGGAGAAGGAGGGGAGGCTGCATGATGGCCTTGAAATCAATGACTCCTTCCCCGATGAGCAACTCTTAGCCATTTCAATGAAAGATGTGCCATGGTTCGCGGATCTAGTAAATTTTCTTGTAAGTGGTATCACCCCGAATGAGTTCTCTTCAAACCAAAAGAAGAAGATCAAACGGGATTGTCAAGACTATTATTGGGATGAACTGTACCTTTTCCAGATTTGTACGGATGGAGTGATTAGAAGATGTGTACCGGAGGAGGAACAAGTTGAAATTCTAGGGGCTTGTCATTCTTCGCCGTATAGTGGTCACCATGGTGGAGCAATAACGGTGGCCAAAGTGCTATGTTACGGTTTCTATTAGCACACTCTTTATAAGGATGCAAGTGATCTAGTCAAGCGTTGTGATGAATGTCAAAGGGCCGGTGGAATCTCAAAGAAAAATAAAATTCCCCTCACCACCATTTTGGAGATTGATATTTTCGATGTGTGGGGTATTGACTTCATGGGACCTTTTGTGAGTTCTTGTGGAAATACCTACATCTTGATCGCAATTGATTATGTGTCTAAATGGGTTGAGGTCGTTTCTCTACCCAACAATGAAGTAAGAAGTGTGGTGGCATTTTTTAAGAAGAACATCTTCACAAGATTTGGTACTCCGCGGGCTATCATAAACGATGGGGGTCATATTTTTGCAACAAACCTTTTGACACCTTGCTTAGAAAGTATGGTGCAACTCATAAAGTTACGACTCCCTATCACCCTTAAGCTAGCGGTCAAGTGGAATTCTCCAACCGGGAGATAAAGAGTATTTTGTCCAAAATAGCGAATGCTAACCGAACGGATTGGTCAAAGAAGCTTGATGATGCACTACGGGCTTATCGGACTTCTTTCAAAACTCCTATCGGGATGTCTCCATACTGGTTGGTGTTTGGCAAAGCTTGTCATCTTCCGGTGGAACTCGAGCATAAGGCCATGTGGGCTTTAAAGAAGTTAAATCTTGATTGGGATGCAACTGCTAACTTGCGGGATGCACATGTGAATGAATTAGATGAATTCTGGTACCATGCATATACAAGTTTGTCCTTGTACAAATAAATAATGAAGTACCTTCATGACAAATACGTCCGAAACAGGGAGTTCAAGGTGGGCGATCTCGTTTTGTTATTCAACTCACGATTGAAGATGTTTCCCGGAAAGCTGAAATCCAAATGAAGTAGTCCCTTTGAAATTGTGGGTGTGACACCTTTTGGTGCATTGGCATTATTTGGGACAAGCTGATGATGGCCACGTGGTGGTAGTGATTCATTTGAAGTGATGGTAATCTGCGTCGTGACGCGGCGTTAAATCAGGCGCTTCTTGGGAGGTAACCCATGTTTCTTTTTCTTTTCTTTTTTCTTTTTTTCTTCTTTAGATAGGTCTTATTTTGTGCTAACTGGATTTGAAATGTGTTGCAGGAAGGTGTGTGCTTTACAAGAACTATGCTCAGAAAAATTTGGTAAGTATGGAAAAAGTACAGACCGCACAATTCTTATGCGGACCGTACAATTTTGAACGCTACAGCAGAAGGCAAATGCGGCCGCATAATTCTTGTGCGGACCGCACAACTTGAGATGGAAAAATACAAACTCTCTGCAGTTTGTTTGTCAGAGAAACAGCCAAAGTGCAGCCGCACAACAAATTCTGCTGTCCGCACCAAACTCTGCGGCCGAAAAGCTAAATATGCGGACCGCAGATCATCAAAAGGAAGTGGAACACCAGGTAACAGAGTGCGGACCGCAGAAGGAATTTTGCGGCCGCACTCATCTCTTGACTCCTTAGCCAGACCCACTGTGTATAAATAGTAACCCTAAGGCTACTGTTGAAACTTTCAAAAAAAAAGGGCTAAAATTTTGCACACGTCTGATTCAATCATCTATCACCTAATTACGCATCTGTGATCATTCCTTATCACCACTTCATCACTGGTATGTTCAAATCATTTCTAGGATTCTTCAATTTCCTTAGTTTAATTTACAATTTGTTAGTTAGTTTAGACCATTTGTCAATTTCATATCCATGTGGGGTTTAAATTATGTGGGTTAACTCTTACTTGGTTTTTGGGGAATGGGTAGTTTGATTATCATGTTTAGTTGCTATCACCATGTCCAATTTGTGCATAAATCGAAAACCTATAGGACTCTGCCCGATTGAATTTTGAAATGTGCGGTCGCACAAGGAATTGTGCCGTCCGCAGAAGTATAGATTAGGGCAGATGGTGAGGCAAGATTGTGCGGACCGCACTTAAAATTGTACGGACCGCAGTAATTTCATCGCGGCCGCAGAAAAGTGTGTGCGGCCGCAAATCAGGCCAATCTCTGTCATTAGAGAGTTGGCACTTTTGGAAAGTTTCATGTGCGGTTGCACTTGCAATTGTGAGGACCGCACTTCAATTCTGCGGTCGCACTCAAAACTGTGCGGACCGCTGTTTCATTGCTGCGTCCACTCTTTAAAATTGTGCGGTCCGCACAACCCAGGCTGCAGCCACACTTCCCCACCCTGCAACATATTTTGTTCTGTGACTTTTTGTTTATCTGCAATTGAATTAGAACTGACTCATGCTGCTGTTTGTTATAGAGAATGGTTAGATCACGAGGTCATGGTGATACATCAAAGGGGAGGGGTGAACCTTCCAGAGGCAGAAGCAAAAGTAATTTACCCCTCGCTCTCCAAAGGACAATCAGTAAGAAAGCCATAGCAGGCCAAGGAAGATAGCCCGAGCCTTCCGAGTTTAGTTCATATGCCCCATCTTGGGAAGCATCGGAGGGTGACTTAATGAAAGAGCAGCATGTTGTTCAATCATAACCACAACAGCCACAGGTCAAATACCAACTTAAAGACGAGCCTTCCTTCTCTAAGAGCACTTCCGAGGGTTTGGAAGGTGATAGTCAGGCTTCAGATCTCTCATCCACACATGCCTCCGACATACTTGCTACTACAGTGGATGTTGATGATATTCCGGATGATGGCCGAGGGGGTGGTACCAGAGTTGCTGACCTTGAGAGGTCAAAGAAGAAGAAGAAAGAGATTTGAGAAGATAGGTTTATCAGTTTGGCTGCTCTCATAAGATTCCGAGAGTGGTGGCCAATGAGATTTCTCACTCTTGAGCGTCAGATCATGATAAAATATCTTAACAAATACAACCCGGTAGTGTTGAGACAGTTTCAGGAGCAGAAGGGGTGGATGTGGTTCACCAAAAGTGTGGTAGATTCCAAGGAATACCTGTTCCAGGATTTTACGCCAATGTGGCGCATATAAAGAAAGGGGCCAAGGTAACAAAAGTGAGAAATCTAAAGGTGCGATTGGATCATAGCACCCTGAAAACGTATTTAAGGTTTGAGGATATGGATCCTGTGCAATACCTGGAAAAGTTAGCACTGGGAGATGTAGTTCGACCATGGATAGTTGCGATTCTTGTAGCTTCGGGGCCGCCTCCAACATGGATCACAGCAGGGGTTCCCATTCAGCGGAACACCCTAAATTTTGAGGCAAAGGGATGGAAAACATTCGTGTGTAGCAGACTAGACCCGTGCCAAAATAAAACAAATCTTCCAATTCAGCGGGCAGTGCTAGTCGCTTATATCATGGCCGGGTACCCAATCAATGTGGGTGATGTGATGTCGGTCAACATGTCTGTGGTCTCCAGGCAAGGTGACACCTCCTACCCGTATCCCAACACTATCACTGAGTACCTTATGGATACGGGTGTGGAGCTGAGGGATTTTGATACCAAGGTGCGGGCGAAGAAGCCCTTCTCATGGTATTCTTTGACGGGTGGTGGAAACCTAAAAAAAAGGGGTCAACCCTCTACTACTGCAGGCCAGTCTGATGAGCCCGTCGGGGTAGCTGCTGAGACTGTTGACATGCCATCTACTTCAGTAGAGCCTGCTGATGGTGCAGAAGCTATGCCTCCACCTTCTTCTTCAGGTTCCTCAGCATCAGTGCCTTCCACATCGGCTTTGAAGCCGGTGCCTATGCCCGCTCATCCACTATTTGCACTACGAGTCTCCCAAACACTAGCGGGCCTCAACAACTGGATGCAGACAGCCACTGCATAGTTGTCTAACATATCCAATGTTGTTGCAGAACAATCATCCACTCCAGCACCCCAGATTCCTCCGATAGTGGAGGATACATTGAAGAAGATCTTGGAGAACCAGACCACCATCATGAACACCTTGGTAGCACATGGAGCAGTGATTGAGAAACTGGGGAAGCAGGTAAAGAAAATGAAGAAATCCCAGGAGTCCAAGAAATCAGTTGACAGGCTGAGGAGAGAGGTGACCAAGATAGCAGCAGCTGGTGATCTTTCATTTGATATGCTCATGGGGTCAGACCCACCAACACCAGCAGATCCAGCATCACCATCAGCTTCAGTGGCACCAGCTGTCCAGTCTGAGCAGCCAGACTTGGCTGCCAACATTGCTGAGGCAGTGTGCCAGATGTTCACCAAACCAGTTACTCCCAAAGGCGATGATGATGAGATCCAGTTAGAGGAGACTAAGGGCGGTGACGCTGCTATGGACACGGAGATGTCCAAGGCCACATAGGGAGTCTTTTTCACTCTTACCCTTCTTTATTCTTGCTTTGATTAAGCGTTGGGGACAATGCTTATTTTTATTCGGGGGGTAGGGGTGGGGTGTATGGAGTTATTTGATTTGCTATTTGGATGACTTTTAGACATTTGGTATGTAACAACTGACAATATTTTCTTCTTTATCTTTATTTTGTATATATATTCTCTTTGTTCTCTCTTGATGTATATATTCTCTCTTTTCCTCTCTCGTTATGAATATTCGTTATGCTTTCAGTAGTTGTTGTTTTTTTAGCTTCTTTATTTTGTTTTCTTATTAGTCTATGTTTAATCTAATAGCTTCTTTTGAATTTTGTAGCTTCTTTTTATGTTTTAGTGAACAATAAGCCTTTGGTTTTCTTAATGCCACGGTTCTTTCCAAAGGTCATTTTTGTGTGAACCGGTTGACTCTTCCCAACGATGGATGGTGTGACAACCTTCTTAAGGAATTGAGTCGGGTTTTGGTGTTTAGGTACGAATAGTAGTAATAATGAATAAAAAGACCTAATTAAGTCAGGTTCGAAGAGTAAAACATGCTTCACTTGGTATCAACACACTTAACTACGTGCTTATGGTTAAAAACAAGGTTTTTGGAAAGATATAGCTCTAGTTAGTGACCTTGTGACTCTTGTGTTGACTTAGGCAATCATCGAGTGGTTTAGCCGAACCATAATGATTTTTAATCTTGAATATGGTCGTTGTGGGCCCTTGACATAATCCTCTTTAACAATCTCGCTGCGTGAGAGGTGAGATGTTTTTGATTCAAGTCCAAGTACCCGTGCGAATGGTCTAGAACTTGCCACGAATGTGTCTCTAGACGAAATTTTAAGTTTTGCTTGGCTTGAGAAGTGATTGTAGGCTCTCCTTGACCCGTTTGAATTTTTTCATGACCCACCAATGTTGTTATCCCTAGTCAACCTATTTGAGTCTAAAACCTTTCTCAGTTGATAATCATGTTACAAGCCTTTACCCGTTCTGTCGTGACCCTCTCTTGGCACTAGAGCTTTCCTTAACACTCTTGTAAAATAATTGGCTAAAAATAAGTTTGGGGGATAAACAAGGAGTTTGAAAAGGGCATCAAGGCACAAAAAGAGAAACGAAATGAAGAGAAGGAAAGGCAAGAAAAAGAAAGAAAGAACAAAAAGAAAAATGCAAAAAGAAAGTGAATAAGTTGAAGAGTTAAAGGAATTCAAAGAAAAGTAATGATGCAAATCATGGAGAAAGAAAAGAAGGAGAAAATAAATATCATGACCAGAAAAGAGTGATGCTAAGTCTCTCTAATCCCCCTATGGAAAAGAAAATGCCTCAAAGAGTTGGCAAAGCATGAGTCGATAAGAGAAAATAGAGTGCTTAAGGAAAGAAGAACCCGTTCTATCATAGCATATCCAACCGTAGTTCAAAATCCTTCATTGCATTTCGAAAAAGCCCTACGTGATTTCAAGTCGAGTGAGCTTACATTAGTGGGGATTTTCACGAGGGGCAAGCCTATGGTACTTAAAGCCGTACTTGTGACATTCTTTTGAGAGAGATGAGCAAACCTTTCACAAATCTTTGAATTGAGTGCTACATTCTTAAGTGAGATACGCAAACGGAGAGTAGAGAGGAGGAGTTTGGGATCCACAATAATCTACATGAAATAACGAGCTTCCTTGATGAATGAAGTCAACTCTTGATGCTCAAGTGTCATATCAGAACTATTTGTGCTTAAACGTTCAACCCATTACCTTGTTAATAATACATAAGTGTTGTGGGTAATTGTTAGTCCCAATTAATGCATGATTGATGTATCTTTGATTAGCAGGAATAGCTCTTAACTTGTGGAGGTAGGAATTACCTTATTTGCTTGAGGACAAGCAAAAGTTTAAGTTTGGGGGAGTTGATAAGTGAGAATTTTGACTATTTTTCAGCAACTTTTTGCTTTCGTTTTAGTCTAATATCATTTAATTGTGTTCCCGAAAACCGATAAAATATGCTTAATTATAGGAATAGTGGATAATGAGCCCCCAAGGTAAAATCCAACTCAAGAAGGAATGATCTGAACTCAAGGACACAAACATGCACAAAAGCTCAGAAGTGCGGACCGCAGATTTTCATCTGCGGCCGCAAATTGTGAAGAAACTCCTATCAGAGACAAGTGCAAAGTGTGGTCCGCACATGACATGTGCGGCCGCAGAACCTGGGCAAGAGAAAATGTTCAGAGAACTTGCATCTCAAGTTCAACAGAAGTGCAGAGCACAATTATTGTGCGGTCGCAGAAGAATAGCTACGCGGCCGCAGTCACATTTGTGCGGTCCGCAAAAGAGCAATGTGCGGCCGGACTCAGAAATGCACGGACCCCAGAAAGAGAGAAGTGCGGCCGCAGTTCAGAATTATGCGGCCGCAGGTTTCCATTCCTGTCAGGCTGAAGCAAAGTGCGGACCGCACATGGAATTGTGCGGCCACAAAACCTCCGAAAGAGCATTTTTGTCCAAAAATTCTAGCACTGTATAAATAGAAGTGTTTCACTTTTTAGGTCAAGTTCTTTTAGTAGTTTTTGCTATTTTGAGCTTTTTGAATATTGATTTCATCATTTTAATTATTAATATGGGTTTAATTATCACTTTTTCTTCCATTTTAAGCATGAGTAGCTAGATTTTCACTAGGGTTGTGACCCAACCCTAGTGCGTAAACTTAATGGGTATTTGATTTATTGCTTGTTTATGATTGGGTGTTGATTATCTAGCCTAGTTCTTGCTTTTATGTGAAGAATTAATGGTTGCAAATATTATTTCATGCCTATTTGACTTGGTCTCTACTTGAGAAAGGGAGATCAGTCTAAGAAAACTTGGCTAGCAAGAAATTAGATCAATCGAGAGATCGATGAGCCCAATTAAAGGGTTCAACCTAGAGATAGTAAAACCCGACTTGAGCTTATCATCAACTGTTTTGTTTAATATCCATTTGAACTTGAGAAAGCCAAATTGGGCAAACTCACTCTCTGACCGAGAGGTATTGAGTGGGGTACTTGGGTGTTGATAGCTATAATACACCCCGACCAATAAAACAAGCTTTAAAGTTTACAACCCATTAGTCGAACACCTAGGTGAAGGTCATAGCCCTAAGCCTTTTATATCATTTGAAAAACAACCAAAAACACTTTCCTAGTTTAAATTCTTAGTTTGTTATCTTCGTTTAAATTAGACCTAGAAACAACTCAAGTTTGTGGAAGTGCAATTTGAGATGATTCAAGCTCATACACTATAATATATATCCCTAATACCCATTCATAGCTCCCTGTGAAAAATCGACCCTGACTCCTTGTTGGGTATTACTATTGCATCGACCGTTTTTATATCCTCAAATAGAGGAGTGAAATTGGACGAGATCACATGAAAGACATATGTTTCTTCAAAATCAACCTATATACAACAGAAGATCAATTTTAACTTAGTCTATTATACATATGGTGACGCTAAAATATGTAAGAAATAACAAACTCGACAACAAACATGTATGATAGAATGTTATTTGGTATTAAAGTATTTAAGTATTCTTCTTGGTATAATTATTGGTACATTTTCTCTTGAATCTAAAACAGAAAAATATTTTGTTTTTACTATAAAATTTTGCAATAAACCTTTTATTTAGTTGATCAACATATTCATTTCTGTCAGCTACGATATCGTTTTAATTCTATCGTGCGATTCGTACATTTGGATTGATAACCAAGTGTTCAGGAAGAACTAAATCATCATTTATTGGATGCTCTTCTTCGTTTCCGACACGAAGCAAGAAGGCAACTAAATACTTGATATGTTCTTACTTTATATTTTTTGTCAGTTGAATCTTTTTCATTTGAAGCCAGAAGTATAACTTTGGCAGGCTAGCTTTTACAGTCTCTTCTTTTGTCAACTTTGGAACTACTGGTAGTACTTGATATAAATTAGCTCCCAAACCATTATTTTTCACCAAATGATTCATTAATATCCAATATATGTCTAGAACTCCGAGCAATTATTTCGATCGTTTGATATTTAGCCATAAGTGCTCCATCCCATATTATCATTTTTGATTGACTTATAAATTTAGCACCATTGCTCTGCTTTGATATATTTGTGATGATTATTTAAGTTGTTTGAAGAGGTATATCAAATTTAAAGTGGGTGGCCTCACAATAAAATCGTTGTTGACACACCACTTGATATTATTGCTAATAGTGTCATGCCTGCTGATATGATATTTTCAAGTAATGCATGATATATAAATATTATTTCGGTTCCGCCGAAGGCATCTACAAAGATTAATCTCGTTATAGCAGAGTCGACTCTTTATAATATACTATTGAAAGTTTGTTCTTGTTTAGGATTTAACTTTGACTGTGCTTCCTCAGACACTTGTATAGCATTTTGATTCCTAATAATATACTAACCTTTTTACTTTGTGTTTTAACGCTTTTTTTATGGAATAAATTTATGTACCCTATATTTTTTTAACTTGAATAAGAATTTTACTCATATGATAAATTTAAAAAATAATTGAATTGGATTCTCTTGCTAAATAATTAATTAGATTTAATTATTTAGTTTTAACATAAAAAATAATTTTGTGATGACCGAAAATGTCATCTTTAAATTTTAATAATTAATTGTGTGTTCTAAGACCTCGCAAAAGCACTATTTATCACTCCTCAACTTGCGTGCGCAGTCCATAAAAATGGATTAAAATGTGAAATAGAGCCTTAAAACTCAACTGAGTTGACTTTGGTCAACATTTTGAGCAAACGGACCCGGATCAGTCTTTTGATAGTTCCGGTAGGTCCGTATCGTGAATTTGGACTTGGGCGTATGCCCGAAATTTAATTTGGAGGTCTCTAGCTCAAGTTATGACCATTTAACGTAAACTAGTAATTTAAAGGCTAAAGATTTTCAAGTTTGACCACGGGGCTGACTTTTTGATATCGGAGCCAGAATCCGATTTTGAAAATTTGAATAGCTCCATTATGTCATTTAGAACAGTGTGCCAAATTTGAAGTCATTCCGGATTCAGTTAATATGTTTTGGCACGATATTTGCAAATTGAAAAGTTTAAAACTCAAAGTTCGAATCGAGGTATGAATTATAATTTCAGCGTTGTTTGACGTAGTAAGAGATCCTGAATAAGTCCGTATTATATTATAGGACTTGTTGGTATATTCGTACGGGGCCCCGAGTAACCTGAGAGTGATACGGATAGAAATCGGATCAAGAATTGGACTTAAGGAAAATCTGAAATTTGGTCTTCTCGTGTAATCGCATCTGCGGAGTTTTGACCGCAGGTGCGAGCTCGCAGAAGCAGCCTGGGCAAGATGGGCAAAATTTCGCAGGTGCGAAAACTTGCACGCAATCGCGCGTCCGTAGAAATGGACTCTTTGACCGCAGGAGCGGAAGGCAGCGCAGGTGCGCATTTTTCCTCCGAAGATGCGAGGCCTCGCCTGGCAGTCCCACTTCGCAAATGCGAGATTTTTCTCACAAATGCGAGGCCGCAGGTGCAAAAATATAGCCCGAAGATGCGAAAATGCTGGGAAGAATACATAAAATCGGGTCTTAGCCATTTTTATTCATTTTTGAGTTTTAAGTCTCGGATTTTGGTGATTTCAAAGGGGTTTTTCACGATTTTGAATTGGGTAAGTGTTCTATAACCAAAAGTGTTTATATTTCATAAATCCATGTCTATATTCATCACTTATATCGGATTTAGATGCAAGAAATTGGAATTTTTGTAAAATTTCCAAAAATAAAAAATTAAGATTTGAGGGTCCATTTGACATTGGAATTTGATAATTTTTGTATGGATTGACTCATCTCGGAATGGGTATTCAGATTTCGTAAGTTTTTCCGATATTTGAGACGTGGGCCCCACTATCAATTTTTAAAATGAATTTCGGATTTTTATATGAGATTAATTCCTATGATTCGTATTAAGTATATCGAATTGTTTGTGAATAGATTTGACACTTTTGGAGTCAAATTCAAAAGGAAAATCTATGATCGAGTAATTGATTAAAATTGCAAAGCTAGGTAAGTGTCGTGGTTAACCTTGACTTGAGGGAATAGAAACCTTAAATTATTTGTTATGTAAAATGCATGTGAACGACGTATAGGCGAGGTGACGAGTGTCTATACGTCGTTAAATTAATTGTTTGCATAATTATTTGAAAATACTAAATTTGTTTAAATACACGAATTAATTATTATAATAATTGTTTCTCTCCTATTCTATCTCAATTATTAATTCTTGAATTCCTGTAATAATTGCTACATGCTTATTTGAATTGTGTGCATTAATTGCTACTTGACATTTAGTATATTAAACATTAAACTACCTATTTTCTCTCTAATTTTCATAATAAATTGCTATTTGTCATTGTTTGTTTCATAATTAAATCATAATTATTCTATGCTTGTTGTCTTAAAATTTTATATTAATTGTTGCATTTATTGGGGCAAGTTCTTCTATGAGAATTGGTAAATGAATATATTAGGGGATCGGGTTGCACGCCGCAACAAACTTATTAAAAAGTCCATATTGGGGGATCAGGTTGTACGCCGCAACAGACTTATTAAAAAGTCTATATTGGGGAATCGGATTGCACACCGCAACAAACTTATTAAAAGGTCTATATATATACTTGATTATATAAAAGTCTATATATATACTTGATTAAATAAATATATTGGAGAGTAGAAAAATGAATATATTGTGAAAACGGGTTGCACGCTGCAATGGAAATTGATTGAAATGATAATTGATTATGACTGCTGAGTTGGCTTCAAACTATTATAAATGAGTTACCTGATTTATTTCTATTATTTGTTGTTGTTACTAATATTGCGTATAGGTTAATGTAAGTGACATGCCTTAGCCTCGTCACTACTTCATCGAGGTTAGGCTCAGCACTTACCAGTACATGGGGTCAGTTGTACTGATACTACACTCTATACTTCTTGTGCAGATTTTGGAGTTGGTCCCAGCAGCCTATAGACTTGCTCGGATTTCAGCTACCTGAGGAGACTTGAGGTATAATTGCACGGTGTCTGTAGTTCTGAAGTCCCCGTCTACTTTACTTTAGCTGTGTGTTTGTTTCCAGACAACTACATTTTATTCAGACCTTTATTTGTATTATTATAGAAGCTCGTGCACTTGTGATACCAATTCTGGGATGGTATTTAGATTCCGTTATTTTTATGGATTATTCACTACATTTCAGACTTTACTTCCACATTGGTTTCTTTGTTATTAATAAATTTAAAAATTGTTTTAAAATGGATAATATTATTATAACGTTAGCTTGCCTAACAAGTGAAATGTTAGGCACCATCACAGTCTGAAGGTGGGAATTTCAGGGTCGTGACAGTTGGTATCAGAGCACTAGGTTACACAGGTCCCACGAGTCACGAGCAAGCTTTGTAAAGTCTGAAGGATCGATACGGAAACGCTTATACTTATCTCTCAGAGGCTATGAAATTTAGGAACAATATCACTTCTTTCTTATTCTGTCGTGCGATTTTATTCTATCATCGATAATTGAACCATTCTATTCTTATTCTCTCGCAGATGGTGAGAACACGTAATACCTCTACTGATGGACAGGGACCAGAGCCCCCGGTGGAAACTATGGCTAGGGGTAGAGGTCGAGGCAGAGGTCGTGCTAGAGGCCGAGGCAGAGGTAGAGCTCAGTCTAGAGCTTGAGCAGCTGCACCTGTTGTAGAACCTCAGGTGGATCTTCAGGAGGAAGTTCCAGTTCAGAATGCACCAGTTGGACCAGTTCAGGTCCCGGAAAGATTCCTAGCCACTCCGGTGCTTCAAGATGCTCTAGTCCGGTTGGTGAGTCTTATGGAGGGTGTGGCCCAGAATGGTACATTTCCAGTGGCGTCGGCCATTTCATAGGCTGGGGGAGGAGCAAAAACTCCCACTACTCCCGCTTCGGAGCAGATAGCTCCCCAGAATCAGGCTCCAGCAGCCCCGCCAGTTGGGGTAGTTCAACTAGTTGTTGCGGCACAGACCGATGATAGGCCCGCTATGTCTTTTGAGGCATTATTGAGACTGGATAAGTTTACCAAGCTCTTTCCAGTTCACTTCAGTGGTACACCTTCTGAGGACCCACATGATTATCTTGAACGATGCCATGAGGTATTGTGGAACATGGGTATAGTTGAGACCAATGGGGTTGATTTTGCTGTATTTCAGATGACGGGTTCCGCCAGGAGGTGGTGGAGGGATTATACATTGACTAGACTAGTTGGGTCGCCTGCACTTACCTGGGAGCAGTTCTCTCAGCTATTTCTAGATAAGTTCTTTCCTGTCACACTGAGAGAGGGTTTCCGCAAGCAATTTGAGCGTCTACACTAGGGCAGTATGACTGTTACTCAGTACGAGTCCCGTTTTGTGAATTTGGCTCGTCATGCTCTCCTTTTACTACCCACTGAGGGAGAGAGAGTGAGGAGGTTTATTGAGAGACTCACTCACCCTATCAGGCTTCAGATGGCCAAGGAGACCGAAAGTGAGATTTCTTTTCAGGCGGCTGCTAATGTCGCGAAGGGGATCGAGATGGTTCTTGCACATGAGAGAGGGCAGAGGTATGATAAGATGCCTCCTCAGTTCAGTGGTTTCTGTGGTGCCTCGTCTGGAGGTAGGGGTAATTTAGGTAGGGGTCATCCTTCCAGACCGTTTCATTCAGTAATTCATGCATCTCCCGGTGCCCTAGGGAGTCACGGTCCTATTATTCCTTACTCTGGACAGCCATCATTTAGTGCACATTCAGCTCATGTAAGTGCACCGCCACTCCAGAGTTACTACATCGGTTATCCGATCCATTTGGGTCAACTTCAGCTTCAGCAGCCACGACATCAGGATGGGTGTTATGAGTGTGGGAACATTGGTCACATCAGGAGGGATTGCCCTAGATTGGCGAGTAACAGATCTCGGCAGGATTCTCATGCCATCATGCCGGCACCGGTTGCTTCACTGCCTACTCATCCAGCTAGAGGTAGGGGTCAGGCAGCTAGAGGTGGAGATCAGGCCATTAGAGGCGGAGGTCAGACCGTTAGAGGTGGAGGCCAGCCAGTTAGAGGTCGTCCCAGGGACGCAGTTTAGAGTGGTGAGGCTCAGCCCCGATTTTATGCTTTTCCAGCTAGGCCTGAGACTGTGATCACAAGTATTATTCCAGTTTGCCATAGAGATGCTTCAGTTCTATTTGATCCAGGATCTACTTATTCCTATGTGTCCTCCTATTTTTCTTCATATTTGGTTGTGCCTTGTGATTCTGTGAGATCTTCTGTGTGTGTATCTACACCGGTGGGAGACTCTATTGTAGTAGATCATGTCTATCATTCATGTGTGGTTACTATTCATAGTCTTGAGACTAGTGTGGATCTTCTACTTCTTGATATGGTAGATTTTGATATCATTTTGGGTATGGATTGGTTGTCCCATTATCATGCTATATTGGATTGTCATGCTAAGATAGTGACCCTAGCCTTGTCGGGGTTACCTTAGTTAGAGTGGAAAGGAACTCCTGGTCATTCTGCCAGCAGGGTTATTTCTTATATGAATGCTCGGCGTATGATAGAGAAAGGGTGTCTAACCTATTTGGCTTATATTCGTGATCCCAGTGCGGATGTTCCTTCTATGGACTCAGTACCAGTTGTTCGTAAATTTCCAGAAGTATTTCTTACAGATCTGCCGGGGATGCCACCCGAGAGAGATATTGACTTTTGTGTTGATTTGGCTCCGGGCACTCAGCCCATTTCTATTCCACCATACCGTATGCCCCCGCCAAAGTTGAAAAAATTGAAGGAGCAGTTACAAGACTTGCTTGATCAGGGATTCATTAGACCCAGTGTCTCTCCCTGGGGTGCACCAGTATTATTTATAAAGAAGAAAGATAGTTCTATGCGGATGTGTATAGATTATCGGGAGTCGAATAAGGCCACTATCAAAAACAAATATCCACTGCCAAGAATTGATGACTTATTTGATCAGCTTCAGGGTGCCAAGGTGTTTTCAAAGATCGATTTGAGGTCTGGTTACCATAAGTTGAAGATTAGGGCATCTGTCGTCCCTAAGACAGCTTTCCGGACTCGGTATGGGCATTACGAATTCCTAGTGATGTCATTTGGGTTGACAAATGCCCCAGCATTATTTATGGATTTGATGAATCGTGTATTCAAGCCCTATTTGGATTTTTTTGTTGTTGTATTCATTGATGATATCTTGATTTACTCTAGCAGTCGAGAGGAGCATGACCAGCATCTTCGGAGTGTGCTTCAGACTTTGAAAAATAATCAGTTATATGCTAAATTTTCAAAATGTGAATTTTGGTTAGACTCAGTTGTCTTTTGGGGGCATATTGTATCGGCAGAAGGCATAAAGGTGGATCCTAAGAAGATTGAGGTTGTTCAGAATTGGCCTAGACCTACTTCAGTTACAGAGATCCGGAGTTTCCTAGGTTTGACATATTATTATCGTTGGTTCGTGGAAGGGTTTTCATCTATATCAAGCCCATTGACCAGACTGACCCAAAAGGGTGTCCCATTTAGATGGTCAGACGAGTGTGAGTTGAGCTTTCATAAGCTCAAGACTACTTTGTCTACGGCGCTAGTGTTGGTATTACCCATAGGTTCAGGATCGTATACGGTATATTATGACGCATCTCACATCGGGCTTGGTGCAGTATTAATGCAAGATGGCAGGGTAATTGCATATGCGTCACGGCAGTTGAAAGTCCACGCGAAGAATTGTCATGTTCATGACTTAGAACTGGCGGTCATTGTTCATGCGCTGAATATTTGGAGGCATTACCTCTACGGTGTCTCGTGTGAGGTATTTACTAATCATCATAGCCTTCAGTATTTGTTCAAACCAAAAGATCTTAATTTGAGGCAGAGAAAATGGTTGGAGTTGTTGAAAGACTATGATATCACCATTTTGTATCACACCGGAAAGGCCAATGTGGTGGCCGATGCTTTGAGTAGAAAGGTTGTGAGTATGGGCAGTCTTGCGTATATTCCGGTTGGTGAGAGGCCATTAGCTACAGATGTTCAGACTTTGGCTTATCAGTTGATGAGGTTAGATGTTTCAGAACCTAGTCAGGTTCTAGCTTGTATAGTCGCTCAGTCTTCTTTATATTAGTGCATCAGAGAGAGGCAGTATGATGATCTTCATTTACTTGTCCTTAAGGACACAGTGCAGCACTGGGATGCCAAACATGTTGTGGGGGAAGATGGAGTTCTGCGAATACAGGATCATATTTGTGTGCCTAATGTTGACGGGCTTCGTGAATTAATTCTTGGAGAGGCACACAGTTCCAGGTATTCTATTCATCCAGGTACCACCAAAATGTATCAAGATTTGCGACAACATTATTGGTGGAGGAGAATGAAAAAGGATATAGTTGCATATGTAGCTCGGTGTCTGAATTGTCAGCAAGTTAAGTACGAGCATCAGAGACCTGGTGGTTTGCTTCAAAAGTTAGAAATTCCTGAGTGGAAATGGGAGCGTATCACTATGGATTTTGCTATTGGACTCCCATGGACCTAGAGAAAATTTGACGCAGTTTGGGTCATTGTGGATAGGTTGACTAAGTCAGCACATTTCATCCCAGTGGCAGTTACCTATTCTTCAAAGAGGTTAGCTGAAATTTACATTCGTGAGATTGTCCGCCTTCACGGTGTGCCTGTGTCTATTATTTCAGATCGAGGTACGCAATTTACCTCACACTTCTGGAGGGTTGTACAGCGTGAGTTAGGCACACGGGTTGAGTTGAGTACAACATTTCATCCACAGACAGACGGATAGTCAGAGCGCGCCATTCAGATATTGGAAGATATGCTTCGCGCTTGTGTTATAGACTTTAGAGATTCTTGGGATCAGTTCTTGCATGTCACGACCCAAAATCCCACCACGGGCGTCGTGATGGCACCTAGTCTTTAAGACTAGGTAAGGTGATTTTAATTACCTTTTGAAACCATTTTTTTTTAAACTAACAGCGGAAATAATTACAATATACAACCTCCCAAAACTGGTAGTACTGAGTCACGAACTCTAACTGAATACATGAAATGATCACGAGGACCGGATATACAATACTGTTTGATTACAAATTAACAGTACAATGAAATGAAAAGACTACAAGGGACTGCGACGGCCAAGTAGCTCTACCTTGAATCCTTACGATCTCGCTTTAACTCTGCTCAAGTCCGATATCTCCAATACCAGGCTCTGCACAAAAATTTGCAGAAGTGTAGTATGAGTACACCACGGTCAGTACCCAGTAAGTATCAAGACTAACCTCAATGGAGTAGAGACGAGGTACAGTCAAGACACTCACTAGAATAATAACCTGTGTAATATAATATCCAAAATACTAGGAAACAGATAGCAATAAGGGCAGGACAAAACAACCAGTGGTATGCTCAACAAGCAACAAGAATACCATAAATATCAGTCAACAATTAATAAATACACGTACGCCCAATTAATTCAAGTTTTTCAAATAAATATCCTTCACATATAATTCTTCCAAATAACTCTCTTTCAAATGTAGTTTTCTCAAATAATTATTTTTCAAATATAATTCTTTCAATAAATCTTTTCAAATATAATTTCCTCAAATAAATATCTTTCAAATACAATTATTTTATATAATTATTTTTTAATAAAAATCCTTCCAAATAAATATTTTGAATATAGTTCTTTCAATTAAAAAGTCACCATGTGTCACCTTATTTCATAATCATAAAAATACGGGTCTCAGCCCATTTTTATATTTCCACGGCACCTCGTGCCCATAATTAAATCATCATATTTTTCCGGAACCTCGTGCCCTCGTTTCATATCATAACTGCACAGACAATTCACGAGCCAAATATCATTATCATTTCATCACAGCAACTCGTGCCCACATTTTATATCACAACTGCACGGACAATTCACGTGCCAAATATCCTCATTATTTACTCACGTCACCTCGTGCCCATATTTCATTTTATATTCTGCCTGGCCATGGCCACATGCTCTCAATTTCAACATAAATCAGATTGTTACCAATTTACCAACAACAAGACAAATTGCACAACGTATAAAAATAAACACAAGCAAATCAAAACATCACATGAAAATTATCAACACTACAACCTCACATCATCATATATCATCCCTGACAATAGCCACCCTTATCGCTCCTATTGCCGCCCTTATCACTCCTATAACTACCCTTATCGCTCCTATAGCCACCCTTATCGCTCCGCCCAGACAATATCAATAGCCACCCTTATCGCTCCTATTGCCACCCTTATCGCTCCTATTGCCACCCTTATACCCACATAATATCAACGGTGAAATGCCACCCTTATCTCCCCAAAATAATAACTCACACAACACAATAATTTACACGGGAAATTAACACGACAATATAATAAAAATCAATTCATATCACAATTTGCCCAATGGCCACAACCAAATTTCAAAGATATATCAAAATCAATTAATTTCACAACAAATAGCCTAAGGTTCCACACAATATATATAACACCCAAAAACAATCAATAGAGATAAAAAAATAATCAACATAGGGTACACCTTCATTAATAATTATATTAACACTTCTTCTTAAGCTTGCTTAATTAATTGTTTGCATAGGAAAAATTCATAATGAAATCAAATTCCAAGAAATATCAAACCATCAAACTCACGGAAATCACATAACTATACAACTAATAATTACATCGAATTGTCATATAAAAACAAGTTCAATAATTGTTATTTGAGGTATGGCAATTAGATGATTAAACATATACCAACAATTATCCAATTTACTACACAATATGTCCAAGACTTTAACTCAATAAATTTTGCACATATAAGCCCGAGTACGTACTCGTCACCTCGCGTACACGGCTTTTCACATTTCACAAATGGCACATAAGACTCGATGTCTAAGGGGTAATTCCCCCACTCGAGGTTAAGCAAGACACTTACCTCGACGAAACTAAATCAATGCTTTAAATGATCTTCATGAGTGAAGCCACCTCCGGACGGCTCAAATCTGAAATTGGTCCCTTAATAATACTACGATGGTCCACCATACTAAACAAATTTCAATCTCCAACAATGAAACACAATTGCACCAATATTAGTAACAAATTTCCAGATTTTTGGTCATTTAGGCATTTTATCAAATACCTAGAGTACATAGCATTTTACTACCTCTACTAATGGTGTTTCTTCATCCAACAATCACCTTACACACAACTAATTGATCTCACTATCATCTCTAGGTCATCCACAACTTCCCTTAGCAGATACATGCCTAACAATTCACTCCCAACCCACAAATCTTATCAATTAATTCATTTTACAATCTCTACCATACCAACACGCCTAGGTTGGGCACTTATTTCTTCCAATCACCATCCCATAAGTCCTAACACATATTTCGTACATAAATAATCACCATAGATGGTAGACATACTTCTTATAGTGAAACTCTTGAGAATCCCAACTTGTAGTGTTCTTGACCAATTTGGGGATTTAAATGGAAATCTATGGATCTTCAAGATTAATCCTTGTTAATACAGGTGTTTAGGAGTAGTAATCAACTCAAAATTACTCCAAAAACATAAACTTGGTTCATGGGAGGGAGGTATTGGGCGGATTCCCCTTGATATACAAGCCCTAGCTCAACGAAATGACTTATTTCTCTCTCTACCCGGTCTTGGGGGTATTTAATGGGTTTCTACTTGCGCGGCCGTGGATTGGAAGCAGAAACTCTCAAATATGCGCGGCCGCGGATTTGGCCGCGCATCTAGCCGCGCATATGACACAAGTCCAGTAAAATGGCCATAACTTTCTGTATACATATCTAAATGACGAACGGTTTGATGCGTTGGAAACTAGATTCAAAAGGGTTTAATTTGATAGGTATATCACTACCTAAGTCATTATATTGAGGGAGTTATATTCATTTAAATTTGGGTCTTGTGCCAATTGAAACTTCCTTTCCACTTAATGAGTCCAACTTGTTCCACACAAGTTCTTGCCATTCCCAAAACTCCTTAGTATGTTCCAACACACCTTAAACATATATTATCAATTCAACATGATGTGTATCTATCCGATAGGTCTCCTTTAATACTCAAATACGTCATTCCCAGAGACCGTTGGTGCACTTTAAAAACTTAAATCATTAGGGAATATTTACGGGGCCTTACATTGCCACTTGCGGAGTTTGCTTATAATAATAGCTACTAGTCAAGCATTCAGATGGCTCCATATGAGGCATTATACGGAAGGCGATGTCGTTCACCAGTTAGCTGGTTTGAACCGAGAGAGTCTCGGTTGTTAGGTACCAATTTGGTACAGGATGCCTTGGATAAGGTCGAGGTTATTCAGGATCGACTTCGCACAACTCAGTCTAGGAAAAAGAGTTATGCCGACCGTAAGGTTCGTGATATTGCATTCATGATTGGAGAAAGAATATTGCTCCGGGTTTTACCTATGAAAGGTGTAATAATGTTCGGAAAGAAGGGCAAGTTGAGCCCTAGGTATATTGGACCTTTTGAAATTCTTGAAAGGGTGGGTGAAGTAGCCTACAGGCTTGTATTACCACCTAGTTTATCAGCGGTTCATCCGGTGTTCCAAGTGTCTATACTCCGGAAATATCATGGTGATCCGTCCCATGTGTTATATTTCAGCTCATTCCAATTGGACAAATATTTGACTTACGAGGAGGAGCCAGTGGCTATTCTAGCCCAGCAGGTCCGGCAGTTGAAGTCTAAGAGTTATCCTTTATTTCGGGTGCAATGGAGAGGTCAGCCAGTAGAGGAATCTGCCTAGGAGTCTGAGTCGGACATGCTGAGTAAATATCCTCACATTTTCTCCAGCTCAGGTACTTTTTGTAACTCCGTTCGAGGACGAACGTTTGTTTTAGAGGTGGAGAATGTGATGACCCAAAATATTATCTTTAAATTTTAATAATTAATTATGTATTCTAAGACCTCTAAAAGTACTATGTATCACTCTTCAACTTGCATGCACAGTCCGTAAAATTTTCCGGAAAGTTTTTATGTGAAAAAATGGATTAAAATGTGAAATAGAGCCTTAAAACTCAACTGAGTTGACTTTGGTCAACATTTTGAGAAAACGGACCCGAATCAGTATTTTGACAGTTTTGATAGGTCTATATCGTGATTTGGGACTTGGGCGTATTCCCGCAATTTAATTTGGAAGTCCCTAGCTCAAGTTATGACCATTTAACGGAAACTAGTAATTTAAAGGCTAAAATTTTTTAAGTTTGACCACGGGGTTGACTTTTTTTATATCGGAGCCAGAATCCGATTCTGGAAATTTTAATAGCTCCATTATATCATTTAGGGCTTGTGTGCCAAATTTGAATTCAATCCGGATTCAGTTAATATATTTTGGCACGAGATTTGCAAATTGAAAAGTTTAAAATTCAAAGTACGAATCGAGGTGTGAATTGTAATTTCAGCATTGTTTGACGTAATATGAGACCTCGAGTAAGCCCGTATTATAGTATGGGACTTGTTGGTATATTCGTACAGGGTCTCGAGTACCCCGAAAGTGATACGGATTGAAATCGGATCAAGAATTGGACTTAAGGAAAATCTGAAATTTGGCCTTCTCGTGTAATCGCACCTGCGGATTTTTGACCGCAGGTGCGAGCTCGCAGAAGCGAGCATTCCATCGCAGAACCGGCCTGGGCAAGCTTGGCAAAATTCCGCAGGTGCGGAAACTTGCACGCACCCGCGTGTCCGTAGAAGCGGACTCTTTGACCGCAGGAGCGGAAGGCAGCGCAGGTGCGCATTTTTCCTCCGCAGATGCGAGGCCTCGCATGACAGCCCCACTTCGCAAATGCGAGATTTTTCTCGCAAATGCGAGGCCGCAGGTTCGAAAATATAGCCCGAAGATTCGAAAATGCTGGGTAGAATACATAAAATCAGGTCTTAGCCATTTTTACTCATTTTTGAGTTTTAAGTTTCGGATTTTGGCGATTCCAAAGGGGATTTTCACGATTTTGAATTGGGTAAGTGTTCTATAACAAAAAGTGTTTATATTTCATAAATCCATGTCTATATTCATCACTTATTTCGAATTTAGATGCAAGAAATTGGAATTTTTGTAAAACTTTTCAAAAATAAAAAATTAAGATTTGAGGGTCCATTTGACATCGGAATTTGATAACTTTTGTATGGATGGACTCGTCTCGGAATGGGTGTTCAAATTTCGTAAGTTTTCCCGAGATTTGAGATGTGGGCCCCACTATTGATTTTTAAAATGAATTTCAGATTTTTATCTAGAAAATTAGTAAATTCATATGGGATTAATTCCTATGATTCGTATTAAGTATATCAAATTGTTTGTGAATAGATTTGATGCTTTTAGAGACAAATTCAAAAGGAAAAGTTATGATCTAGTAATTGATTAAAATTGCAAAGCGAGGTAAATATCGTGGTTAACCTTGACTTGAGAGAATAGAAACCTTAAATTATTTGTTATGTGAAATGCATGTGAACGACGTATAGGCGAGGTGACGAGTGTCTATACGTCGTCAAATTAATTATTTGCATAATTATTTGAAAATACTAAATTTGTTTAAATACACGAATTAATCGTTATAATAATTATTTTTCTCCTATTTTTTGTCAATTATTAATTCTTGAATTCATGTAATAATTGCTACATGATTATTTGAATTATGTGCATTAATTTCTACTTGACATTTAGCATATTAAATATTAAACTGTCTATTTTCTCCCTGATTTCCATAATAAATTGCTATTTGTCATTGTTTGTTTCATAATTAAATCATAATTATTCTATGCTTGTTGTCTTAAAATTTTATATTAATTGTTGAATTTATTGGGGCAAGTTCTTCTATGAGAATTGGTAAATGAATATATTGGGGGATCGGGTTGCACGCCGCAACAGACTTATTAAAAAGTTCATATTAGGGGATCAGGTTGCACGTCGCAACAGACTTATTAAAAAGTCTATATATATACTTGATTAAATAAGTATATCGGAGAGTTAAAAAATGCATATATTGTGGAAACGGGTTGCACGCTGCAACGGAAATTGATTGAAATGATAATCGATTATAACTGCTAAGTTGGCTTCAAACTATTATAAATGAGTTGCCTGATTTATTTTTATTATTTGTTGTTGTTACTAATATTGTGTACATGTTAATGTAAGTGACCTGCCTTAGCCTCGTCACTACTTCGTCCAGGTTAGGCTCATCACTTATCAGTACATGGGGTCGGTTGTACTGATACTATACTCTGCACTTCTTGTGCAGATTACGGAGTTGGTCCGAGTGACGTACTATAGACTTGCTCGGATTTCAGCTACCAGAGGAGACTTGAGGTATAACTGCATGACTGTGATGACCCAAAATATGTCATCTTTAAATTTAATAATTAATTTTGTGTTCTAAAACCTAGAAAAGTACTATTTAATATTCCTTGACTTGCGTGGGCAATCCGTAAAATTTTCTGAAAAGTTTTTATGTGAAAAATGAATTAAAATGTGAATTAGACCTTTAAAACTCAATTGAGTTGACTTTAGTCAATATTTTGAGCAAATAGACTCGGATCAATATTTTGACAGTTCCGGTAGGTCCGTATCTTTATTTGGGACTTGGTCGTATGCCCGGAATCAAATTTCGAGGTCCCTAGCCCGAGATATGGAATTTTGAGGAAAAATTAAAAGTTTAAGTTCAAATAGTGACCGGATGTCGAATTATGTGCAAACGACCCCGGAATAGAATTTTGATGATTCCAACAGCTCCGTACGGTGATTTTGGACTTAGGAACATGTTCGAAATTTTATTTGGAAGTCCGTAGTTAAATTAGGTTTGAAATGGCTAAAAATAAGAATTTAGGTTTGGAAGTTTGACCGGGGCGTTGACTTTTTAATACCGGAGTCGGAATCCAGTTTCAAAAATTTTCATAGCTCCGTTATGTCATTTATGGCTTGTGTGCAAAATTTGAGGTCAATCGGAGTTGATTTGATAGGTTTCGACATCGAATGTAGAAATTGGAAATTTTAAGTTTCATTAAGCTTGAATGAGAGCATAATTCGTGGTTTTAGCGCCGTTTTATGTGATTTGAGGTTTCAAATAAGTTCGTATGATGTTTTAGTACTTATTAGTATATTTAGTTGAGGTCCCGAGGGCCTCAGGTGAGTTTCGAATGGTTAACGGATCAAAAGTTGGACTTAAAACAGCTGCTGCAATTTTTCCTTTCTGTTGGAAATTCTGGGCCAAGATCGAGCCCAAGATCGAGGCCATGATCGAGACCATGCTCGAGCCCAAGATCGAGGCCATGATCGAGACCATGCTCGAGACCATGATCGAGGCCATGCTCGAGACCATGACCGAGGCCATGATCGAGGCCATGCTCGAAACCACGATCGAGGGCTGCCTGGGCAGAATTATAAAAGAGGGTATTCGTCTCATTCGCCATTTTTAACAAATTGGAGCTTGAGCATAGGCGATCTTTGATAGATTTTTAAGGAAAAGACATTGGGTAAGTGATTCTAACTTGGATTTGGTCTATAAACACAAATATATCATTGTTCTCATCATTTAGTTAGTGCTTTGAGATTGAAATTTGGGACATTTTTTAGAAATCACATAGAAACGAATTTTTGAGATTTCGGTATCGATTCAGAGTCGGATTTGAGTAAAACTGGTATGGTTGGACTCGTAATTGAATGGATTATCGGATTTCGTAACTTTCGCCGGATTCTGAGACGTGGGCCCCATAGATGAATTTTTAATTAATTTCAGAATTTTTATTAAAAATATAGTATTTTCTTATAGAATTGATTCCTATAATTTTTAGTGATTGTATCGAATTATTTTGGCTAGATTCGAGCCAGACAGCGGTGGATAATCGTGGAAAAGGCCTTTTAGTGGATTAAATTGGAGCAAGACGAGGTAAGTCTCTTGTCTAATCTTGTGAGGGAAAAATTACCTCATACTCGATTAAAATTAAATAATTGTTGCTGGGGCTACGTACGCACGATGTGATAAGAGTCCGTGCGTAGCTACTATTAATGCTAAAGTCCGGGTAGTTTAGGACTCAAAGCATGAATTACTTGTGTAAATTGTATTCTTTATTTAATTAATATTATTTAATTAATATTATTTGATATATATATTTATATTGTGAATTGTTAGATAAAAATATTAAAGGATGAAAATCTCATATACTTGATTTTTCTGTTTAAATTAATTAATTGTTAAGAGAAATTGTTCTTCCTCCTGAATTTATCTTATAACAAATATACTCTCATTCCGGAGGTACATAAGAAAATGTCCTCCTTTCTTGTGGAGCGGGCCGAACGCCTCGGCAGGATAGATGCATCTATGGATCGTGCTGCACGTCCCTCGGCAGTGTACACAAAACTCTGGATCGGGTCGTACGACCTCGACAGAAATCGTGCTTGATAATAAAATTTTCACGATACTTGGACAGTTTATTGCAGCTTGTAAAACTATTTGATAAATTGGAAATTTATTGAAATTGAATTGCAGCTTGTATAGCTATTTGATAAATTGGAATTTTTATTGAAATTGAAGGATTTAATTAATAGATTGGAAATTGTTGCATTTGAAGGATTTTTATTATTTCTGCTAAATGAATAAAATTATTGTTAACTCTGTGAATCATGCTGATTTGAATAATTATAATTTATTTTATTTATTAGTATTGACCCTTAGTGAGTGTCAAAGTCAGCCATCTCGTCTCTACCACTTCGAGATTAGGCTTGATACTTACTGGGTACATGTTGTTTACGTTCTCATGCTACACTTGCTGCACTTTTTGTGCAGGATCTGAGACAGATACTAGTAGAGGACCTATCATAGCACATCTCGTTATCCAGGGGCGTAGTGGTGAGCTGCCTTTCTGAGCCGGCCTGCAGCTACCAGTGCCTCTTCTTGTATTTTTAATTCTGTCTATTTTCATTTCAGACAGTATTTGAATTTTTGTATAATCTACTAGATGCTCATACACTTGTGACACCAGGTCTTGGCACACACATTGGTAGAATTTGGTGTCTTATTATTTTTCTTGGATTTAAATTTTATCGATATATGTTTAATTTATTGGTTGGCTTGCCTAGCTATAGTGTTGGGCGCCATCATGACCTATAAGTGAAATTGGGTTGTGATAAATATGCGCAGTTCTGAAGTCTCCGTCTACTTTACTTTAGCTGTGTGTTTGTTTCCAAACAACTTTATTTTATTCAGACCTTTATTTGTATTATTCTAGAAGCTCGTGCACTTGTGACACCAATTCTGGGATGGTATTTAGATTCCGTTATTTTTATGGATTATTCACTACATTTCAGACTTTACTTCCGCATTGGTTTCTTTGTTATTAATAAATTTAAAAATTATTTTAAAATGGATAATATTATTCTAACGTTGGCTTGCCTAGCAAGTGAAATGTCATGCGCCATCACGGTCCGAAGGTGGGAATTTCGGGTCGTGACAAATTTATTCTATGTTGATTCAGATCTTAATATTAGTTCATCTCTTGTTTTAAATATTTAATCTTAATTATAATTTTATCTACCATAAATTTTATTTTCAAAGAGTAAAAGATTGATATGACATTTCACTTTTAGATCTTTATGCATGTAGAATCATTAGTGATATTGACTCTTACCAACCATTTTTTTTCTCTTTTTCACACATTTATATTCGTAAATATTTTCTTAGTTGTTGTATAATAATTGGGTATTTTTTTTTAATATTATACAAAAAAATAATTAAAAAAATATATTATCGTGGGGGTATTTTATTTTCTCAATTTTAACTCTTTATGCAGTCCATTTAATATTGTTTTTATTCTTTCTTAGTATTGGACATTATGGAGTGGTAATGTATTGCCAATACAGAGAAATCTTATGAAATTGATTTTATTAAACATTCCTACATATTTTTAATAAGAATTTAATAGAATTTTTTCTAATTAATTTTAAAATTTTAAATATAAAAAATTAGCATAGAAGGTATTGTAGTCCAAAAAATAGGTTATTGTAGTTATGTCTTTTCCCTATGAGTTCTTCCGTTTAATATTTTAGGGTTATTTTGGTATATTAATTTTGTATTTATACTTTTATAATAATATAGGCTTCCTTTTTCTAAATAAATTTGGATAATATAATACATTCTTAAATTAAATTAGTAATAGGACATTATAATACGTTTTCAAATTAAATTAGTAATAGAAAATTTTAAGAAGTATACCCTAAAAGTAATACGATTACATGACTAAAGATATTTACTTGTTCAATTTTATACGAATTAAACAGCCCGAAAGTAATTATACTAATAGAATTCCTAAAGGTAATCATGTAGGATTCCTAACGTGTAGTATTATGTCCTAAAACTAATAGGATTATAAGGCTAATATCTAAAATTTCGGTTATGTCCTTTTATTATGAGTTATTATGCTTAATATTATAAGGTTATTTTTATAAATCGACATTGTATTCATACTTTTATAGTAATATAGATAGATATAGATATAGATAGATATAGAATCACATGTTATTATTGGTTTATTTGTTGGAATTCAACATTTTATTCTTCCCCTTGAAACGGAGGAAGAAGGCGGTGAAGGTTGGAGATCTCTTCTTATGATGATGCACTATTTAGGACTCCGTTATTCATCGAAAACTTTTGCCAAAATTCATTTTTTAATCATAATTCGATTTGATGTCATAATCTTTGTGTTCCTGGAATGTAGTGTAGAATTGCATCCAGAAGATTGAGAAGGAGAAAGGAGCAGAAAATTAGGATTGGGTTTGTTGGAGTTCAAATCGGGGAGCAAAATGAAAGGGAAACGGAAAGGGAGGAGATGGAATTAGGGATTTGGATTAAGGACCAAAAAGTCCTTATGTTTATTATGGTGGCATGTATTGTTAGAGGTACTTTGGATACAATGCTAACTTACTATAACTGTACAGTAGGTTAGCCTCTCTCTATATATATATATATATATATATATATATATATATATATATATATATATATATATATATATATATATATATATATATATTAGATTAAATTAAAGATGGCTCATGCTGACCATGGGCTCAATACTTAGTTACAAAAATAATTCTTTAATTGTATTACTTTAATTGTTTTGTAAATAATGTAAAAAACGTGTACCCACTTTTTAAATTGTTTTTAACTTGTACCCACTTTTTAAACAACTTCAAGCTTTTTTCTCCTCCTCCTCCTCCTTTTTCTTGTGAACATATTTTAAGATAGTTTATGATATTTTACAGTGGTGAGCTGTTGTGGCGTATTATTTTTTACTATTATTTAGGGTTTCTTCTTCTTTTTTTCTTAATTGCAAAATGGGTTCATTAGATTTATTGTTGTTTTGACAAATTGATGATGAGGTTATGTTTCAAATTTGAGCTCATTTGGAGTAGATTTAGGTATTAAATCGTATATTGTATCGTTAAAATTCGAAGAACAAATTTTTGTTTCTGGACAATTTGCACTTCAATCCTATTTGGCTTTAAGTGCATAAAAATACTAGTTGCACTTTAGACCTTTTGGCCTTAAGTGCATCTGAAGTGCAATTTTTTATTTCAAACTTATTGGCCTTAAGTGTAGGAATATGTTTGTTGCACTTCAGACTTTTTGGCCATAAGTGCATCTAAAGTTCAATTTTCACTTCAGACTTATTGGCCTTAAGTGCATGTAACCATTAGTTACACTTCAAACCTACTTGGCCGTAAGTGCATCTGAAATGTAATTTTTCACTTTAGTCTTATTGGCCTTAAGTGTAGCAAAACATTTATTGTACTTCATACCTTTTGGCCTTAAGTGCATCTTAAATGCAATTTTTCACTTCAGACTTATTGACCTTAAATGCATGAAATCATTAATTGCACTTCAAACCTATTTGGCCTTAAGTGCATATAAAGTGAAATTTTTTCACTTCAGACTAATTTTTTCCTAACTTCATATCCGATAAGTTTGAAATTGATCGTTAAGTGGGTAGGCTTACAAATATTTTTGCAAAGTGAGTATAAGTTCAATTGTAATATCAAAATCGGGTATAGATACAAAAGCTCTGTAAATCATTCATGTTAATTTAAATAATACATTTAAAGATGAAAATTTTCTATGCAGCTTTGTTCAATAAAAACTATTGAATTTCCGAGCTAAACATCTGGTTTTAAATTTATTTTGTGGGAATTAAACATCAAAGGAAAAAGATATAAAAAGGTTCCAATATTTCATTAACTTATTTTTTCTTTGTGTTTGTGTGTTGTTTTTTTCCTCATATTGTAACATGAAATTTACAATGAAGTTTTTTTTAGCAAAATAATGAGTAGACTTGTTGGTAGCACAAAAATTCATAGGCATCACATTTTGATAGTTTTTTCGTGCGTTAAAGTTAAGAAAACAAAGTCCCTAATTTATTTAAACCTCGTCAATTTATGAATAACTAAAGAGTTTATACTTTCTTCGTTGATATTTCATTTGTTAATAGTTTTAAATAAAACGAGATGCCTACTATTAGTATTAAGGAAAAACATGTGGTATATTAGAAGTGGACCTAAAAATATAGAAACAAATATGTCTAAATTAAGGAGTACCAATTCTGCTCTTTCCTTTTATAGACTTTTCTCATTAAGTGCTTGAATTAAGACATATGTTTGAGCAATTGCACTTTGAAATATTTACTTGACATTCAAATATCATAAAGATAATAAAGTTATTATTATCTTGAAAAGGATTAGCCTACTTTTAGCATTAAGGAAAAACATGTGGTACATTAAAGTGGACCTAAAAATATAGAAACAAATATATCTAAATTAAGGAGTACCAATTCTATTCTTTCCTTTTATTGACTTTTCTCATTAAGTGCTTGAATTAAGACACTTGTTTGAGCAATTGCACCTTGAAATATTTACTTGACATTCAAATATCATGAAGATAATAAAATTATTAAAGTTTGAACAATAATATGAATCCGTGTTATTTCCTAATCATATTACTCTTTTTGTTATATATACAAAAAATATAAGTTTATATTAATATTTAAAATTAAGTCGGAGCAAAGTTTTTTTCTAAATGAGAATAGCTGAATTAATAATTAATAAAAGTAATTCAATGTTTTGGTTTGAAATGACGCGGTTATATTTAAGGATTAGCCTTTTGTAAACAATTTGTATTCTGCTTTGTTATAGTAGTTAATATTATGCTTCTTTTTACTTCTATATATAAACCATAGGACCAACATGTGATTATAAAAACATTTTTTAACTGTATTACTCCAATTATTTTACAAAGAGCATTTATGTTTACATAATTAACATATTTTAAGTAACCTATTTTAAGATTGAAATTTCACATACATATTTATTTAATAAGAATTAACTCTATGCCGGACTTAACCATTTGATTTCAAGTATCACTATATGAACTCCAAACAGTTTATGTATGTCGTTAATACCATACTAACGATATATTAACAAAAATGAATTTGATGTAAATTTTTTATTATTATTATTGTATCGTTACAACTTACAGTAATTCGTTGTCCATTCACATCCTCAAGACATATAGTGTAGCGAACTTTGCGAACAAATTAATCACAAATTCCTTTTGTAATTTTGGTTTATTCCAAAAAGATATGATATTTTTTTGAATTTGTATAAATCATTTCCTCTAATTTTTCTTTTTTCCTTCCAAAAAACCCGTAATGTTATTTAACTGAATAAGATATTTGAATTTGTGCATATTATTTTTTTTAATTATTCTTTTTTCTTTTGATGAATCCGTAGTTTGCTTTTAAAAAACTGAATTTGTTATAAAACATTGAAGAATCCATTACATTATGTAACAAAATGCAGTTTGATTACATGAAAATAGTGTTATATTGCAATAATTAATATTGTACCATTAGTATTAACGTTTTGAACTAAATCATGACATGATACTAATCGTAAGAGCATTAGTTATTATTTATAGGGAGTGTAACTTCTAATAGTGAATAGCAAAACATGGCAGGGTGGACCCTTCACTTGCACATGTGCACTGAATACTCAGGCTCATATAGGTAGTTGACTAGAGTTAAATTTTTGTGTGGCTTTCGTTCTACCACGCATACCCATGACATCATCAGCTTTTGTGGATGTTTAAAGTCCTAAGAAGTGGTGATATTTACGAAAAAGTGTTTGGACAAACAAAGGATAGTATTGGAATGTATTGGTTTTCTAGTCAATGCACATTGACCAGAAGCTCCTCTCGATACCCTCTTATTAATAGTAGTAATATATATGAGATTTTTAACTTCCTATACTAAATACGAAACTTTATTATCCTTTCTAATCAAGTTTTAATTTAATTACATGTTCATATATAATTTATCAATTATATACAAATTAATTTTAAATGAGTATCTCTTTAAATTAGAAATTGAATAAGAAATCAGTTATTTCTCATTATTGTCCTCTCTCTCCTACTCTCTCTCTCTCTCTCTCCGTCTCTCTATCTCTCATTCTCTATTATTTCCCCAATTTTTCTTCATCTGATGTTCTCTACTTTTTATCCTTTCATGTTGTAATATTTTTAATAGAATTCATCAATGGATTTCAATCGTTTTACTATAGATTTTTAACTTATCAATTTCCTTTCATGTGTGCATAATTGGTGTTCAAATTAAAATTGCCAATCAATAAATTTTGAAGGTGTTTGACTCTCCACCATTGACAACCATTAAAAAGCTTTGAAGCTTTGAAATCGAATTTGGGTTTTCAAAAATCATTATTTGTTTGGATTGGGTGTTGTTGCAAACAATTGGGAATATTGTTTGGAGTTTATATCTCATTTTTTAGGGTGTTTGGTGAAGATTAGACTTGATTTTGGTTGAATTTCATATTGAAACTCGAAGAAGAAGAAGAAGAAGAAGAAGAAGAAGAAGAAGAAGAAGAACACATGACATACAATATATTTACGAAATTATAGTAAATTTGTATTATAATTGTATGTAAATTATATTCTGTTGTAGTTATATATATATTTTTAATTTGAATGTTGTATGAAAGTTAAAAAATAATTGTATAATATATGAATCGTTGTATAAAATTTGTATTTAAGTTATCAATACTATCTTTTTACATAAAGTTGTTGATATGTATCAAAATTATTTTAAAAGAGTAAGTTTTGATTTGAATTTTAGAGAGGAAGAAGCACACACCACATACAAAATATATACAAATCAGATATAAAATATATACAAATCATATTTGTGTGTATTTAAGTTGTATAATGTTGTAGTTGTATTTAACTAGGTAAGGATGTATGAAAGTTGTAGATAAGTTGTATATTGCATAATTAGTTGTATGAAATTTATTTTTATTATGTATGTTGTTGTAGATATATCAAATTTTGTATTAAATTTGTATTAAATTTATTTTTAATTTATATGATATTGTACCATGCATTATTCTTTTATTAAAAATAGCTAATTATGACAAAGAGAGAGAAGAGTATAATGTATTCAACAACTTCTCAATTAGCAGCTTTTTCTTGTCAATGTTATGTTGAAGTTAATACTACTTCTCATTCTTTAGCACAGTTAAGATCTCATTAGCTGCCACAATCACAATGTTGAGGGGTTGTCCTCCACATAAAAGGTATTGAATTATAGAGAGCATGGCTTCATAAGCAGCCCTAGTTCCCTTTGTTTTTGGCTGGTAAACTCCTCCTCCTTCCTTTGTTTCCAAAGTAAGAACACTTTCTTCATGAATCCTCCGTCTCTTTTCAGTGGGCTCAGAGACAAGTGGATGTTTCTGTTCCTTCTCCTGAATTTTCTTGGGAGGCTTACTCCTATAAACTCGATCCCCAAAAGTGTTGGGGTCAATTCTTCCATACAGAGACTCTGCTTCACTAGAGGTTGAATTGTCCAATATGTAATTGTAGGTTTTCATTGGCTTGGTGGTTAACACCAAGAATAAGGTTATGTACCATTTCTTCTTCATTTTGCTATTGTCCGACTTTTAGTAGCTTTATCAGAATATATTGTGCAAATATTATAGGGTTCAGGGGCCGTTTTGTGTCTCTGTCATTTTATTTGGTAATTGGCTTTATTAGTGCAGTTTCTCTATATTAATTTCAATACTCTTGTGCTACATAATTATAGAGTTGAATTTGTTCTTATTGTTAATTATAATACTCTCGTGCTTCATTATCATGGAGTTGATTTATTCGTATTATTTGTTTTAATTTCAATTACAAATTGGGCTAAATTTGCTGCTTACTATTTCTGTCTGAATAAGGGCCTAGAAGTGAAAATTTCTTTGAGATGCCTGCCCCAACGGGTTCAGGAAACATAAAGCTTAGGAAGAAACTAAAACGGAAGTTGCTATTGCCACCATCATATACTCAAATGTGGTTAACACGATTGTTCCTTACAGTTATGCCTTTTTCCAAGCAAAGAATCTCCTAATTTAATGCATTAATAATGGATTGTATATAATTTGTAAGTAATCCTTGTTTAGGGCGGGTAATATACAAAATTAGAACAATTTTAGTAAATAAGTTTCAAATATTGTATAGGAAGAAAAAAATTCCTATATATATATATTCTTTCAAACTTAAACAAAAGTTTCAGGATTAATCAATACGATTGGACCAAACATCAGCTAGAAATGTTTTTTTTAAAAAAGTTCTTTCAACTAATCAATACGATTGCTAGTGATCTCAGGATTAATTATTTCGGTAAACAAGTTATCTCAGGATTATTTTGGGATTGTTATCTCATTCTTCCATAGGGATAAAAATAATACTATAATCCCGGTATAACTAATTCAAGAATTAATTATACTGCAACTTTATTTCAACTAAATATGAAATAAACTCATCTCAAATTTAATCACAGATTTAATTATCCTTTATCTCACGTACCAAACAAATCCTTAGAAGTTAGAACCTCCATGCGCCTCCAAAATCCATATACCCTTTAGGATTCCTTTAAGCTTATCAAAAACAAAAATAAAAATGTTAAATATTTGCATGAGTGTGACGGGCGAAATTTCTCGAACCCCAAATCCAGAAATTAGGAAACACGTATGCTGGCCAATAGATGTTGCTTCCTTTCGAGGATGATAAACAAAATTGGGTTAATTGGGAATGGCTTTGTCTTCTTTTCCTCTTTTTTTTCCTGGTTAAAATATTAAAGTTTGCAAAACTATTTTAAATATACCAAAAGGTTAATCAGAATTATAGTCCATTAGCTTCCGTTTAGGTCATGAAATGCTGATGTTTATTTTTTTTGGCAATAATGCAACTATAACTTCAGTGAATTTGTATGGCAACATTCTATAATTATTAAATTTTTAATTCTAACTCCCAATGAAATCCCATCTTTATGCAATGTTGCTCTTTATGCTCTACAGTAAATGTACCTGTGACCACTTTAGCTAAATGGATAGATGGTAGGAAAAAATAACCTCTGCTCACTTCAGAAAGTGCAAACTGTACTTTTTTTTTCTTGTGCTTAATTATATAATGTAGTTCAATCGAAACTACAAGGAGGTTTCCTCAAAATTTGGACTCATTCACTGCCTATGATGACTTGGTGAGTTTTTGCCACATATAAAAAACCGTTTTGTGGCATTTGTTTTGCATGAACCTTGGAGTTTGTCACTTTAATTTAAGTCAGGTACTAGCTAGCTGCTTGCTATTATTTGGATACTTGACTGCTAGTTTATGTATATAGCCTTTTCATTTTCTTAGTTTTCGTTTACCTTCTTTATGCATTCATGTTTAAAATCTAAAAAAGATCGTTTGAAATGTTAAATACTATGGAGTAGTAAATTAGAAAGAAATACTCCACATGAATAGAGTAAAATGGATTCATATAGCCAAATTCCAACTAATATAGTTGATTGATAGATTGATTCATAGTATTAAAACTTAAAAGTAAGATTTTAACAGTAAACAAGCATGTATTTTGATTGAAGAGAAGTAACCAAATGGAGTTATCATAAATGAAGGGAATACTATATAAGTATATATTTTTATCTTTTGTCCTAATTGAAGTTGTTTCTGTATATGTGTGAACAGAATGGAGATGAAAAATCTTGTTGCATCAGTTGTAATATGGATATGGTATATAACCTGTGGTTTCGGCTTCAATGTATATGCTGATGATATGGTTAGGATTGAGCTAAAAAGGCGACCCTTGGACCTTTCTAGTATAAGGGATGCAACAATGTACGCTAAAGATCTCAATAGAAAATTGGGTAATTCTGATCTGAATGACCAGATAATTTACCTAAAAAGTTATCGTGATGTCCACTACTTTGCGGAGATTGGTATTGGTTCACCGCCCCAACGATTCATTGTTGTGTTTGATACTGCAAGTTCCTATCTTTGGGTCCCTTCTTCAAGATGCTTTTTCTCGGTTAGTCTTTGTGAAGTTGTGGATTAATAATTTTCACAACATGAAACTAACTTTTGAATGGATTTATCCAATGCAGATTGCATGTTATCTTCGTCCCAGGTACAAATCAAGACTATCAAATACGTATACAAAAATTGGTATGGACCTCCAAACCTAATTTATTTGCATTGTTGATTTTAAGCACTGAATAGCTAATTATCACTTGTACTATACGTGGGCTTAATTTTATGATATATAGGAAAGTCTTGCAAAATCCCTTTTGGCACTGGTTCAGTGCATGGATTCTTCAGCCAAGACAATTTGAAAGTTGGAGATGCTATCTTAAAGCAGCAGGTGCCGGTCTTGTTTCTAATTTGCAGTATATATATATATATATATGTTGAATAAAATTAATTAAACGTACAGGTTTTCACTGAGGTAACACGGGAGGGATACTTCACATTCTTGCGTGCACGATTTGATGGAGTACTAGGGCTTGGATTTCAGGACACGGCTTCAAGGAATGTCACACCAGTATGGTAAATTATTATCTCTTCATATTATAATAACTTTTGGCGTAGTAGTTAATTATGCTTTCTGACATAGTTTTAATGAGACTCTTATCTGTATCATTGAAATTGAAATCCACATTCTTAATTTTGTTTTCAGGTATAACATGTTGCTTCAGCATATGGTTACCAAGTCAATCTTCTCATTCTGGCTAAATCGAGATCCTACGTCTAGGATAGCGGGTGAAATTCTCTTTGGAGGCATGGATTGGACTCACTTCAGGGGTCAGCATACATACGTACCAGTTGCTCAAAATGGTTATTGGGAGGTAATCTGCGTCTCTGTTTAATGGAACTTTATTTGTATTTGTAACCTGAAAAAACTGAGTTTTTGTCAAACATTCCAGATTGAGATAGGGGATCTTTTTATAGGAAACAATTCAACAGGTAATATCTTCATATACATATGTGATTTACAATATAAAAATAATGCATCTCTAGGTGTAATTTCTGCTCTTTCCCTTTCAGGTCTTTGTAAGGATGGATGTCAAGCTATTGTGGATACTGGAACATCTTTTATTGCTGGTCCAACTGTCTGTATTTAAACCATTGTTGATTTTAATTCTTATTTGCAAGATCTGTTTCTTCTCAGCCATCTCCATTTCAGACTATTTTAACTCAAATAAATCATGCCATCGGAGCTGAAGGAATTGTTAGTTTGGAATGCAAAAAAGTTGTCTCAAATTATGGGGATTCGATCTGGGAACGCTTGATATCAGGGGTAAGTGCTTTTTAACTTGTTTGTAGGATTAGCTCTAAATGTTGAGTGCAGGTATTTTAGGTGTTATCATCCTTTTGTTTGCCTGCATGCATGCAGATACAACCGGAGAAGATTTGCAACAGAATTGGACTCTGTACAAATAATGGATCTTTAGGTGGAAGGTTAGAATTTTGAATCCTTTTCCTTCATCTTGGCTGGCTGTCCAATCCGAGCGATGATCCAAAATGTTTAATCTAATTATATGTTCAGTCATGAACACCGAATGGGAATTCGAGGTGGTTTATGTTCTTCTTGTGAGATGATAGTGTTCTGGATACAAGTAGAGATTAGAAAAGAGAGATCAAAAGAAAAAGCTTTTCAATATGCCAATCAGGTATGCTTTTATACTTAATTTTCCTTTTCCGAATTCTCGTATCGTAACTAGTTACTACTACTAATACATGTATGTATTTTGTGCTGAAGCTGTGTGAGACGCTTCCGAATCCTGGGGGAAAGTCATTTATCAACTGTGATGTCTTTGCCCTGCCACATATAACATTTACCATTGGGAAAAAATCTTTTCCCCTTTCTCCAGATCAGGTTTGTTGTTATGTTATCTGAAACTATGGTAGCAAGTTCAGCTGCAGCAATTATATATAAGCTTCTAACTTTACTATCTTAATTATTCCTTTCTGTAATAGTATGTTATCAGAGTTGATGACAGTCAAGGTGTCCACTGTATTAGTGGATTTACAACTTTAAACGCGCATCCGCGACGTCCCCTCTGGTAAGACTATTTTTACTGCCATAAGTTATAATATATTATATATATGATATATATTCTACTCTACTTTGCAGGGTTCTTGGAGATGCATTCTTGAGAGCATATCACACAGTTTTCGACTTTGGCAATTCACAAATTGGATTTGCAGAAAGTGCTTAGAGCGGTTTCAAGGATTATATATGACAAATTGGATTCTTCAAAAATTTGTTTGGTTTTGCTGCTTGATTTTACTTTCTAGTTCTAGGTAGACAAATAAAACTATTCTATGTTTTTACCCCTTTGTTCATCTTCACTCATTTGTCACTCGACTTCAATGTCCTTCATACTGATGAACAGTACTGGACACTCAGAAATGGTTTTGGGAATAATATACTTCAGATATCACACTTTACTTTTCTGGTTTTTCAACACTGGACACTGCACTTTATTTTATTTTTGGCATGAGCAAAACACTAGCACCTACTAGTATCTTAGTTATTGAATTATTCCCTCACAACTCTCTAATGAGTAGGTTAGGTTAAAATACACATCTCACCCAATTAAAATCAACAACTATGTCATAAATGACCACTTGGCAATTGGAAATGTTTTCCCCTAACTAAAATGAGTCCGTACTACAATGTAAAATAAATAACCCATCATCATCAAGGCATATAGCCTAAGGGGTCCTGGTGTATAGGAAGAAATAATCAGGGTATAAGGGAGTTGTTATAGTTATTCCGCGTAATTTTATACCACTATCAATATGGAATAACTAATCCATGTATAATTTATACATAAATGAAACAACAAAAGGACAAAAGTATCCTTGTCTTTTTCCTAGAAGCCTATGAAAGTAAATTATCCATGGATATAATTATAAACTGATAGCCTTTTAGTTCAAAAAATTAATTAATATTTTAAATAATATCTTTTATATCCAATTTTTAATACAATGAACCAAACGCACAACAAGAAATAATTCTTGCATTACTAATTTATGTATTACTTGTTTAACCCAAAAATAGTTTCGGAATAAAATAATAAAATTTATATTTAATAAGGTCACTAGCAATCGGTTCGAATCAAAGCTTAGTTGAATGAATGGTAGAATTAGGCTAAATAAGCAATGAATAAAGCAATATAAATAAATAAATAAATAAGCAAAAGAAAGAATGATTTTATTGAGCTTCTTTATGGGCCAGAGTATTTGCAAAGTAAGGAGAGATTGAGTGCTTAGCCTGGTCAGAATACAACAGCTTTTAAGTAAAGAGTGAGTTGAGAGAAAACTGAATGAAGTAAGGGGGTGGGTATTTATAGCTTAAGTTTAACGTTCACACGCCTGTCCCTACTTTCGCACGTCGCTCTGGATGATTGGTAATCACCAAGATACTCACCCGTTATGGGAGAAGTATCTGACGTAGTGGATATGCGTGGATCCCAAACAATCGTCATTATTTGTAAATCTGAAAGGATGTCTAGTCGGTTCTATTTAAAGTTCCAGACACGTGGCGGGCATCAACAGGTTCTGATTCCATCGCGATCATGATTACTTCGCCTATAAGAACCGTCTTCTTCCTTTGTCCTTATTATCTTTTTCTCAAACATCCTTCTTGGAATTCTGGAGACTCTATTGTTGCTTTTTTATAGAAACTTTTGACATTTTCACTTCTTATCTTTCCTCATATTCCTATCACAACCACCAATGGCTTCTCCAAATGCTTCAGTTAGTGCTCAAGAAATAACCTCCTCCATTGAGGTTGTTGTCGTTGCTCCTCTTCCTGTGACCATCACATCCATGGAGGATATGACGGTATGGGGAATCACCAGCCCTTAATAGGATAAGTAGAGGTAGTAAACCTCCGAACGACATGCTAGATCTCGAAACGACCGGTCGGGTCGTTACACATTTAAACTCTGATGCTGAGCCATAAAGGACTTCAAGGTTTCCTCTAAACTAGGATGATCCAAGGAATCTCTTTGAGGCATCGTGCGCTGGGAATCTGGTGGTGAGGATTCGCCACTCTATTTGGTGAAGCTATGATACAACCTAGAGAGAACCACACCCAAAAAGTTAGCTATTAAGGTAGGAGAGCTCAAGGCTATATAAATCCCACATCAATACATTATAATACTGATGTGGGACTCAAGTCCCATACCTTGCAATGGACCATAACAAACTACCACGCTCCGCATCCGTCATCCCCGATGGATGTGCGCTAGACTTTTCTATCCCCGGACGAATACTGCAATACCGGCGTCATCATCCATGGAATAATGGAGACGGAGGGCGGTGAGTGACTCTGATACCATTGATACAACCCAGGGAGAACCACACCCCAAAAGCTAGCTATTAAGGTGGGAGAGCCCAAGGCTATATAAACCCCACATCAACATATTGCAATACCGATGTGGGACTCAAGTCTCATACCTTGCAATGGACCATAATAAACTACCACACTCTACATCTGTCGTCCCCGACGGTTGTGCGCTAAACTTTTCTAGCCAAAGGGCAAACACTGCAATATTGATTATCATGAATCCAAATATTATTAGAGCATATGAGAAGCACGTGACTACCAGTGCATTCTCATATATGCACACATCGACCTGGCTGAAAGGTTACGCAAGATTTGGCAAAATTCCAACTATCCAAAATGTCTTCTCTCTACTCTTTCCCTCTCTCTCTATCTTTCTCATCTTCTTCTTCTTCTTTCTAATTCTTTCAGAATTCAACAGAGGAGCTTGAAGCTCATTAATTGAGTTTTAGCTTTGAATTAGTTCTCTTTCATTTTACTCTTTCATTGTAGTTATTGCTGTATTGAATCTTACAAGTAATAAAATTCTCATTTCTTCCCTAATTCTTTAATTTCGATTCAAGTACATTACAAGCTATAGGTTGGCAAGTCTTTATGGGAAGGAAAATCCTTGTGATGCGACGCATCCTTATTGGGTGTAGCTTGCTAGCCAATATCTCCTTACACGTAGGCGTAAGCCTGCTTTTCTTGGGGATTCACGGAGTTCCCCGGTCGCCCACTAGGTTGTGATGACTTGCTATGATCAGCTGGTTGAACGTTCTTTCCATTCATTCTGAGTTATAAAATAGAAAGGAAATTGACAAAAAGGTGAGAGGCAGGTTCAATGATGAGAATAAAACTCTGAGTCAAACGCTTAATTGTTAGGCCTCATGGTGAGTGCCAGTTTAACTCAAAAATATTTTTTGGATAAAATAATTAAATTTTTATTTCATGAGGCCACTAGCAATATGTTCGAATCAAAGCTTAGTTGGATGAATTGTAGAATTAGGCTACATAAGCAATGAATAAAGCAATAAACATAAATAAACAAAAGAAAGAATGATTTTTATTGTGCTTCGTTATGAGCCACAATGTTTGCAAAGTAGCTCGCTATGTATAACTGCTCTGCTATAGTAGGCTCGCTCATAGGTACTCGGCCATATTAGGCTATGTATCTCGGTCATTCTAGGCTCGCTCATAGGCGTTCGGCCACAGTAGGCTTGGTATATAACTTACCATCTTATCAGAGATTGCCCAATAGGGGCCTGCCTACCGATTATAGCTCGATGGTGGTAAAAATGCTATAATACTGTATATGTATATATAACGAGACATAAACAAAAGTCCGTACTCCTGAATTTAGTAAGGAGAAATTGATTGCCTAGCCTAGACAGGATACAATAGCTTTGAGCAACTAGTAAGTTCGAGAGAAAATTGAATGAATTACAAGTACAAGGAGTGAGGGTATTTATATCTTAAGTCTAACATTCACATGCTCATCCCCACTTCTGTACGTCGCTCTGGGTGGTTGGTAATCACTGAGATACTCGCCGATTGTGGGAGAAGTATCTGACATAGTGGATATGAGTGAATCCCTAATATTTCGGGGATGGTTGAGGAGCAAGTTAGATCCCGAGCTATTACTTCACCAATGGATCCCCAGAACCTTCTTTGGGGCGCTCCATTGAGACATGGCTCTCGTGTTCTCGGGAAGGAATTACCGGGTCAAAAATACTTCTTGCACGGACAAAGTTTTGCTACTGTTTTATCTCTGGGATAAAATCTATTCCAAGCAATATCGTGCCATCATGTGATCTATCCACGTGTCAAAGGCATATTTTACTAATACATTACTAATTCCTACATTATTAATCCATGTATAATGTGTTTCGAACCAAACGACCTATAAGTGATATCCATGGGAGTCTTTTACACCTAGTGTGATTTGCGCTATTCTCCTTTCAATCTACCTATATAATGAAAAGGTTAAAAATTAAGAAGAAGACAAATTATCTCTCTTTCCCGGAGTAATGAGTTTAGTGTGCTTTCTTATATAATGAGTTTATGTAGCGTAAATTTGAATTACTAGGACCATTGGATACTAGGTACTAGATGGTTATAAGAAATATTTAAAACAAACAATGGAAAATCTTAGTAGTTTAGTTATTACCTACCTCATCTTTTTATGTTATTAGTATCTATGAACGTGCACGTGATGGTTTAAA
This sequence comes from Nicotiana tabacum, assembly GCF_000715075.1. Lineage (NCBI taxonomy): Eukaryota > Viridiplantae > Streptophyta > Magnoliopsida > Solanales > Solanaceae > Nicotiana > Nicotiana tabacum. The sequence goes on along the minus strand of NC_134093.1, from coordinate 46,088,925 downwards.
TATTTATTTATATAAATGAACATCAAAATTTAATTAATGAGAGAAAATTTATATATAATAATCAGTATTTTAAAAGGCGAGGGTGTGAGGCGGGGCGTTTTACTTAATACGGGGCGAGGCGAAAGTCTCGAGACATGGGGCGTAAGCCCCATGGATCTTTAATTTTTTAAATTTATGAATTAATAATATAGCATTATAACCAAAAAAAAAACATATATAAGATACATTAAAAGTTCATGAAAACTAAAAAGAATTTAAGAAACTCTTATAAAATAAAATATCTAGTGTGTTTTACAAGTATAAATAATGCAATACTGTTAAAGTTACTATGAAATATAAATTTACTACAATCTCTTAACTTTTATACGATTAAAAATCATAATTTCTTAAAAAATATTATCAAACTGCATATTTTACCTCCTTAAAAGTAAATACTCAATAAATTTTATCAACATTGTAATTTAAATTATTACCCCTTCACGAGAAATATAAAATAATTTTTAAAGAGTAAAATAATAAATATATGATAATTTAGTGAGACATAGAACTAAGACATGAAGATTTATCAAGTAAAGATATAAATTTTGGTTAACTATTACAGAAGAGATATTCAAATGATATTCACCCTCACGATGTACTCAATTAATAAATATGCAATACGATCATTTGTTTTTTGAGTTATTCACATTTTTCATATTCCTATAGATAAAAAGAACTTTAATTATTCATTTGTTGAAGAATTTTGAGAGTCAATAGTGCTAATTAGTGAATTCAACACATGATTTGCATAGGAATTGTGGGGCAAGTCTCGAGCGTTGAGTGTTAGGCGTGTTTAGGGCGCACAATCGGACGCTTGAGGGCGTAAGTCTCACATAACTAATCCCCACACGAGTCTCAAAGCACTTTGATAGTGCCCCACCCGAGGCGAGTCCTAGAAAAGCCATTTAAAACACTGATAATAATACAATAATTATCTAAATACCGAAAAATATTATTACATTAGCATAATACGTGAATTCAAATTGAAATGACATCATCAGAACTTACACAAATGATCAATTTACTCATATTACTTAGATAATTATGTATCATAGTTTAAAAGTATTTAATGTGATGGTATCTTACCGGGCACTTCTTTGAACACGATATTTTTTTGTGTATGTTTCCTTCTAATAATTTTGCTACTCTCCCATGACCAAAACTCTTGTTGTCGATATTGATATCCCTTTTGAAAGTGCAACATATAGTTGTTCGTACAAGAAAATATATTGCGGTAAATATAGTCCAATATTTAGAATATTTGTCTTTGTAATTTATTTATTGTTATAATTGCAAAACATAAGTATACTGAAAATTATTTTCACACAAATTTAAAAGGTTATTCTTTAGTTTCAGAAGATGAAAGTTGAATTCAAGGATAAAAATATACTTAGAAATATTGACCAGTATCATAATTTTTGCATGTATGACGTTATTATCAAAATTTCTATATACTATCTGTATGCTATTACATAAGCTATTTGGCATAAGTTTTTTTAGTAGCATGACATGCATATTTTTCTTCATAATCAACCTGTATGCCATGAAAGATCAATTTTAACTTAGTCTATTATATATACAGTGACACTAACATATGTAAGAAATAATAAACTTGACAACAAATATGTATGGTAGAAGACCATTTGGTATTAAAATATTTAAGTATTTTTCTTGGTAGTAATTGTTGGTATCATCTTCTACTAAGTCAAAAATTAAAAAATATTTTATTTATACCACAAATTTTTGCAATCAACCTTTTATTTAGTTGATCAACATATTCATTTTTGCTAGCTAAGATTGCTTTTTAATTTCTATCATGCAATTTGCACAAATTATATTTTAATCTAATGATGAAAATATTTCCCTTATTAAATGCATTATCATTACCGTTGGGCTGATAACCAAGTGTTCTGGAAGAACCAAATCATCTTTTATATTTGACATGAAGCAATAAATCACTGAATACTGGATCTATTCTTACTTTATATTTCTTCTCATTTGAATCTTTTTCATTTGAGACCATAAGTATAATTTTGGCAAGCTAGCTTTTACAGTCTCTACTTTCGTCGATATAGGAACTACTGGTAGTACTTGACAGAAATCACCTTTTAAACCATTAATTTTTCACCAAGCTATTCATTGATATCCAATTTATATCTAGAACTCCGAGCAATTATTTCGATCGTTTGACACTTCCCCATAAGCGCTTCATCTCATATTATCAATCCTCCTTATAAATTTAGCATTATTGCTCTGCTTTGATATATTTGTGATGGTTATATCAATTATTTGAAGAGGTGTATCAAATCTAAAGTGAGTGGTCTCATAATAAAATCGTTGCTGGTACACCACTTGTTATTATTGCTGACAGTATCATGCCTCTTGATCTGACATTTGCAAGTAATTGACACAGAATATATTTCGATTCCATCGAAGGCATCTACAAAGGATAATCCCGCTATACTAGAATCGACTCCTTATAATATAGTCTTGAAAGCTTGTTCTTGTTCAGGATTTAGTTTTGATTGTGCTTCTTCAAACACTTGTATGGCCTTTTAATTCTTAATATTATACTAACCTTTTTTACTTTTTGTTCTAATATTTTTAATCTTTAACGCTCTTTTTATGAAAAAAATCTATGTACCCTAAGATTTTTTTAACTAAAAAAATAATTTTACTCATATGATAAATTTAAACAATAATTGAATTGAATTCTCTAGCTAAATAATTAATTGAAAGAATTAATTATTTGGTCTTAACATAAAAAATAATTTATTTTATGTTGATTCAAATTCTTAATATTAGTTCATATTTTGTTTTGAATATTTAATCTTAATTATAATTTTATCCTCACATAAATTTTATTTTCAAAGAGTAAAAAGATCGATCTAACGTTCCACTTTTAGATCTTTATATATACATAATCATTAGTGGTATTGATTCTTATCATCCTTTTTTCTTTCTCTTTCTCACACATTTATATTCTTAAATATTTTTTTAGTTGTTGTTTAATAATTGAGTATATTTTTTAATATTACACGAAAAATTAATTAAAAAAGTATTATTTGAGTAGGAAAATAGTTCAAATATAAGATAAAAATATATTATCATGGGGATATTTTTTCTCAATTTACACACTTTTTGCAGTTCATTTAACATTACTTTTATTGTTTCTTGGTATTGGGCATTATGGAGTGGTAATATATTTCCAACACGGAGGATTCTTATGAAATTGATTTTATTAAACCTTCCTGCATATTGTTAATAAGAATTTAATAGACAAAAAATTATTAATTTTAAAATCTTATATATTAAAAAAACTAACATAGAAGGTATTGTAGTCCAAAAAAATAAGTTATTACAGTTATGTCCTTTCCCTATGAGTTCTTCTGTTTAATATTTTAGAGCTATTTTGGTCTATCAATATTGTATTCGTGCTATAATATATAGGCTCTCCTTTTCTAAAAATTAGTAATAGAATTTTTTAAGAAGTATATTGTAACGATCCGGACGGTCGTTTTGAGTATTATAACCCCGTTCCTCCATTTACTGCTCAATTTATATTTTACAGTTGTTATGTAACTTGTCGGGGTAATTGATTCAGGTCCAGTGAGGTTTTGAAATGAATTGAGACACTTAGTCTCCAAAATAAAAACTTAAGTTGAAAAGGTTGACCGAATGTTGACCTATGTATAAACGACCCCAAAATAAAAAATTTATGATTTCAATAGCTCCGTATGGTGATTTTGGACTTAGGAGCGTGCCCGAAAAATTATTTGAAAGTCCGTAGTTAAATTAGGCTTGAAATGGCTAAAAATTAAAATTTAAGTTTGGAAGTTTGACCGGGGAGTTGACTTTTTGATATTGGGGTCAAAATCCGATTTTGAAAATTGAAACATGTCTGTTATGCCGTTTATGACTTGTGCAAAATTTGAGGTCAATCTGATTTGATTTGATAGGTTTCGGCATCGAATGTATAAGTTAGAATTTATTAGTTTTATTAGGCTTGAATTGGGATATAATTCGTATTTTTAACATTGTTTGATGTGATTTGAGGTTTCGACTAAGTTCGTATGATATTTTAGGACTTGTTGGTGTATTTGGTTGAGGTCCCGGGGCCCTCAGATGAGTTTCGGAGGGTTAACGGATTGAATTTTGGACTTGGAAGTTTGCTAGAATTTTTCTGATGTTTGTACCTGGTTTCCTTATACGCGATCGTATGAACTTGACCGCGATCGCGCAGGCCTGTTCGAGGTAGTGATGATTTTGTTCTTCGTGATCGCGTGAAGAGGGCTGCGATCGCGTGAAGAAGGTCGTGTTCGCATAGAGTAAGTGGAGCAGAAGTGGAGGTCACACGTTTGTGCTTTGCGATCGCGTGGACGAGACCGCGATCGCGTAGGCCTGTGAGGTTGAGCTTCGCGATCGCATGGACAAGTCCGCGATCGCGTAAGGTTAATGTGGGCAGTGCGAGAATTGTGCTTCGCGATCGCGTGGACAAGTCCGTGATTACTTGGACAAGTTTGCGATCGCGTGGACAAGTCCGCGATCGCGTAGAGAAAATGTCTGGGCAGAGAGTTTAAGTTATGAAAATGGGACGAATATTTTCTATTTTTGACGAATTTGAGCTCGAAAAGAGGCGATTTTCGAGAGATTTTCAAGAAAAATAACGGGGTAAGTGTTCTTAACTCAATATCGGTCAAATTACCTGAATCCATGGTTTTTTAAATATTTAATTAGTGATTTAAGTTGAAAAATTGTGAAAACCCTCTTGGTTTAATTTGAAGATTTGAGTGTCGAGTTGATGTCGGAATTTGATAAAATTTATATGGTTAGACTCGTGGTTGAATGAAGTTCATATTTTGTAACTTTTGTCAGGTTCCGATATGTGGGCCCCATTGGCAATTTTTTAGTGTAATTTCGGATTTTTGTTGGAAAATTAGTATTTTCATATGGAATTAATTCCTATAATTTGTATTGACTGAATCGAATTATTTGTGACTAGATTCGAAGCGTTTGGAGGCCGATTCGCGAGGCAAAGGCATATCAGAATAAAGAATTACACGGTTTGAGGTAAGTAACAATTCTAAATTTGGCCCTGAGGGTATGAAACCCCGGGTTTTGTGTTATGTGATTGGTTTTAAGGTGACACACATGCTAGGTGACGGGCGTGTGGGCGTGTATCGTAGGAATTGTGACTTGGTCAATTCCATGGATCTGTGTAGTCGAATAATTTGTTGTTACCCGTACATTTTTTCACGTATTAGAGAAATCGAACTATAAATCATATTTAAACCATGTGTTGACACTGTTGGGACCCACAGAGGTCGTGTACATATTAAATTATCTGTTAAATTACTATTCTGTACTCAGTCATGGTTTTACTTGCATATTACATCTCAATCTCTATTGTTCATTATTGATGCATCATATCATTACTGTTTGGGATGCTTATCATGATTTCTGAGAGCCCGAGACTAGAGAGGTTGATGACTGAGTGAGACCGAGGGCTTGATTGTGAGAATAATTATGGGATCGGGCTGCACGCCGTAGCATGTTTTATTAATTTATCCCATGATTGGCTTGTTATAGCGCTTGGGCTGAAGGAGCCCCTCCGGAGTCTGTATACACCCCAGTGAGCGCAGGTACCTACTAAGTACGAGTGCCGAGTGCTGTGTGATTGAGAGGAATGAGTGACTGTGAGAAAAGAGTGATTGTGAGGTTGGAGTGAATGGGAGGACTGAGTGACTGTTGCTCTGAGAGGATGCGTTGATTTCATTATTGTTGCAATTCAGCTATCATATATCACTGTTTTAAAAATTTCTGAAAGACATTATCTTTTGTTCCAGTCGAATTTGATATGAAATTACTGTTGAGTTTTAAATGTTGAACTTGAAAGCATGTCTACCTTCTTATGTTAGAAATTACTGCATTTGGACTTAGCTGTGAAACTCGTTACTATCTTCAGCTTTTTATTTAGTATTGTTACTTGATGAGTTGGTTGTACTCATACTACACCCTTCACCTCATGTGTAGATCCAAGTACTTTCGGGCACAACGGTTGCTAGTTTTTTGGAGCTTTATCTATTGGAGACTATCGAGGTAGCTGTTTGGCGTCCACAGACCTTGACTCTCTTTCCTTTCAGTTTTGTAGTGTTCTATATTTTCAGACAGTATTTTTTTTTATCAGTCAGACTTTGTTATCATTTAGATGCTCATATACTCAGTGACACCGGGTTTTGGGAGTATTTTATGTCGGTATTTGTGAGATTTTTGTATTGAATTTAAATACTATATTTTCAAACTTAAAAGAAATTGTGATTTATTGAGGTTGTCGGCTTGCTTAGTATTGAGATAGGCGACATCACGACATGATTGGATTTTGGATCGTGACATATATCCTAAAAGTAATAGGATTATATGACTAAATATATGTGTCTATCCCGAAAGTAATTATACTAAAAGGAAACCTAACTTGTTCATAGGTATTAAGTTTGCATGATAACATGCAGTATTATATGTCTATGCCAGAAATTAATTATACTAATAGTATTCCTAAAGGTAATCATGTAGGATTCCTAACATGTAGTATTATATCCTAAAACTAATAGGATTACAAGGCTAATATCTAGAATTCTAGTTATGTCATTTTATTGTGAGTTATTATGCTTAATATTATAAATTTATTTTTGTAAAACGACACTGTATTCATATTTTTATAATAATATAGATATAGAATAGATAGATAGATTAGTGAGTATTGGATTTCCCACCTCGTAATCCCTCTCTATTTTCCTTTTCTCCTTAAATACAACAACAACCTACCCAGTATTATCCCACACCGTGGGGTTTGGGGAGGGTAGTGTGTATGCAGACCTTACCCCTACCTTGTGAGGATAGAGAGGTTGTTTCTAATAGACCCTCGGCTCAGAAAAGCATAAGCAGCACATTAATGAAAATATAGACAAGAAGGACAGTACCAAAAAGTCATATAAAAGCAGAATAAAAATAATAAGACAATAAGGTGATCAACAATGAAAGAAAATAACAGTTAGTCATAAAAATCTACTACCAATAGAAAGCGAGACTGCGTACCAATACTACTGTTATGAACACTCCAGACTACATGCTCTACTACCCTAATCCTCGACCTCCATACCTTCCTATCAAGGGTCATGTCATCGGTCAGCTGAAGTTGTGCCATGTCTTGCCTAATCACCTCTCTCCACCTTTTCTTTGGCCTACCTCTACCTCTTCGTAGACCCTCCAATGTCAACCTCTCACACTTCTTCACTGGGGTGTCTGTGATCCTCCTCCTCACATGACCAAATCACCTAAGTCGTGCTTCCCGCATCTTGTCCTCAATAGGGGCCACACCTACCTTGTCGTGAATAACCTCATTTCTAATCCTATCTAACCTGGTATTCCCGCACATCCATCTCAACATCCTCATCTCTGCTACCTTCATCTTCTGGACATGAGCGATCTTGATTGGCCAACACTCAACCCCATACAACATCGTTGGTCTGACCACCACTTTGTAGAACTTACCCTTAAGTTTCGGTGGCACATTCTTGTTACATAAAACACCGGAAGCGAGTTTCTATTTCATCCATCCCGCCCTAATACGATGTGTGACATCTTCATCAATCTTCCCATCCCTCTGAATAATAGACCCAAGGTACTTAAAACTCACTCTCCTAGGGCTGACCTGCGAATCCAGCCTCACCTCCCTTTCCCCTCCTTGAGTCTCGCCATTGAACTTACACTCCAAGTATTCTGTCTAGTTGCACGTTCACATCGTCTCGCGTATCGTCAATCAATACAATATTATCTGCAAATAGCATACACCACGGCACCTCCCCTGGATGTGGCGTATCAGTACGTCCATCACTAGAGCAAACAAGAAAGGGGTGAGTGCTGACCCCTGATGGAACCCCATAATAACCGGAAAATAGTCCGAGTCCCCACCCGCCATCCTCACTCGGTTCTTTACTCCATTATACATGTCCTTAATCAACCTAACATAGGCAACATGTACACCTCTAGCCTCCAAACATCTCCACAAAACCTCGCTCGAAACTTTATCGTACGTCTTTTCTAAGTCGATGAACACCATATGCATGTCATTATTTCTCTCCCTATACTGCTCCATCAATATCCTAACAAGGTGGATGGCTTATGTAGTCGAACACCCCGACATAAACCCAAACTGGTTCTCGAAAATAGACACACTCATCCTCACCCTTAGCTCTACCACTCTCCCCCATACTCTCATAGTATCGCTAAGAAGCTTGATACCCCAATAGTTATTGCAATTTTGGATATCACCATTGTTCTTATATACAGGAACCATCGTGCTCTACCTCCACTCTTCGGGCATCTTCTTCATTCTAAAAATGATATTAAATAACCTAGTGAGCCACTCCAAGCCTGTCTTGCCCGCACTCTTCCAAAACTCCGTCGGGATTTCATCCGGCCCGGTCGCTTTCCCTCTGCTCATCTTACACATAGCCCCCTCAACTTCATCAACTCTAATCCGCCTACAATACCCAAAGTCACAATGACTCCCGGAGAGTTCCAAATCACCCAGTACAATGCTCCTGTCCCCCTCCTCGTTCAAGAGACTATGGATGTAGGTATGCCATCTTCGACGGATAAGCCCCTCATCCAACAAAACTCTACCTTTTTCATCCTTGATGCACTTCACTTGGTCCAAGTCACGCGCCTTCTTTTCTCGAGCCTTGGCTAACCTGAACAACCTCTTATCTCCACCTCGGCCCTCGAGTTCCTCATACAAACGACTAAAAGCTGCAATCTTGGCAGCCGTAACTGCTAGCTTTGCCTCTTTCTTAGCCAACTTATAATGCTCTATATTCGCCCTCTTCTCCTCCTCGTCTACACTTTCCACTAGCGTAAGATACGCTGCTTTCTTGGTTTTTACTTTTCCTTGCACATCTCCATTCCACCACCAGTCTTCCTTGTGACCACCAGAGTAACCCTTTGAGACCCCTAATACCTCTCTCGCGGCTTCCCTATTACACTGCGGTCGTGGTCCACATAGCGTTTGCGTCCCCACTACTCCTCCAAGCCCCAATAGTTACCAGCTTGACCCCTAACTCCTGCGCTTTAGTTTCCGTCAAGGCTCCCCACTTTATCCTATGTTGGCTATACATCGCCCTATTCCTCCTCTTCCTCGTGATCTCAAGGTCCATGACCAAGAGCCTATGAAGGGTCGAGAGGTTCTCACTCGGGATGACCTTGCAATCCGTGCAAAGACCTCTATCGGACTTCCTGCACCGTAAATAATCAATATGAGTCTCGTCCACCGAACTCCGGAAGGTGATCAAGTGCTCCATCTTCTTTGGAAAACTCGAGTTTGCTATCACCAAATCAAATACTCTAGCAAAGTCCAGCAGAGACGTTCCTCCTCCGTTTCTATCTCCAAAACCAAAGCCATCATGCACATCATCATACCCCCCCCCAGACGTCGCTCCAATGTGGTCGTTGAAATCTCCTCCTATGAAAAGCTTCTCGGTATGCGGGATACCACGCACCATCTCATCCAAATCATCCCATAATCGCCTCTTGACTTCCTCATCCAAGCCTGCTTGGGGTGCGTACGTACTGATTATGTTCAAAGTAAAATCTCCAATAACTAGCTTAATAGTCATCAGCCTGTCGTTCACCCTCCTAACCTCCACCACTAGTTCAGAAAGTCCTTATCAATCAAGATACGTACCCCGTTCCTCCCCCACCCTTCCAGAATACCAAAGTTTGAAACTGCCAACATCCCACGCCTTATCTCCTACCCACCGAGTCTCCTGTACACAAGTTATATTAATCTTTCTTTTCTCGAGAATCTTCGCTAACTCTACAAATTTTTCAGTCAAAGTTTCTATGTTCCAAGACCCCACTGTCACCCTAATAGCTCCCTTAGCTCTCTTACCCCTTTACCCCCTCTTAGCCTTTTCTCGTGAAATAAAAGAGAAAAAATAAATAAACAAAAAATCCATCCAAAGAAAACGATGTCGGGTTCGATGGTAGTGTAAAATTAGACACCCGCACGTCACTTCTGTATCTTACAATTACAAAATCTGCCCCAAAATCTCCGAAAACGAATTTTCACAATCCTAAAAGAGCTTAAGTCGTCGTCGGGGCCGGAGATGGAAACAACAACCGGAGACGGAATCAGGCGGTCAAAGGTCTTCGCTTTGGTGGCAATTCTGCTATTCAGTTTCGTGAACGACCTAACGGCGTTATCTGTAACGGTAAACGACGAGGAATGCGTGTACGAGTACGTTCTCTATGAAAATGACACAATTTCTGGAAACTTCGTCGTCGTTGATCATGACATCTTTTGGAGCTCCGATCATCCCGGCATCGATTTCGTCGTATGTCTTCTTTTTTTCCCCTTTTAGCTTAATTGTGTATTTATTTTTTCTCAATATCGACTATACGCCATTACTTGTGAACTGTTTTTGAGATTGATTACACGTTATCGTTATCGGATCCACTTGCTTTTCACTTAGTTGATTTTTTTTTAGATTTAGCTCTTTTGAGATTTTTTATAGATTTGATAGATAACAATTATTAGAGCTGTTGCATGTATAATTCTTCACAGGAAAACGTTTATACTGTATATAAAATTGCTGTTGAAATTTGTTTATCTAAAGATGAATTGTTGTTGAAATTCAGATAGACTGTAAAGGTTTCCTCTTTTTTCTTTTTCTTTTTCTTTTTTAAATGTAAATTAAGGTAAATATTGAATTATCTTTAAGTGAAGTGAACCTCGGTGAAGGCAGCGGCGGATCCAAGATTTGAACTTTATGGGTTCGAGTTCGAAATTCTATTATAACCTATTTAATTTACTGTGTTCAAAATCTATTATTTCTACTTATTTAGTGATTTGTTTTTTACATACTAGACTTGAATGAACCCATAACTTGTACACTACGTATGTCCCTCCGTGAAAGAGAATAGTTTTCTCTATTAATTATTTTGCAGTAATCAAGATTCAAGTGTTTAGTTTTCTGAAATTCTCAAAGCATAGAGCAGGAATTTTGACTTTACACTGAAGGGAGGAAAATTGCTTATTCACTTCTTCCTAGTATTATGTTTTAGGATCCTTGAGTTGGTTTGAATGTTTTGCTTCAATGACTGGACATTCTGCTACTTACTGCCATCACTTGCTTTTTGTTTTAAGACTGTATATTCTGCTGCTTACTGCCATCACTTGCTTTTTGTTTAGATATTAGCCTCACTTTTGGCTGCTTATTATTTGCACCTGCTAATCATCCCACAATACCAGCAATTTCGGCCATTTTAACTTAAATGAAATAGTGAAAATCAATCAGTCAACTATGCCTCAATTCCAAATCTGTTGAGGTTAATTTCACTCCAATACTAAATGATTTGCCTTATTGTCTTCAGTGGCGAAGCCACATGGTCGCAAGGGTGGTCAAACCACCCTTCGTCGAAAAATTGCACTGTGTATGTAGGTAAAATATTACGTTTTAGAGGTATATAACACATATTGAACACCCTTTGTCGGGAATTTCTTTTCACTTCTTTCAAATTTGAATACCCTCGGGAAAATTCCTAGCTTCGCCACTGATTGTCTTCCCTCACTAAAGTATTATACAACAACAACAACTAAGCCTCAATCCGATACAAGTTGGGGCTCATTAATGTTTCGTGATTTCCAAATTTCTACTCTCCTAACTATGTTCATACTTCATACCTCCGGCTAGCTTGATAGCATCTTTGGCTGACCAACGAATGTATGTCTAATTATGAGTCATACTATCTCATTGTTTGGTCCTAGAGGCCAGACAAAGTCAAGCTTCAGAGAATTAGACAAGCTCTTGGATTAGCTCTTTCAATCTGTATATATCCTATTCTTAAGGAACCAGCCATTGCCTTTTGACTCTCGCCTTCGCTGGTGTAGACATACCCTTTATCATGCTCATCTTACATGCATTGTTTCATTCATCATCTTTGGAGCCATCCGTTGCTGAACCACTAATTTATGGATCACTATTTATTGAGGATTTTACGCCAGACTTGGTATTGCTCAACTGGGGGTTTGAGTAGTCCATACAGTTTTGAGAAATTTTACTAGAGCCTGCCAGAGGCGGATCTAGGATTTCTAGTACATGGATGCACTACTAAAAAAAAAAGGAGGAAAAAATGTATTAAGTGGGAATTGATCCCTATTCCTCTTAGTAATTAACTTAACCTTCAACCAAGTGCACCATTCAACCTTCTTGAAGCATGGGTGCCAACAGTTAATATTATACCAATTTTAGAAAATATGTAAAAAAAAAAAAAAAAAATTGTAAAGTTTTTGTAAAAAACGAAGAATTTAATTCGATTTTCTCTCCTATTTACTACGGCCATAAAATGTCTAATTTTGCGGAGAGACCATGGGTTCACGTGCCCCATATTTTTGCCTATAAATCCGCCCCTGCTTGCTTCATAGCACTGTACTCCGCTTTCATTTGAATTGGCTGAACCTCATTTGTCTCGGAGATATCTTATTTTCTTTTATAAAAGCCCTTACCTTTTTTGTTCTGGTGCTTGACCAGATTCATTGTCATAAGAAATTTTATTCATAAACCTGAAATCTCTTTTTCAAATACCAGACATGATTTCTCAACTATCCTCCAACTATACAACCTTTGCTTCCCTCTACCTGATATTTTTTTTCTCCTCTTTCCTCCCCTTGTAGCCTCTTCAACATGCACAAATAATCATTATTCTTCTCTTTGCAAACTCACATGTAATCCCCTGTTCCAATCAATCAGCCCTATCACTGAAGTACTGTTGTCATAAGCTTGCTCAAGGCACACTTAAGCCCAGAGGTTAGGTGCAAAAGAGGCTATGAGCCTAGCTTGCTTAGATGGCGCTGCATCAAGGGACTAAGCTGCGCGCCTCATCCCATGGGCCGTATTAGTAAACAGTAAACATTTTTTCTAATTATAAATTTTCTCAAATTTTTTAGTAATGATTGTTTGGGTTTAAGTAATTATTCTTGAAGTACAAATTTATTTTATTTTTTCCCCTTTATTTGAGCCTTTGGGTAAAGTATAAGAAAGATGCTCCAGGACCAGAAGTTAGTCTTTGTTTGGTGGTGATGACGAGTCATGGGAATCCAGCACATGTTAATGTCAAAAAAATTATTATACAGTAACAGACAGCTTCCACCTCTTAGCCATGTCTGCACTTGATGTGACTACTAATGGGAGCTTATTACCTCATTGTTAAGATGTTCTTATTTGTTTACTTTCTCCGCAACCTCTTAATGAAAACGAGATCACGAATCTTTCTTGTTAATTCTTGTTACTCATGCAGGTGACAGCGCCCGGGGAAAATATTGTACACACAATGAAGGGAACATCTGGGGATAAATTTGAGTTCAAGGCCCCTCGGAGTGGGATGTACAAGTTCTGTTTTAAGAATCCTTATTCAACACCAGAAACTGTCTCTTTCTACATACATATTGGACACATCCCCAATGAGCATGACCTTGCTAAAGATGGTTGGTCTTATTTGCCATGTTATTGTTTTATCATTAATATTTTAGAAATTTAATTTCTGCTTTTACACAAATTTGGTTCCATTGGTGACAAGAGACTGATATATTCTTTATGGTATTTCAGTAGCTGTGGAGGCTGTTATGCATTATGTTAATTGACTGATATGTTCTTATATGTATTGCTGGGATAGTGGGATATTATGTATTATGTTTTTTGACTGATATGTTCTTTATGCATTGCTAGGATTAGCTGCAGACTGTTATATTTTATTCACGTCCCTTTTTTTTTCTCATTTAACATTGACTAACCTTTGTGCAGAACATTTGGACCCCATTAATGTCAAAATTGCTGAACTAAGAGAGGCATTGGAGTCAGTTACTTCAGAGCAGAAGTACCTAAGAGCACGTGATGCTCGTCATCGTCATAGTAAGACTTCATTCTTTTTTTTGATAAGGACTTTATTGCTCTTTTATTAGAAATGGATATAAACTTGATTGATTTTCCTTTCTCCTAGTGTGCCGAATGTCATTTGTGTGGTAAATGCTTTGACGGCATTGAGACCGACTAGCTTATAGAACCTGGATTGATGGCTGCCAGCAGTAGGCAACTGTCTATTTTATATTTGAACCAATTAATGCTACTTCTGAAAATGGTGCTGCAAAAATGGGCCCTGTGGTGACTTAACAACAATGTATTTCCTAGTGATGGCATAGCATTTTCTGAAGACAAAAAGGCAATATCAGATGACTGATGTCACTCCAATTGTAGCTTACTCTAGGCTTCATTAAAATATTGCAAGGTGTTAATTCATGCAGACTTTTAGATAAAATGGTGTTATTTAGACAGGTTAATATCTTTTGAATGCTATTGCGTTTAAGGTAAGTCTTCGCACTCTAGGACAGAGGTGGATCCAGGATTTAAATCCTATGTGTTCAACTTTTAAGATTTTTAATGTTGAACCCATTATATTTTTAAAGTTATGGGTTCATATCTACTATTTATGCAGTTTTAATCAATTTTTACATATAAATTTTTACTCCGTGTCGAAATGTATGGGTTCAATTGAACCCATCAGTAACACACTACATACGCCCATGCTCTAGGGGTGTCATTTTTCTAATTCCAAAGTATGTTGTGCTCTTTCTTATGTATCTTCCCTTCTTATGATATGGTAAAAAGATGAGTAAAGTTGAGGTTTAAAATTTATTAAGCACCTTGTCTGGAAATAGTTAAGTGAAGTTCTCTTATATAAACAAAATGGCCAATAAAAGAAAACAAAAAATTCAAATATTTCGTTTGGTGGGTGTTATGAGTATGCTTTCTTCTGAACCTTACCAATGTTTCTGGACCTATATTCACTTCTTTATGATGATGGATGTAAAATCTCCATTGGCTTCTTTCTTCCTGTTTACGTTTGATCTTTGCCCATGGGGTTAATCTTGAATGATAGAGTTCGTTCATCATGTGATCTACCGCTTATCTGATGTGTGTGTTCATCTGGTACAGCTAATGAGAGCACAAGGAAGCGTGTTATATTTTACACAATTGGAGAATATCTGCTGCTTATATTGGCTAGTGGGCTTCAGGTTGTGTATATCCGACAACTGTTTAGCAAGTCAGTTGGCTATAACCGGGTTTGACAAATTTAGGTTGTAGCATAGTGTTTTTTCACCTCTGTTCTACAGGAACTTGAGTTGTTTTGGTCAGTTGAGGGAAGGGCATCCCTCTGTAGCATCTTTTCTTAAGTTATTATTTGAAAGGATTTGATCCATTCTCAAAAGCAGGTTTAAATTTCTGTGAATGATGGATATGGTTCGTTTAGAAGTACTTCAGATGGATTCACAACATTGGTTATTTATAAGACGATGCTGCTGTCACGGTAACTTGTAAAAGTTGTGCGGTATTACTTGACGAATGGATAGTCTTTTTCTCCTGTTCCGGATTTTTTAAAATCCTTCATGTTTAGGTATTATCGAATAAAAAATCTGAAGGCAGGCCTAGTACGACACTTAACACGGGAAAATATTGGAAAAAGTGGTAGCTATTGAATTGTTCAATGGATAGGGTGGTTGATTGGTTAAAAGAAAACAGTTAATCACCCATATTATCCACTAAAAAATGGGTTGGATAATGAACTTTTTAAAAATTGGTCAAATATGAATAAGGATCATATTATCCATTTAGAAAATGGATAACCAACGGGTAACCAATGGATAACTAATAGGTTTAACTTTTACATCTGCAAAGCCTTAAATTGGGGGTTTCTCAAGTTTGGGCGACTAGGAATTCTTCCAAAAGTGATCATATTCATGAAGCCATGGATAATATGGTTACCCATATTATCCGTTGGTTAACCCGTTTTTTTATCCGTATTAAATATGGGGTTAACCCGTTTTTTTATCCGTATTAAATATGGGTCAGGTCGAATATTTTTTCATTATCCGTTTTTGATCCGAACCATATCCAACCCGACCCGCCCATTTGCTAACTCCTAATTGCGACGGACTATTGACTTGCTAGTGTGTATACTTGAATAGTTAAACATGCTGGTAAATTTAGCTGACTTGTCGACATCTTTTCCTTTGGGCACCTTCAATGGTGATGCACATTTTATAAGCCTCTTGAGGGCATTCAATTTTTCCCCTCCCAAAATTGTATTAGTGGAAAATGTTGAGGTGTGGTATTGGATATAAGAATTACCTAGTCAATTCTAATTTTTGTTTGATGATGACACACTTTCATTTTTAATTTCTATGTTCTCTTTCCCTAAACTGATTTTTATTGACATAGTTTGTTGAACTCACTTGTTATAAAAGCTCATTACTTTTATAAAGGTGAAAAAAAAAAATGAAAAAATATACTCCATTCTTACCCCCACTCATTTAAAATAATGTATATTTGACTTAATCAAAAAAAGTTCATTTTTTGTAACTGAGGACTTTATTGTCTTTCCACAACACTTTTATACTAGTACCAAGAAAATTCACATCTAGGTCCTCACTTCCTCCCACTTTTCCGGCGAATTTTGTTCGGCGGCAACATCCTTTTCTTTTCTTTCTCCAAAAAGCCAGGACCACAGAAGATGCTAGATTGAAATGAAATAATGGCATCAGAGTCAAGTTTCAGTGGGGTTAGAACGCAGAGATCATATTATTAATTGCAAGAAATTATTGTTTCTGAAAAAAGTTCTCTTTTTATAAACTTCAACCAAGTTGTGACTGTATATAGAAGAGATCTTCTCTATGCTTATCCTTCCATAGGAAATGGTGACAAAATATGAATGATGTGCTTGTGTTAATTCTTTGATAATGTTTGATGAATGAATCTTGCTTCCTGAATTTTATCCATTGAAATGAAGATGAGAAGCTTGCCGGAGAATTTAATAGGCATGAGCAGTCGCCGGAAAAAGTATTTCGTGGTTTTGCTAAACTCCGGGCAGGGGTCCTAATAAGTTGGGTTTAAATTTTTAGAGATGAAATGGTGGAATTTTGATAAATTTACCGAAAAAGCTCCTTGCGATCCGTTTGGTCATAGATTTTGCCAAAATATATTTGGGTTTTATTTGGCAAACACATGTTTGACCATAGATTTTGTCTAATTTTGGCAAAATCTCAAATCCCAAAACTAGCTCAATAGCTAGTTTGGGCCAAAATATCACTATTACATTTTTTAAAAATTATCCTAAACTTTTGTATTTTATAAAAGAACTCATCATTTATTATTTTGTAACAATGTTGCTTCGTCTTCTCGGTCACCTGATAGTGTATCATGTAGTTCATTATAAAAATGATAATTTTGTATCAAATTTATTTATGTTCAGGACTATGGTTTGCAATAATATAATGAATGTTATTGATAATGGTAGTATTGGGTATTTGTGATAGTTTTTAGAACTTGTGGGTATAAGTCATGTTTCATGTTTTTCCAAAATAAATTTGGGAAATATATTTTGAAAACTGATGTCCAAACACATTTTCATCTTCAAACCAAACTTCACCCAAATCAAATTTTTTAGAACAAATTTGAAAATCTATGGCCAAACGTTAGCTTAAATTTAATAAGAATATATCAATAGACTCTTCTTTGTTTGAGCTGCTCCCAAACATCCTCGACAAGTATTTACCCGATTTAACTATATTTTGCTATTTACCAAAAGTGAATTGATTTTTTTACTATTTGTATATACAAAGAGGATTTCATAAAAAAAATTATTATTTCTGAAATCAGTGTTTGGCCATAGAATTTTTAATTTTCACTTGAAGATGAATTTTGGAATTTTTCGAAAATTTAAAAAATTCTAAAAAGCTGTTTTTCAAAATTTTCACTCAAATCACTCACAAAACTTCAAAACAACCCAAAATAATATTAGTGTCACTTTTTTTTTTTGAATTTAAATTCTTATGTCCAAATGCTCACTAAATATATCATGATTTGTACTAATGATTAGGGATTTTAGTTTCTACGGGATTTACCCATAGCTATATGAAATCTGGCATTGACGATCAACATGCAACTTCAAAATTTGACGATAGATAATTTGCTAATTGAAAAAAGCAAACATTATCTGAAAACATATACACAATTAACCAGCTACAAATCACGAGTATTTCTGATACAATTTCAAACGCCGATCACAAAATAATAGAGAATTAACTTCAATATTTATCTTCAATGGCGACAATGGAAATCATGCTTCATCTCCAAAGCCTTAAACTTGAACGTAAAAATATTCAGAAATAACAATCAATTTGATGCGAGCATCGAAAAGAAAATTTGATATTGTTTCGAAATATTGCAACATAAATAAATTCAAAAGCAACAAGCAAAATCGAATCTTGCAGGAAAAAAGAATTTATCATACAGTATATAACTTTCCTACACGTTTCATATAACATCCATATAAATTTTATACATCTTCCAAAGTGAACTTATTGCCAAATACAAGTTGCATGTCTTCATACAAAATCATTCAACTTTTATATAATTTTCATAAAACCTCGTATAATTTTCATACAACAATCATATAACTTTCATACAATTTGATACATCTTTAAACGTGTAGTCATGCACAATTTTAATACAGTTATGTAAGTTATATGTATTTTTTTATTGCGGAAGCCAAATGTATATAGTGTGAATGAGTCACAATTACTATACCAAAAATTATGACAACCATTAAATAATAAACAAGACAATAAGACAACAATAAAAGAACACCAGAATTTACGAGGTTCGGCCAATTTTGCCTACTTCCTCGGACACAATCAATATTTTATTCCACTCCAAAATTACAAGTGAAATAATACTAAAGAGAGAAGATACAAATGCCTTAAGAAGATAAAAGGGCAAATGAGAGGTGTTCTTAAATCCTAAACATTAGGCCTCCTTTTATAGGGTAAAATTCCCATTCAAAATTGTTATCCACCGATGTGGGACTTTTGACAATTTCAACAAATCTCCACCTTGGCAAAATTCCACATCTTCAATTTTCTCTCAATAACAAATTTTGGTTGTGTCTTCATCTTCAATCTTTTGTGTTCAACAATGTTGATCAAATCCAAATAATGTTGAAACTTGACCGCAGTCACCACCTTTGTCAGCATATCAGCAGGGTTCTCCGTAGTATGAATTTTCTTCACCGTGACTCCACCTTCTTCTATGATTTCTCGTACGAAATGATACCGAACATCAATGTGCTTCGTCCTTGCATGATAAACTTGGTTCTTTGCTAATTGAATAGCACTTTGACTATCACAAAAAATTATAATATTTTTTTGTTCAATACCAAGCTCCTTTAGCAACTCTTGAAGCCAAATTGCCTCCTTCACAGCCTCTGTAATAACCATGTACTATGCCTCTGTTGTAGACAAAGCAACTGTTGACTGCAAAGTAGACTTCCAACTAACTGGTGCCTTTGCAAAAGTAAACACATAACCAGTAGTTGACCTTCGTTTGTCCAGATCACCCGCAAAATCTGAGTCACAATATCCAACTACAGACCGATTGCCTCCCTGCTCAAAAACTAACCCAACATCTACAGTACTATGAATATACCGTAGAATCCATTTCACAGCTTGCCAATGCTCCTTTCCTGGATTATGCATATATCTGCTAATAACTCCAACAGCTTGTGAAATGTCAGGTCTCGTACAAACCATTGTATACATCAAGCTACCAACATCATTTGCGTATGGTACCCTTGACATATACTCTTGTTCAGTTTCATCCTTTGGCGACATAGTAGTACTTAGCTTAAAATGGGGAGCAAGTGGCGTACTAATTGACTTAGTCTTCTTATCTATGCCAAAACGTTGTAGTACTCTCTTCAAATATTCTTTCTGAGATAAACAGAGTTTCTTTGAACGTCTATCTCTTATTATCTCCATGCCAAGAATTTTCTTTGCCTCACCCAGATCCTTCATCTCGAACTCCTCCTTCAGTTGAATCTTCAACTTATCAATTTCTTCCGAATTCTTGGAAGTTATCAACATATCATCAACATATAGGAGAAGATATACAAAGGAACCATCATTAAGTTTGCGCAAATACACACAATGATCGTATTTGCTTCTCTTGTACCCTTGCCACAACATAAACTTGTCAAATCGCTTGTACCATTGTCTAGAAGATTGTTTCAATCCGTACAACGATGTTTCAAGTTTGCATACCATATTTTCTTTTCCAGCAACTTTGAATCCTTCTGGCTGATTCATGTAGATTTTCTCCTCCAAGTTTCCATATAAAAACGCAGTTTTTACATCCATCTGAATTAGTTCCAAATCTAACTGTGCTACCAAAGCCAACATAATTCTAATGGAGGAATATTTTACAACTGGAGAAAATACTTCATTATAATCAATTCCCTCCTTCTGAGCATATCCTTTGGCCACCAATCTTGCTTTGTAGCGAACATCTTCTTGGTTAGAAAATCCTTCTTTCTTTGCAAATACCCATTTGCACCCAATTATTTTCTTTTCCTTTGGGAGATTGGCTAATTTTCATGTATGATTCTGATGAAAGGACTGCATTTCTTCATTCATGGCAATCCTCCACTTATCTTCTTCTGAACTTTGGATTGCGTCTTTATAAGTGGTAGGAACACCATCAGCTACAATTGAGGTTGCGCAAGCAACCGTCTCTATGAGACGAATAGGTTTCGTTATTGTCCTTTTTGGCCTGCTGATGGCTATTGATTCAAGTTGTTGTCGAGGTTCCTGAGTTGGAATCTCCCTCTCTACTGGCTCTTCTTCCAGAGGGTAATCTTCATGAGTTTCCTCCTCATCTTCTTGTGTAGGAAAAATAAATTTTCCCTCAAACTCCACTTGCTTTGATGCACCACTAATTTGTTTGACATCTTCAACTGTCACCTTATCTGTTATGGCAGATTCATCAAAGGTAACATCTCTGCTGAATATAATATTCCTTGTCTCTGGACACCATAAGCGGTATCCTTTGACTCCAGAAGTAATCCCCATAAATATAGCCTTCTTTGCTCTCGGATCCAATTTTGCCTCTTTCACATGATAGTATGCAATTGAGCCAAACACGTGCAAAGAGTCATAATCTACAGCAGGTTTTCCATACCATTTTTCAAATGGTGTCTTGCCATCAATAGCAGCAGATGGCAGACGATTAATGAGGTGGCATGCATATGTAATTGCCTCAGCCCAAAATTCTTTGCCCAAGCCAGCATTGGACAACATACACCGTACCTTCTCCAGTAAAGTCCGGTTCATACGTTCTGCCACTCCATTCTGTTGTGGTGTATGTCTGACACTAAAGTATCGGACGATGCCATCATTTTCACAGACCTTATTGAAATGATCATTTTTGTATTCACCTCCATTGTCTGTGCGAATACACTTGATCCTCCTGCCTGTTTGATTCTCCACCATCGTCTTCCATTTGAAAAATTCCCAACACTTCATCTTTTCTCTTCATTGTATACACCCACACTCTTCGGGAAAAATTATCAACAAAGGTTACAAAATAGTGCTTCCCACCCAATGAAGGTGTTTTGGAAGAACCCCAAATATCAGAGTGTACATAATTCAAAATGCCTTTAGTATTATGGATCGCTGTACCAAATTTAACCCTTGTCTGTTTCCCTTTGACACAATGCTCGCAAAACTCCAAGTTGCAAGTCTTTACGCCTTTTAACAATCCTTGATTAGATAGAGCTTTCAAGAATTTCCCTCCAGCATGTCCCAAGCGCATGTGCCATAGCCTAGTTGCTTCTGCCTCTTTGTCATCACTGGATGTCACTGTCGCTGTCCCAATAACTGTACTACCACGATAGCGGTACATGTTATTGTTCTTCCGATTGGCCTTCATTACTACTACTGCACCGAAGCATATTCTCATCACTCCATTTTCTGCAATGATTTTAAACCCTTTTGATTCTAGGGCTCCCACAGAGATGAGATTCTTCTTCAAACCCGGTACATATCGAACATCTGTTAATGTTCTGATCATTCCATCATGGCTTCTTAATCTTATTGAACCAATGCCATATGAGGTAAGAGGGCTGTTATCCGCTGTGTGGATGACTCCATATTCTCCTTCTTGAAAATTTACGAACCAGTCCTTGTTGGGACACATATGATAGCTACAAGCCGAGTCCATTAACCATATGTCTGATGATGTTGATAACTCTGTTGTAACTAATGAGAAGTCTGAATCATCACAATCAGCTACATTTGAATCCATAATGGCCTTTCCATTGTTATGTCTAGCCTTATTCTTCAACATCGGACAGTCTTTCTTCCAGTGCCCCTTTTCTCGACAAAAGGCACATTCATCTTTGCTGGGTCTAGATCTCGACTTGGATCTTCCCTTCTTAGTCCTCGTTTGATTTTGAGGATGACCTCTCACAATTAGTGCTTCTCCTTCTCCGCCCATCTGTTTTTCTCCCTTTCTTTGTTCATAGCTGTACAAAGCCGAACAAACTTCTCTGAGAGAAATTTCATCATTTCCATGGAGTAGAGTAGTTTCAAGGTGCTCGTACTCATTAGGAAGTGACCCCAACAACATCAAGGCCAAGTCACCATCATCAAAAGTTGCATCCATATTTTGCAAATCTGTGACCAACTTATTGAAACTGGTGATATGTTCATTCATTGTGGTACCAGGAACATAGGTGAAGCGAAACAGTCTCTTCTTCATGTACAATTTATTTTGACTGTATTTCTTCAAAAATTTATCCTCCAGTGCTTTCCATAATTTACTTGCAGAAGTTTTCTTTGTGTATGGATATTTCTGCTCTCTAGCAAGGTAGGATCGTATGGTACCGCAAGCAACACGATTGATAATTTTCCAATCTTCTTCTCCAATAACATCTGGCTTCTTTTCTTCAATGGCAAGATCTAGCCCTTGTTGAAAAAGAACATCTAGAACCTCGCCTTGCCACATCCCAAAATATCCTGACCCGTCAAAAATTTCTACCGCAAATTTCGCATTTGACACAATTCTTATCATAAGCGAAGATGCCGACAATGACGTATTATTGACACTTGATGTAGATTCTTCTTGTTTATTGTCTTCCATTTTGACACAAATATTATTTAGTAGCTGACGACACAAATCAAGATTATTTCCTTTCTGGTGTGGAAGATCAGACTAAGCTGCTACCACAGAGCATACTCAGACAGAACCTTGACTCAGTTACCAAGATAGATCTTTTCTGATGTGGAAGATCAGACTATGCTGCAACCACAGAGCATACTTAGACAGTACCTTGGCTCTGATACCAATTGTTGCGGAAGCCAAATGTATATAGTGTGAATAAGTCACAACTACTATACCAAAAATTATGACAACCACTAAATAATAAATAAGACAATAAGACAACAATAAAAGAACACCAGAATTTACGAGGTTCGGCCAATTTTGCCTACTTCCTCGGACACAATCAATATTTTATTCCACTCCAAAATTACAAGTGAAATAATACTAAAGAGAGAAGATACAAATGCCTTAAGAAGATAAAAAGGCAAATGAGAGGTGTTCTTAAATCCTAAACATTAGGCCTCCTTTTATAGGGTGAAATTCCCATTCAAAATTGTCATCCACCGATGTGGGACTTTTGACAATTTCAACATTTTTTATGTCATTAGTAAGTATTTTGCATGTCATGTATTCTTCTTCGAGTTACAATCTGAAAATCTAACCAAAATTGAGATATAAGCTCCAAAGAATATTTTTAATTATTTGCAATAACACATAGCTTCGAAGAAATGGAGCTAAAGGGAAAGAAAATATGTGAGGTGATTACGAGGGGGGGGGGGGGGGGAGGATGACTGACAGACGTGAGGGAATGTGGGTTGGATGATAGACGTGAGGAGGGGGTAGCTAATAGGTGTATGTAGCGGTTATTAGCAATTAAACGCCATATTATTAAGGGATACTCATTTATCATTAATTTGTATATAACTGAAAATTATGTATATGAAATATAATTAAGTGATAACCTTTATAATAAGAGTAATTAATTTTATAATGTATAAATGGGTAAAAAAAATTTAAAACTATGTTCTAATTAAATATTTCACATAACATAGAATAGGACTGGGGATTATTCTTTTTCAGTGTCAAGTCATGGTAAGATTAAAGAATACGTTTTTAAAAAAGAAAAAAATTGTCCTCCCCTTTGTTGAAGTTATTGCTCCTTTGGTTACTCAAACAACCTTAAAGTTATAAATGGGGGTGATGATAATCTGAGCAACTTCCTCTTGTTAAAGAATACTTCATATAGGAAAATATCCTCACAAACCTAGTTGGTTAGCAGATAAAAGAGAACATACACTAAATTTATATATTATTAAAAGGAAGAAAGTTTGACATAGAATTGTGACAATTGTGGCGGAATAAGAAAATGACATGTGTTAGTTTTAGGACAAAAAATAATTATTAGGAGTAATAATTGGTTACATTAGTTAATGTTTAAAATTTAACAGTTTGTAAGTAGTGGTGTCGTAACCCTTGCAAAATAAAAACCACATTTTTTGGTAAGTGATTGTACTTTTTACGCAAAAATAAAACTAAAAAATTAATATTTAATTATTGGTCTTCATAGAGCACATTTTATTTAAAATAATTAAATTAAATATTTGATTTAATTAATAATATATACATACAACCTTTCTTGTGCATTGTGGCGGAGATGTGGTAAACAGAAACTGTACAAAGCCGGTGGAACCGTCAGGAAATTTAAGGGAGAATCTCTGGGAACGTGGACTCAATATCGGAAACATCGATCCATTATCAGTTGTGCAGTTATTTTTGCAGTTGTAACATTTTCAGAACTTTTTATATAATTCTAACCATTCTACCAACATATCTTTCTATTAGGATTTCAAAGTATAACGGAATTTCCTATTTGTGGAGCACTTCATTTCCTCTCTAAATTCTCAAAGTAGTCTGCTTTACATGCCAAACATGAACTTTTTCTGTTAGTAATTTCTAAATTCCCATTGAAGTGGACTACGCATCCAAGATGTTTGATGATATGCAAAACTTGAACTTCTTTTGTTGGTAATTTCTTGGGTGTTAGTTTTCGATTGTTTTGAATAATTTCTTGAGTGAACGTACCTAATTGCAAGGTATCAAAATTGCTGCTGTAAGATTAGGTCTCTTAATTTGTGCTCTATTGTTATTTGTTCCTGTAAGAATAACTTTATCAGTAGATCCAGTTCCAAAAAGGAAGAGACAAACAAGGAAAGATGAGGATGGATGATCTGCACAACTGCTTGTGTGACAATCTCTTATATTCAGAAGAGAAAGCGGAAGATGAACGAAAATGCACCTATTTTTTCAGTCAAGTTCTCTACTTTCTCTCCCTCTTTCTTTTAATCGTGTGTTTATTGAGTAGTCTTTATGATAATCATTAAAGTGGACTATGCACCCAAGATGTTTGATGATATGCCTGACTCATTCACCGAATGATATTTGAATAAGTACATAATGTAAAACATGTTTTAAATAGAGTTCTTCTCGCGAATGCATATCTTAAAACTGATCTTGAACTTTAAAATTGTATTTTGACTCATAGTGCAGTTCACTATGATTATTGCAAGTAATAATTCATTTCTTTGACACGTCTAGCTTTTCTCTTATTTTTTTGTAATATGACAAAAATTAATCAGCAATTAGGCCAAGCTAATCTCTAATATTTCAAATTTGGTTCTTCTTTGACATAGAGTAAAAACTAAAAAAAAATAGAGAAATGGACTTCGACGCTGCCATAACGGATGCTTTTCCATGAAGAAGTAAACTAAAGGTAACTGCCTTTTCCCTTTTTTTTTGTTAATGATACTTTGGCAGATTACTAGCGCTTTTTAATTGAAGACTTTTGCAGGTTTGATTTTAGTATCTTAGAGCTCAAGCATCCGGAACTACATTTAATATAGTGGATTTATACAAACGTGCTTTTTACTATTAATTTTATACTAAATTGCTTACAAAAACTTATTCTTAAAATCTCTGTTTCTTTTTCAAGGAGCACAAAGTTATTTGACCCTATTGATATGGCATTCTCTTGGAGCTGCATGTGAGCTTTTATGGCATTCTGATCATATTATAGTTCAGCTTCGGGAAGTTTTTTTTTTTTGGGCTTTCTGAATGTGCACTTGATTTATATCATATTTTGAGCTACTTGTGGGAATTACTGAGGCTAACGATTATAGCGAATTCAAAATATCGACGCTACGAGTTTTGAATATGTTGGTCACCAAACTCAAAGGTTATCAACACGAAATCGAGAGAGTGAGGAACGATGCGTTTCACTTTGGGCTTCAGGGTGTTAAGAGCGATATTGTTGGATCTCATCCTCTTGAAGGTAAGGCAAGAGGGATGAAGCCGAACCATAGGTGTTTGCAATTATTTTCCTATCCGTTACCAAAAAATAATATCTTCCTCTTCATCTCCTCTTACCTCTTCATATAAATTATACTTGCCTTAATACATTGCTTTATTCAAGGTTTGTTCCTGCGACTTAGAATACATCACTCTTTGTTGCAGTGTTGTGGCTAATTTTTGAAATTTTATATGCTTAATGCAGGCCTATTGCGTACAAAGTTCAGTTGAAACCTAATCAATTGAAAGAAAATTACTATGCCATGGTAAATATTTTATCCATTTTCTTGTAATTCGTACATTGAGTCTATACTTCAACAATGAACAACATTTGATTAGCCAACAACTGAAGAGATATAAGGTTGATTATATATTAAAGATCAACCAGTAAATTCATTGTTAGATAACTTTGAAAAAAATATGAAGTAAAGATTAACCATTGAATATTTTTAAGATATAAATTTAAAAATAATGTTGTCATCCAATCCTGTCCATGAATTATTCAGTCTGAGGCGTTTGTTTCACTTCATTGAATCATTAAATTGTTAGATACTTCATTCAATAGAATACTACAAATTACAAAGGCCTAGGAGACTAGGACCACAACAATGTTAAATTGTTGGATGAAGCAAGTGATTTGGAGTAAAGAATTGGATATTTGTAAGTGTAAAATAATACTGCTATTGCTTCATTTTTCAAGTTTCGTTGTTTCTTCTATTCTTTATTTTAGATCTCTTTATATACTTATTATCATATTATCCTTAAAGTACACTTTGTTATTATAACTAAAATATACACGTTATTTGCTCAAATTTACACTTAAAGAGAAGTGCTTCTTTGGAAGACATGTCGTCTCAGTTGTTTTATCCAATTCAGAAAATTTTCATCTCTTAAGGGGATAATATTGATTCTTTTAGTACCCACTGAAGCTACTTTGGCCCTGAATATGGCATATATTACTAACCATTGAATAGTGACAAAGACGACATAATAACATATAATCATCAAAAAGAGTTAATAGGCGCTCGATAGTACATGGATAAATTTATGCGCAACATTCAGATTTACAGTTTCACATTCTTACTCAAGCCTTACGTTATTGTTGTGATGAGGGTAGTTTGTCGACACCATTTCTTGAGCCCTTTCCATTACTATATTTCCTGTAGAATGTTCTATTGCTCCACATCTCAATTGCAGCTATATGCTTTCCTTTAGTTATATGACTCTCAAAATCTTTTTTAGTAAGAAGGGTATCGCCCAAAACGATGTGAATTAAAGTATCTATATGAAAACTGGTCATAAACTCCTTACCTGTTGTAGATCCCCTTCCTTATGAATCAGTTTTTCGGGTACAAGAAATGAGTGCCCCTAATGGCTTTTCTCTCTTCGGTTACTGTCCTAATGGCTTTTCTCTCTTCGGTTACTGTTCTACTGGCCTTTTGTTTAGTGGTAAATTGTAACTACCTACCTTATGCAGAGGCAAACGGAAAGCAATCTACAAACACCTGAAATAGATTATTTAATGTCAACGGAATTTCTTTTATGCAGGGATGCCTTTTTTTTATGCACAGTATTTCAGTGTAGATAAAGATATTATCTTGAACAGATTGATGAGTTGAATCCTCTTAGTGGAGATTTTTTCAGCAACATTGATCCCAACATGTAGGAGTAACTAACTTTCTCAGGTGGAAATACATAGACAATATAGCTAGGTTGAGAAATGCTGAACATTTATAGGTTTCACCAGCTCTTTTTCTTTGATGTGATAATCACGCAACAAGAAAATCTAAAAGTATTTCTTAGTATCTATCATCATTTTTATTTGTTTTCTCTTTTTATTCGTTTCTACTTATGCCATGTTATTTAAGGTGCATGCAACTAATTATTGTTATTAAGAAACTGAAAGAAATATTCATAAAAAGATGGTTTTAGTTTTTAGTAGTTTAATTCAAGCTTGTCAGAGTAGTCAAAAGCCAAAAACAAAAGAAACGTTATGGCATGTCAGGTTTTTAGCCTCAAAACAAATGATGTGTGATTTTTTCGATTATGTTATTCGCAGGAAATAAGATTTGAATCAAATGTGATATGTGAATATATTGATAGGAAGCTGAGTTTTAGTGGCTGTCAGGTATGTGGAATTAATTATCAATATCCACTTTGTGGGTTCTTAAGCATTTACTTTTGTAGTTGATTTCCTTCCATAGTTATTTTTTTATTTCTTATGCTGGACTTTTTAGAATTTATTTTTGTACTATTACGGCTTTGCAGCTATAAGATGGGAATATTATTTACTTTCACAAATCTCTTTGAAAGCAAGGCAATAAACAATATCGCTTTCTAGAGGTTCCCTCAATTTTGGAGTACGTCCACAAGAATCATCGAGTTTGTGATGCATCCCCTTATTGTGATATTAGTCCCTAGAGTATTAAATACTGTATTTATTTGAAGAAAGGGTTCCTAACGAAACAGTAGCAATTACGTATACCATAGAAAATGTTAGTCTGTAAGAATATCACAATAAGAATATAAAATCTGCAATATGTCACACATGATTCATATACATCTGTTTTTATTATCTCTCCGTTCTTTTTTCTTTTGAAATGATCTGCGCATTCCGCGGGTATGTATACTAATTAGTCTAAAAGAGAGGGAGTATAAAACAATTCTGATCAAGGGAGGGAGTATAAAAGAATTCTCATCATGTTTGGTTTTCGTGAAAATATTAATCTTTTAGGATCAAATTTGACTGCATCTAGTTTAAATACAATAAAGGTAAAATCACATTGAACTCGATTTATCTCTACCCTGTAACGTGTGAGCTTGTTAATCAGCATCATGTAAAATCACATTTAACTCTAATTCTTTATTGTTGAATTAACTTAAATAGCGGTCTATTTAATTACTTAAACTTAAAATAATTGGCAGACGTATGATATATGTATAATCCA
Organism: Nicotiana tabacum; assembly: GCF_000715075.1. Taxonomy (NCBI): domain Eukaryota; kingdom Viridiplantae; phylum Streptophyta; class Magnoliopsida; order Solanales; family Solanaceae; genus Nicotiana; species Nicotiana tabacum. The sequence goes on along the minus strand of NC_134093.1, from coordinate 46,059,548 downwards.
CACACATCATCATCATCATACTTATAAGTAAGAAGCCCCAAAGTAAAAACTTGAATTACCAAAATACCTCTCAAAAATTGAATGACCATTATATCCTTCAAACAAACATTATTTCTATAACACTTTTGTACAAAAATATAAATGTATATTTTAATAAATTTATTAATCTACTAAACATCTTGTCACATACAATGCATATGAACATGAAAATACAATAAATATAGAATTACGTGGGAACATTAGTTTTTGCAATCTTAAATGATATATTAACTACTCTATTTATTTATTGTGATTATTATTGATGGGAAGTCATATAGTTTTCATATTTCAGTTTTGTTTCTTTCATCTTCTAGGGTAATAGTAGTGTAATATTTTTGCATAAATGATTTATTTCACTATAAAAATGCACATCAAATTGTCTAATCAGTATATTCATTTCTCTTGGTTCTATCAAAATTTTTCTTTTCCTCAGAAAATTCATTGGTTTTGTCGGATATCATTCTGCAACATATTTTAGGTTTAATTTTTGAATTCTTCTCTTTAGTTATTGTGTCTGATTCATGTTCCATTTTGGTATATTTTGTAGTGGTCCAAAAGCTGAAATTTAGATTGCTGCAATCTTTGGCATCCTTATTTGATTTTGTTACTATATTTTTGTTGTAAAATGATTGGTTGCCTTTTGTGTTATACTACTACTTTGAGTGGTGGTGATTTGTAATATTAACAAATAAGCGGGACACTTTGCAAACAGAAGAAGATTAGTGTAAAAATAAATTGAATTGTTGACTGTATAAAAAATTTATATAACGTGATACATTAATGGTAAATGTTTATAGTAATATCTACTTCTTTTTTTAGGATGCTTACAATTTTATAAATAGAACAGCACAAAGATTGTGCAGTTAGAAGTGAGAATATACATACTCCAAGAAAAAATAAAAGATAAGAATCCCCCTAAAACAAAAACTTACAGAGATTCTATGATAAAAAAAAGTACATGGATTTTTATGCTGTCAAGTATGGAGTTATAGGGCAATCTTTACACCAAAAAAGAAAAACAACTAAGCAGTTCATTTCTATTCTCTGGATGGAATTCCTTTCTCCCTCAAAAGGTTGAGAGATCCAATATACATAATAATTGTTAATATTGCACAAACATGATTGCAGATTCTAAAACTTATTAGCTTTCTTGTTAATTTATACTAATTAACATGGGATACACGTGCAACGTACGTGTTCGAGAACTAGTAAATAAAATAAAGACAAACATATATAATGAGATAAATTGAAAATATTTTTGTATTTTTTAATTTTGTGATAAAATAAAGTAAAAGAAACTCAATTTACCTCTCCGTTGTTAGACGCCCTCTAACAACCCGACACTCGTTTCTCTTTTTAGAATGGGTCACCCCCTTCCTTTCGAGATTCAAAAGTGGTCACTGCCTCACTGGTGTGGATAATTGGGCCACAGAATCTTTACTGGGTCCCCTGGTTGTAGCTTGACTAACAACAACAACAATAACATACCTAGTATAATTTCACAGGTGGGGTATGGGGAAGATAGTGTGTACGTAGACCTTACCCCTACCTGCAGAGGTAGAGATGTTGTTTCCAATAGACCCTCAACTCAAGAAAAAGTGGAAAGGAAGAAAAGGGAAGAAGAAGAAGAAGAAGAAGAAAGAAGAGGGAGACAAAAGACGATAACGAAAAAAAAGGAGAAAAAATAGCATCAGATAGTAACAATCAGGGAGCAACAATTTTCAGTAAAAGAGGAGAAAGAGAAGCATCAAATAGTAACAATCAGGGAGCAACAATTTTCAGTAGCAATTTTCAAAAACAATGGACGTGGTTGCTAAATACCATATATAATAACAAAATAAAAGGAAGTAACTTTCAACCAACAACAAGAATATTACTAATACTACTGATAAACCTAGGAGAAACTCACAACTATCTGTCAACCCACCACCTTAATCCTTGACCTCCACACCTTCCTATCGCTAGTCATGTCCTCGGTTAGGTGAAGCACCGACATGTCCTGCCTAATCACCTCTCCCCCATACTTCTTTGGCCTAACCCTGCCTTTTCTCAAGCCCGCCATGGTTAACCTCTCACACCTTCTGACCGGGGCATCTATGTCTCTCCTTCTCACATGCCCAAACTATCGCATCCTCGATTCCCGCAACTTAGCTTTTATGGATGCCACTCCCACCTTGTCCCTAATAACTTCATTCCTGATCTTGTCTTTTATGGTATGTCCACACATCCATCTCAACATTCCTATTTCAGCTACGCTCATCTTATGGATATGGGACTTCTTGACGGGCCAATATTCATCTCCATACAATATAGCCGGTCTAACCACCACCCTGTAGAATTTGCCCTTAAGTCTAGGCGGCATACTCTTATCGTATAACACTCCCGAAGCTAGCCATCATCTCATCCAACCCGCTCCAATGCGGTGAGTAACATCCTCGTCAATCTCCCTGTTGTTTTGGATTATAGACCCAAGATACTTGAAACTATCTCTTATGGGAATGACTTGAATATCAATCTTTACTTTCACTTCTTCTCCATGCCTCTCATCACTGAACTTGCACTCCAAGTATTCAGTTTTCGACCTACTCAACTTGAAACCTTTGGACTCCCGCGTCTGTCTCCAAACTTCCAACATAGTGTTAACACCCACTTGTGTCTCGTCAATCAGAACTATGTCGTCAGCAAATAACATACATCATGGCATCCTCCCTTGTATGTGTCGTGTCAACACATCCAATGTTAGGGCAAACAAAAACAGGCTAAAGGCTGATCCCTGATGCAACCCCATCTCCACAGGAAAATATTCCGAGTCTCCTCCCGTAGTACTCATCCGAGTCTTAGCACCTTCGTACATGTCCTTAATCACCCTAATGTACGCTACCGGGATGCCGCTAACCTTAAAACATCTCCATAGCACCTCCCTCGGGACTTTGTCATAAACCTTCTCAAGATCAATGAACACCATGTGCATGTCCTTTTTCCTCTCCCTATACTGCTCCACCAATCGTCTCACAAGGTGAATGGCTTCTATAGTTGACCGTCCTGGTATAAATACGAATTGGTTCTCAAAGATAGATACACCTGTCCTTACTCTCTTCTCCACCACCCTCTCCCAAACCTCCATAGTGTGATTCAGCAGCTTGATATCCCTATAGTTGTTGCAGTTCTGGATATCACTTTTATTTTTGTACAACGTAATCATCAAACTCCCTTGTATACATCCCTTGTATGTGTCATGTCAACACATCCAACGCTAGGGCAAACAAACACGAGCTACATCCCTTGTATATGTCGTGTCAACACATCCAACGCTAGGGCAAACAAAAACGGGCTAAGGGCTGATCCCTGATGCAACCCCATCTCCACAGAAAAATATTTCGAGTATCCTCCCACAGTACTCACCCGAGTCTTAGCACTTATACATGTCCTTAATCACCCTAATGTACGCTAGCGGGACGCCGCTAACCTACAAACATCTCCATAGCACCTCCCTCGGGACTTTGTCATAAACCTTCTCAAGGTCAATGAACACCATGTGCAAGTCTTTTTTCCTCTCCCTATACTGCTCCACCAATCGTCTCACAAGGTGAATGGCTTCTGTAGTTGACCATCCTAGTATAAATCCGAACTGGTTCTCAGAGATAGATACACCTGTCCTCACTCTCTTCTCCACCACCCTCTTCGAAACATCCATAATCTGACTCAGCAGCTTGATATCCATATAGTTATTGCAGTTCTGGATATCACTTTTATTTTTGTACAATGGAATCATCAAACTCCACCTCCAATCTCCGGGCATCTTCTTCGTCTTGAAAATGACGTTAAACAAGCTAGTAAGCCACTCCAAGCCTAGCCTAGCCTACCCGCTTCTTTCCAAAATTCCACCGGGATCTCGTTCGGCCCAGTTGCCTTACCCCTGCTCATCTTCCGTATTGCCACATCAACCTCCTCACACTTAATACGCCTACAAAACCCAAAATCTCTCCGACTCTCTGAGTTCTCCAACTCATCCAACACGATGTTCATATCCCCTTCCTCGTTCAAGAGTCTATGAAAGTACTCCTATCATCTACGTCTGATACACGCCTCTTCTACCAATACCTTACCGTCTTTATCTTTGATGCACCTCACTCGATCCAGGTCCCGAGCCTCCCTCTCCCTAATCTTGGCTAACTTGTACAACTTCGTATCCCCTCATTTGCCCCCAAAATCCTCATACAATCTTTCAAAAGCTGCAGTCTTAGCCGCCGTGACCGCGAGCTTCGCCTCTCTCCTTGCCTTCTTATAACACTCCCTATACGACCTCCGCTCTTCCTCGTTCGTGCTCCCTACTAGCTTCAAACACGCCGCTTTCTTAGCTTCCACTTTTCCTTAGACCTCCCCATTCCACCACCAGTCCCTTTATGGCCACCCAAGTAAGCCTTCGAGACCCCTAATACCTCCTAACAGCTTCTCTAATGCAGTTCGCTGTCGTGGTCGACCGTAATTATGAAAAAAAAAATAAAATAAAATATATATATATATATATATATATATATATATATATATTAATTAAACAAAGAATTCAATTTACACAATTTATTCATGCTTTGAGTCCTAAACTATCCGGACTTTAGCATAAGTGCAGAGAAATTCTATTCCGTATGAGACTCAAGTAATGTCAGTTGTACTAGGGGCTTTATGTATGACAAGTGTCTATTGTGATATGACACACAAGAGACCCATTTCACTTGCTCGTTACCCTCTTTTCTCCTCACTCACCGCCACTCACTTTTCTTCATATTCCTCTTTTTTAAATCCTTCTTTTATTTGCAACAACTCTTAATCCAACTAGCTAGACCCATATAAATTTTGTCCCATAGTCACTGAGAGCTCAGGTGCATAATTGTTTTCTTTTGAAAATGGTAAAATCATCAAATTAGTTTATTTCCAATATCCTAAACTAATTAACCCACAACATTTATAATTTCTATTGTCTCTCTATTTTGATTTGTGTAATGAGATGTTGAAAAATCATTAAAAATTTGGAGAGTCAAAGTAAGAATGATGGTATTTGGAAGGTTTAAATTGGTTTTTGGAGGAAATGAAAATATAAGATGTGAATGAATCTGCAAGAGTACTTAATGGTTATTTTCATCATTTTCTACAAGAGTACTTAATGGTCAAGTGAAGTTTGATATTATTGATATTTAGTTTTAAGAAAACAAAGATGAAAATGAAAGTATTGCTTGGAAATGGTGTGCTTGAAGAAGATTTTATGGACTCGTCTAGATAGAGAAGAAAAGGAAAGATCTGGAAAGAGAAGAAAGGAGGAAAGGGAGGAGCAAATTGGTTCATGGGACCCACCGCCACGTGTCTCTTAAATAATAAGATCTCACACAAAATTTGTTGGTTGAGTGAGACTCAGAATAAAATTTCTCATAAGTGCAAGGAATACTGATCTCCTTTTTTTTTTTCTTTTCTTTTGTTGTTTTGTGAAGGGATAAGCATCTTGGGAAAAAATCCAGTCAAATATTATTATCTCAAGTAATATTCAATAGTCATGTAGATTCATGCCACGTGGATCATAAAATGATTAATGGTTGAGATCCATTTAACTCTTATACTAATAAAAAAGAACTAAAATGGTAAAAGTTTGCCTAACTCCACCATTAAGAATTAACCCAAGTTTCTCACTTTTTTTTCTCCTTTTAATATATCAAAATATGTCTCTTACTTTTAGCAAAATAAAGCTACAACTGAATTTTTCAAGAAAGGCAATTAAAGATGGCGGAAATCATCTACCCGATTTTTTTACCCGCCAAAAAAATATTTTCTCCTATGGAAAGATCATACATATCATTAAAATATATGTATTACTAGTATCTCATCTTATTTCTTTTCCTACGAAACCCAAAAGTTTTATTGTTGCTATCGTCAACAACAAACAATCTCTTGAAATACAACATTTTATTCACCTTTTCATATATTATTAGTTATTGTTTGGTCTTGTTAAATTTAATTGTATTTTTTATTTTTAGTTTGATTAATTGATATTTGTCTGATCTAATATTATATGTTTTCATCCATATGCCTCATCTGACAAACTACAAATACAAAAAGATTTCATTATGATTATTTAATTTATGATGGTGTTAATATGTTTGTACCTATTTTAGGTTTGAATTATTGTTCAGAACTCCGTAGTGCTTTAAATTTGATTTTTTTTTAGTATAGTTGAGAATTTCGGGAATAGAAAGTGCGAAAATACTCCTGAAGAAGTTTTACAATGTAACCCTCAAGGGCTAGTAGATTATGAACTAAAACTTGGCCTTGAGTTTGATAGTGACGAGGATGCACTTAATTATTATTATGAGTATACAAGAAGAGTTGGTTTTAGTGTTCCCAAAGAATACATCAATACAAATAAAAAATTGGGTTATGTAACATCACGGAAGATTATATGTTTCAAGGAAGATTTTCGTAGAGATGATAAATGAAAAGATCAAGTTAAAAAATTACGAAGAGAAACTCGAACAAGATGTCAAGCTCATATTATTGTTACCCGTCACTCAATGGGAAAGTACCATATTACTAAAGTTGAATTGGAACATAATCATGCACTTGTTCCACCGACAATGGTTCATATGTTGCCATCTCCCCGAAGGATAAACGAAGTTCAGGCTCATGAAATAGATTTAGCAGAGGATGGTGGATTATTTTCTAAAGCAACATTTGATTTTATGAGTCTTCAAGTTGGAGGTCGAGTAAATTTAGGTTATACCAAGTTAAATCATAAAAACTACCTTTGAACAAAACGACAAAAGGCTATGCGACAAGGGGGAGCATGTAAATAAACTTACATACAATGTCGGTAAGAAATATATTATCATTTCTTATTTTTATTAGACTTCTTAATGTAACTTTCTAATATTAGAAAATAATAAAGTATAATGTAACTTTTTTTTTCTTATTTCGTCCAGGGGTACTATTAGAGTATTTTGAGAAGAAGAGAACTGAAGATCCATCTTTCTTTTTTGCGGTACAGTTGGATGTTGATGATATGATCACAAATATATTTTGGGCAGAATCAAAGATGATAATAGACCATGATACTTTTGGAGATGTGCTCTCATTCGATACTACTTACCAGACGAATAGAGAGCACAGACCTTTGGCTAGTTTCGTTGGATTGAACAACTATAGAAAAATGGTTGTTTTCGGAGGCGCTTTAATGTATGATGAGACTGCAGATTCCTTTCAGTGGTTGTTTGAAACGTTTCTTGGAGCGATATCTGGAAAAAAGCTAAAAATAATTTTTACACATCAAGATGCTGCTATGAGTAAGGCCATCTCACTTGTCATGCCTGAAGTTTATTACCAGTCCGCTAATCAGGATGGACCGAGAGTCGATGATAGAGCTCTACCTGATAATGAAAAATGTTTCAATCAGGTATATCACATTTTATTTTTCAACTATTGGAGTATCTCATATATATCATTTCTTATAATATTTAAGCAATTACACTAATGTTTTTATTAATTGGTAGGATCCAATATCAAAGGAAATTGTTTTTGAGAATTCTGATTTAAGTGCCTCTCAGACTATGACTTGTGCTAGCTTATCCCACAGTTTAGAGAAAAACTTTCGTTGCCATACCCTAGCTTTACCCAAATGATGACGGTAATATAATAATTTATTTTAATCTAGGTTAAACTTATAATTTCTCTTTCAACTAACTTCATTATTTATATTTGTGCAGGAACCTTTTAGTTTTAATACTTTTGCACATGCACAAAAGTCTTATTCGCTTTTTCATGATCAGGTACCTATTAGGTGAAGTTTTTATTTTTATCTTTAATGTAAAAATTAGCTATTAATATTTCAAAATTATTTACGTCTTGCAGGCAAACCTTTTCGAGAGTTAAGGATCACAAAAGTTCTAAGATAACAATACATTATGATCTATGCCAGTTTTTATTTTATGTTGGACTTTTTTTCGAGTATTCGATATATTGGATATTTTAAAAATGAAATTAAGTGAAGTATTGCTTTTAGTAAACTTGATTGGACATATAGAGGATTTTTATCTTATTTTTCCACAAACGGTTTCATAAACATTCTGTAGCATCAGTACAAGTCATTGTGACCTACGCTTAGGGCCGGACTACGCTCATTTGGAACTTTTGCAATCTTGCAAATATTTTATGAAGTTGGATTAGATAAAAGTAAAAGTTGAATACAGTTTTATTTTGCTAAAAGTAAGAGATATATTTTGATGTATTAAAAAAGGAAAAAAAATGAGAAACTTGGGTGAATTCTTAATGATGGAGTTAGACAAATTTTTATCATTTTCTTTTTTTATTAATATAAAAATTAAATGAATTTCAGCCATTAATCATTTTATGGTGCACATGACATGAATCTACGTAACTATTGATCTTTTTCCAGCATCTTGTCCAGAGAATTCTCGTAAACGAGGCAATTAGGGAGAAAAATGGCTCCATATTAGGTGCCACGTCACATTTACAGTGATTCCAGGAAATAGTCTTTGACAAAAGAGTTAATTAACCAATCCAATAATATAAATAGTAGAGTACTAGATTTAAATATTTTGTCAGTAACTGTCTCGTGGACACGCAATCAGTGCTCTTTGGATAAGCTCTCCATCTTTTTTAAAACTGAAGTTACAAAGATACCCCTCTGATATTTCTGGATATTGATTGTTGACTATTGACTTCAACATCCTTACGTGCTGATGAGTAGGACATATTTTTATTTTCCCACTTTTGCCCATTTCTATGATCAATATAATAATAATGTTAAAAGTTCCCAAACTTCAAAAAAATTAGATTATCACCGCCACTAATCTGGCTGGATCTGCTTCTTTTTTCGACATTGCTCAAACGTAGGTTTGATTTGGTAGGAGAATATGAAAGGTTAGTCTGATTCATGCATTGTTACTCCTATAAGGGAAAAAAATGTTCTCAAAGTACAATATTTCAATTTAAGATAATTTTTTGAAAAAGTATAATGTACATACGTTCATAGCCATTTTGTATACTAAATATTTAGGGCAAGATATCACTAAGGAAAGGGATAGTCGAAGTCGACCAGGAAGCAGCGAGATTCGTGGTCGAGATGTCAATAATGGTCGAGGTCGAGTACCGTTAACAAAGCTGTAATGACTAGTTTTCAAAATAGAATTTTAAAGAGAATATTCTAGTGAATATTCTTTACACTTGTACTATTAGGGTTTGTTAGGGATATGTCTCATATATATAGGAAAAGAGACAATGATGTAGGGCAGGTGATATTCATTTGTAAGAACACACTTTGATAAAAAAGACTCTCTCTCTTACCAAGATACAAACAACATTTTTTTATCAAGATTCTTGTCATTATTCCATACTCCCGACCAGATCCGAGGATAATGAGCATTCAAGGATTTGTTTGTCATTCATCATTGTCAGGAGGAATAATATCTAGCTTCTCCTTTATTAGGTGAATTATTTTTTTATTTACCCAAATGCCATTTATTAATGTTCATTGCTATTTAATGCTCATTTATTACTCACGTTATCTGGAATGATTGTCACACACCATTACTATTTTTCTACCAGATTAGTTCAACATTAATCACACTTTCATAACTCGCATCTAGAAATATTATTATTAATTAGGTTTAACCTCTTAATACATAAATTTAATTATTTGAGCCAAGAACCACACTTTTTGGTCAAATAATTTGGCGTCATCTGTGGGAATTTTCTAGTTAAATTTTTAGTTTCTTCTAGATCTATCACTGACGCGGATCACAAACGTAAAAAAAAAAGTGGAAGCAAGAACAAGATCTCCGTTCTTTTTGTGCACAAATCCCAACATGGCAGGTAACAGGGAAGAAAGGGCGAGGATAATCAATGACCTCCCAACTAACCTCATGAACGTCATCAACGAAAGCTGCGAAACAACAGATGAAGGCGCAATGCCCAATGCCTCCCCTAGGCGAGATGGGTCACCGCCTCCTCATTGCAGCATCACAAAATCCCTCGGTAAGGGAGCCTCCACATCTGTGGGGGAAGAGACGCCCCCAGCTATAAAAATAGCTCCTCGAAGCATGGCTAACCGACGCGCTAATTGGCGTCCTCAACAAGCCCGCCCGAGACGCGGTTGTACAAAATACAAGGATTTGCACTGTACAACAGGTGGACGAGAAGTGTAACTAACTCTCTCTCCCTCCAACGATAGGTATTACTCACAACGTTAATGATCTCTCCATGAAGAACCTCCATTTGCAGGCGACACTCCTCCAATTGCCTGTGCAACTCGACCACCTGAGTCTAGAGGTCGCTGCATTGGACCTCCATGCCCTACTGACCTTGAGCTCTTCTTCCTTGTTTCTCAACGTCCCCTCAAGGACACTTCACTTCTCGATGGCCTTCACTAGCTCGTCATCGTTTTGCTTCAACTCGTCCCGAAGGGCCTGCAAGTTGTTGCCCTTGTCAAACCGCCTACGGATCTCCCGGTACTTGCCACGGTACTCGAAGTATTTGCGTTGCAGCTTCGTGAATATAGCCTTGCACCTTTCCTCTCTTCGGGCGCTTTCAATTTCTAAGATCATGGTCTCCATTCACAAAAAGAAAGAGAATAAAAAATAAGAACGCCTCCGCTGACAAGGGCAAAGCACTAAAATGAAGCCCAAAACTTTGAATATAACAGACAGGGAAATAGAAGCCTTGAAAAATTTACCCTGAGAGCAAGGCCAGCTATGCTCCACGATAAGGTAACATCATCCAGCACCTTGAGGGTTTCACCCTTCACGTCGGAGCAAAGGAGACCAAGGGCAGAGACCACGTTCTCTATGTTCTTCAACAGATCACGATCCATGAGGATCACGATAGTCCACGTAGACCCCTCCAACCTCACCTCGAGCTGAGTAAATCCTTCTTCCATCATCCTCAGCTCTGCAGCATCGAGGTCTGAGCCCGTCTCATAGCCGTCCTCGGTAACGCCTTTGTCTCTCCCATCGGCTGGCGAAAAAGCATCGTCAGCCGGCCGCGAGGTCGATGGTCCCTCTTGTGGCGAAGTATCAGAAACCCTAGTGGCCAGCCCTTTGACTTCCATCATCGCAGAAGGAAGAGATATGCTTTCTACGGCTTCCACCGATCTCGGAACCTCAGATGCCAGCTCGACATTGCTTTCAAGAATTATGGTCACCGTATCACGGAGAGTAAAATCATCCATCACAGAATCCATGGCTCGGGCAGCCCCGTCGCCAACGTCCACTGACCTCCTCTTACGGGGCACCAAATCCCCGTCACTTGGCGATGATTCCTCCTCCTCGCTCACAAGACGGTATAAAAGGGAAGCCGGAGGCTCCGCTGTCGGAATATCCGCAGGTGGAGAAGAGATTGATGTTGAAGTAGCAGTAGGTGGGACCGAAGAGCAAGCAAACCTAGCCGTAGTCGTAGACGGGGTAGAAGCCAAAGAGCAAACAGACTTTGCCGTGGTCGTAGAGGGTGCAGACGCCGAAGAGTAAAACTTTTTCCTCTTACGGAATGCAGGTGGGGGAACTCTCTGCCTCCTCGAAGGCCCTCGGGCTGGAATTAAAAGAAGCGCAAAAGAAAAGAGGGTCAGCCAAAGCAAACTATAAAATGATAAGCGACTAAGAGGCCAAAGCGAAGAGACTCACCGGTTAAGGATGGAGCAAGCCCAAACTTCTTAAAAAAGCCCGACCACTCATGAATTCCCGCGGTGTGAGGGAGGAGCATGCCGATCCAATCAGAAATGTCCCTAAAAAAATGAGGGGGCGTAGTCTTAGTTGCATGAGAGATAAGCAAGAGATCAGAACTCACGACTAAGCAAGTAAATCAAATGCCTCAACGAAGAGAAGTTAGACGCTTACGAGCATAATTCCAAGTTTCGGGGAAGCCGTCTGCGTTGGCCACTATGTCCTCGGTTTTGACAAAGAAAGAATTGTGCCAGAACTGTCGGCTCGCTTTATCATCCATCTTCACCACTAGTCACTTGCCCCCTCGATGGCAAAGGTTTAACATTGTCCCCTATAGAAACTAGGGGAAAAGAGATGCATCTGCCAGAGCGTGATCTCGACCCCGGCCAATTCCGCAAACTTAGTAACCATCCTAATAAGCTTGTAGATATACGGCGCGAGCTGATCCGGGCAAAAGCCATAGAAAAGACAAAACTCCTTGACCAAGGGGAGAAGGGGAAGAGTGTATCCAACATGAAAGGGGAAGGGGTAGAACGCACAATACTCGGGGTGGTGGACTTTCACATCCCGCCCTGCAGGGACCGACTCAATGTGAGCGGGAATGTCAAAAGCTCTAATAAATCAGCCTCTTTCATCGTCGACTCGGAGATCTCGGGCTCAGCTTCAGGCGCCTTTGTAAAATCAGACCTGACTTTCTCACCACGAGGAATTATCTCCTCCGCCGTGGGGATGTTTTCATCCTCAACGGCAACAAAGACGCCCTCCGCGTGAGGAGGTAAAACCATCGCCAATGGAACCGGGTTATTTCCCTCGCTGGGACCAGAAGATACATTAACCATAGTTCTGAAGAAAGAAAGGGTATTCAAGTAATCAAAAGTTAAAAATAAGAAGGATCGCTAGAGCAGGAAAAAAAGATACAGAACAATGGAATAAGAAGAAAAAGGAACAAGGTTTCGATATGGGAAATTTGTAAAACGTAAGTGTATGCCCTCACATCCCTATTTATAAGAATCCAGGCATTAAAACCAAGAAATTATGCCGTCATTACCTAGCACAGGTAGCGAAGCGGCATATCCAATCAACAGACGCACATGAAACGATGCAAAGCATCGGAAAAATGCACCTTAATGACGCATGACGTCACTTTGATCCATAAATGACATAACCCCAAAAGTTGCGGCTCACGAAAGGCCACGTTGTCATCTCGTCTCAAATATCACGACCCGACCCACTCATCCAGTCTTCTTGACCACGACAAATAGAATCCGCTCATCAAGGCCGTATGAAGCCGGCCTCAATAAGCGGAGGGACTAACTGTATAGGTCAAAATCTTCCCTAGAATATTTAACGCAAGATAGCACTAAGGAAAGGGATAGTCGAGGTCGGCCAGGAAGCAGCGAGATTCGTGGTTGAGATGTCAATAATGGTCGAGGTCGAGTACCGTTAACAGAGCTATAATGGCTAGTTTTCAAAATAGGATATTAAAGAGAATATTCTAGTGAATATTCTCTACACTTATACTATTAGGGTTTGTTAGGGATATGTCTCATATATATATATAGAAAATGAGACAATGATGTAGGGCGGGTAATACTCATTTGTAAGAACACACTTTGATAAAAAGATTCTCTCTCTTACCAAGATACAAACAACACATTTTTATCAAGATTCTTATCCACATTATTCCATACTTCCGACCAGATCCGAGGATAATTCGAACATTCAAGGATTTGTCTGTCATTCATCATTGTCAGGAGGAATAATATCTAGCTTCTCCTTTATTGGGTGAATCATTTCTTTATTTACCCAAATACCATTTATTAATGTTCATTACTATTTAATGCTCATTTATGAGTGATTGTCACACACCATTACTATTTTTCTACCAGATCTGTTCAACATTAATCACATTTTCATAACTCGCATCTAGAAATATTATTGTTAATTAGGTTTAACCCCTTAATACAATACGTTCATAGCCATTTTGTATAATAATTATAATTATTACATTTTGGTCTGACACTAATAAATACCTATATTGTTTGAAAATTTTAGTAACTAAAATTTCTTAGTCTAAGCGATGAACAGTAAATAGTTGATCTAACTAGTTTCGGACGAATGAAACTCAACCTTATCGTAAAATTTAAACTTAATATATACTTTTACAAAGTTATAAAAAGAAAAAGAATTAGTGTTTAATTATTTGATCACATAAATTCCCAAAGAGCTCCTTAGAATTTTGTTAATGTTAGTAGAGAAAAGGAACGATCCTAAAAGTGGAATGCAATCCTACTATATCTTCAACTTTGAGTACAATATCATAATAATTTTTTAAAAATATTTTACTCGTCTACTTACTTTGGAGTCTGATTAATTTGGATTCGTGATGAAATATTCCACCTTGAAGATAACAGTAAATGTAAATTTATGTTCAAAGCTCTAACCTACAATCTCTAATTAAGGACAAAAGAGTCTAACCATTCCATAACATAATAATTCAACTTTATTAGAAAATATATAACATAGCAAAAAGGAGGGAAAACAACAAAGAGAATTCCCTTCTAATTTACCAATATCTAGAATATCTATTGATAACATTATATTACATAGACCAATAGGCATGTTTTTAGCAAAATTGACGGGCTGTTGTCAACGCTCAATGGATGACTACTATGCCTCCTCTACAAATACAAGTGATGGACTCCTATTTTCCAGATCGCTCCCCACATGGTGTTGAATTCGAAATACTAGCCGGCACTATAAAGAAGCTCAAATTCTACAACTGTCTTACCGAGCATCTTGAGTTAACAAGAATAGTTCAAGAAAACTAGGGGTGTTAGTGGTTTGGTTTGCATCGATTTTTTCCTAAAAATAAATCAAACCAAGTAAGTCGATTTTTAAATTGTTGTAATTCGGTTTTTTTAGCGATTTAGTTTTTGTCGATTTTTATCGATTTTTCGATTTTTTCGGTTATTTATTAGGATTTTTTCTTAAATATAAGACATACACTACCAAACACATATTCCGGCGACTACACTTTCAATATAACACTATCAAACCGATTGCTCTTTGAGAAATCTATCATTTACCATGATATATTGATTATAATTGAATCAAATAGTGATGAATAATTTAAGTACTCAACTAAAAATCGATTATTTTTAACATGAAATAATTCTTGTACTTAGCAAAAAGCAAACTACCAATCAAACTAGAATGTAAAGACAAAGAATTAGATTATTGTAATAGCAAAGAACTAGACTAAAAATACAAACGACTAATATGTACCATAACATTTTAGAAACTTTATATAAAAATATACATATATATATATAGGTGTAATAATAAATTTAATAATAAATTTAAATAGCTAATTCTATAGTCGGTTTGATTCGGTTTTTTCGGCTATTTTTTGATTAAAACCAAAACCAAACCAAATTTGATCGTTTTTAAAATTTAAAACCAAAATCAAACCAAACCTAAAAAGTATTATTTTTTTTGGTCGGTTTGGTTCGATTTTCCGGATTTTTATGAACACACCCCTAAAGAGAACTTGTGTTTGTATAATGGGAAGACGGAAAGTATATGACAAAACCTGAAAACAGTCAAAAAGGAATTAAAGCAATTGAACAAAAAGGAATATGCAGTGATAACAGAAAAGATTCATTCACTCAGAGAAAGCCTAAAGCAAAGACAGATGAGGAGCACAAATAAGAATGTAGAGTTATTTGAGGAAGAGAAGAATGTCAGAATGCAGCTAGAGAAATGGACTATAATTGAAGAGAGCATATACAGACAGAAGCTTAGAGTGCAACGGCTCAAATTGAGGAACTCTAATACATCTTATTTCTTTGCCAATACGAAGGGAAGGAAAGCACAAAACCAAATAAGGATGTTCAAATCAGTGGATGAAGAGATTATTAAAAGACTTGAGGGTATTCAAGCAGAGACTGTTGGGTTCTATCAACAAATACTTGGATCTGCAGTTGCTTGTCTGGCTGCCATACACCCACGAATAATGAAAGAAGGGCTAGTTCTAAGCAGAATACAACAACTGCAACTCATAAAGCCTTTTACAAAGGAAGAATTGGTACTAACTCTGAAGGGAATAGATGACTTGAAGGCCCCGAGGGAGATGGTCTCAGTGCTTTCTTTTTCAAGAAAGCATTGCATGTTATTGGGGATGAGGTTACTAAAGTAGTATTGGATTTTTTTGACACTAGTAAGATATATAAACCAATCAATACTGTAGCAGTTACTCTTATTCCTAAAGTTAAGAATTCATCATCTATAAGGGCGTACATACCTATTTTCTGTTGTACAACTCTATACAAGATACTTTTCAAGATGATTATAAGCAGATTACAACATGTTATGAAGCTAGTAGTGGAATGCAATCAAGCTGCTTTTGTACATGGCAGAATGCTAACAAACAATGTGATCCTCAGCCATAAATTGGTTAGAAGGTACGGAAGGAAAGGAATATCACTTAGGTGTATGACCAAAATTGATATTCAAAAGCATATGACTTTTTGGAGTGACAATCCTTGAGAAAACTTTAACAGGCCTGAGCTTCTCACAACAGTTTTTGAGGTAGATAATGGCATATGCTATGACTGTGTCCTACTCTATATTTATAAATGGTAGCCCAATTTACCCATTTGCTGCTACGAAAGAGGTGAGACAATGTGCCCTATGTCTCCATACCTGTTTATTTAGGCAATGAAGTATCTAACAAAAGTATTGAAGATTCTCAAGCATAAACTTGATTTTCAATTCCATCCAAGATGTGAGAAGGCGAACATCATCCAGCTTTTTTTTTTTTTTCAAATGATTTACTCTTATTCTATAGAAGAGATGTGGCATTGATGGTAGGCTATAATCCCGTATTTTAGTCACTTATTGTACTCTAATTTACTGCACTTTATTCATGTTGAGCTTTAATTAGTAGTGTTTTACACTTATTGTGTGTTTTATGCCATGTAGGAGTGATTCCGAGTTATTTAGATGTTATGAAATGAATTCAAGCTATTCTGGAGTTTTGAAGTTTGAGTAAAAGCCCAAGGATTAAGTTGGGATCGTGTTCAGGGATCAACGGATGATAGTGCACTTTAAGAACGAAACGAAGAATCGAGCAAGTATACTGTGCATTGTCTAGTAAAATGCACATAACTTTTCGCTCAGAATTCCGTTTGGGCTCCACAATATATCGTTGGAGAGCTATTTAAAAGGGCTGCAACATTCATGTTTTACATTTGCTCAAATTCTTAACTGCCGCGACGCATGGGGCGGTGCGAGGCGCGGCTGTGCAAAATGTGCCCAAAAAGTAATTTTGCAAATGTTTTGGAATTCTCCACAAGTGCGACGCATGGTGCGGCGCGGTAGTGCAAACGTCTTAGAGTATGTTCCCAATTTCGCTAAAAAGGATATTTTCGTCCGGGGTTTATTTGGGAGATAGTTAAATACATGGGAAAAAAATACCATTTCTGCACTTTTGACATACTTTAGACCTAGGGAAGCTAAGGAGAAAAAGGAGAATAAAGAGCACAAGGATTTCATCCTTTTTTCCATCACTCAAGATCCGGGTTTGGATTGTATTTATGTTTTTCTCTATTTTTGTTTTATTTGTGAAGAACTTCTCCATGTCTATGGAGTAGAACCATTTGGGTTTTGATGGATTTGGTGTATTGATGGTTGTTTATTGATTATAACTCTATGTTTATGTATTTGAATCGTTTTTAGAAGATTTAATTATTGCATCTATGTTCACTTGTTCTTGTAATCGAAAGAGGCTAGTTGAATCCTTGATTAAACCTAGTTAGGAGTATAATCGAAAGGGGTTCTCCTAAAGACCAATCCATTACGAATTCTTGTATATCTTCACCGAGCTTAAATTAGTTCATATTGTGAGGTTGAAACTTAATCGAGAGAGGAGTTTCTACTAAACATTTGTACTGATAGTTAAGTAAATTCGAGAGACTCACTTGAACATTAGAAGTGAATTATCTAGAGTTAGATTCCGAACAATTATCATGCACCTATCCTATCAACCCATATTTTCTCCCATTGATAACTTCCTTTCTTACCTTTGTTGAGATTGTCATTAGTCAACAGTTTAGGTTCTTATTTAATTTCAATTCTTTATTGTATAAATCTACTCCTAGATAGCAATCGAGCTACGAACTATGAGAATACTATTTAAATCCAATTTCTGTGGAGACGATAATTATATTATACTATCTTTGACTAACGAGTACAATTTGAGTGTGTGTTTTGTGCTCGTCAAATTTTGTCGTTGTGGCCGGGGATTGGCAATTAATAGTGTTGAAAATAGTTTGTAGTACTAATTCAAGAATTTATTTTTATTTTTACTTTTATTTTTTTTCCTTCACGGGTTTCTCCTCCGTGTGCAGGCAACAGGTTAAGTTCATGGTGTATGACATGATCTTCTTGTAGAGAAGTAATACCCTACAAACTGGAATTGGAAAGATACATGCGGCAATTGAGGAAGGAGAAAGAGTTTACCGTAAGGTTCTTGGGGAAACCTTCAACCCAAGAACACATGGCTAATAACGATGACAATGAGGTAGAGGCAACTGCAAGGATAGCTACTGAGGCAGCCCATAGAGCTGATGAGGAAAGTGTCAAAGACAATAGGGGTCGAAGATTCAATCTAAATTGTGTTATTCCCGGTCAGTATTGCTGTATTTGTAAATATTAATTCTGCAAAATATAAGTTAACGTAATGAAACAATAATAATAAATTCGAGCCCACTGAATTCACAGTGTTTCCTTAAGGAATTTAATTTTCTCCTAGTACCCAAGGTAATGGATTATTTCCTCCCAGGATAGAATGAATAACACACTGGTGTAGCGGTACTTCAAACCCCAGTGTTTCGGCGAACACAAAGTTCGGTAGCAAATCATACTTACAGTTGCTTTGTTTGAAGTTAAAAACAATGCAGAACGAAGGAGTATATACTCAGAAAAACGTATGGAAGTTCTGAGAGGAAGGAATGCAATGTATAGCCAATTTGTTGAGCGAATTGTATGTTGAGTTGAGTATTTCTTCAACATTTGCTGCTCATATATATAGCAGCCAAGAAGGAGTGCAAGACCAAACGTCCACCCTTCATGGTGGATCAAGCATTACATATTTGTGGAGCAAGCACTTCATATTTGTGGAGCAAGCACTTCATGGTGGGAAGACCATTATCCGGCTGCCAAATTATCAATACACGGATTGGAAAATATCCGTTTACAAATACGGATAATCTTACGTTAATATTTACTATTAACAAATAAATTTGGTCCAAAAAATTAATCAGTCAATCGATCATTTGACCAAATCCAAATCCAAATCCAAATCCGAATCCGAATCCGAATCCGAATCCGAATCCGAAGCCGAAGCCGAAGCCGAAGCTGAAGCCGTAGCCGAAGCCGAAGCCGAGCCGAGCGAGCGACGACGACGACGGCGCGAGGCTTGCTTTCTTCTTAACTCTTTAAGAGCTACAAGAAGAGCAATTATATATATACCCACCAAAAATGTCTTCCACTTCCAATATGGGACAATGTCTCATTGTTAAGAGGGAAAAACTTAAAATTTTACTCAAAATTTCATTTTCCCTCCATTTCCCATTCACCCTCATTTTAAGAATATTACATCTTAAAAAATAAAACCTCAACAATCCCCCACATGAATGGGGAATGGCTATATCACGGAAGTATGCATGAAAAAACTGTGTGATTTACAAGCAAGGATTAATTACATTTGGATAAGTAGGTTTCCCTTTGAACTTTCCGTAGTAAACTTATGTCGGATATACTCGGTCAATCGGTAGATTTGATATCTTTGAACCGTCGATCTTTGGTGTATACCTAGACAACCATAAGTCACACAATCAACCCTTAACCGTCTTTGGTTCTCATTGTTGTGTTCGTTTCAGCCATGAACACTGCCTGGTTTCATAAGTGCGTAGAGAACTGGCCTTACAAAGTTCTCCTTGAAGCGGCTCACACTTCACACTTAAATAGGTGATTCCTAAACGTGTCATCCTGTAGATACACTATTTGATATACCCCGTATCAAATTTAGAAATCATTAAAAAGCCTTAATGCTTTATCCTTGGTACTGAACATTGTCTCATCACGAGAATGGACTAAAATTTTATTTGACAATGTTGAACCGTCATTAATGACTTTGTTTGATCTCTTTGAACCTAGATCTTGGGATCTCCAGTCTTCTAGGTAGAGTTACTGCCACAATGACTTGTTCTCGGCCATAGCCCCATTCCCCTTGATGATTTCTCAACTACCTCTCTAGTTAGGTCTTTTGTAAGTGGATCCGACACATTATCACTTGACTTTACATAGTCAATTGTGATAATTCCTCTAGAGAGTAATTGCCTAACGGTTTTATGTCTTCGTCGTATATGACGAGATTTACCGTTATACATGACGCTCCCAGCCCTTCCAATTGCCGCTTGACTATCACAATGTATGCATATTGGTGCCAACGGTTTGGGCCAAAATGGAATGTCTTCCAAGAAATTCCGGAGCCATTCAGCTTCTTCACCGGCTTTATCTAAGGCTATGAATTCAGCCTCCATTGTAGAGCGGGCAATACATGTTTGTTTGGACGACTTCCAAGATACCGCTCCTCCACCAATAGTGAATACATATCCACTCGTGGACTTAGAATCAGTTGAACCGGTGATCCAATTTGCATCACAGTATCCCTCAATCACCGCAGGGAAATTACTGTAGTGCAATTCAAAGTTCTGGGTATGTTCTAAATATCCCAAAACTCATTTCATTGCCATCCAATGAGATTGGCCTGGATTGCTCGTATATCGACTCAGTTTACTTATAGCACAAGCTATGTCTGGTCGTGTACAATTCATGATATACATTAAGCATCCCAATACACGAGCATAATCCAATTGTGATATGCTTTGGCCTTTGTTCTTTGCTAATGCAAGATTCACGTCAATTGGAGTCTTTGCAACTTTAAAGCCCAAGTGCTTGAATTTTTCAAGTACTGTCTTAATATAATGAGATTGTGACAATGCCAGACCTTGAGGAGTCTTATTGATCTTAATTTCCAGAATTAAATCAGCAACTCCCAAGTCTTTCATATCAAACTTGCTATTGAGCATACGCTTAGTAGCATTTATGTTGGCAATGTCATTACTCATTATCAACATATCATCCACATATAGGCAAACAATGACTATGTGATTTGGAACATTTTTAATGTACACGCATTTATCACATTCATTTATCTTAAAACCATTTGACAACATTGTTTGGTCAAATTTCGCATGCCATTGTTTGGGTGCTTGTTTTAGTCCGTAAAGAGACTTAACAAGTCTACATACCTTCTTTTCTTTACCTGGAACCATAAACCCTTCAGGTTGTTCCATGTAAATTTCTTCCTCCAACTCTCCATTTAAGAAGGCCGTCTTAACATCCATTTGATGAATTTCAAGACCATACACTACAGCTAATGCTACTAACATCCGTATGGACGTAATTCTTGTAACTGGAGAGTATGTATCAAAGTAGTCTAGACCTTCTCGTTGTCTATACCCTTTGACTACGAGCCTTGCCTTGAATTTATCAATAGTGCCATCATCTTTGATTTTTCTCTTAAAAATCCATTTAGAACCCAAAGGTTTATTTCCAGGAGGAAGATCAACCAATTCCCATGTATGGTTGTTCAATATGGATTCTATTTCACTATTGACTGCCTCTTTCCAAAACAATGATTCCGAAGAAGTCATAGCTTCTTTAAATGTTTGAGGCTCATT
Source organism: Nicotiana tabacum (assembly GCF_000715075.1). Taxonomy (NCBI): domain Eukaryota; kingdom Viridiplantae; phylum Streptophyta; class Magnoliopsida; order Solanales; family Solanaceae; genus Nicotiana; species Nicotiana tabacum. Next base: position 46,037,986 of record NC_134093.1, on the reverse strand, counting down.
CTCCAATAAGAAAGTCACAAAATCTGGTCCAAATGAAGTAGACGTTCTTTGACGTTTACTACGTCTTGGATTCTCCTGATTACATGTACTTTCTTTTGTTTCTTCCCGAGGTCGTTTAGATCCTTCACCAAACGACTCACATTCCTTTTTATACGGATATATATTTTCAAAAAACTCAGCATTATCTGATTCTATAACCGTATTATTATGAATGTCGGAATTTTCTGATTTATGAACCAGAAATCGATATGCTTTACTATTTGTCGCATATCCTATGAAAACACAATCAACGGTTTTCGGTCCTATCTTTACCCTTTTGGGTTTAGGAACTTGCACTTTTGCCAAACACCCCCACACTTTAAAATAATTCAAGTTGGGCTTCCTTCCTTTCCATTGTTCATAAGGAATGGATTGTGTTTTGCTATGGGGCACTCGATTTAATATTCGATTAGCCGTAAGAATGGCTTCCCCCACAAGTTCTGTGGCAAACCAGAACTTATCAACAACGCATTCATCATCTCCTTTAATGTGCGATTCTTTCTTTTCGCAATCCCATTAGATTGGGGCGTGTAAGGGGCTGTTGTTTGATGAATAATTCCATATTCTAAACATATTTCTTCAAAATGAGATTCATATTCACCACCCCTATCACTTCTTATCATTTTTACTTTCTTGTTAAGTTGCGTTTCAACTTCATTTTTGTATTGCCTGAATGCGTCTATTGCTTCATCTTTACTATTTAGTAAGTAAACATAGCAATATCGAGTACCATCGTCAATAAAAGTTATGAAATACTTCTTTTCACCGCGAGATGGTATTGACTTCATGTCACAAATATCTGTGTGAATTAAGTCTAAAGGATTTGAATTCCTTTCAACTGACTTATAAGGATGTTTAACATACTTAAATTCTACACATATTTGACATTTTGATTTTTCGCATTCAAACTTGGGCAGTACTTCCAAGTTAATCATTTTCCGCAAGGTTTTATAATTGACATGACCCAAACGTACATGCCATAAATCATTTGACTCAAGTAAGTAAGAAGAAGCTGAAATATTATTATTATTTTCAACAACCATTACATTTAGATTGAAAAGGCCCTCGGTGAGGTAACCTTTTCCCACAAATATTCCATTCTTACTAATTACAACCTTGTTGGATACAAAAACGTACTTAAAACCGTGCTTAACAAGAAGTCCAGTAGAGACTAAATTCTTTCTCATTTCGGGAACATGAAGGACATTGTTCAAAGTCATGACCTTGCCAGAAGTCATTTTTAGAAATACCTTCCCATATCCTTCAACTTTTGCTGTTGAAGCATTTCCCATATAAACTGTCTCTCCGGGTTCAGCAAGAGCATAGGTAGCAAAAGCCTCTCTAACTGCACAAACATGGCGAGTGGCTCCTGAATCAAACCACCACAGTTTAGGATTTCCCACCAAGTTACATTCAGAGAGCATGGCACACAAGTTATCAACATCATCATGGTTTACTACCATGTTTGCTTGATCCCTTTTCTTGTCTTTCTTCGGAGCACGACACTCCGTAGATTTGTGTCCGGTTTTCCCACAGTTGTAGCAGTTTTCACTGAACCGCTTCTTGCTTGGGTTGTATTTCGGACCAGAAGCCTTCTTCCTCTTTTTGTTAGCTTCAACAATATTTGCTCCCATTATTGTTGAATTTCCACGGCCTCTCCTTTCAGCAGCTTTATTGTCCTCTTCGATTCTCAACCGAACAATGAGATCTTCAAGGGACATTTCCTTTCGTTTGTGTTTCAAATAATTTTTGAAGTCCTTCCACAACGGAGGCAACTTCTCAATCATTGCTGCTACTTGGAATGCTTCGTTGATTACAAGACCTTCAGCAAGTAGATCATGAATAATCACTTGCAATTCCTGGACTTGAGTAATAACAGACTTGCTATCTATCATTTTGTAGTCCAGAAATTTTGCGGCAACGAATTTCTTCATCCCGGCATCTTCAGTCTTATATTTCTTTTCAAGCGCATTCCACAATTCTTTGGATGTCTCCATGCTACTGTATACATTATACAGATTATCATCCAGTCCGCTAAGAATATAATTCTTGCATAAAAAATCAGAATGCTTCCACGCTTCAATCACGAGAAAGCGTTCATTATCTGGAGTTTTATCCGGCAGATCAGGAACATCTTCCTTGATGAACTTCTGTAGACATAACGTAGTTAAGTAGAAGAACATCTTCTGCTGCCAGCGTTTGAAATCAATCCCGGAAAATTTTTCGGGTTTTTCTGCCGGTGCCAACGCCGGTGTTCGGCTTGTCGTTGCGTTGGCAGTCGCCATCGGAATAGCTTGGTTTTCGTTTTCAGTCATCATCTTTTCTGTAAAAGAATGACACAAACAAACGTTTAATACACGTTTTCAAACTGGAGTAAAAATCACGTAGATTTTAATATCCAACAAAACGCCACGAAGGCTTAACTCTCCAAAACGGGAGTACACAAACCACAAAGGTTTTAGTTTGCAGAATAATAAGAATAACACAAGTACAGAAATAAATATTAAATTCCTTAAGATTGTTATTCCCGGTCAGTATTGCTGTATTTGTAAATATTAATTCTGCAAAATATAAGTTAACGTAATGAAACAATAATAATAAATTCGAGCCCACTGAATTCACAGTGTTTCCTTAAGGAATTTAATCCCCTCCTAGTACCCAAGGTAATGGATTATTTCCTCCCAGGATAGAACGAATAACACACTGGTGTAGCGGTACTTCAAACCCCAGTGTTTCGGCGAACACAAAGTTCGGTAGCAAATCACACTTACAGTTGCTTTGTTTGAAGTTAAAAACAATGCAGAACGAAGGAGTATATACTCAGAAAAACGTATGGAAGTTCTGAGAGGAAGGAATGCAATGTATAGCCAATTTGTTGAGCGAATTGTATGTTGAGTTGAGTATTTCTTCAACATTTGCTGCTCATATATATAGCAGCCAAGAAGGAGTGCAAGACCAAACGCCCACCCTTCATGGTGGATCAAGCATTACATATTTGTGGAGCAAGCACTTCATGGTGGGAAGACCATTATCCGGCTGCCAAATTATCAATACACGGATTGGAAAATATCCGTTTACAAATACGGATAATCTTACGTTAATATTTACTATTAACAAATAAATTTGGTCCAAAAAATTAATCAATCAATCGATCATTTGACCAAATCCAAATCCAAATCCGAATCCGAATCCGAATCCGAATCCGAATCTGAAGCCGAAGCTGAAGCCGTAGCCGAAGCCGAAGCCGAGCCGAGCGAGCGACGACGACGACGACGCGAGGCTTGCTTTCTTCTTAACTCTTTAAGAGCTACAAGAAGAGCAATTATATATATACCCACCAAAAATGTCTTCCACTTCCAATATGGGACAATGTCTCATTGTTAAGAGGGGAAACTTAAAATTTTACTCAAAATTTCATTTTCCCTCCATTTCCCATTCACCCTCATTTTAAGAATATTACATCTTAAAAAATAAAATCTCAACAAATTGACCCTTGATTGAAGACCAGTTCGAGAATGCACTACCAAGGCCTGGTAGAGCATTAGGTGACTATGCCAGACCAGTCTATAATCAAATATTGTCAAGTGTTAGACCACATCCAATTGTAGCCAATAATTTTGAGTTGAAGCAAGGTTTGCTTCAAACTATTCAAAGCAGTTGCGTTTTCATAGGGAAGATGAACGAAGATCGAAACACGCATCTGATGGACTTCGAGGAGATTATGAACACTTTTCAATATAATGGGGTGTCACAAGATGCAGTGTATTTAAGGGAATTCCCCTTTTAACTTAAAGATGATGCGAAGTAGTGGTTTCGAAGCTTGCCAAATGGATCAATTAGAACATGGGAAGAAATGACCAGAAAATTTCTTGATAAATATTTCTCCTCAGCCAAGACGGGCAAGTTTAGAAGAGAAATCTATAACTTCTGCCAGAAAGAGAATGAAACTGTTTTTGAAGCATGGGAGAGGTTTAAGGAGATAGTTAGAAGGTGTCAACATAGAGGAATTGAACTCTGGATGCAACTCCAGGATTTTTGGGATGGATTGACACTAGCCTCGCATAGAACTTTGAGCAATTCAGTTGGAGGCCCTTTTATGAAGAAGACTCCAGAGGAGATAGTTACAATTCTTGATGAATTATCCGAAGATGCTAATCAGTGGCCCTCTGAGAGTATAGAAAGAAGAAAATCAACTGGTGTTCACCAAGTTGATGCTACTACATCTGCGTAAGTACACCTTGATTCTATGGCTAAAGAAATACAGAATCTAATTGTAGCTTCGATGCAAAATGTACACCACGCAGCTTGTGATATATGTGGAAGAGGACACCCCACCCATGAGTGTCAAGCCTCAACTGAGGAAGTGAATGCTGTAGGAAACTATAATACAATGGGTCAGAGGCACCCCGACTTTTCATGGAGTTCACCTTGGGGTACTGCAAATGCATGGCAACAAAACAACCCTAGATTCCAAGAACAAGGAGCTACAGGTTTTCAAAATCAGCAGAGGCAGCAGTATCACTCTCCACAGTCGAATCAATCTAGCATGGAAGATCTTATGAAGACTTTCATTATCAAGACAGATGAGAGGCTTGATGCCCATGATGCAGCTATCAAAGAATTGAGTACATCTTTTTGAAGACTGGAAAAATAGGTTGGGCACTTAGCTACTCTAATATCGGAGAGAGCCCCAGAAACACTTCCCGCTAGTACTGAGAGAAATCCAAAAGAAACAGTGATGGCTGTAACTCTGAGAAGTGGGCAAGTGTTGAAAGATCCCACCCCGATCCAAAATGAGGTGAACTTTGAAAAAAAAAGTGAGAAGCAGTTGAAGGGTGATGTTGATAAAAAGAATAAAGGCCCGATGAAAACTGAGAAAAAGAAGGAATAAAAATCAAGAAAGACGGAACATGATGAGAGCAAGCATATGTTTGCGCTGCCTTTTCCCCAAAAGCTGAGTTGAGAAAAGCTAGACAAGTAGTTTGAGAGATTTCTAGATGTGCTGAAACAGGTTCATATAAACCTACCATTCATAGAAGTGCTCTCACAAATGTCGGCTTATGCTAAGTTCTTGAAGGAGATTCTGACAAAGAAGAGGAAAATAGAAGAGACCTCAGTGGTCAAGCTCACAGAGCATTGCAGTGCAATATTGCAAAACAAACTCTCACAAAAGTGTGGAGATCCAGGGAGTTTTACCATACCTTGCTCTTTAGGCACTACTAATTTTGATAAGACTCTATGTAATTCTGGTGCCTCAATTAATTTAATGCTTCAATCTATTTACAGGAAACTGGAGAAAGAGATTGGAGAGATAAGGTCTGCACCAATATCTTTGCAGCTGGAAGACCAAACGACTCTAATACGCAAGGGAATAGTTGAAGATGTCTTAGTTCGGGTAGATAAGTTTGTATTTCCTGTGGATTTCATAGTAGTTAATATGGTAGAGAACAAAGAGGTCCCCCTCATCCTAGGAAGACCATTCCTAGCAATGGGTAGAGCAATATTAGATATACATGAGAGAAAACTCATGTTTAGAGTGGCGAGGAGACTGTAATTTTTGAGATGGATGTAGAAACGGGGGTAAAAAGGGAAAAGCTAGCTGCTAATGTTGTGTGGAAAGTGAAGGGCGAGAAAGAGAAGACTGCAAGGAGGGAAAAGGATAAGTGTGGGGTATATCCAAAGAAGGCCAAGAAGAAGTTGTCTGCATGGATGTGTGCATTAGTTTGGGCGCGAGGGATGGAGCTCAATTCGATTCAAACCCCGACTAGATGTTCATGGAAGTTGTCCTTACCTCTTTATTTTTATTTGTGTGTCATAGGGACATGGCACAATTTAAAGTGTGGGGTAGGGATGTATATATGTATAGAATGTATAAATGTTTATGTGTGTTTTTGTAATTCATTTGATTGAATTTTTTTGATTTTTCACGATGATGGATGTCATTCGGCAGGTTTCTTGAGGGATTAAGTCGAAGAAAAAAAATAATAAAGCATATATATATATATATATATATATATATATATATATATATATATATATATATATATTATTTTCTTTAGGTAGTATAATAATTTTCCCTTGGTTTTTCTTTGTGCCATGGTTCTTTTCCAAGGATTTTGTTTGAACCGGGTATAGTTAATTTGTTTTAGGAGTAGGAGATCTTGTGCTATGATTTTAAATGAAAGCAATATCTCTTGATTTCATTATGCCTTGAGAATAATATGTGCTTTAGTTGTGGCGCTTAGGCTCAATTTTTGACTCTTGTATAAACATCTTAAATTGTATATTCTTAACTTTGCTTAACTACTTTGATTAGAGTGTCTTGATGAGTCCAATCCTGAGTGAGCTTTGTGCCATGTGTGTGTGAGGCTTTGTGTATTCTGTGCAGTGCAATTAATGTCTAGAACTTTTCCCGTGTGTTTGCAAAGAAAATTAGTAGATTTGTTCTGTCTTGGAAGTGATATAGGCATTTCTTTGTTGAGCCAACTATATATGTTACCCACCAAATTATTATGTATCGTAGTTAACCCCGTTGAACCTGTAATCTTATTTCTTTGGTAACCACATTACAAGCCTTATCTATTTGAACCATTTACCTCTTGTGAGCACTTGAAATTTTTATAAACTTTTAAAAGTTGAAGTGTGAGGTTGTTGGTTTTGCTTTTGAGTGGAAATATTGAAATAAGGAGAAAGGTGTACTGTTGTGAAAAAGTATGAGCCACTTGAATCTAAAAAGAAGATGAAGAAAAAATAGTTTATATTCATTGATAGTAGTAACTCTTGATATATTTGTGTTTAAAAAATTTGGGAGTTGACATATACGGATGTGAAGGTGAATTATGGTTTGACATAAGTATGGGGTTTAAAAGTTAAGTATATATATTAAAAGTGCTTAGGGGGGTGTAGTTACTCTTATATCTAAATGTATCCTACCCGCTTCGCAGCCTATATTACAACCAATTAAAGTCCTACTTGATCCTTGAATGAACAGGCTCGATTAGAGAGTAGTACACTACGGGCAAGCCTATGGTGGATCTTTTGTGGCATATGAATGTTGTTTTAAGAGTGAGTGAATTCTTTCTATCTTGAGTTCCTAATTATTCTTAACTTTTATTGTGTGTGGAACTACTCTCTATTGTTGGGTGAGGGCACTTGATTCATGAAGGAAAGGTAATATCATTGACCTCTGTGTTAGAGTAAGTGAGCAGGTTGTGAAAAATGCGTGGTGATTTTGAGTCAAATCTTGAACCGAGGATATTACGGTATTGTGCTTAATCTGTTCTATTATTCTTGGTATGATGTGTTAGGAGAGTTGTTTAAAAAGGTCGTGTCTATGTGAAGTATAGTTTGATTGCTCGAGAACGAGCAATGGTTTAAGTGTGTGTATTGATGGTAGGCTATAATCCCGTATTTTAGTCTCTTATTGCACTCTAATTTATTGCACTTTACTCATGTTGAGCTTTAATTAGTAGTTTTTTACACTTATTATGTGTTTTATGCCGTGTAGGAGTGATTCTAAGTTATTTAGATGTTATGAAATGAATTCAAGCTATTCTGGAGCTTTGAAGTCTGAGTAAAAGCCCAATGATTAAGTTAGGATCGTGTTCAGGGATCAATGGATGATAGTGCACTTTAAGAACGAAACGAAGAATCGAGCAGGCATACTGCGCATTGTCCAATAAATTGTACATAATTTTTCGCTCAAAAATCCGTTGGGGCTCCACAATATATAGTTGGAAATATATTTAAAAGGGCTACAACTTTCATGTTTTACATTTTTCCAAATTCCCAACTGTCGCGGCGCATGGGGCGGTGCGAGGCACGGCACAACGCGGCTGGGCAAAATGTGCCCAGAAAGTGATTTTGCAAATGTTCTGGAATTCTCCACAAGTGCGCTGCATGGTGCGGCACGACATGTAACGCGGTAGTGCAAACATTTTAGAGTATGTTCCCAATTCCGCTAAAAAGGGTATTTTCGTCTGGGGTTTATTTTGGGGATAGTTAAATGCACGGGAAAAATACTATTTCTTCACTTTTGACATACCTTAGACCTAGGGAAGCTAAGGAGAAGAAAGAGAAGCAAGAGTACAAGGATTTCATCCTTCCTCCCTCTCTCAAGATCCGAGTTTGGATTGTATTTATGTTTTTCTCTATTTTTGTTTCATTTGTGAAAAACTCCTCCATGTCTATGGAGTAGAACCATTTGGGTTTTGATGGATTTGGTGTATTGATGGTATTTTGTAGATTATAACTCTATGTTTATGTATTTGAATCATTTATGGAAGATTTAATTATTGCATTTACGTTCACTTATTCTTGTAATCGAAAGAGGCATAACTTGCGATATATTTGCACTATATTATTGGTTGAGTTCATACATTCTTCTAAGTAATCGAAAGAGGCTAGTTGAATCATTGATTAAACCTAGTTAGGAGGATAATCGAAAAAAGTTCTCCTAAAGACCAATCCATTATGAATTCTTTCATATCTTCACTGAGCCTAAATTGGTTCATATTGTAAGGTTGAAACTTAATCGAGAGAGTAGTTTCTACTAAATATTTGTACTGATAATTAAGTGAATTAGAGAGACTCACTTGAACATTAGAAGTGAATTATCTAGAGTTAGATCCAGAACAATTATCTTGCACCTATCCTATCAACCCATAATTTCTCCAATTGATAACTTCCTTGCTTACCTTTGTTGAGATTGTCATTAGTCAATAATTTAGGTTCTTATTTAGTTTCAATTCTTAATTTTATAAATCTCCATTGTTGATCCCCCTGGATAGAAATCGAGCTATGAACTACGAGAATACTATTTAAATCCAATCCATGTGGAGATGATAATTATAATATACTATATTTGACTAGCGAGCACAATTTGATTGTGTGTTTTGCGTTCGTTAGGCATCAGTTAAGATGTTGTACCAATGCTTCCAATAGTTTTCTAAGGCATCAGGTTTAGTTGCTAACCAAAGCAAAAGTTGCATCTACTTTGGAGGGGTTTCACTGAATATTCAACATGAAATTATTCAAAAGCTTGGTTTCACAAGTAGGGGAGTTACACGTATCTTGGTTTACCTTTGAGCATATAAAGGATGTCAGTTGGGCAATGTCAACCTCTCTTGGACAGGATCCTAGGAAGGGTGGCAAACCGGACTACAAAATTCTTATCACATGCAGGGAGGATGCAGCTAATAAAGAGTGTACTCATTGCTTTCCAATCTTTTTGGTCTCAAAATTTTCCTTTACCAAAGTTGGTCTTACAAAATATTGAAATAGTCTGCAAAAGATTCTTATAGACATGAACTACTGAGGCTAAGAACAAAGCTCTAGTGCCACAAGAGAAGCTGTGCTGAACAAAATCTGTTGGAGTATTACACCTCACGCTTTTCCCCACCTATGGGTAGGAGATTTATAAGGTTTGGGCATAATACATCAGATGGAAACATGTATAAAGACAAAGAAGCAGTTACATTTGACCAAATTGTGTCAGTTGTCCCACCAGACGCAATGTCTGGTGCGGGATAACCCATTTGTTATGTGGGGCGGAGGAATTTCCTAGGCTTGGTATAAAGGGGCAAAATGACTCTTCAGTTTGTCCAAAATGCTCTACACCACCCCTCTCCCCCCGCTAAATCAGAGGCGAACTTAGGAGGGTATATCATGAAGAAGCTTGAGATCATCACTGCAATATCTGCTATCTTGTTATACTAAGGTTTTAAAATTTATTGGAGGTGGAGTTAATCACTAAAAAAGCATAAGAACTCAGGAAGCATAGCTAGTTCTTCAATAAGGTATATAAGGAAACCTTCCTTCTTGGCATGATTTGAATAAGCCTCTCGCTCTTAAGAATTTCTCTATTATTAGACTGAACTGTCCTAAACTCTTCCAGATAATGTTGTTCCTATTCTGGTACTTACTTTGCCGGTGGCATTTCTCTCAAGCCTGATATGTTCTTAGATAGTATCTTAAGATCGAAAAATGTGATTCATTCTGAGTTTAATCTTGATGTCTCCTGATATTTATATATATATATATATATATATATATATATATATATATATATATATATATATATATATATATATATATATATATACACACACACACACACACACACACACACACACGTATCTATTTACTTTACCGATCTGCACTGTAGTCGGCCGGGTACGATACCAATGTGCAACCACTGATCAATTGGGTAGGATGATGTGTGATGTGAGGCTACCGAGTCCTCTTGAGGCCAACTACACTCAGTCCTGTTGAGGCAGGGTACGATCGAGATCTCTTGAGGCCGGGTATGACCGAGTCCTCTATGAGGTCAGGTACGGAGTGATATGATAGGAGATACTACCGAATTCTCTGCGAGGCCGGGTATGACCGAGTCCTTTTGAGACCGGGTCACCGAGTTCTATTGAGACTGGGTACAATCGATATCTCTTGAGGCCGAGTATGATGTGGTAACAAAATGAGACTTTACTGAGTCCTCAATGAGGCCGGTTATGATATATGATATGATATGCCACAAAGAGCGACTGAATAATACTATATTACGTATGTAATATGTAGCCCCAACGAGTGGCCTCACCTTTACAAAGCTTGCATGCATTTAAAGTTCATAGTTGCCATAGTGTATGCCCCCGGTGGCCTATCTTTGGTATTCAGGTTGAAATTATGTATTCACATCTCTTATGTTATGTCGATAAATTACATATCGCATCAGCCTTACATGCTCAGTACATCTTCCGTACTGACGCCCCTTTCTTTTGGGTGATGTGTCCATGCCCACATGTATAGATAGACCCAGTGATGTCCCTCCTCAGTAGGGTACTCTTTATCTATTGATTGTCGCACTCCACTTCTCCGGAGTAGTTGTTCAGAAGTCTATAGGTACTGAAGTTTATAATCCAGCCATTTTGGGTACGGTAAGGCCCTGTCCCGACCAAGTTGTGTGTCATGGTACTCTTAGAGGTTTGCATACTAGTGTTCAGATGTATGTTAACAATGGATGTACATTTATGTATATATTCAATATTAAGGTTTCTTTCATAGCCAATGATGAACATTTATAAATCCTGGTGTCATGTTGGGAGATCTGATCGGCCCAAATTCCTGCTGAGAGAGATTTAAGTATGGATGTTGGTTCACACGGGCCTTAGAGCGTCGTGTGCCGGTCGCACCTCCCGAAGTTAGGGTGTGACAAACTTGGTATCAAAGCAGGTTTGTCCTTGGGTGTTCTGCAAGCTGTATCTAGTAGAGTCTTGTTTATGGGTATGTCGTGCACCATACTTATAAACAGGAGGCTACAGGATATTTAGAGTGAATACCTTTCTTTCTGATCTAGATCATATGATGGAGTTGAGTCATAAGTGTTCACTTTTAACCCTCATTTTGTTTATGTTTATAGCGATGCCTATTATGAGACGTCAAACAGTTGTTCAGAGATTGGATGAAGAGACGGGGGAGGGTACCAATCAGGTGCCACCTGCCCATATGAATCGACACGAAACTCATAATAAGGCTGATACTCAGGTTTCGGGGATAGCACCACTACCCCCAGAACAACATAGAGAAACTAATGTACCTCATGTTCCTCCCCCGGTTTCTTCTGACCAAGATTTAGATATGAGGACTGTAGTACAGTTGTTGACTCGGTTAGTGGCCTCTTATGCCCAATGATAGGACCCGCCACTTAAGATAGAACGGTTAGTGTGAGAGTTTAGGATTTCATTAATTTGGACCTCCTGGTATTCATAGGAACAAACCCAAACAAAGATCCCCAAAACTTTCTAGATCAGATGCAACGGACTTTACGAGTTATGCATGCTAGATACTAAATCTCTGGATCTCACCTCTTATAGATTGTGGGATATTGCTATGACTTGGTATGAAACTTGAGAACAATCTAGGGGACCTCTTGTTCCACTAGCAGGATGAAAAGAGTTTTCTGAGGTATTTCTGCAGCAATATTTGCCTATTGAGCTTCGTCGAGCCAAACAAGATAGATGTTTACGTTTGGAACAAGGTAACATGGGTGTTCGGGAGTATATCATGCAATTTAACTCCCTGGCTAAGTATGCCCCTTGGATTGTGGCGGAGAGGAGTGATAGAGTACATCGATTTGTGGGTGGATTAGGACCACATTTGATTAATGAGTGTAGCACTGCTTCTCTGAGTCCGAATATGGATATTGCTCGTATTCCAACCTATGCACAGAACTTGGAGGATCGCAAGAGGCAACAACGAGCCGCTCGAGAGTATGACCGGGGCCAACATAAGAGAGCCCCGATCTACTGGTGATATAGTAGAGTCTCAAGATAAGTTCAGACCCATGTTTCCTCGACACCCATCTTATCCGGTGGCTAATGCAACGTCACAAGTCGTGATCGGATCACTCATTCTGATCAGGGTCAGAAATTTCGGGGACAAAGCTCACAATATAGTGGAGACCCTAGTAAGATGAGGCCCCTAGTGCCGCATTGTGGCCGATGTGGTAGGAATCATTATGGGCATTGCCGCCATGGTTCAGACTTATTCTATTCTTGTGGGCAGCCCGGTCACATTATACTTTTTCCCCAGTGAGAAATATGGGTAATATGATGTTGTTAACGGGATCTGTAGCAGCTCTTCATCATCAGCACGCCCTCATGAGAAAGGAGTGCCACAATCGGTAGGAAGTGGTAGAGTTAGAGGTGGAGCGTCTAGACTAGGTGTACGATAGATCCACATTTATGCGTTGTCACGATGACAGAACCTAAAGCCATCACCAAATGTGGTCATAAGTATACTATCTGTATTTTCCATTAATATGTAAGCATTGATAGATCCAGGTTCCACTATATCATTCATTTCTCCATTTGTTGCTGGTAAATATGGTAAGGAGCCTAAAATATTACATCAGCCAATTGAAGTGTCCACGCCGTAGGCGAGTCCGCGACAGTTAGGTGAGTATATCAAGGTTGTGATGTGATGATTTATGATCATCATACCTTAGCTGATTTAAATGAATTAGAAATGGTAGAATTTGATGTTATTATGGATATAGACTGGCTGGCTTCTTGTTATGCTACTGTGGATTGTTGTAAGAAGGTCGTTCGCTTTAACTTTCCAGGAGAGCCCATTATTGAATGGAAGGGTGATGTCGTAGCACCAAAAGGGAAGTTTATTTCTTACCTTAAGGCTCGAAAAATGATCTCGAAAGGATGTATCTATCATTTGGTGCGGGTGTATGACACAGAGACAAATCCTCCAACCCTTCGATCAGTTTCAGTTGTTAATGAATTTCCCGATGTGTTTCCTGATGAGCTCCCGGGCATCCCTCTAGAGAGAGAGAGAGAGATCGAGTTTGCCATCGATGTGTAACCCGATACGCAACCGATATCTATCCCTTCGTACAGGATGGCTCTTGCCGAGTTGAAGGAATTGAAAGATCTTTTAGATAAGGGCTTTATCTGACCCAATACTTCACCCGTGGGGATCCCAGTTCTATTTGTTTGTAATAAAGATCGTTCGTTGAGGATGTGCATCGATTATAGACAGCTGAATAAAGTAACCATTAAGAAAAAATATCCATTTCCGAGGATCGATGATTTGTTTGATCAATTGCAAGGCGCTAAGTATTTTTCAAAGATCGATCTCAGATCCGAATATCACCAGTTGAGGATCAAGGGAGAAGATATTCCAAAGACAACTTTCCGGACCAGGTATGGCCATTACGAGTTCCTTGTCATGTCTTTTGGCCTAACCAACGCACCAGTGGCTTTATGGATCTAATGAATCGGGTGTTTAAGACGTTTTTAGATATCTTTGTGATTGTGTTCATAGATAATATCTTGGTATATTCACGATCAGAAGCAGAGCATTTGTAAATGGTTTTACGTACTCTCCAGGATCATAAATTGTACGCCAAGTTTTCCAAATGCAAATTTTGGTTAAACTCAGTAGATTTTCTTGGGCATATAGTATCGGGTGAGGGTATCAAAGTCAATAGTGAAAAGATCAAAGCAGTCAAGAATTGGCCAAGGCCCATAACTCCTACGGAGTTACATAGCTTCTTGAGCTTAGCCGGTTACTACCGAAGGTTTGTGGAGAATTTCTCATCCATAGATGCTCTATTAACGAAGTTGACACATAAGGTAGCTAAATTTCAGTGGACCGACATTTGTGAAAAGAGCTTCAAAGAGTTAAAGGACATGCTAACTTCAGCACCAGTTTTGACTTTTCCTGAAGGACCCGAGGGATATGTTATATATTTTTTATGCCTCAAGAGTGGGATTGGGTAGTGTTATGATGCAACATGGTAGGGTTATTGCATATGCTTCAAGGAAACTGAGGAAACATGAGCAGAATTACCCGATGCATGATCTAGAATTAGCGGCTGTCATTTTTGCTCTGAAAATACGGCGTCATTATTTATATGGGGTTCATGTTAAAATATTTACCGCAATACATATTCAAGAAAAAGAGTTAAATTTAATGCAGCGGAAGTGGCTCGAATTATTAACGGATTACGATGTTGATATTCTATACCACCCAGGAAGGCAAACGTTGTGGCCGACGCATTAAGTCAGAGGTCCATGGGTAATTTACAACATGTGGAAGATTATAAGTTGGGAATAACTAAAGACTTGCATCAGTTGGCAAATTTAAGTGTATGATTATTTGACACTGGTGACAGAGGAGCCATAGTCCGAAACTCTGTTGAATCCTCGCTAGTGGCTGAATTAAAGGCACGACAATTCGACGATCCAGTCCTGGTGAAAATAAGAGAGGGCATTCCCTTTCAAAAAAATCAAGTGTTCCAGTTATCGGAGGATAGAGTCCTTGGATACAAGCACCGGTTGTGTGTGCCCAATGTCAGGGGACTCCGAGGGCAGATCATGGCAGAAATTCACCAATCCCGATACTCTGTTCACTCAGGGTCAACCAAAATGTATCATGATCTTCGACACGTATACTGGTGGAATGACATGAAGAAGAACGTTGTCGAATACGTCGCACATTGTCCGAATCGTCAACAAGTTAAAGTTGAACACCAGAAACTAGGAGGACTGCTTCAGAATATAGAAATTCTAACCTGGAAATGAGAGATGATCAGCATGGACTTCGTTACTGAGTTACCGCGATCATGTTGAAGGTTTGATTCCATATGGTTATCGTGGATCGACTCACCAAATCAGCTCATTTCCTACATGTTAAGAATACCTTCTCGGCTAAAGATTATGCTAAGTTATATATCAAAGAAATAGTTCAACTCCATGAGGTTCCGATTTCTATCATATCGGCCCAATTTACGGCTAACTTCTGGAAATTATTCCAACAAGGATTGGGTACGAGGATCTACCTTAGCATAACTTTTCATCCACAAATAGATGACTATGTCAAATGCACTATTCTGACGCTCAAGGATATGTTACCATCCTGCATTTTGGACTTTAAAGGAAGTTGGGAGGATCATCTACCATTCATCAAATTTTCCTACAACAACAGTTACCATGCTAGAATTTGGTGGCACTGTATGAGGAGGCCCTATACGGACATAAGTGTAGGTCTCCTATCGGCTGGTACGAAGTTGGTGAGACAAAGTTATTAGGTCCTGAGTTGGTTCAATAGGCTGTAAAAAAGGTGAAAATGATTCGAAATCGATTATTGACTGTTCAAAGCAGGAAAAAATCTTACTCGGACAACTTACGACAAGATTTGGAGTTCTCTATGGGAGATTGGGTATTCATGAAGGTGTCGCCTATGAAAGGCGTGATGAGATTTGGAAAAAGAGGCAAACTCAGACCCTGGTATATCGGACCATATCGAATTATTCAAAAGGTCAGTCAAGTGGCTTATAAGCTTAAGTTGCCCCCGAAAATGGAAGCAGTGCATCCGGTATTTCATGTGTCTATGCTTCGTAAGTGCGTGCATGATCTATCCTGTATTACCCCTATTGGAGATATTCAAGTCTCAGAGGACCTATCTTACGAAGAAATTCCGGTGGCTATCCTAGATCGTCAAGTTTGTAAATTGCGGACCAAAGAGGTAGATTCAGTTAAAGTACTTTGGAGGAACAATAATATAAAAGAAATAACCTGGGAATCTGAAGAAGATATGAAATCCAGGTACCCCCATTTGTTCCATACTACAGGAGGATAAAAATGAGACTACTATAACGGGCACAACCCAAAACGACTAGAGAAGTTTGCAAGGAGTGACTACGATTCAACATTCGAGGATGAATGTTCGGGGGGATGATGTTATGCCCCATGTTTTTCCCCCACCTATGAAGTTAGAGATTTATAAGGTTTGGGCACAACCCATCAGCAGGCAACTTGTATAAGGAGAAAAGAGCAATTACATTTCGCCAAACTGCGTCAGTTGTCCCACCAGGCGCAGTGGACGGTGGGGGGCGACATATTTATTTTGTGGGGCGGTGGATTTCTTAGGCCGGGTATAAAAGGACATAATGACTCTTCACTCTTTCATTCTAGGAGATATCACCAATTTTAGTTCACCCAAAATGCTCTAACCCCCCATCCCCCCCAGAATTCCTAAGCAGTCCAAGAGAATTCCTAAACAATCCAAGGCTAAATCAGAGGCAAACCTAAGAGAGCATAGCGTGAAGAATCTTGAGATCGTCACTGTAATATATGTTATCTTGTTATACTAAGGTTTGGAAATTCATTGGAGGCGGAGTTAATCACTACAAAAACGTAAGAACTCAGGAAGCATAGCTAGTTCTTCAATAAGGTATATAAGGCAACCTTCCTTCTTGGCATGATTTGAAGTAAGCCTCTCGCTCTGAAGAATTTCTATGTTGTTAGACTGAATTGTCCTAATCTCTTCTTGATAACGTTGTTCCTGTTCTGGTACTTACTTTGTTGGTGGCATTTCTCTCAAGCCTGATATGTTCCCATATAGTATCTTAAGGTCGGAAAATGTGATTCATTCTAAGTTTAATCTTGATGTCTTCTGATATTGATCTTGTATGGCACTTATATATATACGTATCTATTTACTTTACCGAGCCACGCTATAGTCAGCTGGGTACGACACTTATTATGCAACCACTGATTAGTTGGGTACGATGATGTGTGATGTAAGGCTATCGAGTCCTCTTGAGGCCGACTACGCCGAGTCCTATTAAGGCCGGGTACGGTCGAGATCTCCTGAGGCCGGGTATGACTGAGTCCTCTATGAGGCTGGGTACGAAGTGATGTGATATGAGATACTACCGAGTCCTCTATGAGGTCGAGTAAGACTGAGTCCTTTTGAGACCGGGTACGCCGAGTTCTGTTGAGATCGGGTACAACCGAGATCTCTTAAGGCCCGATACGATGTGGTAACAATATGAGACTTTACCGAGTCCTCTATGAGGCCGGTACGATATGTGATATGATATGCCCCAAAAAGCGACTGAATAATACTATATTATATGTAATATATAACCCCAACGAGTGGCCTCACCTTTACAAAGCTTGTATGCATTTAAAGTTCATGGTTCCCATAGTGTACGCCCCCGGTGGCCTATCTTTGGTATTTAGGTTGAAATTATGTATTCACATCTCTTATATTATGTCGATAAATTACATATTGTATCAGCCTTACATACTCAGTACATCTTCCGTACTGACGCCCCTTTCTTTTAGGTGTTGTGTCCATGCCCACGGGTACAGATAGACTCGGTGACGTCCCTTCTCAATAAGGTGCACACTTTATATGTTGGTTGTCGCACTCCACTTCTCCGGAGTAGCTGTTCAGAAGTCGATAGGTACTAAAGTGTATAATCCAGCCATTTTGGGTATGGTAGGGCCCTATCCCGACCAAGTTGTGTGTCATAGTATTCTTAGAGGCTTGCAGACTAGTGTTCAGATGTGTGTAAATATTATTAGAACCTTGTTATCAATGTATGCACATTTACGTATATGTATTCAAAGTTAAGGTATCTTCCATAGCCAATGATAAACATTTATTAATTCTGGTGTCTTGTTGGGAAGCCTGGTCGGCCCAACAAGGGTGTCGTGTTCCGGTCGCACTTCCCGAGGTTGGGGTGTGACATGGAGGAATTAACATCACTGATATATACACATGGAACAAAGCAACATTAAAGCATCTATGGAATCTGTGCAAGATGAAAGATAAAATTTGAATTCTGTGGGTGCATATGTATTACAACAACAACAACCCAGTATAATTCCACTAGTGGGGTCTGGGGAGGGTAGTGTGTACGCAGACCTTACTCTTATCCTGGGGTAGAGAGGCTGTTTCCGATAGACCCTCGGCTCCCTCTCTCCAAGAACTCTTCACCTTGCTCTTGGGGTGACTCGAACTCACAACCTCTCGGTTGGAAGTGAAAGATTCTCACCACTAGAGCAATCCACTCTTGTCCCGGAGTGTACAGAGCAAGCAGGCATCATGGCTAATTCAGAAAATACTTAAGGCAACAAAGCATCTAACTAAAGCTGGTTTAAGGGAAGAAGAGGTGCTTAATGCAATGCTATTCTATCATACAGATATACAAGTTAAGAGGAGAGTTTCCCAAAGTATTGTGCAGTAGAGCCATATGCAACAACAAGGGGAGTCCAAAATGGGTGTTCATAATCTAGCAATCCATAGAAGATTATATACCAGGAACATGCTAACAAAGTGGGGGATCCCAACCAATCCAATATGTCCATTGTGTGAGGACGAAATAGAGGACCATCAACACTTATTCTTCAAATGCAGATTCTCATACGCAATATGGCTAAAGTTAATTCAATGAAAACGAGTGAGTAAACCAGTCCAGGGATCGATTGAAGAGATAGAATGGATAACAACATATGCTAATGGTTAGAGCTCATAGGCAGCAACATACATAAGGGTTCTAGCAGGTGCTGTGTACCACATCTGGTTGGAGAGAAATTATCGAATTTTTCAGAACAAGAAACAAAGTTGTGCAGAGTTAATTAGATTGATAAATCAAGAGGTGCACTGTAGAGGGAGTTTGAAACCAGGTCTAGCTAGACAGATGCAAAAACTAAATTTTTACCTATAGCAGAATTTGTTTGTAGTTGTTTGAGTTGTTT
The DNA here is from genome assembly GCF_000715075.1 of Nicotiana tabacum. Classification (NCBI taxonomy): domain Eukaryota; kingdom Viridiplantae; phylum Streptophyta; class Magnoliopsida; order Solanales; family Solanaceae; genus Nicotiana; species Nicotiana tabacum. Next base: position 46,018,886 of record NC_134093.1, on the reverse strand, counting down.
AAAAGCAAGAAATAGTATTGAAGTTTGGGTTCTATGTCCCAACTTCAGGGTACCAGTTATAAATATTTCCCTTTGTAATGAAAATTTAATTACCAAAACAAAAACAAAAACAAAAACAAAAAATTATATTATGAAGAAAGGGCATTTATGGTAATCCAATAAAAAGGACGCGGAAAAGAACTCCCACTAGCGTACTATTTCAACCCCCCCAATAGATCATCATCATTTTGCAGAATCACTTGTCATCTCACAAAACAAATCAGTGAAACTTTTCATCCAAAAATGCTAGCAGTTTTTGACAAATCAGTGGCTAAAAGCCCAGAAGGGCTTCAGAGTCCCAACAATGAGACAGCAGTTTCTGCTCTGAAAGATGGTTTCTTGGCACAGCGCTTTGCCTCCAACCATTCAGGCTCTGTCACCATCAACTTGGGCTCTTCTGGTTTCTTGGCTTACTCCTCTGATCGCCAAAACCCTCTTCTTCCCAGGTCCTATTCCTTATCCCATTTGTCTTTGATCTGATGTTTGTGTGAATTTGTTGTCATGTACCCCAAAAAGAAAAAGGAAAATAGAGATCTATCGACTGGTTTCTTGGCTACATATATAGTTGGTTTTTTTAATTGTGCTGCTCGACTATTCGACTCCGTCCCCCATTTTTCTTTTGTAGGAAAATGATGATCTGTTTACTTCATTTCTTTTTTTCTTTTTTTGGTCGACAGTTGAGTTTGTGATCTTGTGTACTCCGATCTATCATCTTTTCTGCAAGTTATTTATTTTTTTCGATTTTTTTTAATTTTTATTATAGTGTATCTTGGTGAATTTGAATGTGGAAGTCTGGTCAAATGTGTGCTGAATTTGTGATTTGTGTTTTTTGCCGGTTTTGGTTTGGATGTAATCATGGTCTTTCTGGGGTTTAGTTTTAGGGGATGCACTAGTGGCTTGTGTGTGACAGATTTTCCTTTTTAATCCTTTTTCTTTTTCTTTTTTTATTTAATATTTAATAATCACCATTGTCATTCAGTTGCTGCTTTAGTATGATTACTTATTTGTGTAAATTCTATTTCATGTTAGTGTAATTTAGATTTATTTATTTGAACCAAATCATGCTTTCTGGATACATCTTCAGCCATCAGAATAATGCAATTCTAGAAATTTTAGATTTATTTATTTGAACCAAATCATGCTTTCTGGATACATCTTCAGCCATCAGAATAATGCAATTCTAGAAATTTTAGATTTATTTGTTTTTTTGCATTACCACATAGTATATGTAATGGTATGAACTTGTAGAACGAATAAAGATAATTAGATGATCTTATCACTGCACTGTTTCTTGTAGGTTGTTCGCTGTTGTGGATGACATATTCTGCTTGTTTCAAGGCCACATTGAGAATGTAGCTCATCTTAAGCAACAATATGGGTTAAACAAGACAGCAAACGAAGTGATCATTGTTATTGAGGCTTACAGGACTTTGAGGGATAGAGGTCCTTATCCTCCAGATCAAGTTGTGAGAGATATTCATGGAAAGTTTGCTTTCGTTCTTTACGATAGCTCTTCAAAGATTTCCTTCTTAGCTTCTGTGAGTAGTCCTTGTTGTCTTGAATCGTCTCGTCTCTTGTTGTCGAACTAGACTTTACATGTACCACTTTCATTGTTATAGGATGTTGATGGGAATGTGCCCTTCTTCTGGGGTACTGATTCTGAAGGCCACCTAGTCCTCTCCGATGATGCTGACATTGTGAAGCAAGGCTGTGGAAAATCCTTTGCACCATTTCCCAAAGGTAATGCAGATGAACTTCTTGCATTGAAGGGAAAGGTCCTAGAAGCTGCATACATAGTATTTCATTTTTGTTTTTGAATGAGTAATCAGTAAAAGAACTTCTATTGACATGGAAAACAAGGAGTTGCTGCTCAACCATAGGATGATTAAAATAGACAAATATGCTCTTTGCAAGCTAATTAATATGCGGTCTCTGATGACCAACATAACCAAATGATTTGATGTGTATCGGATCCATTGCGACCTCTTCTATTAGTGCAAATAATTCTTTTTGTATGACTTTTATCTCCTTTTGTCTGGGTGAAGAAGAGAGTAAATTGGGGAGAGGTAGGTAAGTTCATGTGGCAAGACCGCAAGATGCCTATACATAAATCAATCAAATGGGATGAGATTCATAATTCAGGTTGACACATGACATAATATCTGTGGGTTTGGATATATGCTTCATGTGCTTCTCGTACTCCACTTTTTTGTATTTGGGATTCATAATACAACCTCTCTGTCCTCACAAGGTAGGGGTAAGGCCTGCGTACACACTACCCTCCCCAGACTCCTCAGACCCCACAGTGTAGGATAATACTGAGTATGTTGTTGTTGTTGTTGCTTTTCCCGTCCATCCTTATGTAGCATTTTCGGATTTAGTGCTATAACAATGTGTTTTGTGTTTGTTGTTTCGTTTCTTTTTTAAGATGCTCAATGTCAGATGGTTTACTTTTGAATCTTTCGCAGAATACTTATGTGTCTTCTTGTTTGTTTGCTTCTTCAGGATGCTTCTTCACATCTTCTGGTGGCTTGAGGAGTTATGAGCACCCGCGTAATGAGTTGAAACCAGTACCAAGGGTGGACAGCTCAGGCGAGGTGTGCGGTGCAAACTTTAAGGTGGATGCTGAGTCTAAGAAAGGGGGTACAGGCATGCCCAGAGTGGACAGTGCCGCTAACTGGTCCCAACACTACTGAGCTGACTGCAGTTTTCATCACCACGAAGGCTTCGTTATTATTTGGCCTTCTATCTTGTGCTTTCCCAACTCTTTCTATTATTCTCAACTTCAATTGCTATGAGCTTTATGGTTGTAGAGAAATGTTAAAAGGTGAGGAAAGATATTTCATATTGCTACCGAGGAACGTGATTTGCTATGTCGTATACTGGAATTAGGCCATGTTCTTGGCTGGAAGACGTCTACTTTAAATAACTTCTGTCTTGATACAGGGGCTTTGCTTATATCTTAGTATGTGCATTTGGTGCTTCTGTTTTCTTTTACCCTTGCTTTTTCCATTTACAAATGTTTTTTTAGCCAATATTGGTACACGTTTCAGATCCATGCTGCCTGGCAAATGTTTCTTGCTAATAAGAAACATCAGCAGTCAGGTCTGTTCCCTTGTGCATTGAGAATGTTTGTAGTATACCCAAAAGTTGGGCTAAGGCCTAAGAAACAGTCGTTGCTTAAAAGATGGTATGCCCTCTGCAGCATTTTCATCGGTGCAAAGCAAAACTAAGCACATAACACACTATATGCAACTGGCCTTGTCAAAAATGTAGGTTGTTAGATATAAGAGGACAGTCGAGGATTTGTGAACATAGATGATCGGATGAAGTATTAGGACTAAAATTGCATGCTAATCGAAACTGCCAATATTATTGCTATTGCATTTTGTAAACCGTCTATGATAATACAAGATAACTAGACTAAGAGCAAGAAACTAATCTATATTCGTGATAACACCACGTGCAACCACGATAAGTGTGACAAAACAGTGGTTTACAAACATCTTTTTATGCTAAACTGATATGCTTATAGCTAACACTAAAAAGTAAGCATCAAAATACGAAAGCGGAATGTAAGCATAAGCAGATCTCTGCTGCAGCAGAGAGGAAGTCCCAGCTGATCTTCAGTCCTTAGCATCTGCAATTCCTCCTGGTGTTATCTGAAAAATGTGTTTTTTGTTAAGAAAACTTAATGGGTGACCATGAAAAAAAACACCTTAATTAGGTGAACTTTCCAGTTAACCCCTTGCTGCTAAACTTGACCCAGTGGAAAAGAATGATAAGAGAAGGAAAGCTAATTTAATAAGAGTAGGATATTGCTTCGGCCTCTGGAAGATTTGGTGCATCAAACACCTTGCAGACACGCTGTTCTCCTTTGCCCTTCCTGAACATTAGTCTTATGGTTGCTGCGTGAGCAAGGACATGACCTCCTGCTGGCTTCTTTGGATCTGATATGAACACCCCTCCACCTGGATCAGCTATAACTGCATTCACCAATCCAACTACTTGTGTTAGCATGCTTGGAGTTTCAACGTAGATAAAAGGCAATCAACATACAGCGCACAGAAAGCGAGTCAGTTTAGCTGTTTGGAGTAAAATCCATTTACATCAACACTTGGGAAGTTTCATTATGTTTATACTCCTATTCCTTCTGTTTTGATTCTAAACATATCAACAATTTGTAGAGCTGCGCAAAGTAGATTGCCTACCTTGATTAGTCATGTAAACAGCAACATTAAATTCCTCAGCTATCTTTATCAATCGGGACAGCATCTGAGCCAACTTTTGCTGGAAATGGCAAGAAGGTGCAGTCATTCAAATTAAAACATATTTAGAATAGGTGATTGCTGGCTCTTCTTAGAACAAAGATAAATATCAAGAGACAGGAACTTATAAATCAAATATCATATTTCTGTATTTTGTTATACCTGACGTTCTGCAAGTTCTCCTCTTCCAGTGAAATCCACTCGAAATAAAGCAATCACAGAGTCAACAATCTGCAAGTAATATTTCAGTATATGAGCCAACTTCAATTAGCAATGATTCTATTCAGGATAAACTGGAAGTTGTGGCTTTCACCAGAAGTCTGAAAGGCTCTTCAGCCATTTTTGCTGCCAGACCAAGAAGCAGGTTGTACTGATGTTCGTATGTGTATGCACGAGCATAAATGATCTGGTGAATTCACATCATAAGGGGAAAAAGGGAATGATCAGAAATCAGCTGAAAAATCAGTAAGCTAAACAAAGAGAGGAGAGATCATTAAATGAGGGTCAAAAGATGCTTTACATTGTCAAGAACAGCTCCTGCGTCCATTCCAAATCTTTCAGCAATGGGCACAAGACGATCTGGCCGACTATAGCACACTTAGTTGAAGAAACAAGATAAAATGGAAGGAAGCATTCTCTTTTGTTTCTACAGCTGCTACTTCATGAAGAGACTTTGAAGTGCTAGGTTGATTATTGATGCTACATGAATAAGGAAATATCAGCAAGGATACAATGTTCCCTCAGTATCAATGTAAGCCACCTTTCCATTCCCTCCTTTCATGCTAGTAGGAAGCTGAAATAAATCAGACAAATGAATTGACACTCTTGTCAAGTTCTGGATGATACCATGATTAAGTCTAAAGCATATAAAGGATAAGGAGGGATTTAGAAGGTCAAAAACTTCATTGCTTCTAACTAAGATCAGAGGTGAACCTGAGTAGAGACACATAGAGTATGAGCAAGTTGTGTCTTTCCAGATCTGAATAAATTGTTCATTCAGCAGAGAGTTAGATGAAATATTCAGATAATGCTTCTACACCAAAGGTAAAACGATAATTAGTTGATTGTTACCTGAATTCACCAAAAGCTTCAGTGATTGCTGAAGTTTCGATCCCTCCTTCAGAAAGTTCACACCAGAAAAAAAACAATCAGAACCAAGAGCTATTTATGTGACAAGTAAAGAATTCAGGATAAAATTAAGAAGTAGTGGAACGTTTACCTCCCAAAAGTTCATCCAGTGCCTGGCTTCCAGTTGTGATACGAACTACCTGCTTCCTCTGTAGCAAACATGTTGTATTCAGATATCTTTTTATACAAGGCACAAATAGGCTTTTACACTTCCTTAAATATGTCACTCAAGCAGAAAGGATCAAGAGTGTATAGCAAAGAAAAGAAACACCGTGATTTTACTCAATAGGAGCTGTTAGCACTAAATTATAGAGTAGGTTTTGTGGGCTATTAACTTTTAACATAACCAGTCAAGCAAAATCTAAGTTAAGGCATAAAATGAAAAAAGAAACAAAAAACTCATACTTTGAGCAGAGCATCACTTCCAGTAATATAGCCAAAATTCTGCAAAGATTACAAAAATAGTGAAGTCAGTAGTAGCAGAAACATATGATGATATCATCACTTGGAATATGACAATCAGTCTATCAGAACATAAATCTCTTACCACTATCTTCTCAGCTGCTTCACAGATCTTGTCAACTTTTGCTTCGGATAGCCCTTTGATCCCAGTCAAGTTCTGGAAGCAAGACAAATTTGATACTTATTAGAAGAAAGATTGCAAAGCAGAAGTATATAATGCGCGCATCATGGATAATAAACAACAGAAGTGATTTTCCTTTTCACCTTCTTCGTGTGCATCATCAAGCCATTGCAGGTGTAGATCCCTGCATCTTGCAGCTTCTTCACGTCCCCAGCATTGATTCCATGAGAGATCACTGCATAAAATATTCAATAATTTTACAAAGTTAGCTGATTCATAACATTTAATTGTCAGGAAAAGCTTATCAGGATTTTACATGAATTTACATTTGATATCGAAAATTGAGACTATAGCTTCATCATTCCAGTTTAAGATCTGCTTTGAGTTTTACATTCAATTGTGTAAGTTCAAGGAGATAGGCCTTTATTAAAAGACTAGTTCATGACAATACCTTAAAAGGTAGATACCAGGAGGAACATAATACTACAAATTTGAGTTTGTACTCTTCTAAAATGCAGTCGATGAGATTACTAACACGTTCATAAAATCTCAAAAGGATCATGATATGAAAAACTCACAAACAGAGCAGAAAATCGAAACCGTAAATTATGCTACAACGATGAGATCAAAACACAGACACACACTAGCACTGATGGAAAAATAAGACAACTGGATGAAGTAATGAGCATAAGACCAGTAAACTATATGGACATTGTGTGGCCAGCTGATTTGAAGCCAGAATTTTATGAGTTAACGAAGAAAAATACAGAGCGCAATGAATTTTTTGAATTAAAGAGAACTCCTTAGATTTGTTAAGAGATCAAGACAAATCATACTCCAAATTACCCCCAAATCCTTCTGATGCGCTTGAAAATCACATATCTCGGTTACAGAAGAAAAACTGAAAATCAACATCACACACACTAGCATTGATTGAACAATGAACTAGTAGCTTGAATCATGAGTAAACAGTAAGTTCTAATTGTATCACAACGAACCGAATCATAAGCATAACACAATAATCATACTCCAGAGAACCTTTGATGAATAAAAAGATAAATCATAAACAGCAACGGGATTTTGCATTAAACGATGTTTATATAAGATATTTACAATAACCATACTTCAGGAAAAAAAAAGAAGGTAATGTTGCGTGAAACAGAGGAACTTAGCAAGTACAAAATACAAAATGTATCACAACGAACCAAATCAGATCCATAACTTTCATCAACTAAAAAAGAAAATTCATACAGCAAACTAACATGAATTTTAACGTTTAACCAAAATTCCTGTTGAGTTTTTTACGAGAAATGAGAAATATCGTAGTCCAAAACATTGTAAAATGTTGAGCCAATCCGAAAACAGAATACTAAGAACTAATCCAGATCCATAATTTTCATCAACTAAGAATGAAAATCACACAGTTAACGAGTGTCAAGGTTACTTCAAAGCAGTAGTATAATGTGCGCGAAACTGAAAAACAGTACTACGACTATCGCAACCACTATTTCAGAGCCATAACTTTCATCAACTAAGAAAAGCAAAATCACGCAGCACAGGATAACAAAGTTTTGAAGTTAAATAAAATTGCTGTTGAATTTTGAAGAAAAATGTGAATACGGTATTTTGCTGAGCGAAGCTGAAAACGGAGAATCATAAGAATTTCGCAACCGAAAAAAAAGAAGAGAAATTACGTTTATCAATAGCCTCGAATAAGTCATCTTCATCTTCGATCTCTTCACGTTCAATGAGCTGTAACTGCTCTTCAGGTCTGAAAAATCATTCAACACATCAGAATACAAAATACTGATCAAAACCATAACAAAATCGTAAACAGAGAGAGAGAGAGAGAGAGAGAGAGAGAGAGAGAGAGAGAGAGAGAGAGAGAGAGAGAGAGAGAGGGAAATTACTTGAATGCAAGCATTTTCGAAAGTTTCAAGAGATATTTGAAATTTTGCTGAGAGGAAAGGAGAGTGTGTTGTTTGCGTGAGGAGAATTTGAATTGTGAAATCTCAGAGAGGAGACTTTTCACGTTTATATATATGGGAGAGAGCGGAGCCCGGGAGTTTATTTTTGTGTTTGGGTTCCGATTGCATTTTAGTTTACTCAGCTAAATCACACATGTTAAGAGTTAGTACATCAAACTTGGTAAATTTGAATTTTGGAACATTGATATTCAAAGCTTGCAATTAAATTTTACGTGTTAGTATTACTTTTTGCTAACTTATTTACCTGCTTCCAATTTATTGAACCTTTTCAGATTTCCTAAAGTACTCCACGAAATTCTGCTGAAATGGAGGTTGAGAGAGAGAGAAGAGAGGAGGAGCAACGAGATGAATGCAACATTGAAAGAAATGAATGCTCTGCCTTTACATTACCTGAGCAACATGTATATATACATATACAGCTCCACTAACTACTCTAACCACCTCTCTAACCAATCACATGCACTATTAATTGACTAACTAATGCACTAATCTACTAACACATAAATAGACTAAACTACCCCTTACTCAAGTTATATCTTTTGTCTCAACACTCCCCCTCAAGCTAGGTGGTAGGAAGACATCAAGTACACCTAGCTTGGACAGCAAATGCTCGTGTTGTGCTCGTGATAGACCTTTGGTTAGAATGTCTACTAACTGCTCCTTTGTAGCTACATATTCTGTTCGTACCAGACCATTCTGTATCTTCTCCCTTATAAAGTGAAGGTCTATTTCAATGTATTTGGTTCGTTCGTGAAACACTGGATTAGCAGCTATTTGAATTGCTGATTTCCAACTTCTATACCAATGTCTTTGAACAGACCAAGTATCCACACCAATTCAGCTACAATTGATGCAATAATTATGTACTCAGATTCTGCAAAACTCCTAGAAATGGTCCTTTGTTTCTTTGACTTCCAGGATATCAAGAAATCACCATATCTTATGAAGAATCATGTTACTGACTTCCTAGTGATAGGGCAGGCTGCCCAGTCTGCATCACAATATGCAGTGATAGTATTTCTCTGTTTGCTAGATAACAGCATGCCTTGACCTGGTTGATTCTTCACATATCTAACCACCCTTTGAGCAACTTCCAAATGAGATCTTTTTGGTTTTTGCATAAACTGGCTTAGTGTCTGAACACTATATGATATGTCTGGCCTTGTGACAGTCAGGTTAGAGTAGTTTTCCTAGTAATCTTTGATACTGGCTGATGTCTGTTAACACTTCATCATCAGTTCCACTAGAGCTGCTAGTATGTTCATCATATTCCTTAGTGGTCAATTTGATGTTGGCTTCAATAGGTGTTGCTGCAGGTTTTGCAGCTCCTAGTCCAAGCTCAGAAATCCGCTCTAGAGTGTACTTCCTTTGGTGCATCAGGATGCCTCTCTGTGACCTTGCAAACTCAATGCCAAAAAAGTATTTAAGCTCCCCTAGATCTTTCATTTTGAATTTCAGCTACAGCTTGGTCTTTATCTCAGCTATTAGTGTCAGATTAGGCCCAGTGATTAATATATCGTCAACATACACTAAGATGATTATGATATGTTCCCCTGATCCTTTGATGAACAATGAGTGATCATGTTGGCTTTGCATGAGGCCAAATCCCAGAAGTGCCTCAGACAACTTAGTATTCCACTGTCTGGGTGCTTGTTTGAGCCCACACAGGGATTTCAAGAGTCTACATGCTGGTCTTGTCTCCCCCTGGCTCTGAAAGCCCTGAGTTAAGATCATATATATCTCATCATAGAGATCTCCCTGAAGAAAATCATTGTACACATCCATTTGATGAATGTGCCACTGCTCAGAGACAGCCACGGCTAGAATGGTTCTAACAGTAACCATCTTAACAGCTGGGCTAAATGTCTCTTGGTAGTCAATACCCTCCTATTGACTGTACCCTTTAGCCACAAGCCTGGCTTTGAAGCTTTCCACCTCTCCTGTACCTTTATACTTCACCTTATAGATCTACTTACAACCAATAGGCACCTTGCCTTTAGGTAAGGACACCACATCCCAGGTGTGATTGGATTCTAGTGCAGCAATTTCAGCTTGCATTGCTTCGACCCACCTAGGACCTTGAGCAGCTTGCTCAAAAGAAGTACGTTCCTGTATTGCAGAGAATGCAGTCAAATATACCTTATATTTGGGAGAAATTCTATCATAGGACACATAGTTAGCAATGGAATATGGAATAGATTTGTGTCCAGGTTGTGACACAAAGTCCTTCATCCAAATAGGAGCCTGCCTTGTCCTCAAAGATCTCCTCAGACCAGTGGAGAGTTGAGAGGGCATAGAAAGAGGAAGAGAAGGCATCACATCTGCTGCAGATTGGTGTAAAGAAGAAGAGTCAGTAGACTCATGCCTAGCAGGAACAAGAGAAAGTGAAGGCTGCTCTTCACTAGAACTGGGCAATTCATGAGGCAAGAAAATAGGGGGTGATGTATTTGTGATGTCTTTGAAGGGAAATATATCTTCTCTAAAGGATACATCCCTGTTGATAAAAAAACAATGAGAAGTAAGATCCAGTAGAATGTAGGCCTTCTGAGTGTCAGAGAAGCCCATAAGAGCACCTGGCTTAGCTCTGGGCAGGAGTTTGTCTGTTTCATGAACTTGCTTGGCATAGAACAGACATCCAAGAATTCTTAAGTGACCCAGATTAGGTGCTCTACTATACAATAGTTCAAAAGGAGAAAGACCATGAATAACAGAAGATGACATCCTATTTATGAGGTACACTGCTGCAAGCACATAATGCCCTCAATACTTGATAGGAATATGGGCCTGAAACCTTAAAGCTCGTGTCACTTCTAGGATATGCCTGTGCTTTCTCTCAGCAACTCCATTTGTTGAGGAGTATAGGCACAAGTTCTTTGATGAATGATACCATGCTTCTGAAACAATGTGGTACAGGTAGAGTTGACAAACTCAGAGCCATTGTCTGACCTGACTACCTTTACAACTTTGTTAAACTGAGTTTGAATGAGCACAATAAGCTGAGTAAGTACCACACATACATCAAATTTGAGTTTCAGTAAAAAAAACCAAGTCATCCTGGTAAAGTCATCAACAACAGTCAGAAAATATCTATTGCCATCAAAAGTTGCACAGTTATATGGACCCCAAACATCAAGATGTATTAGATCAAATGCAGTAACAGTCTTAATACAGCTAGAAGGAAAAGACAGTCTGGTTTGCCTAGCACAAGGACATACACTGCACTTATTGATAGTGTCATTGATACTAGCTAGTTTGGCAGCAAACAATTTTCTAAGGACAATACTAAATACATGCCCTAGTCTTTTATGCCACAAGGCAACATCAATTGTAGTGTCACCCTGCCTTGACTTTATTCCAGCAGCAGCTAATGATACTACAGTGAGCATCTTTCCACCATATTTCTGCAGAAAGTATAGACCATCTCTTTCTCTACCAATCTTCCTCACCCTGCCACTAAAGAGATCCTGAAAGACACAGAAATCAGGATAAAAGGAAGCAAAGCATTTAAGGTCTCTTGTCACTTTGGAGACTGATAATAAGTTAAACTTGAACTGAGGTTCATAGAATACATCTTTAAGTGTGCTTCTATCTGAAATATTTTTGTCACCAGTGTAAGTCACTGGAGTGACATCTCCATTAGGTAACAAGACTGTCCTAGGATTAGAAGGAGTAACTATAGAGGGCTTAGTAAGCAAGTTAGCATCTAACACCATATGATTAGTTGCTCCAGTATCAATAATCCATTCTTGTGGACTAGTAGATGCTAAGAGAGCAGTGCTAGTACCTGCCACATTTGCTTGAGCAGAGGAAGTTGAAGTTGAGTTATTCAGAATGTACATTATCTGATCATACTGGTCTTTAGTGAAAGGGAACACACTTCCTTGAGTCTGTGGAGAGGAATCTATGTAAGGTCTCTGTGCCTGTGTAGAGGAGGATCATGCTAGAGCTTGAGTGCCAGAATGACCATGTGCCTGATTCACAGCTTGAAAAAATTCAACTCATTGATTCATGATCTGTTGAGGCTTTTGATATGCAGGCAAATGAGGCATTGAAGTTTGCTGAGAAGCCTGGTGTGAGACATGATGGGAGTACATAGGCATAGTGTATCCAAGTTCGACCATTGCATTATAAGCACCAGCTCCCCCTTTCTTTTTGAATTTATGATCTGATGGATAACCTATTATTTTGTAGCAGTTTTCTTTACTGTGCCCTTTTATTTTGCAAAACTCACACTGAATATTGTAATTCTTCCTAAATTTTGGATTGAAACTAGGGTTTAGCACTATATAGTGCAGTTGAATCATAAGAATGTGTGGCATTTACACTAGGTGAGGATCCTAAAATACCAGCAGAACCAGCTACAGCCCTTTGGCTTCCATCACTCATAAGCATGGCATATGCTTGATTCATTGAAGGAAGTGGCTTCATCATAAGTATTTGAATACGAGCTTGAGAGTAAGAATCATTCAAGCCCATTAGAAATTGATACACTTTTTGCTTTCGAAGATGCACAATAAATTCCTTAGTCTTGACACAATCACAGTCAGGTATGGGTATAACAGACTCAGATTCATCCCAAAAGTCCTTAAGCTTTAAATAATAGACAAAAATAGAGGAAGTACCTTGACTTAGGGTTACAATTTCTTTGTGCAAATTGTAGCAACGAGTATCATTCACTTTGTCAAACCTCTCTTGTAAATCCGTCCACACCTTGTGTGCATTAGTGGCATAAGCAATGCCACTGATTAGGACTGGTGCAACTGAGTTCATCAGCCATGACAACACAATTGCATTGCATCGTTCCCATTGATACCAATACTTCTTACGAAATCGCTCTTTTGGCCACCTGCCATCAACAATACTCAGTTTATTATGGCCAAGTAATGCAATCCGTATAGATCAATACCATAAGGAGTAATTATCAGTGCCAGTTAGTTGGAACGAAATCAAAGAGATTCCACTTGTGTCGCCCGGAGATAGGTATAGTGGATGAATGACTGCAACTGTAACACCTTCCTCAAATTCATCATCGGAGGATGCATGTGATGCATTTTCAGCTGTGACTGTTGCATTTTCGTGATCCAAATCACCAATCGCCATTGTTGAATAATTTTGGGCCTCATATCAGAAAAGTGAGATCTCAATTGTTTGAGACTGCAGAGAAGGAAAAACAGAGTAGAGAAGAAAGTAATAGAGTAGGAGAGAAAGCAGAGGATCGATTTGTGAGCTTCGACTCAGTGCTCGAGCTCTGATACCATGCTGAAATGGAGGTTGAGAGAGAGAGAGAAGAGAGGAGGAGCAACGAGATAAATGCCTTTGCATTACCTGAGCAACATGTATATATACATACACAGCTCCACTAACTACTCTAACCACCTCTATAACCAATCATATGCACTATTAATTGACTAACTAATGCACTAATCTGCTAACACATAAATAGGCTAAACTACCCCTTACTCAAGTTACATCTTTTGTCTCAACAAATTCTTCTAATACCATTAATCTGGATAGTTTTTTAAGGAAAAAAATCCTACAAAATGAAGATTATGCAAACAGTCTTGTTAAACATTGTGTGAAAAAGTTTAAAATCAATGTACAGTATGTGATTCTTTTTACGTGAGTGGTACCAAAATTTTCCATTTTATCTTGTGTTAGTAATCAAGCTCCTCCTCAAACTTTGCATTATTTCTCAAGATTCGTCTTTGACCGGTGATCGAAAAGATGCGAAGTAGACGAAAAAAAAAAATAGACATAACTAGTCAATGGCCAGATTTTGAAATATGAGTTGAGAGAATATTTAGATAGGAATTTTTATACTTTTTTTTTTTTTGGTATTCCACTTTTAAAGATCGATGCTATATACGTATTTTGCTCTAATAATTTTCATTTGCTGGAGTTTTGTTTCAGTTTTCCTACCATACCAATACATACTTTGTGTCAAGTTCAATAGTTTATTATCCATATGCTTTCTTAAGAAGTCTCAATCATGAGTACATTATCGATGTATGAGGTAATGATATTAATCGCTATTCATAAGAGGCGGTTTGTTTTTTCACACTTCATAAAATATTTGTTTAAAACAAATATGTTCTAGTATATAATTAGTCACTCATATCTATTGGTAAAACTCAATTGTTAAAATTTTATTAATACCAAAATATATTAGACATGAAAATCTCAATATTATGTATAAAAAGTTAATCAATTTTATTTTGGCGATTTATAAGCATGTTCTGATTGGCCAAAAAATAAAAAATCAAAAGTAAAAATATTTTCTTTAGTAATTTGTAAGTTGAAGATTTTATTTCAACATTTGCATTTACTTTTTCACCTTTTATTTTTTAATTTTATTTACCAGGAAATAAAGAATAGCAATTAGGAAACCCATTCTACAAACACAAAATAAGAAAACAGTAAACTAGACACCTATCAATTAGGAACTCATTCTTCAAAAACGAAATAAGACACCCTGGACAAACTGTACACCCTCTCCCTAAATATGCTAACAAAATAAGAGAAATATCAAACTAGACAAGTTCTATCTGTGTCAGCTTAACCATGAAGCACCTAAAGTTGTTGCTTTAGCCCCCAAATTTGGGGGCCCCATTTTCTAGAAATAATAGTCTTATATTTTCTTAATTATTTTTGAAAAATACTGAGTACTATTGAGAAGAAAACTAGATTTTTCATATATACAAAGAAAGCCAACTTTTAGCTCGGTGAATAAGTGACTGTTTGACTTAAAAATAGGAAAATATGAATAACTCTATAAATCACTACATACTAATGAGGAATAAATTTAATAAGGAAATTATACTCCACTTTACTTTTTTAGTAGGACACATGTTAAAACTTTATACTCTCTTTCCTGGTGTATGCAAGAGCCATAATATATTTCATCAATTTACATACTTTGTCTTATATTCTTTCTTACTTTCTCTAAGATTTCAATTGTTGGTTGTTCACAATTTTCGATAATTCTATTGCTTCTTTAACAACATAGTTAAAATCTACTTTCGATACAATATATTGTATCTCATTTTCTGTTCGTTCTTACATTTAAAACTTGCGGGAAGTATTTGAAGCAACAATATAAAATTTGGAATTAAGTCTTCAAACTTCTTGAATCGGGTTCTTTTATTCTAACATTCTAGTATCTTTTTATATTTGTTATTTTTATTATTTTATTTCATGGTTATTTAAAGAGAGGAGTTTAAAATTTAATACAACCCCAAAAAGGAGCTCTTGATAAAATTTTAGCAAACAATAGAAAAACTAAATTAGAAAATATAGGGGAGTATTTTTCAAGATGAACAAGTCACTAACCTAGTAGAGCTAGATGATATTAAAATCTAAGAAGAAGAAGATTAAATGGATTATATATATATATATATATATATCAATTGAAAAAGATTATTAGAAGAAATCGATTATAGAAAATAATTAATAATTTTGTATCTCAAAAAGTTAAAAAATAGATTCTAAATAAAATATCTATTAAAAATTATTATTTAAGAGCCTCCAAATACTTTGACTTTAGGCCCCAGGTATTTTTGAGCCGCCTCTATATATTTTCTCAAAAAGAACCTAAAGTAAAATTAAAGATGAGGTAACATTAGTTGTCCTTCACTTCTTTGAAATATCTATATTACATAATGCTATTAATTGTACTTGAGTAACATTGATTCCAAAGGTTCAGAACCCATCCAAAATGAAGCAATTTAGGTATATCTTGTTGTACAATACTTTATAAAATTATGTCTGAAGTGTTAACTAGAAGGCTAATGATAATAGATATGTTGGTGGATAACTATACCAATCTGTGTTTGTCCCTGATAGGATTATCATGGATAATATAATTATAATTCATGAACTAGTTAAAGGATATAATAGAAAAAGTATTTCTCGTAGGTGTATGATAAAATGGACATGCAAAGGGCATATATATTCCCTTGAATGGCCTTTCTTGGAACAAGTCCTAATTCATTGAGTTCTTCTGCTACCTTTGTAAATTGGATAATAACTTGTGTTCGTAGTGTGTCATATTTTATTATTATTAATAATCAGCTAGTGTATTATTCCAAGCCAAAAATGGGATGAGACTAGGAGACTCAATGTTTCCTTTTTATTTGTATACCATATTTATTAAGGAGGAATCCAGATTTCAATTCATCCAGGTGTGACAAGCTTCAGATTATTCAGCTTGGGTTTGTTGATGACATGTTCATGTTCTGCAATCTGCAGAGAAGATACAATTTTAACACAACTTCTTTTTTATTGATTTACATGCTTTTTTTGTGGTTTCAGGATATAGAGAAAATCTTGAGAAAAACTCAGTGTACTTTGGAGGGGTCAATAGAGATACACAAGAGGAAATACAACAGGTCTTAGATTTTACAAAAGGTGTTTTGCCTATTAGATATTTTGGTGTGCCTATGAGCACCAAGAGATTATTGGTTTATACAGTTGTGGGTAATATGTTGGGGAGAGTAATATCTTTCTTTTTTTGGGTCGAAATAAAAATATTTTATTCAACCAAGTAAGCATATATAGCTAGCTCAAATGGACTATAGAGCTAGTTCTTACAAAAATAATCAAATCAAGACCTATATAGCTAGATCAAATTGGAAACCTATCAAGTTGGATCAAACTATTTTTCCATTTACAAATGCTCTGCCCAACTAAATGTAATTGTAATACTATTTCTTTAACTTTGTCAGAATATACCTTGTTTTCATTTGAAATCTCCTGGAGTTCCTTTCAGCCCAAATGTGATAGATGGTAGCAGCAAAGAAGAATCCCGGAATGAAAGTCTTAACATCTTTGTGACTAATTTGTATGGATAACTGTTTAACTTCATTATCCCATGTAGAAACTCTTCTATTTATTCCTATCCACTTTAACAAAGTCTGCCACATTTGCTTGCTAAATGAGAACTCAAAGAACAGGTGGGAATGAGTTTCCTCATTATCTATCGAACATAGAACACACTCCATTGGCACCTGAATCCCCCACTTCCTTAATCTATGGTAGACAACCTATTTTGCATAGGATGAAATGATGCTTTGGAATAAGACCTTACACCATGATAAGTATCTTCCATTTTACCTTCTGATATTTGGGCATATTTTATCCCAGACTACTAGAGATTTTCTTGAATACTCGTTTGAGCATGTCCAAAGAAAGTTCATGCAAACATTTGTCACCATAGACATAATCTTTTTTGGAAGAAAAAAAACTTGAGCCCAATATATTTGGATCTCAAATAAAGCACTTTTAATAAGCTGTAATCTGTCTCCATAGGAAAGAAATCTGGATGTACAACACCTGATTCTTGTAATAATTTTGTCCACCGAAGATAAATATTGATTGATTGTGAGTTTTCTGGATGAGACGGGGACCCCTAAGTATTTGAATGACATCAATCCCACAGATAAGTTTATTTTTTATGCTAGTTGATTCTTGAATTCATCGAGCATACCAATAATGTACAGAGAGCTCTGTCTAGGTTAGCTTTCAGACCTGATACAACAGAGAAATGATCAAATCACTTCAACATTGCATGCATGGATATTTTATCAGCCTTGCAATACATAAGCATATCATCAGAAAAGCAAATATGAACCAGGTTCATTTTTGCACACTTGGAGTGATAGTTGAAGTATGGGTTAAGACTTAGCTACTTCAAAGATTTATTGAGATACTCCATTACTAAATCAAAGAGATAAGGGAACATAGTCTCAGTCCTCTCTTAGCTTTAAATTTTGTAGTCAAACACCCATTAACCAGTAATGAATAGCTTACTATGGTTACACTGGCGATGATGAGCTTAACAAATCTAGTAGGGAACCATACTCCAATAGAACAATTTTCTGGAAAGGCCAACAGTATCATAAGCTTTTCTGATATCCACCTTGAGCATACATCTGGGAGATACATTCTTTTGAGTATAACCTTTGATCAGCTCATGAGCTATGATAACATTGTCTAGGATATTTTTACCCTCAATCAGTTTATCCACCACAGTTTTAATTCTCACGGTCAATAATTTGGCTATCAACTTATATAATATTGTGCAACAGGCAATAGTCCTTTATATAAGTAGGATTAAGTACCTTTGGCACTAGGGTGACTGCTGTGGAATTAATAGCCTTAAGTAGTTTACCATTCTGAAAGAACTAGAGTATAGATGTGATAATGTCCTCTCCAATTAATGGTCAGAATTCTCGGAAGAATTCAATTGGAACCTGTAACGATCCGACCGGTCGTTTTGAGTACTACAACCCTGTTTTCCCATTTACTGCTCAAATTAGACTTTACAGTTATTATGTGACTTTCCGGGGCAATTGGTTCGGGTCCGGTGAGGGTTTGAAATGAATTGAAATACTTAGTTCCAAAGTTTAAAGCTTAAGTTAAAATAGTGATCGGATGTCGACTTATGTGTAAACGACCTCGAAATTTAATTCTGATGATTCCTATAGCTCCGTATGGTGATTTTGGACTTAGGAGCGTGTGTCCAAAAAATTATTTGGAGGTCCGTAGTGGAATTAGGCTTGAAATGCCGAAAGTTGAATTTTTTAGAAGTTTGACCGGGGGATTGACTTTTTGATATCGGGGTCGGAATCCAATTCTGAAAATTTAATACCTCTGTTATGTCATTTATGACTTGTGTGAAAAATTTGAGGTCAATCGAACGTGAATTGATTGGTTCCAGAGTCGTTTGTAGAAACTAAAAATTTCAAAGTTCATTAGGCTTGAATTGAGGTATAATTCATGGTTTTAGCATTGTTTGAGATGATTTGAGGGTTCAACTAAGTCTGTATGATATTTTAGGACTTGTCGGTATATTTGGTTGAGGTTCCGAGGGACTCGGGTGAGTTTCGGGGGGTTAACGGATCATTTTTGGCCTTGGTAAGATTGCTGATGTCTGTTGCTGCATTTTTCTAATTTTCTCTTTCGCGTTCGCGAGTGGGCCCTCACGTTCGCGAAGAGTGTTTTCTGAGTATGAGGTTTTGTTCTTCGCGTTCGCGAAGGGGAGGACGCGAATGCGAAGGTATGGTCTGTGTGTGCATCGCGAACGGGTGTTCGTGTTCGCGAAGAGGAGTGAGGCGATTGGGGACCCCGGGTTCTAGCTCTACGCGTTCGCGAAGGTCTGAGCTGGTAAAGCTTTGCGTTCGCTAAGCCGTGGTCGCGTTTGTGAAGGGTAAGATTTGCAAAGCTTCGCGTGCGTGAAGCCACGGTCGTGTTCGTGAAGAGTTAAATTTGTAAGTAGTCGAGTTGTGCTTCACGAACACGAGGGACCTGTCGCGTTCGCGAAGAAGAGAGGCCTGGACAGAAAGTTTAAGTTCAGAAAATGGGATTTTTAACGATTTGGAGCTCGGATTGAGGCGATTTTTGGGCGATTTTCAGAGAAAATAATGGGGTAAGTGTTCTTAACTTAATATTGGTTAAATTACCCGAATCTATAATTGTTTTTATCATTTGATTGGTGAATTAAGTTGAAAAAGTTTGAAAACCCTCTTAGTTTAAATTGAGGATTTGAAGGCCGAGTTGTGGTGGGATTTGAGTAATTTTAGTATGGTTGGATTCGTGGTTAAATGGGGGTTAGGATTTTGTGATTTTTACCGGATTCCGAGACGTGGGCCCCACGGGTGATTTTTGGGGCGCAATTTCGGATTTTTGGAAAATATTAGTATTTTGATATGGAATTAATTCCTATAATTTTTGTGGGCTGAATCAAATTATTTTGACTAGATTCGAGCTGTTTGGAAGTTAATACACGTATAATGGGATTTCTGGAGCTTTGTTTAGCTTGCTCGGCATTGGATTTGGCTTGTTCGAGGTAAGTAACTATTCTAATCTTGGAGTTGAGGGTATGAACCCTGAATATATGTATTTCATGAATTGTTGGGAGGTGACGCACATGCTAGGTGACGGGCGTGTGGGCGTGCACTATGGAAATTGTGACATAATTATTTCTGTGGAAGTTTGTAGTTAAATGATCTTGGCATTTTCCATGCGATTTTATGAGTTAAAGAAATTAAGCTGAAAAGCATATTAAATATCATGTTGAGGCTATGTGCCAGTACTATTGGGACCCACAGAGGTCATATTGTTGTGAAATATTTATTTTTAAAATGAAAATTTATACTAAGTCATATTCATTTCATTGCATATCATATCTCAGTCCATGAAAGAGAGACTGGAGAGATTGATGACTGAGGGAGGCCGAGGGCCTGATTGTGAGGATATTTTTGGGATCGGGCTGCACGCCGCAGTAGGCCATGTTGGCTTTATATATATTATACTATTGCATGTGAGTTCGCCGTGCGGATCTATATATTATACTATTGCACGTGAGTTGGTCGTGCGGATCCAGATATTATTATAGTAAGTGAGTTGGCCGTGCGGATCCAGATATTATTATAGCACGTGAGTTGTCCGTGCAGTACGTGAGTTATCCGTGCGGATCCAGATATGATATTATAGCACGTGAGTTATCCGTACAGCACGTGAGTTGTCCGTACTTATAGCGCTTGGGCTGTAGGAGCCCCTCATGAGTTTGTACACCCCCAGTGAGCGCAGTCGACTATAAACAGGGATTGGGCTGTACGCCGCAGCAGGTATTGTATAGCGTTGAGTGATTGAGTGTGGTGAGCACAATGAGAGAGAATGCAAGACAATGAGATTGAGTACTCTGAGACTGTGAGTACATAAGTGCAATCTCTGAGATACATTACATTGACATGCACACATGACATATATGCATAGAGGTGTGTTTTCCTCATGTTGTACGGTATCACATTATTCATGATTTTTCACACATGTTGATAGATGGGCATAGTGATGCATTTGTTTTACACTGGTTATCTGGGAAAGAAAATGAGATATTTTATTTACTATTGAAATGATTTTTGGAAGAATTACTATTCTCAAATTATTCATATTTTTGGCAACTTCGGCAAACGATTTGGGTTTTCACTGATGTATTTGAAAGGAAGAACTATTATTTTTGAAATCATGTTTCGGCTGAGCATTTTTATCTCTGTGTTTCTTCTGGTACTATTTTCTTTATGTTGTTATGGACTATTGTGGACTAGTGGTTTTGGACCCCGACCTTGGTAGAAGCTCGTCACTACTTTCAACCTACGACTAGGTTTGTTACTTACTCAGTACATGGGGTCGGTTGTACTGATATTACACTTCTACACATTACTTGCAGATATTGGCTGCCGTTGTTGCTGTGCTCGATGGTTGCGGGATCTGAAGATGTACCTGCGTTCCTGTTGTAGCTGCCTCTTGTTCAGGGTAGCCTTAGATTTATAAAAGCTCTATTTATGTATTATTCAAACAGACTATGTATTTATCTCATTTTCGCTTTGTACACTCTATTCGTAGAAGCTCATGATTTATACTACCAGTTCTTAGGGAGATGTATTGGTTTTAGATATTTTCTTTTAATTAATTTTATTGGAATTGGATAGATGGAAATTGGCTTACCTAACGGGTTGGTTTAGGTGCCATCACGACTAATGGGAGTTTGGGTCGTGACAAGGTGGTATCAGAGCTCTATATTCATAGGTTCTACAAGTCATGAGCAAGTGTCTAGTAGAGTCTTGCGGATCGGTATAATGACGTCCATACTTATCTTCGAGAGGCTACATGGCATTTAGGATATATACTTCCCATCTTTCTTTCCTTATCGTGCGGGATTGATTCAGCTTGGGACATAACTCTTTGAATTCCTTTCACGTATTCGTATGCGCACATGAGCGCTCGGTATCAGTTGTGTATCGTCGGCTTGTGATTTCAAGGATGATGTACGAGATGTGAATTCTATGTTTTGGTGATGGGCCAGTTTGGAGGACTTGAGGCCATGGTTAGACTGCAGTTTAAGCTCGACAGCTTCAGTTATAACTTGTACAATTGGACTCATATGTCCGGTAATGACCCTACAATGGAATTTGTGGCTCGATGAGCGGTGGAATGTCGGTATGATGTGATCGCGGGATGTGTTAAGACGATTTGAATGTGACGAGAAGAATTTTTTGTTGAACTAACAGAAGTATTAGGGCAGTAGTAGAGTATGGATATTGTGAGTTATGGAGTGTTTAAATTTATGGCTTTGAGCCAAGTAGGGGAGCCTGCTGCAAACGGCTTAATTTTATGGTTATATATTAAATTTTAGTTTTGGTCTGAGGCATATTTGTGGATTAGTTATGACTTGCAGAGATGGCATTCGAGAATGACTTGAGTAAACGAATACTTGGATACGGGTTATATTGTACTTTATGAGTATATGAAAATCGTGGGATGAGTGAGTTGTTATGGGTGAATGATGTAGTGCGCACAGAGTATGAATTTGATAGGTGGTGTTAAAGTAGAGTTACTTCTTTGAGTGTTGTTGTGCTAATGGGGCACGTGTCTTTTGGCCCATTTGGGCGGTGCAATTAAATTTGAGCAAAGTGGGTGACTCCCGAGAAAATTTTAGTGGGTATGAGAATTATATATAGCAATTGAGAAAGTTTCCGGACTTGCGTATGGTTAAAATCTGAGATTTTCGTTTGATGGTGCCTGGACTTGCGGGAATTATGTATGACTATGGATACTACACTTTATATAAGGAAGGTAAGAAGAATAATTTCAAATTCACATAAGGTATTCTCAGAGTAAGGGTTACAGTTGTAGTAGTTTTGAAGGTGCTTAAGAAGAGTACAGTTGCTTATAGGCCGTAGGGCGTTGTGGTTCTATGCTAAGGTTTGTAGGGTAAGTTGTGGTTAAAGATCATTGTATTTTGGCAAGAAGAAGTATCAAT
Source organism: Nicotiana tabacum (assembly GCF_000715075.1). Taxonomy (NCBI): domain Eukaryota; kingdom Viridiplantae; phylum Streptophyta; class Magnoliopsida; order Solanales; family Solanaceae; genus Nicotiana; species Nicotiana tabacum. Next base: position 45,996,062 of record NC_134093.1, on the reverse strand, counting down.
CTGAAGACAAATTCAGAAGGGACTCGGAGAAAATAGGACAACTGGGTAGTAGGTTGGATCAGTATGGTAATTGATATGATCGGTTCTTTGGGTACTTATGATGTGGGGGTTTTCTACAGGTGCTTTGTGGAAATACACCTGGACTTGGCGACCTGCGTGGCTTGGTCGAGTTAGAGGAATTTAGTTGTAAGGGCTTGATTATGTGCAAATGGATTCCAAAGTATTCTTGATGGTTTCTACCGGTGTGGAGAACGTGTTATGTATTGTGATTTTCTCCTGGAAAGAAGCAAGAGAAAGGTTTCTAACTAAAATAGTATGTAAATTATTGGTGTTGTATGAGAAAGGAGCGGACTTCAGAAGGCGCATTATATTTTGACTTACATATGTATAAATTAGTATTGCGATACTCACATGGTTGATAGACTGTGATATTAAAATTTTGTCAAGTGGCACGAAAGAACTTTTAAAGTATTTCTCGTGGGATGATCGTGTATGAGAGAGGTGTTAGGCATTCGGGCGGTGGAGATGGAATCAAATATGGTGATTTACGTGTTTTATGAATTTGGAATTTAGGAGTTTCAGGAGCAGATCGTACATGGTTGCGGACTGTGAAGTCGTGGCCGAAGCTAGTCAGACGATAGGATGTATTATGAATTAGTCGCGGTGAATTTTCGGACGGTTATTTATCTACTGTGGGTGACCAGAGTTGATTTGGGGGTCCATTGATAGGCCCAATTAAGATGTGTATTCTACACCGAGCCGGAATGGTTGTTTCCATACTGCTATTATTGAGGGATATGTCATTCAGTTGATGTTGAACTTATTCGTGTTCTCAAATGATCTGTGAGTTACTCCTTTATTCTACGAGGAGTTGTGATTAATTAGTTATGTGCACAGATGGTGCGGTTCTATTTGAGCTTTATAGTAGAATTTGAGTATGATGAGTATTTGGGTATTACATGATCGATAGCCTAATGGTTATGTCCTTTCAGCTTTTGTGTGATATTTTTGTTAATTGCCTCTCCGTCGTTATTAATTTGGAGCAGGGTGGCTCGGGGGTATATAATATGAGCCTTGTGTTAGAATCGGGTGATGGTTCTACGGTGTATGATGAATTTTCAGCGTTTCGTTGTAGAGGTACTTGTTAATCTGGCGGGGCAGTTCTCTCATTTGAGTCATTTTCCATGACTGGGTACATTTGAATTGTTGCGTTAATGTGCACGGATGGCACGAGTTATGGCTCTGAGTTATATTGGTGCGGTATGTCTGTGGAATAATTATGTTTAGTAATATAAGGTCATTGGACCTGGAATGGGTACTATCAGGTTTAATTTTGGTATATTCGGGAGTATAATATTGAAAGTCGGCTCAGAAAGTGATTATGGTTCCGGTTGGGGCGAGAGATCTCCATGACTTGTTGGTCTGATAAGGGGTTACAGATTCTGCATGTTTTATTTATTATCAACAGTGTAAGAAAGTTTTGGGATAAGGTTTGGTTCGATATGGGTTTAATACTAGTATGTGGTTGGTTTTGGAGTAGTCACTACGATTAGGAATGGTGCTACGAGCATGCGAGTTGTGTAATATGTTGGTTGATTATATCCGGGGTTATAGTTATAGCTCGATGCAACTTGTTCGGACTTATACGGTGTGTAAATGTAAGATTTGTATCTTAAAAGAAATTCTAAAGGTTGGAAATTAAACTCCAAGGTTTATGGGTTAAGGTTAAATTAATGATTTTCAGTTGTATTGTGTAGTCAAGTCTGTGTGGAATAGGGTAACGTGGGTTCACCCCCCGAGTACGTGTGTGGTAAGATGGAACAGTGATTTGATGGCTTGGAAATAACTCTTGGCACGTTCGAGGACGAACGTATGTTTAAGTGGGAGAGAATGTAATGATCCGACCGGTCGTTTTGAGTACTACAACCCCGTTTCCCCATTTACTGCTCAAATTGGGCTTTATAGTTGTTGTGTGACTTGCCGGGGCAATTGGTTCGGGTCCGGTAAGATTTTGAAATGAATTGGAACACTTAATTTCAAGGTTTAAAGCTTAAGTTAAAATAATGACCAGATGTCGACTTATGTGTAAACGACCTCGGAATTTAATTTTGATGATTCCAATAGCTCCGTATGGTGATTTTGGACTTAGGAGCGTGTCCGAAAAATTATTTGGAGGTCCGTAGTGGAATTAGGCTTGAAATGCCGAAAGTTGAATTTTTGGGAAGTTTGACCGGGGGTTGACTTTTTGATAATCGGGGTCGGAATCCAATTCTGAAAATTTGAATACCTTTGTTATGTCATTTATGAGTTGTGTCCAAAATTTGAGGTCAATCAGACGTGAATTGATTGGTTCCGGAGTTGTTTGTAGAAATTAGAAATTTCAAAGTTCATTAGGCTTGAATTGAGGTGTAATTCATGGTTTTAGGATCATTTTTTGGCCTTGGTGAGATTGTTGATATCTATTGCTGTATTTTTCTGATTTTCTCTTTCGCGTTCGCGAGTGGGCCCTCGCGTTCACGAAGAGTGATTTTTGAGTGTGAGGTTTTGTTCTTCGCATTCGCGAAGGGGAGGACGCGAACGTGAAAGTACGGTCTGTGTGTGCATCGCGAACGCGTGAGAGGTGTCGCGTTCGCGAAGAGGAGTGAGGCGATTGGGGACCCTGGGTTCTTTACACGTTCACGAGGTGGCAGTCGCGTTTGAGAAGGTCTGAGCTAGTAAAGCTTCGCATTCGCGAAGCCGTGGTCGCGTTCGCGAAGGGTAAGATTTGCAAAGCTTCACGTTCGCGACGCCACGGTCGCGCTCGCGAAGAGTTAAATTTGTAGGCAGTCAAGTTGTGCTTCGCGAACGCGAGGGACCTGTCGCGTTCGCGAAGAAGAGAGGCCTCGACAGAAAGTTTAAGTTCAGAAAATGGGACTTCTATTTTTAACAATTTGGAGCTCGGATTGAGGCATTTTTTGGGCGATTTTCAGAAGAAACAACGGGGTAAGTGTTCTTAACTCAATATTGGTTAAATTACCCGAATCCATGGTTGTTTTTATTATTTAATTGGTGAATTTAAGTTGGAAAAGTTTGAAAACCCTCTTAGTTTAAATTGAGGATTTGAAGGCCGAGTGTGGTCGGATTTGAGTAATTTTGGTATGGTTGGACTCGTGGTTGAATGGAGGTTCGGATTTTGTGATTTTTACCGGTTTTTGAGGCATAGGCCCCACGGGTGATTTTTGGGGCGCAATTTCGAATTTTTGGAAAATATTAGTATTTTAATATGGAATTAATTTCTATAATTTTTGTGGGCTGAATCAAATTATTTCGACTAGATTCGAGCCGTTTGGAAGTTGATACGCGCATAATGGGATTTTTAGAGTATTGTTTAGCTTGCTCGGCATTGGATTTGGCTTGATCGAGGTAAGTAACTCTTCTAATCTTGGAGCTGAGGGTATGAACCCTGAATATATGTATTTCGTGAATTGTTAGGAGGTGACGCACATGCTAGGTGACAGGCGTGTGGGCGTGCACTATAGAAATTATGACATAATTATTTCTGTGGAAGTTTATAGTTAAATGATCTTGGCATTTTCCATGTGATTTTATGAGTTAAAGAAATTGAGCTGAAAAGCATATTAAAAATCATGTTGAAGCTATGTGCCAGTATTATTGGGACCCACAGAGGTCATATTGTTGTGAAATATTTATTTTTAAAATAAAAATTTATACTCAGTCATATTCATTTCATTGCATATCATATCTCAGTCTTTGTTGTTATTTATTGATACATCATATCATTATTTTTGGGCTATTCTCTTGACATTGTGAGCCCATGAAAGAGAGACTGGAGAGATTGATGACTGAGGGAGGCCGAGGGCCTGATTGTAAGGATATTTTTGGGATCGGTTTGCACGCTGCAGCATGCCATGTTGGCTTTATATATATATTATACTATTGCACGTGAGTTGGTCGTGCAGATCTATATATTATACTATTGTACGTGAGTTGGCCAGGAGGATCTATATATTATACTATTTACGTGAGTTGGCCGTGCAGCACGTGAGTTGGTTGTGCGGATCCAGATATTATTATAGCATGTGAGTTGGCCGTGCGGATCCAGATATTATTATAGCACGTGAGTTGGCCATGCGGATCCAGATATTATTATAGCACGTGAGTTGTCCGTGCAACACGTGAGTTGTCCGTGCAGATCCAGATATGATATTATAGCACGTGAGTTATCCGTGCAGCACGTGAGTTGTCCGTGCTTATAACGCTTGGGCTGTAGGAGCCTCTCATGAGTCTGTACACCCCTAGTGAGCGCAGTCAACTATAAACAGGGATCGGGATGTATGTCGCAGCAGGTATTGTATAGCGCTGAGTGATTGAGTGTGGTGAGCATAGTGAGAGAGAATGCGAGACAATGAGATTGAGTACTCTGAGACTGTGAGTACATGAGTGCAATCTCTGAGATACATTGCATTGACATGCATACATGACATATATGCATAGAGGTGTGTTTTCCTCATACTGTACGGTATCACATTATTCATGATTTTTCACACATGTTGACAGATGGTCATAGTGATGCATTTGTTTTACACTGGTTATCTGGGAAAGAAAATGAGATATTTTATTTACTATTGAAATGATTTTTGGAAGAATTAATGTTCTCAAATTATTCATATTTTTGGCAACTTCGGCAAATTATTTGGGTTTTCACTGATGTATTTGAAAGGAAGAACTATTATTTTTGAAATCATGTTTCGGCTGAGCATTTTTATCTCTGTGTTTCATCTAGTACTATTTGCTTTATGTTGTTATGGACTGTTGTGGACTAGTGGTTTTGGACCCGACCTTGGTAGAAGCTCTTCACTGCTTTCAACCTACGGCTAGGTTTGTTACTTACTCAGTACATGGGGTCGGTTGTACTGATACTACACTTCTGCACATTGCGTGCAGATATTGGCTATCGTTGTTGCTGTGATCGATGGTTGCGGGATCTGAAGATGTACATGCGTTCCTGTTGTAGCTGCCTCTTGTTCAGGGTAGCCTTAGATTTATAAAAGCTCTGTTTATGTATTATTCAAATAGACTATGTATTTATTTCATTTTCACTTTGTACACTCAATTCTTAGAAGCTCATGATTTGTACTATCAGTTCTTGGGGAGATGTATTGGTTTTAGATATTTTCTTTTAATTAATTTCATTGGAATTTGATAGATGAAAATTGGCTTACCTAACGGGTTGGGTTAGGTGTCATCACGACTAGTAGGAGTTTGGGTCGTGACAGAACCCATCTATTCGTGGTGCTTTGTCAACTGGCATGTCCCTTAAAGCCTAGGTGATTCATCCCTGCTAATAGGTTTTAGCGATTGTTGTTGAATCAAGGTAAAGCAAGGTCCATATCTGACTATATTCATATCAATACAAGGCAGTTCTTGTGCAGCTTCCCCCTGTAAGGTCTAAAAGAATTGAATGAATTCCTTTTGTATCTACTCAAGGTCTGTAATTTTTAGATTTTTCTTATTAAAGATGTTAGACACTATTTTTGGCTTGCCTGGCCTTCAAGTGGGCATGGAAGAATTTAGAGTTTTCATCCCTACAGGCAATCCAAGTAGCTCTAGATTTTTGTCTCAGTACCTTCTCTTGTATTGCTTTCCATTTCTGTAGTTCTATAATAGTTTTCCTTTCTTTATTTATTAGCTGGGGATTGAACAGTTTAGCATTAAGACTATCTTCCATATCCTTCAGTTTCACCTGTAAATTACTCAATCTGTTCTTCAGAGAGGAGAATTCTTTGGTCATGCCTCTGATTTGCATCTCAATCTCTTTATGTTTGCTCCATATTACAAACATAGTATGTTCTTCCTTGAAGCCCCCTATTGTTTGTACCTTTTGTTTGAAATTATCTTGTTTCAAAAGAACATGTAACAATCTAAAAGGTCTCTTAGTTATTTTGGTTGTCATTGTAGTATTAAGTACAATGGGAGAATGGTCTTAGCATTCAGGTTTCATATATATAGGCTTCAATACTACCAAACTTGTGGAACCATTCTACATTTCAAAAGACCCAATCAATATGGCTGTATATTCTTTCAGCAACATCTCTTCTGTTGCACCAAGAGTAACTGCAACTTCTTATAGTAATTTGGCTTAAACCCAAATCATCGACACAATTTTAAAGTCTGTAATTTCATTGATATGGGGAGAAGCCCATTAATTTTATCTTCCATACTTAGCAGAGTGTTGAAATCACCAAGTATAAGCCAAGCACTACTCAAGCTATGTATAGCTCTCAGTTGGTTTCACATTCCCTTCCTATCTGCTATCGTATGTTGTCCATAGATGAATGAAAGATTGAAGGCAAATGATGAGTTTTTATCTGAGACCCAACTTCGTATCATCTGGGAAGATGCCATTTCCACTACTACATCATCCTCTTGTACTCTCCACCCAATCCACATTCGACCATTAGGAGCATGTTCATAATTAGAGCATAATTCCAAGTCAACACCACAACTATTTTGCATCTTGTTAGCATTGTTATCCTTTACTCTAGTCTCAAGAATATTTATAATATCAACTTTATTCTTAAGCAAAAAATTCTTGAGTTCTTTTTGCTTAAAGGGCCTATTGAGCCCTCTAATATCCAATGAGCAGATGATTATGGGGGTAGTTTTTTCTTGGGATGTAACCTTTGACTAACCTTAGCTCCTCTGGCTTCTCACTAAATAGCTACAGTACCAGCTTTTTCCTTATTTGGCATATGTGCAGGCTTGCCCTCTTGTGTCCTCAATGGTTCAAAATGATTCATAGCTTTCAGCACATCATAGTTAACTTGAACGTTTGGTTCAATGTCATCTTTGTGGTGATCATCACCTTGATAGATAACAACCTGCTTCCTACCTGCTGCAACCTGAGTTTGGTTTGGAGGTTCATGCGTATTCTTCACCTTATCCTAATTATAGCTCCTAGAGTATTGCTGCTTAGTATCTACTACTTTTGTCTGTTTAGTGATCCATTCAGTTCTAGTCTGCTTCTTCTTTTTGTTTCTCTTATTTGCAGGAGGTATCTTTTCAGCTTTATCGTCCTCTCTTTTGCATTGCCTTGAGAAGTGATCAAACTTGTAACGACCCAACTGGTCGTTTCGAGCATTTTCGCTTTGCTCGGTAGTTTGAGGGTATGAGTAGCTACGTATGATGTATTATAACTTGTGTAAATCATCGGTTTTGGTTTTTAGGTTAATCGGAATCGATTTGGAAGAATGAATTTCATGATTTAAGCTTTAAGTTGGAAGAGTTGACCGAGTTTGATTTTGGTGAATTTGACCCCGGAACGAAGTTTTGATGGTTCTGTTAGGTCCGGATGGTGATTTTGAACTCGGACGTATGCCCGGATTTTCATTTGGATATTTCTAGAAGGATTCAGTACTAATTGGCAAAAAATTAAAAATTTGAAGAATTGAAAAGTTAATAAGTTTGACTGGGAGTTCACTTTGAGGATATCAGATTCGGATTATTTTTCTGGAAATTAGAATAGCTTCGTTATGTTATTTGGGACTTGTGTGCAAAATTTGAGTTCATTCCGAGTTGATTTGATATATTTCGGCGCGAGTTTTGGAAGTTAAAAGTTCATTTAAGTTTGATTTGAGGTTTGATTCATCATTTCGATGTTGTTATGCGTGATTTGAGGCCTCGAGTAGGTCCGTGTTATGTTTCGAAACTTGTTGGTATATTCGGACAGGGTCTCGAATAGCTCGGAGGAGTTTCGGACGAGGTTCGGTTCGTTTGGATCATTTTTGGCTATGCTGGTGTGGCTGGGCTTCTGGTGTGACCGCACCTGCGGAGATATGGGCACAGGTGTGGAGCCATAAAAGCGGCAGTGGAATCGCATAGGCGGGAGTGCTACTGGGAGCAAGAGTCTGCAGAAGCGGAGGTTTCTACACATCTGCGAAGGCGCAGATACGGTTAGTTTGGGCGCAAATGCGGGGTCTTGCGCAGGAGCGAAGAGGAGCTCACATATGCGATGTTGCAGAAGCGGATATTGTTCCGCAGGTGCTAGGGGTCAGCTGGTTAGTTATGATCGTAGAAGCATGATGTTGTCGCAGAAGTGACGCCACATAAGCAGTTATTTTCTTCGCAGATGTGAACAGTGCTGGGCAGAAGCTATATTTTCGAGGGTTGTTCGTTTTATTCTCATTTTTGAGATTTGGAGCTCGGTTTTGGACGACTTTGAAGAGGAATTTCACCACACTAATTGGGGTAAGTATCCTTAACTCGATTTTGTCTATATTTCATGAATCTATCTTCATTTTTGGCAATTGGTTAATGAATTTTAAAGAGGAAATTGGAGGTTTTATCTAAAGTTTCATATAATGAATTTTCGAGTTTTGAACATCGATTCGGAGTCGGATTTGAGTGAAACTAGTATGGTTGGATTCGTAATTGAATGTGTTATCGGACTTTTTAGTTTTGTTGGGTTCCGAGGGCGTGATTGTGAGGTTATTGATACTATGGCATGTGAGTTGTCCGTGCGGATCTAGATATTGATACTATGGCATGTGAGTTGTCCGTGCAACACGTGAGTTATCCGTGCGGATCCAGATATTGGTACTATGGCACGTGAGTTGTCCGTGCAGATTCATGCCATGATTGGCTCATTATAGCGCTTGGGATGAAGGAGTCCCTCCGGAGTCTACACGCCCACAGTGAGTGCAGGTACCTATTGAGTGCGAGTGCGAGTGCCGAGTGATTGGGAGGACTGAGTGACTGGGAGGACTGAGTGGATTGATACTCTGAGAGTATGCATATGGCTATTCACTATGTTGTACTGCATTCAACATGCACACTTGACATACATGCATAGAGACGTATTTTTCCTCATGTTGTACGGTATCACGTCATTTATGACTTCTCATACATATTGACATGTAGGCATAGAGATGTACGTTTTCTCATGCCATCTGATAATGAAATATTTACCTGTTGAAAAGTTTTGGAAAGAAAATCTGCAGGGCCTATGATTGCAGGTGCTTTCGGTAAAAGATTTGGGTTTTCACTATTATACTTGAAAAACATGTTTATTTTCCGAAACTGTGAACGAGTTGAATATTATATCTCTATGTTATTTCCTGTATCACTTTTATTATATTATTATGAGTTGTTGTTGGCTATTGGTGTTGGACTCTGACCCTTGTCCCAGCTCATCACTACTTTCAATCAAAGGTTAGGTTTGTTACTTATTGAGTACATGGGGTTGGTTGTACTCATACTACACTTTTGCACCTTGCGTGCAAATGTTGGATGTTGATATAGTTGCGTACGATGGGAGCTGGATCTGAAGATGTACCTGTGTTCCAGTCATAGCTACCTCTTGATCTTGGTAGCTTTAGTATTTCAGATCTGTTCATGTATATTTCAGACAGATGGTGTATTTTATTTTAAATCAGCTTTGTAAACTCTATATCTTAGAAGCTCATGATTTGTACTACCAATCCTTGGGAAATTCTTGTATAGAAGCGGTGTATTATCATTTATTTTCTTAATAAATCTTATTAAATTGGATAGTTGTTAATTGGCTTACCTGACGGGTTGGGTTAGGTGCCATCAAGGTGGCTTGGATTTTGGGTCGTGACAAGTTGGTATTAGAGCTCTAGGTTCATAGGTTCTACAAGTCATGAGCAAGTGTCTAGTAGAGTCATGTGGATTGGTATGATGACGTCAATACCTATCTTCAAGCGGCTACAGGGCATTTAGGATAATTTCCCATCTTTCTTTCCTTATCGTGCGGAATTGATTCAGGTTGAGACATAACTCTTTGAATTCCCTCTACGCATTCGTATGCGTATATGAGCGCTCAATATCAGCTATGCATCGACGGCTTGTGATTTCATGGATGATGTGCGAGATGTGATTTGTGTATGCTGATGATGGGCCAGTCTGGAGGACTTGAGGCTGGGTTTTGACCGTAGCTTGATCACGGGGATTTTAGATGTATGAACACATGCTTTTGGGACTTATATGTCTGGTACCGTCCCTATGAGTGGAATTTGGGACTCAATGAGTGGTTGGATGGCTATATAATGAGTATGATGCAACTGCGGGATGTGTTCAGATAGATTGAATATAACGAGAAGAGTTTGCTTGAGATTTAAAAAGGACTATCGGATTCTTGATTTCTGTCTTGATATGACGTATAGTCTTGAGTTATGAGTGTATTGAAGGATCTTTCATGTTGCTTAATTGTGGAACGATTTTGATGCTCATGTCTTATTGATGAGTTACGACTCAGGAAGGTTGAGTGATTGCATAGTAATTGTGGCTGTGAAAGGGTATAAAGAGATGTCAGTTTGAGGCTAAGCAGGTGAATTATAACCTGCGAGGTAATCTACGGATGTGTGATTTTATGATGTTGTGTGGATGCTTTCTTTTCTACCAGAGGATTATATTTGTGCGATTTGAGTTTGGATCGGTTGTAATAGTTGACCTGACCGTCATGAGAATGAACGTGAGATTTGCAGATGATTTGAAGTATTAGATGGTTTATGTTACATGAGCTTATGAAGGATTTAGATGAATCTCCTTACGGTATTATGGCAGTAATAGAGTATGGGTATTGCGAGTTATCGAATGTTTTGATCTATGGCTTTGAGCCAAGTGGGGGAGTCTGCTATCGACGATTTGATTGTGTGGTTATGTGTGGTATAGGTTTCGATTTGAGGCATACCGGTGAATCATATATGACTTGCAGAGGCTGGTTTTGAGGATGACTTTAGCAAAAAGATTTCTGGATACTAGTTATATTACATTTTATGGGTATATGGAATTCATGGAATGATTTGAGTTGTTATTCGTGACAGATGTAGTGCGCATGTTGTAGAAATTTGCTCGGTTGCGCTAATGGGGCAGAGGTCGTTCAGCCCATTTGGTCGGTGCAGTTGAAATTTGAGTAGGGTGGATGACTCTCGAGAAAGTTCTAATGGATTCAAAATTTCCATAGCAATTGAAACTTTTGCGGATTTGTATATGGCTAAAATATGATATTTTCATTGGATGGTGTCGAGACTCGCAGTATTTCTATATCATTATAGATTTTACATTTCGGTATCAGAAAGGTGGAGAAAACGGTTTTAGATTCACATAAGGTCTCTTTAGAGTGGGTATCTCGGTTGCAGTACGTTTGGGTGCTTAAAAGGGAATACAACGGCTTATGGGCCTTAGGGCGGTGTGGTTTTATACTAGGATCTCTTGTGGTGAGCTATGGGTGAGGAGCGTAGTATTCTAACAAGGAGAAGTATCAGCTTGAGGGCAATTCGGAAAGAACTCGGAGAAATGGGATAGCTTGGTAGTAGCTTGGATCAGCACGGTAATGGATATGATCGGTTCTTTGGGTACTTATAATGTGGTGATCCTCTACAGGTGTTTCGTGCCAATGCTCTTGGGTTTTGCCGACCTGCGTGGCTTAGTTGAGTTAGAGGGATTCGGTTCTGATAGATGGGTTATGTGCAAATGGATTTCAAAGGGTTCTCAATGGTTTCTACCACGGTTCGAGGTGTATATTTCCTGTTGGCGTGATGAGCATGTTGCGTGTTGTGATTTTCTCCTGGATGAGATCAAATGGAAGGTTCCTGGATAATTGGGTATGTAGTTTGCTTGTGACTCGGAGTTGATTATGAGATTCTCCTGCTTTTCATATTCATGATAGATGCGGTATGTTGTGTGGGATTAAGATTTGCATGTGCAAGGTCACGATTTAGTTTTGAAAGGAAGGGCATGAATTCTTAGACAACATGGGCGGTTTCAGATGACTAGATGAATGATATTACTACTTGGTATTGCCTGAGGAGAGCGTACATTTCAGAAGGTGCACTGAGTGTTGACTTACAGATACTTCATTGGTATTGTGGTACTCGCCTGGATGATCGACTACTGATATTCAGATTTTTGCTATGTGGCACGGAAGAATTTTAGAAGTATTTCTCGTGGGATGATCGTGTATGAGAGAGGTTTTAGACATTCGGGCGATGGAGTTGGGATCGGATATGGTGATTCATGTATTCTATGGACTTGGAGACGAGGAATTATCAGAGACAGATTGTTTCGTGGTTGTGGAATGTGAAGATGGGGCCGAAGCTAGCCAGATGATAGTATGTGTTATGGTTCAGTCATTGTGGACTTTCGGAAGGTTATGTATCTATTTGTGGGTGACCAGAGTGGATTTGGGGTCCATTAGCTGGCCCAATGAGGATGTGTATTCTATACCGGGTCGAATTGATTGACTCAGTACTGCTGTTGTTGAGGGATGTTCCATTCCGTTAGAGTTGAGCTTATTCGTGTTCTGAGATGTTCTATGAGTTACCCTTCTATGCTACAAGAGGTTGGGATACATTGGTTATAGGCACCCATGGTACGTTCTTTGCATGGGACTTATAGTGAAATTCGAGCAAGATGGATATTAGGATGTTGAATAGTTGATTGCGCCTTGGTTATGTTCTCTCCAGACTGTGGTATATTGGGCTATTTGCTTCTCCGTGGTTCGGTCATGCACATTGGGTACTTGATGACAAATTGCACGTGGTTATTAATTTTGAGCATTGTGGCTTGAGGTATTTCATATGGACCAGTGTTTGGATGGGGTCACGCATTGCATCTGGGTTATATCGGGATATGATCCTTTGTGTTAGATTCGTGTGTCTTGGTTCTACTATGTAAGATGGGTTTGTAACATTGTTGTGGTGGTACTTGTTGAACTTGTGGGATGGTTCTCTCGTTTGAGTCATTTTTCATGATTGAGTACATTTGGGTTGTTGCTCATTGGTGCACGAATTGCGTAGGTTGTGGTTTTAGGTTGTATTGATGTGGCATGTCACTTGAGTGGTTGTGTGATGAGAGGAGGTCATTGGACCTAGAATGGGTGCTATCAGATTTGTTTGCGGCATATTTGGAAGGATAATGTCGTTGATCGGCTTAGAAATTGGCTATAGTTCTTGTCGAAAGAGAGGGAGCTCCATGACTTGTTGATCTGATAAGTGGTTATGAGTTTCTGCATGCTTCTTTCATCATTGGCAGTGTACGAAGGTTTTAGAACGAGGTTTTATTTGATATGAGGTTTATTACCGGTACCGGGTTTGTTTTGAGCAGTTATTGTGATCAGAAGTTATTGCTACAAGTATTCAAGTTATGCGATATATCATGTGATTACATCTTGGGTTATGATTATGGCTTGATAAAGCTTGTTCAGACTTATACAGTGTGTAGATGCGAGATTCAGATCTTATAGGAAATTTTGGATGTTGGAAATTGAATTTCGTGGTTTACGGGCTAAGGTTGAAGTAATGATCTTCAGTTATGTTGCATTGTCAGGCCTACATGGAATAGGGTGACGTGGGATCACCCCTGGGTATGTGCGTGGTAAGGTTACACGGCAATTTGATGGCTTTGGAACAACTCTTGGCAAGTTCGATGACGAACGTATGTTTAAGTGGGGGAGGATGTAATGACCCGACCAATCGTTTCGAATATTTGCACTTTGCTTGGTAGTTTGAGGGCATGAGTAGCTCCATATATTATATTATGACTTGTGTGAATCGTCGGTTATGGTTTTCAGGTTAATCGAAATCAATTTGGAAGAATGAATTTCATGATTTAAGCTTTAAGTTGGAAGAGTTGACCGAGTTTCGAAGAATGAATTTCATGATTTGGAAGTATGACTTGTGTGAATCGCAGTTTCTATGTTGTTATGTGTGATATAAGGCCTCGATTAGGTCTGTGTTATGTTTCGAAACTTGTTGGTATATTCGGACGGGGTCCCGAGTGGCTGGGAGGAGTTTCGGACGAGGTTTGGTTCGATTGGATCATTTTTGGCTAGGATGGTGTGGCTGGGCTTCTGGTGTGACCGCACCTGCGGAGCTATGGGCGCAGGTGCGGAGCCGCAAAAGAGGAAGTGGAATCACAGAGGCGGGACTGCTGCTGGGAGTAGGAGTCCGTAGAAGCGGAGGTTTCTTTGCATCTGCGAAGGCGCAGATGCGGTGAGTTTGGGCGCAGAAGCGGGGTCTTGCGCAGGAGCGAAGAGGAGCTTGCACCTGCGATGTCACAGAAGTAGATATTGTTCTGCAGGTGCGAGGGGTTAGCTGGTTAGTTGTAATCACAGAAGCGTGATGTTGCCGCAGAAGCAGTTATTTTCTTCGCAGATGCGAACAGTGCTAAGCATAAGCTATATTTTTTAGGGTTGGTCATTTTATTCTCATTTTTGAGACTTGGAGCTCGGTTTTGGACTACTTTGAAGAGGAATTTCACCACACTAATTGGGGTAAGCATTCTTAACTCGGTTTTGTCTATATTTCATGAATCTATCTTCATTTTTGGCAATTGATTGATGAATTTTAAATAAAAAAGTGGAGGTTTTGTCTAAAGTTTCATAGAATGAATTTTCGAGTTTTGAACAACGATTCTAAGTCGGATTTGAGTGAAACTAGTATGGTTGGACTCGTAATTGAATGGGTTGTCGAATTTTGTTAGTTTTGTTGGGTTCCGATGTGCGGGCCCGGATTTGGCTTTTTGGCTCATTTTGGGCTTTTGATTAAAGATTCGACCTTTATTGATCGGGTTTGTTTCCTTTGGCATTGTTTGATGTATTTGAGTTGTTTTTGGCTAGTTTCGAGCAGTTCGGAAGCCGATACGTGTGGGTGGCATTTTTAGAGCATCGTTTGGCTTGCTCGTTATTGGATTTAGCTTGTTCGAGGTAAGTAACACTTCTAAACTAGGAGCTAAGGGTATAAACCCTGATTATACGTGTTATGTGATTTGTTTGGAGGTGACGAACATGCTAGGTAACGGGCGTGTGGGCGTGAATCGTAGAAATTGAAACTCAGTCGATTCCGTAGAGTTGTATAGTTAATTAACTTGTATTTTTTCATGTATTTTTATGTGTTAGAGGAACTGAGATGTGAATCATGTTAGAAATCATGCTTAAGCAAATGCTTGTATTATTTGGACCCACTGAGGTCATTTCTGTTGTCGAAATATATGTTTAAATTGTAATTTCGTAATTAGTCATATACATTCATTGCATATCATATCTTAGTCTCTGTTGTTAATTATTGATACATCATATCATCATTTTGGGCTAGTTTCATGACATTGTGAGCCCTAGAGCCTGGAGAGATTGATGACTGAGTGGGTCCGAGGGCGTGATTGTCAGGTTATTGATACTATGGCATATGAGTTGTCCGTGCGGATCTAGATATTGATACTATGGCATGTGAGTTGTCCGTGCAACACGTGAGTTATCCGTGCGGATCCAGATATTGGTACTATGGCACGTGAGTTGTCCATGCGGATTCATGCCATGATTGGCTCATTATAGCGCTTGGGCTGAAGGAGCCTCTCCGGAGTCTACACACCCACAGTGAGTGCAGGTACCTATTGAGTGCGAGCGCGAGTGCCGAGTGATTGGGAGGACTGAGTGACTGGGAGGACTGATTAGATTGATACTCTAAGAGTATGCATGTGGTTATTCACTATGTTGTACTGCATTCGACATGCACACTTGACATACAGGCATAGAGATGCATTTTTTCTCATATTGTACGGTATTACGTCATTCATAACTTCTCATACACATTGACATGTAGGCATAGAGATGTACGTTTTCTTATGCCATCTGATAATGAAACATTTACCTGTTGAAAAGTTTTGAAAAGAAAATCACGATTTTACAAACTTACTCATATTTTGGTGCTTTCGGTAAAATATTTGGGTTTTCACTATTATACTTGAAAAGCATGCCTATTTTTTGGAACAGCGAACGAGCTGAATATTATATTTCTGAGTTATTTTCTGTACCACTTTTATTATATTGTTATGAGTTGTTGTTGGCTATTGGTGTTGGACTTTGATCCTTGTCCCAGCTCATCACTACTTTCAACCTAAGGTTAGGTTTGTTACTTATTGAGTATATGTGATCGGTTGTACTCATACTACACTTCTTCACCTTGCGTGCAGATGTTGGATGTTGATGTAGCTGCGTACGACGGGAGCTGGATCTGAAGATGTACCTACGTTCCAGTCATAGCTGCCTCTTGATCTTGGTAGCTTTAGTATTTCAGATATGTTTATGTATATTTCAGATAGATGGTGTATTTTATTTTAAACCAGCTTTGTAAACTCTATATCTTAGAAACTCACGATTTGTACTACCAATCCTTGGGAAATTCTTGTATAAAAGCGGTGTATTATCATTTCTTTTCTTAATAAATCTTATTAAATTGGATAGTTGTTAATTGTCTTACCTGATGAGTTGGGTTAGGTGCCATCAAGACGGCTTGGATTTTGGGAGGTGACCAAATTGATGGCAGTCAGAAGCAGAGTTTTGGCTTCAGTTCGTAGTCAATGCTCTGCTCCCAAATGCTACCATATGGTCGTTCAATTAGCAGCACATCAGGTAGTACTTGGGATATATCTAACTCCACAACAACTCTTGCCTGTGATACTCTTTCACTATGTGCAGTCAATTTGTTTGTGCAAATTGATTTGCCTAAGAAGCTAGCAATCTTTCCTAGGTTTTCTTCTGTCCAGTAACGCAAAGGTAGACTAGGGAGTATTACCCAAAGGGGGATAACACACTTTGGTTCATTCTGAATTTGGAATTCCAACTTCGAGTCCTTCAAAGTCATAGTTCGATTATTGAATGCGTATGACCCATTCTACAGAATCGTGGCCTTATCCTCCATTGTGTCAAACCTAAATATGATATATCTATCATCGTGCATAAACACCTTCAGAGTAGATACTGATTTCCAAACCTCATATATGAACTTCAACATTTCTTTAAAAGTAGGGTTACCGCCCAATACATATCCAATAAGGGGAGATTCCCATTTATGGCATTGCTGTTTAAGTTCCATAAGATTTAATTTGACTATCTTAAGTCCATCTCTTACCATAAGGGAAAAAACTTCCAACTGCATACTTATTATTTCGATCTGTTTCCTTTGACTATATTTGCCTTGGTTGGGGAAGCTCTAATAGTACCAGTAGAGAAATTCTAGCTTTCTATCCGATGTATATGTGTCTACTTCCTTCTCTGTAACTGGTATAACTTTCTCTTGCCCTATCGGTGTAGCTTTCTGGATTTTCGGCAGCGATGGTGCCTTGGAGGCACTATCACTCATACTAGGAATCCATTGAGCTAATTGAAGTTGGTTAAGTTTCTTAGGAACCCTCGATGCTGGCTTAACTATTCGATTACTGACCGGAGTGAGAACAGACATCGGCGGTAGGACTGTCTGTCGATTATTACGCAACATGGCATTCGGTGTACGTTAGCAAGACCTAACGTATCGTGCACCGAGAGAAAAAGCAACCCCTTTTAGGAAATTTTATACATGGGTAGAGTAATATCATTCTATGTTGGGAAGGAATCAATGAATAAAATAAACGGAAAAGGGTCAAAACTACTCTTGTATTATGTGAAATAGAATAGTTATACCCTTCATTCTAAGTTGGTAGCATAAATGTCTCTGCTATAACCATTTGGGCATATTTTTGCCCTTTTTCACAAACACACCCAATTTTTAGATTTTTATATTTTATATTTTCTAAATCCTAATCTAAAATATCATATGTCCCACTTATCCCCCTCTTCTTTTAACAAGACCCCTCACTTACGTTTATATCCCACCAGCCCTCTTTTTAAATTTTATTTTCTCTTTTTTCTTCATCTCTTTTCAATCTCCATTGGTAAACCTCACCAAAACTCCGCAAAGAATCCATTAAAAATTTCCCTGCCAAAATTCCTCTCTTCCTTGATATTCTTCACCAGAGAAAAGAAAAAAATAAAAAGTAAAAAATAAGCAAATCCTTCACAGGATGGGTCATCAACATAAAGTCATGTGGATAAAGAGAATCCTTACTCCAATGGATGTACAATCCATCCTAGCATGACCATTTCACCACATCGAGAATACTTTGGCTATTCTAACAAATATTATGTTGCCAACCGCGTGGATCATGGAAACAGAAGTGCAATCTCAAATGCGGAGAATCTAATGCAAAAAAAAGAGTACTTCATAAAATAAACTCCACTAAAGATACAACTGTAGCAACTGATATTGACATACCATTCAATGAGTATGGTAAAACTGGCTCATCTTTAGAGTCTCGCTAATTTAGTAAGAAAGAAGACCAACTAAAAGCCACTAAAAAATTATTTTTCTCTGAAATTATAAAGAAGAGCTTTAAATAATTTAGCCGATCTGATCGTTCTACTGAGCGAAAAATCCAATACTACAAGTTAACTGGTATTTTATACCAGAACAGTCAATTATAAAGGTCGATTAAAAATGAAAAATCTAATAATATAATGGAATGTTGTTTTATGAAAAATAATAATTTAAAGGAGAAGAAGAAAGAGAAGGGGAGGGGAGGAGAGAAGAAAGAGAATAAACAATACTATAAGTAAAAAAGGGGGTTGGATGGGGTATAAAAATTGGGGTGGAGGAGTGGTGGGATCTTGAAAAAAGGGGCTATATATTAATTTCGTGTGTCATTTAAAATGAGGTAAGATTATATTTGAAATTTAAAAAATTTAAAAATTGGGCATGTTAATGAAAAAGGGCAAAAATGTGCCTAAATTGTCACGACTGGGTATTTATGCTACCAACTTTTGACGAAGGATATAATTATCTATTTCGTATAGTACAAGGATAATTTTGACCCTTTTCCGTAAAGAATATATTGTTCTCCATCCAAATTTTCTGGACTCAGATTGTACTATTAAAGAAAGTCATTCACCTAAGTGAGACTACATGTAGGACTTTATTGTGGACTTAGGGAGCTGAATTGTCAAAGAAATCACTGTTAGCCGGGGACATAATGTATTGGCCAAGAACTGCAAGTGGCTACAACATTCTGAATATGGAGATATGGAATGAAGCATCTATATGCAAGTTACTGTGAAATTTATATAGTGAGAAAGACAAATTTTGGGTTCAATATGTTCATATTTAAAGGTAAAATAAGACAGATATGTGAAAAAGAACCAAAGCAAGCTTCTTAGATGCTACTGAAGATTATTAACGCTAGGCAATACATTGCAGCTGCTATAATGGATATAACTAAAATACATCAAATGAAGGCCTTTCTAATCATAAAGATAAACCATTTGTTACAAGCATGCTCCTCCAAAGTGGTTGTTCAGCATGAACCTGGCAACTTGGAGCAGATTGGGCACAAAAGATAAAATTGGCTAAATAGGAAATTGTTTGTCAAGAGCAGAATGGGTCCAATGTACATCGTTTTCTTGCTTGTAGTTTCTCTACTCAATTGTAGCAGATGTTACTTCAATGACAAAGTATTATCATACCTATTTTGATATGGGAAGAGGAATTAAATTGATATGGTATTGTGATGAAAGGTAAATTTGATATAGCTGAAATTTATAGGATAGTCATTGTAGGGTGTACGTACTACCTATAACAGGAGAGGAATCAAAGAGAGTTTCAAAGTAAACATAGAACTACAAGGGTGATTGCTAGATAGGTAATTCAAGATATGTTTTGTAAGAGAAGTATGAAGCCTATACTAAGAAGAAGGCTTGATAGTTTAATATGATGATATTTTTGTAGTTGCTGAGATGTTTTTGCCTAATTGCTCGAGTTTTTTTTCAAATCTGAATATTATTTTTTAGCTTTCTAGAGCTGTTGTAGCTTATAATAATAGTTGAAAAATCTACCTAAATGAGCAGCTTCCTAAATATCAGGTCTTTCCGAGTACTCCTCATACTCTTCCCTCAGAAGTTTCACTAATGTCTCCTCTGTTGATGCAATAATCCTTTTGATTTCATCGTACACTTCAATCTTAGAACACAAGTGTTAACTCCTCAAGTTCAACAAATTTAGTAGAAATTTCTTTATTGATGTCACTAAAAAATGAAACCATAGCTGGTAGGGGTTTGATGCAGTGGAGAGAGTAAGTGTTAGAGAAAGAGTAAGAAGAAAGAAGAGTTCACCCATTTTTATGTGCATAAAAATAACTGAAATTATTTAATCTTTGCTTTTTATCTCCTACCATTTCAAGATCATACTTCAATATTTGTATGCACATAAGTTAGTGATTTTGCCATGCAACCATATTCTTTAGGAAATAATTAGTGAATGAAGGTACGATATTCATTTATAGTAATACAGCCATACCTCTCTTTCATAATGTCGTTTGTACGAATATCTTTTAGTTGTTACAGCGAATGACCGTTATACACCTATAATCTCTTTTGACATATCTTATTTGGAAAATATTAAGAAAAAAATTATTTTACAAAACAACTAATAATGATAAAATAAACCAAAATATTATAATTTAAAATATCAATATATATATATATATATATATATATATATATATATATATATATATAAATTAAATTTTTTAAAGAGGGTAATACATTAATAATAAATTTATAACTAGTTCTACTGTACTTATAAATAATGTTTTTTAAAGCACATACATACTTTAAAAAATTAAAAATTAAAAATATTCAATTTTAGTGGAAGAAATCTACAATTGTAACTTGCTTAGTAGATTTCAGTCTCTTTATTATAATTAATATAATACTTCAATTGGCAAAATTGTTTGTCCAAACTTTCTTTAAAAAGGCATTCGATAGTCTCTCTTTGAAGGCACTCTAAGAGCATAACAATTGAATCTTCCATCTTAACCCAAGTAGTAGTAAGTTGAGGTTCATCTTCGATACTTTTATTATCAGCTTGTGTTTCCACATTCTCTTGTTCTTCCACTTTAGTGATTTATGCAACAACTCTTCATCAATGCAAGTTTCTGTGATAGGAAGTGTTGTATCAAACTCCATATTCATTGTCACCTTATGTTTTCACATTATCTTGTTCTTTCACTCTAGTGACCTGTGCAATAATCTCTTCATCAATTAAAGTTTCACAAAAAATCTTGCATTAAACTCCATATATATGATTGATGTTATCAGATGTAACTTGGCTATAAGTGATGATGTGCTCCCAATATCCTCAACCAATTTTATGTTTGTGCTGTTAAAATTGGATTGATCATCTATAGGTAGGATCCCAATCTTTCTCTAACCTTGATAAATGCTATAGAGGTCTTGATATCATCCCATGCTTCTACAAGAGTATTAATAACATATTGTATTGTTTACCCTAAAAACGGATAACAATTAAATTTGTTAGTGGTTTTAAAGATACATGGATTAATTTAATACAAACAGTAAATATTGCTAGATTGAACAGATAAAGATGTAATAAATTGTCAAACTACTCAAAAACAAGGGGAAAGGGATGATTCTGGACTCGACGACAGCTTCAATGAGATATTCGTCCTCGATCCCAGACTTATAGCAATGGAACACTGATCAACAAGTGTAAGAACTTTTAATAATAGGAAAATAATAGCATATTGCCTTGGTATGCGTGTTACAATATGTTCAATGAACAATCAGACCCCCTTTATATAGTAGGGGAGTCCTACTCTAGGTACAATTCCATAAAAGGTAAAAAAATTCCATTTAACTAATCACCGGATTTCCGTCGGTATGTGCCGAGATCTACGCCATGATATCCGGCTGGTCACGGATATCACGACCCTCTGTTAATCGTGTTCGATTGTCCGATAATGCTCTCTGAAGTCATTTGGGATTTGGACCGATCCCAGAGTCATGACCCCGATATTCCCGAAGGCGAGCGTAGTGCCCCCGGACCCCGTCTCGATGAGACCCTTGACTTGATTCTGTCTCCTTATTATCACGTCTCTTGCTTGATTTACCTTATCGGAAACTGGGACATCCCATCGAAATAGCATAGTCTTCCAAAACCGTTCCCCAGAAAGGTGCTTTTTCTGCCTCGCAACCGACCACTAAGGTTGAGGTGACCGCCCCTGATCTGGTTGTCCTCGAGAGGTCTGCTCCGGGAGCGGCCGCTGATGAGCCGGCGGTCGAACCCCCTTGAAAATGTTCGTCCCCGGGGGGTGTTCGGTTAATGACGACTTCAAGATCAAAAAGCCCTATTCGGTTCAAGGCCTATGCGAGGCGGTGTCACGGTACATCTTCTCTATTACTGAGGTCGTTCTTCCTGTGGTTTGAAAGGACTATGGCTGGACAGATAAGGACGTAGTGATTCCCGGGACTGATGACGATATTACTACCCATGTTGAGGGATATCTGAGTGTTTACACTTTTCCTTTTATATTGGGCCCGGTCATCTTGGACTTCTGTAGGAGGTATGAAGTATGCCCCGGCCAGATCCACCCATTGTTGTGGAGGATCGTGATTCTCCTCCGATTTTTTATGAACAAAATCGACTCTTGCACGTTCACCATCGATCATCTACTCCGCTTGTATTGTCCCCAAATCTTTCGGGGGGCTGATAAAGCTTGTACGTCGGGCTAGTAGAGCCTCAGTTTTAAGTATTGACGAGGATCGGGATCGGGGCTGGCAGGGATGCTTTGTCCGGGTGAGGACCGCATATTTGATCCCTGCTAAGTGGAGGCCATTCCCTAAGAAGTGGAACGTATCACGTAAGTATAACTCCCTTTTAAATGTTGATTTTATGTTTTATCTTCCTTTTTCTCATCGGTATTTGTTGTGGTGCAGCCCTCGCTCGAGTCCCAAATGCTATTCCTCGGCTCAAGGAGTGGATCGAGGGCATTTGTTCGCAGATGCCTTATGCCAAGCGCTCGTGGCGCGAGCTCTCGAAGGGCCGCTGGGAGGCCTATTCTCACGGTAAGATTCCTTTTTCTGAATAAGTAGCACTAGACTTTCTTTTTCAACACTATGTCTTCATTGCTTCTCTTCTCATTTTTGCAGGCTTTCCTAAGACCATCGAGCTTAGACCATTGGTAGTGGGCGACGATCTGCTCGCTGGTCCTTCTGCTTCGGGGCAGCCCGAAGCCGCTGCAGGAGAGAAGAAAAGGAGGAGGACTCCGAGTTCCCCGAGCTCGGAGAAAAAGAAACCGAGGAGAAGGTTGGCTCGTAAGCCAAAGGAAAGCTCCAACTCTCGAGTGCTTGACTCTGACTTACTCTACCGGCTCAGGGACGAGCCCGAGAAGGATGAACTTTTTATGGCCTGTGAGTCGTTTGTCCCCGAGGAACGGGTGACAACCGAGGGGGAAATAACTGAGGTTAGCCCCCTCAAGTTCATGAGGCTGGTGCAGAGGTGAGGGCCGAGACCTCTCGAGACATCGGCTTCGCCCCGCCCGGTGTTATAGAAATTTTAGGATCGCCCTCGTTTACAGAGTCCATGTTCGATGAAGCCCGAGCGACGAAGGATCGATCCAACGAAGGGGTTCATAGAGCAGACGATGCCCTTCGCTGCTTCTTTGATGGTGTGAACTCAACCGCCCTGGAAGACTTCTCCTGGTTGGGTGAGTTAGAGGTGCCGAGGAAAAGTCCATCCTCGGGGGTCGGTGGGTCAAACTCGAGCCCAAGGTTGATCAACCGGTTCCCCGATCCGAGCACGGATCTTGGCCGGAAGCAATCAATTGTTGTCACCGTCACGGAGGATGCCCGGGTTCTTTCCACCCCTGTCGGGGTAGCTAGCTACCTTCGGTGCCTGGTAACCGAAGAAGACCAGGTGAATATGACGTGGTGGATGCGCCATGCTTGTTCAACGAAGCACAACAGATGCTGAACCAGGTAAGGTGTTATTACACTATTTATTTTCGAATTTAATTTTTGATAACTCTAATGCCTTTTATTTTTCACATTTTTGCAAGCCTCAATACTCCACCATGAAACCTACCTCCGGTACCGGGCTGAGCTTATCCAACTCGAGGTTGAGGTCAAAGAAGATGCTGATAAGATGGACATGTATAAGTTTCTCAGTGAGCAACGCGAAGGAGAAGTCAAGAATCTCTGGGCTGAGTTGGACGCGGCTCAGAAAGAACATGATGAACCTGGTGGAATAGGTAAATATCTTTGAAGTTAGTGATGACGAGTTAGACATAGCGACTAACGATCAAAACCCGCAGGTCCAGCAGAAGCTTGACCAGATCAACTAGCTTCGAACCGAGATGAACGAGGTCAAGTCCATGGACGAAGAGTGAAAGGGAAAAATGGACTGATTGGCTTCAGAGAAGGAGACTGGTAGGGAGCAGCTGGCCTCGGCGGAGGCCCACCTTCGAGCGGCGAGGGAGAAAGCTGAGGCCTGGTCCCAAAAAATCGAAGATCTCCGGTTTCAACTGGGCTCGACGGTCGCTGAATGGGATTTCCTTGGCAAGGAGCTTAAAATAGCTAAGTCAGTGACCGAAACAACCAGGGCCGATGGAGATGGTGGCCTAGTATAGAGCTAATGCTGAGGTAGCTCAGGACCGCCTGAAAGTCATGTTCGAGTACGTGAAGTAGAAATCCCGAAGAGAGGCTCTCGAGGAGGTTCATGCCCGGGGTTTCGATCTATTGGTCGAGTTCGAAAACGCTAAGGGGATCGAGGATGAGGCCAAGAAGTTGGCCAATCCCGGGGAAGAGGAAGGCTTTGAGGGATCCGGCGAATCCAAGGACGCAGAAGACCTTGATGGCCCCTATGATGAGGCAGGCTCCGGCAAAGATCAGACTTAGGTGCCTTGTAGATTTTTCTTTGTTTTTGTATTTTTGTATATTTTGTTGAGGTCGTTTGGCCTTTGTAAAGATCTTTATCGGAATATTCATATATAAGGCTTTTTTCCCTTTGGCAATTTTCGAGTTTATTTCTTTCGGCTCTTTCTTTATGATTGCAAAGATTTCGAATGCCTTAGCACGGAATAAATCGTAGTAATAGGGTCTTGTTCGGAGGTTCAAACAAGGCTCATTTTTGATGTAATTTTGTTTAAAGCTCGCGAGGGTTTGGTATGACCGAAAGCTTTCCCCAAAGTGCTTATTTAGATATTTTTAGATTATAATTTTGTCAAGGGTAGCCTTTGAACCGGTTTGGAATTTTTAAAGGCCTCACGTTTGGTTACGGGCTTCGGACGTCTCTGAGCCGTTTCTAGGATGGCCATAGCCTTTTAAGTTCGGGTTTCGCCTAATAGTTTTTTGTTCCCCCGGGATTCGATAGCCCGAGCCATCTGAGTTTGCCTTGGATGATAGTCCCCGAGTGGGGATGATCCCTTAGATTTGGATTAGAGACGGCCCTTGGGCTTAATATCCTTAAGGAACAAAATGTAATAGTCTTAAGGGACAAAATTATGTATCCTCAAGGTAGAAACTTTCTTTCATTTATGTGCGCAACATACAATATTACAAATGTGTACAAGCTTCGTGTTATGGCTCAAGTGGTCTATGTGGGAATGGTTCATTTGAACATTTGGCCCTTACAATAAATCCTATCTACCGAACCCAGACTGTTCAAGCACAAAGTTTCCTTCCTTGCTAAAACCATTATCCGAGGGTGATGGCCCCTAGTATTCGAGGTCGATCGTAGAGAGGGTCCGGATACTATTGATGTGATCCTCGACTCTAGTTCATAACCAATCTTCAATTCTAAGTTGCCACAATCTACTGTTGCCTCATTAAAAACCTTGCCGGAAAACCCATTTGGGACAAAATTGGTTCAAGGGAAAAAGAGTGCAATGCATGCTTTCAGGCCTAAAAGCCACATCATTCTTTGGTCATTGCCTGCAACATCAGTCCAATTCGTAATATATGTAAATAAAAGAATGAATTGGGTCGTACCTTAGCAGTAGTATCGTTTTAAGTGGGTTACGTTCCAGTTGTTCAGTAGTCGCTCACCGTTCACTGCTTCGAGTTTGTATGATCATTTGCCGGTGATCTCGATAATTCGATATGGACCTTCCCAATTTGGTCCCAACTTCCTTTCGTTCGAGTTCTAGGTGTTCAGTATCACCTTTCTTAACACCAAGTCCCCGATATTGAAGTGTCGGAGGTTGGCTCTCCGGTTATAATACCTTTCGATCCATTATTTTTGGATGGCCAACCGGACGAGGGCGGCTCTGTGCCTTTCGTCCAACAGTTCCAGGCTCGTGTTCATGACCTCATCGTTTGACTCTTCGATCGCATACCAAAACCTGAGACTCGGTTCTCCTACTTCAACGGTATTAGCGCTTCGACACCATAGACCAACAAGAACAGGGTGGCCTCGGTACTAGATTGAGGTTGTACGATACGCCCACAGGACTTCGGGCAAAATTTCTTTCCATTTTCCTTTGGAGTCGGTCAACCTGTTCTTAAGATTTTGGAGTATGGTATTATTCGTAGACTCCGCCTGCCCGTTCCCACTAGGGTGTTGATAAGATCCTTTTGATCTTTATGGTCCTCAAAACAATTACTCACCTTACTGTCGATGAACTGCTTCCCATTGTCGTACACGATCTTGGCTGGCATTCCGAACCTGCATATTATGTGGTCCCGATAAAATCAATAACTTATTTCTCCCTGACTTTCTCAAATGCCTGGGCTTTCACCCATTTAGAAAATAGTCAGTCATAAATAATATAAATTGAGCCTTACTGGGTGCCCATGGAAAGGGACTGACGATGTCCATTCCCCATTTCATGAAGGGCCAGGGTGACAAGACCGAATGTTGTAGCTCCCCGGACTGATGAATCATCGGTGCATGCCTCTAACACCCGTCGCATTTTTGCACGAACTCCTTTGCGTCTTTCTCCATGTCGATCCAGTAGTAGTCGGATCTGATTATCTTACGAACCAATAATTCGTCACTCGAATGGTTCCCGCAAGTGCCTTCGTGAACTTCCCTCAAAACATATTTGGTATCTCCCAGTCCTAGACATATGGCGAATGGGACATCGAACGTTCTCCTAAATAGGGTGTTGTCTTGAGACAGGCTAAACCTGGCCGCCTTTGTGCGCAGAGCTCTCGATTCTTTAGGATCTGAGGGCAGCTTTCCGGTCTCCAGGTAATTTATATACTTGTTTCTCCAGTCCCAGTTTAAGCTTGTCGAGTTTATCTCGGTGTGGCCTTCTTTCATTACCGATTTTATGAGTTATACGACCGTTCCCGATATGAATTTATCGTCATCAACTGACGATCCCAAGTTAGTGAGATCACCGGATTCACTGTTTTGGTCTCGAGGTATATGTTGCAAGGTCCATTCCTTGAATTGATGTAGCGTTACCTATAGTTTATCCAGGTACCTTCGCATTCATTCCTCTTTGACTTCGAACGTATCATTAACTTGGTTTACCACATTGAGGTAATCGCACCTAGCTTCGATCACCTCTCCCCCAGGCTTTTAGCCAGTTCGAGACCTGCAATCATGGTCTCGTATTCAGCCTCATTGTTAGTCAATTTTACAGTTCTAATAAATTGCCTAACTACATTACCCTTCGGGGGTTTCAACACGATGCCAAGTCTGGACCCCTTTGCGTTCGAGGCACCGTCTGTAAAGAGGGTCCAAATTCTAGAGAAAGTCCCCGAGTTCAACAACAATTCCCTTTCGACCTCGGGTATTAGGGCCGGTGTGAAGTCGGCCACGAAGTCCGCCAAAATTTGAGATTTGATGGTAGTTGGGGGTCAATATTCGATATCATACCCGCTGATTTCCACGACCCATTTGGCCAATCGTCCCGAGAGCTCGGGTTTATGCATTATGTTCCTCAATGAGTAAGTAGCCATGACACATATGTGATGACATTGAAAATATGGTTTTAACTTCCTAGAGGCGCTCAGCAAAGCGAGCGCCAGTTTTTCCATGTGAGGATACCTAGTTTTGGCCTCGCCTAGAATCCTTCTAATACCGCTAAGTACAGGTACAAATGCTCGTCTTCCTTCAGAGTATGAAGCAAAAGTGGGTTCAAAAGGTACCGCTTGAGTTATTCCAATGCTTGTTGACACTCTGGGGTCCATGAGAAGTTATTTTTCTTCTTTAATAACAAGAAGAATCGATGGCTCTTGTCGGAGGACCTTGAAATGGATCGACCCAAGGCGGCTATGCGCCCGGTTAACCTTTGAACGACCTTGACATTGTCCACCACGGTAATGTCCTCTATGGCCTTGATTTTATCGGGATTGATCTCGATTCCCCGATTAGACACCATGAATCCGAGAAATTTCCCGGACCCGACTCCGAATGCGCATTTCTCCGGGTTCAGCTTCATATTGTATTATTTCAATATGTTGAAGGTTTCCTGCAATTGATTCGAATGGTCCTCTGCTCGTAGGGACTTAACTAACATATCATCAATGTACACCTCTATTGATTTTTCTATTTGCTCTTCGAACATCCGATAATACTAGGCGTTGGTAAGTAGCACCGATATTTTTTAGTCCGAATGGCATTACGTTGTAACACTAGGTGTCGTATTTAGTGATGAAGGACGTTTTTTCCTGGTCGCATGGGTCCATTCGAATTTGGTTATACCCGGAATAGGCATCGAGAAAACTTAAGATCTCGTACCGGCCATCGCATCGATCATGCGATCGATGTTGGGCAAAGGAAAAGAGTCCCTGGGGCATTCCTTGTTCAAGTCTTTATAGTCTACACACATTCTTAATTTATTTCCCTTTTTAGGGACTACTACTACGTTTGCTAACCAACCCGGGTACTTAACTTCCCGAATGGATCCTATTCTAAGGAGTTTAGATACATCGTCTTTGATGAATGTATGCTTGAATTCAGACTGGGGCCTCCTTTTCTATTTGACCGGGTGGAACTTCGGATCCAGGCTTAACTTGTGAGTAGTTATTTCCAGCGGGATCCCTATCATGTCAAGGTGGAACCAAGCGAAATAATCTATGTTAGCTATAAGGAATTTAACGAGTTTTTTCCTGAGCTCGGGACTTAACCCCGTGCCCAGGTATACCTTACGATCGGGTAGGTGTTCGATCAATATAACTTGCTCTAGTTCTTCGACCGTTGATTTGGTGGCATCAAAATTATCAGGGGCTATGAAAGATTTGGGAACTCCATAGTCATCATCCTCACCCGTCCCCTACTTTTCTGGTTCGGTCGGGGCCGGTGTCAGTGATTGCTATTTGGTCTCTTCCTTGGTGACCGAGCCCGAATCCTTTAGTATCGAAAGTGTGGATATCGGGACCACCTTATCGACCACGAACATCTCCTTTGCGGCCGGTTGTTCTCTGTAAATTATTTTAAACCCCCCAGCGTTGGGAATTTGAACACCTGGTGCAGTGTCGAGGGTACCGCCCTCATGTTGTGAGTCCATGGCCTCCCGAACAGAGTATTGTATCTCATATCTCCTTCAATCACGTAGAACTTTGTTTCCTAAACGGTTCCAACGGTGTTCACCGGTAGTGTTATATCCCCTTTAGTGGTCTCACATGCCATGTTGAATCCGTTTAGAACTCATACTGCTGACACAATTTGATCTTGTAGACCCAGCTGTTCTATGACCCTCAATCTGATTATATTGGCCGAGCTACCTGGATCAATTAACACACGCTTAACTCAAGATTTATTTATGAGTATAGATATTACCAGTGCATCATTGTGTAGTTGTACGATGCCTTCAATGTCCTCGTCATTGAAAGATATGGTTCCTTCTGGCATGTAATCTCAAGTCTGTTTTTCCCTTGTGATGGACACTTTGGTACGTTTTAGCATCGGTCCCTAGGGGCGTCGACCCTACCAATGATCATATTGATGACATGCTGAGGTTCGTCTTGCTCGGTCTGCTTATTGGAGTCCCTATTCCTGAAGTGATTTCTGGCTCGATCGCTCAGGAACTCCCGGAGGTGTTCGTTGTTGAATAACCGGGCTACCTCCTCTCCTAGTAGTCGACAATCTTCAGTTCTGTGGTCGTGAGTGCCATGATACTTTCATATTAGGTTGGGGTCCCTTTGAGTAGGGTCGGACAGTTGAGGTCGAGGCCACTTCGTGTCTTTGATGCGTCCGATGGCAGATACGATGGCAGCAACGTCGACGTTGAAGTTGTACTCCGATAGACTTGGCGCTTCCTTAGGCCCGACGGATATGTCAAAATCTCTTTTGCTCATGAGACCCCGACTATTTTGACTTCGGTCGCTTCTCCTTTTAGTTCTCACAGGGTTTCGTCCAGACCTATTACCTCTTCGATCTGCATTGTATGGTTGATACCGGTCCCTATTCAATCTTGGTTCACGATCAATGTCTCTTTTGGATCTGTCACCAGCTCTAATAGGGTAAACGGACCCAGAAGGGGCCCCAAGCTGATCATCTTCGACCCTGATATTTGATTGGTACTGGTTATAGACGTCGGCCCAAGTTACCGCCGGATATTCTATCAGATTTTACTTCAACTGTTGTGAAGCCAATGAGCTTCGAGTATTGAGTCCTTGAGTGAAGGCTTGAATGGCCCAATCATTCGCGACTGAAGGCAGGTCCATTCGTTCCATTTGAAACTGGGACACGAATTCCTTGAGCATCTTATTATCTCTCTGTTTCACTTTGAAAAGGTCGAACTTCCTAATCTCGACCTTGATGTCCCTGGCGTGCGCTTTCACGAAGGAGTCTGCAAGCATAGCAAACAAGTCAATATAATTAGGGGGTAAGTTGTGATACCATATCATAGCTCCCTTTGACAAAGTTTCCTCGAAATTTTTCAGCAGGATGGACTCGATCTCATCATCCTCCAAGTCGTTCCCTTTGATGGCGCACGCGTAGGATGTCACATACTCATTTAGGTCAGTTGTTCCGTTGTACTTAGGAATCTCGGGCATGCAAAACTTCTTTGGGATTGGCTTCGGAGCTGCGCTCGGAGGAAAAGGTTTTTGAACAAACTTCTTGGAATCCAGGCCCTTCAATATCGGTGGTGCTTCTGGGATTTGGTCGACCCTGGAATTGTAGGTTTCTATCTTTTTGTCATTGGCTTCAATTTTCTTTTCTCCCGATTCTACTCGTTTTGTCAGTTCCTCAAGCATCTTTATGATCTCGGGGTTGGTCCCGGGTTCGACTTCGCTCGACCTTTCTACGATCGGTTCATTTCATCGAGCATTCTCTCGAGATAGTTCGGGCTCGACTCTGTCGGGGGCGCGACTCTGTTTTGCAACTGGGCTATCGCTGCTTGTTGAGCCTGCAACATTTCGAAGATTACTCGCAAGTTGACTCTATCACCTTCACCGTCGTATGTATTTTGGGCTACCGAACGGACTCCTCCATGGATGCTGTTCTCAGGCTTGGTAGGCAAATTCGCATTGATGGCCACATGTGAGTTAGCGTCGATCAGGTCCGCGGCTGGAACTCCGTTGGGGTTGACATGGGGCACCTCATTACTGAGTGCCATATTGTTGTTCTCGCCATGGTGGCCAGACTCAGCATCCATATTCAGAGGAGTAGATTGGGAGTTTGACATTTTAAACTTTGGCATGAAATTAAAAACACTTAAAAGAACAAGTGTAAAATAGAGTGTGTTACGGAGATTTGTATCAAATTGCTACTATTATCTTTAGCCCCACGATGAGCGCCAAACTGTTTACCCTAAAAAACGGATAACAATTAAATTTTTAGTGATTTTAAGGATACGTGGATTAATTCAATACAAAAGGTAGATATTGCTAGATTGAACAGATAAAGATGTAATAAATTGTCAAACCACTCGAAAACAAGGGAAAATGGATGATTCTGAACTCGACGGCAGCTTCAATGAGATATCCGTCCTCAATCCCAGACTTATAGCAATGGAACACTGATCAACAAGTGTAAGAACTTTTAATAACAGAAAAAGAATAGTATATTTTCTTGGTATGCGTGTTACAATATGTTCAATAAACAATCAGACCCCTCTTTATATAGTAGGGGAGTCCTACTCTAGGTACAATTCCATAAAAGGTTAAAAAAACCTTCCGTTTAACTAATCACCGGATTTTCGCCGGTACGTGCCGAGATCTACGCCATGATGTCCGACTGGTCACGGATATCACGACTATCTGTTAATCGTGTTCGGTTGCCCGATAATGCTCTCTGAAGTTTTTTGGGATTTGGACCGATCCCGGGGTCATGACCCCGATATTCCCGAAGGCGAGCGTCGTGCCCCCGGACCCTGTCTCGATGAGACCCTTGCCTCGATTCCGGCTCCTTATCATCACATCTCTTGCTTGATTTACCTTATCGGAAACTGGGGCATTCCATAGGCCCGATTTTACCTGTATACACGTATATTGAACTCATTGTCACCAGATAATGGGGGGCTTCCATTGTACTCATAATCATCAATTGTACTTGATCTTAAAATTTGCAATTATGTCAACATTTGCTGACTGAAAATGTGAATAATTATGGTGTTCTTAAAATTTGCAGTTATGTTAGTATTTGCGGATTGAATATGTGAATAAGTATGGTATTTTTGGGTAAGATTTGCGTACACAATACCCTCCCTATACCTCACGTGTGGGATTGCACTGGATTTGTTATTGTTGTTGTTTATGGTGTTTTTGGGGTAACTCACTTGCAATAGATGAATCAATTTGATGTTTTGGATAGTTTTCAATGAAGAATCTTGCGCAATCGAGAGATTAATTTAATGATTAGACGTTTAGTAATAAAATGGGTAAAAAATGCAAAAGAAAAGAGTCGGAAGGGTAAAATGTCAATTACAGTGTATATAAAATAAAAGATGTCTGTTTTTTCTAACACATGCAAAAATAAGGACAACTAATATATCGCATTTCGTAGTTCCGCCGGGGAACACCCTGAGATATTTTTTTCATTAGAAAAAAGAAGAATTTTTGACATGTATACGTTAATATAACTGTTTACCCGAAAAAAGGGATAGAGTTGAATTTATGCACAGTTCCGAAGATACGTGGTACAACTTAATACAAAATGCTAGGATAAATAAAAGTATGAATATAGATTGGAGAAAACGTAATCTAGGCCAATCAATTATGAACAGTGAAATTTAGGATTTAACAAAAATAGAATCAATCTAAGAAACTAGAAAGATCACTCTTGCTTGTAGAGGGGATAATACAATTTTTGATAGTGTAAGTCCTCCAATAGATCCTTACAAGAATGATAAACAAGTCCTTTTATAGTGAAGAGGTTTGGCTCCAAGCATAATAAAATAAACATTCAGTGGGAAACTCATGATAAATCAGCTTTTCCATAATTTCTGCCAAGATTCCCTCTAGTGGGATTACAACGGCTTTTGTCTGCGAGCCCGATCTTGCTTAGAACCCTCGATTTTGGTTCGAGCTTGATTTCGGCTCGAACTTGTGATCTTGACTCGAGCTCGATCCCGGTTCAAGACCTCGAACGGATTCCTGGTCGATGTAGGTTAGTTTTTGGATTATCTGCATGATAGATCTACCCGCGCGATGGTTCGATTCTTGTTCGAGTTTGATTATGATATCGATCTCAACACGGACCGGCCTTCCCAGGCTCTAGATTAGTTCGTGCCCCCCCTCCTTCGGATATCTTACTTCGATATATCATCCTTCGAACCGTACCGGACATGCCAAATCCATTTCGACCGTATACAGATAGTCCCCTCGTTTCTCAGAAATAAATACGGCGAGAAACGATATGATTTTCAACAGCTCGATTGGATTATATTTTGTTGATTCCATCAGGTTCGACCATGACGCACATGATAGTTGTCCTGTCGGTTTAGTCTCCCAAGGCATTTAATGCATATCAGGCGGTGGTCGGCCCCTGCTGATAATGAACCGCCGTCGCTTTGAACCTATAATTTACTCTCACCTTTATCTTTTACCAATTTTACATCTTCAATCTTCTAAAATTCTCAATCTCTTCTTACAAAAAGCTGTGATTTCTTTCTAAAAGGATCCCTCAATTCTACCAAATCTCTATCACCTCCTTCTGCTCCTTATTTTTGAATTCAAAAATGGCGAAAACATCGCAAACAGTTCCTCAGAAAGAGAAAGCTTCATCTTCACAGTGTGTCGCCGATGAGACACCGATGGAACCACGGCCAGAGGAGTGTGTCCCCGGGGCGTGTGTCCTTACTTCAGATTTTAAAGTTGATAAAGGTTCATCGGTCCCTGGCCGGTGTGAGCCGGTATCGAGGTACATGTGTTCCATTACTGAGAAGCACCTCGATCTGTTAAAGAAGGACTGCAATTGGGGGGAAAAAGAAGTGATAATACCTACCCCTGATGAAGACATTACTTCTCACGTGAAAGGGTTTTTGAACGTATATACTTATCCTTTCAGTTTGGGTGCCCTCGATTCCGTCGTTACCAACTTCTGTCGACAGTATCAGGTAACCTTAGGCCAGGTCCATCCTTCTTTGTGGCGGATCGTTATTCTGATCCGATATTTCGTGAGCAAAATCGAGGGGATGGCGTTCACCCTTGATCATCTTATCCGGCTATACCGTCCCCAACTTTTTCGGAGAGGGTTAATAAAACTCCAGCGTCGGGCTACCAAGGCTTTGTTCTCGAGTATTGACAAGGACAGGGACCGGGGTTGGATGAGCAGGTTCGTTCGAGTAAGGACTTCGGACCTGATCCCGACCGAAAAGATGCCCTTTCCCGAGGAGTGGAATTTGAAACGTAAGTGTGATTTTGCTGTTGTTTCTATTTTGTTCTTTCATTTGTTCTCTTATCGACACTCCTCTTTTCGTGATGTAGCGGTTCCTTGGATGCCCGGAGCAGTTCCCGACCTCAAGAATTGGGTACGGGCTCTTGTTTTGACTTCCACATACGCCGAGCACTCATGGCGTGATTTGTCTAAGGGTCGGTGGGAGGCCAAAAACCACGGTAAGCTCATTTCTCGGAATCTGACGAGGCATTTCTCGATATATTTTTGATAAGGTTTCCCATATGCAGGTTTGGGTAAGGATGCGGTCTTGAGACCTCTATCTAATGAGGAGGATGTCTCGACCTTCGTTCCAAAGCCTGTGAAGGAAAATAAAAAGAAGAGAGCTTCGTTGTCCGAATATCCAAAATCGAAGAAGAGGACAACTCATAAACCAAACAAGAATGTCATTCCTTTTACCATAGAATCCATTTTGCACCTAAGGGATGAAGAAGAATAATAAGAAGAAGAAGAAAATAATGAGTCCACGCTGGCGGTCCGGACGAAGAGAGCCATCGATGCTTCAATGCGGGCTGGATCGATGATGCCCTATGGGGCTCCGTCTTGAACTGAAAATATACCGGAGAGTGGTTCCGGCAGAGTCCCCGAACTATCGGATGTCGAAGACACCTCTCATCGAAATCAACCCGTAGGGGTTACAATCAGGGAGCCCTTCGAACCCCTCCGAGCCGAGGGGAATGCTCCGAGCGATTCACTTGAGGCAGCAGCGATCGAGGACTCGCCTTTCTTTCCCGCTTTTTCCGCAGGGGTGTTTTGGGAAGCTCAAGCTCTGGGGGCCCTTAATCTAGATAGGCCTCACGATGAAGAGGTTCCGTTTCATGACCTGTTTACTAGTATCGAGGACGTTGCCGATGCCGGTGATGAATCAGATCTTTTTCACGGTTTGCGGTAGGCTTTGGACCAAGTGAGTCTTTTGAAAACCTTTTTGTTGGTATTGCCTTTATGTTCTTCTTTCGTTAACTTCGCTCCTTATTTCTTCGTAGGCTGCGGCAGTCCATCGAGAACAATGTTCTCATTCCCAGAATGAGTTGCATCGATACGCGGCCGACCTGAAACGCACTATCGATGAGAGGAACTCTCTCAAACTTTCCTTAGGACAGAGAGAGGAGGAAATAAAAGATCTCCGGGCCGAGCTTTCCAAGGCTTATCAAGACCAGAATGATTTGTCTGAGCAGGTAATGATGCTTTTGAAAACCTATGGGTTCGATACCGGAACGGTAGCTAACATTTCGGTCTCACAGCTGAAGCAAAAAATCGAGATGATAGGGAGGTTGCATGAGGAGGTCGATGTTATAAGGATGGAATCCTTGCGGTGGAAAGAAGGTATGGACCGCTTTGCTGCAGAAAAAGAGACCGCTCGAGCCCAGTTGTCGTCGTCCGAAACCCAACTTCAGAAAGTGAAGGAGAAAAACCTGGTTCAAGCAAAGAAAATCGAGGAGCTTGAGGCTCGGTTGGCCTCAGTACTCGCCAAGGCCGAATCCGATGCTGAAAAGGCAAAGACTTATGCGGATGAGCTCGTGGCCGTCTATCGGGCTGATGCTGAAGCTGCCCAAGTTCAGGAAAGAGAGGCAGCCGAATCTGCCGATAGTCGGGCGCATTGGGTTGCCGAACTTGCTAAGTACCGATCCAGGAGAGAAACCCTCGAGGAGATTCATGCTCGCGGCTTCGATCTCACGGAAGAGATAAAAAGGGCAAAAAAACTCGAGGGTGATGCCGAAGCTCTAGTTTCCGATGATGATGATGACGATGATGGGAGCAAAAGTGGATCCGAGAACGGGGGGAATCTGATAAAGAAAAGACCGCTCCCGTTTAATTTTATTTTTTTTATTTTTTTTGTAGCCACCTATGCAGATAAATTTTGTGTATAGGCCTCTTCTCTTACCGACTTGCTTTTGATTCTATTTCCTAGGTTGTTGTGATTTGCCTCATGAATATTTCCATAATGTTTTAAACCAATTAATCAAACTCGAATCTCGCAGTCTCTTCAACCAAGCGAGTGTCTTCTTGTGCTCGATTTAATTGTCAACGATACAATTTTGAAGAGAATATAGCCCGTGGGCATGACGGTCGAGCGAGTGTTTGCTTGTGCTCAAATTAATGTAGACCGTAGGCTTGGTCAAGTGAATGATTCGAACTCGAATTAATGCAGCCCGTAGGCTATTTGGTCGAGTGAGTTTTTGCTCGAACTCGAGATAAAAAATAGCCTGTAGGCTTGATCGAGTGAATGATTCGAACTCGAATTAATGCAGCCCGTAGGCTATTTGGTCGAGTGAGTGTTTGCTCGAACTCGAATTAAAAAATAGCCCGTAGCCTTGATCGAGTGAATGATTCAAACTCGAATTAATGCAGCTCGTAGGCTATTTGGTTGAGTGAGTATTTGCTCGAACTCAAAATAAGAAATAGCCCGTAGGCTTATTTGGTCGAAACAGTTTTTGCTCGAACTTGAGATAAAAAATATATAGCCCATAGGCTTAATGGTCGCATTATATCTTAATTCTTCACATGTTATTACACGCCTGGGTTCGGGCTAACTTATACGAGCATGGCTCGCTTCGATCATTTGGCTCTTTACAGTTTTCCTATCGGGACCATGTTGCTGTGAAGCAACTCTCTTACGGGGCCTCGGATATTATCATAAGTGCTGCATGACCAGTGGTTGCCTCATTAAAAACCTTGCCGAAAAACCCATTTGGGATAAAAACCGGTCTTAAGGAAAAAAGAGTACAACGCGTGCTTTCTGATGAGAGATCCGTCCCCTGTTCGGACTTCTGCAGGGG
Source organism: Nicotiana tabacum (assembly GCF_000715075.1). Classification (NCBI taxonomy): domain Eukaryota; kingdom Viridiplantae; phylum Streptophyta; class Magnoliopsida; order Solanales; family Solanaceae; genus Nicotiana; species Nicotiana tabacum. The sequence goes on along the minus strand of NC_134093.1, from coordinate 45,958,810 downwards.
TCAGTTTCGAGATGTAAACGAATATGGAAAGGTTGTACCTTAACAGTAGTACAGTTTCAGATGTGATACATTCCAGTTGCTTGATAACTGTTTGCCGCTTATAACGCCAATCTTGTACGATCCCTTTCCGATGTCCTCGAGTACCTGATATGGTCTTTCCCAATTCGGTCCTAGCTTCCCTTCATTTGGATTCCGGGTATTGATGGTAATTTTTCTTAACACTAAGTCCCCAGGCTTGAAATGGCGGAGCTTGGTTCTTCGGTTATAATACCTTTCGATTCGTTGCTTTTGGGCGGCCATTCGGACGACGGCAGTTTCTCGCCTTTCGTCCGATAGTTCGAGGCTTGTGTTCATAGCCTCGTTATTTGATTCTTCCATCGAGAATCGAAATCTGGCACTAGGTTCACCAAACTCGACTGGTATTAATGCTTCGGATCCATATACTAAGGAGAACGGGGTCGCCCACGTACTGGATTTTGATGTTGTCCGATATGCCCAAAGGACTTCGGGTAGGATTTCTCTCCATCTCCCTTTAGCATCGTTCAACCTCTTCTTTAAGTTTTGAATGATAGTTCTATTCGTTGATTCGGCCTGCCCGTTCCCACTGGGGTGGTATGGCGTCGACAATATCCTTTTTATCTTGTGGTCTTCGAGGAATCTTGTTACTTTGCCGCCAATGAATTGCTTTCCATTGTCACATACTATTTCGGCAGGTATCCCGAACCGGCATATGATATGATCCCAAATAAAGTCTATAACTTCTTTCTCTCTTATTTTCGCGAACGCCTGCGCTTCAACCCATTTAGAAAAATAGTCAGTCATAAACAAAATGAATTTAGCTTTACCTGGGGTCGATGGCAGAGGGCTGACGATATCCAATCCCCATTTTATGAAAGGCCACAGGGATAGGACCGAGTGGAGTTGTTCTCCGGGCTGGTGGATCATTGGCGCGAACCTTTGACATTTATCACATTTACGAACAAATTCCTTCGTATCTTTGCCCATATCGATCCAATAATACCCTGCTCTGATTATTTTTTGGACTAATGTGTCAGCTCCAGAGTGATTCCCGCAAGTACCCTCATGCACTTCCCGTAGGACATAATCGACATCCCCCGGACCCAAGCATACCGCTAATGGTCCGTCGAACGTTCTTCGGTACAGTGTTCCATCTGAAGCCAGAGTAAATCAAGTAGCCTTGGTCCGTAGGGTTCTGGACTCTTTAGGGTCCAATAGGAGTTTTCTGTTTTTCAAATATTCGATATACTTGTTTCTCCAATCCCAAGTTAAGCTTGTAGAATTTATTTCGGCGTGTCCTTCTTCGACTACCGATCTCGAAAGTTGAACCACATTCCCCGATCCCATATCATCTACCTCGACCAATGACCCCAGATTCGCCAGTGCATCGGCCTCATTATTCTGTTCCCGTGGTACATGCCGTAAAGTCCATTGTTTGAAATGGCGCAAAGTGATAAGCAGTTTATCTAAATACCTCTGCATTCTACCTTCTCAAACTTCGAAAGTTTTGTTTACTTGACTCACTACCAGCAAGGAATCGCAGTTGGCTTCAATGATTTCTACTCCCAAATTTCTAGCTAGCTCGAGACCTGCAATCACAGCTTCGTACTCGGCCTCGTTGTTAGTCAATCTGATAGTTTTAATAGATTGTCTAATAATGCCACCCATGGGTGGTTTCAAAACTATGCCCAGTCCGGACCCTTTTACGTTTGAAGCCCCATCCGTAAAAAGGACCCATACCCCCGATGATGTACCTGATTTCAACAGTTCTTTTTCGGCTTCGGGTATGAGGGCTGGTGTGAAATCGGCCACGAAGTCTGCTAGGACTTGAGACTTGATAGTCGTACGGGGTCGATATTCGATATCGTACCCACTGAGTTCGACGGCCCATTTAGCCAGCCGGCTTGATAACTCGGGTTTGTGCAAAATATTACGAAGCGGGTAAGTAGACAATACGCGTATGGGATGACATTGGAAGTACGGCCTTAACTTCCTTGAGGCGCTTATTAGTGCAAGCGCCAACTTTTCTAGGAGCGGATATCTAGTTTTCGCCTCTCCTAAGGTTCGACTTGTATAATAAACTAGGAATTGCATACCTTGCTCTTCTCGAACCAGGACACCGCTTATGGCGACTTCTGACACTGCTAGGTACAAACAAAGTTTCTCATCGGTATTTGGAGTGTGAAGCAGTGGTGCGCTTGACAGATATCGTTTTAGTCCTTCTAATGCTTGTTGGCACTCCGGGGTCCATGAAAAATCATTCTTCTTTTTGAGTAGAGAAAAAAATTTATGACTTCGATTGGATGACCTCGATATAAATCGGCTTAGGGCGGCGATCCGACCCGTTAGTCTTTGCACGGCCTTTACGCTGCCTACGACGGTGATGTCTTCAATAGATTTGAATTTATCGGGGTTAATCTCTATTCCTCGATGTAATACCATGAAGCCGAGGAACTTTCCCGAACCGACACCGAAGGCACATTTTTCGGGGTTGAGCTTCATTTTGTATTTCCTCAAAATCTCGAACGTTTCCTGCAAATGAATTAAATGGTCATCTGCTCGCAGGGATTTGACTAACATGTCATCAATATAAACCTGCATTGATTTTCCTATTTGTTCTTCGAACATTTTATTCACTAGGCGTTGGTAAGTGGCCCCTGCGTTTTTTAGCCCGAAGGGCATCACATTATAACAATACGTCCCATATTTGGTGACAAATGAGGTTTTCTCCTGGTCCTCCGGGTTCATCTATATTTGATTATTCCCGGAATAGGCATCGAGAAAAGTGAGGATCTCATGGCCGGCCGTGGCATCGATCATGCGATCGATGTTGGACAATGGAAAAGAATCTTTGGGGCATGCTTTGTTCAAATCCTTATAGTCCACGCACATCCTAAGTTTGTCCCCTTTTTAGGGACTATGACTACGTTGGATAACCATTCGGGGTATTTTACCTCCCGAATGGACCCTATTTTGAGAAGTTTGGTTACCTCGTCCTTTATGAAGGCGTTCTTTCTATCGGACTGGGGTCTTCTTTTTTGCTTCACCAGTCCAAACCTATGGTCCAAACTTAACTGATGCGTCATTATGTCCGGCAAGATCCCTGTTATATCTAAATGGGACCAGGCGAAACAATCAATGTTATTGATAAGAAATTTAACGAGTTTCTTCCTGAGTTCAGGGCTTAACCCCGTTCCCAAGTATACCTTTTGCTCGTGCCGGCGCTCGATTAATACGACTTGTTCTAGCTCCTCGATCATTGATTTTTTGGCATCGGAGTCATCAGGAGTTACGAAAGATCGAGGGACCCTTTAGTCTTTATTCTCTTTGACTTTCTGGTTGTCAGGCAGGGTTGGAGTCACTGTCTGTGATTGCTATTTGGTGTCCCGTTCTCCTTCCGGGCCCGGTCCCTTTATCGACGAAAGTGAGGATATTGGTTTGGCTTTGTCGACGGCGAACATTTCTTTTGCGGCTGGCTGCTCTCCGTATACCGTTTTGACATCTCCCAATGCCGAAAATTTGAGGACCTGCTGCAGGGTCGAAGGCACGACTCTCATGTTATGTATCCATGGCCTTCTGAAAAGGGCGTTATACCTCATATCGCCTTCGATCACGTGAAACTTTGTTTCCTGGATAGTTCCGGCCACGTTTATTGGCAAGGCTATCTCCCCTTTGGTGGTTTCGCATGCCATATTGAACCCGTTTAGGACCAGAGTTGCATGCACGATTCGATCCTGCAGGCCGAGCTGCTCTACTACCTTCAATCGGATGATATTAACCGAGCTACATGGATCGATCAACACACGCTTAATCTTAGTTTTATTTACGAGTACGGATATTACCAGTGCATCGTTGTGAGGTTGGATGACCCCTTCTACATCTTTATCACCAAAGGACAAAGTCCCCATGGGTGCGTACTCTTGAGTCCGAAATCACTTTTCCCTTACCATCGATGTGTTAGTGCGCTTAAGCATCGGTCCCCGAGGGGTATCGGTGCCGCCGATGGTCATGTGGATAACGTGATGTGGTTCTTCTTGCTCGTTCTGCTTGCTGACATCCCTACTTCTAAAATGGCTCTTTGCTCTATCACTCAGAAACTCCCGAAGGTGCCCTTTGTTAAATAGGTGAGCTATTTCCTCTCTTAGTTGCTTGCAATCTTCTGTTCTATGGCCATGGGTTCCATGGTATTCACACGTTTGATTGGATTTCTCCGGGCAGGATTGGTTTGCATTGGTCGTGGCCATTTAGTGTCTTCGATGCGTCCGATGGCCGATATGAGAGCGGATGCGCCAATGCTAAAGTTATACTCTGATAATCGAGGTGCTTCTATAGGTTCGACATATTTGTCGAAGCCGCTCTTACTCATAAGCCCCCAAAAATTTTGTCCCCGATCAATTCTTTGACTGTTCTGAACTGCGTTGCGTGTTGAACCATTATTTACTCGATCGGTGATGTATGGTCGATATCGGTCTCTGTTTGACCTTTGTTCTCTGTCGATCTGCTTTTGATTAATAACTGTCCTGTTCTGACGAACAGGTCCGTACGGGGTCCCCGACTGATCGTCCTCGACCCTAATTTTTGATTGATATCGATTATGTACATCTGCCCAAGTTACCGCCGGGTACTTGATCAAATTTTGCTTCAGCCGATGTGATGCTGTCAAACTTAGCTCGTTCAATCCTTAGGTGAAAGCTTGTACGGCCCAGTCGTCGGTGACCGGGGGTAATTCCATGCGTTCCATTTGAAATCGGGATACGAATTCCCTTAGCATTTCTCCCTGCCTTTGCTTTACTTTGAAGAGGTCTGATTTTCTCGTTGCGACCTTTATGGCACCAGCATGTGCTTGTATGAACGAATCTGCCAACATGGCAAAAGAATCGATGGAATTTGGTGGTAAATTATGGTACCAAATCATAGCTCCTTTCGAGAGGGTCTCACCGAACTTTTTCAATAGCACAGATTCAATCTCGTCATCTTCCAAATCGTTGCCTTTTATGGCACACGTGTAAGAGGTGACATGTTCGTTAGGATCAATCGTACCGTTGTATTTGGGAATTTCGGGCATACGGAACTTTTTGGGGATTGGCTTCGGTGCCGCACTTGATGGAAAAAGCTTTTGTATGAATTTTTTTGAATCAAGCCCTTTTATCATTGGTGGAGCTCCCGAGATTTGATCGACCCTGGCATTATACGTCTCTACCCTCTTGTCGTTGGCTTCGACTCATTTTATGAGTTCCTTAAGTAATTTAGTAATTCCGGGATTAGTCCCCGATTCCTGCTCGGTAGATTTTACTATGGCAGGCTCTGTTTTGGGGGTGACCTCTCGAAGTGGGATGGAAACCGGCCTGCTTTGTGTGCGAGTTTGGCTCTGTAGCTGAGCTATTGCTAATTGTTGGGCTTGTAATATCTCGAAGATCATGCGTAAGCTAGCCCCGATCTCCTTCGGGTTTTGGGTGTCTTGGGCTACGGATCGAGCACCGCCCGGAATGCTTCTTTCTGGTTCGGAACGCTGGTTTACTTCCAAAGCAATTTGTGAATTGACATCTAGTGGTATTCCGGCTCGAATCTCAGGTAGTGCCAAGTTGTTGGTTTCATCTTGAAGGCCAACTTCGTAATCGGTCGGCGAAGCCCTTTGGTCGGTGGCTATTCGTAGCCGAACCTGAATTGAAGGTTGTTTTCGAAAAAAAGTGACCACTATTATCCTTGGCCCCACGGTGGGCGCCAAACTGTTTACCCGAATAAAGGGATGGAGTTAAATTTATGCGCAGTTATGAAAATACGTGGTACAACTTAATACAGAATGCTAGGATAAATAAAAGTATGAATATAGATTGGAGAAAACGTAATCTAGGCCAATCAATTATGAAAAGTGAATTTAGGATTTAACAAAAATAGAATCAATCTAAGAAACTAGAGAGATCACTCTTGCTTGTAGAGGGGATAATACAATTTGTGATAGTGTAAGTCCTCCAATAGATCCTTACAAGAATGATAAATAAGTCCTTTTATAGTGAAGGGGTTTGGCTCCAAGCATAATAAAATAAACATTCAGTGGGAAACCCATGATAAATCAGCTTTTTCATAATTTCTGAAGATTCCCTCTAGTGGGATTACAACGGCTTTTGTCTGCGAGCCCGATCTTACTTAGAACCCTCGATTTTGGTTCGATCTTGATTTCGGCTCGAACTTGTGATCTTGACTCGAGCTCGATCCCGGTTCGAGCCCTTGAACGGATTCCTGGTCGATGTAGGTTGGTTTTTGGATTATCTGCACGATAGATCTACCCGCGCCATGGTTCGATTCTTGTTCGAGTTTGATTATGATATCGATCTCAACACGGACCGGCCTTCCCAGGCTCTAGATTAGTTCATGCCCCTCCCCCCTCGGGATCTTACTTCGATACATCACTCTTTGAACTATACCGGACATGCCTAATCCATTTTGACCGTATACAGATAGTCCCCTCGTTTCTCAAAAATAAATACGGCGAGAAACGATAAGATTTTCAACAGCTCGATCGGATTATATTTTGTTGATTCCATCAGGTTCGACCATGACGCACATGATAGTTATCCTGTCGGTTTAGTCTCCCAAGGCATTTAATGCATATCAGGTGGTGGTCGGCCACTGCTGATAATGAACCGTCGTCGCTTTGAACCTATAAATCACTCTCACCTTTATCTTTTACCAATTTTACATCTTCAATCTTCTAAAATTTCTCAATCTCTTCTTACAAAAAAGCTGTGATTTCTTTCCGAAAGGATCCCTCAATTCTACCAAATCTCTATCACCTCCTTCTGCTCCTTATTTTTGAATTCAAAAATGGCGAAAACATCGCAAACAGTTCCTCAGAAAGAGAAATCTTCATCTTCACAGTGTGTCGCCGATGAGACACCGGTGGAACCACGGCCAGAGGAGTGTGTCCCCGGGGCGTACGTCCTTACTTCAGATTTTAAAGTTGATAAAGGTTCATCGGTCCCTGGCTGGTGTGAGCCGGTATCGAGGTATATGTGTTCCATTACTGAGAAGCACCTCGATCTGTTAAAGAAGGACTGCAATTGGGGGGAAAAAGAAGTGATAATACCTACCCCTGATGAAGACATTACTTCTCACGTGAAAGGGTTTTTGAACGTATATACTTACCCTTTCACTTTGGGTTCCCTCGATTCCGTCATTATCGACTTCTCTCGACATTATCAGGTAACCTTAGGCCATGTCCATCCTTCTTTGTGGCGGATCGTTATTCTAATCCGATATTTCGTGAGCAAAATCGAGGGGATGGCGTTCACCCTTGATCATCTTATCCGGCTATACCGTCCCCGACTTTTTCGGGGAGGGTTAATAAAACTCCAGCGTTGGGCTACCAAGGCTTTGTTCTAGAGTATTGACGAGGACAGGGACCGGGGTTGGATGAGCAGGTTCGTTCGAGTAAGGACTTCGGACCTGATCCCGACCGAAAAAATGCCTTTTCCCGAGGAGTGGAATTTGAAACGTAAGTGTGAGTTTGCTGTTGTTTCTATTTTGTTCTTTCATTTGTTCTCTTATCGACACTCCTCTTTTCATGATGTAGCAGTTCCCTGGATTCCCGGAGTGGTTCCCGACCTCAAGAATTGGGTACGGGCTCTTGTTTCGACTTCCACATACGCCGAGCGCTCATGGCGTAATTTGTCTAAGGGTCGGTGGGAGGCCAAAAACCACGGTAAGCTCATTTCTCGGAATCTGACGAGGCATTTCTCGATATATTTTTGATAAGGTTTCCCATATGCAGGTTTGGGTAAGGATGCAGTCTTGAGACCTCTGTCTAATGAGGAGGATGTCTCGACCTTCGTTCCAAAGCCTGTGAAGGAAAATAAAAAGAAGAGAGCTTCGTTGTCCGAATATCCAAAACCGAAGAAGAGGACGGCTCGTAAACCAAACAAGAATGTCATTCCTTTGACCGTAGAATCCGTTTTGCACATAAGGGATGAAGAAGAAGAAAAATATGATGAGTCCACGCTGGCGGTCCGGACGAAGAGAGCCACCGATGCTTCAATGCCGGCTGGATCGATGATGCCCTATGGGGCTCTGTCTCGAACTGAAAATATACCGGAGAGTGGTTCCGGCAGAGTCCCCGAACTATCGGATGTCGAAGATACCTCTCACCGGAATCAACCCGCAGGGGTTACAATCAGGGAGCCCTTCGAACCCCTCCGAGCCGAGGGGAATGCTCCGAGCGATTCACTTGAGGCAGCAGCGAACGAGGACTCGCCTTTCTTTCCCGTTTTTTCCGCAGGGGTGATTCGTGAAGCTCAAGCTCTGGGGGCCCTTAATCTAGATAGGCCTCACGATGAAGAGGATCAGTTTCGTGACATGTTTACTGGTATCGAGGATGTTGCCGGTGCCGGTGATGAATCGGATCTTTTTCACGGTTTGCGGCAGGCTTTGGACCAAGCGAGTCTTTTGAAAACCTTTTTGTTGGTATTGCCTTTATGTTTGTCTTTCGTTAACTTCGCTCTTTGTTTCTTCGTAGGCTGCGGCAGTCCATCGAGAACAATGTTCTCGTTCCCAGAATGAGCTGCATCGATACGCGGCCGACCTAAAACGCGCTATCGATGAGAGGAACTCTCTCAAACTTTCCTTAGGACAGAGAGAGGAGGAAATAAAAGATCTCCGGGCTGAGCTGTCCAAGGCTTATCGAGACCAGAATGATTTGTCTGAGCAGGTAATGATGCTTTTGAAAACCTATGGGTTCGATACCGGAACGGTAGCTAACATTTCGGTCTCACAGCTATAGCAAAAAATCGAGATGATAGGGAGGCTGCGTGAGGAGGTCGATGTGATAAGGATGGAATCCTTGCGGTGGAAAGAAGGTATGGACCGCTTTGCTGCAGAAAAGGAGACCGCTCGAGCCCAGTTATCATCGTCCGAAACCCAACTTCAGAATGTGAAGGAGAAAAACCTGGTTCAAGCAAAGAAAATCGAGGAGCTTGAGGCTAGGTTGGCCTCAGTACTCGCCAAGGGCGAATCCGATGCCGAAAAGGCAAAGACTTATGCGGATGCGCTCGTGACCGTCTATCGGGCTGATGCTGAAGCTGCCCAAGTTCAGGCAAGAGAGGCAGCCGAATCCGCTGATGGTCGGGCGCACTAGGTTGCCGAACTTGCTAAGTACCGATCCAGGAGAGAAACCCTCGAGGAGATTCATGCTCGCGGCTTCGATCTCACGGAAGAGATAAAAAGGGCAAAAGAACTTGAGGCTGATGTCGAAGCTCCGGTTTCCGATGATGATGATGACGACGATGGGAGCAAAAGTCGATCCGAGAACGGGGGGGAATGTGATAAAGAAAAGACCGCTCCCGTTTAAATTTTTTTTTTCTTTTTTTTTTGCTGTAGCCACCCATGTAGATAAATTTTGTGTATAGGCCTCTTCTCTTGCCGACTTGCTTTTGATTCTGTTTCCTGGGTTGCTGTGATTTGCCTCATAAATATTTCTATAATGTTTTAAACCAATTAATCAAACTCGAACCTCGCAGTCTCTTCAACCGAGCGAGTGTCTGCTTGTGCTCGATTTAATTGTCAACGATACGATTTTGAAGAGAATATAGCCCGTGGGCGTGATGGTCGAGCGAGTGATTGCTTGTGCTCAAATTAATGTAGCCCGTAGGCTTGGTCGAGTGAATGATTCGAACTCGAATTAATGCAGCCCGTAGGCTATTTGGTCGAGTGAGTTTTTGCTCAAACTCGAGATAAAAAATAGCCCGTAGGCTTGATCGAGTGAATGATTCGAACTCGAATTAATGCAGCCCGTAGGCTATTTGGTCGAGTGAGTGTTTGCTCGAACTCGAATTAAAAAATAGCCCGTAGGCTTGATCGAGTGAATGATTCGAACTCGAATTAATGCAGCCCGTAGGCTATTTGGTCAAGTGAGTTTTTGCTCGAACTCAAGATAAAAAATAGCCCGTAGGCTTGATCGAGTGAATGATTCGAACTCGAATTAATGCAGCCCGTAGGCTATTTGGTCAAGTGAGTGTTTGCTCGAACTCGAATTAAAAAAATAGCCCGTAGGCTTGATCGAGTGAATGATTCGAACTCAAATTAATGCAGCCCGTAGGCTATTTGGTCGAGTGAGTGTTTGCTCGAACTCAAAATGAGAAATTGCCCGTAGGCTTATTTGGTCGAAACAGTTTTTGCTCGAACTTGAGATAAAAAATATATAGCCCGTAGGCTTAATGGTCGCATTATATCTTAATTCTTCACATGTTATTACACGCCTGGGTTCGGGCCAACTTATACGAGCATGGCTCGCTTCGATCATTTGGCTCTTTACAGTTTTCCTATCGGGACCCTGTTGCTGTGAAGTAACTCTCTTACGGGGCCTCGGATATTATCATAAGTGCTGCACGACCAGTGGTTGCCTCATTAAAAACCTTGCCGAAAAACCCATTTGGGATAAAATCCGGTCTTGAGGAAAAAAGAGTGCAACACGTGCTTTCTGATGAGAGATCTGTCCCCTGTTCGGACTTCTGTAGGGGTCAGTTTCGAGATGTAAACGAATATGGAAAGGTTGTACCTTAACAGTAGTACCGTTTCAGATGTGATACATTCCAGTTGCTTGATAACTGTTTGCCGTTTATAACGCCGATCCTGTACAATCCCTTTCCGATGTCCTCGAGTACCTAATATGGTCCTTCCCAATTCGGTCCTAGCTTCCCTTCATTTGGATTCCGGGTATTGATGGTAATTTTTCTTAACACTAAGTCCCCAAGCTTGAAATGGCAGAGCTTGGTTCTTCGGTTATAATACCTTTCGATTCGTTGCTTTTGGGCGGCCATTCGGACGAGGGCAGTTTCTCGCCTTTCGTCCGATAGTTCGAGGCTTGTGTACATAGCCTCGTTATTTGATTCTTCCATTGAGAATCAAAATCTAGCACTGGGTTCACCAACCTCGACTGGTATTAATGCTTCGGATCCATATACTAAAGAGAACGGGGTCGCCCCCGTACTGGATTTTGATGTTGTCCGATATGCCCAAAGGACTTTGGGCAGGATTTCTCTCCATCTCCCTTTAGCATCGTTCAACCTCTTCTTTAAGTTTTGAATGACAGTTTTATTTGTTGATTCGGCCTGCCCGTTCCCACTGGGGTGGTACGGCATCGACAATATCCTTTTTATCTTGTGGTCTTCGAGGAATCTTGTTACTTTGCCGCCAATGAATTGCTTTTCATTGTCACATACTATTTCGGCGGGTATCCCGAACCGGCATATGATATGATCCCAAATAAAGTCTATAACGTCTTTCTCTCTTATTTTCTCGAACGCTTGCGCTTCAATCCATTTAGAAAAATAGTCAGTCATAAACAAAATGAATTTAGCTTTACCTGGGGTCAATGGCAGAGGGCCGACGATATTCATTCCCCATTTCATGAAAGGCCACGGGAATAGGACCGAGTGGAGTTGTTCTCCGGGCTGGTGGATCATTAGCGCGAACCTTTGACATTTATCACATTTACGAACAAATTCCTTCGTATCTTTGCCCATATCGATCCAATAATACCCTGCTCTGATTATTTTTTGGACTAATGTGTCGGCTCCAGAGTGATTCCCACAAGTACCCTCATGCACTTCCCGTAGGACATAATCGACATCCCCCGGACCCAAGCATACCGCCAGTGGTCCGTTGAACGTTCTTCGGTACAATGTTCCATCTGAAGCTAGAGTGAATCGAGCAGCCTTGGTCCGTAGGGTTCTGGACTCTTTAGGGTCCAATGGGAGTTTTCCGTTTTTCAAATATTCGATATACTTGTTTCTCCAATCCCAAGTTAAGCTTGTAGAATTTATTTCGGCGTGTCCTTCTTCGACTACCGATCTCGAAAGTTGAACCACATTCCCCGAGCCCATATCATCTACCTCGACCGATGACCCCAAATTCGCCAGTGCGTCGGCCTCATTATTCTGTTCCCGTGGTACATGCCGTAAAGTCCATTGTTTGAAATGGCGCAAAGTGATAAGCAGTTTATCTAAATACCTCTGCATTCTACCTTCTCGAACTTCGAAAGTTTTGTTTACTTGACTCACCACCAGCAAGGAATCGCAGTTGGCTTCAATGATTTCTGCTCCCAAATTTCTAGCTAGCTCGAGAACTGCAATCACAGCTTCATACTCGGCCTCGTTGTTAGTCAATTTGATAGTTTTAATAGATTGTCTAATAATTCCACCCATGGGTGGTTTCAAAACTATGCCCAGCCGGACCCTTTTACGTTTGAAACCCCATCCGTAAAAAGGACCCATACCCCCGATAATGTACCTGATTTCAATAGTTCTTTTTTGGCTTCGGGTATGAGGGCTGGTGTAAAATCGGCCACGAAGTCTGCTAGGACTTGAGACTTGATGGCCGTACGGGGTCGATATTCGATATCGTACCCATTGATTTCGACAGCCCATTTGGCCAGCCGGCTTGATAACTCGGGTTTGTGCAAAATATTACGAAGCGGGTAAGTAGACAATACGCATATGGGATGACATTGGAAGTACGGCTTTAACTTCCTTGAGGCGCTTATTAGTGCAAGCGCCAACTTTTCTAGGAGCGGATATCTAGTTTCCGCCTCTCCTAAGGTTTGACTTGTATAATAAACTGGGAATTGCGTACCTTGCTCTTCTCGAACCAGGACACCGCTTATGGAGACTTCCGACACTGCTAGGTACAAACAAAGTTTCTTATCGGTTTTTGGAATGTGAAGCAGTGGTGCGCTTGACAGATATCGTTTTAGTCCTTCTAATGCTTGTTGGCACTCCGGGGTCCACGAAAAATCGTTCTTCTTTTTGAGTAGAGAAAAAAATTTATGACTTCGATCGGATGACCTCGATATGAATCGGCTTAGGGCGGCGATCCGACCCGTTAGTCTTTGCACGGCCTTTACACTATCTATGACGGTGATGTCTCAACAGCCTTGATTTTATCAGGGTTAATCTCTATTCCCCGATGTGATACCATGAAGCCGAGGAACTTGCCCGAACCGACACCGAAGACACATTTTTCGGGGTTGAGCTTCATTTTGTATTTCCTCAGAATCTCGAATGTTTCCTGCAAATGAATTAAATGGTCCTCTGCGCGCAAGGATTTGACTAACATGTCATCAATATAAACCTCCATTGATTTTTCTATTTGTTCTTCGAACATTTTATTCACTAGGCGTTGGTAAGTGGCCCCTGCGTTTTTTAGCCCAAAGGGCATCACATTATAACAATACGTCCCATATTTGGTGACAAACGAGGTTTTCTCCTGGTCCTCCGGGTTCATCTATATTTGATTATACCCGGAATAGGCGACGGGAAAAGTGAGGATCTCATGGCCGGCCGTGGCATCGATCATGCGATCGATGTTGGGCAATGGAAAAGAATCTTTGGGGCATGCTTTGTTCAAATCCTTATAGTCCACGCACATCCTAAGTTTGTCCCTTTTTTTAGGGACTATGACTACGTTGGCTAACCTTTTGGGGTATTTTACCTCCCGAATGGACCCTATTTTGAGAAGTTTGATTACCTCGTCCTTTACGAAGGCGTTCTTTCTATCAGACTGGGGTCTTCTTTTTTGCTTCACCGGTCTGAACCTATGGTCCAAACGTAGCTGATGCGTCGTTATGTCCAGCGGGATCCCTATTATATCTAAATGGGACTAGGCGAAACAATCTATGTTATTGATAAGAAATTGAACGAGTTTCTTCCTGAGTTCAGGGCTCAACCCCGTTCCTAATTATACCTTTTTCTCGGGCCGGCGCTCGATTAATACGACTTGTTCTAGCTCCTCATCGTTGATTTTGTGGCATCAGAGTCATCCGGAGTTACGAAAGATCGAGGGACCCTTTGGTCTTCATTCTCTTTGACTTTCTAGTTGTCAGGCTGGGTTGGAGTCACTGTCTGTGATTGCTATTTGGTGTCCCGTTCTCCTTCCGGGCCCGGTCCCTTTATCGGCGAAAGTGAGGACATTGGTTTGGCTTCATCGACGGCGAACATTTCTTTTACGGCTGGCTGCTCTCCGTATACCGTTTTGACATCTCCCGACGCCGAAAATTTGAGGACCTGGTGCAGGGTCGAAGGCACGGCTCTCATGTTGTGGATCCATGGCCTTTCAAAAAGGGCGTTATACCTCATATCGCCTTCGATCACATGAAACTTTGTTTCCTGGACAGTTCCGGCCATGTTTATTGGCAAGGCTATCTCCCCTTTGGTGGTTTCGCATGCCATATTGAACCCGTTTAGGACCAGAGTTGCAGGCACGATTCGATCATGCAGGCCGAGCTGCTCTACTACCTTCAATTGGATGATATTAGCCGAGCTACCTGGATCAATCAACACACGCTTAATCTTAGTTTTATTTACGAGTACGGATATTACCAGTGCGTCATTGTGAGGTTGGATGACCCCTTCTGCATCTTTATCACCAAAGGACAAAGTCCCCATGGGTGCGTACTCTTGAGTCCGAGATCGTTTTTCCCTCACCATCGATGTTTTAGTGCGCTTAAGCATCGGTCCCCGGGGGTATCAGTGCCGCCGATGATCATGTGGATAACGTGCTGTGGTTCTTCTTGCTCGTTCTGCTTGCTGACATCCCTACTTCTAAAATGGCTCTTTGCTCTATCACTCAGAAACTCCCGAAGGTGCCCTTTGTTAAATAGGCGAGTTATTTCCTCTCTTAGTTGCTTGCAATCTTCCGTTCTGTGGCCATGGGTTCCATGGTATTCACACGTTTGATTGGGATTTCTTCGCGCAGGATTGGTTTGCATTGGTCGGGGCCATTTAGTGTCTTCGATGCGTCCGATGGCCGATACGAGAGCGGATGCGCCAACGCTGAAGTTATACTCTGATAATCGAGGTACTTCTATAGGCTCGGCATATTTGTCGAAGCCGCTCTTACTTATAAGCCCCCGAGAATTTTGTCCCCGATCAATTCTTTGACTGTTCCGAACTGCGTTGCGTGTTGAACCATTATTTACTCGATCGGTGATGTATGGTCGATATCGGTCTCTGTTTGACCTTTGTTCTCTGTCGATCTGCTTTTGATTAATAACTGTCCTGTTCTGATGAACAGGTCCGTACGGGGTCCCCGACTGATCGTCCTCGACCCTAATTTTCGATTGATATCGGTTATGTACATCTGCCCAAGTTACCGCCGGGTACTCGATCAAATTTTGTTTCAGCCGATGTGATGCTGTCGAACTTAGCTCGTTCAATCCTTGGGTGAAAGCTTGTACGGCCCAGTCGTCGGTGACCGGGGGTAATTCCATGCGTTCCATTTGAAACCGGGATACGAATTCCCTCAGCATTTCTCCCTGCCTTTGCTTTACTTTGAAGAGGTCTGATTTTCTCGTTGCGACCTTTATGGCACCATCATGTGCTTTTATGAACGAATCTGCCAACATGGCAAAAGAATCGATGGAATTTGGTGGTAAATTGTGGTACCAAATCATAGCTCCTTTCGAGAGGGTCTCCCCGAACTTTTTCAATAGCATGGATTCAATCTCGTCATCTTCCAAATCGTTGCCTTTTATAGCACACGTGTAAGAGGTGACATGTTCGTTAGGATCGGTCGTACCGTTATATTTGGGAATTTCGGGCATACGGAACTTTTTGGGGATTGGCTTCGGTGCCGCACTCGATGCAAAAAGCTTTTGTATGAATTTTTTTGAATCAAGCCCTTTTATCATTGGCGGAGCTCCCGGGATTTGATCGACCCTGGAATTATACGTCTCCACCCTCTTGTCGTTGGCTTCGACTCGTTTCGTGAGTTCCTCGAGCAATTTAGTAATTCCGGGATTAGTCCCCGATTCCTGCTCGTTAGATTTTACTATGGCAGGCTCTGTTCTGGGGGTGACCTCTCGAAGTGGGTTGGAAACCGGCCTGCTTTGTGCGCGAGTTTGGCTCTGTAGCTGAACTATTGCTAATTGTTGGGCTTGTAATATCTCGAAGATCATGCGTAAGCTGGCCCCGATCTCCTTCGGGTTTTGGGTGTCTTGGGCTACGGATCGAGCACCGCCCTGAATGCTTCTTTCCGGTTCGGAACGCTAGTTTGCTTCCAAAGCAATTTGTGAATTAACATCTAGTGGTATTCCAGCTCGAATCTCAGGTAGTGCCAAGTTGTTGGTTTCATCTTGAAGACCAACTTCGTAATCGGTCGGCGAAGCCATTTGGTCAATGGCTATTCGTAGCCGAACCTGAATTGAAGGTTGTTTTCGAAAATAAGTGATAACTATTATCCTCGGCCCCACGGTGGGCGCCAAACTGTTTACCCGAAAAAAGGGATAGAGTTGAATTTATACGTTGTTCCGAAGATACGTGGTACAACTTAATACAGAATGCTAGGATAAATAAAAGTATGAATATAGATTGGAGAAAACGTAATCTAGGCCAATCAATTATGAACAGTGAAATTTAGGATTTAACAAAAATAGAATCAATCTAAGAAACTAGAAAGATCACTCTTGCTTGTAGAGGGGATAATACAATTTGTGATAGTGTAAGTCCTCCAATAGATCCTTACAAGAATGATAAACAAGTACTTTTATAGTGAAGGGGTTTGGCTCCAAGTATAATAAAATAAACATTCAGTGGGAAACCCATGATAAATCAGCTTTTCCATAATTTCTGCCAAGATTCCCTCTAGTGGGATTACAACGGCTTTTGTCTGCGAACCCGATCTTGCTTAGAACCCTCGATTTTGGTTCGAGCTTGATTTCGGCTCGGACTTGTGAACTTGACTCGAGCTCGATCTCGGTTCGAGTCCTCGAACGGATTCCTGGTCGATGTAGGTTGGTTTTTGGATTATCTGCACGATAGATCTACCCGCGCCATGGTTCGATTCTTGTTCGAGTTTGATTATGATATCGATCTCAACACGGACCGGCCTTCCCAGGCTCTAGATTAGTTCGTGCCCCCCTTCGGGATCTTACTTCGATACATCACCCTTCGAACCGTACCGGGCATGCCAAATCCATTTCGATCGTATACAATAACTTTGTTCATATGCATGTAAAAGTATTATTAACCTTATTGGTTGTCGTAAATATTCAAAACATACTATAAAAGAATCATACATAAAAAATAGGGATAATTTCGGAAAACTTGAATTTTTTTTTTTGTTGCGACAATTTGAAAAACTTGTTTTAATTTTTTGTTTAGTTGCGAAAAGTTTGAAATGGAAAACCTATCTTTCCTTATAATTGGTTGAAAAATAGTTTTTGCAAAAAGAAAATTAAATTTTTTATTTGAAGCTTCTCTTTATAATGTTGAAGCAAACTTCTATTAGATCTATTTGCCTTACCCGTAATTTCTACCGGGGGTCCAAACGGTCAATTTTTGAATTAGCAGTCAAACCAACTTTAAATAATTTAGAACACTTCTTTAGTCCCTTTTCTTCCTCACAAGATTCTAGGGTTTCTCTTTCTCCACCGACGGGACCGTCCCTCTCTTCCTCTCTACACACAGTTCTTCTCTATTTTTTTTTACCGGCGGTTCTTGTTTTCTGATTAATTTCCTTTCTTATACAAAGCTACATTCTTTTATACTCATATGGGTGAAAAAGATTCAGAAGGCACTGAAAGTGCCACAACATCGGAGGATGTTGAAAATTCTGATAAAGGCGAAAAATTGAAGGGTTTAGCGGACAATTCAAGCAAAAAGATATGTGGTTTTGATTCAAGTTTTGATATTTCTGGGAAAATTTTGGATTTTCCATTATTGGAAGGTGTTGAAGAGGGTGGTGGTGGGGAGGTTGAGGGTTTGTACATGTACAAGAATGTATTTAATTTGATTCCTAAGTCAATTGGTGCACTTGGGAAAGTTAAGATACTTAAATTCTTTGGGAATGAGGTTAATTTGTTCCCAATTGGAGAGTTGAGGAACTTAGTTGAATTGGAGAGCTTGCAAGTGAAGGTGTCATTGCCTGGGATGAGTGGATTGGATTTGAATAAGCTGAAGTGTTTGAAAGAATTGGAGCTTTGTAAAGTTCCTTCTAGACCTTCAGCTTTCCCTCTTTTAAGAGATATTACTGGTCTTAAACGTCTTACTAAGCTCTCTGTCTGTCATTTTTCTATCAGGTTAGAGATTTTTTTTTACTATTCTATTAGGATTTTAAGTCATACACACTGACAATGTGAATATTATTAACGCCTATCTATGCAGATTGGCAATTGCCTGTAGTTGTCTTTTAATTGACCTGATAATGTAAAAATCTTAAAACTGTCAATGTATAAACATTATATCCATTCTATGATGTTTTTATGTGAGCACAAAGGCCATATGCTTTTGGTATTAATGTGAGTTGGTTAGGTTGCATCTACACCTTTTCATTATCTTTCAGTCCTTAAAGAAAATTGAATTTACTAGACCAAGGTAATTGCTAAAGCTAGAGTTTTCACGAGTGCTAGACATCTTGCTAGTATAAGCAGGATAAGTGACCACCCAAATTTCCATTAATACAAGGACAGGTAGGTAGGTGGAGGACAGGATATTGGATTGTGTCCGTCTTCTCTGAGGGAAATATAGGGAAAAAAGAAATTGCCGGAGAAGTGGTTTTGCTTTCATTCCGGAAACCAATTTTCCCGAAAGTTGGAACTTGTTTTGTACACTTAGATAACCTAGTTTTTATGCATGATTCATAAAAGAAAATGGATTGATTTCTCAACAAATTTTAGCATGCCGTTATACAGCTGGAGAAATAAGAGAAAATAATGATTTGTTTTTTCTGTGTTGCTGCTGCATAGGTACTTCAACCGATTGAAGTTGTTTAATCAGGAGTAAGAACACTCATAAAATTTTTAAGTTGGTTGGAAGGAGTTTAACACTTTTTAAAGGGTATTAGTTTCTACTCTAGGGCCATATAAGATTGCACGGGATACTAGGATTAGGCATTAGCATAACTAACCCTTGTTGAAGGGTGAGTTTTGTAAATCCTACCATCCACATAAAGAGTTTTATCTATTTATTTGTGTTTTCTTTAATTTTTTATTTTTGGGATTTCTTATCCTATAGTGCATCTTAGATAGGTTAAAATTATCTTATTTATTCTACCTTACATAATCTGACAGCTGAAGAGGTTGGCACAAATCCATTGGGAAAGTATTTTGATCCCTGTAGACACGAGTGTATTTTTGACTAGAAGGTGTATGTGAAAAACCCATATATGAGTACAACACAGAATTTTAAAGTTATAGTGGTTAAAAACAAAAGAACTCATAGGGCTCCAATAGAACAAACAGAGAAGGGAAGTATGTGAAGTGAATTCGTATGCTATGGAGTATGGCAACATAGAGCACACTGCCTATCCATGTACTTCACGCTTCAAAAGTGCAAGTCTGTTGCTGTCACGTCTTTCCATCACAGTAGCATGTACCGTAGATAGTAGCAGTAAAATGAACTTTTGCTGAAGTCCATGTAATTTTGCAGTTGTATGTAATTGCTTAATATTGGTAGCGTTGGAAATTATTCTTCTTTGGATCAGGAGGGAGGATTTGACTTGGAAATAGGTGTTAGGATTTGTATTTTATAGACATTCTTTTAAAAGAAGGATTTGTAATTTATAGTCTTCCTTTATTTAGTGCAGTTATGCCACAGCCTTGAGATAACAAGACATGTCTATGTTGTTCAACATTTGATACATTTTGTTAAATGGGGTCTGATATCTTAAGATTTCTTTTTCATCCAAACAAATGGAATCACATTTAATGTCTAAAAGACTAAATTTTCATTCTGCTGACACTTTTGACAAGCAGGGGCTACTTTTGATTGCTAGAGGTTGAAAGTTGTGAACGATAAACTAGTAAATTCAGTTACATATTTAATACATTCACTCATTTTCATCTTTGTACTCCATGATAATGCAATTGTTCCTTGCTGTTCATGCAGATACCTGCCTCCAGAAATTGGCTGTCTCAGTAATTTGGAGTACCTAGATCTTTCATTCAATAAGATGAGGAATTTACCTGTTGAGATAACTCATCTGAACTCATTACTGTCACTGAAAGTTGCTAATAATAAATTGATTGAAGTACCTCCGGGGCTGTCTTCTCTGCAAAGATTAGAGAATTTGGACTTTTCTAACAATAGATTGACGTCGTTGGAGAATCTTGATCTCCTTTCAATGTATAATCTGCAGAGACTCAATCTTCAGGTATGTGTTACTGAAAATACAGTTTCTTTTCGGACATTTCTTATAGGCTTCTTCTCTAGTTTCTTTTCCCTTTTTGCTGACAAATTTCGTGCATTTCTCTGGAAAAAGGACTGATATGTATTTGTCTCAATTGTCTAGTCAAGTAACTTGGTGTATAATAATTACCTTATTCTGACCCATTTATCTTTGTTGAATTCCCTGAAGCACAATAAGCTTTTTAGGTGTTGTTCTATTCCTACATGGGTATGCTGCAATTTGGAGGGGAATTGCATAGATTTGTCCAGTTCATCGTCTGAAATGGATGTGCTTGAAGATTATGATCAGGAAACCTCTGAGAATTCGCAAAATGGTGAACTCTCATCTCCCTCTCCTTATTTCTGATGCTCTTTCTGCACATTCTGATTCCTTGGTATCTTGTATATTGCCCTTCGAAGAGTTCTTGTTCGGAAGGGACTGACCTTGGAGAAGTCTGATATGTGTAAATTATTTATCTTGTAGGAGCTTCTATCACATCGTCGGGTCATTTATGTGGCTCATCACCCATTCATCGATGTTTTCGGCCTCGAAAATCCAAGAGATGGAAGCGACAGCATTATTTGCAACAGAGAGCTCGTCAAGAACGACTAAATAACAGCAGAAAATGCGTCGCCTGCAAACATTCTGTGCTAGTTGATGAATCTCTGGTGGAAGGCCCGTCAAACATAGTGGATGACGATGCTGATGATAAAGAACTCTTGACTGAAGAGGCTGAGTGCAAAGACTCTGTAGCTAATGTTGTTGATGAAGATAGCAGAAAGGAGGAGCATTATGTTGACAGATGTTCATGTGTTCCTGACTCCATTGGGACAAGCATAGATAGTCATAGTAGCTGTAAAAAATGTGATGCTTCAGTAGGTTCTCTTTCTCATGCTGCTGATGTTGTCGAGGAAAGCTCGTCTCCCGAGGTGTCTAATATTCCTCCAAAATCGAAAAGGCACCTCGATGGGGTCATTGATAATCCAAAACCATGCAAAACCCGCAGACCAACAGATGATTCAGATTTATCCTGCAAATACAGCATGATATCTTTCTGCGGTATTAATGATTATTTACCGGATGGCTTTTATGATGCCGGACGAGATCGGCCATTTATGTCGCTTAGGAGTTATGAGCAGAATTTGCATCTTGATTCGCGGGAAGTCATTTTAGTTGACAGGTAAGCTCCCATATCTGCATGCCATTAACAGTCATGGCGTTTGACTGCTAAGTATAATGAATGCTTTGCCTTTCTAGTCATTTGGATTTCTTATTTAATTTGTTCAGGCAAAGAGATGAAATGCTGGATGCCATTGCTCTACGTGCTCAAGCACTGATCCTTCATTTTAAGCAGATAAATGGTTTGTTCAGAGATAGAGAACATGTTGCTATAGACAACTTGCAAATTGCATCATTGCTTGCACTTTTAGTGTCGGATCATTTTGGTGGAAGCGATAGAAGTACTATTGTTCAGAGGGCAAGGAAAACAGTATCTGGGTCGAACTACAGCAAGCCTTTTGTCTGCACATGCCCTACCGGAAATGATGACACTACCAGCATAGTCACAAAAGACAGTCCTAGCGGCTTAGGAGATATACTTTTCCTTGATCTTTGTGAGAAAGCACTTCGCTCCATAAAATCAAGGCAAAATTCTATTGTTGTTCCTATTGGTAGTTTGCAGTTTGGTATATGTAGGCATAGGGCCTTGCTTATGAAGGTATTCTGTCATCAGATATGTTTCTATTTCTGAATGTAGTTAGCTATTATGAACTGATGAATTTCATTTGTCTTCTCCAGTACCTGTGTGACCGAATAGAACCTCATATATCTTGTGAGCTTGTTAGGGGTTATTTGGATTTTTCGCCACATGCATGGAACGTGATTGTGGTAAAGAGGGGTGAATTATGGGTTCGAATGATAGTGGATGCGTGCCGTCCCCTTGATATCAGAGAAGAGACAGATCCGGAATATTTTTGCAGGTCAATGATTTTCCAATACTTTCTTCATGACTTATTTCCTGGTGCTACACGCATTTACATGACTACATCTGTATTAGGATCTTGCATTGGCGATGTAGACAGTATGGTTATTGGTTATTTTGGAGTGAAAATAGCCATTTTCTTGAGTAGTTTCTGTTACCAAAACTCTAGTTGCCCTAGGTTCTAAAAGTTAATAGCAAGCACATTCTCTCCCTGTATTTCCCCCTGCTGTATTCTGTGGTGAATAATTTACTTTGTATAGAGCAAATTTGTAATTGCTGTGTAATAGTAGGTTGACCCTGGTGATTGTTGACATCATTCCTTTTCTATTCATTCTGCTGTTCTATGGAGTCTACTTTGGCAAAATATCAATCTCGGGTTCCTACAATTTTTAACTCGTCTGATAGAAAATGGATTCTGTGTACAAGAACGGGTCTTGGGCTGTGGTCAGTTGGGAACTATATCTCATCATTTAAGACTTATTCCCCCCAAAAACTCACCATTTAAAAGTTTTTTGGCGATAGTCATTGATATCCAATTTAGCCCTTTGAATTATTTTAGCTACTGATTATATTAGTTTCATTATTCATAATCATTGTTTGGCTTACTGGAAAATTAATTTTAGTTCTGACAACTAACTGCTGCTACAAAAGAATTACGTAATTTGTTTATGAAATTATTGAATATCACTTAATTTTCCTGATCAGAAGTTATTTTGATCACCCAAACAGATCAAAGTTTCATGAACAAATGTTTTCGGTTTTTCTGGCTTTGATGGTCTCATATGCAAATGTATCCTGTGCAGAAACCGTTGGTAAAGGATGATTATGATAGATTGCTGATATATCTCTTAGATCACTGAGCTTGCTGTTTTTTTCAGGTATGTGCCATTGAGCCGGATAAATGTTCCTGTTGTGCCAGATGGTATTCCTGGTCAAGTTAGTTCTTATCCTTCTCTATCCGGTTCTGATGAAATCGATAAAGCTCCTTCCTCAACCCTCGTCCAGTGTAAATTCGGATCGCTTGAGACTGTGGCAAAGGTGTGTTTCCTGACTGCTTTTAAACGTTTCTGTTTATTATTATGAATATGAAACATCCCTAAGTTCTTATTCCGAGTTCCAAGTTCAAACTGTATCATATCTGTCATATGCTGAGTAGTATTTTCCTTTTGTTGTACTTAGTTTATTTCTCCACTTAACTTGGAACTTCTTTTGTCTGAAAGTCAAGTCATTGTTGCTTAAATAAAGCACTATAACTATTCTATTCTTTGAGGGGTGAATTCTAGCATGTAAATGTATTGACCCTCCTGAAAAATAAAGAGCAAACTAGAAAATGATTTTTCTGGCTTCATTGTACTTTCCATTGTCAACTGTAATTTACTAGTGTACCTGGTTTTATGCTTCTGATCTGGTTTGGATTTATATAAGAAGAAGAAAAGCAAGTTTTGTTTTTGAGTTTATTCTGTTGTTTTGCTTGAATCCACTATTTTGCAGGCTTATTCTTTTCATTTTGCATATTTTGCATTTATGTGCTCTGTGATCATAAAACTTGGTTTGTGACACTTGTTATATCAATAGCTGTGGGAATTTAACTCGGGTAACATCTTTTTTGACGAGACATAGTTGAACATTTTTATCCATTCTTTTCTATTAATATATTTTTTTTTTGAGCAGAAAGTATACGAAGGATTCATATAATCGGTCCTGACTAATTTAGGGTTGAGGTTTAGTTGATTGATCAAACATTTTTGCTGCTGCAGGTGCGGACTTTAGAGGTATCCAGGTCCTCCGCGGATGAGATTAAGAATTTTGAGTTTAAATGCATTGGAGAAGTTAGGGTGTTGGGTGTCTTAAACAGTTCATGCATTGTCAAATATTATGGTCATCAAATATCTTCAAGATGGGCTCCTTCATCAGATAGCAGTTCAGAATGCCGTACTTTGCAGTCTGCTATTTTCATGGAGCACATAAAAGGGGGTTCACTAAAGGTATATGTTCTCCTTAAATTCTTTTCACACCTGACTCTCTTTATTCTGCTCATTTTGCTTTCTCGTCTTTAACTTACAGAAATATGTTGATAAGCTATCTAATGCTGGTGAGAAGCGTCTTCCAGTGGAGCTGTCGGTATTTATTGCTCGAGATGTGGCAAGTGCATTGACAGAGCTGCATTCTAGGCATATCATACATCGTGATATAAAAAGTGAAAACATCCTAATAGATGTGGATAAGAAGAGAGCTGACGGTACCCCTACAGTAAAGCTATGTGACTTTGATATGGCAATTCCCCTTCGTTCTTACTTACATACTTGCTGCATTGCCCATGCTGGAATTCCTCCACCAGATGTTTGTGTTGGTACACCGCGTTGGATGGCTCCTGAGGTGTTTCAGGCTATGAATAAGTGCAACATCTATGGTTTGGTAAGTTTCTCGTGCAGTGCTTTTGCACCTCAGATAACAAGAATTTAATACACCTTTCCTGGCATCTCTTGTTTCTTGTTTCATGACTTCTGCATGCTTTCCTTTCTTTTCTCTTTATCTTGATATAAAATTAATTTGCAAATGCAATTGGCACTTTTTTTTTACTCTTTCCCTTCTTTTGTTTGGGCTAATCTTCTTTGTCAAATTCTTGAGATAGATTCTAGTCTTTCCTTTCTCCAAAGCTACCTACTTTGTCTTGGGAATGACACCTTGCAATCACCATCCTTGAATTTAGAATCCTAATCTTTGAATTCTCTAGTACCGACGACCAACTTTCTGCCACTTTGTGCACCGATTTGCTAAAAGATGACTAATTGTTTTTCTTGTTTTACTGATTTCCACCCTTGGTTGAAACCATTCAACACCGCCAAGAACCTATCACCTCTAAAAGGATATGCATTTGTCTGCTAAGAACTGATATATCACTCATTCCTCTATCAAAATTCAGCTCTTTGACCTCCGTCTTCTAAGCATTTAATTTCTGTGCTCAATCTCATGCTTCCTTGAGAAATTAACATATCTTTTTTTAAAGCAAAAGAGGACGTATTCTGTCTGCTCTCTTGTTGCACTGCTAAGATTGAAGAGTAATGATTATGTATTCATCAACACATTCAAATTTCCCCCTGAATTTCTTGGTTTCCTTGACTCATCTAGCCACTTTTTGATACTTCAATTTAATTTGGAGATGGAGGATAGTTTTGTTTGTTTTTTGAGATATTATAGCATCAGAGCATCTCAGAAGATGTATCCTATGCCAAAAGAGGAGAGAGATTCTGAGGGTTGGATATTTTCTCTTCTCTTGCTCTTGAAATTGTTAAGGTCATCAAGTCTGGATTAGACGGGTTACTTGGAAAATAAAAAGGTTCTTCTAGCTTTGACTTCACTTTTCTGTTTTCCGTAGGTATTGTTGGATAGTTATGAGGCCCTAGGATACCCAAAATTTTGGTGCTTGGCCAAACAATATCAGCAGAGAGCGGGTGAAAAATAATTTTACACGCCCCCCCCCCCCCCCCCAAAAAAAAAAAATAAAAAATCAATAGATGGGTGAAGTAAGAATTTCGGTTGGCATGTTTAACTGCAGATCTAGCTTTAAATATCTTCAAAGTCTTCCGAACTAGGTTTTTACTTGTCTTGCTTTTGATGTAGGGTGTTGATATTTGGTCCTTTGGGTGCGTCCTCCTGGAGTTGTTGACGCTGCAACTTCCTTACTCAGAGTTATCTGAATTAGATATCCACAATTCTCTTCAGGTATTGCCTTGATCTCTAACCTTTAATTTAGTAATGTTCTAAATAGCATGATGAGTACCTAATCTGCTGCAAGTACCATTTTATGATGATTCCCCTCGCAATTTTTTATTACTGCCTGCCTTGTTTGCTAAAACTCAATGCTTACGGTTCTAGTGCCTCCCCGGTCATTGGATATTTCATGCGTGTCATAGTTTCCTTTTGCTATTGCTTTCTATCATGAGAACTGCCTGCATAAGATCTTTTGCATATTTATAGTGGTTTGTTGGAATTGCTTAAAATGGTATGAAAACAAATGTAACTTGACGCACACAGGTGGGTAATCGGCCACAACTACCTGAAGAACTAGAGGTAATGGCCACATCATCCAAAGCAGAGCTGGAGGATCTAGCAAAGACTTGTTCTGGCTCTGACCTAGACAAGCAGCAATCTGAATCTCATATCCTGAGATTTCTCGTTTCTATTTACCGTTGGTGTACCGAGAAGGATCCAGACGACCGTCCCACAGCAGAGAACCTCTACAATGTCTTGCTTACCTGTGCTAACTCTCTCCCTCTACAGAGTCAAGAAGAAGGATCAAAGTCCATCAGATGAAATTGATCTTCCCCAAAATTTTTGTAGCCTTAGGATGTTGTATACTAGCATTAGATTATTTGGAGTTAGGACCCGTTGAGCAATGTAACATGTTCCTTAGCCTCGCTTCAATTAGAGTACCTCACGGTCTTATTCGAGACACTATGATACTTTTCTATCATTTTCCTATTCCTTTTCCAGCTTGTAGTTCTATATACTTGTTGCCATCTAATGTATTCCTTTTCCCAGTTGATAATTATGATATTATTCCAGTTTATACTTCTTGAACAGCATCAAAATGGATGTGTATTTAACTTTGCTTACAAAATGGTGTACTATTCATAAAGCTGATTCGCATGTAGCGCTCTCTGTTGTACCATTGACTCTTTCTATTCATGTGGAATATTTTTTGACTGTTGAAGTTTCTGATTTAGTTAACTGTCTTTCTTGTTTTCTTTGAGGCCTATGCTTCTGTCCTTTTAACCAAAAGATGTCAGATAAACAAGGGTTATAAATCTTTCTTATGATTTTGTCTAATCCTTCTGAATATAGTGACCAAGTCCAAGAGGTAAATATACAAATCGTAGTATAATGAATTTGAATCCTAGAAAACCGGGGTTACCGTCTGATTGGGTTTTCCCAAAGATTTTCTGAAATTAAGGTTTTCTCTGCTAAATTATCTGGTTTTGTAAGGAGTAAATTAATTTTTGATTTGAGAATTAGAGTTTTATATTTTCTGGATCTTGAAAATTTTTCCCTTCATATTTCTTTTGTAAATTCAGGCCAGCCTAAACATTTTTGAGAATGTGGGAACAAAGGAAGAGTTCCACCATTTGTGATGTTGAAGCCCAATATTCATTTCACAAAAAAAAAAAAAGAAGCCCAATAGTTATTTCCACCATTTCCCTTTAGGGATTTTTACCTATATGTACTATATTAAAAAATTATTTACCTTTACTATTTAGGTTTTAACTTAATTACAAGTTGATATATAATTTTTCAATTATATACAAATTAGTATTAATGAGTATCCCTTTATATTAAAAATTGAATAGGGAATCCCTCTTCGCTCTCTCCATTCGATCTCTCTCTCTCTCCCATTCTCTATCAGTATTCTTATATTAATATCTTCATGTGGATTAACCAAAGAAATGATACTAATGTTAAGTGAAAAAAGGAGAGAAGATTAGTACCTGGCAAAGTTCTTGCTTCAGATACTATGAAAACAAGGAAGTAAATAAGAAAGAAAGCTCTGATGAAGAGAATCATTTTAGTTATAGGTCTTTTAGCTTTTTGGAACCAATAAACAAAATAGTATTAATTAGAAGCGAGTAGATTGAATTGAAAACTATGTTAATTCATTAAAAACTCCATTAACAGCCATTAAAAAATTTCGAAGCTTTGAATTCGAAAATTGAATTTTAAGAAATTATTTTTTGTTTGGATTGGGTGTTATTGCAAATGATTGGGAATATCCGTTGAAGTTTATATCTCAATTTTGAAACAATCTGGTAAGATTCGAGGTAGTTTTGGTTGAAATTTCATATTGAAACTCGAAAAAGAAGACACAAACAAATTATATATATTTTGTATGTCGAGTGTAGAAACGGTATAGAAAATATTTATAACTTACATAATTGTATATAAGTTGTATGTGAATTTTAATTTTTGATCGGATTCTGTACAAAAAAGGTGTATTTAAGTTGTAGATAAATTGTAGAGTTAAACCGAATTTGTATATATTTTGTAAAAAACTTTTGTTACTTCCTTTAAATATGAAAACTTAGACAAAACCGGATAAATAAGTTTAAAATCTCGTATATATACGAAAAAGTCCCTTGCCTTCGACAAGTGTGTGGCTCGCGCTTCATATAGCATTGTATACATATTTTCTTTCTCATAAATACCCCTAACAACATACCATAAACATATGAAGAAACATGGTTTTTCCGTCCTTCACAGTTTCACTCGTCCATTTCTCGTCTTCCCCTTTCAACCGAGCACATACCAGAATTTCTTCAGATAAAGGATATCAAATCTTGCTTCCCAATCTTAAATTTTTAGCTCCTCCTTCCCAGGAAATTCCATTAGCATTAATCCAAAAAAATAAACTTATAATACTTAACTCCTCCTCCCTCACAAGAAGCTCTAAACATTAAACTCAAAACACGCTCCTCCTTCGCAAGAGGCTTCTCTCTCATTGTTTGATTAACACCTATCATTTTGAAACTTGCAAATTTTTATATTATAATGCAAATATATCTTTTGAATATTTTTATATTATTTTTAAAAATTTATTTTCATTAATACGAAAGGCACGCGCAATGCACGTACACTAATACTAATTATATTAAAAGCACGAAGGGCCCTTAGCAAAATCGCCTTTTTTACCCTTTAAACCATAGAGTTCACGTTGGATAATATAGTAATT
Source organism: Nicotiana tabacum (assembly GCF_000715075.1). NCBI lineage: Eukaryota > Viridiplantae > Streptophyta > Magnoliopsida > Solanales > Solanaceae > Nicotiana > Nicotiana tabacum. The sequence continues at coordinate 45,929,936 of NC_134093.1, read as the reverse complement.
TAAGTATTTCATTAATATTTAGAAATATTCATTTAATTAATTTAGTTATTCCCCCGTTATTAGCAATCTAGGAAGGTTCACTAGATTATTTGGTAAATTTTGCCTGAATTATTTGTTATTAAAATTTTGCCATAATTATTTGGTAAATATTTTCTTGGCGTTCACTATTTCCTAAAGTTTCGCTACTTCGTTCAACTCTCCTCGAGCTCTTTTGAACTTCCTTGAACTCCCTTTACTCTTTGGAGTAGTAAATGACTTCTTTTGTTATCAAGATTTTGCGTAAATTATTTGGCAAATTTTTCTTACACCAGGAAAATTTTTCCACTGAAACTTTCCACTGCTTCGTTCAACTCTCGTTAAATGATTTTATTTGTTATTAAATTGTCTAAACTAGGAAATTTTGTAGTATTAGATTCTCTACGAGCACTTGTGACTTCTATTTGTCACTATCCCCAACATCCCATCTTTAGGATCGTGATGACATCTAATCTCTAATACTAGGTAAGCCTAACACATGATGAGATTCAGCCGAGATAACCAACTTAACTATTAATTATAAAACTATTAAATGACATAACATAGCGAAAACTGAACAATAGTTATACATTTTCCAAAACCGGTAGTACGGAGTCATAAACTCTAGTGAGGTACACTAGGACTTACTAAGTACAACACTATCTGGAAATATAATAAACAATAGCAAAGTACAATAGAAGGTGACTCCGAGGCCGAGCGGAAATGCAAGTATATCTTAAAGTCTCCACAGCAACTCTGATAATCAGCTCGCTATCGCCCAACTCACTCCGAGGTACTTGGATCTGTACAAAAATATGCATAAGCGTAATATGAATACACTACAATCGGTACCCAGTAAGTAGTAAGACTAACCTCAGTGGAGTAGTGACGAGGTTCAAGTCAAGATACCCACTAATCAAATAATCTGTGCAAAATATATATCAATATAAAGCTAACAACGGAAAGCAAAATAAATAAATGTCAACAAAGGGTAATCATGTGATAAAACAACAAAATAATCAAAGCATCGATAAAATACAAATGAGAGCAATTAAGGGAAAACAATGACAGTTCAAATCATCAAACCATTCCGACAAAAAGATTTACAACAAGAATCACCCCGATGTACCACACCTCATAATCACAAATCACAAGTCATAAATCACGAATCATATACACATGGCACCCCATGCCCACATTATCAATCACCTTTACACGACAAAGACCTCGTGCCACAACATGAGTCACACTCGCATGACAGAGACCTTGTGCCACAATATAAGTCACACTCGCACGGCAAAGACCCCGTGCCACAATATAAGTCACACTCCCACGACAAGGACCTCGTGCCTCAACAAATACCACAATTGTACGGCAAAGGCCTCGTTCCACCACGTATATTGCAACCGCAGGGCAAAGACCTTGTGCCACAATGTATATCACAACCCGTGTCAGTTATCAATAATACGTTCAAAAGAAATTTATCGAGAATCAAATAAAGTAATGCATGATAACAACTTCCTTTTTATTTCATTCCGTTATGTCACAAACAACTTAACAAAATATGAGATAACAACTCTACGTAGGTGAATTTACCTTGGCAACCAAATCATCAATTAAAGGACCGAGACACAGATTAGCAAATTGGGAACAACACAATAAAATACGTAGAAATGCATGACACACAAAAAGTCATACCACCACACAAACCTCATCAGTAAAACGCCCCCGGGCCATCACATGTTATCCCCACATAGCTCCCTTGTCTCGCCGTGTACGTAACAATAAAGTAAATGCCCGTCTTGTCTCGCTACACGCGCATCAATAATTATCCCACCTTGTCTTGCCACATGCGCAGACCCAAATATATATATATATATATATATATATATATATATATATATATATATATATAGCCCGCCTTGTCTTGCCGCATGTGCAATATCAACAATAACAATAGCATGACAGAAACTTCGTGTAAATACCCCGACAATCCACTCAACGAGTCCACGTGTGCCAAAATCACAACACAACATACCAACAATTGTCATTAAGACATCAACTTACAAATCTGCCAACACAGTGCACAAGGACAATCAATAAGGGAAAGCGGATGAGTGTTCAATATATAACATGAATTCAGCTAACCCAAATATCAACAATTTCACAAACGCCCAACTTGACCAATTAAGGAAATAAAATCTTAAAACATGATCTCTAATATGGAATATGAACTCAAGTAATCATCCATAATAAGAGCTAGGGTTTCCCCTCCAAAATGAGAAATCTCTGTTAATTGAGGCGTTTGGACATCTATTGAGAACCAAGTGCTTTTTCTTTATCTTTGACGTTATTTTTTTTTTCTTTCACATTTGTTAATTGTTTGCTTGGTAATACTGAGAATTTCAAGTGATTTCCCCTAAGATACCTTTCTTTCCTTGCATTATTTTCTTGTAACAGATACATGATCACATGGAAATTGGAATTGCCTAGCTGCCATGACATAGGAACAAAATTTTAATTATTATTTATCTCAATTATCTAATACAAGTAACTTTTTTTAAAGCAAGAAGGTAAAGTGTTCCTCAATTGGGTAGATAACACTATCATTTGCTGACCCTTCATTTGTCGTTTAATTTATCAATTTGATTTCTTCTTGATTGGCCTATTAGCACACGGAGATCGGTTTTATGACGCATTATAATTTTTTTTTAATAATGTGGCTCTTTCTACGGGGAGTCGGTAAAAAATAACTCTATGTTTTATGTACCTCAAGATGTGATAATTATTTCATTCTTTATGCAGGATTAGTTACCTTACATGTAATCCTTTTTACTTGTCAATTTATATTTTGGTGACCAGGGGTGTCAATGGTTCGGTTCAGCCGGTTATTTTATAAAATTTGTACCATACCAATTTTTCGGTTATTCTATTATGTATAACCAAAATTAAACCTTTTGAAACCGTCCCAATTATGTCGGTTTCTCTTCAATATCGGTACGGTTCGATTAATTTTCGGTATTTTTTTAAATGTCATATAAAGGTCACTAGTAAGTAAAAGTAGAATGCAATAACGTACATACTTTTATAAGACTTAGCAAAACTCTCTAGACAGTTTTGCTGTTTAAATTGTGATGAATTATGAAAACATGAAAGATGGTCAGAGTATAAATTCATTAACTACTCTACCGCTGCGTAAAAGAAACTACGCAAAGATAAAGAAAAGATAAACCACACAAGTAGAAAGATATTAACCTAATTGGAACTCAAGAATAAAGTATATAGAAGATTAAATATTCAAAAAGATAAATAGAAATCATACGAAAGGAAACATATTCAATACATTATGGTTTGCTACTCATAATCATTAGAATACTTTGTGTCTTGCTAGTGAATATGTTGGAAATAATTTAGTTTCAGTAGGTGTAACATAATAGGGATGAGAATTAGGATTTTGATCTTAATTACTTGTTGGCTTGTAACCATTTTCATAATTCTAAGACCCAAGGAAAAATTTAGTACTTTATTATTTTAAAACTTAATATATAAATATATTTTTCATATGTAAATTTATTCGGTACGGTTCGGTATTTTTTCGATTTATTTTCATAAAATAAAAAACTTACTCTAATTATCGGTACGGTTGTAGATTTATAAAAACTTACGATTTTATTAAAAAAAACCTAAAAATTGATTCGGTGCGATACGGTTTAGTCATTTTTTAAATATCCATTGACACCCTGGTGGTGATCATATTGCTTCAACAGTCAAATAATTTTATGTTCACAACAAAATAAAAAGAAAAACCAGTTAAACAGCATATGTTTTAACTTGAGTCAAACAGAAGCCAAAAGCCGCCAAAGTAGTAAAAATTATCATCCTTTTTTTGGGCATGGTTCAATCTATGCCCCCCCCCCCCCCCCCGTTCCCAGGTTTTGTAATAATAACCCTCTCTTTCATCATTCATGCCTTGCCGAAAGAGCAAAAAAGTTGACAATCCTTTTCTTGCTTTTAAACTGAAAAAAAGTTTTCACTGTTGGAGAAAAGGAAATACAATTCGAAAAAATTGAATATTTTGTCAAATTTCTTCATCAAGTCTTAGATGATTGTGGTATTGATCAAAGGGTGCTTCTTGGTAAATCTAGCCACTGATTTTCTAATTTCTAGTGAAAATACTCTACTTATAGAGTAATTGTTTTCTGTTTGAATGGAACCTTCCTCTTCCAAAACTGTTGGAGTTATATGAAGTGTATTTGTATTTGGGCCTGGCCCATGAACTGCTGTAGAAGACTTAGGCCTTATTTTTTTTTTTTTTTTAAGATTAAAACATCTGAAACTGAATACACATTTGAATATCAAGATGTGTATTAAGATAAAAATATTTGACTCTGAATACATATCTGAATGTTAAGATGTGTATTAAGATCTGAATACTAAATGATTAAGACTGTTTGATTTTTAACATCTGCATGTATAAAATTTACGTTTATTTGAAAATTAATAAACATAAAATTCAAATAAAATACTAATTAATCTAATATTCCATCACTAAAATATATAACTTTTTAAAATATGATAGTTGCTGGTGGTGATGGCTAACGGTAGTGCTTATGAATATCGACTAAAAGCGGTGGTTGGTGGTAGATTTGGTTGATGGTGGTAGTTTAGGGTAGTAGCTAGTGGTGATTGGTAGTGGTAGCTATTATGATTGAGGATGGTGGTGGTGGGTAGTGATATTTAATAATGGCGGGTGGTGGTAGTGGTAGTTTATAATGATGGGCAGTGCCAACTATTGTTGTTGATGGTGATGGGGTGGTTAGTTGTGGTAGTTGAGGTGAATGAGTGCTGGTTGTCATTGAGAATGATGGTGGTGGGAATGGTGGGGATGGTGGGTTGGGGTAGTCGACAATAGTGGCAGTTATGATTGAGGATGATAGTGGTGGTGATTGAGTATGGTGGTGGTGGGTGGCATGGTGGTAGTTGATAATAGTAGGCGGTGGCAGCAGTTAATAATGAATATGGATGATAGCATTAAATTAAGTTTCTATTATAGATCTTAATGATACAGACCTATTCAGACCCATTAAGTGGTTGTGAAGTAAAAAAAACAAACACACTTAACGATTAAGATCTGAATAATCAAGATTCAAACTTTAAAAATAAACACACTTAATATCTGAGATTTGAATGATTAAGATTCAGATCTCCATTAAGTGCAAATAAATGAGGCCTTAGTGGGTTACCTAGTCTTAGTTTTTAGAGAAATTTTCAGAAATCACTATTTGTTTAGTGGCTATTAACTTCCTATAGCTATCATATACATAATTACTTCCTATAGCTAGTATTTAGTTGTTACGCGACTGTATTCACTGTATTCGCTGTATACGCGCTACTGTATTCATGAATACAGTAGCAAAATTTGCTTAAAAAATAGGGGAGTCCAGCTGTGCGACTGTATTCGCGCTACTGTATTCATAAATACAGTAGTAGAATTTGCCTAAAAATAGGGGAATCCAGCTGTTTAATAACGAAAAGAGGATCAATTAGCGTGTATCACTCCTAATTTAACTCAACAAAATTAATTCTACATATATTTTGCTGCTATTGTACTATATTCTATGTATTCGCGCAACTGTATTTATAAATACAGTGAGGTAAAACACAGGGATTACAACTGTTTTATTATGTATTCCATATATTCGCGTGAATGTATTTATAAATATAGTAAGGTAATCCACCTAAAAACATAATTATACATTGTATTCAATTCCCCGTATTCAATTCGACTGTATTCAAACAATAAAAAGACACAAAACACAGTGATATTCAGATGTATTAAAAAAATACAGACCTTCGGAATACATAAATACAAGCAAAAAAATAATATATTTATACAAAAATATAATGTATTTGAGTGTGTTTGTACAGAATATAATATATTTGTATCATTGTATGTGACTAAATAGCAAAAAAGAGAAGAAAGTTCGCCAAAGATGGCGTTTTTCGGCTAAGCAATGTATACATTATATTATAACTAAAAATGGAGACGACTAAAAACCTGGCCCTCAAATCTTCTCCTACGTAGCCATGGCTAGATCTGTTCGCCTAAGAGGATGAGCCAATAGTGGATGATGATGCATACGATTTTGACGCCGACGACGATTAGAAGAAGCATTGAGCGGCGATGTTGAAGAAGTAGAATTAGTATATGGAGAGTAGAAACTTGATAATAGATCTCTCATTCTCTTTACTCGACAACGATTCTCGCCAGATTTGTTCCTTTTTGCTCGAAGAGAGAGAGAGAGAAGGAGAGAGAGAGAGAGAGAGAGAGAGAGAGAGAGAGAGAGAGAGAACATAATTGGCATATTTCATGCCTTAATAGTAGGTATAAATAAATACCTATTTTGCTATAAAATAGAATAGGTAGCTATAAGTAATAATATTTTGAAATTATTTTGGTTTATATTAAATAGGGTGTAATAGTTTTCTATATGAGGTAAAATTTTCTAGTTTTTATTCATTGAGTTGTAAATAAGTTCTAAAATATATAAGAGGGGAAAAGGAACATTCCAGATAGCTTTTAGTCATTTTTTGAGTATTGAATACAAGTTCTTCTCTCCCGTTTCTCTTCCTCTCTACATTTCACAAAACCCTACCTACAATTTGTCAATTCCTTTAGATTTTAGTGGCTTAACATGGTATCAGAGCCATGAATTCGTTAGTTCCCGGCGTCCTCTACCTAGCGATGTTACCCTCATATGCTATTATCAAGGATTTCGTCTTCATCAGAGATTTTTGACTTTTTTGATTTTCGTCAGATTTTTTTGGATTTTGCGTGGTGATTCTTTTCTCCTTTACTGCTGGAGCTGCGTTAATGAGTTGGAATCTCTGGTGTTCCAGCAATTTTCGATTTCTTTTTTCACATCTAGGGTTCCGAGCACTTTGATTTGGGACTCCGCATGTTACTCCTTCTGCCTTATTTTTCTCCTATCAAGGCCTTTGCTTCTTCAGGTCACGAAGATGTCTGGTATATTCTCTCCTTGCTTGATCTCTTGCCTTTACTGTCATATAATCATTTCGTCGGCATAAAGTCTGTGCATTTTTGTTGAATAATTTCTTCTGCTATCATGGTTAATTCTGATTCTGGGGTGACTTCCTATATTACATATGTTCCCGAGCCCTCTAATCCAATGTTTCTTCTCCCTTCTCATGTTACCCAAGGTGACTCGAACAAGGCACCAAGATGAGGAGCAAAGGCGAAATGAATAATCAGAAGGAACAAACTAACCTTTCCCCCCAAAAAACTCACAATTTCTCTTTGGGTGCAGGCATAACGAACATGATAAGCATGCCCGTGAATTCATAACAAGAATGCTATCTTTACTGTTAGAAGTCACCAAGCGCAAACACGCCAATCTAAGAATCGCTTTTTTTCTCATATTTTATCTCCGTCTTTCTCTGCATAGGGCTAAGCACTGCCCTCATTCTTTGCATGAGGTTAAGTACTACCTCCATCATTGCATAAAGCTAAGCACAACCTTTCCTTGCATGAGACTAAGCAATGTCTCCATTATTTGCATGAGACTAAGCATTGCCTCCATCATTGCATAAGGCTAAGCACTGCCTTTCCTTGCATGAGATTAAGCACCATCTCCATTCTTTGCATGAGGCTAAGCACTGCCTCCATTATTGCATAAGGCTAAGCATTGCCTTTCCTTGCATGAGATTAAGTACTGTCTCCATTTTTTGCATGAGGCTAAGCACTGCCTCTATTATTGCATAAGGCTAAGCACTGCCTTCCCTTGCATGAGACTAAGTACTGTCTCCATTATATTGCACGAGGCTAAGCATTTGCCTCTATCATTACATAAGGCTAAACGCTGCCTTCCTCTGCATAGGGCTAAACACTGCCCTCATTACACACAAGGCTATGCGCTGCCTTGTCTCGTTCTTGTGTACAACTAAGCATTAGCTATTCCCTCTATCGAACGATCGATATTTCCGCATCTTTGCATTTCATGGGTTGAAACATCACCACATTGTCCGTAGGCGTCATAGTCTAAAGGCATCATCCTTATAGCTTGAAGACATCATGCCATGGCCTGAGGATCTCTCGAAATTGTATATTATTATTCAAAGGCATCATAGTCCAGAGGCACCATCCTCATGGCCCGAGGACACCATTTCATGGCCTGCGAATCCCTTAGCATACGCTTCATGGCCCAAGATGTCATGGTCTAAAGACATCATCCTCATTGTCCAAAGACAATTCTCATGGTCCGAAGGGAAGTTGCGTCATGTTTAAATTTTCTCAATAACCCCATATATGTTCGTGCGCATCGTGTTATAAGCTTTGCAGGTAACTCGGGAGGTAACTGTTCTACAAACAGGAGCAATTCTCGCTCCGGTTTCCGTTCACAATGTTCACATCCTTCGATCATCTCAAATGTAACCGATGATCAACAATTGATTACCCTTATCCCGTAACCGCTCAAATATTTGCCTTAAACATCCATAACTTTCAAACTCTCATTCATAGCTCTGCCCGAAATTATCCGTTACTCATGACACCATCATATACAAAAGATCTTTTCTTGAAACGCATAACCATTTTTTATAATAACTCCATCGGTTTCATTGCCGTTGGATACAGAACTATACATGACCTGATTCCCGTAACACCAAGGATATGTAGGCAACTCAAGAACCAGGGTTCATCCCCCAATATTTTCAAAAGACACATGATCCTCACTAATTTCGGACAAAATTGGTCATCATTTTCTTTACCCGATAATTTTTTCATCATTCCCGGGTAAAGAGGGGCAGCTGTTGATACCCAATTTTTCCCTCATATTTTTATAAATATCACATATACTTTTAAAATATTATTTCTGCATCATCACCAATTTACAAGAGTCATATAAGTATTTTCTATAATTCTTTATAATCTTTAAGGCTTTAAAATTGATTTTCTTGCATTTAAATTGTTCAAATACTTATTAATTATCCTTTGAAATTGTTTTTGTGATGAATTAACAATCCAAATTTATTATTACACCTATATATATGTTTTATAATATTTTACTTCATTTTCATATAACTATATTCGCATTTGTTTTAGCTATTTACACAAATTTTGCAATTATAGCCTATGTTAAATACATAATTACATTTAATATATTATTTATCATAAAATAACATTTTTATGTTTTATCATGTTAAGCTAATATTTTTAATCATTTTACTGCATAAGTAATATTTTTATTATTTATAAATTATTTTTAAACATATCTTGCATATTTAATTTACACCCCAACACAAGGCTAATTCCGGACCAAATTACAGGCCCAAGCACTTAGCCCACTCATTTTTTCTCTTCAGCAACCCAACCAAATGACCTTTCCTAAACCCGGTCGCGAACCGTTCATTTAACCTGCCCCATTTCCTATTCGATCTTGGCCGTTGATCTTAAATGATCAACGACCCATAATAAATCCCCCATTCTCCTTATATCCCCATAACCAAACCCTAAAGACCATTCCCCCAGCCGATCGCCTTTGCATTCTCTTTACTCCTCTCTTCTTCTTTACGAACCCTAGCCGCCGTATCTCTAAATCCTCACCAAACCTGGCCCTAAAATGGAATCAATCCATGATTCACTTACCTATTTTGTGATGCTTCACTATTGTGTATGCGTTTGTGGTGTTACATAGTTCTTTCCCTATTTTTTGCAAGAATTATCTTTCAAAATCAAGCCTGATTGACTTTTATCTTTGAGGATTCAGACGGTATTTCGTCTATAGACACATAAAATGAGGCGATTCTTGCACTCCTACTTTGATTTGCAGTTGGTTGAACCCAACTAGGGTTTGATATCTTTATCTCCTTTACCGATTTTGATTGCATGAGATCTTTTCTTTCATTTTTTATGTTAAAATTGATTGTTTTCCATGATTGTCTGTTCAAATCGATTGCTATATAAACCCCCCTTTCCCCGCTTCCCCTCTAAGTTTGAACGACTACTGCTATGACTACTACTACTACCACTATTTTCCCACTCGTATTTATTCTATACTATTATGAGATTTTGATTTTTGGCCGGCTGAAAGCCAAGGCCACCAGATTCTGTTCATTAACTTCCTCTAGTGCAAGCACTGCTCAGAATCTATTTCGAGGCTCTTGTGAATTCTGAAGCACTACGGGTTTGGGGGTATCACTGTTCTCCAGTAATCACAACTATTCTTGAGATTTTTAGTTCTTCATCCTTTCTTTAGTTTTTTTGCTAATGCTTATTATCTTATACTCTCGTAATTTCATTACTCTATGATTGTGTGCATTTCTTTGGGTGTTTAATGTGATACCACTTCAAACCTGCTCTAATTCGGATTTTTCGCATAGTTAGCTAAGTTGATTCATGATGTTTACTTGGTTTACAATTAAACCTGCTTGATGTTTATATGTCTTGGCTAGAGTTGCTGTTAGTCACAGTTTTAAGAACTAAGTATTTTAGCTTCAAAGATGTTTGATTACTTATATGTATAGTTTGTCACATGTATGGCTAAGTTTGGCATCCATTTTGGTAAGTAAGTTATTCGTTTGGGCATGGTATGTTGGTCCTGCCTTTGGCATTGAGGGTTCGAAGTATACTGTCTGCACTTGGAGTTGGGCCTGTTGTCCGCATGAAGTCCTAAGCCTGTTTGAAGGCCCATATGTATTACTGGGTTATTCTCCATTTGTATTGGGCCTGTAATTATTTAAAATAATATGTAATAGCTTGTAAAACTGAATGATGGGGAAATTAGTGAAAAAAGGGTTGAGGTATTCTAATGCTTGCATAAAAGGGTAGAAAATATGCCTATAGGTTCTGTGTTTTATTTGCTATTTCGTTCAACATGCCTTATTTGTTACTTCATTTAGCGTGTCTTATTTCTGTACACTAATAGAATCATGCCTATAGGAATCATACACACTTCACTCGTACACTATTCAAAGCATGTTAGTACTCGCCATACTTGTTTTCTATGTCTATTACTGTGCACACTTAGACATCATGCCTATATGATACAATACGTATGTTTTGCTAAAGCTCGTTTAGATACCATATCTCTAGGGTTTCAACTAATCAATCAGTCACTTCTATTATCTTGGTATGCTGTTAATTATAACCTGGATATCTTGAATACATGGTCTTAATTAATTAATCAATTACTTTGTTACCTCATTGTGTTACCATACATAAAAATCATGCCTATAAGGATAAATCTTATAAAATCTATTGCGCCTATCAACTGTTAGAAATCCTGCCTATAGTGTATTGTCACTCACACAAAAAGCTATTAATTCTGGGTTCTCGAAGTTGTTTTACTGCCCATCGTGCAATATTTAGATATCATGCCTATAGGGTTGTAATGCCTTAAGTTGCAAATCTGTTAGCCTAAAGCTGCACTGCTGTCTATACAATGCTAAAATCAGAATCGCCTAGAAACCTGCCTATAGGACTTAACGGCTATAATGTTTCTTAACTTTGTAATTGTCCACTGCCTAAACCTGTCGCGTGCATTTGTGGTTTATGTGTGGGGGTTAACTTGAGCCCTTTCTTGCATTTTATGTGAAGTCCTATATGCTTTGAATGCGCGCTAGTTTATCATTTTTGAGCATCCTAAGTAAATTCTAGAACCACCCAAATAGCAGGTCCAAAGCCTCTTGGACCATAGGCATGGGACGAGTAGTGCAGGCATATGACGCTGTTTAGAATTGAATTAGAACACTTCAGGTAAACAACTTTAACATAATAATTGGGTAGCAGGAGATGATAGTCTGTGCCCGCTGAATAATATGAGCAACCCCTACCCTAAGGGAGTTGCGAAGTATGTTGCATGGGGTGATCCTTTAGGCTAAAAAACATAGAACCCCCCTCTTCTTTATATGCTTATTTGTTCACACTTACTCGTTGAATTTAGAACAATTGAGTTGTACCGTGTAACCTCTAAAGACTTGTACTGATTATCTATATAACTTAATTGTTGTCCGATTTTTGTTACACTTGTTCATAATAGAACCTTTAAATTCTTTATTTTCCCTCGCTTATATGATCACATAGGATAGTTATAATCTAATAATCCACATAGTATGAACTTCGGTCGGGACCCACAGTTGTGGACCTCGAAGAGTGCCTAATACCTTCTCTTTAAGGTAATTTGAGCTCTTACCCGATATTTGGTGACATGGACTAGTTCTAATAGAGTTATTTGCAAATAGGTGCCCTACCGCACCTCAAAATTGTTAGGTAGTAACTCTTCTCTTTTAATACCCATTTAAATGAGTTATCTCATGTCGAAACCCGCTTTTGAGAGAAAAAGGGGCGTGACAGCATGACGACTCTGCTGGGGATTTACACTTAGGCTCTTACCATAACGAAGTTGACTTATGTGGATTATTGATGATATGTACATCCCTTCCCTTATTTTCCTTTATTTGTTTAAATTACTATGACATGCACACCCCTTCCCTTATTTTCCTTTATTTGTCTAAATTGCTATGACTTGAACATCGCCTCCCTGTTTTCCTTTATTGCTATGACATATATGTCTTCTCTCCATTTCCTTCATCTTGTTTAAGACTGCTGTATTATGACTCTCCCATCCCTATTTCCCTATTTGCTTTATTACGTTCTTACATCTTTTCATGAGTTAAACTGACTTCCCTCTTTTGTCTTTCCTTTTTTCCTTTCTTTCTCATGTTCGTCTTTATCACATTACTTAATGTTTTTATGCACTTTCATCATGTCTATATTTGGCAATGTGTTACTATTTTGCATAAAACATGCTCTACATCATACTCCACTCGTCCCTATTATCAACATAGCGGCTCTTGATGAGTGTCCGCGTTTTCCTAAAAATACCCTTTTAAACCGAAAAGGCTTATTTGCGGTAGACTAGTCGATCAGCGATGAAGTCGACGGTCCCGTGTCTTTCCCTCTCAAGTTTTTCACTTGAGAGTACCAGTCTAGACCTTTCTAGAAACTATACTTCGATTTGAAATGTACATGCATCATGCAAAACCTAGTACGAATTGAGACGTCATTGACGTAACAACCCTTTTAGATGAACCTTGTCCAAAGTGCAACGGGATTTCTATAATCCCAAAGGACACCATCATATTATGTGCATTACTTGGAGGAAATATATCAACATGCTGATCATTATTGCGTAAATAGTCGAATCTGAAGGGGGAAAGGGCTAACTTTTATTTATTTGCAGAAAATGAAGCACAAAATCCCCAGGTTCGATATGGTCTAGAATATCCTACCTTTCCTAATTGACTGGTGGAAAGACCTTCCATCATGTGACAAAAACCATGTGAGGAGAGTACTTGGTGACTTATCATCTTTGCTGAACATTCGACCAAACAGGGAACTAATCGAGGCTGCTACCATGTTCTGGGATGAGAAAAAAGCTGTTTTTTGATTTGGAAATATAAAAATAATTCATCTCCTTGAAGAAATAGGGGGTTTCGCCAAGTTACCATGGGATAGTCCAGGATTATTGGTGTCCGAGAATCGCACTCCACGCGATTTTTTGAAAATGTTGGGTTTTAAGAAGAATGACAAGCTGGTCTGTCTAAAGAAATCTTACATCCCTTTTGAATTTCTCTATGAATGTTATGGGCATAGCAAATCATATCGCCTTCATTATGAGGAGCTAGCCATTACCTCTTTGGGATGGGTGCACTGCCGGGTTTATTTTTTCATAGTCTGTTTCTTGTGTTTGTTGATCTTTCCGATGCAAGGGGGAAGAATTCATATCGCTTAGATATGGTCACCAAGACCTTAATGGAGGGTATTGAGGGACAAAAGTACACTATCACTCCGATGATCTTAGCTGAGATATACCATGCTCTAGATCAGGGCAAGCATGGGTCCGGATACTTTGAGGGTTGTAATCTCTTACTACAAGTTTGTCTTCTCGAACACTTTTAGTGATTATCGCCAAGAGCTTCTACGAAGGCCAATGAATGACTACATAGCCAGTCATCATCTAAAGAAAATGACATTCATTCCAGACAGGTTTGCAAAGCCTGAAAATGTTGTAGCATGGGTGCATTTGTTCAGTAATCTGACAGACGAGCAAGTGCATTGGATGTTTGAATGGTTTCCTGGTAGTGAGTTCATTATTAGATCCAAAGGAACTACTCACTTAGTACTGATTTTGCTGCGAGACATCAACCCTTACGTTCCTATAAGGGTAATAAGGCAATCTGGAAGGAAACAAGTCATACCTCGAGTTTCAGACATGGTTCAGTATAAGGCAGATTTCAAAGGGGATGCTATCCTATTCAAGTTCGAAGCGCAACACATGTGGAACCAAAATATGATCGTGGAAGGAGAAACCATTAAACCAAACAGGTATCACGCCAGTCATATGTACTACTATCTCTCATGGTTGGAGGACAACATAGCTAGGGATGTCTAACCGGGAGTCAATCTGAAAGATAGAATCATAGATGAGGTGGCTGGAGCACAAGTGAAGTATAAGAGGCTATGCAAAAAGGTGTTAGAGTCTGAAGCTAAGCATATGGAAAAACATAAAGTGAACATGGAGACGATAAGGGAATGGAAAGAGATTGTCAATAAGTCGATAGAGAGGTTAGAATATCTAGAGAAAGGATTGATGGATCTAGAAGGAAAATGAGAAAGAGGCTTTGGGATTGTCAAGGCATAGACGATGATGAAGGAGGGAAGCTGGCAAAGGCTTACTTGCCACTGGACATGTGCGATCTAGGGAATGTGATGATTGGGTCAATAGATCCAAGCATGCAGATGGTCCTTTAGGGAATTATTATTATTATTATTATTATTATTATTATTATTATTATTATTATTATTATTATTATTATTATTATTATTATTATTATTATTATTATTATTATTATTATTATTATTATTATTATTATTATTATTATTATTATTATTATTATTATTATTATTATTATTATTATTATTATTATTATTATTATTATTATTATTATTATTATTATTATTATTATTATTATTATTATTATTATTATTATTATTATTATTATTATTATTATTATTATTATTATTATTATTATTATTATTATTATTATTATTATTATTATTATTATTATTATTATTATTATTATTATTATTATTATTATTATTATTATTATTATTATTATTATTATTATTATTATTATTATTATTATTATTATTATTATTATTATTATTATTATTATTATTATTATTATTATTATTATTATTATTATTATTATTATTATTATTATTATTATTATTATTATTATTATTATTATTATTATTATTATTATTATTATTATTATTATTATTATTATTATTATTATTATTATTATTATTATTATTATTATTATATATATATATATATATATATATATATATATATATATATATATATTATTATTATTATTATTATTATTATTATTATTATTATTATTATTATTATTATTATTATTATTATTATTATTATTATTATTATTATTATTATTATTATTATTATTATTATTATTATTATTATTATTATTATTATTATTATTATTATTATTATTATTATTATTATTATTATTATTATTATTATTATTATTATTATTATTATTATTATTATTATTATTATTATTATTATTATTATTATTATTATTATTATTATTATTATTATTATTATTATTATTATTATTATTATTATTATTATTATTATTATTATTATTATTATTATTATTATTATTATTATTATTATTATTATTATTATTATTATTATTATTATTATTATTATTATTATTATTATTATTATTATTATTATTATTATTATTATTATTATTATTATTATTATTATTATTATTATTATTATTATTATTATTATTATTATTATTATTATTATTATTATTATATATATATATATATATATATATATATATATATATATATATTATTATTATTATTATTATTATTATTATTATTATTATTATTATTATTATTATTATTATTATTATTATTATTATTATTATTATTATTATTATTATTATTATAACTAGTGAAAGATTGATTTGGCTTATTTTCGCACTAATGAAATGAGGCAAACGTTGGCATGAATTTTCTTCAAATCTATGTGTCGCTTAGGCCTACCTCATGCACAATGAGGTCCCCAAAATTAGGACGCAAATTATTGCATGACCTTATATGACACATGCTTAAATATTGTAAATACTCTTTTATTTTGTCTTACTGACTTGGTTACCTTTTGCTTTTTCTTTCTTTTGATTATTCCCATTCCCAATGGTTGGTTCGTGCATTCTGGCATCATCAGCATACCACACCAGATCCATAGGTCCTCCACCTCCTCCTCCACCTAGTGACCCGAAAAGTAAAGACAAAGGCAAAGGGATGATGGATGATTTAAGTGGTATTCGAAAAGACAATGTTACTATGGTAGAGAATGTTAAAATCTCAGATGAGAGAAGTACGCCAGGCCAGAATGAGTTGGTCTTACATTTAGAGCAGAAAATCCTAGAGTTGTAGGGTGAGCTTGAGCAGGTCCGAAATCTGGCAAACCTCTCTCTTACCCTAAATGTTCCTGACATCAACCAGCAAAACACAACCACTCAGAACCAAACACTATCACAAAATACACAAAACTAGAATCCACCACCCATTGCTCTGAATCCTCCTGCACCGCACCAGTATCACAATCCCGCACCTCTCCAAAAACCTTAACCCACCACCATTGCGAACCCCTCAATAAAACCACCATCACCGACCTAATATCCGCAAACCACCACTTATCAGGTTCCTAAAAATGCACCACAACCTACCCCCGATCCCCTTCAAACCTCAATCAATGATCATCCATATATCCAAGTTCCAGGAATTCATCAAGGCAATACGATATACGTGGAAACCTTACCCCATACCCCAAAACAAACCTTATACATACTTGAGCCAACAGAGAAGGACCTCCTCATTCAAAACATAACAGAACAACTCAAGAAACTGATAGGGAGAATCTTCAATGTTGAAGGTGGGAAGGGTGTTGAAGGTTTAAACTACGAAAATTTGTGTATCCAGCCTGATGTAGAACTGTCAGAGGGTTATAAACCTCCTAAGTTTGAGATGTTAGATGGCACTGGTGATCCAAAGGTGCATCTGAGAACTTACTGTGATAAGCTTGTAGGAGTGGGTAAGAATGAATAAATTCTCATGAAACTGTTCATGCAAAGTCTTACAGGAGACGCCTTATCTTAGTATATCAGTCAGAATCCGAGGAAGTGGGCAAATTGGATGAGCATGGCATCAGATTTTATGAACAGATTCGGGTTCAATACAAAGAACGCGCCAAATATTTTCTATATTCAAAACCTCAAGAAGAAGCCGACAGAAACCTTCCGCGAGTATGCTACTCGTTGGAGATCAGAGGGCGCCAATGTAAGGCCACCACTTGAAAAAGAACAAATGAACAAGTTCTTTGTTAGAGCTCAAGATCCGTAGTACTATGAAAGGCTGATGGTTATCGAGAATTAAATGACATCATCAAGTTAGGAGAAAGTATAGAAGAAGGAATTGAGAGCGGGATGGTGACTAATTTCGAGGCACTGCAAGCCACAAACAAAGCCTTACAATCAGGGGGCATTTCGAAGAAGAAGGAAGTGGGTGCCGTGATGGTAGCCCAGGGCCCTAAGTCTCCCCTTACATACCAAACACCTCCACCCATATCAACCCTCACCTCCAAAATACCAATACCCCGCCACCACCTACTATACATATAATACCCAACCTATATATTACCATTCACCTCCGCCCGCCCGCCAAAATTACCCAAAGCCATGACCAAACTTTGACCGCAAAGCTCCCAAACAATACACCCCAATCGCTGAACCATAGCCCAACTGTATGAGAGACTAAAGGCCGTTGGTTACATCACCCCTATTCATACTATTGCTTTTGAGAACCCTTCCTAGTGGATTAACCCCAACAAAACTTGTGCCTATCACTCAGGCATGAAGGGTCATACTATTGAAGAGTGCCGCATGTTGAAGGACAAGATTCAGACACCGATCGACACCAAAGTTATACAGGCAAAGGAAGATGCACCAAATGTCCATAATAACCCTCTCCCGGATCATAGGGGTGAGGGAGTGAACGTAATAGAAACTGATGAGGAATGGGATCGGGATGGAACCATTGGACTTATTCGAGAGGGGGATGCTCCTAAAACATCTCCTGTCTCCCTCTCACCATTTGTGTTGCAAACCCAGACACAATTTGATGTCGAGGTAGCTACACCTTTCACTGTGATAGTAGCTCACTAGCTCCCACACCGTCTTATAAGTCTAATGCCATCCTATGAGATTATGTTGTAGAGGCAAGAATAAAAGGAAAAACCAAGATGGAAGAGACAGGTGCTGCGCAAGGTATGACTAGAACTGGCAGAATTTATACACTTGAGAATCTTGGAGGAACAAGCAAAGAGGCTGCATCTAAGCCACTTGTCGTTGAGACAAGCACTGACGATATTTGGAGGAAGGTACATGCGAGTGAATACTTTGTTGTTGATCACCTGAACAAGACTCCCGCCCAAATATCCATTTTGTCACTGTTGCAAAATTCAGACGCGCACAAGAATTCCTTGATGAAAGTGTTAAGCGAAGCTTATGTGCCTGCTGGTATCACTAGCGGGGAGATGGCTAACATGGTCAGACAGGTGCTGGAGAGTCACAAAATTACTTTCCATGAAGATGAATTACCTCTAGAAGGGTTGAGCCACAACAAAGCGTTGTACATCACTATGCAATTTGAAGACAAGTTCATTGCCATGGTCCTGATATATGGAGGTTCGAGCCTGAACATATGCCCGCTGACCAGTCTGAAAAGACTAGGTAAAGGCCTGCATGAGATACTGATGGGAAGCATGAATGTGATTGCGTTTGATGGATCTCAGAGAGCCACTATTAGAGAAATCAACCTTGATCTACAGGTGGGCCCGACCTGGTTTGATGTCGAATTCCAAGTGCTAGACATATCTGCCACCCACAACCTGTTGTTGGGACAACCATGGATATACGCAGCTGGGGCAGTCGCTTCTACCCTGCACCAGGTTGTGAAATTCGAGTGGAATCATCAGGAGGTGATTATTCATGGAGATGGAAGCAATCCTATTTACACTAACCAGACCATGCCAGTCATCAAAAACATGAGGAAATTGGGAGGAGAAACATACCACCGCATTGAGCAGGTAAACACAATTGAGAAGGATCGATTATGGAGCAATAAGATAGAAAGCATGTTGCCTGGTTGTGATATGAACCAGGCAAGGGTCTTGGACGAAAACTTCAGGGGATCACACTAACCATACAACCATAGTATCATGGCACAACCTTTGGGCTCGGGTATGAATATACAATGCAAGAATACCAGGATTGGACACTACTGTGGCACACCGATTACTATCCATGGAAACAACCCATACCACCTATGCACCAGATATTCCGCCAGACTAACATGATTTGTGGATCCGAGGAAGACGCGATTTTGGCTGGTATGAGGAAGGGGTTTCTGAACGAGGAAGATATGGACTGCAGTGCAATTTTAGAAGAGGAGGAGGAGGAAGACCTTACTATTCAGATAGTGGGAGAAGGAGCTGTTCTCAAGAACTGGACCGCTGCACTGTCCCGGGTTCGTCGAGTACCTGAGTAGCCTGGCATAATTAGCATGATTATTTTTAAATTGGTTTTGAGCATTTAAGGCATTTTCAGTGTTTTGTTTTGAAATAATTACTCGAGCCATCGAGTCATACTTGTTGACAATTTTAAGCTTTGTTAATGCATTATTACTTTTCATATTTATTATTATCTTTCTATATTCTTTTTAGCATAATTATTACATATCCTGATGAACCTACATCTGTGACATGTAATGAGACAACGTAACATCAGGAAAGTGATTTAGAAGATTTGGAAGATGATATAATACCTGAGAAAATTGTCAAAGAAGTAGAGAATTTTGAGAACAAACCAAAGTCCAACTTGGAGGAAACTGAGGCAATTAACTTAGGGGATTCTGAAACAGTCAAAGAAACTCACATAAGCATTCATCTATCACTGTTCAGAGAAGGAAGAATACATCAGGTTTCTAAAGGAATATGAGGATATTTTTGCATAGTCCTACGATGACATGACTGGGTTAAGCACATCCATAGTAGCTCACAAGCTACCTACCAACCCCATGTGTCCGTCGGTAAAGAAGAAGCTCAGAAAATTCAAGCCAGATATGAGTCTAAAGATAAAGGATGAGGTTACCAAGCAAATCAAAGCCCAAGTCCTTAGAGTGGCCGAATGCCCGACCTGGTTAGCCAATATTGTGCCGGTTCCGAAGAAAGATGGGAAAGTCAGAGTGTGTGTTGACTATCGAGATCTGAACAGAGCAAGTCCTAAGTATGATTTCCCGTTGCCTAACATACATATACTGATCGACAACTGCTCCAAGCATGAACTCTAATCCTTTGTGGATTACTTCGTAGGATACCACCAGATTTGGATGGACGAAGAGGACACCAAAAAGACAGCCTTTATCACACCATGGGGGGTATATTGTTACAAAATGATGCTATTTGGTTTGAAGAATGCTGGAGCCACCTACATGAGGGCTATGACGACTCTTTTCCACAATAGGATACATAAGGAAATCGAGGTATACGTGGATGATATTATCATCAAATCTAAGAAACGTTTAGATCACATAGCAGACCTGAGGAAGTCAATAGTGATATATGAGACGATCTTCAAGATGCTAAGGAAAGACACCGCGATGAACTGGACCGAAGAATGTTAGAAATCTTTTGACAAAATCAAGGAGTACTTGTCTAAACTGCCCATGGTGGTCTCGCCAGAGCCCGGAAGACCCCTACTTCTATATCTATCCGTGTTGGATGGAGCCTTTGGTTGCGTTCTGGGGTAACATGATGAAATCAGGAGGAAGGAGCTGGCAATATACTATATGAGTAAGAAGTTCACATCTTACGAAGCCCGGTAGTCTTTGCTAGAACGCACCTATTGTGATTTGACATGGATAGCCCAGAAGTTAAGATATTATTTCTATGCATATACCGCCTATCTCATATCAAGGATGGATCCATTAAAATAAATCTTTCAAAAACCTATGCCTAAGGGTAAGTTAGAAAAGTGGCAGATATTATTAAGTAAGTACGACATCATCTATGTGATTCAGAAGGCAGTCAAAGGGCAAGCATTGGCCGATCACTTAGCAGAGAACCCTGTAGATGGAGAATACGAACCATTGAAGACGTATTTTCCTGATGAGTAAGTGTCATTTATAGGTGAAGATATAGCCTAAACATATGACAGTTGGAGGATGTTTTTCGACGGAGCAGCAAACTTCAAGGGAGTGGGAATTGGAGCTGTTTTAGTATCAGAAATCGGTCAACATTATCCGGTCTACGCAAAGCTCAGATTCCCGTGCACCAACAATATAGAAGAATATGAGGCCTGCATCCTGGGACTTAGGTTGGCCATCGACATGAATGTTTAGGAATTGCTGGTAATTGGAGATTCTGATCTATTGGTATAACACGTACTAGGAAAATGAGCTACCAAGAACATTAAAATATTGACATACTTGCATTGTGTACAAGAGTTGATCAAGAGGTTCACAAAGATAGAATTCAAGTAAGTTCCAATGATCCAGAATGAGTTCACAGATGCATTAGCCACCTTGTCTTTCATAATACATCATCCAGATAAGAATTTCATTGATCCTATCCTAATAGAGATTCGTAAGCAGCCAGCTTATTGTACTCATGTTGAAGAAGAGTTTGACAAAAATCCATGGATCCATGATATTAAGGAGTAATTGGATGAAGTAGAATACCTAGAAAATGCCACACACACTCAAAAGCGCACGCTTCGAAGTTTGGCCAACCATTTCTTTCAGAGCGGAGGAATTATGTAAGAAGGACTCTTAACTTGGGATTGTTGCGATGCATCGATGCCAAGGAGGAATCTAGATTTCTTGAAGCAATACACGCCGTAACTTGCGGACCTCATATGAACGGGTTGGTTCTGGCCAAGAAAATATTAAGAGCAGGGTATTTTAGGATGACCATGGAGACAGACTGCATCAAATATGTTCAAAAGTGTCACCAATGCCAGATACATGTTGATATGATATGAGTGCCACCCAATGAACTCAATGCAATGAGTTCACCCTGGCCTTTCTCTTCTTGGGGCATGGATGTCATCAGACCAATCGAACCCGCTGCTTCAAACAGACACATGTTCATTTTGGTGGCTATAGATTACTTCACAAAATGGGTTGAAGCTGCCTCCTATAAAGCCGTGACTAAGAAGGCCGTAGCAGATTTTGTCCGGTATCGTATTGTTTGTCGATTTGGAGTACCCGAGTCAATCTTTATTGACAATGCCACCCATCTCAACATCGATCTAATGGAAGCTATGTGTGAAACATTCAAGATCAAGCATCAGAATTCTACAGTATACAGACCACACATGAACGGAGCCGTAGAAGCCGCCAACAAGAACATCAAGAAGATATTGAGAAAGATGGTGGACAAATACAAGCAATGGCATGAGAAACTACCATTTGCTTTGCTCGGTTACCGCACTACAGTTCATACATCAACTGGGGAAACCCCCTATCTACTGATCTATGGTACTGAAACTGTTATACCCGCCAGGGTGGAGATTCCTTCCCTGAGAATCATACAAGAGGCCAAGCTCAGCGATGCGGAATGGATACGGAGTCTGTATGAACAACTGGCTCTCATTGATGGTAAGAGGATGAACGCAATGTGTCACAGACAACTCTACCAGAATAGAATGGCAAGGGCTTTCAACAACAAGGTTAGATCGAGGCAATTCACACCGGGTCAATTGGTGTTGAAATGGATCTTCCCGCATCAGGATGAAGTAAAAGGGAAATTCTCACCCAACTGGCAAGGCCCTTACATGGTTCACTGAGTACTGACAGGAGGAGCGCTTATACTTGCAGAGATGGATGGAGAAATATGGCCAAGACCTATCAATTCAGACGTAGTCAAGAGATATTATGTGTAAGATTATGTTTGCACTTTCTATTTGATGTAACCTGAACTACGCTTGACCTGATTCCCGTTTAAGAGGGGATACGTAGGCAGCCCTGTGGGTACATACATATCATAATAAAATCTTTATTCCCTCCCTATGGTCAGAAACAGGGGCAAGATTTTGAGTTCGTCAATCTCATTATGTCAAGGATTACCAAGAAGTGTATCGCCAAAAGTATGCATATAAACTAGGGTAGAATTTTGAGGAGGGTCCTAAAAATTCCGAGTTGAGGAGGTTGCAATGTCTCAAAGCGCGTCACAGTCTCCGATTCAAAACATATTTGTTTTATGCATTATCACATATTTTGAATAACTGCATTTTTTTAAATGATCTGTCACAAATGCATGTTTTCTAAAATTTCATTTTCTGTAATAGCCAGATGTTACCCAGAGTGACTCGAACAAAGCAGCAAGACAAGGAGCAAAGGAGAAATGAAGAATCATAAGGCACGAACTAACCTTTCCTCCCAAAAAAACTCACGATTTTTCATTTGGTGCAGGCATAACGAACATGACAACCATGCCCATGAATTCATTGCAAGAAGGCTATCTTTACTAACAGAAATCACCAAGCGCAAACACGCCAAGCTAAGAATCGCTTTCTTTCTCATATTTGATCTTTGTCTTTCTCTGCTTAGGGCTAAGCACTGCCCTCATTCTTTGCATGAAGTTAAGCACTGCCTCCATCATTGCATAAGGCTAAGCACATCCTTTCCTTGCATGAGACTAAGCACTGTCTCCATTCTTTGTATGAGGCTAAGCACTGCCTCTATCATTGCATAAGGCTAAGAACTGCCTTTATTTGCATGAGACTAAGCATTGTCTCCATTCTTTGCATGAGGCTAAGCACCGCCTTCATTATTGCATAAGTCTAAGTATTGCCTTTTCTTGCATGAGGCTAAGCACTGCCTCCATTCTTTTCATGAGGCTAAGTACTGCCTCCATTATTGAATAAGGCTAAGCATTGCCTTTCCTTGCATAAAGCTAAGCACTGCCTCCATCATTACATAAGGCTAAGCACTGCCTTTCCTTGCATGAGACTAAGCACTCTCTCCATTCTTTGCATGATGCTAAGCACTGCCTCTATTATTGCATAAGGCTAAGTATTGCCTTTCCTTACATGAGACTAAACACTGTCTCCATTTTTTGCATGAGGCTAAGCACTGCCTCCATTATTGCATAAGGCTAAGCACCGCCTTCTCTTGCTTGAGACTAAGTATTGTCTCCATTACATTGCATGAGGTTAAGTATTTGCCTCTATCATTACATAAGGCTAAACGCTGCCTTCCTATGCATAGGGCTAAACACTGCCCTCATCACACACAAGGCTAAGCGCTGCCTTGTCTCGTTCTTGCGTACAACTAAGCATCAACTATTCCCTCAATCGAACGACCGATATTTCTGCATATTTGCATTTCATGGGCTGAAACATCACCATATTGTCCGAAGGCATCATAGTCAGAAGGCATCATCCTCATAGCCCGAAGACATCATGCCATGGCCTGAGGATATCTCGGAATTGCATATCATTATTCAAAGGCGTCATAGTCCAGAGGCACCATCCCCATAGCCCGAAATTATTCATTACTCATGACACCATCCTATACAAAAGATCTTTTCTTGAAACGCATAACCATTTTTTATAATAACTCCATCGGTTTCATTCGCCGTTGGATCCAGAACTACACAAGACCCGATTCCCGTAACACCAGGGATATGTAGGCAACTAGAACCATGGTTCATCCCCCAATTTTTTCAAAAAACATATCATCCTCACTCATTTCAGACAAAATTGGACATCATTTTCTTTACTTGACAATTCTTTCATCATTCTCGGATAAAGAGGGGCAGTTGTTGATATTCAATTTTGCCCTCATATTTTTATAAATATCATATATACTTTCAAAATATTATTTCTGCATCATCACCAATTTACAAGAGTCATATAAGTATTTTCTATAATTCTTTATAATCTTTAAGGCTTTAAAATTGATTTTCTTGCATTTAAATTGTTCAAATACTTATTAATTATCCTTTCAAATTATTTTTGTGATGAATTAATAATCCAAATTTATTATTACACCTATATATATGTTTTATAACATTTTACTTCATTTTCATATAACTACATTCGCATTATTGAGCTATTTACACAATTTTTACAATAATAGCCAATGTTCTTTACATAATTATATTTATTATATTATTTATGATAAAAAAGCATTTTTTATGTTTTATAATGTTAAGATATTATTTTCAATCGTTTTACTGCATATGTAATATTTTTATTATTTATAAATTATTTTTAAACAAATCTTGCATATTTAATTTACCGCCCAACACAAGGCTAATGACCCGTTCTTAAACTCGGTCATGACCCGTTCATTTAACCCGCCCCGTTTTCTATTCGATTAAATCCCCCATTCTCCTTATATCCCTACAACCAAACCCTAAAGACCATTCCCCCCAACCGGTCGACTTTGCTTTCTCTCTACTCCTCTTTTCTTCTTTACGAACCAAGTCGCCGTATCTCTAAATCCTCTCCAAACCCGGCCCAAAATGAAATCAATCCATGATTCACTTACCTATTTTGTGATACTCCGCTATTGTGTAAGCGTCTGTGGTGTTACTTAGTTCTTGCCCTATTTTTGGCAAGAACTACCTTTCAAAATCAAGCCTGATTGACTTCGATCTTCGAGGATTCAGAAGGTATTTCGTCTATATACACTTAAAAGGAGGCGATTCTTGCACTCCTAGTTTGATTTACAGTTAGTTAGACCCAACTAGGGTTTGATATATCCATCTCCTTTACCGATTCTGATTGCATGAGATCTTTTCTTTCCTTTTTATGTTAAAATTGATTATTTTCCATGATTGTCTATTCAAATCGATTGCTATATAAACCTCCCTTTCCCCCTTCCTATCTAAGTCTGAACGACTACTGCTACAACTACTACTACCACTATTTTCCCACTCACATTCATTCTATACTATTATGAGATTTTGATTTTTGGCCGGCTGAAAGCCAAGGCCACCAGATTCTGTTCATTAACTTCCTCCAGTGCAAGCACTGCTCGGAGTCTATTTCGAGGCTCATGTGAACTCTGAAGCACTCGGGTTTGAGAGTTTTATTGTTCTCCAGTAATCACAGCTATTCTTGAGATTTTGAGTTCTTCATCCTTTGTTTAGTTTGTTCGCAACTGGTTAGTATCTTATACTCTCGTAATTTCATTACTCTATGATTGTGTGCATTTCTTTGAGTGTTTACTGTGATGCCACTTCAAACCTGCTCTAATTCTGATTTTTCGCATAGTTAGCTAAGTTGATTCACGATGTTTACTTGGTTTACAATTAAACCTGATTGATGTTTATCGTACTCTGTTTGGATCCCTGAGAAGTTGCGTCTGCCCAGAATTGTTTTCTCCATGTTGAGTCCCTTATGCACCACCTGTTGTTCTGCTGCAAATTATGTGATGACACTGTCTAAATGCTTAGCCTAATATGCTCTTCCTTGACATTACTAGCCTTAATTCATGCCCATTGTAGATGTCCAACTAGATTAATTGCTTATCTTCATGTTTAATTCTAATTGGTTCCTTAAAGACTGTCGCTTATCATAAATCCATGACTTAGAATCTCCTAGGGAACTAATGCATGCTTAGAACTTATTAGAATGTGTCTTTGTTGAGTCTTTCATATATACCTGCTATTTCCCTTAAATTAACTTGTGAATATATGAATTCTATATGCCAATACTGTTGTAATGTCAAGGCAGACTTGTTGAGACTCCTAGGGTGAATTCCAATCCACGTCTAGTTTACTTCTCTTTATGTCGACTAAGACAAGTCCCTGCCCCTCTTCACATGATGTTTGCTTACTTTATTTACCTGAAAGCCAGCCTTTTCTCATCTGAATGCTTACCTATTGGATTTAAAACCTTTGTGTGGTAAATTTTATTTGCCTGAATATTTCACATTTTAAGCTCTGCAAGTTAGTTGTCCTCATTAGGCTCTCATATTAAAGCTTCCATGTTAAGACTGTATCTCACTGGTTCTCATGCTCAAACCCCTGCCTAAAGCTCTTTAAGCTAGTTCTGGACCATGCTTTGTTTTGAAACTTTGTTTGAAATAATCATGTTGCTCTTAAACTCTATTTCTGGAATGATAACCATAAACTTGCCTCATATGTGCTTTGTTTGCTTTCCAATTTAGTATGACCCTGTCTATATGTTTACTTGCTTTACAATTAAACCTGATTGATGTTTATATGCCTTGGTTAGGGCTGCTGTTAGTCACAGTTTTAAGAACTAAGTGTTTTAGCTTCAAAGCTGTTTGATTACTTTTATGTGTAGTTTGTCACGTGTATGGCTAAGTTTGGCATCCACTTTGGTAAGTAAGTTATTCGTTCTGACCTGGTATGTTGGGCCTGCTGTCCGCATAAAGTCCTAAGCCTGTTTGAAGGCCTAGATGTATTACTGGGTTATTCTACATTTGTATTGGGCCTGTAATTATTTAAAATAATCTGTAATAGCTTTTAAAACTGAATGATGGGGAAATTAGTGAAAAAGGGGCTGGGGTATTCTAATGCTTGCATAAAAGAGTAGAAAACATGCCTATAAGGTCTATGTGTTTTATTTGCTATTTCATTCAGCGTGCCTTATTTGTTATTTCATTTAGCGTATTTTATTTCTGTACACTAATAAAACCATGCCTATAGGAATCACACACACTTCACTCGTGCTATTCAAAGCATGTTAGTACTCGCCAAACTTGTTTTCTATGCCCATTATTGTGCACACTTAGACAACATGCTTGTAGGATACAATAACATTATTTTGCTAACGCTCATTTAGATACCATGTCTATAGGGTTTCAACTAATCAATCGGTCACTTCTATTGTCTTGGTGTGCTGTTAACCTGGATATCACGAATACATAGTCTTAATTAATTAATCAACTACTTTATTACTTCATTGTGTTACCATACATAGAAATCATGCCTATAAGGATAACATCTTATAAAATTAATTGCATCTATAAACTGTTAGAAATCCTGCCTATAGGGTATTGTCACTCGCATAAGAAGCTGTTAATTTTGGGTTCTCGAAGTTGTTTTACTGCCCATCGCGCAATATTTAGATATTATGCCTATAGGGTTGTAATGCCTTAATTTGCAAATCTGTTAGCCTAATGCTGCATTGCTGCCTGTACAATGCTAAAATTAGAATCGCCTAGAAACCTTCCTATAGGACTTAATGGCTATAATGTTACTTAACTCTGAAATTGTCCACTGCTTAAACCTGTCGCGTGCATTTATGATTTATGCGTGGGGGTTAACTTGTGCCCTTTCTTGCATTTTATGTGAAGTCTTATATGTTTTGAATGCACGCTAGTTATCATTTTTGAGCATCCTAAGTAAATTCTAAAACCACCCAAATAGCATGTCCAAAGCCTCTTGGACCATAGGCATGGGACGAGTAGTGCAGGCATATGACACTATTTAGAATTAAATTAGAACACTTCAGGTAAATAACTTTAACATAGTAATTGGGTAGCAGGAGATGATAGTCTGTGCCCGTTGAATAATATCAGCAACCCCTACCCTAAGGGATTTGTAAAGTATGTTGTACGGGGTGATCCTTTAGGCTAAAAAACATAGGACCCCCTCTTCTTTATATGCTTATTTGTTCACACTTACTCGTTGAATTTAGAACAATTGAGTTGTACCGTGTAACCTCTAAAGACTTGTACTGATTATTTATATAACTTAATTGTTGTCCGATTTTTTTTACACTTGTTCATAATAGAACCTTTAAATTCTTTGTCTTCCCTCGTTTATATGATCACATAGGATAGTTATAATCTAATAATCCACATAGTATGAACTTCAGTCGGGACCCACAATTATGGACCTCGAAGAGTGCCTAATACCTTCTCTTTAAGGTAATTTGAGCTCTTACCCGATCGTTGGTGACGTGGACTAGTTCTAACAGAGTTATTTGCAAATAGGTGCCGTAACGCACCTCAAAATCGTTTGGTGGCGACTCTTCTCTTTTAATACCCATTTAAAAGAGTTGTCACATGTCGAAACTCGCTTTCGAGAGAAAAAGAGGCGCGGCACATTGTTAACCAACTCATTATCCCCAGACATAGATGAGAGTGTACAGTATTCAGAGGCAGTTAAAAGTATATGAAAATAATTGAACAATAGATATGGGGTTGTTAATGGAACCAAAGTTTTTGAAATAAAGACAGAGCTTGCTTCTACCTATCAGGGTTCTCTTGACATAGCTTCGTATTTCAATAAACTTAAGTAACTATGGGATGAGTTGGGGGCTATGTGTAGCAGTCATACAAATTCCTGTACTTGTCTTGCTAAAGAGGGTCTTCAAAAGGAAAAAGAAGAAGATAAATTACATCAATTCCTTATGGGTCTAAATGAAGTATATGTAGGGGTTAAAAGCAATATTTTGATGATGCAGCCACTATCATCCCTTGGTAAAGTATATAATATCCTATTACAAGATGAAAAATAGAGAAGAGTTGTCTCTATCACTTAGTTCAACTCAGAGTCAGCTTCTTTTATTGCAAATTCCAACAAACTTCTTCCCCAATTTCCATCTCAAAAATAATATGCATAGAAGTTAAATTTTGATTAAAATATCCAGAAAATCAATTTTGATCAGATAAGGCTTCTTTGTCTTGCAAATACTGCAAGAAGCCTGGTCATACTATTGAGAAATATTATAAACTTCATGCATTCCTTCCAAAGTTGAAATTCATAAAGGGTAATAGGTTTGGTACTGCTGTACGTGTTGAAGGCCAGCCTTCTACGACCTCTGATTCTGCTGCATCTTCATCTAGCCATGAGTCTTTAGTTCCTCGCCTCACCAAAGAGCAGTATTCTCAATTGCTTAATTTGCTTCAGCATTCTACACTTCGTAAATCCAATTATCAGCTTGTCCTCACGGGTTCTACCAACTTTGCTGGTAGTACTTCTTCTTTGCATGTGTATCTAAATGGTAGTTCTATTGTGAGCATGTTAACTAGAGTAGCTGGAAGGGTCTGGATAGTGGATTCTGGAGTAACTGATCTAATAAAAACCTACTTTTTATCATAATACCTCTTTATGTACCTTACTTAGTCTCCTTACCCAATGGTTACAAGGTTAAGGTTATCTGTACATATTCCCTTACTTTGCTACCATCTTTTACTCTACACCATGTGCTGTACATTCCTACTTTTTATTACAATTGATTTCAGTCAGTAAATTGAGTAGACAATTCAATTATTATGTCCTATTCACTTCTTTTTCATATATACTTCTACAGGCCCATTCTATGAAGAAGCTTCTGGAACTTGGTAGAATAGATCAAGGATTATACAAATTCCATCTTCCTGTTTCTGCACTTTCTCTAATTCTATTGTTTCTGAAAACTTTGTTTCTGCTTTCAATAATGCGGTACAAGATATTGAACCTTTATTGAATGCAAATATACATGTGAATTCTAATTATTTTGCTCTCCAGCCATCTCTTGTACTACTCAGCATGTAATGAATAAGAATGATGTTCTTTGGCATCATAGATTGGGGCATGTCCCTTTTGTGCAGAAGAAGCATATTTCGTCTATCTCTCATGAGTTGTCAATTAAATAATCTTTTATATGTCTCGTTTGTCTTTTATCTAGACAACCTAGATTACCTTTCCACGATATCTCTTCTCATTACACATCACTTTTTCGACTTATCCATGTTGAAATTTGGGGACCTTACCGTACTCAAATATATTCTGGAGCAAAGTATTTTTTAACAATAATTGATGATTACAACATGTCAACCTAGACACATTTAATGCATTCTAATAGTTATGCTTTGACTCTACTTAAATTATTTATTGTCATGGTAAAGACTCAATTTAAACTCTATGTCCAGAAGGTTAGAAGTGACAATGCTCTAGAGCTTGGGTCTTCTAACTCAGCCACTTAATTCTTTTTTAAAAATGGCATCATCCACCAAACTACTTTTCCCCACACACCATAAAAAAATGGTGTGGTTGAGAGAAAACCTAAACATTTACTTGAAACTTCAAGAGCTTTGCTGTTTCAATCCAAACTCCCTGTCAAGTTTGGGAAGATTGTGTTTTAACAGCAACTTACCTTATAAATAGATTTCCCTCTTCATTCTTGTCTCACAAAACTCCTTTTGAAATTGTATGGATTTGCTCCTTCTTATTCCCACTTGAAATCCTTTGGTTGCCTTTGTTATGCCACAATCAGAGGGATAAATTTCAACCTAGAGATTTGCCTTGTGTGTTCATTGGGTATCCATTTGCTAAAAAGAGTTACAAATTATACAATTTGCAGACTAAGTCTGTTATGTTCTCCAGAGATGTTGTATTTCATGAATCTATATTTCCTTATGCTATCTCTTCTTCTACATTCTATGATGCTCATGTTGTGCCTCATCTTGTTTCACCATCAGATATTCCTTTACCTTCTCCTGTTACTTCACACACTTCTACTAGTCCCCTGCCTGCTCCTGCTATATCTTCTGATATCTCTTCCTCTCCTAATAACATGGATTCCTCTATTCCTGAGCTTAGAAGGAGCTCTATAACCAATCAAGTTCCTTCTCATTTGAAGGACTACATTGTTCAGCTTCCTCTTTCTATTTCCTGCTCCACCACTGCCTCCCTTTCTGCCTCACAACCTACTGCAGTAGATCCTCATTCATATACTCAGGCTGTTGTCATACTGGCTTGGCAAGAGGTCATGGGTAAAGAATTTGAGGCTCTAGAGGCAAAGCAGACTTGGGCAATTGTTGAATTTCCCCCCAGGAAGAAGCCAATAAGGTATAAATGGGTGTACAAAATTAAATATAAAGCTGAAGGGAGTGTTGAAAGGTATAAAGCAAGATTAGTGATTAGAGGTGATACCCAAGTATAAGGGGTTGATTTCACTGAGACTTTTTCTCCCGTGGTTAAGATGTGTACAATTAGATGTTTGATTGTTGTTGCTGTTAAAAAACAATGGCCCCTATTTAAGTTAGACGTTAGTAATGCCTTTTTGCATGGAAATTTAGATGAAGAGGTATATATGAAGCTCCCTCCTAGTCTTTCTATTAGTTCATCTGTTGGGATTGCTCCCTTGGTTTACAAGTTACAAAAGTCACTTTATGGGCTCAAGCAAGCCTCTAGACAGTGGTATGCCAAGTTGTCTCAAGCTCTTTGTTCTAGGGTATATAACCACTCACTAAATGACTATTCTTTGTTTTTTAAGAAAACTTAATCTTCCACTATTTTCCTTGCTGTTTACGTAGATGATATTATTTTGACCGGGGATGACTTGTCTGAAATTTCTACCCCCAAAAGGTTTCTCTATACCTAGTTCAAGATCAAGGATTTGGGATTGCTGCACTATTTTTTGGGTATTGAAGTGTGTTATCATAAATCAGATGTTCTTTTGCATCAAAGGAAGTTTGTTTCTGATTTGCTTACTGAGTATAACTGTAGTGAAGTGTCTCCGGTTTCTAGTCCCTTAGAACTTCATCATAAGTTGCATTCTAATATTGGGGATCTACTTCCTCGACCTGACACCTATAAGAGTTTAATTGAAAAGTCAAAATTCTAACTCATATTAGGCAAGTTCTTTCTTTTGCTGTCCAACATTTGAGTCAATTATTGAAGAAACCTAGAGTTCCACATATGGGTGCTGCCTTGCATGTCTTGCGATACTTAAAGGGCACTTCTGATTTTGGAGTTTTTCTGAATAATTTTCCTGTCTTCTTTTTAATTACTAGGTGTAACAGTGACTGGGCTGCTTGTCCTAAATCAAGACGCTCTGTTACTGGTTTCTGCATCCAAATGGGTGATAGTCTCATCAGTTAGAAGTCTAAAAAATAGCATATTGTTTCTCTGTCCTCAACTGAGGCAGAATACCACACAATGAGCAAATTGGTGGCTGAATTGGCTTGGTTAGTCAGGATTTTAGCTGACTTAGGTGTTTCAGTTGTTGACCCAGTCCCAGTCCCAGTTCTTTGTGACAACCAAGCTGCAATTCACATTGCAAATAACCTAGTATTTCATGAGCGTACTAAACACATCGAGGCCGATTTCCATTTTATTCGTACCAAGTAGGCTGATGGACTAATTTCTTTATCTCATGTTCGTACTTGTTCACAATTGGCTGACATTTTTACCAAGTCTTTGGCAGGTCTGGAACATCGTGATTTAACTGGAAAGTTGAGTGTGTGCCCAGAGGCGGACCCAAAATTCGGTGGTCGCAGGGTACCATGACGCTCAATATAAATTTATCACTGCTCATAATGATTGGTACGGGGGCCTATGCTAATATTTGACTATTTCTTTTTAAAGATATTTGTAACTATATATAGAGTTTTTGCCGAAATTTTCGGATGCCGGTAACAAACACACTTAACGATTAAGATCTGAATAATCAAGATTCAAACTTTAAAAATAAACACACTTAATATCTGAGATTTGAATGATTAAGATTCAGATCTCCATTAAGTGCAAATAAATGAGGCCTTAGTGGGTTACCTAGTCTTAGTTTTTAGAGAAATTTTCAGAAATCACTATTTGTTTAGTGGCTATTAACTTCCTATAGCTATCATATACATAATTACTTCCTATAAGTTATTCTCTACCGTTTCTCATCCTCTTTACATTTCACAAAACCCTAGCTACTATTTGTCAATTCCTTTTGATTTTAATGGCTTAACAAAACAAAGCTGAAAATATGTGTATTTACCGTCATAATAAGTAACTAGTTAAAATATTAGTCGAATACATATGACTATTTGAAAAACCTGCGTATATGTAGTGTACGTAGTAACGTAGGCTAAATAAGAGAATTAGTTAGTGTAAAGGATTTGCTAATGGTGACTACTTAGGAACCAAAAATGAAGTCTTGCACGCAAGAGTTGATGAACCATTTTGATAGAAAAGTTCGTATATTTAACTGTTAAAATAACAAAGAAGACCCACAATAAATTTTACATTATGTAACTGCAAGTGTTAGTGGACTTAATTCGCTAATCAACGACGATTGTAAGTGTATGAGAAATTGAATTGGGAATCATTCTGCCTCCGAGACTTTAGTCTAGTGATAAAAGCTTAGAGCGTAATGTGCTATATGAAAAATTTATCATTTATCATATGGTCCAGAAAAATTTAGCGATATGAAAAAGAAAAGTCTGTGGACCATTCGTGTAGAACAACTAACAACATCTTTTATTTAAAATAAAACAGCAGAAAGCAACTGAGATTTTGATAGGATAGGTTAATGAGAGCCATCTTCGTCAGTCTTTTCTTTTAATAGAAACAGAAACAGAGTAATAAATGAGTTTGCCCGCCTGCAAATGCAAATTTCCTTTCTTTTCCTGCATTTTGATTGTCACTCTTTCTCATGACTCTGCCATTTATTTGCTGAAAATGGATAAAACTTAGAACAGGGGTTGCTCTAGTGGTAAGCACCCTCCACTTTCAACCAAGAAGTTATGAGTTCGAGTCACCCCAAGAACAAGGTGAGGAGTTCTTGGAGGGAGGGAGCCTCTACCCCAGGGTAGGGATAAAATCTGTGTATATACTACCCTCCCCAAATCCCATTAGTGGAATTATACTGGGTTGTTGTTGTTGATGTTGTGGATATAATACTTCTGTCCCTTGACAATGAAGTATTGAAATTTATTTGCATTTTGCACCAATCAAAATTGTTTCTTTTTCTTTTTTACAGATGTATTCTATGACTATTTCATATACGTTAAGGGAGACTTTGCGTCTCCGTCATATACACTATTCGTTATAAATACAGATTTTATTCTACGGTTAATTAGTTCATCCATTACTTAACGCAAGATATTGAGTATCGTCCCTTATAATTGCATTATTGTGCCTAAACTGTAATGACTCTAAGCCACATGGATTGATTAAATGTGAACACAAATGCTGAATTATCCTATTTGAGATGAGCATATCTTTACTCCTATATTAAACTTAACCTTAATTACCTTTCTAATGTGGATTGATCGAAGAAGTTATTTTCTAGTAACTTTGTTATGTGTGGAAAAAATAATGTAACACCTTTTTAGGTTCCATTAATTGTATCTAGATGGCCTTGAAATATTTGATTTAAATTATCAATCTTTTATTTTTCTCAAAATTTCTTCAACCATAACGACATGAATTTCAAGAATCTCTCATCACAAACCTTTATGCCAAATTTACATGAATAAAAACGAAATTATATGACATCGGTATGTACATGAAAATCAGGGGGTGAGGGTGCGGAATATGTACATGTAATAGCATGGTTGAGTATACTCATTATCTTTGACGCGTGTTATAAAAAATAATTATGAATAAAGAATAAACTATATATATATATACTTCATTGTATAATATGTGCACAATCATACATAATCAGTATATAATCTATGTATACCGGCTAAGAAAAATAATAATGAATCTATCATGCTATTTATATAAAGATCCCATAAAAATAAATAGTCATACTCAGTCTAGACCCTGTATCATAAAGAACGGAGAGGAGCAAACCTTTTTATTATGAAGATTCAAAATATAAAGATAAACATATAAAATAACAAAAAGATTGAGCAACACATTATAATTTTAACCTTATATAGTATAATTTTTTTGACGAAGATTAACTTCCTTTCCTCTAGCTCCGCCCTATGCAGTAATGTTTTGTCACATTATCATAAGGAGTGGAGGGGGATGGGGATGGGGGGGTGGGGGAGAAAGAATAATATTTTATTTACATAGAGGGAAGAACCTAAAATGGAGCAAGAATCAGTTAAGAGGACCACTCTAGTAGCATCACAGTCTACTCCTAGACTATATAAATATAACACCACCTTGTTTCTTCAACCTTCTCTCTGCGTGTGTTGTGCCAGCCATTTCGTTATCAGTTTAGGACCACCTTTGCCTGCCTCCCTCATGTGTGTGCTAATTTCGTACACACATCGACGAAGTTAGAAATTTTGTTAAGTGTATTTAAATTTGAAAGAAGTGAAAAAAAATTCCGACAAATGGTGTTCAATATATGTTATATATTTCTAAAACGTAATATTTTACTTATATATACAGTGCAATTTTTCAACGAAGGGTGGTCAGTTGATCATCCTTGTGACCATGTGGCTTCGCTACTGCATACACATACAAACACAAATATATGAAGAGACAAATTCATAATTGTAAGAATTTATAAGTTAGTTTATTGGTTCTGAATAAATTATTTATATATACATATTCAATAAATTTTTGAACACAGATACAAAATTTTGGCTAACCTATTGGGTACTACCGAACTCATAATTAAAACTTTAGCTCTTCATACCAATATATTTTGTAAATTAATGTAATTTTTTATATCTACAATGTATAGGTAGTGCTTTATGGGTCTTAGGTGCTGTTGGAGACACCATTACCAATACTTTGGTGTTAACTGTTAACTCTAGTGGCTTTGCTTTTACAGCTCGTCAAACCATAAATTTAAAGTATGGATACTTTGATCTTTATTTAATTTGCTTATTCGTTTCTGATTCTTTTACAGCTCAAATTGATGTTTTTCTAAGGATTTTTTTAAAATTGTTTTTAATTAACTTCTTTTGGGGGTAGAAGAGGCCAGGGATAGGTTACAAGGAAAGAAGGGTCTTGTAAAGTTGAATGTCGAATACAAGCTGACAGCTCTACTGGTGAATTACTAGTCAATTCACTTCTTACGATTCATTTAAATAAATTCCTATTTTCATATTGTTAAAAAAAAAGGTTTTAGATCTCATATTGTGAAAAGATACAGTTCGAGCAAAATTTAGCGATCTCATTATTTTCAAAATTAAATATGTTCAATCGATTGGAACTGCTAGGGTTTGCCCTGATTTTTTTTATCATATTGGATTTTACCTTTGTATACGGTCGAAACCGGTCTTGTCTATTGTATGACAAGTCGAGACTGAAACGTGACAGGTTGAAGCTCGACCCCGGATTATATCGAACCAAGGCGCAAAGTTAAATCATCGAGCTCGTGACTCCGGGACCGAACAAGATTGAGGAAACTTTATCGAGCCAAATAACGGAAGGCCAAAATATCAGCAATCGGTTGGATATCACGGCGGAAATCTCGACACGTATCAAGGAGAGGCCGATTAATTAGCAAATTATGAGATTGTTTACCTTTTATAGAATTGTATCAAGAGTATAACTCCCCTACTATATAAAGGGGGGTCTTGCCATTTGTAAGACACATAAAAAAAACGCATCCAAAAATAATACACTTTTATTTCTAGTTCTTATTAACTTGTCATGCTATTCCGACATCGATTGAGGCACTTCTTGATTCAAGGGTGACCAACCTTCAAGGCTAAGGCTATCCAATTTGTGTGGTTTGCATTTATTTTCTTATTATTAATTTCAACATTGATCTGTTCTTTCAATTTGTATCAAGTTATATCACGTATCCTTAAAACCGCGTATAAATTCAATTATTATCCGATTTTAGGGTAAACAGTTTGGCTCCCACCGTGGGGCTAAGGATAATAGTGATTATTTGATACAAATCTCAATAACACACATTGCTTTACGCTTGCTCTTTGAAGTATCTTTGATTCCAGGCTAAAATACAAAAATATCAAATTCTCAATTAGCACCTCTGCACGTTGACAACGAGTCCGGTCACCAAGATGAAAATAACAACATAGCAACCGGTAACGAGATACCACCCGCTGATCCCTCTGGAATTCCGATCGCAGATCCGATTGATGCCAATTCACATGTGGCTATCGATGCAAACTTGCCTACTGACCCCAAAAATAACATTCGTGGTGGAGCCCGATCAGCAACTCAAAACACACAAAATGTTGAAGGGGACGGGATCAGTCTACGAGTGATCTTCGAAATGTTGCAGGCACAACAGGCGACAATAGCTCAGTTACAAAATCAATATCGTGCACCGAGCAGGGTTGCGCCAGATCCTCCCCGGGAAGTCACCCACAGGGATCAACCGGTCATAGAAAGGTCGAACAAAAATGAATCGGGGGCTAACCCCGAGACTCAAAAGAAGCTCGAGGAATTGACGAAACGGATAGAATCAGGAGAGAAGAAGATCGAGGCCAACGATAAAAATGTGGAAACCTACAATTCTAGGGTAGATCAAATACCAAGAGCACCGCCGACATTGAAAGTCCTAGATTCCAAGAAGTTCGTGCAAAAACCTTTTTCCCTAGCGCGACTCCTAAGCCAATCCCCATGAAGTTCCACATTCCCGAGATTCCTAAGTACAATGGAACGACTGACCCGAACGAGCATGTAACCTCTTACACATGTGCCATAAAAGGGAATGATCTAGAGGATGATGTGTAACGACCCAGTCGGTCATTTTGACTATTGCAATCCCGTTTCCCTATTTACTGCTCAAATTGTGAATTACAGTTGTTATTTGGCTTGCCGGGGTAATTGGTTTGGGTTCGGTGAGGTTTTGAAATAATTTGGAGCGCTTAGTTCCAAGGTTTAGAATTTAAGTTGAAAAAGTTGACCGGATGTTAACTTATGTGTAACGACCTCGGAGAAATTTTGCTAAGAAAATTAAGGTTTGGTGGTGCCGAGGTAGATCAATTTTGTGTCAATTGGGTTGAACAATGCACCGAAGTGTAAAGGAAAATTTTGTCAGAAAATGGTCATTTCTGCGACCACTATGCGGTCGCAGAATCACTCTGCGGACCACATAATGGTCACAAAGTGGAGCAAGAGGAGGGCAAGATTTGCGGAAAATCTGCGGTGCACTATGCGACCGCAGTCCTGTTTTGCGGTGCACTATGTGACCGCAGACCTGTTTTGCGGTGCACTATGCGACCGCAAAACAAGTATGCGGACCGCATAATGACCGCAGAACAGGTCAGTAACGCCCAGCTTTGGAGGCCAAATTATGCGGTTGGTATGCGGACCGCATACCTGTTATGCGATCGCATATGCGACTGCATAACTGCATCGGAGCTTCCATTCTTTCTAATTTTTGACCCGACCCAACTTCGATATATAGCCCTTGAAGCTCATTTTTGAGCCAAAATCTGATATTTTAGAGAGAGGTGAGAGCATTTTAGAGAGAGAAAGTGAAGACTTAGTGATTTATCCATCAATTGTTGTTCAAGGTTTGAAGATTTCATAAGGATCTTGCTAGGGCTTCAAAGAGGTAAGAATTTATTTCCCCAATTCTTCAATTTTAGGTTTGAAGTAAAGATGGGTGATTAATAGTATGATTCTTGGGTGTAAGAGTATTATGTATACATACCAATAAGGTTGTGGAAAGATTGTTAATTCAAATTTGTAAGGATTGGGTTGAAAATGGTAGAAATCTTCATATGCTTTAATTGAAAATTTGAGGGTCGAGTTGGTGCCGGACTTTGATGAAATTTGTATGGTTGGACTCGTGGTTGGATGGGCGTTTATATTCTGTAACTTTTGTCGGATTACGAGACATGGGCCCTACGGGAGATTTTTGAGTTAATTTCGGATTTTATCGGAAAAATTAGTATTTCCTTATGGAATTAATTACAATAATTTGTATTGACTGATTCGAATTAATTGTGGCTAGATACGAGGCTTTCGGAGACCAATTCTCGTGGCAAGGGCATAGCAGAATAAATAATTGCAGAGGTTGAGGTAAGTAACAATTATAAATCTGGTCCTGAGGGTATGAAACCTCGGATTTTATGTCATATAATTATTTTGGAGGTGACACACATACTAAGTGACGGGCGTGTGGGTGTGCACCGAAGGAATTGTGACTTGGTCCGTCCCGTGAAACTGTAAAGTTGAATAACCTGTTGGTAGCTATAAGCTCTCTTTTTGTTGAAGAAATTTGACTGTAAATCATGTTAAAAATCATACTTAGGCTATGTGATAGTACTGTTGAGACCCACAGAGGTCACGAACTGGTTGAATTATTTGTTAATTGCTATCTTGTGCTCAGTCTTGATTTTACTAGCGAATCATACCTCAGTCTTTCTTGATATTTGCTGATGCACTATGTTATCTTTGTTTGGATTGATCTTTGTGATTTCTGAGAGCCCGAGAGACTAGAGAGGTGAAGGACTGAGTAAGGCCGAGGGCCTGTTAGTGAGGTAAGGATATTATGGCACGTGAGTTATCCGTGTAGGATATTATAGCACGTGAGTTGTCTGTGCAGATTATAGCGCTTAGGCTGTAGGAGCCCCTCCGGAGTCTGTACACACCCCCAGTGAGCGTGGGTACCCATTGAGTGTGAGTGCTGAGGGCTGAGAGCCGAGTGGTTGAGCTGTTGTGATGAGCTGAGTGACTGTTACCTGAGAGGCTGTACTTGCTTTGGATTTGTTGTTGTACTTGGTTGCTATCTGTCATTGTTGTGAAATATCTGAAAGAATTTATATCCGGATTACTTGAAATTGAACTGTATAAAATTGATTTGACTTAAACTGCCGGATTTGAAAGCATGTCTATTCTTTGCTGGGATTACTAAAAGTGAACTATAACTGTGTAGCTCGTCATTATCTTCAGTTCCTTAGTTATTTTTTTACTTGCTGAGTTGGTTGTACTCATACTACACCCTGCACTTCGTGTGCAGATCCAGGTAATCCCGGACATAGCGGGTGTTGATCATTTCGCGCAGTTGATTTTCAAAAGATTTTGAGATAGCTGCCGTGTTCCGTAGACCTTGTCTCTCCTTTTCTATATCCTTGTATACTATATTTGGTCTCCAACTACTATAGACCGTATTTTCCAGACTTGTACTCATATTAGATACTCATGTACTCAGTGACACCAGATTTTGGGAGTGTTGTATCGAAAATTGCTAGATTTTTGGTATTGTATTAAACGTTACTCTTTTAAATTTACAGGAAATCGTGGGTTATAACTTACGAAGACTGTTTCGCTTGGTCCCACCTCGATATGATAGGTATCCCACTGGAGATAACCACTCACAAGCTGAGCCTGGACTCGAAGTTTCATCCGGTTAAACAAAAGAGAAGACCCCAGTCCGAAATTAAGCATGCTTTCATCAAGGATGAGGTATCTAAACTTCTTAAAATAGGGTATATTCGAAAGGTCAAATACCCGGATTGGTTAGCAAACGTAGTGGTAGTCCCTAAAAAAGAGAATGAATTAAGAATGTGTGTAGACTATAAAATTTGAATAAAGCATGCCCCAAAGACTCTTTTCCTTTGCCCAACATCGACCGTATGATCGATGCCACGGCCGGCCACAAGACCCTCAGTTTTCTCGACGCCTATTCCGGGTACAACCAAATACGGATAGGCCCGGGTGATCAGGAAAAAATGTCCTTTTATCACTAAGTATGGCATGTACCGTTATAATGTAATGCCGTTTGGATTAAAAAATACTGGTGCCACATACCAAGGCTTAGTAAATCGGATGTTCGAGAAACAAATAGGAAAATCAATAGAGGTTTACATTGACGACATGTTAGTTAAGTCCCTGAGAGCAGAGGACCATTTAAGACATTTGCAGGAAACATTCAGTATACTGAAGCAGTACAACATGAAGCTAAACCCAGAAAAATGTGCGTTTAGAGTAGGGTTGGGAAGTTCCTCGAATTTATGGTATCCAATCGGGGAATCGAGATCAATCTTGATAAGATCAAAGCCATCAAAGATATCACAGTCGTGGATAACGTAAAGGCCGTACAAAAGTTAACCCGGCGAATAGCCGCCCTGGGGTGATTTATTTCGAGGTCATCCGACAAAAACCACCGATTCTTCACACTGTTGAAGAAGAAGAACGACTTTTCGTGGACCCCGGAATGCCAACAAGCTTTGGAGGAACTCAAAAGGTATTTATCGAGCCCGTCCCTGCTTCACACACCGAAGAAGGACGAACCACTATACTTGTACTTAGCGGTCTCGGAGATAGCGGTAAGTGGAGTTCTAGTTCGAGAAGAGCAAGGTACGTAATTTCCAATTTACTATGTTAGTAGAACCATAGGTGAGGCCGAAACTAGGTACCCTCACCTGGAAAAACTAGCGCTCAGTTTGTTAAGCGCCTCTAGGAAGCTAAAACCATACTTCCAATGTCATCCCATATGTGTCATAACTACTTACCCATTGAGAAACGTTATGCATAAGCCCGAACTCTCGGGCCGACTAGCCAAATGGGCCATAGAAATAAGTGGGTACGATGTTGAGTATCGATCTTGGACCGTGATCAAGTCTCAAATTTTGGCAGATTTTGTGGCCAACTTTATACCGGCCCTAATACTCGAGGTTGAAAGAGAGTTGTTGATTAACTCAGGAACTTCCTTGGGAATCTGGACCCTCTTCACGGCCGGCGCTTCAAACGCAAAAGGGTCCGGACTTGGCATCGTATTAAAGCTACCAACATGTAATATAATTAGACAATCTATTAAGACTGTGAAATTGACTAACAACGAGGCCAAATATGAGGCCATGATTGCAGGCCTTGAACTAGCCAAGAGCTTGGGGGCGGAAGTGATCGAAGCCAAGTGCGACTCCCTCCTTGTGGTAAACCAAGTCAATGGAATATTTGATGTCAGAGAGGAACGAATGCAAAGATACTTGGACTTTACAACATGTACCTCGGATCAAAACAGTGAGGACGATGCCCTCACTAACTTGGGGTCATCGGTCGAAGATGACGAG
Organism: Nicotiana tabacum; assembly: GCF_000715075.1. NCBI lineage: Eukaryota > Viridiplantae > Streptophyta > Magnoliopsida > Solanales > Solanaceae > Nicotiana > Nicotiana tabacum. The sequence goes on along the minus strand of NC_134093.1, from coordinate 45,887,077 downwards.
TTCAACTCGAGAGAAGTTGTACAACTTATGAGATCAGTAGTGGAAGAAGGTCACGCCGAGATCAACTCGACGAGCCTAACTTGGGACTGGAGGAATAAGTACATAGAATATTTCAGATCCGGTAAACTGCACTCAGATCCAAAATAGTCGAGGGCCCTGCGTGCAAAGGCAGCCCGATTTAGCCTGCCCGAAGATGTAACCTTGTTCAGAAGAACATTTGATGGTCCACTTGCAATATATCTAGGGCCGGGAGATACCGAGTATGGTTTGGGGGAAATCCATGAAGGTACCTGTGGAAATCATTCAGGCGCCGAATTGCTGGTTCAAAAATAATCAGAGCCGGTTATTATTGGATCGACATTGAAAAAGATGCAAAGGAGTTCGTTCGAAAATGTGATGAATGCCAAAGACACGCTTTGATGATCCATTAACCCGGGGAGCTGCTCCACTCGGTTTTATCACCATGGTCGTTCATAAAGTGGGGAATGGATATTGTTGGCCCTCTTCCATGGGCACCCGGTAAGGCTCAATTTATATTATTTATGACTGACTATTTTTCTAAATGGGTTGAAGTACAGGCGTACGAGAAGGTCAGGGAGAAGAAAGTCATCGACTTCATTTGGGACCACATCATATGTCGGTTCGGGATGCCATCCGAAATCGTATGTGACAACGTGAAACAATTTATCAGCAGCAAAGTAACCAAGTTTCTCGAGGATCATAAAATCAAACGGATCCTGTCAACACCTTATCACCCTAGTGGGAACGGACAAGCCAAACCGTCCAACAAAACCATACTCCAAAACCTCAAAAAGGTTAACCAACGCCAAAGTAAAGTGGAAGAAAATCCTACCCTAAGTCCTATGGGCATACCGTACAACCTCAAAGTTCAGCACCGGGGCCACCCTATTCTCATTGGTTTACGGTGCCGAAGCTTTAATACTGGTCGAAGTAGGAGAGCCAAGTATTAGATTCTGATATGCAACAAAGGAATCAAATGACGAGGCAATGAATACGAGCTTGGAACTATTAGATAAAAGGCGTGAAGCAGCCCTTGTCCGGTTGGCCGCCAAAAGAAACGGATTGAGAGATATTACAACAAAAGGGCCAACCTTCGATTCTTCAACGTCGGGGAATTAGTGCTAAGAAAGGTCACAATGAACACCCAAAACCCGAGCGAGGGAAAGTAGGGACCGAACTGGGAATGACCGTATCATATCGTCAAAATCACCAGAAAAGGATCCTACAAGCTCGGAATGGTGAACGGTGAACAACTACCGAACAATTGGAATATAACTCACCTAAAATGATATTACTGCTAAGGTACGAGCTCATTCATATTCTTTCATTATATTTCAGACTAACTCTTGCAGGTAATCGACGAGGAAAAGTATGAGATTTTAGGTCTGAAAGCATGCGTTGCACTATTTTTCCCTTGAACCGGTTTTGTCCCAAATAGGTTTTTCGGTAAGGTTTTTAATGAGGCAACAAGTAAATTGTGCTAACTTAGAATCGAATGTTGGCAACGAACCGGTAACAGAGATCAAAACAGTATTCGAGGCCTCACTTCAATCAACCTCGAACACTGGGGGGCATTACCCCCCGATATCAACTTTAACATGGAAAGAGATTTCGGGATTGAAGGGTTTCGATCAATATGATTCAATGTAAGGGAAAAACGGTTAAATGAACCGTGCCCACGTAGACTTTTCGAACCCTGACGCAAAGCATGTACACATACATCCTTATTATGCACAAGAATAAAGAGAAGTTTCTTCCTTGCAATCATCTTATATTTTAAAATTTCTTCCTTACATTTCGTAAAGAATTTCCTACTTCCGATCCCTTAAAGGTAACGAGCCCAAGGGACGCTTATAATCGGAGTTCGAATGATCCCTCTCTCACTCGGGGATTGCCGTCCGAAAACAAACTCGGACGGCCCAAGCTACTAGACCTCGGGGGTATAAGACCTGTTAGGCAACCCCCGAATTTTGAAGGCCACAGCCACCTCCGTTCGGGGACTGTTATCTTGGGAAAGCCCGAATAACTCGGGGCAAGTCCATTGGGCGACTCCCGAACTAAAAGGCTACGGCCATATTAATACGGCTCGGAGACGTCCGAGACACATAACAAAAACTAGGCCTTCGAAAAAGAAATTTGTTTCATAACCGGTTCTAAAGGCTACCCTCAGCAAACTATAATCCGAATTACTTACTTTGGGAAAAAGTTTCCGGTAACACCGAACTCCCAAGACGTCTTAAAATGGAAAAATGTAAAGGCGGGGTTTGTTTGAACCTTCGAACATAACCTAAGTTATGGCATTTCGATCTTTGTGAACCCAAATGATAAAACAAAGGAAAAATCCGAAAGCTGAAAGGGAAATAAAGCCTTATATATATTTACCCAAAATTGTTTTTACAAGGGCCAAATAGCCCCGATATAGAAATTTACAATGGCCAAAATGACAAAGACAAAATGTTTAAAAGGATCCTAAGTGGCCTAATCTTCACCGGGAGCCACGTCGTCGCCTTCGGGGCATTCACAGCCTGCGGGCTCATCCGAGTCTTCAGATCCTCGGAATCCTCCTCCTCGGGATAAGCCAGCTTCCTGGCCTTGGCCTCAGATATCTTGGCATTCTCGATCTCAGCCAGCAGGTCGAAGATTTGAGCTTGAACCCCTTCGAGGGCCTCCCTTCGGGATTGCCAATTCATGTGCTCCACCAAGTTTTTCGCTTGGACCTGAGCCTCCTTAGCATCGGCCTTATGCCTCTCCACCCGCTCATCAGCCTTGACCTTAATCGCAGTAACCTCTGACTTGTCCACCTCGAGTTCCTTGGCTAGATTTTCTTGGCCGGAGACCGCCGACCTCAGTTAAGACTAGAGCTCCTCGATCTTCGTTACCTGTACCAAGGCTTTTTCTTTTGCAGCCCAGAGCTGGACCTCAGTTGAAGCTAGTTGTTCTCGGGCAATCTCCTTTTTCGAGGCCAGGCGGTCCATATTTTTCTTCCTTTCTTCGGCCTCAGCCTTTACCGTGTCCACCTCCATCTGGAGCTGCTCGATCTGGTTAAGTCTCTTTTGAACCTGTGGGTTTAGATCGTTAGCCATTGTGTCTGAATCATCATCACTAAATTTGAATACTCATCTTACCTGCTCGACCAGATCGGCATGCTCCTTCTGAGCCGCTTATAACTCGGCCTGGAGATTCTCATGGAGGAGCTTGTAAGCATCCCTCTTCTCGGAGAGCTCTCTAGCCTCGGCCTCGTGTTGGTTTAATTCCTCCCGGTATCGGAGTAAAGTTTCATGATGGAGCACTGAGGCCTACAAACACAAAGAAAAGTGTTATGATTATTTGCAATTTAATCTAAGTATGTAATAGGAAAGCTTTCGAAGTTACTCGATTCAATGACTGTTGAGCCTCGTTGAAAAGGCAGGGGGCCTCCACCTCGTCCATTTATGCCTGATCCTCTTCGGTCACCAGGCATCAGGGATAATTGGAAACCCCAACGGGGGCGGAGAGAACCCGGGCATCCTCCCGTATGGACATAACGATTGACTACTTCCGGTCAGGATTTGTACTCGGGGCTGGGAACCGGTCAACCAATCTCGGACTCGAAGAAGATTCGCTGGTTCTCGAAAGCGGCATCTTCTTTGGTACCGATAAGTCACCTAACCCGGCGGTGGAATCCATACCATCGAAGAAGTTTTTGAAGGGATCGACCGCCCCTTGAGGACCCTTATTTGGGCGTCCTTTCAGCGTTTGAGCCTCATTTATTATAGAATCAGTGAATGAAGGCAACCCGGAGAGATCTATCACCCCGAGAGTATCCTTCGGTACATTATCTTCTGCCTTAGGAGCACCAGTCACGGTCTCTCTATCGACCTCCTTAGCTCAGGGCAAAACAGGCTCGGCCCTCCCTAGTTTGGAGGCCTCGGCCACTGCCTCTCCACCGGCCTCCTTGGTTTGAGGCAGCTCGGTACCTCTCCTCACGCGAGTCATCAATTCAGAGTCTTCCTCTTCTTCTTTTTCTTCTTCTACGGACTCATCCCTCAACCGATGGAGCGAATCTGATAGAAGTTCTCAAGCGCTGGTAGTTTCTTTGGATTTGTGTACCAGCCGCCCCCTCAGTTTCTTCTTTTCAGGCCCCGAGGAACTCAGAGCATTTCTCCTTTTCTTCTACTTATCCTGCTTCGGAGTAGGTGATGGGGGGGGGAGGATGATTTCATCTACGGATGGGGGCCTCATTGCAACATCCTTCCCAAGGCCTACAAAGAAAAAGTGATGAGTAAGCTCGGAAAGAAACCCAAGTGATGTCAGTTCTAGGAAAAAATCTTTCCGTGAGAACGGAACTCCCACCGGCCCTTTGAAAGTTCGTGCCACGCGCACTCGGAATAGGGCTTCTGTGATACAATGCTCTCGACCCACTCCTTGAGTCAGAGAACTGCATCCGGCATCCGAGCAACAGTTGTACCACGAAACATCAATTAGATGAGAGTAAAGGGAAAAACAATAAACAAAATCTTAAAAGTGAGGTTATACTTACGTTTCATGTTCCATTTCTCGGGAAACAACATTTCCTCGGCTGAGATTAGATCCGAGGTCTTCACTCGAATGAACCGGTCCAACCAGCCTCGGTCTCGGTCTTCGTCTATGCTCGAGAATGGGGCCTTAGTGGCCCGACGGGCAAGCTTTTTCAATCCACCTCGGTAGAGTCGGGGACTGTACAGATGAATGAGATAGTCGATGGTGAAGGGGCACTTGTCAATGTTGCTTACAAAGAAGTGGAGGAAAATCACTATCCTCTAGAAGGAGGGATGGATTTGACCGAGGGTCACCTCGTACCTCTTACAAAAGGCAATAATGACCGGGTCTAGAGGGCCCTACGTGAAGGGATAAGTGTAAACACTTAGAAATCCCTCCACGTGGGTAGTTATTAACTCCTCGGGCGTAGGCACCACCACATGTTTACCATCCCAATTACAATCTTCCTTGACTTTGGGGAGGAGATTGTCAGTGATGGAGCATATATATCTCGAGATCGGCTCGCATCGACCCGGTATGAAAGAGGTTTTTTCAACTTTGAACTCAACACCTGTTGGTCACCCCGCAGGAACAAACATAGTTAAGGGGGGCTCCAGTGTCTTTTCCTCGACAACAGTAGACGGAACATTCTCTTCTTCAGACGGTCTCGAGGAAGAGGGAGTTTCCTTTTGAGGAATAAATTTTGAAGTCTTTGCCATTGCTTATGAATAAGGGTGAAGAGATGGTACCGATGAAAGAGAGGGCGTAATTGGCGGATAGTTTACGAAAGTTTTCAGAAAACTAGAAGGGAAGAAGTTTTAAACTTAAGCTAGAAAATCAGAGGATAAAGGTGATGCAATTTTCTTAAAAACACGAGCAAAATTGGAATGTAAAAGTTCTAATGGATGGAAATATAAAGTATTTATAGTTTGCAAATGACGGTTCAATACCCGTAATGGCCGACCAACAACTGACACACATTTAATGCCTTGGAGACTGGACCGACGAGACATTTCTGTTACCTTTTTGTCGCTTACGTCACGATTTATCGAAGCAAGGTTCGAAAGTTCATATCGTTTCTCGTCGTCTTCTCTCCAAAAAATGAGGGGACTATCTGTATACGGTCGAAACCGGGCTCGTCTATTGTATTACAAGTCAGGACTGAAACATGACATGTTGAAGCTCGACCCCGGATTATATCGAACCAGGGCGCGAAGTTAAATCATCGAGCTCGTGACTCTGGGACCAAACAAGATCGAGGAAACTTTATCTAGCAAAATAACGGAAGGCCAAAATATTCGTATGCGGTTGGATATCACGGCGGAAATCTCAGCATATATCAAGGAGAGGCCGATTAATTAGCAAATTATGAGATTGTTTACCTTTTATAGCATTGTATCAAGAGTGGGAATCCTCTACTATATAAAGAGGGGTCTGACCATTTGTAAGACACATAAAAAAAACGCATCCAAAAGCAATACACTGTTATTTCTAGTTCTTATTATCTTGTCTTTCTATTCCAACATCAACTGAGGCACTTCTTGATTTGAGGGTGACCAACTTTAAAGGCTAAGGCTGTTCTATTTATGTGGTTTGCATTTATTTTCTTATCATTAATTTCAACATTGATCTGTTCTTTCAATTTGTATCAAATTATATGACGTATCCTTAAAATCGCGTATAAATTCAATTGTTATCCGATTTTAGGGTAAACAACCTTTTCTTGAAGGAAGAGAAACAAGTTTATCATATTTGATTTTTACTTTTCCTTAAAAGAAAATATAGATCTTTTCCATATTTAACATATCCCTTACTTGAAGAAAAAAGCTGTGGCATTTATAAATAGAGGATCCCTCCTTCATACACAACAGAACAATAGCATCCACAATCTAGTCATTAACGAGTTTTGTTTAGGGGGAGATTATTCTCTCAATAGAACTTTATATTTTTATATTAGTTTTTCCATATATAGGCCAATTGGCCAAACCATATTAGAATAATATGCTTCTTTGGATATAATTTTATTTTGTCATCTGATTTATCATCATCAAAGTTAGCTTACGCATAACGTCTTGTAATTTTCGTTCCCAACAGAAACATCATAGTTTTACATTGAAATATTTGGCCAAAATAAGAGATGTTAGAAGAAAAAAGAAGTGCTTGGACACGATGAATATTGAAGTATTTAATTTTTTTTTGCATCGTCCTGTCCAAAAATGCATTGAAGCAACAATCAAATTACACAATACAGAGTTGTTTGACACATACTCTTCGCCCGTCGGAGGAAGAAGTGTCTTTTTTCTTAGGGTAAGGAACTTATGAAATTAATTAACTTTATTTGGAGGAATAAATATTCCTATATATACTAGTATCTATGAACGTGCATTGCACGTTAATAATGTCACGTCCTGGTTTAACCATTTAAATCATCTGAAAGCCAAAAAATATTATTACATTAGCATAATACATGAATTCAAAATAAAAAGACATCATCAGAACTTACACAAATGATCAATTTAGTTATGTTAGTTAGATAATTACGTATTATAGTTTAAAAGTATTTAATTTGATGGTATCTTACCGAACACTTCTTTATAGATGATTTTTTGTGTATGTTTCTTTCTAATGCTTTGGTTGCTCTGCCATAACCAGAACTCTTGTTGTCGATATTGATATTCCTCTTGAAAGTACAACATACAGTTGTTCGTGCAAGAAAATATATTGCGATAATTATAGTCCAATATTTAGGATGTTTGTCCTTGTGCTTTATTTATTATAATTGCAAAACATAAACATACTGAAAATTATTTTTACACAAATTTAAAAGGATATTCTTTAGTTTCGGAAGACGGAAGTTGAATTCGGGGATAAAAATATACTTAGAAGTACATTGACCAGTATCATAATTTTTGCATGTATGCCATTATTATCAAAACTTCTATATACCATCTATGTGCTATTACATAAGCTATTCAGCTGATCTAAATATTTCATTAGCATGACGGGCATAGTTTTCTTCAAAATCAATCTATATGCAATGGAAGATCAATTTTAACTTAGTCTATTTCATATACGGTGACACTGGCATACATAAGAAAAAATAAACTCGACAACAAACCTGTGTGGTACTAGGCCATTTGTTATTAAAGTATTTAAATATTCTTCTTGGTAGTAATTGTTGGTATCATATTCCGTTGAGTCAAAAACTAAAAAATATCTTATTTTTACCATAAAATTTCGTAATCAACCTTTTATTTAGTTGATCAACATATTCATTTCTACAAGCGAAGATAGCTTTTTAATATCTATCATGCAATTTGCGCAAATTGCGTTTTAATCTATTGATAGAAATATTTTTCTTATTAAATGCACTACTATTACAATTGGGATTGATAACCAAGTGTTCTGGAAGAACTAAATCATCTTTTATTAGATGCTCTTCTTCGTTTTCTGACATGAATCAAGAAGTTACTGAATACTGGATTTTTATTTGAGGCCAATAAGTATAATTTTGGCAAGCTAGTTTTTACAGTCTCTGCTTTCGTCGATTTTATAACTATTGATAGTACTTGACAGAAATCACCTTCCAAGCCATTAGTTTTTCACTAAATGGTTTATTGGTATTATTCAATATATCTCCAGGGCCATAAGCGCTTCATCACATATTATCAATTTTGCTTTTCTTATAAATTTTGCACTGTTGCTCTGCTTTGATATATTTATGGTGGTTATTTCAGTTGTTTGAAAAGGTATATCAAATCTATTTGTTATTATTGCTAATAGTATCATGCCTCTTGATTTGACATTTACAAGTAATGCATGACATAGAAATATTACTTTCATTCCGCCGGAGGCATCTACAAAGGATAATCTCGCTATAAAAGTCGACTCTTTAAAATATAGTCTTAAAAGCTTGTTCTTGTTTAAGATTTTGCTTTGATTGTGCTTCAACATACATTTATATGACCGTTTGATTCTCAATACTATAATAACATTTTTTACTTTGTCTTTTAGTTTTTTTCAATCTCTAACGCTCTTTTTATGGAATAAATTTATGTACCCTAAGATTTTTCTTAACTTGAAAAATAATTTAACTCGTATGATAAATTTAAAAAATAATTAAATTGGATTCTCTTGCTAAATAATTAATTGAAAGATTTAATTATTTGGTCTTAACATAAAAAATAATTTATTTTCTATTGATTCAGATTCTTAATATTAGTTCATCTCTTATTTTGAAGATTTAATCTTAATTATAATTTCATCCACCATAAATATTTTTTTTCAAAGAGTAAAAAGATCGATCGGACATTCCACTATTAGATCTTTATGTTTGCAGAATCATTAGTGGTATTGTCTCTTACCAACCATTTTTATTTCTATTTCTCACACATTTATATTTTTAAATATTTTCTTAGTTATTGTTTAATAATTGGGTATATTTTTCAACATTACACAAAAGATTGATTAAAAATTATATTATTTGAGTAGGAAAATAGTTCAAATATTAATATAAAAATATATTATGGGGATATTTTTTCTCAATTTTAACGCTTTATGCAATTCATTTAATATTACTTTTATTTTCTCTTAGTATTGGATATTATGGAGTGGTAATGTACTGTCAATATGGAGGATTCTTATGAAATTGATTTTATTAAACCTTCCTACATATTTTTAATAAGAATTTAATAGATAAAATTTATTAATTTTAAAATATTAAATATTAAAACATTAACATAGAAGGTCTTATAGTCCAAAATATTATGTTATTTTAGTTATGTTCTTTCCTATGAGTTTTTCTATTTAATATTTTAGGACTATTTTGGTCTATCAATATTGTATTCGTACCTTTATAATAATATATGCTCTCCTTTTTCTAAATAAATTTGGATAATATAATACATTCTCAAATTAAATTAGTAATAGCACATTATAATACGTTTTCAAATTAAATTAGTAATAAAATTTTTAAGAAGTATATCCTAAAAGTATTAGAATTACATGACTAAAAATATGCCTCTATCCCGAAAGTAATTATACTAATAGAAAACCTAACGTGTTCCTAAAGGTGTTAGGTTTACATGCTAACATGTAGTATTATATGTCGATGTTTTAAATTAATTATATTAATAGAATTCCTAAAGGTAATCATGTAGGATTTCTAACTTGTAGTATTATGTCCTAAAACTAATAGGATTACAAATGTCTAGAATTTCAGTTATGTCCTTTTATTGTGAGTTATATGCTTAATATTATAAGGTTATTTTTGTAAACCAACATTATATTCATACTTTTATAATAATATAGATAGATAGATATAGATATAGCTATAGAGATATTCTCAAGCCTTTACCATATAATCTTTTGTCACAACCCAAAATTCAACTAGTCGTGATGGCACCTAACCCATCCCGTTAGAGAAGCCAATTTACAACTAACCAATTTCAATAATAATTATTAAAGCAATTTAAGTGAATAAAGATCCTGATCTTATACAATCCCCAAGAACTGGTAGTACAAATCATGAGTTTCTAAGAATAGAGTATACAAAGCGGAAATGAAATAAATACATAGTCTGTTTGAAACAGAGCTTTTATAATTTAAGGCTACCATGAACAAGAGGCAGCTACAACAGGAACGCAGGTACCTCTTCAAATACCGCAACCATCAAGCACAGCAATAACATCAGTCAACATCTGCACGCAATGTGCAGAAGTGTAGTAGCAGTACAACCGACCCCATGTACTAAGTAAGTAATAAATCTAACCTTAGGTTGAAAGTAGTAACGAGCTTCTACCAAGGTCAGAGTCCAACTTCCATAACAAACAATAGTTCATAACAATATTAAACAAGTAATGCCAGAAGTAACTCAAAGAATAAATGCCCAGCTAAATCATGACTTCTGAAAATAGTTCTGCCTTTTAAGTACATCAATGAAAACCCAAACAGTTTACCGAAGTTACCAAAAATATGAATAAGTTTGAAAACAGTAATTTTTCCAAAAATCCTTTCAATAATAAATAAAATATCTCATTTTCTTTCCCAGATAACCAGTGTAAAACAAATGCATCACTATGACCATCTGTCAACATGTGTGAGAAATCATGAATAATGTGATACCGTACATCATGAGGAAAACACATCTCTATGCATATATGTCATGTGTACATGTCAATGCAATGTATCTCAGAGATTGTACTCATGTACTCACACTCTCAGAGTACTCAATCTCATCGTCTTGCATTCTCTCTCACTGTGCTCAACACACTCAATCACTCAGCGCTATACAATACATGCTGCGGCGTGCAGCCTGATCCCTGGCTGCGCTCATTGGGGGTGTGTACAGACTCATGAGGGGCTCCTACAGCCCAAGCGCTATAAGCATGGACAACTCACGTGCTGCACGGACAACTCACCTGCAATAATATAAATATCTGGATCCGCATGGCCAACTCACGTGCTGCACGGCCAACTCACGTGCAATAATAATGTAAGGATCCTCACGGTCAACTCACGTGCAATAATAATATAAGGATCCGCACGGCCAACTCACGTGCTGCACGACCAACTCACGTGCAATAAGAAGCCAATAAGGCTTGCTGCAGGCGGGAAGCCCCGATCCATAAAATATCCTTACAATCAGGCCCTCGTCCTCCCTTAGTCATCAGTCTCTCCAGTCTCTCTCATGGATTCACAATGTCATGAGAATAGCCCAAAATGATGATATGATGTATCAATAAATAACAACAGAGTCTGAGATATGATATGCAATGAAATGAATATGACTGAGTATGAATTTTCAATTTAAACAAATAATCCACAACAATATGACCTCCGTGGGTCCAAATAATACTGGCACATTAGCCTTAACATGATTTTTAATATGCTTTTCAGCTCAATTTCTTTAACACATAAAACTGCATGGAAAATGCCAAGATTATTTAACTACAAAATTCCACAGAAACAATTATGTCACAATTTCTATAGTGCATGCCAACACACTCGTCACCTAGCATGTACGTCACCTCCCAACAATTTACATAATACATATATTGAGGGTTCATACCCTCAGCTCCAAGATTAGAAGAGTTACTTACCTCGGACATGCCAAATCCAATGTCGAGCAAGCTAAGCAATGCTCTAGAAATTCCATTCTGCGCATATCAACTTTCAAACGGCTCGAATCTAGTCACAATAATTTGACTCAGTCCACTCAATTTATAAGAATTAATTCCATATCAAAACGCTAATATTTTCATAAAATCCGGAATTACGCCCCAAAAATTACCCATGGGGCCCACATCTCAAAATCCGACGAAACTCACAAAATACGACAACCCATCCAATTAAAGTTCAACCATACTAATTTCACTCAAATCCGACTCCAAATAGATATTCAAACTTGAAAAATTCGTTTTGTGACATTATAGAAATTTCCTTCTATTTCTCTTGAAAATTCAATAATCTTACACCAAAAATGAAGATTTATTCATGGAATATAATCACAAGGGAGTTAAGAACACTTACCCCAAGTTGTGTGAAAAATTTCCTCTCCAAAATCGCCCAAACCGAGCTAAAAAATGTCCAAAATGAGAAAAAATCTCGGAACCCTCGTTTTAAACACTGCCCAGGCATTTCCGCACCTGCGATGCCTGGGCTCGCACCTGCGCATCCGCATTTGCGGAACAAATTGCGCGCATGCGGAAACAACCGGCCCTCTAAAATCTCGCATCTGCGGCGCCAGTTTCACATCTGCGGGCTCGCAGATGCGCATTCCCCTTCGCATCTGCGGTCGCCTGATGCCAGCCCCAGTCCGCACATGCGCCAACACCTTCGCATCTGCGGCCTCGCAGATGCGGCAAATTCCTCGCACCTGCGAGCACTGCCCAGTTCCACACTTGGCCGCTTCTGCGACTGATCTCGCGCACATGCGGCTTCGCACCTGCGATCAAAATCTTTGCAGGTGCTATCACACCAGTAGGCAACAGTTCCAATATTTCCTTAAGTCCAAATTTATCCGTTAATCATCTGAAACTCACCCGAGGCCCCCGGGACCTCAACCAATTATATCAACAAGTTCCCTAACATAACACAGACCTACTCGAGGCCTCAAATCACACCTAACAACATCAAAATGACGAATTACACCTCAATTCGAAATCATTGAACTTTGAAACTTCAAATTCTATAACTTGCGCCGAAACACATCAAATCACGTCCGATTGACCTCAGATTTTGCACACAAGTCACATTTCACATTACAGACCTATTCCAATTTCCAGAATCGGATTCCGACCCCGACATCAAAAAGTCAACCCCCTGGTCAAACTTCCCAAAAATTCAACTTTCGGCAATTCAAGCCAAATTTCACTACGGACCTCCAAATAATTTTTCGGACATGCTCCTAAGTCCAAAATCACCATACTGAACTATTGGAATCATCAAAATTTGAATCCGAGGTCGTTTACATATAAGTTCGCATCCGATCACTATTTTAACTTAAGCTTTAAACCTTGGAACTAAGTATTCCAATTCCTTCAAAAACCTCACTGGACCCGAACAAATTTCCCCGGTAATTCACACAACAACTGTGAAGTATAATTTGAGAAGTAAATGGGGAAACGGGGTTGTAATACTCAAAACGACCGACCTGGTCGTTACATTCTCCCCCATTTAAACATACGTTCGTCCTCGAATGTGCCAAGAGTTGTTTCCAACCCATCAAATCACTGTTCCATCTTACCACACACGTACTCGGGGGTGAACCCACGTCACCCTATCCCACATAGGGTTGACTACACAATGCAACTGAAAATCATTAATTTAACCTTAGCCTATAAACCTTGGAGTTTAATTTCCAACCTTTAAAATTTCTTCCAAGACACAAATCTTACATTTACACACCGTATACGTCCGAACAAGTTGCATCGAGCTATAACTATAACCACGGATATAATCAACCAACATATTACACAACTCGCATGCTCGTAGCACCATTCCTGATCGCAGTAACTACTCCAAAACCAACCGCATACTAGTATTAAACCCATATCAAACCAAACCTCATCCCAAAACCTTCATACACTGTTGATAATAAAAGAAACACGCGAAATTTCATGACCACTTACCAGATCAACAAGGCACGGAGCCCTCTCACCCCAACCAGAACCATAATCCCTTTCTGAGCTGACTTTCAATATTATACTCTCGAATATACCAAAATCAAGCCTGATAATACCCATTCTAGGTCCAATGACCTTATATTACTAAACACAACTGTTCCATAGACATGCCTCACCAATATAACTCAGAGCCACAACTCGTGCCATCCGTGCACCAATACGCAACAATTCAAATGTACTCAGTCATGGAAAATGACTCAAATGAGAGAATTGCCCCGCCAGATTAACAAGTACCTCCACAACGAAACGCTGAAAATTCCTCATACACCGTAGAACCATCACCGGATTCTAACACGATGTTCATGTTATATACTCCGAGCCACCCTGCTCCAAATTAATAACGACGGAGAGGCAAATGATAAAAATACCACACAAAACCTGAAAGGACATAACCATTACGCTATCGATCATGCAATAGACCAAGTACTCATCACACTCAAATTCCGCTATAAAGCTCAAATAGAACCACACCATCTGTTCACATAACCAATGAATCACAACTCCTCGTAGCATAAAGGAGTAACTCACAGATCATTTGAGAACATGAATAAGTTCAACATCAACCGAATGACACATTCCTCAATAATAGCAGCATGGAGCCAAGCATTCCGGCTCGCTCATCTTAATTGGGCCTACCTATGGACCCCCAAATCAACTCGGGTTACCCACAAATTGATAAAAATCCCTCAGAAAAACCATAATGACTGAATCATAACATATTTCATCATCTGGCTAGATCCGGCCATAACTTCACGGTCCACAACCATGAAACTATCTGCTACTGGGAAGTCCAAATCTCCAAATCCATAGAACACGCGAATCACCATATTTGATTCCATCTCCACCGCCCGAATGCCTAACATCTCTCTTATACACGATCATCCCACGAGAAATACTTTAAAAGTTCTTCCGTACCACTTGACAAAATTTGAATATCAGCAGTCTATCAACCATGTGAGTACCGCAATACTAATTTATACATCCGTAAGTCAAAATACAATGCACCTTCTGAAGTCTGCCTTTTTCTCATACAACACCAAGTAGTAATAGTATTCATCTATTTATTTAAAACCGTCCATGTTGTCCAACATTCGTTACCTTATCTTCAAGACTGTACTGCCACCTTGTACATGAAAATCTAGCTTTCGTACAACACATAACATCTATCTTGCCATCATGTGAAAAGCACAAGAATCTTATTATCAACTTTGAGTCACCTATAATTTACATACCATTTTTGTTAGAAACCTTTCTCTTGCTTCTTTCCAGGAGGAAATCACAATACACAACACGTTCTCCATACCGGTAGAAACCATCAAGAATACTTTGGAATCCATTTGCACATAATCAAGCCCTTAAAACTAAATTTCTCTAACTCGACCAAGCCACGCAGGTTGCCAAGTCCAGGTGTATTACCACAAAGCACCTGTAGAAAACCCCCACATCATAAGCACCCAAAGAACCGATCATAACCATTACCATACTGATCCAACCTACTATCCTGTTGTCCTATTTTCTCCGAGTCACTTTCGAATTTGTCTTCAGATTTATACTTCTTCTTGCTAAAATATCATGATCGTTAACCACAACTTGCCCTACAAACCTTAGTATAGAACCACAATGACCTACGGCCCATAAGCACCTGTATTCTTCTTAAGAACCTTCAAAAATACCACAACTATAACACTCACTCTGAGAATACCTTATGTGAATTTGAAATTGTTCTTCTTACCTCCCTTATACAAAAATGTAGAATCCATAGTCATATAGAATTTCCGCAAGTCCAGTCACCATCAAATGCAAATCTCGGATTTTATCCCTACACAAGTCCGGAAATATTCTCAATTGCTATATATAATTCTCAAACCCACTGGAATTTTCTCGGGAGTCACCCACTTTGCTCAAATCTAATTGCACCGCCCAAATGGGCCCAAAGACACGTGCCCTATTAGCACCACAACACTCAAAGAAGTAACTCTACTTTAACACCACATATCAAATTCATACTCCGTGCGCACTACATAATTCACCAATAATAACTCACTCATCCCGCGAGTTTCATTTACTCATACGTGCAATATAATCCTTAATGGGAATTTTCTTATTTGAGTCATCCTCGATCTCAACTTCTACAAGTCATAACTAACCTACAAGTATGCCTTAGACCAAAACTAAAATTTAATATATAATCATGAAATTAAGCCGTCTGCAGCAGGCTCCCCCACTTGGCTCAAAGCCATAAATCATTTCATTCTATAAATCACAACACCCATACCGTATTACTGCCATGATACTACAGTGAGCTCAACGAAATTTTTTCTCAAGCTCATGCAACACCAACCATAAAATACCTCAATCATCCGCTAAGCATGCATTTATTTCTCTTGACAGTCAATTCAACTTTCTCAACCAGATTCAAATTCAAATCTCAACAGATACCCTCCGCTGGTAGAAAAGAAACTCTCCACTCAACATTATAAGGAACATACCTACGTAGATTACTCTGCAGGAGATAACCCACCTGCTCAGCCTCAAATTGGCATCTTGTTATACCCTTTCGCAACCTTAATTACTATACAATCACTTAATCTTTCTGAGTCCAAACTCATTAACAAGACATGAGAATTTAATCTGTCCCACAATTTAACAACGTGAAAGATCCTTTAAAACATTCATTACCCGAGACTGTTCGTCACATCAAATCAAAAATCAAGCACCTAGTGGCCTTTTCCTTTACATTTCAAGGAAACACTTTTCGTTATATTCCATTCGTCTTAACACATCCCGCGGTTACATCATACCAATCACACCGCATTCCACCACTCATCGAGCCACAAATTCCACTGTAGGGTCATTACCAGACATATAAGTCCAATTGTATGAGTTACAACTGAAGCTATCGAGCTTAAGCTACGGTCTAAACCTGGCCTCAAGTCCTCTAGACTTGCACATCAGCAGAACACATAATACACATCTCCAACATCGTTCATAGAATCACAAGCCGGCAATGCACAACTGATACTGAGTGCTCATGTGCGCATATGAATACGTGGAAGGAATTCAAAGAGTTATATTTCAAGCTGAATCAATCTCGCACGATAAGGAAAGAAAGATGGGAAGTATATATATCCTAAATGCCCTGTAGCCTCTCGAAGATAAGTATGGACGTCATCATACCAATCCGCAAGACTCTACTAGACACTTGCTCATGACTTGTAGAACCTATGAACCTAGAGCTCTGATACCACCTTGTCACGACCCAAAATTCAACTAGTCGTGATGGCACCTAACCCATCCCGTTAAGTAATCCAATTTCCAACTAACCAATTTTAATAATAATTATTAAAGTAATTTAAGTGAATAAAGATCCTGATCTTATACAATCCTCAAGAACTGGTAGTACAAATCATGAGTTTCTAAGAATAGAGTATACAAAGTGGAAATAAAATAAATAAATAGTCTGTTTGAATAGTACATAAACAGAGCTTTTATAATTTAAGGCTACCATGAACAAGAGGCAGCTACAACAGGAACACAGGTACCTCTTCAAATCCCGCAACCATCGAGCACAACAACAACATCAGTCAACATCTGCACGCAATGTGCAGAAGTATAGTATCAGTACAACCGACCCCATGTACTGAGTACGTAACAAACCTAGTCTTAGGTTAAAAGTAGTGACGAGCTTTTACTAAGGTCAGAGTCCAACTTCCATAACAATCAATAGTTCATAACAGTATTAAACAAGTAATGCCAGAAGTAACTCAAAAAATAAATGCTCAGCTAAATTATGACCTCTGAAAATAGTTCTGCCTTTCAAGTACATCAATGAAAACCCAAACCGTTTACCGAAGTTACCAAAATATGAATAAGTTTGAAAACGGTAATTTTTTTAAAAATCCTTTAAATAATAAATAAAATATCTCATTTTCTTTCCCAGATAACCAGTGTAAAATAAATGTATCACTATGCCCATCTGTCAACATGTGTGAGAAATCATGAAAAATGTGATACCGTATAGCATGAGGAAAACACATCTCTATGCATATATGTCATGTTTGCATGTCAATGCAATGTATCTCAGAGATTGCACTCATGTACTCACACTCTCAGAGTACTCAATCTCATTGTCTCGCATTCTCTCTCACTGTGCTCAGCACATTCAATCACTCAGTGCTATACAATACCTGCTGCGGCGTGCAGCCCGATCCCTGTTTATAGTCGACTGCACTCACTGGGGGTGTGTACGGACTCATGAGGGGCTCCTACAGCCCAAGCGTTATAAGCACAGACAACTCACATGCCACAATATAAATATCTGGATCCGCACGGCCAACTCACGTGCTGCACGGCCAACTCACGTGCAATAATAATATAAGGATCCACACGGCAAACACACGTGTTGCACGGCCAACTTACGTGCAATAAGAATAATATACATAAAGCCACGGCCAACTCATGCGCTGCACAGCCAACTCACGTGCAATAAGATGCCAATAAGGCCTGCTGCAGGCGGGCGGCCCCAATCCATAAAATATCCTCACAATCCGGCCCTAGGCCTCCCTCAGTCATCAATCTCTCCAGTCTCTCTCTCATGGGCTCACAATATTATGAGAATAGCCCAAAATGATGATATGATGTATCAATAAATAACAACAGAGACTGAGATATGATATGCAATGAAATGAATATGACTGAGTATGCATTTTCAATTTTAACTAATAATCCACAGTAATATGACCTCCGTGGGTCCCAATAACACTGGCACATAGCCTCAACATGATTTTTAATATGCATTTCAGCTTAATTTTTTTAACACATAAAACTGCATGGAAAATACCAAGATTATTTAACTACAAAATTCTACAGAAATAATTATGTCACAATTTCTATAGTGCACGCCCACACGCCCGTTACCTAACATGTGCGTCACCTCCCAACGATTTACATAATATATATATTGAGGGTTCATACCCTCAGCTCCAAGATTAGAAGAGTTACTTACCTCGAACAAGCCAAATTCAATGTCGAGCAAGCTAAGCAATGCTCCAGAAATTCTATTCTGCGCGTATCAACTTTCAAACGGCTCGAATCTAGTCATAATAATTTGACCCAATCCACACAATTTATAAGAATTAATTCCATATCAAAACGCTAATATTTTCCATAAAATCCGGAATTATGCCCCAAAAATCATCCGTGGGGCCCACATCTCAAAATCCGATGAAACTCACAAAATACGATAACGCATCCAATTACAAGTTCAACCATACTTATTTCACTCAAATCCGACTCCAAATCGATATTCAAACTTGAAAAATTCATTTTGTGACATTATAGAAATGTCCTATTTCTCTTGAAGATTCAATAATCTTACGCCAAAACTGAAGATTAATTCATGGAATATAATCATAAGGGAGTTAAGAATACTTACCCCAAGTTGTGTGGAAAATTTTCTCTCCAAAATCGTCCAAACCGAGCTCCAAAATGTCCAAACTGAGAAACAATCTCGAAACCCTCGTTTTAAACACTGCCGAGGCATTTCTGCACTTGGGGTGCCTGGGCTCGCACCTGTGCATCCGCATTTGCGGAACAAATTACGCGCCTGCAAAATCAGCCAGCCCTCTAAAATCCCGCAGATGCGCATTCCCCTTCGCACCTGCGGTCGCCTGACGCCAGCCCAGTCCGCATATGCGCCAACACCTTCGCATCTGCGGCCTCGCAGATGCGGCAAATTCCTCGCACCTGCGAGCACTGCCTAGTTCCACACTTGGCCGCTTCTGCAACTGATCTCGCGCACATGCGGCTTCGCACCTGCGATCAAAATCTTCGCAGGTGCGATCACACCAGTAGGCAGCAGTTCCAGCATTTCCTTAAGTCCAAATTTGAACCGTTAACCGTCCGAAACTCACCCGAGGCCCCCGGGACCTCAACCAATTATATCAACAAGTCCCATAACATAACACGGACCTACTCGAGGCCTCAAATCACACCTAACAACATCTAAACAATGAATTACACCTCAATTCGAAATCATTGATTTTTGAAACTTCAAATTCTATAACTTGCGCCGAAACACATCAAATCACGTCCGATTGACCTCAAATTTTGCACACAAGTCATATTTCACATTACAGACCTATTCCAATTTACAGAATCGAATTCCGACCCCGACATCAAACAGTCAACCCCCAGGTCAAACTTCCCAAAAATTTAACTTTCGGCAATTCAAGCCAAATTCCACTACGGACCTCCAAATAATTTTTCGGACACGCTCCTAAGTCCAAAATCACTATACGGAGCTATTGGAATCATCAAAATTCGAATCCTAGGTCGTTTACACATAAGTCCACATCCGGTCACTATTTTAACTTAAGCTTTAAACCTTGGAACCAAGTATTTCAATTCCTTCAAAAACCTCACTAGACCCGAACCAATTGCCCCGGCAATTCACACAACAACTGTAAAGTATAATTTAAGAAGTAAATGGGGGAAACGAGGTTGTAATACTCAAAACAACCGGCCGGATCGTTACATCTTTTCTCTTATTTTTCAAAATTCCCTCTTCCTCAAACACTATATTTGCATATCTAGAGCTTATTAGCCGGAATTAAGAGAACATCAAGAAAGGCAAAGCAAATAAAAAGAAAATTCAAGGAAGTAAAATGTCTTCTATTTCATCTTAAAATTGAATTACATATTGTTCATAGTTCATTGCAAAACAGTCGGACGCTTCCACCTTAAAAGAAAAAGGATTACATAATCAAACTAATCGTTCTTCTTGTAGAAAGAACGTAAACGAATATCATCTGAATTATGAAAAAAGAGCCATGTTAATACAGTAATGTTTGGTTTTTTTCCCTAAAAGAAAAAATTGCCTAGGTTGTGTCAACTTTGACGGATTTTTACCAATTTATTTGACTACGAAATGTAAGTACATGCAGAAGGAAGACACGGTACCCTATTTCCCCATTTGCTATATGTGGGATGTTACGAAAAGATACGAGATTAAAACTAATTAATGCCCTCAGGGAAATATTGGTTCTGTTAAGTGATCTTCGGTGGGGGTAGTTAGTAGAAAGTACGAAACATGTGAACAAAAATCTATTGTGATCGAGCTATTTTATGAGCTGCTCCCTGCTGCCAATATTCTCTTCCGTAAATATTAACTAAATCTGTTTCAAATATTTTGCAAATATTTACTACTTGCTTCATATTTTCAAAATTCACCTATTGATTTAATTAGTTAATTGTTAATTAAGTGAGACGTTTAAGAGAAATAAATAATAATTTAAACAAATACTTTTATGATTATTAAGACAATACATTAAAAGTCCTTTTTACACAAGTGTACACAAATCTTAAAAGACAGATAATATAAACCGGATATAATGGTTACAAGATGCAACAATAACAGTAATAAATGAAGATTTTGTATTTCAATCTTGACGCAACAATGTTAGGATCAAAATAATTAGGTGTCGTATGAAAGCTAATAAAGCAAAGCTTGAACGATGACAAATCAGACAACAAAAGAGAAATATATCAAAAGTGACACAAATATTTAACGTGGTTCGGTCAATTGATCTACATCCACATGCAGAGATGAACAATCCACTATATAAAAGAGAGTACAAAATGTCGAGAGAACAACGTCACAGAGAGGCACACACAAGTGGCAGCTAACACTTGTCCAAAAAATTCTCCCTTAAACAAGACTCTCAAATGCCTTATTAATACATTGTGGATGCTATTAAATGAGAAGAAAGGATCCTAAATTTATAGAAGTCCAAAACCTTTTTTTCCTAGAAAAAGGACTAGCTAATATGAAAAAAATTATATTTTCTTTTTCGTAAAAGGTAAAATCAATTATGGTAAATATATTGTCATTCCTTCAAGAGATAGAAAAACCAAATATGGTAAGAAAATTAGGACACACACCTAACAGTTCTCCCCCTTGGCCTGAATTTTCTGATAAAATAAACTTGATCCACGTTCTTCACATAATCTTCAGCAAGTCGCTTTACGAAATCTCTACCATAAAGTTTGTCTCAACGTGAGTAGCACTCTGTCAAATTTTTCAAATAAAAATCATGATTACCGTCAAATAGGTTGCGCCTAGAACTAACTGCCTAGATGAACCTATCTTGAACATCGCTCTGATACCACTTGTTAGGATCAAAATAATCAGGTGTCATGTAGAAACTAATAAAGTAAACCTTGAACGACGATAAATCAGATAGCAAAAGAGAAATATACCAAAAGAGACAAAAATATTTAAAGTGGTTCAGTCAATTGACCTACATCCACATGCGGTGATGAGCAATTCATTATATAAAAGAGAGTACAAAATATCGAAAGAACAACCTCATAAAGAGGCACACACAAGTGGCATGCTAATACTTGTCCCAAACATTCTCCTCTGAAACAAGACTCTAAAATGCCTTATAGCTACATTGTGGATGCTACTAAATGAAAAGGAAGGATTCTCAATTTATAAAAGTCCAAAACTTTTTCCTCCTAGAAAAAGGACTAGTCAAATATGAAAGTGTTGACGGCCAATTTTGACACTCCCTTTTAAAATTAATCTACTCATTCTTAATAATTTACATTGAATGTTTTGAAAATATTTTAGTACTCAATAAATACCTATTTCTACAAATTAATTTAGTATTAGTTTTTAAAATTAATCATTTGTTATTAGTATTATGTAATTACTAATATATTTACTATTTTAGGATTATTGAAATAATTTCTATGCATAAGTTCTATAATTAATTCAATAAATTACTTCTTAAAATAGTTAATTAGTTTACTATTTCAATAATTTAAAATTAATGTCCTAGTGAAATATTTTTACAAATAATTAATTAATTGCAGTAATTAGTAGTATTTAACAATTATAATTTCTACTATATTTTATTAAAAATAATTTAAGTTAATTTAAATTAATTTCAAAAGGGTAAAAGACTAAAAGGTTACGATTGCAATTCTTTTACTAATTACAAGGTGGCTACTATTTAAATAATTTTTAGCCCAAATACGGACATGACCTAGTCCAAACACCCATCTCATTTGCCACCTTGGTGATCCGCGACACCCTCTTTTAGCCAATGAGAGCGCGCCATGTCACTCACCTCTCTTACTCATAGAACAAATACAAAGTCATCTGGGCCGTTCATTTTTTGATCAATGGCCCATGGTTTTCAACTCCATTTTCTCTTTAATTATTAAACAGTCAGACCATTTAATCCTAACCGTTGGATTACAGGAATCCAACGGACACCGAAATTCTTCCCCAAAAATCTTTAATCCCTGATTTATCGGTTCTATCTCTCACTCTTAACCTAGAGACCAACCGGTCTAACACCCCAAACCCTAATCATTCACTCAAAGACCACTGCCGCCTCCTTTCCCCTTTCCTCTCTATTCCTTCAACTCCCATCACCCTAATCATTCAAGAAAACCTTACATAGATTCGTGCAAGGTCTCAAATTGCCCAGAAAATGTTCCTTCTGCCTTCATAACCCAAGATTCTCACTGAATCCTTACTCATTTCGCCTTTGAAATTCAAAACCCCAAATCCAAAAAACCCTAGCCTGGAGATGAAACTTCAAATCAACCATGGTTTTTCAAATCTATGGCATGCATGGCCTTCCATATTGTCTCTGCACTACGAAGCTCATCATTCCTTTCCTTTTTCGCCATTCAATTTCAAAAGCCCTATTTGAAGAGGTCATACCAAATGGTGAAATTTCAACTCGCCAGACCTCCTCCTTTGTCTTTTCAAATCAAAGGCTAGTCTGTGATGTTAGCTGGCCTCAATGTTGAAATTCAACACCCAGAGGTCAAATGCAATAACCTCTAGGTATTAGGGTTATGACCACCAGTCCCTCGCACCTCATCAATTAGATTATCTCTTCTTAGGTAAATCCCTAAATGATTTTCCCTCTATTTCTTTCTGATTTCACTCAATCTTGCTATCATCATCAATCTTTCGCCACTTTCCACTATTATTTTGAATCTGTTGAAACCCTAGAGTCTTAATGGCACTATAAATAGAGCCTTTAATATTCTCACCAAACACAACGAACAACACGAACCAACCACCTAACACTAAAGAGAAACACACACACACACAAGCACTAATAAGTTTAGGATTCCAAGCCTTAGGTCTTCTTACTATTTTCTTTCTTTTGCTGAGTACTTTCGCTGGTCTAAAATTGGGGTTCCTGGGGTTTTTAAGCAACTGAAAAGCGTTCTCGTTTGGTCTGCTGCTCTAAAAAATGGTCAGCACATCTCTCATTCTTCTCTATTGTTCGTTCTCTTTGAATGCTACAAGCATGTTAGCTATTTTCTGCATAATTGCTATATGATGTTCAATATGTTTAATGTTTATGTTCTGTTAGTTTAATATCTTCTTGTGATTAGTTAACTTGCTATGAGTCTTTCATCAATGATTGATTAAATCATTAATTGATTCCTATAGATCTGAGTTCCTGAGTTTCCAACAGTCTACATGTTTAAGTTATTATATGTTCATGTTCACATGAATCTCATAGCTTTTATTTGCTCTATATAAGCACCATTCTTATTGCTGCTACACCTTTGTCTGTTAATGCTTTATATACACTGTCATCACATTTCTTCCAATCGAGTCTTGGCCATACACTATCACACACAATGGAATACGAGGGTTGTCTTTTACACCCCTCTGAATCTTCTTTACAAAACTCTCTAGCTTCAGAGAAAGGCCTTTTCAAGTTAACTGACATAACTTCTCGCAGCCTTCAGTCCAATTCAAAAGTAGGAAACACTCTACTCTAGTAAAATAGGTCATACTGCATAAACCTTAGGTGAGTCGATCCCTGGTACCAACACACAATTATGAAAGCCACCCTAATGTCAACGGGTCATGCACCCACCGACAAAATTTATGTGGAAAGACAAACTAACATGATAAGATACTTAAGGATCCGAAGCAAACACTTACCCGAATATCTTTCTTTTACCCACCTCATAAAATAGAAATCAACCAAAACATCCTTGAAATCAGCATGGTAATAGGAGCACCTCATAAGTTGAAATAGTGGTGGAAGAATATTCGTCGGGAACACGGAAACGAGGTTTGAACGCACCTAGAGGCATTAACTGCATTGACAAACATTTGAGCAGACAAAGTGCTCACTCGCCCGTTAATAGAATTTTGGGATCCGGCTAAGGTGATGTTCAAATTTGCCGACTGTGAGTTGGTACCGACATCGGAAGAAGTCACAAGTTTCACAGAGCTGCCGTTCAACGAAAGAAAGCCAGTATTGCCAGTTACTATACCCGGTTATTGGTTTTTGGATGCTTTGGGTCTTACCAACTTCAAAAGCCTCAGAAGTATCGAGGACAGATAGGTGAGCCTTGACCAGATGTTCGGCAAGTTTGGGCACCGTGAAAGCTATGAATGGTATTCAGGGGAGTTTCAATGTGACCAGGCGATGTGGGAGAGTCTCATGCCTATCACTTTCGCAATGGCACTATTGGGATTATTGGTCTTCCCACAGCGAAGGGGCCGTATCAACATCAACCTGCTACTGGTGGTCCTGACAACCTTCCGCGGCTATCTTCAAGCTACTTTGGTGCTGATGGTGTTAGCTGAGATGTTGAGAGCTTTATCTGCATGTGCACAAGTGTATGATTTCTTTAAGGGTTGTAACTTGCTTCTTCAGATCTGGGCTACTAAATATTACTTCCAGCGAGAGGCCACCATCGACTACTTTATGGGTGTCAGCAATATGATCCGCAGCCACAATGAAAGAATGAGACACTGGATCTCCCCACATGGGTTTGAAGAATGAAAGAAAACACTGACCAATCTGATAAGAGAGTGGATCAACTGGAAACTCTCTTGGTTAGGTGGAAGGGCAATCTTGAGGACTCCTCAGAAATACTTCATTGAGTTGATCGGACTGGAAAGCATTCAACCATACTCACCCTTACGGGTCCTCAGACAATTCGGGATAATCCAAGACGTGCCTCTATGGACAAGGACGACGTTGTAAGAGGATGAGTACAATGTCCAGATTCCAATTCCCAAGATAAGGAGACTGCAAGAAGAGTGGAATGACCTCGTGACAATGCCTATGGGTCAAAACTCATGGTGTACTCCTGAGAGTTACATCTGGATTAACGAAGAAGAAGAACTGGCCTGCCCATGCAGAGAGGGTATAGCCTGGCTAGAGGACGCAATAGTTGCTTTGTAGATTTATCATGAGATCCTGCCGCATTATCTTGTGACCACATCAATGCATCGTCAGGTGGTGCTAGGATCAATTGACCACATGTTTTGACCGGCTGAAGAAGATGATCGGGTAGTGCAGTGCATCCAGATATAGTCCAGTATAGAGCCAAAAGAAGATCCGGAGGAGGAGTCTAAATTCAACGATGATGATGAGGAGTTTGAGGAAGACCTAGAGGAGGATCCGGAAGAGGATCCAGAAGAAGAAAAGGAGATAGGAAACGACTCAGGGGATGGTTATTAGAGTTGGTTTATTTCCCCTCTTTCCTACTTTGTACCTTTACCCCTAGTTTTCTCTTTTACTTTCCAAAAGGGCAATTTGTCCAAGCCCATGCGAGTTCTATCAAACAATGATGTAACCCTTGTTCCTACTTATATCAGTCAATATTATCAATGCAAACAAATTGCTTTGGATCTAAATGTTTCAAGTCTAAATGTATGTCAGATATCCGCGAATTAGGCCTACCTCCAGCAATGAGAGGTCCCCGCAAATTCTAGGAACGCGCTAGCTATAATACACAAATTATCTGCTCTGTGTGATTTTCTGCTCGCATAAATGAAGAAACTAACTATTGTTCCTTTTATTTTCTTTCTTCTTGATTTTCTTTTGCTTTATCATTATCCCCAAAAAGAAAAGAAAGTTGGTTTGTGTCGACCAAAACTGGAGGAACCACCATACAATCTAAGGTCAAAGGGAAAGATGTCAGTCGCAGAAGACCCAACTGAACAAGCTCTGGTCATAGCCGACAGCCCGAGGCGATCGGGGGAAAAAGACAACACTAGGAATGATGAACACTTGGCCAGGATGGCCCAGGAAATGGAATCCTTAAGGGAGGAGGTACAACATATCAGATAACTGGTGCACCTGGTTGTGACAACACTTCCTTAGCCACCTAGATTCCCTTATCTGGATTCACTTCCAGATCACTTTCCTTCCACATCACGCCAAAACAACAACACCCCAACTTCAACTCCCACCACTCAAGTCATACCTCTAGTAACCCCCACTAACCCACCAAATCCCCCTATTCACACTCTTTATGTACCACAATACACTCAGACATCACAGAACCTGCCTATTACTACTAATGCAACTTCCCCTCCTCGTAATGGAGTCACTTTCACCACTAACCAGCACATACCTGTGGCACATGCCGCCACCCATGAGCGGTACGTTCCCCATGTATATGCCTTTTCTGAACTGACCTTTACAGTACCTGTCACGGTCAGGGTGCCTTATGAGATTGATCAATATGCCGAGATGGAGAGAGAAGCCGGACGTAAGGAAGAAGAGTCAGTATCTGAGCAGTTGCATGTTGAGAAGGTAAATGAAGTGTCTCCAAGTTGCCTGGGGAAGTGAAAATTTGGACTATGAGGACCTGGGTATTCATCCAGATGTGAATATGCTAGCAGGGTGCAAACCCCCAAAGTTCCATATCTTCGATGGGGCAGGGGACCCTCACACACATTTGAGGGTATATTGTGACAAGTTATTCTGAGTGGGAAGGAACGAGAAGCTAAGGAAGAAATTATTTATAGGAATTTTAATGGGAGAAGCACTCACCTGGTATACCCGACATGATCCGCGAAATTGGAGAACTTGGCAAGATATGGCGGAGGACTTCATGAATCATTTTCGATTCAATATAGAGATCACTCCTTCTCGGTTCGCACTGGTGAACCTGGAGAAAACACCATCTGAGTTGTTTCAAGAATATGCACAACGATGGGGGGCGGAGGTTGCCAGGGCACAACCTCCGCTGGATGATAGTGAACTAACCAAGTATTTCATCAGAGCCCAGGAGAGAATATACTTTGAAAATATGATGGGTATGATGGGTCAAAAGTTCCCCGAGCTGGTCAAGATGGGAGATTTCTTAGAAGAGGGCATAAATTCTGGTAAAGTACAATCCATGGCAGCACTGCAAGCGGCCAGTAAGGCCATCCAGTCAGGGTCAATTGGTAGTAGAAAGAAGAAGAAAGAGGAGGTCTCAGCAGTCGTCCCTTACTACCAAACCAACCCACCTCACGGAAGCACCTCTTATTCCCCAAACAACCACTCACCACCACCCATTTACGCTCTAGTCTATAATACCCAACCATATTACCATCCTAAACCACAATACAACCCTCCTCGAGCCAACAACAACCAAAACCCACAACAGCCATATGCTCATGTCCAAACCACTACTCATCAGAACCAACCTGCTTATGCACCACACCCTCATCCCAACTTTGAAGAGAGAGGTCTTAGACCTTATACCCCAATTGTTGAGCCTCTGGCCCAATTATTCGAAAGGTTGAGAAGAGCGGGATTGATACACCAAATCGAGGGAAGGGTTCCTAAACATCCTTCCAAATATTTTGATGCCACTAAAAGATGCGTGAAATTATTCCAATGTACTTGGGCACGATACTGAAGACTGTTTCAAGTTGGAAAATGAAATTGAAACCCTGATCAAGAGCGGGGCCATTTAGTGCACTCCAGCACCACCTAATGTGAATCGCATCCCACTGCCAAATCATTAAAACTAGGGAGCTAACATGATCACATTAGATGAATAATATGACCTGAAGGGAACAATTGTCACTATAGGGAATGCAGAAGCCGCAAGAATCCCTCCTCAAAAGGCTCTAATCATTACAGTACAACTAAATTCTATAGTGACAGTTCCAACCTATCCGTAACAACCTGCCGATGCAAATCGATACGAAGAAAATCGGGAGTACAAAACCATCCCATGGATATACCAGCAAGAGAGAAAGGCCAAAATGACATACTCTGCCGCAACCCATGGTATGATTAGGTTTGGGAGATGCTACGCCCCTGAAGATGTCAATCGAGGAAACCCGGGGAGAGAACAAATTCCAAGAAGGAACGTAACAGACCCAGAAGCCGCTGAGTTTTGGAAAAGAATGTCAAGAAAAGAGTATTCTATGGAAGTGAAATTGAAGAAAAATCCTCCACAGATATCTATCATGGATCTATTAATGAGGTCTGACAGTCATAAGGATGCCTTGTTGAAAGTACTAAGTGGGGTAAGTGTACCAAGTAATATCACTAGCAAGGCGTTGGCCACGACAATTGGGAAAATGGACGAAGCAATCATGATCACTTTCAGAAGAGATGAACTTCCTCTCGAAGGCGCAAGTCACAACAAGGCTCTTCACATCACTGTCAAATGCGGAGACAAAGTGGTGTCCCGAGTGCTGGTCGATGGCGGGTCAGGAGTTAATATTTGTCTGCTCTCTACCCTGGGGGAGTTAGGAATTCATTTGAGAGAAGTCAAGGAAAGCCACGTAAGGGTAAGATCCTTTGATGGTTCGCAAAAGGATGTTATTGAAGAAATTTATCTAGCTTTGCAAATCGGGCCGGTCGATTTTTTGGTGTTGTTCCAAGTGATGGACATATCCTCTTCCTACAACTTGCTGCCGGGGAGGTCCTAGATACCTATTGTAGGGGCCGTGCCGTCTACTTTGTACCAATGCATAAAATTCAAGTGGGGATGCCAAGAGATCGTGGTTCAAGGCAACTGGGGTCACTCCGCCTATTTGGAATATGATGTCCCATTCATTGAAGGGCTAGAGAGAGTCGCCTTCCACGATGTGGAAATCATGAAGACTAGTAAGATGGAGAAGACTGAAAAAAATTTGGGAATACAACCGTTGTATAGATCCAAGATGGCCATGGGGGAGATGATGAAATATGGATACAGGCCAAGAACAGGGTTGGGAGCCAAGTCAGATGGAATCACAGAGCCAATTGAATATAATGGGCAGAAAGGAAAGGATGGCATAGGATATCAGCCTCCAGAAGGGAAAGCTCGCACCGTTAGCTCCGGGAAAAAGGTTTTTGTGCCAGAGCATGTTGCAAGTCCGGGACAGAGTTCAGTGCCCAAAGATGATATCATCAACGAGATGGAAAAGTTGTTCGTGAATATGATTGAAGAATGTTGTGAAGGAACTGACATCAAGACACCGACTATCAGAGATGCCGAACCAGGGGAAGAGCTATAGAATTGGACCGCCAGTCCATCTTTGGTTCGCCGGGAGTCTTGGTAGTATGGAACTGTAAAGGTTTTCTTTTGAAAAGAGTACGGTCAATTGAGGCATGTACCGTGTCTGTACCTTTTTGTCATTTGCCTCCTGTGAACGCTTGAGACGTTCCCCTTTTGATGAAATAAAAAAGAATCATTTCCTAAATATTGCAACTTTGTTTTACTGCTTTATTTATACTTAGCTTTTCTTTTCAGTAATCAAACTGATAAAAAACTTCGTTCCACGATTATGGCATGTAATGAAACCGTTGAGCATAACGACCCAGATTCGAGGAATATGATGAGAGTATGATGCCGGACAATCTCGTGCAGGAGATCGAATATATGGAGAATCAGAAAAAGCCCAATCTCGAAGAAACGGAAGTGGTCAATCTTGGAAGCGAAGAAGATGTAAAAGAAACCAGAATCAGCATTCACCTAGAAGCCGAGCATAGGAGGGAAAATGGTTAAGCTCCTCCGATAGTATGTCAACGTGTTCTAATGGTCTTATGATGACATGCCAGGATTAAGCACCAACATTCTCTCGCATCGACTACCCACTGACCCTACCAGACCGCCGGTCAAGTACAAGCCCAGGAAGTTCAAACCTGATTTAAGTCTGAGGATAAAAGAAGAAGTGACCAAATAGATAGAAGCCAATGTAGTAAGGGTCACCAACTATCCAAGCTGGTTGGCAAACACCATCCCAGTGTCCAAGAAGGACGGAAAGATCAGAATATATGTGGACTACCGGGATCTCAACAAAGCTAGTCTAAAGGACGATTTCCACTACCAAATATCCACATCTTCATCGACAATTGTGCGAAGCATGAACTGCAGTCATTTGTGGATTGTTTTGCTCTAT
Source organism: Nicotiana tabacum (assembly GCF_000715075.1). Classification (NCBI taxonomy): domain Eukaryota; kingdom Viridiplantae; phylum Streptophyta; class Magnoliopsida; order Solanales; family Solanaceae; genus Nicotiana; species Nicotiana tabacum. The sequence goes on along the minus strand of NC_134093.1, from coordinate 45,856,186 downwards.
ACCATCAAATCTTAATGCACGAGGAAGACGCAGAGAAGACAAATTTCACCACACCTTGGGGAGTCTACTGTTATAGAGTTATGCCATTCGGTCTCAAGAACGCCGGTGCTACCTACACGAGGGACATAACGACCCTCTTTCATGATATGATCCATAAGGAGATTGAAGTGTATGTGGATGATGTCATCATAAAGTCTTGAAAGAGTTCAGAGCACTTGGACTACTTGAGGAAATTTTTCGAACGCCTGCGAAGGTACAGTTTGAAGTTGAACCCATCAAAGTGTGCATTCGGAGTCCTCGCTGGGAAATTATTAGGTTTCATTGTAAGTAGGAAGGGTATAGAACTGGATCCATCAAAAGTCAAGGCCATCCAGGAATTACCGCCACCAAAGAGGAAGAAAGATGTCATGAGTTTCCTGGGAAGATTGAATTACATAAGTCGTTTCATAGCCCAGTCCACGGTAATCTGTGAACCCATTTTCAAGCTGCTAAAGAAGGATGCTTCCATGAAATGGATGGAGGAGTGCTAGATAGCCTTCGATAGATTTAAAGAATATCTTTCAAATCTGCCATTGTTGGTTCCCCCTGAACCAGAGAAACCATTATTGCTCTATTTGTCAGTATTAGACAACGCCTTCGGCTGTGTGTTGGGGTAGCATGACGAAATCGGGAGAAAAGAGCATGCTATTTACTACTTAAGCAAGAAATTCACATCATGCGAGGCCAAGTATACCCTGATAAAACACACTTATTGTGCTCTGACTTAGATTGCTCAGAAGCTAAGGTATTACATGTCGGCATACACTACACATCTGATATCTCCGCTCAACCCGCTCAAGTACATTTTTCAGAAGCCAATGCCTACCGGGAAGCTAGCTAAATGGAAAATTCTCCTCAACAAAGTTGACATTATGTACATAACTCAGAAGGCTATCGAAGGACAAGCTGTAGCCAACCACCTCATTGAGAATCTAGTGGATGGAGATAATGAACTATTTTCCACGTATTTCCTCGATAAAGAAATACTATTTGTCGGGGAGGATGTTGAAGAATCATACCCTGGGTGGAGAATATTTTTCGATAGAGCAGCAAACTTCAAAGGAGTCGGGATTGGGGCAGTCTTGTTTTTAGAATGTAGACAACACTATCTAGCATCGAGAAAGATAAGATTTCCTTGTACCAATAATATGGCTGAATACGAAGTGTGCATCCTTGGAATTAGAATGGCAGTTGACATGAACATCAAAGAACCTTTGGTCATTGGAGATTCCGATTTGTTGATACACCAAGTCCAAAGAGAATGGTCCACCAAGAATGTCAAGATACTGCCATACCAGCACTGTGTGAAGGAGTTGTGCAAGAAGTTTACAAAGATTGAGTTCAAGCACGTCTCCAGAATTCAGAGCGAGTTTGCTGACGCCCTTGCAACCTTATCATCTATGATTCAGCATCCAGACAAGAACTACATCGACCCTATCGAGGTAGAGATCAGAGATCAACATGCCTATTGCTTCCATGTGAATTAAGAGCCAGATGGTAAACCATGGTATCACGACATCATGAAATTCCTTGCGACCCAAGAGTACCAAGAGAATGCTACTAATGCTCAAAAGCAAGCCCTCAGGAGGTTAGCAAACCACTTTTTCCTCAGCAAGGAAGTCTTGTACAGGAGGACCCCAGACTTAGGTTTGCTGTGATGTGTAGACGCCGCTGAAGCAACCAGAATTGTTGGAAGAAATACATGCAGGGATGTGCAGACCCCACATGAACGGGTTCACATTATCCAAGAAGATTTTGAGAGTTGGATAATTTTGGATGACTATGGAAAGCTACAGTATCCGCTACGTGCAGAAGTGTCACCAGTGCCAGATTCACGGAGATTTCATTCAGGTTCCACCCAATGAGTTAAATGTAATGGATTCACCCTGGCCGTTCACCGCTTGGGGCATGGACGTGATTGGCCCCATAGAGCCTACAGCATCAAACATACATCATTTTCTTGGTAGCTATAGACTATTTTACCAAATGGGTCGAGGCATCTACTTAAAAGGCCATCACAAAAAAGGTAGTGACGGATTTTGTTTGAAACAACATCGTCTGCAGATTTGGGATACCGGAGTCTATCATCACTGACAATGCCGCTAACCTCAACAGTGATCTCATGAGAGAAATCTGCGAGAAGTTCAAAATCGTCCACCGTAATTCCACAGCCTATAGACCACAAATGCATGGGGCAGTCGAGGAAGCCAACAATAATATTAACAGGATTCTGCGAAAGATAGTAGACAATTACAGACAATGGCATGAAAAGTTACCTTTCGCTCTACTAGGTTATCAGACTACCATGAGAACATCCACTGGGGCAATGTCGTACATGTTGGTATACGACACTGAAGTGGTGACACCTGCAGTGGTTGAAATATCGTCCTTAAGAGTCATTCAAGAGGCAAAATTGGAAGATGTAGAGTAGATACAGATCAGGCAGGAACAACTCATGCTCATTGCCGAGAGAAGAATGTATGCAGTATGTCATGGCCAGCTATATCAGAACAAGATGGCCAGTGCATTTAACAAAAGAGTGAAGCCTTGCCAATTCACACCAGGGCAGCTGGTTCTGAAGAAAATCTTTCCCCATCAAGAAGAAGCCAAAGGAAAGTTTGCACCAAACTGGAAAGATCCTTACGTGGTTCACCGAGCACTATAGGGTGGAGCTCTAATCTTGGTAGAAATAGATAGAAGACTCAATACGAATCCTATCAACTCAAATGCAATCAAGAGGTACTATGTTTGAAGACAAATAGAGTTAGTTTTTTTTTATGTAACAGAACTACGTTCAACCTGACTTCCCACCGAGGGATACGTTGGCAACCCACGTAGGGTTCTGTTTCTCTCCCCCTTTCTCTTGTAATAGAAAAACCAAATATCATTTTTGTATGTTGTTCAGGAACTACGCCGACTTAATTTCCTTAGAAAGGAATACGTAGGAAATCCTCATCGGATTCAGTCGTCTTTTGTAATTGAACTACGTTTTGGCCTGATTCCACTTGGATATGTAGGTTGTCTGAGACACACTCGGCCATTTTCATTCTTAATCTCATCATTTTGCATCTGTTGTAATCAAACTATGCTTAGACCTGATTCCATTTGGATATGTAGGCTGCCTGAGTCAGGCTCGGTCATCTTCATCATCTTTTATCATCATCCAATGAACTACGTTCAGACCTAATTCCGTTTCGGATACGTAGGCAACCTGAAAGGGTTCAGTCATAACCTTAGAAAAGCCTTTGTAATGCATTAGTTCTAATTAGGATGCAGTCGCAACAACAAGTATCCGTGTTGTCAGAGGCATCACGAAAGATCGACATCAACATGACGGAGTTTTCAAGAGAATACGCTCACGTGTGGAGAACCTTTCGTAACATGTCATAATCCGTAACGATGGCATTTGCCTTAAAAGAAATAAGTATTTTTAAAATGTTTCTAGAATATATATATGTGCGCATGTATGTGTGAGTGTGTGTATACGGTAATTTGTTCCATCTACCGAACTTCATGGCGCAATTATGTCAAAGGCTGGGGCAAACCAACACTGTGGTCGACACAAACCAACTTCCCCCCTACTAAGAAGTTTTCTTTGAGTGCAGGGTCAACATGGAATAAGGAAGCACTAGGACCACACTGGGGCAAATGACGGATCCATCACTTGCCTAAGATTATCTCTCCTCCTTTTTACCTACAATTTTCTAGTACAGCTAAAGCTAACTCTTGAATCCTTTATAGGTGCCTCGGAATCAGACAACTGATACAAAAATTTGTACATAACAAATCGGAGCATCTTGTACAAAATGGACCGTCGGTCTCGTCAATGGAAGTTCTGTATATATCAAATCGTCTGCTCACCTAATCGGAGCATCTGGTACAAAAAGGATCGTCGGCTTCATCAATGGAAGTCCTGTATATAGCAAACTGCCTGCTCAATCAGTAGGAGCGCCCTATACAAATCGAACATCGGCTTCCCCAATCAAAGTCCTGTATATAGAAAACCGCCAGTTCAATCAATCAGAGCGCCTAGTACAAATCAAACGACGGCTTCGCCAACTGGAGCCTTGTATATAGCAAACTGCAAACTTCGCCAACAAAAGCAATTTGCAGCACCGCTCCATCAATCACGGACACCGGAATAGACAATTGCAAACCTCGTCACCAATGTTCTACCAACCGATGGCCACAACCTAGCTTCACAGTCAAGAGTATCTCTTGGGCATGCTTTTGTATCATTTTCTATTACTTTGAATGTTTTTACATTTTGTTCTTGCAACTTTAGGAATTGTTACAATTTTAATCAATCACTCACAAGCGGAGAATACTTTACATTTCAGTTAAAAGCTCTCCCAACAAGCAGAGACACACTTTACAAATCAAGCTCTCCCGACAAGCGGAGACATTTCTCAGTGCAAATGTCACGACCCAACTGGAGGGTCATGACTAGCACCAGGGCCATACTTGCCGAGCACCAATGTACATTTTATCTAACCTTCCTTATTATCTTTAAGGGCCGACAAGATCAATATAAATAGTAGACATGGATCATGAACATCCAACAATGAAAGATAATGTCATGAACATACATAACATGGGACGACAAGACTGTCAAGAAACTATATATAAGGTACGAGCTACCATGATGCCATGAAAGACTATACAACAAAAATCAGCCGACAAGGCATTCTAAACCATACATAAGTCGACACCTGTATATGAGCCTCTAAAGGAACATAAGTGCTACAACATTGCCGGAACAGGGCCCCGACATACCCATAATGTCTATAATAAAAATGCATACCAAGACCACGGCAAGTTCGGAGAAGGGATCTCGCTAATAACTGCTGAACTGGACAGCCTACTGTGGTGGGAGAGCTATGTCTACCTGTCTATCAGGACCTGCAGCACGACATGTAGCGTCCACAAATAAAAAGGACGTCAGTACGAATAAAGTACTGAGTATGTAAGGCAAGAAAGCATAAGTAAGAACAGTAATGTAAATAGGGATAGAGAATATACAACCTGTGACATCTGGGTACCTCTGAGGGCTACTGACATGAAATACATGATACATACATATATATACATAAACTTTTAAAACATACGCCTTTGTGGGCATCACCATCATCATATCGTACCCGGCCATAATAGGCTCGGTAAAACGTACCCGGCCATCATAGGGCTCGGTAGAATCGTACCCGACCACGTGGAGCTCGGTAAAACCCAACTGATCAGTGGTTACACAATAGGTGCCATACCCGGCCGACTATAGCGCGGCTCGGTAGAGTAAAATAGATACATATATATGCTGCATGCTGGACTCATTGGAATAACATTTTGAACCTTTCGGAGTGACATAAGGTTGGTATCCTTCGTACACGTTATTATGATTAACTCTTCATCAAGAATCTTATAAGAATCAGGAACTACCAACAACATTGATAATATAAGAATAAGAGAAGTAACATCAATATCAATCGTTTCATAAGAAGGGCAGCAATGTAAGTACTGCTAGCTTCTAAGAGTAGAGTATCTTTGGGAGCTCGTTCATTACATTATGTACAATCGGAGTCGTGCAAAAGAATGAAGGGGATAGCCTCACATACCTTGTATATACTGCCCAACCTTAAGCTATGCAAATGTCACGACTCCTTAGTCTACAATAAGACAAATGACACTATCATTATCGTTTAAGCGTCGTAACTATTATGTATCGACCACAACCTATTTTACGATGAAACGGACAGCTCCTCCCCTATTTATATGACTTCCCACAAGTCAATACAATCACCAAACAGCCCAAACAACATCATTAATAATCATATTGAGCCTCCAAAACAGTCCACCAACCAACAACATTACTACCAAGCCTTTCGATATATATTTCACAAGTTCTAGCTTCAACGACTTAGCTGCAACTTGGATAATCTTAAATATATATAGAGTAAGAGGTTCCTTACCTTTAAACAGAAAGAACAACTCCAATTTGACCTTAATTTTCCACGAAATATCCCTTCAATTCTGCCACAAGAACAAGGAAGCAAAACTAGCAATTAATTCGGGTTTTTCAGCACTAGAATTACTTTAGAAGACTTGAAATCACCTAGGGTTGATATTAAAAACTTGAAGGTGTATTTACAGGACATAAAACACTTAAAACAACCTCCCACACGAGCTGGAACAACAAAAAAATCAGCAACACCAAGAAGAACAAGAAACTTACTAGCGCCACGGGATTCTCGACATTTGATTTGTGTTGTTTGCCCTTTGTTTGGGTCTTGGATCATGAGAGAACCTTGAAAGACTGTTTTTAGGGTTATAAGATCTGAATATACTGAAAAATAATGACTTAAAACGGGGTTGAGGTATCTTATATATGTCCATATGTCTTAAACCACCTTTGTGGGCCCCTTAGAGAGCAGCTTGGCGCACTCTCGCGAAAACGCGAATATCTCTCTATTCCGAGATCGTATCGACGAATGGTTTAATGCGTTGGAAACTAGACTCATAGATATTCATTTGGATAGGTATATCACCCCATAATTCCAAGCACATTGGGAGAAAAATGCAGTAACATTTGACCTAAAGTTTAAGTAAAATTATAAACCTAAGTTGCGACAACTTTTATCGACTTTTGTTTCATACCTCGCTTGACTTCAAGACTTATGATGCGGATATTATATGATTCAAATACATTAAAACAAGACCTCTTGGGACAATTAATCACCTCTAGTGTTACCCGAAAATACGGGTTACAACATCCTTGATTCGTTTAACTTCAAATACTTGTTAACCACTCTTATACACCCTTGTATCGTTTAAGACCAATAGGATTAACTTCTTATCATCTCAAAGATAATCTCTTCTTGGATTTACGTCGACTAACTTACGGCATGATCTATGGTATGCAAATTTGGGTTGTAACACCCTCTCCCCCTTAGGAACATTCGTCCTCGAATGTAAGGGTTTATGGGGTGTCTAACTCATTGTGGATTCCGACGGAGATTTCCGGCTGAGTTTCCCCTATAAAATGGACACTAGCCAAACTTACAAGCAGTTAAACCTAACCTATGGCCTTACAAGACTATACAAAGCATTATGGATATGTACATTATCTGCATATTACCATTTTGTATTTAAAAAAAGAGTATTCACAAGCTATTGCTTACCTCATAGAGCCGTTTCACCTTATAATGCGTCCTTCTTTCCCCCGGCATCCTCGTTATCTTCACTCTAGAATAGGTAAGGGTATTTAGACTTCATCTCCTCTTCTGCTTCCCATGTCATTTCTTCTATATTCTTGTTCCTCCATAATACTTTCACGGAAGCTACATCCTTTGTTCTCAGCTTGCGGACTTGTCGATCTAATATAGCCACTGGCACTTCATCATATGATAGATCCTTTGTAACTTGTACATCTTTGATAGGGACGACCCGAGAAGGGTCTCCAATACATTTCCTCAACATAGATACATGGAATACCGGGTGGACAAATTCCAATTCAGATGGCAATTCTAACTCGTAAGCAACCTGTCCAATTCGTCGAAGAATTTTGTACGACCCAATATACCGCGGACTCAACTTACCCTTCTTCCCAAAACGCATAACACCCTTCATCGGCGAGATCTTCAGGAAAACCCAATCACCAACCTCAAATTCCAGATCACGACGTCGGACGTCGGAATAAGACTTTTGCCAGCTTTGTGCCGTCCTCAGTCGCTCTTGTATCACTTTCACCTTCTCAATGGCTTGGTGAATCAAATCTGGCCCATATAATTCTGTCTCACCGACTTCGAACCATCCAACTGGTGATCTACATCTCCTCCCGTACAGTGCCTCATACGGGGCCATTTTAATACTGGAATGGTAGCTATTATTGTAGGCAAATTCTATAAGTGCCAGATGGTCATCCTATTCCCCTTGAAATCTAGAACACATGCTCGTAGCATATCTTCAAGCATTTGGATGGTACATTCAGCCTGTCCGTCAGTCTGCGGATGGAATGCAGTGCTGAGATTTACTTGTGTGCCTAAACCCTTCTGAAAAGACCTCCAAAAGTTAGCCGTAAATTGAGCTCCTCGGTCTGATATAATAGATACCGGCACACCATGAAGCCTAACAATCTCCTTGATATACAACTTCGCATAATCTTCAGCCGTGTAAGTTGTCTTAACTGGCAGAAAATGGGCAGATTTTGTAAGTCGATCAACTATCACCTAGATGGAGTCAAACTTATGATAAGAGCGAGGTAATCCAATAATGAAGTCCATATTAATCACCTCCCATTTCCAGGTCGGAATCTCTATATTCTGAATCAATCCACTAGGTTTCTGATGCTCGATCTTTACTTGTTGACAATTAGGACACTGGGCTACAAATTCTGCAATAGACTTCTTCATGTTATCCCACCAATACTGCTCCTTAACGTCATGATACATCTTTGTCGAGCCAGGATAGATAGAATATCGGGACTGGTGAATCTCAATCATAATCTTCCCTCGCAACCCTGCCACACTAGGTACACATAATCGGCCCTGGTATCTCAGTGTCCCATCTCCTCCGATCTTGAAAGCTGTAATCTTACACTGCTGAATTCCCTTTCTCAATCTTACTAAGGTAGGATCTTCATATTGCCGTGCTTTTACCTCGGCTACCAAAGATGATTCTGCTGTATTCTGTACAGTAACACCTCCGTCATCAGAGTCCAACAATCTGATTCTCATATTGGCCAGCTGGTGAAGCTCTTTGGTCAACCCTTGTCTACCTGCCTCAATATGTATTAAGCTTCCTATTGACTTACGACTGAGAGCGTCTGCCATAATATTAGCTTTACCGGGATGGTACAATATCTCGACATCATAGTCTTTTAGTAATTCAAGCCACCTACGCTGCCTCAAATTCAACTCTTTCTGCTTGAAGATGTATTGTAAACTCTTGTGATTTGTGTAGATGTCAACATGGACGCCGTATAAGTAGTGCCGCCATATCTTCAAAGCATATATTACTGCAGCCAATTCCAAATCATGAGTCGGGTAATTCTTTTCATGCTTCTTCAATTGTCTTGATGCATAAGCAATCACCTTCCCATGTTGCATCAATACGCACCCCAAACCTATACCTGAGGCATCACAATATACCACATAACCTTCTGTTCCTTCTGGGAGAGTGAGCACTGGCGCGGATGTCAATCGATTCTTTAGCTCCTGAAAACTATGTTCACAAGCATCAGACCACTGGAACTTGGTAGCTTTCTGTGTTAACTTAGTCAATGGTGCTGATATAGAGGAAAACCCTTCTACAAACCGCCTATAATATCCTGCTAGCCCCAGGAAGCTGCGGACTTCTGACGGTGTTGTAGGTCTCGGCCAATTCTTCACTGCATCGATCTTCTGAGTGTCGACACTAATACCCTCATCAGATATCACATGGCCAAGGAATGCTACTGAGTTCAGCCAGAATTCACATTTAGAGAGCTTAGCATATAACTTATAATCCTGAAGGGTCTGTAATACTATCCGCAAGTGGCCCGCATGTTCCGCCTCCGAACGAGAATACACCAGAATGTCATCAATGAATACGATCACGAACACATCAAGATAGGGCCTGAATACACTATTCATGAGATCCATAAAAGCTACTGGGGCATTTGTTAGCCCGAACGACATCACCAAGAACTCAAAATGCCCATATCTTGTCCGGAAGGCCGTCTTTGGAATATCCTTCTCCTTAACCCTCACCTGATGATACCCTGAACGCAAGTCAATCTTGGAGAAATACTTGGCACCCTGGAGTTGGTCAAACAGGTCATCAATTCTTGGAAGTGGATACTTGTTCTTTATTGTAAACTTATTCAACTATCGATAATCGATACACATCCTTAACGACCCATCTTTCTTTCGCACGAACAAGACTGGCGCACCCCAAGGTGAAGTGCTAGGCCTAATAAAACCCTTATCCAGCAAGTCCTTCAACTGTGCCTTCAACTCTCGCAACTCTGCCAGGGCCATCCTGTATGGAGGGATAGAGATCAATTGAGTGTCAGGCAATGCATCAATGCTAAACTCAATCTCCCTTTCAGGAGGAAGGCCTGGGAGTTCATCTAGGAAAACATCTGGAAATTCATTGACCACGAGGATTAATTGTAGAGTAGGCGGCTTCGCCTCCGCATCCCTAACGCGAACAAGATGATAAATGTAACCATTTGAGATCATCTTCCTTGCCTTAAGATAGGAAATAAACCTACCTTTCGGCGTAGCAATGTTCCCCTTCCATTCAATGGCGGGTTCACAAGGAAACTGAAACCTAACCATATTCGTGCGACAGTCAACATTTGCATAGCATGAGGCCAACCAGTCCATTCCCATTATCACATCGAAATCAACCATTTCTAACTCAAATAAATTTGCCGAGGTTTGACGACTACAAATCATCACAGTGCAACCTTTATATACCCTTCTAGCAATCACAGAATCTCCTATCGGAGTGGATACCGCAAGTGGTTTACTTATCAATTCAGGTTCAATGCCAAACTTATTAGCCACAAAGGGTGTAACATATGATAAGGTAGATCCTGGATCAATTAGCGCATATACATCATAAGAAAACACAGACAATATACCTGTAACAACATCCGGAGATGACTCGAGATCTTGTCGACCTACTAGAGCATAGGTTCGATTTTGAGCACCACTCGAACTCGGCACTGAACCTCTACCTCTACCACGACCTATCGACTGTTGAAAACCTTGTGCTGGAGGTCGAACTGATGAGGAAGAACCAGACACAGATCCAGTCGGTTGAGCCATACCACCACCTCCTCTGTTAGGACAATCCCGCATCATATGGCCACGCTGTCCGCAAGAATAGCACGCATCGGAACCTCGACGGCACAGTCCAAAGTGGGCCTTGCCGCACTGATCATAACGAGGTGTTGGGGGTCTCGTCTGACTAGTATCTCTATGAAATTGTGAGCCTGATGCCCTCAAACTCTGACCTGAACCAAAATAGGTAAATCAATCATACCGAGGCCTCTGAAACTTTGGAGGAGCACTAGCTACAGGTGGCACCGAACTCCTCGAAGATTGGGGCCTGATACTGCCTCTGAACTCATCAGAATACCCTGCAAATCTCGCCCTCTTATGCTGGCCCCTATCCTGCTCCCTATCTTCCCTTTGCTGGTGCTTACGATCCTCTAGGGTCTGGGCATAAGCCTGAATACGGGAAATATCCATGCCCTCTACCAAGGAGGCTGTTGTGCACTCATTTATCAGATGTGGTCCCAACCCGTTCACGAACAGATGCACCCTATCACTCATCTCGGCCACCATATGGGGAGCATACCTTGCTAAAGAATCAAACTGTATACTATACTCTCGTACACTCATATTACCCTGTCGAAGGTTCAAGAACTTATAAGCTCTAGCTCGTCGTATCTCAACTGGCAAGTAGTGACGAAGAAAGGCCTCAGAAAATTCCTTCCACATGGCTGGAGGAGCGTTCGGACCCCTAGATCTCTCCCAACTATCATACCAGAAAACCGCTAAATCCCGTAACCGATAAGAAGCCAACTCTACTTCCTCCGTATCACTAGCATGCATAACCCGCAATGTACGATGAATCTGATCAATAAATGTTTGTGGCTCCTCCTTGGGGTCTGATCCGGTAAACACTGGAGGGTCTAGATTAATAAAATCACGAACTCTCGCACTAACCGGTTTATCAGCAGCACCGGTATTCTGCCTCTGAGCCTGAGCAGCTACCAAGCTAGTCAACAATTGCACCGCACTGCGCATATCGTGGTCTGTAGTGCTAGACGGAGGAACTGGATGTACTGGGTGCCTCCTAATATCCTCTGGAGGAGACGGAGAGGTATGAGACGGCATCTCACTCTGAGCCTCACTTTGGCCTGCTCTGGCTGGAGGCACCTGAATGTTACCCTCTCCTACAGCTGTATCAAGCCGTTTACTAATTGCTTGCTTCCTAGTCGAAGGCATCGCTGAAAGAAAACAAGGTGAATATTAGATATGAACACTTACTACTCAACTCTACGCACGATCTAGATTCAGGAAGAAGGTAACAACCCTAGATGTCACGTAGCCTCCTGATTATAAATGTGGCGTGCTACACATCCATAATCAAAACTCTACTAGACACGGCTCATAGACATCCCCTAGGACAGACTTGCTCTGATACCAAGTTTGTCACGACCCAACTGGAGGGTCATGACTAGCACCCGGGCCATACTTGCCGAGCACCAACGTACATTTTATCTAACCTTCCTTATTATCTTTAAGGGCCGACAAGATCAATATAAATAGTAGACATGGATCATGAACATCCAACAATGAAAGATAATGTCATGAACATACATAACATGGGACGACAAGACTGTCAAGAAACTATATATAAGGTACGAGCTACCATGATGCCATGAAAGACTATACAACAAAAATCAGCCGACAAGGCATTCTAAACCATACATAAGTCGACACCTGTATATGAGCCTCTAAAGGAACATAAGTGCTACAACATTGCCGGAACAGGGCCCCGACATACCCATAATGTCTATAACAAAAATGCATACCAAAACCACGGCAAGTCCAGAGAAGTGATCTCGCCAATAACCGCTGAACTGGATAGCCTACTGTGGTGGGGGAGCTACGTCTACCTGTCTATCAGGACCTGCAGCACGACATGCAGCATCCACAAATAAAAAGGATGTCAGTACGAATAAAGTACTGAGTATGTGAGGCAAGAAAGCATAAGTAAGAACAGTGATGTAAATAGGGATAGAGAATATACAACCTGTGACATCTGGGTACCTCTGAGGGCTACTGACATGAAATACATGATACATACATATATATACATAAACTTTTAAAACATACGCCTTTGTGGGAATCACCATCATCATATCGTACCCGGCCATAATAGGCTCGGTAAAACGTACCCGACCATCATAGGGCTCGGTAGAATCGTACCCGGCCACGTGGAGCTCGGTAAAACCCAACTGATCAGTGGTTGCACAATAGGTGCCGTACCCGGCTGACTATAGCGCGGCTCGGTAGAGTAAAATAGATACATATATATGATGCATGCTGGACTGATTGGAATCACATTTTGAACCTTTCGGAGTGACATAAGGTTGGTATCCTTCGTACACGTTATTAGGATTAACTCTTCATCAAGAATCTTATAAGAATCAGGAACTACCAACAACATTGATAATATAAGAATAAGAGAAGTAACATCAATATCAATCGTTTCATAAGAAGGGCAGCAATGTAAGTACTGCTAGCTTCTAAGAGTAGAGTATCTTTGGGAGCTCGTTCATTACATTATGTACAATCGGAGTCGTGCAAAAGAATGAAGGGGATAGCCTCACATACCTTGTATATACTGCCCAACCTCAAGCTATGCAAATGTCATGACTCCTTAGTCTACAATAACACAAATGACACTATCATTATCGTTTAAGCGTCGTAACTATTATGTATTGACCACAACCTATTTTACGATGAAACGGACAGCACCTACCCTATTTATATGACTTCCCACAAGTCAATACAATCACCAAACATCCCTTACAACATCATTAATAATCATATTGAGCCTCCAAAATAGTCCACCAACCAACAACATTACTACCAAGCCTTTCGATATATATTTCACAAGTTCTAGCTTCAACGACTTAGCTGCAACTTGGATAATCTTAAATATATATAGAGTAAGAGGTTCCTTACCTTTAAACAGAAAGAACAACTCCAATCTGACCTTAATTTTCCACGAAATATCCCTTCAATTCTGCCACAAGAACAAGGAAGCGAAACTAGCAATTAATTCGGGTTTTTCGGCACTAGAATTACTTTAGAAGACTTGAAATCACCTAGGGTTGATATTAAAAACTTGAAGGTGTATTTACAGGACATAAAACACTTAAAACAACCTCCCACACGAGCTGGAACAACACAAAAATCAGCAACAACAAGAAGAACAAGAAACTTACTAGCGCCACGGGATTCCCGACATTTGATTTGTGTTGTTTGCCCTTTGTTTGGGTCTTGGATCATGAGAGAACCTTGAGAGACTGTTTATAGGGTTATAAGGTCTGAATATACTGAAAATTAATGACTTAAAACGGGGTTGAGATATCTTATATATGTCCATATGTCTTAAACCGCCTTTGTGGGCCCCATAGAGAGCAGCTTGGTGCTCTCTCGCGAAAACGCGAATATCTCTCTATTCCGAGATCGTATCGATGAAAGGTTTAATGCGTTGGAAACTAGACTCATAGATATTCAATTTGATAGGTAGATCACCCCATAATTCCAAGCACATTTGGAGAAAAATGCAGTAACATTTGACCAAAAGTTTAAGTAAAATTATAAACCTAAGTTGCGACAACTTTTATCGACTTTTGTTTCATAACTCGCTTGACTTCAAGACTTATGATGCGGATATTATATGATTCAAATACATTAAAACAAGACCTCTTGGGACAATTAATCACCTCTAGTATTACCCGAAAATACGGGTTACAACATCCTTGATTCGTTTAACTTCAAATACTTGTTAACCACTCTTATACACCCTTGTATCGTTTAAGATCAATAGGATTAACTTCTTATCATCTCAAAGATAATCTCTTCTTGGATTTACGTCGACTAACTTACGGCGTGATCTATGGTATGCGAATTTGGGTTGTAACACCCTCTCCCCTTTAGGAACATTCGTCCTCGAATGTAAGGGTTTATGGGGTGTCTAACTCATTGTGGATTCCGAAGGAGATTTCTGGCTGAGTTTCCCCTATAAAATGGACACTAGCCAAACTTGCAAGCAGTTAAACCTAATCTATGGCCTTACAAGACTATACAAAGCATTATGGATATGTACATTATCTGCATATTATCATTTTGTATTAAAAAAAAGAGTATTCACAAGCTATTGCTTACCTCATAGAGCCGTTTCACCTTATAATGCGTCCTTCTTTCCCCCGGCATCCTCGTTATCTTCACTCTGTAATAGGTAAGGGTATTTAGACTTCATCTCCTCTTCTGCTTCCCATGTCATTTCTTCTATATTCTTGTTTCTCCATAATACTTTCACGGAAGCTACATCCTTTGTTCTCAGCTTGCGGACTTGTCGATCTAATATAGCCACTGGCACTTCATCATATGATAGATCCTTTGTAACTTGTACATCTTTGATAGGGACGACCCGAGAAGGGTCTCCAATACATTTCCTCAACATAGATACATGGAATACCGGGTGGACAAATTCCAATTCAGATGGCAATTCTAACTTGTAAGCAACCTGTCCAATTCGTCGAAGAATTTTGTACGGCCCAATATACCGCGGACTCAACTTACCCTTCTTCCCAAAACGCATAACACCCTTCATCGGCGAGATCTTTAGGATAACCCAATCACCAACCTCAAATTCCAGATCACGACGTCGGACGTCGGAATAAGACTTTTGCCTGCTTTGTGCCGTCCTCAGTCACTCTTGTATCACTTTCACCTTCTCAATGGCTTGGTGAATCAAATCTGGCCCATATAATTCTGTCTCACCGACTTCGAACCATCCAACTGGTGATCTACATCTTCTCCCGTATAGTGCCTCATACGGGGCCATTTTAATACTGGAATGGTACTATTATTGTAGGCAAATTCTATAAGTGCCAGATGGTCATCCTATTCCCCTTGAAATCTAGAACACATGCTCGTAGCATATCTTCAAGCATTTGGATGGTACGTTCAGCCTGTCCGTCAGTCTGCGGATGGAATGCAGTGCTGAGATTTACTTGTGTGCCTAAACCCTTCTGAAAAGACCTCCAAAAGTTAGCCGTAAATTGAGCTCCTCGGTCTGATATAATAGATACCGGCACACCATGAAGCCTAACAATCTCCTTGATATACAACTTCACATAATCTTCAGCCGTGTAAGTTGTCTTAACTGGCAGAAAATGGGCAGATTTTGTAAGTCGATCAACTATCACCCAGATGGAGTCAAACTTATGATAAGAGCGAGGTAATCTAATAATGAAGTCCACATTAATCACCTCCCATTTCCAGGTCGGAATCTCTATATTCTGAATCAATCCACTAGGTTTCTGATGCTCGATCTTTACTTGTTGACAATTAGGACACTAGGCTACAAATTCTGCAATAGACTTCTTCATGTTATCCCACCAATACTGCTCCTTAACGTCATGATACATCTTTGTCGAGCCAGGATGGATAGAATATCGGGACTGGTGAATCTCAATCATAATCTTCCCTCGCAACCCTGCCACACTAGGTACACATAATCGGCCCTGGTATCTCAGTGTCCCATCTCCTCCGATCTTGAAAGCTGTAATCTTACACTGCTGAATTCCCTTTCTCAATCTTACTAAGGTAGGATCTTCATATTGCCGTGCTTTTACCTCGGCTACCAAAGATGATTCTGCTGTATTCTGTACAGTAACACCTCCGTCATCAGAGTCCAACAATCTGATTCTCATATTGGCCAGCTGGTGAAGCTCTTTGGTCAACCCTTGTCTACCTGCCTCAATATGTATTAAGCTTCACATTGACTTACGGCTCAGAGCGTCTGCCACAACATTAGCTTTACCGGGATGGTATAATATCTCGACATCATAGTCTTTCAGTAATTCAAGCCACCTACGCTGCCTCAAATTCAACGCCTTCTGCTTGAAGATGTATTGTAAACTCTTGTGATCTGTGTAGATGTCAACATGGACGCCGTATAAGTAGTGCCGCCATATCTTCAAAGCATATATTACTGCATCCAATTCCAAATCATGAGTCGGGTAATTCTTTTCATGCTTCTTCAATTGTCTTGATGCATAAGCAATCACCTTCTCACGTTACATCAATACGCACCCCAAACCTATACCTGAGGCATCACAATATACCACATAACCTTCTGTTCCTTCTGGGAGAGTGAGCACTGGCGCGGATGTCAATCGATTCTTTAGCTCCTGAAAACTATGTTCACAAGCATCAGACCACTGGAACTTGGTAGCTTTCTGTGTTAACTTAGTCAATGGTGCTGATATAGAGGAAAACCCTTCTACAAACCGCCTATAATATCCTGCTAGCCCCAGGAAGCTGCGGACTTCTGACGGTGTTGTAGGTCTCGGCCAATTCTTCACTGCATCGATCTTCTGAGTGTCGACACTAATACCCTCATCAGATATCACATGGCCAAGGAATGCTACTGAGTTCAGCCAGAATTCACATTTAGAGAGCTTAGCATATAACTTATGATCCTGAAGGGTCTGTAATACTATCCGCAAGTGGCCCGCATGTTCCGCCTCCGAACGAGAATACACCAGAATGTCATCAATGAATACGATCACAAACACATCAAGATAGGGCCTGAATACACTATTCATGAGATCCATAAAAGCTGCTGGGGCATTTGTTAGCCCGAACGACATCACCAAGAACTCAAAATGCCCATATCTTGTCCGGAAGGCCGTCTTTGGAATATCCTTCTCCTTAACCCTCACATGATGATACCCTGAACGCAAGTCAATCTTGGAGAAATACTTGGCACCCTGGAGTTGGTCAAACAGGTCATCAATTCTTGAAAGTGGATACTTGTTCTTTATTGTAAACTTATTCAACTATCGATAATCGATACACTTCCTTAACGACCCATCTTTCTTCCGCACGAACAAGACTGGCGCACCCCAAGGTGAAGTGCTAGGCCTAATGAAACCCTTATCTAGCAAGTCCTTCAATTGTGCCTTCAACTCTCGCAACTCTGTTGGGGCCATCCTGTATGGAGGGATAGAGATCGGTTGAGTGTCAGGCAATGCATCAATGCTAAAATCAATCTCCCTTTCAGGAGGAAGGCCTGGGAGTTCATCTGGGAAAACATCTGGAAATTCATTGACCACGGGGATTAATTGTAGAGTAGGCGGCTTCGCCTCCGCATCCCTAACGCGAACAGGATGATAAATGTAACCTTTTGAGATCATCTTCCTTGCCTTAAGATAGGAAATAAACCTACCTTTCGGCGTAGCAATGTTCCCCTTCCATTCAATGGAGGGTTCACAAGGAAACTGAAATCTAACCATCTTCGTACGACAGTCAACATTTGCATAGCATGAGGCCAACCAGTTCATTCCCATTATCACATCGAAATCAACCATTTCTAACTCAAATAAATTTGCCGAGGTTTGACGACTACAAATCATCACAGTGCAACCTTTATATACCCTTCTAGCAATCACAGAATCTCCTATCGGAGTGGATACCGCAAGTGGTTTACTTATCAATTCAGGTTCAATGCCAAACTTATTAGCCACAAAGGGTGTAACATATGATAAGGTAGATCCTGGATCAATTAGCGCATATACATCATAAGAAAACACAGACAATATACCTGTAACAACATCCGGAGATGACTCGAGATCTTGTCGACCTACTAGAGCATAGGTTCGATTTTGAGCACCACTCGAACTCGGCACTGAACCTCTACCTCTACCACGACCTGTCGACTGTTGAAAACCTTGTGCTGGAGGTCGAACTGATGAGGAAGAACCAGACACAGATCCAGTCGGTTGAGCCATACCACCACCTCCTCTGTTAGGACAATCCCGCATCATATGGCCATGCTATCCTCAAGAATAGCATGCATCGGAACCTCGACGGCACAGTCCAAAGTAGGCCTTGCCGCACTGATCACAACGAGGTGTTGGAGGTCTCGTCTGACTAGTATCTCTATGAAATTGTGAGCCTGATGCCCTCGAACTCTAACCTAAACCAGAATAGGTAAATCGATCATACCGAGGCCTCTAAACTTTGGGCGCCGAACTCCTCGAAGATTAGGGCCTGATACTGCCTCTGAACTCATCAGAATACCCTGCAAATCTCGCCCTCTTATGCTGGCCCCTATCCTGCTCCCTATCTGCCTTTTGCTGGCGCTTACGATCCTCTAGGGTCTGGGCATAAGCCTGAATACGGGAAATATCCATGCCCTCTACCAAGGAGGCTGTTGTGCACTCATTTATCAGATGTGGTCCCAACCCGTTCACGAACAGATGCACCCTATCACTCATCTCGGCCACCATATGGGGAGCATACCTTGCTAAAGAATCAAACTGTATACTATACTCTCGTACACTCATATTACCCTGTCGAAGGTTCAAGAACTTATAAGCTCTAGCTCGTCGTATCTCAACTGGAAAGTAGTGACGAAGAAAGGCCTCAGAAAATTCCTTCCACACGGCTGGAGGAGCGTTCGGACCCCTAGATCTCTCCCAACTATCATACCAGAAAACCGCTAAATCCCGTAACCGATAAGAAGCCAACTCTACTGCCTCCGTATCACTAGCATGCATAACCTGCAATGTACGATGAATCTGATCAATAAATGTTTGTGGCTCCTCCTTGGGGTTTGATCCGGCAAACACTGGAGGGTCTAGATTAATAAAATCACGAACTCTCGCACTAACCGGTTTATCAGCAGCACCGGTATTCTGCCTCTGAGCCTGAGCAGCTACCAAGCTAGTTAACAATTGCACCGCACTGCGCATATCGTGGTCTGTAGTGCTAGTCGGAGGAACTGGATGTACTGGGTGCCTCCTAATATCCTCTGGAGGAGACGGAGAGGTATGAGACAGCATCTCACTCTGAGCCTCACTTTGGCCTGCTCTGGCTGGAGGCACCTGAATGTTACCCTCTCCCACAGCTGTATCAAGTCGTTTACTAATTGCTTGCTTCCTAGTCGAAGGCATCGCTGAAAGAAAACAAGGTGAATATTAGATATGAACACTTACTACTCAACTCTACGCACGATCTAGATTCAGGAAGAAGGTAACAACCCTAGATGTCACGTAGCCTCCTGATTATAAATGTGGCGCACTACACATCCATAATCAAAACTCTACTAGACACGACTCATAGACATCCCCTAGGACAGACTTGCTCTGATACCAAGTTTGTCACGACCCAACTGGAGGGTCATGACTAGCACCCAGGCCATACTTGCCGAGCACCAACGTACATTTTATCTAACCTTCCTTATTATTTTTAAGGGCCGACAAGATCAATATAAATAGTAGACATGGATCATGAACATCCAACAATGAAAGATAATGTCATGAACATACATAACATGGGACGACAAGACTGTCAAGAAACTATATATAAGGTACGAGCTACCATGATGCCATGAAAGACTATACAACAAAAATCAGCCGACAAGGCATTCTAAACCATACATAAGTCGACACCTGTCTATGAGCCTCTAAAGGAACATAAGTGCTACAACATTGCCGGAACAGGGCCCCGACATACCCATAATGTCTATAACAAAAATGCATACCAAGACCACGGCAAGTCCGGAGAAGGGATCTCGCCAATAACCGCTGAACTGGACAGCCTACTGTGGTGGGGGAGCTACGTCTACCTGTCTATCAGGACCTGCAGCACGACATGCAGCGTCCACAAATAAAAAGGACGTCAGTACGAATAAAGTACTGAGTATGTGAGGCAAGAAAGCATAAGTAAGAACAGTAATGTAAATAGGGATAGAGAATATACAACCTGTGACATCTGGGTACCTCTGAGGGCTACTGACATGAAATACATGATACATACATATATATACATAAACTTTTAAAACATACGCCTTTGTGGGAATCACCATCATCATATCGTACCCGGCCATAATAGGCTCGGTAAAACGTACCCGACCATCATAGGGCTCGGTAGAATCGTACCCGGCCACGTGGAGCTCGGTAAAACCCAACTGATCAGTGGTTGCACAATAGGTGCCGTACCCGGCTGACTATAGCGCGGCTCGGTAGAGTAAAATAGATACATATATATGATGCATGCTGGACTGATTGGAATCACATTTTGAACCTTTCGGAGTGACATAAGGTTGGTATCCTTCGTACACGTTATTAGGATTAACTCTTCATCAAGAATCTTATAAGAATCAGGAACTACCAACAACATTGATAATATAAGAATAAGAAAAGTAACATCAATATCAATCGTTTCATAAGAAGGGCAGCAATGTAAGTACTGCTAGCTTCTAAGAGTAGAGTATCTTTGGGAGCTCTTTCATTACATTATGTACAATCGGAGTCATGCAAAAGAATGAAGGGGATAGCCTCACATACCTTTTATATACTGCCCAACCTCAAGCTATGCAAATGTCACGACTCCTTAGTCTACAATAAGACAAATGACACTATCATTATCGTTTAAGCGTCATAACTATTATGTATCGACCACAACCTATTTTACGATGAAACGGACAGCACCTCCCCTATTTATATGACTTCCCACAAGTCAATACAATCACAAAACAGCCCAAACAACATCATTAATAATCATATTGAGCCTCCAAAACAGTCCACCAACCAACAACATTCCTACCAAGCCTTTCGATATATATTTCACAAGTTCTAGCTTCAACGACTTAGCTGCAACTTGGATAATCTTAAATATATATAGAGTAAGAGGTTACTTACCTTTAAATAGAAAGAACAACTCCAATTTGACCTTAATTTTCTATGAAATATCCCTTCAATTCTGCCATAAGAATAAGGAAGCGAAACTAGCAATTAATTCGGGTTTTTCGGCACTAGAATTACTTTAGAAGACTTGAAATCACCTAGGGTTGATATTAAAAACTTGAAGGTGTATTTACAGGACATAAAACACTTAAAAAAACCTCTCACACGAGCTGTAACAACACAAAAATCAGCAACAACAAGAAGAACAAGAAACTTACTAGCGCCACGGGATTCCCGACATTTGATTTGTGTTGTTTGCCCTTTGTTTGGGTCTTGGATCATAAGAGAACCTTGAGAGACTATTTTTAGGGTTATAAGGTCTGAATATACTGAAACATAATGACTTAAAATGGGGTTGAGGTATCTTATATATGTCCATATGTCTTAAACCGCCTTTGTGGGCCCCATAGAGAGCAGCTTGGCGCACTCTCGCGAAAACGCGAATATCTCTCTATTCCGAGATCGTATCGACGAACGGTTTAATGCGTTGGAAACTATCATAGATCTTCAATTTGATAGGTAGATCACCCCATAATTCCAAGCACATTGGGAGAAAAATGCAGTAACATTTGACCTAAAGTTTAAGTAAAATTATAAACCTAAGTTGCGACAACTTTTATCGACTTTTGTTTCATAACTCGCTTGACTTCAAGACTTATGATGCGGATATTATATGATTCAAATACATTAAAACAAGACCTCTTGGGACAATTAATCACCTCTAGTATTACCCGAAAATACGGGTTACAACATCCTTGATTCGTTTAACTTCAAATACTTGTTAACCACTCTTATACACCCTTGTATCGTTTAAGATCAATAGGATTAACTTCTTATCATCTCAAAGATAATCTCTTCTTGGATTTACGTCGACTAACTTACGGCATGATCTATGGTATGCGAATTTGGGTTGTAACAGCAAAGTTCACCAAACAAGCAGAGACGCACTTTACCAATCAAGCTCTCCCAACAAGCAGAGACAATTTTCAAATGCTCAGACAACTGCGGAATGATACACAGTCAGACTAACAAATCAAGTCAGGATTAAGTATCCCATCATCAGCCAGACATCATCATTCCTGCATCATTTGCATCACATTTTAAAATATTCTGCATTATAATATATTGGTATGTGTGTATTTTATTTGTTTTGCAGGAACAAATACCGCAGCGTGGAACTTTTTCTTAGCAGCAGACCAAATTACAATGCTTTGGGGACAACCAACCCAGTAGCGGGTCTAAGATCCCAACTCAAGATGATCAGCGTTCTCAAAATTTCGAATCATTCAAATCCGGCCGCAAAATTCAAGCTACCTTAAGTGACCAAACTTTCGTCTCGCCGTATCGTCGTAATACGATACTGGGGCAATTCCTGCGAGTGCTGCTTCCCCAAAGTCCCTACTCTAGAACTACTTGAGGCCTGGTCCTCATTACATTTGAGGTATGTAAGCAATTCAAAGCTAGAATTCGGCCCAATACTCCCGAATCTTTCTAGATTCTTCCTCAATTCAATTTTGCAATTCACCATTCCCATTTTCTGTAATACCTGCCTAAAAGTCGGGACAAAATTGGCTTTGGTTCAATTTCTTTGCACGAAAATTCTTTCATCGTCTCCGGTCAAAGAGGGACAACTGTTGACGACCAATTTTGACCCTTCTTTTTAAAATTAATTTACTTATTCTTTATAAGTTATAATGAATGTTTTGAAAATATTTTCTATCAATAAATACCTATTTCTACAAATTAATTCAGTATTAGTTTTTGAAATTAATCTTTTGGTATTAGTATTATGTAATTACAAATATATTTACTATTTTAGGATTATTAAAATAATTTATATGCGTAAGTTCTATAATTAATTCAATAAATTACTTCTTAAAATAGTTAATTAGTTTACTATTTCAATAATTCAAAATTAATGTCCTAGTGAAGTATTTTTACAAATAATAAATTAATTATAATAATTAGTAGTAATTAACAATTATAATTTTTACTATATTTTATTGAAAATAATTAAGTTTATTTAAATTAATTTCAAAAGGGTAAAAGACTAAAAGGCTACGATTGTAATTCTTTTATTAATTAGAAGGTGGCTAACATTTAAATAATTTTTAGCCCAAATACAAGGCCCAATTCGGACCTCACCCAGTCCAAACACCCATCTCATTTGCCACCTTAGTGATCCGCGACACCCTCTCTTAGCCAATGAGAGCGCGCCAAGTCGCTCGCCTCTCTCACTCACAGAACAACACACAAAGTCATCTGGGTCGTTCATTTTTTGATCAATGGCCCACGATTTTCACTCCATTTTCTCTTTAATTATTAAACACTCAGACCATTTAACCCTAACCGTTGGATTACAAGAATCCAACGGACACCGAAATTTTGCCCCAAAAATCTTTTATCCCTGATTTATCAGGACCATTGATCTAATGATCCAACTGCCCAGATTCTATTTCTCACTCTCAACCTAGAGACCAACCAGTCTAACACTCCAAACCCTAATCATTCACTCAAAGACCATTGCCGCCTCATATCCCCTTTCCTCTCTATTCCCTCAACTCCCATCACCCTAATCAGTCAAGAAAACATTGCAAAAATTCGTGCAAGGTTTCAAATTGCCCAGAAATTGTTCCTTCTGCCATCATTACCCAGGATTCTCGCTGAATCCTTACTCATTTCGCCTTTGAAATTCAAATCCCCAAATCCGAAAAACACTAGCTTGGAGATGAAACTTCAAATCAACCGTTGCTTTCCAAATCCATAGCATGCATGGCCTTCTATTCTGTCTCTGCACTATGAAGCTCATCCTTCCTTTCCTTTTTCGCCATTCGATTTCGAAAGCCCTATTTGAAGTGGTCATACCAAATGGTGAAATTTCAACTCGATAGACCTCCTCCTTTGTCTTTTCAAATCAAAGGCGAGTCTGGGACGTTAGCTGACCTCAATATTGATATTCAACACCCAGAGGTCAAATGCAATGACCTATGGGTATTAGGGTTCTGACCACCGGTCCCTCGCACCTCATCGATTACCTTCTCTTTTCTCAGGTAAATCCCTAAACGATTTCCCCTCTGTTTCTTTATGATTTCACTCAATCTTGCTATCATCATCAATCTTTCGTCACTTTCTACTATTATTTTGAATCTGTTGAAACCCGAGAGCCTTAATGGCACTATAAATAGAGCCTTTAATATTCTCATCAAAAACACAACGAACAACACAACCAACCACCTAACACTGAAGAGAAACACACACATACAAGCACTAAGAAGTTTAGGATTCCAAGCCTTAGGTATTCTTACTATTTTCGTTTCTTTTGTTGAGTACTATCGCTGATCTAAACTTGGGGTTCCTAGTATTTTAAGCAACTGAAAAAAGCTCTCATTTGGTCTGCTGCTCTCAAAAAAGTCAGCACATTTCTCATTCTTCTCTTTTGTTTGTTCTCTTTGAATGTTACAAGCATGCTAGGATTATGAGTATTACAATTGCTATGTGATGTTCAGTATGTTAATGTTTATGTTCTGTCAGTTTAATATTTATTTGTGATTAGTTGTCTTGCTATGAGTCTTTAATCAATGATTTATTAAATCATTAATTGATTCATACAGATCTCAGTTCTTGAGTTTTCAATAGTCTACATGTTTAAGTTATTATATGTTCATGTTCACATGAACCTCATAGCTTTTATTGGCCTGCAGTAACCTTTATCCTTGTCTGTTGCATCTCTGTAGTTTGTGACTTTTTTGAAGTTGAACTTATTATCTGGTAACCATGATTAAATTAATCTGAAGGTGTTAAGTTTGTATCTTCTATCCTTTAAACCTTAAGCAGGAACTCTAAGTGTTTATATGCTATCTTCTCTACTTATGTCTGTAAGACTGTTTCTGAGTTGCCACTAGGGTCTTTCATTTTTTTAGTTGCTTATTGCTTCTATAACCTAATCTTATTTGAACTAAACCTCTCCTTTCTTCTCCCAGTAATTCTATTGTACACATTTGTTAAGGCTAAGTTATCTCTCCCCATAATGTGATAATGATCCTGTTTCTTTCTCTTTGTTATAAGACTGATAATTTGTTAGACTGAACTTAACTATTTTCTTGATTAATAAACACCCTCAGTTGGATGCTTACTTGGTATCATATATCTTATCTCTTTTCTTTATGGTCATCATGCATCTTTGAAAAGATGGCATGCATTTTATCTTTTAAAGGGACCTAGTTACTCTGCCCTAGTTAAGTATTAACTTGTAAAAAAATAAGCATGATCATCTTTGTTGTACTAACCCAGACTTAAGTTTCAATTGAACATGTTCTGATGCAATACCTTCCCTTTATATGTAATTCTTTCTCCTCGTGTCATGCTTAATCCAATTCTATAAATGTGTAAGGTTTCCCTTGTCTACATAAGATCATTACTGCATTTTAAGTGTTTAAGTTAACTACTACATGTTCTTACTTAGTTCCTGATTATATATCTTGTCCAGAACTGCCTTACTCCTTTCTCTCCTGACAATTTTAAAACCAAATCTAATCCCTAAAGTCTCATAAGGATCCTTGCTGATGTTATCTGAACTTGATGATTTGTTAGGAGTATGATTATGTAGAAATCCTTAGGGATTCCATGTTGTAGTCCGTAAATTGCATACCTATTAAAAGGCTTGATCTTGTCCTAGATGTCTTTGACAACCTCTGTAAATGGTTAGTCATGACTGTGTTGCCTGAATTTTCATACCTGATTCTCTTTAAAAGTGTTAATATAGTAGTACCAACCAATGTATGTGCTGAAAGCAAAGTCAGTCAGCTCACACTAGGTTTTCCATACACAAGAAACCTCTATATATGCTGAGTTGCTATTGTATAGCTTTACCTTTCCTTGGAGTATTGATTTACTCTAAATTTTGACTTTTGTAACATGTTTATGATGTTTCTGATGCTCACCTGTATGTGTTTCAGAATCAGATCTTTAGAATTTATGTGATATATGTTTGTTTGGTAATCCAGTATAGACTATATGTTCTTATGTTAGGAGGGAAAGTTATATTTTGTGGTAGGTAATGTTATAACATTTAATTTACATTGGAAGGGCCTCATTGGTATTTAAACCCGTAAGGAACACATATTATTAGTGTTTAAGGGTATTTGGGAGTGGAGTTCAATTCTAGGTTGGGCTACCCTCCTCGGCACAAGCATTGCCCTGGGCCTTGAGTCCCTTGAAAACATTGAAGTATCGGGGGATCCAAAGGGAGTATCGACCTTGAGTGGAGCTTTTTTCTTAGCCCTTAATTCATTGATGCATTTAGTTCTTTGGGGGTTTAATATTTAATGACAACGAATGATTTTCGATGTGAATTATTTGCTAAGTAGAACCACCACATTAGTATAATTTCCCACAATATTGATTATTCTTTGTTTCAATTATTTGTCTATATTCATGTCATGTATATTTGAATATGCTGAGAATGTGGAGTATATTTCTAATACCTTCATTATTCTTTTGGGCATGTGTACATTTGGGCCTGCTGAGTTCCTAAGGAACTCAGGCCCAAACCAGTTTTGGTGCATCATTGAAGATGTCCAGTCTGCTATAACCGCGCCCCTCAAATCGTTGGGCCTACCTTATTGAGGTCCAATTATCAGAGTCTAGTCCTCTCTTCCTTACTTCTTTCATTACTGCTCATTATTTCCGTAGCTTAGCTTACTACTTTCATTATGTTTTTTGCTTCCTGCCTTTGTTGTTTTATCATATTTTATTCTCGTGTATTTAATACTCATATATTAGATTATGTACTTTACTTTCATGCTCTAGTATTACATAAAACATAGGCAAACCTTAACTAATATAAGACTTAAAAGAAAATAACTAGTAATTAATCTTCATCTCATGTTAATTATAATTTGCTCATCTTGTATACTCACGTTTCTTAAATATTATGAAGATCAGGCCTGTAATAAAATACAACAGCTCATTTTAAAAAGGTAATCAGGAAAGAATCGCTGAATTTTACTAATATGGAATGAAATCAATTTTCTCATAAAAGCAGTAAGGTACTGCCGTCTCAAATGAATTTTCAAAGATTCGCTTCTTTAGTATTTTTAAAACCAAGGTATATTTAAAATCACTTTCCTACAAACATCTCTTAAAATTACTCTAGCATCTATCTTTCAAAGTACTTACTTTCATGACTTAATAATTACAAGCCTTAAAATATATACCACTTTCAAACTCTTCTTACCTTCAATAACTCTTTTATAATCCTACACCCCTTCTAAGTCTTACATATACTCCCTTTAACATGTAGTAAGCCATGCCTTAGTAATAATTAAGCATTGTATAAATAACCGATTTCTTAAAATTAGTCTAAGTCCTATGGAGCTACCTCAGATATATTTTAAGGGGTGCCTAACACCTTATCCTTAGAAGAACAAAAATCCTTACCCATAATCTCACCGGTCTGCAGACCTATAATGAACATAACTTAGTAATTAAATTGGTACCCCTAATATAACTTTAAATATTAGGTGGCAACTCTCTTTCATCAACAACAGAGAAATCATAAGCTGAATCATGTCTTAACTAGTGTAAAATAGGGTGCAACAGGAAGAATTATATTATTTTTTTGTAAAAGATAAAATCAATTATGGTAAATATATTTATTGAAGAATATGAATGTGATAAGGATAAGTTCATACGAGATAAGCATCATTAGATAGCATTGTAGAGTTTGTATTCAACTCAACGTAATAGTCATATTTTTTGTAGAACTCTATGTCACTGTAGGAGTTATCTACTTAGCATACTTAGCCTAGTTTTTCAACGTACTATGACTTGTATAAATACAGTCGATTGTGGCTTTGTAATACAATGTGAAAATACTCAATTGCTCAATGCATTCTTCTCTCAATCTTTTGATTTTCTAAATGGTATTAGAGTTCTCGAAAGTTGTGCTGCCCACAACAGAAACCAGATCGAACATGGCTGTAACAACACCCTCAACCTCCTTGTCTCTATCACCTGCTTCCCTGCACCATCTCATTGAATCTTGTCCAGTCAAGTTGAAGCCATCAAACTACCTAATCTGGAGGACAAAAATACTCCAATTGTTCAGATAATGAAGGTGACAAAATCTGATCAAGGAAAGCAAGCCAGACATAAGCAGTTCATCCACCCCTGATGGAATTGATAAGGCAATTGACAAAGGTGTTGATGACACTGACTGGGAGGAAAAGGATGTGCTCCTGAGGAGTTGGATTTCTTCTATAATGACTGAGGAAACCATGTAGCTCATTGTGGGATGTTCAATTACTAAAGAGATGTGGGAAGTATGGAGGAAGCATATACATGCAACTAAGGATAAGAAATTCCAGCTTAAGTAGCAGTTGCAGAACATCAAGCTAGGAACCAAAAAACTTGATGAATATCTGAAGGAATTCAAAGTCATATTTGATGGTCTTTCAGCCATACACAAGCATGTTGATAAAGACAACAAGGTGATCAACTTTGCTAGAGGACTTGGTCCAAGGTAAAAGACTTTTAGGACAGTCATGTTGGGAAAAGCTCCATATCCTACCTTAAACCAGTTTGTTAACTCTCATAGAGGATTTGACATGAGAGAGGATGAAGAAGAGGTGACTCAGTAGGGCTACAATATGGATTTTATTTCTCAAACATGAAAAGAACATAGGGGTTACTCTAACAAAAAAGGAAACTCAAACTTCTCCTCAAGAGGAAGAGATTTTAGACCCGCATGACAAGGCAACAACCAGACTAATCAGGCTACTCACAATACTGGAAACTCAAATCAACCAAAGAGCAAGAAAAATTATCAAATATGTGAATGGAACAATCACACAGCCTTGAAGTGCTTCTACAGGTGTGACTATTCCTACCAGACTACAGAAGACTTGCCACAGGCTGTTTTTGCTGTTAATCTGCAGAATACACCAGCTGAGGATGAGACCATGTATGTTGACTCTGGTGCAAGTAGTCACATGAAAAATTCAACAGGTAATCTGTTAAATCTTCAAACTTACAATGGCCCTGATAAGATAATAGTTGGCAATGGCTCAAAACTTGACATCACACATATTGGCAATACAACAAAATCTGGACTTAAAGTAAAGGAAATTTTTATTGTCTCGAAGATTAAAAAGAACCTGCTCTCAGTTTGTAAGCATGCAAAGGATAATTCTTGCATACTTGTTTATGATGAATTTGATTTTGATGTAAAGGACAAGAGCTGAGGTAGACTTCTGGCCAAGGGATCTAAGAAGAATGACCTATATGCACTGGAGGACAATAATTTTATACTCTATCTGCATCAAAAGAATGGAAGAATACAAATAGTATTTGGCATGCTAGATTGGGACATCCTAGTTTGAAGTCTTTAAAGATTCTTAGTAGTAATAAGTGTACTGATGTCAAGTACTGGAATAAAGTTCCTACCGTTTGTGTTAGCTGTCAGTTATGGAAAGGATGTAAGCTTCCATTTGAGTTGAGAAATAAAATTAAAAAAGAGCCTTTGCTTAAAATTCATTGTGATCTTTGGAGTCCAGCACATATTGAATCATCTCAACACATGAGACACTATGTGATATTTGTTGATGACTGTACAAGATATACCTGGTTCTATAAAAAGAAAATCTAAATTCTATGATATTCTTGTTAAGTTTCAGAAGATGGTTGAGAAATAATTCACCAAGGCTATTAAACCTTTTTAATGTGATAGAGGCGGTGAATTCAATAGAACTGAGTTTGTTGAGTATCTAGATAATTGTGGGATTGCTAGACATATCTCATGTCCTCATACACCTAAGAAGAATGGAGTCTCTGAAAGGAAACACGTGCATATAGTAGAAACAGGCATGGCCTTATTGTTTCATGCAAAGTTGCCACAGTTCCTTTGGGTTGAAGCCTTCTTGATAGTTGTGTTCTTAATTAACAAAATGCCCCCATCAATGTTAAAAATAGAGTCCTCATTCTTTAAGCTCTTTGGAGAACATCCAGATATAATAGTTTGAAAAGTATTTGAATGCTGGTGTTTTCCCTACTTGAAAGGCAAAACTAAATTCTTTCCACAGACCTATCCTTGTGTGTTTAGTGGATACAATAGCTTTCATAAAGGCTATATGTGTTATCATCCATCTTCCATAAGAGTGTTTGTGTCACGATCCGAAATTCTCACCTTCGGACCGTGATGGCACCTAACATTTCACTTGATAGGCAAGCCAATATTAGAATAATATTATCTATTTTTAAAATAATTTTTAAATTTATTAATAACAAAGAACAAATGCGGAAATAAAGTCAGAAGCACACTCCGAAGATGCTGCTCATGCTCCTCTCGGCTGCTGGAGTAAATCAAGATATCATCAATGAATACAACTACAAAAGAATCCAAATAGGGCTTGAACACCCGATTCATCAAATCCATAAATGTTGTTGGGGCATTTGTCAACCCAAATGACATCACTAGAAATTCGTAATGCCCTTATCGAGTCCGAAAAGCTGTCTTAGGGACATCGGATGCCCTAATCTTTAACTGATGGTAACCAGACCTCAAATCGATCTTTTGAAAATATCTTGGCACCCTGAAGCTAATCAAATAAGTCATCAATTCTTGGCAACAGATATTTATTTTTGATATTGGCCTTGTTCAACTGCCAATAATCTATAGACATTCGCATTGAATCATCTTTCTTCTTTATAAATAATACTGGTGCACCCCAGGGTGAGACAGTGGGTCTAATGAATCCATGATAAAGCAAGTCTTGTAACTGCTCCTTTAATTATTTCAATTCTGGTGGGGCCATATGGTATGGTGGAATAGAAATAGGCTGAGTGCCTGGAGCCAAATCAATACAAAAGTCACTATCTCTGTCGGGTGGCATCCCCGGCAAATCTATAGGAAATACTTCTGGAAATTCACGAACTATTGGTACTGAGTCCATAGAAGGAACATTCGCAGTGGGATCGCGAATATAAGTCAAATAGGCTAGACACCCTTTCTCTACCATACGCCAAGCTTTCATATAAGAAATAACCCTGCTGGCAGAATGACCAGGAATTCTTTTTCACTCTAACCGAGGTAACCCCGACATAGCTAGGGTCACTTTCTTGGCATGACAATCCAATATAGCATGATAAGTGGACAGTCAATTCATACCCAAAATGATATCAAAATCTACCATATCAATAAGTAGAAGATCCACACAAGTCTCAAGATTACCAATAGTAACCACACATGAATGATAGAAATGATCTACTACCACAGAATCTCCCACCGGTGTAGATACACACACAGAAGCAATAAGAGAATCACAAGGCACAACCAAATGCGAAGCAAAATAGGAGGACACATAGGAATAAGTAGATCCTGAATCAAATAGAACTAAAGCATCTCTATGGCTAACTGTAATAATACTTGTGATCACAACATCAGATGACTTGGCCTCAGGCCTAGCTAGAAAAGCATAAAATTAGGACGGGCCCCACCAGTCTGAACTGTGTCTCTAGGACGACCTCTAACTGGCTGGCCTCCACCTCTAACGATTTGACCTCCACCTCTAATAGCTGACCTCCACCTCTAATGGCCTGACTGTTTGTCTCAAGACATGTGGTCTTTGATGAGAACACACTGCCCTATATTAACCTAGATGTAACTCTAGATAGTTCAGGTGATTCTACTCATCTTGCTACCTTTTATGAGTTTTTCTCTAGGTTTCAGGATAATTCTAAATCAGATGTGGACCATTCTACTTCAGAGGAAGTGTTGAATGCACCACCAACTAGTGATCAACCCACTTTCTCTATTTTCTCTCCTGCAGTAGCAGTAACAAGTGATCAACCTATTTTCTCTCATGTAGCAGCAGCAGCAGCAACTCCGGCACCAATTGGCATAGATGATCACAGTGCTGCACATACTCCTAGTCTTCCCTTGACCACAACTGGCACTCCTACTGAGTCAGAATTTACTGGAACAAATACAATTGAAGCTTCTCCTGAACCTCAATCCATGGGAATAAGTAAAGAATCAAACAACTTAACTCATGACATTGCACTTCCTAAACCTAATGTTTTTTCTGTATATGATCCATAAGGAATTCAGCTTGAAGTTGGTTTGTCTCACTAGTTCAATCCTAAAGCTAATCAGGATGAACAAACTATACCAACACCAGAAGAACCTACTGCTGAGTCAGAACCAACACATCACACATCTAATGCACAGAATCATCACATGGTGACAAGGCTAAAATCAAAAACTATGCCAGTAAGGCACATGTGTCTGGTTGCAGCTAAGGAGCCACAAACAATGAATAAAGCACTCAATCCCTAAAATAGCTTGTAGTTATGTAAGAGGAGATAAATGTATTTCATCAAAATAAGACATGGACGCTGGTGCCTAAGGCAATTGGTATGAACATAGTTGGATTTAGGCGGGTGTTCAAAACCAAGCTAAAGGCATATGGATCCATTGACAGGTAAAAGGCAAGACTAGTTGTCAAGGGACATTCACAACTTAAAGGAGTAGATTTCGAAG
The DNA here is from genome assembly GCF_000715075.1 of Nicotiana tabacum. Classification (NCBI taxonomy): domain Eukaryota; kingdom Viridiplantae; phylum Streptophyta; class Magnoliopsida; order Solanales; family Solanaceae; genus Nicotiana; species Nicotiana tabacum. The sequence goes on along the minus strand of NC_134093.1, from coordinate 45,823,058 downwards.
AAATCTTCAGTCCAGTTGTTAAAACAACCACTATAAGAGTAGTTCTCTCAGTAACTGTGAGTCTTCACTGGTGCATCAAGCAACTATATGTAAAGAATGCATTTCTACATGGACATCTACATGAGGAGGTGTATATGGTCAACCACCAGGTTTTAAAGATCCTAGATATCCTGACAGTGTGTGCCTTTTAAAGAAAGCACTATATGGGCTTAATCAGACACATAGAGCCCGGTTTGACAGGTTCAACTTACATCTGCTTCGCCTTGGTTTTAAGTGTAGTAAGGCAGACTCCTCACTATTTATACTACATTGTAAAAGATATACAATCCTACTTCTTCTGTATGTTGATGATATAATTATCACTGAGAGTAACACTGCACTATTTTCATAAATCATTGGTGAACTAGGGAAAAGGTTTGCTAGAAGGATCTTAGCCCCCTACATTTCTTCTTAGGCATTGACGTCACCTACTTTACTGGAGGCATTCATCTAAATCAGAGTAAGTATGCTGCAGAATTTCTCGCCAAGACTAACATGTATATTGCTTGGACTGAATAAACTACGAGACTCTCATTTTTGCAATTAATGATTTAAATGGAAAAAGTTGTGTTATGTTTTTTTTCAAATTTCTACGCAATTGTCTAATGACAATTTTTAGGACAAAATAATTAGGCATGATGGTGCAAGTTTCTTATGAAGATAGTTAAGCAAGCTAACACATTATGATTATGCATACGCCATTCTCCTTATTTGTTTTTGAAATATCTTAAAAAGGATGGGTTTCACTCTAAACAATAACACAAAAATAAGTGATTTGTATTATTATTTTTCTCATCTAACTTTTTGTTCTTTTACATGTTCCTTTATCCAAATCATAGGATTTTATGGAGGCCAATGATGTCTAAACATTTATGTTCTCCTTTTATTGTAGCTGCTATGTCTTATATTCTCACTTTTTTAAGACTATAGTATCTTTAAATTGCAAGAATAAATCAATTCGAAATTCCTAATGTTTTCTTAGAGCCTTGAGCCAGATTCCTGCATATAATTAATGCATCTTCTCATTCCAACAAAGTAAACACCCCTAATTTATCATCTTATACTATCTGCTCCACTGAAAATTCGCCAAAGATTTCACTGTTTTTTTCTTAAGAAAAACTTTAAATATTTGTTAAAACCAAAACTGCGTGCACACGTATTATCCCCTTGGGAATCATAGAATACAAGCGACTGATGATTATATCAAACTGTTTAGATGACACAGTATAAGTTGATCTACTTTAATTTCTTAAGGGGTGATTTGGTATGAGGTACAAGTACAAATAGTGGTGGGATAAAAATTTAATATCACCTTAATACTTTGTTTGGTTAGCAAATCTGGGATAAGTAATCCCGGGATTAAAATTAATATCGGGATAATGTATACCTTATAGGGGGTGGGGTAATTAGTGCCGGGATAACTTATACCTTCTTCTTAGAAATTATGCAAATGTCATTTTTAATACAACATACCAAATAGTGGATAAAAAACAATCTCAGTATAACTAATCTCAGCATAACTAATCTCAGCATAACTTATCTCAGCATAACTTATCCTATGATAACATATATTCAAACCAAACGACCCTTTAAGTGTTTAGATGTTATTGGACTTAATCATAAAATCAGATACCGAGTGATCTTCTAATGAACAAAGTGCATCTTTGAGGAATATAACAACCAATGGAATATGTTCCAAGAATGAAAAAGAAAATCTACAGAAAAATGTGAAAGGGAAAAGAAAGATAAACTAGTGAAAAAGAGTATTTTTGTTGTAAAAGAATTGAAGATTGTTCATCTGGAAGCTTTTAATACCATCAACAAATTATGTGATTAATCATGTTTAGAGGAATAATCCAACAATAATTCTACTGAGTGTACTCCATGATAGCTTTTGGCATATATCCTCATAATAAGTTCAAATCTAGCTAGGCTCTACAGAATAAGGAACAGAATTTGCATAAAAGATTAATTAATATATATTAGTAATGAATTGTATCAAACACCTCATTTAAAAGATTAATCGTTTGAGAAGATCCACTTTTATTTATTTATTTTGGGTTTACAATAATTACAATTCTATTTTTAATTTTTTAATGGAGAGATTTTCAAGGAGGAATTAATATTTTTTTGACTGCTTTTACAGTTTATTACTAACACAAGTCATTTTCTTGATTGTCTGCATCAAGTCATATGTATAAGAAAGGCATATATTAAAACCAGCTGTCACCAATGTGCATCGATGCGAGAAGTAAGTATCCAACAAATGGCAATTCCGGAGGAAAATGCCACTAAAACTGAATAAAAAGAAAAACAGCTAATGAGGAATGTCTTAAATGCACATTACTTTTATTAATAATAATCTTGTCTGGTTAAGATGCTCCTTCTATTTCTTCTTGTATCTTAGTCTTTTCTTTGCAACAGCTTCAAGTCATATGGAAATATATGGTCCACTAGTTAAGGGTAAAAATTACTCCTGCTTAGTATTTAAGATATATGTCTTTTATACATATATTATCACGTAATTATAGTTAAATAATATGTATTTTGACTTTAATTATTAGTTGCCAAGACAAAATACTCTAGTTTGATGCAAATATCTAATGCGGGTAAGTATTTACTTCCTACTATCCCGAGCCCCACCCTTTTTCCTTTTTCTTTTCTTTTTCAAAATTATTTTGCATCCTCCCAACAACTATTATCCAACCAAATTCATCCTCCTTAAATGATTTATGCTTGATGTGAAAGTACGGGGTGAATTATCAATTTTTCTTTTTTGTAATATAAGTAATTGACTAGTTTACCAATTAGTCGACTACAAATAAGAACAGAATAAGAGTAAAGCAGAAATAAAGTGCAGGAATTAAAGACACCGAAATTTTTATATTAGTTCGGATTCAATGTGAATCCTACGTCCAGTCCCTTTGAGTTGCAGGGGTGTTCTCTTTCAGTATTTGGAGTTTCTCGATTACTAGAGAGTTGATGTAGCTTTACACCAACAACTTAGTCATTATGTCTTCTTGATACAATGCCTCACCAGTGTTTATCTCTTTTTCTTCTCTCACTAATTACATAGCAGATCTAAAGAGAACTACAATGCTTGTATGGAGTAGAACAAAAAGAGTGATATTGGTTCGTTCAAAGTATGTTTTTCCAAGGCTAGTGCAGTAGGTATTTATACTTCGTGAGGTCTTCATGTCTTGTAAATCTTTTAAGAGATTGCAAACCCAAGGGAGTTGTTCTCAGAAGAAACCGTAGATTGATTCTTTCCAAGAATAATTCTTCTGTTGATTTGCCTTGACTCGTGGGCTTGATTTATTTCTTCCTTTAATGAGAGAATATTCCCGTTTCCAAATCCCTTAATTTATGCTTCGATTGACGTCTTTATGTGAAAGAATCTTCAGCGGATGATTTCGTGCCCTTGACCTTATTTAATTGAGATCCTTCCTATAATATCCTCCTTGATTGATTTTGCCAGCTTCCTCGATTGATTTTTTCCCTCCTCTTTCCTTTTTCGTTTTGATTCTTTTATGCCTCCATTCCATTACTCAAAAGAATTGTTCCTGCACATAAGGAGTAATTCATTATTTTGCATCATTAAAATCAACTTAGATCTAACAATATCCCTCTTTTTGATAGATGACAAAATAACAATGAAAATACTTCCCTGTTGATCAGTTGACTTGAGTGTATTGTAGTCGACTCCCCCTCAATCTACGTTTTCTTGTTAGATATGTCTAGTCGAGTCCCCCTAAAATGGACATTCTGTTGTGCCCCAGTTGTAGTCGACTCCCCCTCAATTGTGTACTGTATGATGTACCTGCAAGTTGAACATCTGCAGGAAAACAGAACACAGAACATGGAATACATAGAAACATAGGCCCTTAAGCCTTGATTACTATTTCTCCCCCTTTGTCATCAACCAAAAAAAAAAAAAGCAGGCAGGAAAGAAGTATTTGTCCTAATAGTACAACCCATGATTGAACCATCAGTCGCAAAAGAAAGCAAAAAATATTATCTTAAACAACCAAGCACCAACGACGTAGAAGTAAGTAAGGGTGTTGCAAATTTTCTCTTTGAGGCGATCAAAGCTAGCATTTACTATGATAGAGACCCCATCAATTATGTCGTGCATCTCTTGAAAGGCCTTTACTGCTTTTTCTACAGTCTTGAGAATCTGCACTCGAATCTTGGACATGTCTGAACCTGTCTCCTTTGCCATTCCATGGACATCTTCAATTTTACTTTGCATAGAGGTTATGGAGTCCTTGATGACAGACAATTTTTCGTTGATGGAGACTAGCTTTTCTAAGAGGTTAGGATCACTTGCACTTGGGTGAGACCCAAAAGCTTTTGCTTTGGAGTCGGAGGGGACATTCTTGGTTTCACCTTCTTGTTTCTTGACCCAAGCTCCCTTTACAGAAATATAGCCCATGCTAGCAAATCCCCTGGAGTTATAAGACTTAGTGACAATGATATATGGATAGTCGACAAGGGATATGTTGTTGGCTTCTAGCAGATAGGTGATGACCATACTATAGGAAAAACTTGTGGTATCATCGGCATTCTCTATCATAAAATTAATGACCCAAGAAGATAACTTAACCTTGTGTTTAGCCAGAAGACAGTAAACTAGGTAGGTATCACGCTAGAAAAAGGGAGAGAATGATCATGTTCTTGGAAGAAGAGCGGTTGCCACAATATGTGCTAAGACACAAGTTTCTAAACAGTCATCATTGGGCCCTAGCTGACTAGGAAGGGAGTCATAGGGTGATTTAGCCATGCACCTTTTAGCTTGATCAAAAGAGATTTCAAAATCCTCAGGCCATGTATTCTTAAAAAGCATAGAAAAACCAGAACAACTACATTGAAAAATAGAATCAAACAGAGCACAGTTCAGTATAATACGTTTGCAAGAACTAAGATTTCTAACTTTTCAGGTTTGCTAGAGCGAAGATTAGCATAGAATATTCTAACAAGGGGTTCATATACCTTTAGAGGAGGCAAGCAGAGAAAGTTTTTCCAACCCTGGAAGTCGAAGAGCTCCTTCACTTTGCAGTTGAGACTATCCATGACATTTAAATCAACAACTCTCCCATGGGCGACAGGCTTGTCTTTGAAGGCAATGAAGGAATCCTTGTTAAGTGTGTCCTAGAAATTTAGATCAAACTCAAGAGAACTAGAGAGATTAGTTTTGGGCTTTTTGGGAGTGAAAGTTTCAGAGAGATATGCCATGGGTCATTTTCCTAGAGCTTTTTCGTTGAGATTGCCCACATCATCTGAGAGGTCTTGAGACGAGGTAAAATCTTCAGAGTGGTCTGATCCTAGATTGACTGGTTCAAGAGGTTGAGAGGAGGATTTTGCTCTAAAGCGGGTGCTTTTGCAGGTTAAAGTAGAGGAGGTTTTAGAGTTTTTCGCCATGGTGGGGTTTGGAATAGAGGAATAGAGATACAAATAATGTGAGGAGGACTGATGATATATGGAATTAAAAGGACGAGAAATGGTGGTTGAGTACAGACCAAAAGGCGTCACAGATTATGATTAACCGGTCTCTGAAAAGGTATGAAAGGATGTGAAAAAGGAAAAGTAACAGACACACAATTAGTATAACTTTCACACATAAGGAAATATTCTGATTAAGAGACGGTAAAATTAAAAATATCACAAAGGCCCTAAAATTATGAATTAATAGAAATAATGCCAAGAGTCGTAATGCACAAAATCTGTCTTCAAGAAAAGGTTTTGTAAAAATATCTGCTAATTAATCAGTGGAACATACAAGCAATAATTCTATGTTGCCTTTTAGAACATGATCTCTAATAAATTTATGCTTAATATCTATATGCTTAGCTCTAGAATAATGCACAGGAGTTTTTGACAGACAAATAATACTAGAATTATCATAGAATATTTGAACAAGTTTAAAAGATAATTCAGAGTCACTAATTGATGAGACATCCAGAGTAATTAAGAACAACATTGTCCAATTGTAATGTACTATGCTTCAATTGTGGAAAGACCTACTGACCCCTGTTTCTTACTGTTCCAGGATATTAGTGCCTTTCCCAGTAATTAACAAGTCCTACTTGTGTTTTTTCTGTCTTCTTTGTCACTTGCAAGATCAGCATCTGAAAACTCTCAAGTTTAAAATTGTTAGAGCGAGGATACTGAAGTACATAAGAAGTAGTTCCAATGAGATAGTGAATTATTCACTTTACTGCGGTTAAGTGAGACTCCATAGGAGCTGACTGAAACCTGGCACATTTACAAATCCTAAACATGATATCTTATCGACTAGCCGTTATATATAATAGAGATCCAATCATTCCACTATACTTGGTTTCGTCTACTAATTTCCTTGTTCATCCCTGTCTAAACTTGTAGAGGGACTCATAGGAGTTCCAATTGATTTGGCATTGCTCATTCCAAATTTTTTAATCAATTCCTTCGTATACTTGGTTTCGCATATGAATATTCCACTTTCTGACTGATGGATTGGAAGTCCAGGGAAGAATGTCAGCTCTCCCATCATACTCATTTCGAACTCACTTTGCATGAGATTCGATAAATCCTTGCGCAAAATAAGATTAGTACTACCAAATATGATATCACCTACATAAATTTGAATAATGATATTACCTTATGTAGATCTTTTGATAAATAAAGTAGTATCCACCTTACCTCTAATGAACCCATGATTAGTTAAAAAGGAACTTAATTTTTCATACCAAGCTCGAGGGGCTTGTTTGAGTCCATAGAGAGCTTTAGCTAACTTATACACATGGTAAGGAAATTGTGAGTTTTCAAAGCTAGGAGGTTGTTTTACATATACCTCATCATCAATGAAACCGTTTAGAAAAGTACTTTTGACATCCATTTGAAATAGTTTAAAACCTTTAAAATATGCATAGGTAAACAGTATACGAATTGATTCTAACCGTGCTACTGGTGCAAATATTTCGTCATAGTCGACTCCTTCCTGCTGTGAGTAGCCTTGAGCTACTAGTCTGGCTTTATTTCTCACTACCTTTCCTTATTCATTTAGCTTGTTTCTGAATACCCACTTCGTTCCGATTACAGTAGCATTTGCTGGCTTAGGTACTAATTCCCAACCTTGATTTTAGTCAAATTGATCAAGTTCGTCCTGCATAGCTTGTATCCAGCTAGATTCTTTTAGGGCTTCATCAACTTTCTTTGGTTCAACTTAAGAAATGAGTGCAATATTTGCTTTCTTTTTTAGAGATCCTCTAGTTTTCATCCCTTCGTTTGGATCCCCTATGATGAACTTTTGAGGATATTTAGGCTCGTTTTTCCATTCATTCGGTCGGGTTCCAACTGCAGAAGTAGTTGACTCCTTTTGTGGTTCATTAGAATTTCTCACAGGTTCACTAGTCGACTCCGTGACTATGATTGTGTTATCAGTCGACTTTTGTGTCTTGTTTGTCTGTGATACTTCTTGGCTGATATCTTCATCACCTGCAATGATTCCTTTCTCGGACATAGTGTTATTTTCTTCATATATAACATGCACTGATTCTTCTAGGGATAAAGTATGTTTGTTATAAACTCTAAATGATCTACTATTAATTGAATAACCAAGAAAAATACCTTCATCACTCCTTGGATTACATTTTCTAAGGTTATCCTTACCATTGTTGTGAATGAAATACTTACTTTCGAACGGATGAAAGTAGCCTATATTAGGCCTCTTATCTTTCCATAATTCATATGGAGTCTTCTTCAAAATAGGTCTTATAAGACATCTATTGAGAATATGACATGTTGTACTTACTGCTTCTGCCCAAAAATAATTTGGCAATGAATGTTCTAATATCATATTCTGGCCATATCTTGTAGAGTTCATTCTTGTGCTCAATTACCCCACTCTGTTGGGGTGATCTTGGAGATGAGAAGTTGTGGGTATAACCTTGGTCGTTATAGAATTCTTCAAAGGATCTGCTTTCAAATTCTCCTCCATGGTCGCTTTCGATGGTTGTGATAAGATACCCTTTTTCTCTTTCAATTCTTTTGAAGAAAATCTCAATATTTTTCAATGCTTCATCTTTATAAAATAAGAAAATTATCCATGTAAAATGTGAGTAGTCATCAACAATAACAAAAGCATATCATTTACCTTTAATGCTGGCGGTTCTAGTGGGTCCAAACAAGTCCATATGAAGAAATTGCAAAGGCTTGGTAGTGGACGTAATGTCGTTGGTTTAAAGAGTTTCTAGTTTGTTTACCAAACTGACATGCATCAACATGATTTCTAGAAAAATTGAGTTTGGGAAGACCAATAACTAAATCATACTTGGAGAGTTTTTCAATTAGATGCATGCTTGCATGACCAAGTTTTTTATGCCAAAGCCATGGATTATCATATATGGATGCTAAACAAATATGACTATCTAGATTTTCAATTCCATCAAGGATATAAACATTTCCATACCTTTTTTTGGAAGAATGATTTTACATGTCTCATATTCAATGGCGCATCATGTTTTCTTGAATTTTACTTCGTATACCGAATCACATAGCTGACTTATACTCAAGAGATTGTAGTTGAGTCCATCTACAATATATACCTCTGTGATATCACAATTATTGCCGAATGGAACTGTGCCAGTATCAACTATCATTCATTTTGAATCATTACCAAATTTGATGTGTTTCCTCTATTTATTTTTGTGACTTTTTTGAACAGATATTTGTCACCCATCATGTGACTAGAACACGCACTATCTAAATACCATTTTTCTTTGCAACTCTTTCTGTGGTGTTCCTGCAAAATAGAATTATCACCTTCTTTTAGGTACCCAAGCTTGCTTGGGTCCTTGTTGGTTAGTTCTACAGGAGTCAGGATTGTTTTTGGGTTTCTAAATCCATCCTAAAATATTAGATTTATGAAATCTGCAAAAGGAATATTTATGTCCAACTTTGTTACAGTAATGACACACATGGGTTGATCTAGTTTTCGATCTACCACTTGTGTTAGTACTTGTGGACTCAGTTCTAACCAGTCCTTTTCCAGTTGACTTGTAAGTCACGTGGTTAGACTTGAAAGAACTTTGACTGGTGGATTTGCGCATGCCATTCAGTTGCATTTGCAATTCCTGAACCTCATCTTCAAGCATATCTCTTTCGATTTCACAAACTTCAAGTTTAAGTTTCGAGTCCTTGTTTTCCCTGTAGAGTCTCTTTAATTCATTAAGCATTTTTTGAGACTCTTTTAGGGTAAGGTCAAGGATATCCTGCAATTCATTACATCTATCACAGTTATAGGGTCTTACCTCGCTTGCTTCACCTCGTGCCATGAAGCAGTTTTTAGTATCTTCTTTGCATTCATCGTCTGATGTATCTTTATCAGTCCAGCAGCCAAACAATTTGTTCATATCATTTTCCAAAATAGTCATGAAGCACAGATTTGCTATTTATTCATGTTCTGAGCTATCTTCATCACTCCATCTTCCGAAAGATTTGTTTTCATTGAATCCTCTGGAGACTTTTCTTTTAAGGTCTAGGCATTTAGCTTGAACATGGCCATACCTTCCACATTCATAGCACTTTTCTCTCATTCTTGTCTTGTTCATTGTATTGCCTGGTTTGTCTAGATGAAATCCTTTCCTTTTTTGTGTTTCTATACCTTCTCATCAATTCATTCATGTTTCTTGATATCATGGCAATTTCTTCTTCAAGAGCTTCATGATCATCATCAATATCATCTTCAGGTCCTTCAGTTGTAGTTTTGAAAGCAACTGTTTTCTTCTTTTCTTCCTGACTTGTTTTCTTGAGATGGGTTTTCTCAAATGATATAAGATCTCCTCGTAGTTCGTCCTATGAAAGTTTGTTTAGATCTTGAGATTCAAGTGCAACTACTTTGGTATGCCATGTGGTAGGCAAACTCCTAAAGATTTTTTGAACTTGATCACCACTTGAGTAGGGATTACTAAAGACTTTGAGATTGCCAATGATTTTGCTGAATCTTGCAAACATTTCCTTAATGGATTCTCCTTCTTTCATTTGGAAGAGTTCATAATCATGAACCAACATGTTTATCCGAGTTTTTTTCACTTTGCTGGTTTCTTCATAAGTAACTTCCAGTTTGTCCCACATTTCTTTGGCGGTATCACAGCTTGTAAGTTTTTCATACTCTTCTCCACTTATAGCATTATAGAGCAAGTTTTTTGCCTTAGTATTAACCTGAATAACAACCATTTGCTCGTCTGTGTATTCATCTATATCTTCAAGATCAGCGGGTGGTTGAGCTACTACTGGCAGTGGATAGTTTCCCTTTTTGATGACACGCCATACTTTGACATCATTGGCTTTCGCATAAATTTTCATGCGTACTTTCCAGTGGGAGAAATGTTTTTCATTGAAGTATGGTGGCCTTACTTGCGATGTCCCTTTGTGAAAGAGTGCTCCGATTGTCATTTGGTTTGACATGATCTTTTCTCACTAGATGTAAAGCAAAAGATAAAAAGTGTGAGACCTACTCTGATACCAATTAAAAATACAAGATAGAGGTGAATTGTCAATTTTTCTTTTTTGTAATCTAAGTAGTTGACTAGTTTACCAATTAGTCGAATACAGATAAGAAAGTAAAGCAGAAATAAAGTGTAGGAATTAAAGACACCAGAATTTTTATACTGGTTCGGATTCAATGTGAATCCTACGTCCAGCCCCCTTGAGTTGCAAGGGTGCTCTCTTTCAGTATTTAAAGTTTCTTGATTACAAGAGAGTTGATGTATCTTTACACCAATAACTTAGTCACTATGTATTCTTGATAAAATGCCTCACCAGTGTTTATCTCTTTTTCTTCTCTCACTAATTATACAGCATATCTAAAGAGAACTACAATGCTTGTTTGGAGTAAAACAAAAAGAGTGATATTGGTTCGTTCAAAGTATGTTTTTCCAAGGCTAGTGCAGTATGTATTTATACTTCGCGAGGCCTTCATGTCTTGTAAATCTTTTGAGAGATTGAAAACCCAAGGGACTTGTTCTCAGAAGGAATCGTAGATTGATTCTTTCTAAGAATAATTCTTCTGTTAATTTTCCTTGTCTCATGGGCTTGATTCATTTCTTCCTTTAATGAGAGAATATTCCCATTGTCAAATTCCTTGATTTATAGGTAATTTCTCTTACTTATAGGTAAATTTTCCTTATAAGCTATCTCAACTTTATATTATTTTCTATAATCAAACACTAAAATATTTTTTTTAGGCAATGGCGAAGCCAGGAATTTCTCTAAGAGTGTTCAAACTTAAAAGAAGTAAAAGAAAACCATTCAGCCAAAGGTTGTTCAATATATGTTATATACCTCTAAACCTAATATTTTACTTATATATGTAGTGTAATGTTTCGACGAATGGTGGTCAATTGACCACTGTGATGACTCGATAGGTCAATTTCAGTTTTATCCTTTATTTTGGTGTTTCGAGACCTCAAATAGATCCATTTAGCCTTCCTCAATTTACATGCGCAGTCCGTGTCTTTTTCCGAAAAAGTTTTATGTGAAAAATTGATAAAAATATAAAATTTTGCCTTAAAACTCATTTGAGTTGACTACGATTAATATTTTATATAAATGAACCCGGATCAGTATTTTGACTGTCCCAGTGGGTCCGTATCGTGATTTGGGACTTGAACATATGCCCGGAATCGAATTCGGAAGTCCCTAGCTTGATTTAACGTAATTTGTTGAAAACTAGTAATTTGAAGGCTAAAAGAATTCCTAAGTTTGACTGTAGGCTGACTTTATTGCTACCGGATTTGGATTTTGGTTCCGAAACTTGGTATAGGTTCATTTCAGTATTTATGACATTTTTGCTAAATTTGGTGCAAAACGGGTTGATTTGATGTGATTTGGACGCCCGGTTGTAAAGTTTCATGTTCTTGAATTTCTCTGAAAATATCATTCATTTTGATGTCTGATTTGTAGTTCTAGGTATTATTTTGGTGTTTTGATCGTACGAGCAAGTTCGTATGATGTTATTACACTTTTGTACATGTTTGGTTTGGAGCCCGAGGGGCTCGGGTGAGTTTTGGATAGGCTACAGAGTGATTTTTAAACTTAGAAGAATGCTGGTGCATCAGGTCTGCAGATGTCGCATTTGCGAGAACCTGTTCGCAAATGCGAGCCTTGCAAATGCAAGGTCGGGATCGCATATGCGATGTTGGTGGGGGCTGGGTTAGCTTCTCTTTTGCGAAGTTAAGTTCGCAGATGCGATGGTGAGCAAGTTCGCATTTGTAAACTTTTGTGTCACATTTATGACTAAAGAAAACCTGGGGCATACTCGCATTTGCGAGTTGATTGTTCACATTGGCAGACATCCCATGTTCGCATTTGCGACGAAAGCAGGCTGAGTGACTTTTTCGCTTTTGCGATCATCGTAGTTGCGAACTATGTTTCGTAATTGCGATAACTACAGCAAGGTAATAGAGGGAAAATACGGGATTTAGCTCATTTCTAACAAACTCTCAACCCTAAATACCCTAGAGGCAATTTTCTAAGAGGATTTTCTTCCCAAAAACATTGGTAAGCAACTTTAATCTATTTTTATCAATTACCCATTACTTTCCAAGTATTTTCAACATTAAATTTAGAATTTTCATGGTAGAAATTAGGGATTTGGGTAGAATTGGGGGTTTTGTTTTTGTAAAGTTGTGATTTAGACCTCAAATTGAGGTTGGATTTCAAACCTAATCACATAATCGGGCTCGGGGGTGAATGGGTAATCGGGTTTTGGTCTGAATCTAGGGTTTTGACCAAGCGGGCTCGGGCTTGACTTTTGTTGACTTTTTGGAAAAAGTGTAAAGATCTTAACTGTATGTATTGTAATTGATTTCCCTAGTATTGTTTGTTTATATTAAGTCAATTTTGATTAGATTCGATTGGTTTGGAGGCAAAATTTAGAGGAAAGGCCCCGGTCGAGCTTTGATTTGATTGCGGAGCGAGGTAAGTGTTGGATCTAACCTTGATTTGAGAGAATTAGGAACCCTTGAACTATATGTTATGTGAATTACATGTGTAACGACGCATATGCGAGGTGACGAGTGTATATGCGCCGTCAAAGTAATTGTTTCCATGCTTTCCCGTATTTTATTAATTATCTTATTCTATGTCTTAACTGTTACATGCTTTAATTGCTTTCTATGTCGTAACTTGTTACTTGTCATCTATTTACTTTTGTATTGAAATGTTGTTTCTCCCATGATTAATTGCTACTTGCCTTAATTGTCTTACTTGTATACTTTAACTCATATATTTGGCTTGTCTTGTTGCTTTGTGTTAATTGTAGCATTCCTTGATTTGGTACGGGATTACCTATTGCTTTGCTTTCATATTCTTTAATCGTAGAGATTCTCGTGAATTGAGTTGTTGAATTGATTATGTTTATGGATCAGGTTGCACGCCGTAACGGATGGAATAAGGGAAGATTGATATTTATATGGTGGGATCGGTTTGCACGCCGTAACGGATTTTATAATTGATTTGATATGGTGAAATAAGGGAGGATTATGATATTGATTCTGATTATATGGAGGGATCGGGTTGCGCATCGCAACAGATTTTATATGTTATTCTTGACATTTGATATGGTGAAATATGGGAGGATTGTGTTTGTACGGTGGGATCGGGTTGCGTGCCGCAACGGATTATATGTGTTGTATTCATTGTTGTATTGTGCTAGCTTCCAGTACTTTCATATGATCTTCTGAGGGATAATATTTCTGGATTCACGGATTTCGAGGATTGAGTTATTTTCGTTAGTTTACTGCTTCACCGTTATTTCTTGTTTTCTTTTCCTATTACTATTATTATTTTATTGCGTATAGGTTATTATAAATGATCCGCCTTAGCCTCGTCGCTACTTCGTCGAGGTTAGGCTCGACACTTACAAAGTACATGGGGTCGGTTGTACCATACTACACTCTGTACTTTTTGTGTAGATTTTGGAGTCAGTCCTAGCAGCAGTCAGTAGATTGCTTGGATTGATTGCTTGACGGAGACTTTAGGTACAACTGCACGGCATCCGCAGCCCTGGAGTCCCTTTTTCATACCACTCTAGTTGTTTACTGTATTTCAGACAGTTATGCTTTCATTTAGACTTTTATTTGTAGTGCTCTAGTCGCTTGTGCACTTCTGACATCAGTTATGGGATTGTATCAAGATATCGTTGTTATTTTTGTTTACTCACTCTATTTCAGTTTTATTTCAATTATTTCAGTTTCTTGGTATCATTTAATTGGATTTTGTTAAAAATGGTTAAAAGCTATTTCTAACGTTGGCTTGCCTAACAAGTAAAATGGTAGGCGCCATCACGGTCCCAATGGTGGGAATTCCGTGTCGTGACAAGTTGGTATCAGAGCCCTAGGTTGCCTAGGTCTCATGAGTCACAAGAAAGCTTAGTAGAGTCCGGAGGATCAGTACGGAGGCGTATGTACTTATCGTTCAGAGGCTATGGAGTTAAGAAAAAGTTTCACTTCTTTCATTCTCTATCGTGCGATTTTATTCTATCATTGCTGATTGAACCATTATATTCTTGTTCTCTCGCAGATGGCGAGAACACGCACAATATCTATAGTCGGACAGGGGCCGGAGCCCCCTGTGGAAGCTACTACCAGGGGCAGAGGCCGAGGTAGAGCTCAACCTAGAGCTTGAGTAGCAGCACCCGCAGTGGAGCCTCATATTGATCATGAGGATGAGGTTCCACCTCAAATTGTATCCATCAGACAAGCTTAGGTCCCGGAGGGGTTCATAGCCACTCTAGTGCTTCAGGACACTCTAGTCCATTTGGTGGGCCTTATAGAGAGTGTGGCCAAACCGGTAGATTCCCAGTGGCACCAGTCATCTCTCGGACTGGGGGAGGAGCACAAACTCCCGCTACTCATAACCTAGAGTAGGCGGCTCCCCAGTATCAGACTCCAGCAGCCCCGCCAGTTGGGGTGGTTCAGTAGGTTGTTGCAGCACAGGCCGGTGATAGGCCTGCTATGTCTTCTGAGGCTTTGTTGAGGTTGGATAAGTTTACTAAGCACTTTCCCGTTCATTTTAGTGGTGCACCTTTTGAGGACCCACAGGATTATCTTGACCGCCGCCACAAGGTGTTGCGAAATATGGGTATAGTTGAGACCAATGGGGTCAATTTTGTAACATTTCAGATGACTGGTTCAACTAATAGATGGTGGAGATATTATATGTTGACTAGACCAGCTGGGTTGCCTGCACTTAACTGGGATCAGTTTTCACAGCTATTTCTAGAGAAGTTCATCCCTGTCACTCTGAGAGAGGATTACCACCGGCGGTTTGAGCGTCTTCAGCAGGGTAGTATGACTGGTATCCAGTACGAGACTCGATTTGTGGACCTAGCTCACCGTGCCATTATCTTGCTCCCTACTGAGAGGGAGAGAGTGAGGAGATTCATTGATGGGATCACTTTCACTATCAGGTTACAGATGGCCAAGGAGATTGGAGATGATATTACTGTCTATAGGGCTGTAGATATTGTTAGACGGATAGATATGGCTCGTGCTCAGGAGAGGGGGCTGGTGTCTAATAAGAGGCCATATCATTCTGGTAGTTTAAGTGGGGCCCCATCTGGAGGCAAGGGTACTTTTGGTAGAGTCCATACTCCCAGGTCATTTCAGTCAGTGCTTCAGGCATCTCACACTACTTCAGGGAGTCATTGTCCTTATGTACTTCATTTTGGGCAGCTAGCCTACAATGCACCATCATCTTCTATCAGTGCGCCTCCGATTCAGAGCTATCACCGTGGTTATCAGGCCCGTTCGGGTCAGCTTCAGCTTCAGCAGCCACAACAGTAGGATGGGTGTTTTGAGTGTGGAGGTACTGGTCACATCAGGAGGTTCTGTCCGAGATTGTTGGGCGGCATGCCACAGTAGAGTTCTCATGCCATGGTTCCGGAACCGGTTGCTCCACAACACACGCAGCCAGCGAGAGGCAAGGGCCAGGCATCCAGAGTTGGAGGTCATGCCGTTAGAGGTGGAGGCCAGCCAACTAAAGGTCATCCTAGAGACGTAGGTCAGAGTGGTGGGGCTCAGCCCCGATTTTATGCTTTCCCAGCTAGGCTTGAGGCTAAGTCATCTGACGCCGTTATCACATGTATTATTTCAGTTTTCCATAGAGATGCTTCAGTTCTACTTGATATGGGCTCTACTTATTCATACGTGTCATCATATTTTGCTTCTTATCTAGTTGTGCCTCGTGATTCTTTTAGTGATTCTTTGTATGTGTCCACGCCTGTGGGAGATTCTATTGTTGTAGATCGTGTTTATTGCTCGTGTGTGATTACTTTTGGGAGTTTTGAGACTAGCGTAGATCTTCTACTTCTTGATATTGTAGATTTTGATGTCATCTTGGGTATAGATTGACTGTTACCTTATCATGCTATATTAGATTGTCATGCCAATACAGTGACCTTAGCTATGCCAGGGTTGCCTCGATTAGAGTAGAGAGGGACTCCTGGCCATTCTACCAGCAGGGTTATTTCTTATGTGAAGGCTTGACGTATGGTCGAGAAGGTATACCTAGCTTATTTGGCCTATGTTCGTGATTCGAGTGTGAAGGTTCCTTCCATAGATTCAATACCTGTTGTGCGTGAGTTTCCAGAGGTGTTTCTTGCAGATCTGTCGGGCATGCCACCCGACAGAGATATTGATTTATGTATTGATTTGGCTCAGGGCAGTCAACCCATTTCTATTCTACCATATAGTATGGCCCCGCCGGAGTTAAGGGAATTGAAGGAGTAGTTGCAAGATTCCCTTGATAAGGGATTCATTAGACCTAGTGTCTCGCCCTGGGGTGTGCCCGTGTTGTTCGTGAAGAAGAAAGATGGGTCGATGAGGATGTGTATAGACTATCGACAGTTGAACAAGGTCACTATCAAGAACAAGTATTCGTTACCGAGGATTGATGACTTATTTGATCAGCTTCAAGGTTCCAAAGTGTTTTCGAAGATTGATTTGAGGTATGACTACCATTAGTTGAAGATTAGGGCATCTGATGTCCCTAAGATAACTTTTCGGACTCGGTATGGGCATTATGAGTTCCTTGTGATGTCATTTGAGTTGACAAATGTCCCAACAACATTTATGGATTTGATGAACCGAGTATTCAAGAACTATTTAGATTTTTTGTGATCGTATTCATTGATGATATCTTGATCTATTCCCGCAGCCGAGAGGAGCATGAGCAGCATATTCGGATTATACTTCAGACTCCGAGAGATAGTCAGTTATATGCCCAAGTTTTCAAAGTGTGAGTTTTTGTTAGACTCCGTCGCCTTTTTGGGGCATGTTGTATGGGTAGGGGGCATAAAAGTGGATCCAAAGAAGATTGAGGTAGTTCAGAACTGGCCTAGACCTACTTCAGCTACAAATATCCGGAGTTTCCTAGGTTTGGCGGGTTATTATCGCTAGTTCGTGGTGGGGTTTTCATCCATAGCAGCCCCATTGACTAGATTGACCCAGAAGGGTTCCCCATTTAGATGGTCGGATGAGTGTGAGCTGTGCTTTCAGAAGCTAAAGACTGCTTTGATTACGGCGCCAATATTGGTGTTGCCCACAGGTTCAGGATCCTACACGGTGTATTGTGATGCATCTCATATTGGGCTCGATGCAATATTGATGCACGATGGTAGGGTGATTGCATACGCATCGCGGTAGTTGAAGGTTCATGAGAAGAATTACCATGTTCATGACTTAGAGTTGGCAGCCACTATTCATGCGTTAAAGATTTGGAGGCACTATCTTTACGGTGTGTCGTGCGAGGTATTCACGAATCATCAGAATCTACAGTATTTGTTCAAGCAGAAGGATCTCAACTTGAGGCAGAGGAGGTGGTTGGAGCTTTTGAAAGAATATGATATCACCATTTTGTATCATCCCGAGTAAGCTAATGTGGTGGTCGATGCCTTGAGTAGAAAGGTTATGAGTATGAGTAGCCTTGCGTATATTTCAGTTGGTAAGAGGCCACTTGCATCAGATGTTCAGGCTTTGGCCAATCCATTCATGAGGTTAGATGTTTTGGAGCCCAGTCGTGTTCTAGCTTGCACAATCTCTCGTTCTTCTTTGTATGAGCGCATCAGAGAACGTCAGTATGATGACCCCCATTTGCTTATCCTTAAGGATACAGTGTGGTACGGTGATGCCAAGCAGGTTACCGTTGGTGACGATGGGGTTTAGCGGATGTAGGGTCGGATTTGTGTTCTCAATGTGGATGGGCTTCGTGAGTTGATTCTTGAGGAGGCCCACAGTTCCGGCTATTCTATTCAACCGGGTGCTGCCAAGATGTATTAGGACTTGCAGCAACATTATTGGTGGAGGAGGATAAAGAAAGATATAGTTGCATATGTAGCTCGGTGTCTGAATTGTTAGCAAGTAAAGTACGAGCATCAGAGGCCTGGTGGTTTGCTTCAGAGGCTGGAGATTCCTGAGTGGAAGTGGGAGCGTATTATTATATATTTTGTTGTTGGACTCTCACAGACTCAGAAGAAGTTTGATGCGGTATTGGCCATTGTGGACAGGTTGACCAAATAGGCACATTTCATTCTAGTGACAGCTACCTATTCTTCAGAGCGGTTAGCTGAGATCTACATCCGCAAGATCGTCCGTCTTTACGGTGTGCCCTTGTCCATCATTTCTGATTAAGGTACGCGGTTCACCTCGCACTTCTAGAGGTCTGTACAACGTGAATTAGGCACGCGGGTTGAGTTGATACATCATTTAACCCCCATACGGACGGACAGTCTGAGCGCACTATTTATATATTGGATGATATGCTTCGCGCTTGTGTTATAGATTTCGGGGGTTCTTGGGATCAGTTCTTTCTGCTTGTGGAGTTTGCCTACAACAACAGCTACCAGTTGAGCATTCATATGGCTCCCTATGAGGCATTATATGGGAGGCGGTGCCGTTCGCCAGTTGGATGGTTCGAACCGGGAGAGGCTCGGTTGTTGGGTACCGATTTGGTTTAGGATGCCTTGGAAAAGGTCAAGATTATTCATGATCGACTTCACACAGCTCAGTCTAGGTAGAAGAGTTATACCGACCGTAGAGTTCATGATATTGCATTCATGGTTGGAGAGAGGGTATTGCTACGGTGCGATGAGGTTCGAAAAAAAGGGCAAGTTGAGCCCTAGGTATGTCGGACCCTTTGAGATTCTTGAGAGAGTGGGTGAGATGGAATATAAGCTCGCATTGCCACCTAGTGTATCAGCAATCCATCCGGTGTTCCATGTGTCCATGCTCCGGAAGTATCATGGTGATCCGTCCCATGTGTTAGGTTTCAGCTCAATCCAACTGGACAAGGATTTGACTTATGAGGAGGAGCCAATGGTTATTATAGCCCGACATGTTCGGCAGTTGAGGTCTAAGAGTTATCCTTCAGTTCGAGTGCAGTGGAGAGGTCGGCCGATCGAAGCAGCCACGTGGGAGTCCGAGTCAGACATGCGGAGTAGATATCCACACCTTTTCACCAATCCAGTGTACCTTTCTATGTCCGTTCGAGGACGAACGTTTGTTATAGAGGTGGAGAATGTGATGACCCGATATGTAAATTTTAGTTTTACCCTTCATTTTGGTGTTTCGAGACCCCGAATAGCTCCCTTTAGCCTTTCTCAATTTGCGTGCACGGTCCGTGTCTTTTTTCAGAAAAGTTTTATGTGAAAAATTGATGAAAATGTGAAATTTTGCCTTAAAATTCATTTGAGTTGATTACGATCAACGTTTTGTGTAAACGGACCGGGATTAGTATTTTGACAGTCCCGATGGATCCGCATCGTGATTTGGGACTTGAGCGTATGCCCGAAATTGAATTCAAAAGTCCCTAACTTGATTTAACGTAATTTGTTAAAAACTAGTAATTTGAAGGCTAAAAGAATTTCTAAGCTTGACCGTAGGATGACTTTGTTGCTACCGGGTTCAGATTTCGATTTCGAAACTTGGTATAGGTTCGTTTAAGTATTTATAAATTGTTTACAAAATTTGGTGCAAAACAGAGTTGATTTGACGTGATTTAGAAGTCCGGTTGTAAAGTTTCATGTTCTTGAGTTTCTTTGAAAATATCATTCATTTTGATGTCTGTTTCGTAGTTCTAGGTGTTATTTTAGTATTTTGATCACGCGAGCACATTTGTATGATGTTATTATACTTTTGTGCATGTTTTGTTTGGAAAAAGAGGGAAAAAACGGGATTTGGCTTATTTCTCACAAACTCTCAACCCTAAACACCCTAGAGGCGATTTTCTAAGAGGATTTTCTTCACAAAAATATTGGTAAGCAACTTTAATCTATTTTTGTCAATTACCCATTACTTTTCAAGTAATTTCAACATTAAATCTAGGATTTTCATGGTAGAAATTAGGGATTTGGGTAGAATTGAGAGTTTTTGTATAGTTGGGATTTAAACCTCAAATTGAGGTCGGATTTCAAAACTAATCACATAATCGGGCTTGGGGATGAATGGATAATTGGGTTTTGGTCCGAATCTCGGGTTTTGACCAAGCGGACACGGAGTTGACTTTTGGGGAAAAGTGTAACGATCATAACTTTATGTATTGTAATTGATTTTTCTAGCATTTTTTGTTGAAATTAAGTCGATTTTGGTTAGATTCTATTGGTTTGGAGGCGAATTTTAGAGGAAAGGCCCCGGTTGAGCGTTTATTTGATTGCGGAGCGAGGTAAGTGTTGGATCTAACCTTGATTTGAGGGAATTAGGAACCTTTGAACTATATATTATGTGAATAACATGTGTAACGGCGCATATGCGAGGTGACGAGTGTATATGCGCCGTCAAAGTAATTGTTTCTACGTTTTCCGGTATTTCATTAATTATCTTATTTTATGTCTTAACTGTTACATGCTTTAATTGATTTCTACGCCGTAACTTGTTAGTTTTTATCTATTTACTTTTGTATTGAAATGTTGTTTCTCCCATGATTCCATGATTAATTGCTACTTGCCTTAATTGTCTTACTTGTATACTTTGACTCATATATTTGGCGTGTCTTGTTGCTTTGTGTTAATTGTAGCATTCATTGATTTGGTACGGGATGCCTAATTGCTTTGTTTTCATATTCTTTAATCGTAAAGATTCTCATGAATTGAGTTGTTGAATTGATTACATTTATGGATCAGGTTGCACGCCGCAACGGGTAAAATAAGGGAGGATTGATATTGGTATGGTGGGATCGGGTTGCACACCGCAATAGATTTTATATGTGATTTTGATATGGTGGAATAAGGGATGATTATGATATTGATTCTGATTATATGGTGGGATCGGGTTGCGCGCCGCAACGAATTTTATATGTTATTCTTAATATTGATATGCTGAAATAAGGGAGAATTGTGTTTGTACGGTGGGATTGGGTTGCGTGCCCGCAACGGATTGTGTGTGTTATATTCATTGTTGTATTGTGCTAGCTTCTAGTACTTTCATATGATCTTCTGAGGGATGATATTTCTGGATTTACTGATTTTAAGGATTATTATTATTATTATTATTATTATTATTATTATTATTATTATTATTATTATTATTATTATTATTATTATTATTATTATTATTATTATTATTATTATTATTATTATTATTATTATTATTATTATTATTATTATTATTATTATTATTATTATTATTATTATTATTATTATTATTATTATTATTATTATTATTATTATTATTATTATTATTATTATTATTATTATTATTATTATTATTATTATTATTATTATTATTATTATTATTATTATTATTATTATTATTATTATTATTATTATTATTATTATTATTATTATTATTATTATTTTTATTATTATTATTATTATTATTATTATTATTATTATTATTACTATTATTATTATTACTATTATTATTATTATTATTATTATAATTATTACTATTATTATTATTATTATTATTATTATTATTACTATTATTATTATTACTATTATTATTATTATTACTATTATTACTACTATTATTACTATTATTACTATTACTATTATTATTATTACTGTTATTACTATTATTACTATTATTATTATTATTATTATTATTATTATTATTATGATTATTATTATTATTATTATTATTATTATTATTATTATTATTATTATTATTATTATTATTATTATTATTATTAACCCGCCTTAGCCTCGTCACTACTTTGTCGAAGTTAGGAACGGCACTTATAAAGACTTGAGGTACATCTGCACGACGTCCGCAGCCCTAAAGTTCCCTTTTCATACCACTCCAGCTGTTAACTCTATTTAAGACAGTTATGCTTTCATTCAGACTATTATTTGTAGTACTCTAGTCGCTCGTGCACTTGTAACACTAGTTCTGGAATTGTATCTAGATATCGCTGTTATTTTGGTTTACTCACTCTATTTCAGTTATTTCAATTTCTTGGTATCATTTAATTGGATTTTGTTAAAAATGGCTAAAAACTATTTCTAACGTTGGCTTGCCTAACAAGTGAAATGTTAGGTGCCATCACGGTCCCGAAGGTGGGAATTCCGGATCGTAACAACCACCCTCACCAGAGGGTAGCTTTGCCCCTATTTTTAGGAAAGTATAATTCATAAAAAAAATTCAAAATAAATATATTTCATTAAAAATAACTTTCCTCATATTAAACACACCCAATTGATAGGGTAAATGTAATAGTACTCAAGACTAAGCGAGGAAGAAATTAGAGGTGCAAGAAAGGGTCCCCCACCTTCCAACCCTAAAGTTAATAAATGCTCTTACAAAAATATAGAAACTCACACTAACCTATTTGCTATCTGCATGGTGCCTAGTGTTGGCGTGACAATATTCAATTTGCATCACTTGGGCCCCCCCCCCCTACATCTACAAATTCATTTGTTTCTATTTGTATATGAATTTTCCAGACCTTTTCCATTCACCAATATTAATTCTCTTATCTTTATCATATCCCCCCCCCCCCCCCCCACCCCCCCACCCCCCAAAAAAAAAAACAAAGAAGATAATTCCCCTCTATTTTTCTTCTTCACTTCCCTATTTATACCGCCTCTTCGCTCTCTCCTCTTATATAACCTCAGGTCTTCTTCTTTTCTCCTCCCTTCTTGTTCCCTATTATTAGGGTTTTGTTGGAATAATTTTTCTACCGTACACCACTATCAGTTGAAGCTGCCAGCATGATCTAAACTTACCTCTTGTAATTAATTAAGTTTGAGGGAAGATTAGATCATGTGGTAGCTTCACCCGTTAGTTGGTACTACGAAAATACCCTTATTATTATTATTCCTCATAAAACCCTAATTTCTTGAATACTGTTGTATTGCTCTTCCCACCATATAATTATAGATGCAGGTTATTTCCTCGGGATGAAGAAAAAGGGTAATGTTCTAATCTAGTTTCTTGGATTTTCTTAGTATGAATTTCATCTGGAATGATTTCTTATTTTTTATCGTCACTTGAAAAGAATTTATACCTGTTAATCCAACATCTATCCTGCCAAATATTATGCTAGAATGGTATATTTTACCTGAAAAATTGGGACGTATTTTTGGTTCTCGTTTGATTATCGATTCTTGCTCTTGTTTTTTCAATTCTTCTCAAATACTTTTGAATGCTTTCGTATTTTTAGAATTTAGTAGAAGAGAATACCAATGGTTTTGTTGGTGTTGGTATTTTGATTCTGAGTTATCAATCTCATAATTATTGTGAAGATTCCTAAATATGCTTCGAGGGGTGAGCCTCAATAAAACCAAGATTTTCTCCGTACTGTTTCCTCTGCTAATTTTGTTGCCGCAGAAAATGGACCGAATTTTGATATTTCACGTTTTTATTTTTATTTTTGAGGCTGCCGTTTGTTTTAGTACTGATGATTTTGACATGACCTTATTCTTCTTCCATCTTCTTTTAACCTAAGGTTGCTTCCCTGCTTATTCACCGTTGTTCTAAAGTAAAGTGAATTATGGATCTTTTGTTTCCAATATACATTAAGTGTTCTTCAAACTTGCTAAAGTAAAGATTTTCCTTGAGCTGCTAAAATCAAGGAGAAAGGAAGGTGGAAATGTTGGAGATCTAATTTGCATAATGACATCATACTTTGAACATTTAAATATCATGGTTTTCTCGACTGTGAAATGAAATGATTTTATCCTACATTCTTTAAAATATGGAAGAGACACGGAGACCTTTAATTATGAGAACCAGTACGGTATAACACCACAAACGATCATTTAATTCCTCTTTATGGTTTATTATTTCTTTATTTTGGACGAAATGATGCTAAACGATTACAATGACTAAGTGCAATGGACACCTTAAAGGGGAAGGAAAAAAAGAAGAAGGAAGAAATATATATTAAACATTAATGTTACTCAATTATATTACTTAAACACTAGAACTTTTTTCTCTTCTGGAAATTCCTGATGTAAAATAGGATTGAGGGAGACAAGTTAGGGAGTAGGAACTAAATCCTCATTTTTTTAAAAATATTTGTGGATCGGAAATATATATATATATATATATACACTTGTTTTTCCATAGTTTCAGTTCATCCCATGTGTTGTTACAAGTGTTTGTCTTATGCTCCTACATCGTGAGATCATATTTGTGTCAACAATAAACCAAAAAATGGAAGGGCTAGCTGTTTCAACTACCAGTGGATCTGAGTGAGTACAAAAATGAAACAGCAGACTTGTCTTACGTATAGATTCTATTGTCCTAAGCATCTAGCATATCTGCCTCTGCAATTATAATCAAATTATATCTTTCTGTTTATTTCTTTTGGCATCACTAAAGAGCGACAGCCCCACATTTTTGTGACACCAATTTCTTCTTTTCAATTTGAAAAGAAGGCAAAAACATTTTTTGTCGTTTAGATTAACAAATAACTCCGCTATGAGCTTGTTCATATTGCCTAACGCAAACTTGAACAAAGGAGCAGAGTTGTAATAGGTTGACAGTCAATCTATATTTAGTGCTTATTTTTATTTTTGTTATACTTAATAATGGACTGAGATGAGTTCAAATGGGCAGAAATTCAAAAATAATCAGATTTACGGTGGTAATTGAAAAATAGCCACAGTTTCAAAAGTAATCGAAATTTAGCCACTTTTCATGTAAAGATAAATCTGAACGAAAACACTGTTCAAAATCCGGAAAATAGTCCAGCATAATATACTGGAACTATACTGGAGTTCCAGTATAATATACCGGTCCAGCATAATATGCTGGAAGTTCATACGTAGGTGCTCCAATTTCCAGTATATTATGCTGGAACTTTTCGCGTGTTGGAGTTCCAGCATAATATGCTGGAAGTTCATACACAAGTGCACCAATCTCCAGTATATTATGCTGGACCGGTCCGTTTTGTAACAAAATAGTGGCTATCTTTCAATGACTTTACAAACGCCGGCTATTTTTCAATTACCAGTCCGAAAACTGACTAGCCCGTGCTAATTTTACGTTAAAATGGAGCAATATGACCAATAAAGATTCACATTGCAGACCACAACTTGCTTGTGGTTTATCCGCAATTGTTATTGTTGCTGTAATACTAACAAATCATCCCCTCCCACCTCATACTTCAAAGGGATGTTTAGAGCAAGATTAATGAACAGCCAAAGAAAAACGTTACCATTCGCTACACAAAATGTCTATACGTTTCCATCAAGATTTTCTTTATGTGGAATCATAATAGACAGCTTGGAATACAACAAATTTTCTATTAAAAAAAGATGCATGCATGTGAAATCACAGAGGCCCTTTTTTGATTAGTAGATACAACCCACAAAAGTTATGCCCTTTTTTGATTAGTAGATACAACCCAAAAAAGTTATCTCCCTCACCCCCCACTCCTTACTCCATTGTGTTTTTTTTCTTTCTCTGATGGTGAAATGAAACTGTTTTGTATACATATGCATTATGCACAATTCAGTTGAGCAAGACTATTAAGTTTGTCTTGTTTTTCTAGTTAGGAAGGTTCATATTTGGGCAAGAATCTTGAGAGCTTTCTTGTACTTAGTAAAAGAAAAGATATGCATATAAAAGTTATTTGATTCTTTCCTTAATTACTTCTCCAATATGATTCTTGGTTTGGTTATTTATTTACTCTTGATGGAAATAAGAAGAAAAAATCAGTTTACTTCTAGGGTTTTGTTGCATTCTACAAATGGAATGGTCCCCTGAAGTGACATCCAGCTAGGCATTTCAATTCATCAGTTACTCCAAGAACTCAATATTAAGGGACTGAAAGAGACGTAGTGAAGCAAATGTTCATATAGTTGAGGCTGAAGAAAAAGGGGAATATTATAGAACCATAACAAGAATAATACAATTAAAAAGTGGAAGGATGAGTAAGCTCCATAAGTTAATTTATTCTAATATGCTGCGTTCTATTTGTTTAATGTTGGGTTTACATAGAGTTTAATAGCAATTTGGAGCATCGATTTATTAATTTCTGAACATCTTTTATGCTACGGAGTAGTCGGGTAAATGAAAATTTAAAAAGAAAAAAAGGAAGGATAAACATACTCCTTTTGGCCAAAAATAAATTTGTGTGAGATATAGAGTTGCATGTATATTTTTTATCTAACAAGAGACAAAGAAAGCCGAATCACATAGTACTTATTAATGCAACAGTCGAATTATTAGAATTTGTGGGTATCTCAAAAGGAAATATTCCTTATTTTTATCTATTTATTACTCCTATTCCTTATTTTCTCTCATCCGGAATAGTAAAACTAATCGTTACAAATTAATCGTAAGAAACTAGCCGTTGAAGCAACATCTAATATAAACATGGTTACCTAAAGATACAACTTTCTCAAACTTCTTCTTGTTCCTATGCATGACACTTTTGTGAACAATGACATAGATTTTTGAACTCTCTTTTCTATTTCTCCTCTTTCTTCTACGCTGGGTTTCTTTCTTGAATTTTCTACTAGTTAATTATGTTCCCAGTTTATAACGGGAAGAACTTATTGAATCCTGGGGGATACGCCTAAATTTATTCATCAGTACTGTATGGTGAAAATATCCTTAAGGAAAGTGTCCTTGACACGCCTCAAGCTTTGCTAATCCTATTATCCAACAATAACAACAATAAATAAAAATAATAGTGTAATCCCACAAAGTGGGGTCTGGAGAGGATGAATTACTGTACGCAGACCTTACCCCTACATTACGAAGGTAGAGACGGTGTTTCCGATATACCGTCGGCTCAAAAAAATAAATAAAAAAGAAGCAAAAACAACAAGTAGTAACAACAACAAGCAAATGTGATAGATTTATCATAGCGAAAGAAATAACATATAGTAAAACAAATCTGCGGATAAGGAGATCTCAACCTAGCTTCTCACATCTTGTCCTCCACATAGGGCCACTCCCATCTTGTCGTGAATATCAACATTCCTTATCTTATCTAACCTGGTATGCCCACACATTAATCTCAGCATCCTCATTTATGTTACTTTTATCTTCTGGACATGGGTGTTCTTAACAGGCAATACTTTGCCCCATACAACATCGTAGATCTAACCACCACTCTATAGAATTTACCTTTAAGTTTTGGTGACACCTTCTTATCACACAAAAACCAAGAAGCGAGCCTCCATTTTATCTATCCTGCTCTAATACGATGTGTGACATCCTCGTCAATCTCACAATTACCTTGGATAATAGATCTGAGGTACTTGAAACTCTCCTTTTTGGGGATGACTTATGAATCCAGCCTCACTTCCACATCCGATGCACGAGTCACGTCACTGAAATTGCATTTCATGTACTTTGTTTTAGTCCTGCTCATCTTGAAATCTTTATACTCTAGGGTCTGTCTCCAAACCTCCAGCCTTAATACCACCTCGTGTCTCATCAATTAGTACTATGTCATCCGCAAATAACACGCACCATGACACCTTCTTGAATGTGCTGCGTCAGAACGTCCATCACCAAGGCCGTTGATCCTTGATGCAAGCCCATCCCGACAGGGAAGTATTCCGAATCTCCTCTCACTGTCTAACCCCCGTCTTAATACCATCATATATATCTTGAAGCTAATCCTATTTTTCATAATCAAAAATTTTTCCAACACTAATTTAGGCAGAAAAGATTAAAATGTACCTCGACGTTCCTTTATTTGAACTAAGAAGGGGTACCCTCGCTAAACGATAAAAATGACAAGATTTAACGGCCACAGGGTCAAAGACTATGTAATTGTTTTGCTTAGATTCTTTTAATTGGGATACCCCAAGACGACAAAAATGTCTTGAAAACCAAAGTCGTTACAAATGTTGGACTGCAGATAAAGGTTGTTTTTTCTCGACGGGATCTTGTGTTACTTATTTTAGTTTTCTATACATAAATTATATATTGATTATAAATATATTATACATGGATTATACATATTATAAAACATATACCGTATATTTTTAGTTTAAACGGTTGAGTGAGCGGCTATTTAGGTCATATATATACATAGATTATAAATACATTGTACATGGATTATACATTTTTTTTGCTGCGCACAGTTGTATTCAAAAAGGATCAGTGAGGGGGGCTAGACCTAACTTCATAAAATACAACTTGGTGATTCCATCACACAAAACAAACAACAGAAAAAAAAAGGAACCAGAGGAGAAATATACAGAAGGGGGTTCTCCCTCTGGGAAGATCGAAGGATACAACTCTAGCTGACAAAAAAATTAGCTTTGTCGAATTTAGTTCCGATACTTGGCATTTGCCACTTATCCAAGAGGAAATAGCCTTTAGCACATGTAGGAAGTTGTTGATACGAGTTTATAGTCATGCTATTATCCGAGGTAGAGGCCAGTTTCGCAAGACAGTCTGCAACTTGGTTGCCTTCTCTGTAACAATGCTTAACTATTACATTGTCCTGTTGAATAGTCTGCAGCATTCTATCAATCGTTTGTTTGATTTTCAAATTATTGGTGTCCCTATTTATTAACCTGTTTGCAATTACTATAGAATCGTGTTCAAGGATAAAATTAGTGTAGCCTTGTAGCTTGCACCATTTCATTCCAAACTCAGCAGCTAGAGCCTCCGTAGTATTATTGTTATCACACTGGACAACCTTCGAGAAGGCCATAATAAGATCACCGTTGCTATTCCTTACGATGCCTCCTATACCTGCTTTGTTGTTTTCTCTGATGTAACTACCATCGGTATTAACTTTAATACATCCCTGATTTGGTGTCGACCACAACACTTGACAGCTTTGCATTGGTTTCAACTTTTCAATTCTTTGGCAGAAATCTGGACAAGGGAGGTGATTGTCCCAGATTGGTATAATCTTCGAAATGGCACCTTTGATATTCCAGATAGCTTGACGCACAATTATGTTGGGTTGGAACTTCTTCTGATTACCATATTTGCACGATGTCCATTGTTTTCATAGTTCCCAGCATATTGTTAAAGGAGCTATTTGAACGATTAAGTTATGGACCCTATTCTTTGAGCTTGTTTCCCGCCATCTCTTGAAGGTGCCCACCACCAGCTCTATTTGATGCCTTATTCCCAGTGGATTGCCAATTATATTCCATGTTATTTTTGCTGCCTCGCTTCCATTGAATACATGTTCCATAGTCTCCACCTGCGGCAAACAACAACAAGAACATCTAGAAACAATGTTAGTGCCAAATTTACCAATAATATCATCAAATGGTAGTCGCCTTTTGAGTAACCTCCAGGATAGGAAGGAGATTTTAAAAGGTATAGACTTTTGCCAAATCTTACTAATGAAGTTATTCTTCTGTTTTTTCATTCGCACTAAGTGCCAAGCCGATTTATTATTGAAATTACCATCTTCAGCTAAATTCCATATTGGAAAGTCCTTAAGATTTCTGTTACCAATATCCACCTTAGTAACAGTATCCACAGGTGAGGAGGGATAGTGACTGCCAATTTGTTGGTGTCCCAGCTTGGGAGATTTAGCCGGGCCCTGAACTACCTTGGCCAAAGCACATTTGTCCGTCCAGTTATCCCACCAGAAACTAGAGTTGCCTGCTTGAATTTTCCAAATGATATTTGGCTCAGCTTTGCTCCTTGCCTTCGTCAAATCTCTCCAAATGTGAGAGTCAGAGGGGGTAGGAACTTTGGTAACTAAGTGAGCTCTTTTGCAATATTTAGCATTAAGGAAATTGGCCAAGAGGGATGGTTGAGTCCTGAATCTCCACCATCTTTTCAGAGAGAGCGTTTCAGTGATATCTTCCATTCTCCTGATCCCCACACCCCCTCATCTTTAGGTAGGCAGAGATTATTCCACGAGGACCAGTGATAGTTGTTTTTTCCTTCAGAAGACCCCTAGAAGAAATTGTTGAAGTATTTTTTCATAAGCTTGATGATGCCTTTGGGAGGGTTCATAGCAGATAAAATGTAGGTAGTCAAGGATTGGAGGACATATTTGATTAAGGTTATCTTCCCTCCGTAGGAAAGCATCTTCCCTTGCCGACCGTTGTGTCTTTTCACAATTTTGGCTAGCATGCCATCAAAGATACTAATTTTCTTCCTGCTATTGTAGATTGGACATCCGAGATAATTGAAAGGGAAGGGCTTGTCCATATAACCAGAATTTCTTCTGATTCTATTAATTCTACTAGCATAGGTGTTCGGAGCAGTAACAAAGAAACTCTTGTCGTTGTTCACTTTTTGACCTGATATTTTTTCATACCTTCTTATCCGACTCTTAATGAGTTTTATCGAGTGCTTATCACCTCTAGTGAATATCATTATATCATCGGCATAAGAAAGGTGAGTAATGATAGGCCCTCTATGGTCCATGAAGAATGGGGTGAAGTTGTTGTGAGTTGTAAGATTGTTTAAGGACCTGGACAGTACCTCAGCTCCAATAATGAACAAGGAAGGAGATAGCGGGTCACCTTGTTTGAGATCTTGCGAGGATGTGAAGAAGCCTTTTCTGGACCCATTAATAATGATAAAGTATCACACATCACTAACCAATCTCCAAATTATATCAATCCAAGCTTCTGAAAAGCCAATTTTTCTCATGACGACCATTAGAAAATTTCAGGACATTCTATCGTAGGCTTTAGCCATATCCAGCTTGATAACCACATTACCCCATTATTGTTCTGCCTTATGTTGTGGACAATTTCTTGTGCTAATTGCATATTGTCAGTAATCATCCTGCCCTTGACGAAACCACTTTGATTAATGGAAATTATTTTCTCAAGCATAGGGTTCAGTCTTCTAGAAAGAATTTTAGAAATGATTTTGTCGGTGAAGTTGCTCAGGCTAATAGGCCTGAACTCAGAGAAGTTGGTTGGGGAGTCGACTTTGGGAATTAGAATCAGACATGTATGATTATAGAATTTGGTCATGCCCCTTCCATTGAAATAGTTCTGCACAAAGTCTATAATATCATACTTGATGATATTCCAGCATTTTTGATAGAAGGTGCCATTAAATTCATCTGGTCCCACTGCACTTGAAGCATTCATACTAAATACAACATCTCTGATCTCATCCTCGTTAGGTATATCATTGACCATATCATTATCTTCCTCAGTGATACATTTAGGGATATAGTTGAGGACCTCATGATTACTGAATTGATGTTGAAGGTTAAACAGATGCTTGAAGTGATGCACAACCCCCCTTGAAATATTTTCATCCCCTTGGACCCATGAGCCATTTTTATCCATGATCGTGTGAAGATGGAGCCTATATCTCCTGTTTCTAATTAAACTATGAAAGTATTTGGTGTTGCTATCCCCTTCTTCATACCATTTCTGCTGAGCTTTCTGTCTAAGGATCGCATCTTGCATACCTAGCCACTTGATGTATTATGCCTGGCCTTTATTGAGCTCTTCTCTGGATTGATCTGTATTGTTAATAGTGTCAATCTCTTCCAGGTTTACCATTTTTGCTTCCCATATATTAACTTGTTCAAAAACATTTCCAACCTTCTCTTTCGATCATCTAGTGAGACTCTTACTAAGAAGTTTCAATTTCTGTTGCAGCTTCCACATGGGATTTCCAGGAACTTGAGTGCTCCAAACCTCTTCTACCAGGTTCATGAATGATGGTTGCTCAGCCCAGAAATCTAGGAGTTTGAAGTATTTGATGCCAGCGTGAGGCTCCTTTTGACATTTGATGAGGAGAGGCCTATGATTTGAGCCAGTTTTAGCTAGGTGCTTGACCATATTAATCTGGAAAAGTTGGGTCCATAGGTCATTAACAAAGACTATGTCGAGTCTCTTCCAAATCCTTTTTCTAGATCTCCAGTTGTTGTACCACGTGAATCTAGGGCCTACAAACCCCAAATCCACCACCTCACAATTGTCCATACAGCTACTGAACTCAAAACTTCTGTGCATTCTGTGAGGATTGCCCCTTTTTTTCCTCTGGATCTAATATTACATTGAACTCACCCCCAATGTACCAAGGACCATTAATGTGAGTGTGGATGTATTCCAAACTGCTCCAAAGCTCTCTCATTTTATTCTCAGTACATTTGGCATATACTGCTGTGAGAAATAGATCACAATTAGCGAGGGTGTATTGCATCTTGATGGTCAGCTATTGCTCTTTATTGTCGACCACACTGGTTTGATAGTTCCATGACCAAAGAAACCAAATCTGCCCATTCTTGTTGGCCATACTGTGTTGAAAGCCAAGGAATTTCATATACTTGTCAATTTTATTAATGCTAACAAAAGGTTCAAATATTGCTACAAACTCCACTTTGTACATGTTGATGAGTTTTTTGAGCATGGGAATGGCTTTTTTTGATTTTACACCTCTAATATTCCAAAAGATGGAATTTATCATAAGTCGATGGAAGATTAGTTTGTACTCCCTTCCACATTGGATGAGTTCTGCTTCTCTTTAGTTTTCTTTCCCATCTTTTTGCTTCTGTTTTTGCTCTTGCTCTTTTGGAACAGTGAGAATCCCTCATTGTCTTCTTGGTTGCTTTGGGCATTTTGTATTTGGTCTTCAGAAATCCTCACCGTAACCTTATTTGGTGAATTCACCTCTATCTGATGATCATCTTTCTTCGTAGGGTGAGGTTTATTTGTAGATGACTGTGGGGATTCAAGGTCTAGTTAGACTACCATATTAATCCCCGGCATTCTTTTGATCTCTGAAGGAACGCTGACTGAACCCTCATTAGTTGTGAGGTATTTGGTTAGGTCATATTGAGCTTGTTGAGTGTTGGTGTGCTGACTGCTCCCTTCTTTTTCTTAAACCATATTTCCTTGAATGTTAGAGAATTCTTGCACCACCTGTTCTGATCCTTCAAACTTTCTGTTTGTTGGACTGGATTTACTACACTCTTTGAAGTCGTTGCTAGAGTCGTTGTCCTTGTTATCATCATTGTTTCCTATATCAAGGTTCACACCAGCATCACTGTTTTCATCCTTTTTCCCTTGTTCTTGTAGTTGTCGATTGGCTTGATCCACCTTGCCTTTGTTAAACCTTCTGATGCCGCTGACTTGACACCATATTGGTTTAAATGACACTTTGGATTTCTTTTGTGGAAGTCTCTTCTTTTTTTTTTTTTTCTGATTTTTCTCTTTTTTTTGGAAGTTCCGGTCTTAATGTCACTGATATCATCCGCATGTTCTTTGTGTTGAGTGGGCATACTATTTTGGATATTATCAATCTGCTAAAAATTTTTCTTCTCAGCAGTTTGTTTGGTCGCCTTCTTCTCTGCTGCTTGTCTGGTAGCTTCATTCTGCATAATCTTTGGCATTTGCTCTGTACCTATGACTTTGCTGCCATTCATAGTTCCATGAGCCTTACCATTCTCATTGATTGTGGTAATATCTGCTTCAAAAGCCTCTTTATTCCTCTTGATCTCAACCTCTTTCTCCTCCGCTGCTTTCTTTCTTTTAATGGCCCGGCAATTTAGTAAATTGTGTCCCAATTTTCTGCAGAATTTGCATTACTTAGGAATTCCTTCATACTCGAGTTTTTGAACAAATCCTTTTTGAGCAACATTATCATATACTTGCCCTACATACACAGAATCTGGCTGTAGTTTTAACAGGTCAATCTCCACTCTAACCTTAGCTACACTGGTCTTGTTCTATCCCTAGTCACTAAGTCCATTTTGAGCGGAGTGCCCACATCGCTAACAACTTGTTTTACATACTGCCATGTATGCATATGAAAAGGAAGGCCAGGAAGAAGTACCCAAACAGGAGCAATTGGAAGGTCCTCCTCCGGCTTAAAATCCGGTGACCACTTCTGAAGCCATATTTGTTGTCCCTCGATCTCTATAACTCGTTTGAACCAAACCATGGTGAAATCTTCTTCATTAGTGAAATCTAGAAATACATTGAAATTGTCATACACGCCAATTTTGGACGATCCTTTTAGCGAAATCAATTCCTTAAATTTAGACCTAATTCGATCTATTTGGGGCCGAGGTTTTAGAAATCTACCAACTAGAGTGAATTTGCATTCGGAAGCCATGACTCCATAGTAGTCTGACACTTTGAACATAATTGCCGACATACCATTGTGTGTGGTGTGTGTAGCAATTACAGAGTCCCGTTCATGGCGGTTAGGGCACACGGTTGAATTTGAGGAGTTTGTGACTGTGGTTGCATAGGAGATTTTGCCTTCAATTGCTTCAATGGTTTGCTTTGCCTGTTTAGTAGAAGCATTTTGCCCATCTAGACGCGCCAGAGTGGCGCCGTCCGACGGGTCCATGGGGAGGCGCGTGTGTTTTACTCGTTAAAAAAATGTTACCGTTGGAAGAAGGAATACATGGATTATACATATTATAAAATCTCTACCCTCTATTTTTAGTTTAAACGGTTGAGTGAGCGGCTATTTAGGTCAATTCTTCTTTAGATAGAGACAATATCGCTCAAGTAATAAAGTGCGAGGAAAGTGTTGAGAAAATCAAAATCATTACAATTTTGGGTGATTAAAATTTAAACTAATAATTAAAATCAAGAACTGAATTAACAAATAGCAAGAAAAGCGAACTTGCATATTTTTAAGGAATTCACAAGGTAAAAAAGCCTAAGGTTATGGCTTTCCTTTCTTGGTACGACCAAATCTTTATTCAGATAAATTAATTTGCAAGAGTTACTAACCTAGGGTTCTTGATTACTCATAGGAATCTTTCGTTTCCTACTAGTCTATCCATACTAACCTATGTATTATATGTTTAAGAGAATAGGAATGAATGAGAATGCATTGGGACTCCGGTTAATGCTATGCACCGTATAAAATGAGCTAGTATATGCCTATCTTACTCATGAATCAATTCGTTAATGCCTAATTAGGTTCATGAACTATACTATTTAATCCAAAGCAATACTAAATTGCCTTTTTCGAGTTCAACCGAGGCTTCACAAATAGTATCTGGGAGTTGATCATCCTATCAAATAATTAAGTAAAGAATTGGATAAATAACTCGAGAGTAATTTAAAGAATAAATATTTAATCATGACAATCATAAAAACTTTTACCAATCAGCCACTCACTACCATTACAGATGGTTCACGGCCAATTTTCAAAAACATAAAAAAGAAATAGAAGAAAATAAAAAGAAAATTCCCCAATTCTCCAAGGTTCTTCTTTCAAAGAAGTCTTTAAACTTGCTGGAATTCCTAGGAACAAAAGCCTAGAGCTTCTTTATAATATGGAAATGGGTAAAAAATGATTAAAATATTTATAGCTCCTACGAAAATAAGTAGTTGCGCAGCAGCTACAAAAAAGGAGTTAAACAGAATATAAAATAACGATGTATGGATAAGAACCCATCGGAAGGAAAAGGCAGAACAAATTGGATTGGAATACCATTCCTAAACCCCCCAATATAAAACCCGATCTTATAAAGACTAAGAGAAAATTATGTACCAGTTCAGATAAATTCATTTTTTATAAAAAAACTAAAAAGAAGAATTTCATGACTTTATTGACCTGAACAAGAAAAAAGTGTTAGGTTCAAGGTTTCACGTATTGATTTTGATGATAACAAACTAACATAATTATTAATCAAAGAACATTTACTTGTGGTAAACTTATTCTCGCACATATTTATTCAAAGAAGAAGATGTTGGCAAGGATCCAAAAAATTATGAGAAAGAGAATATCATGTGATGAATTCATGAGCAAAAATATTATCAAGTAAAATTATATTCAGAGATTTAATCTCCAAGCATCATAGAAGGAATAATATTTGAAAGTCAGATTTCAAATATTGAATGGCTTACTACAATATCAGAAGAAGAATCTACGGAAATTATGAAAGGAAAATTTTTCAATATCTTGAAAGGAAAGTTGCTAAAATCATGAAGAAGATCTATTATTTTGCGGAAGGAAGATAATATATGGAAGAGATACTATAAGGCCAAGGAAGAATGTGTATAGTACAATTTATATATTATGGAAAGAGATTATTTTTTAAGATCAAGAAAGGAGACAGATATATTGAGATCTATCAAAAGGAAATTATTCCCAAAATTGTGGAAATAATAAATGGTTATTGAGATCTTCATATTGGAAATAAAAATCAAGATCCAAAGTCAAAGAAAGAGGATCTTGAAATTTTCTTGGGTTGTCTAAATAACAATTCACAGTAGAGCTAGAAACCTTCCATAAGAAGAGTTTAAAAGATATTCAAATATGAAATTTGAATATAGATGCTGCATATTTTTGGAAGATGTCGTCGCTAAAATTACTACAATACTTGGGGAAGAAGTTGTTACTACGCAAGTGTTAAAGAAGATATGGGTGAATATTTGTGTAAGTATAAAAGAGGAATTTTAAGTGAGCTATTACAACTTGAGAAAGATATTATCCAGAAGCAAGGAGGAAAACTTGTGCCACAATCAAGGAACAAGACTAAATGAAAATCAAGAAGCCAAAGAATTATATTTAAGGAAGCTAACAACTTGACAAAAGTTGTTGGAAATTAAAGGATTATCAATATGCTAAATCAAAGGAAGACCTTCTGGAGACATAAGAAGGAAAATATTATGAAAGTACTTTATGGAAAGGCAAGAAAAGGAAAATATATTTGGAAGTGTATAAGAAAGATTCTTGACTTTATGGAAAGAAGATCCATTGAGATTATAGTACCAACTCAAACACGCAGATTATGGATGAAATGCAGTACACAATCGTCGGATAAAATAACTTCACTCTACAATCAAGCAATACTTTGGGAGTCCAATTATGCAAAATTCAGCCAAAGAAGAATTTCTAAATAAACGCAATCGGAATATTCAATGAATCAAAACAAGAAAAGCAACAGTCATTTTTGTTAGGAAAAAGAGCAACTATTTAAAGAGGGAGGTTGTCACGATCCGAAATTTCAACATTTCACTTGCTAGGCACACTACTAGAAATCCGGTAAAATCGATCAAAAAAACCGATCAACGTTGGTCGGTAATGGCCAAAAACCGACCAAAACGCGACCATTTACGTGTGGACGGTATTTTTGTGGTCGGAAAGGCATACCGACCAAAGTTGGTCGGAAATTACCGACCAACTTTGGTCGGTCAATGAAATTCAAAAAAAAAAATTTGCAAAAAAAACCGACCAAAGTTAGTCGGTATTTTAATTGTGTAATAAAAAGATTCACCATCTGAGAATCGAACAGGGGTCTGTACTATGGCAGGATACTATTTTATCACTAGATCATTGGTACATTTTGTTTTAAGACTGTCTTTTATTTGATTTATACTCTTTAATTGTATTTTCGCACGAAAATAACCGACCAAAGTTGGTCGGTTTTATTAAAAAGTAAAATTACCGACCAAAGTTGGTCGGTTTTATTAAATGACCGGCCGAATTAACCGACCAAAGTTGGTTGATTTTTTTAATATTAATTTTTATTTATTTTAATTAAAAAACCGACCAAAATTGGTCGGTTTCTTGAAACATAAATTTTGCGGGACTCAAAAATAGTTTTCCGCATTTTTGCGCCAAAGAAAACCGACCAAAGTTGGTCGGTTTCGTAAAAAAAATTAAAAATATATATTTTGAAAAACCGACCAACTTTGGTCGGTTTTTTGGTCGGTTTTTTGACCGACGGTCGACCTTGGTCGATTTTTGCCGAATTTCTAGTAGTGGCAAGCCAACATTAGAATAATATTAACCAAATTTTAAATAATTTTTAAATTATTAATAATCCAAGAACAAATGCGATTGCAAGTTTGAAATATAGTGGATAATCCATAAAAACAATGGTGTCTAAATACCATCCCAGAATTTGTGTCACAAGTGCACGAGCTTTTAGAATAAATACAAATAAGGTCTTAATAAAATAAAGTTGTCTGGAAATAAACACACAGCTAAAGTAAAATAGACGGGGATTCCAGAACTGCGGACGCCATGCATTTATACCTCAAGTCTCCTCTGGTGGCTAAAATTCGAGCAAGTTTACGGTACGCCGCTGGGACCAACTCCAAAATCTGCACAAGAAGTGCAAAGTGTAGTATCAGTACAACTGACCCCATGTACTAGTAAGTGCTGAGCCTAACCTTGACGAAGTAGTGACGAGGCTAAGGCGGGTCACTTATATTAACCTGTACGCAATATTAGTAACAACAACAAATAATAGAAATAAATCAGATAACTCATTTATAATAATTGAAGCCAACTCAGTAGTCATAACCTATTATTATTTCACCCAATTTCCGTTGCATCGTCATAACCAATTATCATTTCCATCAATTCTGTTGCAGCGTGCAACCCGCTCTCACAATATATTCACATTCGATTCTGTTGCAGCGTGCAACCCGCTCTCACAATATATTCACATTAATCAAGTCTGTTGCGGCGTGCAACCCGATCCTCCAATATTAACTTTTTAACAAGTCTATTGCGGCGTGCAACCCGATCCTCCAATATTGACTTTTAATAAGTATATATATATATACATATATATAATATAGACTTTTAAATAAGTCTGCTGCGGCGTGCAACCCGATCCTCCAATATATACTTTTAATAAGTCTGTTGCTGCGTGCAACCTGATCCTCCAATATGGTCTTTTTAATAAGTCTGTTGCGGGGTGCAACCCGATCCTCCAATATATTCATTATCATTAATTCTGCTGCGGCGTGCAACCCGATCCTCCAATATATTCATTATAATCAATCATGTTGCGGTGTGCAACCTGGTCCTCCAACATATTCATTTACCAATTCTTATAGAAGAAATTTCCTCAATAAATGCAACAATTAATATAAAATTATAAGACAACAATCATACAATAATTATGATTTAATTATGAAACAAACAAAGGAAAATAGAAAATTATTATGGAAATCAGAGAGAAAATATGCAGTTTAATATTTTATATGCTAAATATCAAATAACAATCAAGGCATATAATTCAAATAGCATGTAACAATTAATGCATGAAATCAAGAATTAATATTTGACAAAGAATACGAGAGAAACAATTATTATAATAATTAATTCATGATTTAAAATAATTTATGATTTTTCAAGTAATTATGCAACAATTAATTTGACGATGTATAGACACTCGTCACCTCGCCTATACGTCGTTCACATGCATTTCACCTAACAAATAATTTAAGGGTTCTATTCCCTCAAATCAAGGTTAACCACGACACTCACCTCGCATTGTAAATTCCAATCAATTATTCAACCACAACTTTTCCTTTTAAATTTGCCTCCGAAAGCTTCAAATCTATTCACAAACAATTCGATATATTCAATACGAATCATAGGAATTAATTCCATATGAATTTATAAATTTTTCGGATAAAAATTCAAAATTTATTAAAATATTCGGTAGTGAGACCCATGTCTCAAATCCCGAAAAACTCGCGAAATTCGAACACCCATTCTGATACGAGTTCAACCATACAAAATTTGTCCAATTCCGATATCAAATGGACCTTCAAATCTTAATTTTTCGTTTTTGGAAAGTTTTACAAAAATTTCAATTTCTTCCATCTAAATCCGAGATAAATGATGAATATAGACATGGATTTGTGAAATATAATCACTTTTGGTTAAAGAACACTTACCCAATTCAAAGTCGTGAAAATTCCCCTTGAAATCGCCCAAATTCGAGACTTAAAACTCAAAAAATGAGTGAAAATAGCGACTTCTGAATTTATGGGTTCTGCCCAGTCATTTTCACATCTGCGGACAAAAGTTTCGCATTTGCGGACTCGCATTTGCGAGACAAAGCTCGCATTTGCGATGCCAGGTTGCCAGGTGAAGTTCCGCATCTGCGGACACCCCTGTCGTACCTGCGACATCCGCATCTGCGTAAAAAGGCCGCACCTGCGAAGACCCCAGGTCAGCCCAGTCCCGCATCTGCGATGGAAGTCTCGCTTCTGCGAGCTCGCACCCGCGGTCAAAAATCCGCAGGTGTGATTATAACAGAAGGCAAAAATACAGATTTTGCTTAAGTCCAATTCTTGATCCGATTTCAATCCGTTTCACTCTTGGGGTACTCGGGACCCCGTACGAATATACCAACAAGTCCAATAACATAACACGGACTTACTCGGGGTCTCATATCACTTCAAACAATGCTGAACAATTCACACCCCGATTCAAACTTTCAGTTTTAAACTTTTTAATTTACAAATCTCGTGCCAAAATATATTAAATGAATCCGGAATGACTTCAAATTTGGCATACAAATCATATATGACTTAACGGAGCTGTTCAAATTTCCAGAATCGGATTCCGGCTCCGATATCAAAAAGTCAACCCCGTGGTCAAACTTGGAATCTTTAGCCTTTAAATTGCTAGTTCCGTTAAATGGTCATAACTTGAGCTAGGGACCTCCAAATTAAATTTCGGGCATAAGCCCAAGTCCCAAATCACGATAAGGAGCTACCAAAACTGTAAAAATACTAATCCGGGTCCGTTTGCTAAAAATGTTGACCAAAGTCAACTCACTTGAATTTTAAAGCTCTATTTCACACTTTAATTTATTTTTCACATGAAAACTTTCCGAAAAATTTTACGGACTGTGCACGTAAGTCGAAGAATGATAAATGGTATTTTTTGAGGTCTTAGAACACAGAATTACTTATTAAATTTAAAGATGACATTTTGGGTCATCACAGAAATAAACAAGTATAAATACGTGGTACAATCCTCCTCTCAACAATAAACTCAAGCTCTCAATTAGCAGTTACCTCCTCAACCAGAGTGTATATACAATGGACCTCACCGGATAGGTCGTCATAATTCAAATCAAGAAAAACTCACAGATACATTGGCTTCTTGTCAAATATTACGCATGATTCCATAAGAGTATTTTATAGAAATGTCGAGGCGTATGACCCGATCCCATCATACTATGTGCACTGCCGAGGGTCGAACGACACGAATCATAGATGCATCTATTATACTGTCGAGGCGAATGGCCCGCTCCCATGAGAGTGTGGTACATAATCTTACCAAGGCAAACTGTCCGATCCCATTAGAATAAGAAGCTTTAATGGGTCATTGATCCCACTCACAAATAAACGTGAGTTATGAATTTTAAGGAAAACCTTTCGATGAAAACGCATAGCGCGGGAGAAATTCGTAAGAGGGGCACAATTATTCCGCGGCTAATCATGAAGCTCGTCAAATCTCTACAATAGCAAGTCTATCACTCTACGGAAGTCCAGTCTCAAGTCCTTAACGTAAAATAAAGGAATTTAATAGGCAAGGGACAACTCAAAGAGTACAGTTATAGCATGGCGGGAACCTAAGTCTACCCGGACATAACATGAATCTAGCTACATCGGACTCTCATCACCTCGTGCGTACGTAGCTCCCCCAACAAGTAGTACTTATCAAATACATCACCTAAGGGTGGTTTCCCCCTCACAGGGTTAGACAGGAGACATACCTCACTACGAAGTTCCATAACCGGCTCCAACGCCACTCTAACACCTCAAATCGATGCCCGTCGCTCCAAAACTAGTCAAACAATGTGCAAACCAATAAATATATACCCTAATACTCATAATAAATCAATTCATAACAATTCCCAACTCCGCTCGAAAAGTCAATAAAGTCAACCCTCAGGCTCGCGTGCCCGGATTCTGAAAGTTTTCGAAGATAAGCATTACCCATAATATTAGGAACTCAAATATATAATTTATTCCCAAAATCCAAAATACTAAATTCTAGATTTCTTTCAAAATCCCCCCAATTTCTACTAATTTTCATGTTAAAATTCCATATGTGGTCATTAAATATAATCAAAAGTGGTTTAGAAACACTTACCCCCAAGAGGTGGATAAAATAGCTCTCCAAAATCGGCTCGAAGAGTGAAAGATGAGATGAAATAAGCAAATCCCGTATTGTCTAGCCTATATATTCTGCCCTGTTGATTTTCCGCACTGTAGAACTCCTTGCGCTTCTGCGGCTCCGCTTCTGCGGAAGCTACCTCGCAGATGCAGTTTCCCCCAAGGTACCAGCTTTTTCCACTTCTGCGGACATTCAATCGCATGTGCGCATCCGCTTCTGCGAAAATCACCCTCATTTGCTGACTCCCCAGCTCGAGCAGCACTCCGCCCCAACGCGCCCATGACCACACCTGCGGCTCCGCAGGTGCGCTACAACAATCGCACATGCGCTCTTCTAGTCCCAGGCCACTTCCGCTTCTGCGCTCCTCCGCCCGCGTCTGCGAGCCCGCAGGTGCGGTAAATTCCTCACACTTGCGAATCCAACCAGCCCCAATCCACTCGCTTTTGTGACCCCTGGGCCACTTCTGTAGTCTCGCACCTACAGCCATAACCTCGCAGGTGCGATCACACTAGAAGCCTTAAGCTTCAGCAATTCCTCCAAGTCCAAACTCGATCTGTTTCCAATTCGATTTGCACACGAGGACCCCGTTCAAACATAGCGACACATCCCAAAATACGATACGGACTTAGTCGAAGCCTCAAATCACGTCAAACAATATCAAAATTACGAATCGACGGCCAAACCTTTTCTATCAACTTTCCAACCTTCAAACTTTGCCGAACGCGTCCGAATGACACTTAAACATCCCGGAATGACGCCAAACTTTACGTGCGAGTCACAAATCACGATACGAACCTATCTCAAGGCTCGAAACTCCAAACGGACATCGATAACATCAAAATCCACTTCAACCC
This sequence comes from Nicotiana tabacum, assembly GCF_000715075.1. NCBI lineage: Eukaryota > Viridiplantae > Streptophyta > Magnoliopsida > Solanales > Solanaceae > Nicotiana > Nicotiana tabacum. Next base: position 45,779,908 of record NC_134093.1, on the reverse strand, counting down.
AAACTTATGAAATTCTAGAACTTCCAAAATTCCAACTTCCCATAATAGGCGCTGTAATGCTCCCGGACCACCCGATACTCAACCCGAACATACGTCCAAGTCCGAAATTATCATACGAACCTATTGGAAGCTTCAAATCCCGATTCTGATGTTGTTTACTCAAAAGTCAAACCTTGGTCAACTCTTCCAACTTAAAGCTTCTAAAATTAAAACTTTCCTTCCGAATCAACTCCGAACTTCCTGAAATTCAATTCCGACCATGCGTACAAGTCATAAAACATGAAGTGAAGCTACTCAAGGTCTCAAACTACCGAACGATGCACTAGAGCTCAAAACGACTGGTCAGGTTGTTACATTCTCCCTCACTTAAACATGCATTCGTCCTCGAACGTGCTAAGAACTGCTCCGGAGTTGCCCCAAAATCAATGTTCAACACCTTGCGCACCTACCCATGCCATCACAACCCAGTTGAGCACATTAGCTCGAGCCAGGCTAAAGATCCTCCCTTTTATTTAGTCAACAAACCTTAGAACCACATTCCAACATCCAGAATTCTCTATGAGACCGAATTCTAGGTACGAACACCATATCAATCACTACACACTGTACTAAAATGTGATCATGCACCTATGCTGAAATCACACCATGTACCGCATAAGTCGTTTGCCTATAATAGGATCCTCCGACCACAATAGCTGAAATTTCACGAATCTGACGCAATACACCTCATAACACATATAAGCCCTGTTCTAACTCTCGCAATACTGCCACGACAAAAGAGATGCATAGAAACTCATTACCACCTGCCGAATTAATAATTCATGGAGTGTCTCCTCTTGACAAGAACTATTACCTTATTCTAAACTAAATAATGATATTTGCTCTTTAACATACCCTACATAACTCCGATCGCACTGATTTCAGGTCCAATAATCCTGTCTCACTCAGTATAAGTTGCTCTGGCAATAAGCCACCTCAAACATTGACCAAGATATCATATGGCGCCATCAATGCGCAGACAAGCCACAACTTGAATATGACACATAAAGAGGAACGAACTCTGGGAAAGAACTACCCAGCCCGCGTAAAGAATAAAATGGTCGAACAAATGCTATGAACCCTTCTCAGAGAATGGGAAACAAAATACACAAGAATAGATATAGGGAACTGTACTTATCATCTCACTGTTGTGGCGTGCAACCCGATCTACGCATGATACCGTTGTGGCATGCTACCCGGTCCAAACAACATACCCGTGGCGGCGTGCCACCCGATCCACACATAACAATAAATAAGGAAATACCCTTCAAGCCATAATACTCATACCTACGAAATACCTGAATATCAACCACAAGCATGCCAAGTGCAAAAATACAACCCTGGGGAGACGGATAGCGCCATACGCTTCAAAACCCAAGCACAACTAAGGTGCAATAAATGGCCTGCATCTCGAGAGCCATCTCTGCTTATATAACACCATAAGCTACATGGGATAACACAACATGTGTGAATAATCAAGCCGTCTCATAACCCACATGACACAATAGAGTATTACATAGAATAGCTGACGATGGGAATAACATCCAACGCCCGAAGACTCCTCCGTAAGCAATGTTATGCCGAGTGAACACATCCGACATGAGGTAGATCACACACTCACATTAGACCCACCAACGGACCTCAAGCCAATTTTGATCATACCATACTGGGCCAACAACCTTTCAAGGATCCGCAATGGCCCTATTTATGACACACACAAGCAGCCATCCAATATGACCAAACTCCCACAGTATGCAACCCAATGACTAGAGCGCCTTTCAGGCATAAACCCTCACATTAGCGATAGTCCCAAAATCTCCATAATTGGTTTCAATCCTTAACAATCAAGTGACTAACATGTCACACCTATACAAATTTCCCCGTGGGATATGCACCCACGACCTTTCGTACCAGGTAGCAAAGTCTTCACCTACACACCACCAACCGTACTAATTTTGTAAAGCCAACTAAGAGTCCGCAATTCAATACACAAATCCTCTTACACAGGACACTGTTCTCATGTGACACTAAAGAAAATGTCAGCTTACTCTGAACATCTAAATTCTTCCCTGCTCATCCGAGCTTGTGACATTCTTGTCAACACCAAACCGCAATCTTGATCCTCAACTTCCAATTCCCATGCTGCTCACTACACCTATCCCGCCGCTACGCGAGAGTATAAGAATTCATCATACCTCTGAAATACTAGTACAATAAACACTTCATTGGCTAGTAACCTTTCACTTAACTCATTTCAGAAGAACCATTGCAACACGTAACTAAATTTCCATAACTGCAGAAAATACAAACCTTAAGTTGTGGTCTAAATTGCCATAACTCCTCCGGGATCCATTTACATATAACAAGGCCATTTGAATCAAATACTTCCCAAATCAATCAAATTATGGTGGCTGCCAATCCCACACGTACAACCACAAACCAGCTGTATAACTTAACACACCGAAAGAACTGATCATTGCCACAATTACTAACCATTACTAACCGAAACAACTTCTCCTAATTTACTCTTGACTTGCCTTAGAAATAATAATAATAGCTCCATTCAAAATATAACGAACTCAATCCGCATTCATCCCGAGTGACCCGAATCACAATACCACATCATCTTAATACCCATGAACTATTTCATACCCTCCTCAAGCGCACAATAGCATCTCCAATTGGCATACCCATTCTGCAAGACCTTCTGCGAATCAGAAGCTATTTCTCCCTTTCCTCTAATACTGTACTGCAGACTCGGTGATAACATAGAACAATAAAGACCCTTTTATAATCCACTGCAAAACTCGATCCTTAACTACACAACGGACCCGAAATCCTTAGGCACTGCACTTTAACGCTTGAACCCACTAGGACCGTTGTTGAGAGTCACCCACTCTAACTTGGTCCCAAATATAACCAAACTCCAACGCTCTACTAGCACATGAACACCTTCTCAAAGAAGCAACCGGCTGAATTCATTTCCTTGTACATTATATCCACAAGAAGCATAAACTCTAAGACTTCCCAAAACTTGCACATGAATCGATAAGGCGAAATATAGCACCCATTTAACAAGTTCTTTGCTCGAATTATCCCTAATGTTTTCTTTCCTTAGTCATAATTGATCCACCAATACACCGATAATCGGAAACCGCACAAGCAGTCAACCACGTGATCCAATCGTGGATGGCGGGCTCCTCCACTTAGCCCTAAGTTACCATCACATACTGTAGAACCCACAAGGATTCCTCCTTCTCAATTACCAAGCTCTCGCACCGTTAACCCGCCAAATATCTCAAAATCTTCTGTTAAACTTTTCATGAACATTCTGAATTATCAGCCACAATCGTTTATTTGACCTTTTGTCAGGTAGTAAGTAGAATTCTTCGTAGAAAGTTCATCAAAATCATACAACCTCTAACCTGCTCACAGGAGATAACCCACCTGTGAAAATTCCATACCGACATCTTCCAACGACGCCTCACTTGGTACCACCACCGCGAAATCAGTAAACCCTCCTGAGCCCATGCTCACCCACCAGCTGTACAAGTATGTTCTTTCCCCATTGACATCAACTGAAAGTCCGATAATACGTTCCAAACTCAAAGCCACGTTGCATCCCACAACTATAATCAAGCCCTTACACCCCTAAACATTTCAAGCAAACTCATCTTTGCCATATTCAATCTTCCTCGGTACAGTAGCCGCCATTCCAAACAAAATTCATAGACCTAGTCACTATCCACTATGACCCCCCTAAATTGCTCTAAACGTTTCTCAAGGCATGTGGCTACCCTACCATAGAATCCATATGCTACTCTGCCACTCCTATCTCGGTTAAAGCATCTCCTTTAAGAAACTTCTGGACCTCTGCTTTTCATACCTGACCTGCTAGCAATTCAACCACCGTGAGACACCTCCCACCATGTCCTTCCCCATCCCTCGATACCCAATTGCTGCCTTAAATCAAGATCCATCCCTGTAGCACCTGAACTAATAAGTTGCTACTAACTTCATCCCTCCTTGAAGATCATTTTTCTAGATCCATCGACATTAGAAACACCGATTCGATTCTGAAATCGCCATACACCGCCATCTCTGACAACCGCTTTTCAGGCACCATTTCACAACACCCTGCACCGAAGGCAAATTAAAAAGACCATAACACCAGAGAACCTTAATGCGTTCAAACAAGAACGATGACACCACATCACAATGAGAATTCCACCACGCTCGAAAATATCAAGTCTCGTTACTCTATCAACCAAAACCTGAACATCTATAGTCTGATTACCTTTCCTCCGCTGGAATTAAATGCCGAACCTCTAAACCACACACTGAGAGATCCTCCTTCCAAGTCATTCACCGCCTCAACACATAAACAAGCATCCTACCATTACACCAACACTGTGTGATAACAATGCATGAACATTATAGCAATCCGTGCATGGCCTCAAAACCATAGGAAGTACAGATACTGAGCTAAAAAGACAGAACATCCTTCCGCAAGGCGACGATAATAGCATGCCCGAATACGTAGGAAAAAACATCCTGCCCCACGTCTGCAGTACCACTACAACTCCTCGATGCCCAATTGATAATAAGCGATTCACTTCGCATGAGATTGAATAGGAAGGAAATAAAAGCATAAGTCTCAAAGGAATCAAATCGCACGAAGAGGAATCAAGAAGGGAAGTGCTCCTAACAGCCTTGTAGCCTCTCGAAGATACGTACAGACGTCTCCATACCGATCTGCAAGACTCTACTAGACTTGCTCATAATTCGTGAGACCTAAGTGAACCTAACACTCTGAAACCAAGCTGTCACGACCCAAAATCCACTATAGGCCGTGATGGCGCCTAACACCGCCGTCAAGCAAGCCAACGATGATTGATCAACTTGATTGCTCATTTTTATTACTTGAAATCATAATTTCCATTAATTAAATAGTATAAAATGAAGATTCCAGGGTGAAATGATAATAATTACGTAAACTACCATACTAAACATCCAGTAGGAATCCCCAAAACCCGGTGTCACAAGTGCATGAGCATCAACTAGGAAATATAATAAAATACAACATGTGTCTGGAATACAAGTTAGACAGGAGAATATAAATAACGCTGATGGAGACTCTGTATACTACATCAGCTCACTATAAAGTCCTCGCAATAGTTGTGCCTCTACGCCCAAATGACCAACAGAAATGTAAACCTACACAATAAGTGCAGAAGTGTAGTATGAGTACATAAGTCAACATGTACCCAGTAAATATCTAGCCTAACCCCGGAGAAGTAGTGACGAGGGGTCGACATCGATACTTACTAGTGGTCCAATAAATCAAATGTAGTAGGAAGTAAACAGATGTGAGGCAAAGTAAATAAACAAAATAAACAAGTATAAATACGTGGTACAATCCTCCTCTCAACAATAAACTCAAGCTCTCAATTAGCAGTTACCTCTTCAACCGGAGTGTATATACAATGGACCTCACCAGATAGGTCGTCATAATTAAAATCAGGAAAAACTCATAGATACATTGTCTTCTTGTTAAATATTATGCACGATTCCAAAAGGGTATTTTATAGAAATGTTGAGGCGTATGGCCCGATCCCATCATATTGTGTGCCCTGCTGAGGGTGGAACGACACGAACCATAGATGCATCTATTATACTATCGAGGCGAACGGCCCGCTCCCATGAGAGTGTGGTACATAATCCTGCCGAGGCGAAAGGCCCGATCCCATTAAAATAAGAAGCTTTAACGGGTCATTGACCCCACTCACGAATAAACGTGTGAGTTATGAATTTTAAGGAAAACCTTTGGATGAAAACACATAGCCGGGGAGAAATTTGTAAAAGGAGCAAAATTATTCCGAGGCTAATCATGAAGCTCGTCAAATCTCTACAATAGCAAGTCTATCATTCTATGCAAGTCTAGTCTCAAGTCGTAATGTAAAATAAAGGAATTTAATAGGCAAGGGACAACTCAAAGAGTACTGTTATAGCATGGCGGGAACCTAAGTCTACCCGGACATAACATGAATCTAGCTACGTACGGACTCTCGTCACCTCGTGCGTACGTAGCTCCCGCAACAAGTAGTACATATCAAATACATCACCTAGGGGTAGTTCCCCCTTACAGGGTTAGACATGAGACTTACCTCGCTCCAAAGTTCCATAACCGGCTCCAACGCCACTCTAACACCTCAAACCGATATTCGTCACTCCAAAACTAGTCAAATAATGTGAAAACCAATAAAAATATACCCTAATACTCAAAATAAATTAATTCATAACAATTCCCAACTCCGCTCGAAAAATCAATAAAGTCAACCCTCGGGCCCGCGTGCCCGAATTTCAAAACTATTCGAAGATAAACATCACCCACAACATTAGGAACTATTCCCAATTCCATGTTCAATTTCGTGGTCAAAATCCAAAATAGCAAATTCTAGGCTTCTTTCAAAATTCTCCCAATTTCTACTAATTTCCATGTTAAGATTCCATATGTGGGCAGGAAATATAATTAAAAGTAGTTTAGAAACATTTACCCCGAAGAGGTGGATGAAATAGCTCTCCAAAATCGCCCCAAAGTCAGCTCCAAGAGAGAAAAATGAGCAAATCCCGTATTGGCTAGCATATATATTCTGCCCAGTCTATTTTCCGCACCTGCAGAACTCTTTGCGCTTCTGCGGAAGCTACATTGCAGATGCGACTTCCTCCAAGGTGCCAGCTTTTTCTGCTTATGCGGACATTCAATCGCAGGTGCGCATCCACTTTAGCAGAAATCATCCGCATATGTAGACTCCCTAACTCAAGCAGCACTCCGCACCTACGCGTCCATGACCGCACCTACGGTTCCGCAGGTGCGCTACAACAACCGCACCTGCGCTCTTCCAGTCCCAGACCACTTCCGCTTCTGTGCTCCTCCGCCCACAGGTGCAAAAATTTTCTCGCACCTGCGAATCCAACCAGCCTCAATCCGAACCGCTTCTGCGACCCCTGGGCCATTTCTGCGGTCTCGCACCTGCGGCCATAACCTCACAGGTGCGATCACACCAGAAGCCTTAAGCTTCAGCAATTCCTCCAAGTCCAAACTCGATCTGTTTCCAATCGGATTCGCACCCGAGGCCCCCGGGACCCAGTCCAAACATACCGACACATCCCAAAACATAATACAGACTTAGTCGAAGCCTCAAGTCACGTCAAACAACATCAAAATTACGAATCGACAGCCAAGCGTTTCTTTCAACTTTCCAACCTTCAAACTTCGCCGAACGCGTCCGAATTACACAAAAACATCCCGGAATGACCCTAAACTTTACGTGCAAGTCACAAATCACAATATGAACCTATCCTAAGGCTCAGAACTCCAAACGGATATATATAACATCAAAATCCACTTCAAACCAAACTAATGATATTCTAGAACTTCATAAATACCAATTTCTCATAATAGGCGATGAAATGCTCCCGGACCACACGATACTCAATCCGAACACACATCTAAGTTCAAAATCATCATACGAACCTATTGGAACCTTCAAATCTCAATTCCAAGGTCGTTTACTAAAAAGTCAAACCTTGGTCAACTCTTCCAACTTAAAGCTTCTGAAATTAGAATTTTCCTTCCGAATCAACTCTGAACTTTCCGAAATTCAATTCCGACCACACGTACAAGTCATATAATATGAAGTGAAGCTATTCAAGGCCTCAAACCGTCAAATGATGCGCTAGAGCTCAAAACGACGTCGGGTCGTTACATATATGGGAAAAAGATAAAAGCTTTTGGATAAAAATACTATTGTGACTTCACCTATTGTGACTTCACCAAAAATCAATTGAGTCATTAAAGGGGGAATTATACATAAATATAATTCACACACATACATTGCAACTAAGTGGTCTATATTTAATTTTGCAAAATTGTAGCCCAAAAATAATAGGCTATTATTCAACATTCAACTTCAAATATGTTCTCGAAATTACTATTCAATTTTTCTTTTCTAAAAATGCTTAAGCTTTTATTCTAACTTTTGAATCAGTAATTATGACTCAAATATTAGTTTAACAAACCAAATCTATTTGGCTGATGAAAATTAAATTTTTAAGATAATCCACCATTGTTGAACACGCTTAAATAAGCGGGTTTAAATTTTGAATATGGTTTTATTAGAAATTTGGAGTGGATGTTGTTTAGACTTGTTAGAAATAGTATTATGAGGGTGTATACAAAATTTGAAGTCATTTAATAAAGATTTGGACTAGTCCACCATTGTTGAACAAGCTTAAATAAGTTTATTTAAATCTAGAATCTGGTTTTGTGAAAAATTTGGAATGTGTGTCCTTTAGACTTGTTAGAAATTGTATAAGGAGGTTGTATACAAAATTTGAAGTCATTTAATGGAGGTTTAGAATGGTTTTGAACAAGAATTACAACTGAAAATCGTGGGAGAAGTTCGTCTATAGACGTTTGTATAAAGGTGTATAAAAGTGCATAATAGTGTATAAAAAGTGTTTATACACCCATATACACTATTATACATCATTATACAAAAACTGACTTTGTCTTCTTCCTTGCGTCTTTTCTGAAATTTAACTCAAGTCTTACTCAAATATACTCCAAATCACTTCAAATTTTAATTTTGAACTCCTCTTGATATTTTCAATCAATTGGAACAACACTCAATCAAAACAACTAACAAACTCAAAAAAATCTTATTTTAAAAAATGAAGCTATGAATGACCTTCATTTTGGACTCCTATTTTTCAATTTTCCGTTTTTTAATTTTCTTATATCCACATGCATACATTGCAACCAGGTGATACAGTTATAAGTTTGCAAATTTGTAGCCCACTAATAGGCCAAAGTTTTAAAAAATTAATTTTTTTCACACAATCAGCTATTGTTTTCACACAAAGGTAGCAGAAAATGCAAAGCAGAAGCTCCAAACAACTAAATCGAATAGATTCCAACAATTTCTTTTCAAATCATGTACGCATCAGGTTAAACCGAGCAAAGATTTGAAATATGGGCCAATTTGCGTGAACTGATTCTAAGTGTAATTGTTTCAACTTTAAAGGCACTTGAATGAGGCCACGAGAAGACTTCAAAAGTGGAGGCTTATCATAGTTACGAACCTTAAAAAGCTTTTTCCAAGCTTTTCGAAGCAAGCTCCAGCTAAACCCAAGTATAATTAAAAGCTTATTTACAAAATAAATAAATCCACTAAGCTGGTGAGAAAGGGGTGTTGAGGGGGGTCACATATCTCCGTTAAAAGGATGGGTCGGGTAAGTTAACTATTTAAGGATTTAGTCTAATATTCATGTGGACTAATAAATACGTGCCACGTGTTTAATTAAAAATTCCACATATGCCATCTCATAGTGCTGTTAAAAAGGAACATTTTAAATCCAAAAATTAACATTAAGGCCAATTTTAGTTGAATAGGTGGAAGGAGGCAAATTTAAGTTATTTTTAATATGTTAGGGATATTTTTGGCCCTTTTTTATTTATAATACATGGGATAAAATGGGGGAAACCCGAAATTGTCCAACCTTTGCATTGGTTTTCCTCTGCATAGCTAGTATTTGGTAAAAAAGTTATATTCCTTGTATTTCAATTTATATGATATACTTTGATTCGATGCGGAGTTTAAAAAGTGATCTTTGAAGTATAAATTATAAAAGTTTTGTGGACCCATAATATTTGTTTGATTATATAAGCTTCTCACCAAGGGTAAAATAAATATCTTTAAATATAAAATATTTATTATTTTTAGAACAGACTAATAAAAAAAATGAGTTATATAAAATAAAGCAGAGGGAGTAACTTTTTTGTAGGCGAGTGCAGATAACAACGTGTCTGACCCGCTAGTAACTTGCCTTAAAGCTCTATAATTTTCTTTCAGAAATCATGATCAAATTTCCATATAATATGAGTTATTCTCCGTTGGAGTTGAATTATGTGTTTCTTGATAGAAATTATTGTTCCAATCTCTAATTGCCATCATCTCTTGCTTGAATGTTCATCATTCCATTTGACTTCAAAAATAATTTTTCTTTATAATCACACACTCTCCTATGCTGCCTTTTACATATTCTTGGCCTTTTCATCAGTCTTTAATACTAAAAATTTAGCTTGGGTTTGTCCCTCTTTGTTGTTCCTTCTTATTGATCAATTGTTTGGAACTCCCAAGAATGTAAATGATATCAAAACTCCTCCAAATTTGCCCATATCAGCCAGCTTTAGTTCTACACTAAACATACACTTATTAATTAGCTCAATTCGACCCTTCAAAATACAGTAAAGTGCTTCAAATGTAGGAAAATCAACACCAAATATATCTACATATATCAAGTTATTAGTTGCCCCTAATAAAATCCCATTCAATCAAATTAAATATGCCACTATATAAAACAATATGATTTTATGTCTCTTCTGTTTTCTTTTGTCACAAAATTATACATGACGAGAGCAACAAATTTTGGGCAGCCCGATGTATAGTATTTTGCAAGCAGGGTTTAGAGAAGGGTTGTACCCTCAGGGGTGTGATGTATACTGTATGAGCTAAAAATTACCATACTTATTTGCGAGCCTTATCGATATTAAGAAAGCCTTCGGAGGCCGCCATGTGTTATCAATCTGGTTTCAACGAAGGACGAAGGCGAGGTCGCGGAGTCAACGGAGATCGAGGTCGAAAACAAGTACTCTCCTTAATGGGACAGTAACGGCTAGTTTCAGAGATAAGACTTTAAAGAGAATATTTAGTGAATATTCCTGGAATCTGTACTATTAGGGTTTTGTGGCCCATGTTCCCTCATAAATAGAAAGAGATATAGTTATAGAGGGGCATTATATTGGACACTCATTGTAAGAAATAAGATATTGACATTCTCTAAAGATTCTTGCTTTATTACATACATACGGAATACACATTTTCTTCAAAATCTGTGTCTAACCTTTCTCCCACGATCCAAGGAGAATCCAAATATTCAAAGGCTCTTCAATCGTTTATCATTGTCGGGAGAAATATCACAGAATCTCACCTGTTTCTCGATTACCTCATTTGCATTTATTTATATAAATGCCATTATATATCATTTACTATTATTTAATGCTATTCTCTATGTTCTTGGGCCATCGAATACTATTTATTGTTACACGTTTACTGCCATTCAAATGGAACTTATGACATTCTGCCACGAAATAAGTTAAATAATATTTTGGATATTAATATTGGCTAAGATTAACTCTATTCTACTAGAAAATCTAATTGTTTAAGCCTAGGTCTAGATTTTGGGTCAAACAGTTTGGCACCGTCTGTGGGGATTTTCTCAGCCAATCTTTTAGTTTTCATCAGATCTATAATTCACGTGACTTATTAATCTAACAAAACACAAGGTTTAGCTCTCCTCTCTGTATGTACAAAATTTTCATGGCACGTAACCAAGGAAACGGAACGAATGCAACAGATAATGTTCCCCTCAACCTCATGAATGCTATCAACGAAGGCTATGACACCCATGATGAGGGGATAATGCCCACGGCCTCTCGCAGACGAGAAAGGTCACCCCCACCCTTCTACCGCACAACAAAACCCAATGGGAAAGGACCCCCCACGTCCGTGGGAGAAGGTACACCACCCGCTATGAAAAAGCTCCTCAAAACATGGCTAACTGATACCCTAGTCACTGTGCTCAACAAACAACCTCCATGCACGACTATAGAAACCACGAGAGTCCATGCAGAATAACGTGGGTACAAACGGGACGACCAACCAGACCCTCCGACTTCAGGTAAAACTCATAATGTTACTGACAATGCAGGTGACAGCGTCCTCGCCGCCGTGCTGAAAAGAATGGAAGAAATGGAAAACGAAAATAAGGCGTTCAGAGACCAAATAAAAGAGCACCAGGAATGAGTAGACAAGATACCTGGTGCCCCCAAATTGCTGCCAACAAGGGACGCCCGTAGATTCATAGAATAGCCATATAGCGAGAAAGCGACTCCAAATTGCTGCCAAAAAGAGTTCTTGATAGTGTCGACCACAGCTTGAGCTAGATGTCTGTTATCGGCATAAGTAACGTGTTGCGTGTTATTATTTTTGCCTGGATGGGGTCACGAGTTCTAGACAACATGGACGATTTCAGATGTTTAAAAGAATGCTAGCATTATTTGATATCACTTAAGAAGGGTGCGCACTCCAGAAGGCGCACTGTGTTTCGACTTACGGATGCCTGACTGGTATTAAAGTAATCGCCTGGTTGATCAACTGATGATGTCCAGATTTTTCTTTGTGGCACAAAATAGTTATAGAAGTACTTCTCATGGGCTGACCGTATGTGAGGAATGTGTCAATTATTTGAGTAGTGTAGTTATGATCGGACATGGAGATTCTAGTATTCTAGGGATTTAAATACTAAGAGGGTTCTCGAGGCAGATTGTTCCATGGTTATGAACGGTGAAGGAATGTTAAGAGGTTGGAAACTGATGGTATGCACTATAGATATGTTATTGTGGGCTTTTCGGAGGCTATCTACCTACTTTGGTCGGATCGAAATTGATTTGGAGGCTACTAGTAGGTCTAATAAGGATGTGTGTTCTAAATCGGGTCAGATTTATCTACTCAGCACAGTTATTGTGGAGGGGTATGTTATCGGTTAGGGTGGATCACATTCGTGTTCTAATATGTATCATGTGTTACTCTCCTATGCTGTGATGAGTTGTGATCTGTTGGTTATCTGCACACCGATGGGGTTATGTTTGGGCTTTGTAGCGAAACTCGAGCGAGATTGCTCTTGGGATGTTGAATGGTTGATTGTGCCTTGGTTATGGTCTACCTATTTCTGATATATAGTGATATCCACATCTCCATAGTTATGGTCACGCACTTCGTGTGTTTGATGTTGATATGCTTATGGATGTTGATTGTTAGTATCATAGCTCGATGTATTTCAGGTGGACCGTTGTCGGACTGGGTCATGCATCACAATGGCGTTATGCTAGGACATGATCCTTTGTGCTTATTTCGTGTGTTATGTTTCCCCTTGTGTGGTGGATTGATAGCATTGCGCTTCGTGGTGGTATATGTTGAGCTGGCGGGATGGTTTCTTCATTTCCATACTTTTTCCATCATTGGGTATATTTGAGCTATTGTTTGTTGGTGCACGGATAACATGGTATATGGCTCTAAGTAGGATTTGTGTGACAGGTCGGTCGAGTAACTTCTACTGGATGAGGTGAGGTTATTCGGCCTGAAATGAGTACCATCGAATTTGATTAAGTTATTTTTACAAGAATTGTATCACTAGTCGGCTTAGATTTTGGCGATGGTTCTTATTGGGCAAGAGAGCTCCACGACTTTATAATGTGATGGGTGGTTTTGAGTTTCTGTATGTTTCTTTCATCATTGGCAGTGTACGAAGGTTCAGAACAAGGTTTTAGTTGATATGAGGTTTGTTATCGGTGTCGGGTTGGTTATCGAGCAGCTATTGTGGTCAAAAGTTATTGCTATGAGTATTTGAGTAATGTGGTATATCATGTGATTATGTCTTGAGATATAGTTATAGATTGATACAACTTGTTCAGAGTTATACGGCATATAGATGCATGAATCGAGTCATATAATGAGTTTGGGATGTTGGGGATTTGGGTTTTAAGGTTTATGGACTAAGGTTGAAGTAAGGATCCTTTGTTAGGTGGTGTTGTCGGGCTTATATGGATTAGGGTGACGTGGGATCACACATGGTTATGTGTATGGTGAGGTTATATGGCGATTTGATGGCTTTGGAACGACTCTTGGCACGTTCGAGGACGAACGTATGTTTAAGTAGGGGAGAATATAATGGCCCGACCGGTCATTTTGAGCTTTAGCATTCCATTCGGTGGTTTGAGACTTTGAGTAGCTTCATATTATGTATTATGATTTACGTATATGGGCGGATTCTATTTTCGAGTGGTTCGGGATTTATTTGGAAGAATGATTCTCGTTTTACAAGCTTTAAGTTGGAAGAGTTGACCAAGGTTTGGCTTTTCGGTAAACGGACTCAGAATCGGGTTTTAATTATTCCAATCAGTTTGTATGATGATTTTTGACATGTCCACAAAGTTTGGTTAAATTCCGATGAGGTTTGGATAAGTTTGGGTTGTATGGTGATTGTTTTCGGTTTCGACGTCAATTTGAGCATGAAGGTTACCATATTGAGCAAACGGCCTTTGATTTGTGTTTCGACTAAACCATTATATCTGTATCGTAATTTTGGAACCATAGCTACTGAAATCATCAAGTATTGACATCGTATGAGGAATTTATGGTCATTTTACTAAGAATTGGGTCGCCAGATTTTTCAGATTAATTACGCAATTGCCACTGAATATGTATTTAAAAAATCTGCACTATTTTTAAATATTGAAACTAATATATCTCCTTCATTATAAGGTCAAATGGAGTAATTCAAAATCCTAAGTTGACTAGAATTTCATGAGGAATCTACTGGAGGTATCAAAAGCGAGTTTCAAAATTATTTGGCACAAAAAACGAGGCAGAATAGCTGGGTATTTTTGGCTATTAATGTTGTTAAGTTTTTCTTATCTTGAAAGTTTGGGATTAGGAGAATTCAAGGATGTTCTTCAAGTTTCTTCCATCAGGTAAGGTCTAAACCATAACCTAAGTATTTCCCTTTGATTCATTTCCTTGGTTTAAGCTTTAATCCATGATTTTAATTGAAACCCCATTTAATTCTTTAAATCAAGACCTAGGGTCATGTCCTAAATTTTAAAAATTAAAAATAAGTTAGAGGTATTTATTTCCCGATTCCTTTTGGGGTCTTGTTCTCCTATATTAGAAGAACAACATACTCGAATTTGGTGAGTTTTGGAGTAGTATTTCGGGAGATATGGGACCCAACTAGTGTGGGTTGGACTCTTGGGTTATCAACACCGAAGATCGATGTTTTGGCGAATTGGTTGAGCTATCGGACTCCAATTGAGTCGATTTTTATTTGTGTGAGCTTGTATTGGATAGGGCTTCGCTCGGATAAGCTTGGATTCGGAATCCAAGGCGAGACCGGCGTTGACTTTTGTTGACTTTTGGGGGAAAATATAAAGATCATAGCTTTATTTATTCGAATTTGTTTATCTTGTATTGTTTGATGTTATTAAGTCATTTTTGATTAGATTTGAGCCGTGTGGAGGCGAATTTTAGGGAAAAGGCTATTTCAGAGGGTTGAGTTATCCTAGTTGAGATAAGTATCTAGCCTAACTTTGTGTGGGGGAAACTACCCCTTAGGATTTGGGTTGAATTGTGCTATTTATGTTAGGTGAAAGTCATGTACGCAAGGTGACGAGTGGGTATGTAACGACCCGACTAGTTATTTTGAGCATTTGCACTTCGCTCGGTAGTTTGAGGGCATGAGTAGCTCCGTATGATGTATTATAACTTATGTGAATTGTCGATTTTGGGTTTCAGATTAATTAGAATCGATTTGGAAGAATGAATTTCATGATTTAAGCTTTAAGTTAGAAGAGTTGACAAAGTTTGACTTTTGTCAATTTGACCCTAGAACTAAGTTTTGAGGGCTCTGTTAGGTCCGGATGGTGATTTTGGACTTAGGCATATGCCCGGATTTGCATTTCGATACTTCTAGAATGATTCAGCACTAATTGGCGAAAGTTGGAAATTTGAAGATTTGGAAAGTTTATAAGTTTGACTGAGAGTTGACTTCGATGATATCGGATTCTAATTGTGGTTCCGGGGATTGGAATAGCTTTGTTATGAAATTCGGGACATATGTGCAAAATTTGGGTTCATTCCATGTTGATTTGATATGTTTCGGCGCGAGTTTTGGAGATTTCAAGTTCAAAGTTCATTTAAGTTTGATTTGAGGTGTGATTTGTCGTTTCAATGTTGTTATGTGTGATTTGACTCCTCGAGTAGGTCCGTGTTGCGTTATGGGACTTGTTGGTATATTTGGATGGGGTCCCGAGGAGCTCGGGTGAGTTTCAGACGATGTTCGGACCATTTCGTCGCATGTTGCATTTGGCTAAGGCTGCTGGTTCTGGTGTGGCCGCATATGCGGACAATTGGTCGTAGAAGCAAGGTCGCAGATGCGGGGTCTTCTTCACAGAAGCGAACAGAGACAACTGGGCATGAGAGTCGCATGTGCGGGTGCATGGGCGCATCTGCGCGACCGCATACGCGATTTAATATGTGCAGAAGCGCGATCGTAGAAGCGGATATGAGATCGCATAAGAGATGGGTTGGCTTGTTAGTGGTTATCGCAGAAGCAAAAAATTAGTCACAGAAGCGACTCTAGAAAAGTGGCTGGGATGTCGCAGATGCGACGAGGACTGGGCAGAACAGTATTAAATCAAGGATTTTGGTTCTTTTATCATATTTTGAGATTTAGGGCTCGGATTGATGTGAGTTTTGAAGAGATTTTCATCACATGGATTGGGGTAAGTGTTCTACACTCGGTTTTGATTATATTTCGTGATTCTATCTTTGTTTTTATTAATTGGATTATGAATTTTAAAGAGAAATTGTGGGTTTTAGTCTAAAGTTTCATAGGGTGAGTTTTTGAGTTTTTAACATCGATTCGGAGTCGGAATTGGGTGAAACTAGTATGGTTGGACTCATAATTGAATGGGTTGTCAGATTTTATAAGTTTCGTCAAGTTTTGAGGCACGGGCCGAGTTGGACTTTTTTGTTGATTTTGGGCTTTTGGTTAAAGATTCGATCTTTAATGATTGAGTTTGTTTCCTTTGGCATTAATTGATATTTTTAAGTTTCTTTTGGATATTTTCGAGTCGTTTAGAGGGAGGTACGCGTGGGATGACATTTTTGAAGCATCGCTTGGCTTGCTCGGTATTGGGTTTGGCTTGTTCGAGGTAAATAACACTTCTAAACATGGTGCTGAGCGTATGAAACCCCGAATTAAGTGATATGTGATTGATGTTGAGGTGACGCGCATGCTAGGTGACGGGCGTGTAAGCGTGCACCGTGTAAATTGTGATTTAGTCGATTCCATGGAATTATGTAGCTATTTTATCTGAACATTTTTACTGTACTCTATGTGTTCGAGCACTGAGCTGTAATTTATGCTAGAAATCATGTTTAGCCCGTATGCTGGTACTATTGGGACCCACAATGGTCGTTCTTTGCTGTTGAGTTATTTGCTTAATTGTAGTTATGTGCTCAAATGCATTCATCATTTCATATAATATCTCAGTCTCTGTTATCGTATATTGTCACATCTCATATCATTGATTTGGACTGCCTAGCGTGAGTGTTGTGAGCCCCATAGACTGGAGAGATTAATGACTGAGTGAGGCCGAGGGCCTGGTGTGAGTGATATTTATGGGATCAGGCTGCATGCTGTAGCAAGCTTTATTGATTCATGCCAGGATTTGGCTTATTATAGCGCTTGGGCTGGATCGGCCCCTCCGGAGTCTGCACACCCACAGTGGGTGCAATTGCTAGAAAATATTTGCATTGGACTGGATCTGCCTTGGTTCATTTGCATTGGACTGGATTTGCCCTGGTTTATTTGCATTTTGGTTCATTTGCAGTGGGCTGGATCTGTCCTAGTTTATTTGCATGTTGGTTCATTTGCATTGGGCTGGATCTGCCCTGGTTTATTTGCATTTTAGTTCATTTGTATTGGGTTGGATCTACCCTGGTTTATTTGCATCGTTGGGGTGGATCTGCCCTGGTTTATTTGCATGTGGGCTGGATCTGCCCTGTATAGTACTGAGTGACTGAGTGTGTTGAGTATTGAGCATGATGAGTGAGAATACGAGGCAGTGAGATGGAGTACTATGAGAGGGTGAGTACATGAGTTCATCATTGATATGCATTGCATTTGACATGCGTACTTGAGATACATGCATAGAGATGCATTTCCTTCTACTACCCGACTTTGGTAACATTAATGATTTCACCTATATATTGACATGTAGGCATAGAGATGTATTTTTCCTCATGCTATCTGAAAATGAAACATCTTATTTATTGTTGAGAGGTTTTTGGGAAAAATTACAGTTTTCAAACTTATTCATATGCTTTTGGTGGAAAATTTGGGATTTATTGTTATACTTGAAAAGCATGCCTGTCTTTCTGTAACTATGAACGAGTTTAGCATCTTACCTCTGAGTTATTTTCATGTACCATATTATTATTATTATTATTATGACGGTTGCTGGTTATTAGAGTTGGACTCTGACCCTTGTCCCAGCTCGTCACTACTTTCAACCTAAGGTTAGGTTTGTTACTTATTTAGTACCTGGGGTGGGTCGGTTGTACTCATACTACACTTCTGCACCTTGCGTGCAGATGTTGGATGTTGATGTTGTTGTGCACGGCGGGAGATGGATATGAAGATGTACATGCGTTCCGGTCATAGCTGCTTCTTGATCTTGGTAGCTTTAGAGTTTTAATCTATTCCTGTATAGTTCAAACAGATGATTTACTTTAATTCATACCGTCTTTGTAAATTCTAAATCTTAGAAGCTCGTGATTTGTACTACCAGTTCTTGGGGAGTTGTATAAAATTCCGTTAACTCATCTTTCATTCATATCAGTGTTATTATATTATGTTATTTTGTTAATTGGCTTACCTAACGGGTTGGGTTAGGTGCCATCACGACGGTTTGGATTTTGGGTCGTGATAGGGTACCCGGGCTATATGTCGTATTTTACCGGTTTAGATTATCTAGACTCTTTCCATGCCTTTAATTGAATTGTCATAACATGTTATATCTCTCATTGTTAATCTACTCTTACATGCTCTATTTGACGTTGTTAGTACCTATTCTACCTCTTACTTGTTATTTTGCTCATACTATACTTCTGCACCTTGTGTGCAGATGTTGGATGCTGATGTTGTTGTGCACGGCGGGAGCTGGATCTAAAGATGTACCTGCGTTTCGGTCATAGTTGTCTCTTGATCTTGGTAGCTTTAGAGTTTTAATATGTTCCTGTATAGTTCAAACAGTTGATATACCTTAATTCATACCAGCTTTGTAAATACTAAATCTTAAAAGCTCATGATTTGTACTACCAGTCCTTGGGGAGTTGTATAAAATTCAGTTATCTGATCTTTGATTCACATCAGTGTTATTATATTATGTTATTTTATTAATTGGGTTACCTAGCGGGTTGAATTAGGTGCCATCACGACGATTTGGATTTTGTGTCGTGATATGTTGGTATCAGCGCTCTAGGTTTATAGGTTCCACGAGTCATGATCAAGTGTCTAGTAGAGTCTTGCAAATCGGTATGATGACATCCATACCTATCTTCGAGAGGCTACAGGGCATTTAGGATAAATGTCCCATCTTTCTTTTCTTATCGTACGACAATGATCCAGCTTGAAGCATAACTCTTTAAATTCCTTCCACGCATTTGTATGCGCATGTGAGCGCTCAGTATCAGTTGTACATCGACGGCTTATGATTTTAGGGATGAGGTGCGAGATGTGATTTCGGTGCACTGATGATGAGCCAGTCTGGAGGACTTGAGGCTGGGTTTTGACTGTAGCTTGAGCATGAAGATTTCAATTGTGTGAGTACGTGCTTTTGGACAAATATGTCTGGTAGCATCCCTATGAGTAGAATTTGTGACTCGATGAGGGGTTGGATGGCTATATGATGAGTATGATGTGACTGCGGGATGTGTCCAGATGGTTTGATTGTGACGAGAATAGTTTGCTTGGGATGTAAAAAGGACTATTGGGTGCTTGATTTCTATCTTAATGTGTTGTATAATCTCAAGTTATGAGTGTGTTGAAGGATCTTTCATGTTGTTTAATTGTGGAACGAATTAGATTTTCATGTCTTGTTGATGAGTTCAGACTTAGGAAGAGTAGGTGATTGCGTAGTAGTTGTGGCTGTGAAAGGGTATAGAGAGATGTCAGTTGAGACTAAGCAGGTGGGTTATCACCTGCGGGGTAATCTACGGATGTGTGATCCTTATGATGTTGTGTGGAGGCTTTCTTTTCTACCAGTGGGATATACTTGTGCGATTTGAGTTGGATCGGTTGTAATAGTTGACTTGACCGTCACGAAGATGAATACGAGGTTTGCAGATGATTTGAGGTATTAGAGGGTTTGTGTTACCTGGGCTTATGAAGGATTGAGTTGAATTTCGATGTGGGATTATGTCAGTAATAGAGTATGGGTACGGTGAGTTATCAGATGTTCTATTTTATGGCATTAAGCTAAGTGGGGGAGTCTGCTATCGACGATTTGATTGCATGGTTATGTGTTGTGTTGGTTTTGGTGTGAGGCATACTTGTGGATCAATTATGAGTTGTAGAGGTTATGATCGAGGATGACTCGAGTAAAAATATTTTGGGATATGGGATATGTTACACTTTATGGGTATATGGGAATCATGAGATGATTTGGGTTTGCTATTCGTGACGGATGTAGTGTGCATGGAGTGGGGTTTCACTCGGTTGTTTAGAGGTGTGGGTTACTTCTTTGGGTGTTGTTATGCTAATGGGGCACATGTCGTTTGACCCGTTTGTTCGGTGCAATTGAGATTTGAGCAGAGTGGATGACTCTCGAGAAGGTTCTAAAGGATTCAAGATTTATATGTAGCAATTGAGAATTTTGTGGATTTGAATATGGCTAGAATCTGAGATTTAAGTTGAATGATATCGAGACTTATGACATTTCTATATCATTATAGATTATACATTTCAGCGTTAGGAGGGTGAAGGAAACGGTTTTGGATTCACAGAAGGTCTCTTCAAAGTAGGTGTCTCGATTGTGGTACTTTTGGGTTGCTTGAGACGGAATACAGGGGCTTATGGGCCTTATGGCAGTGTGGTTTTATGCTAAGATCTCCTCTGGTGAGCTTTGGGTGAGGATCGCGGTATCCTAACAAGGAGAAGTGTCGGCTTGAGGGTAATTCAGAAGGAACTCGGAGAAACGGGATAGCTTGGTAGTAGGTTGGATCAGCACGGTAATGGATACTATTGGTCCTTTGGGGGTACTTATGATGTGGTAAGTCTCTACAGGTGTTTCGTGGCAATACTCTTGGGTTTTGGCGACCAGCGTGGCTTTGTTAAGTTAGAGAGATTTGGTTCTGATAGCTGGGTTATGTGCAAATGGATTTCAACGTGTTCTCAATGGTTTCTACCATGGTTCGGGATATATATTTCCTGCTGGCATGGGGAGCATTTTGTGTGTTGTGATTTTCTCTTAGATGAGATCAAATGGAAGGTTCCTGGCTAATTGACAATGTATTCTGCTGGTGACTCAGAGTTGATTATGAGATTCTCGTACTTTTCATATTATAGCATGATAGATGCAGCGTATTGTGTAGGATTGAGATTGCATGTGCAAGGTCACGATTCAGTTTTGAATGGAAGGTCATGAATTCTTAGACAACATGAACGGTTTCAGATGTATAGATGAATGTTGTTACTACTTGGTATTCCCTGAGATGGGTGCGTATTTCACAAGGCACATTGTGTTTTGACTTACAGATGTTTCATTGGTATTGAGGTACTCGCCTGGTTGATCTATTGCTGATATTTAAATTTTGCTATGTGGGATGGAAGAATTATCAAAGTATTCCTCGTGGGAGGATCGTGTATCAGAGATGTATTAGACATTCAGGCAAGGGAGTTGGGATCAGATAGGGTGATTCGTGTGCTCGATGGATTTGGAAACCGGAAGTTATCAGGAGCAGATTGTTTCATGGTTGTGGACTATTAAAAATATGGCCAAAGCTAGCAAAAGAATAGTATGTGTTATGACTCCGTCATTATGGACTTTCTAAGGGTTATTTATCTATTTGTGGGTGACCAGAGTTGATTTGGGGGTCCATTGGTAGGCCCAACGAGGATGTGTATTCTATACCGGGTTGGATTGGTTGACTCCACACTTCTATTGTTGAGGGATGTGCCATTAAGTTAGAGTTGAGCTTATTCATGTGCTGATATGATCTATGTGTTGCTTCTCTATGCTACGAGGGGTTATGATTTGTTGGTTATATGCACATATGGTGCGGTTCTGTTTGGGCCTTATAGCAGAATTTGAGCGGAATGGTTATTGGGGTGCGGAATGGTTGATTGCGCGTTGGTTATGGCCTTTGTTCGGTTATGATGTATGGTGTTGTTTGCTTCTCAGTGGTTATGGTCATGCACTTTTGGTACTAGGCGTCAAATTGCGCGTGGTTGTTAATTTTGAGCATTGTGTCTTGAGGTATTTCATGTGGACCAGTGTTTGGATGGGGTCACGCATTGCAGCTGGGTTATGTTGGGACATGATCCTTTGTGTTAGATTCGTGTGTCTTGGTTCTACTATGTAAGATGGGTTTGTAGCATTGCGGTTGTGGTGGTACTTGTTGAACTTGCGGGATGGTTCTCTCGTTTGAGTCATTTTTCATGATTGAGTACATTTGGGTTGTTGCTTATTGGTGCACGGATTGCATGGGTTGTGGTTTTAGGTTGTATTGATATGGCATGTCACTAGAGTGGTTGTGTGATGAGATGAGGTCATCAGACCTAGAATGGGTGCTATCGGATTTATTTGCGGGATATTTGGAAGGATAAAGTCATTGATCGGCTTAGAAATTGGCTATAGTTCTTGTCGAATGAGAGAGAGCTCCATGACTTGTTGTTATGATAAGTGGTTATGAGTTTCTGCATGCTTCTTTCATGATTTGCGGTGTACGAAGTTTTTAGAATGAGGTTTTGTTTGAGATGGTGTTATTACCGGTAATGGGTTGTTTTGAGCAACTACTGTGATCAGAAATTATTCCTATGAGTATTTGAGTTATCTGGTATATCATGTGATTTTGTCTTGGGTTATGGTTATGACTTGATGCAACTAGTTCAGACTTATACAGTGTGTAGATGCGAGATTCGAGTCTTATAGGAAATTCCGAATGTTGTAAATTGGAT
This sequence comes from Nicotiana tabacum, assembly GCF_000715075.1. Classification (NCBI taxonomy): domain Eukaryota; kingdom Viridiplantae; phylum Streptophyta; class Magnoliopsida; order Solanales; family Solanaceae; genus Nicotiana; species Nicotiana tabacum. The sequence goes on along the minus strand of NC_134093.1, from coordinate 45,756,943 downwards.
TCTAAGATTTACGGGCTAAGGTCGAAGTAATGATCTTTAATTACGTTGTGTTGTCGGGCCTATATGGAATAGGGTGACGTGGGATCACCCCCGAGTATGTGTGTGGTAAGGTTTCACGGCAATTTGATGGCTTTGGAACGACTCTGGGCATGTTCGAGGACGAACGTATGTTTAGGTAGGGGAGGATGTAATGACCCGACCGGTTGTTTTGAGCATTTTCACTTTGCTCGGTAGTTTGAGGGCATGAGTAGCTCCGTGTGATGTATTATGACTTGTGTGAATCATCAGTTTTGGTTTTCAGGTTAATCGGAATCGATTTGGAAGAATGAATTTCATGATTTAAGCTTGAAGTTAGAAAAGTTGATCAAGTTTCACTTTTGTGAATTTGACACCGGAACGAAGTTTTGAGGGCTCCATTAGGTCCGGATGGTAATTTTGGACTTGGGCATATGCCCGTGTTTGCATTTGGATACTTCTAGAAGGATTCGGCACTAATTGGCAAAATTTAGAAATTTGAAGGTTTGGAAAGTTCATAACTTTGACCGAGAGTTGACTTTGATGATATCGAATTCGAATTGTAGTTTCGGGGATTGGAATAGCTTCATTTTGTCATTCGGGACTTGTGTGCAAAATTTGGGTTCATTCCGTGTTGATTTCATATGTTTCGGCGCGCGTTTTAGAGATTTCAAGTTCAAAGTTCATTTAAGTTTGATTTGAGGTGCGATTCATCGTTTTAATATTGTTATGTGTGGTTTGAGGCCTCGAGTAGGTCTGTATTATGTTATTGGACTTGTTGATATATTTGGACGGGGTCCCGAGGGGCTCGGGTGAGTGTCAAATGAGGTTCGGACCATTTCATCGCATGTTGCATTTGGTTAAGGCTGCTGGTTCTGGTGTGGCCCCATCTGCGGATAATTGGTCGCAGAAGCGACGTCGTAGATGTGGAGTCTTTTTCATAGAAGCGAACAGGGACAACTGGGCGTGAGAGTCACAGGTGGTGGTGCATAGGCGCATCTGCGCGACCACAAATGCGGTTCAATGTGTGCAGAAGCGCGATCGTAGAAGCTAGGGGTCGGCTGGTTAGTGGTTATCACAGAAGTAAAAAATTAGTCACAGAAGCAACTCCGCAAAAGCGGCTGGGATGTTGCAGATGCGACGAGGACTAGGCAGAACAGTACTAAATCGAGGCTTTTGGTTCTTTTATCATATTTTGAGATTTAAGGCTCGGACTGAGGTGCGTTTTGATGCGATTTTCATCACGTGGATTGGGGTAAGTGGTCTATACTCGGTTTTGATTATATTTTGTGATTCGAGGTAAGTAACACTTCTAAACTTGGTGCTGAGGGTATGAAACCCCGCATTATGTGCTATGTGATAGATGTTGAGGTGACGCGCATGCTAGGTGACGGGCGTATGGGCGTGCACCATGTAAATTGTGATTTAGTCGACTCCATGGAACTGTGTAGCTATTTATCTGAACATTTTTAATGTACTCTATATGTTCGATCACTTGAGCTGTAATTCATTCTAGAAATCATGTTTAGGCTATATGCTGGTACTATTGGGACCCACGGTGGTCGTTCTTTGCTGTTGAGTTATTTTCTTAATTGCAGTTATGTGCTCAGTCGCATTCATCGTTTCATATCATATCTCAGTCTATGTTATCGTATATTGTCACATCTCGTATCATTGATTTGGGCTGCTTAGCATAAGTGTTGTGAGCCCGAGAGACTGGAGAGATTGAAGACTGAGTGAGGTCGAGGGCCTGTTGTGAGTGATATTTATGGGATCGGACTGCACGCCGCAGCATGCTTTATTGATTCATGCCAGGATTTGGCTTATTATAGTGCTTAGGCTGGATCGGCCCCTCCGGAGTCTGCATACCCACAGTGGACGCAATTGTTAGCAATCATTTGCATTGGGCTAGATCTGCCTTGGTTCATTTGCATTGGGCTGGATTTGCCCTGGTTTATTTGCATTTTGGTTCGTTTGCAATGGGCTAGATCTGCGCTGATTTATTTGCATTTTGGTTCATTTGCATTGGGGTGGATCTGCCCTGGTTTATTTGCATGTGGGCTGGATCTGCCCTGTATAGTACTGAGTGACTGAGTGTGTTGAGTATTGAGCATGATGAGTGAGAATACGAGACAGTGAGATGGAGTACTCTGAGAGGGTGAGTACATGAGTTCATCATTGAGATGCATTGCATTTGACATGCGTACTTGAGATACATGCATAGAGATGCATTTCCTTCTACTACTCGACTTTGGTAACATTAATGATTTCACCTATATATTGACATGTAGGCATAGAGATGTATTTTTCCTCATGCTATCTGAAAATGAAACATCTTATTTATTGTTGAGAGGTTTTTGGGAAAAATTACAGTTTTCAAACTTATTCATATGCTTTTGGTGGAAAATTTGGGATTTATTGTTATACTTGAAAAGCATGCCTGTCTTTCTGTAACTATGAACGAGTTTAGCATCTTACCTCTGAGTTATTTTCATGTACCATATTATTATTATTATTATTATTATTATGACGGTTGCTGGTTATTAGAGTTGGACTCTGACCCTTATCCCAGCTCGTCACTACTTTCAACCTAAGGTTAGGTTTGTTACTTATTTAGTACCTGGGGTGGGTCGGTTGTACTCATACTACACTTCTGCACCTTGCGTGCAGATGTTGGATGTTGATGTTGTTGTGCACGGCGGGAGATGGATATGAAGATGTACATGCATTCCGGTCATAGCTGCTTCTTGATCTTGGTAGCTTTAGAGTTTTAATCTATTCCTGTATAGTTCAAACAGATGATTTACTTTAATTCATACCGTCTTTGTAAATTCTAAATCTTAGAAGCTCGTGATTTGTACTACCAGTTCTTGGGGAGTTGTATAAAATTCCGTTAACTCATCTTTCATTCATATCAGTGTTATTATATTATGTTATTTTGTTAATTGGCTTACCTAACGGGTTGGGTTAGGTGCCATCACGACGGTTTGGATTTTGGGTCGTGATAGGGTACCCGGGCTATATGTCGTATTTTACCGGTTTAGATTATCTAGACTCTTTCCATGCCTTTAATTGAATTGTCATAACATGTTATATCTCTCATTGTTAATCTACTCTTACATGCTCTATTTGACGTTGTTAGTACCTATTCTACCTCTTACTTGTTATTTTGCTCTTATATGCTTTAGTTGAAGTTATTTCCTTCCTTATTGTCTTGTTACCTCTTAATTATTGAATCACTTTTAATTGAAGTTGTTATTTCGTGGAATATCATCTTGTAGAGCTATTGGTGTTGAAGTTTTAATAGTTGTTGTCACATTGAGGCAACGTTGTTAATTGTTGAGATACCTTTCCTTGTTGAGCATTCCCATTCATTTTGTTATTGTTGAAGTTCTTGTACACATTGTGGTTGAGCCATAGGCTATTTATTGTGGAAATATTGGTGTTGTTGACTTTGTGACAAGTTGTGGCATATAGGCACTTGTGGTACGTGTTGTGATTGTGTTGTGATATAGATATGCATGCAGTGGTATAAGGCTAGGGTTGATACGCATGCGGTGAGATAAGTTGGGCTTGATACGCGTGTTACTAGTAGGGGGAACTACTTGAAGCCACACGATGAGATAAGGTGGGCTAAAACGCGTGTTGCTATTTTGAGAAAATTAATTTTCAAAACTAAATGTAAGGCTCACGCGGTGATATAAGGAAAGATTGTGATTGGAATTGTGAAATGTGAATACGAGGCGGTACCTCGGTTGTGATTTTATTATACATTCCATGTTGGAACAACTTTTTGATTTGAACGGTCATTGTTCTTCCTTCAATCATTAATCCGCATTTTTATTGTGTTTGGTTATTCGTTGTTATCTTGGTGCTGGAATGATTGTGGTTTCTTGTGTGAGTTATGCATTCTATGTGATTTATTATGTTGCTTTAACATGCCAATCTGTGCCTCTGTTATAACTTGGTGAATTGATTGTCAATGTGAATTTAATTGCGCGGAGTCACTATATCATATTCTATTGAGTTATTGGTAACATAATGGTTTAACATAAAAGAATTATTAACATGCTTTATTCTATGTGATAGAACTCGTTATCTCACTCGGTGCCTTATTATTCTAAATGGTTATCACACTTTCACTATAATTGGGTACTCAAATTATACTCATCACTCTGTTAGATGTTTACCTTACTTAAAATTGTTATCATGTCTTTCCTTAACAAATTCTATATTTAATTAATTTAACTTGTATTTTGCTTTATTTAAAAATGATACTTTTACTCAATTTTATTGATTTCTAAACTAAACCCATCTTATACTCTGTTTCGTACAAATTGTATACTATTTTACTTTACTTGATTTCTAAAATAAACTCATTATTTCATTTGACACTTTACTTTATTCAAGATTGTTATTATGTTTTATGGTGTTTAAATATATCTTTCGTTCATCTAAATTAATATTTATCATGGTTGCAAAGTACATGGTAGCACGTGGACTTTGCCATGCGAAGGTGATTGTTATTGTGGGCACGGGGTGCCATATGTGTATGATTTTAAAATTGTGGTCCATGACTTATGGTTTATGAGGTGTGGTGCCTCGAGGTAATTCTTGTTGTAAGTCCATGCGTTGGGAGTGATTTGATTATTTGAGTCATCATTCGTGTTTCCTTATTTGAGTTTATTTACATCTCATCGGTGTTCTGATTATGTTGTTTCTTTATTACTCATTTACTGCTTGCTGCAATTTATATTTCTATTACTTCGATGTTGGTTGTAAATCAATAATTTTTCCACCATTGGTCTTACATTGATGTTCTTTCCATTGTTAGCTTATTTATATCTTGAACAGGTTTTTATGTCTAGTAGGTGTATTGACCTGGCCTCATCACTACTCTACCGAGGTTAGACTTGATACTTACTGGGTACCGGTGTGGTATACTCATGCTACGCTTCTGCATATTTTTGTGCAGATTCAGGTATTCTGATTGTGTTGTTAAGAGTTGCGTCTGCACGGCGAGAGACTTCAAGGTATACCTACCTGACGTTCGCAGGCCTCGGAGTCACCATCTTACTTCATTATGCTACTATTAAATCATAATTCAAAACAGTATGGTGTTTAAAAATTCTAGTGTGTTTTAATAGTGCTTATGACTCCGTACTACCGGTTTTGGAAAATATATAACTATTGGCCGTTTGCGCCTATGTATGTCATTTAATGGTCTATGATAAATGATTAAATAGTTCAATTCTGTTATTAAATCAGCATGTGTTAGGCTTACCTAGTCTTAGAGACTAGGTGCCATCACGACATCCTAAGGTGAAAAATTAGGGTCGTGACATAAGGCTAGAGGTAGCGAACCTGCTACAGCAAGGGCACCTCAAAGAACTGCTCAACGACAAAGGCAAGAACACCTTAGCAATGGGTCGAGAATGTCCAGGCCCACCAAAACCCCATTTCCCAGAATGTTCCATCAATATGATTATTGGTGGCAGTGACGATGCCTCTATCAATAGCATCAAGCTCACCACCACCCACAAGCTCAGAAGATCGATCACCCATGAACGGTATGACGGACTCGAAGAGAGTATCGTCTTTGATGAGTCAGATGCCGACGGTTTGACATTCCCTCACAATGATGCACTTGTCATTACTTTACGAATTTTAGATACTGATGTTAAAAGAATCATGGTAGATTAAGGAAGTGGAGCGTGCATCATCCACCCCCAAGTCCTCACACAAATGAGACTCGAGGATAAGATAGTGCCACGTTGCATCACACTAATCATTTTTAACAATGCAGTTGAACAGACTTCGGGAGAAATTGTACTCCCCGTTCTCGCCGGTGGGGTTACTCTAGAGACAACGTTCCACATCATGGACTAGGCCACCTCTTATAACATCATCATGGGAAAACCATGGATACACCCTATGAGAGTCGTCCCCTCCACCTAATACTAAGTGATCAAATTCCCAACACTTTGGGGAGTATTCAGCATACTAGGGGAACAACGCACGTCCCGAGAGTGCTACAGAATCTCAATGGATAGCACGACAACTCAACAAAAGAAAGATAAGGAAAAAGAAGCATAGCAATTAGCAGGGTCGAGGCCGCCACAAGATGAAGCCAAGGAAGTCATTATGGACCCCGAAATGGTCGAAGCCGTAGAGTCAACCATAGAAGACCTCGACCCCGTTCAATTAGATCATAGCGACCTCAGTAAATGTTATGACCCAATTCTCACACGTCGTGATGGTGCCTATCGCAATACTAGACAAGCCGACAACCACAATAAACCACATATTCTTTAAGTTTGAAAACATATAAAATAAGTTTAAGATAAAATCTCATAAATACTGATATGAAAATACTGCGACTTAATACAATATTCCCTAAAATCTGGGTGTCACTGAGTACACGAGCATCTATACAATAACATGGTCTGAAACACTGTCTAGAAATATAGAATAGTATAATAAAAACTAAAAGATAAAGGAGGAGAGTAAAGGTCTGCGGACGCCAAAGCAGCTACCTCAAAAATCTTTGAACTGATAAAGCTCCAAAATCAGCAACCACTGTACCTGGAATTACCTGGATCTGCACAACAAGTACAGAGTGTAGTATGAGTACAACCGACCCAATATACTCAATAAGTAACAAGGCTAACCTTGGGCTGAAAGCAGTGACGAGCTCAAGAGGTACAGTCCAAATATAGAAATAACATTACAGAAATGTAGGCATGCTTTCAAGTTCAACATTTAAAACTCAAACAGGTAAACTATGCCAAGTGTAACTGAAATGAGGAATGATGCGTCTCGATATTTACATGTCAATTATGTATGCCAACTGTAATGCAAAACAGTGATGAAATCATATGCATACTCTCAGAGTGTTAAATCACTCAGTCCTCCCATTCACTCAATCCTCACAGTCACTCAGTCCTCACAGTCACTCAATCCTCCCAATCACTCGACACTCGCACTCACACTCAGTAGGTACTTGCGCTCACTTCTGATAAGTCAGACTCCGGAGGGGCAGATCCTGCCCAAGCGCTATAATAAGCCAATCATGGCATGAATCAATAAAGCTTGTTACGGCATGCAATCCGATCCCATAAATATCCTCACAATTATGCCCTCAACCTCGCTCAGTCATCAATCTCTCCAGTCTCTCGGGCTCAAAAATATCATGATAATCAGCCCAAACAATGATGATATGATGTATCACTAAATGGAAACAAAGACTTAGATATGATATAAAAATGATAGCTGTGACTGAGCATATAATTGCAAATTAAGCAAGTAATTTAACAGCAACACGACCTCTGTGGGTCCTAACAGTACCAGCATATGGCCTAAGCATGATTTCTAATATGAATCACAGCTCAATTCCCTCTAACACATGGAGAATATACGGATAACAACAAGATTATTTATCTATATAGTTCCAAGGAATCGACCGAGTCACAATTGCTGCGGTGCACGCCCACACGCCCGTCACATAGCATGTGCGTCACCTCAACACCAACCACATAACACGTAATTTAGGGATTCATACCCTCAGAACCAAGTTTAGAAGTGTTACTTACCTCAACCCGTGCAAATCTCTACTCCAAAAAGCCCTTGCCTCGTGAATCGGCCTCCAATCGACTCGAATCTAGCCATAAACAATTCGATACAATCAACACAAGCTATAGGAATCAATTCCATATGAAAAAGCTAAGTTCTTAAGCAAAAGTCAAAAAGTCAACCCCAAGCCCACATCTCAGAATCTAACAAAATTAACAACATCCGAACACTTATTCAACCACGAGCCCAACCATACCAAAATTACTCAAATCCGATCACAAGTCGACCTTCAAATCCTCAAATTAAAGCCAATGAAGTTTCTACAATTACCCCCAATGTATTAACCAAAATCACTAATTAAATGATGAAATCAATGATATATTCATGTAATTTAACCAAAACCGAGTTAGACTCACTTACCCCAATCACTCCCTTGAAAATCTCTCCAAGAATCGCCTCAATCCGAGCTACCAAAATCAAATTGTGAAATAAACTCAAACCCTCATTTTTGAGATTTTTATACTCTGCAAGACGTCCCTTCTTCGCGAACGCGGAATGTGCCTTGCGTTCGCGAAGCACAAACTCAGCTGCCCAAAACTTAACTTTACGCAAATGCAGAAATCTACCACGCGAACGCGATGTTTCGCAGAACTTGGCCTATGCGAACGCACCCCCCTCACCGTGAACGCGAAGGCTAAAGGCCTGGTGCCCAGCCTTCCCCACTTTCTACGCGAACGAGAGTTCCTCACCACAAATGCGATGTACAACTTTCCCAGACCTTCGCGAACACAAAGAACAAATTCTCACGTGGCCCAAATTACTCTTCGCGAACACGAGACCTCTCTCGCAAACGCGTACAAGTGAACCAGCACCAGCAAAATAAGCAGTCTTCCAAGTTCCAAAATGCACTGAACATAATCCGAATCACACCCGAGGCCCCCGGGACCTCAACCAAACATACCAACAAGTCCTAAAATACGATATGAACTTAGTCGAGGCCTCAAATCAAATCAAACAACATCAAAAACACGAATCTCACCCCAATTCAAGCCTAATGAACTTATGAACTTCTAACTACTACATTCGATGCCGAAATCTATCAAATCAACCCCGATTGACCTCAAATATTGCACACAAGTCATAAATGACACAACAGACCTATTCCAAGTTCCAGAACCACCGAGCCAGGTAATCACAAAGTCAACGCTCGGTCAAACTTCTCAACTCTCCAAACTTCTAATTTTCCAACTTTGGCCATTTCAAGCCAAAATCACTTACGGACCTCCAAATCAATATCCTGACACACTCCTAAGTCCAAAATCACCATACGGTGCTATCGGAACCCTCAAAACTCCATTTCGAAGTCGTTTGCACATAAGTCAACATCCGATCAACTCTTTAACTTAAGCTTCCAACCGTGGAACTAAGTGTCCCAATCTATTTCGAAATATCCCCGGAACCGAATTAACCACCCCGGCAAGTCACATAACAAAAATTGAGCACAGAATAAGTAGTAAATGGGAGAACGGGGCTACAACACTAAAAACGATCTGCCGGGTCATTGCATCCTCCCCCTCTTAAACAAATGTTCATCCTCGAACGGGTCTAGAATCATACCTGGAGTCTCAAATAGGCATGGACATATGCTCCGCATCTCCTGCTCGGCCTCCCAAGTAGCCTCCTCGACTGGATGTCCTCTCTATTGTACTTTCACTGAAGTTATGTTCTTTGACCTCAACTTTCGAACCTGTCGATCCAAAATGGTCACTGGCTTCACATCATAAGTCAAATCACCATTCAACTGAACCGTGCTGAAATCTAAAACATGAGATGGATTGCCGACATACTTCTGGAGCATGGATACATGAAACACTGGATGAACACTCAATAGACTAGGCGGCAATGCAAGCCTGTAAGCCACCTCCCCAATCCTCTCAAGCACCTGAAATGGGCCAATATACCGAGGGCTCAACTTTCCCTTCTTCCCGAACCTCAAAACACCCTTCAATATCTATGAGGGTGGAATGTTGTACTCAATTCAACCCGTGTGCCTAACTCTCGCTACACTGCCCTCCAAAACTGCGATGTATACTGTGTGCCATGATCTGAAATGATGGACACCGGCACACCGTGAAGGCGAACAATCTCGCAGATATAGATCTCAACCAACCGCTCCGAAGAATAGGTAGTCCCAACTGGAATGAAATGCGCAGACATGGTCAACCGATCCACAATCACCCAAATAGCATCAAATTTCTTCGAAGTCCGTGGGAGCCTAACTAAAAATCCATGGTGATACGATCCCATTTCCACTCCGGAATCTCAAGCCTCTGAAGCAATCTGCTTGATCTCTGATACTCATACTTCACCTGCTGACAGTTTAGGAACCGAGCTACAAACCCCACTATATCCTTCTTATTCCTCCTCCACCAATAGTGTTGCCTCATGTCCTGATACATCTTTGCGGCACCTAGATGAATGGAATACCGCGAACTGTGGGCCTCCTCAAGAATCAACTCACGTAGCCCATCCACATTGGGCACACAAATCCAACCCTACATCCTCAACACCCCATCATCCCCAATAGTAACCTCCTTAGCATCAGCATGGTGAACCGAGTCCTTAAGGACAAGTAAATTGGGGTCATCATACTGACGCTCTCTAATGTGATCATATAAGGAAGACCGAGAAACCACATAAGATAGAACCCGACTGGGCTTCGAAATATCTAATCTCACGAACTGATGGGCCAAGGCCTGAACATCTTATGCAAGCGGTCTCTCACTAACAGGAATGAATGCAAGGCTACCCATACTCACTGCCTTTCTACTCAAAGCATCGACCACTACATCGGCCTTCCCGGGATGATACAGAATGGTAATATCATAGTCCTTTAGCAACTCCAACCATCTCCGCTGCCTCAAATTTAGATCCTTTTGTTTGAATAAGTGCTGGAGACTCTGATGATCCGTAAATACCTTACAAGACACACCGCATAGATAATGCCTCCAAATCTTCAATGCATGAACGATGCCTACCAACTCTAAATCATGAATAGGGAAGTTCTTCTCATGAGGCTTCAACTGGCGTGAAGCATAAGCAATTACTCTATCGTCCTGCATTAATACACACCCAATACCAATCTGAGAAGTATCACAATACATTGTATAAGAGCCTGACGCTAAAGGCAAAACTAGAACTGGAGTTGTGGTCAAGGCAGTCTTGAGGTTCTGAAAGCTCTCCTCACACTCATTCGATCACCTGAATGGCGCACCATTCTGGGTCAACCTAGTCAAAGGCGCTGCAATGGATGAGAAACCCTCCAGGAACGATGATAATATCCGGCCAAGCCAAGAAAACTCTGATTCTCAGTAACTGAAGACGGTCTGGGCCAACTCTGAACTGCCTCTATCTGCTTCGGATCCACCTTAATCCCCTAACTAGACACCACGTGCCCCAAGAACGCCACCGAACTGAGCCAAAACTCACACTTGGAGAACTTGGCATAAAGCTTCTCCTCCCTCAACCTCTTTAGTACAATCCTCAAATACTGGGCATAATCCTCCTGGCTACGTGAGTATACCAGGATAACATCAATGAATACTATGACAAACAAATCAAGATATGGCTGAAATACATTGTTCATCAGATGCATGAATGTTGTTGGGGCGTTGGTCAGCCCAAAAGACATCACAAGGAACTCATAGTGACCATAGTGGGTCCTGAATGTCGTCTTTATAATATCCGAGTCCCGAATCTTCAACTGGTGATACCTAGACCTCAAATCAATCTTAGAGAACACCCTCGCTCCCTGAAGCTGGTCAAATAGATCATCAATGTGCGGTAAAGGATACTTGTTCTTGATTGTAACTTTGTTCAACTGCCTATAGTCGATGCACATCCGCATAGTACCATCCTTCTTCTTCACAACAGAATCGGTGCACCCAAAGGTGACATACTAGGTCTTATAAACCCCTTATCAAGAAGCTCCCGAAGTTGCTCTTTCAATTCCTTCAACTCTACTGGTGCCATATGATACAGAGGAATAGAAACGGACTGAGTGTCCGGCATCAAGTCAATACCAAAATCAATATCCCCGTCGGGTGGCATGCCCGACAGGTCAGTAGAAAACACATCCGGAAAGTCTCTCACTATAATAATAGAATCAATAGTATGAGTATCAGCACCAACATCTCTGACAAAGGCCAAATATGACAAACACCCCTTCCAACTATCTGTTGGGCCTTCAAGTATGAAATCACCCTGCTGGGAACATAATCTAGAGAACCTCTCCACTTGATCCTTGGCAACCTCGGCATCGCCAACGTCACAGTCTTAGTGTGAAAATCCATAATATTATGAAATGGAAATAACCAATCCATACCCAAAATCACGTCGAAATCAACCATACTAAGTAATAAGAGATCAACTTTAGTCTCCAACCCTCCAATGGTCACTACACACGACCGATACACATGGTCCACAACAATAGTATTGCCCACCGACGTAGATACATGAACATATGAAACTAAGGACTCATGGGGCATATCCAAATATCGAGTAAAATAGGATGATACATAGGAATAAGTAGAACAAGGGTCAAATAATATGGAAGCATCTCTGTGGCACACTGAAACAATACATGTGATCACTGCATCTGAAGAAACAGCCTCTGGCCAGGCAGGAATAGCATAGAATCGACCTGACCGCCACCTGATCGGCCTCCCTCTCTAGGGAGACCTCTAGCTTCCTAGGCCCCACCCCGAGCTGGTTGGGCAGTTGGTGAAATAATTGGTGTGGAAGTCGCCACCTGACCCCTCTGCTGAACTAGACCTCCAAAGTGATGAGGATACTATTTACACACATGCGCAGACTCTCCGCACTTGAAGAAACTCCCCGCTAGTGGTGGGGACTGAATCGGGCCCCGAGAATCAGAATAACTACTAGAAGGACCTGGCACAAATGAACCTTGAATCGATGGAGCACGGGATGAACTCTGAACTGGGAGAGCACTGAGAGATGACTGCCCCGGGTGAGCACTGTATGAACCATGGCTAGCTGATGCACCCTGATGAACCGGACGATCCATCTGAGCGGGCCTATAAAGACGACCCCTGTTGTGGTGGGACTGACACCTAGAAGAAACACCGCTGAAACCACCTGAACCATGAGTCCTCTTGGCCTCCATCTCCTCACACTCCTGACTATGGACCAACTCTAGCTGCCGAGAAATATCAACCTCCTCCTCGAACCTAGCACCTAATGCATTCTCCCAAGTCAAAACAAAATGCAACTGATATATGAGGCCATCAATGAATCTCCAAATCGTCTCCTTCTCTGTGGGAACTAACCAGATAGTGTGACGGGCCAACTCTAAAAATCTCATCTCGTACTGGGTCACAGACATGCCCTTCTGACATAATTTCTCAAACTACCTATGCAACTCCTGCCTGTGGGTCGGTGGCACAAACTTCTCCAAAAAGAGAACGAAGAACTCGTGCTATCAAAGTGGTGCAGCATCGACTGGCCTGCTCCATTCATAGGCATCCCACCATTTAAAGGTTGCCCCTGTCAGCTAAAAAGTAGTAAATGAGACCCCACTAGTCTCCAGAATACTCGTCGTACGAAGAATCCGATGGCACCTATCCAAGAAGTCATAAGCATCCTCAGACTCAGCCCTACTCAATGTTGGAGACTTGAGCCTCCCAAATTTCTCTAGTCTCTTATGCTCCTTATCACTCATAATAGGACCCACCTAGGCCTTAGCAAGTGCAACCGTTTGGGCTAGTAGTACCCCCGGTGTCTGAAGTCCATGCACCACCTACCTTGGAGTTTGGGCGGCGGAAGTCTTAGCACCTCCCCCGGCCTGAGAAGTGGTTGCTACGGCCGGAACTGAAACCGCTTGAGAAAGCCTAGTGCAAACAGTCAATACCTGGGCCAGAGCCTCCTAAAGGCCTAGAATCACATTGGGCACAGCTGGTGCCTGAGCTGGTCCCACCGGTTCAACCACATCTAGAATCTTCTCCCGAGCTGGAGAAACTGGTGGATCTGCAGGTATTGCTCTAGCTGTTGTACGAGCTGCACCTTGGCCCCTACCACGGCCCTGGCCTCTCGTGGCCTTAGCTGGTGGTACGGGTGGCCGTCTGCCCGGTCCGGTAGCACGTGCACTCACCATCTGTGAGAGAATAGAATAGCAGGAGTTTAGTTTTTGGAATCAACAAATTCGGACGACAAGAACACAAGAAAGTGAAGTTTTCCTAATGGTTCGACAGCCTCTCGAAGATAAGTACAGATGTCTCTGTACCGATCCGCAAGATTCTACTAAACCTGCTCATGACTCATGAGACCTATGTAACCTAGGCTCTGATACCAACTTGTCACAACCTAATTCTCACATGTCGTGATGGCGCCTATCACAATACTAGGCAAGCCGACAACCACAATAAACCACGCATTCTTTAATTTTGAAAACATAATAAAATAAGTTTAAGAGAAAAATCTCATAAATACTTATACAAAATACTACGACTCAATACGATATTCCCCAAAATCTGGGTGTCACTGAGTACATGAGCATCTATACAATAACATGGTTTGAAACACTATCTAGAAAGATAGAACGGTATAATAAAAACTAAAAGATAAAGGAGGAGAGTCAACGTATGCGAACGCCAAAGCAGCTACCTCGAAAATCTATGAACTGATAAAGCTCCAAAATCAGCAACCACCGTACTCGGAAGTACCTAGATCTTCACACAAAATGTTGAGTGCAGTATGAGTACAACCGACCCAATGAACCCAATAAGTAACAAGACTAACCTTAGGCTAAAATCAGTGACGAGCTCAACAGATACAATCTAAATATAGAAATAATAGCACAAAAATGTAGGTATGCTTTCGAATTCAATAGTTAAAGCTCAAACAGGTAAAATATGCTAAGTGTAACTGAAATGAGGAATGATACGTCTCGATATTTACATGTCAATTATGTATGCCAACTGTAATGCAAAACAATGATTAAATCATATGCATACTCTCAGAGTGTCAAATCACTCAGTCCTCACAGTCACCCAATCCTCGCAATCACTTGGCACTCGCTATCGGCGCTCGCACTCGGCACTCACACTCAGTAGGTACCTGCGCTCACTGCTGATAAGTCAGACTCCGGAGGGGCAGATCCTGCCCAAGCACTATAATAAGTCAATCATGGTATGAATCAATAAAGCTTGATGTTGCGTGCATCCAGATCCCATAAATATCCTCACAATCAGGCCCTCGGTCTCACTCAGTCATTAATCTCTCCAGTTTCTCAGGCTCACAAATATCATGATAATCAGCCCAAACAATGATAATATGATGTATCAATAAATGGAAACAGAGACAAAGATATGATATGCAAATGATAGTTGTGACTGAGCACATAATTGCAAATTAAGCAAGTAATTTAACAGTAGCACGACCTCTGTGGGTCCCAATAGTACCAGCATATGGCCTAAGCATGATTTCTAACATGAATCACAACTCAATTCCTCTAACACATGGAGAATATACAGATAACAACAAGATTATTTATCTACATAGTTCCACGGAATCGACCGATTCACAATTCGTGCGGTGCACGCCTACACGCCCGTCACTTAGCATGTGCGTCATCTCAACACCAACCACATAACACGTAATTCAAGGATTTATACCCTCAAAATCAATTTTAGAAGTGTTTCTTACCTCAACCCATTCAAATCTCTACTCCAACAAGCCCTTGCCTCGTGAATCGGCCTCCGAACGACTCGAATCTAGCCACAAACAATTCGATACAATCAACACGAGCTATAGGAATCAATTCCATATGAAAAAGCTAAGTTCTTAAGCAAAAGTCAAAAAGACAACTCAAAAATTCAACCCCGGGCTCATGTCTCGTAATCCGACAAAATTAATAAAATCCAAACACTCATTCAACCACGAGTCCAACCATACCAAAATTACTCAAATCCGATCACAACTCGACCTTCAAATCCTCAAATTAAAGCCTATGAAGTTTCTACAATGTTTTCCTAAATTTTCAACCCAAATCACTAATTAAATGATGAGATCAATGATATATTCATGTATTTTAACTAAAACCGAGTTAGAATCACTTACCCCAATCACTCCCTTGAAAATATCTCTAAGAATTGCCTCAATCCGAGCTCCCAAAATCAAATTGTGAAATAAAATCAAACCCTCGTTTTTGAGATTTTTATTATCTACCAGACATCCCTTCTTCGCAAACACGGAATGTGCCTCGCGTTCGTGAAGCACAACCTCAGCTACCCAAAACTTAACTCTACACGAATACGGAAGTCTCCCATGCAAACGCGATGCTTCATAGAATTTGGCCTACGCGAACGCGTCCCCCTGACCACGAATGCGAAGTCTAAAGGCTTGGTGCCCAGCCTGCCTCCACCTTCTACGTGAATGTGAGTGGCTCATCGTGACCGCGATGCACAACTTTCCTAGATGTTCGTGAAAGTGTTGCTCTCTTTGCGAACGCGAAGAACAAATTTTCACTTGCCCCAAATAACTCTCCGCGAACACAAGAACTCTCTCGTGAACGCGTACAAGGAAACCAGCACCAGCAAAATCAGCAGTCTTCCAAGTTCCAAAATGTGTCGAACATGATCCGAATCACACCCGAGGCCCCCAGGACCTCAACCAAAAATACCAACAATTCCTAAAACACGATACGAACTTAGTCGAGGCCTCAAATCGCATCAAACAATATCAAAAATACGAATCGCACCCTAATTCAAGCTTAATGAACTTATGAACTTCTAACTTGTACATTCGATACCAAAACCTATCACATCAACTCTGATTGACCTCAAATTTTGCACACAAGTCATAAATGACACAACAGACCTATTAAAACTTCCATAACCAAAATCCAAGCCCGATAACCACAAATTCGACTCTCGATCAAACTTCTCAACTCTCCAAACTTCTAATTTTCCAACTTTTGCCATTTAAAGCCAAAATCACCTATGGGCCTCCAAATCAATATCCAGACACACTCCTAAGTACAAAATCACCATACAGTGCTATCGGAACCCTCAAAACTCCATTCCGGAGTCGTTTTCACATAAGTCAACATTCAGTCAACTCTTTCAACTTAAGCTTCCAACCTTGGGACTAAGTGTCCCAATCTATTCCGAAAGATCCCCGGAACCAAACCAACCACCTCAGCAAGTCACATAACAACAACTGAGAACAGAATAAGTAGTAAATGGTGGAACGGGGCTACAACGCTCAAAACGACCGGCCAGGTCGTTACAGTAAAAAAGTCTATATCGGCTGCAAACTCCGAGAACCAGGTAAATTTAGTCAATTCTTAATAACTAACGCAAATTTATTTGCCTTTAGCCATGCAGATATGCCAGGAATCCCCAAAGAGATCGCCACACACAAACTGAATGCCGACCCCTTCTTTCCCCCGATAAGGCAGGTCCGACGAAAGTTAAACCCCACCATCAATGATGTCATCCATGAGGAAGTAGAGAAGTTATTGGCGAACGGCTCCATTAGGGAATCGAACGGCTCCATTAGGGAATCAAAGTACCACAAATGGATTTCCAAGGTAGTGATGGTCAAAAAGAAAAATAGGAAATGGAGGATGTGTGTGGACTTCACAGATCTAAACAAAGCATGCCTGAAAGATTCATTCTCGTTTCCATATATCGACCAACTCATCGACGCAACGACGGGGAACGAGTTGTTAATTTTTCTGGATGCATACTTGGGTTAGAACCAGATAATCATGGAGGAAGAAGACCAAGAGAAAACTACGTTCATCACCCACAAAGGAACATATTGTTATAGGGTCATACTGTTTGGGTTGAAGAACGCAGGGGCTACCTATCAAAGATTGGTCACAAAAATGTTCAAAGACCAACTCGGAAAAACTATGGAGGTATATATCGACGACATGCTGGTCAAATTCATGAAGGCAGAGGATCATGTCAATCACCTGAAGGAAGCCTTCGATGTACTAAGACAATATGGGATGAAACAAAACCCCGAGAAATGCGCGTTTGGAATAGCCTCGAGAAATATTTTGGGCATCTTAGTATCGCAGCGAGGAATTGAGGTCAACACAGACAAAATCAAGGCTATCGACGGGATACCTGAGTAATTGACTACTAAGAAGCAAGTCCAATGATTGACTGGTCGAATTTCCACCTTATCTGGATTTATCTCACAGTCGTCTGATAGATGCCACGTGTTTTTTGGCGTACTCGAAAAGGATAACGACCTCGAGTGGACGCTCAAGTGCGTACAAGCACTGCGAGAACTGAAGACGTATTTGTCATCACCACCTTTACTCTCGAAGCTTGAGCCCGGGGAGCACCTCCTCATCTACCTCGTTGTCTCCGAAGTAGCGGTAAGTGTGGTCCTGGTTCGAGAAAATAAAGGTAACATTCTCTTATTTATTATATTAGTAAAACACTTGTCGATACCGAGACGAGGTACCCATACCTCGATAAATTAGCCATGCCCCTAGTCGTAGCTTCACGAAAGCTTAGACCCTATTTCCAATGCCACCCTATCTCGGTAGTCACCACTTTTCCTTTAAGAAGCATTTTACATAAACCTGAGCTGACGGGGAGGCTGGCCAAATGGGCCATCGAGTTAAGTGAGCACGACATCACATATCAGCCTCGAACAATAATAAAGTCACAAGTGTTCACAGACTTTAGCGCAAAAGTAATG
Organism: Nicotiana tabacum; assembly: GCF_000715075.1. Taxonomy (NCBI): domain Eukaryota; kingdom Viridiplantae; phylum Streptophyta; class Magnoliopsida; order Solanales; family Solanaceae; genus Nicotiana; species Nicotiana tabacum. The sequence continues at coordinate 45,738,610 of NC_134093.1, read as the reverse complement.
CCTGAGGCTGAGAAGGAAGCCGCTCAACCTTCTCTTCAAACACAAGAACTCTAGATCCTATACACCAACACTGTATCCAATGCTTCCGGGTCTGTAATGGGACTCGTACTCGAGGTCCCTACCGGTGAAGTAATTCGCAGTCCATAAGGTGCTCGGTATGATTAACAACGAGGCCGAGTATGAGGCCGTAATTGCAGGTTTAATACTAGCACTCAAATATAGGGCGAAGCGATTAAAACTCGGTTGTGATTCTCAGGTCGTAGTCAACCAGGTTACAGGGACTTTCCAAATCAAAGAACAAAGGTTGCAAAAATATCAAGCCGAGATCTGCAAACTGCTGCCCAATTTCCATGAATGCCAGCTTGACCAGATCCCACGAGCTCAAAACATCGAAGCAGACGACCTCGCCAAACTAGCCGCCGTAACCAAAAGCATAACGACCGGAGACAAAAGCGTAGTCCATCTCCTTAACTAGTCACTAGACCAAATCAAGGTAAAATCTGTAAATTTAACTTGGGACTGGCACAATTATATTATTACGTATTTGCAGGATGGCATCCTCCCAAACAACAAAAAGGAAGCTAAAAACGAAGAATGCAAGCGGCTAAATACAGCCTCTTTCATAACGATTTATACAAGAGAACGTATGGCGGTCCTTTGGCAAAGTGCTTAGGCCCAAACCAAACCCAACGCGTTCTCGAGAAAGTCCAGAAATGCCATTGCGGAGCTCATTCCGATGATCGAGCACTCATTAGGTTCCTCATACGGGCCGGGTACTATTGGCACGCCAAGAAGAAAGATGCCTCAAAGTTCGTGAAGAAATACAAGCAGTGTCAAAAGTACGCCCCAATAATCCAGCAAGCAGACAAACACCTTCAATCGGTCACCTCTCCATGGCTATTATTAAGTGGGGAATGGACAACATAGGTCCACTCCCGTCGGGATAAGGTAATGTAAGATTTCTTTTAGTTTTAACTGACTATTTCTCTAAATTGGTGGAAGCAGGGGCCTTTTCCCAAATTCGCAAGCAAGAGGTAATCACTTTCATATGGAAAACGTCATCTTCCGATTCGACCTACCTAAATAGATAAGATGCGACAACAGACCCCAGTTCATGCGAAGAAGAACCACCGAGTGTTTCGAATAATGGCATATCAAAAGAATACTTTCAAATCCTTACCACCCAGATGGCAACGGACAAGTGGAATCATCCAATAAGACAATACTAACCATCATGAAGAAGAAACATGAAGAGGCAAAGGGACTGTAGCCGAAAATACTCCCAGAAGTATTATGGGCGCACAGAACTACCTCGAAGACGAGCACAGGAGAGACACCTTACTCCCTCGTCTACGGAAGAGAAGCAGGCATACTAGTCGAAGTCGGAGAACCCAGCCTGATGTACTCCCATGAAAGCGGCACCAACAATGACGAGAATAGGAGACAAGATCTCGACGAGGTCGAGGAGCGACGAGACATGGAGTACTTAAGGATGGTCGCTGAGAAACAACAAGAAGAATGCTACTACAACAAAAAGTCAAAGGTTCGATTACTCAAGGTCGGAGATTACATACTCAAAGCCAAAACCCAAGCAAAGAGGGATACACGAGAAGGAAAATTGGGAACAAAATGGGATGGACCTTACAAAATTATAGGCAAAGCAGACAAAGGCTCGTTCCAATTGGAAACTATGGAAGGGAAGCTCCTACCAAACAATTGGAATATCAGTCATCTCAAGCACTTCAACTTCTAAGAAACAAGAAGTGCCCCATAAGTCGTACTCTTTTCTCCCTCACTTGAGTTTTGTCCCAATAGGGTTTTCCCAAGGAGGTTTTTAGATCGGAACACTTCGAGTTGGAATGCATGAGAACAGGCAGATATTTCATTGCATGACTCCTCAAAATTCTCCAACTCGAACAATGAAGGGACTAGATATACTGAAATATACTGGGACTGGGACTGGAACGCTAGCCAACACCCAAAACTTGTAACTTCCTCCAAACATTTCTCAAAGGAAAACTAATATAATCAGAGCAACGTCAAAATAATAGAAGTACACGTTTATCGAAACTTCTCCAATAAAAGGTTAAGTTCGACCCAGCTCAAATAACACATATCGGCCCTCGGCCATGATTTAATAAAAGGTTAAGTTCGACTAAGCTCGAACATCACCTATCGGCCCTCGACCACGAATTAATAAAAGGTTAAGTTCAATCAAGCTCAAACAATACCTATCGACCCTCGGCCACAACCTAACTTAAAGGTACATTTGATCGACTGGAACAACACCTATCCGCCTCCGGCCACATCTCAACTAAGAGACATACTCGACTTGTTTAAACAAAGGGCCGATACGGCCTACAACTATTAGGCCCAAAGGCTTCGGCCACCTAGAGGACAATAACAAAAAAGAATAAAGAGGCAAAACATACAAGTACAAAAATAAAATGCAGAAATGAAAAAGGTACATGTAAAACAAAAATCAACTTTGATATTCATATTTAGATGAAGAGTTTTTTACATAAACGCTCGAAGACGCCAACAAAAAAAATACAAGAATTAAAACAAAAACTAATGGCCATCACCATCCAGGCCTCCAACATCCTCTCCATCCTCGCACTGACCATAAGCGGAGTCATACCAAGCACCATCTGCGAGCCGGTCTATGCCCTCTTCCTCATCCTCCTTGGAACTAGGTTGAGGCATGGCAGGATCATAATCACAAGTGAGACAAGCCTCACGAGCTTTGACTCGAGCATCCTTAAGAGCCGTCTCAGAAATAGAGCCTGCCGTATGCAAGTCGCAGAGCACATCAAGCCGGGCTTCAATATGGATCCACCCCTCGTACAGCTCTCGAGGAATGTTAGGATACTGTAAAGCATTACACGAAGTGGGCCGTGTGAGCAGTTGGGCCTTCTCAGCCTCAAGAGCAACAACTCGATCCTCTCCTCAAATCGGTCCTCCTTAGGCCTAGCCGTTGATAGATCATTCTCCCACTCAGAATGGAGAGTCATGTTTGCCAGCTCGAGAATGTCAATCTTTCTCCGAGCATCCATTCGGAAAGACTCTGTCTGCTCGAGCATCTGTTGCATCTCAGCGACCTCCCCTGATAGTGTCAATTTTAAGTTGGCATCCGTCCAATTGGCTTCGTAGTTGAACCAATTGAGTCTCAAGGTCACTGCATTGGGCCTCCATGCCCTTAATTAACTAGAGCTCTTATGCTTTTCTCTTCAACGCTCCCTCTAGAATGTTGAATCTCTCCACAACTGCCATTAGCTCCTCGTCTTTATTCTTCAACTTTTCTTCGCCCCCCTTGCGAAACCACCTTCGAATGTCCCGATACTTTCCACGGTACTCTTCGTACTTACCCTTTAACTACACATAAATATCTTTTTGTCTCTTCTCCCTCCGAGCACTCTCAATCTCCAGAATAACCATATGCAAATCAAAGAAAATGTAAGAGTTAAAACCCAGAAATAAGTTAAGACAAAGGAAAAAGAATGAACAACAGTTATACTTACCCTGAGAGAGACCAACAATGTTCTTTGATAGGGTAGTGTCATTTATCTCCTTGAGGGTCACACCCTCGGCGTCGGAGCAGAGAGGACCAAGAGCGAGGACCACCTCCACGGTATTTCTCAACAAGTCACGATCCATTGGGATCGTGATGGTCCTTGAGCCTCCCTCCATCCTCACCTCGGTCTGGGTGAGTCCCTCATCAATCATCCTAAGGTCGTCAGGGTCCATGTCGGAACCTGACTCATCGCCCTCGACAACGACGTCTTTTCCTTTTCCCTCATCGGCTAGAGAAACATTCATTCCCGGCCTAAAAGACGAAGCCTCTTCTTTCCCCGTGGGCACGGAGCCATTGCCAAGTGTCCTCTCAACGACCCTCTCCTCCTCAAGACACTACAGCATGCCCGCGTGGGGCCTCGGAAGTCGCCCCAACAGCATCTCCGATGTGTATCATTGTTGTTTCCCGCAGTGTGAAGTCTCTCTCCACTGAGTAGACGGCCAAGGGAACTCCCCCTCCCCCCCTCCCCTCCCCCACATCCATAGCCTTTCTTTTGCAGGGCCTTAGGTCCCCATCATAGGGGGGACTTCATCATCCTTATCAATAAGAGAAAACAAATGAGGAGCGGGTACAGCAGCTGGGATAGGGGCGGAAGCAGAAGGCGTAGTATCCGTGACGAGGGTGGAGGCTGAAGGCGTGGCGGCCCTTCTCCTTCTAAATGTGGGCACAAGTGCCCTATTCCTTCTTAAAGTCCCCCTAACTGAACATGAAAAAGACAAAGCATAGGGGTTTATAACAACATAAGCCAATACAAAATACGATCACGGCATGAAGAGAAAAATTACCAGTCAAGGGAAGGGCTGGTCTGAACTTCTGAAAGAAGCTCAGCCAGTCGCAAATCCTCACGGTGTGAGGGAGAACCTGCTTGACCCAGTCAGCAATACGTATCGCCAGGGGAGGAGGATGACTATTGGCTGCAGGGAGAAAAGAATCATTCAACCAATTTGAAACTAACAAAATGCTTCAAAAAGTAAAAATAAAAGAAAAACCTAAACACTTAGATGTATGGTTCCAAGCCTCAGGGAAACCATCGACATTAGCCACAACGGCCTCCGTCTTGGCATAGAAGTAGTCGAGCCAGAATTACCGTCTACCTTTGTCGTCTAGCTTTACCACCAAACACTTGCCCCCACGATGTTGCAGGTTCAACATCGTCCCTCTGTAGAAGCTAGGTGCAAGAAGATGCACCAAGTGCCGCTCCGTGACCTCGACTCCGGCAAGCTCAGCAAATGTTGATAGCATTTTGATGACCTTATAAACATAAGGGGCGAGCTAAGCGGGGCATATGCCGTAATGGCGGCAAAACTCCTCCACCAGCGCGAGAAGGGAGAACGAGTAACCAATGGTAAACGAGTAGGCATAAAGAGCTCAATACCCGGGACGGTGAACATGCACTTTGTCCTCACCGGCGGGAATAAAATCAACATGGTTGGGAAGGTCGGATTTGGCTCTGAATTTAGTCAAGTGCTTATATGCTATCTTCGATAGAAATTTTCCGGGCGCCGTGTCCAGCGACCGTTGAAAATCGGACCTGGCCTCAGGGTGTGGGGGATAATCTCCTCCACTGATGGAAGAGTTTCATCCTCTACGGCGGCAATGACACTTTTCCCATGAGCAGGGAACACAACAGCCAAAGGGACAGCGTGACTCTCTTCATCAACATTAGAGGGAAGGTTTGACATAGTTCTGGAGACTAAGAGAAATACCGGGAAAGAAGTCGGAAATGAATAAGAGTTCTTACGAAGCAGAGGATTTCTTGAGAAGCAGAAGAATTCTTATGAAGCAGAAGAAAGAAATCCAAGGGAGAAATTTAGAGAGTGTAAAGTTTGAATTTTGATAAAGCCATCCCTATTTATAGAGATGAAGGAACGGGACCCAAAATTCCTCATCATGATTAACACGGGAATCGAAATGATAGAGCCAATCAAAAGTCGCACGCAAAATGATGTGACACTTCGGGAACAAGCGTCATCATGTCGACTGACGTCATGACGTCATTTCTTTTGTGGACCAGACGGTTCCAGCAAATCACCTGGAAAAAATTAGGATTTTGAAATATATGGCCCACGGAGGGCCACGTCGCCCGCTTGTCATAACGACCACAACCGTTGTTATCCCTCATTGAACTTTCCCACGAAGATAACCTCAACAAGCGGAGGGACTAACTGTATGGGCCAAAAATTACCATACTTATATGTGTGCCTAATAGATATTAAGAAAATCTTCGGAGACCTCCACGTTTTATCAATTTGTTTGCAATGAAGGACGAAGGCGAGGTCGCGGAGTCAATGGAGATCGAGGTCGAGGACGAGTACTCTCCTTAATGGGGCAGTAACGGCTAGATTCAGAGATAATACTTTAAAGAGAATATTTCTAGAATCTGTACTATTAGGGTTTTGTGGCTCATGTATCCTTATAAATAGAAAAAGATGTAGATCAGAGAGGGGATTGGACACTAATTGTAAGAAACAAGATATTGACATTCTCTGAATATTCATGCTTTATTACATACATATAAAATACACATTTTCTTCAAATCTGTGTCTAACATTTCTCCCACGATCTAAGGAGAATCCGAATATTCAAAGGCTCATCAATCATTTATTATTGTGAGGAGGAATATCACAGAATCTCACCCTTTTTTCGGGTACCTCATTTGCGGTTATTTACATAAATACCATTATATATCATTTACTACTATTTAATACTATTTTATTTGTTCTTGGGCCATCGAATACTATTTATTGTTATGCGTTTACTGCCATTCAAATGGAACTTGTGACATTCTGCCACAAAATCAGTTAAACAATCTTTTGGATATTAATATTGGCTAAGATTAACTCTATTCTATTAGAAAATCTAATTGTTTAAGCCTAGATTTAGATTTTGGGTCAAACATATACGGTTTACTCTAATGGTTTATGCAACCATTAGTAGCTTCCTCCATGGCTTGAACTCGTAACTTATAGGTCACACGGAGATAACTTTACCGTTGATCTAAGGCACCACTTTAACACGGAGTAAAATCATAAATTTCGAAAGACCACCTTTCTCTGTTCTCTATTTGACCCTTTCCTCTTTATAGGCATAGACTGTTGTTCTATTTCACTCCAACCAAACTGAGGTGATATTTTTTTTTACTTAAAAACTAATATTAATACATTTTCTTGCGCAGCTGTGTATTTCTTTTAATCGGCTAGATAAAACACATTCATCGATATAATAATAAATATATGTTTTGCTATTCTATTTTACTCTCACATATTGGTGGAGAGTAATAAACAGAGATCCCAAATCTTACAGCAATAATTTGGAAAACAGAAAAGGGTCAAAATACCCTTTTACCTTTTACCGGGAGAAAAGGATTAAATATACCTTTCGTTATACTATTCATCCATCACTATCCTGACGTTACAAAATTAGTACAAAAATGCCCCTCCGCTATTAGAGTCTTCCACCATGATAATATTATCCTATATGGCCTAACATTTTGTTGAAGTGGATGCCATGTGGCATGCCACCTCATCCCGGCCCATTCTTTTGCCTTTTTCTTTATTTTTTATTCACCACTTCTGTTGACAAACTCCTTGAACACAATCCATTACCCCTCCATCTTACCACGATTAATTAACCATTTTTTAAACCTTTTATTGCTGCAAACTTCTTTATCAGATCTCAAAAAGTCATCTTTATAACCAATTTTATCATCAACCATTTTTTAAACCTTTTATTGCTGCAAACTTCTTTATCAGATCTCAAAAAGTCATCTTTATCACCAATTTTATCATCTCCAACCGTGGCCCAAAATTGGCGATGGACAGTGATTTTATTTTAATCGTTAAACTATGTGTGAGTTGTGCACATTAGTTATTTCAGTCATTCATGAGTGACTTTTCACTTTGGAGGGATTATGCTATGATATTTACATTCATTAATGAGTGTGCTGAGTCGTTGATGTCGTCTTGAGTTTTTTTTGCCGATGTTGTCTTGAGTTGACAGTATACATTATTGATAGAATGGTAGCTTCAAACTGTTGTTGTAGTGCATTGTTGTGATCAGAGGCGGAGCCAGAATTTGAACCTTATGGATTCGGAATTGTAATCCTTTTAAGTTACTGGGTTCTAAATTAATAAGTTGTACATATTCAATGAATTTCTTAAGACAAATACATGGTTTGAACAAAAGCTACTGGATTCGGCCGAACTCTTATCTCGCACTCTACCTCCGCCCCTGGTTGTGATACTCGTGGGACTTCGATATGCTTATGTGTTCGATATTCTAAAAGCGACTTCCAACTATTTAATTTGTCAAAATCCCAAGACAATTAATTTTTAATATGGTGATGTGTCTATGCAGTTTTAAAGAAGAGGGGCGACTAATGAAGGTTTGTAACGACCTGACCAGTTATTTTGAGCTCTAGAACTCCATTTCCCTAATTGATTCTTTCTGTAGATTATTTTGATATTTTATGACTTGTGGGGATGGATGATTTAGTTCCCGAGAGGTTCGGGAGTAATTTTGAACACGTAGTTCCGATGTTGAGGCTTAAGATTGGAAGAGTTGACCAAAGTCAATATTATATGTAAGCCGCCCCGTATTGGTGGTTTTAAGGTTTCAATAGATTCGTATGATGATTTTGGACTTATATGTATGTTTGGTTTGGGTCTCGGATGGCCCGGGATTGATTTGACGCTTTCAGTCGAAAGTTAGGATTTTGAACTTAAGAAAGTATGAGGTTTTTGGTAATGCGGGATTCTTAGTTTTGATGTTGTTTATAGTATTTGAGATTTTGAACAAGTGTGTGTAGGGTATATGGACTTTCTATGATGATTTGACGGGATCCGAGGAGGCTCGGATAAGTTTCGGGGAGGTTTCAGATTATTTTGAGCTAAGTTAGAATTTCTAATGTCTAGTGCAGCCGCACCTGCGAGGCTGAGGTTGCATATGCGGTGGTTGCAACTACGGATGTGTTTACGCATTTGCAAAGAGGGGATGGGGATAGGCCGGCAAGGTCGTACCTGCGGTGAAATGTCTTGCACTTGTGGCCAAGTAGTCTGCACCTGCGGAAATGCCTGACAGATTCTTCTAAGTCGAGATCTAGCTTATTTTTATCAATTTTGAGTTTTGGAAATCGAGATAAGGCAATTTTTGAGGAGATATTCACCCCAATCTTGAGAATAAGTAATTCTTACTTAGTTTTGATTATATATTATGATTTCCCATCTATTTCTACACCTAAAATATAGAATTTAAGAATAGAATTTGAGATTTTTATCTATAACTTAAGAGAGTGTATTTTGAGATTTTGAACACCAATTTGGATTCGAATTTGGAAACTAATCATGTATTTGGACTCATGCGGTTATGGGTCAACGGGATTTAACCTCAGACTCAAATTTTAAACATGTGAGCCTGGGTTGACTTTTTATTGACTTTTGATATTTGATTAAAAATTGAAGTTTTATTGTTTAGAATTGGTTTTATTGACTTTATTTGACCTCGTTAAGTATTGTTTATTTGGATTTGGAGCGTTTGGAGGTTCCAGATAGAGAAAAGTGTTTATTGGACGGTTGAGGCTTTTACTATACAAGGTAAGTCTCTTGTCTAAACTTATTAAGAGAGAACTTTCTACAAATTGAACTTATGTGTTACATGCTACATGATTTGGGAGTAACATATATACGATGTGAAGAGCGTATATACGTACACTAAGACTATGTCATGCTTGGGATAGTTTAAGGCTTCTTTATACTTTGTTTGGTTGTATACTCTTCTTGACTTATGATTTACTTGATTGTAGGACTATGTGAGCAAAATTATCATGCTTAGATATCATGTTAGCTTATGACATCTTATTTGAGCATGATAGGCTATTTTTGAGATTGTTGATATACTTGATTTAGCCGTAGTCATACTTTATATAATGAACATACATGCGCTTTCTTAATTTTTTACGTCCTTGTGCATTTCATTGGTTATTACTTGAGCATATGCATACATCCTTGGAGATGGAAATCTTGATATCGATTAGTATGCTCATGGAACATTGAGACTTTATGAGTGGATTGATATTTTTATGGAACAAGGTTTTTTGTCACGATCCAAAATCAACCGTCGTGATGGCGCCTATCATAATACTAGGCAAGCCGACTACTCAGACATTTCCAACAATTTAAATCTTTGAAAGATATAAAAATAGCTTAATTAAAGAAAATCTTTTAAAAATAGGATAGGAAGTCATAACTCAATATATAATCTCTCCCAAAATCGGGGTGTCACCGAGCACATGAACATCTACATAAAGATATAGTCTGGTACACCGTCTAGAAAATAAAACTGAAATAAATAACATGAAAGATAAGGGAGGAGAGTCAAGGTCTACGAACGCTTAGCAGCTACCTCGATAATCTCTGAATGTTTGGACTCTGCAACTCAGCAACCGCTGTGATCGGAAGCACGTGGATCTGCACACGAGGTGCAGAGTGTAGCATGAGTACAACCAACTCAATAAGTAATAAATCTAACCTTTGGACTGAAAGTAGTGACGAACTCAGCAGGTACAGTTCAATATGAAAATAACAGTGCAGAAATATAGGCATGTTTTCAAGTTCATCAGATAAAAACTCAATACAAGTAAAATAGACCAACACTGAATGATAGGAGGGATATGACATTTCTATACCTACATGCCATTGTGCATGATATATATGGTACACTACAATGGAAGCCTCGCGTACTCACACTCTCAGGGTGCTAAATCACTCATTACAGTACGGGGCAGGTCCAGCCCAGGGAACTCCATCCCACTCCATCCCAAATCTATATATATATATATATATATATATATAATCCAGGGGCATTAACCAGTGACGTGGCACATCTCTTTAACAATGAATGATATTTATATTTTTTGTCATTTTTTGCCTTTTCTTCATTTTCAGTATATAATTTAAATACATAAAAACAACAAACAGTTGTGAGGGCAAATCAAAAGTTGCAACGGATGGCTAAACGACGGGTTCTTAAAATATAAAAAATTAAAGCCAATTAATGTCTGGTTTCTGTAAAATGCTGGTGAATATGGACGACTAATTCTTCGGCTCATTCATATATTTTCGATCTCCACAAAGAAGATTCGTGTAGTCTCTTTGCCTGCGTATTCAAAATACGGTACTATCCATTATTTTTTTTTTGTCATTTACTTTCAACCTTTTTACTAAATTAAAGTTATTTTCCAGTAGAATAATAGATTTATGAGGCGATGCTAAATCTGTGGCGAATGGTCGAGCACCACCATATATTACTGGTATCATGAAGTTATTCTTCGCATTATTTTTTTTTTTAAAATTGATTTTTTTTTTACTGTTTAAAGCAATTTGAAATGTTTAGCGTATGCGTGCAATCAATTCGTCGTCTTTTTTTTGTGTTATGTTTATGGATTATGTTTATTCTCTTACTTAATTTTTTTCTTTCCGGTTTATCATTTTCGCCTTGCTTAAATGACAAAATATGCTTAGTGAACTTTGAACTGCTTTTGAGAATAACAACTAGATTGAAGAACTCAGTTTTTGGTAAAATAATAGTAAACCCACCTTCTCATAATCTTGTTATTTCTTACGTGTTCCTTTGATCTTTGTGCTGTAAACCCCAGTAACCTGTAGGTATTTATTCTTAATTTATTAATATATTAAACAATAAAAATTATGGTATAAGACATGAACAATATATACCGTACAGTGATTTACTTCACTTTTTTTACCCAAATTATTTGTGAACTTAAATATCTTTTTCCCGCGACTTTTGATACTTTTAACATTAAAAAGACACTCGAAACTGCCGTAATGTTTGATACAAGTTTAGAAAAATCATAGAGAATACATATTTGAAAATTTGAGTCTATCACTGAATTGATATTGGTAGCCGAACACGTACTGTGGCAATATTTAGTTTTGAGTTGTGTTGTTTAATTTTTCGTGAATAATTTCTCTCTTTTATTTGTTTGTTCTACTTTTCATTATTTTTTGCAAAAGCAGAACATACATATCCTTTTTAAAATTACCTTGTACAAAATACATATCCTTTTTTAAAATACATTTTCGTTGTAAACTTTTCGATAATTTCAGTTTACATCCTTCATTTATATAACTGTTGGGTCTTCCTACTGTACCAATTTTTCGTATTATTGTTAGAAAAGTATCAGTTGATCAGAACGTACGAAGGGCTTGCATGGTGAACAGCATTTTGTTGTACTACTTATACTAGAGTAGTTTAGTAGCGCCTTTTGAATCGCGATCTCATTATTTAAAATAATCTAATTTGTTAATTTGAAATTTTGGGTTTAATCTCAAATCTAGCTCGGTTGAGGAAAAAAAATTAAACCTTAATTTTACGTTTGATTTTAGGAACTCGAGAATTAGAGCTAATGATGATGACTGAATTGTGTATGCAAACAAATTTTAATATGAATAAACTCATCTTGTACATGCTAAATTCATAATTTGAAGGGGTAGTTTGAATATATGTTCACGGTATAATTTAATAAAGAATATAAAATTCAATTTATGTGATGGTATTTGAATTTAGAGAGTAAAACAAGTAAAAGGAGTTCTCTTTTTTCATGATTATTTTATATTCTTTTTAAAGATTTTGAATGGTTAATTATTGTGACATATAATACTTTATATAATTTGTCTAAATTCTTGGTTGAGTTAAGGAGATTGACTCTCGAAAATTATAAAACATAAATTGAAATAGATGAAGTATAAATATAAATCTATGTAAAAACGGATAAGAGAATGTGAAGAACGGAAGTAAAGGAGAAGCGTAGCCTCTTTCCCAATCAGAAATAGAAAAAACTTATAACGAGATAGTCTGCCTTGAATATAGAACAAATTACGTCTATTTATCAAAGCAATTTGATATCTCTGTCGCAATTGATGGATCACTCAGGTTGTTTTCCTATGCATTAAACTTTTATGTATTATACAGAGTGGGTTGCTCTAGTGGTGAGAACCCTCCACTTCCAACCAAGAGGTTGTGAGATCGAGTAACCCCAAGAGCAAGGTGGAGAGTTCTTGGAGGGATAGAGCCGAGGGTCTATCGGAAACAGCCTCTCTACCCCAGGGTAGGGTTAAGGTCTGCGTACATACTACCCTCCCTAGACCCCACTAGTGGGATTATACTGGGTTATTGTTGTTGTTGTTTGAATATATATATATATATATATATATATATATATATATAAAAGTAAGATTATTTTTATATGCATATCCTCACGATTTTTAAAGTCGACGGATTTTCCTTTTACATATATATATATATATATATATATATATATATATATATATAAAAGTAAGATTATTTTTATATGCATATCCTCACGATTTTTAAAGTCGACGGATTTTCCTTTTACTATAACTTTCATTGTTGCCGGTATTGACATGTAAAACGGGACTCTATCTTTATTCTCGTCCGATTAATCAGTTCTTCAAAAGATCTATCAGACTATGGAGTAAATGATTTGATCAACGAATATTCGATTCTTTCTTCAATGTAGAATCGATTCACACCAATTCTTCTATTTTTTATAGAAAAAATATGGATTCGGGTCATCATTAATCATTTGATATAGTATTCGATACGTATGTATATACGTTTATCGTTCACTTCATTCTTTTTCTTTCTGAAGTTTCGATGTAAAGATTCATCTACCAACGCATTTAACTCTATTTGTTAGACCAAATTCACTATTATCTTTAACAATCGCGCGAAGCGCGAAAATTTCACTAGTATGAATATATATGGCAACTCCATGCCAGGGAACTCCATCCCAAATATAATATCCACTATGCTCACTATGGGGGTGCAGACTCCGGAGGGCTCCTTCAGCCCAAGCGCTATAATAAGCCAGATCCAGGCATAAATAAATAAAAACATTCTACGGCGTGCAGCCCGATCCCATGATTATCACTCACAATCAGGCCCTCGGCTTCACTCAGTCAATAATCTCTTCAGTCTCTCGGGCTCACATTGTTATGAAAATCTGCCCGATATGATGATATGATGTATCAATGAATGGCAACAAAGACTGAGATATGATATGCAAATGATAGATGTGACTGAGTACAAAATTATAAATTTAAACAAGTAATTCAATAGCAATAAGACCTAAGTGGGTTCCAAAATATCGGCACGTAGCTTAAACATAATCCTTAACATGACTCTCAGCTCAATTCCTCTAACATGTGGAAGATATATGGATAATAACATGATTATTTGATTATGCAACACCACAGAATCAATTAAGTCACAATTTCTATGGTGTACGCCCACACGCCTGCCACCTAGCATGTGTGTCACCTCAAAACAAATCACATAACATGTAATTCAGGGATTTATACCCTCAGAACCAAGTTTAGAAGAGTTACTTACCTCAAACCGTGTAATTCTCTACTCCAACATGCCCTTGCCTCGCGAATCGGCCTCCAAATGCCTCGAATCTAGCCATAATCAGTTCGATACAATCAACACAGGCTAAATGAATCAATTCCATAAGTAAATGCTAAACTATTAATCAAAAATCAAAAATCGACTCAACCCCCCCCCCCCCAAACCCGGGCCCACTTCTAGGAATCTAATAAAAGTCATAAAATCTAAACACTCATTCAACCACGAGTCTAACCATACCAAATTTACCAAAAACCGACATCAAATCGCCACTCAAATTCCCAAATTATGCTCTCGAAATTTCTAGCCTCAAACTCCCAAATTACACCTTAAAATCACACAATCTAGGCGGAAAAATCAATGGGGAAACAAAATTATTGAGCAAATTAAACCACAAGTGACTTACCTCAAAAAATCCCCCGAAAATCCTCTCAAAAATCGCCTTAGACCGAGTTTGCAAAGTCCAAAATGAGAGAAATCTTGAAGCCCTTCGGATTTAAACACTGCCCAGCTATCCCACTTCTGTGATCCAAAAATCCGCATCTGCGCAAGCCCATCCGCTTCTGCGAACCAGTGACTTCAAGTCCTCTCAGCTCCTGCGACCAGCCTCCGCATCTGCGAGATCGCAGGTGCAGAATTTTTCCTCACACCTGCGCAAACCTTCACTTTGCCCAGAACCACATCTGCGACCCTAGGGCCGTTTCTGCGGCTCTGAACCTGCGGTCACTCCCTTGCAGGTGCGGTCGCACCAGACCAAAACACACCAGCCTTCAAAAATTCCAAAAATCCAATCTGATTTCGAGCCGAATTACTCCCAAGGCCCCCGGAACCTCAACCAAACATACCCACAAGTCCTAAAACACGATGCAAACTTAGTCAAGCCCTCAAATCACATCAAACAACGTCAAAAATACGAATCACACCCCAATTCAAGCCTAATAAAAACTAAGGAATTCCAAATTCTACAAACAATATCGAAACCTACCAAATCACGTCTGATTAACCTCAAATTTTGCACATACATCACAAATGACACCACGGACCTACTCCAACTCCCGGAACCCCATTCCGAGTCTAGTAACCACAAAGTCCACTCTCGGTCAAACTTATAAATTTTCAACTTTCGTCATTTCAAGCCTAATTCAACTACAAACCTCCAAATCACAATCCGGACACGCTCCTAAGTATAAAATAACCCAACGGAGCTAACGGAAGCATCGAAACTCCATTCCAGAGTCTTTTACACATAAGTCAATATCCGATCAACCTTTTCAACTTAAGCTTTCAACCTTGAGACTAAGTGTCTCAACTCATTTCGAAACTTTTCTGGACCCGAACAAACTACCTCCGCAAGTCACATAGCAGCTATAAAGCACAAAATGAACAGTAAATAGGGGAACGGGACTACAACTCTCAAAATGACCGGCCGGATCGCTACATTTCTATTGTGAAGATTTTATAATATCGATCTTGTTATGGCACGAGATTTATATCGTGCGACGCTTGGATATGGATTCCCGGAGTTAGGTGATTACCCATATTACTGTTGGTCCTATGAGTGCAGATGATATGTGTATTGTGTTGGAGCACAGTGGATGTGTTGAATATTGGTTATGATTGAGTCGTGAGCATGCATGACATCCTAGAGTCATGTAGGAGCACTGATATAGGTTCTTCGTGGTGCATATCATTCATATATGTGAACATGGAAATGGAATTATGTTTTTGGCTATCTTGTTTTGAGAAGCATGATTGTCTTATTTCTGATTTGTGCAACTCCTTGTAATATCTGTTGTTTTTGGTTAATTTTTGTGTTTTATGATATTTTGAACTATTTAGCTTAAGTGGGTGAGTATCATACTTTTATCAAAATCTCGTCACTACTTCTTCGAAATTAGACTTGATACTTACTAAGTATACATTATTTACGTACGCATATTATATTTCTACATATTTTGTGTAGATTCTGGCATTGGCACCAGTAGATGTCAGGAGGATGCCCAATAGTTGACTCAAGAGACTCTAGGTAGTGTTACTTGATCATTCACAGATCCTTGAAGTCACTTTATTCTTACTATCATATTGTTTATCTATTTCAAATAGTACCCTTGTATTTGTGAGACTGTTGCACCCTATTTTGCACTAGTCAAAATAAGATTCAACTTGTTATTTCTTTATTGTTGATGAAAGAGAGTTGCCACCTAATATTTAAAGGTATACTAGGGTACCTATTTAATTACTAAAGTCATATTCTTTATTAGTCTGCTAACCGGTAAGATTATAGGTAAGGGTTCTTGTTCTTCTAAGGGGAAGGTGTTAGGCACTCCTTAAAATCTACCTGAGGTAGCTCCATAGGACTTCGACTAGATTTGAAATTAATTATTTGTACTATGCCTTAACTAGTGTTCCAAGGGTAAATCTTACCATATATTAGGACATAATGCCTAAAAGGGAGGGTATGGTCAAAGAAGATGAATTTAAAGAAAATGGTTTTTAGGAAATTAGTGTTAGTATATATGAGCTTAAAAAGAACTTTGAAAGATGGAAATATTTGTATAAGTGTGAAAGGAATTCAAGTTAAAGCCTTTTGTGTCCTAAATCATAGAGGTTCATGTCATTCTAATGTGGTAAAGAGTGTTGTGCAACTTATTCAAAGATGTACCTTGGTTTTGCAGTAGAAAAAGACTATTTGAAAATTCTTTGTTTTAGTGTAGCAACACTTAGTCTTTCGAAATAGCTGATTCTTTTTTGAAGATTGAACTGCGATAATTCTGATTTGATTTTCCCTTTTTGAAAGAAGACGGCTGCCTTTGCTAAGCTTTTGGGCCTCAAAGATTTTTAATAAAGGAGTTAGTAAAGCACGGCAAATTGATAATAGCTTAAGATTGATGGATATGAAGTTAATTTCTAATTAAGGCTTCTTTTTAATCCTAAGTTCTTTTGGCTTGCCTAAATCATTCTATGAATAAAAGGGTAAGAATAAACATTCAATCCAATATATATACTTGTCACATACACAATGAGATATAACAATAGAAAAATAACAACGAGCAATGACATGGTGCAAACTTAAGGCAAGGCGAAGCAGTAAATAAAGAGATAAAGGAAATGAGTGACTCTGGGAGATTTGGGCCTCAAAAGACAGGCCCAACAGTAGCAAATGACGGGCGAAGGCAGATCCCTGGGCCACAATAGAGCTAGACTTGGGCCTGAGTTCTTAAAGAACTCAGCAGGCCCAAATCATTTGTACATTTCCAAAAATAAAAGAGAAAGCTATTAGAATAACAATATTGCATACATATCCATAATATAAAATTCTTAATCAAAGACTAAAACAATCACTGACAATGTTCGAATACTTAAGGAAATCATACTAAGCAAAGACTAAAGAAAAGATTACTGACAATACCTGAATACTAAGGGGATCGTGCTAATGTGAAAGTTATGTATAGTAAATGATTCACACTGAATACCTTTCGTTGCCATTAAATGCCAAACCCCGAGAAAGAAATTAATGTCAATGAATTAAAGGCTAAGGAGTGAGTTCTACTTAAGGCCGATGTCCCCTTTGAATCCCCCGATGCTTCAAAGTTTCCAAGGGTCTCAAGGCCCAGGGCAATGCTTGTACCGAGGAGAGCATCACAACCTAGAGCTAAACTCTACTCCCAAATACCTTTAACTACTAATAATCAACTCTTCCCTATAGTTTTGAATTCCAATGAGGCTTTCGCAATGCAAACCAACCACTATGACATTTCCTACCACATGAGCCTACTTTCCTTAGCAAACTAACACAGAAATGGACACAAAGAATAGTCCCTATACTTCAGGACTAGATAAATGAAGCACACATATGCACAAATTTGGAAGATCAGATTTCTAGGCATATATGGTAACATGAATACTTATGTTGCTATTGTTGAAAATTAAACAAAACAGAAGTCGTGCATCTCATGGACAAATAAGGCACACAGTTTGGATACATAGACCTTAACATTGATCCTAGAGGAACATGTACTTAGGCTAATGGCATTACTTGAATCACTTGAGATCATTAACATAGATATAGATAATGATACAAGTAGGCTATTGTATTCAACCAAGTAATAGTAAAAGCTCTCCTATATACCAAGTTCAATCCAGAATAACAAAGGGAAATACAAAGTCTGAACATAATACTCAAAAATGTGAAGTCATGGAGGATAAACAAAGTTCATTCCAAAACTTTCACACATACAGGGACTTCAATTAAGATTATGACTTCACAAGATCAAATAAGTCCCAAACATTGAAGAATTAGGTTGGTAGTATCATTAGGGGTTAAGAAGAGGGAGACATAATACTTAACAAACTCAAATCATCTACACAGGATTAGTTGAATGGTTAAACATGATGGAGTCATATTCAGACTATTAATAGGGCACAACTATAGTCTAATTCACAAGAAATAGACTGATCATGACATACTCTACTGATGTTTAAGGGAGAATCCATCCCCGTAGGGCTATCTACAAGCTAGCAGTTAGATATGGATGTAAAACACTCATAATGAGGATTCAGAGGATACTTAGGGATCCATTAACATTCATGGAAGCATTGTTATACTCAAATTCCATAAATCTTAACTTAGTGAGGCATGGTCATCCTATGTATTTCATATATAGCCCAGCTAAACCATCTAACAACATCTCAAATTCAGACTCACAAGACTAAAGAACATGCCATGTTAAACATGGAGACTGTAATAACAATGCTAAATATGGCATAATATAACTCAAAGGATATGGCATGATGAATAGGAAAGCCTAAGTAAGATTGCAGAACTTTAGAAGGATTGCAGATTACACATGATGACTACAGCTGGACAGAACTTAGGAGAACATAATAGGATGAGTCATGAAGGCTTATAATAGAACATCCAATAGAGCAGAACTTAGGATACAACATGGTGATCACAAAAATAACAACATAACACTTATTGGAACAAACTCAAAAGGCAACATAAAGATCATGAGAGTTGCAACAAGATATTAACAAAATTCACAATGCCACATGATGATTATAAGAGCTGCAGCAATATTAACAGAGCTCAAAATGTAACAGGACATTAACAGGACTCAGAATATAATATGAAAGTTATAATAAAATATTGTAGCAAGGTCTAAGGTTTTAGGCAAATGTGAGAAATCGGAAAGTTAATCAGCTCAAACACATCCAATGTAGAAAGGAAGTCACTAAGATTATACAGCTACTTAGTTAACATTAAGCAGATATAGCAGCATATCATAGGTCATCATAACGAACAAAAACAAATTATTAAAGGCTAAATAAACATGATAGACTAAATAGTTAACCAAGAAAACAATAACATATTTGGGATTCTAAACGAAATAATTAAAGAGAGGGTGGAGGTATACTGGCCTCCTATTGAGCAGCAAACCAAACAGAATTTTAGCTTAGCCGTATAAGGACCAAGGTCTCAAAATCTTGAGCAGTGAAGGAACTCGGAAATAAGAGAGAATAAAATTAATCAGAAAAGAAAGACTAGTCTTCTAAGTCGTTAATTCATGTAAGATTTTTGATTTATATAGGCTAGATAGGTCTGATTGGTGATGTTAGGTGAGAGTAATCAAGGCTCTATTTATAGTGCCATTTAATGGCTTAGGATTTTAGATTCAAACTAGGATAGTGTAAGATGATGGATGATAGATGATGTGAGCAACATTGGAGAAAATCTGAAGAGACAGAGGGAGAAATGATGAAGTTTTTACCTGAGAGAGGAGGACTGTCCCGTTGAGAACAAAATCCACCGGATAAAAGTCCAATGTCCATAGGTCTCTGCGATTGACCTTTGGACCAAGCATAATGATAATGATACTGTAAAATGGCCATGCATGCCACCTATTTTGACAGAGCAAGAATCCTGAGGAATTGACCTTGCACTGATTAGTCTAGGGGTTCGAATTAGGATTTTGAAATCCAATCCTTAAAAAATGAAATAAAACCTCAAACTTCATAGCCTAGGGACGAGGCGATTGATTCTGCCAGTTGGATTTGAGAACAAAACGAAAATGGTGCTTCGATTTTACTGTCCATGTTCTGGTATTTCAGATTTGAAGAACAAAAAGGAAAGCCAGCGGGATTTGTGGAAGAGGAAGCATGGAAGGATGATTTGATGAGGAATTTTATGACCTTGCACTGATTTGTGCAAATTTTGTTGATTGATGTTCATGGGTGACTTGAAAGAAGAGAAGACGAAAGGGGAAATGGGGGCGGCCGTTTGTGGCAAATGAATTAGGGTTAGGGAGTGGGGTTTGGCCATCTCTAAGTTAAGAGTGAGAGACGAGATTTGGATCATTGGATATGATGATCAACGTCCCTGAAAATTCGGGCACTTAAAGGTTTTAAAAGATTTTAAAACAAAAATATGAGAACCATTAGATCTTCTATTTTCAATGGCTGAGATTAAATCGGATAGGATGTTTGAAATTAAAGGAAACACAGAGATAAAACGGGGGCGCTTATCTGTAGGATGGACGGCCTAGATTGATTGTGTTTCTTTTGTTAGTGATAGAGATGGGTGATGTGGCGTGCTCGGATTGGTTCTCATGGAGTGGCAAGGATTGCCAACTTGGAATTAAGGAGTTGTTTGGACTAAGTCAGCTGGCGATTGGGCCCAACCCTTTTGTAGCCTTTTGGTCTTCTAACACTTTTTAAAATTAACTTAATTAAACTTAATAATTTTCAATAAAATATAGTAAAAATTATAAGTATCAAATATACCATTAATTATTGTAATTAATTATTTTTAAAATACTTTATTTTCTAAATTGTCACACTACTTTTGAATTATCAATGTAGTAATCTAATTAATCAAAAATTTGTGAAGTAATTTGTTAGATTAATTATAAAACCTCTATGTAAAATTATTTTAACAGTATAATGAGTATATTTGTAATTATATAATACTAATATTAGGTTATTAATTTTAAAACTAATACTTAATTAATTTTCGTAAAAATAGGTAATTATTGGTAGAAAATACTTTCAAAATATTCATTGTAAATTATTAAGTATAAATAAATTAATTTTAAAAGGGAGGGTCAAAATTGGCCGTCAACAGAGACAGTTGTATTTCATTTTAGTAGCTCATGACTCCGTACTACCAGGTTTGAGGGGATGATATTAAAGTACTTTCGCATTTGATTGATGATTTTGAGACTTATTTATGCTTTATCTATGTTATGAGTAGATTATCCAATTTTTGTCTCATTTTTTTTGATGCTTGAGTGTTGGCTTATCTAGCGGTAGGGTTAGGTGCCATCAAGACCATTGGTGTCACGTCCCAATTTTACTTATAGGCCGTGATTGCGCCTAACATCGCCGCTAGTCAAGCAAACGGTGAACTAGCCATGTATTTATCTTTTTTAACAACTTCGAAATAGTTGATTTTTATTTATTAAGTAAGTAAGAGGTGAAAAAGAATTAATGAAATAAAGTGTAAACAAATATAAGAACAAGTGTGGTGAAATAAATACTCAAAAACCATCACATGTCTACTAGCATAATTCCAAGACCTGGTGTCACAAGTGTATGAGCTAACTAGTAGAATATACAAAACACTAAACTAGTGTCTGAAATAGAGTAGACAGAAAGTAAATGCAAAAGAGAGACTTCGGGTGCTGTAGAACGGACTCGAAAAGCAGCCACCACTAAGTCTCAGAGTATCAGGGGTGCGCGACGGGATGACTGCCAGATGCACCTGTCAGATCCTGCACGATTAGTGCAAAAGTATAGCATGAGTACATAAACAACATGTACCTAGTAAGTATCCAGTCTAACCTCGAAGAAGTAGTGACGAGGGGTCGACATCGACATTTACTATGGGCCAACAATAAAATACAGAGATTCTAAACAGAAAGAAATACAACAACAACAACAACAACAACAACAATCTAATAATCCCAAATCAATTTCTGTCATTAAATAAATTATATCCTCTCCAGCCATAAAGAAATATCTGGTGTAATCAGGCTCCGAGTATTATCACGCATGATTTATGACGAGGTCGTACGGCCCGATCCAAAAATATATTGTGTGCATTGCCGAGGGTCGAACAGCACGAACCATAGATACATCTTTTATACTGCCGAGGCGAACGGCCTGCTCCAATGAGAATAGAGAAGTTTACCTCGCTCGCAGAAATACTTGCGACGCGAGAGGACATGGATTTCTCAGAGATATTAAATATTCATCAATTCTTCCCCAAAATAAGAATTCTAAATTGGAAGTTATAAACTTTAAAATCTCTAGTCTCAGCTCTATTCAAGATAATTAATATGCATATAAAATATGACAGTACAATTAAAGCATGATGTAAATCTAAGACTACCTGAACATCTCATGAAATATAGCTACGCATGGACTCTCGTCACCTAGTGCGTACGTAACTCCCCACACAAATAACACACAACAAGATACACCTAAGGGGATGAGTTCCCTCTTACAAGGTTAGGCAAGAAACTTACCTCGTTCTCAAGCTCACTTTCGGTCTACAAATACGCTCTAAGTCCTCAACTTGGTCCCAAACAACCCGAAACTAGCCAAATATTATATAAATAAATAAATATATACTCAACAATTCATAATTTAACTATTGGAGTAATTACCCAACCCAATTTGGAAGATTCCTAAAACTCATCCCTGGGCCCACGTGCTCGGATTTCAAAAATTTCGAAGATAATTGTTACCCATAAACTCACGAACTCAAATATATCATTTTCACCCAATTTCCTAATCATTTTTCGTGGTTAAATCTCATTTTTATCAAAACATAGGTTTTTCAACTAAACCCATAATTTCCACTATTTTGAATATTAAAATCTACCCATAATCTATGTATTTAACTTACATTGGGAAGGAATTACTTACCTTCAATAGCTAGGTGTAAATCCCTGTCTAAGAAGCTCCAACATTCGCCCAAGAAGTGAAATAAATGAACCAAAACGGCCTAAGTCCCGTCTTAAATGGACCTCACTGCCGCCCACTGATTTTCGCTTCTATGAAGAATTGGCCACTTATGCGGCTCCGCATCTGCGGAAGATGCATCGTAGATGCGGCCTTGCCCCAGCTGGCCTACTTCTGCTTCTACGTACAAAGGCTCGCTTCTGCGATCCCGCTTATGTGGTGTATGTGTCGCGCCTGCGACCTGGCCCGCTTCTGCGGTCACATGCCTCGCACCTGCGATTTCGCAGGTGTGCTCCTTTCCTCGCTTCTGCGACTACACGCCAAGGCTGGCCAAGCCACTTCTGCAAGCTTCACCTCGCTTCTGCGACCAAACTCCCACAGAAGTGGTCGCACTAGCAATAGTAAATTCCCACCTCTTCAACATGGCCAAAATCGATCTGAACCCCGTTTGAAACTCACCCGAGCCGCTCGGGGCCTTAACCAAATATACTAACAAGTTCGTAAACATAAGACGAACTTGCTCAAACCCTCAAAATGCATAAAACAACATCAAAATTAAGAATCACACTCCAAACCAAATCGAATTAACTTATGAACTTCAAGTTCTTCCAACTTGCTCCGAACGCGCCGAATCATACTTAAACTATTCGGAATGACACCAAATTTTGTGTGCAAGTCTTAAATCACCATATGGAGCTATTCCCATGATCGGAATCCCAAACGGATCTCGATAACACCAAAACCTACTTCAACCCAAATTTAAAGCACTTTAAAACCTTCAATGTGCCAACTTTCAACTTTAGGCGCCGAAACGCTCCCGGGTCATCCAATACCCAATCCGAACACACGCCCAAGTCCAAAATCATCATACGAACCTATTGGGACCATCAAATCCAGATTTTGGGGTCATTTACTACAAATGTTGACCCAAGTCAAACTTAACCCTTTTAAGCCAATAATAAGGAACTACGTGTTCCGATTTCAACCCGAACTTATTATCCCCGCAAGTCATAAAATAGTAAAAGCACATACGGGAAGTCCTATTTAGGGGAATGGGGTTCTAGAAAGCAAAACAACCGATCGGGTCGTTACATTCTCCATATCTTAAGCAAAAGTTCATTCTCGAACGGGTCTAGAATCATACTTGGAGTGCCAAATAAGTGTGGATATCTGCTCCACATGTCGTCCTCGATCTCCCAAGTCGCCTCCTCGACTAGTTGACCCCTCTACTGAACTTTTACCGCAGAAACCTTCTTGGACCTCAACTGGCAAACATGCCTATCAACAATGGCAACTGGCTCCTCTTCATAGCCCAGGCTCTCATCTAGCTGAATCGTAATGTAGTCTAACATATGTGACATGTCGGCATGATACTTCCGGAGCATAGACAGGTGGAAGACTGCATGAACTCCCAATAGACTAGGAAGCAAAGCAACCTCCCCAACTCGTCTCAACATCTCAAATGGACCTATAAACCTTGGGCTCAACTTGCCCTTCTTCCCGAACCTCATGATTCCCTTCATCGGCGAGACTTTCAAGAGAACCTTCTCGCCCACCATAAATGATAAATCACGCACCTTCTGATCTGTGTAACTCTTCTGTTTGGACGGTGCTGTGCGAAGTCGCTCCTGAATCAACTTTACCTTTTCCAAGGACCCCTTTACCAAGTCAGTACCATATAACTTAGCCTCGCCGAGCTCAAACCATACGATGGGCGAACGACATCGCTGACTATGTAAAACCTCAAATGGAGCCATCTCGATGCTGAACTGGTAACTGTTATTGTAAGCTAACTCGGTCAAAGGCAAGAATTGATCCCATTGCCCTCCGAAGTCAATCACACATGCTCTGAGCATATCCTCCAAGATCTGAATCGTCCGCTCCGACTGCCCGTCGATCTACGGATGAAAGGTTATGCTGAGCTCTACCCGGGTCCCCAACTCACTCTGTACTTCCCTCTAGAAATGCGAAGTAAACTGAGGGCCTCTATTTGATATAATGGAAACAGGCACACCATGCAATCGGACAATCTCCTGGATGTAAATCTGGGCTAATCTCTCTAAAGAATACGTGGTCACAACCGCAATGAAGTGTGCCGACTTGGTCAACCTGTCGACAATGACCCAAACTGCATCAAACTTCCTCAAGGTCCGCGGAAACCCAACTACGAAGTCCATAGTAATGCGCTCCCATTTTCACTCAGGTATAACCATCTGCTAGAGTAGGCCACCTGGCCTCTGATGGTTATACTTAACCTGGTGGCAATTTAGGCACCTCGCCACATACACAGCTATGTCCTTCTTCATCCGACGCCACCAGTAATGTTGCCTCAGGTCGTGATACATCTTCGTAGCATCTGGATAAATAGAATGCCAAGAACTGTGTACCTCCTCTAGAATCTTTTCCCTAAATCCTACAACATTAGGGACACATAGACGACCCTGTAGTCGCAGAACACCATCCTCACCGATAGTAATCTCCTTGGCACCACCATGTAGTATCGTCTCTCTGAGAACCAATAAGTGTGGGTCGTCGTACTAGCGAGCCTTGATCTACTTGAATAGTGAAGACTGGGCGATGACACATGCAAGAACTCGGCTGGGCTTTGAAATATCCAGCCTCACAAGTCTGTTACCCAAGGAATGAATGTCCAAAGTTAATGGCCTCTCCTCTGCTGAAATGAATGCCAAACTACCCATATTCTCCGTCTTTCTACTCAAGGCATTCACAACCACATTCGCCTTGCGCGGATGATAAAGGATGGTAATATCATAATCTTTTAGTAACTCAAGCCACCTGTGCTGCCTCAAATTGAGATCCCTCTGCTTGAACAAATGTTGCAGGCTGCGATGATCAGTGTACACCTCACAAGACACCCCATAAAGATAGTGCCTCCAAATCTTAAGAGCATAAACTATTGTGGCCAACTTCAAATCATGTGCGGGGTAATTCTTCTCGTAGGGATTCAGCTGACGTGAAACATATGCAATAACTCGCCCCTCTTACATCAATACACAACCCAGGCCAACGCGTGAAGCATCGCAATACACAGTATACATCCCTGAACCGGAAGGCAACACTAACACCGGTGCTGAAGTCAAGGCGATCTTGAGCTTCTGAAAGCTCGCCTCACAATCGTCAGCCCATCGGAATGGAGCACCTTTCTGGGTACATCTAGTCAAAGGTGATGCAATAGATGAGAAGCCCTCCACAAACCGATGATAATAACCTGCTAACCCCAAGAAGCTCCTGATCTCGGTCGCTGTGGTAGGACGAAGACAACTCTAAACTGCCTCGATCTTCTTGGGATCTACCTTAATACCCTCGCTTGATACAATATGCCCTAAGAATGCCACAAAATCTAACCAAAACTCACACTTAGAGAACTTAGCATATAGCTTATGT
This sequence comes from Nicotiana tabacum, assembly GCF_000715075.1. Taxonomy (NCBI): domain Eukaryota; kingdom Viridiplantae; phylum Streptophyta; class Magnoliopsida; order Solanales; family Solanaceae; genus Nicotiana; species Nicotiana tabacum. The sequence goes on along the minus strand of NC_134093.1, from coordinate 45,712,218 downwards.
TCCCGCAAGGTCTGAAGCACCACTCTCAAATGCTACTCGTGCTCCTCCATGCTACGCGAGTAGATCAAAATGTCATCAATGAAGACAATGAAAAATGAATCAATATATGGCCTGAACACCCGGTTCATCAAATCCATAAATGCCGCCAAGGAGTTAATCAAACTGAAGGACATCACTAGGAACTCATAGTGGCCATATCTAGTCCGAAAATTCGTCTTCAGAACATCCGAATCATGAATCTTCAACTAATGGTACCCCGATCTCAAGTCAATCTTAGAGAACACCTTGGCACCCTGCAACTGGTCAAACAAATCATCAATACGCGGCAACGGTACTTGTTCTTAATGGTAACTTTATTCAACTGGCGGGAATCAATGCACATCCGCATAGTCTCATCTTTCTTCTTCACGAATAACACCGACGCACCCCAAGACGACACACTCGGTCTTACGAACCCCTTTGCTAGCAACTCCTCAAGCTGTTCTTTCAACTCCTTCAACTTTTTCGGAGCCATGCGAAATGGTGGGATAGAGATAGGCTGGGTACCTGGAGCCAAATTAATACAGAAATTGATATCATTATCTGGTGGCATGCCTGGAAGATCAGAAGGAAACACATCAGAGAACTCCCGGACCACGGGTACTGAATCAATCACCGGATTCTCTGTAGTAGTATCCTGAACATAATCTAGATAAGCCAAACAACCCTTCTCGTCTATGTTTCAAGCCTTCAGAAAAGAGATAACCCGACTAGATGCACTGACAGACAAACCCTTTCCACTCCAATCTAGGCAACTCTAGCATCGCCAAGGTAACAGCCTTTTCATGGCAATCAAAGATGGCGTGATATGGAGATAACCAATCCATGCCCAGGATGACCTCAAAGTCGGTCATATCAAGCAATAGAAGATCCGCTCCACAGAAAGTCACGATACATGATTGGTGGATCCGATCCACCACAACAGAATCGCCCACTGGCGTGGACACATATACAGGAGTATCCAAGGACTCGCGAGGAATACCTAGGAAATGAGCAAATAGAGATGAAACATATAAATATGTAGACCCTAGATCAAACAGTACCAAAGCATCCCAACCGCAGACAAAAATAATACATGTGATCACGACATTTGAGGCCACTGCATCTGGTCTGGCAGTAAAAGCATAGAACCTAGCTGGAGTGCCACCTGACTGGCCTCCACCTCTAGGATGGCCCTTACCTACCTGCCCTCCACCTCTGGGCAGCTAGACGGCTGGTGCTGAAATCATAGGCTGATGACCCTGCTGCACTGCCTTGCCCCAAAGTCTATGACAAAATCTCTTTATGTGGCTAGGATCCCCACACTCATAACAACCACTCAGAACGGTGGAATGCTGACCTGAAGTCTGACCCTGATGGCCTGAATACCCATTGGAGGAACCCTGAATAGTTGGTGGGCAGTAGGAGCTCTCTGGCATGGCACTAAAATAGGGTCACACTGGAGCACCCCGAGAAGGCGGCGGTGCTAGATATGTGGGCCTGCTAGGCTGACCTCTCCCAAACTGACCTCTGCCCCCAGACGGAGCTCCACTGAACCCTCCGGAATAACGGAACCGCTTGTCCTGCGGTATCTACTCTCGGCTCCGCTGACGAACACCCTCGATCCTCCGAGCTATCTCCACAACTAGCTCGTAAGAAGTCCCTATCTCAACCTCTCAGGCCATGATGGCCTGGATACCAGAGTGCAACACTGTAACAAACCTCTGCACCCTCTATGCATCAGTAGGAAGTATCATAAGTGCATGGTGAGACAACTCAGAGAATCTCGCCTCATAGTCGGTCACGAACATCTGACCCTGCTGGAGCTGCTCAAACTGAAACTGCAACTCTTCCTCTGAGAGGGTGGAATATACCTATCCAGAAAGATATGTGTGAACTGGTCCCAAGTCAAGTAAGGAGAACCTGTTGGTCTGCCGAAAAGATAGGACTGCCACCATCTACGAGCCCTGCCCTCCAGCTGAAAGGTGGTAAAGTCCACCCCGTGGGACTCCAATATCCTCATGTTGTACAGTCTGTCCCTGCACTGATCAATAAAGTCCTGGGGGTCCTCATTTCGACTCACCTTCAAAGACAGGAGGATGTAAGCCTGGTCTATTTGTCCAATAGCTTTTGCGGCTCGTCGGCCACAGCTGGTCTGGACTCAAGTATAGCTGCTGCAACTGGCTGAGCTCAGCCCACGGGTAGTGCGCCTGGGGTCTGATATACGGCAGTTGCATGCCCTGGAGCCTGAGCGGTAGGGGTCTGTGCTCCCCCTCCCGCCTGAGATGTGACTGTGTCCGCTAGAAATAAACCAGCCTGAGTCATAGAATCCATGAACCGCAGCATACGGCCCATGACCTCCTAGAATCCCGGTGCAGACATGAAATCCACTAGGGCTGGCTCTGCTGCAGGAACGTCGTCCTGCTCCTCAATAATAGGGTCCTCTACTGGTTCCACTAGTGGCACAACTGGAGTAACTCTTAGACGTCCTTGTCCTCTACCACGAGCTGGAGCCCTCCCTCGGCCTCCAACAATAGGGGGAGAAACTCCTCCATAATCAGGTACATCTGTCGCGCGCGTTCTCACCATCTATAAGCGAATAAGAGAAAAATACTTAGCACAACATTGATTGCACGATAGGAGATGAAGAAAGAGTAGTTTCCTAATACCTATAGCCTCTAATATGAGTAAGGACGTCTCCGGATCGATCTGCAAGACTCTATTATGCCTGCTAATAACTTGTGAGACCTACGTGAACCCAGTGTTCTAATACCATGTTGTCACAACCCAATTTCACTTATAGGCCGTGATGGCACCCAACGTTGCCACTAGGCAAACCAACGGTGAACTAGCCATGTATTTATCCTTTTTAAGAACTTCGAAATAGTCGGTTTTTATTTATTAAGTAAGTAAGAGGTGAAACACTTTATTTAATTTATAAGAACAAGTGTGGTGAAATAAATACTCAAAAGCCATCAAATATAAACCTGGTGTCATAAGTGTATGAGTTACTAGTAGAATATACAAAACACTAAACTACTGTTGGAAATAGAGTAAACAGAAAGTAAATGCAAAAGAGAGACTTCGGGTGCTGCAGAACGGACTCGGAAAGAAACCACCACTATGTCTTAGAGTATCAGGGGTGCGTGCCGGGATGACTGCCAGATACACCTGCCTCAGATCGTGCACGATTAGTGCAAAAGTATAGCGTGAGTACATAAATAACAGGTACCCAGTCAATATCCAGTCTAACCTCGAAGAAGTAGTGACGAGGAGTCGACATCGATATTTACTATGGGCCAACAATATACAGAGATTCTAAATAGGTATGGAACATGGAAATAATAATAATAATAATAATAATAATAATAATAATAATAATAATAATAATAATAATAATAATAATAATAATAATAATAATAATAATAATAATAATAATAATAATAATAATAATAATAATAACACAATGTCAAGCAGTGAATAAATGACTCATTAACTGATAATAAATTCCAAAATCTCTAGCCAACATTTACTAATCCCAAATCAATTTCTGTCATTAAATAAATTATAACATCTCGAGCCATAAAGTAATATCAAGTGTAATCAGGCTCCGAGTATTATCACGCACAATTTATGCCGAGCTCGTACGGCCCGATCCAAAAATATATTGTATGTACTGCCGAGGGTCGAACGGCACGAACCATATATGCATCTATTATACTGTCGAGGCAAACGACCCGCTCCCATGAGAATAGAGAAGTTTACCTCGCTCGCGGAAGTACTTGTGACGTGAGAGGATATGGATTTCTCAGAGATATTAAATATTCATCAATTCTTCCCCAAAATAAGAATTCTAAATTTGAAGTTTTCAACTTTAAAATCTCTAGTCTCAACTCTATTCAAGATTATTAATATGCATAACAAATATGACAGTACAATTAAAGCATGATGTAAATCTAAGACTACCTGGACATCTCATGAAATATAGCTACGCACGGACTCTCGTCACCTAGTGCGTACGTAGCTCCCCACACAAATAACACACAACAAGATACACCTAAGGGGATGAGTTCTCTCTTACAAGGTTAGGCAAGAGACTTACCTCATTCTCAAGCTCACTTCCGGTCCACAAATATGCTCTAAGTCCTCAACGTGGTGCCAAACAACCCAAAACTAGCCAAATATTATATAAATAAATCAATATATACTCAAAAGTTCATAATTTAACTATTGGAGTAACTACCCAACCCAATTTGGAAGATTCCTAAAATTCACCCCGGGCCCACATGCCCGGATTCCGAAAATTTTCAAAGATAATTGTTACCCATAACCTCACGAACTCAAATATATCATTTTCACCCAATTCCATAATCATTTTTCGTGGTTAAATCTTATTTTTTATCAAAACCTAGGTTTTTCAACTAAACCCATAATTTTTACTATTTTGCATGTTAAAATCTACCCATAATCTATGTATTTAACTTACATTGGGTATGAATTACTTACCTTCAATAGCTAGGTGAAAATCCCTCTCTAAGAAGCTCCAAAACTCACCCAAGAAGTGAAATAAATGAACCAAAATGGCCTAAGTCTCGCCTTAAATGGACCTCACTGCCTCCCACTGATTTCCGCTTCTGCGGAGAATTGGCCAATCTAATTATCCCCGCAAGTCATAAAATAGTAAAAGTACATACGTGGAGTCTTATTTAAGGGAACGGGATTCTAGAAAGCAAAATGACAGGTCGGGTCTTAACAATTGGTAGATTTTTGGGTCATGACAAAGTTTGTATCAGAACCCTAGGTTCATGGGTTCTATGAGTCATGAGCATGTCTAGTAGAGTCTTGCAGATCGATACGGAGACGCCTATCACTCAACTTTGTTTCATCCTGAAGTTTGAATCTTTACTTTTCTATTCTTTCACAAATGGTGAGAACACGTACGTCAGCAGCAGTTGAGCAGGAGCCAACGCCCCAGGTTACAACCGCTACTCGATGTGAGGCCGGGGTGATCCACCAGGTTCAGCTAGGGTTCCTGAGGGTTTCATTTCTACTTTAGTGTTTCGAGACACTATGGTCCGGATTTACTTCAATAGATTAGCACAGGTCGGGAAGATTTATGTAGTCCTAGTGTCACGACCTAAAATCTCATCAAAGATCGTGATGGCACCTAATATCCAAGACTAGGTAAGCTAACATGCAATATAGATTCAAAATAACAAAACATGATATGATATGACTGAAATAATATAAATAGCAGAATAAAACTTCAACAATAGCTAATGCAGTGATACCGTAACATCAAATTCACAAAATCAAGTAGTACGGAGTCATGAGCTCTAAAACTGAATACAAGGAGATATATCAATAGTACAATATTGTCTGAATATATAAGTAACAGTATAAAGATACAGGAAGGAAATTCCAAGGGTCGGCGGGCTATCATGCAGCATTACCTTGAATCCTTTCTATCAGCAAATGTGATGACCCAAAAGGTCATCTTATGTTTTAGAACTCGAATCTACGCTCTTAAGCCTTAAAATTCTCATTTTTACCCTCCTCAATTTTGTGTGTGCAGTCCGGGCAGGTTTTCGGAAAAGCTTTTATGTTGAGAACTCATGAAAATAAGAATATTTGCCTTAAAAGTTGATTTTAGTTGACTTCGGTCAATATTTTTGGTAAACGGGCCTAGATCCGTGTTTTGACGGTCTCGATAGGTCCGTATCAAATTATGGGACCTGGGCGTATGCCCGGAATCGAATTCAGAGGTCCCTAGCTTAAGTTATGAATTTTTTATGAAAATTAAAAGTCTGAAAATTAATTGTTTTTAAGAATTGATTGATGTTTGGCATTGTTAGTACCGGGTCCATATTTTGGTTTCGGAGACCGGTACAAGTTCATTATGATATTTAAGACCTGTCTATGAAATTTGGTGAGAAACAGAGTTGATTTGACATGATTCGGACGTCCAGTTGAGAAAATAGAAATGTTAAAGTGTTATTGAGAATTTCATTTGATTTGCTGCTAAATTCGTAGTTCTAGGTGTTATTTTGGCGATTTGATCTCGCCAGCAGGTCTGTATGATGTTTTTAGACTTGTGTGCATGTTTGGTTTGGAGCCCCGAGGGCTTGGGTGAGTTTCGGATAGGCCACGGGATGTTTTGGACTTTGGAAATCTAGTTTTTCAGAAGTGTCTGTGTTCTGGCATGTCCTTCTTCGCGTTCGCGAAGGTACTCTCGCGAACGCGAAGAGTAAACTGGGCAGCTGAAGTTTTCTTCTTTGCGAACACGAAGGCCTGGTCGCGAGCCCGAAGTGATGGGGGACTTACCCTTCGCGAACGCGACCGGCTCAACGCGAACGTGAAGCATGTGGGGACCTGGGGGAGGGGGGTTGGTCGTTCCTTCATCGCGAACGCGAGCCATGCCTCGCGAACGCGAAGGCCAGGGGGGAGTAATCATCACGAATGCGAGTTGGGTCTCACGAACATGAAGGCTTGGCAGTCAGTACCCTTCACGAACGCGACAGTGCTCTCGCGAACGCGATGAACACTGTCGCCCAGCACTTAACAGAATCCAAAAACGGGATTTTAGCCAAAAACTCATTTTTCTCAAAAATCAAACGGTGAGAGGCGATTTTTCAAGAGTCATTTCTTCCCCAAATTGTTGGTAAGTGATTCTAAACCATTTTCTTTCAATTACCCATTACATTTCTTGAAGTTTCAACCTAAAATCTAGAGTTTTCATGGTAGAATTAGGGGGTTAGGGTAGAAACTAGGAATTTCAGAAATTTGGGGATTTAGACCTCAATTTAAGGTCGGATTCCAAAACTAATTACATATTCGGGCTCGGGGGTGAATGGGTAAAAGGATTTTGGTCCGAACCTCGGGTTTTGACCAAGCGGGCCCGGGGTCTATATTTTGAATTTTTGGAGGAAAATTTGGGAAATTTAATTTATGCAATATAATTGATTCCTTTAGCAATATTTGATATTATTGAGTCCTTTTTGAATAGATATGAGTGGTTTGGAGGTGAATTCCAAAGGAAAAGCGGTGATTGAGAATTAAGTGGCCTTCAGAGCGAGGTAAGTGTTGTGTCTAACCCTGACTTGAGGGAATTAGGAACCTTAAATTACTTGCTAAGTGAAATTCATGTGAGCGGCGTATATGTGAGGTGACAAGTACTTATACGCCGCCAATTTACCTGTTTTTCATGATTCTCTATTTTCTTATATTGTCTCATTCATATGCCTAATTGCTACGTGTTATACTAGTGTTGTACAATTTATCGTTCTTATCATATTTACGGATTTTCTGGTGATAATTGAGTTTTTATTGCAAAGTTGAGATTGATATTATAGAACCAAATGTTGAAGTAAGGTTTGTACTTGTTATTCTATCTCCATGTTGTTATTTATGCATTGCATTATGGTAAGGGAGAGTGTTAATGCACGACGGGTGATGTCGTGCCATATTGTGAGTGTTAATGCACGAAGGGTGATGCCGTGCCATATTGTGAGTGTTAATGCACGAAGGGCGATGCCGTGCCATATTGTGAGTGTTAATGCACGAAGGGCGATGCCGTGCCATATTGTGAGTGTTAATGCACGAAGGGTGATGTCGTGCCATGATATGAGAGTTAATGCACGAAGGGTGATGCCGTGCCATTTCTATTAATTTTATGGTGAGATTGAGAGTAAAAGCACGAAGGGTGATGCCGTGCATTTTTTCTTACTGTATCCACTATTCCTGTTGATTCATGGTACATTGAATGCTCCGGTGATCATTCTGTTGTAGTTCTTTATCTTGTATTCCCCTCAGTATGTTCCCCTCCCGACATTTCCTATTTAGTTCTTCATTTCTGTTATTTGTATATACACTGTTAAATTGTACATGTTGATTTGTAGTTGCCTTGCCTTAGCCTCGTCACTACTTCGTTGAGGTTAGACTCGACACTTACCAGTACATGGGGTCGGTTGTACTGATACTGCACTCTGCACTTTCTGTGCAGATTTTGATACTGGCTCGGGTTAATCGAGATTTTGCTATTGGTCCGCTGTCCGGAGACTCAAGGTAGATCTGTCGGCGTTCACATACCTTGAAGTCCCCGTCTATCTTTTCTGTTCTACTATTTCTTTCAGACTATTACTTGTAGCAAATTCTAGAATTCTCGTGAATTGTGACACCAGATCTGGGTGGTAGTAATTAATACAGTTTTATGATATTTCGCACTTATTATATTTCATCTTAGTCAATTTGTCACGACCCGAAATTTCCTCCTTCGGACCGTGATGGCGTCTAACATTTCACTTGCTAGGCAAGCCAATGTTAGAATAATATTAACCAATTTTTAAACAGTTATAAAATTATTAATAATCAAGGAAACAAATGCGGAAGCAAAGTTTGAAATATAGTGAAATAATCCATAAAAATAACGGTGTCTAAATACCATCTTAGAATTGGTGTCACAAGTACACAAGCTTCTAGAATAAATAGAATTAAAGGTCTGAATAAAATAAAGTTATCTGGAAATAAACACACAGCTAAAGTAAAATAAACGGGGACTTCATAACTGCGGACGCCATGCAGTTATACCTCAAGTCTCCTCTGAGTAGCTGAAATCCGAGCAAGTCTATGGTACGCTGCTGGGACCAACTCCGAAATCTGCACAAGAAGTGCAGAGTGTAGTATCAGTACAACCGACCCCATGTACTGGTAAGTGCTGAGCCTAACCTCGATGAAGTAGTGACGAGGCTAAGGCGGTTCACTTACATTAACCTGTACGCAATATTAGTAACAACAACAATAGTAGAAATAAATCAGGTAACTCATTTATAATAATTGAAGCCAACTCAGCAGTCATAACCAATTATCATTTCCATCAATTCTGTTGTAGTGTGCAACCCGCTCTCACAATATATTTACATTCTATTCTGTTGCATCGTGCAACCTGCTCTCACAATATATTCCTTTAATTAAATCTGTTGTATATTTATTTGAATCAAGTATATATATAGACTTTTAAATAAGTCTGTTGCGGCGTGCAACCCGATCCTTCAATATGGACTTTTAATAAGTCTGTTGCGGCGTGCAACCCGATCCTCTAATATGGACTTTTAATAAGTCTGTTACGGCATGCAACCCGATCCTCCAATATGGACTTTTAATAAGTCTGTTGCGGCGTGCAACCCAATCCTCCAATATGGACTTTTAATAAGTCTGTTGTGGCATGCAACTCGATCCTCCAATATATTCATTATAATTAATTCTGTTGCGGCGTGCAACCCGCTCCTCCAACATATTCATTTACCAACTCTTATTGAAGAATTTCCCCAATAAATGCAATAATTAATATAAAATTATAAGACAACAAGCATGCAATAATTATAATTTAATTACGAAACAAACAAAGGCAATTAGCAAATTATTATAGAAATCAGAGAGAAAATATGCAGTTTAATATTTAATATGCTAAATGTCAAATAACAATTAAGGCACATAATTCAAATAGCATGTAACAATTAATGCAGGAAATCAAGAATTAATATTTGACAAAGAATAGGAGAAAAACAATTATTATAACAATTAATTCATAATTTAAAATAATTTATGATTTTTCAAGTAAATACACAAACAATTAATTTGACAACATATAGACACTCGTCACCTCGCCTATACGTCGTTCACATGCACTTCACATAACAAATAATTTAAGGGTTCTATTCCCTCAAGTCAAGGTTAACCATGACACTTAGCTCGCTTTGCAAATTCCAATCAATTACTCAACCACAGCTTTTTCTTTTAAATTTATCTCCAAAAGCTTCAAATCTATTCACAAACAATTCAATATACTCAATACGAATCATAGGAATTAATTCCATATAAATTTACTAATTTTCCGGATAAAATCCAAAATTTATTAAAATATTTGGCAGTGGGATCCACGTCTCAAATCTTGGAAAAACTTATGAAATCCGAACACCCATTCCGAGATGAGTCCAACTATATAAAAATTATCCAATTCCGATATCAAATGGACCTTCAAATCTTAAATTTTCGCTTTTGGAAGATTTTAGAAAAATCTAATTTTTCTTCCATAAATTCACGGATTCATGATATAAATGAGTATGAAATCATGAAATATAATCAATAAAGGATAAGGAATACTTACCCCAATGTTTTCTCGGGAAAATCGCCTAAAACCGCCTCTTGAGGTTTTAGGTTTTGAAGATTTGGGAAATGAATCAAAAATCCCATCCAAAAGTCATTTTGTTCAGCTGCAGGTGTCGCAATTGCGACCTGAGCTTCGTAAATGCGAAGAAACACTCACAATTGTGATGCCCTTCACAATCCCGTTGCCTTCGCAAATGCGAAGATTATGTCGCATTTGCGACAATTGGCCCTTCGCAATTGCGAAGATAAACTCGCAATTGCGAGAACTGCTGGCCTAGGCTTTCTTCGCAATTGCTATAACAATCTCGCAATTGCCATACCTGCTTGGTTCGCATTTGCGATGCCTGATCTCGCAATTGTGGGATCAGAGGCCTGCAACAGGTTCAGTTATACCAGCAAAATTTTCTAAGTTCAAAACATTCCAGGGCCTATCCGAAACTCACCCGAGCCCTTCAGAACCTTATCCAAATATCCCAACAAGTCTCGTAACATAATACGGACTTACTCGGGGTCTCAAATCACATCAAATAACATCGAAATTGCAATTCACACCTCGATTCAAACTTTGAGTTTTAAACTATTCATTTGCAAATCTCGTGCCAAAACATATTAAATGAATCCGGAATGACTTCAAATTTGGCACACAAGTCATAAATGAGATAACGGAGCTGTTCAAATTTTCAGAATCGGATTCCGGCTCCGATATCAAAAAGTCAACCCCGTGGTCAAACTTGGAAATCTTTATCATTTAAATTACTAGTTTCTGTTAAATGGTCATAACTTAAGCTAGGGACCTCCAAATTAAATTCCGGGCATACGCCCAAGTCTCAAATCACGATACGGAGCTATCGGAACTATCAAAATACTGATCCGGGTCTGTTTGCTAAAGATGTTGACCAAAGTCAACTCAGTTGAGTTTTAAAGCTCTATTTCACATTTTAATCTACTTTTCACATGAAAACTTTCAGGAAAATTTTACGGACTGCGCATGTAAGTCGAGGTATGATAAATGGTGCTTTTTGAGGTCTTAAGACATAGAATTACTTATTAAATTTAAAGATGATATTTTGGATCATCACATTCTCCACCTCTAAAACAAACGTTCGTCCTTGAACGGAGTTAGAAAAAGTACCTGAGCTGGAGAAAAGGTGTGGATATTTACTCAATATGTCCGACTCGGACTCCCAGGTAGATGCATCTACCGGCTGACCTCTCCATTGGACCCTAACTGAAGGATAACTCTTAGACCTCAACTGTCGGACCTGTCAGGCTAGAATAGCCACCGGCTCCTCCTCATAAGTCAAATCTTTGTCCAATTAGACTAAACTAAAATCTAACACACGGGACGGATCGCCATGATATTTTCGGAGCATAGACACATGGAACACCGGATGAACCGCTGATAAACTAGGTGGTAATGCAAGCCTGTAGGCTACTTCACCCACCCTTTCAAGAATTTCATAGGGTCCGATATACCTAGGGCTCAACTTGCCCTTCTTTCCAAACCTCATTACACCTTTCATTGGTGAAACCCGGAGCAATATTCTTTCTCCAACAATATTGACGTTATCCAAGGCATCCTGTACCAAATCGGTACCCAACAACCGAGCCTCTCCAAGTTCAAACCAACCAACTGGCGATCGGCATCGTCTTCCGTATAATACCTCATATGGAGCCATCTAAATGCTCGACTGGTAGCTTTCTTTTTCCGTCCCCCCGCCCCGGCATAGCGCTTCTTATAAGCAAACTCCGCAAGTGGCAAGAAATGATCCTAAGAACCTCCAAAATCTTTAAAACAAGCGCGAAGCATATCTTCCAATATCTGAATGGTGTGCTCTGACTGTCCGTCTGTCTGTGGATGAAATGTTGTACTCAACTCAACCCGCGTGCCTAACTCACGATGTACAGCCCTCCAAAAATGTGAGGTAAACTGCGTACCTCGATCTGAAATAATAGACACGGGCACACCGTGAAGATAGACAATCTCACGAATGTAAATTTCAGCTAACCTCTATGAAGAATAGGTAACTGCCACTGGAATGAAATGTGCTGACTTGGTCAACCTGTCCACAATGACCCAAACTGCGTCAAATTTTCTCTGCGTCCATGGGAGCCCAACAACCAAATCCATAGTGATACGCTCCCACTTCCACTCGGGAATTTCTAACTTCTGAAGCAAACCACCAGGTCTCTGATGCTCGTACTTAACTTGCTGACAATTCAGACACCGAGCTACATATGCAACTATATCCTTTTTCATTCTCCTCCACCAATAATGTTGCCGCAATTCTTGATACATTTTAGCGATACCTGGATGAATAGAATACTTGGAACTGTGTGCTTCTTCAAGAATTAATTCACGAAGTCCATCCACATTAGGCACACAAATACGACCCTGCATTCGCAGAACCCCATCTTCCCCCACAGCAACCTGTTTGGCATCACCGTGCCGCACCGTGTCCTTAAGGACAAGTAAATGAGGATAATCATACTGCCTCTCTCTGATGCACCCATATAAAGAAGACCGAGCGACTGTGCAAGCTAGAACTTGACTGGATTCTGAAACATCTAACTTCACGAACTGATTATCCAAAGTCTGGACATCTGCAGCTAATGGCCTCTCACCAACCGAAATATACGCAAGACTGCCCATACTCACAACCTTTCTACTCAAAGCATCGGCCACCACATTGGCCTTTCCGGGGTGATACAAAATGGTGATATCATAGTCTTTCAACAACTCCAACCATATTCTCTGCCTCAAATTAAGATCTTTTTGTTTAAACAGGTACTTAAGGCTACGATGATCAGTAAATACCGCAAACGAGACACAGTAGAAGTAATGCCTCTAAATCTTCAGCGCATGAACAATGGCTGCCAATTCTAAGTCATGAACAGGATAATTCTTCTCGTGAACTTTTAACTGCCGCAACGCATATGCAATTACCTTGCCATCTTGCATTAATACTGCACCAAGCCCAATGTGAGATGCATCATAATATACCGTATACGATCCTGAACCTGTGGGTAATACCAACACTGGCGCCGTAGTCAAAGTGGTCTTGAGCTTCAGAAATCTCAACTCACATTTGTCTGACCATCTGAATGGGACACCCTTCTGGGTTAGTCTGGTCAATGTGCTTGCTATAGATGAAAACCTTTCCACGAACCGACAATAATAACCTACTAAACCCAGGAAACTCCGGATGTTTGTAACTGAAGTAGGTCTAGGCCAATTCTGAACAGCCTCAATCTTCTTAGAATCCACCTTTATGCCTTTTGCCGATACAACATGCCCCCATAAGGTAACTGAGTCTAACCAAAACACACATTTTGAAAACTTGGCATATAACTGATTATTCTTCAAGGTGTGAAGCACACTTCGAAGATGCTGCTCATGTTCCTCTCATCTGCTGGAGTAAATCAAGATATCATCAATGAATACAACCACAAAAGAATCCAAATAAGGCTTGAACACCTGATTCATCAAATCCATAAATGCTGCTGGGGCATTTGTCAACCCAAACGACATCACTAGGAATTCGTAATGCCCATACCGAGTCCGAAAAGCTGTTTTAGGGACATCAGATGCTCTAATCTTTAACTGATGGTAACCAGACCTCAAATCGATCTTTGAAAATACCTTGACACCCTGAAGCTGATCAAATAAGTCATCAATTCTTGGCAGCGGATATTTGTGTTTGATAGTGGCCTTGTTCAACTGCTGATACTCTATACACATCCACATAGAGCCATCTTTCTTCTTTACAAATAATACTGGTGCACCCCAGGGCGAGACACTAGGTCTAATGAATCCCTGGTCAAGCAAGTCTTGTAACTGCTCTTTCAATTCTTTCAAATCTGGCGGGACCATACGGTATGGTGAAATAGAAATGGGCTGAGTGCCCGGAGCCAAATCAATACAGAAGTCAATATTTTTGTCGGGTGGCATCCCCGGCATATCTGCAGGAAATACTTCTGAAAATTCACGAAAAACTGGTACTGAGTCCATAGAAGGGACATCCGCACTAGGATCGCAAATATAAGCCAAATAGGCTAGACACCCTTTCTCTACCATACGCCGAGCTTTCATATAAGAAATAACCCTGCTGGCAGAATGACCAGGAGTTCCTTTTCACTCTAACCGAGGTAACCCCGACATAGCTAGGGTCACTATCTTGGCATGACAATCCAATATAGCATGATAAGGAGACAGCCAATCCATACCCAAGATGACATCAAAATCTACCATATTAAGAAGTAGAAGATCCACACTAGTCTCAAGATTACCAATAGTAACTACACACAAATGATAGACATGATCTACTACAACAGAGCCTCCCACCGGTGTAGATACACACACAAAAGCACTCAGAGAATCAAAAGGCACAACCAAATATGAAGCAAAATGGGAGGACACATAGGAATAAGTAGATGCTGGATCAAATAGAACTGAAGCATCTCTATGGCAAACTGGAATAATACCTGTGATCATAACATCAGATGACTCGGCCTCAGGCCTAGCTGGAAAAGCATAAAATCGGGGCTGGGCCCCACCACTCTGAACTGCATCCCTGGACGGCCTCTGACTGGCTAGCCTCCACCTCTAACGGTCTGACCTCTACCTCTAATGGCCTGACCTCCACCTCTAATAGCCTGACCTCTACCTCTAGCTGCCTGACCCCTACCTCTAGCTGGTTGAGCAGGCGATGAAGCAACCGGTGCCGGTATGATGGCATCAGAATCTTGCCAAGATCTGTTACTCGTCAATCTAGGGAAATACCTCCTGATGTGACCAATGTTCCCACACTCATAACACCCATCCTGATGCCGTGGCTGCTGAAGCTAAAGCTGACCCAAATGGGTCAGATAACCACTGTAGTAACTCTGGAGTGGTGGTGCACTGATTGGAGCTAAATGTGCACTAAATGCTGGCTGCCCAGAGTAAGGCATAATAGGACCGTGACTCCCTGAAGCACCAGGAGATGCATGAAGTGCTGAATGAAATGGTTTGGGAGGATGACCGCTACCAAAATTACCCCTGCCTCTAGACGAGGCACCACCAAAACCACTGTACTGACGAGGCCTCTTATCAGACCTCTGCCCTCTCTCTTGTGCAAGAACCATCTCGATCCTCCTCGCGACATTAGCAACCGCCTGAAAAGAAATCTCACATCCGGTCTCCTTGGCCATCTGAAGTCTGATAGGGTGAGTGAGTCCCTCAATAAACCTCCTCACTCTCTCTCCCTCCGTAGGTAGTAAAAGGAGAGCATGACGGGCCAAATCCACAAAACGGGATTCATACTGAGTAATAGTCATACTGCCCTGCTGTAGATGCTCAAATTGCTTGCGAAATTCCTCTCTCAGTGTGATAGGGAGGAACTTCTCCAGAAATAGCTGAGAGAACTGCTCCCAGGTAAGTGCAGGTGATCCGACTGGTCGGGTCAATGTATAATATCTCCACCACCTCTTGGCAGAACCCGTCATCTGAAATATAGCAAAATCAACCCCATTGGTCTCAACTATAGCCATGTTCCGCAGTACCTCGTGGCAGCGTTCAAAATAATCATGTGGGTCCTCAGAAGGTGTACCACTGAAGTGAACTGGAAAGAGCTTAGTAAACTTATCCAGTCTCAATAAGGCCACAAAAGACATGGCGGGCCTATCACCGATATGTGCCGCAACAACTGGCTGAACTACCCTAACTAGCAGGGCTGCTGGAGCCTGATTATGGGGAGCCATCTGCTCCGAGGCGGGAGTAGTGAGAGTTTGTGCTCCTCCCCCAGCCTGTGAGATGGCTGGTGCCACTGGAAATGTACCATTCTAGGCCACGCCCTCCATAAGACTCACCAATCGGACTAGAGCGTCCTGAAGCACTGGAGTGGCTATGAATTCTTCCCGGACCTGAACTGGTCCAACTGGTACATTCTGAACTGGAACCTTCTCCTGAAGGTCCACCTGAGGTTCTACAACAGGTGCAGGTGCTCGAGCTACGGACTGAGCTCTACCTCGGCCTCTAGCACGACCTCGACCTCTACCCCTGGCCATAGTTTTCACCGAGGGTTCTGGTCCCTGTCCATCGGTAGAGGTATTATGTGTTCTCACCATCTGCGAGAGAATAAGAGTAGAATGGTTCAATCATTGATGATAGAATAAAATCGCACGACAGAATAAGAAAGAAGTGATATTGTTCCTAAACTTCATAGCCTCTGAGAGATAAGTACAGACGTTTCCATACCAATCCTTCAGACTCTACTAAGCTTGCTCGTGACTCGTGAGACCTAAGTAACCTAGTGCTCTGATACCAACTGTCACGACCCAAAATTCCCTCCTTCGGATCGTGATTCATTTCACTTGCTAGGCAAGCCAGCGTTAGAATAATATTAACCAATTTTTAAATAATTTTTAAATTATTAATAATCAAGGAAACAAATGCGGAAGCAAAGTTTGAAATATAGTGAAATAATTCATAAAAACAATGGTATCTAAATACCATCCCAGAATTGGTGTCACAAGTGCACGAGCTTCTAGAATAAATACAATTAAAGGTCTGAATAAAATAAAGCTATCTGGAAATAAACACACAGCTAAAGTAAAATAGACGGGGACTTCAGAACTGCGGACGCCAAGCAGTTCTACCTCAAGTCTCCTCCGAGTAGATGAAATCCGAGCAAGTCTATGGCACGCCGCTGGGACCAACTCCGAAATCTGCACAAGAAGTGCAGAGTGTAGTATCAGTACAACCGACCCCATGTACTGGTAAGTGCTGATCCTAACCTCGACGAAGTAGTGACGAGGCTAAGGCGGTTCACACTTACATTAACCCGTACGCAATATTAGTAATAACAACAATAGTAGAAATAAATCAGGCAACTCGTTTATAATAATTGAAGCCAACTCAACAGTCATAACCAATTATCATTTCTATCAATTCTATTGCAGCGTGCAACCCGCTCTCACAATATATTCACATTCAATTCTGTTGCAGCGTGCAACCCGCTCTCACAGTATATTCACATTTAATTCTGTTGCGGCATGCAACCCGCTCCTCCAATATAATTATTTTAATCAAGTCTGTTGCGGCATGCAACCCGATCCTTCAATATGGACTTTTAATAAGTCTGTTGCGGCATGCAACCCGATCCTCTAATATGGACTTTTAATAAGTCTGTTGCGGCGTGCAACCCGATCCTCCAATATGGACTTTTAATAAGTCTGTTGCGGAGTGCAACCCGATCCTCCCCTCCAATATGGACTTATAATAAGTTTGTTGCGGCGTGCAACCCGATCCTCCAATATGGACTTTTAATAAGTCTGTTGTGGCGTGCAACCCGATCCTCCAATATATTCATTATAATTAATTCTGTTGCGGCGTGCAACCCGCTCCTCCAACATATTCATTTACCAACTCTTATTGAAGAATTTCCCCAATAAATACAATAATTAATATAAAATTATAAGACAACAAGCATACAATAATTATAACTTAATTACGAAACAAACAAAGGCAATTAGCAAATTATTATAGAAATCATAGAGAAAATATGCAGTTTAATATTAAATATGCTAAATGTCAAATAACAATTAAGGCACGCATTTCAAATAGCATGTAACAATTAATGCAGGAATTCAAGAATTAATATTTGACAAAGAATAGGAGAAAAATAATTATTATAACAATTAATTCATAATTTAAAATAATTTATGATTTTTCAAGTAAATACACAAACAATTAATTTGACGACATATAGACACTCGTCACCTCGCCTATACGTCGTTCACATGCACTTCACATAACAAATAATTTAAGGGTTCTATTCCCTCAAGTCAAGGTTAACCACGACACTTACCTCGCTTTGCAAATTCCATTCAATTACTCAACCACAGCTTTTCCTTTTAAATTTGTCTCCAAAAGCTTCAAATCTATTCACAAACAATTCAATATACTCAATACGAATCATAGGAATTAATTCCATATGAATTTACTAATTTTCTGGATAAAATCCGAAATTTATTAAAATATTCGGCAGTGGGACCCACGTCTCAAATCTCAGAAAAACTTACAAAATCCGAACACCCATTCCGAGACGAGTCCAACCATACAAAAATTATCCAATTCCGATATCAAATGGACCTTCAAATCTTAAATTTTTGTTTTTGGAAGATTTTAGAAAAATCTTATTTTTCTTCCATAAATTCACGGATTCATGATATAAAAGAGTATGAAATCATGAAATATAATCAATATAGGATAAGGAACACTTACCCCAATGTTTTCCAGTGAAAATCTCCCAAAATCGCCTCTTGAGGTTTTAGGTTTTCAAGATTTGGGAAATTAATCAAAAATCCCGCCCAAAAGTCATTTTGTTCAGCTGCAGGTGTCGCAATTGCGACCTGAGCTTCGCAAATGCGAAGAAATGCTCGCAATTGCGATGCCCTTCACAATCCCGCTGCCTTCACAAATGCGAAGATTATGTCGCATTTGAGACAATTGGCCCTTCGCAATTACGAAGATAAACTCGCAATTGCGAGAACTGCTAGCCTAGGCTTTCTTCACAATTGCGATAACAATCTCGCAATTGCCATACCTGCTTGGTTCGCATTTGCGATGCCTGATCTCGCAATTGCGAGATCAGAGGCCTGCAACAAGTTCAGTTATACCAGCAAAAGTTTCTAAATTCAAAACATCCCAGGGCCTATCCGAAACTCACCCGAGCCCCTCGGAACCTTATCCATATATCCCAACAAGTCCCGTAATATAATACGGACTTACTCGGGGTCTCAAATCATATCAAATAACATCGAAATTGCAATTCACACCTCGATTCAAACTTTGAGTTTTAAACTTTTCATTTGCAAATCTCGTGCCAAAACATATTAAATGAATCCGGAATGACTTCAAATTTGGCACACAAGTCATAAATGACATAACGGAACTGTTCAAATTTCCAGAATCGGATTCCGGCTCCGATATCAAAAAGTCAACCCCGTGGTCAAACTTGAAAATCTTTAGCCTTTAAATTACTAGTTTCCGTTAAATGGTCATAACTTGAGCTAGGGACCTCCAAATTAAATTCCGGGCATACGCCCAAGTTCCAAATCACGATACGGAGCTACCGGAACTGTCAAAATATTGATCCGGGTCCATTTGCTAAAGATGTTGACCAAAGTCAACTTAGTTGAGTTTTGAAGCTCTATTTCACATTTTAATCCATTTTTCACATGAAAACTTTTACGGACTGCACATGCAA